>NC_056001.1:20498099-23327530 GCF_018446385.1 Zingiber officinale | reverse complement strand
AGCACCAGCTTCGGGACACCGCGGCCCTAAGCATCTGGAACAGCTTCTGGCTGATCTTCAACTGCATCCTGCGCTTTGTACTTCACAGCCCTCAGCCATGTGCAGCAGCAGGCGCCACGATCATTCTGCGCTTGAGCCCATTGGCCTATGCAGGGTTCTTGGCCTACCTTGCTTCTGTCGTCTGAGCTTGCATCACGTACTTTGTACTTCACAGCCTCCTTTGCAGTGCAGCTCATTTTGCCGACATTCGACTCTGTCGCTTGAACCTATTGGCCTATACTTCGATTCTTGGCCTCTGCTTAGCTCCGCCGATCCCGGCTTGCATCCTGCGCTTTGTGCTTCACGGCCCTCGGCCAGTCTGTGGATTGACCGCTCCGCTCGGCTCTGCCGATCTGGCCGGCCTCACGTACTCCTTGTTTCGGGCCCTCTCTGAGGGCACGTGGATCGGTGACTCCGCTCCATTCCTGCCGAATCCAACCAGCTTACGCCTATCTTTGAGCCACATGCCACCCAATAATTTGCCTTTTTGACAATCATCCGATGACTATTGACCTACCTCCTCGTGACTTTTGGCGCATACATAGCTTTGGACTTTCTAATCCTTTCCTCTTGGGCCCCTCCGTGCACTAGTATCACAAGCCTCCCCACAGAGTCTAGTCGAAGGAGGGCGGCAGTCGGTGACTAGACTCACTGACTACGTGACTTGGCCTATCTTTGTGATTTCAGATCTACGTGTATACGCCTCGGCGTATCTCTATGATCTGCATATCTGCGCCCCTGCTACTGCGTCAGCGTCGACTTCGTGTCGCGTCGCAGGATACCATGCCTTCTTCATTACGTCACCAGTCGCTTGGGGTGTCGCGCTCATGCCTTTGCACGCTTGTACACCCGCCTTCTTTAAAAAGAGCCTCACGGTCCTTCTTAGCTCTATCCTTCTTTCATACCCCTACTATCTCTGCTCTCACCGGCTGCGCCTTTTCCCAGTACATTCTCCTTCCTTTGGCAAGTTAATCAACTACCTTCCCAAATGCGGATAGATGGCTCACCTCGCAACTTGAGAAAAACGCTAGCTGGGCGCTTTGTCGAGATCGAGCACAATCTGGCGGGCTGCCGCATGACATGGGCGCGCCATATCGTCTTACCAATCGTGCATGCGAGAAAAGCGATGAAAGATGAATACCGGTTTGATCTACAACACCATTAGCCGCCAAACCCGTTTACAGCGGGAGCAGAAACAGAGTTATCTCTACAAATGCGGTTCTTGAGGACAAACAAGACACGCTGGCGGCAACAAAGCGATCGTGACTCCCTTCACGCGGTGGCACGGGCCATGGCGCGCTGAATCTCCCCGGTCTTCAGCGGAAGTACTCATTCCCGGGCCATCTTTCCCGAGTCAGCGGCCTAAGAATAGTTATCATGATGGCTCCTTTAGCCGAGGCGTTTACTGTAGCCTTGTATCCCTCCCTTATTTGACTGGCTAACTTGTTGCCGTAGATCCAGTCCCCTTTTGGCGGTTTCTCTGCTCGATTTTCATCTAGCAAACACGTTTTTAGAAATAGGCCCTTGTGTAAGAGCCTAGAGTCGCTTCATGATTTCTTTTCATACATGTATTTTGGATAATAAAGTCAATGTAGTGCTTAAAAATTGCAACTGTGATGAGCGTGTAAAATTGTAGTTAATATTGGCATTGTAGGAGTAGGGTAGATGGTGCTCGCATCCCTGCCCTGCGTATTGGTTGCATGTTTGAAATTTCGTGAAGTAAAACGGGATGTGGGCGGCGATTATGGAAGCGGCTAAGGTGAGGCATCTCGGAAGGTAGTTAGGCATGAGCCATTAAACATGATTTTCGAAGAGGTTGATTTTGATTCCGCATAGAATGACTGAAGGTCGTTGGTCGTCGGACAGAGCTCACTTTTGATTCTCGCATGGGGCCCGACCTAAAAAGGTCGTTGGGCGTGAAGAAGGCTCACTTTTGATTCTCACATGGGAGCAACCTAAAGGTCGTTGGGCGTGAGGCCAGAGCTCACTTTTGATTCCGACCGACCGGGTTTTAAAGGTCGTTGGGCATGAGAGCTGCTCACTTATAACTTAGCCTGGTGCAGTCTGGGACTACCGACCTAAAGGTCGTTGGGCGTGTGGCAGGGCTCACCCCAATTCTCGCGGGGCCAGGCCACAAAAGGTGGTTGGGCGCGAGCGAGCTCACTTATAACTTGCCGTTGGGCGTCTGGGACTACCGACCTAAAGGTCGTTGGGCGTGAACTTGCACGCGCTGAGGCGAGAGTCTGGGATTACCGACTAAAAGGTCGTTGGGCGTGAGAACTCACTTATAACTTCATGTTTCATTTGGTCAATACTACCGACCTAAAAGGTGGTTGGGCGTGAGCACGGGGCTCCCTTTTAATTCTCATGGGAGCCGGCCTAAGAAGGTCGTTGGGCGTGAGCGAGCTCACTTATAACTACGCCTTTGGGCGAGTGCAGGCTACCGGCCTAAAAGGTGGATTGGGCGTGACAGGGGCTCACTTTTAATTCTCGCATGGGAGCCGACCTAAGAGGTGGTTGGGCGTGAGGCGAGCTCACTTATGCTACCTTTGAGGCGAGAGTGCAGGACTACCGTTAAGGTGGTTGGGCGTGAGCACAGGGGCTCGCTTTTAATTCTCGCTGGGGCCGGCCTAAAAAGGTGGGTTGGGCGTGAGCGAGCTCACTTATAGCCTTGCTTGGGCGTGCAGGACTCTGAGCCTAAAAAGGTCGTTGGGGCGTGAGCCGCAGGGCTCACTTTTAATTCGCATGGGAGCTGACCTAAGAAGGTGGTTGGGCGTGAGCGAGCTCACTTATTTTCATCTTGGGCGAGTTGGATACTCGGTCCGAGACCAGGTGGCGATGGCGCTGGTCAGACGTGTGTCTCGGTCAGACCCGGTGGCGATGGTGGTCGAGAGACCGGTAATGATACTCGGTCAGGACCCGGTGGCGATAATGTTGACGAGATTCATCGATCTGTTTTGGATTTGAGATCAGCAGTATTGAATTCCACTGTGACGCCATTAATGGTGGGTGGATAACAGGAGAGGGAGAATGGCGAAGCTGGTGCTGAGTCTCAGCGTCTCGCTCTTCACCTCCATCTGCCTCTACGGCCTGCCGTTCTTGGCGCCGTGCACGCCCTGCGACGGCTCGGCGGAGGTAGTGTGCCCGACGCCGGAGGGCAGCGGCAACTTCAAGCAATTCAATTGCCCCAGCGGGCACCTGGGCATGCAACGCTCTCTCTAGCTTGTGGGAGCTTCGCGTGCCTTTGCATGCTGGTGTGGTTAACGAACCGGCCTGGGGGATGTCTCTATCGAGATGCTTGCCTAGCTACTCCGAGTAAGCAGCTCCCCCGGCTGCCAACCCGTGCCTTCCTAACCTCCGCTGATCAGCCCTGTTCCCTGCGCGCCCCCTACTGGATTGCCTGGCCCTTGCAGCTCTGTAAAATCTCCCACTCGACCTTACCGAGGGATGCCTCTTTTTTAGAGCCACACCTTGTCATGATTACTCCGCCGCGCCTATCTTTAATAGGTTCATTCTTATGCTGACACCTGTCCGTTGCATTTATGGTCCACGCTTCCTGACGTCAGTTTCCATACCTTTTTCGTACGCCTCCGTGCTTACTTCCCTTTAGACGGCGTGGGGCGGGTTACCCAAAAAGATACTCGGCCCGATTCTCGATGCTTCTCAGGCATGAATGGGCTTTATAAACCCTAAAGGTCATCTGCCGCTTTCTTTCCAACGCTTCGTTCTCCTCCTCTCCTCCCCCGTGCTCGTCCTTGTTAGTGCAACTTGCCATCTTACGGCCTGAGCTCGCGACCCCTCTGCCCTTCTGATCGTTCCTGGCTTGTGATCCTTCTCGCCTCCAACCTTCTTGCTTGCTTCTTCCTCGCGACGATGGATGGTAAGGACCTCCCCTGGTATTCATGCTATCTTTCGGATTTGGACCACCGTGACCTGTCGATATTACAATCCCTTCTGCAATTGGATTCCTCATATGAGCTTCGACTCCCATCACCCAATGAACATCCTTCGTCTCCTCCTGAAGGCTGTATCACTGTCTTTAGAGATCAGATTATGGGCGGTCTTCGCTTTCCTTTGCACCCCTTTATTTCAGACTTGTGCCAATATTGCGGCATCGGCGTCTCAAGGTAGAACAGAGATTCTGCTATCCGAATTCTCACTCACAGCACCTCACGGAAGAAAAACCACTATTCGTACTTCTCTCTTCCGTGAGCCGGGCGGGGATATTCAGCGTTCGAGCCAAGCGGCTTTAAGTTCTTTGTGACTACCTTCTTCGATAAAATGGAGGTCCCGCTTTTCTTTCTTAAACGCCTTCCCCTTAGCGGGTCTTCTGATGGCGCCCCCTCGGCCCGCTCCCCCGTGTTAAGCGAATGCGCACGCTGCGGTGCGAACCAAGTTAATGGGTGTTCTTGTTACGGCTTATGCGTATTCCAATCTTGGGCATTTATACACCTTTGGTCTTAGTCCCGTCCTATGATAGACTCCCTTTGGTAAGTTGTCTGTTCTTGCCGCTCTTACGCTAAGCGAGGTGCCTTTTCTTTTTATTCTTGTAGCGTTTTGTCCTCGTTCCTTAGCACCTTGAGGCGGTTGTTGTCGCGAGCCACCGCAGCCGGGGCGACACCCGAGGAGCCTACTATACGGTCATTGCTTTGCCTTGATCTCAACTTCCAACTTCCCCCCGACCTGCGATGTTGTGATTGCCCGCCCGCTCGCGTGCTACTTCTCGGTATTGCCCAGACGACATTGTCCCACACCTCTAGATCAACACGCATTGCTGCAGCCCACTGGGCAGGCTCCTCCTCCGTCCTATATAACATTTGCGTGGCGAAATAGCAAAGCAGACGGCCCGGTCACCGCCACTTCTCACCTCCACCTTCCACAGGCGCCAGCGTGAGTGGTTTCTCTCTTCCTCTTAAGTCTTGGTCTGGCTGGCTCGAGAACAAGTTGCTGGGCCGAGGCAGGCCTATATGACTTTGGAAGGTGGCGAGCCCGCCCGTGAGCCAGGCTTACTACAGCGCCACTCCGAGCGTGCTACACTTTCGCCTTCACCTTAAATTATGCAACCCACAGATGGTGGCCTCCTCGGCCTCCTCCCTACGATACCATGACTCGGTGGGCGTGCCTATTTCCTGAACCACCCTCCCGAATTTGGGCCTTTGGGGAGCCCTCTGGAGGCTTCCTTGTGACTGACCCGGCCCAGGCGTGCCGGCCTTTACCTCATCCCACTGGCGAGTGCGACTTCCGCAGAACCTTGTATCGACAATATTTCATCCGGCGGTTCGGGAAAGCGAATACCCTGGAAAACTCGTCCCGAGTTGCTTGTTCTCGGTAGCAGTGGTCCTTCTTCCCTTCTTTCCTTCCTAAAATGCGTGTGTGTTTCCATAACCTCTTTCCCCTCCTATGGGCACTTGCGAACCTGCTCGGCCCGAGTCGGCGTAGTCCAGCAGCGGCAGGAAACTGAAGCGAGAATGTGGCACTCAAGGCGTCTCGAGCTGGAACCCTCTTCATCTTCCTGACTCGCCACAGGCCTCACACGGAAGGCACAGACTCACATGCATGTGGGGAATGTTGTGCACTTAAGACGCTACGACACGCATTCAAGCTGGAGGCGTTGGAGAAGCCTTAAGGCGGGTGGGTCTCTACGGCCTCGGAATGGAGCCGTCAGCGGCGACCTGCGGTAGCGTCAGGCGAGTTGCTTGCAGGTCAGGGTGGCCCTGTGAAGCAGGTCGGGAAGCTCCTACAAATGAAGTGGCTGAAGCCAGCCGTCAGCAATCTTTGCATGGGTTGAGGAAACCCTGCGAGCTCATTCAGAAGCTTGCCCGAGCCCGGCTTCAATCTTTGGGGGCGGAGCTTTCATGAGCCCGAGGCAATGTCTCGGGGCGAGTGACTAAGCGCCTTCGCCTTGAGGCTACCAGGACAAGGGCGCCGTGGCGAGTACACATGGGAGAGCTCGGGCGGTGAGGCCTACAGCCTGTATTGTTCTTCCTTTTCCTTGGTAAGTGGATGGTGCATCTTCTGGCGGAGATTCTGAAACAACGGCGAGGTGAGACAAGCCTTGAGCAAGGTTGTTGCGATGCAGCCCCGCCACTTTCTTGAATCTTTGCTTTCGCTTTGGCAGGGGTGCCGCGAAGACACCTTCCCCTCGCCGAGGTGGATGTGGGCTCTTCTTCGGTACTCCTCCTCCTGCTGCCCGCTCCACGGCCCGTGGGAGAGTGTCTCCCCGGGATCTTCACCGCCGCCATCCCAAGCTTGCAAGCCCTTGCCCCTCCTCTGTAGACAGCCGTGGCTTCCCTCATTCGGCTCACGATAACCTGTCTCCTCCTTCTCAGAATGTAGTGTGAGTAGAACCTGTTGTCACCCAGCTTGCCTCGATTTTCCTAACGTCAGAGCAAGCGTACGTCCCCACGTACTTGTAGCTTGTTTCTTTAGGCGGTTGTTCGTTGGTTCGGCCCGAGCTCGATGATCAGATTTCCCTTGTCACTTTCGCCGCTCGTGGCTTCTCCCCATGTTGCCCTTCTGCGGTAGGCACAGGCGAAGGCTACCTCAGCGTGTCCAGGTGCGGCTGGTTGATTTGACTATCCATATGCGGTGACCCCTCAGTACACTTTTGTCTGTTGAAACAATTTTCCTAGGGGGTGCTTCATTATCTCGAGCCCACTTGTCTTTCCTTAATGCCACAGCTATCTTCTCGAAACTCGTCACAGGCGTTCCTCGTCTACTCAGACCGGCATCTCGTCCATTGTTAACACAATCTCACCCACCATACCTATAAGTATCATCCCGGCTCTTTCTTTCACCATCACGGTACAGAGCACTCAGCGTCATTTGCCGTAGGCTAATTTCCTCACGGAAACCTGCGGCGATCCGTCCCTTCCCCTTGACGCTTTAACTGCGGTTGTCCTCCACCCTCTAGTAGCTATCTTACGCCATGGCCTCTCTCAGCCACAGGTCTCTCTGTTGGCGGAGCATTTTCAGACATTCGAACCGTAGGAGTTAGGTGGGATGACTGGGTACACTTATGAAATCACGGTAATAGCCCTATCATCCCTCTTGTAGCAAACCTTTACTTCGATCCTCCGCCGGGTTTGAGCCTTCGTCTACCTCCACATCCATTCCTATCTGGAGTGTGCCGCTACTTCAACATCCCCTTAGGTCAGTTAACTCCCGACTCCATAAAGATTTTATGTGGCTTCGTGATACTCTGTGAGGTTTCCTGAGTTTCGATACACTCCCTCTTTCTTTGCTTCTTTGTTGACATTACACCTGAATCTCTACCATGCAACTGGAGGAAAAAATTCTTTTTTCTCCGGTTTCCCGAAGAGACAGGCTGGCATATGCGCTGGCAACCTGAACTTCCTCCGCCCCCGGCGTTGGAAGAGTTTCACATGGACCTCTCCTATGCTGTAGCGGCGACAAGAATGGAGCTTTGGCGCCTGGATCTGACGAGACTGCTATCTAAAGACATGCTTTCTTTTTTCCGGCTGAATCCCTCCTTCTCCGGGGCGCCGCGCTCATTAGGTAAATCCGCTTGGCTCTCTCTCACCTTCTTGTTTTCTCTGGGATAACCCCTGCATCGGCCTATAGCGGGCCTTGCATCGTGCCTCGGAGGTTACGCCTTGCCCTAGGCGATGCGGAAATAATGCGGCGTGGTAGAAGTAATCTTGGAGGAGGCTCTCCTTATCGAACCCGTTTCAGGCGGGGGTCAACGTTCAGGCCCACTGCGCGCCGAAACTCCTTCTCCACGAGTCGCCCCGGTGAATCGGGGTCACGCTCGAGCAACCATCGAGCTGGCGAGTCTTGAGAGCCCCGGGCCTCCGGAGTGTAGCAGCTCTTCGTCAGGTGAGCTTGTCGGGTCAAGGCTGGGCGATGCTCGGCCCCTCGGGGTCTACCTAGTCGGCGATTCGCTCGATGGTGGCCCCAACTGAAGCGTGCCGAAGGCCGGTCGACTTCTCATGGACTCGATCTGTTCCCTTAGCACATTGATATTCCTACGATCATCATGGTGACTCTAACATCATCATTCCTCTTGTTATTCGCGTTATTTCCTGGCGGCCTCCCCAACCCCTGAGGGAAGACCCTCTGCGTTGCTTTTCCTCGGAGGAGGACGGCCCGGTGAGCAGGCGATTGGCGGCATCGAGGGCGAGATCCGGGTCGCCTTCCAGTACTTCTTCCAGGCCTGGGGCCCTTTTCAACCCGCCGGCCCTTCTCAACCTGCCCGCCATTGTTATAGGACCACTATCCCCTCTGAAGCAGCTCAGGCTCGACGACATGATGTCTCTACTAGCGTCTTGGCGATGAAAGGCTGCCTTGGCAGCTTGTGGTCAGAGAGCATGAATCAAATGGGTAGCTTATCGCCCTTAGCTCAAATGGATAGGTTCTCGAAGTCTTGGGCTAAAGTAAGTACCTTGTTCCTTTTCCTGAACGCGAGTTTGCTTTAACTGAGGGTTATTATTCGTGGTCCAGACTCACGCAGAGTCCCTGGTGTTGAACCAATCCTTCCACACCCTCCATCATGAGAGCAAAGACCTGCGGGACAAAGTCTGCGAACTAGGCTCTGGCAGAATGATCCCGTCAAGCCGTACGCCTTGCGAGCCGAGATTGAGCTCAACCACGGTGGCGGCAAAAGGTCTCGGCGGGTGGGAGGCGAGCTCGAGTGTGCGTGAAGAAAGCTGGGGCGGGACATCAACGGCCTCGCCCGAGGTTGGGGAGACTCGGTCTAGGGAGATACCACACTCACGAGAGAGTCGGTCATAAGCTGGAGGTTCGAGGCTAAGTTGGCGGCCAGAGCGATGCAGGCCTTGAGGGAGGCTGTCTCGGTCTCGGGCGGCTCGGCGGGGTATCTACTGCCTTATCGACCTATCAAGAGGAGAAAAGCTCGTCGCTGCGAAGCGAGATATCATATCGACTTCTCCGAATTTCTATCAGTGAGGCACGCTTTCTATGAGTGCCAGTACCGTATCGCTGGAGTTATCGAGCAGCCGAGCAGCGAGGCTTCTTGAGCTCCATCCCCGCGACTTCTTGAATCACAACCTAATCATTCAAGGCTTCCGGATGAGATTTTTGCTCCTTTCAAATGATGCTTATTCCTTAAACTGGGAAATCGTTACATGTACATATGTCTTTTCAAGTTTTCACTTGACTATCCTACTGTTTCCACGCCCCTCGTCTGATCTCGATAGGGCCGCAGGTAATTGACACTCCAAGGTCGATCCAACTTCCTTCCTTGAGTGTCTTGTAAATAATAGACTCCGATGCGATCTCTTGTAACCTTATACGGTCCGTCCATTGAGGCCAACCGTCACTTCCCTAAGGGCTTTCTCGCTTCGGAACCGGTCACCTTCTCCAGAAGAAGAGGATCACCTTCCTATTATAGTTAATATCCTCATACATGGGCTTCCGACTTGGGCATTGTTTGCTCACAATTTGTTGATGAAATCCGGTTCGGCCCGGTAGCCGCTTTGGCTTCATTGTTCTCTCGTACATCATCCTTCTTCTGGAAGGTATCCGACCTCGGAGGAACCACCGCTTCATTACCTAGACCGGATGGAAGGGATTGTCGGACTTTGTGCTCTCTCGGGCGTCGTGGTAAGCCAAAATGCAGGGCTCGTCCACCCGGTGCCCCCCATGTGATCGACTTGACTTTAAGCCCGCGTACTATCTCCCGATTGACTACCTCGGTCTGACCATTACTTTGAGGATGAGCCAGGTGAAGGCACAGGTTATCTGAACCCTTGCACAGTGCATATCTGTGCCCTGAAATTGTCTATCGTTTGTCGACGCAACATGGGTAAGCTTGTCGCAAAGATATTTTCCATAAGGCTGGATCACGCATCTTGATGATTACGGCTGGGGCTTGCTTCTACCCACTTGGAAGTAGTCTCACTTCTGAACAAGCGCCTGCCGGTAGCCATCGGGAAGGCCCCATATCCATACCCGATTGGTGAAAGGCGGGGATCTGTAGAAGTTCTCGGCGGACTACTGTGGAGTGCATGCGTGGGGCTCGATGCCGGCATGATGAAACAAGTATTCACCAACCTGCATGGTCATACGCATAGGTGGGCGAAATAACCGGCCGACCAATACCTTCCGCGTTCTTTGATGATTGCGGCACCCGAGATATATCTCTATGAGGGCACACTTCCTCCGTATTCGGGCACTTGGTAGAGTGCGGAAAAGACCTTTTTATGCAGTGATCCCCAATCATTGCATAAGAGTGGGCTTGCCTCCTCATCATACCGCGCTCCCCTCGGGGTTGGTGGGTATGGCTCCTTGCTGAAGAAATCTCATTATGGGCGCTCTCCAATCAATTACTTCTCCCGCGTTATTCTGTAAATCTATCTGGGCTACAAGGAAGGTCTGCGCTATAGATCGGTCGAGCGTCCATGTACTCAGGGAACTAGCCATTTTAGCCAACTCATCCGCTCTTTCATTTTCAGCTCTAGGAATCTTCGTGACTGTGACCTCCTTGAATTCCCCTTTCACCTTTTCATAAGCCTCCTTATAAACTTGCATCCTCTCGCATATTGATTCGAAGAGTTAGATGAACCAAATGAGTCGAATATATGATGACTCATTCCTCTAATTATGACATTCTATTTACAAAGCTTCATATTCTGCCTCGTTGTTGGTGGCTCTGAAATTTAACCGCACGACCAATGCATGATATCTCTGGCCAGGGATATGGCGATGCTCTCGCCACTCCCGATGGGTAGCCGGCCCGTCACGTAGATTTTCGGACCTCTTGAGTCCGCAGGTATACTTACGTAGGAAATACGCGAGCTTTGTGCTGATTGCGGTTCGAGGGCGATATTGTATGTCTTACTCCTAGCTCGATTGCCCTTGATAAGCCGACCGCCACTTCCACCTTGGTGAGCTCGGCCCATTATGCTTGTTCGTCAAGGCGGTAATGGGGTGCGCCAAATCTGATCGGAGATCTGAGCCATGAGAACAAGTCCGTAGACCAACTTTTCCAGGGTCGTGTATCGAGACTCGACCCATAGATATGAATGCTCATGTTCTTTGACCAAAACTGCTCCCACGACTTCTTGTGACGTTGACAAGTATAGCCAGAGCGGCTCTCCCATTATAGGTTTAAAGAGGGAAGGCAAGGCCTACAAGTATTGCTTTAGCTCCTCAAAGGCCTTGTTGCACTTCTCATCACACCGTAACTTAACCGCTCGACGAAGTACCTTAAAGAATGGGAGGGCCCGATCTGCTAATCGGGATATAAATCTTGAGAGTGTCGTGATTCACCCTACCAGATTTTGGGTCTCCTTGAGATTTCGTGGTGTTTGCTTATCTCAGAGTGCTAGTACTTTTTCTGGGTTGACCTCAATCCCTTGCTCATTGATCAGGTATCCCAAAAACTTTCCTCCTATAGCTCCAAACAAACACTTCAGGGGGTTTAGTTTTAACCCGTATTGTAGCAGAGTGCCATAAGTTTCTTCCACATTCACAATAAGATTTGTGGCTAGGGCGAACTTGATGAGGATTTCATCTATATAGACCTCGATGTTCCTCCCCATCTATTTTTGGAAGATCTTGCCCATCATCTTATGATAGGTGACACCTGCGTTCCTTAATCCAAACGGCATGACTGTGTAATAGAAAGTGTTGTCGGATATGATAAAACTGACCTTTTCCTGATTGTCATGGACCAGAGGGATTTGATAGTATCCCTGGTAAGTGCCTAACATGCATATCCGTTCACATCCCGAAGTAAAATTCATCATCTGGTTGATCCTTGGGAGAGGATAACAGTCTTTGGGAGTGGCTTTGTTGAGGTCGCGAAAGTCTATGCACACCCTCCACTTGTTGTTTGGCTTCTTTACCAACACGACGTTAGAGAGCCAAGACGGGAATTGCACCTCCCGGACGTGTCCTTCAGGAGCTGTTCTACTTCAGCTCGGATAATTTTATTCTGCTCGGCAGGGAAGTTTCTCTTCTTCTGCTTGACTGGCTTAGCCTCGGGTATAATATGCAATTTGTGTTCGGCTACTTCTGGTCTAACCCCGGGCAACTCCTCTGGCGACCAAGCAAAGACGTCTCGGTTGCGGCTCAGACACTGTATCAGCTCCGCTTTAAGCTCCGGAGGTAAGTCACTGGTGATGCGAGTGATGCTTTCTGATCTTTCGGGGTGTAGCTGGACCTCCTCCCAAGAGATCGATTCTTCAGTAATAGATAGCGGTTCCTCTTGGATAGCGTGTACTCCCCCATCTTGCGTCCTCCGGCTTTTGCGCGCCTCTACTCGGACCATGTCTATGTAGCAGCTACGAGACGCTTTCTGCTCCCCCTTGACCTCTCCGACCTGCTCGCCGACCGGAAACTTAATCTTCTGGTGAAAGGTGGAGACGGCAGCCCGGAACTCATGCAGGGCTGGCCTTCCCAGGATAACGTTGTAGGAGGAAGGCGAATCCACCACAATGAAAGTGCTCCTCCGCGTGCGCTTGATCGATCAGGAGTCGGACAAGAGATGTAATTTATGCTCTGCTACTTCTAACTTGACTTCGGCCAACTCTTCCAGAGACCAGGCGAAGACGTCTCTATTGCGAGTCAAGCACTGGATTAATTCCTCTTTGAGCTCGGCAGGTAAATCACTTGCCACGCGAGTGAGACTTTTTGGAGGCTTGGGATGTAACTGAACGTCCTCCCAGGGAATGAGCTCTTCTGCCATGGGTAGAGGCTCCTCCTGGATGGTATGAACGCCCCCATCCTGGGTCCTCTGGGCCTTGCGAGCCTCTACTCGAATCACGTCAATATAACATCGACGAGAGACCCGTTGCTCCCCCTTTACTTCCCCCACTTGAGATCTCCCACGTGGAACTTAATTTTTTTGGTGGAAAGTAGAAACAGCAGCTCGGAACTCATGCAAGGCTGGTCTACCCAGAATGACATTGTAAGAAGAAGGTGAATCTACTACGATGAAAGTACTTCTCCTGGTTCTTACCAAGGGCTCGTTGCCTAAGGGTGTAGCCAACTTGATTTGGCCCATGGGCTTCACCTCATTCCCGGTGAATCCATATAAAGAAGTGACCACTAGCTGGAACTCGTTGGCGTCGATCTGCATTTCTTTGAAGGCAGTCCTAAAGAGCACGTTTACATTTCTTTCGTGCCGCCTGTGCTTCTTCCACATTAATATAATTGGCGGCTTTTTCTAACATCTCATCAAAATTCTTTACGGGACTTCTGATGAGATCCCTGAAGAATTCTCCTTCCACCAATCCATGGGAGAAGGTACTCATGAGTATTTCTGAAGTGGCTGTAGGGGCATTCTAGGCCACTTGGTTGAATCGTTTGATATAACTTCTCAACGGTTCAGAGGACCTCTGCTTGAGAGCAAAAAGGCAATGGTCAGTCTTTTGGTATTTCCTGCTGCTGGTGAAGTGGCGCAGGAATACAGTCTTGAAATCTAAGAAGCAGGTGATGAACCCGTGCGGTAGTCCATTGAACCACTTCTGGGCAGAGCCCGATAGAGTATTCAAGAATACCCGGTACTTAACGGCGTCGTTATACTGGTGTAGCAGGGTCGCGTTTCTGAAATTGCGAAGATGATCTTCGGGATCTTTGCTACCATCATATTCTCCAATAGCAGGGGGGCCTATACCCTTTGGGCAGCTTTTCTTCCAATATCGTGGAGGAGAAGGACACTTTCTCATCTGGCTCCACCCGACGTTCTTCTCGGAGGACGGTAGCCTTTCCTCTTCTCGAGTCCTTAGGCAGAGAACTTTCCGCCACAGAAAGTTGTGGTTGCTCCTTGTGGCTGTAGCATCCAGGATTTGCCTGATAATAACCCAGGTCGAGCTCTCTGTAGAAGGCAAGGGGAAATTCTATGGGATGCTTTCTCTTGGAGCCTCGATCCGAGGTGTGGGATGGCTCTTTGGAAACTTCAGGCAACTTTCGCGGTTGGGAGGCGGTAGTTTGCTTCTTGAAGGCCGCCTGTTTCTTGGCTTCCTTGAATAGTTCGTACTCTCCAGCTATCATGGTCACGCTGATTCAACCAGAGTCCTCCATCTTCACGTTCTGAAACGGGTAGATGAGTTCTCACAGACGACGCCAAATTGATTCCGTCCGGAAGCTGAATTGGACAGAGGTTGGTCGCACTGTCCTCGCTGTTGACGGAAAGTCATGGAGACGCCTTGTTGACCTGGTACCTACCGGAAAGGTTCCCACGGGTGCCTCACTGTGGCCGATATCAGGACCCCGCCATGCGGACACTCGCATTTATCCCCCTCTCACGCTAGAGACCAAACCTGTGGAAAGTCCTCGATCGCCCTCCGACGCTGTCGTCATTTTCCCCAAAAAAGTGCATGTAAGGAGAAAAGGAAAATAAATAGAAAAAAGTGACGAGGGAGTGTGTGCGCTGCACTGCATTTGTGGATTTCTCCCTTTACGCCCTCCTCGCGAACCCGCCGCCTCGCCGAAAACGCACGCCCGCCATTCTCTACTCCGACACCCGCTACCGCTATTTGTATAAGTGGGTGATGGTTAAAGTGGATACTAAAAGCCTAGCTGTTGGTAGAAACATTTATCTAGAAATAAGAATCACATTGGTCAAATATCTACATTTATGATAAATGTAGTTGTTCAATTAATTTATATTGTAGATAACATGGTGTGTGGTGTCACACACAGAGGATCATGTTATCAGTACCTTATAAATTATAAACAGTAGCTCACGACCATAATGGAAAGGAACAAACCATTGGAAGGTCGTAGTGTAATTAGGTATTAGTTTATCTTAACTATATAATTACACTAGTACACTTAGAGTGTATTGAGTAGGACCATTAGAGGTCGTTTCTTTTATACTGACTTTATAAAGAAACAAAGACCTCAGTTATTATGGAAGTGTGTGCTCTTAATCCTAATATAATAACAAGCACATATATTTGATATTTATTTATTTAATTTATCAATGGGTGAGATTTAGTTCGATGAATCAATAAGCCCGATAAGTTGGGAAATGATATCACTTATAGTGTGTGTTGTTGACTATAGAAGGAAACTGTGTCCTAGTGATCTAGGTTGAGAATGTCCCCAAGAGGAGCTCATAAGGATTGTCATGTTAAACCCTGCAGGTGGACTTAGTCCGACATGACGATGAAGTTGAGTGGTACTACTCTTGGGGCTAGATATTAATTAAGTGAGTTGTTAGTAACTTACTTAATTAGTGGACATTGGTTATCTTAAACGTGAGGAGACTAACACACTCATAATAAGAAGGAGCCCAAATGTAATTTGGGATTGGTGCGATAGTTCAATAATAGTTCTTTAGTGGAATGAATTATTATTGATGAAATTTAGTTGTGTGTTCGGGGCGAACACGGGATGCTTAATTTCATCGGGAGACCAAAACCAATTCCTCCTCTCGGTCCCTATCGTAGCCTCTAGTATATAGAGATTTATACTCACATACCCACCTTCTTACCCATCCAATGGGGCCGTAAGCTAGCTTGGAACCCAAGCTAAGGCGGCCAAGATCAAGTGGATGAGTCATGTAGGTGGCCGCCAAAGCTTGGGTCCCAAGCTTGGGTGGCCGTCACTAGAATATTAAAGGATTTTATTAAAATTATTTCTTATGTGGATATCATGATTTCAAAGAGTTTAAAAATTAAAATTTCCTTTTATAGCTTTCTACAAAGATTAAGAGAAGATTAATCTCTTTCCTTATTTGTAGTTTAAAGGATGGTTTTAATTTTGGTAAACTTTCTTATTTGTAAATCATCTACATGTTTAAAAGAGTTTAAAATTTGAAATCTTTCCTTATTTGTTGATTAAAGGAGGATTTTAAATTTTAAAAACTTTCCTTTTAATTATGTTCATGATTTAAAGAGTTTAAAATTAAATATTCTCTTTATAAGTTTCTACAAAGATTAAGAAAGATTTGATATCTTTCCTTATTTGTAGATTAAAGAGATTTTAATTTATAGAGATAGCTTTCTTTTATCCACATGTTTAAAGAAAGATTTTAATTTATTAAATTTCCTTTTTATAAACCAATCATGAAGGATAAAATTATTGGAGAAATTTTTATAAATTTTGGAAACAAATTAGGAAGTTTTAATTCTTGTTTAATTAAAACTCTCCTTGATTTAGAAATAAAGTGGTCGGCCATGTTTCAATGAGAAGAAAAATTATTTTAATTAAAATAAAATTTTCCTTTTCATGGCAAAAGAATTAAGGAAATTTTTATTAAAATTTCCTTATTTGCCAAGACCAAGGATTATAAAAGAGGAGGTAGAGGAGCCTTCATGGGTGAACAACCTCTATTATTTTCTCCCTCTTTTCTTCCTTGGTGTGGCCGGCCTCCTTCTTTCTCTTCTCTCCATCTTGTGGGGACCTCTCTTCCTCCTTGAAGATCAAGTGGTGGCGGATTTTAGCTTGGAGAAGAAGGAGAGAAAGCTTACATCCCTTGGAGCTTGATTGGTGGAAAAAGATCTTCATCTCTTGGAAGCATAGTGCTTGGCGAAACTTGAAGAAAGGAGAAGAAGGTGCTTTGGTGGTTTCTCATCTCGGAAGATCGTTGCCCACACAACGTCCGAGGTTAGAAGAGGAATACGGTAAGAAGATCAAGAGGTCTTTCTAAAAGGTATAACTAGTAATTTTCTTTCCGCATCATACTAGTTATTTTGGAAATAATACCAAATACAAGAGGCATTCAAGTATTTCGAATATGTTTTTCGATGTTGTGTTCTTTTGTTTTTTTCCTTGTGATTTGATTGTTCTTTTCGGTTAACCTAAAGTTATTTTAGGAAATTAAATATTAGCTTTCCATAAAAGGTTTTGTCTAGTCGGTGGTGGTTGCTCCCATATCCAAGAAGGCCATGTGCCTCGCCACGTCAGTACTGGGAACCAATTATGGAAATTAATATTTAATGGAATTAATAACTTAAGGTGATTTGGGTCGAACGTGTTAAGTTCCGCAGGAGACCCAAGTCAAAACCTAAAAGAACAAATAGATTAAGTTTTGGATCAAACGTGTTAAGTTCCGCAGGCGATCCAAAATTTAATTTAAAAGAACACATGGTAGCTAGGAAAAAGTTCAGACCTTTGTACAAAATTTTGTACAGTGGAACCTCTAGGTTTTCCGAGTAGCAACCAACAAAAGCATCTTTCTGTTAGGAACCTCCGCCTTCGCACTTGGGTTTTTTTCTGTAATGAGGGACAGCTGGCAGGCTACTACTGGCTATGAGGGCATCTTTTCGTTTTAGGAACCTTCGCCTTCGCCCGCATCGTTGGTATGTAATGATTACCCCTGACGGACCGTTGAGATTCTCCGCTCCCGTATTACTTAGCTCCTCCGATTCATTGTGTCCCCGCACCAGCCTGCACCTGTGGTTCGCATTTCCAGGCCTCCAACTCGCAGACCTGCAGCCCTAACTGTCTAGACATAGCTACGCTGATCTTCAACCTGCATCCTGCGCTTTGTACTTCCTGGCCCTCAACCGCAGGTCTGTAGCTCGGGCTACTTCTGATCAGCTCTGCCGCTTCCGACCCATTGGCCTATACTTCCAGTTCTTGGCCTCTGCTTAGCTCTGCTGATACCGACTTGCATCCTGCGCTTTGTACTTCCTGGCCCTCCACTGCAGGTCTGTAGCTCGGGCTGCTTCTGATCAGCTCTGCCGCTTCCGACCTATTGGCCTATACTTCCAGTTCTTGGCCTCTACTTAGCTCTACCGATCCCGACTTGCATCCTGCGCTTTGTACTTCCTGGCCCTCAACCGCAGGTCTGTGGATTGATCTGACTCCTCTCAGCTCTGCCGATCCTGACCGGCCTCTGTGCTCTGTATTTCCGGGCCCTCTACTGCAGGCCTGTGGATCGAGCTGACTCCGCTCAGCTCTGCCGATCCCAACCCGCACTGCCTATGCTGAGCCCTGACTGCCCTGTCAGCCTGCCTTTTTGACCGCCAAGTCGCCATGACTATTGATCGCCACCTCCTCGTGACTTTTGACCGCCACATAGCCTGGACTTTTCTAATCCTTTCCTCTTGGGCCCCTCCATCACTAACCGTATCAATATCCATACCCCACTGATCGAAGGGGCAAGAAATTTGACCGGGTGCCATAGGGAATGGTCCTACAATATCCATACTCCATTGATCGAAGGGGCAAGAAACTATAGACGTTGTTAGCATCGAGGTGGGCGTATACGTCAAATTCTGATGTTTCTGGCAAGATAAACAAATGTTTACCAACCGCTGAGCATCCTTCTGTAAGGTAGGCCAGAAATAGCCGGCCAACAGCACCCTGCGGTCCAATGTTCTTCGTCCAGCGTGACTGTCGCAACACCCTCGATGTATTTCTTGTAAGGCATGCTTCGTCTCTTCCATGCTTAAACACTTGAGTAAAGTGTTGATACAATCGACCTAGGAATTAAATAGGTGATCTTTGTTTTTGATGTGTGTGTCAAAGGATTTAAGTTAGACTTTGCATTGGTTCTAATATGTACTTAAGATTGTGCAGGACTTGGTAGACTGCACAAGCTTGGAGAGTTTCATGGCTCATGTTCTTAAAGATTGGTGAAGGATGGTGCATCCGATGGACTACGGACAAAAAGCAAACGGAGTGAAGGGAAGTAAATCTCAAGGTAATGTGAAGGATGGCACAAAGATTAGCTGCAGGCTTGAGTGCATCTGAGGGGCAAAGGCTGAGGAGAAAGACTTCAAGAGCAACTCCGAACACCAGTCGACTGATGCAGTCGATTGTGAGCGAACAGAGACATTCTGTTCGCTCGGTCCACAGTCACCAGTCGACTGATGAAACATGCAGTCGACTGCATGTTTCAGCAGTCGACTTGTAGAATGCCGTTGGGATGGTGACGCACAGGATCTCCGCATATTTGATTGAAACAGTAGCCGTTGTGTGATACTAGTCGACTGCATGTTTCATCAGTCGACTGATGTCGCGAATTTCAGCACACTGTATATAAAGTTGAGAGCTTAGAAAGAAAAACTCAACTGATTGAAATTACTGTTTAAGTTTTCCAAGTGCTCTCTCAGTCTTACTACTCTTATTCTCTCCTCCCTAAGCTCATCAAAAACCTTGTAAAAGGAGGAGATCATCTTGTAAAGGTTTCTCCACCATCACTCTTGGATTGAAAAGGAGAAGATCTTAGTGGAGCTTGCTTGGGTGTGTGTGTGCCTTGGATTAGTCACCTCAAGGAGGTGGAGACCAAGTAAATCGAAGAGTTAGCCGTGTTCTCTTATTGTTTTTCATTTGCATGTTCGTTTTGTGCTTCCGCTAACAAATTGTAGGTGAAAAATCAAGAAAGGCTATTCACCCCCCCTCTAGCCATACTCAAGGTTCTATCATAAAGGTCTGGAAAATGCCCGCTTATATAATTGATCTCCTATCATAGTGTAGGCGTGAGCCTTTTTCCTGACCAGTCGTGCTTCCTCAAGGTCGGTTGGCAGGATACCTTGTTGAAGATAACTAATAATTGGTGCTCTCCAATCAAAAAGCTCGCCCATGTTATTCTGAAGGTCTATCGGGGCTATGAGGAAGGTCTGTGCTATTGACTTATCTAGTACCCATGTGGTCAGAGAGATGGCCATTTTGGCTAACTCATCAGCTCGGCCATTCTCTGTTCTGGGAATCTTGCTTACTGTCACCTCCTTGAATTCCTCTTTCATTTTTTCGTAAGTCTCCCGGTATACTTGTAACTTATCACTATTGACCTCAAAGTTGCCCGCTATTTGTTGGGTCACCAATTGGGAATCCGAGTAGATGATTACTCGGGCAGCTCCCACATGATGGGTTGCCTGCAGACCTGCCAACAAAACCTCATACTCTGCCTCGTTGTTAGTGGCTCGGAAGTTTAACCGGACGACTATCTGTAGGCTGTCTTCTTGAGGGGATATCAAAAGAATTCCGACGTCGCTTCCTTGCTATGTAGCCAATCTATCCACATACACCTTCCAAGTCTCTTCAGAATCAGCTTGATGAATTTTTGTCAAGAAATCGGCCAAGGCCTGCGCTTTAATCGTCGTACGAGGTTGATAGACTATATTATATTCTCCCAATTCTGTCGCCCACTTGATAAGCCGGCCAACAACCTCTGCGTTGGTAAGGGTCTTACCCATGGTGCTATTCGTCAAGACCGTGATAAGATGTGCTAGTAAATAGGGTCTCAAGCGTCGGGCCATGAGGACTAGTCCGTATACTAACTTTTCCAGAGCTGTGTATCTAGACTCAGCTCCTTTTAGTAGATGACTGAAAAAGTACATTGGCCACTGTACATTGTCTTGTTCTTTTACCAACACTGCCCCCACGACCTCAGGGGTGGCTGACAGGTAGACCCAGAGCGGCTCTCCCGTAATAGGCTTGAATAAGGAAGGTAAGGTTTCCAGATACTTTTTTAGCTCTTCAAAAGCCCGCGTGCATTCCTCGTCCCACTGGAATTTGGAAGCTTTCCTGAGCACTTTAAAGAAGGGCACTGCTTTATCTACTGATCTCGAAATAAATTTGGGCAGGGCAGTTATCCTGCCTACCAACTGTTAGAGTGTATACTAAAAGCCTAGCTTTTGGTATAAACATTTATTTAGAAATAAGAATCACATTGGTCAAATGTCTACATTTATGATAAATGTAGTTGTTCAATTAATTTATATTGTAGATAACATGGTGTGTGGTGTCACACACAGAAGATCATGTTATCGGTTTCCTTATAAATTATAAACAGTAGCTCACGACTAAAATGGAAAGGAACAAACCATTGGAAGGTCGTAGTGTAATTATGTATTAGTTTATCTTAACTATATAATTACACTAGTACACTTAGAGTGTATTGAGTAGGACCATTAGAGGTCGTTTCTTTTATACTGACTTTATAAAGAAACAAAGACCTCAGTTATTATGGAAGTGTGTGCTCTTAATCCTAATATAATAACAAGCACATATATTTGATATTTATTTATTTAATTTATCAATGGGTGAGATTTAGTTCGATGAATCAATAAACCCGATAAGTTGGGAAATGGTATCACTTATAGTGTGTGTTGCTGATTTTAGAAGGAAACTGTGTCCTAGAGATACTAGGTTGATAATGTCCCCAAGAGGAGCTCATAAGGATTGTCATGTTAAACCCTGCAGGTGGACTTAGTCCAACATGACGATAAGGTTGAGTGGTACTACTCTTGGACTTAGATATTAATTAAATGAGTTGTCAGTAACTCACTTAATTAGTGGACATTCGATATCTTAAACACAGGGAGACTAACACACTCATAATAAGAAGGAGCCCAAAAATGTAATTTGGGATTGGTGCGGTAGTTCAATGATAGTTCTCTAGTGGAATGAATTATCATTGATAAAATTAAGTTGTGTGTTCGGGGCGAACACGGGATGCTTAATTTTATCGGGAGACCAAAACCAATTCCTCCTCTCGGTCCCTATCGTAGCATCTTATTTATAGAGTTCTATACCCACCTATACCCACCTTCTAAACCTACCCAATAGGGGTCGGCCAAGCTAGCTTGGGAACAAGCTAGGGCCGGCCTAGGTATAAAATTGGGTGGTCGGCCCTAGCTTGAACCCAAGCTAGTAGGGCCGGCCAAACTAAATTAAAAAAGAAATTTAATTTTAATTTTTATGTGGAAGATATAATTTAAAGAGAATTAAAATTAAAATATCTCTCTTGTAATAGATCTACAAAAGATTAAAGAAAAAGATTAGATCTCTTTCCTTATTTGTAGATTGGAGAGATGTTTTATTTTCTCTTTAAATATTATCCACATGTTGATAAAATTAAAATTATAGAAATTTCCTTTTTATCAACCATGAAGGGATTTTGAAGAGAAATTAAATTTACAAGAACAAATAAGGAAATTTTTGTTGATTGGAAATTTTTTCTTCTCTTTAAATTGTGGCCGGCCATATGAATTTAATGGGGAGTTTTTATTTTATATTAAGGAAAGCTATTGATATTATTTTTAATAAGTTTCCTTAATTGTCAAGGCCAAGGATTATAAAAGAGGGGGTTAAGGTGCCTTGAAGAGAGACAATATTTTATTTTTCTCTCCCTCTTTTCTTCTTCTTGTGGCCGGCCCTAGCCTTTCTCCTTTCTTCTCTTTTGGTGGCCGAACCATACATCTCTTGGAGCTCTTGTTGGTGGCCGGACCTAGGAAGGAGAAGAAGAAAGAGGAGGAAGCCTCATCTTGAAGATCCTTTGGAGCATTGGTGGTGATCAAGTTCTTCTTCCTTGGAGGTGGTTCTTCTTGTGGCCGAACCTTGCTTGGAGAAGAAGAAGGTGCGTGGTGGTTCTCGTCTTGGAAGATCGTCGCCCACACGACGTCCGGGATAAGAAGAGGAATACGGTAGAAGATCAAGAGGTTTTTCTACAAGGTATAACTAGTAATTTCTATTTCCGCATCATGCTAGTTATTTATGGAAATAATACCAAATACAAGATGCTTACGTTCTAGTGTTTCGAATATGGTTTTTCGAAGTTGTGTTCTTTTGTTTCTTTCTTTTCCTTGTGATTTGATTGTTCTCTTTGGTTAACCTAAAGTTATTTTAGGAAATTAAATATTAGTTTTCTATTAAAGGTTTTGTCTAGTCGGTGGTAGTTGCTCCCATATCCAAGAAGGCCATGTGCCTCGCCACGTCAGTACTGGGAACCTTTTATGGAAATTAATATTTAATGGAATTAATAACTTAAGGAGACTTGGGTCAAACGTGTTAAGTTCCGCAGGAGATCCAAGTCAAAACCTAAAAGAACAAATAGATTAAGTTTTGGATCAAACGTGTAAAGTTCCGCAGGCGATCCAAAATTTAATTTAAAAGAACACATGGTAGCTAGGAAAAGGTTCAGACCTTTGTACAAAATTTTTGTACAGTGGAACCTATAGGTTTTCCGAGTAGCAACCAACACCAACTTCTGAGCCTCCTTTAGATTTTGGGGGGTCTTCATGTCTCGGAGTGCTTGGACCTTCTCAAGATTGGCTTCGATTCCGCACTCAGTCACTAGGTATCCTAAGAACTTTCCTCCATTGGCTCCGAACAAACACTTCAAGGTTTTCAATTTTAGCCCGTACTATCGGAGGGTGTCGCAGGTCTCCTCCACATCAGCTATCAGGTTTGCGGCTAAAGGGGATTTGATTAGTATATCATTTACATAGACTTCCACATTACGCCCGGCTTTCTCCCAGAATATTTTATCCATCATCCTTTGGTAAATAGCTCCAGCATTCCTGAGTCCAAAAGGCATGACAGTGTAATAGAAAGTACCATCCGTCATAATAAAACTGACATTCTCCTGATCCTCTAAGGCCAGGGGGATTTGGTGGTACCACTGATAAGCATCCATCATGCAAATCCTCTCACAGTCGCCGGTTGAATCTACTAGCTGGTCAATTCTGGGAAGAGGATAACAATCTTTAGGGCCGGCGCGGTTGAGATCCCGGAAGTCTATGCAAACTCTCCATTTATTATTGGACTTCACCACAAGGACCACATTAGAAAGTCAGGACGGGAATTGTACCTCCCTAAAGTAACCTGCTTTCCGGAGTTGGTCCACTTCACTCGGATAATCTTATTTTGATCGGCCGAGAAATTTCTCTTCTTCTGCTTGACAGGCGGGGCATCAGGCAAGAGATGTAACTTGTGTTCTGCTACCTCAGGCTTAACCCCTGGTAATTCTTCAGTAGACCAGGCAAAGACATCTCGGTTGTGAATCAAGCATTGGATCAATTCTTCTTTAAGCTCGGGAGATAAATCACCAACTATATGAGTGAGGCTCTCTGGGTGTTCAAGATATAATTGGACTTCCTCCCAGGGAATGAGTTCTTCCGCTATAGGTATAGGTTCTTCTTGGATGGCATGAACGACCCCATCTTGAGTCCTCTGTGCTTTACGAGCCTCCACTTTGACCATATCGATATAACATTTACGAGAAACCCGTTGCTCTCCTTTAACTTCCCCGACCTGCTCTCCCACGGGGAACTTGATTTTCTGATGGAAGGTAGAGACAGCAGCTCGGAATTCATGCAGAGTTGGTCGGCCCAAAATGACGTTGTAAGAAGAAGGCGAATCTACCACAATGAAAGTGCTCCTCCTATTTTTTACTAATGGTTCGCTTTCCAAATATATGGCCAACTTGATCTGCCCCATGGGCCTTACCTCGTTACCAATGAAACCATATAAAGAAGTAGCCACTGGTTGAAGCTCGCTGGCGTCGATCTGCATTTCTTCGAAAGCAGTATTAAACAACACGTTGACAGAGCTCCCGGTGTCAACGAAGACCCTGGCCACGCGGCTATTTGATATGATAGCCTTAATGATGAGGGTGTCATCATGAGGCAGCTCCAATCCTTCAAAATCTTGTGGACCAAAGCTAATGACAGGACCAGCGGCCTGCTCCTGGCTACATCCAACAACGTGGATCTCCAGTCGGCGTTCGTGGGACTTGCGTGCCCTTCCTGAATCTCCATCAGTAGGCCCTTCCGAAATCATGCCTATGTCCCGGATGGTCGCATTGCCCCTTATTCTCCGCTTCGCGAGCTTCTCCTTGCTCCCGAGTGCGTCCTTATTGCTACATGCCCGGCCCACCCTGATCTGCCCGGGGTCTACTCGTCTGTCCTACTGCATCGCGTCGCTCCTCCATCATTCTTTGGACCTGAGGAGTCAGCTCGAGGGGTGGCATGCCCAGCTCAGCAGCGCGACGAGAATCACGGGTGAATTAAAAACACTCACTGGTGGCATGCATGTGGGACCTATGATAAGTACAATAACGCGACCTCCAAGGCCCAGGTCGGGGGACATGGACTACAGCTACAAGCAGGATCGGTCGAACGTCCTGACCGGGGTGGAAGGTAGGTTGGGCTTCCCGAGCGCGCAGGAGAGGTTGAGCAGGCGGTTGGGGTACTCTTCTCTCCAGCTTATTGGTAGAGGAAGGCGGTTTGTCTGCCTTCCTTCGAGCCACCTGCGCTTCCTCCACATTGATGTAGCTGGCGGCTTTCTCTATCATCTCATCAAAATTCCTTACGGAATTTTTGATGAGGTCCCTAAAGAATTCTCTCTCTGTCAATCCATGAGAGAAGGCGCTCATGTGTATTTCTGATGTGGCTGCGGGGACATCCTGAGTCACTTGATTGAAACGTTTGATATAGCTTCTTAGCGACTCAGAGGGTCCTTGCTTGAGAGCAAAGAGGCAGTGGTCAGTCTTTTGATATTTCCTACTGCTAGCGAAGTGGTGCAGGAATGCGGTCTTGAAATCTAAGAAACAGGTGATGGACCCATGTGGCAGTCCATCGAACCACTTTTGGGCAGAGCCCGATAGAGTATTCAAGAATACTCGGCACTTAACGACATCGCTATATTGGTGTAGCAGGGCCGCGTTTCTGAACTTGCGAAGATGATCCTCAGGATCCTTGCTGCCATCATATTCCCCAATAGCAGGGGGCCTATATCCTTTGGGTAGCCTTTCTTCCAATATCTTGGAGGAGAAGGGCACCTTCTCTTTTGGCTCCATCCGACGTTCTTCACGGAGGACGGTAGCCTTTCCTCTTTTCGAGTCCTTGGGCAGAGAACTTTCTGCCACAGAAACTTGTGGCTGCTCTTTGTGGCTATAACATCCAGGATCTGGCTAATAAAAACCCTGATCAGGCTCCCTGTAGAAGGCTGGGGGAAATTCTACAGGCTATTTTCTCTTGGAACCTCGATCCGAGGCATGGGCCGGCTCCTTGGAAACTTCCGCCAACTTTCGCGGTCTGGAGGCGGTAGTTTATTGCTTTTCAGAAGCCGCCCGCTTCTTGGCTTCTTTAAACAGTTTGTACTCTCCCGCTGTCATGGTTACATTGATTCTGCCAGAGTCCTCCATCTTCATGTTCCGGAACATGTGGAGAAGATT
The DNA here is from genome assembly GCF_018446385.1 of Zingiber officinale. Lineage (NCBI taxonomy): Eukaryota > Viridiplantae > Streptophyta > Magnoliopsida > Zingiberales > Zingiberaceae > Zingiber > Zingiber officinale. The sequence continues at coordinate 23,301,645 of NC_056001.1, read as the reverse complement.
CCCACAGACGACACCAAATTTGATCCTGTCTGGAAACTGAGTCGAACAGAGGCTGACTGTGTTGTCCTTGGTGTTGACGGAAAGTCGTGGAGACGCCTGGTTGACCTGGCACCTACCAGAAAGATTCCCACAGGTGAGTGACGAGGGGTGATTGTTGGGGCAATTTCCCTAGGTCAAGTTTGACCAGTTTGACTAAGCTTGAGTTGGGTCAAGCTTGAATCGGGATTTGAGTTTTGATGTTTGACAATATATGGAGATTGCTAGGGCAATCGTCCATTTGATAATATATGGAGATTGCTGGAGTAATCGTCCGATTGTGGAGATGGTCAAGGGATTGACCAGGTTGATGAGAAGACAAGTCAAGTGGGTCCGTGTTGACCGGAGACTTGACCGGGTAAGTCCTAACTGGAGTTTAGGCAATGAGAAAGTCCTAATTGGAGTTTAGGCATCTGGGAAAACCCTAACTGGAGGTTAGGCAAGAGAGAAGTCAAGTAGGTCAAGGTTGACAGGAGACTTGACTGGAAAGTCCTAATTGGAGATTAGGCAAAGGTAAGTCCAATAGGAAGGTTGGCAAGAGTGAAAATCCAAGTAGGTCAGTGTTGACCAGACTTGGTGGTGAAAGTCCTGATAAGTGAGATCAGGCAATTAGAAAGTCCAAGTGTGATCTTGGCAAAGGGAAAGTCCTGGTGAGGAGCCAGGCAATTGGAAAGTCCAAGTGTGATCTTGGTAAACAAGTCCTAGGGTGATTTGGCTAGGAGAACCCGACAACTAGGATGAGGCCGATGGAAGCTCCAGCAGGCAAGGCGTGAAGGATGGGGAGATATCCAAGGGACGCAAGGCTGATGGAGGAGGCTAAAAGGCTAGTTCGAGGTTGGTCGGGAGTAGCCAAATGTTAGGCGTGCAAACCTAACAGGTCACGGTTGAACGAGAGCTGGGTTTGGGGAGCTGGACTTGAGTTTGAGTCAAGTCCAGGGTGTTCAATCGATCGGGCGATCGATTGAACAGGCTCCAATCGGTCAGCCAATCAATTGGAGTGTGCTGCGATTGTTGGGATGGGACAATCGATCGACCGATCGATTGGGGTCAGGAAATCGCGAGCACAGAGTACTTTTCAATCGATCGGTCGATCGATTGAAGGTTGCCAATCGATCAGGTGATCGATTGGGGTACTGTAGCCTCGCGTGGACGCGAGAGCACTGAGAGGTGCTGAATCGATCGACCGATCAATTCAGCCAGTCCCAATCGATCGGTCGATCGATTGGGAAGTGACCGTTGCGCAGGATGCAGGTGATGGACAGCTGGGATTGTCCGGATGTGACGTGGTAATCGATTGGGGATGAATTCAATTAATTGGAGCCACTGTATAAAGCCCAGGCGGAGCTTTTTCTCAGTAGATTTCTTGCGATCTTTTGAGCCATTCTTCAGTGATTTTTCACGAGCTTTCTCCGATCTACTCACGCCAGTTCTTGAAGGCACTTAGGGAGTTTCTCCAAGGTTCAAGAGGCGACGACAAGCACAAGTAAACAAGAAGAAGGGTGTATTACATTGTATTTTTGTTTCTTCTCCTTGTGTTCGTGTTCGTGTTTGTGTTTGTGTGTGAGTATTGTACGAGGCTTCTTCGCCTTCGGCTGCGACTGAGAAGGAGGTTTTTATTAGTAGAGTGAGCGTGTCGTGTGGATCCTTGGATTAGTTACCTCTTCTTGAGGTGGATACCAAGTAAATCCGTAGTGTTAGCGTTGTGTGTGTCTTGTGTTTATTTCCGCTGCACATTATCAAGATGAAGCAACCGACAAGCGCGACGAAACGCTATTCACCCCCCTCTAGCGGACATCAAGGTCCTATCAGTGATGACGGAGGCGATGAGGCGAGGGTTCTGCACACACTCAGACAAGCCGCCCTCACGTTAAAGACCAAGAACCAGAGAAAAAGTCTCTGGGTCAGGCCCTCCGACGCTCAAGTCAGGTACATTTTCCCCAGAAGCACAGTGAAAGGACGAAAAGTAAAGATGAATGTGAAAAGATGAGTTGAGCGTAACAGCATAAGGGAAAAAGCCTCCCTTTTTATATGGTAGTGGGTACTTCTGGAGTCTGATGAGTGTCAGGAAATGTCGAGTGTCAGAATTTGTCTGGCGGTGAATGACACATAGCATCTTCCTATAGGTCTGAGGGGGGATCGGTGTGCAATGAGCCCTAGACCGTTAACATATTCCCTGACATGCGGTGATTATTCTCTAACAGGTTGTTACAATTCCCTGCCTTGATTGTCGTATAGTGTGTGCCTGCCCCGGTCTGTTAACCCTGTACTGGGTCCTCGTACCTGTAAATCTTGACCTGTAGGCACAAACCTGCATTCCCTTGCGCATTTCTCTGTTGGTTAGTCCTAGGAAAACATACCGATTCCACTGTACAAAATTTTTTATACAAGTGTCGAACCTTTCCTTAAATAACCTATTCCGTTCTTTAGAAGTTAAATTAGGAATCGTAGATGGAACTTAATATCATTGATTCCAAATTTAACTTATCTGTTCTTAATGGTTTATATTTGAATCGCAAGCGGAACTTAACACTATTGATTCAAATCCACCTATGTTATTAATTTCATTAAATATTAATTTCCAAAATTGGCTTCCAAGACTGCATGGCCAGGCACATGACCTTTTGGATATGGGAGCAACCACCACCGCCTAGATAAAGCCTTTTAAGGAAAGCTAATATTTAATTTCCTTAAATAACTCTAGGTTAACCAAAAAGAACAATCGAATCACAAATTCAAAAATAAAGAAAACCAAATTCGAAATACTAGATCTAATGCCTCTTGTGTTTGGAATTCATACAAAGAAAAATAACTAGCATGATGCAGAAAATAATTGCTAATTATACCTTCTCTTTGTATGCTAATGACCTCGAGATCTTCTGCTGTATTCCTCGCCTCGCCTTGGATATCGTGTGGGCGACGATCCTCCAAGATGAACACCACCCAAAAGCTTTCTTCCTCTTCCTCTAAAATCCGGGCACCACCACCACCAAGGAGAAGAGAGCAAAGGGAAAGGGAGAAGAGAGAGGGCCGGCCACACCAAGAAAATCTCCAAGCAAAAGAATAAGAGTTGTGTCTCATGAAGCCTCCTCACCACTTCTTTTATATTACTTGTCCAAGGCAAATAAGGGAAGAATTTTTACAAAAAATTAAAACCTTCCTCTAGTTTTTCCTTTTCCCTTTTATTTTCTCTTGATTAAATCAATCACCAAATCAATGGTTGGACTGATTTAATCTTGGCCGGCCCCTTGCTTGGGTATCAAGCAAAGGTGGCCGACCACTTATAGGAAGAAATAATTTTTTTTTTATAAAATTTTACAAGAAAAAATCCTCTTATAAAATTTTACAAGCTCTCTTTCCTAAAGTGGATGTTAAAAAAGAAAAATTTTAAAAATTAAAACCATGTTTTAAAATTTAAAACTCCTCTTCAAAAGTTTCCTTTTTTAACATGAATAGAAAATTTTAAATTTTTAAAACTTCTCTTCCTTTTTTCTAAAACCATGAGGATGGTTAAAAAAGGAAAGTTTTAAAACTTTTAAAACTCTCTATTAAACCATGTGGCCTAATTCAAATAAGGAAAGTTTTTAAAATTAAAATATCTCTTTTAAAACTTATAGTTTTCTACAAAGAGAAGATTTTAAAAATTCAAAACAACCCTCCTTGTTTGGTTAATGTGGCCGGCCCCTACTTGTTTGGTCACCAAACAATAGGGTCGACCCCCATAGAAGAGGATGTGGCCGGCCCTTGCTTGGTCACCAAGCATTGGACCGGCCCCCTTCTTGGACACCAAGATGAGCTTATATTTGGATGGGCTTGAGGCTTTAATGAGGTTACGACAGGGACCTAGAGGAGAAATTGGTTTTGACCTTCCGATGAGCTTGAGTATCCCGTGTTCGCCCCGAACACACAACTCAAGTTCATCGATAATAACTCATTCCACTAGAGAGTTATTATCGCACTACCGAACCAATCCCAAATTACATTATAGGCTCCTTCTTATCATGAGTGTGTTAGTCTCCCTGTGTTTAAGATAACGAATGTCCACTAATTAAGTAAGTTACTGACAACTCACTTAATTAATATCTAGCTCCAAGAGTAGTACCACTCAACTTCATTGTCATGTCGGACTAAGTCCAACTGCAGGGTTTAACATAACAATCCTTATGAGCTCCTCTTGGGGACATTCTCAACATAGATAACTAGGACACAGTTTCCTTCTATAATCAACAACACACACTATAAGTAATATCATTTCCCAACTTATCGGGCATATTGATTTATCGAGCTAAACCTCACCCTTTGATAAGTCAAAGAAATAAATATTAAATATATGTGCTTGTTATTGTAGGACCGTTAGATTCGATAGAGGGGGGGTGAATATCGATTCGAAAACTCAGAGTATAAACGCAGCGGAAAAGTAAAATAGACACAAATATTTTTTACTTCGTTCGGAGCCTGTGACGACTCCTACTCGAAGGCCCGTGGTCCTTGACCACTTTCGTTGGGCAATCACTAACAAGTCGAAATATGATTACAGAATGAATACAGGAAATGCTAGTGAAAATAACGCAATACCGATAAGGAAATTAAATAAAAACCGAATGAGCAGTTTGTCGGAGCGTTGTTGGCGTCGCACTGAACGTCGAGCAGCAAGACCAGCAGTAGAAGAGTTCTCAGATTGATGATTGATTCTGAAGCTCCTGTCTGGGGCTTCTTTTATATGCTGTTCCGGGCGCCTGGATCCCTTCCGGGCGCCTGGAATGTGACGTAGCTGCTCAAACCGAGATGCTCCACGTGGCGATGCGCAATCAGGATAAAGTTTGCCTCCCGGGCGCCCGGACCCTGTTTTCCCGCAGAATCCGTCCTGCACGACAAACGTTAGTCCGGAGGCAAATATATATCCTGTAAAACATATTGTTAACACAATTAAAGTTCAACAAAGTAATAGAAAAGAGTATGACTTAGATTCCATCTTTCCGAGACCGGAATCTAGTCACGATCTCGACTTAGGCATCCGAAATGGATCTAAGCCGGATCGACGCCTAATGTTCCCTTCCCGGGAACGCATCGTCGCAGTCACTCCCCTCCAGTGACTTACCTCACTTACCTGCCAGACGTCCGGTCAGCCCGTCGACCCGTCTGGACTTCGCCAGCGCCCGGTCAGCCCGTCGACGCTTGGACTTCTCGCCGACTATCCGGTCGACCCGTCGACCTATTTGGACTTCACCCAGCGTCCGGTCAACCCGTCGACCGCTTGGACTTCTCCCAGACATCCGGGGTCGACCTAGCTGGACTTCGTGCCGGACATCCGGTCAGCCCGTCTATTCGGACTTCTCCTGCACACTCGATCAAAGTGTCGACAACAACAAAACTAACTTAACCTATTTGTCATTCATCAAACACTGGTTGATATGGTGCTACCCGCACCAACAATCTCCCCCTTTTTGATGGAATGACAACTTGGTTAAGTTAGTGAAAGAACGAAAAAGCCAGGTACATTGGTTTTATAGTTAGTTTCAGTGTTTTCAATTTGGTTTATCTAACTTAACCACCTAACCCTCCCCCTTTGGCATTCATCAAAAATAAGCATGGATTAAGTAAGCATAGACTTTAGTAAAAAAATGTTTAAGACAATCTGGGGGAGTTCTAAATTTCAAGATCAAATTTTAAAATTTCAAGTTTCAATTTTGAAATGCTTTTCAAATAAGTTTTCAAAAATTCCAAGACTGAGTTTGAAAATTTTATTTTTCAAAACTGATTGAAAAACACTAGAAAAGTTCAGTTTTCTAGAATACTAGAAAAGTACTAGTTTCAAAACCATGGTTTAAAATACTAGAAACGTTCAGTTTTCAAGGACTAAGTAAAAAGGATAAAAGGTTTGTGATTTAAAACAAACAATTGTGAGTTGATTTAAAAGGTTTGAAAATTGATTTTTAAACTTTGATTTTCAAAATTAAGTTTAAAATTCGATTTGAAAAACTGAATTAGTTTTATTTCTCCCCCTGAACCTGACATAAAATTTTAAAAATATTTGCTAAATATATTCAAAGTAGAAAAAAAATTGAGGTAGAATTTTATAGAGAGATTTTAAAGAGAAGATTAAAAATAACACTTAAGGAGATAATTAAAAACCTCCCCCTGAATTTGATACTCCTTTAATTTATTAATCCTCCTTATTTATTACTCCCCCTTAATATAAAATTTTACAACCGTAACATATTTTCGTACCTAAGTGTTTTAGGCGATTGTATAATTATCTTTGTAAAATTGTTCATTTAAATTTGACTAAACGTAATTAACGTTAGATTCAGTTGAAATGAGTTAACCTTTAGTGTAATGTTAAATAAGATAAGTTGTTATTAATTCAATAATTAATCAATATTAATAATTTATTGATTAAATTTTGCTTGATTCAATAATTTAATATAATCTAAATTTTGTATTAATTGATGAAGGTGTTAGTTATAATTTAACTTTTCATTTACTTCCTTTTAAGTTGGATTAACTTAGTTTAAAGTTGGTAGTAGTTTGAAGTTAAACTCGTTATTAAACAAGGTTAAGTAAGGTTCAATTTAAGTCAAACTCTAATTATGTTTTAATAAAAATAATTAATAAAGGTTGATAAAAAAATGACTTAGAGTAATTTTAATATTTTTACTAAGGTTAAACCTAAGTTCTAATCAAATCAAGCTTAGTTCTCAAATAAAGTAAAACTTAAATAGTTAAGTTCTACTTATTAATTACATAATTAAGTTTAAAGTTAAAGTTAACGGAATTTAAGTTTTTAAGTTAGGTGTCTAAGTTTTAAATGAATTTAAAAGAATTATAATTATTATTCTTTTTAAGGGATTTCTAACATGATTTTAAAATGATTTTTATAATTATTTAATGACAATTAATATACGTTTAATTCAGTTTTGATTTTAGATTAAGATTAATATCAGTGATTAATTTAGGTTTAAGTTTTAAGTTTAAGTTAAATTTTTAAGTTTTAATTTAAGTTTTAATTTCCAGTTAGGTTAAATTAAGTTGAAAAGTAATGTTTAAATTAAGTTTTAATGAGTTTTAATTTGAGATCTAATTTTCAGTTAAGTTAAATTAAAAAATAATTTTAAGGTTAAAATGATATTTAAGATTAAAAATGAGTTTAAAGTCAAAATAATAATTTTTAAAGTGAAAATAGTCTATAGAAATAATTTATTATTATTACTATTTTTTTATGTTAAAAGAATTTTATTATAGTGAAAAAATAAGAAGAATTTTTCAAAATGATACATAATTTTTAAAATAGTTTTAAAATGATTTTTAAAATAGTTTTGAAATGAATTTTAAAAGTTTTTTAAAATAATTTTTGAAATAATTTTTAAGTTAAAATAATTTTTAAGTTAAAATAATTTTTAAAATAATAATAATTTTTAAAAGGTTTCAAAAGAATTTTTAAAGTTTTTAAAATGATTTTTAAAAGAGTTTTTTTAAAAAAAATAATTTTCAAAATGTTTTAAAATAATTTATAAAAGAATTTTTTAAAGTTTTTAAAATGATTTTTAAAAGAGTTTTTAAAATAATTTTTAAAATGTTTTAAAATAATTTATAAAAGAATTTTTGAAAGTAGTTTTTAAAGAATTTTTAAAAGAATTTTAAAAATAGTTTTTTAAAGAATTTTTAAAATAATTTTTTAAAGAATTTTAAAAATAGTTTTTAAAGAATTTTTAAAATAATTTTTAAAGAATTTTAAAAATAGTTTTTTAAAGAATTTTTAAAATAATTTTTAAAGAATTTTAAAAATAGGTTTTTAAAGAATTTTTAAAATAGTTTTTAAAGAATTTTTAAAATAATTTTAAAAATAGTTTTTTAAAGAATTTTTAGAATAATTTTAAAAATAGTTTTAAAAATAGTTTTTAAAATAATTTTTAAAGAATTTTTAAAATAATTTTTAAAGAATTTTAAAAATAGTTTTTTTAAAGAAAAAATAGTTTTTAAAGAATTTTTAAAATAATTTTAAAAATAGTTTTTTAAAGAATTTTTAGAAGAATTTTAAAAATAGTTTTTTAAAGAATTTTTAAAATAATTTTAAAAATAGTTTTTTAAAGAATTTTTAGAAGAATTTTTAAAATAGTTTTTTAAAGAATTTTTAAAATAATTTTTAAAGAATTTTAAAAATAGTTTTTAAAGAATTTTTTTAAAAAATAATTTTTAAAATGTTTTAAAATAATTTATAAAAGAATTTTTTAAAGTTTTTTAAATGATTTTTAAAAGAGTTTTTAAAATATTTTTTAAAATGTTTTAAAATAATTTATAAAAGAATTTTTTAAAGTAGTTTTTAAAGAATTTTTAAAAGAATTTTAAAAATAGTTTTTTAAATAATTTTTAAAATAAGTTTTTAAAGAATTTTAAAAATAGTTTTTAAAGAATTTTTAAAATAATTTTTAAAGAATTTTAAAAATAGTTTTTTTTTATAAAAAAAGAATTTTTAGAAGAATTTTAAAAATAGTTTTTTAAAGAATTTTAAAATAATTTTTTAAAGAATTTTAAAAATAGTTTTTAAAGAATTTTTAAAATAGTTTTTAAAGAATTTTTTTTTAAAATAGTTTTTAAAGCATTTTTAAAATGGTTTTAAAAGAATTTTAAAAATAGTTTTTAAAAGAATTTTTAAAATAGTTTTTAAAGAATTTTTTAAAATTGTTTTTAAAGAGTTTTTAAAATAGATTTTAAAGAATTCTTTAAAATAGTTTTTTAAAGAATTTTTTAAATTTGTTTTTAAAGAATTTTTCAAATAATTTTTAAGGAATTTTTAAAATAGTTTTTAAAGAATTTTAAAAAATAGTTTTTAAAGAATTTTTAAAATAATTTTTAAAGAATTTTAAAATAATTTTTAAAGAATTTTTAAAATAATCTTTAAAGAATTTTAAAAATCGTTTTTAAAGAATTTTAAAAAACAGTTTTTAAAGAATTTTTAAAATAATTTTTAAAGAATTTTAAAATAATTTTTAAAGAATTTTTAAAATAGTTTTTAAAGAATTTTTAAAATAATCTTTAAAGAATTTTAAAAATCATTTTTAAAGAATTTTAAAAAATAGTTTTTAAAGAATTTTTAAAATAATTTTTAAAGAATTTTAAAATAATTTTTAAAGAATTTTTCAAATATTTTTTAAAGAATTTTTAAAATAATTTTTAAATTTAAAAAATTTAAGTTTAATTTTTAAAATGAATTTTTAAGAAAAAAAATTTAATTTTAATTTAATTTAATTTAATTTAATTTTAAATTCGAAATTTAATTTGAAATTTAATTTTAATTTGAAATTCAAATTATAATTTTAATTAATTTTAATTTAATTTGAAATTTGAAACTTAATTTTAATTTGAAATTCACAATTTAATTTTAAGTAATTTGAAATTCAAATTTTAATTTTAAGTAATTTGAAATTCAAATTTTAATTTTAATTAATTTTAATTTAGTTTGAAAATTAATTTAATCCTTATTCATCTCACCCGATCTAGATTATCAATCAGGGAATACTATAATTTTGTGAGATGAATTAGATTTTATTACAGAGTTTGGTTTAACTTGTGTTAGATTCAGGTTTAGCTTTGATCTCAACAAATAGCCATTCTTCGGATAAACTTCTAAGCTTGGTGAGTCACTTGGACGTCATTAGAAGTAACCAACCTTTCGAGGTTTTCCGAATAGTCCTATCCACAGAGCTTAGTACTAAACCTTGGTCTAACTAGTTAGGATCCATTTAAATGTAGCTTCGGTCGGTTCCACTTGGCCAAATGCATCAGATTGAAGTCATATCTTTCTAGACATGCGATGCTCAAGCTTCCCCAACGTACTATCATCAAAAAACTTCACCAGTACCATTATTCAAGTTAAACTTGAACCCTCTTTAACTAGTCCTAATTACCCTGTCGGGTTGGTTGGTTAGGGTTACCCTTTTCGGGTATCTTGGTTAGGGTTACCCTGTCAGGTAGGTTAGTTTTGGAGGTGCCAGCTATTCTGGAGCCTCCCCCTGAATTATTGACCATAAATTTAGTTTTTAGTTCTGGTTTTATTATAGTTAAGTTTTGGTTAAAATTTAATATTTAATTTGTAATTTAGATTCAAGTTTTTAATTTTGAATTAATTAAATTAGTCAAATTATCTTTCTTTAAGAGAATGTATTTAAAATTTTCTTTCATTTCCACTTTTATTAGGTTAATTGAATTATTTTTTTTTAATAGCTTATTTTTAAAGTTTAAGTTTTTATTCATTTTTAAATTTGAATTAATTAAATTGTTTGAATTATATTTCCTTAAAGATTTATCTTTTAACCTTTTATTAATTGTTAATTTTAAATTTTTCAGATTATCTTTATTTAATATGTTATTCTTAACATTTAATTTTAATTTTGTTAAATTTAGTTTTGATTTTATCAAAGTGTTTGATTTTATTCTTATATTTTCTTTATTTTTTAAGTTGATATAATTAGTGGAATTTATTAGATTATTCTTATTGTTAAAATTTAATTTTTTATTAATTAAATTATCTTGGGTTTGGATAGGATTTTCTAGATTAATATTGTCTAGATTATTAAATAATTTATTAATTTTATCTAGATCAATATTCACCTTGTCCTCTCTATCATTTGAGTTTTCATATTTGTTTAGGTTCAAGTTTGAATTTTTTAAATTAATTGGATTTGTTTTATCAGATAATATCTTAGGGGTATTTTTGTAATTATTGTCAACTACATTGTTTTCACATATATTTTCAGAAATAACCAGATCAATGCTCATATTTTCTAAACTACTATTAGCAGGGGTATTTTGGTAAATATCACTAACCTTGAGCGCAACCCCTAATTCAGTAGGCTTTTCGATTGGATCTAACCTGAGTTCAGATTCGATTTTTACTTGATCCTCAAGCTCCATCGGCTCCTCGTGAAGTTTGATCAATTGGTACCAAAGCTCATGTGCATCTTTGTACTTTTTTACTCTGCATAAAACATTGTTAGGTAAAACATTACAAATGATTTTACTTACATTTGTATTTAGTTCTGAGTTCTGAGAATGTTTTCTCAATATCAGCCAATAATCAAAGTTTACGCTTCCTAAGAAGCATTCCATTAATCGCTTCCAATAGTTGAAATCTTGATCGTATGGTGGTGGTTCATGGGGGTTTCGTCCTTCTTGAAGAGTCATTATTCTTGCACACAGAGAAACAGAAAAAAAATCCCAAGACTTGGTCTTGGATTAGCAGTGCTGAAAAAATAATATTTCACTATTTTCGAAAAAAATAATAAAATATTAATAAAAAATATTATTCCAAAATTTTGAAAATGTAATATTTTATCAATACTAAGCAACGGTGAAAAGATGATGATGTGTTTTTCAAAAACAGTTTTGGAGGGAAAAAACGAAAGGCGTAAGGTTTTATTTTAAAGACGAACGATATCTAATTTTTCTTTAAAAAACACCCCTCTTTGCCTGACTGGTGGTTGCACCAAATCATAGCGGTACCTGCTCTGATACCACTTGTAGGACCGTTAGATTCGATAGAGGGGGGAGGGTGAATATCGATTCGAAAACTCAGAGTATAAACGCAGCGGAAAAGTAAAATAGACACAAATATTTTTTACTTCGTTCGGAGCCTGTGACGACTCCTACTCGAAGGCCCGTGGTCCTTGACCACTTTCGTTGGGCAATCACTAACAAGTCGAAATATGATTACAGAATGAATACAGGAAATGCTAGTGAAAATAACGCAATACCGACAAGGAAATTAAATAAAAACCGAATGAGCAGTTTGTCGGAGCGTTGTTGGCGTGCGAGCGTCGGCGCAAGACCAGTGAGAAGAGTTCTCAGTTGATGATTGATTCAGAAGCCTGCCCGGGGCTTCTTTTATATGTTGTTCGGGCGCCTGGATCCCGTGACGTAGCTGATCAAACCGAGATGCTCCACGTGGCGTCGCAATCGGGATAAAGTTTGCCTCCGGGTGCGGATCCCTTCCGGGCGCTGGATTCCTCCGGCGCCGGACCTTTTCAGCGAGAATCCGTCACTGACAAAGCGTTAGTTCGGAGGCAAATATATATCCTGTAAAACAGATTGTTAGCACAATTAAAGTTCAACAAAGTAATAGAAAAGAGTATGACTTAGATTCCGTCTTTCCGAGACCGGAATCTAGTCACGATCTCGACTTAGGCATCCAAAATGGATCTAAGTCGGATCGACGCCTAATGTTCCTTCCGGAACACGTCCTCGATCACTCCTCTCGGTGACTTACCTCACTACGCGGGACGTCCGGTCAGCCCGTCGACCCGTCTGGACTTCTCGCCAAGCGTTCGGTCAGCCCGTCGACCCGCTTGGACTTCTCGCCAGCTATCCGGTCAGCCCGTCGACCTAGCTGGACTTCACGCCAAGCGTCCGGTCAGCCCGTCGACCCACTTGGACTTCTCGCCAGCTATCCGGTCAGCCCGTCGACCTAGCTGGACTTCGTGCCAGACATCCGGTCAGCCCGTCGACCTGTCTAGACTTCTCCTGCACACTCGATCAAAGTGTCAGACAACAACAAAACTAACTTAACCTATTTGTCATTCATCAAAACCTGGGTTAGACCGTTAGTGCTACCCGCACCAACAGTTATTATATTAGGATTAAGAGCACACACTTTCATAATAACTAAGGTCTAGTTCTTTTATTAAGTCAGTACAAAAAGAACTTACCTAAAATGATCCTACTCAATACACTTAGAGTGTACCAGTGTAATTTATTAATCAAAATAAGCTAATACTTAATTTCACTACGACTATTCCGATAGTTTGTTCTTTTCCATCTTAGTCGTGAGCAACTGTTTATAATTTATAAAGAACCGACAACATGATCTTCTGTGTGTGACACCACACACCATCTTGTGTACTATATAAATTAATTGAACAATTACATTTAACAAATAAATGTAGATATTGACCAATGTGATTCTTTTATTTCAAAAATAAATGTTTACAAAAGCTAGGCTTTTAGTATACACTCTAACACTCGGCACATTCCTTGGCTTGCATTTGTCGCCCGTAAATCCAGATCTGTACGTCCATCCCTCCATTTGCCATTCGGTAGATCCCGGTAAATCCAGACCTACGCTTATCGTCCTGCCAGTCGAGGCCTTTGCTTATCGTTCCTTAAGTCTCATTCTGTATGCACGACCCTGTACGTCTTGATCGGCATATCTTGTTTTGCAAGTCTTATCTCGTAAGTCCTGACCTGTCCGCCTTAGTCCGCCTATCATAACCTGTACATCTTGGTCCGTGTCTCCTGTTCTGCATGTCTCGCTCTGTAAATCCCGACCTGTAAACCTTAGTCCGCCCATCCTAACCTGTACGTCTTGGTCCGTGTCTCCTGTTCTGCATGTCTCGCTTTGTAAATCCCGACCTGTAAACCTTAGTCCGCATATCCCGACTTGTACGTCTTGGTCCGCGTATCCTGTTCCGTATGCCTCCTTCTGTAAATCTCGACCTGTAAATCTTAGCCCGCTTATCCTGACCTGTACGCTTTGGTCCGCATATCCTTCCAAGTACCTACTCGCCATATGCCATGTAGGCTCAACCCCTGACCGCTCTGTAATCTTGACCTTTGGTCACCACGTAGGCTAGACCTCTAACCGCCACGCAGGCTTGACTTCTGACATCCACGTGGGCTTGACTTCTGACCTCTACGTAGGCTTGACTTCTGACCGCCCCGTGGACTTGACTTCTGACCTCCACGTGAGTTTGACTTCCTGCCACGTTAGCTATCTAACCCCTCTATCATGCACCGTATCACTGTTAATTAGCAATAATTTATATTTTTTATTTGAAAATTTATATCCCTAATTTTTTTTATGGAAAGAAAATACACGAAGGAGATTATAAATTAATCTTTTGAGTGGACTTTTATTTTTTTTGTTTTTTATTTTTTTTTTATTAATGACAGGTAGCCTCGATAGATTTGATTTAGGGCTGCAAATGAGTCGAGCTTAAATTTGGGTCGGCTTGAATTCGAGAAAATTAAAGAGACTTGACTCGAGCGAGTTTCTGAATTTGAGCTTGAGCTCGATTATTTAATCATGGACTCGAGCTCAACTCGAAAATAATAAATTTAAATGTAAAATAAATACGTACAAACTAGGATTCCAACCTTCAACTTCTGACAATTTTATAAAACATTATAATCATAAACACCCCTTTAATTTATTCCTTAATTTTAAAATAATAATTATTTTAAATATTAAAATATTAAATTAGTCGAGGCTCGACGAACCTTCGAACCAGTATTAAATGGATTCGAGATCGATTCAAATATTAAATGAGTCAACTCAAACTCAACTCAAGTTCAATTAACTTTGAGCTTAAATTAAACTTTGACCAAGTCACTCACGAATGACTTAATTCATTTACACTCCTCGTTTAATCTGTAGTAGGAAAAATTGTCCTCCTCTTAGTTCTTCACGGGCCATTCGTACCGATGGGAAGTGAGGAGGGACGAGCAGATTGTCGTATTGCATGTGCCGGTCAATCATTCATAAAGTCTCTTGCCCAAGCTTTGGGTGCGGTGGGTGGCTCGCGCGCGGCAATGACGGCAGACCCATGGCGGGTGATATGGCGAGTAGCCGAGTACAATGGATGTTGGGCGGGCAACAGCGGATTAGTTCCATTCTACCCGTAAATGTGGTTTGGTATGTAATTATCATATATATAATTTTGATATGCAATTACTAGATAATCTAATATGGTTTGGTTATAAAATATAATCTATTTGGTTTAACCCTTAAAATATTCATTTCAGAAAAAACGAATTAGAAAATTTTCTTTATAAATGTTTTTTTGTTAATCTCATAATCACATAAAACCTCACGTCCAAAGTAATCACATTCTCAATTATATCCTCTATATATGATGACGTGAGAATCACTCAACATCAATCAAACATCAATACATACTTAAATAGTATAATCTTAAATAGATAATTAAAATTATCAATAATAATTTCCAATCAAACATTTCCTAAATTTAGTGTCTGAACTCTACTTATTAGTCGTCTATAGCAACTATCAATTTGTTTTAAAAAAAGTCATATCAATTGTTAATTGATATACACACGATGAGTACTAATGAGTGAGTTCAAATACTATCCTTATTGTTAGGATCAAGCCTACCTTACCACAACAGCGAACCCGTGGAGGTGATCGATAGTTGACGTGTCGTGTGGAGGATGATGAGCACAGCCACGGCGACAATGACCTAATCTTTTTACTCGTTTTTCTCTCATCTTCCTGGATCAACACTGAAATAGAATGAAAATTTTTAAATGCTTGAGGAGAGAAAACTTAATAAAAATTTCACAACTTATTTAATTCTGGTTAATTTATTTGATTTTAATTTCTCGTTTTTTAATTGTCCTACTCAAATTAATACTCATGATGTTCATGGATTCCCATGTAAGGGGTGTCAAATTTTATGATGCTTAAATTTATCTGATAAAGTAATTAACTCAAATTAATTCAAGCCTAAAGTGAATGAAGATGTTAAATCATTGTTAAATTTAGCTTGATCATAGTTCAGCTTGAACTTGATTTATTTAGATATTTTTAAATTCTCAATTAAATTTATTTGATTGTTTGAAATTTTTATATTTTAAATTTATTTGATTATTTATTGAGTTAGTAATATGAACTTGTTTGTTTATTTTAATTTTTTTTTATTTATTTAACATTGTGATAAGAGTTTTATTGATGAACATAATTCATGAATATTAAGAACCTGAATACATATATGTTCAGATTTATTTGTTTAATTTAATAATTAGTTCAAATTTATTTATTTAATTGATCTTATATATATTAAATGAGTATAAGTAAATTTTTACAAAATTGAATACCAAATTTATTCATTTACAACCCTATTCATTCTATTCACGTGTATAACTTCAATTTATGTGAGAGTTAATACTTTTGTCTCTCATAAAATCTCTTGTTATTCAAACAATTTGAAAATAATTTTTTATTCATTCGAAAAAAAAAAACGAAAAAGTTGTCTGTCTCAATTTTCTAGCTAACACTTTGTTGTAATTAAAAAAGGCTATGATTTCTCAAGGGCACTCACGACGACAGCGATGCAAGATGGTTTCACTATGACTCGATGTGTGCAAGAGCAAAGATGACACACTTAGCTTATGCAAATGATTTTGCTACTATTTGCGCGTGCAAATGAGCCCACGATCACCACTATTGCTGGTTGCTTAAAGGATTTTAGGGGCAAGGTAGGGCTGCATCCGAACCTTACAAAATCCAGCATGTACCTAGCCAGTATCACCAAGCAAGCTGCAGACAGATTGCCGCAGCTCACTACTTTTCAACGCGGAACCTTTCCATTCCGCTGTCTTGGCATCCCCCTCTGTCGGAGAAGCTCTACACTAGCAACTATGGGGCTTTGATGGAGACAATCATTCGAAAGCTTGCATCGTGGCTGAAGCACACCCTCTCGTATGTCGACAATAAGCTCGAATTGGTGAACATGATGCTTAAAGGCATCAAGTGTTTTTGGCTATCTATATTAACCGTGCCATATCATTGACCAGATCCATGCCATGTGCTTGACATTTGTATGATCGACCAAACATTCACCCATGCCTTATATGGATTACATAAACTATCTAAGGTGTTGTGGAGCATATATGTACCTTCTGTACACAGATAACTAGGTGTGGCAAGCAAAGGCGACAGACTCATCACTCATCAAGCGACTGACCCAGATTTGACAGGAGATTCAGGCAGTAGTGCCATCGCCCAGCAAGGTGTCGCACTGCTGGGTTACAACATTTTTAAGCCTCGAAGCAACAAGAAAGAGTGGTACATTAATGGTGTGGAAGCTGTTCATCATGCCAAAGCATCGCTTTGTGCTTTGGCTACTCGCTAACAGTAGGGTTTGCACGAAGGACAAACTGCCCTAAGTAGCTTTCAAGACCTGCCCACTTTGCCAACGGATGGATGAGACCTCTAAGCATCTCTTCTTCGGCTGCAGCATCACTATACCTCTTTGGATGAAGGTCAAGTACTGGTTATGCATCGATCATCCGTTTGACTTAGCAGCGACATTGTTTGACATATGCTGCACCAAGTTCGCAAGGGACAACATGCTCAACAAGGCGCGCATTATGTTTGTCAACTCAAGAATTTCATATATAATATTCGACAAACTCCTCGTGCACAAATCCTCACCTAAACTCTGCCATACTGTCTAAGGCGTTGTGGAGCATATATACAAAGCAAGAAAGATTTGCTATGGGTGTGCTAGGTGCGCCACCAGCTCCTTCGACACAGATTTGTAGGTGTGGCAAGCAAAGGCATCAGACTCATTGCTCATTAGCGACTGACCCATATTCGACAAGAGATTCAGGCTAGGCAGGTGGGGCACCACCCAGCAGGGAGTCATACTACTGGGCTCCTGGTTCGAGTAGAGCCATAATGGTTTATTGTAGGTCCCAATGCAGCTGATAAGAGGAGTGAATTACCTAAAATAAAAGGTAATCTTTCTCGATCTTTAATTTGAGTTTTAGCAAATATACACTTAATTAAAGTAAAATGAAATGCATAAGAAGAAAATATGAGATAATCATATTTATTTGATTTACAATAAAAGGATTGTTAATCCAAAACAATGAAAGCTCAGTAAGATCTTCTACAAGTGAATCCTCGGAAGCGGAGAAACCTCATACAAACATTTAAAGTGTAAATTAAAAGCATAGAATTGGAAATGAGATTAAAGAAGGTGTGTTGTACGAAAAAAGAGAACAAGCTCTCCTTTTATAGCCCTTTGGTCGTCATATTTGATCGTTGACTAATGTGGTAACTCCGGACACCAGGAGCGGGTCTGGGTGTCCCAGCGGTGCACCTTATCTGTTTGCAATGACTTGATAATAACACTTTATCGGCACCTGGGCTCTTGGACTGGTCCGGGTGCCTGGAGTGTTGCTGACGTAGACTCTGAATCGTCGTTCACAGCAATGTCTTGAAGAGACGCCTATTCGGTACTAGGCTGGTCGGGCACCTGGACCTAGTATGGGGGCTTGGACTTGGTCCAAGCGCCTGGAAAAGTCAACACAAAGTTGACTTGTCTGGTTACTGCTATAGTCGCTTGGGTGATTTTCCGATCATCGAAAGTTGAGTTCACCTGAATCCAACTCTGGTCTTCTCTTCGAGCAGTCTTTCGCTCTGGCTTCTCGTCCCTCCGAAGAGCTGCGCGTATCCTTCTCGTCTGCCGGTGTACTCTTCCACAGCACCTTGTCCCTCGGATGCATTGAGTACGTCAACTCGTTTCCCGTACCATCCCTCTCGCTAGCTGCATCTTTCGCTCAACTTTCTGTGTTCCTAAGTCCCTGTACACTTATACATAAGACATCAAATACGCAAAGTCTAACTTAATCTGGTTGATCACATCAAAATTTACTCGAGGTACTTATAATCACTCTTTTTTTTTATATGTATCAATCCAAGTTAAGAATACAATAAAATAAGTAGTTATCGTAAGTTAATACAATAATTTTGCAATTATAAGTAAAGCATTTTAAAATCTATACCTCCCCTAAACTTAATCTCTAATTCTCTCCCTTTGATCATATAAAAAATAAAAAAATAGAAAAAAGTAATAAAAAAATATTGAAAATATTTCTAGGGATACAAAATAGGTTTTTCTGAGATATGTCTTTTTATTGAAATTTATTTTCAAAAAAATAATTTTTTATCAATTAATTATCTGTTTTGAAAAAATAATTTTAAAATAATTTTTAAGTTTATAAAAATCTTGAATATTTTTATCCATTTTAATAATAATTAATTTTAAGTATGATAAAAAATTTTTTACATAGAATCTTTTTATTTAATTGTAGAAAATATTTTAAACAAATAGAGTTATTTTAAAAAATAGAAATTGTCATCTAAAAATCTTGATGATTTTTCTTACCATCTAAAATACAATGCCAACTTCCTAAAAAATCAGATTTTTCAAAATTAATCTCCTAAAATAAATTTAAATTACATATTTTGTTTAATAAATTCATAAAAATGAGATAATTATTGAAAAATTTT
This sequence comes from Zingiber officinale, assembly GCF_018446385.1. NCBI lineage: Eukaryota > Viridiplantae > Streptophyta > Magnoliopsida > Zingiberales > Zingiberaceae > Zingiber > Zingiber officinale. The sequence goes on along the minus strand of NC_056001.1, from coordinate 23,282,519 downwards.
GAAATTTTTTATTCTAACAGAAAATATAACTTATGATCACAAAAAAAATTATGGTTTTGAAAATAAAATATTCGGTCGTCCTGTCGACCTAGCTGGACTTCTTACCAGCTATTTGGTCGGTCCGTCGACCTAGCTGGATTTCGTACCAGTTATACAGTCGGCCCGTCGACCTAGCTGGATTTCGTACCAGCTATCCGGTTGACCCGTCGACCTAGCTGGATTTCCTGCACACTCAATCAAGTGGTTAGATTATGACATAACCTAACTTAACTTACTTGTTATTCATCATAACCCAGGTTAGATCGTTAGTGCGAACCGCATCAACAAGTTCCTCGGTGACTTCTTAACAAGGGATCAGAATAACTCACCAACCTTGAGCTCTTGGGAGAAGACACTCACCAGAATCTCCGGAGTGGTCGAGGGGGCATCCATGACCACTTGATTAAATTTCTTGATATAAGCCCTCACCGTCTCTTTGGGCCCTTGCATGAGAGAGAATAGGCTCAGTGTCGTCTTGTGGTAACGATGATTGCGGGAAAAGTGATGCAAAAAAACTTTGCGAAAGTCTTTGAAGTGGCATATGGACTCGATCGGGAGTCGATTGAACCATCTCTGTACTGAGCCAAATAGGATAGTGAGGAACACTCGGCATTTGACTCCATCAGTGTATTGATAGAGGATAGCTGCGTTTTCAAATTTGAGCAAGTGATCCTTTGGGTCAGTCGCTCCTCCATATTCTTCAATTGATAAAGGTTAGAAATGAGTCAACAATTTATCTTCCAAAATTTCTTGGGAGAACGACATGCTTGCTCGCTCGGGGGAGCTACTAGTCATTGGTGCTTTGCCTTTTTGAAGATCACGGGTAGGTGCATTCTCAAAGGATGATCCTTGGAGCCTCTCCGCTCAGCCCATATCCTCCAGAGTCGTGTGGAACAACACCCGATGGTATGCTATTGGCGATGAGGGCATGAGCAGAAGTTTGGTCGGATGCACAAGTGCTTGCTGGAAGGCATTCGGGGGAGGCTGGCTCGGTTGGAACCCGGTTGGATCTTCCACTCAAGTACCATGCTTAACCTGATGGCCAGTCGTGGAGTGAGCTCATTTGGCAGATGGCACTCGGTGGCTGCTTGCTGCTATTGTACCATTCATCCACTCGAGCGGCTATCACCAGTTCCAAATCTTCTTCCGATAGTGTCACGGTGGTGAGTCGTCCAATCTCGTGTATCCTCACATTTCAGATGTAGATGAAGTTTCCACAGACGATGCCAAATATGATTATATCTGAAATCGATGGAGATGAAATACGGGACGCGTGACTCTGGTGTGGACTAAATAAAGACTCCTCACTATATCCAAGTGACTCCCAAACACTCTTATGTGCAAGAAGAGTGTTAGCGACCGGGCCAGGGAGGGGGTCCTTGACGTTAGCCCTCCGATGCTCAAGTCAGTGATCAGTTTTAGAAAATAAATAGTGGAAAGAATAGCAGCATTGGGTGTGTAAAATTATGTAGCATCGTATACTTGCACCTATAGAAGGAGACCCCTTTTTATAGTGTTATGTTGTGTTTGTGTATGGATATCAAAGCATTTCTAAAAAAGGGCATACCATAAAGATACTCTAACACATTTCCCAAAATGGACATGTAATCTCTGTGATTGACAGGATGGAAGCTTCAAATGTGTAGTTTGCATACAGAACATTCTTTGTCCTTCGTGGCGTAAAATGATAGAATATGAGTTCGTTGGACTGTGAAACCCACAATAGGCTCACTTGGGCAAGCCAATTGAGCTCTTAATATAGTTCGACCGGTCATCGCTTGTAAGAGCCACTAGGTTGGCTTTGGTGAATGCAGTCAATGACTTGGCCTCCGCTCGGGTGGACCAAACGTCTAATATGTCAGATCAAGCCATATGTCTAATCGACTGAAGCACTCGGTCGAGCTAGTTAATAGTTAGCTTCATGTACCAAGCGTCCAGTATGTCTGATCGGCTGGAACACACGGTCGAGCTAGTTAATACTTGACTTTGAGCTTCCTCAATGCTTAGGAGATCGGGGCTTGAGGCCCGACGGGGCAAGCTCTCGATCTAAATGAGGATACACCACTACAACAAAAACTGCAAACGACAACACCCCTACGACAACGGTTTTAAGAGAAAGCGTTGCGTATTTGCTCAAAGACAACGGTTTTTGCCAAAACCGTTGTCTTTGAACTCCCCATTAAATATAAAAGACAACGGTTTTGGCAAAACTGTTGTCATTGAGTGACTTTTTTTTAAAACGACAACACTTTTTACAACGGTTTTATAAACCGTTGTCTTTATCCGCGTTTTTAGTGGCTACGACAACAGTTTTGAAAAAATCGTTGTAATTGAATTTGGTCATTTTCCCCCTTCGCTATTTTCCTTTCCCTCGCTGTTTTCGTTTCGGCGCCGTGTTTTCGCGTTCCCAAACCTAAGCCATTTATCTTTCCCTCTCCTCATACGACGTTGCTCCCTCTCCTCATACGACGTTGCGCTCCTTCTAGTTTCCTAGTGAGCGGAGGTGTTCTTCAATGGGCTGCCGAAGATCCAGACGCACGGGAGGGAGAAACCGAAGAACGGGATCTGCCATGACGATAGCGCACCGCCGGTGAAGGCGAAGACCATCGACGAACTGCACTCCCTGCAGAAGAAGAGGTCGGCGCCGAGCACCACCACCACTTGACGCCGACCATCAGCATCAGCGACAGTGCCCTCAAGTTTACCCATGTCCTCTACAACCTCTCCCTTGCCGGTATCTGCTCTCATCTCCTCTTCATCACTCAAATCATCACATTTCATTCTCATTGAAAGAATCACGAATTCCTTGTAGAACTCTACGAGCAAGCCATAAAACATGAACATGGATCATTCATAACATCGACAGGAGCCTTGGCTACCTTGTCCGGCGCGAAGACTGGCCGTTCGCCGAGGGACAAGTGCGTCGTCAAGGATGAAACCACTGCCAATGAGCTTTGGTGGGGAAAGTAAGTCCACACAACTAATTCATGATCCTTCCATTGATGATTCCTTCTCAAAATGTATGTGCACTATTCACGCAGAGGCTCACCGAACATAGAGATGGATGAGCACACCTTCCTAGTGAACAGGGAGAGGGCTGTCGATTACCTCAACTCTTTGGATAAGGTACACATGCAGATCAAGTGTTTGATGTAATTCCTCATAGATCCTAATATAAGGATTACAAGGTATTTGTGAATTACCAATTCCTCAACTGGTATTTTAATTTTATATTATTTAAAATTAAAATTTTAGGATTTATGTAATCTAAACCTATACTATGCATTTTAAGTGTTTCTCTCGATCTATTGTTTCTATTAAGATGAAATTAGCTCATTTAATTTCTTGGTATTATTGCTCAAACACTATATGCAGGCTACTCTTAGAGAAATACATGCCTCTCTTCTCCAAAAGCATCTACATGAACATGAAGATGCAAAAGCAGAAAAGGAAGAGTTGCAGGATCCAGAGGGTAAATAACTTGGGAATTTAATTAACTTAGTTATCTGAACTTATTTGAGTCCTATACTTATGCTGTAAGTTTATTATTATTATTAATATTTTTTTTTTTTCTAGATTACAAGCATTATTCTCGTGAGAATGTAATTGAGGAAGCTGATGAACCCGAAGAACGGAAGAAGCAGGTTCATTCTCACCTCAACTCTTGCAAGGTGATGAAGACAATGATGCAATTGATCTTGAAGAAGACTGGGCTAAACTGGTAATGTGCCTCTCCTGCTGTTGCGCAACTTCTACTGTACATGCCATGGAATAAGCCTAGAATTCATCTCAACTTTTTGTTTTTATTCTTGATATTCCATGTTGAATCGTGTTGAGTTGGGCACTCCCGGCTTTTTGATTAATTCATGTTTGGTTTGGCTGAATTGGAAGGACGAATTGCACATATCACCCAGTCAAATGGGATCAGTGATGGATTTTTGCTTATTCTGACAACCAATTTATTTGACTTTCTCCTTGTTGCATTACTTTCTGAATTGGGAGGCTTTTCAGAGTATGCTTAACTCATATTTCTGAATTGGGAGGCACATCAAGTGTTTAAATTTGGAACTGGCAAGTGCCCTATCAAACTCGACATGCACTTTGAACTGGAACCATTCATATTTTTTTGTCCTAATGTTTGCAAATTTCTTGCAGTGTTGGAAAATGTCGTTTTCGATGAACACACTAGGGAAGTAGACTACTCTGATAACTCTATTACAGGTGATTAACAAGATGAAACAAACTTCTTGAGTGAATTGGTATTGTGTGAAAGGGAATCTGGTTCAATGGAATTGTTGATGTTGCAGAGAACACTCGAGCTTCATATCCAATTGAGTATATTCCTAATGTTCGATTCATTTAATCATCACAATCGTTATGAGCACTTAAAATATATAGTGGATATGTGAGTACATATTTATTTTTTAATTAAGCATTTAATTTAATTTATTAATCATACGTCAACTCTTGTTGTACAAAGGAGCTTGAAATTGTTCAATTCGAATGAGCAAAGGAAAGGGAAAAAGAAGCCTATGTGGGAAGTCGTAAAAGTTTGTATATTATATATACACACATATGTTTACTTGTGATTAATTTAAAAATATTTAACTGTGCATTATTCGTTGATATTTTTTTGTTAACATAGGGTCCTTGACAACCTGATGCTAAACAATGTGGGTTTTCTGTGATGAAATTTATGAGAGAAGTTATTGAAGGAAATGCTACCGGTGAGAAGGATTCACTTAGCTCAATGGTAATATTTGACATATTCTCAATTTTCTCAAATAATTTCTTTTATTTAACTTTGCTTCTTCATTACTGATTTTTTTTACTAATATAATCTGGTTTGTTAACAGTTCATGAAAACAATTTACTCCAACGAAGAAATTGACAAAGTGCGATCCGAATGGGCGGATTGCGTACTATACTATATTCATTACTAGGTATAAATTACTAGACTTCAAAAGATGGTTGAACACTTTGTTTATGACTCCATGACTTATTGATTTTGATTCCTTAGTGCTAATAATTTGTTTGTTCACAGCTAGCTATCTCCTTTGCTCAATACTTCATTCTTGCATTTCTACCATGAGCAGAATTAGCTGACATTTTCCTTATTTATTGCCTCTCTTTGTGGTCCAAAATTAATAATGGCTGGGTTGTGTGAGTAGCTTATTTAGTTGTTTCCGAATTATGCAAGGACTGACAATGTGGAAATTATCTCTTTGTGAATTGTTAGATGATGACCTTTTTGTATCTTATGAGTTGCTCTACAAATTTCTTGTTTGTACTCTCCTTATGGTTTTCGTCTATATGCCATGACTTAATCTTGTTTTTCCTCCTATAATTTATTATTTTTTCTTGTTTGTACTCCTCTCCTCATGTCAATTTGCAGCTCCTGGCAACTTGTTACTTGCAAAATGGAAAAGCATATTATGCCTACCAGGTCTCAAAGGTAATGCAGTCTGGAAAATGGCACAGAAAATTGCATGAATATTTTGTTTCAAGATGTTAATGGATGTAATGCGCTTTGCATGGATTCTATTGATCTTGGATGATAGTTCACTTAAATAATGTTAGCTGCATGTAGTGCTAATTATTTAATAAACTATGTTAAGCTAGGTATCATTGCTCCTAGTAGATTCCATGTACTGTTATTCTCTAATAAACATCTCTTTTTGTTTCCTTCATTTGGTTTGTTTTTGCCTTCTATGCACTACAGATTGGTTAATTACATTCTCCTTTTGGAATTCTGGAATTTGATAAGTTTTGTTAAATTTTCTCTTGCAGGTCGGGCAATTCGTGAGCCTTGAGTTTTTTTGATGCAAGAAGTGAGCTTTGTTAGGATGTAGCTTGCCTTGCTAATTTGTAAGTTAAAATCTATATGGAGAACAGCAAATGGAAAACATGCATGTGATTTAATGTATATGGAGAGTAATGGAAAACATGTGTATTTTGATGAGTAACAACTCATTTTGTATATTTTTGTATATGTGGCTACAAGATGAATTATATATGGATGTTTATTTTGGATTTAATGTAGTAAATATTTAGTTTTGCATTGGTGGTTTGCTTATAGTAAAATAAGATTGGTTGTTTGGTATTAATGAGCATTAAAGACAACAGTTAAAAATGTTGTAAAAACTAGGTAAACCACAACGAATTTTTTTTGTAAAAAGTGATAAAAGACAACGATTTTATCCGTTGTAAAATATATTAAAACTGTTGTTAAAAAAAACAAAACGTGTCAAATATTATCTACCACAACAGTTTATATCTGTTGTAAAAAATGTCTACCACAACGGTTTATTTCTGTTGTTAAAATTATCTACCACAACGGTTTTAAAACGTTGTCGTATCATTCGCAGCCAAATTTTGGGCATATAAACAACAACGGATAAAAACCGTTGTCAAATATCTACAAAGACAACGGATTCAAAACCGTTGTCGTAGGGCAATACATTCTACAACACCCTCAGTTACAACGGTTTTTTTACCCTACGACAACGGATAATATCCGTTGTTGTTTGCAGTTTTTGTTGTAGTGCACCTTGGCTTAGAATATTGATCACCTCTTGACTTTGACTGTTATGTCAGTCGACCTCCTAAACTTTGACTCGCGTGGGGGAGGGGGTCCACCTTAACCACCGTATCATACTTTTTCACTTTTATAGATAATAACTCAAAATATTATTTTGGTGTATCTACTAAAAAGTAAGGATAAAGGTATAAATAAATTTGTTCTCTATAAGACTAAGACTGAAAACCAACTTAAATAAGAAAATTAAGGTCGTTCGAAGCGATCGAGACGGTGAATATGTATCACCATTTGTTGAGTTTTGTGCTGAATATGAGATTAAATATGAAACAACGACTCCCTATTCACCATAGAAAAATGAAATTGCAGAGCGAAAGAATTGTACTCTAAAAGAGATTACGAATGTCTTCTATAAATTAAGTTCCGAGTTACTAGAGCAAATGTGGGGGGAAGCTGTGCTCACAGTAAATTATCTTTTCAATAAGGTGCCCTGTAAGAAATAGAAAAGAGTCCTTACAAGTTGTGGACTAGAAGACAACAATCCTACAAATACTTACGAGTATGGGGGTGTCTTGCCAAAGTATTGATACCTGATCTGAAGAGGATCAAGATAGGACTAAAGACTGTTGATGACATATTTATCAGATATGCACATAATAGTAGTGTGTATCGATTTTGTGTGTACAAATCACAAATATCGGATATACACCAAAACTCAATTATTGAATCGAGAAATATCTCATTCTTTGAGCATATTTTTCCATATAAGACCCGAGAGGAAGCGAGTTCTCCTTAAAGGACAGAAGAAACACAAGGGGATGAAGAACAAGATAAACTAGTTGAGGTTGAGCTCAAACAGAGTAAAAAAGAAGCACTTAGCTCTCTCTCACTCGGCAATATATGAGTGAGTCTTCAAGCTGATCCGGCGATAAGAACAGGGGACCCTCGTTGTAAGGGGTCAACGCCACGTGGAAGTCAAAGAGCCGGGCGGTCCATCGAAGAAGGTCGGACCAGCTAGGCCGACCGGAGAAAGGGGGCTGACCGACCGGGCGGCCGCCCGGTGTTTAGCCGAGGGCAAAAGGCACCCCTATGGAAGTCGGGGTTCCGACGCTCATTGGGCAAGATCGTAGGGCCGAGCGGACAGCACGCTCGGCCGAAGACATGAAGCATACTGCTAACAGTCGCCACAAAACACATTACCGATAATTTTCGAAGTGTACCATCATACATGACCGGTCGGACGGAAGGCGGACGTGGGCCGGTCGGACGCATGGCAGGAGTTCGGGGAAAAAGACAAGGGACATCTTCTGACAGCTGGCATGCTTCGTGATATGGTCATACTCCAAATCACGCGACGTGGGGTTCCGCTGTCCGATCGAGGACATGCTTGGACTGTAGCAGTATGGGTCATGTAAGCTCACTGACAAGCCCTTACTGGGGTATGAGCCACGAACACGTGTACACCTCGATATGTGTGCACTCGCTTCTCCGCTGCCCTATATAAAGGCCCTCATCCTTCGCCGGAGGTACGCGTTCTAATTTTTCGCGAGCCACTTTTCACTGCTTGCTTGCCTGACTTGAGCGTCGGAGGGTCGCCGCCGGGAACCCCTTCCCGGCCCGACTTCTGTGCAGGTTCACCGGAGCTTCGTGCAGCCAGTCGAAGATCCACACCAGCAGCCGGGGAGCGCCACGTGCCCAGCGTCCGTTGGTTCAGCATTCGGACAGGATCATAAGCAATCCCTCCTATCCTTGCTGTCGAACACTTGTCCGATTGACATGTTCTCTCTTGCTATCATGCACTTCTTTACTTGGAAAAATAGTGATAGCTGTCAGGTATCAATTCAGATCGCCACGACAACTAGTGCTTGGTTAAGCTCGTCATCTTGTCGTTTTATCTTTGTAAATAGACACCCGCAAAACCTCCGAGCATCGTGGGAGGGGATGAATATATTTTAAGGAAACTACGTTCTGCAGGACTCAACATCCACTCGGTGTTGTGATGTAGCTCTCGGCATCCAGTCGGTGACTTTTAGTGTTAGGATGTATACTAAAAGCCTAGTTTTTTGTAAGCATTTATTTTGAAATAAGAATCACATTGGTCAAATGTCTACATTTATGTTAAATGTAGTTGTCCATTTAATTTATATTGTAAATAACATGGTGTGTGGTGTCACATATAAGATCATGTTATCAGTTCCTTATAAATTATAAATAGTAGCTCACAACTAAGATGGAATGGGACAAACCATTGGAATGGTTGTAGTGTAATTTGGTATTAGTTTATCTTAACTATAAAATTACACTAGTACACTATGTGTGTATTGAATAAGACCATTTGAGGTTGTTTCTTTTTATACTGACCGCATAAAAGAACATAACCTCTGTTATTATGGAAGTGTATGTTCTTAATCCCGATATAATAACAAGCACATATACTTAGTATTTATTTCTTTAATTTATCAATAGGTGAGATTTATTCAGTTGGATCAATATGCCCGATAAGTTGAGAAATAATATTATTTATATAGTGTGTTATTGATTATAGAAGGAAACTGTTTCCTAGTAATCTAGGTTGATGATGTCCCATTGAGGAGCTCAAAAGGATTGTCATGTAAACCCTGCAGGTGGACTTAGTTTCGCATGACAATGAAGTTGAGTGGTACTACTCTTGCAGCTAGATATTAATTAAGTGAGTTGTCAGTAACTCATTTAATTAATAGGCATTCGATATCTTAAACACAGAGAGATTAATGCACTCATGATAAGAAGGAGCCCATAATGTAATTTGGGATTGATGTGGTAGTTCAATAATAACTCTTTAGTGGTATGAGTTATTATCGATGAACTTGAGTTTGGTGTTCGGGGCGAACACAGGAAACTCAAGCTCATCGGGAGAACAAAACTAATTCCTCCACTCGGTCCCTGTTGTAGCCTCTATAAATCCTTGTATCCATAAAGTCCACTTCTTACCCAAAGTAATGGGCCGGACACATCCTTGCTTGGAGCAAAGGGGGCCGACCAAGCATTAGCTTGGAGCCCAAGAGGTGGTCGGCAAAGTCATGTTTGGTGTCCAAGCATGGGGTCGGCCACACCATTAGAACTAAAGGGAGATTTTATTTTTTGATTAAAATATTTCCTTTTGTAGCCATTCATGAAGGGATTTAAAAGAGAAATTTTAATTTTAAAATTTTCTTTTATAGCCATCCTCATGATTTTAAAAGAGAGTTTTAAAATTTTAAATTTTTTCCTTTTATAGCTATCTACAAAAGATTAAAGAGATATTTTAATTTTGTTAAAATCCTTCCTTAGTAGTTATCTATAATGTTTAAAAGAGATATTTTAATTTTTGATAAAACTTTCCTTTTTTGTAACCATGATTTAAAAAGAGAAGTTTTAATTAATCTTTTCTTTTTTTTGTAGTTGTCTACATGTTTTAAAAGAGAGAGATTAATTTTAAAATTTTCCTTTATTGCCATGTACAAATAGGAAATTTAGAAAATAGAGATTTTAATTATTGTTAAAATTTCCTTTTTTAAGGGGAGGCCACAAATAAGGAAGTTTTAATTATGTTTAAAACTTTCCTTTTTTGCTATGACCAAAGATTATAAAAGAGAATGAGAGGGTGCCTCATGAGACATACAACCTAAGCCTTGCCCCCTCTCCTCTCTTCCTTGTGGTCGACCCTCTCCCTTCATCTTCTTTCTTTGTTTTCTTTCCCATAAGGGTCGGCGACACCTTTCTTCTTGTCTCCTCTTTTGCTTCCTTAGAGCCAGCGACATCGAGGATTGGTAAATCCTTATGGCCGGTTGCTTGGAGAGGAAGAAGAAGAAGAGGAGAAGCACTTGGTGGTCAGTTTCTTGGAGGAGAAGAAGAAGAAGGAAATTTCCTATTTTGGCATCCCTTGGTGGCTCGAGAGTCTTGGAAGAGAAGAAGTGGTTCGGGTGGATTTCATCTTGGTAGATCGTCGCCCACACGACGTCCAAGAGGAGGAGAGGAATACAATAGAAGATCAAGAGGTCTTTTGTCTACAAAGAAAGATACAACTAGTCTATTATCCCGCTGCGTACTAGTTTATTTTATTTGTGTGAATCCTGAAATACCAACACAAGAGGCTATCATTTTTAGGTTTTCGATTTTGTGTTTCGATTTCATGTTACGATCTTGTGTTTCTATTGAGGTCTCTTTAGTTAAACCTAGGGTTACTGTAAGAAGTTAAATATCCAATTTCTTTGAAAGGCTTTGTCTAGGAAGTGGTGGATGATCCTATAACCAAGATGGCCTAGTGTCTCGCCATGTTTAACCTAGAAGCCAATATTTGAAATAAATATTTAATTAACTTTTGTAATATGGTTTAACTTATGAAGAACGCATAGGTTAAACTTGGAGTAAAAATGTTAAGTATCGTTTCCAATCCAAGTTTAACTTTTGAAGAGCAACTTGGATTAATAATATTAAGCATTGTTTGCAATCCAAGTCTAACTTCAGTAGAGCACATAGGTAGCTAGGTTAAGTTCTGTGCTTGTACAAATTTTTGTACAGAGGAAACAGAACGGTGTTCCGAGTAGCAACCAATAATTGGTATCAGAGCTAGGTTTATGCCTCTATGTGTCTGGTTTTCAATTAAATTATGCACTTTTCATACACATATTTAGGCGGGATAATAGTAGGATGTGTAAAAAGATTAACTCTGTGGTTGCAGACATCCTAGTTCCAACTATTATGACCATATTGTGTTTGTGTGTGATTGAACCCTCGGACATGTCGAGGGCATTTTATGTGTATGCATGATTATAATTATTAAATACAGCAAGAGTTGTATTAGTTATTAGGATTTTACATTCTGTTTGATCTAGATTACATGTACATTCCTTCGTGAAATATAAGATCGATAAATATAAAATTTTATTTTTGTCACGAATCGTATCCTTGCGAGGCATGGTACTAATTGAGCACCAGAGGTGTAGCGACAAAGGAAGCATGATGGACACGACGACGTAAACCTTTTGGCAGCGGCTAGGGTTGGTGGCACACGGAGGATAGCATTGGATGAGGCCATAATAGTTGGAAAATTATTTTTCTTATTTATTGCCTTTTATGCTGTGTGTGCTTGTGTTTGTGTGCTTGTGTGCATATTAAAATTCCTCGTCTCTAAATAACTAAGTGGGAGAGGAATTTTATTTAAATTCCATGGTTTCCATTACTGGTTTGTAAGTGATGCATTTAAACTTGCGTGTTGGCTCTCAGTGCCTTCCTCCACAATGAATGAGTTTGTTTGCGGATCACTAGATCAAACTTCCTTACTGGATGGTTATAGGAAATTATTTAGGACCGTGTGATCTTCTCCAACTGAAGGGGCACAATCCCATTTAATGGACTAAGTATCAAGTAATGATATACACTTAGACACATTTAATAGTATCCTCTCCATTGGAGTCACTGCTATTATTTGTGTGATCGAAAAAAAACTAACTATTAATTTGTCATAAAGTTAGGTTGACAAGATAATAAAATTAATGGGTAAAACCCCTTCTTACAAATGTTTGAATTTGTATACGTCCACACTAATGTGGCATACAAAATTCACGGTGTTTGAGGTAATTTTATTTGTCATAAAGTTAGCCCCTTGGATTGGCACCGACTCTGCTTCCATTCGGGTCGAGGAAGCCCCTTGGCTCCTCGCTAACTCTCGACGGAGCACTTGATGGCTCGACAATATGCTCAGCTCATTCAACCACTAATAGCATCCTGAAAGAGCTCAGACAAAGTTGGCGATCGACTTGTAACAACCGACAACTTGAGATCATATGCTCAAGCCACCGTAATTATAAGTCCCTCTGTGCATCTGACACAAATTCAGAAGCATAAAACAGAGCTTTTGAGATGATCACAAAGATTGTAACGGGGTTACACCCAACGTCTTCAATTACCTCACTAACCATTTCCATATTCCTCGTGGCCTTGGCGACACCTTTCATGGCCTAGCTTGTTGTATGTGCTGATTAATTAAGTATCCGCAAGCAACAACAACGAAGCAATGAGAGATTAACTTTTCGCATTATCTGTTGTAGAAACTAATAGATATAGAAAAGAAATATAATAGAGAATAATTCTTTTATCATATTATTACTGAAGCTAAAATAGGTTTATTTATACAAGTTATCCAAATAATAATGTAAAGATTAAATATGACATATAATTATAAGCATAGTAATGAATATAATAGATTTAGAAATATTATTTTTGCTATTTGATTCATATCGATCTTGATTGTGATGTTAAATATAATAAATCTCAATTGATTGAAATCAATTCAAGATTATTTTCCATTATTATCATTACCCCCTACAAACTTAACGGGAGTGCTTGAACGTTGAATTTAAGTGCTAACTTGGTGAAACGTTGTCTAGATAATGACTTAATAAATATGTTAATAATTTGATCTTCAATAAAGATGTAAGAAACTGAAAGTTGTCGAGTCGCCGCACACTCGTGAACAAAATTAAAATCAATCTCTACATGCTTTGTACGAGCATGAAAAATAGGATTTATTGCAAGATAAGTTGCTCCAATATTACTACACCAGATTTTGGGCATAGCAGTTGGGGAAAAGTGTAATTCCAAAAGAAGATATTGTAGCCAAATAATTTATGATGTCGCATTAGCTATAGCTTTATATTCGGCTTTAGTACTTGAGTGAGAGACTGTAAGTTGCTTCTTTGAAAGCCAGGAAACAAAATTTCACCCAAGAAATATGGTATATCTACTAGTAGAATGTTTATCTTCAGGAGATCCAACCCAATCTGCATCATTGTAGACAATTAACTCTGGTGAGGACTTATGATATAAAAGAAGACCATATAAAATAGTACTTTTGAGATATCGAAAAATTATCTTAACACTTTCCCAATGGTGTTCAGTAAGAGCATGCATAGATTAATAGGCATGATTGATAGCGAAAGTAATATCAGGTCGTGTAATGGTGACATATTGTAAGACACCAACAATACTTCAGTATATTTAGGGTCAGCCATTGAAGAGGAGGATGAAGGTGCAGTGAAACCACCTTCAATGATTGGTGTGGAGATAGGATGCGCACCATCCATTTTAGCTCATTGTAGAAGTCCAGTAATATATTTGCTCTGAGAGAGAAGACAACCTTCAAAATATGAGAGAAACTCTATGACAAGGAAAAAACAAGCGTTGCCAAGATTTCTAATAGGAAACTCTTGATAAAGAAGATGGAGTAAAGTAGTAATATCGTTTTGATCACTACTAGTTATTAAAAATATCATCTACATAAATCAAAACAAATATTAAAAATTCCTCATTACATTTGCAGAATAGAGAAGAGTCAGTTTTTTAGTCAGAAAATCCCTGAATATGAAGCCAGATAGATAGACGATGAAACTATACATGAGGTGCTTGCCGAAGACCATATATAGATATATGAAGTTGGCACACATGTGTTAAAAGTTGCAGATGGATAAATCCAAGTAGTTGCTCCATAAAAATAGTTTTTTCAAGGTGTTCATGAAGGAAAGCATTGGAAACATCTAATTATCATATTGACTAATTGAAGCTAACAGCTATAGATAGTAGCAATCTGATAGTTATAATTTTAACAACCAGACTAAAAGATCATTGAAGTCTCTCTGTTTTTTTCCCATTTTTTTTTCTGTTTTTTTTGTTTTTTTTTCTCGCTAAAAGAATGGAAAAATGTCTTCTTTTAATTCTACCGAGATCCCTTCATCATCACAAAATACCTCTTTTCCTATTCATATAGTTTCTTCATTTTCCGTTAAACTTGACCATGATAACTATTTACTATGAAAATTATAATTTCTTCCTTTACTTTATATTCATGACTTACTTGGTTATGTTAATGGTACTTCATCCCTACCTTGAAAATATGATATTTTCTATGCTATTTGGTTTAAGAATGATCAATTAGTGTTAACTTGGTTAATTTCATCAATTACTGAGTCTATACTTTCCATGCTCATTGGGCTCAACACTCATCGTCAAGTTTGGGAAGTTCTTGATCATTCTTTTGCATCCCCATCCCACTCTCAAACATGAGTTCTTCAACTTCGTCTAAATTATAGTATGTGTAATGAGGAGATGACTCTATCAACAACTATATGCAATTAGTCAAGACTATTGCCATAATTTAGCTGCAATTGGACATCTAGACTCTAATACCATGTAGAAACTAATAGATAGAACAAATATATAGAATAAAAAATAATTCTTTTATCATGTTATTACTAAATCAAATAACCTTATTTATACCCGTTATACAAATAATAATAGAAATATTAAAAATTATCTAAATAATAATGGAAAGATTAAATATGACATAATTATAAATATAGTAATAAATATAATAAATTTAGAAATATTTTTTTATTAATTATATTTAATTAATATCGATCTTAATTGTGATATTAAATATAATAAATTTTAATTGATTAAAATTAATTTAAAATTATTCTATATTATTATCATTGTCAAATCAGAGCATGCAGATAAACTAGAAGAAATAATTTTTTTTAAAGAATTAACACGCAGTTAATTAGTGGTTATGAACACATATAATAAATAAAATAAACTAAAAAAAGTAGCTATTGAAATTGGTACTGATTCATCTAGAAGCGATTCGCCTGCAAAATTAAAGGCATCTAGATTGGCTTTGCATTTGGATTGATTTGCCAACTCTCAAACTTTAATGCCGTCTCAATCGTAATAAGGAAGCTTATTGTAGCAGTATTAAGGAACCTTATTGTGCAAAAAAAGGTAAATACTCATCCCAGCGTTTCCGCCAGATCCCACGGTTAAATGGAGAAAATAAATCAAAAAATTGTAGATAGCAAATCTATGAGTTAATCCTCAGAATTTCAGCATTTTACCCAGGATCAACCCCGGCTCTATCATATAAATTTTCATGTATTAACTACTAAGCTATGTTCCGAGGACAGTATTAAGGAATCTTAGGAGCAAGCTAAGCCTAGGTGGCAACATTAATGACGGTTATCAGATTTCCCGTGGGTTTTTGTTCAATATAGGAGCATGGATTTTTACTGATCAGGGAATGTTCTATTTTATAAATTAATTTATTTTAATGGATCCTATCATTTAAATAGATAAGGTCCATTATAATCTATCAATTATAATCAATGAATCCATTTGTAATTTATAGATTAGTGGATTCTGTCTATCAACGTAGTGACCTGTACGTAACACACTACACACGTCACGCGACACAGATATATCAATGTCTTGGTTTCCAAAATATTGCCACCCAAACAATGCCCAGGCTACGTGTTCCTTTCAGTGGCTACTTTGATTAGTGATTATGACGAACTGGGCGTTTGCAAAGCACCGACGGCTTAAGAAGGTAAAGTTTTTTTTTTTCAATTTAACTTTATAAAAAATTTTCATCCATCATTATGATAAATTAAAGATCGCTCGTAGATATCACATCAACATTCTTAGACTCATATTTTACTGGTAGAAAATCCCCTCCAATAAACGAAAAAGTTTGAGTGCCGCTGTAGCTGTTTGTATAATTACTACTTCGTCCATTTTATTTTATTCGGTATTTTTTATTTTTATTTTTCAGTTAACATGAGATATTTAATTTTTTAAATCGATTAATTTAGAAGATTGATTGTCCGGTCTTCTGAAAATCAAAAGTAAAATTGAGACGCACTCGGATGGCGACGGTCCACTTTCTCCGGTTCGGAAAAATTCGCTGTAATTTATCGCAGCTTAATTTCGATTCTGACATTTCTGAGTGTCTAATCACTGCATCAGCACCGTAGAGCGCCGGGGCGACTTTATTCAGTATCTTTGATCATGCACTCAAAAACAATATTCAGTACGTTTTTAGCTTTCCATGTTAGTACGCACTTAATCTATTAATATGCCACGTCAGCACTAATTTCATATTTAATAAACCCGAATGGGCGGCGTGACGACGCTTGTCGCGCTGAGACAATGGCAGCCCTAAATCCTTGCGGATGATCCGACGGTCCACGATGGACCATAAATTCCAGAAGGAAGAATGCCGTTTGAGGTTCAAAAGTTAGGGGAGCCAACGGCAACGACCCCAACGCCGAAATTTAACGGCTCCGTGACCTCAACTAGCCATTGACTCATTCGCCCTTCTGTTATTGCAATTATTATTATATATTTATTTAACTCTTCCTCGTCTCTCTCTTTCTCGCGTATTGTTCTGCCCTTTTGCTTCGACGGGCGAAGTCTTCTTTCGAAATCCTTCGCGGCTACGGAAAGACCCCGCGAGCTTCCTCCGTTCGTCCTCCGAATCAATCGCCTCTCGGGGTTCCTCTGCCTCCCCCTTCCGCTGATTCTCTTCGGGGAGTGCCTCAATTCCTATATCCTTCCCGATCTCTTCGTTTTTTTTTTTTTTGATTCAGAGAGATCCGTGGGGATTTCGATGCCAACCGCCATGGTTTGATCTTTTCCCTCCAGTCTGATTACCCTTCTCGGTCTTGTTCTTTTCGAATTTATATGAATTCCTAATGGAATTGGATTAAGGAATCTACTTGCTGCTTCTGGTTGGGGCTTCGGTTGCCAGGACCGCCGTCTTTGTGTTGATTGATTTTGTTAGGGTTTTAGTGGAATTTTTTTGGTTTTGGTTGCCTCGATGAAAGTGGAACAGAGTTGTGTGGAGAACAGGCAATTGGCAGGAGCCTCGAGCTCGTCCCTCTCTGATGGAAGTTACGGTCTGTCGAGGGTTTCGACAGCTATTTCTAGCCCACTGAAGTCTTCTTCGTCACGGAGGTACTGCTTTTTTGCTTATTTGGGATTTGAGTGCTTAGCGTAATGCTGTTCAATTTTATGCATTGGAAACTTTGTACTGATTTTCTACGGCTATTGGTTGCTGGTTAAACTACGAGAACGGAAGGTCTTCTTTTTATTAAAAAAAATGGAAAGCAAACTAAAGAGAATTGTAGGGTCCGTTTTTATGGAAGTATTGTCATGCACATTTTAGAATCTAGACAAGTGACGTTATGTCAATTGATCATTATCGAAATTGTTTTTCACTTATTTTTAAAATAACATTCAAATATTTATTTTAACTGGACCTGCAGAGTTGAATATAAAATTACAGTTTTTATCCAGTTATCTAATAAAATTAGTCCATGTAATATAAACTTTTTATTGATGTGAATTTCTTCAGATATTGATCCTTACCTGTTTCTTGAACATAATACCATCCAGATTACCTCACGCTAGGTTTTCTCTACATTGTCATTCTATGTATGACAATTCATTGATTCATAATCCATTGCATGCTCGGACTTGGGGTTCATAGAGATTTATGGAGGTTATAATACGCCTAATGGAAAAGTCAACTATTCTAGATAATTGCATCTTCTATTAGGTTCATTGTCTATTATAGTCTCATTGTGCACAGTCTATGAATGGAACTCTGATTGTAGAAGAACCACAAATTTTCTTTGAATTTCAATCTAAGATTGATGGAGGTTATAATACTCCTAAAGGAAAAGTCAACCATTCTAGATAGTTGCATCTTCTATTAGGTTTATTGTCTATTCTAGTTGCATTGTGCACAGTCTATGAATGGAACACTGATTGTAGAAGAACCACAAATATTCTTTGAATTTCAATCTAAGGTATAAATTGTGTCAAGAGGTGCAGCAAATGAAGATTTCATAGATGATAGCCACTCATCCAGTTGCAAGTAGATTGTGTTTTTATCATATTAATTGCACTTGATCATATTAAAAAAAATTCTTTACTGATTTCTTCATCTTATATTCTTGAATTCCTTCATTCAGGAGGACTAGTGGTCCTATAAGGCGAGCAAAGGGTGGCTGGACATTACAAGAGGCAAGTGTCTCATTCACTATTGCTGAGTTTAGGTCCAAGACACGTGTGTTCGAAACTGTCAATATAGTTTTAATTAGACTAATTTAAGACTCTTTGTAATAACAATGCTTGGACTTAGAGGAGGCCATAAAACTCCTTACATATCATAAGCAAAGTGTTTCCCAAACTGTGAGAAATGCACAGAATTTTGGTGCTTGATTTTGCATCTCCATGTTGCTAGAGTACATATTTTAATTTGAAGCATATGTTTTCTAGTTACAACTAATTTAAGAGACATGTGAAACAATGCATTCTCATAATTTCTTCTTTCTAGTTTCGGTAATATTTATTTTTGTTTATAGGATGAGACGCTGAGGAAAGCTGTTGAAGCTTACAAAGGAAGATGTTGGAAGAAAATAGGTATACTGGTCACTTGCTAATTGTTTATGTTGAGTCCCACACTAATATAGTCATCACTTTGAAAATTTCGTTGCATTGTGTGCCCATGACTGCACCTAATGATTTAGTATATTGTAACTTAATAACTTGACCATGTTTATGAGTGAAAGCTCAATAATTATTAAAAAAAATTGCAAAAAATTACATTTTATGAAGGACAACTAAATCAGAAAGAAGCTCAAGGTAAGGAAGGAAGCATACTTGTTGGTTGTATGTAAGGATGCAAAATTTTTAGGTGGGATCATAATTGTATTATTTGGAATTTGTTCATGTTACAGACTGGGATTCAGTAACCAATTTTGCCTTTATTGTTAGCTCATCTGAACCAAGATAGGTTTCAACTAGTAACGGTATCTTACAGATTTGGTTATAAAGGGTGTTTTGCTTGGAAACTTCCTTCGGTGTTCAAGCCAGTGCAATGCTTGAGTAGGCTTAATTTAGAAATAGAAAGTTCCATATAAGCATATCAACTGTCACATTATGAATTGATAAATGCGTACTAACCCGTCCATATATAGGCATACATTGGATAGACAGTTTAGCTCAGAAGTTTTGTCCTGTGCCATGAGGAAGTCTGTCATTTGTTTATGGAAGCCTCATTTTTTTCTTTATAATGATGAGCTAATTGCAATTGGCACCACTTCATCTAAATCTTTTGTGTGGATGACTTGAAAGTTGATGACTTCCAATTGTTTTGACATTGATCATGGTCTTCTTGATTTTTTGAGAGCAGCAAAGAGTTGCTCGATTTGCTTATTTTTGAACAACAGAGGGTGTTGAAAGTTCTTAGACATGCTAAGAGGGACTACAAGCTTTTGTGGTTTTGTTTGTCATGCAGAGAAATTTTCAATCCATAAAACCCACTTTTCCTGCCATGCCCCCAGGATCAACGGTGATTCTTTCCCAATCCCTCATCTGCAGTTGATCCTTTGCATCTTGAATACTTTAGATTAGCCTTGGCACATAAAGTCCAAGTCGGCGTTGTGTTTGATTGAGTGAAAAGCATATAACAGGGGGAGATTAAGATGAGGTTGGTATGATATTTTAGAGGTGAGTGTCAGTAGGGACCAAACTTTTAAACCATTGACTTTGATTGGAAGTGCCTCAAACATTCAGACAAAGGGGAGAATAGATTGGTTAACTTCATGATATTATAATGTATGTGACTTGTGATGTCAGCATTGTAGGTAGATTTAACCACATTCACAAGTTTGATAATGCCCTCCAGGTTATCCTTTTTAGTAAATTTGATGCCCTTAGCAGTGTCTTTGTGTGAATTCCATCAGAGTATCTCTCCATGTATAGTAACATTGGTGGTGGGTATGGAGCCATGTACTGGATTCAGAACATTGGTGGTGCATTATTCATGTTAGCAAGCCTTAAGGTGTTGAACATTGTGCAGATGACCATAGGTGAATTTTATATCATGGTGGATGCATGGTGTCTGTTTTCTTAAGGGGCATGGCTCAGTAAGCCTGGGCACTAATTAGTTTGGGTTAGCAGACGAGTAAGGAAGGCCAAATCCACTTGCATAGGAATTCAGCACATATAATTTGTTCAAAACATGAGATAAAGCATCATGGGTAGCCATGTGGTGGTATGGGCACTATGGTGAAGTAGGCCAATGATAAAGTTCAAAAACCCATATAAGACCAAAGAGTTGGTGGGTGACAGCAACCATTAACTTTTTTTAGGGAAAGAGCAACAATGAGTTTTTATTGGTGAAGGCTCAGATATGTAGTGGAGTTTGGTCTAGGGGGTATTGTAAGATTCTAAATATATTTCTTGTTTTGGTGAGTATTGCATGCATAGCATAGTATTTTTTAGAGTTGGATATTTTGCATTGGGTTTGTGCCTGATGGGTTCATGATTGTTGGATTGTTTGGTGGTGGTGGTCAATTGCCAATAGAAAATTAGAAATTAGTATTTTTTTTAACGAATCACATATGGTGGGATCTAAAGATGAAAACCAACTATAAGCCTTTGGTTTTTAGTTGGTTAAAAGGATTCAGAAAATTAATATGATATGTATCTTTGGCCCTTTTATTAAGTTGACAATGTTCTTTGCCAGACATATGTAGGTTGCCATCATAATTTAAGTTTTTTTTTTCAAAAGCTTTGACCATCAAGTTTTGGTATCCATTAGAATAAGCTACAGAAATTAAAGCATTTACGCGCAATACAATAGTTTATGTTTGTGATATATGAGTTTATGCTTCAAACTTTTCCTTTCCAGCTGAATTTTTTCCTGATAGAACTGAGGTCCAATGCCTTCATCGGTGGCAAAAGGTTCTCAATCCCGAACTCATTAAAGGTCCATGGACCCTAGAGGTTTGATTTTACCTTTTTTTTGTTAATTTGATAAAGCTTTAGAAATTTAATGTTTTGAGAGACTATTTTTTCCTTTCTTGTGATTTCAGGAAGATGAGAAAATCACCAGTCTTGTAGCGAAATATGGACCTACAAAATGGTCCATGATTGCAAAATCTCTTCCTGGTCGTATTGGTAAACAGTGTCGAGAGAGGTAGTTGAACATCATCAGCTTTAGAAAATGAATTCATAGGAATTTGTTCTAGTAATAATATGGTCAATTCTCTCTCACACTAAATTCTTGGCCTTATCATTGAGTCAAACATTTCATGCATATAAAGGATAACAAATATCTCTTACCTGTGGTATTTGTTGGAGGCCTAAGGCTGATCATCCTGTCTCTGACCTTCTTAGTGTTCCTAACTGCCCCCAGGGCGTAGCGCAGACGGTGGACGCATGACATCTCTGGCGTAATGGCCAGGGGTCTATTATCAGGAATTAACGACCTGAGGTTTACCCTACCATGCACGTCTGTGTACCTGCATGTACCTCCCTCCATATCCGTGGGGCCGGTACTAGGAGAGCCGCTAAGATAGCGGATATACTTTTTTTCTTAGTGTTCCTAACTAAACTAGATATTCCTCAAATTACCCTATGAATTCTTGCCTAATTTGCATTGCAACAAACAATATTTAACATTTATTATGACTTGAAACCATGTGACCTATAACACCAACCTAAACACTGTGACATGCACCTGGTGTTGGATGAATTGTAACTTAGCAAGTATCCTCTTAACGAGTTAATTACTTGTAAATATCTACTACACCAGTAGGAAATGAGATAAAGCTGAAAAAAAAACAAAAACCAATTAATGCACATTTTAGTGAATTTTGAAGTCTTTTACTAATATCAGTCGTGGCTTCTTCATTTATTGCTACAAGATTAAAAATTACTGCTGCTTGATACTGAGTACAAATATCATTTAAGTTTCTCCTATGGTTTCACACTCCTATCTTGTAAGTGCTTTTTATCGTTGGTTTGAATACATTTTCAGAAACCGGCTTCACAAAGCTGTAGTGGCGTATTCCTTCTACACATGGCATCAAAGATCTAACAGATTATAGTCTGATCAAATTGAACATATAATTTACTTGAGGCTTTGGCTTTCTTCTTTCCGCTAGGTTATGATAATGCTGTAGGATGACTGAAGCCCAACATATGTTATTTCATTTTGGTGTGTATTTTTTGCAAACTATTCTTTCTGTTCATAAATGGTTAAAGTTTAATTATCACTTCATTATATGACTTTGCTTCACCTTATCTGATGCCTGTGTGTTCTTTAGGATATTTAAAAGAAAAACAGCATTTTTGACAATCTATTACTGCATTTTTTTTGAAAATAAAATGCAGTAACATTTTTACTAAAGGAAGTTATAGTTTGACAATTTCTTCTGAAAAAACCCTTTATTTCTTTTAGGTGGCATAATCATCTAAATCCTGTGATAAAAAAAGATGCTTGGACTGAAGAGGAGGAGCTTGTTCTCATGAATGCCCATCATGAATATGGAAATAAATGGGCAGAAATTGCCAAAGTCTTACCTGGAAGGTATTTGACCGTCACATATAATGCTAATGGTTATATTAACAAGTTAGTTTCATTTAACTGCATTTCCATTGATATCTATATAATTTAGGCTTGTAAAAGAGAAAGAGATAATATATTTCCAATAACCTAATCTGCTTGTAGGTATTTATATATATAAGGAGGGAAAGAGGATCCTATAATTATGGTATGCCTATCAATCATTAATTACAATCAATCTTAATCCCTATAATAAAACTAATCTAAATCAATCATAATCCCTACAATTAAGGGAATCTTTTGGAAGTATTCAACACTCTCTCTCGAGTTGGAGCATATATGCCAATAATATGCAGCTTGTCACAATTTTGAGAATCGTTTTCCTCCTAATGTTTTAGTCAAGACATCTGCAACTTAGTTGGATGATGATGTGAATGAAGTGACAATTTTTTGACTCATTACACACTCATAAATAAAGTGCTTAGTCCTCATGAAAAACTGAGTTACTTGCAATGTGAATAACTGCTTGATTATCACATTACATTGACAGTGGTTCATTGTAGGTGAATGCTAATTCTTCAAGCAAATTCTTCAGCCATAATAGAATAAAACTCAATCTAAATATTTTTGATCTTTAGGGTCAGGAGGGATGAACATAATATGTTCCTTCTTCTTGTGAGATCCCAGGAATAATTCAAACAAACATGACCACAAGAGATAGTTAGTTCCATTCAATTTTTTAGTAGTAGCCAATTAGGTTTAGAATCTGAAGACTTAATCATAAGAGGAAATCATAGGCAGAACTTGAGTAGTAGCAGATTAGGGCAGTGCTGGTTGATCCAGCAGGTAGCCGCAGCAAGGGACATTGACGCTAAAATCGACAGTAAGGGACGTCGGCATCAAAATCGGCAGCAAAGGACATCAGCGTCAAAATCGGCAGCAAGGGGCGTTGGTAGTAGGAGGCACAAAAATAGTAGTGGCAGCAGAAAAAATAGGTCAGAGAAGGAGAATTCACTCTAATACCATGTAAAAGAGAAAAAGATAATATATTTCTAATAACCTAATTTGCTTATGTAGGTATTTATATACATAAAGAGGGAGAGGATCCTATAATTATTGTATGCCTATCAATCATTAATTACAATCAATCTCAATCCCAATAATCAAGCTAATTTAAATCAATCATAATCCCTACAATTAAGGGAATCTTTTGGAAGTGATCCTGTCCAAGAGTCGAGACAATGGATGCTGGGATGTGGCGCTCTTGATGACTGATGGTGGACTCCTCGTCAATGAAGCCTGCAACCACATCAACGTCAGTGCCGAGCCAGGGAGGGGTTCCCCGGTGATGGTTCTTCGACGCCCAAGTCAAACACCGGCGATGTAGAAGAAACGAGAAAGCAAAATGGAAGAGTAATTGTGGGTACAGTAGAGATTATGCATACCTCCGTCAAAGCTTGGGGGTCTTTATATAGGACTCCCTGGGTGCGTGTGCATGCTCCTCGATGCATGCACGCTCTTCAAAGCATACCCTGAAGAGACGTGTCAGAAAAAGTGTCCCTGACACCATACCTTAACGACCTGAGCATATCCCTGACAAGACAATGGAAACTTCCACCGTACGATCCTCTGCCTATCCATGCCGCCAACCATGCCGTTTGTTGGTGGTGCGAGTCCCTATGAGGATATCGACAGATTCTCTTTTTGTCTGTTAGTGGGTCGAGCGGGCTGGACGCTCGGCCAACCCTTGGCCGTTCGACAGGCCTTATCCTCTGGCCGAGCAGAATGACCGCTCGGCCAATATCCCATTGTCTTGGTTCCACGTTAGGTAGGCCGGAGCTGTGTCCGAATGTAGCTTGCTCGGTCGTCAAAGCGTCGGAAGCTCGATATGGAGCCGAGCTGTATTGGTATCCGCTCGGACCCTCTTCCTCCCGAGCGGGAGAGGGGGTTGCCCGATCGGACTTTGACCTTCACCATGTCGTTAACCACCCTCTGACCGGGGCCCCTCCTTATCATCGGATCACATGCCTCCCCTTCAAGTCTCGTCGAAGGAGGCTACAAGTCCGACTGACTGGATGAGCTAGTTTGGAGATGCCGATTGGCCATGATACTGGTTGGAACTCCGACCGATCTGCCCGAGGGTGTCAAACGACCCTGCAGTTGCTCCTCGAGGTCGATCGGTACTTCGCCACTCGCCCTTGGAGAAGTTTGCAGTTTCAATCCTTGGTTGAGAGCGGTCAACGCTAACATCATCCAAATCCCTTTGGAATTCGTGCAAATCATCTCCATTAAAGCCAAGCACGCGCCCACACCTGTTAATGACGTTCATTAAATGCTGCCCTATAGGCGTGTGCCATGTATCACTGTTGTCGTCGTCGCACGCTCGAAGCGACAGACGTTGATGTGACGTTTGATGGTTTGAATTCAATGGCTGGATCTGTGCTCCGACTTCCATGCCCTGGATCGAATGACCCCGATCGGCTGAGCTCAAGCTTTATAAAGCCGCGATGTCAGCGTCTTTCTCTTGCGTTTTTTGCGAAGGCTGTCGGCATTCCTTTGCA
The DNA here is from genome assembly GCF_018446385.1 of Zingiber officinale. Taxonomy (NCBI): domain Eukaryota; kingdom Viridiplantae; phylum Streptophyta; class Magnoliopsida; order Zingiberales; family Zingiberaceae; genus Zingiber; species Zingiber officinale. Next base: position 23,257,168 of record NC_056001.1, on the reverse strand, counting down.
TGACCAGTGCTCCGGCGATCTCCGCTCCTGTCTCCGGCGACCTTTTCTTCTCTTGTAAGCTCTCCCGTTCCTTTCTGTTCTTCAATCTTTTCGCTACTTAGTTGTTTTACGTTGTCCGTTGTGTTCTGTGTCTGCCTCTCTTTCCGTCGAACCTGTCTTCTTGTTTTCCGGTAATAGCCAGTTCTTCACAGCCGTCGGACCCCTCGCCTGTGCTCTGGTACTCTACCATGGAGACCAGGTTCGATGCGGGCGACGCTGAAAGCCTTAGAAACGCCTTCGGCATCCCTTATGACCATGAGGTCATTCTGGCTTCTTCGTCCGATCGGCCACATTACCCGCCGACCGGCACCATTTGCTTGTTCCGAGACCAGTTTGTGGTCAGTCTTCGCTTCCCGATCCATCCTTTCATCCTTGAAGTTTATAATTACTTTCGTGTTCCTCTCCCCCAACTAGTACCTAATTCCTTTCGTCTGCTATGCGGCGTGGTCGTCCTGTTTCGACTGCACGACATCCCTTTAACCCCTCAAGTTTTTCATTATTTTTACTACCCTAAGCAGTCCGAGCTGGGACCTATCTCTTTCAATCTCGAATCGGTCTAGTATTTTTTGATAAGATGTCTACTTCGAATAAACACTAGAACGAGTATTTCTTTTTCATGCGGCTTCTCGAACGGCTAAGCTTCCGGACCCAATGGCAGGTCGGACTACCACCTCCGCCTGACCTGAAGAAGTATAAGAGCCGACCGGATTACCTTCACGCCGCAAACATGCTGGTCGGTCAGAAGTACGATATCCATAAGCTGCTGCATGAGGGTGTCATGTATATCTTCGGGCTGAGTCCGATTCGCACGAGGCTGTCGAACGGCTTAGGTATGAAATTTCTTGGCACTTCTCCTTTGAGTCTAACTGATTTATTTTTTCTCTCTTGCATCCAAAACCATGATGCGAGCACGCGTGGTCGGCCTGACGAAGCTGAAGGATGCCGAGATCAAAGCGGCTGCTGCCAAGGAAATGACGAGCCTTGGCCTGGCACCAGTCGACTCCAACGAAGGCACACAAGCCGAGAGTGGGGCGACCCCCACCGCCGTTCAGACATCTAACATCGAAGAAGTTGCTACGTCACTCCCAACTCTTGAAGCACACCCCGCCGCTCAGACAGAGGGTATCGAGTCTTCTGATGAGGGATTGCCACTCATCAGGCGTAAGAGGCGCCGTACGGAAGACACCTCTCGATCCGCCACCTCGGCTGTGGGCACCGCCGAGGGCACTTCATCTCTTGTGGCTGTCCCAACAGTGGAAGCCACTTCGTTCGATCGGACACCATCCTTACCCGAGCTGTCGTCTGAAGATATTGCTGCTCCCCCGGTCTCCTTCTTGTCGCCGCCCCGAACCCTACGAAGACCTCAGGTGTCCAATTTCGATCCGGCGTCTGTCGCCGCTCCTTCGGGTCCGGCGGTCTCCTCCTCGTCCGACCCGAGCGGCCGATGATCTGTGACGGCGACTATCAACCTGCCGACGGAGGACTATCTTGAGCAGTGCGCCCGTCCGACCGTCCCCGAACACAAGATCCTAATTCGCAGGCCGCTCGTCGGTGTTTAGGAGGAGGTTAGGGCCCGAGCGGCCACGATGTCTCCCAGGCAGCTCGGCAACAACCATGTGCGAATGTCCACGGGGGTACGTTTTTCAGTTTCAGTTCACACCTTACCTTCGATTACCTCCGATCGACGCTTGACCTTTATCTTTTTATTTGCAGTACTGGATGGAGAGTGTGACCATGTGCCAACGACTCGCCTTCGTGGAGGAAGAGCTAAAGAAGCTCAAGCTTTCGAGCGAGGCTTCTTCCTCCCAGGGACCATTAGTCGCCCAATAGCAGGCCGACCTAGAAAAGGCCCAACAACTCCTTGTGGCAGAGCGGCAGAAGTCAGTCGATCAAGCCAGTAGGCTGGGCCAGATCGAGACCCAATTGAAGACCTACGATAGAAAGCTCTAGTTGGCCTCCACGAGGAAGCAGCGAGCCATTGCCGACCTGGAACTGAAGAACTAGGAGGCTCGACGGCTCGCCCAAAAGCTCAAAAAGGCCGAGGACTATCTGATCGCCGAGCGAGCCTGCCGAGCGGCTGAAGAGGAGTCTCTGAATAAGAAGCTCAAGGAGGCCGAGGATGCCCTGGAGGCCTCCCGCTCTGCCCTGACGAAGAGTCGAGCCGATTTGTAGTGATAAAATAAGAGTACCTCCGCTCGGACTAGTTTACTGAAAAAGTTGTCTAGCGGATCGTCCGAGCGTTCGAGTTAGCCGTTGATGGGACCCTCCAGCAGCTCAAGGCAGGCGGTCACCTCCCCGAGGCCCTGGAAGACGGCGTTATCAGCCGCAGTCAGCTGAACGACTCCATGCCTGATGATGTATTCGACTATATAGAGTGAGCTAGAGTCCTGTAAAAGTTTTTTAAGTCTTAAATGTAATCCTGCCGCTCGGCAGTATCTTTTTGCAAAATGAACGTTTTGCCCGCTTTGCGGAGCTTTTCTTCACGACTTATTTGTTTCCATGCTTGGTACCAAGTGTTTCCGCTCGGCTATAATCATGGCCATCCCAGCGACTTGCAGGTCGTCGATCGGCCATTTGCTGAACTCAAACAAGGTTCATACTTTCTCCTGGGTTTAAGATCGCCGCTTGACCGTTGTTGGAGACCGGAGCTTAAGGTCGCCGCTCGACCGTCGATGAAGACAGGGGTTTAACGTCGCCGTTCGACGATTCGGTGAAAACAGGGGTTTAACGTCGCCGCTTGACGGTTTGGTGAAGACAAGGGTTTAATGTCGCCGCTCGACGGTTCGGTGAAGCCAGGGGTTTAACGTTGCCGCTCGACGGTTGGCCATGCCGTTCGGCACAAAGCTTGAGGCTTAATTTTTTATTTCCTGTCCTGCATTCAAGGAACATAGGGGCATAAAGGTACATTGATCACATTGGCGCATCTCTCATCCGGCTCGATAAGGCTGGAGATGGTTCGCGCTCCATAGACGTTCAAGTTGCAGCCCGTCCTCGTCCTCCAAGTAGTAGGTGCCTGAGCAGAGCTTCTCCACAACCTTGAAGGGTCCGGCCCAGGGAGCTTCCAGCTTAGTGACGTCGCCGACCTTACTTTCTTCCATACCAAGTCGCCGATCTGAAACGATCTTGGAATCACCCTCCGATTGTAACTCTACTTCATCCTCTGCCGGTATGCCATTAGCCGAACGACCACTTTAGCGTACACTTCGTCCACCAAGTCTAGCTCCAGAAGCCTTCGCTCGGCGTTGTCTTCGTTACAATTCTATATCCGGTCGGATTCAACCCCGACTTCGACAGGGACGACCGCTTCACCACCATATACCAAGTGGAAGGGCATAGCCCCAGTCCCTTCCTTGGGAGTCGTGCGGATCGCCTATAGCATGCTGAGGAGTTCATCTACCCACCTTCCTCCGATGTGGTCGAGCCGAACGCGCAGGATCCGAAGTATTTCTCGGTTGGTGACCTCCGCCTGTCCATTGCTATGAGGGTAGGCAACCGAAGTGAAGGCTTGCTGAATGTCGTATCCTTCGCACCACTCCTTGAGCCTCTTTCCCACAAATTGTCTTCCATTATCGGAGACGAGCCGACGCGGGATCCCTAACCGGCAAATGATGTGCTGCCAAATGAACTTTATGATCATCTGCTCAGTTATCCTTGCCAGCGGCTCGGCTTCGACCCATTTGGAGAAATAGTCCACTACGACGAGCAGGAACTTCCTCTGACCCGTTGCCATGGGGAAGAGCCCCACGATGTCCATGCCCTATTGGTCGAACGGACAGGCCACTGTGGACGCCTTCATCTCCTCGGTTGGCCGGTGTGAGAGGTTGTGGTACTTCTGGCAGGACAAGCAGGTGGCAACCGTCCGAGCGGCGTCCTCCTGGAGGGTCGGCCAAAAGTATTTGGCAAGTAAAATCTTCCTTGCCAATGAGCGGCCACCCGGATGTCCTCCACAGGACCCTTGGTGCACCTCCTACAGTATGTAGTCGGCATCCTCCGACTCGGCGCACTTAAGTAGGGCCTTGAGAAAGCCTTTTTGTAGAGCTGATCTCCGATGAGGGTAAACCGATCAACCCTCTTTCTCAATATGCAGGCCTCCTCCCGATCGGACGGTGTAGCTCCCGATCGCAGAAACTCTGTCAGTGCCGTCCTCCAATCGTCTGGGAAGGTAAGTCCTTCCATCCGGTCAATGTGGGCCACTAAAGTCATCTGCTCGATCGGCTGCGATATGACGATTGGCGATAACGAGCTAGCTAGTTTGGCCAATTCGTCTGCAGCTTGGTTCTCCGCTCGGGGGACCTTCTGTATTATGACCTTCCGAAAGTTGGCCTTAAGTTTTTCAAAAGCCTCCGCGTAGAGCTTGAGCCGCGTGTTGCTTATCTCGAACGTTCCGGCTAGTTGCTGCGCAACCAACTGTGAGTCCGAGTGGATGAGGACCTTGATGGTTCCGACGTACCGGGCAGCTTATAGGCCAGCTATAAGTGTTTCATACTCGGCTTCATTTGATTAGCCGTCTGGACGCTTCTGGATTGAGCAGGACCCTCCCCAAAGGACTGTTGGTCATCACGATGATGGAATGCGCTAGGAAGTATGGGTGAAGCCTCCGAGCGGCGAGCACCAACGCAAAAGTCAATTTCTCGAGATCGGTGTAGCGGGATTTAGCATCTTTCAATATATGACTCAGGAAGTACACCGGTTGTTCCTCACCGTTTGGCCTAACTAGCGCCGAGTCGACCGCATGCTCGGTTGAGGATAAATAAATTCTGAGTGGCTCGCTGACAGTTGGCTTAGCCAATACAGGCAATGAATTGAGGTATTCCTTCAACTCTTCAAACGCCCGATCGCACTCTTCGTCCCATTGAAATTTGGTGGCTCGGCGTAATATCTTGAAGAACGGCAAGCTCCGGTCGGTTGACTTGGAGATGAACCGGGATAGTACTGTTATCCGCCCGGTGAAACGTTGGGCTTCCTTGAGATTCTTTGGCGGCGGCATATCTTGTAGTGCTTTCATTTTGCTGGGATTCGCCTCGATACCCCGCTCGGTGACGATGTAACCCAGGAATCGCCCGCTCTTTGCGCCAAACAGACACTTGCTTGGGTTTAGCTTGATTCCGTACGTCCTAAGCATCTGGCAGGTCTCCTTGATATCTGCACATAGGTCAGCTGCTCGGACGGATTTAATTAGTATGTCGTCGACATATACCTCCATGTTACGGTCGATCTGCCGTCAAAACACCTTATTCATCAACCTTTGATAAGTAGCGCCAGCGTTCTTTAGCCCGAACGACATGACATTGTAGCAGTAGGTTCCATCGGCCGTGATGAAGCTAACCTTTTCTTGATCTTCTTGGGCGAGCGGCACTTAGTGGTACCCTTGATACGCATCTAGCATGCACATTATTTCTCACCACGCAGTGGAGTCTACCATCTGATCAATCCGAGACAGCATATAGAAGTCCTTCGGGCACGCCTTGTTGAGGTCCCTGAAGTCGATGCAGACGCGCCGCTTGTTGCCCGGCTTTGAGACCAGCACTACATTTGCGAGCCAGCTCGGGAATTGAACCTCACGTATGTGGTCGGCTTCAAGAGCTTCTTTATCTCCGCTCGGATGATCAGATTTTGTTCGGCGCTAAAGTCCCTCTTTCTTTCCTTCACCGGTCGAGTGTCTAGTCGGACGTGAAGCTCGTGCTGCGCGACGCTCGGCGAGATCCCGGGAAGCTTGTGCGTCGACCACGCAAATACATCGTGGTTTTGCTGGAGGCAAGCGAACAGCTCCGCCTTCTGCTCAGCTCCCAGATCGGACGTGATGAAAGTCATTGCCTCCGCTTGGCAGGGGTGGATCTGCACTTCTTCCTTTTCTTCATAAGACTAGAGTAGGGGGCTTTTCAGTGATGACATTTACCTCTAGTCGGGGTGTCTTCCGAGCGGTTCTGGCTTCGATTTTGACCATTTTGACATAACAGCGCCGAGCGGCCAATTGATTGCCTTTAACCTTTCCTACCCAGTCTTCTACCAAGAACTTGATCTTCTGACAGTATGTTGAGACTACCGCTCGGAATTCGTTGAGAGCCGGCCAACCCAGAATGACGTTGCAGGCTGAGGGGGCATCCACCAAAATGAAGTTCGTGGTTCTGATCCTTCTAAGCGGCTCCTCCCCGAGTGATATGGCCAACTTGGCTTGGTCGATCAGCAGAACCTCATTGCCGGTGAATCCATATAGTGGGGTCGTCATCGGCAGCAGCTTGCCCCGGTCGATCTGGAGCTGATCGAAAACCTTCTTGAAAATTATATTCACCGAACTCCCTGTGTCAACAAAAATCCGGTGAATTGTATAATTGGCGATTACCGCTCGATGATGAGGGCGTTGTCGTGAGGGACTTCCACTCCTTCGAGGTCCCGGGGTCCGAAGCTGATCTCAGGCCCGCTCACCCTCTCCTGACTACAACCCACAGCGTGAATTTCCAAACGCCGAGCATATGATTTTCTCGCTCGATTGGAGTCTCCGCTGGTCGGTCCACCGACGATGATGTTTATCTCTCCCCGAGCGACATTGCTTCAGTTTTCCTCCTCCCAAGCGCTAGGCCTGTGTCGCTCGTGTGAGGCTCGGGGATGGTCATTGTTCCTCTGTTGATGGTGATGCGGCCGCTCGGGTGACCACCCGACATCTTCTCATCGCCCGTCAGTTTGAGGCCCGCGTCGCCGGTCGGGTGAAGGCGATCAGCGGTGATAGCCCCTTGGCGCTGATCGGGCGATTGGTGTAAACCTTCGACAGTCCCGGGTGTTGTGTGACGTTGATTGGTGGAAGGAACAAAACATAGGCATCCATACCTTGCCCCTCGCTGTTTTTGGCCGATCGAAAGCCACATGCTACACGACCTGGGCCCTTGCTTCTTAGTGCGGTCGACCTTCAGCTCTCGGCCCCCTTGGTGGTTGGTGGCTACTAGGCGGTCGCCGTTCAGTTGACATCGTGGGCTCGGATGGCGCCTCCTTTCTTCTGGCTGCCTGGGCCTTCTCCACGTTTATGTATTCATTAGCCTTTTTTAGTATATGATCGTAATCGCGAGGCGGCTTCCTGATGAGCGATCGGAAGAAGTCTCCTTCCACAAGCCCCTGGGTGAAGGCATTCATCATGGTCTCAAATGAGACCGAGGGGATATCCATAGCTATTTGGTTGAAGCGCTGGATGTATGCTCGAAGGGTTTCTCTCGGCTCTTGTTTCAAAGAGAATAGACTGACGCTTGTCTTTTGGTAGCGCCTGTTGCTTGCAAAATGGTGGAGGAATGCCGTTCGGAAATCCTTGAAGCTTTGTATTGATCCGTCCGGCAGCCTCCTGAACCATCGTTTGGCCAAGCCGGACAGCGTTGTGAGAAAGACTCGACACTTCACTCCATCTGTGTATTGGTGAAGTGTAGCAGCGTTGTCGAATTTTCCCAAATGATCATCTGGATCAGTCGATTCGTTGTATTCTCTGATTTCTAATGGAGCGTAGTGCCTCGACAATGGGTCTTGCAGTATTGCTTCGGAGAACTAGCGGTTGATCCGCTCGAGAGATGCGTCGGCTTGGGGCGCCTTGCCTTTCCTTGCGTCTCGAACGGGCGCTTCGTCTGTAGAAGGTCCCTTCTCCTAATTTGCTTGCGTAATCTCTGAGGGTGTTTGAAAAAGAGCTCGATAGAATGGAATAGGCGCAGGTGGAGCTTCTCCATGCGTGCCGGTCGACAATCTATTTTGCCCCCAAATAGAATATTGCTCCGGTCGATTGTCGTGAGCCGCTCGGCCTCCAGAGGCTGACGTTGCCTGTTGCCCTAGTCGGTCGGCTAGCGTCTTTTGCTGCTGTTGCTCGACGATCTTTACCGCTCGCGTTTGTATTAGCGCGTCGAGCTCTTCTTGAGTGAGCGTCACGGTGTGAAGTCGTCCAACTTCTTCCATTTTCCCGATTCGGATGTAGGTGCGTTCCCACATACGACGTCAAATTTGATCTTGTCCGAGAGTCAAGGCAATGGATGTTGGGACGTAGCGCTCCTGATGACTGGTGGTGGACTCCTCGTCAATGAAGCCTGCAACCATAGCAACGTCAGTGCCAAGCCAGGAAGGGGTTCCCGGCGATGGCCCTCCGACGCCCAAGTCAAACACCGGCGATATAGAAGAAACAAGGAAGCAAAATGACAGAGTAACTATGGCTACAGTAGAGATTATACGTACCTCCGTCGAAGCTTGAGAGTCTTTATATATGACTCCCTGGGAGCGCGTGCACGCTCCTCAAAGCATACTCTGAAGAGACGTGTCAGAAAAGTGCCTCTGACACCATACCTTAACGACCCGAGCATATCCCTGACAAGACAATGGAAACTTCCACCGTACGATCCTCTGCCTGTCCATGCCGCCAATCATGTCGTCTGTTGGTGGTGCGAGTCTCTATGAGGATATTGGCTGATTCTCCTTTTGTCTGTTAGTGGGCTGAGTGGGCTGGACGCTCAGCCAACCCTTAGTCGTTCGGCGGGCCTTGTCCTCGGGCCGAGCAGAATGGCCGCTCGGCCAACATCCCACTGTCTTGGTTCCACGTTATGTAGGCCGGAGCTGTGTCCGAATGTAGCTTGCGCGGTCGTCAATGTTTCGCCGATGTGCGTCCGAGCGGTTTGGCCGCTCGGCGCCTTCTTCGTCTGTTCTGAGCATCGGAAGCTCGGTATGGAACTGAGCTGTACCGGTATCCGCCCGGACCCTCTTCCTCCCGAGCGGGAGAGGGGGTTGCCCGATCGGACTTTGACCTTCACCATGTCGTTGACCACCCTGCTGACCGAGACCCCTCCTTATCACCGGATCAGGAAGTATTCAACTAGGCTTTTGTATTTCACTTCCCCATAACATGCAACTTTAATAGAATCTCAAAGTTTTAGTGTCCAACTTACGGTTTGTGGTTCTTCTTAATGAGATACCATCAAAGGATGGGCAATGCTTTCTTAGGTAGTGTCATGAGAATAAGGTGTAGTAGACTAGTTGTAACTGACCAGGTCATTATCATTGCCATTGGAAGTTTGAACTATTTAAGATCAGCCACATGGATTTCTCTCTCCACTGAATTATATGCAAGAGTATGTCATTATCAATGAAAGTCAACTAAATCACTTTTATTACATTACCTAAAGTTTTCTTGGATATTCTTCTATTGCCTGAACCATCAACTCAGGTTGTTTCAACTCATCTAAAATCTGTGAGCCACCTTTGAAGATGTTCATACTGTTTTAAACTATTTGGAGCTGCACCTAATTGCTACCGGATAGTAACTGATTAGATGTTCCTATAATTATGTGTGCATGACCAAGCTCCGCCCTGTTTCTGCTCGGTCAGTTTGTTTCTGTAATGCATTGTGTTGTGTCTAGTCAAGTTGTTCTTGATTGAGCCTTGTTACGTCTCTCAATTTTATATAGAGGTTATCTTATTTGGATGTTGTGAACTGTACAGTTGGAGTTTTAGGGAGTTATATGTTCAGCTATGTTGGAGGCGTGGAATCTGATCAACGTACTATGCAATAAGATGAACTACATAGGGTTCATGGGAGATCCCTGATGAGCTTACCTAGGGTGCTATGGCAGTGTAACCCTACTAGGATTGTGTGGGAGCCGTGCCCTTAGCTTGAGGCTATTTCTATAACCTTGGAGCAAGTCAGTGACTTCTAGACTTGCCAATCTGACCAAGCATTCTCGACTTGGTGCTATCATTAGCCTGTTAAACCTGGCAATTTCTTGATTTCTATTGATGCAGTTTTAGATAGCAATTCAGACAAGTAATTGCCTTTGTTTTTCCAATTTGAGGGACCGAACTGGCTGAACGATTCTCAACTTTGGAATTTAGGACTTGCTAACTGGCCTTATGTTAACTCGGAAAATACTGCATATGTTGTTGGTTGCTACTCGGAAAGCCTAGAGGTTCCACTATACAAAAATTTTGTACAAAGATCTGAACCTTTTCCTAGCTACCATGTGTTCTTTTAAATTAAATTTTGGATCGCCTGCGGAACTTAACACGTTTGATCCAAAACTTAATCTATTTGTTCTTTTAGGTTTTGACTTGGATCTCCTGCGGAACTTAACACGTTCGACCCAAATCACCTTAAGTTATTAATTCCATTAAATATTAATTTCCATAATTGGTTCCCAGTACTGACGTGGCGAGGCACTTGACCTTCTTGGATATGGGAGCAACCACCACCGACTAGACAAAACCTTTTATAGAAATCTAATATTTAATTTCCTAAAATAACTTTAGGTTAACCGAAAAGAACAATCAAATCACAAGGAAAAATAAAACAAAAGAACACAACTTCGAAAAACATATTCGAAATACTAGAATCGTAAGCCTCTTGTATTTGGTATTATTTTCATAAATAACTAGCATGATGCGGAAAGAAAAATTACTAGTTATACCTTTTAGAAAGACCTCTTGATCTTCTACCGTATTCCTCTTCTAACCTCGGACGTTGTGTGGGCAACGATCTTCCGAGATGAGAATCCACCAAAGCACCTTCTTCTCCTTTCTTGAAGTTTCGGCACACAAAGCTTCCAAAAGATGAAGATCTTTTCCACCAACCAAGCTCCAAGGGATACAAGTTTTCTCTCCTTTTTCTTCTTCTCCAAGTAGTATCCGCCACCACAAGAGCTCCAAGCCATAGAGAAGGTTCGGCCACCACCAAGAGGAAGAAAGGAAGAGAGGTTGGACCACAACACCAAGGAAAAGAGGAGAGAAATAATAGAGGTAGTTCACCAAGCCTTCTCTACCCCTCTTTTATAATCCTTGGTCTTGCGAATAAGGAAATTTAATTAAAAACTTTCTTAATTCTTTTGCCGTGAAAAGGAAAAATTTATTTAATTAAAACAATTTTCCTTTTCTCGATTTACATGGTACCACCATCAAGTTATAAACAAGGAGAGTTTTAATTAATTAAAACTTCCTAATTTGTCTCAGAAATTTATAAAATTTCTCCAATAATTTAATCCCTTCATGATTGGTTTATAAAAAGGAAATTTAATAAATTAAAATCTTTCTTTTAAACATGTGGATAAAAAGAAAGTTATCTCTAAAAATTAAAATCTCTTTTAATCTACAAATAAGGAAAGATATCAAATCTTTTCTCAATCTTTTGTAGAAACTAATAAAAGAGAATTATTAATTTTTAAACTTTTTTTTAAATCATGAACATGGTTAAAAAGGAAAGTTTTCTTAAAATTTAAAATCCTCCTTTAATCAACAAATAAGGAAAGATTTCAAATTTTAAACTCTCTTTTAAACATGTAGATGATTTACAAATAAGGAAAGATTTCAAATTTTAAACTCTCTTTTAAACATGTAGATGATTTACAAATAAGGAAAGTTTTTACCAAAAATTAAAACCATCCTTTTAATCTACAAATAAGGAAAGAGATTAATCTCTTCTTTTAATCTTTTGTAGAAAGTTATAAAAGGAAATTTTTAATTTTTAAACTCTCTTTTAAAATCATGATATCCACATAAGAAATAATTTTAATAAAAATCCTTTTAATATTCTAGTGGTGCCACCCAAGCTTGGGACCCAAGCTTTGGCGACCACCTACGACTCATCCACTTGGTCTTGGCCCGTTGGATGGGTAAGAAGGTGGTATCGGTGGGTATAAATCTATATACTGAGGCTACGATAGGAATGAGAGGAGGAATTGGTTTTGGTCTCCGGTAAAATTAAGCATCCGTGTTCGCCTAACACACAACTTAATTTCATCAATAATAATTCATTCCACTAAAGAACTATTATGAACTACCGCACCAATCCCAAATTACATTTGGGCTCCTTCTTATTACGAGTGTTAGTCTCCCCATGTTTAAGATATCGAATGTCCACTAATTAAGTGAGTTCTCGACAACTCATTTAATTAATATCTGAGTCCAAGAGTAGTACCACTCAACCTTATCGTCATGTCGGACTAAGTCCACCTGCAGGTTTAACATGACAATCCTTATGAGCTCCTCTTGGGGACATTATCAACCTAGTATCTCTAGGACACGGTTTCCTTCTATAATCAACAACACACACTATAAGTGATACCATTTCCCAACTTATCGGGTTTATTGATTCATCGAACTAAATCTCACCCATTGATAAATTAAAGAAATAAATATCAAACATATGTGCTTGTTATTATATTAGGATTAAGAGCACACACTTCCATAATAACTGAGGTCTTTGTTTCTTTATAAAGTCAGTATAAAAGAAACGACCTCTAATGGTCCTACTCAATACACTCTAAGTGTACTAGTGTAATTATATAGTTAAGATAAACTAATACCTAATTACACTACGACCTTCCAATGGTTTGTTCCTTTCCATTATGGTCGTGAGCTACTGTTTATAATTTATAAGGTACTGATAACATGATCCTCTGTGTGTGACACCACACACCATGTTATCTACAATATAAATTAATTGAACAACTACATTTATCATAAATGTAGATATTTGACCAATGTGATTCTTATTTCTAGATAAATGTTTATACCAAAAGCTAGGCTTTTAGTATACACTCTAACATATGTTTCATATGCGTGTTCTACTCTCTATAATAGGAGGGGTAAACTTTCACATATATGTGTATCATAACAAATAGTGGAGGCAAGAGATCACTAGTGATGGATATGTTTGAGGGCAATGTAACTTAATTCTCTTTCTCTGACCTGGGCACAGGCAAGCTTTCTGGATCATGTACAATTCTGAGTGTTTTGCTTGATCTTGTTTTTCTTTTGTACCATTCTCTTCTTTGTGTTCCTTGTGATTTTTGTCTATTAAGTGGTTTTTGTGTTACTATCAACGAGTGACAGGTAATATTTCATCTATTAGAAATCGGTATTGAAAAGTACCACAATCCTAACATATCATATCAAAACCTATACTAGGGTCCAAAGAAGGTAGTGTAATTCCCTTACAAGTTTATATCCAGTTTGTGTCAATTAGTGCAAGTAGACAGTCATGGATATTAGTTAATCCATGTTTATGCAACATTTTACATGTCTCGTATCTGTGTAGTATACCGCATAATAAATTGCATGTCTCATATCTGTGTACAGCATGACAAGTTGCATCTCCCATATGCGACGTAGTATTACTGTCTGTCAAGTTTGTGAGTGCCATAATCCAAGTTCTTTTTCAATTTTGCAATCCATTTCATGTGGTTTGGCATTCTCATATGCTAGCTTGTCTGTTGTGTAAAGCACCTCTTAGTCAGAAAAAAGTCCATTATTTGCACTTAAAAGGTGTGATAGACTTTCCAGGGCTCAACCCCATGTTATCATGTGTTGGTAGCACATGCACTTCGAAATAGAGAAAAAGAGCTGGCTAAAGGCAGAGCAATGGTCTCATTAATGAATCAAGCAGATTGGTCTGACAAGTAACTGAACTGGGCATATTTACATACCAGTATATAAAGTTTCAGACCCTTATGTGATTATATCCTTTTTTAGTAAGACATTTTATATCATTGGTCTAAGGTCAATACATTTGATAACATTATGAGATGAAATGTGTTTGTCCTACTGAAGGGGGTCCGAACTTCAGTGTGATTTTGATCTTGTATTAATCAGGTTCAGGTTGGCTATGTTGGGTTGGGTGTCAACCATGCCTTTGAAATTTGCTTAAATCCAAATCTATAATGGAAGCTGAATGAATGTATATATATAATTTCATCCTTGTATGAGGTCTTATATGCAAAATTATTGGTTGTTATTTCAAAATATTATCTGTTAAAACGATAAGAGGATGATTATTATAATCATCGTTCAATTCTCTAGATAATCATTTTTTTTATTTGTATTTTGTAAATGAAACTGGTAGTCTGTTTTTTGTGACTGCTATTACAGTTTCTAAGATGTTCAAGAGACCCTTATTAATTTATGCTCTTCACTTGTTAGAATTTTAAAGGATTAGATGAATCTACCAAGAAGGGGAGTCTTGGCGCAACAGTTAAGTTGTTGCCATGTGACCAAAAGGTCACGAGTTCGAATCCTGGAAATAGCCCTTTTGCAAAAAGCAGGGTAAGACGTCCTACAATGGATCCTTCCCCGAGATCTCGTATGACGGGAGCTTCGTGCACCGGGCTACCCTTAGATGAATCTACCAAATTAAGATTTTATGACGACTTAGATGAAATATTACAAAATATTCTGCCAAATGAAATGATTTTAATATGGGATGATCTAAATGAACATATCAGTGTGAAAAAAAAGTAATATGAGAGGGTACATCAGGGTTATGGGTTTGGAACGAGAAATGAAGAAGAGAAAACTATATTAGATTTTATGATAGCATATGACCTTATATTAGCTAATATATTTTTTAAGAAAAAAGAAGAATACTTAGTCATGTTCAAAAGTGAGAATAATAAATCGTAAATTGACTTTCTTATAGTTAAGAAGAAGGATAAAAAGATTTGTAAAGATTGCAAGGTCATCCTTGGAGAAAGCTTAAGTGCCTAATATAGGTTAATAGTGTTGGATATATGCCAAGCATAATATCAATAGAAAGAAAATATATATGACTCCTAGAATTAAATGGTGGAAGTTAAAGGATAGGAAGCAAAATATATTTAAGGAGAAGGTAGAAGTACAAATATTAGGTGAAATACATGGTGACTCTAATACGACATGAGATAAGATAGTAACTAAGAGTGTATTCGGTGAGTCAAAGGGATATGCACCACTAAATAAGAAATTTTGGTGGTGGAATGAGAAAGTATAAGAGAAACGGAAGAAAAAATTAATAACTTATAAAGAATTATATATTTGTCAGAATAAGAAAATTTTAAAAAATATACAATAGCCAAAAATGCGGCTAAGAAAGTAGTGAATAAAACTAACCATGAAACTTTTGAACGATTATATAAAAAATTGGATACTAAAGAAAGGGGAAAGAGACATTTATAGAATAGCTAAAGGGAGAGAAAGGAAGATCTTATCCAAATAAAATATATTAAAGATGAATATAATGTGGTATTAGTAAACAATGGAGAAATAAAAGAGCTGTATAATAGGTATTTTCATTAACTTTTTAATGAAGGTTTAGGTGACCAACTTAACTTAGGTAATTTAAGTAGGTCAAATGAATATAGAAATTTAAATTTTTATCGTAGAATTCAAACTTCAAAAGTAGAATAAACTTTAAATGGGATGTACAATGAAAAAGTTATTGGACCAGATGATATTCTGATAAAGGTATGGAAGTGCCGCGGGAAACAAAGTATTAAATGACTTATAAAAATATTTAACATGATATTGAAAGTAAAAAAAAAAAGATCATATCAATGGAGGGTAAGTACTCTAGTTTCCTTATATAAGAATAAGGGAGGCGTGCAAAGTTATGCAAACTATAGGGGTATTAAACTAATGAGTCATATCATGAAACTTTGGAAAATAAATAATAGAAAAAAAATTAAGGAAGGAGATGATTGAAAATCAATTTAGGTTTATGCCTGGAAGATCGATAATAGAAGCTATACATATTAGACAACTAATTGAAAAATATCGGGAGTAAAAATAAGATTTATACATGGTATTTATTGTCTTAGAACAAACTTAAGATAGAGTTCCAAGAGAAGTTATATGGAGAATTCTAGAAAAGAGAGATGTTAGCGTAATATATATTAAATTAATTAAGGATATATACGAGGATGTAACGACCAGAAAAGACTTCAAGTGGAGTAACTGAAGCATTTCCAATAAAGATAGGGTTACATCATGGATCAGTTCTAAATCTATCTTTTTACACTAATTATAGACGAACTCACTACACACATTCAAGACGCAGTATCGTGGTGTATGTTGTTTGTAGATGATATTATTTTGGTAGATGAAACACATGGAGTAAATGCTAAATTAGAATCTTGGCGGGAAATACTAGAAGAGAAAGGTTTTAGACTTAGTATAATAAAGACAAAATACATAGAATTTAATTTTAGCAATATTAGAAGTAATGAGATAATTGTTAAGATAGGAGATGATAAGTTGTCCGGAACCGAGGGTTTTGAATATTTAGGACTATTTTTGCAAAACGATGGAGGGATTGAGAGAGATGTCTTACATGAAATACAAGTAGGATGGTTGAAATGGAGAGCATTGGGTGTTTTTTTGTGACCGTAAAGTACCTCTAAAACTTAAAGGAAAGTTCCACAAAATCACAGTTAGACTTGCTATGTTATATGAAGCTGAATATTGAGCTATGACTTCAGCACATATGTAGAAGATGAGAGTTGCAGAGATGAGAATATTAAGGTGGATGTGTAGACATACGAGGATGGATAGAATAAGAAATGAGAGCATTAGAGATAAAGTTGGAGCTACATTTATTGAGAGAAAACTCCGAAAGACACGTTTAAAATAGTATGGACATGTACTTAGACGATCAATAGATATTCCAATTAGACGATATGAAATTATGACAAGCACACATCAAACGATGAAGAGAAAAGTAAAAAAAAACTTGGTTAGCAACAATAAAATAAGATAAAATTTATTTAAGTATAGATGATAATATAGTAGGAGATAGAGCTCAATAGTGTAAAAAGATCCATATAACCGACCCCACCGAGTGGAATTAGGCTTGGTGGTTACTGTTATTGTTGTTGTTATTATTGTTGTTGTTGTTGTTGTTGTTGTTGTTGACTTTTAATGCTTATAATTTTTTACCGTTTTCTTTGTGGCTAGGACTGATAACTCAATAAAGAATCACTGGCATAGTTCGTTAAAGAAAAAGTTAGATTTCTTTTTGGCTACTGGCAAGCTTCCACCTGTTCCTGTGGATGGTTCAAAGGATATGAGAAGCCTTGACAGTAGACAATCACTTCATTGTTCAAGTGATGGGTCGGACATAAATGCCAGAGCGTTTTCTGAATCAGCCAGTTCCATGGACATTGATCTCCCTGCTAGACAAGGGTTGGATGACCAAAAACACAGGTTAGAATCATCAACAGTTGAGTCTAAGATGGAAGCTATAAACAACTTGATTGTGAGAAGAATTCATGATCCCATTGTTGAGTTCAGCACTCATATAGAATCATCAACAATTGAGCCTAAGAAGGAAGCTGTTAACAACTTAATTGTGAGAATAATTCATGATCCTGCTGTAGAGTCCAGCACTCATACTCTCACACCTGATATCTGCACTAGATCTGATCCTGGGACAGAGTTGGCAGAATGTCGTAACACCATTGACAAGGATCAAAATGTTGAATCAAAGTTGGAAGCTTTAGCTAATCCAAATGTAAGAGGAATTCACAGTCCCTCTGTACATTGCATTAAAGATATGCCAACCTTTGATGTCTCAACTAGATCTCCAGAAAATGAAGTCACAGATTGTAGAAACACTGATGAGGATAGTCGACTGAATTGTGAATCTGAGCCGATGCACCAGGAAACTCCTCTTGGTTCTCTCTATTATAAGCCACCTCAGGTAGAAGATATTTGTCTTTCTGAAAATTATAGAGTCATAACCACATCTACAAATATGCAGCAATCATGTGGGTCATGCGTTGTGATATCACCTGAAGGTTACCTCACTCCTTCCTCAGTAACGGCAAAAGGTCCTATTCAAGATGTTCATTCCATCTTAAAAAACGCAGCTAGAAGTTTCCCAAGCACTCCGTCCATATTCTGCAGAGGAAAAAAGATGGCAGAAACAACTCTTGATTCTGATGCTAGTACTTCAGGGGTAAAGTCTGCAAAACTTATGGACAATTGTGCTTCTACTGGAGAAGGAAAAAATATACATAATTTGGAGACAATTGACAATTCCAAGTTAAGATCAAATCCTTGTGACAAAGGAGACTTATCATACAACAGGAAGAACTTTGATGTTTCTCCCCCATACAGGTTTAGATTCAAAAGAACTGCAACTATCAAATCTGTGGAGAAGCAGCTTGATTTTTCAGAAAATGATTCTAATGGGAAAACAAACCCCCTTATATTGGACGTGGACACTTAAACTCTACCTAATTCAGTTACCATATTTACAAGCAAACAGGATGGTAGACTCTGAGCCTTTGTAAATCTATAATATCAAATTGGTTATGACCTGCTCTACAACTTGTGAGTATCTTGGGAACTTTAGTTTACTTCAATTGCTTCAAAGTTTTTGAGACTATATATACAGCTCGATGGAGATTTCACACATGATAGTTTTTTATTACCATTTATTTATTGACTTCGTGTTATACAAAACTCAAAGCAAGTTCCCTGCCTGCCTTCTCATTCAAGTGATTATGCTACTATTCAGTTTCTTTTGTCTTATTAGGTTCGAGGTTTTCATGGACCTGAATGGCTCAAGTCTTAAAGATATGATCCGTCTCTCCCTGTAATTTCAAATTGAACCTGAATAAACATTCTATTGCTTGCTGGTCTCTCTTAATATGCATTGATTGGAAGAAACAATGATATTCTACAAGGATTTGTTCGTCTGAATGTGCATATGTACAGAAAATTCTCTCAGTTGAATATCAAAAAGACGTTCAGCCATTGAAATTACTTATCTGTACATAAAAAACCCTTGTCATTCCATCAATATTTAGATTTGTGAGGTGAGAAAATGATCCTGCTTGATAACCTTAATTCTATGAAGTGGTTACACAAGAGTAAGCATTCAATTTGTTTGAGACTCCAAAGGGTTGAAGAACTCAGACCAGGGGTTTGTATCATAATAACGCTTCCTTATTATTATTTCAAGCCATTCCAGCATGTGCATCAAACTAAACTCAGGTAAGTAATATTTGACAGTGTACGTTGCACACCATCTAGAAATGATATCCATTTAAATTGAAGTTGGATAAACATGGTTTTTAAACTCTCATTAAGTCTCACTTGAAGTCTCAATCCTGTCTTTTGTTTCAAATTAGTTCTTATGTCTAGTTTTCTTTTCAATTTTGTCTCATTTGAATCATTCAACAATATGGTAGTATTTATTGAGGAAGAGCAACTCGAAGTCATTAATTCTCTTATTATTTCTTGTCAATTGATGCGTTACTCTTTTTCTGTCGTCTTATTCTTGAGTTAATTGCCACATGGTAAACTGAGGGAGTGCAATAATATACATTAAAAAATAATTAGTGTCAACTTTGAAAATTCAAGTAGCTAAACCATTTGTTAGCTTACTGTAAACAATAGTCACATCTTTGGCGTGCCATGACATGGATCGTCGATGTTTGGTTAGTCTTTAGAATCGTCTTCCACTTCAACTGATTTTTGTATATGGCGTATAGACTTAAGGGAGTGTATGTATCATGTACCATCATTTTATATAAACGATTAGAAGCATAATATTAGAAGAATCTTACTTCTTATGAGACTTGTATAATGCAGCAGATTCAAGCATCTATTTAAGTGATATTATCTATTAATAATTATTCAGTGCTAAATGTCAGCGTCAATAAGTGAGCTAGAGCAATCTAGAGCCCGACAAAAACTGATGCCCATCTTTCCTTCTGCCTACGTAGGAAACAGTATTGATTAACTGGGCAAGGCCCTTCAACATGATCATTGACATCAGTGATGCCTTTCAATGTAATCTTAAATGCAATAGGACCATTGCCCCAAACAGTCATGTCCAGAACATGATCATTAGGACACTGATGCCTTCCAGTGCAATCTTTAAGCAAACTGAAGGGCCAGTGCTTGTCCATTTCAAGAGTGGCAGCTAGACAAGGCACATTTCTTTTATACTATTTGTGAGGATGAAGAAACTGCTAAGGTCCATCCATCACATGAGAATGTTCTCCACTAATGGATGCAGGAACACAACAATCCAACACTGTCACACTTTGTGAAGGACAACTCAGATACATTAATCGGCAACTGCGGGCTACAAGACTTCAATTTGCTCTGCGGCCACTTCAGCCACCACTTCTACCATATCTACCATTCTATATATTCCTGTAATTCCAAATGCATAGCAAAATAGGGACACAACACAAGCACCAACACCAATTTCAGGGGAAAAAACTAGTTGGCGTCAATCACACACTCTTTTGGAGCAGAAGAGAAGGGCAGGAAAGGCGAGCTCATACGCGGAAGTTCTTGCCCGCGAAGGTCTGGCCGAACTGCCAGTTGGAGGGGACGATGTTCCAGGAGGTGGAGGTGCGGTGGTCGCTGCCAGTGACGCGGAAGGACAGGGACTGGCCGACGAGGACGGCGTTGGACTGCCAGTTCTGGCCCCAGTTGCGGGACATGGGCATCCACTCCGTCCTGGAGCCCTTCACGCTGGCGCGGACGATGTCGCCTGCGCCGGCCACGTTGGTGATGAGCACCAGGTTGAAGTACATGTGGCCGTTGATGGTGAAACGAATCCCTCCGGACTTCTTGCAGGGAATCCTGCGAACACAAAATGGTCCCAAGCAAAATCATGAAACACCGTGATTCAGGAATAG
This sequence comes from Zingiber officinale, assembly GCF_018446385.1. NCBI lineage: Eukaryota > Viridiplantae > Streptophyta > Magnoliopsida > Zingiberales > Zingiberaceae > Zingiber > Zingiber officinale. The sequence goes on along the minus strand of NC_056001.1, from coordinate 23,236,715 downwards.
AGCAAAAGGGTGGATATTCTCTATAGAGATTTGATTGTGCTCTGCCATTGATCAAAGGTGGGAGCTTTGAGTGCACAACATTGTGTGTGTGTGTGTGTGTGTTTTTTTTTTAATTTATTCATCTTCTGTTCCTTGCTTCGTGACAGAATCACATAGTCAGGGAAGGGGACTATACGAAAGAGAAAGGATCAAGGGAAATACCTTCTATACGAAACAGGAACGATCCCGGCGCGGTATTCGGCGATCTTGAGGAACATGGGCATGGCGAGATCAAAATGTGGGCGGGGCGGGTTGCACCACCCGCCGTTGTCCGAGGGTAGCGCGTAATTTGGCGGGCAAAAGTTGGTGGCGGTGATGAAGATGGAGGGGCTCCCAGAGTGGCACCACTGCGGGTCGTCCGCGCACTTGATCTCGAAGCACGCCCCGCAGCTCTGCCCCTGGTCGAACAGCGCCGTGCTGAGCGCAGCGTTCTCCACCCCATAACCCTGGCTGTAGAGATTCCCGTACCCGCACGCCCCTCCTACGCCACCGCCACCACCCAAATCAAGTCAAATCTAAGCAATCCCCACTAGAACCGTCAGAAGAACACGAGCATAGAGCAATGTGGCTTACCCATAGTGCCGGAGGCGTCGCTGCCGCCATAGAAGGTGGCGTGGGCGTCCTGCCACTGGCCGCCAGTGTAGATGCCAGGAATGCGGGCTGACGCCGGCGCCAGAAGGCCGAGGAGAGCGAGGAAGGAGAGCAATGCCATCGCCGACTCGCTCGCCCGATCACACTCTAGGGTTTGCAGCTGGTGGTGGAGAAGAGGTGGAAAGCAGAGCTATTTATGGGCACGAGGGGTACGGGAAGCGTGAGCGCGAGCGAGATAATGCCAAACAGTGGCAGTTGGCGTAATTAAATAAAAAGGCACCGCGCGAGTACGCAGGATGGCGTATAGTTGGAGGAAAGTGCTCGCGCCAATCGCGAATCCCTGCCCGTCCGATGGTCGACCAACGGCCACGATTCGTTTCGCTGATCCTCTACGTGCCACCCGCCGCTTAACGGCTCCCGTCCATTTGCGTGCTATTCATCGTTCGATCCTCCACCGCTTGTTATTTCATCACCCGTATTCCTATTTGTTGATTCAGTGGGGCCCGCAGAAATACACGTCGGTAATTCGTCGAATAGACGACACAGGGGTGGACCTCCAAAATCGCGGAACCAGGTCGTGATTCGTGCATGTGAAACGGACGGACCGGATCACTTCGTGGTTTGATCTCCAGAAAACAGAAGCTTAATTTCCTCTTTGATGAGAAATTTGTCGCTCGCATAGAGTGGGAACATGCGGCTAACTTCGAAGTTAAGAGCAATTTATTACGTTGCCTGCGGATACTTTGTTTTTTTCTCGCATAGTTCATACCTTGTCTCTGGAGACTCTTATCTCGCCGTCACATTCTGACTTCGAACTCGGAAAGCTTTTTCGTTTCAAACTGAAACTGACTCATTCAATTCGGTTCCAAAAACGGGGAAAAAAAAGGGAAGAAGATGGAGTCATGGAGAGAGTAAAGTCGAGGAGTTAGAGAGAGAGAGAGAGAGAGAGAGATGGCGTACGGCGTATCCAAATGTATGGTGCCTGCGGCCCCTCGGAGGTAGGTACGTATTTGTATATGCGTCCGCTTTAGCTTCGAAGTTGGTGCGGGGCAACGCAGTGGGTATTTAATAAATTGGGAATTTATTGGGGGGTTAAATATTAATGTGGCGTTATCTTTGCATGTGGAGGTTGCACCGAACCTGCCGTGTTTTATGACTCTTGTTGCGAACCTCCGGCGACGTGGGCGGTCGAGTCGCAACGTTCTTTCACAACCGTCGATTTATTATTTATTAATTAAAATGTTTTCATATAAATTTATAGGGTAAAATTTTAATAAGTGTCCTTTCTGGAAAAAGAACTATACAGTTTTTTATTATTTATAGTCAGTAAAAAGGCATTTTGAAGAGCTACTTAGTAAATGGCCAAATCTATCAGATTTATTGTTTATCTTTTGATACACAATAAATTGGCTCGTTGGCTGATCTCAAATACTCATCATGGTTTCTTAGTCCTCTCATCTACCAATCTCGAGCATGCTTGTTTTTGCTTCATCATCTTCATCATGCTGTCAACCAAGCAATTATCATGTTCAGTAATGATTCTAAACTTCCTGCCCCTCTCTTTCTCTTGTGAATTGCAGTTCCACTTCCTAAATTACTAAGATGGTAAATAGATAACAAATTTATCCAGTTCACGGAGGATTGAATCCTGAGATTGACTGAATGTAAATCTCTGCACCAGAGATAATTCGCCTTTCCATTCATCTTACCTCTCAATTATCATAATTTACTTTTCTTGAAACGGACTGACGGATGGAACGAGCGTACTCGCCGAAATTCCACTTCCAAAACAGTGTTCAATCGAATCAATCTGGACACTACATATTTTCTTTGGATCGATGCAGTGCCACTACAACTCAATCAGAAGCCTGCCACACACTGCCTGACAAATGTTCGGCAGTTTGCCTGCCTGAGGCTCAGGACTGAGGTCTGTAGGCTGCACACTTGTACTGAAGTCAAAGATAGCAAGCATTTGAGTCATGGGGAGCAGCCATTGGTCAGAGAGTCCAAGATGGAGCAGGCAATGGCTGGTGATTTATGAACTAGTGTAGGGCACTTTAGGGAGTAGGGAAATTGACCGTGTACTTGTGCGTTCCTAGCTAGCTAGCTAGGGTTAGGGTGAAGCTTTCATGCATGGCAGCGATCTGCTTGTTGGGTTGTAGCATTTGGAGGCATCAGGACGCAGAAGGAGTGGCCTTGGATTCTTTCTTTTGAATGCTTTTGTGTCACTCATTCTCTCGTGTTTGGTGCTGCTGCTGACCAATCTCAAGTACTGACACTGACACTGCTTCTTCTTTTTCTTATTTTTTTTATGTGTGTTTTCTTTTTTCAAGTGGGTTGCAGTTTGAACAGCGTCAAATTGAATAGTTTATTTTTTTTTATCTTCTGGCATGAATATCAGCATCGAGCTAAATGGGAACTAAGGCGATACAAGGAGACTGGCAAAGACCTCCAATACCAACAGTTGAAAAGACTAAGGAGAGGTTAGAGGGAGCCAAACCGTGCTTAGTGTGATCGCTCCAAATCTAATGTTCAAGTGAAATTTATAGAAAAAATAGGGAAGATAAAAGAACGATATAGTGAAATAAAAATTGGTATCATAATCTCTCTTTTCACTATCATCCTCCCGTATATAGGGGCGAAAGGATAGGCAAGGCTTTAAGGAAAGTACCACCGTAACTAGCACGCCCCTTCTTTAATTGGCACCATTATAATTGTTAGCACTTATATATAACGTGCACCTTTTCGGTAATAGACGCTTCTTGGTAATTGATGTCGTCTCTGTAATTACCTTGTCGGGCTTGAGTTCGGCCGAAGTTTGGATGGAGCCCAGTAGTAAGTTCAGCTATTCAAATTTAACTCAGACTAACTCGCCTTGAGCGTTGACTTGAGTTGGATTGGTGCGGGGCTAATTTGAGTTGAACTCGAAAAAACTAATCCAACTTGACTTGAACTCACCGTGAGCTAGGGCGACTTAACCTGAGCTCTGTCTTGAACTGAACTGATTAGGATTTGCGTTGACTGACTCCTAAACCTGCCATTTGGCACCTGACATTCCAACCGCATCAAATATATATAAAATGTACTCAGAATTGATCCAATAATAAACGAGGGGGAAATTTTTCATAGATTGATTGTTAAATGTTACTACTAGCTTAGCATTTTATTTTATTTTTGTTGGATATTGGGGCCTAAATGGACCAATACGATTTTGAGGAGGAAAAATCGGAAGCCATCAATTGTTGAAAGTCGTAATTGACTTCAAAATTGAAATCTACGTTTCACGTAGATAGATTTAGACTATTAATTTGCTCAAAACCGATTAAGGGTGAATGAGAAATTAATGTTCAAAGTCGGCCCAAAATAACGTTGGTTATTCATTAAGGAAATGCAAGGGAGAATAGTCCCACATCGGAAATTTCCGATGTGCATTCCTTACTTATTAATGATGTTGAGTTATTGGAGTTAACTCAGAAAAGTACCAGGTACTCTCTGCTCAGGGGCGAGCAGGCGCACGTGCGCAATGGGCGCTTTGTAGGCGCACTTTGCACTTCGCATCGTCCTCCAGGTGACATTGCAGTGCCTACATGACACTCGGGTGACGTGTCAGGCTAGTACCTGACATGGCAGTGCCTATGTGGCATCCTCGTGGGCAAAGGGAGATGACTGGACAGTTGGTTGGGCGAACGGATGGGTTGATCAACGTTGATCAAAGAAGTATGGTGGATCGCTTGTGATGCGATCTAGAGCGTTGGATCACAATGAGTCACGATCTGACGGCTTGGGATGAGACATGATCTGAAGCATCGGATCAATGGATCCAGATCCGATGGCTGATAGATCTGAGGGTCACAACTCTTAGATCTGATGGATGAGATTAAAGGGGCTATGTGAAGGGTTATAACTCTTCAGTCCGGACGGCCCAGATTAATCCACCCAAAGGTCACACCCCTCCCTAAAGCCTCTTCCTTCTGTATAAATAGAACCCTCCAGATTGGAATCAAATCACTCAACTTAATCTTCTCTTCCTCAAGTATTCACTCACTCATCTTGTGCATTCAAGAGTCCAAGAAGCCTACGAGAAGGTTCGCTGGTCTCGGAAGTCGGAGTGCTACGATTCCGAGACGATTGTCGTCGTTGTATCTTGGGAACGAATTGCAACAATCCGTTAAGCACCGTAGCGGAGCAATATCGTTTACGGAGATAGTGTCGAACACTAGCCTCGACGATCAGTTTGCATACTCCGAAATTTACCGGAAAGAACAATTTTTAATTTGATATAATGTAAAATTATGGGGAACGGTTGGTTGTCGATATTAAAAAAAAAAAAAAGCTTGGTCCAATTCCAACCAACGGACATGATCTTGGCTTGCTTTAACTAAGGAGAGTTAGTTCTTAAGTGAATATCACTCTTGAGATTTAAGAGCACAATTTGCAATAACCATGGCGCAATTGAATGCCATAGTCCGACTAAAAGCATCCCACCAGGCCGATCCTAATAATTTTTGGGTCTGAGTCACTTAAATTATAATGTAGATTAATATTCTTTTAGTTTCATAATAATTTTTTAAATAAAATCAGAAAATATATATATATATATATATAATCAAAATATTTCTATTATAATTAAATAATAAAATGATTACTAAAAATATTCCGCCTTACAATTTTATAGTTAAAAATACTAATCAATTATGTATAATCAAGTTGTTTGGTAATTTTTTTTTTCAATTGATAACATAACAAACCCATTCAATCTTTTATTATGACATGGTTAATCGGAGAAATTTTTTTGATGAGCTTTAACTTTGAGAAACTTCATTTTACATTTGTTATTATAATCGGCATAGTTAATAAGATTTTATAAACAACGTGAACATTTAGAAAATATCTATCAACTTTTCTTCGAGTAGTTCACTATATCAATTGTTGATTTTGCTTCTCTTAGTAATGAACACTTCAAAAATATCAATTTGGAAAATAAATCATCCTCTTTAATATCATAACAATTCATATGGGTTAGCGCAACAAAGGTTTCATCATTTGCACATTGTAACCTCTCTAGATTGAATAAAAAACTAAGGGTATGTTTGGTACGCACGTTTTCCATTTCCATTTTCTGGAAAACGCGCGTTTTCTAGAAAACAGAAAATGACTTTTTGTCATTTTCTGTTTTTCTAGAAAACACTAGCTATTTTTTTAGAAAACAAGCACGAAAAACACAAACCAAATACCATTTTTCAAAAAACGCGTGTTTTCTAGAAAATGAAAATGGAAAATGCGCGTACCAAACACACCCTAAATGTTTTTATTTTATTTTTAAAACTGTTCAAAATTTCATTTTTCATAGTAAAACGAGTTTGATCGATCATAAAGAGAAAGTAGTTGATTATTTTCACTAAATTATTTCTTTCTTGATTAATTTGCAAGAAGGATTAAAGTGTAAAGGATTATAATGTATTCTTAATGTACGACCGGCTTAACAACCGGCCAGATATATTCAATAGAAGGTATTGTTAATGTACGACCGACTTAATGACCGATCAGGATAAATTTAACATAAAGTATTCTCAATATACTACCAGTTTAATGATCGACTGGGATATGTTCAATAGAGCATATGTTCAATATATGATCGGTTTAATGACCAGTCGAGATATATTTAATAGAGGGTATTCTCAATATATGATCGGCTTAATTATCAGTCGAAATATATTTAGCAGACAAGTAGTTGACAACCTAATGACAACCTAGCAAACTTGTCGAAAAATATTCTTTCGAAGCTTCTTCATTAATCAATTACAGCAAACACTCCTTCGCATATGTCATCAAGGGTTCAAGTCATAGATGACAAAGAAGGTACATCTGGGGTAGAAAAAAGATTCCTCAGAGGATTATTGCATGACGTTTAGATTGTACTTTTCTCTTCTTCTAACAAACTCTAACAAACTGAGGACCACCTCACAATCGCGGAGGTTATGTAAGGTGGTATAAAAAAGGGAATCCTCTCTGCTGGTAAGGTACGCAGACACAAGCATTTACATCTGAAACCCTACTTTCTGGCATTTTCTGTTACTATTCTTCTTCCACTTTTGAAGAGAGGAGACTGACTTGAGTGTTGGAGGGCCTAGCCAAGGATTCTCATCCTGAACTTAGGTCACTAATGCTTTGTTGGCTAGTCTAATTATACATAGGATCGTTGAGGAGTTTCTTGTTCGTTGAACCATCACCTACCGGAGCCACGTGTCGTCTCATCACCTTTAGACAGGATCTATCGTGGTTGAAAATTATTTTTAAAAATCATTTCAAAATTATTTTGAAAAATCTTGGTAAAGTATATTTGTTAATAGGAATTATCATTGACTAGTTAGATATAAAGTTAGGGTGAAACATTGAAGTTTTCAATAATTTTCAATTTTATATCATTTTTAAAAATGGTATATATTTTTATAGAATTTTTTTTCCTGATAGTATATGACATAAATAATGTCTACGTGAAATTTCATAAGTTTTCGAATATCATAAAATTATTTATGGATTTTAAAATTTTGATCTAAAATTGAATCAGAGAAATCAAATATGTTAATCAATTGAGAACTATTTCCAATTGATTGGTACATGCATAATTGATTGACAGCTCAAGCCAATCAATTAGCACATGTCATAATCGATTGGTAACTAAAACCAATCGATTAGGAGCGATTGTGTTTGATAAAAAAGGTTTGATTTCAGTCCATTAAACCACATTTAATCAATTTAACTATCCCTAACCCTCGGAAGTACTTAGGTAAGCATTTAAGGATAATTTTCTTAATAAAAATGAGAAAGGAATGATTAAAGGGGACTAATATGAAGTTGAGGAGGTTTAGATTCAAGGGTGAATTTTTAACCTCTTGACTTCAAATTTTGGAACTTCCTAAATACTTAGGAACTTCAAATCATTGTTAGTGTAATGATAGAAGTTGGAGCATGCTCTGAGGGGAGATTCTCTTTAAGGTAATGTTGAGCATTGGAGACAATGAAAGAGTATAAGACTTTCATTGTGAAGTTTAAATGATAAAAGGATAAATCTTAGGAAGAAGATTTTTTATGTGTGTTAAAAGGGGAGAAAAATGTAGGGTATAAGTTAGAAAACTCTCATTTATGCTTTGACATGAGATAAAAGAGAGAGCTGAGCTAATATGGGTTAGTTTAACTTAAGCATATTGTCAAACATTAAAAAGGAGAGATTGTTGATACAATTATTCTTAGGTCAAGGTTAACTAGTTTAACTAAGCTCAAGTTGGCTTGAGATTGAGTTTCGATATTTAACAATATATGAGAGAAAAGTCAGGTAGATCAAGAGAGGATTGGACACTTGACTGGGAAAGTCCTAACTGAAGATTAGGTAATAGAAAGTCCTAGCAGGGCTAGACGGTGAAGAATTAGTTGGAAACTAAGCAGTGGAAATCCTAGCAGGGCTAGGCAGTGAAAATTTAGTTGGGAACTAAACAATGGAAGTCCTAGCAGAGTTAGACAGTAAAGACCTAGTTGGGAACTAGGAGTGGAAGACCTAATTGGGAACTAGGTAATGGAAGTCTTAGTGCAGCTAGGCAGTAGAAGACCTAATTGAAGGTTAGGCAATGGAAAGTCTTCGTGGGGCTAGGCAAGGGAAAAGTCCATGTGGAGAAAATGCTAGGTTAGGGAAGATTTGAAGAAGTGTTACTATATTTTCCACAACCAAGAGACAATCCAAAGCAAGAAAAAGAGCAAGTAATGAAAGGTTCCTCATTATAAACTCTAAAAATTGTTCTCAATTGTATTTTGTGTTTATGATCTTGTCTTCTTGTTATATTCTCGTGCTTATACTTGTACGAGATTTCTCTATCTCTGAGAAAGAGATTTTCATAGTGCATTTGTAAGAATGAGGAGTTAACTCTTATATTAGTCATATCAAGAAGATGAATACAAATTGGAAGTATTAGTATTGCTTCAAGTTTTTCACTGTAAATCAAGTTTAAAGAAGCGATCAAAGTTATTTACCCCTCTAACTCTCTACGTGTCCTAACATATTATTTATAATATTATAATATTGATTTAGGGTTTAGGGAGGCTATCAGTGAAATTATTATTAAGAAAAAATATTTTAAATTCATTCGGATAGATATTCGAAGAAAAATAATTTTTATATAAATTTTCATTTCTATTTAATATTTTTACGAAAAAACACTAATTTTTTTACGAAAAAACTCTATTTTTTTTTTACTTTTTTCCAATTCATAATTTCCTTTTAAAGTTTTTTTCTCTTAGAAAATATGGAAATATTACATAAATTATATATATTCAGAAGCTCATATTAATCTAATTTCAGTAACACATAAATATATTTATCCAGATAAATCTATTAAAAATGTTGAATAAATTTTAAAGTTCATAATTATTATTAACTTAGATTAATTTTGACGAAAATTTATACATACTTTTTAGTAATATATATATATATATATATATATATTAGATTTATAATGAATTAAATTCAGTATTAGAGAAATTTCAGAATTGATCGTAGATTTTTTTTTTTAAAAAAAAGAATTTTAGATGCTTATTAATAATTTGATGTACATTAAATTCCTCTTCGCAATTTGGATGAAAATTTAAAGAGATGTTCGGCACTTTCCAAATCCGATCAGACCAATAATTCACTAGTGTGCAAGCTGTACCGAGTCGGATCCGGCCTGAATCCATTGACATAATCCACTAATGTGCAGGCCGTACCGTATCGGATCCAGCCTGAATCGATTTGGATTTGCTATTTTTTCAGATAATTAATTAAGTTTATATTATGAAATATGATAGTAAGAAGAGAGCATGCGAGAGAGGGAATAAAAAATTCTTTTTTTTAATCATCTTAGAATATAATACAACCCTCTATTTATAGGATAGGATAATACTTACTCATTAATAGTAAATACATTTTGAACGAAAATGAGGAGTTACATTCATAAAACGAAGAGTCACATTCATTTAAACGAAGACTCACATTCAGAATATTACAGATCGAAGGATTCATAGACATCCATAAGATATATTCATAGATACCTATTATGATATTGCCCCATTAAAAATCTTATAAGAAAAAATCCAATGGGACAAAAATCATGGTGAAGGAAAAGAGTAAAATACTTTTTCTCCCACCTCTGAATTGCATCTCTTTAAATCTCTCAATTATGTATACCAATCTTATATACCAACTTTCAATTATGTATACCAATCTTATATACCAACCTTTCAAAAGTGATGGTAGACAGTGTCTTTGTAAATAGATCTACTAAATTATCTGATGAATGAATTTATTAAATATCGATATCACCTTTCTTATGAAGATTATGCGTAAAGAATAATTTTGATGATATATATTTTGTTCGATTCCTTTTAATGTAGCCTCGCTTTAGTTGAGCAATACATGCAACATTATTCTCATATAATGTAATCGGGACATTCTTATTTAGGGATAAATCAGATGTCTCTCGAATGTGATGTATTACATATCTCAACCATACACATTCCCGACTTGACTTATGAATTGTTACGATCTCAGAATGATTATAAGATATAGCAGTAATCGTTTGCTTCATATATCTCCAAGATATGACTATGTCACTACATGTAAATACATAATTTGTTTGAGATCTACTATTATAAGGGTTAGATAAATAACCTACATCAGCATACCCAATCAATTTCGTTTCAGTATGAGGATAATATAATCTCATATCTAGAATACCCCGAAAATATCGAAATATATGTTTAATTCAATTCTAGTGTCTTCTTGTTGGAGAAGAACTATATCTTGATAATAAATTTACAGCAAATGTTATACCGGGTCTTGTATGACTGACAAAATATATTAGTGCTCCAATAGTGCTAAAATATGATACTTCAGGACCAATAAGGTCTTTGTCATTCATTCGAGGTCGAAATGAATCTTTATTAATATCAAGTGATCTTACGACCATTGGGTTACTTAATGGATATATTTTATCTATATAAAATCTCTGTAGCACCCTTGATGTATAAGCATTTTGATGAATAAATATTCTATTTTCAAGGTGCTCAATCTACAATTCAAGTCAGAGTTTTATTTTTCTGAGATCTTTCATCTCAAACTCTTTCTTTAGGTAATCTACCATTTCGAAAAGTGCATTAATAGTACTAATAGTGTTTAGGTCATTGATATATACTGCTGTTAAGTATTAAAAAAATAAAAAAAATGCAAAAGGTCTCACTGCCACCCCATACCCATCCACGTGCACCCATTCCTTTTCTTTTCCCCCTTTTCTTCTTCTCCCCATTCTTCCTTTTTCTTCTCCTCCTCTTTCTCTTCTCCAGCGGCGACGAACGACAGAGCTCTCCTGTTCTTCTTCTCCAATCTTGCAACCCCCTTCTCTTCTTCTTTTCTCTTTTGCAACGGCAACAAGCTTCCCCTTCCTTGCTGTCCTGCTTCTCGGCAGCATCGTCGGAGCTCCTCGAAGTGTGCTAGAGCTCGCCGGACCACCAGAAAAGAGGGGAAAACAAAGCCCTAGTTGCTGCCCTCTTTTCTAGCCAAGCACAGTAGCCACCGGAGCTAGCTGTGGCCTTCGCCGGAGCTCGCCAAGACAACCGGTGAAAAAGGGAAAAGGTTTTCCTTGCCCCTTCACTATCCTAGCAGCCTTCTTTGTTTTCAACCTTCCCTAACTGCCATAGTTACCTTTCGTTTTCTCCAACAGCAACCCTAATTGTTGTCCTTTTCTTGGCAGCACCGCCGGAGTTCGCCTGAGCTCGTCGAAACTAGCTGAGACAATCAGTGACAAAGGGAAAACAACCCTAGTTGTTGCCCTCTTTTTCCAGCAACTACAGTAATCCATAGAAGGTATATTTTATATATTTTATGCTAATCGAATTGTGGTTAAGATGGGTAAATAATTAGATAATAATGGAGGTGTCTTTTAGGAATGTGAAGTAGTACGAGAAAGCGAGATCAAAAAATGATCCTTTGACTTCGAGTTGTAGATAAAAATTTAGATGTTCATGTCATGGTTCTTATTAGATAGTATTTTCACTATTTGAATTATGTTGTATTATATTTGTAGACACGAGCTCGAGTGGAGCACGGTGACCTGCCGACACTCAAAGATTTTATTGTACATAAAGTGGGTACATCTCTCTTGACTCATATATTTATCCTTGTGCATGAATAAATAAATAATGAAATTATATATATTTGTCTAATTGTTTTCAAAGGGAATTAGAATGATATTACAATTAGCGAAATGAGTTAAAATAATAAAAATCATGGAGGACAAATAATTGATATTATTTCTTGTTCACATATGGGTTCATACTGGGATTAATATGGAAAGGGTTGTTTTAAAAATTAAATAAATGTTCTGAATTACTCGATACTTGTCTTTTTAACTTGCTTGACCTTTCATACTCCATACTTTTAATGATCTACCTATTGATACTTGTAGTTTTTATCTATGAACCCTAGGATGATAAATTAATAGACTTGATATAAAAAAATATTAACTTGATTGACCATTTGTTATGAAAAGAAAATAATTATGATAAATGGATAAAATGAAATCCTTAAAGTGAAATAATAAAGATGGTAATGAAGAATTAAAAAGTGAAGACTATGAGCCTAGTTTTATACCAGAGCTTTATATTAGAGTACTGGACCACCCACATGTTATTGTGGTAGCGCGGCGGCCGCAGTCCAGAGTACCTGACCGTAGACCCGAGGCGTGGTGGCGTGATGTAGCCCTCGGTCAGTGTTTATTATGTCTTCCACTGGTGAGGGCTGATAGCTCATACGTCAGATGACGTGTGCAATAGTCTTATACTCTGAGGAGGCTTTTAGCCTATACATATGACATTACACTCTGATGATATTGGCTCCAGTGATTCACTTTTTAGTTGATCTATTAGATTTACCCATGTTGATATTATACCATAGATAACATGTGCGACTGTTGATTAAATAAATAAAATTTGAGAATTGATCTTAATTGATGATAATATATGAAGACGAATTTTAATTCTAACAAATAAATGTTAGATGATCATAAATATACAATTATGTATATTATCTGAGAACTCAAAGAAGAAATAAAAGTGAAATAATAAATGATACCTCTTTGATTTCTTAAACAAGATTAAATTCATGCACATCTTTCATGATTACCCACTTAGCCATTTGACTAACTTTCTACATTCCTTGGCCTTTAGTTTTGCAGACATAGGGATCCTTTTGATATTGTAGTTGATTTTGGACTTCTATAGAGTTACTCAGAGATCTCGACGTGCTGATTTTCTGGTGTGTTTTACTTTTGTTTCGTTGTATTTACATTTTGTAATTTTATTTCAGATGTCGTTTATCTGTATAGTAATTGTAGTCTACGAATATATATATATATATATGTGTGTGTGTGTGTGTGTGTGTGTGTGTGTGTGTGTGTGTGTGTGTGTGTGTGTTATATTTCTTGGTTATTTTATTTTGACGGTTCCTAGGATTTCTTATATTATATTGTCACCGAGTGGAGTACCGGGAACTATACCCCCAAGGCATGACAATTTTATTGGCATCAGAGCTCAGTTTGCGTTTTTTGTTCATGAGTTTTGGCTTTATTTCAGGATTTTTGTTTTTAGTTTATGTAATTCCCGAGCAAAGGAATTTTATGCACGTCAAGTTGTATCTCTGAGCTATAGGATTTAAGGGTCCTTCATTGTTTTAATTATTATCTTGATTATGGAAATTTTTATTTGATTTTATAGGCAATGCCATGAGCCCGTGGTCGCGGTTGGGGCAGTAGCCGTGCTCGTAGTCGCAGCTGTGGTTGCGATAGTGGTAGTGGCTGAGGTCGCGGTAGTGCATGTCGGCGTGCCACTACTACTCAGAGGATCGATCATAATTTGGATGAGGCCCCTATCTCCCCATATGAGTTGATACCGGGAGCTCAGGTTGATCCTAGTATTAGAGTCGGTGGTTAGACTGAGGGACACATCTTGTTGCAGGATCATGTAGTCGTACCAGTCATTCCTACAGCATCCATTATCATGGAAAAGGCTCGTATTCCTTTGCTTGCTAGTTCAGCAAAGGATCGTTTTGCGCTATTCCATGGAGGCACTGATCCTTGGGTGGCACGTGTATGGTTGAAGGATATTGAGGGCACTTTTGGGTGCATGTCTTGTTCAGACACAGAGAAGATAGAGCTTGCCGCTTATCAATTTCGAGGGCAAGCATCCACATGGTGGAAGATGCAAAAGATAGTCTTTGGGGTCAATTTATCTCTTAGCAGTCTTTTCAAGAGGCGTTCGAGAGATAGTATTTTCTTGCAGTCTTTTGTATTGCTCGACGCCAAGAATTCATGAGTCTCAAGCAAGGTGATCGAAGTATGCTAGATTATAGTGCAGAATTTAACAGACTTGCTGAGTTTTGCCCATATATGGTAGCTCAGGACTCAGATCGTATGTTTCACTTTACATAGGGACTGACAACATATATTCAAATCAGGATGTCTAGATTTCCTGTTACTACTTATCGGAAGGCACTTGATCGAGCCATATTTATTGAGATGACTCAGCAGCAAGTCTCCCAAGAAAGAGAAGTCAACCGACAGACCTTGCAGAGCTCACACTCTAGACAGCAAAGTCGAGGTCGTCGACCCCGTGGCCAAGATACGACTAGAGAGTCTTCACGATCACAAAAGGTTGCCAAAGTATCGCAGGGATCTAGTCGCCCAGTCCCATCACAGCGGGGCCAGATATCTGTGAAGTATTTTCAATGTGGTGCACCAAATCACCTAGCATCAGAATGTCCACTAGATAAGAGTATATGTTTCTATTGTAAACTGCCAGGACATATGCAGAAAGATTGCACTTTGAAGGCACAACATCAAGCAAGAGGATCACAGTCTCAGCAGGCTCGACCTACCCCACGACCTCCATAGTCTCGGCAGCAAAAAGGCCCACAGAGATCTCAGCAGCCTCAGCAACGAAGTCACCCACCTGCACAGTCTGCTCAACGGCCACAACTTTACCATTTGTAGTCCCAAGTGGAGAATGAGTATCATTCAGTACCTCCACTTCAACAGTATTTGTCAGCTCCAACTCAGTAGTATTTGCCAGCTCCATCTCAGCAGTATTTGGTAGCTCCACCCCAGCAGTATCTGCTACCTCCACCCCAGCAATGTTAGCCACCATTATCTTATCAGCCTTCGACCTAGTCATACCAGCCTTCGCAGGATCAGAGTCAACCATCTTCTTCTATCCAGAGGGGTCAACCATCGGGTCTTGAGCCGGGACACGTATATGCTTTGACTCGTGAGGAGGCACAGCGAACTGAAGGATTTGTCATCCGAGGTATTATTTCAGTTTATAGTATTCCTGCGGATATATTGATAGATACGGGTAGCTCGCATTCCTTTATTTCTCCTGAGTTCGTATGCAAGATTGGGAGGGTCCCAACTCTTCGACCTTATGGATTATCAGTATTGACACCATCAGGTGGAGTATTGATGTCAGATCAGGAGGTCAAGAGTTGTCCTTTAAATTTCAATAGTCATATCCTTACAATAGATTTACAAGTGATAGAGATGACTGAATTCGATATTATTTTGGGTATGGATTGGCTGTCAGAGCATCATGTCACTGTCGATTATGTAGCCAAAGTGGTAACTTTTCAATCCTTGGATCAATCATCATGGGAATTTATTGGGATCAATGATCGAGGGGTATCTATTATCTTAGCTCTCCAGGCTTAGCAGTTGTTGGCTCGGGGATGCAAGGGATATCTCTTGTCTTTAGTGAGTTCCAATGTGGATAGTTCTGTTCGATTTTCTGATGTCCACATAATTCATGAATATCCTGACGTATTTCCTAAAGAACTTCCTGGCTTGCCACCTCGGCGACAGGTAGAGTTTGCCATTGAGTTGCTTCCTAGCACAGCTTCAATATCGAAAGCTCCATATCGGATGACACCAAGAGAACTGGAGGAACTAAAGATCCAGCTTTAGGAGTTACTAGACAAGGGTTTAATCCATCCTAGTGTTTCTCCTTGGGGTGCTCCGATGCTCTTTGTTAAGAAGAAAGATGGATCCTTAAGGCTCTGCATTGATTATAGGCAGTTAAACTCTGTAACTATCAAGAACAAGTATCCTCTACCTAGAATAGATGATTTGTTTGATCAGCTTAAAGGTACATGTGTGTACTCCAGGATTGATTTAAGATCAGGCTATTACCAGGTACGAGTTAGATATACAAATATTCAGAAGACTGCATTCTGTAGTCAGTATGGACATTATGAGTTCTTGGTAATGCCATTTGGGCTTACCAATGCTCCTACAACTTTTATGGATCTGATGAACATGGTATTCTTGGAATATTTAGACCGATTTGTTATTGTCTCTATTGATGACATTCCGGAATATTCCCGGTCAGAGGAGGAGCATGAACAATATCTCAAAATGGTTCTAGAAACTTTACGGAAGGAACGCTTATATGCGAAGTTCAGTAAATGTGCTTTTTGGCTTAGTTCTGTGGGATTTCTAGGGCATATAATCTCTAGCAAAGGGATTTTAGTAGACCCCCAGAAGATTGAAGCAGTTGACCGATGGGAACAACCAAAGTTAGTACAAAGATATTTGCAGCTTCCTTGGATTAGCCAGGCTATCGGAGATTTGTTGAGGGTTTTTCTGGTATTGTTGCACCTTTGACCCAGTTGACTAGAAAAGGGGTCAAGTTTACTTGGTCCAAGGCTTGTGAAGCAAGCTTCTAAGAGCTCAAGAAGAGATTGGTGAGTGCTCCAGTGTTAGTTATTCCCTCTGGAGATGATGGATTCATTCTTTACACGGATGTTTCTATTCAAGGATTAGGGGCAATTTTGATGCAACATTATAGAGTAGTAGCTTATGCTTCTCGTCAGCTGAAAGATCATGAGAAGAATTATCCCGTACATGATTTAGAATTAGCAACCATTATTTTTGCCCTTAAGATTTGGAGACATTATCTCTACGGTATTACCTTTGAGATATTCACCGATCACAAGAGTCTGAAATATCTTTTCACGCAGAAAGAGTTAAACCTTTGACAGATAAGGTGGATGGAGTTCCTAAAAGACTATAACTGCACTATCAACTACCACCCTGGAAAGGCTAATATAGTAGCTGATGCATTGAGTAGGAAGTCTAGAGGAGTATTGGTAATTCACAGGGTGGCAGTTACTGATCTAGTCAGACAGTTTTCAGAATTAGATTTAATTGAAATAGGGCAAACACAGTGTGGTATAATGGTCTCCTTGATCGCACAATCCCCATTGGTTGAGCGGATCAAAGAAAGCCAAATGGAAGATCAATATCTCAAATCGATAGCTAGTGAGTTGGAGTTCGTCCTCAAGTCAGAATTCTCACGTGATATGGATGGATCTCTTCGGTTCCGAGGCAGATTGTGTGTTCCTGAGGTACATCCTGTTAAGGAGGATCTCCTTCGAGAGGCCCACTGATCGAGATTTACATCTTGGTAGTACACGGATGTATCGAGACTTGAAGCGATTATATTGGTGGAAAGGTATGAAAAGAGATATTGCAGATTTTGTAGCTCGGTGTCTAGTTTGCTAGCAAATTAAGGCAGAACACCAGAGACCATTCGTGTTACTTCAGAAGATTGCAGTGCCAGAATAAAAATGGGAGCAAATTTTCCTTGCCCCTTCACTATCCTAGCAACCTTCTTTGTTTTCAACCTTCCCTAACTATCATAGTTACCTTTCGTTTTCTCCGACAGCAGCCCTAACTGCTGTCCTTTTCTTGGCAGCATCGCCGGAGCTCGCCGAAGCTAGCTGAGGCGGCCAACGACAAAGGGAAAACAACCCTAGTTGTTGCCCTCTTTTTCCAGCAACTACAGTAATCCATAGAAGGTATATTTTATATATTTTATGCTAATCGAATTGTGGTTAAGATGGGTAAATAATTAGATAATAATGGAGGTGTCTTTTAGGAATGTGAAGTGGTACGAGAAAGCGAGATCAAAAAATGATCCTTCGACTTCGAGTTATAGATATAAATTTAGATGTTCATGCCATGGTTCTTATTAGATAGTATTTTGACTATTTGAATTATGTTGTATTATATTTGTAGACACGAGCTCGAGTGGAGCACGGTGACCTGCCGACACTCGAAGATTTTGCTGTACATAAAGTGGGTACATCTCTCTTAACTCATATATTTATCCTTGTGCATGAATAAATAAATAATAAAATTATATATATTTGTCTAATTGTTTTCAAAGGGAATTAGAATGATATTACAATTAGCGGAATGAGTTAAAATAATAAAAATCATGGAGGACAAATAATTGATATTATTTCTTTCTCACATATGGGTTCATACTGTTGGTTGCTACTCGGAAAGCCTATAGGTTCCACTGTACAAAAATTTTGTACAAAGATCTGAACCTTTTCCTAGCTACCATGTGTTCTTTTAAATTAAATTTTGGATCTCCTGCGGAACTTAACGCGTTTGATCCAAAACTTAATCTATTTGTTCTTTTAGGTTTTGACTTGGATCTCCTGCGGAACTTAACACGTTCGACCCAAGTCTCCTTAAGTTATTAATTCCATTAAATATTAATTTCCATAAAAAGGGTGTTTTCGTGTTGAAAACAAGGATGGAATGGTAAAGGAAGGCTAAGTTGAAGTTTAGGTTGAGGTTTGTTTCAAATTTTGAACATTTGAACCTCAAAACTTCTAAATCTGGGTTTCCTAAAGGTTTAGGGATTCCAAGTCATTGTTGGTGCAATGACAGAAGTTACCACCATGTCTTTAGGGGGAGGGACTCTTTAAAGACATGAAAATTATTTTTCATGAACCTTGGAAGGTGGTTAACCTTCTGTTGTGAACTTGCTCAAGGTTGAGCATTTAAACTTGAAATGGGGATAAATGGGGAGTGGATATCCTCATCATTTCAAGTGGCAACTCAAGTGGTTGAAAATGCTCAAGGTTGGGTATTTGTCAACATTGAGGGAGAAGTTAAAGATAATGAAGGGTATGGGACCTTCAATATTGAGTTGATCACAATGAGTGAAATTGTGATCACGATGAGCAACTCTTCAGGGGGAGAGTCTTCAACAAATGGAGTTGTTGAAGTGTGCCCAAATTGGAGCATAGGTTGATGTGTGTCCAAAGACGGGTTGATGTGTTTTTTTTGGTGGGTTGATGTGTGCCAATAGGGGGAGAATGAAAGGAAGTAAGTTAGGTTTTCATTACCTAGAGGGAGTTTGCCCTCTTAGGGGGAGAATGAAAAGCTTAATTTATGGGTTCATTACCTAGTGGCATGAAGAAGGAGGCTATAGAATTAGCCTAACTTACATGTGGGATTGTAAGTGTTGTGGTATTGTCGAACATCAAGGGAGATTGTTGGTGCATATCCTTGGTCAAGGTGACACAGTTAACCAAGTCGAGTCTTGGTTGGGGTTTAGATGTTTGATAAGATATTGATTGAAGAAGAGTCAAGTAGGTCGAGGTTGTTCGGATACTTGATCGGGAAGTCCTAATGGAAAGTTAGGCGGATGGAAGTCCCAGTGAGTGAAGCTAGGCGTAAGGAAATCTGGTGAGTGAAGCCGGTGAAAGTCCTAGTGAGTGAAGCTAGGCGGAAGAAAATCTGGTGAGTGAAGCCGGTGAAAGTCCTAGTGAGTGAAGCTAGGCGGATGGAAAAACCTAGTGAGTGAA
Organism: Zingiber officinale; assembly: GCF_018446385.1. Lineage (NCBI taxonomy): Eukaryota > Viridiplantae > Streptophyta > Magnoliopsida > Zingiberales > Zingiberaceae > Zingiber > Zingiber officinale. The sequence goes on along the minus strand of NC_056001.1, from coordinate 23,217,346 downwards.
GCTAGGTGAAAGTCCCGGTGAGTGAAGCCAGGCAAGGAAATCCGGATGGATCGAGGATGGTCGGACATCCGGTGTTGGGAAGTCAAGTAGGTCAAGGATTGATGGATACTTGGCGAGGAAGGAAGTCCAGATGGGTCGAGGTTGACTAGACATCTAGTGGAAGTCCAAGTAGGTCAAACGAGTGACCGGATACTGCACGACGAGTAAAAGTCCAAGTGGGTCAAAGGATTGGCCGGACACTTGGTGGGGAGTCCTAGCAGTCGAGTGACCGGATGCGAGGCATGATGTACCAACAGTCGAGGTTGACCGGATGTTGGTTAGGAGGTTTGGGACTTGGTTTTGGGCAAAAACCAAGTCGGATCGATCCGTGGATCGATTCAGATGTGATCGATCGGTGGATCGATCCAAATTCTTCCCAGCGATCCACGGATCGATCCGTGGATCGATCGAGGTCCCGATCGATCGGCCGATCGATCGGGACGATGCTGCTTGGGAATGGCCGGATCGATCCGTAGATCGATCCAGCAGGTTTGGAGCTAGGCGCTGGATCGATCCGTGGATCGATCCAAGCCTCCCGATCGATTCGAACATTCGAATCGATCGGGATCCGACCGTCGGCGTTGAAGCCGCAGGCGAGCGTGGTCTTCGGCATCACTTCACAAGCTCTTCTCAGATTCATTCCAGCTCCTCCACAGCTCTCTACAAGCACGTGATCGCCAATTCTTGAAGGTTCTTGGAGGCTTTCCAAGTCAAGAGGCGGATCCATTGCAAGAGGAAGAAGTTAGGGTTAGGGTTTTCACTGCATTTCTTGTAAGCTTGTACTTAATCTTTACTACCCTTTCTTCTTCTTGTACTGAGAGTCTTGTAGGGCTTCTCCGCCCTCGGTAGTTACCGAAAAGGAGTGTTTCATAGTGGAGGGTGCGTGCGTGGTGTGGATCCTTGGACTAGTCACCTCCTTTGGAGGTGGATACCAAGTAAAATCCTAGTGTTAGCGTGGTTGTATTTGTTTCTTTATTTTCCGCTGCACATCCAAGAAGCAACAAGCAACGCCAAGCAACGAAGCGCACCGAGCGAACGCGACGAGCTATTCACCCCCCCCTCTAGCTACTTTTGGTCCTAACACCCAGTACTGACGTGGCGAGGCACATGGCCTTCTTGGATATGGGAGCAACCACCACCGACTAGACAAAACCTTTAATAGAAAGCTAATATTTAATTTCCTAAAATAACTTTAGGTTAACCAAAGAGAACAATCAAATCACAAGGAAAAGAAAGAAACAAAAGAACACAACTTCTAAAAAAAATATATTCGAAATACTAGAACGTAAGCCTCTTGTATTTGGTATTATTTCCATAAATAACTAGCATGATGCGGAAATAGAAATTACTAGTTATACCTTGTAGAAAAACCTCTTGATCTTCTATCGTATTCCTCTTCTAACCTCGGACGTTGTGTGGACAACGATCTACCAAGATGAGAAACCACCAACCACCTTCTTCTTCTCCAAGCAAGGTTCGGCCACAAAGGAAGAACTTTACCAAAGAAGAAAATCAAAATACTAACCAAGCTCCAAGAGATGCTAGCTTTCTCTCCTTCTTCTTCTTCTTCTCCGAGTAGTATCCGGCCACCACAAGAACTCCAAGGGAGAGGGAGAGGTTCGGCCACCACAAGAGGAAGAGAAGGAGATGATGGCCGGCCACACCAAGAAACAAAAGTGGGAGAGGAATAATAGATGTTGTGTCTAATGAAGGCACCCTCACCCCTTCTTTTATATTCCTTGGCCTAGGTAAATTAGGAAATTTAATTACAATAAATTTTCCTTAATTTCCTTGACATGATTTAATTGAGAAAAATAAAATAATATTTCCCCAATTAAACAATGATGGCCGGCCAAAACAATAGGAAGCAAATTGGACAAGTTTCAATCAACAATTAAAACTTTCCTTATTTGTTTCCGGAAATTTTAAAAAATAAAATTTCTCTTTAAAATCTCTTCATGGTTAATAAAAGGAAATATCTATAATTTTAATTTTATTAACATGTGAATAATTTTAAAGAGAAAATAAAACAACTCTCCAATCTACAAATAAGGAAAGAAATCTAATCTCTTTCTTTAATCTTTTGTAAATTTTTACAAGAGAGATATTTTAATTTTAATTCTCTTTTAAATTAAATCTTCCACATAATAATAAACATTAAAATTAAATTTTCTTTTTAATTAATTATGGCCGGCCCTACTAGCTTGGGTTCAAGCTAGGGCCGGCCACCTTAAACCCTAGCTTGGTTCCCAAGCTAGCTTGGCCGGCCCCCTTTAGGTGGGTATATGTGGGTATAGTACTCTATAAATAAAAGGCTACGATAGGGACCGAGAGGAGGAATTGGTTTTGGTCTCCGATAAAATTAAGCATCCCATGTTCGCCAACACACAACTTAATTTTATCAATGATAATTCATTCCACTAGAGAACTATCATTGAACTACCGCACCAATCCCAAATTACATTTTTGGGCTCCTTCTTATTATGAGTGTGTTAGTCTCCCTGTGTTTAAGATATCGAATGTCCACTAATTAAGTGAGTTACTGACAACTCATTTAATTAATATCTAAGTCCAAGAGTAGTACCACTCAACCTTATTATCATGTCGGACTAAGTCCACCTACAGGGTTTAACATGACAATCTTTATGAGCTCCTCTTGAGGACATTATCAACCTAGTATCACTAGGACACAGTTTCCTTCTATAATCAACAACACACACTATGAGTGATACCATTTCCCAATTTATCGGGTTTATTGATTCATCGAACTAAATCTCACCCATTGATAAATTAAAGAAATAAATATCAAACATATGTGTTTGTTATTATATTAGGATTAAGAACACACACTTCCATAATAACTGAGGTCTTTGTTCCTTTATAAAGTCAGTATAAAAGGAACGACCTCAAATGGTCCTACTCAATACACTCTGAGTGTACTAGTGTAATTATATAGTCAAGATAAACTAATACCTAATCACACTACGACCTTCTAATGGTTTGTTCCTTTCCATTCTGGTCGTGAGCTACTGTTTATAATTTATAAGGTACTGATAACATCATCTTCTGTATGTGACACCACATACTATGTTATCTACAATATAAATTAAATGAACAACTACAAACAAATATAGATAATTAGACCAAATGTGATTCTTTATTCATAATGAATGTTTACAAAGCTTAGGCTTTCAGTAGACATTCCAACACATACTGGGATTAATATGGAAATGGTTGTTTTAAAAATTAAATAAATATTCTGAATTACTCTTCTGTTGATACCTGTCTTTTTAACTTGCTTGACCTTTCATGCTCTATGCTTTTAATGATCTACCTATTGATACTTATAGTTTTTATTTGTGAACCCTAGGATGATAAATTAACAGACTTGATATAAAAAAATGTTAACTTGATTGACCATTTATTGTGAAAAGAGAATAATTATGATAAATGGATAAAATGGAATCCTTAAAGTGAAATAATAAAGATGGTAATGAAGAATTAAAAAGTGAAGACTATGAGCCTAGTTTTATACCAGAGCTTTATATTAGAGTACTGGACCACCCACATGTTATTGTGGTAGCGCGGCGGCCGCAGTCCAGAGTACCTGACCGTAGACCCGAGGCGTGGTGGCGTGATGTAGCCCTCGGTCAGTGTTTATTATGTCTTCCACTGGTGAGGGCTGATAGCCCATACGTCAGATGACGTGTGCGACAGTCTTATACTCTGAAGAGGCTTTTAACCTATACATATGACATTACACTCTGATGATATTGGCTCCAATGATTCACTTTTTAGTTGATCTATCAGATTTACCCATGTTGATATTATACCATAGATGACATGTGCGACTGTTGATTAAATAAATAAGATTTGAGAATTAATCTTAATTGATGATAATATATGAAGACGAATTTTAATTCTAACAAATAAATGTTAGATGATCATAAATATACAATTATGTATATTATCTGAGAACTCAAAGAAGAAATAAAAGTTGAAATAATAAATGATATCTCTTTGATTTCTTAAACAAGATTAGATTCATGCACATCTTTCATGATTACCCACTTAGCCATTTGGCTAACTTTCTAAATTCCTTGGCTTTTAGTTTTGCAGACACAGAGATCCTTTTGATATTGTAGTTGATTTTGGACTTCCATAGAGTTGCTCAGAGATCTCGACGTGTTGATTTTCTGGTTTGTTTTACTTTTTTTTTCGTTGTATTTACATTTTGTAATTTTATTTCAGATGTCATTTATCTGTATAGTAATTATAGTCTACGAAAACTATGATATATATATATATATATATATATATATATATATATATATATATATATATATATATATATATATATATATATATATATATATATATATATATATTTGATATATTTCTTGGTTATTCTGTTTTGACAGTTCCTAGGGTTTCTTATATTTTATCGTCACCGAGTGGGGTACCGGGAACTATACCCCTGGGGTGTGACAACTGCGATTATAACAAATTTGGATCTAGATCTATTAATTAATGTACATGAACATATGAGATCATTTAGATATCCTCTTTCCAACAGATATTCACTGAGACATTTATACCATATGCGTCCAGATTATTTCAATCCATATAAAGATCTACATAACTTAATCGAGTATAATTCTCGGTAACCTGAATCATATGCCTCTAGTAGTTTGAATCATTCAAGGAATTTCATGTATATGTCATTTTCAAGTGAGTCATACAAATAGGTTGTAATGTCATCCATTAATGACATATCTAATCTTTAATGAATTGTCAAACTTAACAAATATTGAAATGTCGTTGCATTCACTATAGGAGAATATGTCTCCTCATAATCAATTCTTGGTCTCTAAGAGAAACCCGAGCAACATGTTGTGCTTTATATTTGACAATTTTATTTTTCTCATTTCGTTTACAGATAAACACCTATTTATATCTGATCAGTTTTATGTCCTCAGGTGTAGGAACAATATGTCCAAAAATTTTATGCTTTGCGAGTGATTTTAATTCTGCATCAATTGTATCTTTCCACTTAGGCCAATCATTTTTTTGTATGCATTCATTAACATACTTTGGTTCAAAATCCTCGTCATCTTTTATAACATTGCATACAATATGATACACAAAAATATCACTGATGTCGATTTCATTTCAGTTCCATCTTTTTCTAGTCATAACATAATTTATAAAGATCTCTTGATTTTCAAGTACCTGGGATTATTCTAGAATCAAATTATTAATGGCTGGAGACTCCTCCGGAGTTATTACTTCCTTGTTTTGAGCCTTTATTTCCTTTATTTTTTTGAGGATTTTTATCTTTGGAACCAATAGATCTACCACGTGTCACTTGCAGTTTAGGCTCATTGACAAACTTAGATTGCCCTTTGGGGATATTGATTCTGATTGGAGCATTAGCAGTCGAAATACATGTTTTTGTCACTTTCTTTGGATCAGTAAATGCATCTGGTACTTGATTGGCTAAGTTTTGCAAGTGAATAATCTTTTGAACTTTCAGTTCACTTTTCTTTGTTCGAGAATCAAAATGAGATAATGATAACTCATGCTAGATAATTTCTTTTTCCAACTGCTTATTTTCTCCTTTTAATGTTGAAAATGTCATTTCATCAAATTAACGATTGGCAAAACATGTTGTAAATAAATTTTCTATCAATGATTCTAGATATTTAATAATAGATGGAGATTCATATCCAATATAAATTCCAATCTTCTTTGGAGACCCATCTTAGTGTGTTCTGGTAGAGCAATTGGCAGGTATACCGCATATCCAAAAATTTTAAGATGGAAAATATTCGATTCTTGATCATGAACCCATTGTAAAGGGTAGACCTTTGTTCGTCCAAGTGCTGCCAGTAAGGGGGGGGGGGGGGGGGGGGAATTGTCCTAAAAATAAAATCAATACTTTCTTTTTCTTTTCGAATTTAGTAAAGAAAAACGCGTTAATTAATCAAAAATAAAAGCATAAAATAATAGTAAGAGAAAAGAATGATTTACTTGTTTACAACCGAGAAAGTTGTTAGTACAAGACTTTGAAAGTTCCACTAAACATCTTCTTCTAGTGGAGTAGCCTCTTACAACAATTAAGTACAAAAAAGATTAGGAAAGCAGTAAACAATAGAAATGAATGTTGTTTAAATGAAGAGGATCAGAGCTCTATTTATAGTCTACTGGTCAAATATATATATTAGCTGGCATGGTAGCTCTGGACGCTTGGAGTGGGTCCAGGTGCATCCACTAGTGCATTCTATCTTCTTCACAATGGCTCTTCAATGACTTCAAGATAAAATTTTATCCTCGCCCAGGCACCTAGACCGGTCCGGGCGCATAGAGTGTTGTTGACGTGGACTTCACTGTCATCCTTGTAATAATGGCTTGCCGAGGGGCCCTTGCTGTACCAAGGTGGTCCGGGCACTCGAACCCTATCTGGGCGCTTAGAATTTGGGCGCTCAGACCTTGTTAGGGCTCCTAGACAAGTCAACATAGAATTGACTTGTCAGCCTGCTACTCCGGTCGTTTGGGTGATTCTCTAACCATCAAGAGTTGAACTTAGCCGAACCTGACTTTGACCTTTTCTCATCGAATAGTCTTCTGCTCTAGCTTCTCATCTCTCGGAAGCATCGTGCGCGTCCTTATCGCTCCACCGGTGTACTCTTTTGCAGTTTCTCGTCCCTCGAATGCATTGAGTCGGCTGACTCGCTTCCCGTACCATCCTTCTTATTCGTTGCATCTTCCACTCTACTTCTTGTGTTCCTAAGCCCCTGCACACTTAGACACAATGCATCAAAAATGTAGAGTCTAACTTAACCTGATTGATCACATCAAAACTCACCCGAGGTACTTACAACCTCATGATAATTCATAGGTCTGATGCGAATTAGTGCCATAACATGTAAAATAGCACCCCCCCCCCCCCAGTAGAAATTGAGAGTTTTGCCTTCATAAGCAAAAGTCTTATAATTAATTGAAGACATTTAATCAATGACTCTATGAGTCAATTTTGTATGTGATCATATGTTACAGGATGTTCAATATTTATTCTAATGGACATGCAAGAATCATTAAAGGATGGGAAATAAATTCTCCGGCATTATCTAAACGAATGACTTTAATTGGATAATTCGGGAAATAAGCTCGTAATCGAATAATTTGTGTAAGAAACCTCACAAATGCTTGATTATGAGTTGATAATAAACACACTTGTGACCATCTTGTTGATGCATCTATTAATACCATAAAATATTTGAATGATCCACAAGGCGGGTGTATAGGCCCGCATATATCACCTCGAATTCGTTCCAAAAACATTAAGTACGTTTTGCCTTAACCTTAGTTATTGATGGTCTTATTATTAACTTCCCTTATGAGCAAGCAGTGCACGAATTTTATTAGGAAGAAAAATCTTCTGGTTTTTCAATGAATGTTCACATGAATTTTTAATGATTCACCACATCATTATAGAGTCAGGATGCCCAATCGATCATGTCATGTGATAAAATTATTTTGCTCAACAAACTTCTAGTTTGCAATGACATATACTTCAATGATACGAATATTTGTATAATATAATTCAGATGATACTACGATTAGTTTTTCTAACATAATTTGCTTACCCAAGCTAATATTTGTAATGTATAAATATTCTCTATTGTCTTCATCCATAGTCTCAATGTGATATCCATTTCGGCGGATATCTTTAAAACTTAATATATTTCTCAGACTCAGGGGAATATAAAGAGTCATTGATAAAGATTTTTATTCCTTTGGGTAAAAAGGATGTTAGCTCTTCCAGAGCCTTCAATTATTGCTATGCTCTTGCATGTAGTGTTCACATTTATATTATTCATTATCAACGATGTAAATAATTTCTTGCTTTTAAAAAAAGGTAGATCCGCTATCTTAACGGCCCCCCTAGTGTCGACCCCACAAATATGGAGGGAAGTAAATACAGGTACATAGGCGTTAGGCACATGGTGGGGTAAGCCTTAGGTTGTCAATTCCTAAGAATCAACCTCTAGCCATTACACCAGAGATGTCATACACCCACCGTCTGCACTATGCCTTGGGGATAATTTCTTGCTTTGAAAAACAGTATGAGTTGATGCGCTATCTGCAAGGTAATCATCATTGTCGTTGATCGAGAATCCGATTTGAGAGTTTTCCATTTCTTCATGTAAAAATAATAGAATTAATATATTTAAAGAAGATATACGATAAAATAAGTAAATGAAAAATTATTATTCATGATTACCGTGGAAAAGAAAAATATTAATTCATGATCACTGAATATTATGATCAACATTATTCTTAAGTGGGAAAAAAGAAAAATATTAACTTATGATCATTGAACAGTGTGATCAGCATTATTCTCAGGCTCAACAAAAATATTTGTCATATCAAATTGAGAGATATTATCAAAATCATAATCAACTTTGTCATCATTAGAGACAAAATTTATCTCAATGACCTTCTGTCCTTTGTTTTTCACTGATTCTTGATAGTGAGCAATGAGATGTTTCGACGTACGATAGGTACGTGACCAATGACTGTTAGGGTTCAATCAAAGTCTCACATTGGAAAGATTTGATAAAGATCATGAGGTTAAAAGGATGCATGATATCTCCATTGGCATGAGGCCTTTTGGGGAGAGCTCAAGAGTAAAGTCATGAGGGTCTAGGCACAAAGTGGACAATATCATGTCATTGTGGAGATATGTGGACTTCCTTCGATCCCAACAAATGGTATCAGAGCAATGGTATAGACCAGATGCAATGTGGGGTGACCTTGAATGAAGTTGAGGGTGGGCCCAGAGTAGGTCAGGGTGACCGGATATTTGCGAGGAGGCCCGGAGCAGGTCAGGGTGACTGAATGCTCGTGGGGAGGCTCGAAGTAGGTCAGGATGACCAGATGTTCACGGGGAGCCCGGAGTAGGTCAAGGTGACCAGATGCTTGAGGGGAGGCCTGGAGCAGGTCAAGGTGATCGGATACTTGCGGGGAGGCAAGTAGGTCAGGGTGACTGGATGTTGGCAGGGAGGTCCGGAGTAGGTTAAGAGTGACAGGATACTTATGGGGAGGCCTGGAGTAGGTGAGGATAACTGGATGTTTATAGAGAGACCTGGACCAGGTCAGGGTGACCAATACTTACAGGAGACGAGTAGGTCAGGGTGATCGGATGCTCACAGGGAGACCCGAAGCAAGTCAAGGTGACCGGATATTCACGGATAGGCTCGAAGCAGGTCAAGATTGACCAGATCAAACTGCTTACGGGGAGGTCCGGACCAGGTTAGGATGACCGGATGCTTATGGGAAAAGCCCCAAAAACATGTTAGGGTGACCGGATACTCACGGGGAGGGCCGAAGCATGTCAGGATGACTGGATGCTTGCGGGGAGGCCTGGAGCAGGTCAGGGTAACCAGATGCTCGTGGGGAGGTGAGTAGGTCAGGGTGACCGGATGCTCGTAGGGAGGCCCGAAGCAGGTCAAGGTGACTGAATGTTCGCGGGGAGGCCAGGAGTAGGTAAAGATGATCAGGTGCGGATGCTTGCGGGGAGGCTTAGAGCAGGTCAGTGTGACCAAATGCTCGTGGGGAGGCCCGAACCATGAGAGTAATTGTGGTCCTTCGTTTGAGGGAAGGATTGTTAGGGTTCAATTAAAGTCCCACATTGGAAAGATTTGATAAAGATCATGGGGTTAAAAGGATGCATGATATCTCCATTGGCATGAGGCCTTTTGGGAAAAGCCCAAGAGTCATGAGGGTCTCGGCCCAAAGTAGACAATATCATACTATTGTGGAGATATGTGGACTTCCTTCGATCCCAATAATGACCTTTTATGTCACAATGGCAACATGGATTCTTCACAGTTTTATTGTATTGACCCTTTTTGGCTTCATGTGCCACTATAGTACTCTCTCTCTTTTCCATATGACGAGGGCGATCATCACGAAAATATTATCGACCACAACCACGTCCTCGTCCACGACCATAACCACGACCACGGGCGTGGCTTCCAAAGTTATATGTTGTCGCGTTCACTTTAGGGAATGGAGTAGATCACGGGCCTCATGATTTTCCATCTAAAGCTCATTGTTTTGTTCGGCTAATAGGAGGCACTAAATTAGTTTAGAATACTTCTCAAAACCCTTTACACGATATTGCTATAGAAGCACATTTGATGCATGAAAAGTGGAGAATATATTTTCTAGCATATCTCCGTCAGTAACAATTTCTCCACATAATTTCAATTGAGAAGTTATTCGAAATAATGTCGAATTATATTCTCACAGATTTAAAATGTTGCAAGCATAGGTGCAACTAATCAAGCTAAGCCTTTGGAAGGATGATTGTCTTTAGATGATCATACCTCTCTTTCAAATTGTTCCAAAGAACAAGTGGATCCTTCATAGGGAGATATTAAATTTTTAAAGCCTCATAAAGATGACGACAAAGGAAGATCATCACTTTTGCCTTATTTTGGTCGGATGCCATGTTTTTGTCTTTAATGGTATCTCTAAAATCATTTGCAACAAGGTGAATTTTAACATCTAGTGTCCACGAGAGATAGTTTTTCCGGTGATATCAAGAGCTATGAACTCCAATCTTATGAGATTTGACATGATAACTATAAAAAAAAAAAAAAAGATAAGTGCCGGAATTAAAATGATTGAAAGTTTTGAAATTACTATAGACTACCTCAAACAACTTAGTTTCCTCGGGCAATGAGAGCTTCGTGCTGATAATGTATTTACGTATTATGAAATATGATAGTAAGAAGGGATCAGAGAGAAAGAAGGAAATTCTAAATACATTTTTTGGAATGATCTTAGATACAATACAACCCTTTGTTCGTTTATAGGGTAAGATGGTATATACACATTAATGCTAAATACATTTTGAACGAAAATCATAAAATGAATAATCACATTCATTGAAACGAAAGTCACATTCATTGAATATGATTCATTCATAACCGTTTATTATATTTCAGCCGAAAGAATATTGCTGAGTCAGAATAGCTCAGCCGTGCGTGTTCAACAAATATGACAAAACTACTTTTGATCCGTTGCGATCCGATCCATTATTTGAAAACTCTTGTATGTATCTCGCTGAACTGTTCTTCATTGAATATTTCAAACCTATCAATTAAACATGCTGGTCTGTCCACTTGGTTCTTGTCCAAGCTAAACCAGAGATTCTGAATGATCTAAAACACGGTGAATTCGGTCAGTATCTGCGTTGTACAAGTAGTAACATACTGCACAAATACAACATGGTTATCATTTATCAATGAACATTATGCTATCTGATTCACATCTTCTTGAAAGCTTGCATAGGCAGGCTCAAGCTGATCAAGCACAATCCATATAATGACATTGTTGAGAGGAGTTTAAAACCTTGTTTTGTTATTGGTACAATATGCAATTAATTATATCGGCATCATCAAACACATCGATCATCTCTTCTTGTTGTTTCTTGGAAGTGAAATGCCCTCTCTTCTCTCTTGGAAGAACAAGCAAGCAGCAGTGCAATCGTCCACTTTTGCCGAAGGGAATTTGGATCTCCACGCTCTCCGCGCCGCTTCCACCAGTTTTCTCGAGGGGTCCTCGTTGCTGCTGCTGCTGCCTGACCAAACGGCGGATACAGCCTCTTCGTTCGAAAGCACGTCCCAAACCTTCAACGGCAAAATTAATTGAGAGAATTCATTCGTGAAATAAGCAACATTCACTCAATTCTCACCCCGTCGGTTGCGAGAACTAGGAAGAGATCTCTGTCCGTGAGGTGGTAATGCGAGACGTCAGGGATGGAGATGACGCCGTAATTCTTGAGGTGGAAGTCCCCGAAAGCTCTGGCCATGGCGAGCCCAGGGAAATTCTCGTTGGGCAGCCAAACACGCTGAATGTGGGGTTCGCACTTGAGCGCAAACACACGCCCATTGCTCTTCCTTATTCTCTCCGCTTCTTCTGCAGATCCAGAAATAACTAACTGATCATGCGATTAATTAAGCTTTCGCTCTCATTGAATCTTGATTTGCGACTTCAGGTCTTACGAGGTACGCTAGGCTTCAAGTCGGTAGTTAACTGGATTGCCTCGAGACGGCCATCTTCGGATACGGCCGCCATTACTGCTCTCGAATCCCCAAGGTTAGCGATAATTAGATCTTCCCCCTGTAAATATTTTGGATATATACGAATTAGAATGTTTCGAAGTTCATAAATGTAAAGGAATTGTTGTTGTTGTTGTTGCTGCATATACACCTGCTTCATGATGGACACCGATGTAGTTCCACTGTACGTGCAATCTAAATCTGGCTTGAGCATGAGCTCTTGGTCCATGGCCCTGAAAGCACTGGCGCAAGTCTCGTTCCACTCATCGAGTATCTCTGCCGATGAGACCGGCTTCTGTTTTCCCAACTCTCTGCGTTCGCCGAGTATCAAGGGAGGTAGTTGGTCTCGGACGAGCTTGCTGATGATATGACCATTTCTCCCATGGCCATCGAAGACCCCACAGAACAGTCCATCTTCTTCACCTCCATAACCCTTCAATCGATATCATAGATCAGTTTAGTACTGTCAAAGAGTCTAAATTCATGAGAAGAAACATTCTATGAAGAAGTATATTATTAGATCAGTGGATCGACAGCAATTTTATCAATTCAAGAATTTTTCTCTTTCTTTACAGGAATTCCCACATACCTCCCAGAGGATAGCAGCGTCCTGGTTCAGGCCCTTTTTCCCTTTCCGAGAACACACAGAAAGAATCCTTCTCCCCTTCGCGTCAGGGCTCAATTCATCACCCCGCCCCACATAAACTACTACTGCTTCATCGCCTGCTTGCTCCTCCTCCTCTGAGCCAGCAGAAGAGAAGCAGGTCCCCATCTCTCTCTCTCTCTCTCTCCTTGCAGAGGATTGTTTGGCACAACCACACCCTCAAATAAACAAAAAATTGTAAGAATTATTTTTTAAAAAAAAAACAAGTATGACTAAAATTTTTCAAGTTGGTTGGCAAGCTACTTGTCCTATCAGAATTGGATGGCCATGGTGAAATCCATCCTTGTCAGAAAAACATTAAAAAAAAATTAAAATGAATCAATAGTTGCCTGATGGAGGTGGATTTGGGGTAGTTCATCAGTATCTTAAGCAGAACTCCTTGTCTTTAATGCATAATCTACCTAATCCTTCTTGCTCTTTCTGCTCCAGGGGAATTTACTTGTATGAATCAAATGATTCCCGGTCAATAGTGAATCAATAATGGATGAATATAATCATTTTCTTTGAAGTAGAGAGATACATGGTGGAACCTGAATTAATAGTCATTATTCTAGTTGCATGCGTAGATCATTTTAAATTAAGAAAAAAATATATTACAATCTCGTTTACTGTTGGCCAAAGGCCATGGTTGACTTACTAATTAAATTATTAACAGTCAATCTTTATGGATGGTGTTGTTTGCTTATAACATATTTTGGTTCTACTAAATAATTAAGGACAAAATTTGCACTTGGCCTGCTCTTATTAAACTAAATGGTAGTAACAAGTAAAATCTATAAAATTTTAGAACATGTTGGAGAAAAGGATTATGAGATAAGGTAATGTTGGAAATATTTTATTTTGATTAAATCTTTCCTTATTAAGTGACACATATTTGTTAAGATTTTATTTATTCATAATTTTTTATCTTAATTAAAAGGTCATATATGTAAGATTTAAATGTGCATAATTAATTGAAATCTTATCTTAATATGTATATCATATCTTTTAATATGGTATGATTATCTCGTAATAATTTGTCATAATATTAAGGATAATTGACTTCATGAGTAATGAGTCCCTATAAATAGTAGTCTTTAGGGTCCCTAAACATACACACTTTTAAAGAATAACAATATTATTTATAGAAAATGTTTGAAGTGTTTAGAAGGCTCTAAAATATTAAGTAGCAAAAATGATGTTCAAACGTTCTTCAAATATCAATGACAGGATATAACAATCGATTTATTTTTCCGTATTCAATTATTATGTTTATTTAAAATTAAGCTTGATTTAAAAGTCTAATAGTTGGTATCAGAGCAACTTTTACTTTTAACTTGATATAATTTTCAATCAAGCATTTTTTTATTTTATGTAATTTTATAATTTTCAAAAAAAAATTAAAAATGAAATTTAGAATTTAAAAAAGTTGCATGTATAGAATTTGGATTTTTGAAAAAAAAATTATCTTTCTAAAATTATGAATATTAATTTTCTTGGAATAAATTTATATATGATGGATCAATGATTGTGGATTATTTCTTGATATACATATATGATTTGCATGTATGAAATTTGAAATTTGAAAATTAGAAAAATTATCTTTCCAAAATTATAAATATTGATTTTTTTTGGAATAAATTTACATATGATATATCAATTATTATAAATTTTTCATGTTATACATGTGATTTGATGTTACACTTGAAAATTTTACATGTAAATTAAGTCAAAAAAATTTAGCTAATGAAGATTCATTATTTGAATAATTAAGTTTAAATAGAAATTATAATGTGACATAAGAAAACATGATTCAAGGGAGTTATTCATAGACTAGTCTTGTTGATGCTTTCACCTTGGGCTAACACTTGGGCTAATAGTCTGCTTGGTAATGTTGGTTTGTCTAAGGAGGCTGTTTTTGTAACACCCCGGCCCGAGCGGGCTCCACCCGGACTAAACCGGGAACGTCATCAGAATTGCTCATCGGGTTGACGACTAACTCCATAGACCACTGGAGGTCCTTTCAGTGTGCTTTGCCCTCACTCGCACGCACCCTGGAAAACTTCCCAGAAGGTCACTCATCCTCAGATTTCTCCAAGCCAAGTACGTTTAACTTTAGAGTTCTTAAGTTTGGGCTTCCAAAAAGGAAGGTGCAGCTTGCTGATATGGATAGTATCATCTAACCTTTTAAGTCATACTTAACCAGAATCTCAGAACCGGGGTATTACAATCACCCCCACTTAAAGACACAACTCCCTCGTTGTGTAACCACAAATTACACCACATATAAATCCCAAAATCTCCCTCGCTAGGTGGTGCCCTGGGTGCTCCTGCCACAGGCGCATTCACGGTCGCAAGGTTGCTCTGATACCATCTGTAACGCCTCGGCCCGGGCGGGCTCCACCCGGACTGAACTGGGAACGCCACCAGAATTGCTCATCGGGTTGACGACTAGCTCCACAGACCACCGAAGGTCCTTTCAACGTGCTTTGTCTCACTCGCACGCACCCTGAAAAACTTCCCAAGAGGTCACTCATCCTCAGATTTCTCCAAGCCAAGCACGCTTAACTTTAGAGTTCTTAAGTTTGGGCTCCCGAAAAGGAAGGTGCACCTTGTTGATATGGATAGTACTATCTAACCTTTTAAGCCATACTTAACCAGAATCTCAGAACCAGGGTATTATAGTTTTTTAATTAAAGAGACCTTGCTCTACCAATCTTTCCTGTGAGCACTTTTGGATAATGCTAATTGTGTTACTAAATAATTGCTATATAAAGATTAAGAAAAAAAATGTCCAATGAACGGTATATTTTTAAATAATTATTGAGGTTTAGTCACAACACTCTTAATTATATAAAATTTATATTAAGTGGATTAGGATCGCATAACAAACATAAATTGTAATTAATTATATAATCATAACAAATTTTACCTCACAAGATCTTTTTTATATTTATATGATTAACTAGAATAAAATATCAAATTATATTTGCTTAATTTACCCATAGGAGTTAAAGGAAATATAATTATATAGCTTTATTATAAAATTATAGTAAAATCTAATTGAACTAAACTTTAGCTCATAGGCAAGTTTTATATCACTAGATTTTTTTTTTCTTTAAACATGATTTATATTGGTAAACATGACATTTTCCTTAATTTTTTTTAATAAGCTTGTATTTAATTTATGTAGCACAATCTTTAAATTTCTCTAATATACATTGTGATATACCTGAACTCAAGGGTGATAACTATAAAATTTGAAAGAAAAGCGTTCTCCTTCATTTGGGGTGGTTGGACGCTGACTATGCCATAAGAAAAGATGAATCACTTGCTATTAATAAATTAGTATTCTTGCTGAGATTGACCTTTATGAAAAATGAGAGTAATCTAATCGTCTCTGTGTAATGTTCATAAAGACCAAAATCTCTATTAGGATTCATGGTTTGATTTAGGAGCATGGAAAAGTCAAGGACCTACTTAAGGCAATTGGTGAATAATTTACAACTTCAGACAAGGGCCTTGCTAGCACTATAATAATGGAATTCTCATCATTAAGGCTCACCAATGTGAAAGGTGTGCGATAGCACATCATGAAGATAAGGGATATAACTCTCGATTAAAGATACTTGAGTTGGAAATATCTGAAACTTTCCTTGTGCACTACATCTTATGCACTCTTCCTCATCAATATGGTCCTTTCAAAATCTCCTACAATACACATAAGGATAAGTGGTCAATCAATGAGTTAATGACCATGTGTGTACAAGAGGAAGGAAGGTTGTTGATAGAAATAAGTGATAATGTTCTTATGACTGCACAAGGGAAGCCATAAAAATATGTCATAGTCAAGGGACAAGGGACAAGGGAAAGGGAAGATTCCACCTCAACTTGAAATCAAGAAGGAATCCAATGTTTCTTCTGTAAAAAGAAGGGGCACATGAAGAGGATTGCACCAAATTTAAGGATTGATTTGAAAGAAAGACATTCCTATCTCATTTGTTTGTTATGAATCTAATATAGTTAGTACCATGTATAACACTTGGTGGATTGATTTTGGTTCTACAATCCATGTCACAAATACCTTGCAGGATATGCAAAGCCTGAGGAAGTCAGTAGGAAGTGAGCGGAGCATCTATTTTGGAAACAAGATGTGCTCACATGTGGAGGCAATGGGAACATGCATTTTAATTTTAGATATTGATTTTGTTTTAAAGTTAGAAAAAATATTTTATGTTCCTAACTTAGCAAGAAATTTAATTTCTATTTTAAAGCTTGTACCATTTGGATACTCTTTTAAATTTTTAAATAACTCGGTGAATTTATTTTATAAATCCAATCTTGTTGGAAATAGTACGATGATTGATGACCTTTATTCTATATCTTTGCAAAATAATAGCGATATCACTATGCATGTTCAAGCTGGTATTAAAGGATGTGTTATAAATGAGGATTCCTCTACTTTGTAGCACCAGAGATTGAGACATATCTCCATACAGAGGGAAAAAAAATTAGTAAATGATGGAGTATTTGATACTTTAGATTTTGCTAATTTTGACACTAGTGTGGACTGTATTAAAGAAAAGCAAACTAACAAATCTAAAAAGGGTACCAAGAGGAGTACTGAAATATAAGAGATCATACATTAATATATATATATATATATATATATATATATATATATATATATATATATATATATATATATATATATATATATATATATATATATATATATATATGTTGTCCAGACATGGATATGCATGATTTGAAATACTACATCTCTTTCATTGATGATTACTCACGATATATGTATATCTACCCGCTTCATAATTAGAGTGAAGTATTAAGCGCCTTTAAGATATTTAAGGAGGGGGCAGAAAAACAATGTGAACAATAAATTAAGATCATGAGAGCAGATAGATGTGGCAAATACTATGGTAGATACACAGAGAGTAGACAAACACGGTCTATTTGCAAAGTTTCTTTAAGAAAATAGGATTGTTGCCTAGTACACCATGCCTGATTCACCAGACCAGAATGGTGTGGCTGAGAGAAGAAACCAAACTTTGATGGGCATGGTTAGGAGTATGTGCAACAACTCTAAACTTCCTAAATCCTTGTGGACTGAAGCTCTTAAAATGGAAGTGTATATATTAAACCGAGTTCCAACTAAGGTTATTTTAAAAATGCCATTTGAGTTGTGGAAAAGTTGGAAACCAAGTTTGCTACATATATGCATTTGGGGATGTTTATCTGAAGTAAGAGTTTATAACCCACAAGAAAAGAAACTTGACCCAAGGACTATAAGTGGGTATTTCATTAGATATGCGGAAAAGTCCAAAGGATATAGATTTTATTATCCATCTCATAACACTAGAATTGTGGAATCAAGAAATGCAAAATTTCTTGAGAATGACTGGACCAGTGAGAGTGATCATTCTCAAGACATAGCTTTTGAGAAAGATCACATTAATGATCAACTACCTTATTCAAGTTATGGATGGGCTATCATTTACACCCCTCAAGTACAAATGGATGTTAGACAACCAATTGTGAAGATTCCACAAAATATTGATGAAAATCTAGTCAAACAAATTGTTAATGGAAAACAACAAGGAATTATTCAACTGATTGAACAACAAGTTTCTTAAGAGGATAACTTAAGAAGATCAACTATAATAAGGAAATCAACAACACCTAGTGACTATGTTGTGTATCTACAAGAATCGGAATTTAATGTTAGAGCCGAAAATGACCCTAAAATATTTTCACAAGCCATAAGTTGTAGTGAATCAAAATTTTGGTATGATGCTATGAAAAAAGAATTGAATTCTATGGCATCGAATGGAATCTAGGATCTTGCCGAGTTGCCCAATAATGCAAAAATCATAGGATGTAAATGGGTCTTCAAAACAAAGGACTCATTGGGCAATATTGAGAGATATAAAGCAAGACTTGTGACTAAAGATTCACTCAAAAGGAAGGAATCAACTACAAAGAGACATGTTTCTTGTCTCTAAGAAAGATTCTTTTCACATTATTATGACACTGGTTGCATATTTTGATTTCGAATTGCAACAAATGGATGTGAAAACTGTATTTCTTAATGGAGATCTAGAGGAAGAAGTTTTTATGAAATAATCAGAAGGTTTTTTCTCTAGTAATGGTGAGCACTTGGTATGCAAGCTTAAGAAATTCATATATGGATTGAAACAAACTTCTTGTCAATGTATTTGAAATTTCATGATGTCATCACTTCATTTGATTTCTTGAAGAATGTCATGGATCAATGTATATACTAGAAGGTCAGTGGAAGCAAGATTTATATCCTTATTCTCTATGTGGATGATATTTTACTTACAACCAATGATAAGAGTTTACTATATGAGGTAAAAACAATTTTTCTCTAAGAACTTTGATATGAAAGATATGGGTGATACATCTTATGTCATTGGTATTAAGATACACAGAGACATATTTTAAGGAATCTTAGGCTTGTCTCAGGAAACCTATATCAACAAAATTTTAGAGAGATTTCGGATGAAAAATTGTTCACCAAATATAGCTCCCATTGTGAAAGGTGACAAATTCAATATGGATCAATGTCCGAAAAATAACTTTGAAAGAGAACAAATGAAAAACATTTCTTATGCTTCTGCTGTCAGAACCTTGATGTATGCTCAGATCTACACTAGACCTGGCATTACATTTGTTGTTGGTATGCTGGGAAGATATCATAGTAATGCGAGTATAGACCACTGGAAAGTTACAAAGAAGGTGATAAGATACCTTCAAAGGACTAAAAACTACATGCTTGTATTTAGACAAGCTGAGAATTTAGAAGTAATTGACTACTCTGATTCAAACTATGTCGGCTATATTGATTCATGAAAATCAACTTCTGGATATATTTTTATGCTAGCCAGTGGAGCTATGGCTTGGAGAAGTGCAAAGCATACATTGATTGCCACTTCCACTATGGAGGCTAAGTTCGTATCTTGTTTTAAGGCGGTCTCGCATGGTGTTTGGATGAAGAGTTTCATTTTGGGGCTTAGAATTATAGATTCTATTTCCAATCCATTAAGAAAATATTATAACAATTCAACTACTATCTTGATGGATAAGAGCAATAAAAGTGGTAGTCGAACTAAGCATATTGATATTAAGTATTTAGCCATAAAAGAATGTATTAGAGATAAGACAGTAGTTATTGAACACATTAGCATTGAATTGATGATTGTTGATCCTTGACTAAAGGCATGCTACCATTGAAATTTAGTGATCAAGTAGAGAGGATGAGACTTGGTTCCCTTATGTAATTTTTGTTGTTAGAATAATTTGGTTATCAATGAAATTCAATTATGATATTTTCTCATATTTGTGTATATATTAATTAATTTGAGAAACAACACTGAAGTTGGACCTTGAATAAACATAAGGTTTATTTATTAATATATATTGGTTGAAAAACATAATATAATGTAATACATAGAAGATAATACTCGCGTTTAGATGATCTATCATTATAATTCATGTATCGTGGATACTCATTTAGAGAAAGATGAGATATATATGTGTCAAGTGGGAGATGTTGGAAATATTTTATTTTGATTACAAATCTTTCCTTATTAAGTGACACAGATTTGTTAAGATTTTATTTATGCACAATCTTTTATCTTAATTAAGAGGTCATATATTGTAAGATTTTAATGTGCATAATTAATTAAAATATTATCTTAATATGTGTATCATATCTTTTAATATGGTATAATTATCACATCATGATTTGCCACAATATTAAAGATTAACTCAATAATGGTAATGAGTCTCTATAAATAGTATCCTTTAGGGTTCCTAAATATACATACCTTTTAAAAATAATAACACCATATATAAAAGAGGTTTGGAGTGTTTAGAAGGCTCTAAAGTATTAAGCAATAAAAGTAGTGTTCAAGCGTTCTTCAAATATCAATGACTAGAGGTAACAATCAATTTATTTTTTCTCATTCGGTTATCATGTTTATTTAGAACTAAGTTGGGTTTAAAAGTACAACAGGTAAAGGCAGGTTATATGTGTGTGTGTGTGTGTGTGTTGCGAACATTACTGTACAGACTTCATCCATGCCCGTGTTTTTTTTTAAAAAAAATATTATTATTTATAAGCTCCCATTTATGCCAATCAGAGACGGATTTATTCAAGGGCTATAGCCCAGCCCTATCAGCCCAAAAAAAAAAATAGGTATAATATAATATTTGATTTTGACTTGCTCAGCCGCTCCCATCTCCAACACATGCGGCGTGCTTCGTCCGACAACCGGCGACACAGTGAAGGCGCACCACGGCACCGGCACCGTCTAACATCGGAACAACTCCACTGCATCGGTACTACCACACCGACCCTCGCACGCAGCATATGAGCATCCAGACTCTGGACACAGGAGGACCGAGGACAGGTAACCCTAAATGACAAAATCCCTAATATTTTCTTCTCCTCCTTTCTACTGTATGTTTGCAATCGCCTCCGACTTCATTGTCGTGGCCACCATTAAACAGCGAGAGCATGTTGTGGCTTGCTGCCGACTTCGCTGTCAAAGCATTGCACATTCTAATGGCGTTGGTCGCGTTGCCGACTTGCCGTGTTGGTTTTGCCATTTTGCTAAAGCCGGCTTCACCGCTTCACCGCTTCTGTTTCATAGAAGTCATTAGAAGTCGTGTTGATTTAAAATTGGTGCCGTGTTGATTTAAAATTTGTTTTTTTATGGATTATCATTAGTCATTAGAAGTCAGATTGCTGTTTAATGGATTGTCATCACAAAAATCTTTGATGACTAACTAATCAACACGGCACCAATATTTAAATCTGATATTGTGATTTGTTTTTTTATGGTCGTGGCTTGTTTTTTTTATGGATTTTCAAGCTCGGATTGCAAGGGCATCCAAGCTTGAAAAACTTTGATCAGTATGGTCTTATGGAGTTCTATTATGATTTATCATATCACCTTGAAATTTAAACATCTTTCTAACAATTGATTTTATCAATATTTTTAATTGACTTTAGCTTTCAGTATTTTATTTTAGAATAAGATAATAATTTATATTTTATCTCAAGTTATATAACTATTTCCCTTCCTAATTCATTATACTTTAAGCCATTAGTAACCTATTACTTGTTTATTTAGGGATTTAATTTTAACTATTTCAAGATGGAACATCAATCTGCTACAAAGAAAGGAAAGACATTAATATCATCTTTCTTTAAAAAGAGAGATCGTGAAACTAGTGAAAGTACTTCAATTCCTACTACAATGGAAAATCAATCTAGTGAAGGTCTTCTCATTCCTAGTGTCCAAATTTCTTCAATTTCTTCTCCTAGCAAAGACCATCAATCATCATCTGCTTGTATTGAACGAGATCCGGGAAAAAGAAAACCAATATGTGAATATCATGTTAATACACGAGATGAGATAAGACGTTCATATCTAAAGATGGGGCCTTATCAACCAGATATGTTGGAGTATCCGGCTACAAAATTTGGAAATCAAAATCGTCGGTTTCAGAAAAAATGGTTTCAGAAATTTCATTGGTTAAAGTATTCGCCTTCAACAAATAAGGCATATTGTTTTTATTGTTTTCTTTTTCTGAATGATATTAATTCATCTAATATCTCGGCACTAGTCAGTGAAGGATTTGACAATTGGAAAAGGGTAAACCAAGGAAAAACATGTGCATTTCTTGCCCATATTGGTTCTGTAGCTTCTTCGCCTCATACTATGTCTGAGAGAAGGGCTGAAAATTTGATGAGACCCTCTCAGCATATTGATAATGTGATGTATGTTCAAGCTAAAGAAGAAAAGGAGAAAAATCGTTTATGTTTGAAGACCTCAATTGTCACTGTTCGATGGCTAGCACTTCAAGGTTGTGCCTTTAGAGGTAATGATGAATCTCTATCTTCATCTAATCGTGGGAATTTCCTTGAATTGGTGAAGGCTTTTGCAAAAATGAGTACGGAAATTAATGAAGTTGTACTTGAGAATGCTCCAAAAAATGCCCAATATATTGTTCCAGAAATTCAGAAAGATATTTTAGATATTATGGCCAATAGAGTACGACAGATGGTTCGTAAAGAAGTTGGAGATAAATTCTTCTGTATTCTTGTTGATGAAACACGAGATATATCTAAACGGGAGCAAATGGCCATTATCTTGAGGTTTGTGAACAATCATGGGATTTTGACAGAAAGATTTTTTGCTAGCAAAAGTGTTAGTGATACTACCTCATTGAATTTGAAAAAAGAAATATCAAATGTTCTTGTTCATCATGATCTACAAGTTAAGAAACTCAGAGGCCAAGGATATGATGGTGCTAGCAATATGCGTGGCGCGTGGAATGGACTCCAGGCATTATTTCTCAGAGATTGTCCTTATGCATACTATGTTCACTGTTTTGCTCATCGACTACAATTAACATTGGTCTCTGCCGCTAAGGATGTCAGTGTTATTTGGGAATTCTTTTCTCATTTGGATAATATTGTCAATGTTGTTACTTCTTCTACTAAGCGCATTGCTGAGTTACATACTGCACAAAGAAATGAAATTGAACATATGTTGGCAATCGGAGAACGTGATTCTGGAAGTGGGGCCAATCAGATTGGTAATTTGCAGCGGGCAGGAGCTACTCGTTGGAGTTCTCACTATGACTCAGTAAAAAGCTTGATAGGTATGTACGCTGCAACTTGCAAAGTTTTTGAAGTTCTTAGTGACTATTCTCCAAATGGAAGAGCTAAGGCTGAAGTTCGGGGAATTTACAGAAACATGGCAAGCTTTGAATTTGTGTTCATTTTGCACTTGATGCATAAAATTATGAGAACAACAGATATTCTTTGTCAAATTCTTCAAAGAAAATCTCAAGACATTTTGACTGCTATTACATTTGTCTCTACTACCAAAACCATCCTTCAAGAACTTAGAGAATGTGGGTGGGAAGAATTTCTTCAAGAAGTGAAAGTTTTTTGTTCGAGAAATGATATTGATGTGCCTGACCTTGATTGCCTATATAAGATTGGTCGTTCTCGTCAGCAAACTACAATTGAGCATCATTATCACTTTGATGTTTTTAATGTAGCAATAGATTTCATTTTGATGGAGTTAAATACTCGGTTCAATGAGTCATCAGTGGAACTTCTTTCTCTTAGTACAGCTTTAGATCCGAAAAATTCATTTGATTCAATTAACAGTGATGATATTTGCAAACTTGCAAAGAAGTTTTATCCTGAAGATTTCACAAATCAAGACATCGTTGCTTTGGAATATGAATTGGTACATTATAAACTTGATGTGATGCAAAATTTGAAGGCTTCTACACTTGTTGAGTTGTGTCAGCAATTGATTGAGAGTGGGCGGTCAAAGGTTTACATTATGTTAACTAGATTGATTCATCTCGTTTTGACATTACCTGTTTCTACTGCCACTACTGAGCGAGCCTTTTCAGCAATGAAGCATGTGAAGACGGCACTTCGCAATAAAATGGAGGATGATTTTCTTGAAGATTGTTTGACACTCTATATTGAACGAGATTTAGCTAAAGATATAGATATAGATTCTATTATAGATGAATTTTATGTTTCAAAATCTCGTAGGGCACAACTTTGTTGAACAATATAATGTAATAATTTTTTTTTGTTATATATCTATATAATTTATTATATATTTTTAATAATAATATATAATTTATTATATTAAGTTCAAGCCCCCCCCCCCCCCCCAACTCTAATTCCTGGATCCGTCCCTGATGGCAATCAAATTTTGTCTTTAGTTTTTAGAGGTTGAGTTATAGTATTAAGCACACACAAAATCTCAAATCAAATTTTGTCTTTAGTTTTTAGAGGTTGGGTTATAGTATTAAGCACATAAAAAATTTCAAATCGAAAAAATATTTGAGGTTTGCATAAGGTGTACGCGGTAGGGATATATATATATAGAGAGAGAGAGAGAGAGAGAGAGCATATATTATCCCACCTTTGAGACGATTAATCTTGGGAATAACTGGTCCAGCCCAAGAAAGTTTTCTACTAACCATCATAGTAAATCTAGAAGTGCTCGCAACGGATGACCCAGCAGCCAACATCCCAAGTTTGTCATCAAATTGGAGAAAAATATCCTACAGTGCACCATAGTTGAGAATAGGAGGAAAATATCCTACAGTGCACTATAGCTGGGAATCAAATTATGGATTCTTGGAAGACTACATGAGTGTCCTACCATTGCACGATAGCCCAGAGGGCAAGGTAAAGATTATAGTTCTTTTAGTTAGTACTAGGTATTCAGCTTACGCCGACTCATCTTAGGGGTGACTAGTTCGACCCTATGGAAGTTTTCCACCGACCACTGGGGTAAATCGGGAAGTGCTCACAGCGGGCAATATATCATCCCAGCGTTCTTAGATCAACCACATAGTAAGAGAAATTCATCTGTTAATTCGTCGAAGTTAAGACTCGATCCATAGATACCTGGAAACTGAGGAGACATCTTACTATTGCACCATTGCCCCGGGGGTAGGTAAAGGTTATTATAGTTGGGACAAAAGGTGATGTCGTCACCTTAGCGGTCCCTCTAGGATGCCTCCACACAATCTGGAATGGGTAACTCACAAGGGCATTTGTCCTAACGCAGTGGTCCTTTATATAGGAGGAGACTTGAAAAAGATGTGTTACACGAGAACTTCCCAGGGTCACCCATCCTAGTACTATTCTCGCCTAAGTAAGCTTAATTTTTAAAATTTAATGGAATACGGTACATTAATGTTGGTATGATTGCAGACTATAGTTGATATCAATATGTTGGTATGGAAGTTTATCATATGACCTTTTATTTTTATGCGATATAAAAAAAATGAATAGACTTGAAAAATACAAGAGAATAGAGGGGGAAAAAGGACTAGAAGGGTTATCTCACGTAAGGGTATCAATTCAGGTGGATCGGATCGGGTTAGACATTTTTTTAAAAAACCCTACCCGAATCCGACCTGGACTTAAATTAAACCCAAAACTCCTAAATCTGAACCCGACCAACCCGAATAACCTAAAAACCTAATTCAAAATGATTTTTTTGGCTATTTTTCCTATAATTCTTCATTTTTATCTCAATATTCCATCATTATTATACTTACATTGATATTAATATACATAAAATATCTTAATTTTTAAAATAAAATTTAATTTAATCCTAAAAAATCTACTGAACCCAAAATTCGGGTAGTTTAATCTGAATCCGACCCAAAAATTTTCAACCCAAAAATCCTCCAACCTGAACCTAACCTGAATATGAAAATGCTCAATCTGAACCTAATTTTTTTCAAGTCAACTCGAATTGGATCATCATGTCAGATTCTTTTTTTTTAACACCCCTAATCTCAAGATGAGATCCTCTGTCCCAAAAATGTTGTGTCCCCATGTCCTAGCGCCGATCGAACGAACTAAATCATATCTCAATGATGCAGTGTACATCATGAAAATATCATAGCCGTCTGATCGGTGCTGACACACGGGGACACAGTATTTTCGGGACAGAAGATCTCATCTCCCTAATCTCACGGTGTTAACAATAAAAGTTATGTCCAAAGCGAACTATTAGAGAAAGAGTATATATCTACAGGAACATATCTCTTTATCGAGAGTTGTATCATTTATTTAAAGAGATAATTTGAAATTAAATTTAAATGAAATATGAATAAAATTATATTTTGATTTTGATTTTTTTTATAAATTAAACACGCTAATAATTTCCATAAAAATCAATATTCAAAATTAATCATTTAAGGGTAATGCTAAAAAAATTTTAGCATTTAGATTTATTCCGTCGCTAATCTGCCACTATATGCAATTAGTGACGGATCAATAACGAAATATATTTTGTCACTGACATTTTTTTATGACAGAATATACAATGTCGTCGCTGATTAGCGACGGAATATATATGTCGTCGCTAAAAATAGCGATAGATTTATATATTTCGTCGCTAAATTCTGTAAGTTAATTAGCGACAGTTTAAAATAAATCCATCGCTAATTAGCGATTATAAGTTATTATTCGTTGCTAATATCTTAAATGGAATTTAGATTCTGGAAACAAATTAGCAATGAATTTATATAAATCCATCACTAATTAGCGATGATAAGTTATTATTCGTCGCTAATTAGCGATGGAGATGTAATATTCGTCGCTAATTTGATAAACAGAACATGTCGATATATTAGCGATGGATATTAAAATTCGTCACTAATCTTCATTAAAAAAAACTCCCTATTTTGGTCCATTTTCCATGTTTACATCCAAATATAATCATCACAAACAATGATTTTCACAACAAACTCACAATACAATTAATATCAACAAGCTCACAACACAAAATCACATTAAAAAACATCTATATCAACATAAACAATACAATCCATACACAAAAAATATAACATCCAAAACTAATAGAATCTATTGCATAGTGTTGGGACCGATGTGCCCGCTAGAGGGGGTGAATAGCGGCTCGTCGCATGCTCGTCGCACGCTCGTCGGTTGCATCTTGATGATGATATGCAGCGGAAATAAAATACAAGACTCACACAACGCTAACAAGTAGATTTACTTGGTATCCACCTCAAGAAGAGGTGACTAATCCAAGGATCCACACACGACACGCTATCTCCACTAGTGAAAACCTTCTTCTCGGTCGCAGCCGGAGGCGGAGAAGCCTTGTACAAACTCACACACAACACAAACACAAATACAAGAAGAAACTCTAAGAATACAAGTGAATACATCTTTCTTCTTGCTACTTGTTGTTGCCTATTGAACCTTGAAGATGCTCCTCAAGTGCTTTCAAGAACTGGTGTGAGTGTTGGAGAAATCGCTGTGAAGATCGCTGAAAAATCGCAGGAAGAAATCGCAAAGATCTGGCGAAGAAAATGCTCCGCTCAGGCTATATATAATGCCTCCAATCGATTGAAATCAACCTCAATCGATTGTCATGTCAGCACTGCTCCATCGCAGCCATCCATCATCTGCATCCTGTGCAACGGTCACTTCCCAATCGATCGACCGATCGATTAGGACTGCCTGAATCGATCGCTCAATCGATTCAGTATCTTTTTGTGCTCTCGCGCCCGCGTGAGAGCTTCTGCTGCCCAATCGATCGACCGATCGATTGGCAGCTCCCAATTGATCGGGAAAGTCTCTGTGCTCGCAATTTCATATCCCAATCGATCAACTGATCGATTGGACCTTCCCACAATCGCAGCACAGTCCAAATCGATCGACTGATCGATTTGGACCCTGTTCAATCGATCGCCCGATCGATTGAACACTCTGAACTTGACTCAAACTCAAGTCCAAAGTCCCAAACCCAACTTCCGGTCAGTCGTGACCTGTTGGGTCTCAATGCCTAGCATTTGGCCACACCCGACCAACCTCGAACTAGCCTTCTAGCCTCCTCCATCAGCCTTGCATCCCTCGGATATCTCCCCATCCTTCACGCCTTGCCTTCAAGAGCTTCTTTCGGCCTCATCCTAGTTGTTGGGCCTTCCTTGCCAAGTCATACCAGGACTTACCCTGTCAAGACCACATGCTTGGACTTTCCAATTGGCTGGCTCCTCACCAGGACTTTCCAACTGCCTAGCCCCTCACCAGGACTTTCTCTCCTGCCTAGCTCCTCACTAAGACTTTCTCGTTGTCTGGCTCCTCACCAGGACTTTCTCCTTTGCCAAGATCACACTTGGACTTTCCAACTGTCTGGCTCCTCACCAGGACTTTCTCCTGCCTAGCTCCTCACTAGGACTTTTCCGTTGCCTGGCTCCTCACCAGGACTTTCCAAATGCCTAACATCCAGTTAGTGTTGGAGTGTATACTAAAAGCCTAGCTTTTGGTATAAACATTTATCTAGAAATAAGAATCACATTGGTCGAATGTCTACATTTATGATAAATGTAGTTGTTCAATTAATTTATATTGTAGATGACATGGTGTGTGGTGTCACACACAGAAGATCATGTTATCAGTAGCTTATAAATTATAAACAGTAGCTCACGACCATGATGGAAAGGAACAAACCATTGGAAGGTCGTAGTGTAATTAGGTATTAGTTTATCTTGACTATATAATTACACTAGTACACTCAGAGTGTATTGAGTAGGACCATTTGAGGTCGTTTCTTTTATACTGACTTTATAAAGAAACAAAGACCTCGGTTATTATGGAAGTGTGTGCTCTTAATCCTAATGTAATAACAAGCACATATATTTGATATTTATTTCTTTAATTTATCAATGGGTGAGATTTAGTTCGTTGAATCAATAAACCCGATAAGTTGGGAAATGGTATCACTTATAGTGTGTGTTGTTGATTATAGAAGGAAACTGTGTCCTAGAGATACTAGGTTGATAATGTCCTCAAGAGGAGCTCATAAAGATTGTCATGTTAAACCCTGCAGGTGGACTTAGTCCGACATGATAATAAGGTTGAGTGGTACTACTCTTGGTCTTAGATATTAATTAAATGAGTTGTCAGTAACCCACTTAATTAGTGGACATTTGATATCTTAAACACAGGGAGACTAACACACTCATAATAAGAAGGAGCCCAAAAATGTAATTTGGGATTGGTGCGGTAGTTCAATGATAATTCTCTAGTGGAATGAATTATCATTGATAAAATTAAAGTTGTGTGTTCGGGGCGAACACGGGATGCTTAATTTTATCGGGAGACCAAAACCAATTCCTCCTCTCGGTCCCTATCGTAGCCTCTTATTTGTAGAAGTTTTATACCCACCTATACCCACCTTCTATACCCACTAATAAGGGGCCGGCCAAGCTAGCTTGGGAACTAAGCTAGGGCCGGCCTAGGTATATTATTGGGTGGCCGGCTTGAACCCAAGCTAGTGGGGCCTGCCAAAATAAATTAAAAAGGGATTTTAATTTTAGTTTTTATTATGTGGAAGAAATAATTTTTAAAGAGAATTAAAATTAAAATATCTCTCTTGTAAAAGATCTACAAAGATTAAAGAAAGAGATTAGATCTCTTTCCTTATTTGTAGATTGATGAGTTATTTTATTTTCTCTTTAAAATTATCCACATGTTGATAAAATTAAAATTATAGAAATTTCCTTTATCAACCATGAAGAGATTTTTAAAGAGAAATTTTATTTTAAAATTTCCGGAAACAAATTAGGAAGTTTTAATTTGTTGATTAAAACTTGTCTAATTTATTTCCTCTAGAAGTGGCCGCCATTAGAGATTAAATTGGGAAATTTTATTTAATTTTTCTCAATTAAATCATGTCAAGGAAATTAAGGAAATTTTATTGTAATTAAATTTCCTAATTTGCCTAGGCCAAGGAATATAAAAGAAGGGTGAGGGTGCCTTCACAAGAGATAACCTCTATTGTTTTCTCTCCCTCTTTTGTTCCTTGGTGTGGTCGGCCATCCTCTTCCTCTCTTCCTCTTGTGGTGGCCGAACCTCTCCCTCTCCCTTGGAGTTCTTGTGGTGGCCGGATACTACTCGGAGAAGAAGAAGAAGAAGGAGAGAAAGCTAGCATCTCTTGGAGCTTGGTTAGTATTTTGATTTTCTTCTTTGGTAAAGTTCTTCCTTTGTGGCCGAACCTTGCTTGGAGGAGAAGAAGGTGGTTGGTGGTTTCTCATCTTGGTAGATCGTTGCCCACACAACGTCCGAGGTTAGAAGAGGAATACGGTAGAAGATCAAGAGGTTTTTCTACAAGGTATAACTAGTAATTTCTATTTCCGCATCATGCTAGTTATTTATGGAAATAATACCAAATACAAGAGGCTTACGTTCTAGTATTTCGAATATGTTTTTTCGAAGTTGTGTTCTTTTGTTTCTTTCTTTTCCTTGTGATTTGATTGTTCTCTTTGGTTAACCTAAAGTTATTTTAGGAAATTAAATATTAGCTTTCTATTAAAGGTTTTGTCTAGTCGGTGGTGGTTGCTCCCATATCCAAGAAGGCCATGTGCCTCGCCACGTCAGTACTGGGAACCTTTTATGGAAATTAATATTTAATGAAATTAATAACTTAAGGAGACTTGGGTCGAACGTGTTAAGTTCCGCAGGAGATCCAAGTCAAAACCTAAAAGAACAAATAGATTAAGTTTTGGATCAAACGTGTTAAGTTCCGCAGGAGATCCAAAATTTAATTTAAAAGAACACATGGTAGCTAGGAAAAGGTTCAGATCTTTGTACAAAATTTTTTGTACAGTGGAACCTATAGGCTTTCCGAGTAGCAACCAACAATTGGTATCAGAGCTAGGGTTTTGCCTCTGTGTATTTGGTATTAGTTTAATTATGCACATGTCATACATAATTTATGCAGGATAATAGTAGGATGTGCTAACTTTGTGGATGCAGGATCCAACTATTATGGCTTTTAGTTATTATGTGTGTGATTGGACCCTTGGACATGTCAAGGGCATTTATATGTGTGTGCATGATTGTATTATAAAATACAGGAGGCGTATTTAGTTTTATTAGGATTTTATTTTTGATCTAGATACATGTACATTCCTTTTATGGAATATAGGATCAAAAATGTAAAATTCTATTTATGTCGCGGATCGAATCTTGCAAAGCGTGGAACCTTCAAAGGACCAGAGGCGCAGCGGAACTAGGAGCAAGATGGATGCGACAGCTAGACCCGGTGGCGGTGGCCAAATATGGCAGCAGCTTGGGATGACAACACACCGAGGATAACTAGAGATAAAAGCCATAATAGTTGAAAATTAGATTTTCTATTTATTGCTTTTATATTGTGCTGTGTGTGCATGTTAGTATACATGACTAGTAGGCTAGCATAGTTAAAATTCCTCGTTTATAAATAACTAAGTGGGAGAGGGATTTTTAAATAAATCCCATGGTCTCCATTACTGGTTTGTAAGTGATGCAAACAAGCTTGCGCGTTGGCTCTGAGTGCCTTCCTCCATAACGGATGAGCTTGTTTGTGGATCACTAGAACAGACTTCCATTTTTGGATGACTATAGGAAGTTAATTAAGAGCGTGTGATCTTCCCCAACGGAAGGGGCATAATCTTATTAATGGACTTAGTGTCAAGTAATGGTATACACTTAGACACATCTAATAGTATCCTCCCCATCGGAGTCACTGCTATTATTTGTGTGACCAAATGAAACCAACTAATTTGTCATAAAACTAGGTTGACAAGATAATAAAATTAAAGGGTTAAAACCCCTCTTACAAATGATTGATTTTGTATACGTCCACACTAACGTGGCATACAAAATTAACGGTATTTGAGATAATTTTATTTGTCATAAAGATACGTTGACAAGATAGTTAATGGGTAAAACCCTCCTTTTACAAATGTTGAATTTGTATACGTCCACACTAACGTGGCATGCAAAATTCACGGTGTTTGAGGTGTTGGTGAATTTAAATAATATTGTTTGAGGAATCAATATTTTATTTTAAGAGTTTTGACCAAATATTTGATCAAAGACAGATCAACTATTAATTTTATTCGTCATAAAGTAAAGTTGACGAGATAATAAAATTAATGAATAAAATCTCCTCTTCGATTTTGTATACACAAAATTCATGGAGATTTTAAGGAGTTGATCTTGACCAAATATTTTTGTGATTCTTAGGATGTTTGTCAATCCCTAGTAGTCATACTATAGAAAAAGACTTATTAGTCCCAATTGTAATGATTGGAAATAGGACTTGGACATTAAGGTAGACTGTCTTCTTAGAACTAAGAACAATTTAGATGTATTTAATTCATTAGTTGAAACATGTCCAGTGGTGTTATCTACCAGAACCTGGAGTGTAGATACAAGATGTCATTAATCATGTCTGCAATTCATTGCAGGGTTCCAGGAAACCCGACAACTAAATGAAAGGTAAATCACCGTCCACATGGGCACTACTGTAAAAGTGGTAGCTGTTGCAATGGGAGATGTTTATCCTTTGATAAGAATAAAATATGGATTTTAAGTAATTGTCTTTACGTACCAAGTTTAGAAAGAACCTGATTTCAGTTTCTAAACTATTATAGATATTGTGTCTATTTTGATAACAAAGTTGTTATCAAGAAAAATAGGAAAGTTATCTATTCTGGTATGATGGTTGACAATTTATAATCCAATAACTCCCACGATGCAACAAATGGAAATTAGTAACACATCTTCTAATTTTAAGAGAAAGCAACCTTCGAAATGAACCAATTATATCTTTGGCATATAAAGCTAGGTTATACTTGAGTAGGATTCATTGGTAGTTGATGAACTTTTGGGTTCATTGGTAGTGGAAATCTTTCCAACCTGCGAGTCTTACTTGGAAGAAAAATAACCAAGAAGCTTTTAAGTCCAAGGGGTATGGAGTCAAAGATATGTTGAAATAGGTTCATTCTGATTTGTGTGATCCTATGACTATCCAGACAAGAGGTAGTATTGAATATTTTGTCTAATTTATAGACAACTATTCAAGATACAAATAAATTTACTTAATGTACCGCAAGACTAAGTACTTTGATTAGTTCAAAGAGTACAAGGTTGATGTGGAGGAATAAAGTAAAAAGTCACTATGGAAGATCGTAGTGGCAAGTACCTCTTGAGAGATTTTAGGAGTCACTTATCAGAAGTTGATTTCAATCCCAACTAACTGCATCTGGTACACCCCAACAGAATGGTGTAGTAGAAAGAAGGTAAAGAACTCTTATGGAATAATTAGATAGATGATGAGTTATTCAGAAAATTATCAAATTTGTTTTAAGGATAAACTCTGAAAATGAAAGTGAACATAGTGTCTTCCAAGTCATAACTCTCTACTCATATAGAATTGCTGAATAGGTGTAAGCCTATTTTGAAGCATATTCGGATTCAGGTAATCCAACATATATGTTAAAGAGAGATAATGATAAGTTGGATAGGAGTTCACTTGTTTGTAAGTTATCCTAGATAAACAAAAGTAGGTTTATAGTCTAAAAAATCAGAAGGTCATTGATAACATCAATGACTGATTTTTAGAAAAGGACTATATAATGAACCGCGTGCTCATAAGTAAATTTGTTCTTAAGAAAATAATAAAAGACATGTCTAATCTAGTACCAACTGTACAAGATGAGATACCACAAGAAAACTGCAACACGTATCACAAAAAATACACAATTGCAGAAAATGCCTTGTCGTAGTGGGAGGGTTGTTAAGCAACCTTAAAAGATTCATGTTTTGGGAGAGTTTTTGAACTCGATCCCTGAAGGACATGAACCTGATCTCCGGACATATGACGAAGCACTCCAAGATAAATATGAAGCATCTTGGCAAAGAGTAATGAATAATAGAATTAGAATATATGTATTCTAATAAAATCTGGAAGCTTGTAGAACCACCAAGTGGTGTAAAAGCCTTTGGGTGTAAAGGTCTATAATAGAAAAGAGGGATAGACGGAAGGTAGAAACCTTCAAAGAAGGCTTGATGAAAAGGAAACCTTTTCCATTGGTAGCCATGCTTAAGTCTATCCGGATTCTTTTATCTATTTGGCGAGTGGATGTCAAGACAGCATTCCTTAATAGAAGTCTTGAAGAAAGCATCCATATAAAGCAACCAGAAGGGTTCATTGCAAAGTGCTAAGAGCATCTTGTGTGCAAGCTCAATCAGTCTATGGATTGATACAAAGCTTCAAGGTCTTGGAACATCCAGTTTATCAAAGTAATCCACACCTATGGATTTATTGAGTAAACGGATAAAGTTTTGTGTATACAAAAGATGTGATGGAAACGTGGTGGTATTTCTTGTACTATACGTAGATAACATTTTTGGTAGTTGGAAACAATATCAAAATGTTGTCAGAAGTAGGGGTATGGTTGTCCAAATAATTCGATATAAAGGACTTGGGAGAATGTATATATTTTTTAAGATCAAAGTAATAAGGGATCACAAGAAAAAATATATTTATTCCAAGCTTGATACATCGAAAAAATCCTTGCTCGTTTTAAGCATGCAAAACTCCTCAAAAGGTTTCTTACCTTTTAAGCATGGAGTGTCTTTATCTAAAGAGATGTCTCCGATGACATTAAAGGAGATTGAGGACATGCAGGCAGTTCTTTATGCTTCGGCAATTAGACAACCTAATGTATGCTATGCACGAGATCAGAAATCTGTTTTGCTAAGAGCATAGTTAGCAGATATCAAAGTAACCCTAGACAAGGACATTGGACTGCAGTAAAGTATATATTAAAGTACCTTAGAGGCACTAAAGATTATATGCTAGCTTACAAGGCAGTTAATTTGGTTCCTATGGGTTGTATGGATTTTGACCTCCAATCGGATAGGGACAATAATAAGTCAACCTCAGGGTTTTGTGTTTATTTTAGGAGGTAAAGTCATAACTATGGAAGAGTGATAAGCATAGGTGTTTTTCTGGACTCCACCATAGAAGCTTAGTATATGGCAAGCCTCTGAGGTAGCCATTAAAAGCTGTATGACTCAATAACCTCAAGATAGACTTAGATATGATTTCTGGTTTGTCCAAAGATTATTACAATTTATTGTAATAATGTTGGTGCAGTAGCAAACTCGAAGAAACCATAAGTCTATAAGGCAAGTAAACACAATAGAGCGCAAGTACCACCCAATACGAGAAATCGTATAAACGAGGAGAAGTTGTTGCTGCATAGATTGCATCGGATGATGACCTATTGATCCTTCCACTGAGGTCCTTAAGGCAAGAGCTTTTGATGGGCATGTTGAAGGGTTAGGAATCAGATGTATGGCAGCAGATATAGCAGCTTAGTCTTTTAGTATAAGTGGGAGATTGTTGGAGTGTATACTAAAAGCCTAGCTTTTGGTATAAACATTTATCTAGAAATAAGAATCACATTGGTCGAATGTCTACATTTATGATAAATGTAGTTGTTCAATTAATTTATATTGTAGATGACATGATGTGTGGTGTCACACACAGAAGATCATGTTATCAGTAGCTTATAAATTATAAATAGTAGCTCACGACCATGATGGAAAGGAACAAACCATTGGAAGGTCGTAGTGTAATTAGGTATTAGTTTATCTTGACTATATAATTACACTAGTACACTCAGAGTGTATTGAGTAGGACCATTTGAGGTCGTTTCTTTTATACTGACTTTATAAAGAAACAAAGACCTCGGTTATTATGGAAGTGTGTGCTCTTAATCCTAATGTAATAACAAGCACATATATTTGATATTTATTTCTTTAATTTATCAATGGGTGAGATTTAGTTCGTTGAATCAATAAACCCGATAAGTTGGGAAATAGTATCACTTATAGTGTGTGTTGTTGATTATAGAAGGAAACTGTGTCCTAGAGATACTAGGTTGATAATGTCCTCAAGAGGAGCTCATAAAGATTGTCATATTAAACCCTGCAGGTGGACTTAGTCCGACATGATAATAAGGTTGAGTGGTACTACTCTTGGTCTTAGATATTAATTAAATGAGTTGTCAGTAACCCACTTAATTAGTGGACATTTGATATCTTAAACACAGGGAGACTAACACACTCATAATAAGAAGGAGCCCAAAAATGTAATTTGGGATTGGTGCGGTAGTTCAATGATAATTCTCTAGTGGAATGAATTATCATTGATAAAATTAAAGTTGTGTGTTCGGGGCGAACACGGGATGCTTAATTTTATCGGGAGACCAAAACCAATTCCTCCTCTCGGTCCCTATCGTAGCCTCTTATTTGTAGAAGTTTTATACCCACCTATACCCACCTTCTATACCCACTAATAAGGGGCCGGCCAAGCTAGCTTGGGAACTAAGCTAGGGCCGGCCTAGGTATATTATTGGGTGGCCGGCCCTAGCTTGAACCCAAGCTAGTGGGGCCGGCCAAATTAAATTAAAAAGGGATTTTAATTTTAGTTTTTATTATGTGGAAGAAATAATTTTTTAAAGAGAATTAAAATTAAAATATCTCTCTTGTAAAAGATCTACAAAAGATTAAAGAAAGAGATTAGATCTCTTTCCTTATTTGTAGATTGATGAGTTATTTTATTTTCTCTTTAAAAATTATCCACATGTTGATAAAATTAAAATTATATAAATTTCCTTTATCAACCATGAAGAGATTTTTAAAGAGAAATTTTATTTTTAAAATTTCCGGAAACAAATTAGGAAGTTTTAATTTGTTGATTAAAACTTGTCTAATTTATTTCCTCTAGAAGTGGCCGGCCATTAGAGATTAAATTGGGAAATTTTATTTAATTTTTCTCAATTAAATCATGTCAAGGAAATTAAGGAAATTTTATTGTAATTAAATTTCCTAATTTGCCTAGGCCAAGGAATATAAAAGAAGGGGTGAGGGTGCCTTCACAAGAGATAACCTCTATTGTTTTCTCTCCCTTTTTCCTTGGTGTTGTGGCCGGCCATTACCCTCTCCCTCTCTTCCTCTTGTGGTGGCCGAATACTTCATCTTTCATGGAGTTCTTGTGGTGGCCGGATACTACTTGGAGAAGAAGAAGAAGAAGGAGAGAAAGCTAGCATCTCTTGGAGCTTGGTTAGTATTTTGATTTTCTTCTTTGGTAAAGTTCTTCCTTTGTGGCCGAACCTTGCTTGGAGGAGAAGAAGGTGGTTGGTGGTTTCTCATCTTGGTAGATCGTTGCCCACACAACGTCCGAGGTTAGAAGAGGAATACGGTAGAAGATCAAGAGGTTTTTCTACAAGGTATAACTAGTAATTTCTATTTCCGCATCATGCTAGTTATTTATGGAAATAATACCAAATACAAGAGGCTTACGTTCTAGTATTTCGAATATGTTTTTTTGAAGTTGTGTTCTTTTGTTTCTTTCTTTTCCTTGTGATTTGATTGTTCTCTTTGGTTAACCTAAAGTTATTTTAGGAAATTAAATATTAGCTTTCTATTAAAGGTTTTGTCTAGTCGATGGTGGTTGCTCCCATATCCAAGAAGGCCATGTGCCTCGCCACGTCAGTACTGGGAACCTTTTATGGAAATTAATATTTAATGAAATTAATAACTTAAGGAGACTTGGGTCGAACGTGTTAAGTTCCGCAGGAGATCCAAGTCAAAACCTAAAAGAACAAATAGATTAAGTTTTGGATCAAACGTGTTAAGTTCCGCAGGAGATCCAAAATTTAATTTAAAAGAACACATGGTAGCTAGGAAAAGGTTCAGATCTTTGTACAAAATTTTTGTACAGTGGAACCTATAGGCTTTCCGAGTAGCAACCAACAGTTAGGACTTTCCCAGTCAAGTCTCCTGTCAACCTTGACCTACTTGACTTGTCTTCTCATCAACCTAGTCAACCCTTTGACTATCTCCATAATCGGACGATTGCTCCAGCAATCTCCTTATATTGTCAAACATCAAAACTCAAATCCTGACTCAAGCTTGACTCAACTCAAGCTTGACTCAACTCAAGCTTGACTCAACTCAAGCTTAGTCAAACTGGTCAAACTTGACCTAGGAAAATTGTCCCAACAATCTCCCCCTTTTTGATGTTTGATAATACCTCTAAGTTAGGCTAAATCCCATAGCCTTAATCTCTTCTTTATACCAAGGCTAAATCCCATAGCCTTAACCTCTTCTTTATCACAAGGTTAAATCTCATAGTCTTAGCTTCTTCTTTATCACAAGGCTAAATCTCATAACCTTAACCCTTTTCTTTATCACAAGGCTAAATCTCATAGCCTTAACCTCTTCTTTATCACAAGGCTAAATCCCATAGCCTTAACCATTTTCTTTATCACAAGGCTAAATCCCATAGCCATAACATCTTCTTTATACCAAGGCTTGAATGAAGGTTTCCTTCATTCTCTCCCTTTCCTAGAGGGCAAACTCTCCCTGCTTGGGATGAAGGCCTAACTTAACCTTCCATTCTTCCCCTTTGTGGCACATCAAAAACTGAAAACAAACTCTTCTTCATAAGAGTTAACTCTACGTTGTTTACAACCTTATATGTTGTTAACAACCCCACAATGAAGATCTCATATTCTTCATTGCCGCCAAAGCTCCCCCTTTAGCTCTACTTCACTTCACAATGCTCATCCTCGAGCATGTATCAACTTTCCAATGAAACTCTCATTCATTGTATTCAATGCTCCCCCTTGAGTAGTAATCTTCTTCTCAATGCTCATCCAAGAGCATTTTTCACTTTACCAATGAAGGTCTGATCTCGTCCATTAATCTAATGCTCCCCCTTGAGCAGTAACCTACTCCACAATGCTCATCCAAGAGCATTTATCATCCTAGCAATGAAGATAACCAATCTTCCATTGTTCCCCAATACTCGACCTTGAGTATTATCCATCACGAAGGTTTAATCCCCTTCCAAGGTCCTTGAAGATAAATTTTCATGCATTCAAGGAGTAGCTCCCCCTAAAAACATGGTCAAACTTCTGTCATTGCACCAACAATGACTTGGAGTTCCTAAACAGTTAGAAAAATCAAAACTTGAAGTTTTAAGGTTCAAAATTCAATAATGAAACTAAACCCCAACCTAAACTTCTCCTAAGTTTACCTTAACCAATCCATACTTGCTTTCATCATGAAAACTCCCCATAAATGTATACAAATGTATTCCAAGAGATTTGGAATGGTTATTGGAACTTGAAGTAGCTTAAAGTGCTGAAATCAGGCTTTTCATGCCAAAATCAAACTTCCCAATCGATTGAAGTTGGGACTCAATCGATTAAAGCTACTTCAATCGATCCATTGATCGATTCCGCAAGCTTCTGCTTGTAAAAATTCCCTCTGAATCGATCGGCTGATCGATCCAGCCTGGGTCAATCGATCAGCTAATCGATCCACTGACCCTCTGTTCATGGGAATTGGCTTCCCAATCGATCGACTGATCGATTAAAACTATCCTAATCGATCGGCTGATCGATTGGGTTTCTGATTTTCTGAAATTTAGTTTCAGCGAAATTCAGAAACTCTCCAAAAATTATACAAAATTATAAAAATCATGAAAATTCATGTAGATACTCTTTAGGATATACTCTATCAAGGAAAAATAGTTTTCTATGAAAATACTTCCTATTTTCAAAGAGTGACACAAATTTGAAAACTCTTGAAAACTTCAATGTTTTCTCCTAGTTTGTGTCTAACTATTCAATGATGATTACTATCAAAAGATAGTTTTCACCAAGGTTTTCCAAAAGCCTTTTAAAATCATTTTCAAAACCAATATCCAACCATGTTCCTTGGGCTCAATGCACATGACTTGTACATTAGTTTTCCCAATGACTGGAAAACACATAACTACGTGTTTTGATGAACCTAAAACTCAACAAGATGCACTAAATCAACATCTTGAGTTTTGTTCACCATCCTAACATCTCACTTGTATCTAATGTTTACTAAAACACATACAAGTCACCTTATGATTCTTTGTGAGATGTACATTTGGTTTTGTCCTAAACTAAGGGATCATGCATAACTATCTAGGTATTATGAAACTTATGATCATCCACCTAGGATGTCACTTGGTGTCATCCTACTTGTTGAGATATTTACCATTCATGATAAATGCTTTTTGTCCTTAATTACAAGGAAATTAACATAATGTATGATGTTACATGGCATACATCAAAATAAGCAATTTTCAAAAGAAGAAAAATACTATAGCTACATGATGTATGTATGGCATGACATAGTATTTTTATGTTTTTCATACTAAAAATGAATGCAACACATGATGTCATGACATGTGATAAGAAATCAATCATGGCAATTTAGCATATATAAAATATACCTAGATAGACTATCTAAGTATCCTTAATCCCTTAGCTAAGTCTTTAAATTCTAATCCTAGATTGCCTATTGAAGAAATGCCACAACCCAACTTGGTATGTCTTTTACCCTTTCCTATTTGTGCCAATTGAAATTAAAAAATTAAATCCTCAAATTTTATTTGCCACATTTTACTCTTTCTAAGAGTGACAATTTGGATTAAGATTTATATTTCCCTTAATTCCATAGGAAAATGTCAAATTCCCAATTTGGCATTTCTTTTGCTTCTCTCAAGTGTGTCAATTTAAATTAGATTCAACTCCTCAAATTTTGACACATTTTACTCTTTTAAAGAGTAACACTAATAATCCTTCTCATTTTCAAAGGTTAGTAAAACCTTGGAAATGCTCTCCAAGTGCCAACTTCATCACGGTTGGATTCACTACCCTTCCAAATAGAGTTGACACTCTCTAGACCCATGTAGGGTGTAGAGAATATGCTCCTAGGAACCCAAAATCTATTAGTGCTCCTTGGATGCTTTAGGTACTCACTAGGGATAACTTCCCTAGTCACCTTCCTAAGGACCTTTCTAGGCTTCTTAGAAGCCTTGGTCACTTCTGCTAGGTCAACTCTAGAGATTACTTCCCTTGTGACATTCTTTGTAACTTTGTTTGACTTCTTAGAAGTCTTAGTCACATTGGTCTTGACAAACGTACTCTTAGGGATGACTTCCCTAGTATTTTTGGCTTGACCTCTAAACTTAGGATTGGTCCCATAGCTATATGGAACCCTATGATATTGAG
This sequence comes from Zingiber officinale, assembly GCF_018446385.1. NCBI lineage: Eukaryota > Viridiplantae > Streptophyta > Magnoliopsida > Zingiberales > Zingiberaceae > Zingiber > Zingiber officinale. Next base: position 23,175,979 of record NC_056001.1, on the reverse strand, counting down.
TCTCACTCTTCTTGGCTTTAGATTTGTATCTCAAACCTTTATGACCATTGAATGACTCTTGTCTAGTCCTCCCTAGAGTTTGCTCATTTTGACCCTTAAGAATATTTTCCATTCTTGCTAGGGTCCTTTCTAAGTTATCAAGTCTTGACCTCAAGACTTGGTTCTCCGTCATTAAATCCATATATTTGGATTTTCTTGACCCCTATGAGCATTTCTATATTTTGGCATATATCTATAATCCTTAGAGTTATTGTCTAAGTTACTATCTATCTTCCTAAACTTAGGTGTGGTAGTTCTAGCATGAGGAGGAATGTATTTTCCCTTAACGCTATCATGCTTCCTACTTTCATGATAATTAGCATTAAAATGATAAGAATTACTTCTAGCATGCTTTTTATCTTGTGTCAAAGGAATAGATTCATTAAATGATACCTTGATTTTTACCTTGGAAGCTCCCCCTAGGCTTGTGCTTCCTCCTTTGACTTTGGTTGGCTTCCTCTCTTTAGAACATTGACTTCGGTAATGTCCTCTTTGTTTGCATGAGAAGCACACAATGTGCTCCTTGCTTTTGTGTTCCATGGGACCAACCACTTTAGGCTTCTCCTTAGCCTTGGTTGCCACTTGGCCTTCTTCTTGGCCAATTTTGGACACTTGCTCTTATAGTGTCCATGTTCCCTACACTCAAAGCAAAATGATATGATGTTTATTATTTACAATCGAAATTTCTATACCTTTGCTTGTAGGGGTGGCACTTAATCCTCCATTTGATTTATCTTGCATTATGGAGGTTGCATCATCTTCTTCTCCTTCTCCTCTTGAGGGTGTGGGTGCTTCCACCTCTTCAACTCTTGAGGATGTGGATACTTCCACCTCTTCCTCTCTTGAAGATGTAGAAGATCTCTCATCTTCTTCCTTCTCCTCCTCTTCCTTCTTCTCCTCGAATGTTGACCTTATGTCAACATCGGATTGGTCCTTCTCTCCTTAGGCTCATCCACTCCTTGAAATTGAGTGGGGTTCTCATGATAGGCAATGACCTTTTTCCAAAGATCACTTGCACTCGTGCATTCACCTACACTCAAAATTATGCTACAGGGTAATAGATTTAACAAAATTTTTGTTACCTCCTTATTCGCCTCCGCTTGCTCCCTTTGTTCCTCGGTCTAATGTCGAGTTCGGAGGCGCTTACCCTTCTTGTCCGTTGGATATTCAAATGTGTCCTGCAAAACAACCCATTGGTTTCAATCCATTTGGAACCATGTTTCCAACCGAGTTCTCCAAAAATTGAAGTCCTCTTTCTCATACGGGGGTGGAATTCGAATGTCCCATCCGAGGGGTCCTTCGTGTTGGTTGCTACTAGAAATATCGTACTGGTTTCCCTGTATAAAAATTTTGTACAAGTCCTGAACATTTCCTAATAACCTTTTGTGTTCTTTAGAAATTAAATTTGGAATCACAAACGGAACTTAACATTATTGATTTCAAATTCAACTTATCTGTTCTTAGTGGTTTAGACTTAGATCGCAAACGATGCTTAACATTATTGATCCAAATCCACCCATGTTACAAATTTAATTAAATATTAATTTCAGAGATCGGCTTCCAGGTTAAACATGGCGAGGCACGAGGCCTTCTTGAGTATGGGAGCATCCACCACTTCCTAGACAAAGCCTTTCAACGAAATTTAATATTTAGTTTCCTTATAGTAACCCTAGGTTTAACCAAAAAGAACAATCGAATCATAAGATCGAAAAAACAACTTTGAATCACAAATCCGAAAATCTAGAATCATTGGCCTCTTGTATTTGGTATTTCAAAATCCATACAAAGAAAACTAGTATGATGCGGAATAGAATTACTAGTTATACTTTTCTTTGTAAACAACAACCTCTTGATCTTCTATCGTATTCCTCTTCTTATCTTGGACGTCGTGTGGGCGACGATCTACCAAGATGAGAACCACCACCACCTTCCTCCTTGCAAGTTTCGGCCACCAACCTTCAAGCTCCAAGGGATGCTAGAACAAAGCCTCCTTTCTCTCCTTCTTCTCCAAGCAAAATCCGGCCACCACAAGAGCTTCAAGATAGGGTGCCACCGGCCACTAAAGAAGAAGAGAAAGGAAGACTAGGGCTCGGCCACACCAAGGAAGAGAAGAGAGAGAATAATAGATGTTAGGTTATGAGGTGAGGCATATCTACCCTCTCTTTTATATTCCTTGGTCTTGGCATATAAGGAAAGTTTTAATAAAAACTTTCTTGTTCTCCTTGCCAACAAAAAGAAAATTTAAACAACAATTTCATTTTTAAACTTCAATGGCCGGCCACCATCTTGAGCTCCAAACAAGGAAAGTTTTAAATACAAAATTAAAACTTCCTAATTTGTTTTCAGAAATTTTTAAAATAAAATTTCTCTTTAAAAATTTCCTTCATGGTTGGTTATAAAAGGAAACTTTTATAAATTAAAATCTCTCTATTAAAATATGTGGATGATTACAAAAAGGAAAGTTTTCTCCAAAATTAAAATCTTCCTTTCAATTTACAAATAAGGAAAGATATCAAATCTTTCTTTTAATCTTTTGTAGAAAGCTATAAAAGGAAAAAATTTATAATTTTTAAAACTCTCTTTTAAATCATGAGCATGGTTGCAAAAAAGGAAAGTTTTATCAAAAATTAAAATCTTCCTTTTAACTACAAATAAGGAAAGATATCAAACTTTTCTCTTAATCCTTTGTAGAAAGCTATAAAAGGAAATATTTAAATTTTTAAACTCTCTTTTAAAACCATGGCTTCCACATAAGAAAAGATTTTAAAAAATAAAATCCTTTTATTTTATATGGCCGGCCACACCAAGCTTGGGCTCCAAGCTATGGTCGGCCACCCTACTTGGCTCAAGCCTTTGGCTTGGCCAGCCCAAGCTTGGGCTCCAAGCTTGCTTGGTCGGCCACCTAAGGGTGGGTAGAAAGTGGGTATTTGGTGGATATAATTCTCTATAAATAAGAGGCTACGATAGGGACCGAGAGGAAGAATTGGTTTTGGTCTCCCGATGAAATTAAGCTTCCCGTGTTCGCCCCGAACACCCAACTTAATTTCATCAATAATAATTCATACCACTAAAGAATTATTATTAAACTACCGCATCAATCCCAAATTACATTTTGGGCTCCTTCTTATCATGAGTGTGTTAATCTCCCTGTGTTTAAGATGTCGAATGTCCACTAATTAAATGAGTTACTGACAACTCACTTTAACTAATATCTTAGTCCAAGAGTAGTACCACTCAACCTTATCATCATGTCAGACTAAGTCCACCTACAGGGTTTACATGACAATCCTTATGAGCTTCTCTTGGGGACATTATCAGCTTAGATTATTAGGACACAGTTTCCTTCTATAATCAACAACACACGCTATAAATAATATCATTTCCCAACTTATCAGACCTCTTGATTTATTGAACTAAATCTCACCCATTGATAAGTCAAAGAAATAAATACTAGATATATGTGCTTGTTATTATATCAGGATTAAGAGCACACACTTCCACAATAACAAAGATCTTGTTCTTTTATTCAGTCAGTATAAAAAGAACTTACCTTAAATGGTCCAGTTCAATACACTCTGAGTGTACTAGTGTAATTTTATAGTTAAGATAAACTAATACCAAATTACACTACGACTATTCCAATGGTTTGTTCTTATCCATCTTAGTCGTGAGCAACTATTTATAATTTATAAAAAATGATAACATTATCTTCTGTGTGTGACACCACACACCATGTTATCTACAATATAAATTAATTGAACAACTACACTTAGCATAAATGTAGACATTTAACCAATGTGATTCTTTATTTCAAAAATAAATGTTTATACAAAAGCTAGGCTTTTAGTATACACTCTAAGGGGGTGTTTGGTTCTTTCCTAGGAATAGGAATCGGAATGGGAATCATTGTATTGTGGAATGGGAATGAGTATGAGTATGAATATCACTCTTAAAAGCAATGTTTGGTTAATTGCATATTTTCTATCGGAATAAATCAAAATTTTCTTTTTTACCCTTAAAAGAAAATAAGAGAAAAAATTAGATGTGAGAGAAAGATGAATGTGAGAGAAAAATATGATGAAAGAGAATGATGAGAGAGAAAGTATGATGAGAGAGAAAGTGTAATGAGAAAGAATGAAGAGAGAGAAAGTGTGATGAGAAAGAATGAAAAGAGAGAAAGTGTGATAGGAGAGAGCATGATGAGAGAAGTTGAGAGAGAAAATATGATGTGAGAGAAAGTATGATGGGAGAGGATGAAGAGAGAGAAAAATGTAATGAAAAAAGAGGAGAGAGTGTGTGATGAGAGATATTGAGGAGAGAGAAAGTATGGTGAGAGAGAAAGTATAATGAGAGAGAAAGTGTGATGGAAAAAAAAAAAGAGAACAGTGAGTGTGATGGGAGAGATTGAGGAGAGAGAAAGTATGATGAAAGAGAAAATGTGTTGAGGAAAAAAAAGGAGGGAGTGTGACAAGAGAGATTGAGGAGAGAGAAAGTGTGATGAGAGCGAAAGTGTGATGAGAAAAAAAGAAAAAAGAGTGTGATGGGAAAGATTGAGAAGAGAGAAAGTATGATGAGAAAAAAAAAAGAAGGAAGAAAGTGATGAAAGAGATTGAGGAGAGAGAAAGTACGATGAGAGAGAAAGTGTAATGAGAAAAAAAAAGAGGAAAGAGAGTGTGATAGGAGAGATTAAGGAGAGAGAATGTGTGTGATAAAATGATGAGAGAGAAAATATGATGAGAGAGAATAAGGAGAGAGAAGTGATATGAAAGAAAAAATAAATAAATATATTTTGATATTTGATATTAAGGGAGAAAATTTTAGTTTTAGGTCAAGGGTATTTTGGGAATAAGGAAATATTTTGATTGATGAAAATAGGGTAATGACTCATTGAAGGGGAGGTACATGGGAATGAGTCATTACCCAATTTCAAGGATTCATTCCCTTATTTGTATTCTTATTCCTATAATCCAAACATTAACAATGGTAATCAATTATTCTCATTCCCATTCCCCACTCTTATTCCCCTAAACCAAACGCCCCCTAACACTTCGGACTCCATCTTCTTCCTCTAGTTTCTTGCTCTCTTGGCGGTTAGTCCATAGAAGAGCGACCTCGCTCTGATACCAATTGTTGGGACCGATGTGCCTGCTAGAGGGGTGGTGAATAGCGGCTCATCGCACGCTCGTCGGTTGCGTCTTGATGATGATATGCAGCGGAAATAAAATACAAGACTCACACAACGCTAACAAGTAGATTTACTTGGCATCCACCTCAAGAAGAGGTGACTAATCCAAGGATCCACACATGACACGCTATCTCCATTAATGAAAACCTCCTTCTTGGTCATAGCCGGAGGCGGAGAAGCCTCATACAAACTCACACACAACACAAACACAAATACAAATACAAGAAGAAACTCTAAGAATACAAGTGAATACACCTTTCTTCTTGCTACTTGTTGTTGCCTCTTGAACCTTGAAGATGCCCCTCAAGTGCTTTCAAGAACTGGCATGAGTGTTGGAGAAATCGCTGTGAAGATCGCTGAAAAATCACAGGAAGAAATCGCAAAGATCTGGCGAAGAAAACGCTCTGCCCAGGCTATATACAGTGCCTCCAATCGATTGAAATCAACCCCAATCGATTACCACGTCAGCACCGCGCCATCGCAGTTGTCCATCACCTGCATCCTGCGCAACGGTCACTTCCCAATCGATCGACCGATCGATTGGGACTACCTGAATCGATCGCTCGATCGATTCAGTGCCTTTCTGCGCTCTCGCGTCCACGTGAGAGCTTCTGCTGCCCAATCAATCAACCGATAGATTGGCAGCTCCCAATCGATCGCCCGATCGATTGGAAAAGTCTCTGTGCTCGCAATTTCATATTCCAATCGATCGACCGATCGATTGGTCCTTCCCACAATCGTAGGACAGTCCAAATCGATCGACTGATCGATTTGGACCCTGTTCAATCGATCGTTCGATCGATTGAACACTCTGAACTTGACTCAAACTCAAGTCCAAAGTCTCAAACCCAACTTCTGATCAATCATGACCTATTGGGTCTCCATGCCTAGCATTTGGCCATACCCGACCAATCTCGAACTAGCCTTCTAGCCTCCTCCATCAGCCTTGCATCCCTCGGATATCTCCTCATCCTTCACGCCTTACCTTCAGGAGCTTCCTTCGGCCTCATCCTAGTTGTCGAGTCTTCCTTGCCAAGTCATACCAGGACTTACCCTGCCAAGACCACATGCTTGGGCTTTCCAATTGCCTGGCTCCTCACCAGGACTTTCTCCTTTGCCAAGATCACACTTGAACTTTCCAACTGTCTGGTTCCTCACAAGGACTTTCTCCTGCCTAGCTCCTCACTAGGACTTTCTTGTTGTCTGACTCCTCACCAGGACTTTCTCCTTTGCCAAGATCACACTTGGACTTTCCAACTGTCTGGCTCCTCACCAGAACTTTCTCCTGCCTAGCTCCTCACTAGGACTTTCCCGCTGCCTGGCTCCTCACCAGGACTTTCCAAATGCCTAACATCCAGTTAGGACTTTCCCAGTCAAGTCTCCTGTCAACCTTGACCTACTTGACTTGTCTTCTCATCAACCTGGTCAACCCTTTGACCATCTCCATAACCGGACGATTGCTCCAACAATCTCCTTATATTGTCAAACATCAAAACTCAAATCCTGACTCAAGTTTGACTCAACTCAAGTTTAGTCAAACTGATCAAACTTGACCTAGAAAAATTGCCCCAACACATAGTACATCTAAAATTTTAGCATAAAGTTTATATCATCCATACAAGATATCCTGACAAAAATCTAATATATAAAAAAACATACCTTACTTTAGATTTTGGATATCTTAATATGGTGATAGAAATATGTAAGATCTGAAAATGATCATGGAAAATTATAATAGAATTAGAGATGTATATAATTTTTTAAAAAAATAATAGTAATATTTTTGACTGAAACACAGAGAAAAAATTAAAAGCTAAGATAAAAGATAACATATCTCAAAATGATCTACTTAGTAGGGGAATCGTCGGGATCCTCAGTCTCCTAGGACTCAAAATGATGTAGGCGCGACATCTGTGAATTGGGAGTGAACACTACTGTAAACGCTTGCATATAGTGAACTATCTCCTTAATTCAAGCATGTCACTTGCCCATCTCTCATACCTTTGCGTCCCTCTCAACCATTATTTCTTCCAATGATGAGAGTTGAGTCAATAAATCTTGATTTTCCACCCGTAATGCGTATACCTCAGTATATGAGGTAGAGGAACTAGGACACCCCCTGACCCCTAGAGCCCTCATTGTGTCAAAGATAACTTTGGCCTGAGAGTCAAACCCGTAGAGAGAGGTCTTCTTCCTTCTACCAACGACATCATAATAAATGTCATTAACCTCATTAGTGGAAAGAGGTTGTAACCCCTCTTCATGTGCACTAGGCTAAGATGCCTGTGCAATTCTAGTGGACATTACTTTCCATGTCAAAATAATAATTTTATTAACCTCCACATAAAGTCTACAAATATATACAAAAAAATAATATTCTTTTGTTAATTGCTAAGAAATGTCAATCGACAAATGACTCATCCTTCTTCTTATAGGTTTTGTTAAATATCTCTCAACAAGTGGTAGGTCTCTGTAATTCAGCAGCTTACGTATAGAGAATGCAAGTACATTAAAACTAATAAAAATATATATATAAGAAATTTTTATATAACTTAATTTTAAATTTACCAAGTCAAAGGCATGTCCCACGATAGAACAAGATCCAACAGTATAATGTGTGGTTGTGGATCCGGTGCTCAGCCCAGCAGGCTTTGAATTGGGATTGTCTCGAGCAATTGATGAATAGGACTGTCAATGTTGGGCAACCCAAATGGCCCCCTAAGCCTCCCAAACTACATCAGGGAACTCAAATGGCCTGGTGCCCCTCCTTCTCCACTTGTATAACATGTTCCTATACAGTTTAGCGTAGTTGTTGTTCTAATTTTTTTTAAAATTCAACCACGCCGCCCTCCTCCTAGACATACCTCTTCTACAATAATATATTTTTAGAATTAGTATCATGTTAATTTTAAATTACAAAATACATTTTATATTCAAAATACTTACCAATAATTCACCATAATAGAAGTCATTCATATCCTGATATGCAAGCCTCTATATAGTACCAAATAGGGATAATCATTCTTTAAACCTCTTGGATATGTAGGATGCAACCTGATGGTCATCTAAGACAAAGTTATATGGAAAATTATCATGTATGAGATATGTGTGATAAATAAAAAGAAGATTAAGTACTGGAATAATTACTAAATATATAAATACTTATTAGTCACTAGAAACCCTCAAAAAAATCTAGCTACCATGTGCTCTATGTCCTGACAGCATAACTATATATACAAAATCACAGTATAAGACACACATTTGAAATAATAATATGTTCTAACTAGGGGATGAAAAAAAATTCATATAATATACCATGATATTGTTACTAATTTTTAATCACCTGATGTCATTCTGAATCAACTAAATTAATATTGTGCAAGTTCTCATCACTAGACTCTATTAGTATATCAACCTCCTCACTTCTAGATATCTCTCCATCATCTATTTCTTCATAAGTGATATTAACATCTATAAATAATTGTGATATAGATTGTATTTCTGAATCAACTGAGTATATCTTGACTTCTTTATTTTGATATGCATCATGGTTTTGAGAAATTATGGTGTTCGACATTTTTATAGTTGATTGAGGCTTTATTTGATACACTGCAAACCATATACTAGGTCTTCTTCTCTTTGTTGGGTACTCAAGATAGAATAATTGACCAGCTTGCACCACGAAGATAAAAGACTCAAACTTGTTGAATCTTTTATTTGTGTCAACATCAACTAATTTGTAGAAACGATGTATTCTAGTACCTATTCTTAGAGTTGGATCATACCCTGAACATCTGAATAATACACACATTTTTAAAGGTAAAGCAGAATACTTAACCTCCATGATTTTCTCAAGTCTACCATAATGATCAAATTAAATATCATTGTTATTTGTGGATCATTTTACGTAAACAGTAGAATTATACATAAAAAAAAAAAAGGTAGATCCGCTACCTTAGCGGCCCCCTAGTGAATTATACATAAGCCATTGTGAATCCTTCACATGAAATTTAAATTCATTAACATAATAACCTGAGTAGACTATTATGTTATGGAAAGGTCCTAATGCAAGATCTTTTAGCCTTTCATCTTGCACATTTGATATTCTACGGTAATTCACTTATAAGAGTAGTTATGATATAAATTATATGTATATATAGTACAGTTGCATTGTAATAAATAATTAAATCGCTAATTTACATAAATTTGAAACCAAAATCCAAATTCATCCTTTAACTTGTAATCTACCTCACTTGCACTTATTGATGGATTTTGTAAGTGTAGTTATTGTTCGTGCAAGCTATCAAAGAATATAATTTGAAGACATATTAGACAACATGTCAAATATACAGACAGCCATGTGTGTGTATATATTTGAATTATTACCTTATGTATGGTTTAACATCTTTACAGTTCAGGAGTATATATGTTTGCAGTATGATATTCTTGTTTATTTAACCGTCTAGAAATAATTGCACTCATTGTCTTACCAGAAAACTTGAAATAGAAAGCATCTCCGGATCAATTGGTTGACTATCATTGGAATTTCAAGAATGCTTATGATTTCTAGTTTTCACATTATTAGCAAAATAATATAAGCAGAAGGAAGTTGCTTATTCAACCAAATATATAGTACATATTGATCCCTCAACTCTTACTTTATTACAAACATTATTCTTTAATTTTCTCAAAAACCCTTTCAAATGGATACATCCATTTGTATTGCACAAGACCTCCTAGTTGTACCTCACAATATAAATAAACGGGTAGATGTTCCATTGAATCAAAAAAATTATGTGAGAATATGTGCTTAAACTTGCAGAGTATCATTGGAATGTCTGTTTGAAGCTGAAGCATATCAAATGTCATAATAACTCTTAAAGTCAAATCTCTAAAAAAATAGACTCAATTCTGTAAGTGCTTGTCAAACATTATTAGGAAGTAGGTTATGGAAATCTATTAGAATTGGTCTTTGCATGAACATGTGACAATCGTGACTCTTCATTCCAAACATTTTAAATTTATTTATATCCACACAGTGAGACATATTTGAGGTATATCTATTAGGAAATTTGATTGCTTTCAACCAAGTACATAATGTTTACTTATCTTCTTTGTCCAATGTATAACAAGCCTTCGGATATTATCAGTTGTTTCATTTTGAAGCAACTTAGGTATGCTTACTAATTCTTTTAATTCCTCACGTAATTTTATTGTATCTTTAGTTTTTCCATGAACATTCATCACAGTATTAAAGATGTTATTGAAGAAATTTTTATCAACATGCATCACATCTAAATTATGTTGAATGAGCAAATACTTCTAATATGGAAGCTCCCAAAATATGTTTCTTTTCCTCCAATCATAATTGTTCACTCTAACAATGTACATATTTATATCATCAAAATCATCCTAATATATTGGTACAAATCTATATCTGTCAATTTCATTAAGAACTCCTTCACCTGACTTCCATACTGGGGGAATTTTCTTAACCATTTAATTCCTTTTGAAATATTTCTTATTTCGCCTGAATAGGTGATTAACTAGTAAAAATTTATGATGATTATCAAACCAGGATATCTTTCCACTACAAGATAATGAAAATACATCAGACTCCTCATGCAATATAGACATGCTAACTTGTCAACCGTGCTCCATCTTGACAACATTGAGTATACTGAAAAATCACCAATCATCCATAACAAAGCGGCATGCATTGTAAAATTTGATTTACTTACAATGTCATAAGTCTCCGACCTTATATTCCATAAATGATTCAGCTTTGCAATCAAAGGTTATAAAATCATAGTCATTTGCCCCTTTGGATTCTTAGGACCTAGAATAAGCACAGTAAGAAACATGAATTTGTCTTTCATGCATATCCATGGTAGTAAGTTATATGGTGTTAATATAACTGGCCAAAATAAATATTTTTGTCTATAACTTCCAAATGGCTGAAATTCATCTGCGAAAAGTCTAAGTCTCACATTAGTGATATATGTTGGTCCCCTGGCGGCTATGTAGAGGGGGTCAATAGCCTAAAATAAGAAAATGAACATCTTTCTCGACTTACAGCTTTATTAAAATAAACACTTGCATAAAAGAAATTAAGAAACTAATTAAAGAGAGAAAGAGACAGAGATTTTACTTGATTTGCAATTAGAAGATTGTTGATCCAAGACGTTGAAAGCCCACTAAAGTCTCCTTCAGGCGAAGAAGCCTCTTATAGTAGTCAAAGCACACAATTACAAAGCTAAACTCAAATAGAATTGTGTTCAAGTGTTCTATTTAGCTTTTAGGATCACGACTGTATTTATAGCCCTGATTGGGGTGTCTGGAAAGGTTCTAGGTGCCTGAACGTGGATAAAATTTTATTTAGGTCGCAACGGATCGTGACACATTAAATTTTGATAAACTTTTTGGTCTGGGCACCTAAAGGGGTTCTGGGCGCCCGGACAGTGTTGATACGGCCCCCACTAGGCTAGGCGCCCAGGTGATCCGAGAGTGCCCGAACCAAAGTCAACCTCCCTGTTGACTTTTCGGTTTGGGCTCTCGCTCCGACTCTGCTCACTTAGGTGATTTCGACCATCCTGAATAGGGCTCATCCAAACTCATTTTCTGACATTCTCGACCAACCTTCCGCTCTGACTTTTTGTCCCTCAGAATCGCTACGCGCTTCCTTCTCGTCCGCCAGCGTACTTCGCTCGCTTGGGTTATTTCGGCCATCCAGAATAGGGCACACCCAAACTCACTTTCCTACCTTCTCAAGCAACCTTCCGCTCCAGCTTCTCGTCCCTCTAAATCGTTGCATGCTTACTTCTCGTCCGCCAGCGTACTCTTTCGCAGCACCTCGTCCCTTAGATACACCGAGCCCGTCGACTCTCTCTCGTGTCGTCTTTCTCGTTAGTTACATCTTTCGCTCGACCTCCTCTACTACTAAGTTCCTGCACACTTAGACACAAGGATACCAAAATATAATAGGACCTAACTTGACTTGGTTAATCACATTAAAACTATCACGGAGTATTTACAATCTCTCTCTTTTTGATGTAAGCATTCCCAAGTTGAGTTAGGGTAAACCACAAACAAGTAACAGTAAAAAAGAATTGCAAGTACATGATTTTTAAAAAATGTACTACCCTCCCCCTACACTTAATCTCTAATTATCCACCTTTGATCACATTAAAAATGGGGTATTCCATGAAAATAACTTTAAAATGAATTTAAATCATAGTGTAAGGGATAAAAATAAGATGATTATTATCGAAAAAATAAAAAATATTTTTAATTATTCAAAACTTCAAAGAATTTTTATAATGGTTAAGCATAAATATCCAAAGCTGAAATAAAATTTTCATGAAATTTTGAATTTAATTTAAGCAGTAATAAATAAAGATTCATTTTCACTAAAATTTTCTTAAAAATGGTTTCTGAACTCAAAAAATCGTGAGAAGTTTTTTAATAATGTAATAGAGGAAGTATTTTTTAGAAAAAAAAATAAACTTTCAAAAATTTTAATTTTTAAGAATTTTTAATATTAAAAATTTTTATTTGGATAAATAATTTATAGAAAATTTATCAATGGTCACAAAACTTTTGAGAATATTTTTTTAGATGGAGAAAATTATAAAGTTTCACAAAAAAATAAGTTTTGTGAAAAAATAGCATTGCAAGATATTTTTAAATTAAGAAATATAATTTTTTTTGTTAGAAAATTAAAAACTAATATAATAATCAAAAATTATGATAATTTTTCTACCGATAGAAAATGAAGTCATCTTTCTAAAAATTTTAAATTATAATAATTTCTAACAAAAATTATACAAAGAAATTTATTTGAAGGCATTAGACAATTTTAAAAAAAACTCTAATTCAATTAAAGAATAGTACATGCATAATGATTTTTAATTTAAACAAGATTTTGGAACCGAATAGAGGTTCTCTTCAACTGGGTTAATTAAAAAAATTTTAAGAATATACTTTGGTGATAATTTTTTAATTTGGCGCTGATGATATCTAAAATGTCAATTTAATCAATTATAATTTCGAGATTGTTGAAAATGTGGGCATGCAAGATTTTTTATTTCTATTTTTAATTTTTTTATTTTCCGTTTTTATTTTATCGAAATCTCCTAATCGATAAAACATTGCTAAAGTTCCTTTTAACTTATTATTTTATTTTAATAAACTTTTATTTTCTATTTCTAATTTGCAAGAATTTTTTGATAATATTTTTATAAATTTAAACAATTTATCCGAAGGTATAGATCGTACCTGACTTACCTGACTTACCTTGTCGATCTGAGAATCTGATGCTCCCCCTGTAGAGCTGCTTTCTTCTAATGTTCTTCCCCTTTCATTGATGCTCTCGATGCTCATCTTGTTGGTTGCTACTCCAGAATATCGTACTGGTTCCCCTGTACAAAAATTTTGTACAAGTCCTGAACCATTCCTAACAACGTATTGTGTTCTTTAGAAATTAAATTTGGAATCGCAAACAAAACTTAACATTATTGATTCCAAATTCAACTTATTTGTTCTTAGAGGTTTAGACCCGGATCGTAAACGATGCTTAACATTATTGATCCAAATCCACCCATATTACAAATTCAATTAAATATTAATTTCAGATATTGGCTTCCAGGTTAAACATGGCGAGGCACTAGACCTTCTTGGGTATGGGAGCATCCACCACTTCCTAGACAAAGCCTTTCAACGAAATTTAATATTTAATTTCCTTATAGTAACCTTAGGTTTAACCAAAAAGAATAATCGAATCACAAGTTCGAAAAATAAAAGAAACACAAAATCAAAAACATAAATTCGATAACCTAGATTCATTAGCCTCTTGTGTTTGGTATTTCAAGATCTAAATAAAAGGATGAACTAGTTATGATGCGGAAACTAATAACTAATTATACCTTTTATAGCTTATAGACCTCACGATATTCTACCGTATTCCTCTTCTTATCTTGGACGTCGTGTGAGCGACGATCTACCGAGATGAGAATCCACCCAAGCCTCCTTCTTCTCCTTGCAAATTTCGGCCACCAAGAATCTCCTAGAGATGAAGGTCTTTGGCCACCAACCAAGCTCCAAGGGATGCAAAGAAACAAAGCCTCCTTTCTCTACTTCTTCTCCAAGCAAAATCCGGCCACCAAGGGTCTCCTAGAGAATTGATGTCGCCGGCCAAGGAAGAAGAAAAGGGGAAGAGGAAGAAGAGAGGGAGGGTCGGCCACCACAAAGAAGAGAAGAGATAAATACTAGATGTATATTCTTATGAGGTGAGGCACCTCCACCCTCTCTTTTATATTCCTTGGTCTTGGTAAATAAGGAAAGCTTTAATAAAAACTTCCTTATTTTCTTTGTCATAGAAAGGAAAATTTAATTGATTAAAAAAAATTCATTATCTCTATCAATGTGGTGGTTGGTCACCTCAATTACTCCAAATAAGGAAAGTTTTAAACACAAAATTAAAACTTCCTAATTTGTTTCCGAAAATTTTAAAAATAAAATTTCTCTTTAAAAATGTCCTTCATGATTACAATAAGGAAAGTTTTCTCAAAATTAAAATCTTTCTTTCAATCTACAAATAAAGAAAGATATCAAATCTTTTCTCTTAATCTTTTGTAGAAACTATAAAAGGAAATATTTAAATTTTAAAACTCTCTTTTAAAATCATGAGGATGATTATAAAAAAGGAAAGTTTTATCAAATATTAAAATCTTTCTTTTAACTACAAATAAGGAAAGATATTAAACTTTTCTCTTAATCTTTTGTAGAAAACTATAAAAAGAAAGATTTAAATTTTAAACTCTTTTTTAAAATCATGGCTTCCACATAATAAAAGATTTTAAAAATAAAATCCTTTTAATTTATTTTGGTCGGCCACCTAAGCTTGGGTTCAAGCTAGGGCTGGCCACCAACTCACCTTGGTTTGGCCGGCCCTAGCTTGGGCTCCAAGCTAGGCCTGGCCGACCACCTTAAGGTGGATAAGAAGGTGGGTATAAGACTTTATAAATAAGAGGCTACGATAAACTTTCATTGTCTTTATGTAGGTATTCGGCTATAAGAGTTATTCTGCTAATTTCCTCGACCTCGGATTCTTCTAACGACGACTCGGTGTCCATCGAGGAGTTGGATTTGTTTTTTTCTGGTTCTTCAAAGAGCTTCAAGAACTTTTCCCAAAGTTCTTTTGCACTCTCGTATTTTTGAATTCTGTCAAGATCCTGGGCGGGCAGAATGCTCAGAAGGTGAAACTCCGCCTTACCATTTGCCATAAAATTGTTGCGGTGCTTCTCAGTCCATCGATGCTCCTCAAGTTCTTTTCCTTCTTCACTTTTGGGCATATCAAAATTGTACTTAATCATTAGTAAAATATTAAAATCGATTTTAAAATATACCTCCATTCGACGTCTTCAAAATGCGAACTCCCCCTCAAATATTAGTGGGCAAATGCTAGGTCCGACCATTTCTTGTGTTTCGATCGGCGGTTAGTCCTTCTAAAGTGACCTTGCTCTGATATCACTTGTTGGTCCCCTGGCAGTCGGCTAGAGGGGGTGAATAGCCTGAAATAAGAAAACAAACACCTTTATTGACTTACAACTTTATTAAAATAAACACTTGCATAAAAGGAATTAAGAAACTAATTAATGAGAGAAATTAAAGAGACACAGAGATTTTACTTGGTTTGTAATTAGAAGATTGCTAATCCAAGAAGTTGGAAGCTCACTAAAGTCTCCTTCTGATGAAGAAGCCTCTTATAGAAGTCAAAGCACACAATTACAAAGCCAAACTCAAATAGAATTTTTTTTCAAGTGTTCTATTTAGCTTCTGAGATGAGGGTTGTGTTTATATCACTAATCGGGGTGCCTAGAAGGGTTCCAGGTGTCTGGACGTAGATAAAATTTTATCTAGGTCACAACGGATCGTGATACATTGAGTTCAATAAACTTTCTAGTTCGGGTGCCTAAAGGGGTTCCGGGTGCCCGGGCGGTGTCGATACGACCCCCGTTGGGCGAGGTGCCCCGAGGGTGCCCAAGTGATCCGGGTGCCCAGACTAGGTCCGAGTGCTTGGACCAAAGTCAACCTCCCTAATGAGTTTTCGATCCGGGCTCTAGCTCCAGCTCCACTCACTTGGGTGATTTTGGCCATTCGGAATAGGGCTCACCCGAACCCATTTTATGACCTTCTCGAGCAACCTTCCACTCTGGCTTCTCGTCCCTCAGAACGGCGGCGTGTTTCCTTCTCATTCACCAGCGTACTCCGCTCACTTTGATGATTTCGGTCATCCGGAATAAGGCTCACCCGAACTCATTTTCCGACCTTCTCGAGCAACCTTCCGCTCCAACTTCTTGTCCCTTGGAATCATCGCGCGTTTCCTTCTCGTCTGCCAGCGTATTCTTCCGTAGCACCTCGTCCCTCAGACGCACCAAGCTCGTCGACTCTCTCCGGTGTTGTCCTTTTCGCTAGCTGCGTCTTTCGCTCGACCTCCTCTACTCCTAAGTTCCTACACACTTAGACACAAGGATATCAAAACATAATAAGATCTAACTTGACTTGGTTGATCACATCAAAACTATCACGAGGTACTTACAGTTTCGTTGTAAATGAGAAAAATATTGTATCAAGATGTTTCCGTGTAGGGGAGTCACAAGGATGACACATTATATCTCCTTCGTGTACATGGTTTTGATGTCACCTCATGTAGCTTGTTGTTGTGATAGATGCATACAAGTGTTACAGTCTAGCAGTTAACGGAAAATAATACATGACTTTCAAGGGAATATTTTTCTTCTTCTTCCCAGATAAGCGACTATTCTATTTATAACTAGGATGATTACACATTCTGTATTTCATCAGTTCGTTATCTTTATTTCAAAAGATCATACAGTTATTGATGCCACAATGAATCTTCTCTACTGGTAAACTCAAATATCTAATCAATTTCTTTGTATTATAGAAGCTATCAGTCATGCAGTTATTAGCAGTGATTAACTGTGACATCAATTGACACATGTCATCGTAATATCGTTCAGAGAAATGATGTTATGCTTTCATGTTTCGTAATATTATAGTAGCTGATAGTTGAGAATAATAAAAAAAAATACATTCCCATAATTTTCTTTCACTAGCTTTTAACATGTCATACATGTTCTAAAGTTCAAACGTAGGTGTTTCCTTTATATTCGATTGATCATGTGCATTTATTGCATCATAAACTATTAATTGTATTGCATTCATAGGCCTTGATGATTCCTATGGAGCAATCGGGCAGGATGACGAAGCAATAGAAAGTCCAATTTAATCAAATACATACCACTCTCCATGATAATACTAATTGTATTAATTTGGAACAAACTCATACCTATATATATATATATGAGTTTTCACTGTATCTTCATCATGGAAAACTATATTTCTATATCCGTACTAATTACATGGACATTTTAATTCAATACCATTAAGCATTCTGGATGAGACTTAGTAAACTCATCAACCCAATAAAAAATTCTTGACTGATAAATTTATTATCTAACATATTGTACATTCAAATCTTATTTATATATATTGCATCTTAATGAGAATAAAATTCTCAACAAAGTTAATCATGTTAAACTAAGCATGTTTATATTTAAATTATTTTGATGGTTAAGGTTATATCTCTGTCTCAGTAAATGATATTCTCATACTTATGAATACAAAGATTTATTCTTACCATTTTTGTGCTATAAAGTTTTTTACTCACCAAGCTTACTGTTATCTTATCTAATATCAAAACTATTGTTTTTCTAATTCTTGATTTTAATACTAAACTCGGCTATGCAGCAGTAATTAATTAGACATTTGGGAAAATAAAGTAAAAAAAAAACATAACTTTGAGAATAGCATACACTCGTATTATCCAAGTATCTTGTAAGTGATAAACTTTTGTCCTTATGATATAACATAGACGGTGGACACATGGTAATTATAGCGAAATGGTCAGAGGTCGATCCCCCGGGGTGATGAATGACATGGTCGATCTCATCATACGCTCAACGTCTATGTACCTACATAAATCTCCGTTCATATCCATGAAACCGTTAAAATAGCGGATCTACCTTTTAGATATATATATATATAGAACAGCAAAATTGTTCTAAAAACCCAAACATACATGGAACATACACATAATATAATGACACTACAAGATTAGTCAAGTTCACTAGCACAACAAGCGCACAAGCATAGCAGCCTCAGAAGTACATCCAGTCTTGTAAACACAATGCGAGTTCGTAGGCAGCCTCGCAAGCATACATGACCTTGAAGGAGAAAGCTTTACCTTGCGACGGAGAGGAGCAGACAGACAGAGCTTGAAGGAGTGCTCATTGACGACGAAGAGCTAAGGCATAGTGACAACGCCGGAGAGGAGTTGGATTCTGGAGAGGAGAAGGAGGTTGAGCACACTGATGCGCGGACACCAAAAAGCACCAATGACTCAGGAACGCCGAAGAGAGTGTTGAGGAGGGTGGAGACGAGGCTGAGGCCGATGGACACAAGGCTGAGGACGCACGAAGGGACGCTAGAGAACTCACGACAGACTAGCCGAAGAGGATGCACCAAAGACAACAAGCTAGAGAGGAAGCGCACCAGAGATGTCGCGGACGGTCGTCGAACAAGATTGTCGGAGGGTGAGAGAGAAGGGAGATCGATCGCATGAATATGAGATCGGGCCGGAAACTCTATATTATTTTGATTTTACTGACGGAAGTTTAAATATTCTATCATTATTTTCATAATTTAGCGATGAAATTTTGTCGTCAAATAGAGATGAATTATTAATTTTATCGCTAAATTTGTCGCTAATTCCTGAATTTCCTGGAGAGTAAATAAATTATTGTTTAATATTTATATCATATACAGTGAAGTATATATGTTGATGAGATAAAAATTTCATTGAGTACTAAAGCCTTAAAATGAAGGAAGGAGGTGATTAACATCGATAACTCCTTTTGTGTCGAATTTAGTTACAACAAATCGAAGGATTCATCTCATAGTCATGGTGATGTAAGTATATATAAGAGCCTCTTTATGGATAAGTTGAGTCTTGCTAAAAAAATATTTTTTTTGCTAGAAGAAGTTAAAAGAGACAAATCTAAGAGAGACGTGGACCAGACTATCCTTTATAACTCCATACACTAAAAGTAATATTAATTTTGCTAACAGTTATATAAATGCGTTTCTTAAGCAAATGAATTAATTGTTGTTGTCCTTTTAACCTCGTTCAATTATCCGATTATCATAGTAATAGAGGAATGGCTAACACCATAGGATAAGAATGATAAAATTATGTTTTTAAAAATAATTTTTTAAGGTGTATAAGATTGATACCTCAAAGGTTAAGTTATATGACATAAAATTTATTAATATTTTTTAAAAATAAATTCTTCATAAATAAATCATTTGTGTTAGAGCATCTGCAATGCTCCGTTAATAGGAGGCATTAACATACGTTGTGGAGGGGTGTTATAACACCCCTCCACTTGAACGCGTTCAAGCAACGTACTTGGCTGGCCCACTCCACATGTATGTTTTTTTATTATTATTAAAAAATTAAAATTTTAAAATTAATAATTGAATAAAACGGTTATAACGACTACTTTTTAACGACTAGTTAAAATAATAATAATAATTTAAATATTTTAAAATATATTTATTTAATATGATATAATTTTAAGATAATTGAGTAGATTGTAGGACCCATAAATCATGAATATTAATGTTAAAAGAAATGTGGATGAGAGAAATATGTTGTTATAATGAGTATGTGACAATCGATCATATATTTTTTGATGAAATGACGGATATTATAATGATGATACATTGTGAATGCCCTTAGTTCATATAAATGTTTTGGTCAATGTGGAGCCAGAAAATCAAGAAGACAAAATATTGACAAACAAGAGCTTATACCTAAATGCTTTGAGGGAACAAGCTAGGTTTTAAGGGTGGAGAAATGTTTCGCCTTCTAAGAGCTTTTAGAAAGGATTTACAATAAGTTTCAACTCATGTGGCAAAAGGCGATTCGTTCGCCCCATCGCCCCAGTCAACCCGTCCCTAGGCCAACAAGGAGGAGGTAAATCATGGGTGACTACTAGCCATTAGTCAAATGGTCAAGACATGAGGGAGGTTATGCTCGGTCACGCCAAGTTTCGACCCCAAGACCTCATATGACAACACCTCATGTCTTAACTTTCGCACCACCTCGAGGGGACTACAAGTTTCAACTCATGCATGCATGGAATATTAATTATATTCTTGTATAAAGTTATAAATAGATTCATACATGGAATTTTATATTCTTGTAAAGTTATAGAAAACAGTCGACTACAATTACAATCTAGCTCTAATTTTATATAATTAAGACAGATCATATAATCGCGATACAACAAAGTTTCCTCCATTTGGAGTGCATGCAGATCATATTCATTCATTCGAGAAATCGACGGGAGACAATAAAGTATGAATTAATGCTTTTACCAAAACTACGAGAGATGGATTTATGATCGCCCTAACCAGCTAAACAATTTTCATGCATGCAGCAACCTACCTCTTAGGCCTCAGCATTAATCTATATATCAGAGTTAAGGATAACCCTGTGGAAGAAAAGCCCTTAGGCCTAAGAAGTCTCTTGTTATCCCATCATTCCCAGCTCTTCCTCCTCCTTCAATATTGTTTCCTTGGGTTCTTACCATGCCTTCCATGTAGCTGCTACTCCCTTCCCTTTTTGAACCTATCATTCCACCAAATGCATCCTCGAATGACCCACCAAACCCTGGAGTAGAAGTTGATGAGCAGAGGGGGTTGCTGTTCATCATCATGTCTTCAAGGAGATGAGTAGGTGCTGTTCCTCGTCCACCAATGTCCGTACTAGCTTCCATGCCGAGGCCAAATCCATTAGAGGCTGAAGAAGAAGAGTAATGGCTAGTGTGAGGTGCCATTTGAGGTCTGCCAGTACTTAGAGTTGCACCCATCTGGGCTGCCTTCTGCAGCAATGCAGTGGCTGACATGTGCGGAAGAGTAAGAGGAGGAGGAGGGGGAGGAGGAAGGTTGTCATGATTAGGGTACGCGTGATGATCCTGTTCCAGCAGCCTTGTGGAATAAACAGTTGGGAGTTGACCGAGACCATGGTGGTTGAGGGAGTTAGATGAGGTGCTGCCTTGGCAATTCAGCCATGGCGGGATAGTACTGCTGAACTGCTCCATCTGTTGCACTTCTTGGTGAGTGTTATGGAAGTGGAGAGAGAAGGGCTCGAGAGATGCTGCTGCTGCTGCTGCTGAGTGAGAGATTAATTGAAGTGGGTGGTGAGCTGACATGGGGTTTGCTGCGATGCCCCTTGAACTCTCTTCAGCTGCCAGGGCATCACAAAATGCTCTGTGAGTGATGAAACTGTCCCTCCTGCACCACCACCACCAGCAGCGACTTTAATTAAAAAGAATTACAATCTTTCACAAAAGGCTGCGCCAAACTCCAAAAAGAGACTCCACTTTAATGGGGATCGAAAGGGGGAAAAAAAAGAGTTATATATATATAGGAGTTAGATTGGTGGGTAGCTGTGTACCTCGAGAACAGGGTGCCACAATCGCACCTGTATTCCTTGGTGCCACAGATCTTGGAGTGAGCCTTCCAATCGGACTGGACTGCATATTTTTTGGAGCACTTGTCGCACTTCCACTTCTTCTCGCCGTGCTTCCGGCTGAAGTGCTTCTTGATGCCAGTGAGGTCGCCGAGAGCCCGAGAAGGGTCGTGGTGGACGCACGTCTGCTCGGGGCAGATGTACACCTTCTTCCTCACCTCCTTGGGCCTCTGCTTGAGCTTCCATGGGAGGTTGTGGCCCCTCCTGTGGAGCTGCAGGTTTTGATCCCTCTGAAACCCTTTGTTGCAGATCTCGCACACAAACCTGTTGGTCGCCATCAGTGTCTTGGGAGTCAGTGCCACAACCTCGGCTTCTGGATCTGATCGTTAAAATCAACATCCAAAGTTTAATTTGCATTCAGAAAGAAAAACGTGAGAAAATTGTTAGACATATTGATCAGAAACCTGGATTTCCTGGGAGATTCCTCTTTTTCTTGTTACTTGAGTTATTTGGATTTGTGGAGGCCAACGAGGACTGTTGGTTGGATGAGACACTGGCTTCCCCGGAAGGAGAGGTGAGATTGGACATGTTCTCCTCCACGACTTGGTGTTTTGGATGAATTCTGATTATCCCTTTCATGGTTAATTTCTGATCCGAATTCAGTGCGAAAGATTTGAAAAGAGATCTGATCAATCAACAGCTCAATCAGTCAAAAAACAGAAAAGAAAAAGGATCAGATCTGTGCTTTCCCTGAAAAAAAAGGAGGAAGATCTATGAATTAGTTGACAGAAGATTAACAGAAATGAAAAGTACAAACAATCTCGAAGTGCACCTTCAAATGAACTCTACATAAAATCTCTAGCTAGCTAGTTGCTCGTAAGCACTTTCTTTTCCTCCAGATCTTGCAAGATAAGAAGAACACACATACATATATGTATATAGAAGTAAAGAAATAAGAGTGGAAAATCATCTTCTTCTACAAAACTATAGCTCCCTGATCGAACATGCAAAACTTTGAAGGAGAAATCAAAGAACAAACAGATAAGTGAGATCTATGTATGCTTAATTACCATGAACTAGTACGTAGTTGCCAAAAAAATTCAGGCGACCATATGATCTAGCTAGTTACCAAAAGGCTCTTCTGATTTCAATAAATCAAGCAAAGAAATCATGCTCTGAGAGAGAGGGGGAGAAAGAGAGAGGGAGGAAGCATATGGATGAGATTAATGAGAGAAGGAAGTAAAGGTGGAATGAACCGTACAGCCTAGAATAATTCACCAAATAAGATAGCCGACTCTGACGCTAGCATTTCTGTCTTTTGCTTTGTCCCTTAGCTACATATCTACGCAGACCAAGAAATTCCTTTACTCCTCCCTGTCTACTGTAAAAAATTATAATTAAACAGATTTTACCATCTAAATTAGTTAAACAGCCAGAGTTAATATGCATAGTTGTTCTCCATAAGTAGGATTATTAGCTAAACCAGGCAGGCAGCTACCCTGTTCATTGTGTAGAATAATATAAATCAGAGGGCATCTACTTCCACTTAATTACATGTATCCATGCAGTTGCTGTGCATACTGTCTGTGTACTGTGTTTATACAGTGTGCAGTGTACTTTTAACTTTAGTCGGTTAGATATTTACTGCTCTGGTTGATTAATTTGAGCTCTCTTTTTTTTTTTGCCTTTGTTTTATTTTTCCCTGTGTGGTCTGAGAAATTAGGTTATTGCACAATAAAATCTATGCAGTACTCAATTCTAAAATGATCAAGGAACCCTCACAATTAGCATCAAAATGAGTTTCTGCATGGATCATGATGCATGTTTCCAGACTGTTTTCAGGCTGAAAAAAATCAAAAATTCTCTGGCGTCCAATCAAAACGATGAGGCATATATATATATAAGGAACAGAAATCTCGTGAGGTGTTTCAGAGCTCTATTTGGGTAATATTCCTTGCAATCCAAGGAAGGCATAGGCGACCGTGAGCCCCCTCTCACTCCCTTGTCCATTTGTTCATAGAATAACCCTAACATTCACTCATACCCTTGTTCCATGTTGCACTAAAAATATAAATTAATCAGGAAAAAAAATTGTGTATATATGTTTTTTTCTTTCATGTGATCCTGACGCAGTAGAATCTCAAGGAAAATATCGATGAAAATATAGAGTATGCGTTTATAAATATATATATATATATATATATATATATATATATATATATATATATATATATATATATATATATATATATATAGGCCTTCAGAAAGACATTAATCAGGAGCAGTACTGCTAGCTTTCTTCATGGGTACTGCTGCGAGGAACATAATGGTACAAATATATTATTGTTTTTTACAATTTTTAAGTGACAATAATTCTCTTAGTCGGAACGTGAACGTTTTGTCGTCTACGATGGCAATCAGAAATGTGGCCATGTTAATGGGGAAGAGAGGAGGAATACAGCTAATATTAGGGCCTGTGTGTCTCCTTTTTTAATGAAAGGGATGCAGTATAGGGTTGTCTCTTTAAATATTTGGGTGTTTAATAGATAAATAAATAAAATTAATTATGTGATTTTAAAATGAAGAAATTAAGAAAGGATGAACAAATAGGAAAAATGAATGAATGAATGAATGAATGGCTCCACGAGTGATGCGTAAAGATGCATGAATCGTCTGTACCTGCTACAAGATTTGTAATGCACAGAAAATCCCAGGGAGGAAACAATTATAGGAGGAGGAAAGCTGTAGGTCCAGAATTTAAGGAGATCATTTATTCTCTTCGCATTGTTGTAGAATTAAGTAGAAAATCACGAATCTATTGTAAAAGGAAGATAGAAGATATATATAGATTTTAACCGTAATTAAATATATAGGATAAAACTTCAACTTGGAAAAGGAAAAAAATGGCTTTTATATGATTAGTTATAGGGCTGTAAGGAAACTAAATCGAATTAAACTTTGAAGAGTTTTAAGTTTATTTGATTAGGTAATCTAGCTAAGACGAGTTTAAAATGAACTAATCTATTAAATTGATTATTTAAATTTGGCTTGGTTTATTTTTTATGAGCTTCGGCTTAGTTTAAACTTGGCTTAGGCTTGATTCATTTAGATGTTATTGAGCACTCAATTCAAATTTATTTAAAACTTTGCTTATTTGATTGATTATTAAGTTTGATGATTCAAATTTATTTCTTCATTTTAAATTTTTTTTTTTAATTTATCTAACACGTTGATAAAAATTTTATTAATGAATATTGTTCATTAACATTGTTCACTAACATTATTCATGAACATTAACGTGCTCAACATATATGTGTTCAAGCTTATTTGTTTAGTTTAATAAATTATTTAAATTTATTTATTTAATTGATCTTATATATTGAACGAACATAAATAAAATTTTAACAAGCCGAATACTAAACTTATTCATAAATGTTGAATTCATATTCATTTACCGTCCTAATTAGTTAATTATAGCTCCAATGGCCTATTGCTACTATTATTTAAGTAAATTTAATTATACACACACTTTTTTTAAAAAAAATATTTCTTTAGTTTTTTTATCCAGAAAATACTTGTATTCCAATATTATTATGATAATTAACATCGTACGTACTTGTTATTATGTATACCGGTTGCGGCCATAACTGATATAATAATAAAATTCCTCGGGCTTTTTCAAAATTATAAATATTAAAACATTCTTTATCGATTTAGTTAAAATGATTCAAATTTGATTAAAATGGTTCTACCATAGTTATGACCTATTATAATGTTAAAGAAAAATTAAGTTGAAGTGATCTATGTTATATTAGCTATGTATTTAAGTTCAACCTCAATTTTTGTAAGTTGAACTGAGGGTGTACACAAATCTTACACTTAGATCAACATCTTCAATTAATGTTATAGCAAAGCTAACTATATTCATCTCAGGCACTCCTCGCAACATCTCCAGATTATATGAAAAAAGGTTAGTTAATTAACTAAAGGGTGGAAAGAATTTTTTCTTCAAGGGCATGTGCCCATCAAAAATTCAACCCTTATCCCATTGTAAAAAATTTATCTTCTTCTAATCAACTGAGTATCCTATGGGACTCAGCTTCTTCATCATAATACAATATGTAGTTGCTCAGGCGCATGTCAATCTTGAGATACTAGAATTGTAACTTCCTCAACAACTATGTGCATTGCCCAAAATTTGACTCCATATGATTTGAATGAATCCATTAAACTATTGTGCTAATGCTAGGTTATTCCCCGGAAGGAACGCGTTGCAGGGTCCGACTGTAACGTCTCGGCAAGGACCGCTACATCTCCAGAACTCGGGTGTAGTGATAAATATGCAAGAGTTCGCGTTACAGGGTCCGACTGTAACGTCTCAGCAAGGACCGCTACATCTCCATGAGAACTTGGGTGTAGTGTTAAATAGGCAAGAGTTCTCACACCATAGGTTAGATAAGAACAAATATGATAGGAAAACTAATAATCTAAGATTTGGAACATGGAATATAGGAACTCTCACTGGTAAATCAATGGAGGTAGTAGATATGATGATTAGGAGAAAAATTAATATTTTATGTGTACAAGAGACAAAATGGACAGGTGAGAAGGCAAAGATGATAGAGAACTCGGGTTTTAAGTTATGGTACACTGGAAAAAGTAAAACAAGAAATGGAGTGGGTATTATTGTAGATAGTTTGTTAAAGGATGAAGTTGTAGGAGTAGTTAGAAAAGGGGATAGAATTATAACTCTTAAGATAATAGTGGCGAAAGAAACTATGAACATAATTAGCGTATATGCACCACAAGTAGGATTAGATGAAGCTACCAAATTAAGGTTTTGGGAGGACTTAGATGAAATATTACAAAATATTCCACCAAATGAAAGGATGTTAATAGGAGGTGATCTAAATGGCCATGCCGGAGTGAAAAATGAGGAATATGAGAGAGTACATGGGAGTTATGGGTTTGAAACGAGAAATGAGGAAGGGAAAACTATATTAGATTTTGCGATAGCATATGACCTTATATTAGCTAATACATTTTTTAAGAAAAGAGAAGAACACTTAGTCACATTCAAAAGTGGGAATAATAAATCGCAAATTGACTTTCTTATGGTTAGGAAGAAGGATAGAAAGATTTGTAAAGATTGCAAAGTCATCCCTGGAGAAAGCTTAACTACCCAACATAGGGTAGTAGTATTGGATATACGCCTCAAACATAGTATCAATAGAAAGAAAATATATACAATTCCTAGAATTAAGTGGTGGAAGTTAAAGGATGGGAAGCAACATATATTTAAAGAGAAGGTAGAAGTACAAGCATTAGGTGAAATATACGATGACTCTAATACAACATGGGATAAGATGGTATCAAAGTTGAAAATAGTAGCTAAGAGTATCCTCGGTGAGTCAAAGGGGCATGCACCGCTAAGTAAAGAATCTTGGTGGTGGAATGAGAAAGTACAAGAGAAAGTGAGGGAAAAACGAATAGCTTATAAGGAATTATATATTTGTAAGAACGAGAAAAATTTAAAAAAATATACAATAGCCAAGAAAGAAGCTAAGAAAGTAGTGAGTGAAGCAAAAAATGAAACTTTTGAACAGTTATATCAAAAATTGGATACAAAAGAAGGGGAAAAAGATATTTATAGAATAGCTAAAGCGAGAGAAAGAAAAACAAGAGATCTTAGCCAAATAAAATGTATTAAAGATGAATGTAATAGGGTATTAGTAAGCGATGAAGAAATAAAAGAGCGGTGGAAGAGGTATTTTCATCAACTTTTTAATGAAGGTTTAGGAGACCAACTTAACTTAGGTAATTTAATTAGGTCAAATGAGCATCGAAATTTTAATTTTTATCGTAGAATTCAAACTTCAGAAGTAAAACAAGCTTTAAATGAGATGCACAATGGAAAAGTCGTTGGACCAGATGATATTCCGATAGAGGTATGGAAGTGCTTAGGAAAACAAGGTATTAAATGGCTTACAAAATTATTTAACATGATATTGAAAACGAAAAAAATGCCTGATCAATGGAGGATAAGTACTCTAGTTCCCTTATATAAGAATAAGGGAGACGTATAAAATTGTGCAAACTATAGGGGTATTAAACTAATGAGTCATACTATGAAACTTTGGGAAAAAGTAATAGAAAAAAGATTAAGGAAGGAGACCATAGTGACAGAAAATCAATTTGGGTTCATGCCTGGAAGGTCAACAATAGAAGCTATACATCTTCTTAGAAAATTAATTGAAAAATATCGGGAGCAAAAACAAGATCTACACATGATATTCATTGACTTAGAAAAGGCATATGATAGAGTCCCAAGAGAAATTATATGGAGAATTTTAGAAAAGAGAGGTGTTAGCGTAACATATATTGAACTAATTAAGGATATGTATGAGGATGTAACGACCAGAGTAAAGACTTCAGGCGGAGTAACTGAAGCATTTCCAATAAAGATAGGGTTACATCAAGGATCAGCTCTAAGTCCCTATCTTTTTACATTAATTATGGACGAACTCACTGCACACATGGTGCATGTTGTTTGCAGATGATATTATTTTGGTAGATGAGACACGTGAAGGAGTAAATGCTAAGCTAGAATCTTGGAGGAAAACTCTAGAAGGAAAGGTTTTAAGCTTAGTAGATTAAAGACTGAATATATGGAATTTAAGTTTAGCAATATTAGAAGTAATGAAACAATTGTTAAGATAGGAGAGGACGAGTTGCTTGGAATCGAGAAATTTAAATATTTAGGATCATTTTTACAAAATGATGGAGGGATTGAGAGAGATGTCTTACATAGAATACAAGCAGGATGGGTGAAATGGAGGGGAGCGTCGAGTGTTTTATGTGACCGTAAAGTACCTCTTAAACTTAAAAGTAAGTTCTATAAAACAGCAGTTAGACCTGCTATGTTATATGGAGCTGAATGTTGGGCTATGACTCGAGCACATGAGCAGAAGATGAGAGTTGCAGAGATGAGGATGTTAAGGTGGATGTGTGGACATACGAGGATGGACAAAATAAGAAATGAGAGCATTAAAGAGAAAGTAGGAGTTGCATCTATTGAGGAAAAACTCAGAGAGACACGTTTAAGATGGTACGGACATGTACTTAGACGACCAATAAATGCTCCAGTTAGGCGATGTGAAACTATGATAAACATGCATATAAAACGAGGAAGAGGAAGACCAAAAAAGACTTGGTTAGCAACAATAAAACAAGATAAAATTTATTTAAATATAGATGATGATATAATAGGAGATAGAGCTCAATGGCGTAAAAGGATTCATACAGCCGACCCCACCTAGTGGGAAAAGGCTTGGTTGTTGTTGTTGTTGTATGATTTGAATTTGAATTGTTAAGACATCTCCATATGTTACACTCAAACTAAGTATTTATCCATTTGTAAAGAAAAAAAAAACCTTGAATTGGCACACACAAGAGGTCTTGCCTTTTTGAACTTCTTTTATAAAAGGTCTTACCTCCTGAACTTCCTCATTAAGAAGTCATACCTTTTAGACTTAAGGGTGCATTTAAACTGAGGAAAATCCAAATTTGATTGACAGAGGAAACCAAATTTACTACAAAAGATATTCCAGGATAAATATTCTTCAGTTGCATCAGGATAGTAAATTTTTTCGCCAAATATAAATCTTATTATGAAGAATGCAGTCAACCAATGAAATACACTCAACTAGAGTTCCAGGACGTTTTAAGGATAAAGAAATAACCAGTCATGTCACACATTACACATGAAGACTCCAACTAGCATAGAAATTCTCAATGCTTATTGTGAAAAGAATCTACTGTTGTTTGCAACCAGCTGACCCGTCGCTGCTCACCACCAACATTCTGTAATTCCCAAAAAGCATCATTACTAACGAACAAGATATTATAGCATCTGCATATGAAATTTACAGTAAAATTAGAAAGATGTCTTAACAATCGACCTTTTTCCTAGAGTTGGCTCCTTAGTCATCCTCATCCTCATCATCGTCCTCGTCCTCATCCTCATCCTCATCATCTTCTTTCTCATCGTCCTGTAGTTCTAACTCATCATCTTCAACAGCCTCTCCCGTGAACCATGAAATGGCATTAGGAATTAACTTGTCTTTAATTGTTGCCCTGCAGATGGCTCGTTAATTCGTTATGATATAAGCTAGGCAAATGAACAAGAGATCTTAGTAGATGACTGCATATGAGATGAAGTGCATAAACAGACAAGTATACTGAACCAAAACACGACTTACGCAATATCATAATCAATTTCCATCTGATCCTGCAACTGCTCAGCCTGCAGAATAATGGATAATGAAATTAGTTGTAATTGTATTTTCTGATTTTTGTTTTCTCACTGTTTTTTTAGGTTGGCAGAACAATCTTACAATCTCTTCATCGATATCTGCATCATCATCAGGCACTTTAGGCGGATTAAAAAAGTTAAAGAAGCTCTCACATTTCTCAGTTTTTGTTAGAGAGTTGACATCCTTTGAACCCTTCTTTGGCTTCTTAGTAACAGTCTTTTGAGTTAAGCACCTCTCTGGAAACCATTCGATCTCAGTCCTAAGCAAAACCCAAAAGTTAGTTAAATTTTGATAACTTAATTTTCATATGGTAACTGTTGGATCAATAAAGAGAAAATATAACTTACCCAATTGCTTTCTCCAAGATTGGTTCATCTTCTTCGATCATGTGATATGTTTTTGTCAGAAGAGTATTCTTGAAAAAAGGGTTAGCTTCGAAGAAAAACTCGAGTTTAAAACCCTTGGGTTCAACAATTCTTGACCACTTTATATCTTTTAGATATGTAAGAGCTTCCTCATCACGTTCTTGAATCTGGATGAAGTTATAAACTAAGCATCAAACAGAGAAGCAAACTAGAAAAGAGGTGCAATTTCACACTAGATTACCTCCTCTCCTAGAACTTCATTTAGTTTCATAGCATTCAGCCAAAATTCTGGCACACCTTTTTCTGTTGAAGGAGAAATATTATAGGTACATAATGAAATATAATAAGCACACAAACTAAGGCACGAAATAAAGCATAATACTCAAAATCAGAGCATGCCAAAATACCTTCACTAGTGTTCCCTGCTAATTCATCTGTGATACCTTCAACTTCAGAGATACCATTTACAATCTCATATCTCTGTAGTCCAATGACAAAAAGATGCACCAAAATCAGTTATACGACCCAAAATGTAAAGATTTTTTTTTTTACCAATGAGTCTAAGGTCCAAGCATAGCAATTTTTTCTCAGCAGTACATTGTAAATATGAAACTACACCACATGAAGGGCTGCAAGTGTACCTTGGTGTATAGCGGTT
Source organism: Zingiber officinale (assembly GCF_018446385.1). Taxonomy (NCBI): domain Eukaryota; kingdom Viridiplantae; phylum Streptophyta; class Magnoliopsida; order Zingiberales; family Zingiberaceae; genus Zingiber; species Zingiber officinale. The sequence continues at coordinate 23,144,796 of NC_056001.1, read as the reverse complement.
CATAAAGCTTCTGATACTTATCTTCAAGTGCAGCCCTTTCCTCGAAAAAATTTGCTTCTAGTGCATCATGTTGACTCTATAAAATAAAAACATGAGAAGGTACTACTCCATCAGAATATCTAAACATCGAATAGGTTTGGAAAACACTATAAACAGAAGACAGCAACAAAGCACAAGACAAGCCACTTTTCCAAATTTGTGGTATAACTTTGCTCATTTTAGAGTAGAGAGAAACAAAACAACACAAAACAAAACAGAAAAAAACGAACAAAGCTGATCAGCTAAACTATTAAAATTATGTCAAAGTGATTTGAGTGGTGAAGTATCTAATGATGGGAAGAGATTGATGACCAAATGTTTTCCATATTAAAAGAAGATGATATGAAAAAATAAAAAGAATTTTTAATCCTTGTCCACGTGAACAAACTAAGGTCCTAGTAATAAAGCATCACTAGTAGTTACTATATTCTTGTTTTCAACCAATATTGACATATGGTGCAACATAGTATGTGAACTGATTTTCGATCAAACTACATCCGAGTGATATAGTATATATCATTATAAAATTTAGCATGTTGTATTTATACCATTAGTGAGTTTATATCTCCTAAAAAAATAAATGTTATTGATAATATTTCCCATTAACCTAAAATATTATATTAAGTATAGGAAACTTAACACAGTTAAAATTGACAGGAATATGCTCAAAAATTAATCTGAATAGAGTTGATAATAAGCAGATCTAGAAAATTAGTATGAGATACAACACAAGTGTCCATTGGAAGAAACGAGCAGAGGTACTTCAATAGAATCTCTTGAAAGTCAAACAGACAATTCACATATTCCAAGTCCACTTAAAGTAAAAGAGAGAGACTATTAGTCGACTCGAAAAGAAGAAACCAACCTGGATCTCCTTCAAAACCTCGACGCGCTTCCTAACTATTGGACTTAACGTTTCCAGCACATCCGCATGTTTGTTCTGAGTTCCAATAGCAACAGCAAAAACACGTCAATCACAATACTAAAAGAACCTTTCTCCACCAAATCCCCTACGTATCACGAAAGGGCATAAAGATCGCACCTTTGAACCATCCACGACCACAAGAGCATCTCTATCCTCCGAACTCAAATCTTGTCAACAGAAGGAGTAAACACAAGAATCAAGAGGAGAATAAGAAAAACGAAGAGATAAGTAACAGTACAAGAAAAAAGAAGGGTTTGCGGATGCAGAATACCAGCATGGTCAGACAAGTTCAGGCTACCTGGCTGGTTTTCGTTGCTCATCGCTGCTCCTGACCGATGCTTCTTTTCCGAGAAGAGAGGATGTGCAAGAAGCCCTAGAGCGCAAGTAAGCAGATAGTAAGGGACTCTGTGAGACTTCGAATCCGAACGAGGCATGAAACTGGGAATATAGGGGAGATATTTATAGGCCTGATTTAGCAGACATTAAATCTTAATTAATTGATTAAAAACTAATTAATATATCATTTATCAATCCACCAACTGCCTCCTCTTATTTTTACTCAACTCTTACACCTAATTTGTATTGGAAAAAATACACGGGCCGGCCAATCATAACTGCGGAAGAAAGGAGACAGGTATAAATCGAGTAGCAACAATGTTTATTCTTAATGATGAATTGTTAAATCGGCTAGTTCATAGCTTTTCCGCAACCTGTTTCCTCTGAGGATCATCGACTTTACCTGGTTTCTCATTGGTGAGAAATCGCAGACCCGCTTGCGTATCCAGCACGCGGCGCCTCATCGATTTAATTCGTTGCTTTAAACCGGCAGCGTATCTCAAAATTCAATCTGCGATATGCCTTAACTAACATTAAGACACTTTAATTATCATAAACATCGTTTCCTTTTCCTCGTCTTGCGCCATTTGGGAGTTAAATCCTTCCAATGAAAACATCATACAGATGTCAATTCTCACAGTTTGAGTCAGTTAATTGTTGTACAATTTTGTATTAATTTGGTATTGATTTCTTTATGAGATTTTGATAATAATTGCAGAAACAAATTAAATTATAGTGGAAGGATAGAGATATAATACTCACCAAGAGGAAAGCTATATTAACTGACTCACAGTGATATTATAGTGGAAGGATAGAGATTAAATCACAGTGAACCAAACAAGGATATAAGCCTCATCCAAGAGGAAGCTACTAATTCTCACCCAAAACAACAGAAAATTACAAATTATATTAACTCAAAATGTGATTAATACGTAGAATCTTAATTTTTTATAATTTGAGAACGTGACTTATTCTTTATAAAATAACATACTTGTTTTAATAAAATCCTAGTTTTTATAATAAAAACCTAATAAACTTTCCTTTAAAAAGCTAAATAACTTTTAAAAAATTAAATCCTTAAAAGTATCCAAAATTAAGGACAGATCTAGAAATAAGAGGTGGATTGAGCTAACCTTAAGTTGGCCAAGTTTGTCAAGAGGTCCAAGTTTACTTCATGCGAGCACGTTATCATCTCACTTTTTTCTATACTTCACCTAATTAATTTTAAATTTTTATTGAATGATTTTTTTATTATTTATAAAATTACGTACTAAATTAATTTACTGATAATGATATCTATTTGATAGACACTGGAAATTTGAGGATTATGACAGAAAAGTCTTATTATTGACGTAATGTTAGAAAGTGTGTTGCCGACGATGAAATAGAGGTAGTCGGTCTGTGAGCACGGCATAAAACTGTGCTCGAGCATCTTACACAGGACCTCAATTCACAGCTGCTTACCTTTGGTATAGACATAACCTAATTAATTTTAAATTTTTATTGAATGATTTTTTTATTATTTATAAAATTACGTACTAAATTAATTTACTGATAATGATATCTATTTGATAGACACTGGAAATTTGAGGATCATGACAGAAAAGTCTTATTATTGACGTAATGTTAGAAAGTGTGTTGCCGACGATGAAATAGAGGTAGTCGGTCTGTGAGCACGGCATAAAACTGTGCTCGAGCATCTTACACAGGACCTCAATTCACAGCTGCTTACCGTTGGTATAGACATAACTCATAAGTATATGTTTTGACCATCCGATTGTGATCACCGCAGTTGAAGGTGGCCATGTGGATGACTATGCCTTCGAGAGAGAGGGTTTAGCCATGGAGAGAATGACCATGGCCATAAGTGGAGGCTTGTGCGTAAGAGAGTGAGAGTGACGCTAGATACATAAAAGAGAATAAAAAGAAAAAAAATAGAGAGAATATCTCTTATTAAAAAATTAATTAATTTTAAATCAATTAAACTAATTTAATTAAATTAAATTTAGTTTGATCAAGTCCAAATTAATTCATATTTGAACCACCATACTCCATATCTTACCTGATGTACTTTATTTCAAATCACAATTTCAATTTAGTATCTTTACTTGTTTATTTCATATTTAATGAAATTTATATAGATAATAATAAAAAAAAAGTTGGACTATAGCTTTGGATAGTACATACGTGCAATCACCCCTAAGGAAGAGTACTGAGAAGATCAAATGAAGAAGTTTGGTGTGTGAAGACTTACGTATGAGATAGTGGGAGTGAGATTGCGTAGATGGGAAAAAAATAACAAGAAAAGTGAGAAGCCAATATATTTTCTTAAAAATTTCATAACTCTTTTGAATTGATCAAACCGATTAAATCCAATTAAATTTGGACCCGTGATGACTTTATCAAATTAAATCAAAATCAATTCCATTTTAGATCAACATACTTTTTATCTTCACCTATGAATTTTGTTTTATACCAATATAATTTTAAATCAACATATTCACTTTATTTATTTATTTATTTATTTATTAAGTACTGTATTTGATTAATACTTAAGAATAAACTAATTATGAAAATTTTAATTTCAATGAACGAAATAGACTAGAATTTAATATCAGAAATCAATATCATATTATTAAATCATTATTTATTAAAATTAATTTATAATAATTCATGCTTTCCAATGTAGGTGGAGCCTTACAAGACCTTGTTGAGACCGAAATGTAGTTAGAGAGGGGGTGAATAGCTCGTCGTGATCTCGTGCTCGGCGTTGCTTGTTTCTTGTGATGATGCGCAACGGAAATATACAAGAAAACAACACTCAATGTTAACACTAGGGATTTACTTTGTATTCACCTTAAGAAGAGGTGACTAGTCCAAGTATCCACACACTCACGCACTCTCCACTAATAAAACACTCCTTTACAGTAACTACCGAAGGCGGAGAAGCCCTACAATACTCTCAATACAACAAGAAACAAGGAGAAACAAATACAAGGGAAAGCTTACACGATTTACACAAAAAAACCCTAACCCTAGCTTCTTCTTCTTGCTGTAGATCCGCCTCTTGACTTGGAAAAGCCTTCAAGAACCTTCAAAATTTGGCTGTGAGAACTCTGTGGAGAAACTGTGGAAGCACTATGAAGATCGGAGAAGAAAGCCAAGAGTACTCTCATCGAAATTGCACGCTAACAGTTATATCCTGCGCCAACGGTCGGATCCCAATCGATTGGATTGCTCTCAATCGATTGGGGAAGCTTTGGATCGATCCAGAGCGCTCTGTGCTCTCGGGAAATCGCTTGGATCGATCGGTTGATCGACCCAGGCCTCATCATGCGAAAAAGCACCTCCCAATCGATCATCCGATCGATTAGGGACTCCCAATCGATCGAGCGATCGATTGGGAGGCTTTCTGTGTGATCGCGAGCTCCTCCCAATCGATCCACTGATCGATTGGGAGGAGGTTTGTCGTGGGGACTCCCCCAATCGATCAGCCGATCGATTGGGCATGAGGCAATCGATCGGCTGATCGATCCGGCTCCTGATTTTTGCCCAAAACCAAGTCCAAAGCCCCATAGACGAACATTCGGTCAACCATGACTTGTTGGTCCATCATGCCTAACATCCGGTCACCCTTGACCTGCTAGGACTCCATCACCAAGTGTCCGGTCAATCCGTTTGACCCACTTAGAATTTTTCTCCTTGTGCTAAGTATCCGGTTAATTCCTTTGACCTACTTGGACTTCCACCAGATGTCTGGTCAACCTTGACCCATCTGGATTTCCTCGTGTCTGGTTTCACTCACCAGGACTCTCATCTAGCTTCACTCACTAGGTCTTTCACCTGGCTTCACTCACCAGGATTCCCAACACTGCCTAGCTCCACTCACTAGGTCTTCCACCTGACTTCACTCACCAGGATTTTCATTCTGCCTAGCTTCACTCACTAGGACTTTCACTTCTGTCTGACTTCACTTACCAGGACTTCCAAACTGTCTAGCTTCACTCACTAGGACTTTCCATCTTCCTGGCTTCACTCACCAGGACTTCCCCTTCTACCTAGCTTCACTCACTAGGTCTTTCCTTTCACCTAACTTCACTCACCAGGATTTTCCAGTCAAGTATCCAGTCAACCTTGACTTACTTGACTCTCCTTCACAATCTCCCTCCATGAAAATTGCACCTGCAATCTCCATGCATTGTCTCTATGTATTATCAAACGTCGAAACACAAACATCAAGACTCGAGCTTGACCCAAAACAAGCTCAGTCAACCAGGTCAACCTTGACCCTGGGGAATATTGCACCAACAGACTTAGGGTATAGTCAAAAATAGTTCGTTCTTATGTGATTCCTTCTCTATCCACAATGATGATGTGTAGCTCTCTTTCGTTACAAGAGAAACTTCTTTTTTATAACTTCACCAGTGAATGCCTACTCATTATTATTTTTTAAAAAAATTAAAATGATTTTAGAAATTTATTTTTTTAAAAAATATATATATAAATATAAAATCCTGTCTTTTGTTTAATTGTTAATTTTTTATTTTTAATATATATATATAGATTTTTTTTTTAAATAATCGAGAGATGAGTGAAGATTTTTTACTTTTATCTTGTATTGATATGGTACTATAGTGCTCATACCATCAGAGAAGCCTTAACATAGTTATTCTACTCAACCGAGAATTTGACTCCACCCAATAGAAAGGCGGGGCTAATTGAAATCGATATGGCTTTTTATAAGTGTTGTTTTATTTCTTCGACCGTTTTCTTTTTATGTCATTATGTTTCTTTACTTAGTTGTAATTGTAATAAGGCAGAGACACTTTTTATGGAACCAAATAATCATTAGTTTGTTTCTTCAACTATTATTCTTTTTTGTTATACCAATATACTTCCTATCTCACCCTTCTGTTTCTTCTACTTCCGCTGTACTGTGTTAAATATATATATATATCTATATATATATATATAATATAGTTTAATTTTCAGTTCTTAATTCTAAAGGGATCCGGTCCGCCCAAATTTCCTACCGACTGAATCTGAAAAAACACAGTTAGATTAAGGCGATTTTTTTTAAAACTTCCGTGAGCTGAAAGTCCCCATCCTTCCTTTACCAACGCGCCATGCCCTGGACCTGGAGGATTGCTGCATCATATTCTATTCTAGATCTGGGTTGGGTTGTCTTTCTATCATTAGACGGTTTTAGACCTTACGGGTTCAGTCGTCAGGGTCAAATCGGCTTGACCTTAGTTGATCCTTGCAATTTACATAGTATTATTTGATTTTGACCTGGACCTTGACCTTTGGTTTATCATCAAGGTCCACATTAGATCATCTCCACCTTCATCTGTTGTTATACAAATTGCCACACTGGAAAGAGATTTTGTAGACAAAATAAGAATTATTGATTACAGAGGAGTGTTCCTCCGTCACGGGAGAAAACGCCATAACAGAGTACTCTGTTTTTGATAAAAAACTGAGCTCCGGCAGAGTCTACAAGAAACCTGTTCCAGCCAGGCCGTGGTGCAACAAGGCGTGGGCAATGCTATCCCTTGTCTGCATGGCGCTCGCCGATTGGAGACCGTTCTCGGGCACCTTCTCGTCGTCCAGCAGCTCGAACTCTGGCTCTGGATCCATCTCTTCCTTCCTCATCTCGCATATGTTGTGGAGCACGCAGCAAGCGGCGAGGAACACTGGCAGGTCCGATAGCTTCACTTCGGTCCTCTTCTGCAGGCATCCCCACCTGCCTTTCAACCTGGCGAAGGCCTGCTTCGCCACCCGGTGCACGCCACCGATTTTCTCATTGAACTCGTGCTGTGCCCATGTAAGGTTCCTCTGCGCGTAGGGGACTAGCAGCCAGTCCATCAGAGGGTACCCGACCCCGCCGACGATCCACTGGTGGTTCAATTGGCCGTTGTTGCCGCGCTGCCAGAGCGCCGATTTCTGGAGCACTTGGTCGTCGGTCATTGAGCCCGGCCAGCCGATGCAGACGTCGGTGAAGACGCCGTCGGGGTTGACTACTCCCTGGAGGGTAACAGTATAGGAGGTCTTCTGGTTGCGATCCGTGTGGCAGCGGTTGAAGTAGGAGGCTACGGCGACCTTGGGGGCGATGATCGGTATGTGGGTCGTGTACATTGCGCCAGCCACGTTAGGGATTCCCGAGAGAGACTGGAATCGCGCCGCTGAGGCGGCTAAATCTGAAGGGGCGGGCCAGAGGAGCGACCGCGGCATTAGCACGTCCCTGATGGCGGTGCATACCTCCAGGACGAGCTTGTGACAAGTGGAGATTCCGAGTCCAAATCGTCGGGAGACCAACCGGAGGGGCTCCCCGGTGGCGAGGCGCCACACGCCCACGGCGATTCGTTGCCGGACAGGGATGGCGGCGCGGAGCGCCGTGTCCTCCTTCGCCACGGCCGAGCCAAGCTCGTCGCAGAGGAAGTCAAAGGTGGCGCGGGACATCCGGAAGGCCCTCCGGAATTCCTCCTCGGGGAGATCCGGGTTGTTGTAATGGTCCCACCAATCCCGGCTCCGGTCCTTCACCCAAAGTCGGCGTTGGTGATGCTGCGGCGGCAGATTCGTTTCCTGAACTCCGACGTCCTCCACCTCTATGGCGTTGTGCGCTGGGGACGAGGAGGAGGCGGAGCGTTTCAAGGCAACAAACCGGTTCAGTAGATCGTCATCCACCCTTGTGCGCTTCTTTGCGTTCTGGTCCATCGACGGGGAGGGGGCTGAAGAAGGTTGAGGAGCAGGGATAGATGCAGGGGTGAACTCGTCTTCGAAGGAGCAGAAATACGAGAAGAGGTCGTCGTCAATAGAGGCGGAGGCGGAGGCGGCAGAGGGGACCGGCGGAGGAGTGTGGTTGGCGGTCATTATGATTTGCAGCGGCGGCGATTTGGGACTGAGAAGAATCAGATTGGGCAGAGGATGGGTGATGAGTCGCGGAATGAGGCTGATTCATTTATATGTTGCGGCGAGAGAGAGGGTACGCGCGTGCACGCGGTCGGGACCCAGTGTCGGGACCGCGGCTCACGCGGTTGGGGCCCAGTTTGTGGACCGACGCCACTTCATCTTACTATCGTACCAGATCTAGGCCGTCCGTTTGGAGGGGCCGCGGAGGGACCCGCCCAGGTGGATGGTGGGGTATCCGAGTAGATAATGATCGGCGATCGTGTGGATCGTCGATTCTAATACGAGTAAATAGACCGGAAAAAGCGACGACGACGGAGCCCGCGGCGGCGGGAGTCCTTTATGGAGTGCTGAACTGGGCCATACGTGTCGCTGGACGGCCGATTGAGTTCCAAGCATCGTCGCATTCAATAATTAACCAGGTCCGTGATGGGTAGGCTGTCACGGCAAGGAAAAAGACAAAAAGTGCAGTTTGTGAATCACATGGTGGGGGTGGAGACGGGAAGAGGAGTGCGAGGGGAAGCTTCCAACTGGGCAGCAGAATGTTCTACCGCGCTAATGACGTGGAGAAACGGCCCACGCGTGGAGAGAAAGCGTCCGCGGCTGCTCTTCTCTTCGCACCGTTTCTTTTCCTGTTTCTATTATTATATTTTATTCTCCTATTGCGCGAATATTTTGCCAATTTTGAGGTCGGCAAATCAGATCAAAGATTCTGTCACTCCTTACATCATCCACAATACTCTAGCATTATAACACCTATTACATCATCAAAAAATATGAGACTTACTGCCACATACTCATTATAACAATATCCTTCTTTCACCCACATCTCTTTTAACATTCATACTCATTATTCATGGGTCCCACGGTCCACTCACTCATTTTAACATTATACCATATTAAATAAATATGTTTTAAAATATTTAAATTATTATTATTATTATTATTATTAATTTTACGTTTAAAAATAAATTTTTTATTATTTTTCAAAAATAATATTAATTTTTTAAATATATTTATTAAATAAAATAAATGTTTGTGAGAAAACGAAATTACAATGTTAGGAAAACGAAATTGTAAAAAGTTAGGAAAACAAAATTACAACTGAACACCTAAAATTATAAAGTTGGGAAAATGAAATTACAACTGAACACCTAAAATTATAAAATTGGGAAAACGAAATTACAACTGAGTGGCTAAAATTACAAAGTTGGGAAAATAAAATTTATTTTAAATATTAATTCATGGATTGTTGTTATATTGCCCCCAGATATGCTCAACTAAATCGGCGCGAAGTTGGTGATGAACTTGAGTGTCACGTAGCTCAGAATTTGTTCGAAGATAATCCTGAAATCCTCGGTTTGAGCCATGGATAGGTTGTGCGGGTTCGTCACCTTCTTCGTTGTACCAATTTGTCACGTGACCTCCCTCATCCTCAACAATCATATTATGCAAAATAATGCATGCTAACATGATTTGTTTTAACTTTTTCCTATACCAATACCGAGCTGGACCTCTGATAATCGCCCATCGAGATTGGAGCACCCCAAATGCCCGTTCAACATCTTTTCTTGCAGACTCCTGTCTTTCCTTAAACAACTTCCTCTCGGGATCCTCCGGGCAAGGAAAAGCCTTAACAAAAGTAGTCCACTCGGGATATATTCCATCTGTTAGATAATAGCCCTTTGTATATGCAGTGTTGTTCACCGTGAAATTAATCTCCAACATATTTCCTTACAAGACGTTGTTGAATATGGGAGATTCATATAACATGTTAATATCGTTACGTGAACCGACGACCCCAAAGAATGCATGTCATATCCACAAGTCATGAGACACGACCGCTTTAACTACGATTGTTGGTGACCCATGTCCCCTTGTAAATTGACCTTTTCCAAGCAACTGAACAATTTTTCCATTTCCAGTACATACAATCAAGGCTACCTAACATGCCAGGGAAGTCATGTCTCTCATCATGCATTTGAAGAAGATGTTGAACATCATCAGCATTTGACATTCTCAAATACCTATCACCAAATATTTCAACCACGTATTCGCAAAACTTGAAAAGACACCTGATGGCAGTTGATTCACTCATACGTAGGTACTTGTCAAGATAATCGACGGAGACTCCGTAAGTCAGTTGACGAATCATAGCGGTGCATTTTTGTAGTGGTGACAACCCCTTTCTTCGCACAACATCGTCCCTATGTTGAAAAACTACTGAATGATTCTCTAATGCATTCACTATGCGGAGGATTAACTCTCTTCGCATTCGAAATCATCTTCGAAATATTTCATCGTGATACACCGGGTTTATAGAGAAATAATCATTGACAAGTCTCTCATGCCCGGCTTCACGATTTCTTTGGACGAACCTTCTTCTGCGCGTGCCCCTCCTCTGATATGCTTCCATAAGTTGTTGGTGTTGTTGAAGAACCAATAACATCAGTTCTTCACCCGGATCATAAGTTTGCTCATCGATTTCAACATGGACTTCGTCTTCGCTTGTCAAGCTAGAACTTGAGCCAGAGCTGCCTGTAGAATGAGATATTTTTGGAGAAAACACGTTTTAGTATATGTGTTTGAGAAATGGGATGATGGTCTATATATATTGTTTATCTCATGCAACGGCTAGTTTGCAATGACGAGTATGCAACGTCGCGTTGCAACGACTAATTTGTAACGGTAAGTTTGTAACGCCTAGTTTGCAACGGTTAGTTTCCAACGGCTAGTTGTAACAACTAGTTTCCAACGGCTAGTTGTAACAGCTAGTTTCTAACGGCTAGTTGTAACAGCTAATTTCCAACGACTTGTTTATAACGACTATTTTACAAAAATATAATAATTAAAAATCACATTAATCGAAATGAGAAATACAATAATTAAAAATTACAATCACTCGAAAATATAATAATACTAGAAAATGAACGTTAAGTAAACAATTTAGATATTCCATCTCGACCTAATATCCTTACATAAGCATTCATGAATGATAAGTTGCTCTTTTGTCATCTGCGAGGTGTCTTTGTTCAATATTTCATACTCCTTCAACTTCAAGCGACGATTCTTAGCTTCAGATTTGGACAATGCAGCTTTTGCCTTAATCTCCTCTACTTCGAGTTGTTTTTGTTTCAAATCGACTTCGGACTTCTTCACGCTTGTGTACTCAGTGAACTTTGTGATAATATTGTTGTAGTTTACTGTCAGATCCTCCATGGTCGATTTTATTTGTCTTTTCCCTTTCTTTTTGCTGCCTTTTGCCCCATTGGACGAGTATCTTCATAATCCAGGTATATACTCATATCTTGGTTGGAGGAGGTGTTGCTTGCTTCAGACTCTGAGGTCCTCGTCTTCTTTGTCGCTACAAAGTGATCAGCGGACTGTGGAGTAAACATTGAACGGTCTTTGACAATTCTCCACACATGTTCGAGATTGAATGCAACACCATTATTTTCGGATAGATATTTTTCGTACGCAAACCTCAATATATCTTCATCACTGTGACCACTTCGATATGAACTATAAATACTATTGTAATTTGTGTTGAATCGATATACCTTCTTTTGGATTGTGTTGTGCCAATGTGACCGTATAACATTTGCACTTCTGGTGTTTGAACCTAGGGGAAGATTCTCATTGTAGTAGCTTGCAACCCGTCCCCAAAAAGCATCCGCCTTTTGATCATTGCCGATTATTGGATCATCACTGATAGTGACAAAACTTCTCGCTAATACCTCGTCTTCAACCTTTGTCCAACTTGAACACTTTCTTGTACGCCCTCAGCATTTGAAACCGCCTTTTCTAAATTAACCACCTCAATTGGGGATTCACGGTCGGAAAGTTGAGTCTCCGGGACAAAAGTCGGAGTTACAGGTTCATTTGACATCGAAGGAGTGAAAGACATACCAGTTGTGTGCGGGGTACCATATCCATGAACAGCCGACGACGTAAAATACGGATGACTCATGTTTAGCCAATATTCGGCTGGAAGCGGTTGATATGAACCTCGAGGGGCATAATTCAGATGATTCATAGAATTTCCAAAACCTTGAACATTTTGAAGATTTTGTGGAGGAAACGACATATTGGGAAATGAATGTGGGTATTGATAATTTGGTGGAATTTGTGGATTTTGGGAAGATGAATATTCTTGCGAGTTGTTTGTAGAATTCAAGAAATTTGTAAAAAATGCCCTATTATTTTCATCTATTTATGATAGAAAATAAGATGGTAGGAACTTGAAAAAAATAGATGGGGAGAGAATTTTAAGAGTAAAATTGAAAGAGTAGTGAGTGGAAATGAAAATATGTACACATATGGATGAATATTTATAGTCGAAATTTCAAACTAGCCGTTAAAAAGTAACTGTTAAATAACTAGCCGTTATTTAATTTTTAATTTAAAAATATAAAGCAGTTATTTTAAAAAATCATTATTTAAAAACTTATATTAAAAAAAAACCGTTGCATTGCATCTGCCGTCGGTAAAAAAACAAAAAAAAAAAAGTTAACAACTTAAAAAAAGCCGTTGCATGTACCGTTAATAAAAAAAATTAAAAAAAAAAAATTTTGCACATGGGGTGGGCCCGCCCTAGCCCACCCACAAACACTTGAACACGTTCAAGCTGTTGAACGCCATGTTGAGATGCTGCAACGCGGCGTTAACGCACAGTAGCGTTATAAACGCTGCGTTGCAGGTGCTCTTAGTCCTTAATAGAGATAACTACCTCGTGTATCTGTTCAATTATGATTAAGAAAATTATTAATGAATATAATTATTTATATTAATTTTATAAAAAATTAAACAATAATACAAAATTTTCCTTGTAATCTCTTATCTATCACACCTCTAGTCATAACTCACATGTCCACACTTGTTTCAACCAGCTATGAGCTATGCCACTTAGTTCATAGAATCATAGGTCTAACAAAGGAATGTCTCATCGTATTATTGGAGTTCAAATTGTTAACGTCCTATTGTATTATCACATGCATCGGGTTGACTAATATGGATTGTGAACGTACTTTGGCCTATTGTGTTATAACATGTAATGGGCTGTAATATGGCTGTAGTATGAACACGGACGGATTTATACGTGGATTGAGGGTCACATCCCCTTAAAGTCGATGGGTAAATGATTAACGTCAGACGTGAGGTAATTAAATTTGTAATATAATATAATTAATATTATATTACTACGTTGAAATAGTTATATATTATATATAGAATCTTTAATTATATAGGTATTATGTTTTTTTATTTGGCTTGGTTATTTTTTATAAGAAATATAATTTATATTATTATAAAATAATAAAAATATCCTATGATTTTTGCCGTGACAGTTAGTAGAAGTTGGCGACGGCAGCAACAGCAGCCGGCGGTGACAGCAACCAGCTGGCGTAAGAAATGGATTAGGGGTAAATTTGTCATATTAAATCTTAATGTTAGAATATAATCAAGATAACATGTTATTAGCCTTGTAATCTAAATTACAAAAGTTTATTATCTTTTATAATCTAGACTACATTACGATTTAAAATGATACTAAATAAAGTAATCAATCTTGTAATATAATTAGAATTACATTATAAAACTGATTTCTCCCTCACTAAACGTAACCTAATTGTTTTTAATGATTAGGATTTAAAATGACAAGGGTGGTCCACTGAATCTTTCCCATTTATATTCTTTCTCCCCAATTAAATCTTCTCCAATTCATCTCAAAATTCTTGCTGATACTTTCACCATTAATTGTGTCTTCGTCGTCGATTGCTAGAATTTGGAATTAATTACATATTTGAAAAAATCCACAATTTAAATTTTCTATCGATAATTTAGTATCAAAATTTTAAAATAATATTGCGACCTTGAAACTAACCGTCGACTCTTATTTTTTATCATGAATTTGTTCACCAGCATCGACCATCGTGCAATTTAGGATGATGATTTTTAAGAAGTTTTGAGCTCGATTCTAATCTAAAATTGAGAATTTAGATGTTGTTTGAGAATGACCAATTTTTGGATTGATTTGTTTGATTTTGATATCAATAATTGATATTTGTTGTATCTTTGGATATAGGTACAAATTTTGTATAGCTTCTAGGTATCAAACTAATTTTAGATTTGTTTGGACATTTTAAAAAATTAGCTTGTTTAATTATAGATTTTACAAGTTGTTGTATAATTCGATATTTAAATGTTTTCGTACGATAGAATCATAAAAGTCAAGTTTAGAAATCTTAATTCAAGTTTTGAAATTAGTTTTATGGAATTAGAAAAATTAGTCACTTTAAATTTATTTTAGCATTATTTGAAGCTAAAATAGAAGAATGTGACCATCTAACATAAATAATAATTAATTTTAGACATTCTAAATGGGAAAATTTATTATGATTGATTAGTTTTGTCAGAGGAAGAGAGCAAATAAATTAAATCTAATTACTTTTATAACCCCCATTAAGAAGATCAAATAACAACGATGTTCTATGTAAATTTCTTCTAAAAGATTCAAAAATACATAAACTGAATAGGTTGATCTCAATTCTTTAGAGTTTAATCAATGATTGTGTCGATAAATTTAGGTATAGACAAGATTCATCGAGCTTATTTTAATTTGGATATCAATTTATTCTTCGAGAATATCCATTAAATAAAAATATTAAACACTCTCGAAAGTTTCAGTCTGTTTGGTATAAATAATTTTCTTAATTAGAGTATTTATTAGCTGAAGATAAAGTATATTGCTTTCAATGTTTTATTTTAAACAAGCTATTAGGATACTTAAATCAAATTGTATGTACTATTTATGCATTTGATAATCGGAAGAAAGTTTGAAATGGATAAGTTGGTGCTTTCTTATGCCATTCATGGAAAGATAATGTACGTTCACTCAGTCATAATGCTAAAAAGATATATTATCAAGGAGATTCGACAATTTTAATGTCGAATAAGTCGTAAATAATCATCTTCGATTAAAAGCTCATATACATGCATGTTGTTGGTGCAGTAAGCATTAATAGTCAAAATCAGGTTTTGATAAAAGATAAATGGATTAAAATTAGGTGTTATGTTTGCCTAATCTTTTTACCGAGTGTGTAAGAATTGACGGATCTAGATGATCTAACACCAAGCTGTAGTCCAGTCAGGTCCGAGGACTTAATAAATGGCAAGAAGTCCGATTTTGCCTCATTCGTTGCCGATATGATAAAAGGTAAGTTGCTGCTTTATCACGAACTTCTTCTATCAGATCCAGTTCCATAAGACGTCGACCTGCATTATCTTCATCATATAATTATCTTCGATCAGATTCTACCCCAACTTCAATGGGGACTACTGCTTCGCCACCATATACTAGTTGGAATGATGTTATTCCTGTAGCCTCTCGAGGAGTGGTACGATACGCCCATAACATATTGGGTAACTCGTCTACCCAACTACCACCGACATGATCTAACTTAGTCTTGAGTCCTTTGATAATTTATATGTTGGTTACTTTTGCCTACCCATTACTCCGTGGATATATCATAAAGGTGAATGCTTGTGTAATGTCATACCTCGCACACCATTCTCTGATTCTTTCTCCTTGAAATTGTCTTCTATTATCAGAAACCAATTTATGTGGAATACCAATTCTGTAAATAAAGTGTTGCCATAAAAATTTAATAACTGCGTTTTCAATTATTCTTGCCAATAGTTCAGCTTCCACCCATTTTGAGAAATAATCCACAACTACCAATAAAAACTTTCTATGTCATTGTAAGGGAAAATGAACCTACTATATCCATACCCCATTGATCAAAAGGACAAGAAACTATAGAAGTTTTCAATAACTGAGTAGGATGATGTGAAATATTTTGATGCTTCTGACAAGACATACATGTTCTTACGAGCTGAGTTGCATCTTCTTGTAGAGTAGGCCAAAAATATCCTGTCAATAATATTTTATGAGCTAAAGATCTCCCTCCAATATGACTACCACATGAGCCCTGATGAACTTCTTGTAGGCTATATTATATGTCTTCCGGTCCAATGCACTTGAGCAGATGACTAGAGAAAGCCCTCTTATAAAGATGATCCCCTACTAAAGTATACCGAGCAATCCTCTTTTTAAAGACTCTTGCCTACTCTTCATCTACTGGTAGGTCGCCCTGTTATAAAAATAATATAATTGGTGCCATCCAATCACCTTGTATCTCCATATCAACTTGTCTTTCGATACAGGATACCAGCACTGTCTGTTCTATCGGTTGATGTAGGCTCCAAGGTATTATTACTGATGCGAGCTTAGCTAATTCATCAGCTACCTGATTTTCTGATCGGGGAATCTTCTATATATTCACTTTTTGAAATTCAGCTTTCAGTTTACCAAATGTTTCTGCATATAACCTGAGCCACTCATTGTTGATTTCAAAGTTACCTATCAACTGCTGTGCTGCCAATTGAGAATCAAAATAAATCTATACCCGAGCAGCTCCTACATGTCGAGCGGCCTGTAAGTCAACTATCAATGCTTCATACTCTGCTTCATTATTAGTGACTCTATAATTCAATCGGACGAAAAGTTGAACCCGATCTTCTCTTGGAGATATAAGAAGAATCCCAATTCCACTGCTCTGTCTGGTAGAAGACACATCCACATATATTTTTCAAGTTCCCTCTTCCTCTGGACCTTGTATTTCTGTTATAAAATCCGCCAGAGCTTGTGCTTTAATTGCTGAACAAGGTCGATATTGTATGTTATACTCACCAAGTTCAGTTGTCCATTTGATTAACCGCCCGGATGCCTCTGGATTGAGGAGCACTCGACCAAGAGTACTATTAGTTAGTACTATAATTGCATGTGACAAGAAGTAAGGACACAATCTTCTACCTGTTAACACCAATGCGTAAGCTAATTTTTCGAGTGTAGTATATCTACACTCGGCTCATTTTAATAAATGACTTGAAAAGTACACGGGTTGTTGCTCTTTACCCTCCTGCCTCACCAACACTGAGCCCACAGCGTGCTCATTTGCTGAAAGATAAACCCATAAAGTTTCTCCTACTACATGTTTGGCTAAGACAGGTAAGGTTGATAAATAGTTTTTTAATTCTTGGAACGCCTTGTCACATTCCTGGTCCCATTGAAATTTAGTATCCTTCCGAAGTATCTTGAAGAAATGGAAGCTTCGGTCGACCTATCGAGAGATGAAGCCAGATAAAGCAATGATCTGACCTGTCAATCTCTGAGCTTCTTTCATGTTGCACGGAGGTTCCATGTCCTGGAGTACTCAAACTTTGCTAGGATTTGCTTCTATTCCTCACTCTGTTACCATATAGCCCAATAATTTACCGCTTTTAGCTCCAAATAAACATTTGCAAGGATTGAGCTTGAGTCCATACTGCCTTAGGGTTCTGCATGTTTCCTATATGTCCTTACTAAATCACTAGCCTGAAGAGATTTAATTAATATGTCATCTACAAATACCTCCATATTCCTTCCAATCTGTTTTCAAAAAACTTTGTTCATAAGCCTCTGATAAGTTGTCCCTGTATTCTTTAGTCCAAAAGGTATAACATTATAGCAATAAGTACCTTCAGCTATTATAAAACTAACATTTTCCTGGTCATCCTTGGCAAGAGGGATGATCCTGTCTGGAAGCTAAGAAGACGAACCTGCCGGTGTGACGTGTCTGGAAGGTTGACCGCATCCCCATGACCCGGTCGATGAGCTGTCCGCTGCGTTGACCAAGTCGTCTGAAGTCCTCCTCCGGTCAACTGTACCTGTATCCAGCGACCGGGTTCCCCCGGTCTCTGGTACCTCGGTGCTCGAGGCGAATCCCACAAATGTATGAATAACCACATAATAGTATAGCAGAAATATTAACTAAATGCAGAAAAGGTACGAGAACGTACCCTGGCCCAGGGGGGCGCCCTCGGATGGATGGACGAGCTGGTCGAGCTACTGATCAAGTCGTCGTGGCCCTGGATCCGGAAAGCGGCATGTAGGCCAAGACATAATGGCTCGTAGGCCGATATGCGGCACGCAAGCCGGATAACACAGATAGCTCGTAATCATAAGAGAGATGCACAGAGTAAAACCCAACAACTCGATGGCCGGAACAACCTCGGCTCGATGGCTGAACCCAATCTCGGCGCGACGGTCGGAATAAACAAACCTGAGTCCGCCGAATGGCGGTTGTCCCGTGGGTGACGATGGCTGCCCGGAGGTGTCGGTGGCTGCGGTAGGAGCTGCCGGAGGTGACGGCGCTAGACGCCGGAGGCGTCGGCTGCCAGAGGCGGCTGTGGCCGGAGGCGGATCCCACTGTAGGGTGATGTTGGGGGCTGCCGGACGAAGCCCGCGCCGGAGGAGATTTCCGGCAAGAAGAGGAGCCATGCTCCTGTTCCGGTAGGTGACTACTGACAAAGGAGGAGGACACGAGGTGTCTTCCTCGCGGTGGCCTCTCGTGCCAAGGTCGTGACTGCCGACAAGAGGAGAGGGAGAGGAGAAGGCCGACGGCGGCAGCAGCAACAACGAACCTAGCGAGCCCCCTATTCCCTCCTCATGGCGGCGGCGCTGGAATGAGAAGGCCGGAGTAATGGAGGGTAGAGGAGAGGAAGAAGGGAGCGCCGGCGGCTTCGTCGGCGCTAGCGGAGAACTTGAGAAGGAGAGAGCCTCTCCCTGGTGGCTGGCGGCGGAAAGGATCACGAAACCCCCCTAAAACGCGAGCCAGCCTCCTCCTCTGGTGTGAACGGCGATTCCCAAAAAAACCCCTCAGCCCTAGCAATCCTCAATCCCCAAAATGCCCCTGACCACTTCTCTATTTACTTCTCATGCCCTAATTTACCTCCGGATCACAAGCCTCCCCCTCGAGTCTAGTCGAAGGAGGTGCAAGTCCGACTGACTAGACAAGTCTATCGCAAAGAGTTGAATCACTCTCGATGTCAAAGCCAAATCGCTGAACCAATAATATAATGTCGCTCGAGCGGTCGCTATAATAGTGGTGTCGAATGAGATAGTAATCAAGCCGAGCGGATCAAGTCGATAATCGGCCCGAGGCCGAGCGAACGACAAAACATCAAATGAGCGGCAAAACAACAAGCGCATGGCGAGTGCAAGCATAGCAGACCGAACAACACGCTGGACAACAAGTAGACCGAGTGGACGAGCGATGCCTAGTACGCGACCATGAAGATACCGACCGGATGATCGAAGTGCAGTCGATCGGATGGATAGATGCTAGACGAACGCTGTCGTGCGAGCGATCGAAATGATGCCGATCGGATGGATAGATGCTAGACGGACGCTGTCGTGCGAGCGATCGAAATGATGCCGATCGGATGGATAAATGCCGGGCGGACGATACCGCGAGTGCGACCGTAATGATGTCGATCGGTCGGATAAATGCTGGGCGGACGATACCACGCGTGCGACAGGAAAGATGTCGATCGGTCGGATAAATGCTTGGCGGACGATACCGCGCGTGCGACAGAAATGATGTCGATCGGTCGGATAAATACCAGGCAGACGATACCGCGCGTGCGACCGGAATGATGTCGATCGGTCGGATAAATGCTGGGCGGACGATACCACGCGTTCGACCGGAATGATGTCGATCGGTCGGATAAATGCTGGGCGGACGATACCGCGCGTGCGACCGAAATGATGTCGATCGGTCGGATAAATGTTGGGCGGACGATACCGCGCGTGCGACCGAAATGATGTCGATCGGTCGGATAAATGCCAGGCGGACGATACCGCGAGTGCGACCGGAATGTCGATCGGTCGGATAAATGCCGGGCGGCGATACCGCGAGTGTGACCGGAATGATGTCGATCAGAAGAATAGATACCTGGCCACGACGACTGCTCGACCCCGAACGAGGGAAATAGATGATCATGAATCTGGTACGTGACCAGTGAAAGTCGCTCAACCCCGAACGGGGGATATAGATATATGATGTGCTGGTCCGCTGAACTGATCCGAAACTGGTGATGATCGCTTGAATATAATCCTCCCGGCCGATCGGCTCGGGGGTCTTCGCCATCGAGCCCCTGGCTCGTATATAATCCTCCCGGCTGCTCGGCTCGGGGGTCTTGGCCATCGAGCCCTTGGCTCGTATATAATCCTCCCTACCGCTCGGGGTTCGCCATCGAGCCCCGCTCAGATATAATCCTGGGTTCACATCGAGCCCGCCACGGCTCAGATATAATCCTCCTACCGAACGGCTCGAGGGTCTTCGCCATCGAGCCCCGGCTCGATATAATCCTCCCTGCTCGGCTCGGGGTTCACATCGAGCCCGTGAGCGCCACTGGCTCGTATATAATCCTCCCAGCTGAACGGCTCGGGGTCGCCATCGAGCCCCGGCTCAGATATAATCCTCCCGGCCTCCGGGGGTCTTCGCCATCGAGCCCCGGGCTCTATATAATCCTCCCACGGCTCGGGGCCTTTGGCCGAGCCCGTGGCTCGGATATAAACCTCCCGCCGATCGGCTCGGGGGCCTGTGGCTCGGATATAAACCTCCCGACCGAACGGCTCGGGGCCTTCGCTCGAGCCCGTGGCTCGGATATAAACCTCCGGCCGAACGGCTGGGGGCCTTCGGCTTGGCTCGGATATCAACCTCCTACCGAACGGCTCGGGGTTTTCGCCGAGCCCGTGGCTCGATATAAACCTCCTACCGACGGCCGGGGCTTTCGCCGAGCCCGTGGCTCGATATAAACCTCCTACCGATCGGGGCCTTGAGCTCCGCTCAGATATCAACCTCCCGGCCGGGGCCGAGCCCGTGGCTCGATATAAACCTCCCGACGGGGGGCCGTGGCTCGATATAAACCTCCTACGAACGCCGGGGTTTGCCTCGAGCCTCGCTCAGATATCAACCTCCGGCCGGGGCCGGCCGAGCCCGTGGCTCGATATAAACCTCCTACCGATCGGCTCGGGGGCCGAGCCCGTGGCTCGATATAAACCTCCTACCGATCGGCACGGGGTTTCGCCTTCGAGCCGTGGCTCGGATATAAACCTCCGCCGATCGGCAGGGGGCTCTTCGAGCCCGTGGCTCGATATAAACCTCCCGGCCGATCGGCTCGGGGTTTCGCCGAGCCCGTGGCTCGATATAAACCTCCTACCGAACGACTCGGGGTTTCGCCTCGAGCCTCGCTCAGATATCAACCTCCTACCGAACGGCCGAGGGTTTTCGGCCGAGCCCGTGGCTCGGATATAAACCTCCGGCCGATCGGCCCGGCCTCGAGCGCGTGGCTCGGATATAAACCTCCTGCCGATCGGCACGGGGCCTTCGCCTTCGAGCCCGTGGCTCGATATAAACCTCCGACCGACGCACGGGGTTTTCAGCCGAGCCTCGCTCAGATATCAACCTCCGGACGAACGGCTCGGGGCCCGCCGAGCCCGTGGCTCGATATAAACCTCCTACCGATCGGCCGGGGCCTTCGGCCGAGCCCGTGGCTCGATATAAACCTCCCGAACGGCTCGGGGTTTCGCCTCGAGCCTCGCTCAGATATCAACCTCCCTACCGAACGGCTCGGGGGCTTGGCCGAGCCCGTGGCTCGGATATAAACCTCCCGGCCGATCGGCTCGGGGGCCTTCGGCTTCGAGTCCGTGGCTCGGATATAAACCTCCCGGCCGATCGGCACGGGGGCCTTCATCTTCGAGCCTGTGGCTCGGATATAAATCTCCCGGCCGATCGGCACGGGGGCCTTCGGCTTCGAGCCCGTGGCTCAGATATAAACCTCCCGGTCGAACGGCTCGGGGGCCTTCGTCTTCGAGCCTGTGGCTCGGATATAAACCTCCCGGCCGAACGGCTCGGGGGCCTTGACTCGAAGAACTAATACAGATCATATAACTAACCGAGAACAAATAACGGAAAAACTGACCTAGGTCATGAGAATAGCATAACTCTCCGGCGTCGTCCATCTTCACGTTCCAGATCAGGCGCGTTCCCACAGACGGCGCCATTTTGATCCTGTCTGGAAGCTGAGAAGACGAACCTGCCGGTGTGACGTGTCTGGAAGGTTGACCGCATCCCCATGACCCGGTCGATGAGCTGTCCGCTGCGTTGACCAAGTCGTCTGAAGTCCTCCTCCGGTCAACTGTACCTGTATCCAGCGACCGGGTTTCCCCGGTCTCTGGTACCTCGGTGCTCGAGGCGAATCCCACAGATGTATGAGTAACCACATAATTGTATAGCAGAATAATTAACTAAATGCAGAAAAGGTACGAGAACGTACCCTGGCCCAGGGGGGCGCCCTCGGATGGATGGACGAGCTGGTCGAGCTACTGATCAAGTCGTCATGGCCCTGGATCCGGAAAGCGGCATGTAGGCCAAGACATAATGGCTCGTAGGCCGATACGCGACACGCAAGCCGGATAACACAGATAGCTCGTAATCATAAGAGAGATGCACAGAGTAAAACCCAACAACTCGATGGCCGGAACAACCTCGGCTCGATGGCCGAACCCAATCTCGGCGCGACGGTCGGAATAAACAAACCTGAGTCCTCCGAATGGCGGTTGTCCCGTGGGTGACGATGGCTGCCCGGAGGTGTCGGTGGCTGCGGCAGGAGCTGCCGGAGGTGACGGCGCTAGACGCCGGAGGCGTCGGCTGCCAGAGGCGGCTGTGGCCGGAGGCGGATCCCACTGTAGGTGTTGGAGTGTATACTGAAAGCCTAAGCTTTGTAAACATTCATTATGAATAAAGAATCACATTTGGTCTAATTATCTACATTTGTTTGTAGTTGTTCATTTAATTTATATTGTAGATAACATAGTATGTGGTGTCACATACAGAAGATGATGTTATCAGTACCTTATAAATTATAAACAGTAACTCACGACCAGAATGGAAAGGAACAAACCATTAGAAGGTCGTAGTGTAATTAGGTATTAGTTTATCATGACTATATAATTACACTAGTACACTCAGAGTGTATTGAGTAGGACCATTTGAGGTCGTTTCTTTTATACTGACTTTATAAAGGAACAAAGACCTCGGTTATTATGGAAGTGTGTGCTCTTAATCTTAATATAATAACAAGCACATATATTTGATATTTATTTCTTTAATTTATCAATGGGTGAGATTTAGTTCGATGAATCAATAAGCCCGATAAATTGGGAAATGATATCACTTATAGTGTGTGTTGTTGATTATAGAAGGAAACTGTGTCCTAGAAATACTAGGTTGATAATGTCCCCAAGAGGAGCTCATAAGGATTGTCATGTTAAACCCTGCAGGTGGACTTAGTCCGACATGACGATAAGGTTGAGTGGTACTACTCTTGGACTTAGACATTAATTAAATGAGTTGTCAGAACTCACTTAATTAGTGGACATTCGATATCTTAAACACAGGAGACTAACACACTCATAATAAGAAGGAGCCCAAAATGTAATTTGGGATTGGTGCGGTAGTTCAATGATAGTTCTCTAGTGGAATGAATTATCATTGATAAAATTAAGTTGTGTGTTCGCGGCACGGGATGCTTAATTTTATCGGAAGACCAAAACCAATTCCTCCTCTTGGTCCCTATCGTAGCCTCTTATTTATAGAGTTCTATACCCACCTATACCCACCTTCTATACCCACCCATAGGGGCCGCCAAGCTAGCTTGGGATCCAAGCTAGGGCCGGCCTAGGGTGGCGGCCCTAGCTTGAACCCAAGCTAGTAGGGCCGGCCAAATAAAATTAAAAAGAAATTTAATTTTAAATTTTATTATTATGTGGAAGATATATTTTAAAGAGAATTAAAATTAAAATATCTCTCTTGTAAAAGATCTACAAAAGATTAAAGAAAGAGATTAGATCTCTTTCCTTATTTGTAGATTGGAGAGATGTTTTATTTTTTTTAAAAAAATTATTCACATGTTGATAAAATTAAAATTATAGAAATTTCCTTTTATCAACCATGAAGAGATTTTAAAGAGAAATTTTATTTTTTAAAATTTCCGGAAACAAATTAGGAAGTTTTAATTGTTGATTAAAACTTGTCCTCTTTTGTTATCCAATGATGGCCGGCCACTTGAAATTAATTGGGGAAATTTTATTTTATTTCTCTCAATTAAATCATGTCAAGGAAATTAAGGAAAATTTATTGTAATTAAATTTCCTAATTTACCTAGGCCAAGGAATATAAAAGAAGGGGTGAGGGTGCCTTCACAAGACACAACATCTATTATTCCTCTCCCTCTTTTGTTCCTTGGTGTGGCCGGCCAACCTCTCCCTCTCTTCCTCTTGTGGTGGCCGAACCCTACCCTTCTATTGGAGCTCTTGTGGTGGCCGGATACTACTCGA
The DNA here is from genome assembly GCF_018446385.1 of Zingiber officinale. Classification (NCBI taxonomy): domain Eukaryota; kingdom Viridiplantae; phylum Streptophyta; class Magnoliopsida; order Zingiberales; family Zingiberaceae; genus Zingiber; species Zingiber officinale. Next base: position 23,120,305 of record NC_056001.1, on the reverse strand, counting down.
AGAAGAAGAAGAAGAAGGAGAGAAAGCTAGCATCTCTTGGAGCTTGGTTAGTATTTTGTTTTTCTTCCTTGGTGAAGCTTCCTCTTTGTTGGCCGAACCTAGCTAGGAGGAGAAGAAGGTGATTGGTGGTTTCTCGTCTCGGAAGATCGTTGCCCACACAACGTCCGAGGTTAGAAGAGGAATACGGTAGAAGATCAAGAGGTTTTTCTACAAGGTATAACTAGTAATTTCTATTTCCGCATCATGCTAGTTATTTATGGAAATAATACCAAATACAAGAGGCTTACGTTCTAGAATTTCGAATATGTTTTTTCGAAGTTGTGTTCTTTTGTTTCTTTCTTTTCCTTGTGATTTGATTGTTCCTTTTGGTTAACCTAAAGTTATTTTAGGAAATTAAATATTGGCTTTCTATTAAAGGTTTTGTCTAGTCGGTGGTGGTTGCTCCCATATCCAAGAAGGCCATGTGCCTCGCCACGTCAGTACTGGGAACCTTTTATGGAAATTAATATTTAATGAAATTAATAACTTAAGGTGACTTGGGTCGAACGTGTTAAGTTCCGCAGGAGATCCAAGTCAAAACCTAAAAGAACAAATAGATTAAGTTTTGGATCAAACGTGTTAAGTTCCGCAGGCGATCCAAAATTTAATTTAAAAGAACACATGGTAGTTAGGAAAAGGTTCAGACCTTTGTACAAAATTTTTGTACAGTGGAACCTATAGGTTTTCCGAGTAGCAACCAACAGTAGGGTGATGTCGGGGGCTGCCGGACGAAGCCCGCGCCGGAGGAGATTTCCAGCAAGAAGAGGAGCCATGCTCCTGTTCCGGTAGGTGACTACTGACAAAGGAGGAGGACACGAGGTGTCTTCCTCGCGGTGGCCTCTCGTGCCAAGGTCGTGACTGCCGACAAGAGGAGAGGGAGAGGAGAAGGCCGACGGCGGCAGCAGCAACAATGAACCTAGCGAGCCCCCTATTCCCTCCTCATGGCGGCGGCGCTGGAATGAGAAGGCCGGAGTAATGGAGGGTAGAGGAGAGGAAGAAGGGAGCGCCGGCGGCTTCGTCGGCGCTAGCGGAGAACTTGAGAAGGAGAGAGCCTCTCCCTGATGGCTGGCGGCGGAAAGGATCACGAAACCCCCCTAAAACGCGAGCCAGCCTCCTCCTCTGGTGTGAACGGCGATTCCCAAAAAAACCCCTCAGCCCTAGCAATCCTCAATCCCCAAAATGCCCCTAACCGCTTCTCTATTTACTTCTCATGCCCTAATTTACCTCCGGATCAAGGGACCTGATGATAGCCTTGATAGGTGTCCAACATACAAATATACTCACAACTAGCCGTAGAATCCACCACTTGATCAATACGGGGTAGGGGATAGTAGTCTTTCGGGAAAGCTTTGTTGAGATCTCGAAAATCAATACATACTCTCCATTTGTTTCCTGGTTTGGAGATCGGACAGTATTTACTAGCCAACTAGGGAATTGTACCTCCCGAATATAGTCCGCCTCCATTAGTTTATCCACCTCTTCTTTAATGATCTGATTCTGATCAGTTGCAAAATCTCTCTTTTTTTGCTTGACAGGCCGAGCATCTGGACAAACGTGCAACGAGTGCTCCATCACGAGCGGAAAGACACCTGTGACTTCCTTGGGGGTCCATGCAAATACATCGCTATTCCACACCAAGCATTGTATCAGCTCGGTCTTGAGTGGAGGATTCAAATCAGCAGCCACATAAGTAACAACTTCTGGTCGCCCAACTTATATGTGTATTTCTTCTTTTTCTTCATATACTAAAACGGGCGGTCTCTCCTGAATAGCATTGACTTCCATCCTTTAAGTTTTGCGAGCAGTGTTGGCTTATGTTCTGATGATCTCTACGTAACATTTTCGCACTAGTAATTGATCTCCGCAAACTTCTCCGACTTGGTCATCAACAGGAAACTTCACCTTCTGATAGAAAGTAGAAACGACCGCCCGAAATTCATTCAAGGTTGGCCTACCTAGTATGATATTATAAGCAAAAGGTGCATCAACCACCATGAAATAAGATTTCCTGGTTCTCATTAGGGGTTCCTTGTTGGGGCAATATCCCTTAGGTCAAGATTGACCGAGTTGACCAAACTTGAGTTTTGGTTTGAGTTTCGATTTTTGACAATATATTGGATATCGATGATAATGAACAATGCAGGTGCAGTTGTTCATTTGGGGAGATTGTTTGATACAAATTCTCCTCTGATCAGGGGTTGATCAGTCTAGTTGTAGAAGAGTCAAGTAAGTCAAGGTTGACTGGGTACTTGACTGGGAAAGTCCTAACTAGAATGTTAGGCAGAAGGAAGTCCTAGTGAGTGAAGCTAGGCAGAAGAAAGTCCTGGTGAGTGAAGTCAGACAGTTGGAAAGTCCTAGTGATTGAAGATAGATAGAAGGAAAGTCCTAGTAAGTGAAGCTAGGCAGAAGGAAATCCTGGTGAGTGAAGCCAGGCACGGGAAATTCAGATGGGTCAAGGTTGACCAGACATCTGGTGGAAGTCCAAGTAGGTTAGAGGGATTGACCGGATACTTGGCACGAGGAGAGAAAGTCCAAGTGGGTCAAAGGGGTTGACCGGACACTTGGTGAGGGAGTCCTAGCAGGTCAAGGGTGACCAAATGCTAGGCACAATGTACCAACAGGTCATGGTTGACCAGATGTTGGTTTGGAGGGCTTGGGACTTGGTTTTGGGTAAAAATCATGATCTGGATCAATCAACCGATAGATTGGATCATTCCAAATCGATCAGCTGATCGATCGGGTGAGTCCTCGCGACAAGCCTTCTCAGTGGATCGATTAGGGAGGCTTGTCGCGTGCACAGAACACCTCTGGATCGATCGGCTGATCGATCCAGAGGTCCCAATCGATCAGTGGATCGATTGGGACGGCGTGTTTTTCGCGTAATAAGCCCTGGATCGATCAGCCGATCGATCCAGGCAATTCCTGCGAGCACAGAGGCGCTCTGGATCGATCGGTCGATCGATCCAAAGACTCCCCGATCGATTGGGAGCAATCCAATCGATCGGGATCCGACCGTTGGCGCAGATAAAGGCCGTTGGCGCGCGTCTTCTTCGGTAGCTCTTCCACGATTTCATTTAGATCCTTCACAGCAACTCCACAGGTTCTTCTCCAGAGCTCACCGCCAGTTCTTGAAGCTTCTTGGAGTAGTGTTTTCCAAAGTCAAGAGGTGTACTTGAGCAAGAAGAAGAGGAAGCTAGGGTTTCGTTTATAATCTTGTAAGATTTATTTGTACACTAGCTTCTTGTGTTCTTCTTCTTGTATTTCTTGTTGTGTGAGTTTGTAAAGGCTTCTCCGCCTTCCGTAGTTATCGAAAAGGAGTGTTTACATAGTGGAGGGTGTGTGTGTGTGGATCCTTGGACTAGTCACCTCTTGTGAGGTGGATACCAAGTAAAATCCATTTATTAACATTGTTGTAGTTGTTTCTTGCATTTCCGCTGCATATCTTGAAGAAACAAGCAACGAAGCACGACGAGCACGCGCCGAGCTATTCACCCCCCTAGCTACATATTTGGTCTCAACAAGTGGTATCAGAGCGAGACCGCTCTTCACCGGAATCATCGCCGGAAGGGGCAAAGAACTAGTGGGTGAAGAAGTTGGAGCAAATTCTTCAAGTTCAAAGAAATTCAAAAGCTCAACTTCAAGATGGAATCCCAAGACAAGCTTGGATTTGACACAAGGGTGCCTCCACCATATGCATCTATGAGCTTCGATCTTTAGAGATCAAGGATCGAGAATTTCTTGATGGTGGAGATAAAGCAATGGTTTGCGCTAATGGAAGGGTTCGAAACTCCAAGAAATTCAAAGGGCAAAATCCTCAGAAAGAGCAAGTGGAGCCAAGAACAAATCCAAAGGTGCGAGGCGAATGATAAGGTAACCAAACTATTGGTTAATTTATTGCCAAGCACCATCCTTTGCAAAATTGGAGAATTTGAAGATGCAAAGGAATTATGGAGCAAGTTGACCAAACTTCATGTAGGACCCTCCACTGTACCAAATCAAGAAGAATCCAAAAAGGGGGATTCATTGGAGCAAGACCAAGAGGAGGAGGACTTCGAAGTTAAGAGATGCTCAACTTCTGAAGAAGAGGTCCAAGAAGCTTCATCTTCAAGGGATTGCAATGAGGAGAACAAGGAGGGAGCATACTGCTTGTTCCATGAACAAGATGGAGATGAAGGAGCCTCCACCTCTAGGATTGAGGGGGAGTGTAGATCCTTGACACCGGAGCAAGAAGAAGCCTCCACATCTGGGTCAAGAGAAGAAGAGGATGAAGAAGTCTCCTCCTCCACAAGTCAAGCCAAATCAATTGGAGGAGCAAGTGACATCCCTACATGTGAAGGTAAAGGTATTTCAATTAAAAATAAAAATCATATCATATGTTTTGAATGTAGGGAACATGGGCACTACAAGAGCAAGTGCCCTAAATTGGCCAAGAAGAAGAACCAAGTGGCACCCAAGGGAAAGGAGAAGCCCAAGGAGACCATCCCCACAACAAAGAAGAGCAAGGAGCACATTTTGTACTTTTTGTGCAATCAGAAGGGGCATTACCGGAGTCAATGCCCTAAGGGGAGGAAGACAGTCAAGGCTCAAGGAGGAAGTACTAGTCAAGGGGGAGCCTCCAAGGTAAAGCGAAAGGTAACATTTATTGAGCCTACCCCTTTACATTATGGTAAAAAGCATGATAGCTCAAATTTATATCATTTTAATGCTATTTACCATAAGAATAGGAAGCATGAAGGCATTAAAGAAAAACATGTAGCCTATCATGCAAAGACTACTCAACCTAAGGTTAGAAAGGTAGACAATCCATTGGGCAAGAACACTAAGGATAATAGATACAAACCCAAGAACAAAAATGCTCATGGACTTAATGAAAAACCAAAAACTAAGGACTTAATGATGGAAAATCAAGTCTTGAGGTCAAGACTTGATAAATTAGAAAAGACCCTAAAAAGGATGGAAAATATCCTAAAAGGGCAAAATGAGCAAAATCTAGGTTTAGGACAACAAAGGTCATCCAAGGGTCATAGGGGTTTGAGATACAAACCTAAAACAAAAAGGGATGTGCCTTCTTACCATAGGATTCCATATAGTTATGGAACAAATCCTAAGTCTAGTAGTCAAACCAAAAATACTAGGGAAGTCATCCCTAAGAGTATTTTTGCAACAAATATGACTAAGACTTCTAAGAAGTCTAAGAAAGTCATTAAGAAGGTCACAAGGGAAGAAATCCCTAGAGTTGACTTAGAAAAAGTGACCAAGGCTTCTAAGAAGCCAAACAAGGTCACTAAGAAGGTATCTAGGGAAGTTATCCCTAGTGAGTACCTAGAGCATCTAAGGAGCACCAATAGATTTTGCGTTCCTAGGTGCATTTTCTCTACCCCATAGATGGGTTAGAAAGTATCAACTCTAAGTGGAAGGGTAGTTAACCCAATCATGAAGTTGACACTCAAGGAGCATTTTCAAGGTTATTATTAACCTTTGAAAATGAAATAGAGTTATTATTTACTCTTTGAAAGAGTAAAATGTGCCAAACTTGAGAAGTATTGATTTTAATTCAAATTGGCACAAATTGAAAAGTATAAGAAATACCTAGTTGGGACTTAGGTATTTTCTTGGAAAACTAAGGGCCAATTTAGGCCTTAGATTATTTGATTACTCTTGTGGAAAATGAAATATGCCAACAATTGAGGAATGTGCTTAATTTTTTTAAGTGGCATAAAGTAATCAAGAGAACTAGAAATGCCAATTTAAGTTTTGGCATTTTTTTGAAGCATTTTGGGCAAATCTAGGTTAGATTTTAAAGTTAGCTAAGGTTTAAGGATACTTAGATAGTTAATCTAGGTATTTTATCAATGCTAATTTGCCATGCCTTGTTTGCTCATTATATGTCATGACATCATATTTAGTTATATATTCTGCATTCATGCTTTATTATGAAAAATATAAAAATACCATGTCATTTCATACATACATCATGTAGTTATAGGAAATTTTCTTTTGAAAATTATCTCTTCTTGATGTATGCCATAACACATCATGCATTATCTTTAATTCCTTGCAATTAAGGACAAATGACATTCATTAACAAGTGACATCCTAAGTGGATATTCAATAATCATCAAATGACTAGGTAGATATGCATGATCCCTAGATTAGGGCAAAACCAAAATTTACATTTCAAAAAGACCTATAAGATGACTTGTATGTGTTTTAGTGCACATTAGATACAAGTGAGATGTTAGGATGATGAACAAAACTCAAGATGTTGATTTAGTGCATCTCTTTGAGTTTTAAGTTCATCAAAACACATAGTTATGTGTTTCCCCATCATTGGGAAAGCTAATGTACAAGTCATGTGCATAAAGCCCAAGGAACATGGTGGGATATTGATTTTGAAAATGATTTCAAATTGCTTTTGGAAAACCTTGGTGCAGGCTATCTTTTGATAGTAATCATCATTGAATAGTTAGGCACAAACTTGAAGAAAACACTAAAGTTTTTGTAAGTTTTCAAGGTTGTGTCAATCTTTGAAAATATGATGTATTTTCATAGAAAACTATTTTTTTCATGATACTGTATGCCCTAAATAATGTCTACAATGATTTTCATGATTTTTAAAATTTTGTAGAATTCTCTAGGGATTTCTGAAGTTGACTGAATTGGAAATTCAACACTATCAGAGCTCCAATCGATCACCCGATCGATTAGAGTGCCTCAATCGATCGGGCGATCGATTGAGAGCAGACTTCTCACGAACAGAAGCCTCCTGGATCGATCATCCGATCGATCCAGCCCTCCTGAATCGATCAGTGGATCGATTCAGCATGGTTCAATCGATTGGGACCCAACTCTAATCGATTGAAGATGCTGATTTTGGCTGGGAAAGCCTGATTTCAGCATTTTGAACCCATTTTAGTCTATATAACCTTTCCAAACCCCTAAATATACATTTGTATACATAAGAAGGGTGTTTTCATGATGAAAACAAGGATGGATTGGTTAAGGAAGACTAAGTAGAGGTTTAGGTTGAGGTTTGATTCAATTTTTGAACAGGTGAACCTCAAAACTTCTAAATTTGGGTTTTCTAAAGTTTTAGGTATTCCAAGTCATTGTTGGTGCAAATGACAGAAGTTCCGACCATGTCTTTAGGGGGAGGTACTCTTTATGGATATGAAAACTAAATTTTCATACACCTTGAAAGGTGGTTAACCTTCTTTAGCGAAAGATGCTCAAGGTTGAGCATTGTATTACAATGGAGAGTGGATATCTTCATTGTTTGAGTGGTATATGCTCAAGGTTGGGCATTTGTCTACATTGGGAGATAATGTAGGGTTTGAGTTATGAAGGGTATGGGACCTTCATAATCGTGTTGATCACAACAAGTGAAGTTGTGAACAACATTGAGCAACTCTTTAGGGGGAGAGTTTGTGTTTGATGTGTGCCAATAGGGGGAGAATGTAGGGTTTAAGTTAGGCCTTCATTATCTAAGAGGGAGTTTGCCTTCTTAGAGGGAGAATGTAGGGTTTAACTTACGCCTTTATTACCTAGTGACATGAAGGAAGTTGAGCCTATGGGACTAGCCTAACTTAAAGGTATTGTCAAACATCAAAAAGGGAAAGATTGTTGGGGCAATATCCCTTAGGTCAATGTTGACCTGGTTGACCAAGCTTGAGTTTTGGTTTGAGTTTCGATGTTTGACAATATATTGGGTATCGATGATAATGGACAATGCATGTGCAGTTGTTCATTTGAGGATATTGTTTGATGCAAATTCCCCTCTGATCAGGGGTTGATCAGTCTAGTTGTAGAAGAGTCAAGTAGGTCAAGGTTGACTGGATACTTGACTGGGAAAGTCCTAACTGGAATGTTAGGCAGAAGGAAGTCTTAGTGAGTGAAGCTAGGCAGAAGAAAGTCCTGGTGAGTGAAGTCAGACAATTAGAAAGTCATAGTGAGTGAAGATAGGCAGAAGGAAAGTCCTAGTAAGTGAAGCTAGGCAGAAGGAAATCCTGGTGAGTGAAGCCAGGTGAAAGTCCTAGTGAGTGAAGCTAGGCAAAAGAAAATCCTGGTGAGTGAAGCCAGGCAGTTGAAAGTCCTGATGAGTGAAGTCAGGCACGAGAAATTCAGATGGGTCAAGGTTGACCAGACATCTGGTGGAAGTCCAAGTAGGTCAAAGGAATTGACCGGATATTTGGCACGAGGAGAGAAAGTCCAAGTGGGTCAAAGGGATTGACCGGATACTTGCTGAGGGAGTCCTAGTAGGTCAAGGGTGACCGGATGCTAGGCACAATGTACCAACAGGTCATGGTTGACCAGATGTTGGTTTGGAGGGCTTGGGACTTGGTTTTGGGCAAAAAATCATGATCTGGATCAATCAGCCGATCGATTGGATCATTCCAAATCGATCAGCTGATCGATTGGGTGAGTCCTCGCGACAAGCCTTCTCAGTGGATCGATTAGGGAGGCTTGTCGCGCGCACAGAACACCTCTGGATCGATCGGCTGATCGATCCAGAGGTCCCAATCGATCAGTGGATCGATTGGGACGGCGTGTTTTTCGCGTAATAAGCCCTGGATCGATCAGCCGATCGATCCAGGTAATTTCTGTGAGCACAGAGGCGCTCTGGATCGATCGGTCGATCGATCCAAAGCCTCCCCGATCGATTGGGAGCAATCTAATCGATCGGGATCCGACCGTTGGCGCAGATAAAGGTCGTTGGCGTGCGTCTTCTTCAGTAGCTCTTCCACGATTTCATTTAGATCCTTCACAGCAACTCCACAGGTTCTTCTCCAGAGCTCACCGCTAGTTCTTGAAGCTTCTTGGAGTAGTGTTTTCCAAGGTCAAGAGGTGTACTTGAGCAAGAAGAAGAGGAAGCTAGGGTTTCGTTGTATAATCTTGTAAGATTTATTTGTGCACTAGCTTCTTGTGTTCTTCTTCTTGTATTTCTTGTTGTGTGAGTTTGTAAAGGCTTCTCCGCCTTCGGTAGTTACCGAAAAGGAGTGTTTACATAGTGGAGGGTGTGTGTGTGGATCCTTGGACTAGTCACCTCTTGTGAGGTGGATACCAAGTAAAATCCATTTGTTATCATTGTTGTAGTTGTTTCTTGCATTTCCGCTGCATATCTTGAAGAAACAAGCAACGAAACACGACGAGCACGCGCCGAGCTATTCACCCCCTCTAGCTACATATTTGGTCCCAACATTCCTCCCCTAAAGATATAGCCAACTTTATTGGTTCGAGCGGTTGTACTTTATTGCCTGTGAAACTATAAAGAGGAGTCACCATGGGCTGAAGCTCACTCGGATCTATTTGTAATTTATCAAAGACTTTCTTGAAGATAATGTTAATAGAACTACCAGTATCAATGAAGGTGCGAGAAATATTATAATTAACTATAACAACTTTGATTATTAATGTATCATAATGGGGTACTTCTACCCCCTCCAGATCTTTGGGCCCAAAACTAATTTCAAGTCCTGCCTCTCTTTCCATGCTACATCCCACTGTATGAATCTGCAATCGTCGAACGTGTGATTTCCTTGCCCGATTTGAATCACCATCAGTATATCCGCTCGTTATCATATTGATGTTACCTCGGGCAGCATTACTTTGATTCTCCTCTTGCCGAGCAGTTGTTAGCTCGGGTTGTGCTTGTGCACTCGAGGTTGCTCGATCGATAACTGCAATACTCCCTGCTGTGGTTCGGTCATCTCGTACTCCAGTTTGAGTGGACTGCTCTACCTTGGATATGATTTTCGGTTGGGAGATCGTCGACGATACCGAGCATTATTTGTCCACTGATTCTTCAGAGCAAAACAATTTTCGGTATAATGTGTACCAGACATATAATATGTACACCACCTCCTTGGGATTTCTTGCGGTGTCTCCACATGTTGTACTGCCTGAGGTCTAAGTTCCGGCTGGCGATGGGGAGGAGGAACTACCCGAGGTCCTCTTGGCAGATGAATAGGAGCTGTAGATCTATCATTAACTGTGACTGAAATAGGTACACCACTTTCCTTCTTACGAGCAGCCTGAGCTTCTTCAACATTAATGAATTCAGTAGCTCGCTTAATTAATAAATCAAAGTTGGTTGGAGGATTTCACACTAAATCATTGAATAAATCATTATCATTGAGTCCTTGAGAGAAGACACTCACCAAAATTTCAGTAGTAGCATTAGGAACATCAATAGCTACTTGATTAAATCTTTTAATATATGCTCTGATGCTTTCCTTACGCCCCTGCTTAATAGAGAAATGACTCCAAGGAGTTTTATGATACCTTCTGTTGCTGGAGAAGTGATGGAGAAATACTTTGTAGAAATCCTTGAAACGTCGAATGAAATTTTCTGGTAGTCTTTTGAACCATCTCTGAGCTACTCATCCGAGAGTAGTAAGAAACATTTGACACTTAACTCCATCAGTAAATTGTTATAGCAGAGTCGCACTTTCAAACTTGGAGTGATGATCTTCTGGATCGGTAGTCCCAGGATACTCTGCAATGTTTAAATTCTGATAATATTTTGGCAATGGATTATCAAGAACCCTCTGAGAGAACGGAGTGATGATTCTCTCAGGACAATTGTCGCTGGTCACCACCTTCCCTTTTCACTTTTCTCTCATTAGTGCTTCACCCAAGGACTCCTAGAGCACCGGTCTCCACCCTCCCTGCTCCATAGGTGTATGGAAAAAAGCTCGGGGATGTCGATTAGGGGAACCAGGAGCAGGGGATATATAAGCAAGATCCTCTTCTTCTATACCTCTATTTTTCTTATGATCAGTAGTCGAAATCGCTGGATTCGCAGCTACGGGCAAGGTACCCCCCGAATTCTCTTGTTGTTGCTGTTGTAACACCTTTTAGACCCTGGCGCTGATGAGAAACTCCAAATCTTCTTAAGTTAAGGTAATAGTATTTGGTTTTCCAGCGTCCTTCATCACGTACTCTCAAATTCAGGTGAGAGATTCCCACAGACAATGCCAAATTTGATCCTGTCTGAAAGCTGCGGGATAAAACGCTCAGTGATAATAAATGACGATTCTGGTGAAGGCAAACAAAAAGGGGGGATCCAAGAAACCCACAACGGATCTAAAGAAGTCTTGATGCAGAATAATAGATCTGAGAAAATCAAAGCGGATCTATAAGAATTACCTCACAGAATGAACTCCGGCGAAGTACTCCTGTAGAAGAGTGCACTCTGATGAAGAACACTGCAGATCAATGAGGGATCGATGCTCCGGTGGAGGATCTCTCCTGCACACTATGAGACTAATCAACAAAGCGTTAGCGACCTAAGACCGGAGTGGGAATCCCTGGCTAGGCCCTCTGATGCTCAAGTCAATCCCTCCCTTTTTTAGAAGAAGAAGAAGAACAGTAGAACTGAAGTGGAGCTAGGGTTTCAGTTATGATGCTATGCATACCTCGCCAGTGGAGAGGATTCCCCTTTTTATACCACCTCATCTAACCTCCACAGTCATGAGGTGAACCCCGGTTTGTTAGAGTTTGTTAGAAGATGACGTAAGTATCACCTGTAATAGTTTAAGGACTTTTTTTTGTATCTCAGATGTACCTTCTTTGTCGTTTAGCATACCTGCAGAAACTTCCAGAAGCTATTTCCCGCTAAATTAGTCAAGCAGTCATATGATCACATATTATTCTCGTATTACTCATGTATCACATGTTACATTAATCTTGACCGACTATGTTCAAGAAGTCTAATTTATACTCGATCGGCGTCCTTTACTCGATTGGGATTTTATCATGAATACTTGCGTTCGATCGGCCTTTACATGGCCGATAATATGCTAAAGACCATATAAGGTTGAATGCCTCAATGCTTGGTTGGCCCTATATGCTCGGCCGGTATTTGCCTGCCGAGCATGTTCAAACATTTACTCGACCCACCTGTATAAGACAAAGTGCCTTTATACTCAGTTGATTCTCTACGTTTGGCTGGTCATTTAATTCCGTTTGGTCCTAGACTACCGAGCGTACATGAATATTCTTGTTTGGTCACCCTTTGTTCGATTAATCACATATCAGAGCCGAATAAGGCTAGATGCATTTATGCTCGATCATTCATCTATTTGTGTCCGCTCTTTCCTTATTAGACGCACTCAAACATTCTTGCTCAGTTAATTTCTCATGCATGTTCGGTCTATTGTGCTCGGCTGGGCTATTGTGTTTGCCCGGTCTATCGTACTCGGCCGATCTATCATGCTCGACCAGTCTTATATTCCCGACCGAGATTAACCTACCGAGCGCACGCGAACATCCTTGCTCGGTTGGCTCTTCCTCGGTTGGCTGTATGTTAAGGATTGTATAAGACTAAATCCCTCTGTGCTCGGCCGGTCATATATTTCCTACCGAGATTAACCTACCGAGCATATACGAACCCTCGTGTTCGATCGGCTCTTCCTTGGTCGATTGCATGTTAAGGGTTATATAAGACTAAATGCCTCTGTGCTCGGCCAGTCATATATTCCCGACCGAGATTAACCTACCGAGCGTATACGAACCCTCATGTTCGATTGACCCTCCCTCGATCGGCTGCATGTTAAGGGTTATATAAAACTAAATGCTTCTATGCTCGACCAATCATATATTCCCGACCGAGATTAACCTACCGAGCATTTATGAACACTCTTGTTCAGTCAGTTTATCATGCTTGACCAATCTCTTATGTTTGACCGGTCCATCGTGTTCGACCGGTATTCACTTGATGAGTCTATATAAACCTTTTCGTTTGGTATAACCGTTTTTGGTCAACTAGGTGTTGTCATGCTCGAGCGACCTATTACCCCCGGTCGAGTCTTGACTTCCGAGTACATCACTGTTCCTTCATCCCACTCTTTTCAGCCTTTCTTATCTTATTATCCCTTTTCCTCCTTACTGCAAAGAATCCAACTCTCATAACCCGTATCAAATATATTTTTCAAACAAAGTTTGTCAAGGTTAAAAATTATGAAAAAGAATTTTACAAGAACTTTTCAAAGCAAGTTTTGAATAAAGGTTTCAAGTATTTTCAAGGGCCTTTTTTTTAAAAAAAAACTTGCGAGTTATTTTCAAAACATAAAGTTTTGCACGAATTTTGTAAAATATTTTTCAAGGTGTTTTCCAAGAAGTTTAAAGCAAATTTCAAAAGACTTTTACGTTGTCCGAATATATCCTCCCCCTTAACCTGATATTAATTTGAAAATCATGTTCATCTAAAAATAATCCTTAAATATCTAATTTTTAGCTACTAACTTTCTACCAGAAAAGAGTTGTGTTCACTTGATTAGTCAAGTTTATTGGATCGAGATGCGTGTGGGTGCGGGAGGGGGGGGGGAATTACGTAGTTTTCAAAACTTTTTCTTTCCGGTTTTGAAATTAAAGTACGCAGCGAAAAAGCACAAAAACATAAAGCAAGTAAAAGAATAAGTTTATTTTTTTTACTTAGTTTGGAGCCTTCGACTCATCCTACTCCAAGACCCAGGTCCCGTTGACCTATCTGTTGGTGCAGGAAGCATCCGACGATCGAACCCAAGTTTTGATAATGACAAAGGGATTCAAAGTTAAGATTATTTGTTATCTAATGTGCTTGATTGAGCTTGCAGGAAAGTTCTAAGTGTTCTTAGGCAAAAGTCTTAGCTGCAGTTACGCAAGGTGAAAACCCTAGGGGGTGGTAACCCTAGGTGGAGGAAAATCCTAAGGGACGGTAACCTTAGGTGCTAGGGGATAGTAATCCTAGGTGGAGGAAAATCCTAAGGGGCGGCAACCTTAAGTCCTAGGGGGTGGTAACCCTAGGTGGTGAAAATCCTAAGGGGGTAACCTTAGGTCCTAAGGGGTGGTAACCTTAAGTGGAGAAAAACCCTAGGGGGCGGTAACCCTAGGTCTTAGGGGGTGGTAACCCTAGGCGGAAAGACCAGTCGGTCTAGAAGACCGGACTAACATCAGGTATGCTCTCCTGAGTGATGGATCTTTGTGAGCGATAGAGGGGGGGTGAATATCGCGTCTTTTTTTTTAAAAAACTATTCTTTTCTTTGAAATCAAAGTCGTGCACAGCGGAAAGTAAATAGAGACAGTTTGTTTACTTCGTTCGGAGCCTAGCTCGACTCCTACTCGAAGGCCCGTGGTCCTTGATCGCACTGATGGGCAAAGCGCTAAAACTCTCCTCTCCGAAATCCTCGGAGAGAAGTAGGTCGTACAAATACAATGGAATAAGATAGTAACAACCCTACTATCTTATTGAAATTAAGTGCAATATAAAAATACCGATAATTAGATTCGAAGAGGTGAAGCTCAGTCGGCACGGAAGGAAATGCTTGCTGAGTTGATGAAGAATTCTTGTACGAGCAGCTTGCAGAGTAGCACACGAATTGATCAGAAAAGTTGTTACTGGCCTCTGACCTCGAGCCTTAATTTATAAGTGCACTGAGGATCGGTCGACTGACCCCTCTGTTCGGTCGACCGAACCAGCTCTGATCATCCACAGCTGGAGTCTGACGCTGGCTCGTAAATTCTACATTAACTGGTCTTCAATGGTTCGGTCGACCGAACCCTTTTATCGGTCGACCGAACAAGGCTTTTCCTTGTTCGCTGAAATCTGCCGAGATCACCCTTTAATGCTGATTGGATCGGTCGACTGATCCCTTGGTTCGGTCGACCGATCAGCTTCTTTTCCTTTGCTGTCCTGATCGGTGATGGTGAACTGGCTGGCTGTGCTGAGTCATCAGGTTCGGTCGACCGATCTTACTGTTCGGTCGACCGATCGCTCTTTGATCGGACTCTGATTCTGTCTGATCTGATGATTGGTCTATTTTTCCTCTGTCCGATCGACAGGTTCGGTCGACTGATCCAGTCGATCCTGCAACACAGTATTAAGAAAACTTTCCTGCAAAACAGATATTAGAGCAAATAATATGAAGTAGAAATAATATGAAAGACAGTAGAACTGTCATGATCTCAACTTGGAAACCTTTCCGGTTTCTTCAGTTGGATCATCGACCTAAGGTTGTTCCCTCCGGGAACCCGACCTCATTGTCGCTCCTCCAGTTTGCTTACCTCAACCTACCTGCCAAACTTTGATCCTCCAGATCTAGTTTGGACTTCTCACTTAGCCTTGATCGGCTCCCCAGGACTTTTTCTTTGATCTTCGGTCCTCCAGACCTCTCGATCACACTGCCAAGCTTCATCTCCCCTCAACCTTCTTGGACTTTCACCTGGGTTCCACGATCTGCTAAGATTTCTCCTGCCTAGCCTCTAACTAGGTCTTTCCCGGTTGAGTAAACATCCTGCACACTCAGTTAACTTGTTAGATCACAACAAGACTTAACTTGAACCTTTGACAACATCAAAACTCAGGTTTGATTCTGGTGCAGCTTGCACCAACACTGAGTGGAGTAGGTGAGGACGCGTTCCCCGGAAGAGGGAACAGTAGGTGTCGGTTCGACCTAGGATTTTCGGTCGGAAATCCGAAGTCAGAACCAGACAGTCCGGAGACTGTCAAAAAATTCTATTATCATATTTATACTACTGTTATTTGCTAACTTTGTGATGCATGGTATTTTTGGGTCTAACATATCTTGCAGGTACAAAGGAGCAAGTTTAGCCTTGGATAAACAGTGTTCGAGGTGCCTCCATGGAGGTTGGAGGCGCCTCGGGCGCAAAGGAGCTAAATCTTGCACACAACAGGGTTTGAGGCGCCTCGAACTGGTTGGAGGTGCCTTGGACTGGCCATGGAGGCGCCTCAAGCAGGATATGCGATGAAAAATTCAGCACTCATCCACGCGGCTGACTCAACAGACTTGAGGCGCCTTGAATGGGGTTTGAGGCGCCTCCAGCAGGCTTTATAAAGAGTGTTCGAGTAGTAGTTGTTTTCATCAATTGCCAAGCAATCCTTCTACAACGTGTTGCTAACGAAAGGTTCCGGCTAAGCTACGACAAGCCCCCGACAACCCGACGCTCCGATTTCTGTAATTTAGTTGTCGGTATTATTTTTATTCAGTTGTATTTACTTCTACTTGTACTCATTTACGATATTTTAGTGATTGCCCAAAGTAAACGTTCAAAGAGCGTGGGCCTTGGAGTAGGAGTCACCCAAGACTCCGAACCAAGTAAAACCACTTGGGTCCTTCTGTGTTTGTCTTTTATTTTATTCCGCTGCGTTTCTTCGATAAAGTTTTGAATCCGAAACGAGTGAAAGCCACGAGCGCTATTCACCCCCCCCTCTCTAGTGCTTCTCGATCCAACACTATCAACGGGTAATCCACTAAAAGGCTCTTTCAGAATCGCTGAAAGAGGAGATCAAATACACAAGAATTGGATGAGTGTAACAATCTACACTTTTAGTTTGCAGAAATTAAATATAGAACTTAAATTTCTTTTACCAAATAATTTTGTAGATGGTCAACTTGAGCTCGATATTTGGATGGCTTCTCGGTGGCAGTCGGCCATAGTAGAGTCATAGCAGGGCAGCAATAGAAAGGCTCAGTAGTCAGAAAGCTGATCTGACGCGTAGAAGCTGGTATGGAAGTTATGTTTTGAATGCTCCTCGAGACACCCTTATAAAGAGCATGGAAGGCACCTTTCATAGCCTTGAAGGCACCTCCAACGTGTAAAGTTTGATCCCAAACTCATTGCTCCTTATCTACGATGAAGTCTGAATTTTATCCTTTAGAAGGCGCCTTCCATAGCACCGAAAGCGCCTTCTAATACTTAAAGGTGCCTTGGGTAATGTTCACCCAAGACTTTTTACTCCTTTCGCCCTGCAAGTTAGATTAGTCCAACACGATAATAATTTAACCTGCAAAACAAAGTTAGCAAAATAATAATATAATTAATTTATGATTTAGACTCTATCTTTTAGACCAGGATCTAGTCAGGGTCTTAATTTTAGTTTCTAAAATGGACTTAAATTGGATCGACGCATACTGTCCCCTCAACTGGGACTTATCCTCACTTAGTCACTCTCCAATAGTGACTTACCTTTAGTTATATGCGTCAAGTTACCTTCTTGATGTCAATTTAACCCACCAAGTCTCCCTGCCAGAATGACACATCTGGACTTCGCCACTTGGGAATCGTACATCCCGATCTCCTGTCAGAATCACACATATGGATTTCATCACTCGAGAATCAAACATCTCAACTAGACTTCCTACATGGTGTCAGGTTCTCTTAACCCGTCAAGTTAGTCCACCCTGCACACTCAGTAACAAGGTTATATTATGATAACATCTAACTTAACTCACTTATCATTTATCAAAACCTGAGTTATATTGTTAGTGCAAATTACACTAACAATCTTCCCCTTTTTGATACAATGATAGCCTGGGTTAGAGTTATAAAAAGATATGCAAAAATAGTAATAATAACTGATTAAAGAGAAAAAACTAAAGAAAGATCAATTGCTATTTTATTCTCTTAATCATTTTAGGGTTAAGGTTTTCAAGTTGAAGATTTAGTTTTTCTTTTTCTTTACTTAACTCTTACCTTTCCCCTTTGACATTCATCAAAACCAATGTAGATAGGTATCCCAAATTGAAAATATATAAGCGAGTAATAATTTGTGTAGAGTAATAAAAACTTGCACGTCTATTGGAGGGAGGAGTTAGTAAAATTTTAACATTGTAAATTATCATTTCAAAATATTTTTAAAAAAAACTTTATCCAAGCAAAATAATTTGGTTATAATTACAAAGTAGTTTTTAAACAAAAATATTTAACAAGGTTTTTCAAACATATTTTTTTAAGTGAAAAGATAACCTTTGAATAAATTTTTCATAATTTTTAAAAGTATTTTTTAAAAATATCTTTCAAAATGTTTTTTTATCATATGTTAATATAATTTTCAAAAATACTTACATTTTTTAAAATAGATAGTTTGAAAAATTATAAGAATTTTTACAAAACAAGTATCTTAAAAGTAATTTTGAAAGTATTTTGTAAAAAGAATTTTGAAAGTAATTTTGAAATTAATTTTTGAAACCAATATTAGGAAAGGAAATAAATTATTTTAAAAATTATTTTCAGTTATCCTCCCCTTTAACCTGATATATAAAAAAACTTATCTAAAAATTTGGCTTTAAATGTCTAACCGTTAGTTACTAACTAACTGTCAGAAGATAACAGTGTTCACTTGGTTAGTCAAGTTAAATAAATGTATCCAGTTAGTGTTTGACTAAAATAGATTACTTAACCTGATTACTGTAATTTTAGTATTTTTTGTCTAGACTTATGGTGATGCACTGATATAAGCATCTGAAGTTCAGGCAATAGGCATATGCATCTCACGTCATTCTAAGTTTGTGAATACACAATCAAGGTAGATCTATTGTGTTTGTGAGATGCTTAAGTTTTAAATCTATAGGAATATGCTTTCTATGGATTTGATCTAATCTAAGGCCAAAATTAATTTTAAAATACTAAGGAAATGAGAATTTTTATAAAATATAAGTAAAAAAAATTTCCTAGAATTTGTAAACCATTTGAACACTTATTTTAAAAATAGTAGTCTTAGTCTATCATACACATTCCTAATTTTCATCGTAAGTTGCTAAATTCAAGTTCTGATAAACGTTTAGTAAATATGTCAGTCAAATTTGATTTTGACTCAACATAGTTGAGTTCAATATCGCCTTTAAATACATGATCTCTTACAAAATAGTGTTTAACTTCGATATGTTTGGTTCTTGAATGATGCACTGGATTTTTGGTTAAGTTTATTAAACTTATATTATCAATAAAGATTTTTGTATGTTTATAATTTAAGTTAAAGTCTTGTAATGTGTGCATCATCCATAATAATTGTGTATTTGTGTTACACACTAACCCATAACTATATATTCTGTCTCAGTTGTAGGTAAAGCAACACAAGTTGTTTTCTACTAAATTAGCTGACAAGTGATGGTTCAAGTAATTAACATCCATCACTTGTACGTTTTCTATCTAATTTAGAGCCAACATACTCTGAGCTAGAATATCCTAAAAGGTCAAAATTAGTTATCCTAGGGTACCACATTTTGATATTTTGTATATCTTTTAGATATCTAAAAATTTGTTTAACTAGTTTGAGATGGGACTCCTTAGCACATGTTTGATATCTATCACACATACTAACTACAAATAGTATATCAGGTCGGCTTGCAGTTAGGTATAATAGACTACCTATGATATTTTATAATACTTTAAGTCTATTGGTGTTCCATTAGGATCACTATCTATATTGTCATTTACTATCATTGGTGTTTTTATTTCTTTAGCATTATCCATTCCAAATTTTTTAAGTATTTCTTTTGAATATTTTTCTTGATAGACATAATTACCTTCATTAGTTTGTTTAATTTGTAAGCCTAAAAGGAAGATTAACTTATCTATGAGGCTCATTTCAAATTCTCGTTCCATTAGGTCAATAAATTCTTGTAGAAATTCTGAGTTTATAGATCTAAAGATTGTCATTGATGTAAACTTAGGCGACAAAATATCTGATTTAAAGATTTTTACAAACAAGGTTGGATCAATTCGATCTTATTTGAATTCTTTTGAAATCAAATGGGTGGTTAATCGCTCATACCAAGCCTTAGATGCTTATTTTAGGGTGTTCTAAGTTTTCGAATCTAGGTGGTTGACAAACATATACTTCTTCTTTTATTAGTCCATTTAAGAAGGCTGGTTTAATGTCTATTTGGTAGAGCTTAAACCCTTTATGAGCTGTATAGGTTAATAGCATTCTAATGGACTCAAGTCTAACTACTAGGGCATAGGTTTCATTATAGTCAAGTTCCTCTACTTGACTAAACCCTTTAGCTACTAGTCTAGCTTTATTCTTGATAAATTTCCCTTTTTTATTTAACTTGTTTCTAAATACCCACTTAGTTTCTATGAATTTCTTATTCTTGGGTAGAGGAACCAAGTCTCATACTTGGTTTCTTTCAAATGGGCCTAGTTCTTCCTGCATGGCAATAATCCTGTCTAGATCAACCGAGGATTCTTTTACTGTTTTGGGTTCAACCTTAGAAATTAAGGATATTTGACTTGAGTTTCTAAATGAGAATCTAGTTTGAGCCCTTAGTTCTGGATCACCTATTATTTGGTCAATTGGGTGATCTGAACTTACTCTTATTGTTCTAAGCTCAATTTGTATTTGTTCATTTTCTTGTGAATAATTTTATTTATCTTCATATTCGTTTATTGGGTTTTCACTTGCTCCCCCTAGATTAGTGCTAGCTCTAACGAAATCAATCGGTTGATATTGAGGTTGAATTGAATGAGATTCTTTAGGAATTTTATCAAATTTTATATTGGTTGTTTCCTTAATTCTTAGAGTGGTTTTATTGTAAACTCTATATCTTCTACTGTTCAGGGAATACCCTATAAAGATTCTATTTTCTATTTTTGAAGGAAATTTTCCTAAATATTCTCTTGTATTTAATATGTACACAGGACATCTAAATACCTTAAAGTATTTAATGTTTGGTAATTTATTATAGTAAATTTCAAATAGATTTTTATTTTATTTTTTATTAATTATTGGTCTATTTTATACATAGCATGCTGTACTAACAGCTTATAGCCAGAAATATTTTGGTAGTTGGTATTCATTAAGCATTGTCCTAGTAGCTTCTTGGAGAGTTTTACTTTTTCTTTCAACTAATCCATTTTGTTGAGGTGTATTAGGACACGAGAATTCTTGATGGTACTCATTTTCTAAGCATAATTTAGTAAACCTATGATTTTTAAATTTTTCACCGTTATCACTCCTAATTCTTTTAATGTATGAGTCTTTTTCATTTTCAGTTTGTTACAAAAATTACTAAATATTTCAAATATTTTATCTTTATTTTTTAAGAATTTTATCCAAGTTAATCTTGAGTAATCATCAATTATTACTAGATAGTATAAATTTTCATTAATAGATTTTATCTCATATGAGTCAAATAAATCTAAATGTAATAATTCAAGTATTGAATTGGTTTGATTTTGATTAGTTGGTTTGTGGGTTGTTTTAGTTTGTTTTCTTTGTTGACAAGCATTACAAATTATTGAGTCTAAGTTGGGTAGTTTCAGTAGTCCCCTAACTAAGTTATTTAATTTGGTGAGGTTTCTAAAGTTAGTGTCAAACATTCTCCTATGTCATAGTCAGATTTCCTCTTTTGTGTCAAGTGACACTTAAGTGAGGAGCTGACTAGAGTAATTGTGTAAATGTTATTATTCCTATGTCCTTTTAATTTTATTGTAGGGTCTTTAATATGTTTAATTAAACATTCATTGGATGTGAACCTAACCTTATACTCTGAATCACACAATTTACTAACACTGAGTAGGTTAAATTTAAAATTTTAAATAGGTAGTACTTTATGAATAATGAAATTTGATTCTGGCTCAATGTTACCTATTCCAATTACCTTTAATTTGTCATTATTTCTAAAGACAATTGTTCCTAGTCTTTTGAATGTTAATTTAGTGAACATTGCTTGATCCCTGGTCATGTGTCGGGAGTGTAAGTACCCCGTTATAGTTTTGGTGTAATCAACCAAGTCAAGTTAGGTCTTGTGTATGTTTGATGTCTTGTGTCTAAGTGTGTAGAAATCTAGGAGCACAATAAATCGAGCGAAAGACGTAGCTAGCGAGAAGAATGACATAGGAGAGAGTCAACGAGCACGGTGTGTCTGAGGGATAAGGTGCTGCGAAAGAGTATGCTAGCAGATGAGAAGGAAGCGCGCGACATTTCTAAGGGACGAGAAGCCGGAGCGGAAGCTTGCTTGAGGAGAAGATCGAAAAATGGGTTCTGGTGAGTCCTATTTCGAATGGCCAAAATCACCCAAACGAATAGAGCCAAAATAGAGGAAAATCGGACAGTCAACAAGGAGTTGATTGGCCAGGCACTTGGACCAAGTCCAGGAGCTAGGACCATCCGAGCGCCTGAACTGAGTCTAGGAGCCCAGACCATCCGGGCGCTTGGACCCCCTGGGGCAGCCCAGGGCGCCTCCTCATGCGCCCTGTTCGAGGGTCGTGTCAGCATGGTCCGGGTGCCCGGACTTGGTCCAAGCGCTCAGACCAGAAAAGTTTATCCTTAACTGGTCATTGCGAGCCGTTGCAATGTGGATAATGTTTTATTCACGCCCAGATGCTCGGACCCCTTCCCGGCGCTCGAAGCTGTCACATTAACAAATGGTCAGATCTGACCAGTAGGCTATAAATAGAGTCATGGTCTCAATAGTTCGGTACAACACTCGCAAATGATCTTCTTTCTGTTCTACTTTATAATCTATTGCTTAAACTGTTGTAAGAGGCTTCTCCGCCAGAAGGAGATTTGATAGTGAGTTTTCAACGTCTTGGACTAGTAATTCTCTAATTACAAACCAAGTAAAAAGATCTGCCTTTTCTTTCTTTCTTGTCAATTAGTTTATTATTAAACAAGTGTTTCTTAATTTAGTTTTAAAAGTTTAGAAAGGTTTGATTTTTATTTTCAGGGCAATTCACCCTCTCTTATCGGCCTCAAGGGGACCAACAGGGAGCAACCACTGCCCAATATCCATTTAGATTCCTATAAAGAGTAGGATTTTTTTTAGCTTAAGTGTGAATTTAATTTGAATTTGAGTTTAAATTTAATTTAAATTTTAATTTGAGTTTTAATTTTGATTTTAATTTTGATTTGATTTTAATTTTAATTTGAGTTTTAATTTTAATTTGAGTTTCAATTTTGATTTAATTTGAATTTGAATTCTCATTCATCTCACTCGATCTATATTTTCAATCAGGGAATCCTATGATTTTGTGAGATAAATTAGGTTAAATTTCAGGGGTTGGTTTAATTTGTATTAGATTCAAGTTTAGCTTTGGGTTTAATAAACATACATTCTTTGATTAAACTTCTAAACTGTGATGAGTCACCTAGACATCATTAGAGTAACCATGTCTTCCAAATTTTCCAAATAGTCATTTCTACTGACCTTAATATAAAATTTTGGTCTAACATTTGGGATTAGGAAGGGGTAGTTTCAGTCAGTTCTACTAAGTCAAATGCATAGGTCGAAGTCATATCTTCCTAGACATGTATAGACAGAGTTTCCCTAACTTATTATCATCCAAAACTTCTCTAGTACCATTTATCAGGTTACACTTTTGTCCCTATTTATTCTAGTCCTAATTACCCAGTCGGGTAAATTATTATTTTTGGAGGTGCCAACTAATTTGGAGTCTCCCCTGAATTATTGAACTTTAAGTTTACATTTTAGGTTTGTATCGATTTGCTTTATAGTTATCATAGATTTGGTTATATTGATTTTGTTTTTATTTAATTTAGGTTTGTTTTTTTATTTATTTATTTGATTTTATTCTTTAGGTTTGATTTTATTTTTAAAATTTTAATTTTTGAGGTTAAGAGTGATTTATTTGATTTATTTTGATTTATGTGGTGAATTTTATTTTTCAGTACATAGTATTGATTGATTCCTACTTACGTGGTTATGTACACTTTTGGAACCCAAATTTTGATTAATTTCTTATTCTGAGTTAAAGTTAAAAATAATTTAAATGTTGAGTTAGACTTGTATTCGAGTCCAGATTTATTATACACGACTCTTTGGGATCCGAGTATCATATTTAGATACTTTGATCCTGAGGTAAACTTTTCCAATTGTTCTTTTAGATCTTTAACTTGATTTTTCAAAACATAATTTTCTTCCTCAAGATTTACAACTTGAATTGAATTTCTATCTTAAACTTGGTCAGTTAAAGAGATCAAGCTCAGTTGTTCCTTAAGGATGTTATTTTTCGTAAGGAGGAGTTTAGCATGTTCCTCAGTTTTAGTTAACTTTTTGTCTAGGCATGAAATAATTTTAAAGAAATTTCTAATGTAATTGAATTTTACCCCAGTCGGTTCATCTGAACCGGATGCGGATCTATTGCTCAACTCGTATTCTAACTCGTCGTCTTGATCTGTTTCACCTCCGGTTGCCATCAGTGTGAGGTAGCTCGCTTGCTTTGGTTCATCTACTCCCGATCCGTTAGAAGAAGACTCATCCCAAGTCGCCTTTAGTACTTTCTTTTTCTTTGTCTTCTTGACTTTGTCTTCATTCGAGCATTCGTGTTTGAAGTGTCCCTTTTTGTTGCAGTCGTAGCATGTGAGGTTTGCCTTTGAGTTGTTGGATGCAGATTTGGATATCTTCTTCATGTCGCGTTTAGTGAAACTTTTCTTGCATCTAGTGAACTTCTTCCTTATCATGTTCACTAGTTGCTCTTCTTCGTTTGATTTTGATTCGGACTCAGTTTCTGCTTCGGGTTTAGCTCCCTTCAAAGTACCTGCAAGAAAAGTAATTCCTTTCATAACCTTTGGGTCGTTAGTTTGTTCATGTCATTCTAATTTACAAAATAATTCATCTAGTTTTAATTTAGAGAGGTTCCTCAAAATCTTATAGGAATCTACGATCGATGCCCACAGTGAGTCTCATGGGAACTAATTCAGAGCGTACCTGATTACATGGTGATTCTCGAGTTGATGTCCGATTATATGAAGGCCGTTGAGAATATCCTTGATCATCACGTGTAGTTGGTTTGCGGTTTCTCCATCTTACATTTCAATATTAAACAAAAAATTCAATAATAGATCACGCTTCGTTACTCTTGAGTCAGTAGTCCCTTTGTGTAGTTTGATTAGCTTGTTCCATAGCTCCTTTACGTTCTCGTGCGGGCCGACTTGGTTGAGTTCTTCTTTCGTGAGTCTACACTGAATTGTGTTCAATGCTTTTGAGTCAATCTGGGCTTTCTTCTTTTCCTCTAGACTCCATTTTTCCGGATCGAGTGGTACTTTTGTTGCTTCGTCTATAGGCGCTCGGTACCCTCGTCGAATAGTGAATCATTGCTCGATGTCCATCTTTAAGTATATCTTAATCCTCTTCTTCTAATACAAAAAATCATTTCCGTTGAAGAGAGGAGGACGAGCAGTGATGAATCCCTCAAGTTAAGCCATTAATCTCTGAAAATGAAAAGCTAAAAGGAGGTTTCAAGACTTGGTCTTGAATTACTAGTGCTGGAGAGAGAAAAAAAATATGTCTATGATTCGAGTGGTGTTGCACCACTTTTGAGTAAAAATTGAATGAGAAATAATTATTTTAAAAAGGTAAATTTTACCAATTCAAATAATATGCGTAAAAATAAAAATCTGAAATAGAATTAAAATCATTCCTCCGCCCTGATTGGTGGCTGTACCAATTCAGAGTAGAATCTGCTCTGATACCACTTGTTGGATCGAGACTAATATAAGAGGGGGTAAATCACGTGGTTTTAAAAAAAAAAAAAATTCTGGTTTTAAAATTAAAGTACGTGTTGGTACGGGAAGCATCCGACGATCGAACCTAAGTTTTGATAATGGCAAAGGGATTCAAAGTTAAGATTCCTTGTTATCTAACGTGCTTAAATGAGGTTTCAGGAAAGTCCTAACTGCGGTTATATAGGTGGAAAATCCTAAGGAGCGGTAACCTTAGGCCCTAGGGGGTGGTAACCCTAGGTAGAGGAAAATCCTAAGGGGCGGTAACTTTAGGTCCTAGGGGGTGGTAACCCTAGTTGAAGGAATATCCTAAGGGGCGGCAACCTTAGGTCCTAGGGGGTGGTAACCCTAGGTGGAGGAAAATCCTAAGGGGGGTAACCTTAGGTCCTAGGGGGTGGTAACCCTAGTTGAAGGAAAATCCTAAGGGGCGGCAACCTTAGGTCCTAGGGGGTGGTAACCCTAGGTGGAGGAAAATTCTAAGGGGGGTAACCTTAGGTCCTAGGGGGTGGTAACCCTAGGTGGAGGAAAATTCTAAGGGGGGTAACCTTAGGTCCTAGGGGGTGGTAACCCTAGGCGGAAAGTACAATCGGTCTGGAGGACCAGACTGGCATCAGGTATGCTTTCTTGAGAGGAGTAGGTGAGGATGCGCTCCTCGTAGAGGGAACAGTAGGTGTCGGATCGACCTAGGGTTTCCGGTTGGAAATCTGAAGTCAGACCCAGGACAGTCCGGAGACTGTCAATATTTTATTCACTATGACTATTATGTGCTAACTTTGTTTTGCAGGATATGTGTTTGGGACTAACACATTTTGCAGGAACAAAGGAACATTTTTTCACCTCGGATGAACAGTACCCGAGGTGCCTCCATGGAGCTTGGAGGCGCCTCAGGTACAAGGTGGAGGCTGTCTACGAGAAGGAGTTGGAGGCGCCTTCATGGGGACTAAAGGCGCCTTGGACCACTGCTTGGAGGCGCCTTGGAGTGGCGTTGAAGCTACCTTCAGGTGGATAACGAGCAGCGGTCAAAGCATGATCGACAGCGGCTGAATCGGCATAAAATCTTGGGTTGGAGGCGCCTTGGAGCTTAATGGAGGCGCCTTGAACACCCTTTATAAGGATGTCTCGAGGCAGCAGTAACAGTATCTTCTTCCAAGCAATCTTTCTGCATCTAGCTGCTAACGAAGCAGTCTGACAAAGCTACAACTCGACGCCGACAACCCGGAGCTTCAAATTTAGCATTTTAGTTGTCGGTATAAAATTTATTTACAGCTTTTTCTATACTTAGCTTGTAATAACTTTACGAAATATAGTTATTGTCCACCGGAAGCGATCAACGATCGCGGGCCTTGGAGTAGGAGTCGTCACAGGCTCCGAACCAAGTAACCAACCTGTGTTAGCGTGTGTTTCCTTTATTAATTTCCGCTGCGTATTCTGTCTCTGTTTTTAAATCAAACGAAATAGTCACGAGCGCTATTCACCCCCCCTCTAGCGCTTTCGATCCAACAGTACGCAGCGGAAAGGTATAAAAATAGGAAGCAAGTAAAAGAACAAGTTAGATTTTTACTTGGTTCGGAGCCTTTGATGACTCCTACTCCAAGACCCAGGTTCCATGAACCTATCGAAGGATAATACACTAAAAACCTCTTCCGTAACCTCTAGAAAAGGGGATCGAATACACAAGAATTGGAAGAATATAACAACCTACACTTTTAGTTTGTAGAAATTAAATACAGAACTTAAATTTCTATTACCAAACAATTTTGTAGATGGTCGGCTTGAGCTTGGTGTTTAAATGGCTTCTTGGCAGTAGTAGGATGTAGTAGAGTTGTAGCAGGGTAGCAACAGGAAGCCGGAGCAGTCAAAAATCTGATTGGACGCGTAGAATTTTGTATAAAAGTTGTGTTTTGAATGCTCCTCGGGACACCCTTATAAAGAGTGTGGAAGGCGCCTCCAATGTATAAAATTTGATCCCAAACTCGTTGCTCCTTATCTGTGACGAAGTCTAAATTTTATCCTGTAGAAGGAGTCTTCCATAGCACCGAAGGTGTCTTCTATGAACAGTACAAAGACGTCTTCCAATGCTTAAAGGCACCTTGGATACTGTTCACCCCAGGCCTTTTTACTCCTTTTGCCCTACAAGTTAGGTTAGTCCAACACGACAATAATCTAACCTATAAAATAAAGTTTATAAAGTAATAATATAATTAATTTATGACTTAGATCTTGTCTTCTAGACCAGGATATAGTTAGGGTCTCAATTTATGTTTCCAAAATGGACCTAGATTGGACCTACGTACGCCTATTGTCCCTTCAACCGGGATGCGTCCTCACTTAGTCACTTTCTTCTAGTGACTTACCTTTACTTACCTCGTGTCAAGTTAGCTTCTTGACGTCAATCTAACCCACCAGGTCTTCCTGCCGGAATCACACATTCGGACTTCACCACTCAGGAATCACACATCCCAATCTCCTACTGGAATCACACATCCCGATCTCCTACTGGAATCACACATTCGGACTTCGCCACTCAAGAATTGAACATCCCGACTGGACTTCCTACTTGGTGTTAGATCCTCTTGATCTGTCAAGTTAGTCAACCCTGCACACTCAGTAATAAGGCTAGATTACGATAACACCTAACTTTACTCACTTGTCATTCATCAAAACCTGAGTTAGACTATTAGTGTAAATTGCACCAACAAAGTTAAGTACGTTAATCCAGCTAGTTATTTACTAAGAGGAACTACTTAACTTGGTCAATGTAATTTGGTATTTAACGCCCAGACTTATTTTGATGCACTGATATAAACATCTGAAGCACATGTAAAGTTCTAAGCATCTCACACCATTCTATGTTTTTGAATACACAAGTAAGGTAATCATAGTGTGTTTGTGAGATGTTGGCTGCCTAAAACTATAGGATCATGTTTTCTAGGGAAAGTCCTAGGTCAAGTTTATAGCAATTTTGAAAACCTTGAAAACTAGGGATTTTGAGAAAACATAATTAAGGAATTTGCCTAGAATTTAAAGATTGCTTGCAAATAAAAATGAAGTAAGAGATTGAGTCCCAATTTGTCAAAAAAAAATCATTAGATTATCAAGGGAAGCTATCCATCATGCAAAATATGATCAACAAGTAGGTTGATCAGTCAAACAACATATCCAAGTACAATCCTAAAATATAATAATGTCTAAGGATAATTAGTAGGTGGATGTGGGGGCTAAGCAGTGATGTGTAGCGCCTGGAGGATTGTCTGCATCTACTCGTAAATCTTCTAAAATTTGGTAGTCATCTCGTCTCGAAGGGTGGTGTACCCCTGTGAGATGGATTGCTCGATCTAGACGAAAGACTTCTCTAATCTGGCGACGCACTCATCTATGGAGAGTGAGGTGGAAGGTTGGGACGGATGCGGAGAAGATGCAAACATGCCCTCAAATGTAAACTCTGGCATCTCCTCCTCTACGACCTCAACTGGCTCAATTGCCTCATCGACCCTGGTGGGTGCTAGCTGCTAGCTGGGGTTGGATACCTCCTCTCCAGGTTAGACCCCCCTGTGTAGTGACCTCTATATGTGCTAGGGCTAATTGACGATGTCCAAAACTATTATACTCACTCAGCGGAGTAAGTGTGCCCTGGATGATATCAATCTCTATAGCCGAAAAGATAACGGTCAACACATGGCAATAGGGCATGTGGATGCATCCCCTAGTGACAATACTAGATGTGTGAAAGATGTGTAATGAAATGTTAATGTCTAATAATTGGCACAGTGTGTAAAGGAAAAATGAGTGGGATGGGCTCATCATCGTAACATCGCGGGATGTGACTGACAAAATGCAAGTGGTGAAGACTCGATATAATATATAGTCTTGTACTCTAAAAGAGAGATCTAAATTTGGTCACGGTGGTACTCTCTCCTCCCCCAAAAATGCATATGGATGATATCCAATGTAATATAGGAGTAGGACTTGCCAAATGATAAGTCCCTACTAGGGTAGCACAAAAATGGACTGGTAGACTGTCGTATACTTAAGCAGTCGAATAGAATAGTAGGGGAAAGACTAATATCCCTACTAGCTACTTTGGAGGAGTAGGTCAGGTTATCTACCTTAACTAAGTTATCGTAAAACTGGGCACATAGATCTAGATTCATTGCCTGATCACAAAAAACTAGACGACCTAAGTTATAGTAATCTATTACCTCTATTATGTTTGGACAATGGCAAGTGAAGAAAGCCCTATTCAGATATCTAGCCTTAAGGGGTACATATGTATGCTCTAAAAAGTACAACCTAAGCTGCTCAGTGGAAAACCTAGTATCTATAGATGGGGTAGTAATAGGCGAATGAACAACCCAAATTTAAGTAAATACTATAAATGACCAAAATTTGATTGAAGGATTGAGTTTGGAGGGTACCTTGGGGGCATATTTAGAGTTAAGGACATGAAATGAAGAGAAAATGTGTGAAGAAGCTAGCTGTAAGGCGCCTTCTTGAACTTGTTTTTGCGAACAGAGAAGCCCTCTGTTCGCTGTTAAAGTCAAGATTAGAGACTCCTTCAACTTGATGGAAAGTACTTCTAATGCCTTATGGAGGGCATCTTCAAGGTTGATGAAGGTGCCTTCAGGTGTTTTGGCAAGATTTTTGTCGTCATAATAGAAGGCGCCTACGACACTTGTTGAGGCGCTTTGAGTGGATTTTGACGGTGCGCCTCAGCTGGTCTGAGGTGCCTCGAAGAGATAGTTTTGTTTTATTTTGATTTGTTAAATGAACTTAGGGTGCATGGAATTGATTTTGATTAAGTTTTGAGTTAGGTTTGAATTAATTTTAATTTCATCTCTAATTTTAAATTTAAATTTTAAGTTTTAATTTTAATTTAAGTTTTAAATTCTAAATTTTTTTGTTTTTGAAAACAAGTTTGCAGGGAAAAACTATACACAAAAACATAACAAGTACACGAACTTGGTCGGTTACTTGTTTCGGAGCCTTCGGTGACTCCTACTCTAAGACCCATGATCCTTCAGACTGCATCGATGGATAATTAACTATGAACTCTTCCGGAACCGCCAGAAGAGTGAATCGATTACAACAATAACAGAAGGACAAGTGTAACAATCTACACTTTTCTCAATGCAGTAATTAAATAATTAAAAGCAATTTCGTTACCCAACACGTGAAGATTCTCGAATCAAGCTCGGTGTTTGTCGACTTCTCAGTAGTAGTCGGGCGTAGCAGCATCGTAGTATAGTAGTTGGGTGAAGTCGGAATAGCTAAGACGTCAAAGGATTGCATAGAAGTGTTGTATTCTTGTTATGCTGAATGTTTGGGTGAACAACCTTTTATTGACCATTGAGGGCGCCTCCAATAGCAAAAATTCATCTCGAAACCTTCGGTTGCTATAAGCTGGCCATTCTTCGGCTTCTATCTGCACGAGGGCACCTTTAGCCACTCGGAGGCACCTCTAATGCACCTCCAAGGTCTCTAGAGGGCCTCAGCGCCACAAAACCTTATCCGCAGTTCTTATCTCTTTGAGGGCTCCTCTAACTCGTCCAGGGCGTCTTCAAGTGCTGCTCCGAGACGCTTCCAGTCAGCTCGGAGGTGCCTCAAACATTGTTCATCCGAGGCTATTTTGTGTCAATTAATCCTACAAGTTCATGTTAACTCAATAATAAAAATAACCTTCAAAATAAAGTTAGCACAATAATAAAATAATATTATTAATTAGATCTTGTCTTCTGAGACCAGGATCTAGTCACAGTCTCAATTTAGATTTCCAAAATGAACCTAAATCGAATCTGTACCTAAAGATAGTAAATGCCCTTCATTGTGCTATTTAATGCCATTTATTGTTGCCAGGGGTTGGAGTTCCATCGTGACCTCGAAGCATCGCTGAAGAGTACAAATATGTTTTAAGGAACATATGCCTTGACATCTCTCTCCCAACTCAGGGTCAAGTAGCGACAATCCACTTGTCGATCGGTTAAGACTACTTAGCTCTTGGGGCACTTAGCTAGCTCGAGATTTTACAGTCTGGGCACTCAGGCTCAGGTAACTCGTGATATCATTTCACTATGCTCTTGGTAGATGACTCTGTCTCTTGGCTGACTTGCTCGGGATTCAACAACCAGGGCACTAGGCACTCAAGCGACCCACTTAAACTCGACTTAGCTTGACACTCGGTAGCTTGACTAGGTCAACATTTAGCAACTCAGTTCAGCTCGACACTCGAGTGACTTGATATTTGGCTAGTTCGGCGCTTCTCGACTTAGCTTAGCTGCCCTAGGCAACTTAGCGTCTTAGCCTCTCCAGAGTCATCATACCAGATAAACTCAATTTTAATTTATAATTTTAATTCAGATTATTTCCTCGTAGCTCCGACAATAATATAATCTCGAAGAGTACAATTGCCCAACAATCTGAGTTGCAAGATAACCCAACGGCTAATTGTTTTCCCAGTGAAGTACCTTTGAAGTTGAATACGTTGATAAATAATAGACGGATATCTAAACTCCCGTATCAATTTGCACCTCCACTTTTCCCTTATAATAAGCAATAAAAATTACACGAAGTCTTTCTCCCACGCCACTTCTTGTTATGGATCTTGAGAATACATGTGCCAACATAATTTTAAAAAAATTAATATTATCAGAGTTAAATAGTATTAGCATTTGTAAAAATATTTGAATTATTTTCATAGATATTTCTAAAATATAAAAAATTGTACTCATTTTAACGAGGTATTTACAAACTCTCAAGTGTCATGTTCATCAACAATATGACAGCTAGTGATCATATTTAAATTCATATTTGGTGCAAGAATATAATATTATATTCATGATCACTAATACGACAGCTAGTCGTCATAATTATAAAATTTGTGCAACAATGCAACAAGAGCTTCCACTAGAAAGTAGGAACCATAGCGGGCAAGTTTACTTTTCACTAAATATCCTTTGGACAGTTTTGCCAACTGGATGCGATTAAGAAACTACTAACCAACTTTATCCTTAATTAGCTTTGAAACCAAGATCAGACAACTATCTCCCCGGTTGTGCTTGCTGAGTTTTTCACAAATCCCCTTTCAAAGTTTCAACTGACTCACTGGAGGATCGATATGAAAATTTGTTAATATGAAACGCCGATTCACAAATTTGCTTCGTCATCCGACAGCTGGATTCTATACCGACACAAAAATATCAAACCGCCATCGAGCCAGATATTATTCCGCCACTTTGCACGCCACCAAACACATTCACGGACAAATAAGCACCCAAGGTCTAGAAGTTTCTTTACGTGGCGTGATGCTATTTGCTCTTTCGGTGTTCAATGTACTACATCGGGCACGTTGCGGGTGGGGCCGCGGAGGGGTACGGCTCGCTGCTTCCCCAGCGTTGGATCGTCATCGCAGGGCCGAGGAGTTGGCAGTCAGCCGGCGACGTGAGCTGGAGCCACGATGTTCTCCCGCCTGAACAATGGATCAGCCAATATTCAGCGTCGGATCGGAAATCGACGGTAGGGATGCGCAAGGAAGCGGGTCCGGACTCCGCTCCCATGCCCTCGTTAGTGTGATCCAATCTCGTCGTGTTCCCATCTAATTCATTAATAAATAAGGAGGAATCCAGATTAATAAAAAAAAAAAACGAAGACGCCAGGATCCTCTGCGGACTCTCGTCTGGTGCGGAAAGATCATTCGACGTCCGATTCAAGGAAGTAGTGGTAATCTGACGGATGAGAGGCCTAGTTTAATCGTGTCATGGTAAGACCGCCCGCATAGTGTTTGCTACAAAAGTGTACAAGAATTAAAATTATAGAAAATGCATAAATAAGAACGGGGAAGGCCGGAAGGGAGAGAGCGAACTCAGCGCAGGAAGGGGGAGTTAAAGAAGGGCAGAGAGATGGAAATGGACAGCGAGGAGAACGGAGGGGCGGCGGCGGCGGCTGGGGGACTGGCGGCGGTAGCGGAGGAGATAGGGGTTGAGGAAGTCGGCTCGAGCTTGACGATGGAGCGGGTAGCTGCCGCGAAGCAGTTTATCGAGAACCACTACAGGAACCAGACGAAGAACATTCAGGAACGGAAAGAACGGTCAGTATTATCTCTCGATGAGCTCGGTTTTCTTCGCCTGACATCATTGATCTTGAATTCTTATGCTTGAACATCGAATGATCATAGCTTAAACCGGTCTCGTTCTTGCTGGGTGTGCTTGTATTGCCTTTCTTCTCGGGGATGGAGTACTAGTTATTTTATAAATTTTTGATATCTAATTATAAAATTCTTAGCTTGAGCATGCCTTTTGATCTTGGTGGCCTTGCCAGAAAGATTCCCCGGTAAATGCTCAGTATTTACAGACGGTATGGTTGAAAATTTGACTTTTAGGAGTTTTAGTTTATATGTTGGCTAGATTTGAACAAGACAATCATTGTATTATTTATAATTGATATGGTTAGTGGCAGATCCAGGACCTGAGAGGTGCTGGATGCAGAAATTATATAATCTATATTAGAAATTTTAAATGGTTAATTTTGAAAGTGTGACAAAACAATGCTCTTTCCAGAGTTTATTTGAAGTTAAGTACCTATACAATATGAAACTCCACCTTAAAATGGCATATGGATGCAACATATCTTCATGATTTAATAGAATCCAATCAAAACAATGAAAGTTCAATGATAAAATCCTCTAACACAAAAACACCCTATAAAAGCATACTAGTTCAATTCCTCAAAACACACCAGAAGATGTAATAACTATATCTAAAGCAATATGCTCACACTAATGACACCATATTCAATTTTGTCCAAATTGTTTCACATACATACATTATAATTGCCCTCGACGACCGAAATCTTTAATGATTATCTTATTACTCAACATTATCAAATACACCTTTTTTGTATAAGTAGCTAACTAATCATTCATCCAATAATCTCCTATTTGATTTCCCAGTCTGTTTTTCACTATCTTCATTGCAGAAAAAGATCTCTCCACAGTAGCAGTGACAACAAGGCCAACTTCACAAGCAAATATACTGAGTAAACTTCATGTTTTTTTTGTCTTGACAAGAACATCATAACAAACTCATCATTTATATGTATATCAACTCTATAAGTCTTAAGTTGATGGCCAAGCGCCATCAAATCTATAAGAGAAATTTCACATGGATAAAATTGAGCAAGAAACACTGAGATTTTGTTATCAAAATTTGGAATAACATTATCTGGACTAAGACATGCTGCACAAAGAAGTAACTTAATATTTACTTCATCAAACCGATCAATAAACTCTTGAAAGCTGTATATGCAGAACATAATCCTGCGTGTTAAGAACTTGTTGTGACTTATGCTGTTGTTATTGATGCACTTTGTCTACAATTATTACATTCATATTAGGAACTTCAATGTTGTTATTTGTACAAAAAGAAGAGACTTCATCCAATAGAGATGCTTAGAGACCTTACTTAATGTCATGGCATTTGTTATATCTGATATTTATTTGTAATCTCTAAAACTTCTTCATTAGATGGAATGTGAATACAAAATCAATTTAATTGCCTGATTTTTGCACCTTGCCAAGGAAACAAGATGTACAGAATATGTCTTCCCTATTCTTTTCTTCCCTTATTGGCTTTCTTTTCAAGCAAATAGGGCATGAACCCAAACCACTTCCTATTCTAATACAGTGCATTTGACTTGTGGAGGTTGGTTGAATTACCTTTTACTTGTTTTAACTTTGACAGCACTTCTCTGAAGTGAATCAACTTTTACACCAGAAATTGAACTGGTCCCATGTGTCAAATCTGAGTTGATTCAAACCAATGTTGAATAGAGCGGGTTAGAGTAAGTCCAAGCTCTTCACTTTGATGCCCTTGCTGTAGTACGAAGGCACTTTTTCTAGGCCTCAAGGCCCTTGCCTAGCAACTAGTGGATGATAACACATTACACATGTTTAATTCATGGTTTGAAACATTGCTGTTCTAGTTGATACGAGTGAAACATCTCATTTTGCTTACTGACTAGCATGCAAAACGGGTCAAGCTAGATTGCGTAAGGGGTTTCTTCCATGACTTGTGAATGTTCTGCGAATGTTTTCTGTGAGCAAAGAGGGCTTGAAAACTTTTCTTTTGCGATGACTTGGAACAAATCTGTGCAACTTGCAAACATCTTCTGCCAGCGAAGGGGCTTCAATATCTGTGGTAACTTGGTAAAGTAACAGAGGACTAGAGGACCATGACAACTAAATACCACTGGGAAGTTTGGCTTTTGAACAACTTTGGTTGATTAAGGAAGCAGCTGCAAAATGCTCCTTCAAATACGTAATTACCTCTTCATGTCTTCATGTCTTCCTGCTCCCAATTTGCTACTGGCACTCTGTGTGACGTATTGAAACTGTCTTATTCTATGTCACTCACAATTGCTTCAAAATCACAGTAGAACTTGGGAGAGGCTGAATATTCACATCTGATCGCCTATCATAATGAGTGTGTGCTTCTAGTTGCTATTTTCTTCAATCTGTATAGGGTTTCACATTTCCTTTGGCCTTTAGCAGGAAATTCTCATTGTGGCTTTCATCTATCTCCTGTCTGGAATGCCTATGGAAATTATGCTATTAAAATTGTACTTCATGCCACATATGCTGGATAAAAATACATAAACCTGGATAGCATTTATCTTAAAAAGTGATGGCATTTTCTTTAGGGATGCATGTGCAAGTTCTTGGCACTAACGATCATTTATGAAGATGGTGAATATGAAAAGCTAGTAATAAATTGAATATTCTAACTCAGCCCTGAAAATTAAGAACGTCTATGGAGATGATTCTTCATAGCTTTCATTTATGTTTCATCTTAGTATATCCTTAACGAGAGAATGAAGAGGATAAGATTACTCCAGTAAAGTTCTATACAATTCTTGGCCTTGATTTCTAGCTCTTTTGTTGGTTTTGGTGTTTATTAGAACTATTAACCTTTCCAGCTTCGCCCTCCAGATCTCACCAAAATTTCAGTACCAAGAGAAGTTGTCTGCTTTGAAAACTTAGGATTATGCTTTGATTGTGATGTTTCTCGTGTCTAAAATCAATACTTTGTGATCCAACTATGTTGCTAAACATAACTCATTTGACTCCTGAATGAACACTGCCTCTTAACCAAGAAGCAAACCCTTCATTAGTCATACGTGTCAACTTAGTTTAAAAGATTGCCAGGAGTACCATTTATAGTGTTTTGATTTTTAGTGGGATTCCTAGAGCTGCAACACGGAGAGAAACCAATCTAAAACTTGTTTGAATCGCAGAAATCACTGCCTTGAGGAGCAGGAGTTGCTTAGAATTACATTCAATTATGTAGAAAGAACAGGGTAGGCATCAAAGAATGGAAATATTTCTTTCTATGCCAGATGGAGCACATACATTTTGGCAATTCCAGCCTCCAATGTTGTCTGTCTTGACTTGAGGTTAACAAAGGACAAAGATTCATCAAGCATGAATGACCTGATCATATCGTTACACTCTGTCAAACTCCCCAAACAATCAAAATGTTGGCCTGTTCATTCTTGAATCTATTTGCTATTTGCATTCGTTGAGTTTATTGAAATGATTTAATTCAAGTTCCTGAATCAGATTGGAGCGTCCCTGAGCATCTAGTTCTGTCGTTGATCATTCAAGTCGATATCACTTACATAGTTGTTGACTAATCAGGCTTGAAAGGAAGAAAAAAACGCTATGCCGTTGAGTGTTGTCATATCTGTTGGATGTGGAAGGAAACATAAGCATTTCCATGTAACCTTAGTCTCACATGGGAAGTTGAATTCCTTGTCCATGCATAAATAGTCTGCTCTTTCCCAACTCTGCTACATGGGACCAAAGGGCTATTTATGCACTGTGATGGAAACATTGCTCGTCTATATAGCATTATGATCTGGTGACGAACTTGGGCATTTCGGTTTTTGAACTTATTTGAATGCTTACTAATGATTCATGTGTAGCTAAATGAGCTTGAATGCTGATGAGCTATTGGATTTTGCTATCTGAATTTTATTTACCTTTGTTCATGAGAAGTCTCAGTCAGGTGCTTTTGTTTTGTAGGGTGAACGTTGCTATGCTTGTATTTATCCTTTCTGATCTAACTTTTGTAAGAATAAAACATTGTTCAGCTTTTCTCAGTCTATTCTGATTTGGCCATACATATATTGATGCTGTGAACAAGGTTAATGCTAACTATCATTGGCCTTAGTGCAGTTTAAATGAATCCTTTTAAACTTCTCATTGTTAACATATAAATGCTTCTGCATCCTATTTAGATTTCTGACTTTAACATTTATATAAAATTCAGAATTCTCATATTGCATTTTGGATTATTAATATTATAACTCAGTGTAGTTAAACTCCATCCTTTCTGTACCTTCTTATTCTTAATATAGAAATAATTCTGGATCTGCACAGATTTACCAGTTCAATGCCTTTATAAAATTCAGAAACAAAATGTATCTTTTGTGTGCGCCTTTGATAATTTTTGTCGATTCAAAGAAGAATGACATGACATGACATTAACTTTTATGATAATGTCTGACATAGATTACAAACTAGACTCTTTTTTATTTTTTCATTGGAGTTATTTGTTAAGAGGGGAGCCTTGGCGCAACGGTAAAGTTGCTGTCGTGTGACCGGAGGTCACGGGTTCGAGTCTCGGAAATGTCTTGCAAAGCATAGTAAGGCCGCATATAATAGACCCTTCCTTGGATCTACATTGGTGGAAGATTAGTGTACCGGGCTGCCCTTTTTGGAGTTATTTTTTAGTTAATATGTTGGGTAAAATATGGCAAATATGCACATTAATAGAGGAAGAAGGAACCAAAGAAGACTTGGTTAACAATGATAAAATTCATTTAAATATGATGAGGATATAGCAGGGGATCGAGCCCATGTAGTGTATGCTTGGTAAAATATCAAAATCTCCTTCTGAATGTGCCGTATCATGTTATTGCAAATTGTTATTATTCTGTATTCATAAAAAATTTGAGGATGATTTCCCACTTTTTTTTAACATTTTTTTCCCTTCTTTCAAAGATTTGATTACAAGAGTAGTTCAATTGCACTCCAAAAGTTATATCCTTTTATGACTTTAAAGAATAAGATTCATCCTTTTGGTGGTTGATGACTTTACTTTTTGAATGCAGCCGTTGGTTCTTGGAGAGACAATTAGCTTCTTCACAGGCTCCTAAGGAGGAGAAAGTCAATTTGTTAAAGGATCTTGAGAGAAAGGAAACAGAGTATATTAGGCTTAAAAGGCACAAGATCTGTGTTGATGATTTTGAGTTACTAACCATAATTGGAAGAGGAGCTTTTGGGGAGGTTTGGACTCATATGTTTCTTTTACAGTTTACAAAATTTTCCCCTCCTTCCCTGTGCTAGTATATTCCCTTGCATTTGGCGTCACTGAGTTTTTATTAGAAGTAATAAATGACTATGTTTTTGCTAATTGAATATGAATAATGAGGAATACTAGCATGACACTTCATGTTCAATCTAATCAAACCATTATATTATTGTTTTTTTCGTACCATGAGATTTTGCATCAAGATATTAGCATGAAACAAAAGGTATATTCAATTTGTTGATTTTATGTGTTTGGAGTGCATTTAAATGTCACCAACTTTTTTTTATTCCACGCCACAAGTCTCTTTTTGATATTTATTAAAACACTATGTACTGCAAACGGTCTGAAAATTAAGCAATTTAGTTTATCGGTTAGTTGTATAATTATCATCTTTTGCACATCAGGTCAGACTCTGTCGGGAGAAGTCCTCTGGGAATATATATGCAATGAAAAAATTGAAGAAATCTGAAATGGTTAGCCGGGGGCAGGTAAAATACATTAGATACTTGTACCTGTGTTTTTAGCATAATGTTTGGTATGTCTCCACTGATACTCAGACATTGCCGGGTTTTTTGTGGTTTAGTAAATTTTCCCAAACCTTTAGTATTCTTGATGTGTACTCAATAATGTCTTTAGGTAACTTGTTGAGATTTTGCTTTGACATTTTAGTGGATTGAATGATTTTGTCATCTTTATGGAAGTTTATTCTGACCTTCTAAATGCCTCAAATAACCTTATGCATCCCAATTAGCTATTTTGTACAATTGCTAATATCTTTTACCATATTTATTGCCTACAAAATTTCCTTTCAACTGTTTAAAGTGAAACATGTAAGATGCCATCTGCTAAATTTTTTGAGAAAAGCTGCTTGAAATTTTGCTAAAGATGAGCCAATAAAATGTTGTCTATAAGTTTCTAAGAGATTATTGTTGAGGCACATTAAAGGTGTCAAGTCATCAACAGAATATAAGAGTACCTCCATGTGTTTGTGTTCGCTTCTTGTTTGGCATAAAGGTGATACAACTAAAGGATTATAAGCATTCCACTTGTATATACGTAGTTATCAACTTGTTTTTTTGTAGTTGCATTCAAATTGTTTGTTCATTTATTTTCTTTGCCTTTTTCCTAAACTGTATTGGATTGTTCCAATCATTGTTCTCTGATTTATTTTTTTTTGTGACATGACTCTTTCAATTTTTTTCTTTCTTCTGATTCCTATTTAAGTTCTGGTACTAAATGACATTGTATGTGTTCTACTTTGGCAATTTGGTTTCTGATAGATACTTGATTATGATTTAGAATGTGATATTGCCTTTTAGGTGGAACATGTACGAGCTGAAAGGAACTTGCTAGCTGAAGTAGCTAGCCATTATATTGTCAAACTCTTCTACTCATTTCAAGATACTGAATATCTTTACCTAATCATGGAATATCTTCCTGGAGGAGACATGATGACACTACTCATTAGAGAAGATACCTTAACAGAAAACGTGGCTAAATTCTACATTGCTCAGAGTGTTTTGGCCATAGAGTCCATTCATAAACACAATTACATTCACAGGTCAGTGTGTCATGGATGTCAAGTGATCAATTCATCAATCATCCTTATGGTCTATTCAACAAGTCCTATATTTGCTGTCAGGATACTAACAGTTTATTTCTTGCTCAGGGACATAAAGCCTGACAATCTTCTCTTGGATAAAGATGGACACATGAAGCTGTCAGACTTTGGCTTGTGCAAACCGATTGATTGTTCAAAACTTTCAACATTAAATGAAGATGAACCCATGAGTGATGAGAATCTTCGGGATTCGATGGATATTGATGGTTCATCTGATACAAATAATGGTAACAGGTGGAGAAGTCCTCATGAACAACTACAGCATTGGCAGATGAACAGGAGAACACTGGTACTTTAAAATGATTTATCCTCCAGCAGCAAGAAAATCCTTCACAATCACTTTTCTTTACTGAACAAATATTTGTTTATCAAGGTACACATCTAATATGGGATCACACTGTTTTTTTAGGCATTTTCTACAGTTGGAACACCGGACTATATTGCTCCAGAAGTATTATTAAAGAAAGGATATGGCTTAGAGTGTGATTGGTATGCAATCGCCAAAGTGATACATGTTTGTTAGTTATGGTCATTTACCTTTCAAGCTTAATGGCAAATTGCTTAGTTTGGTTTTGAATATTTATGAAAACCAAAACTATAGACTTATGGTTTTTTTTCCTGTGCTTATGCAGTACTTTTCATTCTTTTTTACAGAGGTATATTTTCATTTCTACATTGTTACTATCTACATGTACTTTTAGTGGTCGATTTGAAAGTGACTGTTGTTGAACGATGTCAGAAATTGCAAGTCATAATGTGTCAATATTTAAACTTTCGGGAAGCCTACATCAATGTGTTTCCATGATTCAGCTTTATTTGAGAAAAATGTAATATCATTAGGTCTACAGAGTTCAGTAAAGCTAAGCTATTAGTTGTTGTCATCTAGTGAACATAGAGTCATTCATAAAGAAGAAATAAAAGGAAGAACAGAAAACCATGGGCAGACACGGATGACATTCAGTTTTAATATGGTTCGTCCAATTTTCCTTCATTCACAGGTGAAATATACATAAGACTATTACACCGTAATGAAGGATACAAATGTGGAGAACTTACTGGAACTCAAATTCCACAGCATAAAGCACAATCCCAAGAATTTAAACCCTCACCAGGAAATTTCAGCAGGTTCTTTTATAGATTATATTTTCAATTAAAATAGAAAAAAGTATATGGCTTGAAAAGTAAATAGAAAACAAATTAAATTTAGTGCATTTCTGACTGGTAGATCACAAATCTGGCAAATATTTGGCAATCCATTTTGACTCTCATCCTAACAAATGTCCCTGGTACGAGATTCAGTGTAGAAATTCTCCAAATAGCCTTAAGGTTGAGTGTTGCACCTGTCCGCGACCACTTCTTGAACTCTGTCTATAACTATTACTCACACCTTGACTTGTCATAAAGTGAAGTGGATAGTGTGATAGTAATTGATTATTTTCCAATTTTTTGACAGAGGATCAGGATCCTTGAACCCTTGGCTATATTCAAGTATTGTAGAGAATAGAGCTGCTCAATTGGCGGGGAGACATCGTAATGAAGACTCAAAAGATACCTAATATTAATATGACCTGACCAATCAACCTACTTCTATGGGAGAGGATAGATTAATACTGAAAACATACAAGAGGGATACAAACGTAGAACAAATTGAAGGTCTCACATTCCACAACACAGACATAAGAGTATCTCAGCCCTAACCTTCACAAAAATTTGCATCTCTAAGCCTCACTCAGTTCCCTTCTTGGATTACTATTTCTTGTAAAAAAAAAGCCAATTGCATGAGGAAACAAAATCAAATCAGACGCTGTGGTTCATGGAAGATCACATATTTTGAGAATAATTGTGTAGTAATTTTGTGTCACATGCTAAGATAGACTATTGACACATTAAGAATCTATTCACATGTGGGGGAAAAAATCTAATATATTAAAGGACCTATTATTAGCTGCTAACCATTTTGGACATGGTAAATATAACAGAATTTTTAATCCTTTAATAATCCCTTCTTGGAGATGATCAAATGTTGATATTACTGTAACAGTATCATGTATATACTTGTGTATTGTGAGTTAACTGTGAAATTATTCCAATCTTGCCATGTACACATACATGGACTTGGATACTGGTGTCTGACGTGAGTGTAGATCCAAGTGTATGACAAATA
Organism: Zingiber officinale; assembly: GCF_018446385.1. NCBI lineage: Eukaryota > Viridiplantae > Streptophyta > Magnoliopsida > Zingiberales > Zingiberaceae > Zingiber > Zingiber officinale. Next base: position 23,077,871 of record NC_056001.1, on the reverse strand, counting down.
TTTTTTTATGTAAAATTAAATGTGATGAATAGGAATACGAGTGTCTACACAAAGTTCTATCCTAGTGATGATATCTGAAAAGGGTATTAGTGCAGTAGTTTCATTTTCCATATTAGAGTTGTGACAAATTTGCTTCAAGCACTAAGCATTTTTTCATGTTTCATAGTGGTTTGATTTAATATTCATTTAGTTGTGTTTAATTTAATGAGTGAGATTTAATTTTATGGATGTTGTTTAATTTGTCACGAGTTTTCTTTATTTTTAGGATCAAATAGCATATTATTCACAAACTGTCACACTTCTTTCACATAGAAGTTCATATCTGTTTTGCCTATTGTTTTCATTTGAACTGTAATTTTGTGAATTGTGAATTGTTCATTATGGACAACTATGGAATTTTCTACAGATTGTTCGTGAACAATTTCGTTGTTCTTGTTGTTAAACTGAGTATATTTGGCAATTATGTGGATTTATCTCTGTCTGAGTATTTATATTATGGTGATATATTGGTTCCACCAAGTAATACTAAAGTTTGTTTTGATATTCTTTTCATTGTGTATTTGTGTGCAACTGTGTTGTATTTGTTTATGCTCTATTGCCTTCTTGAAACCTGTATTCCATACTTTGATGCGATAGACTACTTGCGGATAGAGAATTCCTTTTGATTTACTTGTGGAAATAATTGTAGGTGGTCCTTGGGTGCAATATTGTATGAGATGCTGATTGGTTATCCACCATTCTATTCTGATGATCCAATAACTACATGCCGAAAGGTAATATGAAAAATCTATAATTTGCGGATTAGTTATGATATAAATCTTCCTTTTCTATGAAATTTGCTAGCATCCTTGCACTATCTTAAGCCGTAACCAAGATGTTATTTTGAATGCATTTGAAAAAGGACCATATAGCATGATTTCATGATTCATGTTTGTTAGGAAAATTGTTCCACTTAGGATACCATAGTTAGGCCTATTAGATTTTGAGGGATGTCATAAGGCAATCGCCTTATGATTTTTTCTATTTATTTGATAAATATAGATTCACTATTTGAGTGCATATTATATGTTTGATAGTCTTAAATGTATTTACTGAATGCCCGCAATTCAATTCATAGCATGAGAAAATTTGTGATTGGATCACAACTTGTGATTATCTCTACTTGTGCAGTTATGAACGTATTAGAATTTTCCTAGTCGTCGAATTGATGCATTCGGACATCATCAATTTTATAAGACTAGCACGGGTTATACTCCTTGGTTCGCCAAGCAGCTGTTTTCTCACTGGCTCGAGACACTGGGATGTCGAGAGTTAAACGTGGATGCTAGTTATGGTAACTAGTTCATTAGAGTGACTCACTGTAAAACTTCATATGATTATCTACATATATGGATATGTCTGCGAAACTCTTACTACAGCTCGAGTACAAGTTTCCTTCGACTTGAGGTATACAGGTCATCTTGGTCATGGAGATTTATACTTTGACATCTTAAGCAAGCATCTCATCGAGGTGTGGACCCGAGATGATTGGGTATAAGTTGAAGTGCCGAAGGTGTTGGGATAGCCCACAAAGTATTCATCGCTTCTTGCGAGGAGACATATACCCTATGGTCACTCGTTAGAATTATTACTCAAAGTCTTTGGTCAAATATCACATGTTAAGAGTACGAGACTCTTAGACACATGCATGAGTAATTTGAATTCGTAGAACGAGTAAGTATTACTTGAATTAGGTGTGACGTAATCAGCCTAGTGAGGACTGACACATAGAATATGTCATGAACTAAGTGGGTATAAAACGTGTGAAAGGAACGAGGCACGACTCACACTGTAGCTGCTGAAGGGTTCAAAATTAATTCTGAAATCAATTATGGTTTTCCGGCTAATTGGGATCATGATGTACTACTAGGTGTCACTCATGATCGTTCCATAATTAAGTAGTTAATTACGGACGACCAAGATAAACCGGGAACTTATTGGGTCACACGCACTAACGAATCTCTAAAAGACGTAAAATAAGTTAAAGAATAAGATTCTTAGATCAAGAGATAAATATTTGGTTGGACTATAAAAAAGACAAATATGGAAATATGTCGAAGTGGAAGCGCGTATAAGCTACATATTTTATGTAAGAGTTGAACCAAATTGAATTAGTCATGAACCAACTTGGTTTAGTTGTGAACAAAACCAAGGGGTTAATGTGCTAATTTTTTGGTTAAGGGATAATGAGTTGGATTTGTGCTTTCTAATTCAACTCATGAGGACTATATATTGATATGGTTGAGAGAAAAATTAACACATGAGATTATAATTGGCTTGATAGGGTTTTGAGAAACCTTAACCCAACTTTTCTCTCCTCTCCCCTCTCCCCTCTCCCCTCTCCCCTTCTCTCTCTCCTGTCTCCAACAAGGAGAAGTCTCTCCTTGTTGCCGTGACCACCACAAGGAAGAAATTTCTTCCTTGTGTGTTTTTCTTCTTCCTCTTGATCTCTCTTCTTCGCTCATGACTAGTAACTTCCGAAGGAGAGGCTTGTACTCACGGAGTTGTCTTGAAGAGCTCGGCGTGGATACGAATAGAGGTGAGGTTCGACAACGTCACTACGGTTGATGTCCTTCTCGTTACAGGTCATCCGTAAGGTATACCTAGAATAATTGTTATTCCTTTCGTTTTGTTTTATGATCTTGTCTGTGTGATTGTATCCTGCATGTGTGTGATGTGTGTTGTAATAAATTAGTTTATTTACGTTAAGTTTTCCACTGTGCATGCTTACGACATGTGTTTTTAGCACACACTGCATCGGGCATATCCCAACAAGGCCCCTACTACCCCTCTCTCTCTCTCTCTCTCTCTCTCTCTATATATATATATATATATATATATATAAATGTTATTAATGGAGTAGAGATGTTTTTAATAAGTAGGGAATATTACAAGTACACCCCTATAGTTTCTATACTTACATATGGGTTCACAACACTCCTCTACCCCATTCAAATAGACTATAGAAACTCAACTTGTTATAAATATATTCACCCATGGCTTCTAGTGTCAAGCTGTGCCGACCAACATTTCCAATATCAAGGATTAGACTGCAATTCAGTTTGAGCTATAATGTTAGTTGCTTTAACTATGAACAAGCTCCTAATTTTCGCTTTCTTGATTTTAGATTGTGCATTGGCGAACCTATTTAAGGTTTCCAGAAGATGCAAGGTTGTCTTCTGAGGCCAAGAGTCTTATTTGTAGATTATTGTGTGATGTTGAGCACAGAATTGGCAGTGGAGGGGCAGATCAAATAAAGGTAAGTTTCCATTGTGGAACAGAAATCATCATCCTTGTTTGATTTTTTATCAAGTTCTGGCTAGTTTCCTTTTGCAGGCTCATCCTTGGTTCAAAGATATTATTTGGGACAAACTTTATGAAATGGATGCAGCATTTAAACCTGAAGTTCATGGAGAATTGGACACTCATAACTTCTTGAAGTTTGATGAAGTATATCTGTTTGCCTTAGTTCTCTTATGTTTTCTTTATGCGTGTGTACCAGGTCCCATTCGCTGTATTTCTTTAGCATCTGAAGCTGATTTTACTAGATCAACCAGAAATGCTGTTTGATCGCAAATTTCTTTACCCCTTTTAGTTAGTTCCATGAAACTTACATGATATATAATATCCTTGATTTATTGTACTCCAAGTCTCCATGTTTAGCTTCTGCCGATAAGTTTTTTATATTGATCTTCTTCGAACTTGTTTCATTGTTGAACTTTCCTAATCACAATCACCTGCACAGAGCTCTATTGTCATCTGATCATGCTAATGTTTCTCAAAATGATATTTTTTAAGTGGCATTTGATGGTAATGTGTTACCAAGTGCTTGTACTTTTCCATTTTGCCAACTTATCTTTATTCAAATTTTTGCTCTGTTATCCAGTTGGATCCTCCTACTCCAGCTAGAGCCGGTTCTGGGCCTACGAGGAAGAAGGTATGGACCATTATTATTGATATATGCAAGATATGCTGATCAGATAGTTTTTGGTTCACTAAATTGAGTTGGTATATGATGTATATTGGACTATGCCACTTACAGTTTTAGTTTTCATTCATATATAAATTATATAATTATATACTACCGCTGCTCAGTAAGAAATGAGGAAAGAGTAGTTGATTCTTGATAGAATTATCATAATGAATTTTTGGTCAACCTTGATAGTCGCTACTTTATTGTGGTCGACTAAACGCTTCTAGGCACCAGATAAATTGGAGTCTATTCTTTCCTGCATTTATCATTTTGTTTTTTTAGGTTTAGCTATCTATGCAGGGTGCCTTCTCAGTTTCCCGACATTTAAGGATTAAGTTCCAGCTTTTGCGAATTAATGAATGAATTTCCCATCACGGGTGGTTGACCTAAGAACGTTGGACTGATGGACCGCTCAGCGCTTCCCGATTTACCTTGGTGGCGGATGGGGATCTTCCATGGGGCTAGGCCGGTCACCCAGGATTAGTTGACATAAGCTAGAGACCTGGTGCAAACTAAAAAAAAATCTCGACCTCTATTGAGGTTTTGGTCCCGAACCGAAATCATACGGTTTCGGTATCGTATCGTGCCTTGGCGATATGATTTTGATATTTTTTAAATATAAAATATATTAACTAAAAATAAAATTTTAATCTATATATATATATATATATATATATATATATATAATTAATAGGATAATTTTATTAGGTTTTAATTAAGCCATAACTAGGAGTTGATTAAACTTATTAACCTGACTATTTAATTTAACCTCTTATTCCGCACCACCACGACTACGGGCACTTGCGAGCTAGGCCCGCAGGATGTGGACGGTCGCCAAGCTTGCGGGACACATCCAGAGGCATAGTTCTGGGTCCGGCGACGAGTCCGAACGCATCGCGGCGTGCCGGCATCGGAGGTGTGCTTGTGCTAGTGTAGATCCATAGGAGGAACGAGATGTTTCGCCTCTATTGGACCAAACTACTCAAGATTTTAATCCTTCGATCTAATACTTCCAAGAATTATTTCATTTAGAAATAGATTGAATGGTTTAATTTTTTTTTTTGTTGCTACCACATGATTAATTTTGATGATCAGCCGTGCAAGGTTAAATTTCCACTATGATTGTCGTAATTGCAATCATTGTATACGCTATTCTCTAACATGCTTCTATTTTAAAAGCTTATCATGCAAATGTTTCCACTATTTAACTTTATAATCTCAAGAATATGATATATTATAATGACTATGACCTGTGTATACAACAACATTTATAGTGCCAACCTTTGCTGTCTGATATGGGTGGTTTTTACCGCCACTGGACTGGCACCAAAACTCTGTATACATGTTTATGCAAACTGTACCCCACACATGAGATTCCAGTGGAAGACCCGTGCTTGTGACTGACACAAAACAAGATAGAAGCAAAATCAATAACGCAGATGAGGATTTATAAAAGCTCTCATTGAGCATGGACGAGAGGTTACAGACGACTAGTGGCAGGGAATGACAGGGATGATGGTAGGAGGTATCAAACTCTTCTTCAAAGCAGCAACGAACTAGGTAAGAAATTTATAGTCAGAGGAGGCGGTCGTCAGCAATTGTTGGTCAATCGATGAATCATGATGGGGAGAACAAGTGGGAGAGGCAACTATGGTGAAATTGCTACAAACCTAAAACACACATATAAGCTTTGATTAATTAAAACTGATATATAGAATTAATTATTAATTAAAACATATATATCATTTTTAATTAATATTGATATATAAGTCCTTATGGCCTGTGTCTGTGGTCATCTCTGCATCAAGTATTAATTAAAACATATATATCATTTTATGCCATTTTGGAAACATCAAAATTCTTATAGCCTGTGTTTGTAGCCATGGTTTTTCTTGCACCATCAGCTAGCGAGTCGAAGCTTGAGAAATCGTGGTGAAAGTAGATCCTTCTACAGACATACAAGTCCACTTGATATGCTTTGTTCACAATGCTCCATGATTGCGTATTTGATTACTTGCTCTTGTGGTCTTTTGTTGATTTTTAGGAGCATTGTTCACCTGCTGACTCATTCTCATTACACATGCTTTGCTACAGGCATTTCTAAAACCTGAAGATTTTAGCTTTGTTGGATATACTTACAAGAACTTCGATGCTGTCAAAGGGTTACATAAATGCCTTGGTACAAAATATTTTATGATGAAAATATCACCATAAGTTTCTATTTTTAAGTACTACATCAATCTCATCGCCAATATATCTTCAATTTTTTGTACTACGTATTTGCTACACTGCTGCACCTTGAATAGGTTTGTTATCTTCTGCCTGTAGATATCTGTGAGATGTTTTATTTGTGAAACAGTTTTAGGTGGAAGAGAAAGATAACTATATAGTCTCAAACTAGAGCAGTAGAGCTAATATGAGGGAAGCTTCATATGATCGACTCCAAACAGTTGGAGCACTTAGCCTAATGATTGCTGTTTTTAGTATTTTTAAACAGCAAATTAGAGAAGCTAGTCAAATAACTAATGTATAAGATGTAAAGAATATGTGAAATGCTGAAAATGCATCAGAAAACCGTAGATATGAATAAGTAGCTTGATGTGAAATTATTCACATGTTGGTCACTTTTTTTCTTCTGACAACCATAGTTGATATTTGGTCAATATAGCACTTGATTTTTCAAACAAATAAAAAGTAATTAATTTTTTTTTTTGCATAAGCCAGTAGGTTTGTAAGACACGAAGTCTTCTCTCATATGGTATATTCAATTTAAGGTGCAAAGTTGGGTTCCAGTGCTAGGTTTCGTTGCTAACTTGGAATTAGTTGTTTCAATGTGATCGGTGTACTGTATGTCAGTACAAAATGGTATCAATCCGAGTTGTTACTGCTGTTTTCATGCCGTTTCCAACCTTTAGCTATTTCACACCATTTCAGGACAAAATAATATTTAACCTTTGATCCTGTCCGGAAGCTGAGTCGGACGAAGGCTGGTCGCGGTGGCCTAGTTGTTGACGAAGAGTCGTGGGGAACAAGCTCCCACGGGCGGCTGACGACGCTGCAGGCCCTGCACACACTCAGACGACCCCCCTTTCACGTTAGAGACCAGAACCCAGGGAAAAAGTCCCCGGGTCAGGCCCTCCGACGCTCAAGTCAGGTACTTTTTCCCCAGAAAACGCCCAGAAAAGACCGAAAGTGAAAAGTAGTGGAAAAAAAAGTGACGAGAGAGCGTACCCGCGTACGAGGAATCCTTCTCTTTTTATGCGCCAGCCAGGGCCTCTAGAACCTGCAAGCATGTCCAAAAGCGTTAGACGCTGGGCTTTGTCATGTAGTGAAGGACACCTGTCTGGCTATTATTGGTTGTGAAGGCATCTCCTCGTTTAGGAACCTCCGCCTTTGCGCATGGGCTTTGTCATGTAGTGAAGGACACCTGTCTGGCTACTATTGGTTATGAAGGCATCTTCTCGTTTAGGAACCTCCACCTTTGCGCATTCCTCCTGGTATGTGATGATTACCCCCTGACAGGTAGTTATGATTCCTTGACTCCTTTGTCGTTTAGCTCATCCGATCTATTGTAGCCTGTATCTGCCTCACCTCCTCCTGTCAGACCTGCTCCTCAGCTCTTAAACGCAAGCCTGTAGATCGAGTTGTCTCTGAACAGCTCTGCCGATCCCGACCTGTACTCTGTGACTTATGCTCCGGGCCTTCGAACGCAGGCCTGTAGATCGAGCTGTCTCTGAACAGCTCTGCCGATCCCGACCTGTACTCTATGACTTATGCTCCGGGCCTTCGAACGCAGGCCTGTAGATCGAGCTGTCTCTGAACAGCTTTGCCGATCCCAACCTGTACCTTGTGACTTATGTTCCGGGCCTTCGAACGCAAGCTTGTAGATCGAGCTGTCTCTGAACAGCTCTGCCGATCTCGACCTGTACCCTGTGACTTATGCTCCGGGCCTTCGAACGCAGACCTGTAGATCGAGCTGTCTCTGAACATCTCTGCCGATCCCGACCTGTACCCTGTGACTTAGGCTCCGGGCCTTCGAACGCAAGCTTGTAGATCGAGCTGTCTTTGAACAGCTCTGCCGATCCCGACCTGTACCCTGTGACTTATGCTCCGGGCCTTCGAACGCAGGCCTGTAGATCGAGCTGTCTCTGAACAGCTCTGCCGATCCCGACCTGTACCCTGTGTTCCGCCTGTCGTCGCCCTTTGTCTTTCAACTACTTTGCCCCCTTGATCAACAAGTCTGCCCGACCTTTGACTACCACATATGCTTGACTTTTGACCGTCCCCTATACTTGATTTCTGACTGCCAAGTCACCTTGATTATTAACTGTCACGTCGTCTTGACTTTTGACCGCTACATAGCCTTGACCCTTCTCCTCCTTTCCTCTTGGGCCCCTCCATTGCGCGCCGTGATCAACCTTGATCCAGTATATGGTTGTCTCATGTGCTTCACATGCTAGATGACATTGCACTTTGCTTCTCTTCAACTGACGTCTTATCTTCAACTAACCTATCAAAGAAAAATGCAATACACACTACTTGCCTGAAATTTGTGGTCCCTCAAAATTCCATACCCAGCACATGAGGCTCATGCAAACTATGGAAAGCTTCACAGATGGTCAACATCCATTTGTCAACCCAGTACTTTGATACTGAAACCTCAGTCTCCCTGCTTGCAAAGGAGATGCTAGGATCGATGTTAGTGGTGGATGCAGGATTACAAGTTGAGACTTTGAGATCGCTTTGCTTCAATTAAATTGTTGTTTTAGTTAATCTCAATGGCTCTTTATTTTGGTTCCTAGTTTCCTAGCACCTTTCTTTTCTTAATATGGCCACTAAATATCTGTTAACTATGAGCAGATAAGAGGAGGAGCATGTCACCTAGGAGGCCATCACTGGACACTATATTCGGTAAGTTCTTTTCGGTTTTGCCCTACTGATTCACTGTCTGATTTCATGCACGATACCACTAGACATGCTCTACATATTAATAGCATAGTTCTGTTTCTATCATCAGGCAACTCGGTAATGGATCGTGCAACGAAATCAAATGGAGGGAAATCCGATGTGGACATGATTTCCTTAGGCGACACTGTGACTCCGTAGCTTATAAATTTGTTATCTGGACTCTCCTATCACTTGCCTGCTCATTTTATGTCAGGCTGCCCGATTACCTGGTCCTGATACTCAATTGACATTTTGTAGCATCGTCGACTTTTAGTTATACAACAGTGCACGAATGATGTCGGTTAAAGCAAGTGACTTGTGTGGCATTCAAGGTCCATCCTGCCATTTGGGTTTAGGTGCATTTGTCCTGGCTGCCCAGGTCAGCAGAGATTATGCTTTCTCTTGCGGCAGTTCTCAATATGGTTTTCGCCTTGAAGTCACTGCCCCATCTCACCAATATAATAGTCGTTTGATTCGTGTCGTGAAACCCTTGTTTTCCAATTAATGGTGTGTTTTGATGAACAAAGAGTTCAATGAGATGCCCGATTTTGCCTACATTTGTTCTATGCTTTTGGCACTATTGCTTCATGGATTCATTCTGTAGTTGAGGCCCTGATAGAGCCAATTAAGTTATCGTAAAGATTTGGATTAAATTTATGTTAAACTTAACGAGCTTCTGAATCAGGCGGAATTGAAAACGAAATTTATTAAATAATCTTCTGAATTTTTCTATATATTTTATACTGAGATTTGAAAAGAAGTTGAACATTAAAATATTACAGCACCCCAAGAAGATGAGATTGGAGAGGAGGGTGCGTGAGTTTGGCCGAGGTGGGATTGAAGTCCCACATAGGGATTGAAGTCCCACATATAAAGTTTCAAATAGCTTAATCCAGATAATCCAATAAGATAGTTTCAAAATAGCTTTCCTATTTATCTCATCGATATATGTTTTGTGGAGTCTACTCATTTTTCATGATCAAAACCTTGTTTTCTCCAGCATTAATGTGCTTTCGTGATTCTTACCTATTCTACTTAATAACCTTCTTAATGAACTAATCTATTTAGATAAAAAAAAACGTATATTGCTTGAACAGTTTGTGTCTAAAAAAAATTAATAGTTCTAATCATTAGCAAAATCACTAACGCTTTTTTAAGTAAATTTTATTTGACATTTGTGCAGTAGCCGAGCTCGCTGTATTATGTTTTGTATTCTTTTTGAATATTGAATTCTTTTTAAAATGGTATGAACGATTACTGTTCAAATTCAAGACGTAATTGAATATTATAACTAAATTTGTATGATAAGGAGAGTGTGAATGGGTTTGGCCGATTAGGGATTCAAGCTGGCCTGTTGAACACTCCCGCCGGCAATGCTGTCAACGCACATGCAGCTCTCCTCTGCTTCATCGTTATTCCTCTGTTGTTCCAGGTATCACATTGCCGGAAGTGTTTCTCTTCGTCTCCGTCTCGTGCGAATCGTTCTCTTGTCCTTTTTCTTCATTTGGGAAGTAGAGGTTCGAGTAGATGTTATTTGAATATCGAGTGCAGTTTAGTCCCACATCGGAAGTTTTGTTTAACTTAGCTACCTTGTATGCTTCGATTGTTTACGGAGAAGTGTCTCTTCGGAGACATCCGATAAAATTGGAACGATACAGAGAAGATTAGCATGGCCCCTGCGCAAGGATGACACGCATAAATCGAGAAATGGTCCAAATTTTTTTTTCTAACCCGCAATTGCCGATTTCCACTCACAAGGCGATTTTTTGTGTATTGTTTTTCCTCTATGATTGGTTTTTTTTTTACCTCCAAACCCTAACTTTTAACTCTAATTCCCAGATTTTTTTTTATTATCTTTCTTTGATGTTTTGTTGTTTCTATTTAGATTTCATCATCCTTCTTTTTGTTTTCAAAATCCTGACTTGTGTATTTTTTTCATCTGTTGTGCTTTCTGATTCTTGGATCCTTTTCTTGAGTTCGTTTAACAATAGCAATGTCTAATTGGAATATGGAAGCAGCAGATTGTGTGCTTAAGAATTATATTTTTTTTAAAAAAAAAAAAACTGAAGTATGAGTTGCTAGGAGAAGTTGTTTCATTTAGTTCATGCCTTTTATATTCAGACACTACCAAGTAATGAAATAAGAAAAAGAAGTTTCCATGTGAATCTACTTATTACCATTTCAGCCCGTATTAACATTGATTTCTCATCTACTTCAATTTTGTGCACTTCTGATGTTGAAGATTGTTTAATCCCATCAAAGCTCACCGGCCGCCATTAATACTGGATTCTTCCATTGAGCTGCAATTAATAAGTTGATCTTCATCATTTTCCCATTATTTTTGTGGCTGTTAATTAAACAAGTATGTCTCACAAATGAGGTTATCTTGGTTAGCAATCTTGGATCCGGATTTATGGAGTTTTCTCATATTTAATTTTATGATCTATAGCTGCAGCATAGATTGACTGTTAATGATGTTTCTGTGTGTCCTTCTGAAAACTTAGAACAAACTAGGACTTAAGTATCTGTTAATAGTTTAAATAAATCCCAATAAGACATGCATAGGCAGCCAATATGAAAGCATCAAGGTCAGTTTTGGTTTATTGGAATACTGATTTGAAGATTTTTTGTTTAGTAAATGTGTATGTTTAATCTTGCGTCTACTAGTCTATGAGCAAACATCTATTCAACTAGGACTGTAGGGGTTCTGGAACAGGTTTGGATTTAAGAAATCAGTATACCGTATCAGGCCAAGCGTGAAGATGACTTAAACTTGTAGCACATTGTTGTTCTAGAAAGGAAAGCAAAGCTCTATTTAACAACTCTAAACTTTACCTTTCCATGCACACACAGTGGTGGTATGTTATTACTCTCTGACCAATTTGTTATGTCCATAGTTTAAAAGATTGGACGAGAAAGTTTAACTGAAAAGCTCCAGGTGGCTAGCTCATTAAAATTCTTGAAATATCTGATACCTCTAAAAGTGTAAATTTTATTTATGATATTCTCTGGCTCAACCGATTAAATCATCGAATCAACAGATCCTTGATCCAATTTCTCTATAGGAATGTGTATGATTTGATATTGAAACTAGGAATGGTTGATTGAATATCATCTAGGATGAACTTATTGCTCCCTTTGTTTAGTAACTGCTTAAAAGCTCTACTATTCAAGTTTCTACTAGATGTAATCCATTGATTGATTCCTTCATGCTACATGAATGCTAATATTATCAACTAGCTTTTTGTGTGAAATTCACCAAATAGCACCTGGAGTGTGTGTGATCAATTGAAAACTTGCTTGTAGGAACGAAGAAGGGTAGAGGGCATTGCATCCTGCTATAACTATGCAGTTAAAGATAATCAACAAACATGCGATCAGAGGTAATTAGCAAGATTACCTTTGTTTAGGGTCCAATGCATCAGTGCATCTTACTATAACTGTCAAAATGTAAGGTGTTGAAGTTGGTTGGATAAGGTTTATGCCATCAAGATCACTTTAGATATGAAAAGTAAAACAAAAGAGGGATTCCTAGATTTTTTTTACAAATATATATATAGTTAGGTTTCTTGTGCTGAAACGTTGTGAATTTACAGAGCACCTTCTATGTTGAAGATTGTTTAATCTCATCAAATGTTACCACCTCTAGATTAATTTTGCCACTTGTAGATTTATAAAGAAATATAATTAGATTCCACGTGCAAAGTGAATTCAGAGGGCACGGGCTTCTTTGCAGAACTTTTAGAATAACTTAAAACTAATATTGAAAAAAGAAAAGTTCAATAGTTATACCTATTGTTCCATTCAAAACATTCCAGTTCATAAATTTATATGTTTTTTTATTTAATAAATTTAGAAAAAGGAAAGTGATCTATTTATCTACTCTAAACTTTACAATGCACACAATTGGTCTGTGCTATTACTATCTGACTAATGTGTTGATGTCTTTCGTCCATGAACCTCTAACCATCTCATGTAATTCTGGTAAAGGAGCCACCAGTCCTCGGGGCATGGTGTCACAGTAGGATATCCAAGTTGTCACCCAGGCACCCGCGGTTTAAACTCCAGCTACGGCGTATTTGCAGGAATTTTTTCTCCAAATAGGGGGCGTCATCAAAGGATATTGGGCTTCTGGACTGGCAGCCGCATGCGCTTCCCGATTTACCCTGGTGGCTGTGAGAAACTTTCGTGGGGTCAGGCCGGTCACCCCTAGAGATAGTCAATGAGGCTAATTGAGATTATCGTTTTTTGAGGGGAAAGGAGCCACCAGCTATTTTCGATACATTAATTATCTCTATGTAATTTCTATTTTTTTTTCTTTTGTTTTATCGTTAGTTTAACAGTAGTTTTCAGTCTATTTTGCTTAATTACTAAGTAGAGGCCTCTTTTTCCAAATAAAAACATATTTAATTTAAAATTAATAGTAATTAATTTTGAGCATTAAATATATTTTATTATATCTGAATTCATACATAAATTTTGATATACTTTATTTTCACACTTTAATTGATTTATTAAATTCTTTGAAATGTTAATAATTCTAACAGTGAGTTTTATTTATGATATTCTCTTCTTCTACCAATCGAACTATCAAAAAAGTTGATTAGTTGATTTAATCTCGTTTGTTCCCTTTAGACAATTCACACATTCCAATATTGAAAAAAGTTCTTTTAGCCTAAAATCCCCACCTTGAGGCATTGTCATTCATTAAAATCCTTTGTTGGTGGGGATCACTCATGCTCTCTATATAAGCTTGGAAGATTTGGTTTCTTAGTTAATTTATTTCAGGTATATTGATCAAGAATCAGATCCATCACATATTTGCAAGAAGAATCAACTATGCCAATGTTAATTGACTTTTATATCATTAGAAAAATGGTAATCAAGGACTTAAGCAGTTGCTTCTGCTCAAGCAATGAAAGTTGCAAAAGGTGGTGAGCATAGCAGAGGTGCTCAGTGATGCAGCATCCAGAGTGGAAATGGAGGTGAAAAGTAAGAGATTTAGCAGATCATACTTGGTTCTTCTCATTTATGAAGGCTACCGGTTTGGAGAGAGAATACTTGTGTTGTCATTTAAATCCCATCAATTATCAGGGACGTTAAGGGTGGTTTATATGTGAAAAGCCCATGTTTTTGTCTCCTGTCTTATGTTGCATCATGGGAACCAAGATATCCATTTTTTCTCGGCATAACAAATTGGATGACCTCACTAGTTATTACCTTAACGATTTACTCGAACTGTTTCATCTTTTCTTATTAATTTAGAGTGATCTTTGTATAGTCTTTGCTAGCTATTTCTTTGTTGAATAGGTGAAGATGCTGACATTGGCAAAGAGTGACGAGAGTAGGGATGGCAATAGGGTAAGGTTGTCTTTTCAATTCTTATGTAAGTTGCTTCTATGAAAGTTTAAAGATAACTTTTTTTCTTTACTATATTATTGCTTCCTGTCCCTGCTATTTTAATTTCCATGTGCTTATTTGTATTGTGGTATATTTCTGTAAGTTTTTGGTAATTATAAACAATAGAGCATGCAATTCATAGTATTCTTGCCTAAGTGTTCGATCACACACAAACAAAATATTCTAGTATTAGACTGTTCAAGAGATCTAAATCTATGTTATCTTACGGACCTGGTTAAATAAATTAGCCGAATATGCATCCATTCTCAAACCTATGTTGGATTAGAATAGGAGTATCGACGCAAGTATCAATCTAATTGTACACTCATATTTATACTTTTTATGTTTTTGCACATGCTCAGTGTGAGTGTTGGTGCCCAACTTGGTGTTCACCTAAAGTGTTGCGTCTGATGTGTGGACAAAAATAAAGTCAAGAGTATTAGAGGCTCCATTCATGTTGCCTAGTTATGTTTTAATTTTGTTACTGGTACACAACTAAGAATCATATAGATTAGTCTACATCAAAGATAAACCATCTCATAAATTGACAGTGGAATAGTGTAAGAAGCAAACAGACTTAACCTACAAATGACAGAGTTGACTTTACTAGTGAGCTCATGATTTTTTCCCAATAAATTTCATGTATATCTATTTGCACTTCTATTGCATGCTTTCCTCTCACTAAAACATTAGGTTATATATCAAGAAAAGACACTTAGTATATAAGGTTTTATTTAAAAAAAAAAGAAGAGAAAAAGTAGATTTATGATCTCAATATTAGTGATGTGATTCATTGACGGTTTCTCTTTCTAATAGCAATTTTTCTTCACATTGGTTGAGAGTTACCAAACAGAGAATGAAGATGTGTATAAATCAGTCCGCCCTGTTTTTTGAAAAGAGGTCGTTGTTCGACTTTGGCCTGTCAACTCCTTCACAGCAGTATGCTACACAAACATATCTGTTCCACTTGTACTTTCCAATTGAGTTGTTGTGTAATATGGCCAGAGTTGTTAGAGGCATGAGGCGCACCGAGGCGCAAAGGGCTCATAGAGCCCGAGGCACGAGGCGCGCCTGAGGCGCGTGCCTCTTAAACATGAGGTTGATGACTACTAAACTATTCACACATTCATATAATATGTCAAATATGATAACTATTAATATTCCACACACATCGATATCAAATACGACAAGCAAAACAGCACCATGATAAAATTAATAAAAGTTTTAAACTTTCAAGTTTCAATTTTCTAATTTAAACTAACAAAGTTCATCAAAACAAGCGTAATAAATCAAATTAATCATCAAGCTCAAGATCATCCTCATTGTATTCTTCTTCTTCTTTATCTTCATCTTCTTCAAATTTAATTTCTTCTTCTTCTTCTTCTTCTTCATCTTCATCTCTAAGTCTTAGAGATGAGTGTCTCATAGAGGAAGATGTATTTCTCTTCTCGACTTGTTTATGCCTAGCATGTGAATAGGTTATGGATGTAATATTTTTTCCTCTAGTACAATATTCAGGCTCTTCAACTCCACTAGCCCTAGCAACGACATCCCATGTCAAGTCATCACCTTCAAAAACCAACTCAACTTCTTCATTATTACTTTCTCCATCCATTTTACCCATCAATCATTCATTACTATCATCAATATCTGTCAAAGAGATGGGGTCAATCTTATCACGTGCGTCATACCGAAGTTTTAAGGCACGATTGTATTTCACAAATACCAAATCATTTAAGCGCTGCTGAGCTAGCATATTCCTTTTTTTGCTGTGAATATACAAAATATCAAAAATCACAATAAGTATAATAAAATAGCAAAAAATATTTTCTACTTATAAAAGTAACATACTAATAGTATTAAACATTTATATTTATTACATACCTGCTCAAATACACTCCAATTGCGCTCACAACCAGAAGCACTACAAGTGAAGCTAAGCACTTTAATAGCAAACTTTTGCAATTCTGGGGTATTTGCTCCGTAGCATTCCCACCATTCTCCTGGAGATAATGCTCTTCTATGTCTAATTGCCACATTTCTCCCAAATAGCCCTTCTGCCTTTCGATATATAGAGAGTTGGGCAGTGATTTTATCTTGCTCGGCAGCGTTTGAAACCAATCTCTCCATAGTTTCAAACAAATCATTCACCACTTCTCCGCAGATATTTGAATTTGTGTATGAATAAAAATATTCTGGATTCAAATAATGTCCTGCAGCATGCAGATGCCGATGAAGTTGGCATTCCCATCTCTTATCAATGATCTTAAACACTTCTTTGTATTTCTCTTCTTTCTCTTTAAAGGCCTTCATAATTGTTTCTTTTGCCCTATCCATAGCCTCATAAATATAGCCCATTGCAGGTTTTCTTTCACCATCAACCAGTCTCAGAACACGAACTAAAGGGCCATATATCTTTAAAATATGCACAATGCTGTTCCAAAATCTAAGTGTCATGATGATTTTAGCTACCTTCTTCCCCGCCGCTTCTTTTGCCCATTTACTCTCTGTCAAATCCTTTGAAATGAACATTTTTCTTAAATTTTACTTCTGTAGGTGCATCCTTTCAAGAGTGAGAAAAGCAGTAGCAAATCTTGTGACACCCGCCCGACAAAGCTCTTTTTGTCTTGTGAATTACCTCAACATATTTACCATACCGTGACGAACATAAATGTAAGCATTCACACTTATTGCCTTCTTCAATGTTACTTTAAAATCAGGCAATTTCCCAATATCTTCTAAGATCAAGTCAACGCAGTGAGCAGCACAAGGAGTCCAATACAAGTGTGGCCTTTTTGCTTTTAATAATTTTCCTATAAAAGAAGTTAGAAAACTAGATAATTTTAACATATATAAGAAAAAACATAATGATACAAAAATTAAATAAATTCTTACCAGCAAGCACATTGTTACTTGCACTATCCGTAACAACTTGAATAACATTAACTTCTCCTACACGCTCCACAAATGAAATATTTTTTCTCCAGTTTTTGCATAATCAGAAGTATCAACCGATTCGATGAAAACTGAACCTTTAGAGAATTCACTAAAAAATTAATCAATGTTCTTTGCCTTTGTCTGTCCATCCATCTGCCATCAAACTACAATCATACTTTGCCCATTCTGTTTCACACGACTTAATGTAATCATTAATCACACTATCGACAGCCTTTTTTAGAAAAGGAACCCGCACCTCATGATAACTAGGTCCATTTAGACCTACACCATATTGGCCAACCAAGTTCAACATCCTTTTGAAGCTTGAATAGTTAACAACATTAAAAGGAATTGCCGCATCATACATCCACTCAGTTATAGCCATACAAGTTTTTCCCCTCAATTCTTTCTTGTATGCCTCATTTATCGTAGTTTGCCTCTTTTTACCCTTTCTACTTTCAATATTTTTTTGCACATTAGGAGCAAAACACGTATCCATTGGACCTATTTGTCTTGACCTTTTTTTGCATATTCACTGATCTAGAACTTGTACTTGTACTTATAGGCGGTACAGCTTTAGCTCCAATATCATCCATATCAATATCATCACCAAGAGGGTCTACATCCTCAAAGTCTAATGTCGCAAGTTTAGAAAGATTGCCTTTCTCCGTCTTTTTCTCCATGAAATTTTTTATTTCTTCACGTACATGAGGCGGACTTTTTTTGCAAGTAGTAGTATTTCGAAACCCCCCAACAAGATGCTGTTTTGCACGATAGATACATTCTTTTGTAACTTTTTGATAAAAGTTACAAATCAAATCATTTTTGTTATTCGGATTAACTCTTTGAAATAATTCCATGCCGGATCTTTTGATATATATGTTGGAGTATCACTACTACCTTCCATGATAATTAAATAAGAAAATAATCTAAAAAATTAAAAACAAAATAAAAAAATATTTTAATGAATTAATGGAATGGTAAACTACTGTACCTAGCATCAACAATAATAGAAAAGTATTGTACCACTAGTACCACTACCAGCAATAGAAAAATAGGAAAAGAAAAAGAAAAACGGGGAAAAAAAGAAAAAAAACAGGACCAAAAACAAAATAAAAAATTGGATAGCAGTTTTTTACAGTACCAGCAAGGCAGCAACAGAAAACAAAAAAAAAAAAAAGAAAAATAGGGAAAAAATGGGACAGCATCACAGCAGCAGCAGTTTTGTTGTCAACAGAAAGGGAAAAAAAACAGAGGAAGAATATATAACAGAGAGAAGCTGCAGTTTTGCTGTCAACAGGAAGGGAAAAAAACAAGAAAACAGAGGAAGCGGATATAACATAGAGAAGAAAAGAAGGTGATGAAAAAACGTTGAAATATTGAACACTGAAAATGACGAGAAGAAGAAGAAGGAAAAAAAAGAAATAACAGAAAAAGAAGAGAAGAAGCGAAGAAGAAGATTACAACAGACGAAGAAGAGAAGAAGAAGATGAAGTGAAGAATAGAAAAAAAAAAGATGGAAAAAACACATACCTGGGCAACGATGGACGCGACTCAGCAGCGGCGGCAGCAGTGGAGGAAATACCTGGGTGATGGCACGACTCTTCTTCGAATTCAGGTTTCTTCTTCTCCTTTCGTTCTTTTCTTCTTCCCTTTTCTTCTCCGTGCCCTAATTCCAAGCCAAATTAGGTTTGAAATGTTTTTTTGGTTAGAAATCGGGAACCTGAAGGATCATGCGATGCGCATTGATCGTGCCTTCGGTGAGGCACGAAGGCGCGCGCCTGATGAACAGCGCCCGCCTCGCGCGGTAGAAGGCGCTTTTCTCAGCGCCTTGTGCGCCTAACGCCTCAGGCGCGCCTTTAACAACCTAGAATATGGCAAGCCATATCGTTGGCGGTTGGTGACATCACACTAATATGCTCAATATGGGCATGGGTTCAATTGAAGTATGCCTACTTAGCCTCCACCCATAAGATATGTATCTGTCAGAATTTTCTCTTAATAGATGTAATTCTAACTTTCTCTCTGATGCTCTTATTTTTTATTCTATCCATTCTCGTATATTCACACTGTTGGACATTGCATCAGTTGCAGCATTAGGAAGATAAAGGGGTGCTCATTCACCTTCATCTTCCTCCATTAAATGTCATCAAAGCTTCGATTTGTAACCGATACTTGCTTCCTATTTATACTGGCATCCAAGAGCAATCGAGGGGTGAGGGAGACGGTGATCAGTGTGCACAGTAGAGGTGACGGTGAGCAAAGAGAAGAACATTCGAGAAGCAGAGGTTTTCGCTCGTGAACCTTGATAAAAGCTTTTCGATTTAGTTTCGTTGATTCAGTTTCGTGATCGCTCTTTTGACAGCAAGTGGTGATCGGTAACCAAGTTCGTCTCGGAAAATCACTATGAGTTGTTACCGCTTTTATCTTGCGTTTGTTTCATGCAATTAGGAACAATAATGGTATCAGAGCAATGCCTAATGCATGAAACTTGTCTCTTTGTCTAAAAAATATCTCTATTGTCGTCGCTAGGCAAGATCGCGACTGAGTTGCGATTTGCTACCGTTGTCGAGCCCCGAGAGATTGCTGGCTGTCGGCTTCCGTGATTGGAGAGTGTCAGCGACCACATCGGAAGGCTGATAATTAACAATCACGACAACCGCGTTCGTCGCGGCAGAAGAAGAGAGTGGAACGGTCACGACAGAGAAGAGAAGAAGTAGTTTAATCGATTAAAACATATCTTAATCGATTTAAAGTCTGTGTAATCAATTAAACTGATGAATCATAGTAAATCTGTGTAGTCAATTGGTGTAATCGATTCAAACATTATAATCGATTAAATAGATTTTTAATCGATTCTAGTAATTGATTAAAAAAGGATGAACAGTAATTATTACGGTTCATCCGTCAAATACTGGTTTGTTGAAAAAATCTTTGATTTTATTAAATAAAAAAATCAAGAACAAACTTTTCTCAAAACATGAAAAGATTATAATTTAATTAAATATATTAATTAATTAATTAAATACATATAAAAATATATTATTAATTAATAAATACATATTTAATTAATTTATAGTTCAATTAATTGAAAATTGAACTAGATTAACTTGTCCAATCAAACTCAGGTCTGGTTTAAATCATTAGTTGATTTTAGCAGACCAGTTTGATTCAATAATACCTAGATCTGGTTTAAATCATTTGTTGGTTTAACCAGTTCAGTTTATTATTGAATTAATTGGGATGATTTTGATTACATAAGTTGGGATGATCGAATATGACCATATTAGTTCTAATATGTCAGATTTGATAAAAAAAAATAGATTTGTTCTAATGAGTCAGGTTTAATCCAATGTGCATTTGATTGATCAAACGGACCTGAGTTTGATCAATAAATCTGAAATTGACTTAAATGAGTCAGAACAAATATAGATAAAACATCTCTTTCCAATTAGATTAGTTCTGACTGGAAAATGGACCAAACACCGGAGCTGGTCAAAAGATCCAATGTGTCAGATACATATGACTCTCCAAATAAAGAAAATTTATTTTTCTTATTTGTTTGTGTATTATGTATATATTTGTTCTATATGTGGGAATTGAATATGATCGATTTTGTTACTGATTTGTCGGTTTTGTACTGACATTATTATTTTCAATTCCAGATACCACGAATAATATACACGATGACTGGTCGCTATGAACGATAGCATAAGCTTTGGGAGGAGATCAAAAAGCTGGAATATAAACCGAATCACAGAGTCGATTGGCTTATTGGTCGGCTCGATTGACTGTTCTAGAAACTCAAGCGAGAAGGGTATCCAGTCCAGGACAAAGAAAGAAGATGAGCTATGGTTTATTCACTGTCAGAACATCTTAGGCAGATATCATTCTAGCTATGGGATGATTGTGAATAACACATCTTATATTTAGATATGTGCAAACAATTATTTCAATTGGAATATGGTCCTGAAGAATCTGAAGAGGATCCAGATCCCGAAGAAATGGACCTTAAAGAATCTGAGGATCCAAAAATGAATCCTAAAGATTTTGAGGAGGATCCAAGTCCCGCAGAATCTGAGGATGATCCGGAAATGGACCTCGAAGAATTTGATGAGTATCCAGAAATGGATCCTGAAGAATTTGATGATGATCCAAGTCTAGCAGAATCTGAGGACGATCCGGAAATGGGCCTCGAAGAATTTGATGAGGATCCAGAAATGGATCCTGAAGATTTTGAGGAGAATCCAGAGATGGATCCCGAGGAGGATCTAGAGATGGATCCCGAAGAATCTTAAGAGGATCCTAAAGAGTCTGAAGAGGACCTGGAAATGTTTAAGGAAGATTCAAAACTGGATTCGATGAAGAATCCTGAAGTTGTCCCATCTGAGATTACCCCAAAGGAATCTAGGTTGATAGGGATAATGCTGACTGCTGCATTAGAATTTGTCCTAGTGGGAGTGATGTTGGCCTATCTAATTTATTAGTGGTTTATTTGTTGTCGTTATGTACGAACAGTAATAGTCCATTTAATTTTTGAGTAGTGTAATAATTTCTGTCGTTATGTACGAACATAGTTATGTTATGAAAAGTTATGTTATCTGTTAACAAACTTAAAAATGATTAGTTCATTTAATGATTCATTCATATTCATGATTAGTTCGTGTTTAATTTTGATTAGTTCATATGAAAAATGATTAGTTCATTTGATGGGATGTGTGTAATATAATTAATCAATGTTGATTAGATTGACACATACAAATGATAAGTGAAACATAGCTATCACTTGATTTTGTAAACCAATTCTAATTTACAGTGAGTCAATAATTAATTACAAGCATATGATTTACATTGAAATAATAAATAAAGTGTTTATTTATGTACATTATGACAACTAAAAACATCATCATTGAACTCAATAAAGGAGAAAAATTATATGGGGATAACTACAAAATCTGGCACCTCAAGATACAATATATTCTCGAGGAACAAGAAGTTCTAGAGGTTGTAAATCAATTCATGGAGGAACCGGCTGATGGTCCTACAGCAGAGCATAAACGTGGCCTTGATGCCTATAAGACATGGAAAAGGAAAGATTCCAATGCTAAATGAATATTGATTAGTTCAATGGTGGATGACTTGATATTTGAATATGAGTCATTACCATCGGCATATGTTGTCTAGGCAGTCCTTAGAGAGAAGAACAGTAAAGTAAGTTTGAGTAAGCTCTGTCAGCTAACAATCAAGTTTGATAGCTGTTAAAAACGCTCGAATGCTATTATGGCCTAACATCTCAAGGAGATGTGTAATATAATTCGAGAGCTTACAACTGCAGGTCATGCATTGACCGATGAACAACATGTTCAAACAGTAATTCATTTTCTTCTTAATTCTTGGGAAACGATGAAACAGAAAACCTTACCCACACAGTGAGAGTATTAATACTTTCACTGATGTCTCACGTCTTGTTGAACTTGAGGCGGAGAGGATTAAATCTGCAAAGATTTCTAGTCAAGCTTTTGTAGCTGAAAGTTCTGGTTCCAAGAATAAGAAAAAATAGTTTAAGAAAGGAAAGAGAAAAGGAAAAGAGGCTAGTTCTGTTGCTGCTAAAAATCAAATCACGAAGAAAGGAAATAAATATGGACAAAGACCTAAGAGCAAGTCGACTTGCTACAACTGTGGCAAGAAAGGTCATTTTACTCGGGATTGTATTAAGCCTAAAAAGGTAGATCCATCTTTAACTTCTTTCCATGAGCATTATATTACGAGTACAGTGTTGTTAACTGATTCTTATCCTTTGTGGTTTGTAGATTCAAGAGTAACGAACCTTGTAGCTCGTGATCGAGCTACATATGTGGAGTATCGTCGGGTACCAGCTGGCAACAAATGGATATGTGGGAAACAATGCAAGAATTGAAGTCAAAGGAATTGACACTTGCAAGCTCAACCTATGTGGCGGGCGTACCTTGTTTATACATGATATCCTATATGCTCCTTATATTCGACGGAATCTGATTTTCGTCATTTATCTTCTTGATTTAGGTTATTGTGTAAATTTTTATAGTCGTTGTGTGGAACTTCGAATTAACTCTGTGTTAATTGTGCATGGTTATGTAACAAATGATTTTATGATTCTTGATGTAGAACCAAATAATAATGATGATTGTTTTTCAAACATTGCTCTTACTAGTAATGCTGATGCTAATGATGAAATTTGGCATGCTAGACTAGAACATATATGACAAGAACGAATGAATAGATTAGTTAAGGAGGGTCTTTTAGACACTCATGCTAAGATTAACTTATCTATATGTGAGTATTGTGATGGATCAATTGCACGTAAGAGGGGGGGGTGAATCATGTGGTTTTCAAAAACTTGTCTTTCCGATTTTAAAATCAAAGTATGAATGCAGCGGAAAACTAAAAGGAATGAGAACACAAGAAAACACGAACAGTTTACTTGGTTCGGAGCTTTCAGCGACTCCTACTCTAAGACCCAAGTCCCGTGGACCTATAATCCACTAAAGGCCTATTCTGGTATCTCCGGAAGAGGAAATCGAGTACAAAGAAAGTTGAACAAGTGCAACACACTGCACTCATCCTTTTGCAGTAATTAATTACAAAAGAAAATTACTGATACTAAAAGATTAAAGTGGGAGCGCTCGTGTCGATGTTGGTCTGCCGACCATAATCGGAAGTCCTCGGAGCAGTCGTCGGGCGTAACAGCTTTGCATCAGAGTCGTAGTAGGAGCCAGGAGCAATCAGAACTTCAAATGAACGCATAGTACCTCGTGTAAGTGTTGTTGTCCAATGCCTTCTCGAGACATCCTTATAAAAGGCATGGAAGACGCCTTCCATAGCCATGGAAGACTCCTCCAATGGGGAAGATTCGATCCCGAATAGCACGGTGCTTATCCCCGACTTCGGCCAAAATTTATTCTGTGGAAGACGCCTTCCATTGCCATGGAAGGTGTCTTCTATGAACAATATGAAGATGTCTTATATCAAGCTTGAAGGCGCCTTCTGATATTGTTCATCCGAAGGCAAATGTGCTCCTTTGTTCTGCAAAACAACATTAGTCTAATAAACAAAATAATAACTTGCAAGACAAATGTGAGTATAATAATAATGAGCAGTATTAATTAGTTTCTGTCCTCCCAGGACCAGGAACTAGTCAACGTCTCAGCTTAAGGATCCCAAATGAACCTAAACTGGATCGACGCCTACTTTCCCTTCAACCCAGACGCGTCCTCACTTGGTCACTCTCTTCGAGTGACTTACCTTAATTTATCATTTTGTCAGACATCCGATCAGCCCGTCGACCTATCTGGACTTCATGCTAGCTATCCGGTCGACCCGTTGACCTAGCTAGACTTCTTGCCAGATATCTTGTCAGTCCGTCGACCTATCTGGACTTCGTACCAGCTATCCGGTCGACCCGTTGATCTAGTTGGATTTCCTGTCAGATATCCGATCAGTCCATCGACCTATCTGGACTTCGTACTGCACACTTAATCATGTGGTTAGATCATAACAGAACCTAACTTAATTTACTTGTCATTTATCAAAACCTGAGTTAGATCATTAATGTAAATTGCACCAACACATTGTTTTTATGGAAAGACAACTAGGAAACCATTTGGTAAGGCTATTAGGGTTGAATCACCATTGTAATTAATTCATTCGAATATTTGTGATCCAATGAATGTGAAGGCTAGAAATGGGAGTTCTTATTTCATTACATTTATTGATGACTTCACTCGTTTTGGTCATCTTTATTTGATTTCTCATAAAAATGAAGCATTAGATTGCTTCATTCGTTACTTGAACGAAGTTGAGAATCAATTGGAACGTAAGGTTAAAACCTTGCGCACTGATCGTGGAGGTGAATATTTGTTTGATCGGTTTAAGACAATGTGTAATGAGAAAAAGATTATTAGATAGCTAACTATTCCTGGAACTCCCCAACAAAATAGGGTTGCTGAAAAAAGAAATAGGACTCTTCTTGAAATGTTTAGGTCTATAATGGCGTAGACTAATTTGTCAACCTCCTATTGGGGAGATGTATTATTAGTTGCGACCTATATACTTAACAAAGTGTCTTCAAAGTCAGTTTCATCTATCCCATATGAACGTTTGACAGGTAGAAAGTCGGATTTGAGTAATCTGAGATTTTGGAGTCAACTACCTACGTTCATGATAAGACTCACGAACATGGAAAATTAGGACCCAGAGGTAAGAAGTGTATCTTTATAAGGTATTCTGAGACTTCTAAGAGTTATATTTTTAATGGTGAGCGACAAGATGGAACCATCTCTGAAATAGAGTCAAGAGATACTATTTTTCTTGAAACTGAGTTCCCAACACGAGGTGAAGTTGATAAGACAATTCCTTTATATGGGATAGAGGAAGAGGATAATGTTCCTTTATCAACAAATCAGGAGATGCCTGAATCTAATCAACCCAATGGGAGTAATTTGCCACTGAATGAGTCAGTTTCTCAATAGTCTAACCTACGAAGAAGTAGTCGTCAGATTATTCCTGGGAGAAGGTTTGACATTGAGCATGAAGCGTTGATGATTCCCCCAGTTGACGATGAGGAACCTCGAACAATTGAGGAAGCTTTAAGAAGCTCAGTAAGAGAAAAATGAAAAATTACAATGGATGGGGAGATGAAGTCAATGAAAAAGAATCAAGTTTGAGATTTAGTCGATCTTTCTCCGGGTCGAAGGGCTATTGGGAATAAATGGATTCTCAAAATAAAGAGGAAAGCAGATGGATCGATTAATAGATACAAAGCTCGATTAGTTGCAAAAAGATATATCCCAATGGAGGGTATTGATTTTGAAGAAACATTCTCCCCAGTTGTGAAGTTTGTGTCAATACGTGTCATCCTAGCTATAGTAGCACAATTTGTCATGGAATTACATCAAATGGATGTAAAAACGATTTTCCTTAATGGTAATCTTGACGAAGAAATCTATATGGTATAATCAGAAGGTTACGTTGTTAAAGGCTAAGAGAATAGAGTATGTAGACTTAAAAAGTCTATATATGGGATAAAACAAGCATCAAGACAATGAAACATAAGATTTAATGAAGTCATTTTGTCTTATGATTTTGAAATAATCAATGAGGATCATTGTGTTTATTTTAGAAAGGAAAAAGAAAAGTTTGTCATTTTATCATTATATGTTGATGATATGCTAATAGCTGGAAGTGACATAAAGTGTGTGATGGAAGTCAAATCTTGACTTTTATCATAATTTGACATAATAGATATGAGAGAAGTATAATATATTTTAAGAGTGAAGGTCATTAGAGATTGATCAAAAATGTTTTTGGATTAGTCTCAAGAAGCTTATATCACTAAGATGCTACAACACTTCAATATGTCAGATTGTAATATTGAACAGATACTTATAACGAGAGGTACTGTTTTGAGCAAAAATATGTATCCCAAGACTTCTGAGGAAATAGCCGAAATGAAGAAAAAATAATATGTCGGTGCTATTGGTAGTTTGATGTACACTATGTTGTGTACTTGTCCTGATATAAGATATGTTGTTGGCTTATTTAGTCGTTTCCAGTCAAACCCAAGATCAAGACACTGGAAAGTGGTGAAGAGGATATTCAGATATCTCAAAGGAACAACAGATTATTGCCATTATTTTCAAGGATCAGATATGAGCCTAAGTGACTATACAGATGCAGATTAGGCAGAGGATCTTGATGACAGAAAATTCACATCTGACTATACCTTCTTGCTGAATGGTAGCGCCATCTAATGGAACTGCAAGAAGCAGGCTTGTGTAGCCTTGTCGACAATGAAAGATGAGTATGTGGCTTGTGCAGTGGTTGTGCAAGAGGTTGTTTGGCTAAGAAGATTCCTGAAACATCTGAAGATTACTGAGAACAGTGGAAGTCCTGTTACAATGTACTGTGACAGTCAATCTGCAATAGCTTTTTTCAAGGATCCCAAATATCACAACAAAGATAAGCATATAGAAATTAAGTATAATTTTGTAAGAGATGAATTTTCAAATTCATCCCAGATTCTTGATTTTTTAAAAAATAAGAATAAATACATCTAAAATGCGGAAGATGGACCTAGAGACCTCGGAATAATACGAAACAAGTTCCTATGCGTTCGTATCGAACTCCTGATCACATTGATGGCTTCAAAATTTTTTTTCACCTAATATATTGTGGTTTATAATTTTTTTGAATAACACTTAAATTATTTCATTTTCAAAAATTTATGAACCTCAAAATATTGGGAGAAAAAAAATACCTAAGGGCATTAATGTGATCAAGAGATTGATACAAACTTATAGAAACTATTTTCTTGTCAATCATGTTTTCTAGGTCCATCTTCGTCATTTTAGACATTTAGTTTATTTTTTTTAAAAAATAAGTTTTGGAACAAATTTATAAATTTGTCACAATCTAGAACGAATTTTAAAATTCGTCCCAAATTTGAGATAATTTAATTCGTCATAGATTTGGTACGAATTTGACTTCGTCTCAAAATTCCCTAAATATAGCCCGAGCCCGATCTTTATTCTCTTCCATCTTCTCCTCTTCACAACCTAGCGGCGGCAGCGCAGCTCTTCCATCTGGTAGGTTTCTCTTCCCCATTTCTTCTCTCCTCTCCGATGCTCCTCCCACTTCTCTCCTGTCCGACGTACCTCCCAGATCTAGCCAGATCCGGCCGGATCTAGCTAGCTGTTGGCCCGCCGAGTTCGCCTGCTGTCGGCCGATTGTAGCCCGCCTGGGCTACTGTCGACCTGTAGCGGCCCCCCTCGACCGCCCTAGGCCGCTGTCGGCCGATCGCGGCCACCCTAGGCCACTGTCGGTCGGTCGCGACCACCCTAGGTCGCTGTCGGCCGGTCGCAACCACCCTAGGCCGTTGCCGGTCTGGGATGGCTTTTGTCGGCCAGGCCAAGGCACGGACGTCTAGGGGGAGGCGACAGCGGGCCGTCAGAGGCCGGCACGACCCGCTTCCGGCCCCCAGCAGCCAATGTCGGCCCCCAATTGTGAAAGAGAAGCTTGATTTGTGAAGCATATATCCATGCATCTTTAATAGTAATCTCTTTCATTTTGAAATATTTACTTAGCTTACTTGTTGGAATTATGAACATATGTATTTATGAAAGAGAGTTTTTTTTTTTTATGTTGTAAACTTCTTCCTCTAAATAGATAATGCAACTTCACATGTATCAGGAACAGTTCAAATTGCCATTTCTATTTGAATATTACAATTTCTTCTTGATGTTGAGATTCACACTAAGCCATCAGATTTTATTGCATATTTGAGACACTTTATTTTTTTTTTCAGTTATTGCTAGAGTATATAGGGTAAACCATAGCACCTATATATGATTGAATAGAGCAAGTTACACTACTCAAACTTTTGTATTTATGCAGGTTTGTATTTGACGTGGCTTGGAGAAACACTCATTTTTTATCTGCTTTGTTAAGTATATGTATCTCACATTGTTATTTTAATAATGATAATGTTAGTGTAAGAATTATATATTTTATGAATGATATCATTATTGTAATATTGAAACCAATTTGTATATTGTAGTACAATCTCATGTTATTATCTTCTTTGTTATATATATTAATTTCATCTGTATCTGTACTAATTATATATTGACCATTAGTGTATTGTCTAAGTTTTTTTATTAATATAATTTATTGTAAACAGACAAATTGCACCAATAAAAGCATTTAATGAGTGAATTTAAAAAATATAGATCTACTAAATTAACAACCCCTTAGTGTTGGCCTCATAGATATGGAGGGAGTAAATGTAGGTACACAAGCGTTAGGTGCATGGTGGGATAAATCCCAGGTCGTTAGTTTCTGAAAATCGACCCCTGACCATTATGCCAGAGATGTCATGCGCCGACCATCTGCGCTACGCCCTGGGATTATATATGATACTATGTTATACTTTGTTATTCTGCTATATGGAACTAAATGTTAGGTTATGAAGCGACCACAAAAGATTAGTTATAGAGATGAGAATATTAAGGCGGATGTATAGACATATGAGAATGATGATGATAAGAAAATGAGAACTTTAAAGAAAAAATTAAGGTTGTGTCTATTGAGAGAAAATTTTAAGAGACACATCTAAGATAATATGAATATGTACTTAGATACCAATAACTATCTCAATTACAAAATAAAATTCATTTAAAATTCCAAGGAACACGGTTATATAGTAAGATATGCTCTATTATCTAGGTATCACTCCAGTACAATAAAAACATATTTAAATAACATAATCCTAGGTAGATAACTAAGATTATCAATGACAATCTTCAATAAACATGACTTAAATGACCTCTTTAGAGAGTTTGGATAATTAAAAGTCGATAGAAAATGAGCTACAGTTCGATTCATTCAATAGAAATTAATTGGACACAAAATAAATTGATAGCAAAAAAGAGAGCGGGATGGCACTTGACACCATTTATCTTAACTAGTTAATAATCGGAGGACAAAACAAAGTGAATAAAATTAAAGGAAAAAATATATACTTTTAAAATAACTTTTAATATGTTTGTCTTATTTGAAAATTGAATTATGATTTTTTTTCTTCTGGTGGTCGCGTATTTCCCATTTCACGAACCGAAGTAAATTGAACCAAACCGAATCAAGGAACGTGGTAATGTAACTTGGCCACTCACTTTTAATCTCTAATACAATTTATCGGGCTGCCCTCGCCCATCTCTCTCACACCGACCTCTGCAGAGCATCACTTTCTCTATCCAACCTGCTTTCGCAACTTCTCGTCGCCAATACCATGAACACCTCTCCGTGACATCACTAGGTTGACGCTGTCCATCTCCGCCATTGTCCTGGACGCTGTGCCTCATTTTCTCGTAAATTTTAAGTATTATTTTCTCTAAGATTTTTAGTTTCTATTTTGTATGCAGGGCCCGATTTTCTACGAGGCCAGGTAGGTAGTCCGGCCTAGGAAGGAAATTTTTTTAAAGTTGTACTGCTAAACCCTATTCTATTTTTATTTGCGGTATCTTTCCCCCAAAACACGCGGCTCCAACTCTGCCTTCTTTCCAGCAAGGCAGGCGGCTTCAACTCTGCCGTCTTTCCAGCAAGGCACGCGATCTTCTCCTTCGTAGGTCTCCGCCGCAGGTGCTTCTTTGCACACGATCTTCTTCTCCGGCGTTCTTTCCACCAAGGCACGGATCCACTGAACAAGCTCAAGCTCAGGTAATTCTAATCTCCTTCTCCGACCTTCTTCTTCGTCCTGCAAGGCTGCAACGCACATCACCAGTGACCAGTTCAGTCCTAAACGCGCGGTGGCTGTCGCACGCTACACCGGTCGCTCGCGTGACCTAATCGCGCAGTGGCTATCCCATGCGACGCCGGCCGCTAGACGCTAGTATGCTGTGCCCTTTTAGAATCAGTGAGGTGTCGCCATCACTCTTATAAAAGGAACTGATGTTGAGACCAAATATTAAGTTTTTTTAACATTTAAGTTTTATCTATTTATTCCTTTTAGCAAGTCATAGACTATTGATCCAATGTCAATAATTCTTCCATGGGATTCACCATAGTTTGAACATATTCCGTGCTTCTACAGCTGGTCATTTGAAGTGCTGAAATTATTATTCTGATGAACAATTCTATTTCTTTTTTTTTCCTGTCCAAAATGTTCATCAAGTTGAAGTAATTCAATATGATAGACTTTTTTAGGGTATTTTAAGATACGCTTCTACTTACCTTGATGTCCTCAAATACCTTATATAGCACAGAAATTTTTGATAAAAATTCTTTTGCTACCATGAATCACTATTCTATTTTTTATACCCTCTTGTTATATTGTGATTAGTATTGGAATCTAGCATGAGTGACCAGATTTAGTTGGCCTTATCTTCATTTGATTTGCTCATTTTGTATTCTGCTTTTAATCCCTTAATCTTCACTATATGATCTTGAGAGTTTTGAGTTTTTTTTTGCTTGGAATGGTAATCTAGTATAACTTATTACGGGCAATAAATATTGTGAGTAAGTTTATTCAATATGAAGATATGGATATTGATATTGCAATCAACCTCTTACAAGGACTTGATCAATTTCTTGATGAGTTTAGAGAAGAGGGGTTTGTTAGTGCCATGAATGAAGCTAAACAGATGGCAAGTGAAATGGGGATTGAACCTAAATCTAAAAAAAAACGCATTATTCAAAGAAAGAAACAATTTAATGAAAGTGACAATGATGATGTGACACAATCAGGTGAAGAATCTTTTAGAGTTGAATATTTTCTATTTATAATTGATCAAGCTCGATCTTCTCTTCAAGTTCGGTTTGAGCAATTTAAACAATATCAAGAGATTTTTGGGTTTTTATTGAATTTGGAGAAGTTAAAGAGTGAGCCTTTAACTAGCTTGATGAAGTCTTGTATGGAGCTTCAACAATTTTTGAATCACGATGGACGTTCAGACATTAATGGTGATGAGTTGTGTTCGGAGTTGATGGTTGTGAGATGCTATTTAATAAATGAAAAAAGAGTATTTGATATGCTACAATGTCTAGCAAAATTGAATGGTTTATTCTTAAATATTTACATTGCCTATAATATTTTGTTAACCATACCAGTGACCGTTGCATCGGTAGAAAGAAGTTTCTCGAAGTTGAAGTTAACCAAAAATTATATTCGATCAACAATGTCACATGATAGACTAAATGGGCTAGCAATGCTGTCGATTGAGAAAGAAATAGTCTGACAATTGGATTATGCAAATTTGATAAATATTTTTGCCTCTAAAATAGCTAGACGAGTAGTGTTTATGTAATTATTTCAAATGTTTGTTGACATTTTATTTATGTAATATATTGTTTCTGATTTATTTATGTATTTAGTATATTAGTTATTTTCAAACTGAACTTATTTACTGCAACAAAAGGGTCCACTTTTTATTATTCGTTTCAGGCCCTATTGAACACAGATACGACTCTGTTTGTATGTCTAAGTAACACTATCTGTGGTGCGAAAAGGCGACCAAACAAATTTTTATCTATGCGATGTGGGATTGTTACATGGCTAGGTGAAGCGGAGAATGTGGATTCTCTATGTGATTTCCTCCCTACTAGTGGCGTCCTTTGTCAATTCGACCTCTATAGTTTACTAGGCTAGGTTTTAGATTTTTCATATGCTTTCTGTATAGCATAAAAGCTGATTC
Source organism: Zingiber officinale (assembly GCF_018446385.1). Taxonomy (NCBI): domain Eukaryota; kingdom Viridiplantae; phylum Streptophyta; class Magnoliopsida; order Zingiberales; family Zingiberaceae; genus Zingiber; species Zingiber officinale. The sequence goes on along the minus strand of NC_056001.1, from coordinate 23,045,351 downwards.
CTGGAACACAGATGCATAGTTGATTTTATATGCAGATATTAGATCGATAGGCAATACTGTAATATGATTTAATTGTTTTTGACATATAAATTGATTTAGTCTTTTTATTATCGTTAATGTTGGCACACTTTTACTATGATAGAAAGTTAAACTCTTCCTCAGATTAGGATATGATGAAGATAAAGACGTAACATACATAACACATACATAACATTGGATAATTTACTTGTGGACATGAGTCACTTCTAGATAGCAATAAAACCTTGCACCTATGAGATGGTTTCTGGACAATTAGTAGTTATATCAATTTCTCTCCTTAACCACACATTGGCTGCATGAACAAGGATGAGCTTGAGCTACGATTCATAGTCACATAGTGATATGTGCACGTGGTGCCATTCTCTATTGCATTTGTGTGGGACATTGCATGTCAACCATGCTCAGTTGATGATAGTTATAGTTGTTAGCAGTTGTATATGAAATTGCAGTGTTATATTCATTATCAAGTGACTTATAGTTTAGAACTAAAATTCAAACCATTGTGCAATTTTTAATTAAATTTTAATAATATGATCGAAAGGTTCTTACACTAGATTTTAACCCATGTGATATGCAAACCACTCTATATATTAAAATAATATTTTTAGATAGTTAGATGGAAGTTGGCATTTGAAATTACTATTAGTTAAAATTTTAAAATATGAAAAATCTTTAGATGTTTTTAAGATATATATGCATATAGATGCCCTTTCTATATTTTAAGTTTTCATATTATAATATTTCTTGTGATTTTTACAATCTTGTTTTATTGTTGTTTTTGGATTAGCAGTTGCCAAAGAGTTCGTCACATTGCCATTATTGGGACCATGCCATACCAAGGGCCATGGAGATCCACTTGTGAGAAGAAATGACCAATTCGATCATTAGAAGGAGAATATTTAGGATAGAAGTATTTCTATACAATTTTATATAGAGTAAAAATATAATTATTAGCTAAAGAATCTAAGAGACTCATTTTGATTTGCTTACATAGTGCAAGAAAAAGTATTTGCTGTTTTGGCTGTAGCACAAATTTGATAAATACTAATGGGTTGTGATGCTTTAATATGACAAAGTATCAGATTGCTGTTATTTTCATTCTTTAGATAGTATTTATACATTCTAGGTGCATAGAGCTCACTAGAGGCATTAAAACTATGCAGCCAATCCTGAATAGCTGAGACACATATAGCTTATTGAAGATGATGATGAACCTGTGCAATCTAGGATTTGCCATTTCCAAGCATATTAGAACATTTTTGAAAGATCATGAGCTGTTTAGGATGTAGATGATATCTGTTCCTTGATAGTTTGTCTGGACTGCTTAACAAAATGTGGGGATCATGTTTATGAAAATCATGATATTTTGGTTCTTTGAAAGCATTATGACTGCTTGATAATAATTTATAATGTGAATAACATCATCATATGTTTTTCTTTTTGGCATATTATAAATAAACCTTTCCATATTGTGTCAAATGCATCAAAATTATTCATTTCATCAGTTTTCTATGATATTGTAATCAAGCTGTTATTCTTTTTCTATGAAATATTAAAAAATCACACACACACATATTTATTTATTTCTTATTGATGATCAGAGTTAATAATGGTGCGGGCCAAGCCAGCTTCTTCCAAGAAACAAAAACGTGGAGTGGATTTCAAAGTAAACTATATCTTTATATTCAAAGAATTTATCCCTTCTTTCTCTTGGTTTTAGGTTGATAAATCTTATTTGAATATTTTTTTATTTCAGAAAATAAGGCATAAGATTGGACGAAAGTTGCCACCGCCAAAGAATGCTACCAATGTGCAGATTAAATCTAAAGGTACGGAGTCTTTCTCTTCCATGTTTTGCCCAAAAACTATAAAACTTGTTTTCTTACATGTTCTTTTGCAACACCGCAAGCAGCCATTGTGCTTCCTCAGCAGAGTATTGCATCAGAGAAAGAAGGGCTTGCTGTGAACAAGAAAGGCCTGACACTAAGAGAGCTCCTTCAGCAGACATCCCATCACAATGCTAAGATAAGGAGAGGTATTCATCAGGTTTAGTTTATTTGTGTATAAGAACCATATATTATGACTATTATGTTCTTTCTGATCAATGAATGTGATGGTTTAGAGTCAAAGAAATTGAATCTTTTTATTTTAATTTGCAATCAAAGACTACTAGATGTTAGCCATGGTGGGAAGAACCCAAGATTTTTTCCCCTTCTAATAATATCCTTTTGTTTTTTTTTTGTGTGTAAGGGTGCGGGTGGTTGGGTGGGAGGTTGAAACTTTTCTCTGTTGCTCCGCAGTGTGTTATATATATTTTCAAACAAATCTATGTTTTTAAATATTTTTGAACTTTTAGTTTGTAGCTAGATTTTCAAATTATACCTTAAAATCAATATTGGAAATTGTATTTTAGTATAGTTAATAATGCTAAGATTTGAATCCTTATGTTCTACTTTAATCTTCCATAAAATATAAATATTCTTTTGCATTTATTTATAGTTAGAAACTAAAGGTTTTAACTTTTAAGTAGAATTGATTGATAATATGTAAAAAACTCTTTAGTAAATAAGATGAAGAAGTAAAGCAATAACCACCATGGATGGACATGAAATATTTGCAATTGAGTGTTTTATAGAGCTTTTGTTTAACAATATGAGTAAATAATTAATATATCATTTGTGTGATAAAGGGCAATTTATAGTGTTGCGAGAAGCATTTGAATTCTCATTAGATGGTTTTATACTCCATAATAAAAGGAAAATAAAATTTTATAAGATGGTACACCACCCACGCTTTTTGTGAAGATAGAGCCAAAAATTAAATTTCATTCCATGCTGATTGACATGGGTGAAACTACATATTCCGCTGGCTTGCCGACACAAAACCAGCTCGAGGCGATGAAACTCTACCAAGAGACACCTTATGATGACATTTGCAATTTCAAGAGACCCTTGAGACAAATGTTATTTTTTTTTCTTGAGGTTGGTGAAACTTCTACATCATGGCGATTGCTCCAACATGACTTCTAGCAGTAGCAACAACTTCACTTGAAGTTGGTGGTAATTTCCTTCGAGGTTGGTGAAATTATCACAAGTTCTCAAGACATGCATGAGTTCCAATAACGACAATTTCTTGTGGTCTTTTGCAAGGAGACTTCATGAGCTCTCGAGATGTACACAAACAAGGATCTTCTTCTTCCTTTGCTCCTTCCATATGGCCACTTTGTATCCCTCTGATTGCTTGACACTGCCCTCACCCGTGTTGTGGTTGCTACCCTCCTTGTCTTTGTTGTTATTTAAGACAACCTCTAGATCTTCCTTCCTATTCATCAGTGTTTTGTATGTCTTCCTCCTCTTCTTCCCCCATCTCCTTTTATGGTGTTTGTCTTCAACACACCTTACACTGATACTTGGAACGGGAGACACTTCCAGCGCTGACTGGAATTGAAACCCTGACTTGGCTTGAATTTTGAACCTTGGATAGAAAACGAAAACAAAACATGGGATTCAAACTGTATGCAGTGGGAAAAAAGAGTTTTGAAATAAAATGATTTTCATTTCTAGTTGATTTTTTTTGGCCAAATGAGTACCCTTGAGTATATTGCAATAGACTAGTTCATCTTTAGAAATAGACACACATGATCCAAGTTGAAAGTATTGTTTCTTGTCACTGCAGAACAGACATCATGTTGGTTTTGTTAGGGGTTTCCTAGAGAATGAACTGAGGTTTCAGCTATCATTCCTTTTCATATATCATTAGATTGGAGATTCTGAACGTTTGACTGTTTCAAACTGACAATATTTCTCATGTGTATGAATATTTGTCTCTTATACACTTGTCATGGGCTTATGCGCTTTACAACTGTCGGTTATCTAGTATTTTGCCCGTGAAGTTACCAATGTCTTAATTTTGCTTGGCTATTCATGAATCTGCTGTGCTATAAATCTTTAATTCAAGATGCTCATGATAAATGTTTCTTCTTTCTTTTTCATTGTGAAGCTGCACTTGTTGGTATAAAAGACCTCATTCTAAAGTATCCATTGGAGCTTAAACTTCACAAGCTTGCCATTATAGAGAAGCTTCGTGAGCGGATATGTGATAATGACAAGATGGTCCGTGACACATTATATCACCTCTTAAAAAATGTGATATTTCCTTCATCAAAAGAGGTATGCTATAAGGATGTCAGTTCCATGGATTATAGAATAACACATGTATATTTACTTTATTCTATTACCCAAGCTTGGTACATTAGAAACCCTTAGATTGGAACATTTAGTTTTTTAGTCTCTTTGTCACTTATTCTCTTTGTACTTTTTTTTTTCCAATGATGGTTTATAATTCTATTTAGTTTTAAATTTGGAAAGGGATAGCAAATATCCCCTCTAGCACGTTAGTCTAGATGCATTGGTGAGAATCTATACTATCTGTCACGCCTTGGGGTGCACCGCTCACTAAGAGATATCCCACTCAGCAACACTATAATAAAAGAGACTTAGGAACCATATAATGAGGATAACTAAGAAATTCTTGAAATTTATTTATTCATATCATTTTAATCGACCCTGGTTTGAACCCATGAAATCCTTATCTTCACACTTATTCAACGGGTTCAATTTGAAACCAATCCGACTTAACTTAATGCCCTCATTCCGTGTTCGACGATTTGATTTGCCATTTTTATCGATTAAGGATTTAATTTAATAGTTTTAAAAAAAATAAAAATCAATACTTAACACTATCCCATGTTGTTCTCTAACAAATATGTGGGTTAACCGGAACACACTTCTCAAACTGGTTAACAAAGTCTCTATAAAGAATATGGCTGGTTATCTAACAATTTGCATGCTGAATTGCAGTGAGATAAATCAATTCTTAATGTTTTTGATTTGCACTTTCCAATTTCTAGTTATACGTCCCTTTCTTGGAAGACAAGAATTTAAACATTAAAATCAATTAGACTATCTAACAAGAAAAATAATGAACAAAGTATGCAAAAAAGGGCTAAATCTAGAAGTATTTATCTAATGCTGCCGAGTCAACATACACATTTTGTTTTTATGTTGTTAATTGGGCTAGCAGACAATGGTTATCTGGTATGTCTTAGTGTCAGGATATCAGCTTGTAACCTTTTTGCTACATTGTCAAAGATTATATACATAATTAGAGATGGGAACTAATAGTAATTTTTTCTCTATTTTCTATAAAATTGCTTTTTGAAATCTTCTATTGAAATATTCTAAAAAAGTTGAACCTAGTGAGAACATTTTATCTCTTCTTTGTAAATTTGAATTGATGAAGGAAACTGATTATCAATTAATAATTGACAAAATATTTACATCTGAAGAAACTCCACCAATACTATGCACAAATCTCAGGAAACAATTTTGAGTTCAAAAACTTTAGAACGTGAACATAAACAAACTGAGAATGTAGAATATCTTATAAAAGAATGTAACAAGCACTTGTAATCAAGGCTATCATTTTTTTGCCAACTCAAGCTCATTAATCTACAACTTTGAGAACTTATTAGTTCTGCACTCTTATATAATGTGCATTTCTGATTGAAATTTTGGTTTTCAGTAAAATGATCCTTTGCATTTTTTTTTTCATTCGCCCCTGACTAAGACTTCATCGAGGAATTTGATTTTTTTAGGTCATACAATTACCTGTTTTAGTATTCTTCATTGTTTTTCTGATCTTGTTTTGTTTAATATCTCTATTAGGTCAGTTTTTTTTTCATGAATAAATTACGTTTCTATAATGAACAGATTGACCATTTTCTTCTTTGCAGGAAATAACAGCACCTGTAATCTCTTTACTAATGGCTTACATCTTTAATGCGATGACACATATGACAGTTGACATTAGGCTAATGGCTTTCAAATTTTTTGAACTCCTTGCCGCGAACTATCCATCTTCCTTCATGTCGTATGCTGAAAAGGTTGTATGCTCTGATTTCAATATGATGTATTCTACCTTATGTTTCTTTTGTCAATATATTTGTTGAAATTCTATTTACTACTGGTTTTTTCAGAAATGCTATTATGAATAATTGCTTTGTAATTTGTAAATAACTAAATGTTATTTATTGTATATCTTCTTCCTTTAGTCTAAATAATTAAATATCATTTATTCTGGGTACATTGAATATTTTTTTCCTTTTAGACTTTGTTTTATCAAATGTCTTGTTTTCATAGTTGTATGCTATTTTTTGTCATTATATAGGCTTGCTTGAACCTGACACTTCCAATAGTCGTTTTCATGTAATTTGGATTCTCAGAAAGCATGCCGATCTTTAATATTTTGGTAGAACTGCTTTACTGATTAATATTTTTGAGTAAACTTTAGCTTCCTTGTAAATCACAAAAATGGTCTGATTGTCTAGCAATGTACATATGAAGTTCTTGTAATTTATCCGTTGTGATTACATAGGCTTGATTGAACTTGTCACTTGTTTTATGTAATTTGAAATTTTAGAAAACATGCCAATCTTTAATATTTGGGCAGAACTGCTTTACTGATTGATCTTTTTGCATAATCTTCAACTTCCTTGTAAATCACAAAAAATGGTCTGATTGTCTAGCAATGCACACGAATTTATCCATTGTACTTCACCTCTTTCTAGTTGCTCATTATCAGAAGTTAGAGCGTAGAGGTGTCAAGATTGACAAGTGGTTTAGATGTCAATCAAGCTGGACACCTTACCCAAGTTTGACATGGTCCAATCCTAAATGGGCTGAGCTGTGCCTGGCACCAGGAGTCTTATGGGCCATGTTAGGCATGCACCTTGTGCCCCACATGCTATGCTGTGTCATTCCTGGTATAGGCCTGACCCACATGCAGTGCCAAGCATGGCCCATGGCTTGCCTACTACAAACCATATAAAATTTTCTATATTATCCCTTTTACCCCTAACATAATTAAAAAGAATTAAAATATTACTAATTACCCTTATATATTTTGAAAAATATTGAACAGATTATTATTATAATATTTTCATTTTTTTAAAAAATATTTTATATGTATTATAATTTATATGATCAAATTTCCTTCTCAATGAATTGGTCATTTGGTTGGGATGGCTTGGGCTTGTGGGCACAACCTATTGACACCTCTAGCAATGAGGACAATTTTTGCACCATGTGCAGTTTGGTCTTGCTAGGTGAGTGATGTAAGTTGGCTGTTCCTTGCATGGGTTCTATATGTTGTTGCCTAGCCAGATTCAAACATGGAAGTACAAAGGTTAATTTGAGATCACCCCACTGTGCTAGCCATTTTAGGAATCTACTTGATCCTTAGGAAGAACAAGCTAGGAACTCATCATCTATGCTGAGAAAGAAAAGTTCAACTGGCTTTATAGATTAATGTTTATAATTCTGTATTTGAAGTCAGAATTTTGTGTCTGTTCTGCATTATTGATCTGATAGAATTTTCTGTATTTCTCAGGTTCTTGATAATTACATAGATATCCTCAGAAACAACCAAATATATCTAGTTGAGAAGAGCAAGCTCATCAATGCTCTTGCTGGGCTTGCTCACTGCCTATCTTTGATAGCTAACAAAGGTCAATGTGATGATAGATTGAACAATCAGGTAGTATCTCTACTGTCTACTTTTTTTTTAAAAGTGGTTAAATGCATTTTCTCTTTGGAACTATCACTTTGTTAGAATTCTTAAATTAGTGAATATAAGTTTAATCTGTTTATCCTTTTTGTGCCATGAACATTAGTACTTCACTTCAAATTTAATTTTCATTTAGAATTTATTTGGTGGTTTGCCCCATTCATTGCCGCATTGTTCACAAATGCTAGGATTTGATAATTTTAGTTTATTAATGGTTTTTTTTTCCTTTGCGTCACTTAAGCTACCACTAATAATTCTTTTAAAACAAATCTTCTATTGCAAAACAAATATAGTGTGTACGTTGTTTGATTTGCTAATGCTGAAGTAGTTTCAAGGTAGAAGCTATGCGGTTGTGTTAAAAATAATAATATAAATGATTTTATAAAATTACTGTGCTATAAAATGAAATGGATAAAATACATTTCATCTCATTGCTTCAGTTGATTTCACTCTCATTGTCTACTTCATGTTCTTAATGATATTGATATTGTAGAATAAAGGAAAAGGAAGACAAAGTTGACACTATATTAAGAGAGAAGATGATTTCAATCAAGGTATAAAATCTCGATTCGTACCAAGGTTTGGGTCTTAAACCAGAACCATACAATTTCGGTATCTTATCGTGCCGTGCTGGTATAGTTTTAATATTTTTAAAATCTAAAAAATATATAAACTAATGAAAAATTAATCTAAATATTTATAAAATAAAAATAAAATTTTTAAAATATATATTAAAGTAATAGAATAGTTTTATTAGAGTTAATTAAGAGTAGTTAAATTATATCGACTATAGTTAGGAGTTGATTGAAATTATTAACGTAAGTTTTTTAATTAAAAGCACTGTTCCTCCTTCATCTTTCGTTGCTATGAGCTGCCAATTATAATGAGGCCTGCTTGAGCCCTCAGCAGCTGCCGCGGAGGCTGTGAAGCCTGCTCATGGCCTCCGCGGTAGCTAAGGCCATCGCGATGCCTCCATGGCGGCCGCGAGACCATCGCGATGGCTGCTGTGCAGGCATTGCGATAGTCACGAGGCCATCATGTGGTCTCTGCAATGTGCGCATGAAGCCTCCGTGGTCGCGGTATCCCAGGCGTAGCTTTGCCAATTTCGGTTAGTGAACGGGATGAATTTTTTTGCCCGTGTCGGGCAACACAACACTATATTTTAAACCTTGATTTCAATATAGCATAATTTCTCAATTCATCATTGATTCCACTCTCCTAGGCACCATTTGAGCTTCAACATGACATTATTAATTCTTGTTTCCTTTTCTTAGGTACTTACATCACCTTTGCTATGACACCTTCGCTACTCTCTTTATCGACAAGATTCTCTTCTCTATGTCAATCTTGACTTAACTCCAAGCACTTGTTTCCGTGGGTGAAAATATGCTCCCTACTTTAGTCTTTACTTCCATTTCCTTGAGCAGAAATGGAAGGAGGGAAGGAAACCGTTGGAGACAATTTGTCAATTTCCCTAGACTAATTGCTAATTTGATTTTTTTACTTTTTACAAACTAAATTTTTCTCCCTTTATCTTTCCCTCCAAGGAAATAAAGAAAAATTCTTCCTTCAACTTGTTTACAAGAAACATAGCGTATGTTTCACCTTCAACTCGTCCACTTGATTCTTCCTTTCTTTTAGAAAAGGCTGAAGTTAGCCTCAGCTTGTGTTCACTAATATATTTACCAAGCGTGTAAGTGTAGAAAACTTACAGATAACTATTTAATAGGGGTTGAGTTTGTAAATATCCAAGTATGACAAGATTGACTATATATATGGTTGATGGAGAAGTGCAAGAGGTGTTGATAGTTTCTAAAGTCCAAATAGGTAAAGGTTGACTAGACACTTGGCCAACGAAGAAGTCTTGTAGAAGGATAAGTCCAAGAGAACTTTGGCAGATGGAGAAGACCAACAAGAGTTGATATGATATGGATGCTGACGAGGAAGATTCGAAGGTGAAACCTCGAGACTAAATGAGTTTTAAGAGATTATGAGTGATTTTTAATCTTGGTTTTTAGGTAGAATTTACCTAATCATGTATTCGACCAAGGAACAACTGTTTTGAGTCATAGTTGATGAATGAGGTCTATCTCGAGTTAAGTTGCGGTTGACAAACAAATTCAATCAATTGGACTTTTAGTCCAACCAATTGAATAGGCGAGTCGATTCGATACTCGACTCAAGACGTTTTGCATGCAAATGAAATGAATTTTTATTTCAACTTGAGTTGACTAAAGATAAATTTAGTCGGCTTAAGAAAGTACCCCTTGAAGGATAAGGATGACAACACTCATTTGAGTCGATTTACTTTTGTTAAGTCTATTGGATTGAATTCAAGTCAAATTAATATTGTTTGAATTAATTGAAATCGCGATCCTCTAAATAGATGAGCTTGTGATCTTATCCAGTTGAGTTGACCGACAAGTGTTGAATTGGTCGAAAATGATTTTAGTCAACTAGAATACTGTTGAGTAGACTAAAGACATCAACGTTTTAGTCGATTATCGAAGATTTGTGTACTGAAATTAAACAAAACAACTATGTTATCCAAGCTTGGTTTCAAGGCTATAAAGAGACGGATAAGGGGAGCTTGACCTGAACATTTTACAATAACTCTACTGTTCCAAATTCACACTCGCTTTATTTTATTATAGGCCTTATTGTTCTTGTGAAATCAAAGAGCTTAACATCTTTATCTTCAAGCTCTTACAAGGCTATGATTTTTCTTTAAAGCTCACTTTATTTTTCTTTCAATCTTTTCCTTTTGCTTTACTTGGATTGTATTCTTTAAAAGAACCTTTATATGAGTTTTCTTTCCCTCTTCAAGGAGGGACCATTAATGGGATTTGAGAAGTGACTCATTTGACGAGTCTGTAGGTGTGAAGTAGGACTGGGGGTTGAACCACATTAGAATATTATTGCCAACATTGCTTTCACTCTTTTTATATTTTCGTAGCATAGCCAACTCTTTATTTAAGCTTTTGCATTCAAGTTGTTTTTTTATCTCTAGATTTTTGTCTATTCACCTTCTTAGCCGATCCTTCAATCCTTCAAATTTCCTTATTATTTTTTTCTTACATTTTTACAATCCATTATGATTTTACATTCTGGCAATGAGTAGCTAATAAAGTCATGCTAAATGTTCACTCTTTTCTGACCCATGGTATTTTGGCTTAGAATTTACTTAATTTCTCTATCTTTTCATCTGTTTAGCTTTAACTTCCATGGCTTTTGTTGACAGTTGTGTCATGTCTTTGCTAGAATCAGGAAAAATTTCAGCGAAGAGTTCTACATGCCTACAAGCTAGAGGTCCATGAAGATCATGCTGGTAGGAAGAGACTACTTGAGCATCTGTACTGGAGTTATTTAATTGTTTCTTAATCTTTTCTTGTCTATTTGCTAGACGAGGCCACTGCTTATGCTGAAACGGAATATACTGTCACTGCAATACCTGCACCTAGAATGATTTAGTTGTATACCTGCATTGTTAACCTTGCAAATTCTTATCATATAACCTACCTCCTTTTACGAAACACAGTCGTCATTTATCCATGTTGCTCATAGTGCCTTTGTTTGCACTCCTACAGGATTTAGTAACTCCAGTTTGCATTCATATGGCTTTCTTTGTAACTGTGCTATATGAATTGTATTTACATCCTATCTTCATTCACTTCTGTCAAATTAGTACGAACTGGAGCACCTAAAACTGTTGGATTTTCTTTTTCAACAGGAATGGATTCTTTGTACGTGAAACTTGAAGAACTTGTTCCAGTACTTATAAATTGTTTTTTGGAGTCAACTTCAACAACTCGCACAATGGATGTAATTGATGCCCGATCATTTGATTGCATGTTGTCTACACTTCATTGTACATACCTGGCTGTTAAATTTCTTGGGATAGAGAAGCTTTCCACTTCAGTGTTTGATGGACGTGATGTTGGGCAGAAAAATTTTAATTTATATGTTAAAAAACTCTGGGAAACATTTCCTGTCGGCCAGCTTTTTCAATCAGCAGAAAAGGTTCGTCTCTTCTTTTTTCTCAAATTTCTATTGTGAAAGTGTGCAGATGATAGATTTTTTAGATGCTCTCCTTCTCCATGAATATGCTTCGTTCAATTTGCTCAGCCAACAGGAGAAAGGAGAATGAGGCTTTTATATGCCTTTACATAAGAAAGTGATTAGGCTTGTACTTTCAATTAAATAGGGTCACACCACTGTCTATTTGTTCAGGTAATGGATGAATTTCGGGCGGTGAATATTTTACCATTCAAGTGTTCATTCAGTGATAATTTTTCAACTGTTTGCTAGTACCTGTGGATCTTTGAGTTCAACGGATACATAAGGTTCATATAGTCAGTCCACTAAAATGATTTCTTGAACAGTTAGTTGGTTGACCAACAGATGCTAATCCAATTTTGAGCTATATATAGAGAGATATCTTGAAACCTAGTGATTGTACAAAGTGTGACTTTCACAATGCGAATACAAGGTCAGGTTCATAGACAAAATAGCTGGACAAAAAATGCATCTATTGTTCCTTGGAGAGGCATGATTGATGATGATGATTTATTCATGAAGATGTATTGAGATAGTCATAGTAGAGTAACACCAGTAAAATTTTGTTATAATCAGTTGCCCTTTAAACTTGGAGGAAAAAAGTTTTTAAGATAGTAGATGAACCATCACGGTTCCAAACTTTCTTCAAATTTAAGCATAGTAGAAGTTCTAGCAAGTGTTTCCTATTTACTTTAAATTTAAGCATTCTTCATACAAAAGCATGTATGAGGCATTTCTTTAGACTATGCAATTATCATGCTTACTTTTTTAACTGCTTTGAAAATTGTCATGTTTTACTGTTGATTTTTTTTTGTGATCTTTGACAGGATGATGATAAATATATAATTTTGGATATCAAGATCGCTCAGATATTTTTGTGCCTAACTAAATGGGTGAATGGTATTGATTTTCTGAGTGACAAGCTTGTTGAGTTCATCGAGTTTTTGTTGTTGGTAAAAGTTGCTTCTCTATTAATTTACATCTGGTTAGAAGTGAAAAAATTAATTTTGTTTTGATTTTTTTCTCAACTATTTTCCTTTTTTCTTTGTTAATATCACTGCTTAAAAGTGCAAAGAGTATTCTTGTTTGGATTTCTTCTCATTTTTTTTTCTTGTTTTTGATATTATTATTTTTCTCTTCCAGCTGATGAAAATTGTTAACTAATTCTTTTATAGAAGATATCAAGTTTCCTAGTTGTCTTAGGGGCGTTTGGTTCTTTGTTAGGAATAGGAATCGGAATGAGAATCATTGTATTGTGGAATGGGAATGGATATGAGCATGGATATCACTCTTAAAAACAATGTTTGGTTAGTTAGCATATTTTCTATCGGAATAAATCAAAATTTCCTTTTTTTATCCTTAAAGAAAAATAAGAGAAAAAATTATATGTGAGAGAAAGATAAATGCGAGAGAAAAATATGATGAAAGAGAATGATGAGAGAGAAAGTATGAAGAGAGAGAAAGTGTGATGAGAAAGAATGAAGAGAGAGAAAGTGTGATGTGGAAGAATGAAGAGAGAGAAAGTGTGATGAGAGAAAATGAGAAAAGAGAGTGTGATAGGAGAGAGCATGATGAGAGAGAAAATATGATGTGAGAGAAAGTACGATGGGAGAGGATGAAGAGAGAGAAAATGTAATGAGAAAAAATGAGGAGAGAGAGTGTGATGAGAGAGAAAGTATGGTGAGAGATAAAGTATGATGAGAGAGAAAGTGTGTTGAGGAAAAAAGACGGAGTGTGATAAGAGAGATTGAGGAGAGAGAAAGTGTGATGAGAGCGAAAGTGTAATGAGAAAAAAAGAGAAAAGGGAGTGTGATGGGAGAGAGAAAGTATGATGAGAAAAAAAGAAGGAAGAGAGTACGATGGAAGAGATTGAGGAGAGAGAAAGTATGATGAGAGAGAAAATGTAATGAGAAAAAAGAAAGAGAGTGTGATAGGAGAGAGAAAGTGTGTGATAAAATGATGAGAGAGAAAATATGATGAGAGAGAACAAGGAGAGAGAAGTGATATGAAAGAAAAAAAATAAATAAATATATTTTGATATTTGATATTAAGGGAGAAAATTTTAGTATTAGCTCAAGGGTATTTTTGGAATAAGGGAATATTTTGATTGATGAAAATAGGGTAATGACTCATTGAAGGGGAGGTACATGGGAATGAGTTATTACCCAATTTCAAGGATTCATTCCGTTATTTGCATTCCTATTCCTATAATCCAAACATTAACAATGACAATCAATAATTCTCATTCCCATTCCCTACTCCCATTCCCTTAAACCAAACGCCCCCTTAATTCTTTTCTCTATCTGAAAGGTCCTTAAAATGTTGCAGTTCTTCCTTCATGTTGCTTGACTCTTTTGTTTTCTCTAGCCAATGCATAAAAATCCTCTCATTCTCAACGAAAGGTGGAAGATAAACACAGGGTAATTCTTGGATACAAAATAACTTTTCATTAACAAGGTTACAATAATGATATGGACATATGTTGGGTTGATGGAATATGCTATTAAGAGTCACAGACATAACTCATGATGGGATCCTTATGAAGTCTTTTAGGACTATTTTTTTTTTCATTTATTCTTATGGTTGGTGATCAAGAAAGGACATATTGATCTTTTACCAATTTTCTCTCTCTCCTAATCCCCTCATATTTAGGCAGATTATTTTTTGAGGAAAGGAGATGTCAAGGGATCCTTAGATCTCTCCTCTCCATATCTCCATCCAAGCAGAAAGGTGTTTCTCATCCTTTCCCTCGCCTTTTGGCTCTCTTCCTTCCAAGTAGACATACTTGTCCTTAGCCCAAACTCAATAATCCTCATGCTACTTCATGGGATATAGGTGACGGGAGGGAATTGGATGTGTTATCCGTAGGAGGTGAATAAAATTTGATTACATTGTGCAATCTAAGGTTTAAAATCTCGACTCGTGCCGAGATTTCGGTCCCAGACCGGAATGATACGGTTTCTGTATCGTATCTTATCATGCCGATACGGTTTTAGTATTTTTTTATTTATATATAATAATTATTAGATAAATATGTTTATGGTGTATAATTTAAAAATAAGTTGTATATTGATTTGATATAAGTTCTCCATTATTAAACAATTTAATATTGTTAAAAAAATAATTAAATCTAGTTTTTTTAAAGAAAATTAATCTATCAATAACTCGAAATAAAATTGATACATCATAATACGTTACCTTATTAATACCAAACGGAGTGACCGAAATCTGATGGAAGCATTGGTTTTCTATATTAGATAATCAAAATTATATAAATTAATATAAAGATGCTATTTTATATATTATAATTATATAAATTAACTATTTATTCATTTAATTAATTAATTATTAATTTAAATAATATATATTTAAAATGGTAAAAAATCAAAATATAAATTTAATTTATTAATTTTTTTAAAAGATTTTTTTGATTTTTTTATAGATTTTTTTAAATAAAATTTAAAACAGTAAAAAAATTCAGATTATTAATTTAGAAAATTTATTTTTTTAAAAAAAATTAAATATATTTTTATATATTTTATTGGGATAATTTAATTAGGATTTATGAAAGCTCTTTCGAAGCATCACACTTAAGTTGGGAATTGTTTTAATTAATTAAATCTAATTTTAATTTTCTTCAACAGGAGCATCGCGCCCGTGGGATGCTCTCCGACGGCATCGCGAGTTGCGGGACGCTGTAGGCAGTGTTGGAGGCGTTCCGCGATGCTTCGAGAGCCACCAGAAGCGTCCCGCGATGCTTTTGGAGGTGTCATGCAATGCCTCCTGACGCCAACGACCCGCCTTCTAGCACGCAACACCAGTGTGTGAAGCACGCGAAATCGTTCGTTGTGCAGTGCCGGTTTTGCTCCGCCATCGGAACTGTAAAAACCATCTGTGCCGGGTCACGGAACGCTATTTCAATTCCTGGTGCAATCTATGCAGCATCATATATCTGATCTATGGGGTTGTATATGCAGTCGATGTAGCCATATGCAGCCTGCATATGTAGACTTGTGAAAAATCAAAATGCCCTTCATTTAACTAGTTTAGGTTGAAGCAAATCAAGTAAATGACCTTATTATTTCTTTCCCTAGTCTCTTCTAAAATAACAAGAGCATTTATTACATTATTTGAGGGTTGATTTAAACACGTGCATTAATATGCTTGTTTGTTATGTGAGATGTTCTACAATGTTGACTCTATATATATATATATAAATTGGACTATTCATACATCTTTTAATTTTGGATGTTAACGCCCACGCACGCTTGCACACACACACATATTGGAGCGGACCATAGATGCCTTGTTTATGCCTCATAATTTATATACATTATGCAGTTGGTCAATCACATGGCCTTATATGCACCTCTTAAAACCTTGATTTCATCCTTTCAAATATAATACATTTGATACTATTGATGCCATAATAATCAAAATAGTAGATATGTTTAGCTAGAGAACCAATAAATAGATTGATATTTATATATCCACTAAAAGTTTAGGCCACAATCTTTACATGTAGTTTAATGTGCTCTAAATGATTCCTTGTCTTGGTTCACCTAAGATTAAACAAACTTAGGTTATGTTTTGAGGAGCTCAAATCTGTGTCGATTTGTGCAATGTTATTGCATAGGCCTTAATTAACCTTTCATCTGGTTGGGGATTGCGACATGGTTTGGTTCTATGGATATTAACCTAAATCTTTCTGTGCAAATTTGTGGATGATTGAAAAGTGCAAATGCATAAGTTGAGCCCTCTACCGGCTTACCTTGTATATGGTTTTTGTTAATGGAGGCTTTAGTCAACAGGCTACTTTCCATTTTCTCTCAAAAAGAAAAGGGCACTATTTCCCTTTGCTAATTTTAAACAATGTGTTAAATTTCTCCATTTTGTTGTTTATTTATTCACATAATTATTGATTTCTGTGATTTTGGTTTTTTACATTTTTCATATTTTATGCTATTGTAAGATAAAGTGACAACTAGTGAAAGTTGTAGCCCTAGATCATCCAAATTGTCTTAGTTAGACATTGCTAATTTGGAGTGATTCTATAATGTTTATCCTTATTTTTTTTTCATTGATGCCAGTTTCTTGATTATAGTAGAATCTAGTTATTGCAATTTTCAAGTAAAAAAAATGTAATTTGTTTGAGATTTTGTTGTAAACTCTTTGTTAGATTATTGAACTATTCTTGTTTAGGTTGGCACAAATACACGGAAAAAAGGGGCACATATGGAAAACCACATTGTTTCCCTCTTACCATTTATACCAAGACTTCTTTCACAGATTACTGCCAATGGGAAGGCTAGGCTTCTTGAGGTTTGTTTCCTCTTAACAAGGTTGATTATGAAATATTGATAGGTTTCAAAAAAGAATTTGTGCACCTTTATATTATTACATTTCTATATAAAAGGTGGTTCAGGGTTGAAAATCTTAGGGGTTTTATTTTTTATTTAATTTATTTTCTTATTTTTTCCTATCGATAATGTTTTTGGCATGACATTTCCTTGTTAAGCTAATCAACTCCGCAAAGGAACACTAGATGAAGCTTCAACTTACAAAGCTGAATATGGTTGCAGGCCTTTACTTGTTCTTTCAAGGAATGCAGGGTCGATTCTAGGCTATTTACAGCATATTTGTCTGTAGTTGAAGAATTATTGCTTGTTGTAAGCTCTAGTCTCATATTTTTTTTTAAATTTGCAAAGATCATTTATTTGCATTTGTAGTTAATAAAATAGTTGAAATTTAGTATGAAAATGCCAAACCAATGATGGTGGCAGCTCTATAATACAGGCCCAAGGGGATTTTTGTTATTTTTTCTAATAATAAGAAAAGAGTAAGTCCCCATCATCAAGCTTCGTTTGTCCCAAGTATTTGGGATCAACTGCACTAACTTGGATCTCTTTTATGCAAGAAATTTGCTCTAGTAGTGAATAACTCTCGTGCCACTTATACGTGTGTGTTACAGTCGAGCCCTGTGAATAATAAAGTTAAGATTTTTGATTAAAGGTTTAGATAAATTTAATGTTGGCTATCTAGGCCTATTGCAACCCTCAACTGTTCTCATATTTGGGATCAATATGGATGGTTTTAAAATATACTGGATAAGTGAATTATCAAAATCTTATTTTCTAAAAATGTCAATTATTTAAATTCGCTCAATTCTTTTTAAATACTACATTTCTTAAATATAATGGTGATAAAAATAATATGTTTTCAATTTAAGTGTCTTTACTATCCTTGTGTGCTATCAAAAATTACCACTGTTATTGAATTGGGGTTTTGAGAGTAGTATGCTTTAAAGACAAAATATTTAGGGGATAAATTGAGAAGCAATGAAATTTAGGTGTAAAGTGGAACCAACCTTTCTTTTCTTTATGTACATCTTTCGTAAAAAAAATATTTCGTTTTCATATAATATAATATTTTTGATTTGCCTTTTGTCTCTTGTAAAACATAATGTTATTATTTATTTTGATTTTCTCCTGTGTTCTATTGCAAGACGATCAATACTGGTCTGCAGATGCATGCATCTAGTCATCAAGATCATCTAAGCCATGAGATTGCTTGGGTGAGAGAGCTTCCCAGGATATTACTGCACCTATCTGATGAACATCCCTCTAACACGATGGTTAGTGCTTAAGATTAACTGCACTTGAATTCTATTGGTGGCTTTTGCTAGTTCTTGACTTTATTTTTAAAGCATGGCTATATTACTATCATTGTGCACTGCTAAGCCTGAGAATTGATTTAAAGTTAGTTACTGCCAAAAGAGAAGACCAGCCCACTTAATGCAGTTAAATATTGGTAATTGTCATCCCATTTTATGCTAGATTTGTGGACATGCTTAGCTAGGCTATTATTTATGGTTATAGACTTTGAGCATGTGAATTGAAGCAAGCATGAGATTGTACAATGCCCCATCTTGGTCTTTATTCTATCTAATGAAGTTCTTGATCACATGAATGTTGTTGACTCCCATCATTTTTATAATTGTTGTGACATTAAGACTTTCTTTTTTATGATTTGGAACTAAAGCAGAAATGCAGTAATAGAAACTGATGATGTCTTTTAGATGGTCTAAACTAATGTGCCTTGTTAGTTACTATGAACCATTTATTAGTGCATTCACGCGTTGTCCAGTGCACAAAGAGTTTGATCCTATTTTGAGTGCTATTGTATTCATTACTCTTAGGTATATTCTCTGAAAAATCTTTTATCTATTCGTTCAGCATTTTTTGCAATTGTAAGTTGAACCTTTTTGTTTGTTGAATATCTCATTTAGAAGTTCTTACAGGTGGTTTTAAAAGTCCTACTTAGAATCGGACAATGTTCTGTGCCAAATTCACCTCTTGGTTTTGAGTATGATGCTCTGCAATTTCTCTTGCGAGAATTTTATGCTATTAGATGTAAGTGTCATTATCGTGATGGAAGTAAACTTTTTCTTGCATATTTTAATTAGTTATAACAGTTGTTGTTTCATTGTATCAACTGGCTCCTGTTTGCATCCTCCAATGAAATTGAATATTTGATTGCATTTTGCAGCTCATTCGGGATCAATAAATTATGGCCCTTTTCTGAAGCTACCAAATGATTGCAAGGAACTTGCTCTTTGTTGCTTATGCTACTTTTCACGGTTGACTTCAGATTTTCTTGAATCATTAGCCTATTGCTGCTTATGTAAGCATTGATTGGACACCTGCTGTTTCAGCTTCCTTATTATTAATTTTTTTTTTAAAAATTTAAATAAGCACTTTATCTGGGTCAAATTTAAACTTATTGGTGGCTGTAAATGCCCTCTCTTCATCAAAACCAATTTCAACTGGAAAGGACAAATTTTGGAACAGAGTCACACTTGCAAATGGCAAGGTGAAACCATGGATTCATATATTGGTGTTTTAGGTGGTAGAGCTATTTGTACCCCATTTGATATTAACAACAAAAGAAGTATGTTTGAGATGTTCCTCCAATGTTATGTTTATTGCATAGTCATGTGGAAATAATTTTCCATGTAAATCTAATAAATTGTGTTCCTTAATTCTTTAGCCAATGTTCTTAACCTTTCTTGTTTTCCTTATTTGTCCTTCAATGTTTTCTTTGTTCTCAAAGGACCTCTAGATTGTAATGTATCCTTTATTTAATGTAATCTTTAGCACATGTTTCCCGTGAGGGAAGAAATCACATATGGCAAAAATGTTATAAAACATTTTGTCCTTTGATATTTTCCCTCCATTTCTCACATAAAAGTGAATTTTTTCCCCATTATCTTTCCCTTGCTGTTCTCTTCCCTTGTAGGAAACAAGGACCGGCCTTGATGGTCTCTAGATTTGTCTGATCCTGTTTCATCAAACATTAGACACTACTGTCTATAAATTTTTAGACTAGTATTTTCTTTTTCTTATTGTAGTGTCAATCATCTAACTTTGATTAATTTTGAGAGCTCCAAACACAATACACTGTTGGAGAAGTATTATTGTCAATCTTTGTATGTTGGATTATTTATCAAATTTATAAAAAAAAAGTCATTCTTTTGGGTACCTTTTAGCCATATCTCGGTCTCTTATATGCCAGAGAATAATGAGGGTAAAATGTGATCCTAACCAGTGCATGATTCAGCTCACAAGTTCACCCTTTTAAAGTTGCATAATGTTGGAAAAGTCTTTTGAAAATTCTCTATTTGTTGTTTGTTGGTAATAGTAGTTAAAAAGGAAAAGATATTTTTCCTATATTCTCTTGACCGACATACTAGCATTTTCTTTAGAACTAATTGGTATATGATGGTTGTCCAGTATACTACCACTTATATAGCTTTTTGTTATCTTGTTGCATGATTTTTCTTGCTTTTGTTTTATTGATGATCCTAATGATCCACCTTACATCCTCCCCCTTTTTAAAGAATTTGTATAGTGTTTCCTTTTTTCCATTTTCTCTGTTATCCTATTTATTGTAATTGCAGGTAATGATATGGAACCACTCATACTGCTAAGGATTGTTGAGGTTCTGCAGATAGCATATATATCTGGTCGTGTCCCTGTTTCTGAGTACATGAGTTTCTTGGTAACTTTAGTCGCACGCTTTAGAGTATCTCCTGGTAATCTCAGCAACATTCTAGCCACTACAACTATCCTGGCGTTATTTGTTTTTCTAAATTCGTTCATTATTAATGGATCTTTTAGTTTGACTTTCCTACATTGCTGCTTGCTTTACAAAATTGGAGTGAACTTCTGCATAGCTATCCGTGTCATGAATTTTACTTCGTAACATTATTCAATTTAATATTCTTTCTTCATATGTACATTGTTAGTTGATAAACAACTAGCAATTATTGTACTTATGCCAGCTCTGTGCTTTTAATGAATGATGTACAATACCTATTTAGCATATTCTATTTTGGCATGAAAAAGAGATCATATAAATTGTCATAATTAAAGTATCTCATTAGAAGGGGAGCTTTGCTGCCGTGTGACTCAGAGGTCACTAGTTGGAGCTCGGAAACCACCTCTTGCAAAGCTGTGTGCATTGGATTGCCATTTTTTTATTAGAAAACGATGATAAGATCCAGGTTTTAAATCTCAAGAGTGTCAAAGCTTTAGCTTTTAGCCAGAATAATACAATTTTGGTACTATGGTATGCCCATATAGTGTCTAAATGTATTTACTTCTAAATACGAATCAATATAAGTCATTTGCACCAAGAGTTAAGAGTAGGCCATGATTTTGAGGCTTATTTACTTCTAAGAATGAATTCATACCGGTTATTTATGTTAAGCATTAAAGCAAGAAGTTTCAAATTGTTACAAGCATCCATAGTAAAACTAAAACGTTAAATATTTAATTAATCTTATTAGACTTAGTATAACTTATATAAGTTATAGCTGTTAATTAATTACTTATAATCAATTTTTTTATAGTTATGTACTTGTAATTATTAGCTATTTACTAATAATTTTTTTTACTTATAATTATAATTAAAAAAAGATAGTCCAGTGCATGAAACTTCCGCCAATATATGGTCCTGGTGAAAGATCCGACCACATTATGTCTATTGTACACAACTTTTATAAATAATTATAAATAAATAGAGTAATATTTTTAAAAATATATAAATAATACATTATAAGTAATTATATTTATAAAAATTACACTAGTATGATATTAATTATTCAATACCAATAGTATCTATATATCAATTATATATGTATCAAGTAATTAACTATTTAATTAACTGTATTAATTAAATATATGTATCTATTAAATTTATAATATCTGTTAACTAGCAATTTAATTAATAGCCAGCCTATCCCAAGGGCAAAAAAACCAAAGAAAAGTACACAACTTTCCTCTTCCCTAGCAATCCCAGCTTCATTTGGATTACGTGATTTACAGCTCAATTGCAAATTATGACTTTGGCAAAGTCATGATCTAATGAAACCCCCTTTGACAACCTTAGCTCACCCTTTCAGCGCTGATGCCCCTAGATTCCTCCTTTGTGTCGGCTGGACACCAATGCCTTCATCTATCCTCTATTGCCCAGTGCCCCCTCTTTTATAGTTCCTTCTCCCTCCTTGTGACAGACAAGATATTTTGTTTGTGCTGTGCCACCATGTTCCATGTTTCAGTCACACAGAACGGAATAAGAAATTCTGGCCATGTTAGTTTTCGTAATTTCAAAAGACAATGTGTTAGGCAAACTATAGTTTTTCAATTGTTATGATCTTATACTGAATTGAATTTAATACAAGAATTAGAAAAAAGTATAGAAAAATTTATTGTGATTGTCCTATGTCTTGTACACTGTCCTCTATTCTACTTGTACAGATAAAGAGTACAAACTCCATGCCTCCTACCAAGTTAATCACACTAAAACCCAGGTTAACTATTCAAAGGAAGCTTTTCTGAGGTTCTAACTTTGTAGGATGATATTTTATTTTTTTAAGCAATTGCATAATTGTGTAAATAATTCAGCTTTTGTATTATGCATTTTGGTAATTTATTTTATGCTCTAGTTTTATGCAATGGAGAAAGTACATATTGAAAATTTGTTTATACTCTCTTTTATGCTATGGAGAGAGTACATTTTGGAATTTTATTTTGTCTTGCATTTAGTGTTAATTCGCCAAGGGATAAATATTGCCTAGATGAGCGCAACCTGTATGTCAATAACTAAAAGCTGCTGATGTAGGAACACTATATAACAAAATATAGATTTCATCCGGTAACAATCTATGCAACAAACTCCACAACAATATGTCGATTAGGGATGTGATAAGGATGAGAGTAAAAATAATTAATCGATCAACAGATTGTATTGACAAAACTACCAATAATGCATCTGACTTATTAGTATGAATGTAACAAGAAAACTACCAATAAATGGGCAACCCAACTTAATGCTAAATCATAACAAACAAAGTAAGCAATGACAACACTAACCAAAATGTAACTGTGAACACCAACTGCATTATAGCATTCAGTACAATGTAATTATGATAGTAATTTTGGTTTTTCACCATAACCCTATGAAAATTTGTGGTCCTCAATACCTCCCTTAAATTAGCTCAAATATATTATAATGCATAGCTAGTCAGTTAAAGGTTAAGCAACTATGCTACTAGATCATTGTAACTAACAAATGAAAAAACAACCTTAAATTGCATTTATATTTTCTCAGTCGAAAGTAACACATATCTCTATGAATCATGACATCTTATGAAAGGTTGAATTAGAGGCGATGTATATCTGTCTGATTGCCAAAATATATTTATTAGTTCAATAAAAGCATTGTCCAACTTAGAGAAAATTATTTGTGCAAAATAAGCTTGCATTAGGTAATATTCATGTCTTAGCATTTTGACTCTGCACCCTATTTATCCACAACCGTCTGCTTTTGCATTTTCAAAATATCATATTCTCTCCTAGAATAACATAACAATTTAATGTGGACATATATTCAAGGTTTAAAATTTCGACCCGTGTCGAGGTTTCGGTCCTGGATCGGAACGATACGGTTTTAGTACCGTATCGTGCCGTGTCGTGTCAATATAGTTTCGGTAATTTTAAATATAAAATATATTAATTAAAAACTAAAATATTTAACATAAATATTTAAAAAATAAACAATATAAAAAATAATCTTTTAAAAAAGAAAAAGATATGAAAATAGATAAATAAATAAATAAAAATTTTATTATAATTTTTAAATTAAAATAAATGAAATATAAAATTAATTAGATAATTTTATTAGGGTTTAATAAAACCTCTTTAAATTATCTCCATCATAGCTAGGAGTTGATTAAAATAATTAACCTAAGTTTAATTAAAAAAATTCTGAAATCCAACACCACTTGTGAGCTTGTAGGACTTCGGCACCGCCACGGGGTTGCGCGACAAGATAAGTCGGGTACGATCTCTTTTTCCTGATAAGTCATTTAAGTTTATAAAATATTTATCAAAGAATTGTTGCAAACTAGAAAAAGAAAATAGAGAGTTAAAATTGATTCTAGCCAAATCTTGTCTTTTAGACGATTTTGAAAAATTAAAATTGGAAAATGATAAATATAAAATATAAGTAGAAGACTTGAAAAATCGTGCATGCTTAAATGTGAAAAATCAAAATATTAGGAAATATAATAATTTGAATTGGTATTTTAATTACCACAAGCGACAAATTAGGAAAATTTCTCAGAAATATATTCCTAAGAGATTTCTAATTAATCAAGTTGGAAGGAACTTGTATTGGGTTCCCAAATCTTGTATAAATTGAACTTTAATTAGACTTAGGGTAAATGTTTGATTTCCTTAAGAGGTTTTATCTAGAAAGTGGTTGTTGCTCTAATAACCAAGAAGGCCTAGTGCCTCGTCACAGCCTGGAAGCCAATTAATGAAATAAAATGTTTAATTGACTAATTGATAAAGCATTTAATTGTAATTAAATAATGCTTTAAATAGTTACTCAAATATTTTTTTCGGTGTTTTTAACTTAGAATTTTTTTTTTAAAAAAAACTTAAAGTTTCTTTTAGGTATTTGTCTATCAAAGTTTTTTTTTGAAAGTATCAGCTTTACTTACCAAACTTACTCAAATATTTTTTTTTGCAAATTTGTTTAACTTAAGAAATTGTATTTGCAAAACTTAAAGTTTTTAAATTATTTATGTTGCAAATTATTTTCAAAAATTTCAAAATCTTGATAAGTTTTTTCAAAATGTTGGACAATCAGAGTTTTTTTAAAAACTAAAAATTTTCTTATATTTGAAAAGTTACTCTTAGATTTTTTTGGTACCCCATTTTTTATGTCATCAAAAGGGGAGAAGGGAAGATTAAGTTTAGGGGGAAGGTAGCTTAACATTTTTTCAATTTTTGCACTTTATTGCAAAGTTTATTGTTTTGACTTTATGTTAATTTACCCTTACTTAACTTGAGTTGCTCACATCAAAAAGGGGGAGATTATTGGTACCTCAAGGTAGTTTTGATATGATCAAAAAAGTTAAGTTAGGTTCTGTTGTGTTTAATCTTGTGTCTAAGTGTGCAGGAACTTAGGAGCACAGGATGTCGAGGAAAACACGTAGATAGCGAGAAGGACGGCACGGGAGAGAGTCGACGGGCTCGATGCGTCTGAGGGACGAGGCACTGTGGAGTACGCGGGCGGACGAGGAGGCGCAACGTTCCCGAGGAATGAGAAGCCGGAGCGGAAGCTTGCTTGAGCAGGTCGGAAGTTGGGTTCAGGTGAGCCTTATTTCGGATGGCCGAAATCACCCAAGCGAGCGGAGCTAGACCGAAGCAAGCGGAGCCGAAGCTGGAGGCCTGGAGAGAAAGTCAACAAAAGGTTGACTTTCACGTTCGGCGCGCCCGGAACCATTCCGGGTGCCCGAAGCAGTCCGAGGCGCTCGGAACCCAAAACTTAGCCAAATTCGACGTGACATGTACCGTTACCTCGGGGATAAAATATTATCCTATTTTACAACAAGAAATATTCAAGCAACACTTGTACACACTTCCTTTTCTGTTTAGCTTCGTCTTTTTGTGCTTTCATTGTTATAAAGAGGCTTCTCCGCCTGAAGGAGAAAATAGTGCGACTTCATCTGTCTTGGATTAACAACCTCCCCGGTTGTAACCAAGTAAACCTGTGTGCCTGTCTTTTAGTCTCTTTAGTATTTCTCTTATGCAAGTGTTATTTTAATTAGGGGTGTCAATTCGGGTGGGTCGGGTCGGGTTGGGTCGGGTTGATCCGATTCAAACGACTTTTGGGCTATTTTCCTATAATTCTTCACTTTTATCTCAATATTCCATCATTATCATACAAACATGATATTAATATACATAAAACATCTAAATTTTTAAAATAAAATTTGATTTTTTTTCGGGTCGACTCGGGTTGGGTCGTCGGGTCGGGTTCATTTTTGACACCCCTAATTTTAATTAAGTTATAAGTCGAGAAAGGTTCGTTTGCTTAATTTGTGCAGCGCTATTCACCCCCCTAGCCGGCCGCTAAGGGTCCTAACACCTTTGATGCCTTCGATGGCTCTGGAGGCGTCCGGTGACGCTTCTAACGGCACCAAAGGCGTCATGCGATGCTTACGACGCCGCCAGAGGCGTCACGCGATGCTTCTGGCTCCGCTAGAAATGTCAAGGAGGCTTCACAAGAAACGTCGAGACACGCGCGCGTGATGTGCTAGTTTCGCCTCCACGGTGCAACTTTAAAAGTCGTCCGTGCTGGGCGGTTCAGAACGACATTTCATTCACTGCTCCTGTTGATTAGACTCCACTTGTCCTTGTATTTATCTGACATTTAGATCTATGAGAGAATCAATGGATTTAGCACTTAACACCAAGGATCAAAATTTCGTTCCATGCCGCCCGGCACGGATGAAACTTGCCGTTTTGCTTGACGCACTAAACCGGCACCGTGAGCCACTTTGTTTCGTGCATCACTGCATTCGTCACAGTGACAACAGGAGGAATCACGTCTCGTGCATCGCCAGCGAGGATGCATGCGTCGCCAGCCAAGAATCGTGAGGCAGATGAAGGCAACCTGCGAGCGGGGAGGCAGTTGCGGGTTGTACAGGTATGAGTTTAATTTTCCCTAAATGCGAGCTGAGGCTCACCAGAGGCGAGGGAGGCTCACTGGAGGCGTCGCAGGACGCCTTCGACACCTCCGAACATCTTCGCAGAACTACAGAAGATTCGGAGGCATCGCGGGACGCATCCGATGTCATCGGAAGCGTCGTCGGATGCCTCGCCTGCCACTGTCGGACGCTTCACCCGCCACCATCGAAGGTCTCGCCCGCCGCCCGACGCTTCGCATATGCTCGTGAGAGCCCTCCAGTGCAGTGTCCATGTGTTCGCGTTGCTATTCTTCACGAAGTTTGCGAGAAAATAAATCCCAGCGTTTATTTAATTAATTGAAAACTTTTCTAAACAGACTTTTCTAAACTCCGATTAAATTATCCCAATAAAATATAAAAATATTAATTAATATTTTGAAAATTAGTTTTATTGATTTAAATTTTATTTAAAAATTATTTTTTTTAAAAAAATCATATTTATATTCTGATAATTTTAAAAAATATTTTGTATTTTTTACTGTTTTACATAATTATTATATATAAAGTAGTATTTTTGTGTTAATTTATATACTTATTATAGATAATATTTTAACACATTAGCTTCTTCAACACATCAAACACAAATTTTCACTTAAATATCTCCTTCTGAACAAGCAACTTGTATGGCTTGAAATACTCAAGACCACATAATTCTTTAGTTTAAAAGTGCCAATGGGGATAAGTTTCATCCTTCTAATTCATGCAGTGTCATTAGCTTTGATGTTATGTTAATGCCATCTATATAAACATCGAGAAGGATATAATTTTCACTGGATACCTAAAAAAAACAGAAGAAAAAAAAAGAGAAGGATATAATTTTCACTGGATACCTAAAAAAAACAGAAGAAAAAAAAGAGAAGGATATAATTTTCAGACCGGGTAAGGTGAAAAGCTGAATGATTTGATTCACTTTTGAAAAAAGATTTAATTTATCAAACCTTATTTAGGAGTTTGTTTTAGCTCATATAAAAACCTTTTCAATTTATATGCAAAACCATTCTCCCTTTGAGCAAAAACCCTAGGGGATTGATGTAGGTATACCTTGGCAAGATTACCATAAATAAAAGAAGATTGATGTAGGTATACCTTATTAGTAAGACCACCATGAATAAAAGCATATTCTTGATGATATATTATTGTATGTTGGAATATAGCCGCCAAGTGAAAGGAAGATATACCGTATCAATCCTAGGTGATAGGAGGAAAATATGTCAGTATAGTCAACATCACATATTTAAGGGTACCCTTTTATCATCAAGTTAACTTTTAGCCTATCTATGGAGCCATGGGAGTATGTTGTGCCAGGAATTCAAATGTGCATCCACCCGTAGGTTTGCATAGCAAACACTCAAGGCTGTGGCAAAGGAATGAGATTGAGGATTTTGAGCACTAGCTGCACCTGTACCTTTTATCAGCTGTGAGTATAATGAGGAATTTGTTCTGCTTGCCGCTAGATGTGGGTTTTGGAAGAAGTGACCAAAGGGGAAAACTTGCGAGGGAGTCACTGTGGGTTCACAAAACACTAACTAGTGTATTACTAATTCCCATTAGTGCACAACCTCACCTTTGATGTTTTTGTCCCACATGAATGTACAACACTGACTATAACATAACTAATAACTTTTATGAGTATGCATCACAAGAGGCTTCTTCTTCAATTTTCCCAAATTTAGAAGGTTGGGGACCTATTATTCTTTTTGAATTAATATTCTTGTCTTTTCTGTTGATATGAGAACCATCTTGAACTCTTTAAGTCTCATTTGGTAATAAGAACAATTTGTTTGTGAAATATAATTATCATCTTTAAATTCTTTATCTTATGTAGGTAATACAATTCAATCCTGATGGACCATGATAAAATTATAGTCTAGGCTCATTTGTTTGCCAGAAAAATTTGATGTGAACAGAATAAACTTGTTAGGTTCATACCTCCAATGCAGTATCAACGCATTATCAATCCATTCAGGTTCATTTAAGGATGAAATGTAGTCAATTGAGTTGACCGCATTATCAATGTAATAGTGTAACAGCAATAACAGGCCATATATCCAAACAATAAAGCAATGTAAAATAGTAATGTCAGAAACTTGTCTTTTTTCCTTATTATTTGTCATGATTGTTGACCTGCCATGCTAGGCGTCGTGATAAAAAAATTTCATTTCATTATTTGACTGATACATGGAACTAGGCGGAAAACGGAACACTACTCGGCATCATGTTGCCGTTCATGGGGAAGGGAAACAAGAGACAAGGAAGATAGAGGAGATGACATACCTTGAAGATAGGTGTAGAAGAATGCTAGGTGAATTTGCCAAGGAATTGGGCCACAGATCAAGGGGAAACCGGAGGAGAAGAAAGCAGCTAAGATGGTCTCGATTCGGTGGTTGGTAGTGATTAATTCGTCTGTAGTCGTGCAATGGAGTTGTGACCATAACTTTTATTTTCCTTTCTAATTAGTGATAGGGATAGAGTTGAGTATAATATGTATTAACTATATGTAATTAATTATATAGTTAATTATATGTTGTTAACTATAAATATATATGTATTAGTTATATATTTAACTAATTGATATTATATATATAATTTATAACTATATGTAATTAATTATGTATAATTATATAATTCTGTAATTAATTAATACCCTATAATTAATTGATAACTTATTAGTAATTATATTAATTGTCTATATTGTTAACCATACTGTATTTTTTTTTATTACAGAGAATTAATCTTGAAATTATATTAGCACGATACCACATAGTACCATAGTTGTATTGTTCCAGTTGAAAACTGAATACGCTAAAGGTTTCAAAGCTGATCATATTGGTTCACGGAGAACAAATACTATATTGCAACTAATGAACAGCCTAGCCATATTCTGCACAATTTCTTAGAGACAGCTAATTTAGTGTTGTACGTGTTCCACCTAGTGCAGCAGTCGGAAATATGCTCATCATGACTTGCTTGTTTTAACAGAAGGCTGCAAATTCTCATCCAGTTTGTATTCCTAACCAGTAGATATCAGTAACATTCAACATGGTCTAGCATTATGGACGTTGTTAGAGGTGGAGGAAAAGATTGTGCTCAACTTTATTGAATACTCGGGGGCTTGTACAAAGTAGTATAGGAACAATCTAATTGAAGGCATAACAATTATTGGTATAATACATAGTTATATTAGTCTATCACTTCCGTCAAATTGAAATATGGATATAAACTAATGTTCTACTTGTTAGATAATTTGTGAAATGAGAAACAAAATTATCACTTGTTCTAGTAGGGCTGTAAACAAGCCGAGCTGAGCCGAATTTTGGGGTGTTCAAACTTGTTTGATAAGGTAACCAAGCCGAACCGAGCTGAGCTTAAAATGAACCAAGCTTTTGAAATGAGTGTTCAAGCTTGACTTGGTTTATTTTTTATGAGCTTGACCTTGTTTGAAGCTTGGCTTGAGCTTGGTTTGTTTATGTTATCAAGCTCTCAATTCAAGATTAGTTTGAGCTTGATTCGAGCTTGGCTTGAGCTTGGTTCGTTTAGATGTTATCAAGCTCTCAATTCAAATTTGTTTGATTGTTTGAAACTTTTAATTGTTTGATTAGTTATTGAGCTTGATAATTTAAATTTATTTATTTATTTTATTTTATTTTATTTAATTATTTATTTAACATATTGAAAAGAGTTTTATTAATGAATATGGTTTGTGAACATTGTTCACGAATGTTGTTCACGAACATTAACGAGCTGAACACATATGTGTTCAAGCTTGTTTGTTTAGCTTAACGAGCTGTTCAAGCTTGTTTGTTTAATTAATCTTATGTATATTGAACGAACATAAACAAGTTCTTACCAAGCCGAACACCAAGCTTGTTCACGAACGCTTGGTTCATTTATAACCCTATGTTCTACTGATTATTATGGCTTGTGTTTGTCTCATATAGCAATTGGATATTTGTAAAATTCTATATACTTTTTTAATTTTACCTCTCAACTTGCAAATATTATGAGTACAGTATATTGTTTCTCTAATGATGATTGAAATGTCTCGGAACAATAAGTAGTCATTTAAATTTTGTTCCAACTATGCTGATTGCTACATATTGCATTTCATTTCAGAAAGGTTTCTTGCCAAATTTTTTGAGGAAGATTCAAATCGGAAAACCTTTAAGTCCATTACAGATGCAGTATTTGAATGCCTTGGTCAGATTGGTGACAGTTGCATTGTCCTGAAGTTGCTTTTCAAGAACATGTTAAATGAGATGGTGTGTTGGCTTTCTTCATAAGCTTATTCTTTGCATTTCTAGTTCTCCATCCCTTATGCATTTATCTCACGGTTGAAGACTTTTGTCTTATAGAAAAAACATTCTATTTCCAGCAAAAATTATGTCCTTACTATGTGATGTTTGCTTGACCTCTGCAGTTACTAAAGCCTCCTATGGACAATTTCCGTGGTATGCTCAGAATGATCATTGCACTTGATGCCAGGCTAACTAAACTTTCAGATGAGGATATTGGTGACTTAAGCAAAATCCTTTGTCGATATATGGTTGATACAGCATCAGTATGTGCTTGCTTAGTGCTTGTAGATTTTCTTGTTATTTATAGTGCGTACATACATACACACACTTAGAAATATTTTCAGCTTAGTTTGAGAGATGGAAAATTATGGTTTGATACTAGGAATGTCAAAAATAAGGGCAGCCCGGTGCACGAAGCTCCCACCATGCGGGGTCCTGGGGAAGGATCCATTGTATGCAGCCTTACTTTGCTTTTTGCAAGAGGCTGTTTCCAGGATTCGAACCCTTGACCTTTTGGTCACATGACAACAACTTTACCGTTGCGCCAAGGCTCCCCTTCACTAGGAATGTCAAAAATAATCATAATAAAATTTATTGACTCCCCTTCACTATGTATGTATCCCTAACACTATTATTGGCGTTTGAAATTTATTATGATTATTTTTGACTAGGAATGTCAAAAATAATCATAATAAATTTCAAACGCCAATAATAGTGTTAGGGATACATACATACACACATATATATGTGTCTGTGTTTTCAGTTCTCTCCAGTGTAACTCAAACAACGCATGTGATGACTACTTCTATGGTCATAAAAACCTCACCAATAAACATTTAATGACCAAACCAAAAGGACTAAACCACTAATATACATCGTTATGCATGAGAATATTAAAACTCAGTTATTCTTGAACCAATTCATTGCATCTTTCATGGCTTTCAAGATTAATTCGTGCATGGCCAATGTGGTCGAATAAGTTGCTAACATTGAACCACATGACACTTGGTGCTGAATATAAAATGTTTGCTTATGAATTTCTTGTAGAGAATGCTGAAGAAAACATTCAAATTGAGATTTGTTATATAATATAAAATTAATTTTTAATTGATTTTCTCATTAACATGTGATATTTATCTGATTCAATTTATCATGGACACTGGGAGCCTGGAACTAAAAAAAAAAGGGCAGCCCGTTGCACGAAGCTTCCGCCATGCAGGGTCCCGGGGAAGGATCCATTGTATGCAGCCTTACCCTGCTTTTTGCAAGAGGCTATTTCCAAGATTCGAACTCGTGACCTTTTGGTCACATGATAACAACTTTACCGTTGCGCCAAGGACTGGGAGCCTGGAACTACTAACCAAAAATGATTAGCCTCTTATGTGGAGTTGTGGTCTGTCCTATAATTTATGAATAGTTTTCTCAATGTTTGTACTAAGGACAACACCCTATCTATCCTATTGGGCGCTTCATGTGTGTCAAATATGACATTTTTCTTTATCTACCGCACAATGTCCACATTGTGCTACACTAGCTACTGCTACCTTCCCTCCATGTTTCTATACACTTGGTTTAAATGATCATTATCTGGTATTTGTGTCATGAGGCAAGGAGACTACCAGCCAAAATGAGTAAGAAGTTAGATGGATTGCTTCAGCCTTTCCATTGATGGAGTATTTTTTATTTAACCCCAACCTGAATAGAGCAGCTTGCCTGAACCTTTGTGAATTCAATGCCACCAACATCAGTTAGCTTAACTTATTGGGATTAGGATACTTCTGTTTTTTTTTTGTCTTTAGATCTGAGTTCTTTTTGGAATTATCCAAACTAGCATCCTTCTGTCAGAGCACATGATTTAATCTTTCTTGCAATTCAGTGAAACCAATTCTCTATTCAGTTCTCAGTGTTCCTGTATTTCTACTTCACCTGTCCAATCAGGTTTGGGTACTCATTAAATGGATGAATTTGGGTTAAATGATAGATTCCTATCATGGGTATGGATCAGTTTGAAGTGTATACTTGGTACAGGTCATATGTAGATATGTATCTTTGCATATTTACAAGATTTATCATGTAGGTTTAACTTAAATTTGATGGACTATATGATTTTACCGGCATTTCATTGTTAGAGATTGATATACATACTTTTTAATACATATTCTGTTTTGATGACATATTTAATTATTTTTGGTGGTTCAATTTGTTATTATTTTTGACATTGGAGGTATTAAATTAAAATATGTTAAATTCTATTAGGTTCAGTTGTGGTTGGGTACTCATGTGCTCATGGGTAGTGATGAGATGGGTACAGGTAGACTACTAAGTAGTACCCATCACAGGTATGGGACAGGTTTAGATTTGGATTTGCTAAGCAGATATTGGTAGTTGAAAAATTTGTGGGTGCCCTAAAATCCACTCTCTGCTATTCTGATAAATAACCAAATATAATCATACTCTTTCATACTTTTATGTTTGTTGAAGTTATATGCTTTTTGGAAAGTGGTATTTTTTAAGGCTTGATTATGAAACTCTTGCATTCAAATAACATACTGAAGTTCTTGTTTCAACAAGTTTTTAACTGCACATTAGATTTCTAAAATTTTTCTGTTTTGGGTACTTAATTTCTCTTGCTTTGACACAGTCTATGTCTGAAGATCCTGGTATGGCTTGTCGGTTCAGTGGGATCCCTACATTTGATTTTTGTCTGAAGCCCTGCATTGTACTGTTGATTGCGAGCGGCAACGTCTTACCTTTTGTGTTGAAGTTACTCAATCAGTTCATTTCAGAAGATTGTATATTGCTTCCTTATGAATCTGATGATAAATATGGAATGGATATCTCAAGTAGAATAAATGCAGTGTTACACATCCTCAGCTTTATGTTTAGTCATAAGAGACTTCACATAAATCTTTCAAGAAATAAAGCACAAATTGATCATACTCTTCTGATCATGCATAACTTATTGGTAACTTAAGATTCTACTAGTACCTTAAGTAATTGGTTATTCATCAATGAACTTGATTGTTAGTTGTGCTATCGCAATTTATGTTGTGTTTTAAGAACATTCACAAGTTTGTTTGGCTAATTTCAAAACCACATTTACATGGACAAGTCAAATTTATGTGAAAAAATATCACAACTTTTCTCAATTCACATTTGCTAGTTTTAGTTACTTCACATGGGATATGCTACCATGACCTTTGTTACTTTGGATTGCTACTCTCTCTTGGCTACATGTTGATATGGCATGACATGAGTATGGGTATGGAAAACAAGCACAATGAGGCAAACTCATATATTTTCTCAAGTGAGAATAGGAGTCTCATGTGAGAATAGGAGGTAAAGAAAATCGGAAGAAGAAACAAAAGAGGGCAATGATATCTCTTGCTTGTGCAGGATGGGTTACTATGGGTTGCTCGACCTCTTCTTGTGAGGATGTTGAAGGGCACATTATTAGAAGGGGAGAGATTGCGAGGGGAGTTGGAATCACAATTGAGAGTGGGGAAGGTTGCAATGGCAGAACTATATTGGTTCATATAATATCAATGAATCCTGGACCCCTTTCCCCTCTCTGTACCAGACCAGTTTAGTGCTGGTTCAGGTTTGGTTCAACAACTAAACACCTGATTCAGGCTCAGCTTGTCTTTCAAATTGAATCTGTTTTGAGTTCCAACCAATTCAAGCCTGATCATGTTTGTTAGGAGTTCATAAATTCTCTAGTTGGATCCAAATCAAGTCTAATTGGTCCCAAATAAAGCCCTAATAACTCAAATTCAGTACTAGTTGATTGAGTAACAAAATTTGAACATTAAACATGTAACCCAACATATTATTCTTGATTATTAATCAAAATTTATACTTTCTCTTTTGCTGAGTTCTTGTGATCCCATTTCAAAGAAATCATCTGTCTGACATCTGAATCCATACCTGTGAGATTCCTGTGTTTGAGTAACATAGATCAAGACAATGATAGTGCACTCTTTGAATATATCTAATGAAACATTTATCAATGTACAATCAATATTTTGGTGTTCAACTGTTGGCTGATTTATCTATCTGTATTTGCAGGATTCAAATAAGCATAACATTTCATATGAAGAAAGAGGCAGATTACAGAGTGGTCTTGATAAAATGAAGGGTAGCATATGTGATCTGTGGATAAAAAATTCATAATCCAATTAATCTTCAAAGAGTCTACTAGGGTGTCAGTGTGAGTATTGACCTCATAAAAAAAAGAAAAAACAATGCATAGATAAGCAATTTTGTAATTCTAAATTTTCTAGTTAAATCTATTTTTCTCATGTTTCCTGTTCAAACTCTTGTGTAATTTTATGCTTTTGGTGTTTGATGTATGGGCTATATTATTCGAGTCAAGTATGTCGGTTTCCAGTAGGAAGCAATTGATTGAATATTTAGAAGATTTATCAATATTTTAAGTCACATTAATGTCTTATTAATTTTTTTAATGCTATACTGATAATCATTAATATTTATGCTCTATTAATGTTAATTGTAAGGCATTAATATTGATTACAAGTTGTGTTAATATTAAGTATTATTTATGTGAATATTTATTTTATTTACATATTTTATATGTATTAATATTAAGTATTATATTTCCCTGTGTTTTGTTTCTTGTTATTGCATTATTTTTTTCCTGCATCTAGACGATTAACATTTGCATTTTTTGTGAGATTGGAAAAAAATTGTGCAGTTCGCAAATCAATGTATTCATTCATCTACTCCTATTCTTCCATAACTTGTTAGAGAATGATTAGATATTGCATGCTTGGATTGCCCCGAGCATTATATTTTGGACAATTAAATGTGAGTAGATGTTGTTCTTGCCAAATTGAGTTAAAGAGCATTTAGTTAGTGTTTCCATGATTCTGAGTAGCTCTTACAAAGGCCACAAATACTGCTGATTTGGAATCTTCATTAGGAATACTCTTGTATGACGATGCTAACCAAGGATATCCAAGCCATATGTGAAACTTGGGCGGTGCCTTTCACAACCAAATATATTACAACCAATCAAAGCAAAATTTAAAAGGAATTTTCAGATG
Organism: Zingiber officinale; assembly: GCF_018446385.1. Lineage (NCBI taxonomy): Eukaryota > Viridiplantae > Streptophyta > Magnoliopsida > Zingiberales > Zingiberaceae > Zingiber > Zingiber officinale. The sequence goes on along the minus strand of NC_056001.1, from coordinate 23,009,166 downwards.
TGGGATGATCAACCCATTTTATAGTGCATATGCGATATGTGAGGGCAATATGTAGTGGATATAATGTTCATAGATAAAAATGATTAGCATATGTCAATAAGTATGCTAATCAACCCATCTATTTCATAATTCCATAAAAAATAGTAATCATAGTGTACAACACAAGAAAACTATATAGAATAAATTGTATCTATTATTCTCATGCATATAACTATTACCTTAAGTGTTCATCACTAGCAAAGCGAATGGTTAACAATTACAAGTTAGTTACATGCTACCAGATTAAAGCATGGTTTAGTGTTTCCCAATCACCTTAATTATCATTTTTAGTGAAAAAAATCATCATAAAAGTCCGTAGTTTTAGATAATTAAATGAACGAAACCATTTTTTTTCTTCCAAATTTGACTTTATAGATAGTCTGCTTAGCATGCATGTGTCTACTCTGTTTGCTTAAGTGCTTGGATGTCCTAAAGGATCATATATCACAGATGTAATATGGTCCCTTATCTACAATGCCTAGACAGAGTCTTGGACTGCTTTCTTAGAACTCTAAATCAAAATCAATACCCAGTCTATAGAGAGGTCATATAAAGGTCAAGAGGATAAGGTAAAGGTTGAAAGAGTTCAGTCAATAGTGCTAGTTGGAATTCTTGTTGCAGTTTCAATAGGTTTGCAAAACACATAAGATTGGAATTCATAATTTATTATATATTTAGAAGACACATTGGATTTTGAGATTTTTGTAGCTATTGCAGAATATTTTCTCGGTTGTTTCATTGCTCATGCAGTGCTCTTTGTATAATAGAGAAGAAAGATTTATAAATTAGAAGTATGTCGAAAGATTGCAATTTTCCAAGTCCACTCATAATCAGAAATAAAGAAAGAAAACACAGGACTAGAACATAGATTTTTGGGGGGAGAAGTGTCATCCCTCACCTTGCATCCACATACCACACAAACAAGAACATAGGTTTCCTATCGCACATTAGTAGCAAAACTCTTCCTTATTCTCCTCCACAACCCTCACTATGCTCTCAAACACAGATACTTTACATGGAATTCTCAGCACACCTTCCTGCTCAAACCCAAACTCATCCTCTGCTTCCCTCAGCAGAATCTCAAACGCCCTGTGGCTCAAATATTCAGTTGGGATCACAAACCTCTGCATTTCCTCTCCCACACACACAGCAAGGCACCCTCTCGGTATGCTGCTGTTGCTGCTGCTGGAGAAGGAGAGGTTCCTCTTCAGGAACTTGATGCTCTTCTGGCTGCTACTGCAGCTGCTGCCAGTGGGAGAAACTGTCAGCTTCTTCCATTTCTTCAGCATCTGTTGGAGCCTCACCACCTCTGTGATCTTGTTGGGCTTCTTCGAATCCATGCTTCTCGTGGTGGCTCAGACTAATGCTGATGGAGGTAAGGACTGTGATTGTGTCATGATGCTTCAGTTGTATGAGAATTTATAGGCGCTGACAGACACAATTCAACTACCTTTTTGCATTTCTTTTATTAACAAATGCAATATTTTATTGGCCTTATTGCTCATGATTGCAGAAAATCTACCTTCACACAACCACTAGATCTACTCTGAATTGTTCTTACATAACTGAACTGGTTCAGATTTACATCAAGGAAAATAAAACTAGTTCTAATGATCTATTCATCATTGCCACAATCATATGGATTGGTCAAAGGATTCCCATGTGGGTCTATGGAATTGATTCCCCTCTAGGAGCAAATATGCATGCAATCTTCTCCAGATGCAGTTTTTGGTACTTGCTATTGTTTTCTTATGTCCTTTACCATCCTAAGCATCTACGATCTTAATGTTTTAAATTTGATTTAATATAATTGCTCCTCGCTTCATAATGCAGTAGGGATATTTGTTTGTCTGTTTTATATTTGTTTTTAATGCATTTGCGTGCTTAGGAGAACATGACAGTTTGACAATGAGCAAACTTCATGTGCGATCTTCTGTTTCACAAACTGTGATCTTCATTTTTGTTCTTACATATTAGTCCATTAATCTAATCATTTGGCAGGTGAACATGGTTAGTACTAGTGCATTATATATTTTATTTCTACTCCATCAACCACCATATAATCATTAAGATATAAACATGATGATTGATCATAATATATTTCTATATGAAAGCCATTTTTTATACCAAATTTACTGTAGATCACATTTATATTATTTTCACTAACTAATAATTTGAAGAGTATACTGAATTGCTTTTGGAAAAATCTTGATTGATCTTGGTGCATTTTAGAGTTGACAGTGTTTCAAGAGATTCAGGTATCTTTACTGAAATTGACATATGGCCATTATATGAGTTTTGTCACAAAAAATCTGAATTAAATGAAAGGCCAGTGCCTATTTTATCTGCATTTTGTGTTATTTGTTGAAGCAATTTAGTTCTCATCTTCAATGCAATTGTTGTAGTGTTGTTGCTGCCAATCCGAGCACTGTCATGTCAGCTATCAGCTCATGCTGTAGTTATTTTAGTTGGAGACAGTTATTATCTCTGCATCCTTAATGTTAATAATAAATGAAAGAGATGAGCAGTTTGTTTTTTTTAATCTCTGCATCCTTACACTATCCACATGCCTCGTGAAGTCACTAAAGTTATTGCAACTTGAGAAGTGCTTCTGTAAGGTTCAGACGACATGTGTTTCTGCAAGTTATGAATCTTTACTTCGTACATTTTTTTTTTTTGAAATTTTGATTTTTGATAGAAAATATTTATCATTAGATTAAAATATTTTTGTTTATTCATATTCTTAAGTAGAATTGAGTGTTTGGTTAAAACCCAATCTAAATGAATTAATAAAAATCGAACAAATTAAATTTTTTAATTAACTAAATTCATTGAATTTTTAAATAAAAATTGAGCAAACTGAACATATGAACATATAAAATATTAGTTAATTGGGTAAAAAATTAAATTAATCAAAATTTTTAGCATTAAGAAATGAGTTTTTGGTATAGTTTGTTGAGGAAGAGCCCATTGACAGAGAGACAATGGCAAAGAAGACATGCACGAATGTGAGCTTGGCCATCAAAGCAAATGTTTCTTATGATGACAAAATTTCAAATGTTATCATCCTCCGATTGGACCAAAGATAGTCTCTCTCTTTAAATTGTAGAATTAAACTTAATGTTAAACGGGTAAATAATGTTATAGATTGATTCAATCAAATATAACAAAGGTAATAAAAATATGCAATAAATTTTGTTAATAATTTAAGTATGAATTGATCAATCAATCTAGAAGCGTAGGCATGCCGTAGTTATAAAATATGTTTTTTATTTTTAAAATTTTCTTGGATGGTAAAATTTTATAGAACCAGAATTTTAAAAGTTAAGCGCAATAAAGTAAATAACACAACACTAAAATAAATAAAAATGTTATTTTAGCTGTTGTCAATAAGAAATGAAGCGTACATTGCAACGTGTCACAACATAGAAGATGAAAGAGCACTTAGAGCACAAGCACAAGAGATTAAGAGATTAGTGAATGAGTGATAAAGTGAATTAGTGATTTTCAACCTTTGTCTTGAACTCCTTATATAGGACTCCTCCAGTTGTCTAGAGTTTTTTCGGTCGTCTGTATCGATACTGATGTGACTATAATTTTTATTTATTTGATAACATTAACAAAGCTCTCCGGTCCATTGGATGCCTTTCGGTTGCCTGAATAGGGGTCAAACTTTATTTTGAACGCCTTGATCAAATTGTCGGTAACACCATCTCTTGGTCGCTTGGAAGCTGCTATGATTGCCTGGATCTAACACGATCGCTTGGACCCTCTGAAGTCTTTTCATTTAGAGTTATTATCAGTCAGTTGTCCTCGAACTCCATCCGGTTGCCTAGAATCGTCGAGCATGCTTCCCTTCAATAGTTTCACGTAATGAGTAGGATACAGAATATAAAGTTACTCGTACTTATATTAGGTCTAGATGTTCAGCTTCCAATTGACGCATCGAGACGGAGGTACCAAGCCACAACTCCCAGTTGCTTCTACTTAGATTTTGTTTGTCAAGCCTTCAACTCCCGGCTGATTTCACGTGAACTTCAGTCACCTAGCATCCAATTAGAAATTTATTTGTCAAACTTTAATCACTTAGAGTTGATTCACCTAGTCTCCAACTATGAATTTTGTCTGTCAAATTTTAATCACTTAACCTTAATTCACTTAGCCTCTAAGTAGGGATTTATCTGCTTGGTCTTAACTAAGACTTATCTCATGCCTAACTTCTAATCATGACCTTTGGGTCTAGACCCACTAGGATTTAGTCACTGTTTGATTCACAACTAGGACTTTACCACTTGTTAAGTATTCTATACTTGCAAATTTATACAACTAACCTAACTTTAATCTTAATCATATATTAAAATTTTGGATTAAATATTGTGTACCAGCACTAATAATTTCCTCTATAGTATGAAAATTAAGTTAAAGTTAGTAAATAATATTTAAAATATTAAAATTTAAATTTATATTAATGTATGAAAGAAACAAATAAGGTTAATGCAGTTATAAATAAATATAATTTCCCCTTAATTATTGCTCTCCCGTAGTTAGATAAATAAAATTGGGAAGTTAATTAAAAGAAACAACTTTAATTTAAAAAAATAATTTTAATTTTATAATTTAACTCTTTACCTTTCACTCCTTTTTCATATATATCAAAAATGGGTTACATCATAATTACAGAGCAAATAAAGGAATGAAATGAGTCAAGTGTAAAAGTAACTCAAGCAGATAAACTGATAATTGATTTGCAATTATAAACAGAGTTTAAGTCAAATCATAATCAAAAGGTAAACTCAAACCAAGCACAGAATACGTAGTAATAAACAGTATAATCCAAGTTAAGTTAAATGCAAGCAAAGATAAGCAATATAAACAATAAAAGTCAGGTCAAGCATAGCATAAGTCAATCACAAGTCAAAGTCTAATTTAAGTTAATCTATTATACACAAGCCAAGTCTTCTGTATTGAATTTGACTTCAACTAATGGTTTTGTGAAAATATCTATTATGCTAAATTTAGATTTAACATATTTGAGTTCAATGTCATAATTTTCTAATAAAATGATGTTTGACTTATGTGTATTTAGTTTTAGAAAGATGTACAATTTTTTCGTTAAATTAATGGAGTTGATGTTATCAATCATTACTTTATCTTTTTATAATTAAGTTCATAATCTTTTAATGTGCTAATCATCCATAATAATGGAGTAACATATCTACACATGGCAACATACTTGGCTTCAGTGGTAGACAAGGCTATACAATATTATTTGCTACTACTCCAGCTTATTAATAATTGACCTAGAAATTGATAGTTTCCACTAGTATTTTTTCTATCTAATTTACATCCAATATAGTTAGAATGAGTAAATTCTACTAAGTCAAAATTAGTTGTTCTTGGGTACCACGGTCCTACTTTTTAGGTCTCTTTTAAGTACCATAGAATTCTTTTAACTGTTGTTAGATGTGATTTTTTAGCACAGAATTAAAATCTTGCACATATACCTATTGAAAAAAAAAATATCTAGTTGACTAGAAGTTAGGTATAAGAGTCTACTTATAGCACTTATATAACATTTTGCATCGACACTTTTTCCACTTTGGTCATTGTCCAATTATACATTTAAGGCTATTGGAGTTGCTAAGTTTAGAATTTTTCATTTCAAATTTTGTAATTAGTTCATTAGTATAATTAGTTGGATAAACATATATACCTTCCTTGGGGTTTTTTTGACTTGTAACTCTAGAAAATAGTTAACTTTGCCTATTTGAAATTCACTTTCCATAGTGAATTTAAAATCTTTCATAAATGAACTATTAGTTGATCCAAAAATAATATCATTAATATAGACTTGAGCAATATATGTATTTAGCATGGGTTTTGATGAATAGAGTTAAATTAACTTTACCTTGTCTAAATCCTTTAGAAATTAAATAGGTTGATAATCTTTCATACCAAGTTCTATGAGTTTATTGTAGTCCATAAAGTGTCTTTTTGAATTTTAGTACATGATTAGGTTTATCTAGATTTTCAAATCCTGGTCCTTGGGCTATGCATTCTTCTTTAATAAAACATTTAAAAATATTGATTTTATGCCCATTTGAAATAGTTTAAACCCTTTATGAGCGACAAATACTAATAACATCCTAATTGACTTAAGTCTAGCTACTAGAGCTTAGGTCTCATTGTAGTCTAATCCTTTTACTTGACTAAACCCTTAATCAATAAGATGAGCTTTATTCTTAGCAATTTCTCTTTTTTTTTTTATTTAGTTTGTTCCTGAATACCCATCGTGTTCCTACAATAGTTTTATCATTTGATATTGGTACTAAATTCCAAACTTGGTTTCGATCAAATTGAGCTAACTCTTTTTATATAACTATGATCTAATTTGGGTCAAATAGAGCGTCGTCTATGTTCTTTGGTTCTATTTTAGATATTAAAGCTATTTGATTTTTTTTTATGAGTAGATATGATTCAAACTTCTAAGTTTGGATCTCTTATAATTTGTTCAACTGATTAGTGTTGGTCATAGATGTTCTTATAGTTTGATTTTCAACTTGAGTTCTAGGTAAATCTTTGTCTGACTTCTCTTAAGTTATTGTTAACCATTTTATCAATTTCTAATTGAATAGATTGATCTATTTTGGTTGAATTTTTTTCATTAAAGGTTATATTTGAGGTTTCTTAAATTCTAAGGGTTTTCTTATTATAAATTCTATATCCTTTACCATTTGTTGCATACTCTACAAAAGTTCCTTCATCAATTTTACTTATAAATTTTGATAGGTTATTTTTAGTATTTAAGATATAGGCTTTGCATCCAAATATTTTAAAGTATTTAATTGAGTGTGTTTTATTAAAGAATATTTCATAAGGTTTTTTTTTTTGTTGAGTTTTGTTAATATGATTTCAATTTTAAATATAACATGCTGCATTAATGGTTTCTGTTCAAAAGTAATTTAGTAAATTAAACTCATTTAATATTGTCTTGACCGCTTATATTAGGGTTTAGTTTATTATTTCAACTAAGCCATTTTGTTGTGGGGTCCTCGAACATGCGAATTCATGTTTGTATTCATTGTTTTGACAAAATTTCTTAAACACATGATTATCAAAATTTTTTCCATGATCACTTCTATTTTTTTTTAATTTTAGCATTCATTTGATTTTCTATTTGTTTAATAAATTGTATAAGTTTATTTAAGGGGTCATCTTTGTATTTTAGAAAATGTGTAGATAAATTTTAAAAATTCATCAATAATTACTAAACAATATTGACTTTCATTTAATGATTTAATTTTGTTACTCTCAAATAAGTTCATATGAATTCTTTCTCATATGTGAGTCATTTGATTTGAATTAGTCGATTTATCAGTTGATCTTGTTTTTTATCCTTTTTATATGAATCATAATTTAAGTCATTTGATTAAGGTAGGTAAACCTCTAATTAATCTATTTCTATTGATTTTTAGTAAATGCCTAGCATGAGTATGAGCTAGTTTCTTATGTCATTGTCTTGTTTTCTCTTTTTGTGAAAAAAGCATGTATGTGAAGATGCCGGTAAACTAATGATATAAATGTTAATTTTCCTAGTTCCTACACAAGCTAATTCAGGTTTTTTTGGTAACGATACATTTGTTAGATAAGAATTTTACTCTATCTCCGATATCACAGAGCTGACTTATGCTAAGTAAATTAAAATTTAGGTTTTTTACAAACAAAACTCTTTTAATGAATAACTTTGAATTTAATACAATGTTACATGACCCAAGTACCTTTAGCTTCCCGTTGTTTCCGAAGTAGACCACCCCCATTTCTTTTAGCATGGGTGATGTAAACATCTCTTGATTTTCGGTCATGTGTATGGAATAGCTGTTCTCCAGCATCCATTCATGTTGAATTTGATCTGTCAAGATTTTTGAGTTTGACTTAGCGACGAGTGCGGTGTGACATATTTGTTCTGACTCAGCTTCTTTATTTTTGACAATTAACTTTTCCCACAACTCTTTTGTATCTTTAAATGATATGATTTTCTCAACTTGAGGATAAGTCAGACCATAAATAATTATGTCTGTTATCTTTGCATTTGATTGAGTTGTTTGTTTCATGCTGTTTGTCCATAATTCAAACTTGCATAGCTCATCTTTTGTGTCACTTGGTAAGTCGATTAGATTTTGAATACTTTCCCAGCATTCTGAGTTGGTTTAAAGAATGTCTTCCACCTTTCTCCTCCAATTGATAAAACTTTTGTTATTATAAAGAGGAGGGGAGGATTGTGCTGAATAACGTTACAAATTTTAAAATAATTAAGTAGATAGTAAATAAAATAGTTGAATCAATCCGAGTTAGTGCAACAAAAATAAAATTTACTTAAACTGATTCAATTAAGTATAACAAAGGTTGTAACGCCCGCCCTCCCTGCTACCCTAAGGGACGGGGCTACGATACTCTACGTATAAATTTTTCTTTTTAAAACAGCGGAAGACTTAAAATAATTTTTATAGTTTTAATAAAACTTTTCTTTTAAATTTCTTTTGAACTATACTATCACATGGCATCAAAATCATAACATCAATTCCAGTGGAACCATAATGTCAAGCCACACATGTTTAGGTATCACAAATCATAAAATACCAATGCATAGTTCTTTAAAGAAACTTTAAGCAGGTTCTTAATTAGTTGCCTAGCCACCCCACACACATCTTCGTTGCCCCTCCTGCTGCTCCTTTAGCTCATCCAGCTTTTCCCTTTATCTGTGGTACAAGGAAAGTAAGCTGTGAGCACTCATGGCTCAGTAAGTTCCTTTCCTACTCACTAAAGTCAAAAATCAGCACATAATCAAGAATGCATCAACAAGTCATAATCTCAACTAATCATGGCATAACATTGTTGGGATCGTTCGTACTCGGCTAGAGAGGGGGGGTGTGAATAGCCGCCCCAAATCACTCGTTTCTTCCTACAATTCGTTAGCGCAGCGGAAAAATAAACTAGAAACGAAAGGAAGAATATCAAACCTTAACACAGCGATGTACGAGGTTCGGAGATGATGCTCCTACTCCTCGGCGTGTCCGTAAGGTGGACGAGCCCTATCAATCCGTCGGTGGATGAGTCCCCGGAGAACCGGCTAATATAAACTCCTTCGGGGTGGAGAAACCTCACCACAATCTTTGCAACAGCAATAAGGAGTACAAGAAGAACAAGAACACAAGAACAACAGGAATGTAAAAACACTTGCTTGCCTCTTGTTGTCGATTGGAACCCAGATGAAACAGCAGCTTCTAGGATCCAAACTCAGCTAGAAAACCAGCAGGAAACTCACGCAGAGCTTCAGCACAATGAGAGCTCAGCAAAGCTCTAATCGCAGTAATCAGGAAGTCGAAGAGGTTGCACCAAAGCCTTGATCTCCTTTTATAACCTGCGAACCTGCACAGCGAAGACAGAAGCCAGCGGAGAAGACGGAGCGACCCGTTGTGACTCAACGGTCGAATCGTGGACCGATCAGGCTCCACCGATCGATCCCTAGCTGACATCGGTCACTGGCACGCTCTGATCGGTCCCTAGACCGATCGAATGCTTTACGTAAAGTTGCCCAACTCGTTTCTGATCGGTGCGTGGACCGATCAAGACATCTGGATCGGTCCACGCATCGATCCCACCTCTCTGCGTCTCGATCGGTCGTGGAGACCGATCAGCTGTTCCTTCCCGACCTCTCCAAGTAACTGATGATCACCTTCATTTGTCATCTGATCGCCGTCCGTCGGACCGACACATTAGATCAACTCGGTCTGCAGACTGATCCAGAGCTTGGTTTTTGCCCAAACCAAGTCCCAAACCTTCCAAACCAATATCCGGTCAACCTTGACCTATTGGTACATCATGCTTAGCATCCGGTCACTCCCTTGACCTGCTAAGACTCCCCACCAAGTGTCCGGTCAATCCCTTTGACCCACTTGGACTTTCCTCTTCGTGCCAAGTATCCGGTCACTCCTATGACCTACTTGGACTTCCCATCACCAGATGTCCGATCACCCTTGATCCATCTGGATTTTTCCTTGCCCGGCTTCACTCACCAGGACTTTCACCTAGCTTCACTCACTAGGGTTTTCACACTGCCTAACATCCCAGTTAGGACTTTCTCACTGCCTGGCTTCACTCACCAGGACTTTCCAACTGCCTAACATCCCAGTTAGGACTTTCCCACTGCCTGGCTTCACTCACCAGGACTTTCCACATTGCCTAACATCCCAGTTAGGACTTTTCCGTGCCAAGTCTCCATACTTGGACTTTTCCAGTGCCAAGTCTCCATACTTGGACTTTTCTCGTGCTTTTCCCGTGCCAAGTCTCCATACTTGGACTTTTCGCGTGCCAAGCTCCCTGCTTGGACTTTTCCAGTGCCAAGTCTCCATACTTGGACTTTTCTAGTGCCAAGCTCCCTGCTTGGACTTTTTCCCGAATCAGGTCAACCAGGTCAACCTTGACCTACGGTTGCCCCAATAATCTCCCAAACATCTATTCTTGTCCCATATCAAGAATACAACTCTTCCACGAGTGTCAAACATCAACATGCAGCTCAACTAGGTCAACCTTGACCTAAGGTTGCACCGACAATCTTCCTAAGTCAAACATCAAAATACAACTCGAGTCAGGTCAACTCGAGTCAGGTCAACCAGGTCAACCTTGACCTAAGGTTGCACCAACAAACATAGCATTCTATTCAAGCATATCATGCATCATAATATAATCACAACTAGTCATAGCATGTCAAGCATCACCATGACCGAAACATATACATAGTGCATTGCATAAAACATAGCTAGACATGGCATAACAAACAAGTATCATGGTATATCAAAGCATGGCCGAAACATGTATATCAAAGCATCATACTATGGCCGAAACATGTACATCAAGGCATCATCATATCTATGGCCGAAATCTATATATCAAGCATCAACATATCCATGGCCGAAACATGTCTATAAGGTATAGCATGAACATAACATTATCATACCTTATCATGACATATCATAATCAAGAGCATAACATGAAACATAGCATAATCATAAGGTGTATGCAATATGATTTTGGAAAACATGTATCCGAAAAATATGTGTATGTCTCATGATCTTTAAAACCATTTTCTTTTACATATATATACTTGAAAGTAATCTCAACATAAGGGGGATCCCGGCTATGTACCACTTACATATTGCGCGCAACCTTGTAGGTCCAAGGTAGCAAGTCTTGAACCCTACGAGGCAAACATACTAGGCCCTAAGTCCTAGGGGCACTTAGGAGCCCATCCCTAACGAGGTCCTTAGTCCCCGGGGCGCTTATGGAGCCCACCCTTGGTACAAGCCTCTCACAAAGAAAGTAAAGTACATGTCATACATATCATGTATCATAAAAGCATGCATCACTTAGGCACACATCATATCATAAAAGTATGCATCACTTAGGCATACATCATGTCATAAAAGTATGCATCACTTAAGCATACATCACATCATAAAAGTATGCATCACTTAGGCATACATCACTTCATAAAAGTATGCATCACTTAGGCATACATTACAGCATCAAATCATGCATTTTTAACCACATATAATAACATAAAGCATGCATTCTTTTAAACACTTAGCATATCATCAAAGCATGCATATATTAACCACATATCACATTCTAAAGCATGCACATTTTTAAGCACTTAACATATCATCAAAGCATGCATATATTAACCACATATCACATTTTAAAGCATGCACATTTTTAAGCACTTAACATATCATCAAGCATGCATATATTAACCACATATCACATTTCAAAGCATGCACATTTTTAAGCACTTAACATATCATCAAGCATGCATATATTAACCACATATCACATTTTAAAGCATGCACATTTTTAAGCACTTAACATATCATCAAGGCATGCATTTTTAACCACATATCATATCATAAAATATGCATGTCTCTAAGCACGTATCATATCATAAAAGCATGCATATTTCTTAAGCACATATCATATCATGAAAGCATGCATATCTCATATCATAAGTCATAAGTCATAAGTCACAAGCATACATATTAAGCATAAAGGTGTATCTTGTGAATATCCTATCATAGGAAACATGGTATCATATTTATCTTGGTTGTAAGCTTCCTAAACCCTTGTGGCCGAAACCCTTTAGAGCTCAATTTAGGTTAAACACAACATCCAAGCATGTGGCACCTAAATTATCATCATAACATTTTCATAGGAAGCATTATAACCATGATTAACTTAATTTCTAAGTTCCTCAAGTCCCTAATTTCATATGGCCGAAACCTTAAGGTGTGAAACAAGGTTCCATATGACATAAAAGCATGGACAACTTTAAATCATATTTATAACATTTTTACCAAGGAACAAGGTAAACACATTTGACACATTTGAATTAGTTCCTAAGTTCTTTAAGCCCTTAACATATGTCATGGCCGAAATTTAACAAGTTCTCATTAGGGATACAAACAAGCATACAAGAATGTGAACTTGGACTAACATTATGTATAAATTCATACAAGGCATCATACAATAGTTATGGCCGAAACATACCCTAGCATCATTTTAGGTCATAAAACAACATATAGCAATTGAACCTTGGCTTTCTACTTATCATATTTCATGTAGAGTGACATGAGCATATTTAATTTAAGTCCTAGGGTTTCTAGGGCATCTAAACCTTCATGACCGAAACATTCAAGGGTTCATTTAGGTCATGGAAAAATCATACAAGCATGTGAAACAATCAACACATTATCCTATTTTCATAAGAAGTACTTTTAACACATTTGGTTTCATTTCTAAGGCCTCTAGGTCTTTTTAACCCTACTTGGCTGAAACTCACAGAATATAAACTTGTTTCAAATAGCCTAAAAGCATGAGAATTTATACAAGTTTCATAGCATGTATAAGGACAAGCATAATGAGTATACATATGAATTGTGTCTTAGGCTTTCTAGGTTTCTTTTTCTCTTTTTCTTTTATTTTCTTCTCATGGCCGAAACCTACCATTCTTTAGCTAGGTTCTTAAGTGGCCTAAAGCATGAAAAACCTAAGTAAATTTCATGGCAAAAGTTACTAAAAAAACATATATACAAATTGGTTCATGAATAAGCTAGGACCCCTTGTGGTCATACATGTTATATGTCATGCAACTAATTTTTCTACACCCTAATCAAGCATGAGGGTATTAAACAACTTTCATATCTAAATAGTACAGAGGTCTTGAGCACATTAAAATTTTGTTTAAGCTTTTCTAAGCTATCCATCTCATCATGGCCGAAAAACCCTAAAAAGGAGTTCATGAAATTCTAGCAATATTCAAGCATACAAATCCTTTAAGATCTTTGTATTCTATCACATGAGCATGGTTATTTAAATTTAAAGGTCTTCCTAACCCTAAACCATTTCTTGGCCAAAACATATAAGAGGTTTTCTTTTAGTTTCAAATATCTTTAAGCAAGAAAACTAATACAAGATCCTTAATATTTTCTAGGGAGAATCTTGTACTAATTTGGTAGAACAATAATTTCCCTAGCCTCCTTAAAATATTTTTGGCCGAAATTCTAGAGTTAAGTACCCCACTGATCAAGTATCATATAGGTATAAAAACATGAAGAAAAACCCTTCTACATAGCATAGAAAATCTATCATGAAATGAAGACTAGTTTTAAACATCACTAGATTTTGAAAGCTCTTCTTGGACGAATTTTCTTAAACTTGTTTCTAGGTTTTAAAATCCTCATAAAATTCGAAAAGCACATAAAAGCCTTGTACCACAGGTGAGGGGAAGCTTACATCCTTTTCTCTTGTGGATCTAAGGTATGGTGAAGAAGAAGTAGCCTCTTCTTCTAGTTCCTTTCCCTTGATTCCCTTGCTAAGTCCTCCTTGTATCTTAGGTTTTCTTAGGAGAAAACCTTGGCTTGGGGCCGAAAATGGAGGAGAGGGGGAACTGAGGTTTCGGTGAGGGAGAGGATGAATGAGAGAAAAATGAGAGAAAAATAGTTTTCTCTTTTCTTGCTCCCTTTTATGTTAAGGGGGAAGAGGTAGCAAACTTAGTTTTTGCTTTCCTTCTCCCTTAGCCCTTTTCTTCTATTTTATTTTTATTTTTATTTGTTTATTTATCCTCATCATTCATGGTGAAATAAGGGGGAATGAATCCCCTTAATCCCTCTTTAAACATTTCGACAAAATCAAAGAGGAAGAGAGAGAGGAAGGGAGGAAGAGAGAGAGGAAGGGAGGAAGGCAAGTTGCCTTTCTCTTGCTCTTTTCTTATTTTCTTTTGGTTAGCTTTTACTCTTACCTTTATCATAAGTTTCCCTCCTTTGCTATCAATATCTTCTCTCTATCCCAATTGGTTTATACTAATTAATTCTATGAATTATCATATAAGAGGTTCATGGTTCAATCCTTGTCCTCTTCCTATTTTTATTTCTTTTTATTTCCTTTTTTGTTCAACTCACTTCCTATTATTTTCTAAGGCAAAATCCCACATTCATATATTTATCCTACAAGCTTAGTGGGTATTACAAAGGTAATAAAACATGTAATAGATTTAGCTAGTAGTTTAAGCAAGCAAGTTGATCAATTAAACCACAAGTACAGACACATAGCAGTTATAAAATTATTGGGTTGAAAGGTTGCAAACAAAGTCCCATATTAAAAATACATGGGCAAGATAATGAGTTTATAAGGGAAAGATATCTCCATTGGTATGAGACATTTTGGGTAGAGTCCAAAAATAAAATCATGAAGGCTTAGACTCAAAGTGGACAATATCATGTCTTAATTTAATAAATTAACCAACATTAATAGGTTTTGAGTTCTTAAGAGTGTGTTCACTACACCCTAGGTGGGTTTAGAGTTTGTCAACTATAATTCGTGAGGAAGTTGGCACTTTTGGGACATTTTCAAGGTAGTGGTCAACCTTGAAAATGAGAGTTGATTTTTTTTTTTTACTTTTGAAGAGTAAAAGTGTGCCAATCAAAATTATTAAGAATTGAGTTTGATCAAATTGGCACAACTAGGATAGAAGTCAAAGAAATACCAAGTTGAGATTTTAGCATTTTCTGAGGAGATAAGGGTAAACTTAAGTTTATTGAAAGTCCAACGAAAAGTTAGCAAGAGATGGAAAGTTCAAGTGGGTCAAAGGTTGACAAGACACTTGGTGAGAAAGTCCCAATAGGTCACGGTTGATCGGATGTTGGGCAATGGAACCCTAGACTTGGATTAAGGAAGTTAGGCTTAGGCAATTGATTGGGGTAATCGATTGGCCCTAAGCTAATCAATTAGGTAATTGATTAGGAGGTTCTTATGAGAAAATAGAAAGGGCCTGAATAGATTGGGGCGATCCTAATCCATTGGACCAATCGATTAGGGCCAGGAGTTATGCGAAGAGGAATTCATGAAAATAAGACTGAATCGATTGACTCAATCGATTCAGCTACTGCTAATCGATTGGGTCAATTAATTTAGCTACTACTAATTGAGATTAGGTTTAATCAATTGGGCTAATCGATTAAGACATTTTCACGAGAGAACATAGGGTTGTGGAATCGATTGGGTAATCAATTAAAGCCTTCTGAATCGATTGAGATAACTCATTAATTGATTAGGATTCGGAAAAAGAGTGGTTCTATTGGTGACGAGTGGTCGGATGATGTGACAATTAATTAGGGAAAAACTGAATCGATTGGGAGGAATTGAAGAACCCTAGAAAAGGGTTTTCGTGGAAATTTCGAGGACAACACTCACACATTTCTTTATCGCCGATTCTTGGATGATTTAGAGTGAAGTGCTGCCACATTTTCAAATCTACAAAAGTCTAAATCAAAGCAAGAAAAGTAAGGTTCCTAGTTTCAATCGTTTTCGATTTCTTATATAACATAGTTTGTAATTCTTATTGTATTTTCTTATCGTGAGCTTGTACGAGGCTTCTTTGCCTCTGAATTATTTCTGAGAAGGAGTGTGTTCATAGTGGAGTAGTGTACACCATGTGGATCCTTGGATTAGTCATCTCAATGAGGTAGAGACTAAGTAAATCGGAGGTGTTAGCATTATGAAGTATTTACTTTTGAGTATCCATTACAAATCATCAAGACGAAGCGAAAGAAGCTATTCACCTTCCCCTCTAGCTCTAGGAGTGTCTTAACAAGTGGTATCAGAGCGAGACCGCTCTTCTTGGACTAATCTCTGAAAGAGCAACGGGCTAAAGGAAGAAGAAGACATTGGAGCTTGAAGCTCTAATTTCAACGATTCAAGAGATTATCATTCAAGGAGTTTAAGTTCAAAAATGGAGTGCCAAAATAGATTCGGATATGATATCCAAGCAACTCCACAATTCAGATCGGGAAGCTTCGATCTTTGGAAATCAATGGTAAAAAATTTCTTCATGATGGAGATAGAGCAATGGTTTGCTCTATGGAGGATTTTGAAGCTCCAAGAGGTTGAAAGAGAAAATGGACCGAGAAACAAATCAAGAGATGTTAGACTAATGATAAGGTAACCAAAATGTTGTTTAATTTATTGTCGATCACTATTTTGAGTAAAATTATAGAATATAAGGATGCAAATGAGTTATGGAGAAAATTGGCCAAGCTCCATGAAGATCCCTCCAGTTTGTCAAACCAATACAAATCTAAAGAGGAAGAATCATTAGATTAAGAGGAAGATGATTCGAAAGTTGAAAGATGTTTAACATCAGAAGAAGAAATTGAAGAAGCATCCATCTCGAGGATTGAGGGGGAGCGTAATTCATTGATACCGGAACAGGAAGAAGCCTTTACCTCTGGGTCAAATGATGGACTAAGTGCCACCCCTACAAGCAAAGGTATAAAAATTTTAATTTATAAAAATAAATATCATATTATTTTCTTTGAGTGTAGGAAAAAAGGACACTATAAGAACAAATGTCCTAAATTAGGAAAGAAGAAGACCCAAGTGACACACAAGATAAAGGAGAAGCCAAAGGAGGTATGCCCCATGATACGAAAAGGCAAGGAGTACATTGTTTTCTTTTCTTACAATCAAAAAATACATTATCAGAGTCAATATCTAAAGGGGAGAAATCCAACCAAGGAGAAAGGAGAAAGGAGAAAGCTCAAGTCTAGAGGGAGCTTCCAAGGGAAAAACTAAGATACCATTAGTTAATGATACTTATTTAAATCATAATAAAATGCATGCTAAGAATACTTTCTATCATTTTGATGCTATTTATCATAAAAATAGAAAGCATGAAAAGCATAAGGAAAATTATAAGTCTTTTCATTCTAGAACTACCTTATCCAAGAATAGGAAGGTAGAAAATGATTTGGGCAAGAAACCAAAACAAGTTAAATATGTGCTTAAAAATAAAAGTGTCCAAGGCAATAATAAAAAATTAAAATATGAGGAATTAAGTATGAAAAATCAAAATTTGAGATCGAAACTTGAGAAATTAGAAAAATGCCTTAAAAGAATGGAAAGTTTGCTTAAGGGGTCAAAAAGAACAAAACTTAGGTTTAGAAAAATAAGAGTCACTCAATGGCAAGAGAGGTTTGGGTTACAAACCAAAAGTCAAGAAGAATATACCCTCATATCATAGAGTTCTATATGGTTATGGAACTAACTCTAGGTTTAGGAGTCAAACAAAGGTTACAAGGAAAGTTATCTCTAGAGTTGACCTTGAGGAGATTAGTGTGACTAAGGCTTCTAAGAAGCCTAGGAAAGACACTAGGAAGGTCTATAAGGAGGTTATCCATAATGAGTACCTAGAACACCTAAGGAGCATTAATAGGTTTTGAGTTCTTAAGAGTGTGTTCACTACACCCTAGGTGGGTTTAGAATTTGTCAACTCTAATTGGAAGGGTGATTAACTGAATCGTGAGGAAGTTGGCACTTTTGGGACATTTTCAAGGTAGTGGTCAACCTTGAAAATGAGAGTTGATTTTTTTTTTTTTTTACTTTTGAAGAGTAAAAGTGTGCCAATCAAAATTATTAAGAATTGAGTTTGATCAAATTGGCATAATTAGGATAGAAGTCAAAGATATACTAAGTTGAGATTTTAGCATTTTTTGAGGAGATAAGGGCAAACTTAGGTTTATTTTTAATTTAGCAATTAGTTAGTGATACTTAGATAGAAAATCTAGGTATTTTCTTTATGCTAAAATTATCATGATTGTGTGCCCTATCATATGTCATGACATCATATTTTGCATTCATATTCATATTCATATTACTATAAAAAAAATATTATATGTCATATCATACATACATTATTTATATATGATAATTTTTCTTTAAAAAAAAATACTTATTTTGATGTATGACATATTTATTATCATGAATTACTTTAAATTTTTGAAAATTAAGGACAATGACATCAATTGACATCCTAGATTGGATGATCAAATTTTAAAATACCTAGTTAGAGATGCATGATCCTTTAGTTTAGGGAAAACCTAATTTACATCTGACAAAAATCATAATGTTGACTTGTATGTGTATTGAGACACATTAGATACAAGTGAGATGTTAGGAAGATGAACAAAACTTAAGATGTCGATTTAGTGCAACTTTTTAATTTTTTAATTTTATCAAAATACATGAATTTTGAGAAATCTAATCATGGGGAAAGAAAGTATATACAAGTCAAGTATATTTAGCCCAAAGATAATGGTTGGAAACTTTGGTTTGAAAAGAATTTCAAAATTATTTTAGAAAATCTCGGTGAAATCTATCTTTTGATATGAATCATTATTAATTAGTTGAATACAAAGTAGAATGAAATACTGAAATTTTCAAAGGTTTTCAATTTTGTATCAATCTTTGGCAATAAGATATAATTTCTTAGAAAACTATTATTTCCTGATAGTATATGACATAAGTAATGTTTACCTAAAGTTTTATGATTTTTAGAATTTTGTAGAATTATTTATGCATTTTTGAAGTTCGGGTTGAAATAAAAAATGGAAATCAGAAATTCAGTTATGGTAATTGATTGTGTCAATTGATTATCTCACGCCAATTGATTAGAAAAATTGATTGAGGTGAATTTTTACGAGCACAGAGGCTCGCGAAATCGATCAAGTGATCGATTAAACGCCGTAATCTATTGGATTAATCGATTAAAACATGCGTAATCGACTGAATCCCAATTTCAATCAATTCGAAGAGGCTGTAATCGATTGATAGTTGAAATCATTCGATTAGAAAGGCTGATTTTGGTTTAAATGGTAAAATTTCAATCCATTAAGACACATTTAGTCGAGTTAACCCTTCCTAATCCTCTAAAATGCCTTGATAAGTATTTAAAGGTAATTTTCTTAATGAAGATGAAAAATGAATGGTTATAAGAGACTAAATTAGACTTTAGGAGGAGGTTTAGTTTCAATATTGAATTTTCAACCTCAAAACTTTAAATTTTTGGTTTACTAAAGATTTAAGAATTCCAAATCATTATTGGTGCATTGATAAAAGTTTAGAGTATATTTTGAGGGGGTGTTTCTCTTTAAAGGCATAAAATTTTCTTTTAAATGAAAAAGATGAGGAAATAATGGAAGATTAGAAATCTTCATTGTGATGGATATATGCTCAAGGCTGAGCATAGTATACAATGAAAGGTATTAGACTTTCATTAAAGTACTTTTGAACGAATCGACCCTTAAACTGAAGAATTTTTTATGTGTCTTAAAGGGGGAGAAAATGTAGGATTTAAGTTAGAAACCCTCATTCATGCCTTGACATGAGATGAAGAAGAAAGTTGGGCTAATAGGTTAGCCTAATTTAAACAGATTATCAAACATCAAAAAGGAGATTGTGGTGCAATTGCGTTCAAGTCAATGTTGACCAGTTTGACTAAGCTTGAGTGGATTCGAGCTTGAGTTTCGATATTTGAATAATATGTGAGCAGAAGATAATTAGGTCAAGGTTGACCGAATTATTGATGATATGTGAGAGAGAAGTCAAGTAGTTCATGGAGGACCGGATACTTAACTAGGAAGTCCTAACTAAAGGTTAGGCAGGACAAAGTCCTAACTCGAGGGTTAGAAAAGGGTAAAGCCCTAATTAGAGGTTAGACAGAGCAAAGTTCTAACTCAAGGGTTAAGTTAGGATAAAATCCTAACTGCGGTTAGGCAAAGGAAAGTTCAAATGGGTCAAGGAGGACCACACGCTGACAAAGGAAAGTCCAAGTGGGTCTAAGAGGATCATACGTTGGCAAGAGGAAAGAACTGAATTGATTGGGAGGCATCAAAGAACCCTAGAAAAGGGTTTTCGTGGATATTTCGAAGACAACACTCACACATTTCTTTGTTGTCGGTTCTTGGACAATTCATAGTGAAGTGCTGCTGCATTTCCGAGTCTACAAGAGGCTAAATCAAAGAAAGAAAAGAGCAAACAAAGTAAGGTTCATAGTTGCAATCGTTTTTGATTTCTGGAGTAACTTAGTTTGTACTTTTTATTGTATTTTCTTATTGTGAGCTTATATAAGGCTTCTCTGCCTCTGGATTATTTTTGAAAAGGAGTGTGTTTATAGTGGAGCAATATGCACTGTGTGGATCCTTGGTTTAGTCACCTCAAGGAGGTAGAGACCAAATAAATTAGAGGTATTATCGTTGTGGAGTCTTTGCTTCGAGTATCCGCTGCAAATCATTAAGACAAAGCAAAAGAAGCTATTTACCCCTTCTAGTTCTTGGAGTGTCCTAACATGTTGTAGTGTGCCACAACACAGAAGGTGAAGGAGCACTTAGAGCACGAGCATGAGTACAAGAGACTAAGAGATGAATGATTTTCAAACTCAACCTCGAAACTCCTTATATAGGACTCATTCGATCGCTTGAAGCCTTCCTAGTCACCTATATCGGTGCTGATGTGGCTACAACTTTTATCTATTCGATAATATTAACAAAACTCTTCGGTCGACTCAACGCCCTCTGATCACCTAGACTAGGGCCAAACTTCATCTTCACTGCCTCGATTAGATTGTCGTTAACGCCACTCCTAGTCGCTTGGAAGTTGCTCCGATCTAGGGGTGCGAACGAATTGATCTGGTTCGCGAGCTTTTCGAGCCGACTAAAAAATTTCAATTTATATTCAAAATTATTGAATTCGAGTCAAACTCAAACTTGTTCGGTAATTTTTATAGTCGAATTCGAACCCATAATATTTTGTTCGATTGTTTACGAGCCGCTCGTGAGCCAAACTCGAATCGAATTCTAATTATTTTAACATAAATTTAACTTAAATATATTGAAATTAAGATTCAAATAATTCGAATTGAATTTGAATTTAAATTTAAATCATTTCGAATTATAGTTTGAATATGCTCGAATCAAGGTTTGAACAATTCGAATCGAACTAGAGCTCGAATTTTATTTCAAATTGAGCCAGAGCCAAAATTATTTGTATTTTTGAAATTCCAATTGAGATTCGAATATCATATATATATATTTTGAGCTCAAATATCAATATTTCTATATAATTCAGTTTGATTCGATTCGTTTGCACTTCTACTCCAGTGGCTTGTTTTTTCTGGTCGCCTGGATCCAATATAGTTGCTTGGACCCTTCAAAATTCTTTCGTTGATAGTTATCACCAGCAAATTGCCCTCAAACTTTATCTGGTTGCCTGGAACCGTCGAGCATGCTTCCTTACAATGTCTACACGTAATGAGTAGGATACAAATTGTAAAGTTACTCTCACTTACGTTGGGTCTAGATGTTCACCCTTTAACTGACTCATATAGACTGAGCTACCAAGTTACAACTCTCAGCTGCTTCCATATGGACTTTGTTTACCCAGTCTTCAGCTCCCAACTGACTGTATTTGGACTTGAGTCGCCTAGCACCCAGTTAGGAATTTGTCTATCAAGGTTTAATCACTTAGGCTTGATTCACCTAGTCTCCAGCTAAGAATTTGTCTACCAATCCTTAATCATATGCACTTGATTGATTTACTCTTCAGCTAGAAATTTATCTGCTTGGTTTCAATCAAGACTTAGCTTATGCTAACTCCCAATCAGGACTTTTGATGTCTAAATCCACTATGATTAATCACTGTTCGATTTACAACTAAGATTTTATCACTTGTCAAGTATCATGCACTTGTAAACTTGACACAACTAATTAGATCACAATTAATTTAACTTTAACCTTAGTCATATATTAAAATTTTGAGTTAAATGTTGTGCACCCAATATCAACATAAATGACATCTTAATTTTAGCTACGGTTTCATTGGATATCCTTAACCTAGAATCATTTTTTTACCAATTAGCTTCACCACCTAACTTAAATACTAATCGTGTTATTGATATTGATCCTTTCAATGAAAATTGTTGCATTTTGAGGTTCATTTTAGCCGTCGTTCACTTGTTCATTTGAGATATAAAATGATTGCTACAATAAATAATACTACACCTGTTCCTTGAGCTTAAATTCATTGTTCAAAAAATTTTAGTGTTTTTATGAAAAATAAATATGGGTGAAAGTTTAATTAAAGAATTTAAGAAATAGTGGGAATTGCTTTTATGATATTACTTCATTATATTATATTGTATTTGAATTAAAGTATATTTATTTAGAATTCACAATGTACTAAGTTAAGCATCTTAATCTTAATCTTAATTATAATTTATTTATTTATGATTATTTTCCCCAAAATAATTTATGTTAGGCTATTAAGATGATTACATTCTCAACTACAAATGATCTATTTTCAAAAAAATTTTAAAAAAAGAAGAAGAAGAAGAAGCTTATGATATGATTTTCTTATTAAAATGACATGATTTTAATAACTTATTTGGAGAGATTTAAAATTAAGGGTGTGATGGACGATTAAGCCTTCAAGTGAGTACTAATTTGCTCATAATTGTAGTAAGATTCTTCTAATTGAGCCACTAAACTCCACCAACTTCTGCATTTATTTAACCAAATAAAAAACAGAAATAAGAGATCTGAACGCATCAATATTAGATTCATACACTTGAAACTGACTCCTTAACAGAAGAACACAGAAGATCACCATCAGGAGGTTCATGCACCAACTGATGAACTCTTCAGTTTTTAAATGATGCAACAACTCTTCAGTATAAAATTATTTATTTAATAAAAAAAATGATAAAGGAGCAAGCATGCAATGACCTAGAATTCAATAATTTTCGTTTCTTGTTTTTTTTTAAAAAAAAATTGTTAAGGCCTCATTTGGAGCTTGAAATGAAATTTTTGGCCCCTCTAAGACACTTATTTTGAGATCAGTAAGCACAGTCTCTCATATTTTTTAAAATATTAATTTTACTACTAAAATTTCATTTTATCTTCATAGTTGTTTATTTTACCTCTAAAATTTTTCAATTTTATTTTTTATGTTAATCTCAAAGTTGTTTTTCTATGGATCTATTAGGCACATCTAGCATTAGATAGACCTCATACAATAACCCCTAATTCTACCTTCTTTTTTTTTTTCATTTCTTCTACCACAATCATTTTATTTATTTTTATTATGGGTGTCCTATATCATAAATTCAATATGTAATTTCAACATTCAAAAAGTATTCCTGAATAATTTATTTATTTGTCTTCAAAACCTTGGATTCCTTTCTTTCCTCAGTCCTCACTCGACACCTCGAAGTAAACAGTTAATGTTTATCCATATGCCGCGAGAACTGGGGTAAACAGAGGAGAAGACGAAGAGGAAAGCAATGAGGTTGGCGTGGGCGTGGGCGTGGGCGTGGGTGTGCGGCGCGGAGGAGAAGCCGTCGGGGACGCAGAGGGCGGCGCCAGGTCGATGCCCGTGCTGCGGCGGCGCGGTGGTGGCGACGGAGGTGGAGAAGGCAGTGCGGCTCTGCTTCCTGCCGCTGCGCCGCCACAGCACCACCAAGTTCTCCTGCTCCCGATGCGACCGCCGCCTCGTCTCCCTGTACCACTAGTTCCGATCCCTCCGCATCTTCCGGTCTTAAATTTTGCCTCCCCCTCCTGATCACTCTGTTCAGTCCGACTGCTGCTTCGACATTCATAGAACTTCTTTATGGTGTATAAATTTTGCCAAATATAGTGTGGATTTGTTCTTGCTAATCTAGCAACTTGAGATTCTCCCTTCAAACGGGCAATTGGATGATGGAGGTTTCTCGGTCATGAATTCTAGCAACCTAATAAATTCGAAAAGAAAATATAATATGCATTAACATCGAATTCTACGATAGTAATTAAATTCAACGAAATAGACAATGAATTTGAACGCAGTAAATTTGTCATTGTCTCAGCGTCGTCGTCCACGGATCTTCCGTAGAGATTTGGGTGATTTGGGTGGCAGGTGGCGGTGCCCTACCCTCCTTTCACCAGCAGGAAGTAGAAGTAGAGAGATCTCGAATTTTTCAATCCTACGGGACCTCGCCTCTTATATAATAGTGGATTAGTGGGTGGGTCTGATTATGTTAACAGTCCATTAGTGATAACAAAATATGGGTTAACGAGTTTATACACATATAAACTCATATCGAATAATACAAATTCATAATTAACATCAATTAAATCATTTAATAGGTTTATTCGTAATTTGGGTTCTAAATGAGCTCAGTCTAGCTAAATTTTATAATGTTTAAGTTTATTTGATAAAATAATTAAGCTAAATCAAGTCGAATTTAAAATGAACCTAATTTTTAATTAATTATTAAGTTTGACTTAATTTCTTTATTATAAGTTTGAGTTTATTTCAAACTTAATATGAATTTAATTCGTTTAGATAAATAAATGTTTATCAAATTGGACATTAAATTTACGAATATTTGATTCATTTTATAATTACAACGCCTTATTTGTAAAATAACATGTAAATCAACATTCGATCGAATATTACGAATCTATTAGATAATTAAGATGACCATTAATGTTGCTTTCTGCATGCTTTGAGTTGCAGGGTGCCCTTCAAATTAACTAAACAAATGGTACACGAAAAGGGGTGCCATTAATAATGGAATTAATTAATTATATTGATCCAAATAGTGAGGGAAAGTGAGACCTGACGCCGTCTTTTGGAGCCTAACGAATGGTAGGCCAGCCAAAGGAGGAAAACTGGGTGATGAATTAATTTGTCCGTAGGTGAGTCATGAGATGTGACTTTGCAGCTATCAGATTAAATCTAGCTAATTCCTCCAACTATAGTCGTTGATTGTAGTTGTTTTCTTCGATGCAGTCAAAGAGATAATCCAAATTTTAATCTGCTAATCCTGCTTGAGTAATTGTCTCCCGTTTTTCAAGGGAGGAGGTTTGGCCCTGCATCTTCTTTTGATAGTTTAATATTTAAGTTTTGTCAGCCTACTCTTTTGATCTTTAATTTTCTATAATTCGTCTACCAGATAAAATCACTAGCCCAACTTATATACACTTTCACTTTCAAGCTATTCATTCCATTTGGGATTCAGATAATCTTGATCCTCTTCTTCTCATATTAGAGGGGAGAAGGTATTCTACTCTATCATCCATCCTTTAATTTCCTACAAAGCTAGTGTCACGGGTTAGAAATGTTAGATATATGTGAATGGAGAAGAGGTGGAAGAGGATAGAAGTTTCATTATGAATAAGACTTTAGTCCTATATTAAGAGTTTAATGATATGTTGATTGATTTATATTGATTCACAAGTATTAATAATATGAACAAATGTTTGGAGTGAAACTTTCTCTCATTTGACGGTTATTAATTGATCATTCTTTCATTTTGTTGTATCTATGAGCAACACTATGAATTCACTCAAATTTTTTTAGGTTTACCCTATCTCACATTTGGAAGATGAAGGTGGGGTAAGTTCATTCAATAATGCTTTTAATATCCATAGTTGTTTGATCTAACGGTGAGTTAGTAAGATCTTTACAATTTTCTATTAATGATTAATACAATTGGGAGGAGTTTAACAATATATACTCATTAGTTTCTTTTATTGATTTATTTTATTTTATTTTTAATCTCTTAGTTGAATATCTCTGCTCCACAATTTAGTCATAACCTTTGATCATATATTACGTCGACTCTCGGCTACAATATAACATATGAACCAAAGGTGACTCATGCACCATGAAAATATGCTAGTGTGCGTGCACGCGTGGTTGAGGGGCCTGTAATTATTCCAAGTGTCTTAATTCTATTTTTTTTCTTTTTAAATCAATATTTTTTTAAATTCTAAACCCTAAATACATGTATTATTTAGCTTGAACATTGTAATCTCACCCTTGACCCTAAAGGTAAAATCTAATTGGCTTAATCTCATAGTTAAAAAAAAATAACAAAATGCTATTAGGCACCCTAAATATATATATCCCATGGCACATATATTTTTTTTTAGTTTTAATTTTTTTTAGTTTGTATGCTACAATCCAACGCTCAAACTTTAAAAGTAAAATCTAATTGGCTTAACCTTGGAGTTAATTTTTTTTTAAAAAAAATCTACTAAATTAATCGAGGCGCTTAGATTCAATCCAGGCGTATATATTACTGAAACAACTTAGACTTATTTGTCGAGATGATTTGAGCGGATAATCTCAAACTACCAAGCAAGGAAAGATGTGCTACTTGGATAATTGAGCTACCTGGAAGACTAGGCTACCTTGTATGATCTGTTAGTACTAAATGAATTCACGTATCTCGATAATGATATAATATTGTTCACTTTAGACCTAACCTTTTATAGATTTATTTTTGGATTTCACCCAAAAGACTTTATATCATTGGAGATATCTTCCATCTTTTAAACGCATGATCTTTTCCATATATTTCTAATGTGGAACTTTCATTCGTATCCTAAACATGATCGAACTGCCTTGGTCAAGCTGCCGAGTTGCAGAGTGCCAAACTGTCGACTCATCAAGTTAGCTGAGTGAGCCAAGTGCTGACTCGGGAAAGTGATGTTGAGTTGGGAACCATATACCCCATTGTTGAGTTTGAGTAGCATCGAGTTTGGATGTTGAGTCACCCGAATGTCTATTGTTACCTGATTGCCAAGTGCTCTGGTGCAGAATCTAGGTGCTCGGGATGAGAAGCCAAGTGCTTGGGAAGCAATCTTAAGTCTGAGTGGGGTTCCGAGTGCTGGAAAATATAAAAGTCGAGGCATGTGTTCAATGCAGTTTTCTTAAAATAAATTCGTCCCCTCTGCGGTGCTTAAAGGTCATGTCGGACATCTATTTTCTAAGATACAAGGACAGACCCCGATAACTACCAAGCACTAGTGGATCATGACGAATTGAGAAAGTACTTGATTGCTATCAAGATAGGTTATCGAGCAAAAAATACATGATATAGAGGAAGAAACGAGGGGGAACAAAGTGAATGGAGATTTCTTTCTTTTGCTTATACTTTTGACTGCTCAAGGTCATGGAGGTCCTCCTTATATAGGAACTTCATACCTTAACTACAATAAATGACTAAATAAAGGTTATTTATCACCATTACACGCCGATTTGGAAATATCAGCCATCGACGACCAATGGTTGATCATTTCACTCGGAGGTTATGGATTCTTAATTAATCAACGATTAATCCATCCGTTACTCATTTAAGCCGTTACTCATTTAAGCAGTTTGTAAAAGAAGGATTCATGTGGAAAAGCATTAGTTGATTCGCTTGGGCAAATTTTGTCCTGACTGGTTCAACATTTGACGTGTGCAGATTATGCTCATACATGAGTCAACTTGGTTCATTACAATTCGGATCATTTATTTGCACCCCCTACGGACTCATGCATGAGAGAGAGTCTCTCTCTATACATATGCTTACAACATCAATGCTTATGAAACATTATAAACCAACTACATGTAGGACTAAAAAGAATTTAGATATCTTCATAATGGTACGACATTGTTCACTTTGGGTCTAAACCCTCATGATTTTGCTCTTGAGCTCTACCCAAAAGGTCTCATACCAATGGAGATATCTTTTTCTTATAAACCCTTGATCTTTCCCATGTGTTTTCAATGTGGGACTATGCTTATAACATTTCAACCCCAACAATGCCCCCAAACAAATGATCACAGGGTCCCCCTTTAACATCAGGTCACTCTTGACTTGCTCAGGGTCTCCCCTTAAACATTGGGTCACTCTTGACTTGCTCAAGGTCTCCCCTATTTCGTTCAATGTTTCACTCACATGGTTTGATCTTGGATCATGACTCTGGCTTGTGCTTCTTCCGGAGGTTAGTCCGGTGAAGAGCGGCCTCGCTCTGATACCAATTGTAGAACCAAAAAAAATTTAGATATCTCCATAATTGTATGATATTGCCCACTTTGGACTTAAGCTCTCATGATTTTGCTCTTGAACTCTACTCAAAAGGTCGAATACCAATAAAGATATCTTTTTCTTATAAACTCATGATCTTTTTACAACCTTGCAATTCCAACACTACAAAGTCACAAACTCCCCAATGTGAGACTAAACTCCCATGTAAGGTTGTAAACAAGCCAACTTGAGCCAAGCTACTGCTCCCAACATCTAGTGAACAACAATACAAACGACTGACCCTCTGATCTACTGCTCCCAACACGCAAAGTTGAACAGTAGATTCTAGAATTGGGATGAAGATGTTGAATGCTTCTGCCAGAATTTGGATGATAACACTGGAGTTGCTGGATACACTTCTGCTTCTGCAACCACGTCCACAGGAGATCTCCTCTGCACTCGGTGATGGGATTCAGAGAGAACTCGCCAGAGAAGAAGATTAACAGTGAGGTTGATGAGCTTCTACCGGAGATGGGTGTACACACTGAAATTGTTGGATTCTCCTGCTTCTCCAAACCATGACAACAAGAAAACTCACCACAACGCTCAGTGTGGGATTCAGAAAAGACTTGTTGGAGAAGAAGAAGACGACAGCCAGATTCCTCCTCTGTTGGAAACTCCCTGCATTCTCAACCACGTTGGCAGGGAGATCTTTTGAGGTAGGGACGTAGCAGGGAAGAACTCACCGGAGCAGAACCACTCCGGTGAAAAGAACCTAGGTCAACGTTCACCCCGTCATCGTCGGATTGGAATAGAAGGGACCTCGCTGCACTAGAGAAGAACCATTGTAATTTTAAAGGATTTCTCTATTTGGGCTTTTAAATTGACTTCCTTCCTCAATTATTATGTCTCTCAATTTCTACAAAACATAATATAATCAAATAATATCCATGATACGAATTAAAATAGATAATAACAAAAATATAAACTTACAAAGCATACTAAAAATATATAATTGGATACATAAGAAGATAAAAATATATAGTTATAATAATAAAATCAAGTGTCCAAATGTCGATTATCAAGTATTAACTTTCATATAATGTGATCCGGTTGAGATGGGCTGACTTATTGAAGACTCTAGACAAGTCACTGTAAGTAGATCGGAGGAGGGTCAGATTTCTTCTAGTTAGATAGTTCTTGATCGGGCCAGCTCTTCTCCCACTGATAGCAAATTGGGTCGTGTATTGATAGGGTAAATTAGAGGTCGTCAATTGTTGATCTAGTGTGGAAAAGGAGGGCAATCAGAGATATATACGTCCGACACAGGTGAAAATTGGTGGAATTATAAATATCAAAGTTGAATCAAGAGTTTTTCCAAGGTTGACGGACGAGCAAGACTACTGTGACCACAAAGCTAAAGTGGGGTCGAGGCAGATCTCAACCAAACCCCTCGGATGCTCCACATCATAATGCATTTTGATTTTTAGAAAAAACAAGGGAATTCAAAGCTATAGAGGTGATTTTTCTTTTCTATTAGCAATACAATTAATGATATATAGATCAATCATTAGTAAGAAGCACCCACAATCTGTGGGGATAGGCATAACCCAGTGCAACTGTAACTCCAGTCTTCTTGCAGCCAGCTAGCTAGCTAGACATCAGTATCCATGATTCATGGGGAAAGAAAGAAAGAAAGATCTTGTTCATCATTCAACCCATTCCTTGCTTGCCAAGTTTCAGATAATTTATCAATCAACACCATGACTCCTTCCTCCCAATTATCCTCATCCTTAAATTCTCATTACTGCCATAATTAATTACTTAACTTACCAGATCAACTTAATAATTAATGCCACAGTCAAAGATTATCTGATAGAGTTAGTACACAAGGCCCACAAGCTGCTTTCTTTGTCATACGTTATAATAATGGTGTTTGATGAAGAATCATGAGCCCTTGCTTGAGAGTTAGGGTTGCAGGTGCTGGACCCAGCCAGCCGCAGGGGATCATTTTGTCAACTCCCTGATCACTTCTTGCATGGACTAATTTGCACGCCATCATGCATGCAACTCATGCATTGCTTTACATTTATCTTTCTCTTCAAGATTTTGTGAGCTCATCCATTGAGATCTATCGATGTTGAGCACGAAACATATATTTGTCACTTGACTCGGTTTTTAAAATTTTCTATAGGAAACTGACAGGAAATTTAAGAGCTGAAATTAATGGTTCATTCAAACATTGATTTCTTAATTCACTTTCCTCTTTGTTTATTTGCTCATCTTTATAAAGCCTTCCTCCGTGTCTCTGTTCTTCCAACCAAACTTGTTTCCGTTGATGGAAGAAGAAGAAGAATGCAACACGAGGCTTGCGCTTGGGATCGGAGGCTATGGATTGAAGAATAATGCTAGAAATTGTACCAGTGCGCTCCATTTTGATGCTCTGTTTCCGATTCAATTTAAAGAAGAACAGGAAGAATTAGATGAAGGTATCAGTGGAAAGGAAACCAGCAACTGCAGCAGTGAGAGACATTCAGCCGGCGCGAGGAAGAAGCTTAAGCTCACAAGGGAGCAAGTCATGCTGCTCGAAGAAAGCTTTAGCGAGCACAGCAGTCTTAATACGGTAATTAATTAAATCTCTTAATTAAAAATGCGTTTTTAATGTATACAAAAGAATTGAAGAATTAAAAAGATCGTTGAAATTATTGCAGAAGCAAAAGCAGGAACTGGGCGAGCGGCTGGGCATTCAACCGCGTCAAGTGGAGGTGTGGTTTCAGAACCGGAGAGCGAGGACGAAGACGAAGCAGATGGAGGTGGATTACGATTACTTGAAGAGGAGCTGCGAGAGGCTGAACGAGGAGAACCGGAGGTTGAAGAAGGAGCTGATGCAGCTAGTGAAGTCGACGACGATGGCCGTGGTGGTGTGTTCTTCGTGTGAGAGGATGGCGGGCGCCAGGAAAAGTGTCGTGGTGGATGGTCTGGTTCTCCGCAGGCGAACTTAACTGACGACTATATAAAAAAAATGTGGAACCGTTATCTCAGTGGTCCCCTAGAATAATATGGAGGAAGGTAATTAACTGACGACTATATAATGTGTGTGTGTTTAATTGAAATTATGTAGATATAATGATTTTTTTTAATCAAAAAGGTTTTTTTTTATTAAAAAAAATCAAATCGACACTTCTAATATATTTTTCATCTTAATTTTTTTTTAAATTTTCGTACCTTAAAAACATAAAGTGAAACTACTCTAACTTAATTAAAATTATTACACATAAATACTATTATATCAAATAATGTTTATTAATTTAATTAAATTATTCAAACTCAAATAAAGGGTGTTCTGATAGTATTGTATAATAATTTTAATTAACTTGATTTAATTTAATTTAAAATAATATAGCAATGATATATGGTAATAAAAGGTGATAATTTTGTTCCGAAAGTCTCTCCAAAATTGTCTCATACAATTTAGAAGGGAGTAATCAATTAAATTTATAAAAAAAATTTACTGACAAACAAAAAAATTGAAAAATACCCGTAATGAAAAAATACTCTTAATGAATAATCTATCATTCATATACTTTTTTTATTAAAAAAATTATCTATTAATTTATTAAAATGAACACTCGATTCCGGTGAAAAATTAAAAAAATATTCTACCACACACCTGAGCAACTCTTTGCCAAGCAGTAGGAATCATTAAATTACGAATCAAGGGATGATCCATTGCATAAGAACTCTTAATTTGATCTGTAAATTACGAATCAAGAGATAATTCATTACATAAAAACTCTTAATTTAGATGAACTTCATTTTTAAATAGATAAAGTTTATCCAAATTAAAAATCTAAAAAAATAGATCATCATTTAATCCGAAAATTACGGACCAGAAGATTCTTGCTCCTTGTCAAATTGCTATCAACGTCAAACCAAGTGCAAGTAAAATCACGGCGTTATCGCCGTTAGTACAATTAATTTGTAAGGCTATCGCTTTTACTAAATTTTTTAGACTTGAATATCCCATCGGCTAAGTAAGCCACGTGTCTTTTTGGGACTGAGTCTTTGGTAAGTTGGGGAGACGGTCAAAGATTTTAGCCAACGTTGACATGGACAAAAATTATACGTAAGATTTGAGTCTTACGTGATTAAGCATTTTAATTTGGAACGTAGATTTTGTCGTACGATCAAGTAGTGCACGGTCCACGTAAGCTAAGACTGCACTTAATTCCACCGAGGATTCTTGGCTCTCGTTCACTTGTGTCCCTCCGATTTCTTCCTTAATTGAATCATCTAGTCAATCGTCGATGCCCTAAACTCAAAATATAATTGAACATTAATTAAAATAAGACTATAAAAGTATACATGTTCAGGGTTAAAAATCATCAAACACTTTTAATTTAATACTTGAAATAATTCTGTTTCACCTAAGAGTTTAAAATCAAATTGATTTAATTAAAATAGAACAAATAAAAAAAATCTAACTAATCAAAGTCACCAAACTTGTTAATAAAAAAATAAATAAATTGAATCAATAAAATATGCAATTACTTTAATTTTTAACTAAATTAATTAATTTTTTTTAAAAAAAATATTTCTATCCGATTTTAACTTTTAAGTTGACGACTTTAAAAATATATATTTGTTTATCATTGTTAGTGATAACTTTTAACTTAATACCGTTGAAGATTATGCAAAATTCTAAATAATATTGTATTATCTAAATCCCTAATAATTATGATAAAATAGTTACGGAAGGAGAATGAAATAAATAACTTTAATTGAAGGAGTTTTAAAATAGTGATTGAAGAGAAGTAATAAAAAATAGCCCATATTTTTTTAATAAAAAGAATCAAATTTTTAAAATAACCGGATTGAGCATTTCGAATTCGATTGGTTATTTTGATTTAATCGAACTTTACTTACTCCTTTCTCCCCTATCTCCACCTTAATAACATTTAAAACAACTTGGTTCAAAATTATACCATTTTAGAACAACTTTAACTAAAAATATACCATCTTAGAGCTACTTTAATTAAGATTATACTATATTAGAGATAAATTATTCCAAGAAAGTGAACCGTTTGAGTCAAATTATTGATGTAATCATGTCTGCCCTGGGTGAGAAATTTTAATGATTGATAATTATTTAAGTTTAGACTAATACGTTGGATCTAACTTAAATTACAAGCTTGCAGGATAAGAGAAGTCCAAGAAGATTAAAGACTGAATTCTTGGTAAGAAGAAGTCCTTGTACGTCGGAAGACCAGATGTAAGGCAAGAGAAGCCTAAGAAGATCGAGGGTCAGATTCTTGATAAGATGAAGTCCTTGTAAGTCGGAAGAATGAATGCAAGGAAAGAAAAGTCCAAGAAAGTCGAGGACCGTTGGCAAACGATGGGAACCCGAGCAAATTGTGAGATCAGATGCTAGGATAGATGAAGACCCGAAGATGTGAAAGTTCCAGGCACAAAGTGTAGGGAATAGGAGGTTCATCTAACATAAGATAATTGGGATCGATTGATATATCAAAGGAGAGTGTTGGCTCAAAGACTTAGGTGAGAAACCTTTACCAATCGATTGGTGTCTTCACCAAATGATTGGTAATCAATTATGAGCCCAAAGTAGTTTCCCAAATCAATTAGGCATTGGCCAATAATTGGTGCAATCGATTAGCAAGCTTTTTGTGAGTACATAGAGAATTGTTAAATTGATTAGTTAATCAATTAGGCACTGGCAAATCGATTGGTGCAATCGATTATCAGGTTTTTTGTGAGAAGGAGAACCAAGCCAAAAACTTATAATCTTTCATTTATGCTTCTCCTTTATTGTTGTTTTCTTTTGAGAGCTTTGAAAGCTTGTTGTAAGAGGTTTCTCCACCTTCGGTATTATTCTGAGAAGCAGAGTTCATAGTGAATATGTGATTGCTAGTGTGAACCCTTAGATTAGTCACCTCAAGAAGGTGGAGACCAAGTAAATTAAGGTGTTAGCATTGTGGTGTTCTAATCTTCAAGTATTCGTTGTAAAGAAAAATCGAAGCAAGCTATTCACCCCTCCCAATCTAGCTCTATCTGTCCTAATAAGTAGTATCAGAGCAAGGTTGCTTCAAAGGACTTACATCCAAAGGAGCACAAGTTTTGAGCTATAAAGATGCCTTTGAAAGAGGGTCATAGCACTACTCAACTACCCTACTACTGTTACGCCCCAAGGGAGTCTCTGCCTGATAAACGGACAGCATCTCCCCTCTTATGACAACATATGAAACTTGGATACAATACCAAGGAGGTGGAGACCAAGTAAATCAAGATGTTAGCATTGTGGTGTTCTAATATTCAAGTATCCATTGTAAAGAAGAATCGAAGCGAGCTATTCACCCCTCCCAATCTAGCTCTATCGGTCCTAATAAGTGTGGTATCAGAGCAAGATTGCTTCAGATGACTTACATCTAAAGGAGCACAAGTTTTGAGCTGTAAGGATGTCTTTGAAAGAGGGTCATAGCATTACTCAACCACCCTAGTACTATTATGCCCTGAGAGAGTTCCTGCCCGATAAATGGACAACATCTTCCCCCTTTTGATAACATATGGAACCTAGATACAATACCATAAGGTAGTACAAGTACAGTATTAATAGCCCACACGACTAGAATCATACACAACCACATAAAATAATAAGCATCCCACAAGACTGTTATAAAACCACAGCGGAAGATATAGGGATTTACACAATCCACTCACAACATGAAAACTAAAAATGACTGTGTGTCAGCTGTATGATCGAAAAGCGTTAGAGGGGGGGTGAATAGCGTTTGTAGCTAATTCGCTTGTTTTTAAGATAATCGAGTAATCACAGTGGAAAATAAAGACCAAACGCAAACACCAAGAATTTACTTGGTTCGGAGCCTGTGGTAACTCCTACTCCTAGGCCCATACGTAAGAGTGCTTTCGATGGGCAATCACTATAGCTTCAGAAATATTACAAAAAGAGTACAACAATTAAAGTGCTACCAAATATTATACTGACAATAAGGAAATCTAAAATTGAGAGCTTCTGGTCGTCGGAGTAGTGTTAGGACTTTGCCGGATCGATTTGTTAGCCGCACACGGAAGAAGTATTGTAAGTTACTCTTTGTGCTGCTGCTCGAACCAGCTTCAAATAGTCCGTTAAGGGCGCCTCCAGCATCCATAGGAGGTGCCTCCAGCAGAGATTTCTATCCCCTCTGCGTCGGTGCCAATAAGCTCTGCTTCCTGCGATGCTTATCCACTTGAAGGCGCCTCCAAGCTCCATGGAGGGCGCCTCCCTGTTGGTCCCTTTGGAGGCCGGTAAGAGAAGAGGGGTGAATTGCCCGACAAAAATAAATCTAACCTTTCTCGGATTTTCAACTAATAACAGACACTTGTAA
Organism: Zingiber officinale; assembly: GCF_018446385.1. NCBI lineage: Eukaryota > Viridiplantae > Streptophyta > Magnoliopsida > Zingiberales > Zingiberaceae > Zingiber > Zingiber officinale. The sequence goes on along the minus strand of NC_056001.1, from coordinate 22,973,505 downwards.
TAAAAGAAACAGAGACTAATTAAAGAAATCAGACACAAGAGATTTACTTAGTTTGCAATCAGGGGATTGCTAATCCAAGACGAATACGGTGCACTATCTGACGATCTCCTTCAGGCGGAGTAGCCTCTTTACAACGTTAAGAGCACAGACAGAAAAGTAAAGCACTAAGAAACTGATTACAAGTGAATTAAATGATCTGTGCTAACCAGTGCTATATTTATAGCACTGGTCGGGGCGCCCCGAAGGGTTCCGGGCGCCCTGGGAGGGATAAAACTTTATCCCCCAACGTTCAGATCGAGTTTGACTCGATCTGGTCAAAATCCACTTCTGGGCGCCCGGACCACTTAAGTCAACCTAGTTGACTTTTTTTGGTCCGGTTCAGCTCGTCTCGGTCTGGGTCTTTTATTTCGGCTCTGCTAGCTTGGGTGATCTCGGCCATCCGGAATAGGGCTCAGCCGAACCCAAGTTCCGGCCTTCTCCTCGAGCAGCCTTCCTCCCCGGTTTCTCGTCCCTCGAATGCACCGGTGTACTCTTTCGCAGCACCTAGTCCCTCGGAAGCATCGAGCCCGTTAGCTCTCTCCCGTGCCGTCCTTCTCGCTAGCCGCGTCTTCCGCTCGACTTCCTGTGTTCCTAAGCTCCTGCACACTTAGACACAAGGGTTAGACAAAACAGGACATAACTTAACTTGTTTGATCACATCAAAACACCTTGGGATTTCAACAATCTCCCCCTTTTTGATGTGAGCAACCCAAATTAAGTTAGGGTAAACATATGCAATAAAAACAATTAATTTACAAATAAGTCCAAAATTTTTTCAATATTCAAAAAAAGTATACCTCCCCCTAGACTTAACATTCTTTTCCTCTTTGATCACATAAAAAAAATGGAGTTCTTTTTAACAAGTCTAAGGTGAATTCTAACTTTAAAAAAAGTAAGTTATAAAAAAATGTGATAATTTTTCAACAATTTAAGTATTTACAAAAATTTCTAAGTAAAACACTAATTTTCTAAAATAATTTTCTACTTAAAAAATCTTTAAGTAAAAAAAACTTTAAGGCCATGTTTTTTTTTTATTTGCAACATAAAAATTTTCTAACGTAAAAAATTTCTAAGTTTTTGAAAATATGAATATTTTTTAATATATTTTCTAAAAAAAATTGAATAACTCTTTTAAAACATTAAGTAATTTGAATTAATACTTTTTCAATTAGTCAATTAAACTTTTCATTACGATACTTGGCTTCCAGGCAGTGGCGAGGCACTAGGCCTTCTTGGTTATTGGAGCAATAACCACTTTCTAGACAAAGCCGCATAAAGAAATTACATGTTTAATTTTCTTGCTGAAAATGTTAAGTCTAATTTTAATTTTTAAGTTAAATATGTTTTCGGAACCCAATAGAGGTTCCTACCTACAGGGTTAATCAAGTATTTCCTAAGTACATAGGCTTTTGTTATTTTTCTAATTTGACTTTGATGAAACCTATAGTACCAATTTAAACCTCTATAATTTCTAAAAGTAGAAATATTTGAACCATTAGACTTTTTCAATTTTTCTATTTCTCTTTTTAGTTTTTCATTTTCAAGTTTCAATTTATCAAAATCCTCTATTAGACATGATTTTGCCAAGATTCTTTTTGTTTCTAAAATTTTATTTTTTAATTCGGTATTTTTATTTTCTAATTTATACATGGATTTTGCCATAGACTTAATTCCAAAGTAAAGTTGATCAGGAGGTAAGAGGCATATCTCACTTACCATATCAGATTTGAAGCCTGAATCTCTCCCTGCTTCGCTGCTTTCATCTGAGGTCGCTCCCCCTTCATCGATGTTGGGTTCTAATGTACTTTGCCCTTCATAGCTTACCATCATCGCTAGCCCCGCATATTCTTGAATCTCGTACTCAGATGATGAAGTGTCATCCCAAGTTAGGTTCTTGTGCTTTTTGGGTACCTTGATTTTGTCCTTCTTGAGTTTTGGGCAATCCTCTCTTAGGTGTCCTTCCTTTTGACACTGGTAGCAACGAACCCTTTTTCTATTTCTTGGATTCTTTTTATTCTATATTTCTTTAAACTTATTAGATCTAAAAAACTTTTTAAAGTTTCTTACCATGTATGCTTCTTGGTCCTCTTTTGAGTCTGATTTGGGTTCATCCTTCTTGGTTGCGTTTAGTGCAATCATCTGGCTTGTTTCCTTTGTTGTCTCTGCACACCTGGTTTCATGTAATTCAAGTTTAGAAAATAACTCCTCTAAGGTACTTACCTCCAGGTTTTTTGAAATATAATAAGCGTCGACAATTGATGTCCATTCCGGAGTTCTGGGAAACGCATTGAGTGCGTAGCGTATGGTGTCGCGGTTTGTTACTGTTTCACCGAGGTTCTCGAGACCAATAATCAATTCTTTTACCTTCGCGTGTAGATCGGCTACCTTCTCATCTTTCTCTAGACGGATGTTCGTCAGTCTGTTCCGAAGGATGTCTCTTCTTGCTAGCTTGGCTTTGGATGTTCCTTCGTGGAGCTCCAGGAACTTCTCCCAGAGTTCTTTAGCCGACGAGTAGCTTCCAATGCGGTTGACTTCTTGAGGCGGTAGCACACTCAGCAGGTGATATTTCGCACGGTTGTTCGCTACAGAATCATTCCGCTCCTTCTTTGTCCAAAGATTCTCTTCCTTTTCTTCTCCATTCTGATTCGTCAGAGCTACAAAACCATATTTTAAAATAAACCGAATTTCAAAATCAGTTTTTAGGAATACCTCCATACGATGCTTCCAGTGTACGAAGTCCCCCTCGAATTTTGGTGGCACGATGCTTGGTCTGGTCATCTTGTTGCTTCGATCGGAGGTTAGTCTTCCTGAAGCGCCTTAGCTCTGATATCACTTGTTGGTCCCTTTGGAGGCCGACAAGAGAAGAGGGGTGAATTGCCTTACAAAAATAAATCTAACATTTCTCGGATTTTCAACTAATAACATACACTTGTAATAAAAGAAACAGAGACTAATTAAAGAAATCAGACACAAGAGATTTACTTGGTTTACAATCAGAGGATTGCTAATTCAAGACGAATATGGTGCACTATCTGACGATCTCCTTCGGACGGAGTAGCCTCTTTACAGCGTTGAGAGCACAGACAGAAAAGTAAAGCACTAAGAAACTGATTACAAGTGAATTAAATGATCTGTGCTAACCAGTGTTATATTTATAGCACTGGTCGGGGCGCCCCGAAGGGTTCCGAGCACCCAGGGGGGATAAAACTTTATCCCCCAACATTTAGATCGTGTTTGACTCGATCTGGTCAAAATCCACTTTCGGGCGCCCGGAATGGTTTCGGGCGCCCGAACCACTTAAGTCAACCCAGTTAACTTTTTATGGTCTGGATCCACTGCTCCGGTTCAGCTCGTCTCAGCCCGGATCTTCTGTTCCGGCTCCACTAGCTTGGGTGATCTCGGCCATCCGGAATAGGGCTCACCCGAACCCAAGTTTCGGCCTTCTCCTCGAGCAGCCTTCCTCCCCGGTTTCTCATCCCTCGAACGCACCAGTGTACTCTTCCGCGACACCTTGTCCCTCGAACGCACCGAGCCCGTCGGCTCTCTCCCGTGCCATCATTCTCGATAGTCGCATCTTCCGCTCGACTTTCTGTGTTCCTAAACTCCTGCACACTTAGACACAAGGGTTAGACAAAACATGACCTAACTTAACTTGTTTGATCACATCAAAATACCTTGGGGTTCCAACACTCTCATCCAGCACCGAAGGCGCCTTCAGTAGCCTTGGAGGGCGCCCTCTACCTGCTTCCTGCGCAGCTCCAGCTAAGGCGCCCGAGGCGCCTCCAATAGCCCCGGAGGTGCCTCGAATACTGTTCATCCGAGCATATCCTTGTGTAACTTCATTCCTGTAATGCATATTAGTCCACAAACAAAGTATACACTACAAAACCAAGTTAGCACAATAAAATATAAAAAATACAAGTATTTGACAGTCACTGGACTGTCCGGTTCTGACTTCAAATTTCCTCCGAAAATCCTAAGTCGAACTGACGCCTACTGTTTCCTCTTCGGGGAACGTGTCCTCACCTACTCCACTTAGAAGAGTTTACCTTTTGTCAGGCCGGTCATCCAGACCGACTGGACTTTTGCTCAGCGTCCGAGTCTTCTGGTCTTCATGTTGGACGTTTGCTCTATGACCCGTCCAGACTTCCACCAGGTTCGCGACATCAGGATTTCAACCTAGAGTCCCCGACTCTAGGATTTTGCTCGAAATACTCGACCCGCCATGACTTTCCGCCTAGAGTTACCACCTCCTAGGACATGGGGTTGCCACCCCTAGGGTATTTCATTTGCCTAATCGCAGTTAGGACTTCATTTGTCTCTTTTCCGCACGATCGACGTCGACGACCCTCTCATCGCTGACGTCGATCCACCCTCTTCGCTCACGAGCGAGAAGTGGTCCCTCTCTGAGCTTCCTCGCGCCATCATAGACGCCGCAGGACCCAATTCTGGCCTTCCCTCTACCCTAGCACCGGCCGCCCGATCCACTGCCACCTCCGCCCACGACAAGAGCTAGCCAAGCAGTGCCGAGCGTTTCTCTCCCTTCTCTGCCCTAGATCGCCGACAGCTACAAGCCTTAATAGCCGACGCCGAGCTACCTTTACCTCTGCCCTAGCTCTGCACCGCTGTAGCATTGGGATTTCTAACATAGAGGAAGGCATCAAATCAAAGTATTGGTGGATATCCCTGTTATCGATCACTGCCGCCACTTCAATTCTTGAAGTTGTGGAGGTCACGGGAGGTCACGGGTGAGGAGGTAAAGGGTTGATGAGGTGAGTTTTGTACTGTGGATTAGGGTTTCAGCAAATCCTTTGTTGTATGATTGGATTCTAGATTTATTCTTGGAAGAAATTGGTTGTGATGTTTTTGTAGCTTTTGGACAGTGGATTGTTGGGAGGTGAGCTGCTGAATTGCTGCCAAACCTCAAGATAAGTGATGTTCCGATGAGTTATTTCTATTGGATTCATTAGTATGTTACGCAATTAGGTTTTCTATGGACTGTAGGGTTTTTGTTCTTATTTAGATATATTAGCATGTATTATTGAATCCATGTTGATACTAGATTAGGGATTTTGGATTGGAAACTATGGGTATGAGGATTTAAAGGTAAATCATGTTTGAACCTAATCTAATTGTTTATGGAATATTAGGGTTAAACCAATTTAATTCTGATTTATGTGGTTAATCAAGGATCATATTCCATTTATAGTTACCTAATCAAATTAGGATTGGGTTTTGGGGTTTAGCCAGTTGCTGTATATGTGATTAGCTAAACCATATATCATATTATTTGCAGGACGTTGATTTGAGATGAGCGTATCGACGTGAGATTATTTATCACGATCGGCAGATAAAGGCGGGTACTTCTTACTTTGTCTTTTTAGTTCTTTGAACTTGGTGCATGAGCTATTTTTGGATAAGAACTGTTTTACCTTGACTCCACTCTTATTTTTCCTGCATTTGATACTTCCACTAGATCTTTGAGCTACTCGTTTCTATGTCTATACAGTCTCTTGTTGACTTCTATGATAGGTAGCAGATACTAGATACCATGGTTGTATGCTTTGATTGTTGTTTATTTATATTTGTATGATAACTATTGCATTTGGTGCATCATATCATGGCATGCATGTCAATGACAAATTCTCCCTTGTGGTCGAGAGAGTCGTTGACCAGTGCCGCATCCTCGGCCACTCGAGAGAGTAGTAGCTGGAGTTGATGCTGCTTGTCCTGTAGTGCCGCACTCAGCCACTCGTGGGTAGTGGTAGCTGGAGTTGCGAGCAGCAGGGACCCCCTCCGCTGTGTAGCTAGTTAGCTACTCAGCACCTGTTCACTCGGTCACTTGGTAGTAGTGGCGGCCTTTGAGTGGTATAGTTGTCATTGATACGGCCTCTCGACCATACAGGGGTTGTGGTGCAGAGAGGTGGGCAGGGTGACCATCCGTGCATATGCTGTTATTATGCTTGCTTTAGCTACTATTGTTTACCTATGCTATTATTGCTTACTTAGCTTGCTATGGTTTACTTGTGCTGATATGCCTCCTTATGTTGAGATATACCCTCGTTGTAGGTGTTTAGTCTTTGGTTTACTTATTGGAAGTTTGTATATACCTTACATGTTTCCTCTGTAGTTAAGAGCAGTACTGTAGCAGATTAGTACTACTTCTGACCTTCTATTATTAGCCTAGGATATAGTTTCAGGTATGAGCATTTATTATGGTTTTGTTTTAGTATCTGCTATTCCTCTTATAAGAATGTATACTCTTGGCTCACTTTCTATTTGTATATTATGTTCATGCGCTATCTTTCTTTAACCGCTGAGTTCTAATACTCACCACCCCCAAAATGGTTTTTCTTTCGCCAAGTAACAGGTAGATGATTGAGAAGTTGCTTGGAGAGTCCCGGCTGCCAGTCCCACGTCACACTCGAGGATAGTTTTCTTTTTGGGTTTTGTTACTGTTTGGGTGGTATGTTAATTTTGCGTATTTTACTTTTGAACAAGTCGATGTGGATTTTTTGGAGTCTAGTCTAGTGGTTGCAGGCATTTTTGTTAGTGTCGTTGTTGGTCTTATGTTCGTATTATTTTGTGTTTTCCGCTGTGCATGTTTACTTTCAGCCGTGTGGGCTGTTATTATACTACGTGGTTGTGTGTTTACTTTCAGCTGTGTAAGCTTATTAAACTACGTGGTTGTGTATATATCCCAGCTGTATGTGGCTGATGTATATTTTGTATGTAGCAATGCTTCAGATTGTCACCGGTACAGGGGAGTTGCTGCCAAATTTTTGTCTGGCAAAGACTACCTGGGGCGTGACAGTAATTGTGGAGCCTTAAATTCATGGATAGCTTTAACCCAATTGAATCTAGCAAGATTATCAAAATCATCTACTATATCTATAAGACATAACGGGACCTTATATGTACTAAAAGAAAATAAGACGCAAACAAATATATACAAAATATAGAATTTGTAAAATAATAAAACATCATTTTCTCCTTCAACATGATTGCCATAAAATTTAAGCAACTCCTCAATTTTTGATCTAGTAGCTTCTTTTTTGTTTGAGAAGTATGTTAGAAAGAGGTCACCGCATGCTTTATTTGAATTGATCGGAATCGAAGCTCCTCGGTCTGCAATACCAAGCAACAATGAAACATCTCTTCTTGTGAAGGCAACCGGAACGCCTGACCAAGTTAAATGATTAGTTGACACCTACAAACATATACATAAGTATTTGCCACACGGTGGGCTGAGCCTGATACGATATCATATCAGGCCTAAAGCCCCTCGTTTGCAATAAGAACTCACTATCGGTGCCATTAGTTGATAAAAATATTCACCTTTGCAAAATATTAGATTTTACTATACAACTACTTCATAATAAAATTACATTGTACCTGAGAATTTAAAGGTTTGAGTACTTGAATCCTAATTTTGAAATATATTGGCCAAAATACTACGGATATGTTGCATATCTTGTATGTCCAAAAAATGCTAAAGGGTGACTGTTTGATCACTGCTATGTGTCGGTCATGTAAAATCTAAGATCCATGATGTCTTCCTTTCTTTGTGGATGCTTGAAAAAAAAATTTAAAGTGACCTAAGACACTGTTCCAATGTAGTTTCTGTCTAACATCCACTGAACCCTAAATTTTGAAAATTTAAAAATTTTAAAATCATTCTTGTTGAGCTTTTCAAATCACAGAGTTTTAGATTAACAGAGTTTAGAAAGATGATACATTTACAGATAATTGAAGTGGAGAGGACGATACACCCGATCCTCTTCTTTGCGCCATTATGAAATAATATTATTGACGGAAATCCTAAAATTCTACACCTGAGCCTCGCAAACACTGGATTTTTAGGTCTAAATGCTAGATGTCACTTGATCAAGGTACGAAGACATTACGTAGGGTTTCACTAGGGGAATGATTTCACCACAATATTGGAGCTGCAATCGAAGACTTACAAAGAACACCCAGGCATGCACGAGTTGACAAACGGAGTGAGAAAAATGATTGCACTATTAGTTTTAAATCAAAATAATTCAAAATGTAACGAAGGAGGGGAGGTTGGCGTGAGGATTAAAATAAGAATTTTACATGACTTAATTGTGTCATTTAGTAAATACAAAACTACGATATATTTTTTTATAATTACAATATCTAAGATACACCTTTTAATAAATTGTCGATAAACTAATAACACATGGTCAAAAAAAACTCCACTATTATCTAATGAATTAGTGGATATCGATGGGTGCGGCAGGATATTCGGATAGTAGATTCTTCTCGAACATATAATAAATCAGAAAAATAATTTAAAAAAATCCGAACCTATGCAATTTTATTTTTTTGAACCCTAACGAACTCCTCCTCTACCTAAAGCCTTAAACAAGGTCCCGAATTATAAATTCTTAGTTGCAACAATCCTGAGAAGTTAGCTGTGGATCCGGATTTACTTTGAAGAGTTGAATCGATTTGAAGAGTTGAATAGCTAAATTAATAAAAAAAAACTTAAACAAAAATGTCTTACACAAGATACTTGAAATCTTCTACAACTACTCAATTTAAGAAAGGGAAAAAAATCAAATTTTATTTTTAAAAATTTCTCCTTTCTTAGCAATTTCTCTGAATGACTACTTCACGATTAACAGTATGAAGCGGCAGAGAAGTCAGGATTGAGCATGAGAAGTAAAGCTTTTCCACATTTTTGTTGTTGAAATTTTGATCTGGTCAGAGTTTACAGCAATTTTCCAATTGAAATTCCAAACAGAAAAATAGATATTAATGGAGAAGGAGGAGGAGGTGACCATGTCATGCTTGACTTGGTCCCAGTCCAGAATTGTTGCCGCCGTGCGACCATCTCCTGATGGCGAAAGCCACCATGTTCCTCCCCGCCGCTGACAACCCCAGTCGCATCTTCGTCGCCGTGCACCTGCTTTTACTTCTACAGCTCGTCGGAATTTCTCCGCTAGGGGCTGCGTCGCCGGCGGCGGAGTCAACGGCTGGCTCGCCGCCGCCGCCATTGTTGCTGTCTTCGCTTGCACCTTCTTCGATGACCGCGACGCTCCCTTGCTCCTCCATTAGTCCCTCGTCGGCGGGCACCAAGCTTACGGACAGATGGCCGTTCCTGCTCGCAGCTAGCCGATTCGCGCATTCCGGCGTCACTCTGGCGCACCTTTTCACCTTCACCTTGACCAGCTTGGGGCATCCGCTGGCGAAGGCGTCTATGCCCTTGTCTGAAACAGGGCACCCTTTGATGCAGAGCTTCGTCAGCGACGCGCATTTGGCGGCGATACAGGCGATCTCGGCGTCGCCGATGGTGTCGCCGCCGCAGAGAGCGAGTCGCTCCAGGGAGTTGCAGTGAGTCGCCACGAGCTCCAGACTCCGGATTGAGGGGTGGACCCCCACGAGGACGAGCTCTTGGAGACCGGTGCACCGTCTGGCCACGGCGGAGAGGCCCTCGTCGCCGATCCGGTCCGCCTTCCAGCCGTCGATGTGGAGCTTGCGGAGGCTGGGGCAGTGCTCGGCCACGGCGGCGAGGCCTGCGTCGGTGCACTCCGGCGTCTTCACCAGGTGGAGGAATTCGAGCTCAACGCGCGCGGACAGAGCGGTGAGTCCGCTGTCGCTCACCTGCAACCGCTCGAGGTGAAGCTCCACGATGCCGGAGACCTTGCCGGCCATGGCTTCCAGGAGCGGGTCCCAGTCGCCGGAGCAGCGGATGAGCTTGAGTGTCCTGAGATTGGGAGAGCCTGCAATGAGCGGCGCGAAGCACTGGCCATTGTAGAGATCCTTGAGACAGACGGAGCGAAGGGCGGGCGCCGCGTCGACGAGACCCGTGGTGGCGGCGAGGTCGTGCAGGCCGCGGAGGCGCTTAATGGAGAGATCCTCGAGGAGGGGGCAACCTCGAAGAACAACGTCGATACCCTTGGCGCCGAAGCAGCAGGAGCCGACGGAGAGCTTGCGGAGGCCCGGGCAGGAACGGGCGACGGCCGCCATGCCGACATCCGTGAGGGCGCGACAAGAACGGAGCTTAAGACTCACCAGGTTGGGACAGCGGGCCGCGACGAGCGCGAGGGCCTCATCGCCGATGCTGTTGGAACGGCGGCCGCACCGGAGGGCGAGCTTCGAGACGGCGTCGAAGCGGGCGAAGAGAGACGGCGCCGCCTCGAGCAGCGAAGCGCGGGCATCAAGGGAGAGTCGATTCCGAGAGCATCCCTCGACGGCGAGCCAACGGCGGGATACGAGGGAGCAGCTCCGGCGGTCGGCGGGCCTGAGGGACTGGAAAACGAGGGCGAGGCACTCGTCCGGCAGGTCGGAGGTGAAGTCTCTGGCGTCGGAGAAGGTGACTGGGCGGGAGGAGGAGAGGGCGGAGGCGGATTGGCCCATGTACGTCATCGTCGTCGCTGCCGCCGCCGCCGCCGCCGTCTGTACGCTTCAGTGGGATTGATTGGATCGATCGGTGCCTGCGGACTGCAAACCGTTGCGAATGGCCAATTAGATTCGATGGAATTGGATTGGAATTTATATAGGAAGAAGTCGGCGAAGGGGCGGAATAAGAATTGGACGCGTCAAAGGGAGCGAGCGAGCACGTGGAATCCATCACCATGGACGATGAGGAGGAGCGTGAGCTCACGCGCTAATCGCTCCTGCTATTGCTGCCTCTGTGGTGTGGATTGATTGTGTTTGCTTGGATTGTGGACGATGATGCACAACTACAAATCAAATCAAATGCCAAAAAATCATTTTTAAAAAAAAAATTATCTTATTGATATTTAATTATTAAAATATGAATATTTTTTGAACAAGTTAAGTATGTGATCATGATTCAGAATTTAAATAGGAGATTAAGAAGAGAAATAATAATCATAAGAATAATATTAAAGGATAGTTAGATAATTGTATATAAGTTATTGGTGAATGGAGGTGCCCTTTGGTAAAACATATCAAAGTGGAAGATTTCTTTAGTGATTTCAAAAAAATTATTTTTCTTCTTCGATAATTTTCTTGCCTTCCCTAATTAACTTCACATATATAGACCACTGTTGTTTAAGCTGATGCACGAACTGGGCGGCAGTCCACCACCGCTCTTGTGCACAGGAGCAATTGGCCTTCGAGACTGTCTTAGTGCCGCATTACTCAATTCACTTCTCTGTCAACCTTCAACACAATTAGAACAGAGCCAATCTGACCAATCAGTCATTACTTCTCTTTCATTAAAATAAATATAGAGAGAAAAAAAACACACTTAAAACAATTTGAAAAGAGAGGCGAATAATCAATTCAAAATCAAACTGAAGGAATAGAACAAATCAAAATCTATTAAATTGTGAATTTTATCATTAAATTGATTAATTTAATCTATTACCGAATTAATCAATTAGATAAAAGACAATAAATCATCAATCAATTGATATTAAAATTTTGAATTAACCGACCCAACTTCAGAATTTTATCGATTAATTTGGTTTAGCTGATTTTTTTTATCACCCCTACTTGTGAACTTAACTCCTGCGGAAATACTACGTAGAGAAGTATACCACGTCTCTGTCGAATAGCACCGTGGTACGCTGGAAAGGGCCGCATCTTCAAAGGTTAATTATCCATCACCTTTTAAGCATCCAACTCGGTTAGCATCTCTCACGGGGAGTCCATTGGCTTGTGCCAAGGGTTGTGGACGTCAAAGTCAGTGGCTCTCCATGGAGTCGTATGTTAACTTTCTGGATGCTCACCTTCCACTTGTGACTTGTGGTCCAAGTGAAGAACTAGTCATGGTCTTCCATTTGCAAGTTGAGTTAGTCTCTGCTATGACTGGTCTATAAATGTGTGGGAGTGGCGATAAAGTCTACTAATTGTGGCGGCACCGGCGCAGGCGAGACAGAGGTTTACATAAATGGCTGCCTAAGTTGATGATTCTTTGACTGGAGCTGTAATTAACATCTAGAAGAGTGTTCTATCGGATACTAGGATAAATTGAAAAACACATGTGACGATCAATTCAGAAGTCTAGTATCTTTTGATTGTGCTTCTCATTTAAAGGAAAAATTTCTACAAATACGTCATAACTGAGGATTGAACCGTAAATAACTGAATGACAATTTAAATATTCTACCGTGGTACCATAGCTCCGGGACACTAAAAACTCAATAGAGAATAACCATGTGCATGATCAAAACTGTTGAAGTTTCAAAACAGTAATCGCGCCACATGAAGCTTTCCCCTTTTCCACACACAGCACCACACCGAAGCTGACCGATCGACCTTTCTTTTCCCTTTTCTACGGCATTAGTCTTCTCTTAGGTTCGTGTCCTAATCCTCGATTGCCCCTTCCCCCTTTTTAAATTCTCCCCTCATGGCACGATCTCGTGGCATTCTTGCTAGAGCACGCTTGAAGGATTAGTTGTGAGCACTGCATCCTTCTCTTTTTATAACTATTTTTCGTGTTTGTTAGTTGATACTATCCCTCTCCCCCATCTTCAATTTCTTCTCTCACGACAGAGTTGTGATGGCAGGTGTTAGTCTTGGCACTTGGTCTTGCATTACACTTGCTAGAGTACGTCCAGAGCATCAGTTTTCTTCTTCAAACGCGTTCTTCAAAGATCCAAACTCCCTTAAGAATGTATGATCCTTAGTTTTGTTTTTCTTTCTTATCTCCCAGCTTTCGAAATGTGTGATAACTAAATTGTGATATAGGAGACATGAATGGAAGAATGGGAACAAAATAAATCAGTTTGCATGCAATACTAGTAGATTCACCACCAATGATCACATCTCTCATGTTAAATTGCCAATTCAATTTTGTGTTGTGAAATCATTTTATAAGAAAGAGTAATTGATTAGTCAAGACAAAACTCAAGACACAAACCTTCTGTTGGTGCAGGGAGCACCAGACGATCGAACTTAAGTTTTGATTATGGCAAAGGGTTTAAAGTTAAGTTTTCTTGTTATCTAACAAGTGTGAATGAACTTGTAAGAAAGTCCTAAGTGTTCTTAGGCAAAAGTCCTAGTGAATTCTAGGCAGGTGAAAAACCCTAGGGGGAGGTAATCATAGGTAAAGGAAAGTCCTAGCTGTGGTTAGACACGAAGTCCTGATCCGGGAGATTTGGCAAAGTCTTGGCAGGTCAAGCACTTTGGGTGAAATCCTAGAGTCAGGGACTCTAGGTGAAAATCCTGGTAGTTGCGGACCAGGTGAAAGTCTGGACGGGTCGTGGAGCGGACGTCCAGCATAAAGACTTAAAGTCTCGGGCGGTGAGCAAAAGTCCAGTCGATTTGAAGGACCGGTCTGGCAAAAAGTTAACTCTCCTGAGAGGAGTAGGTGAGGGCGCGTTCCTCGAAAGGAATAGTAGAAGATGGTTCGACCTAGGGTTTCTAGAGGAAATCCAAAAGTCAGAATCGGACCGTCCGAAGATTGTCAAAAGTTAGCTTTTATATTACTTTATTATTTGCTGTTATCATAACTCTGTTTTGCAATAAACTAACACTTTTTTAGGGTTTGATTTTACCTCGTTCGATCGACTGAACCCCAGAACAAAAGGATCAGACTTGCAACTATTGGAACCCGTGGTAATTTTGATATGATCAACCAAGTTGAGTTAGGTCCTTTTGTTTTTCATCCTTATGTCTAAGTGTACAGGAGCTTAGGAACACAAGAAGTCAAGCAGAAGACGCAGTTAGTGGAAGGATGGCACGGGAAGGGAGTCGACAAGCTCGGTGCATCCGAGGGACGAAGTTCTGCTGAAGAGTACATTAGTGGACAAGAAGGGCATGCGTGACATTCCAAGAGATGAGAAGCCGAAGCGGAAGCCTGCTCGAGGAGAAGACCGGGAAATGGGTTCGGGTGAGCCCTATCTCATATGACCACGATCATATAGGTAATTCACCCCCCCCCCCCCCCCTCTTGCTAGCCCCGCTGTGCCAACAAGTGGCATTAGAGTCCAACCGCCTCAGAAGGACTAACTACCGACTGAAGCACCGAAACGATGGTCGTATCGACAATTTAGCCACCAAAGTTTGAAGGAGAATTTGCATCTTGGAAGAAACGCATGAAGGTATTTTTTAAAATCGATTTTGAATTATTGTTAATATTAAAATATGGATTTGTAATACTGAAGAAAAAGAGGAGTATCAATGAACCAAAAAGGAGCAAGCAGATTTCGTGGCAAATGAACAAGCTGAATTCCATCTACTTAGCATGCTACCTCCGCAAGAAGTCAACAGAATCAGCACCTATGAATCAGCAAAGGAACTTTAAGAGACGTTCCTAGAACTACACGAATGTACGTCCGAAGCCAAACTCGTAAAATGGGACCTACTCCGAAATCAAATAAGCAATCTCCGAATGGAAGAAGGCGAATCAGTTGCTCAACTACACAGAAGAATTAAGGAGCTAATTACTGGTTTAACGAACCTCGAAGAAATGGTAACCAATCGGGACACGCTAAGGTATGCTTTAAATACGTTCCCGAGAACACCAGAATGGGCATCTATAGTACACTTCTATTATATCTCCAAAGATCTCGAGGTGAGTACTTTAGAAAATCTTTTCTCCACTTTCGAATTACACGAATCTTGATGTGCATGACAAAGGAAGGGACCGAGTCAGAATATTACCCTAAAGACAAGAACGGATGATCCAAACTCTAAAGAGTCAATGGATGAAGACAAAATGACTTTAATGGTAAGGAAATTTAATAAGTTTATTCGATCTAATAAGTTTAAATCGCAGAAGAAAAAGGATTATTGAAACAAAAGGAAAGTCCGATGCTACAACTGCAATGAAGAATGACACATTAAGGATGAATGCCCCAAACTAAAGAAGAAGGAGAAAGATAAGGGCAACAGACCAAAATACAATAACTTGAAGGTCATATGGGATGAATCATCATCCTCTAAATCCGAGATTGAGGCCTTCCCTGGACTAGCCCTAATGGCAAACCATCAAACAGAAGATGAAAACAGCTCAGAGATGAGCATCGATGAAGGGGGAGGATCATCAAAAGAAAGCTACGATGAAGGGGGAGCATCATATCACGAGCTAAGTGAGGTACATGCACTATCTCCCAAACAGTCTTTTAATTTTATCAAAATACTTTCTAAAAATTTATACAAATTAGAAAAAGAAAGTATTGATTTAAAAAGACAATTAGCCAATGCATGCCCTCTAGAATTGTATGATAATTTAAAATTAGAAAATGAAAAATTAAAGATAGAAATCGAAAAATTGAAAAATGACCATGCATGCTTGAATTTGAATAATTGTCAAAAATTTAAAATTAGAAATCATGATAGGATAAACTGATATTTACGATTTCACAGGAGTCAAATTAGAAAGATCCCAAGAAATTATGTACCTCTAAAATTTCTAATTAATCCAGTATGAAGGAACTTATATTGGGTTCCAAGATCATGCTTAGACTATAATTCTTTTAATTTTTAAAAGGGTAAAATGTTAGAAAGGAAACTAAATATTAATTTCTTTAAAAGATTTTGTTTAAGAAAGTGGTTGTTACTCCAATATTTAAGAAGATCTACTGTCTCGCCACAGCTTGGAAGCCAATTATTTGAATAAATGTTTAATTGACTAACTAACAAGTTAAAGTTTTTTTATGTCAAAGTATGTCTTTATGAATTTTTTTGAAAAATTGTTCAAAATTATGTTTAAAATTATTGAATTATTTTTTAACTACCCCTAAAATTGAATTTCAAAATTTTCTAACTTTCTATGTTACTTTTTTCTATTTTTTGATGTGATCAAAGGGGGAGGGGGAGGGGGAGGGGGGAGGGGGGAGGGGGGAGGGGGGGGATAGGTATAAGTTTTGAGGGAGTGAAGGACATTTTTTTCACATTTTATTAGTCCAACTTATCACATTAAAAATGCATTTTAATGCTTAACTTAATTTTGCAATTTCTTTACAAAACTTATGTTAGTGCAATTTTGTTTTTTTTTTTTATCGTAACTTGAACTTGGGTTGATGCACATCAAAAATGGGGAGACTGTTGGACCCCGTGATAGTTTTGATGTGATCAACCAAGTTGAGTTAGGTCATGTTGTGTTTGATCTTTGTGTCTAAGTGTGCAGGAGCTTAGGAACACAAGAAATCAAGCAGAAGACGCAGCTAGTGAAAAGGATGTCACGAGAAGGGAGCCAACGTGCTTGATACATCCGAGGGGCGAGGTGCTACGGAAGAGTACACCGGTGGATGAGAAGGATGTGTGCGACGTTCTGAGGGACGAGAAGCCAAAGCGGAAGCCTGCTCAAGGAGTAGACTGGGAAATGGGTTCGGGTGAGCCCTATCCCGGATGGCCACGATCACACAAGCAATTCACCCCTCTCTTGCCGGCCCCGCTGTGCCAACAGCGACGAGTTGATCAGATTGGACCAAGGGATCTGTCAATCGAACTCAGGTTTAGTCGATCGAACCGAGAATGATCGAGCCAAGTTGATCAGATCAGATAAGCTAGCGCGGTTAGCGGATCAGTAGATCGAATGGAGGGATCAGTCGACCGAACGAAGACTTCTATCCGAGCAGCAGAACCTAGACGGGAAGTTGGGCCGATTCAGGCAGGATCAGTCGATCGATCCGAGGGATCAGTCGACAAATCAGAGTCGGGTCAAACCTGATCCCGAGATCAATGGATTTAGATCAGGTCTAAGGTGGCTATAAAAATAAAGTCTCAACCAATACTGCAAAATAGAGAATTGAGAACTACATACGCTCTTGTGTGCTGCTCCGAAACACTTCGACAACGTGCAACCGCTGCTCCAACAATCGACGAACTTCTACTTAACTATTTTATTATTGTTGGTAACAAAGTTTTTAATTGTACGTAATATCTGTACTTATTTCCAAATCTATAGTGATTGCCCAACGAAAACGATCAACGATCGTGGACCTTGGAGTAGGAGTCGTCAAAGGCTCCAAACCAAGTAAAAGAAACTTGGTTAGCCTTGCTTTTGTTTCTTTCCTCATTCCACTGCATTTACTTTGTGTTTTTCAAAATAAGTGAAAAAAATCATAAGTACTATTCACCCCGCCCTCCTCCTCTAGCACGCTACGATCCTACACCTTCCAATATCCTTTCTAAGTGATTGGGAGATATATATAATCACTCTTATAATGATTTACATCAACTCTTCCCAAGACAATTTCACCCCATCTCCTTCTCATCATTTTAATTCAACCAGATGAGTTGTGAAGGGCATCTGGGGTGAGCATAATCGCTATTTTTGTTACAATTTTAGTTCAACAAGAATGAGAAAATAGGATCTTTGATAAGACCTTGCTCAATCATATTATACTTGATAGTAAAAATTTTTGAAAGACTTTACCAAATTAAACTGACTAGATTGATGATCAATAACAATTAATGAATAGTTTCTCATTCCTATCTAATAAAGAATTTTCTCAATTATAATCATAACAATATTTGCAAGAGTAGCATGTATTACTAAACAACTCTATCAGGGCTTATCTGATACTAAATGGGTGTGTGAATTATAAGTTGTGGTTATTAATAGTTATACATTCATATTATGCACTGTAATTTATACTGTGTTTGTTGGTGTAGTTGTGTAAGACCGTTGCGGCCGGTAAGAATGGGGGGTTGAATAGCCCTGTAAAAATAAAACACAATCCTTCCCGACTTTTTCAAACTAACACTTGCATATAAAATAGAAAAGCAATAAATCAAAACAAAAAAAGACGAGGCACCAGATGTTTACTTGGTTACAACTGGGGAGGTTGTTAATCCAAGAAAAATGATCGCACTACTATCTCCTTCAGGCGGAGAAGCCTCTTTTACAGCAATGTAGGCACAGAAAGAAAGAAGCTAATCTGAACAGTGGAAGCGCACAAGCGTTGTTACAATTTCTGAACTGATTGAAAAGCTTCTGGACCAAGGCTATATTTATAGCCTTGGTCGGGGCGCCTGGAAGGTTCCGAGCACCCTAGGGGGGATAAATTTTATCCCCCAACGTTCAAATCGAGTCAAAGCTCGATCTGGTCAAACTTCACGGTCCGGGCGCCCGGAAGGGTTCCGGGAGCCCCGGGCTGGTCCGGGCACCTTGGACTGTTCCGGGCGCTCCGGACCCCCAAGTCAACAGATGTTGACTTTTCTCCGTCGGGACCTTTGCTCCGGTTCGGTCCACCTCAGTCCGGGTCTTCTACTCCGAATCCGCTCACTTGGATGATTTCTGCCATTCGGAAAAGAGCTCACCTGAACCCAACTTCCGGTCTTCTCGAGCGGGTTTCCCTCCGGCTTCTCGTCCCTCGGAGTCGCCGCATGTTTCCTTCTCGTCTACCGGCGTACTCATCCACACTCTTCGTCTCTCAGACGCACCGCGTGCCGTCCTTCTCGCTAGCTGCGTCTCTTACTCCTCGAGCAGTCTTCCGCTCCGGCTTTCGTCCCTCTGAACCACCGCACGCTTCCTTCTCGTCCGCTGGTGTACTCTTCCCAGCGCCTCATCCCTCGGACACACCGCGTGTCGTCCTTCTCACTAGCTGCGTCTTCCACTCGACTACCTGTGCTCCTAAGCTCCTGCACACTTAGACACAAGATTAGAAACACACAGGACCTAACTTAACTTGTTGATCACACCAAAACAACCTTGGGGTTCCAACAATCTCCCCCTTTTTGGTGTGAGCAACCCAAGTTAAGATAGGGTAAAAATAGACATAAAATATAACTAACTTAATTTGTAATTTAAGTACAAAAATAAGACAAGTTAAATTCTGGTCTACCTCCCCCTAGACTTATACTTTTCCTTCTCCCCCTTTAATCACATAAAAAATGGGGTCCAAAGAAAAAAATCTAAGGGTAAAAACTTAAACAATTTGAGATCTTAAAAAAATTTGTAATAATAAATAGTCTCTGAAACTTTTAAGTAAAATTTTAAGAAAAAATTTTCTAAGTGAAATTAAAAAAATTCTAAAAAACTTTAAGCAGAAATTTTCAATTTCAGAACAGCTTTTAACTTAGGCAAAAAGAATATCTTCTGAAAAAAAAAATTTAAGTATAGAAGAGAATTTTTTTAAGAGAAAAATTTTCTAAGTAAAAAATATTATATATATATATATATATATATATATATATATATATATATATATTTATATATATATATATATATATATATATATATATATATATATATATATATTAAGTAAAAATTTCACGTAAAAGTATTTTTCTAAGCATAAAAATATTTTGAAAAAAAGTGTTTGAAAAACTTTAAAAGCATTAATTAATTCTAATTTTAATTCTTTGACAGAAAGTTAATTAAACATTTATTTCAATATTTTGGCTTCCAGGTCGTGGTGAGGCACTAGACCTTCTTGGTTATTGGAGCAACAATCACTTCCTTAGTCAAAGCCTCATAGAGAAATTCATTGTTTAATTTTCTCACTGAAAGCACTAATTTTTATTAATATTTAAACTAAGCAAGATTTAGGAACCCAATAAAGGTTCCAGCCTACTAGATTGATTAAAAATTTCTTAGGGACATATTTTCTAGAGATATTCCTAATTTGTCCCTGGTGATATTTAAAATACCAGTTTAAATTATTAATTCTTCTAAAATTGGTTTTAGGTGAACATGCATAGTTTTTCAAGTTGTCTATTTGAATTTTCAAAATTTGATTTTCTAATTGTAATTTTTCATTTTCCAATTTTGATTTATCTAATTTTTCTAAAGGACAAGATTTAGCTAAAATTATTTTTAAATTTTTTATTTCCTTTTCTAATTTACAGCAGTCTTTAGTTAATAACTTAACAAACTTGAAAAGTTTATCGGGAGGAAGAGAACGTACCTGACTTATCTTGTCGAGCTCGTTGTCTGTTTCTCCCCCTGAACTGCTGCTTGCTTCCGACGTGGCTCCCCCTTCATCGATGCTCTCGATGCTCATTTCGGAAGAGCTTGACTCGCAGTCGTCATTTTGATGATTTGCCATTAGAGCAAGTCCGGAGAATGCCTCGACTTCTGACTCTGATGACGTATCGTCCCACGTCGCCTTTAGGACCTTTCGCTTTTGGATAGGCTTCTTACCCTTCTCCTTGTCCTTGTTCTTCAGCTTGGGGCAGTTATCCTTGACGTGCCCTTCTTCGTCGCAGTGGTAGCAGCGGATCGTCCTTTTCTTTTTCCCCTGCAGATGGTTAGTAGATATGGATTTACAAAGTTTCTTGAATCTTCTTACCATCATTACCATTTCCTCGTCGTCGAGAGAAGATTCCGACTCTGGTTCGTCTCTCGAAGCTTTGAGGGCGACGTTGTTCTTGGGCTCCTTCATTCCTGTACATCTTGACTCATGCACTTCAAATGTTGAAAAGAATTCTTCTTACAAAATTTTTTCTAAATCTTTAGAAATATAAAAGGCATCTACTAATGATGCCCATTTGGTATTTCTAGGAAAGGAATTCAGTGCGTACCTAAGCGAATCTCGGTTATTTACCTTTTCTCCAAGATTCGAAAGTCCGGTAATAATTTCTTTTAGTCTCGAGTGCAGATGCGCGACTGTCTCGTCTTCCCCAAGTCGCAGGCTGGTGAGCTGATTGCGAAGCAGATCTCTTCTGGCGAGCTTGGCTTCGGACGTCCCTTCGTGCAGCTCGAGGAACTTCTCCCAAAGTTCCTTTGCCGAGTCGTAGTGCCCGATCCTGTTGACTTCTTGCGGTGGAAGAACGCTTAGCAGATGGTATTCTGCTTTGCTGTTCACCACATATTCAGCCTGCTCCTTTTTTGTCCATTGACATTTTTCCTTACCTTCTGGAGCTACAAAGCCAGATTCCATTGTTAAAACTAATTCAAAATCTATTGTAAAAAATACCTACATCAATTTTTTCCAGGTGACGAAGTCCCCTTTGTATTTCGACGGGTGGATGCTTGGTCCGGCCATCTCGTTGCTTCATTCGGCGGTTAGTACTCCTGAAGCGCCTTGACTCTGATACCACTTGTAAGACCATTGTGACCGTTGAATAGCCCTGTAAATACAAAACACAACCCTTCCCGACTTTTTCAAATTAACACTTGCATATAAAATAGAAAAGCAATAAATCAAAACAGAAAAAGATGAGGCACCAGATGTTTACTTGGTTACAACCAGGGAGGTTGTTAATCCAAGGAAAATGATCGCACTACTATCTCCTTCAAACGGAGAAGCCTCTTTTACAGCAATGTAGGCACAGAAAGAAAGAAGCTAATCTGAACAGTGGAAGCGCACAAGCGTTGTTACAATTTCTGAACTGATTGAAAAGCTTCTGGACCAAGGGTATATTTATAGCCTTGGTCGGGGTGCCTGGAAAGTTCTGGGCGCCCTGGGGGGATAAATTTTATCTCTCAACGTTCAGATCGAGTCAAACCTCGATCTGGTCAAACTTCACAGTTCGGGCGCCCGGAAGGGTTCAGGGCGCCCCGGACTGTTCAGGGCGCCCCGGACCCCCAAGTCAACAGATGTTGACTTTTCTCCGTTGGGACCTTTGCTCCGGTTCGGTCCGCCTCGGTCTGGGTCTTCTACTCCGGATCCGCTCACTTGGGTGATTTCTGCCATCTGGAAAAGAGCTCACCCGAACCCAACTTTCGGTCTTCTCGAGCGGGCTTCCCTCTGACTTCTCGTCCCTCGGAGTCGCCGCGTGTTTCCTTCTCGTCTGCCGGCATACTCATCTGCAGTCTTCGTCCCTTAGACGCATCGCGTGTCGTCCTTCTCGCTAGCTGTGTCTCTTGCTCCTCGAGCAGTCTTCCGCTCCGACTTTCGTCCCTCGGAACCACCGCAAGCTTCCTTCTCGTCTTCTGGTGTACTCTTTCGCAGCACCTCGTCCCTCGGACGCACCGCGTGCCGTCCTTCTCGCTAACTGCGTCTTCCACTCGACTACATGTGCTCCTAAGCTCCTGCACACTTAGACACAAGGTTAGAAACACACATGACCTAACTTAACTTGTTGATCACACCAAAACAACCTTGGGGTTCCAACAGTTAGTACCCATAGTCAAACCTAAGTTTTGATGAATTATAAATGGATTAAAGTGATATGTGGTGTGATTTAAACAAAAAAAGGTAGATCCGCTACCTTAGCAACCCCCCTAGTGTTGGCCCCACAGATAAAGAAAGAGGTACATGCAGGTACACAGGCCATAGGCGCATAGTGGGGTAAACCCCAGTTTGTCAGTTCCTGAGAATCGACCCCTGGCCATTACGCCAGAGATATCATATGCCCACCGTCTGCGCTACACCCTGGGGTGATATGTGGTGTGATTTAAGCTTTTACCAAGTGTGCATGACTTGACTGAAGGATTTGACACCAGGATGAAATCCAACTAGATCTGTTGGACCTAATAGCTTATGGAAAGTCTAGATAGGTTAAGGAGTGGCCCGATACCTGGTGGAAAGTTTGGCTTGATCCACGAGATCTGACATCTAGCCGAAGTCCAGTTGGGTCTGCGAACCTGACAACTGGTGGGAAGACCTGGTGTGTCGAAAGAGAGTTAAGTGATTCTGCACGATAAGTAAGGTAAGTCACTGATAAGAGTATTCCAATGAGGGCGAGTTCCAATTAGGGACTTTAGATGTTGGTTCAGTTTAAGACCATTTTAGATGCCTAAATTGAGACCATGACTAGATCCTGGTCTTAGACAAACAAGATCTAATTAATAATGATATCTTATTATTGTGCTAACTTTATTTTTGCATGTTATACTTTATTTTTGAACTAACGCATTTTACAAGACTAAAGTAGCAAAAATCAATCTCGGATGAATAATATCTGAGGTGCCTCAAAGTTGATTAGAGGTGCATCAGAGCAGGCTTGGAGGCGCCCTCAAGGAGATAAAGTTTGCACTGTGAGGAGGTGCCTTGGAGTGTACCAGAGGTGCCCCTGATGAGTGCTTGGAGGCACCTTGGAGCACTTGGAAGGAGCCTTTGATTGGATAGATGCTGAAGTCTATGTTGTTTATCATGACTAAGGTTTAAGGGATTAAACTTAAGGTTGGAGGTGCCTCCGATGAGCTTGGAGGTGCCCTCAACACTCTTTAAAAGAAGTGTTCGAGCAACACAATGTATTCAAACCCTTCTACAAGCTTCAACGACTGTTCTACTACCTCGACTACGCTCTACCGCTGTGCTACTGCTCCGAGGACATCCGACTGCTACCGGAAGATCGACACTGACACATGAGCCCATTCAAACTCTACAACTTCAAGTGTTGATAATGATTTAGTATTGTTGTATTTCTTTCATACTTGTAAAAGAAAAGTGTAGACTGTTAAAAAGGGCAGCCTGGTGGACGAAGCTCCCGCCATGCGGGGTCCCGAGGAAGGATCCATTGTACGCAGCCTTACCCTGCTTTTTGTAAGAGACTGTTTCCAGGATTCGAACCTGTGACCTTTTGGTCACATGACAACAACTTTACCGTTGCGCCAAGGCTCCCCTTCCAAAAGTGTAGACTGTTACACTTTTTTAATTTCTGTACTTGTATTCGATTCCCTCTTTTGGCAGTTTCAGAATAGATTTATAGTGTATTGTCTGTCGATATGGTCCAGGGATCATGGTTCTTGGAGTAGAAGTCGCTGCAAGCTCTGAACCAAGTAACTCCTCATGTTCGTCTTATTTGTATTCTCTCGTTTCTATTTTCCTGCTGCACACTTTGTACTCTTTTTTTAAGTTTCTAAAAAGAAACTCATTTTTAAAAATATTTGTGATTCAACCCCCTCCCCCTCCCCCCACGTGTGCCTCAATCCTATAAGTGGTATCAGAGCCAGGTTCGCTTTGAATTGGTGCAACCACCAATCGAGCAAGGGTTTGCCTATTTTTTTCCTTTGAACCTCATTCGATTTTAAGTTTTTCAATCTAATTCAAATTGGTGCAATCATCTCTTTTGGATAAGTTTTTACAATGCAAAATACTCTGAATTAGTGCAACATCAATCGAGTCTTCTTATTTTTATCATCTCCCATACTACTAATCCAAGACCTAGTCTTGGTAACTTTTCTTTTTATCTTCAAGTGTTGTGCTAATCCAAATGGCCCAAGGCAAAGGATATAGTACTATTTGTCCTCCACTTTTTAGTAGGAAAATATCCCCTACTGAAAAAGAAGAATAGAGGTGTATATGAAAATAGACATCAACCTGTGGTTTAACATACGACTAGGGTATAAGGCTCCTAAAGATGAAGAACTGGGATTCCACTTGACCCAGAAAGATAGAACCCGGAGATGAAAAAATAAGCCCAAGTTGATTCAAAAGCCCTGAACACTCTTCAATGTGGACTATCCTAGAAGAATTCAACCAAGTTGGACCATTCAAGAATACGAAAGAGCTCTGGGACAAATTGATCGAGCTGTATAAGGGCACTAGTGACACAAAGGTAACAAAAAAGTATCTTTTGGTAAATTCTTTATTTTACATTAAAATGCAGAATGGAGGAATGACAACGCAGCTACACGCGAGGATCAAAGATATCCTCAACAAATTCATCTGAACGACCACTAGCTAGAAAATAGGAATGAAATAAGGTATGCCCTGAATTCTTTTCCTCGAAATGCACTGTAGGCATCGATAGTAAATGCCTACAAAGTTTTAAGAAATTTGTCGAAGTTAAAATTAGACAAGCTGTTTTATGAATTAGAACTACACGAGCAAACTAACTCCAAATAAGCTCAGAAAGGTTTTGCTCTTCTTGCAAGTTTCTCCAAAGAAACATAGAACCAAACTTGAACTAGAAATTGAGTCTGACTCAAACTCAGATGATGAAGAACACCTAGTGAACTTGGTAAGAAAAACGTTCACTAGGAGAAAGAAGAACTTTAGCAAGAAGGATCTGCAGAAGATGGTAAAGGCTACATCCAACAACAATAAAGCCAACGTCATGTGCTATAGGTGCAACAAAAAGGGATACTACAAGTACAAATGTCAAAATATCAAGGAAGATAAGCTAAAAAATTTCAAGAAGATAAAGGTCATCAAAGCGACTTGGGATGAGTCATCTTCAAAATTGGACATTGACGAACCAAAGCAGAACAATTTCCTTGCACTGATGACAACCAGAACGGAATCAGAAAGCGAGTCAGAACAATAAGACAAGTCTAAGTACGAGTTGAGCTACGAGTCCGTACTCGTTTCTGAAGGTTCCAATAAAGTACAAACTATATTAAGCAAAAAGTTATTTAAAATTATTGCATGCTTACATAGAAAATTATCTACTTTTGAAAACCGAGTAAATGTACTTAGTAAAGAAAATGAAGAACTCAAAGAACAATTTGATCTAAACCTAAAAACTAAACAAGTTGAAAATGTAAACTCAACTCAAGTTGTAAAACTTGATAAAGAGAATTCAACACTGAAAGTTGAAATTATAAATCTCAAGAGTTTACTATAAAAATTTACAACAAGATCCAAAAACCTTGATTTAATACTTGGATCCAAAAGAGTTGTCTATAATAAATCCAGACTTGGATGCAAAACCAGTTCAAATAAAATATTTACCTCATTTTTTTGACAGAACAAAAATCAAACCAAATCTTAGATTCCAAAAGCTTGTTTAATCAAGCCAGTAGGATAAAACCAAAATTATATATCCAAAAATAAAATTTACTACCTAAGGACAAAACAAGATAAACCTAATAAAACAAATCTAAACAAATTTAAAACATCAAACACAAACTTAAACTGCAAATTGAATTCTAACAAATCAAACTCAAGTTTACTACAACTACAAAACAAATTGATATAAACATAAAACTTGAAACAAAACCCAAGCTCAATAATTTAGGGGGGGCACCAAACTAGTTGGCACATCTAAAACAATAGTCTACCATGTTGGGTAATTAGGACTAGGTTAAAAGGATAATTTGACTTATGTTCAATCTAATAGAAGGGTGGGGTGAGATGATAGTACATTAGGGAAGCTTGTCTAGGGAGTCAAGTCGGGTAAGGCGTACCCTTGTTGATTTACTTAGATAAGTGGAACTAACCGAAGCTACCTCGCCACATCCTAGACTAGTTAGACCAAAATTTATCAATAAGAAGATTAAATGTTTAATTTCTTAAAAAGGTTTTATCTAGAAGTGGTCATTGCTTCGATAACGAAGAAGGTCTCTATGTCTCGCTATAGTCTGGAAGCCGATTTTGAAATGCACATTTAATTAATTAACGATTAAACTTGAATCTAGCATAAGGTCAAACTATCTTTAACATAAAATTTGAAATATAAATCATCTCACAAATTTAAGGGATACTTTTGATTGAAAACATAGATCGAGTGAGATAATTAAATTTAAAATTAAAATTAAATTAAAATTAAGATTAAGATTAAAATTAAAATTGAATTTAAATTTAAATTCAATTAAATGAAACTAGATTAAAATTTAAATTTAAATTTAAATTATATTATATTATAATTAAAGTTAAGATTAAAATTAAAATTAAAACTATGTAGGGCTCTGAGCAACGGGGCAGGTCATCCACCGGCTGTCTCGCTCAATCTAAATTATAATCTAGGTAGAAAGGTGAACCCAGAGGAGATACAGTTAAATTTGGCCGGATTCCCGCCACAATTCGATGTGTAAATTGTGGAAGAGGCCAAGAAAAGATTAGGAATTGTAAACCAAAGGATTTGTCATCTATTCTTACTCGCATAATCTACATAATTTTACCTCCTTAATGAACTAATATATTTATATATAAAAAAAAATCGCATATTGCTTGAACAGTTTGTACATAATTCTCTGGATATCTAAAGAAAACTGATAGTTCGAATCATTGGTAAAATCACTTACGATTTTTTAAGTAAATTTTATTTGACATTTGTACAGTAGCCGAGCTTGTTGTCTTATGTTGTGTATTCTTTTTGAGTATTGAATTCTTTTTAAAATGATAGGATGAAAGCTAAGTTTGTCTGACAAGGAGACTGTGAATGGGTTTGCCCGATCAGGGATTCTAGCTGACCTGTTTAACCCTCCAACAGGTCCCTCTTCTCCGATGGCAGGCCGCCGGCAATGCTGCCCACACACACGCAGCTCTCCTTCCGCTTCATCGCTATTCCTCTGTTGTTCCAGGTATCTCATTGCCGGCAGTGCTTCTCGTCGTCTCCGTCTTGTGCGAATTGTTCTCGTGTCCTTTCTCTTCATTTGGGAAGTAAAGGTTGGGGCAGGTGTTATTTGAATATCGAGTGCAGATTAGTCCCACATCGGAAGTTTTAATATAACATTGCTTCTGTTTATAGTTTAGTCGGCTACAGAGAACTGTCTCTTCGGAGACATCCGATAAAATTGGAACGATACAGAGAAGATTAGCATGGCCCCTGCGCAAGGATGACACGCATAAATCGAGAAATGGTCCAAATTTTTTTCCCTAACCTGCAATTGCCGATTTCAACTCGCAAAAGCTCTTCTCTTCTTTGATGTTTTTTTTTCTCTAATGTTTTTCCTCCATCATTGGCTTTTTACCCCCGAACCCTAGCTTTAACTCTAACTCCCAGAAGTTTTTTTTCCCCTTTCTTTGATGTTTTGTTGTTTCTATTTAGATTTCAGCATCCTTCTTTTTGTGTTCAAAACCCTAAATTGTGTTTTTTTTTTCATCATTGTTGTGCTTTTTGATTCTTCTTCTTGGCTCCTTTTCTTGAGTTCGTTTGACAATAGCAAAGTCTAATTGGCATATGGAAGCAGTAGATGGTGTGCTTAAGAATTATATCTTTTTTTAAAAAAAAAATCTGGAACGTTAAATAACTCAAGAAGAATTTTCTGTTGGCTTGCATTGTTTCTGTTTGAGTTAGAATTCCTTTTAGATTCTTAGGATGAGCGTAGGAATTGGACAACTGTGAAATGCACAACCTCTGCCTCAATTAAGTAGAACACTATTGACGTATCTTGAACAGTTCTGAAACAAAATTATCTGCTGACACCAATGACTGAAAAATAACTAAAAACAGGACAAACCAAGAAAAAAAAGAAACTGAATCTTTTGTGAAACATGAAGTATATTCATATTTTATTTACTTCCAAATTTCTAATAGATTATGTTGTTTCATTCAAATGAGCGGAATTACTTATCGTTAAGCTCTTGTGTTTCTTATGACAGATCTTGTGAAAGCTGGTGATCGTTCATTTGAAATAGAAGCTGCAAACACAGGAGGAACCACTTGGATTTGAAAACTCATTGCATCTCTTCCTAGAGTCTTGCTGAAAGGTGAATTTTAATTGGGAATGAATATTTGGTTTCAGGACTCTCAGGCTTGACTATTATGTGTATAAGTCATGCTAGGTGAAATTGTTTCATTTAGTTCATGCCTTTTATATTCAGACACTACCAAGTAATGGAATAAGAAAAAGAAGTTTCCATGTGAATCTACTTATTACCATTTCATCCAATATTAACTTTGATCGCTCATCTACTTCAATTTTGTGCTCTTTTGACGTTGAAGATTGTTTAATCCCATCAAAGCTTACCGGCCACCACTAATACTTGATTCTTCCATTGAGCTACAATTAATAAGTTTATCTTCATCATTTTCCCATTATTTTTTAGGCTGTTAATTAAGCTAAGTATTTCTCGCGACTGAAGTTATATTGCTTAATTAGCAAGCTTGAATCCGGATTTGTGGAGTTTTTCCATATTTGTTTTTATGATCTATAGCTGTAACACCACTCTAGCATAGATTGAATGTTAATGATGTTCATGTGTGTCTGTCTAAAACTTAGAACAAACTAGGACTTAAGTATCTGTTAGGCAGCCAATATGAAAGCATCAAGATCAGTTTTGGTTTATCGGAATACTGATTTGAAAACTTCTTGTTTAGTCAATGTGCATGTTCAATGTTGCATCTACTAGTTTATGAACAAACATCTATTCAACTAGGACTGTAGGGGTTCTGGAACAGGTTTGGATTCAAGAAATCAGTATACCATATCAAGCCAAGCGTGAAGATGACCGAAACTTGTAGGCATATTGTTGTTCTAGAAAGGAAAGGAATGCTCTATTTAACTGCTCTAAACTTTACCTTTCCATGTACATGTAGTGGTTGTATGTTATTACTCTCTGGCCAATTTGTTATATCCATAGTTTAAAAAATTGGTTGAGAAAGTTTAACTGAAAAGCTCCAGGTGGCTAGCTCATAAAATTTTTTGAAATATCTGATACCTCTAATAGTGTAAATTTTATTTATGATATTCTCTGGCTCGACCGATTAAATCATTGAATCAGCAGATCCTTGATCCAATCTCCAAATTAATGCTTTCTCTATAGGAATGTGAATGATTTGATATTGAAACTAGGAATGGTTGATTGAATATCATCAAGGATGAACTTATTGCTCCCTTTGTTTAGTAACTGCTTAAAAACTCTACTATTCAAGTTTCTACTAGATTTAATCCATTAATTGATTGTCTCACACTACATGAATGCTAATATTATCAACTAGCTTTTTGTGTGAAATTCACCAAATAACACCTGGAGTGTGTGTGATCAATTGAAAACTTGCTTGTAGGAATGAAGAAGGGTAGAGGGCATTGCATCCTGCCATAACTATGCAGTTAAAGATAATTAACAAACATGCGATCCGAGGTAATTAGGAAGATTGTCTTTGTTTAGGATCCAATGCATCAGTGCATCTACTATAACTATCAAAATGTAAGGTGTTGAAGTTGGTTGGATAAGGTTTATGCCATCAAGATCACTTTAGATATGAAAAACAAAACAAAAGAGGGATTCCTAGATTTTTTATACAAATATATATATAGTTAGATTTGTCGTGCTGAAACGTTGTGAATTTACAGAGCACCTTTTACGTTGAAGATTGTTTAATCTCATCAAGTGTTACCACCTCTAGATTAATTTTGCCACCTGTAGATTTATAAAGAAATATAATTAGCGTGCAAAGTGAATTCAGAGGGCACGGGCTTCTTTGCAGAACTTTTAGAATAACTTAAAAGTAATATTGAAAAAAAGAAAAGTTCAATAGTTATACCTATTGTTCCATTCAAAACATTCCAGTTCATAAATTATATGTTTTTTGATTCAATAAATTTAGAAAAAGGAAAGTGATATATTTATCTACTTTAAACTTTACAGTGCACACAATTGGTCTGTGCTATTACTATCTGACTAATGTGTTGATGTCCTTCGTCTATGAACCTCTAACCATCTCATGGAATTCCTGGTAAAGGAGCCACCATCCATTTTTGATACATTAATTACATTTCTATGTAATTCCTAATTTTTTTTTCCTTTTGTTTTATCGTTAGTTTAACAGTAGTTTTCAGTCTATTTTGCCTAATTACTAAGTAGAGGCCTCTTTTTCCAAATAATAGCATATTTAGTTTTAAATTAATAGTAATTAATTTTGAGCATTAAATATATTTTATTATATCTGAGTTCATACATAAATTTTGATATACTTTATTTCCACACTTTAATTCATTTATAAAAATTCTTTGAAATGTTTAATAATTCTAAAAGTGAATTTTATTTATGATATTCTCTTCTACCAATCGAACTATCAAAGAAGTTGATTTGTTGATTTAATCTCATTTGTTCCCTTTAGATAATTCACACATTCCGATATTGAAAAAAAGTTCTTTTAGCCTAAAATCCCCCTTGAGGCATTGTCATTCATTGAAATCCTTTGGTGGTGGGGATCACTCATACTGTCTATAAGCTTGGAAGATATGGTTTCTTAGTTAATTTATTTCAGGTATATTGATCAAGAATCCATCACATATTTGCAAGAAGAATCAACTATGCCAATGTTAATTGACTTTTATATCATTAGAAAAATGGTAATCAAGGACTTAAGCAGTTGCTACTGCTCAAGCAACGAAAGCTGCAAAAAGTGGTGAGCATAGCAGAGGTGCTCAGTGATGCAACATCCAGAGTGGAAATGGAGGTGAAAAGTAAGAGATTTAGCTGATTATACTTGGTTCTCTTCATTTATGAAGGCTACCGGTTTGGAGAGAGAATACTTGTGTTGTCATTTAAATCCCATCAATTAGCGGGGACGTTAAGGGTGGTTTATATGTGAAAAACTCATGTTTTTGTCTCCTGTCTTATGTTGCCGCATGGGAACCAAGATATCCATCTTTTCTCGGCATAACAAATTGGATAAACTCACTAGTTATTACCGTAACGATTTATTCAAACTGTTTCATCTTTTCTCATTAATTTAGAGTGATCTTTGTGTAGTGTATGCTAGCTATTTCTTTGTTGAATAGGTGAAGATGCTGACATTGGCAAAGAATGACGAGTAGGGATGACAATAGGGCAAGGTTGTCTTTTCAGTTCTCATGTAAGTTGCTTCTATGAAAGTTTAAAGATAACTTATTTTCTTTACTCTATAATTGCTTCCTGTCCCTGTTATTTTAATTTCCATGTGCTTATTTGTATTTTGGTCTATTTCTGTAAGTTTTTGGTAATTATAGACAATAGAGCATGCAATTCATAGTAGTATTCTTGCCTAAATGTTTGATCACACAAACAAAATATTCTAGTATATTAGACTGTTCGAGAGATCTAAATCTATGTTATCTTACGGACCTAGTTAAAGAAATTAGCCGAATATGCATCCATTCTCTAACCTATGTTGGATTAGAATAGGAGTATCAACGTAAGTATCAATCTAATTGTCCACACTCATATTTTTACTTTTTATGTTTTTGCACATGCTCAGTGTGAGTGTTGGTGTCCAACTTGGTGTCACCTAAAGTGTTGCATCTGATGTGTGGACAAAAATAAAGTCAGAGTATTAGAGGCTCCATTCATCTTGCCTAGTTATGCTTTAATTTTGTTACTGGTACACAACTAAGAATCATATGGATTAGTCTACATCAAAGATAAGTCATCTCATAGATTGACAGTGGAACAATGTAAGAAGACAACAGACTTAACCTACAAATGACAGAGTTGACTTTACTAGTGAGCCATGATTTTTTCCCAATAAATTTCATGTATATCTATTTGCACATCTATTGCATGCTTTCCTTTCACTAAAACATTAGGTTATATATCAAGAAAAAAACACTTAGTATATAAGGTTTTATTTGAAAAAAAAAAAAAAGAGAAAAAAAGTAGATTTATAATCTCAATATTAGTGATGTAATTCATTGACGGTTTCTCACTCTAATACCAATAATTTTTCACATTAGTTGAGAGTTACCAAACAGAGAATGAAGATGTGTGTAAATCAGTCCCTTTTTTTGAAAAGAGGTCGTTGTTCGACTTTGGCCTGTCAACTCCTTCACAGCGGTATGGTACACAAACATTTCTGATCTACTTGTACTTTCCAATGGAGTTCAAATTATATTCTGCGCATAATGCTAACCTGTTTGACTTTTTTTCCTTATCTCAGATGAGCGCACACAAGGATTCTTTACCGAATTAAAATTCTGAAGCAGGCAGAGGGAAGAGCTGGTACGTCCTTGTTATTATCAGCATTTTGAAGATATATATATACACACACCTTATCCTTCTTGTAAACTATCAGCATTTTGGTTCCATAAACGATTGCCGAAGCAAGGATCTAGGAAAAGTGACCATAGGAAGCACAACAGTGAACTGTTAGCTGGAAATTGCTTGTCACGCCATTGAGATTTTGAAGGCAAATTCCGATTCTTCATGATTGCATTTATTTTATTGTTAGTAACAAGAACCTCTTTGAACCTCTTTTTCTCATGTTAAAGCTGTTGTAAGATAAAGCTCATTGCATTGAACCTCATATAACATTCATTTATTTCCTTTTGGTACATAAAATGTTATGTGAGTTTAATTTGTATGTACAATACAACTTGTTTCAACGAAGATTGCATGATAAGGAGGAGAGTGTGAAAGGGTTTGGCCAATTAGGGATTCAAGCTGACCTGTTGAACACTCCTTCAGGCCCCTCTTCGTCGATGGCAGGCCACCGGCAATGCTGTCAACGCATACGCAGCTCTCCTCCGCTTCATTGTTATTTCTCTGTTGTTCCTGGTATCTCATTGCCCGAAGTGTTTCTCTTCGTCTCTGTCTTGTGCAAATCGTTCTCATGACCTTTTGCTTCATTTGGGAAGTAGAGGTTTGGGCAGGTGTTAGTTGCATATCGAATGCACTTTAGTTGATTTAATGTAACTTGGGTCTATACTTCGGTAGTTCACAAGTTTTTTTTTTCTTCTTCTTCCTTGTAGATTTCATCATCCTTCTTTTTGTGTTCAAAACCCTAACTTGTGTATTTTTTTCATCATTGTTGTGCTTTCTGATTCTTGGCTCCTTTTCTTGAGTTCGTTTAACAATATCAAAGTGTAATTGGAATTTGAGTAGATTGTGTGCTTGAGAATTATATCGTTTTTTGAAAAAATAAAATCTGGAGTATGAAATAGTTCGTGAAGAATTTTCTGTTGGTGTGCATTGTTTCTGTTTGACTTGCAAATCCTTTTAGATGCTTAGGATGACCGTGGAACCTCTGGCTTATTAAGTAGAACACTATGGAAGTATCTTGAACAGTTCTGAAATAAAATTATCTGCTGACACCAATGATTGATAAATAACTAAAAGCAGGCCAACCCTAGGAAACAACAAAACAAAAAAACTAAATTTCATGTGAAACATGGCGGCAAAAGATGAATACGCTCGCCCCCAGCGTTCCCGTCAACCTGCCCCAGAGTCAACACAGAGGAGGTAAATCATGGGCGGCTACTAGCTTTTGGAACAGTGACTAACATATAAGGGAGATATTTATCTCGATTTTGTCAAAATTCGAACCTCAGACTTCATGATGGTAACATCTCATGTGTTAACCATTAGACTCATCTAAGGGAACATGAAGTATATTCATATTTTATTTACTTCCAAATTTCTAATAGATTATGTAGTATCTTTCAAATGAGCTTTTCTTATGACAGATCTTGCGAAAGCTGGTGATCATTTGTAGTTCATTTGAAATAGAAGCTGCAAACACAGGTGGAACCATTCAGATTTGGAAACTCATTGCATTTCTTCCAAGGTGAATTTCCATTGGGAATGAATATTTGGTTTCAGGACTGTTGGGCTTCACCATTATGTTTATGTGCAGAGTCAATTTAGAGGGCGCGGGCTTCTTTGCAGAACCCTTAGAATAACTTAAACTAATATTGAAAAAAGAAAAGTTCAATAGGCAAACCTATCGTTCTATCGTTCCATTCAAAACATTCCAGTTCATAAATTTATTTGTTTTTTTATTCATAACACAAAAATTTATGTCATTTATTTGATGATTTAATTAATAATGTTAATAATCTTCATTTTAATTTTAAATTATTAACGTCGTTATGTAATGACTCGAAAACCTTCCACACATCTACGGGATTATGGTGTTGTGATAGGATATTCAAATTATCATTCAGACATCTACGGTTCGATCCTCAACTATGATGTATTTGTAGAAATTTTTTCTCTAAATGAGAGGCGTAACTAAAAGATGCTAGACTTCTGAATTGATCGTCACGTGTACTTCTCGATTTACTCTAATATCGGTGACAAATTTTCGTCAAATTAAATCAAATCGACTTCTAAGTATAGTCGATAAGACTAATTAGGCGTATTACCTCCACACAATTAATTTTATCAAATAAAATAATCACTCTAAATTTCATGGCACCCTTAAATCTGGAATAACGACTGTACGAGTAGTTTCATATTATTTTGCTATTAAATGAAATACCGATTTAATAGGTAACATGAAATGATAAATTCTTATAAAAGTATTTTCAAAAGTAACTCCGGAGATTAAATGACATTTTGCTAAAAGGAAAACTTAATACAATAATTTTATTGTTTTACAACGATAGTATTGAGCATCAGACACTGTACTTTTATCATGACAAATACTGAGTTTCACTTTAGCATGCAATTACGTTTACTGGCCGCAAATGCATGCGTTTAAACGATAAGCAAACCCTAACCAGAACAAACGCCAAACTTGACAGTTGCAAGCGAGGGGATAAGATTTACACATTTTTGCCTGCGTCCAACTTAAACAAGCATTATTCATCACGACGGCAACATAACTTTAGGATACTAGTAGGGAAAAATCCGCCATCAATCAATCTGCTGTCCAACTCTGTTCGACGATCTCACGCAGTTTTCTGTTGTATTCCCGCTTGTTCTCGCTGAACATTCGCGCAGCTTCAGAATTTGCAGGGGAGTTGGGATTTGGATCACAAAGCAGGGACTGCAGCAGTAATCAGTTACTGTTACTCTGAGTAGACATTCTGTAACTCAAACAGAATAAATTTTACAATTCCTAAATCATTCAATAA
Organism: Zingiber officinale; assembly: GCF_018446385.1. Classification (NCBI taxonomy): domain Eukaryota; kingdom Viridiplantae; phylum Streptophyta; class Magnoliopsida; order Zingiberales; family Zingiberaceae; genus Zingiber; species Zingiber officinale. The sequence continues at coordinate 22,938,230 of NC_056001.1, read as the reverse complement.
CTTTAAAAGACCTATGTATGAAAGTTATTACCACGACTCCCTGATCTTGGTGGTTTAAATCCCCCATGGTATTACAAAATATTCTACCAAGTGCAGGTTGGTATTAAGGGAACAAGGTAGTTTAACCAATTTATATAAGCTCTACATCTTGATCTATATCAACTCATTCAACTATCCTTGGGTACTATTCCAACTTCAAACTGAAGGATTCATGAAAATTTTAGTGGTATAATTTCCTGATGCAAACTGCTGATATACAACTCAACCAGAGTTACTCCAGATTTTATTTTCCAATCATATCCTATATTTTAATAGAATCTGCCCCTTAAGACATATCTGCGGGTAATTTGGCATTTAGATAAATCATTCAGGTTAAATTGCAGTATTTTCTTAATCATTCTACTTGTGCAAGAGGATAAAAGCAATAAGAAATACTTCTGAGAGCACATCCAAAAATGCATTCTTTGAGAACGCATGTGAAACATCTAATATACCCTCTCATAAAAACAAGTATTAGATCAGAAAATTTAAATAAAACTTTTTATCGAAAAAAAAAGCACAATCTCAAGCAGTTCAACTTGATTTCTTTATTGAATGTTAGAGGTCAATCATCTTTTTCATGCCTTAGATAAATCTGAGAAAAAAATTGAAACTATAGTTTGTATATGATAATGGTAGGATCTCAGTCCAAATTCGATAGGGAGCACAGTGTTCTAGATATTTTCGTATTTTAATTGCACTAGGTACCAAATAAGTGCATTGGCTATTGTTTGGGTCAAGATTGGCAAATCTTGCAAAAAATTGAGTCAAACGAGCCAGGAACTGACCATGCTAAGCTGCTCTATGCAAATTAGCCACGCACCATTGCAATTTTTTGCATATTATACAGATGGCAAAATCTGAGGTGGTGATGGTGTTTAGGCAACTCTAGATGGAACAAAGGATGAAGTGGTGATAGTTGAGTCCGCAAGATCAGCATGGCAGGCCTTCAATGCAATTAACCCATATCGGGTGGAATATAAATATCAGATTAAATATTTTAGATAACATATGGTTCAGTCTCTTATCGTGCAACTTGCTCAGTGATCCATGAGAATATATCTCAACCACAATCCATTCTGCCAAAGATTAGGAATTGCTATTTTGGTTATAATAAGATCAAAAGGGACTAATGTGCTGGTCAGACTGGGTCCAGTTTGCAGATTCTATGACTATATTTGCTAACCAATTGACTCCGATGATCGTTTAGGTGTGTTGTTCAGACAAATTATAACCATGGGTCGTCGTCAAACTTTTGCATGTGGAGATCACAATAGTCCATTTTCATCGTAGGTGTGCTGTTGAGACAAATCATAAAAAATCAAACAAAAGCTTTACACAGATGATATCTGAGGCAGAGGTCTTCATCTAATGATGGCAACAACTCCATGTGATTCAAGAGATTTTCAGAACCACAGTCATGTTTCCTTAGCCTTCTTTCCCTACACGTCTTTCCCAACTAGTTCTATGGGCAAGTATTGTGATCAAGTTATGTTTGAATGGAGCTCTAATTGCCTTATTTTTCTGTGTAAATCTCAAACTAATCATAACTCGTGCACCTAGTGGATAAACGTGATGGGTTCTTATACAGTTCCTGTTAATCCCTCCTTGATTCACATCATTTTTCAATATATATTTAATCCCTGAAAAATGCTAAAGAAAGTTGGAAATTATAACAGAAGTAGGCTACCTGAATGGAAGTAAGAATAGCAGCAACGTCATATATTGGGCTCCACTGGTTCTGCAAAATATCCAAGCATATACTCCCATCCGCGTAAACTAATCATTTAGGAAGCATTAGCATAACAAAATGATAAAACCAAGCATAGATCAAAGGTTATGTCCTATAACATTTGAGGTAGGTAGTCCATTAATTATTTTATAAAGACAAAAAGAAAAAGGAACCAAATGATATAATTTGAATACATGGCGTCAACAAGTTGTGCTCGAGCCGAGCATGGCAGGACCCAGCTGGCTAGTTTAGTTGTTGTGTAAGGCCAGATATGGCAAGCCACATCGTTGGCTATTGGTGACATCACACTAATCTGCTCAATATGGGCATGGGTTCAATTGAAGCATGCCTATGTTAGCCTTACACCCACAAGATAAAAATTATTTTTAAAAATAAAAAATAAAATCAAAAGAAGCAAATTATAAAAACAATAAAATATTCAAAAATAAAAGTCAGAAAATATTTTTAAAAAAGAAAACTAAAAAAAGTTTTTTAATTTAAGGAAAATTTTATATATTTACATGGAAAATACTACAACAACAATAATCAAACCTTATCCCACTAGGTGGGATCGGCTATTTGAATCATTTTATGTCATTGGGCTCTATCCCCTACTATATCACCATTTATACTTAAATAAATTTTATCTTATTTTATTATTACTAACCAAGTCTTTTGTTAGTTTTCCTCGTTTGATGTGCGTGTTTGTCATAATTTCACATCACCTAACTAGAACATTTATTGGTCGTCTAAGTGCATGTCTGTACCATCTTAAACGTATCTCTCGGAATTCTCCCTCAATAGATGCAACTCTGACTTTCTCTCTAATGCTCTCATTTCTTATTCTATCCATTCTCGTATGTTCACAAATCCACCTTAACATCCTTATCTCTGCAACTCTCATCTTCTGCTCATGTGCTCGAGTTATAGTCCAACATTCAACTTCATATAACATAGCAGGTCTAACTGTGATTTTACATAACTTTCCTTTAAGTTTTAGAGGTACTTTACGATCATATAAAACACTCAACGCTCTCCTCCATTTCAACTATCCTGCTTGTATTCTATGTAAGACATCACTCTCAATCTCTCCATCGTTTTGCAAAAATGATCCTAAATATTTAAAGCTCTCCGTTCTAGACAACTCGTCATCTTCTGTCTTAACAATTGTCTCATTACGTCTAATATTACTAAACATAAATTTCATATATTTTGTCTTTATTCTACTAAACCTAAAATATTTCCCTTCTAGTGTTTCCCGCCAAAATTCTATTCTAGTTTAGTATTTACTCTTTCACGTGTTTCATCTACCAAAACAATATCATTTGCAAATAACATGCACTATGGTACTGTACCTTAAATGTGTGCAGTGAGTTCATAGATAATTAGTGTAAAAAGATAGGGACTTAGAGCTGATTTTTGATGTACTGTACCTTAAATGTGTGCAGTGAGTTCATAGATAATTAGTGTAAAAAGATAGGGACTTAGAGCTGATCTTTGATGTAATCCTATTTTTATTAGAAATACTTCAGTTACTCCGTCTGAAGTCTTCACTCTAGTCGTTACATTCTCATACATATCCTTAATTAGTTCAATATATATTATGCTAACATCTCCCTTTTCTAGAACTCTCCATATAATTTCTCTTGGGACTCTATCATAAGCTTTTTCTAAGTTAATGAATATCATGTGTAGATCTCATTTTTGCTCCCAATATTTTTCAATTAGTTGTCTAAAAAGATATATAGTTTCTATTGTCGACCTTCCAAGCATGAACCCAAATTGATTTTCGGTCACCATGGTCTCCTTCCTTAATCTTTTTTCTATTATTCTTTCCCAAAGTTTTATAGTATGACTCATTAGTTTAATACTCCTAGTTTGCACAATTTTGTATACCTCCCTTGTTCTTATATAAGGGAACTAGAGTACTTACCCTCCGTGATCAGACATTTTTTTCGTTTTCAATATCATGTTAAATAATTTTGTAAATCATTCAATATTTTGTTTCCCTACGCACTTCTATTCCTCTATCGAAATTTCATTTCGTCCAACGGCTTTTATATTGTGTATTCCATTTAAAATTTGTTCTATTTCTGAAGTTTAAAATTTACAATAAATTTTTATACTCATTTGACGTACTTAAATTACCTAAGTTAAGTTGATCACCTAAACTTTCATTAAAAAGTTGATGAAAATACATCTTCCATCGCTCTTTCATTTCTTCATCGTTTACTAGTATCATATTGTATACATTTTTAATACATTTTATTTGAATATGATCTCTTGTCTTTCTTTCTCTCATTTTAGCTATTCTATAAATATCTCTTTTCCCTTCTTTTCTATCCAATTTTTGATATAATCGTTTAAAAGTTTCATTTTTGCTTTATTCACTATTTTCTTAGCCTATTTCTTGGTTATTGTATATTTTTTTAAGTTTTTCTTATTCTTACAAATATATAATTCCTTATAAGCTGTTCGATTTTCTTCACTTTCTCTTGTACTTTCTCATTCCACCACCACAAATCCTTACTTAGTGGTGCATGTCCCTTTGACTCACCAAGTACACTCTTAGCTACTATTTTCAAATTTAATATAATCTTATCACATATCGTATTAGAATCACCGTATATTTCACCCAATGCTTATACTCCTATCTTCTCCTTTAATATATTTTGTTTCCTATCTTTTAACTTCCACCACTTAATTCTAAGAATCATATATATTTTCTTTCTATTGATGCTACTAACCTATGTTGAGTAGTTAAGTTTTCTCTAAGGATGACCTTGCAATCATTACAAATCTTTTTATCCCTCTTCCTAACCATAAGAAAGTCAATTTGCGATTTACTATTCCCACTTTTGAATGTGACCAAGTGTTCTTTTCTTTTCTTAAAAAACGTATTAGCTAATATAAAGTCATATGCTATTGTAAAATCCAATATAGTTTTTCCTTCTTCATTTCTCGTTCAAAATCCACAACTCCCATGTACTGGCTCGAGTTCGGCTCGGCTCGACTCAAGCTCGAGATCGCTCGAGCATGTAGAGTTGAGCTCAAGCTCGATATTTAATTATGGGCTCGAGCTCGAATTTTTTTATTAGTTTTTAATAAATAAATTAATATATTATATAAATATATAAAAATATATATTATTAATGGCTCGTTTAGCTCGATGAGTCACTAAACCAATTATAATTAGGCCCGAGATTGGCTCAATTTCTAATTAAGTTGGCTCGAGCTCGGTCAATTTCGAACTCGAATAGAGTTTAGACCAAGCTGCTTACGAGCGGCTTGACTCATTTGCACCTCTACCATGTACCTCTCATATTCCTCATTTTTCACTTCGACGTACCCATTTAGATCACCTCCTATTAAAATCATTTCATTTAGTGGAATATTTTGTAATACTTCATCTAGGTCATCCCAAAACTTTGATTTGGTAGCTTCATCTAATCCTACTTACAGTACATATATGCTAATTACATTTATAATTTCTTTTGTCACTATTATCTTAAGGGCAATAATTCTATCCCCTTTTCTAACTACTTCTACAACTTCATCCTTTAATGAACTATCTACAATAATACCTATTTCATTTCTTGTTCTATGTACCATAACTTAAAATCCGAGTTCTCTATCATATTTATCTTCTCACCTACCCATTTTGTCTCTTGTACACACAAAATACTAATTTTTCTCCTAATCATCACATCTACTACTTCCATTGATTTACCAGTGAGAGTTCCTATATTCCATGTTCTAAATATTAGACTATTAGTTTTTCTATAATATTTGTTCTTGTCCAACCTATAGTATGAGAACCCTTGCCTATTTAAGGCTACGCTCAAGTTCTCAGGGAGATGTAGCGGTGCTTGCTTATACATTTTAGTCGGACTCTGCAATGCAAACTCTTATTTAACACTACACCCGAGTTCTAGAGATATAGTGGTCCTTGTCGAGATTATAGGGAACAACCTAGCATTAACACAATAGTTTACATTTATCATAGTTTAACACTAGTTGGTAACCTAATGCAACCCTATAAAATTTATAGTAAAATTTTATAGAGTTTTTAAAATTTTTTAAGGTCAATAAGGCAAATTTAGATTAAAGTTGATCAAAATACCCACACCCAAATTATTTTTGTAAATTAAGGGACTTTTGGTCTTTTTATTATTTTTATTGGAAATACTCCTAAGTCGACACGAATTGTATCTAGTGCATGGTATGAGCCCCTACTACTTAGCCTGCCCCGTTGCCCAAGCCAAGCTCAGCACAGCTTAAATTTTAGTAGTCATGTCGGGCATAACCCAAAGGGTTTGTAGAGTCACTATAGTACTAGCTTATTAACTAAAATGTTTACTTAAGTTAAAATTTAGGTAAAAAATCTTTAGAATATAATATTCTAAACTTATAGAGAAATATCTCGAATAGTTGGAACAAACACAACAATGATACGAAAAGATAGATCAAATGACAATACAAGATTACCTGGATTATCAAAAAAAAAACTATATATATATATATATATATACACACACTCAATCTATTGTATCATGCTTCTAGGAGTTGTATTACCATCAAGATATCTACTCAATCTATTATATTAGTGGCTTGACAAGGGAGATGAAAGGGCAAGAAAAGAAACCACTCAGGCATCATGACTTATATAAAGGTTATAGAGAGAGAAGGCATTATTTAGGGGTGTAAATGAGTCAAGCCGCTTGTGAGCTATTCAAAGTTCGATTCGATAAAAACTCGTTTGAGCTCGTTTAATGAGGCTCGTTAAGATAAACAAACCAAGCTCAAGCTTCACAATATTCGGCTCGTTAACTCGTGAACATGTTCGTTAAGCTCATGAATCAACTTTTAAATAAAAAAATAATAGTTTTAATATTGAATTTACACTCTACTTATGAAAAACATAGACAAATATATTAAATTTATTTATTAAAATAAAATTATAAATTTTAACAAGAATATTATAATTTTTTAAAAATATATAATTTAGTTTTTAATGAATATTTAAATTTATAATTTATAATTTATATTTATTAAACTCGTTTAGGTTCGATAAAAACTCGAATAAGCTCGTGAGCCATGAATATATTCGTTAAATAAAGCTCGAGCTCGGCTCGATTATAAACGAGCCAAACTCAAACATCCAAGAGTTTGGCTCGGCTCGGCTCGATTACACCCCTAGCATTATTAAATGTTTATTTAGACAAGTAGTCCAATTCTTAGATATGTCATGGTTGAACTCTCTTAAATGCTATGATAATATCAATCAATGGAAGATATTCTAGGATATTCAAAGATGATTCTATTAATTTGTCAAACCATGCTGGAGTCAATACTGAGGTACTCCAAGATTCTAACAATAGCTTTGATAAAAAATCTCTTACATCTTAATAATTATAGTTTTAATCCCTGTTCAATGCACCACTTTTTTTTGCAAAATTTACCATATAAGTGTGTGTGGTCAAAATATTAGTAACTAACTCTGGATTTTATATATATATATATATATATATATATATATATATATAAAGAGAGAGAGAGAGAGATTTGATATGCAGCGGACCTTACGCCGCACATCTCGTGCACACCTAAGAATTTTTTCCGATTTGAAAATTTGTTTGGGCTTAATACTATAACTCAACTCATAAACCCTAAAGACAAAACCCTAAATGAAATAAACGCAAGCTAAAAAAATAAACAAAAAACGAAAAATTATTTGATCCATAGCTTAACATCTTACTATATATATATATATATATATATATATAAAAGCATCCAATGAGTGAATTTAAAATACTATGTTATATGGAGCTAAATGTTAGGTTATGAAGCAAGCACAAAAGATAAGTTACAGAGATGAGAATGTTAAGGTGGATGTACGGACATACGAGAATGACCATGATAATCGAGGTTGTGCTTATTGAGGGAAAATTTCAATTGATACATTTAAGATTATATGAATATGTACTTAGACACCAATAACTATCTCAATTAGGCAATGTGAGACTACGATGATTATGCACATTTATCGAGGAAGAGGAGATCAAAAAAGACTTAGATAACAACGATAAAATAAAATTCATTTAAAAATAAATGAGAATATAGTAGTGGATCGAGCACGTAAGAGTATTCATATAGACGACTCCGCTTAGTAGGATAAAAGCTTAGTTGTTGTTATTGTAGCATCCATGGGTGAATTTGAAACCTAAACCAACATCAATTCTTCTCAAACAGCTAGATGATAGTTAACATCTTGGACTTTGACAATTTCTATGCAAAGCAAGCATAAAGAACAATTAGGTGCCAAACCTAAATCTAGAAATGCCCAAGTGAATAGCCTTTGCAAATAGTATCTCTATAATCACAAACTCAACCTCGAACTGATGACGCCTAAAAAATTTACAACAATAAGGTGATATAAACATCCTGAACTTTAAAGATCTATGTTGTAAAGGCCTAAAGGGTAATGAATAGTTAATGATCTTATCCGATGACAAGGTAGTCAAGACATAATTGTCTCTTCGCAATCAGACAACATAGCATATTTTTGATAGAAATAATCGTTGCTGGGAAAATTGCATCATGCTATACAAACAGTCAAACATCAAGGAAATCATATAAGATCATGCAGTATTATACTATAAGTAGCAATATCTGCAGTCTCCAAAAATTTATTTGTGAGGTGCATGTAGTCTTTAAAAATATATATTTTACAGTAGACTCACCACGAAGCTTTTCAAGAAAATGGGAACAAGCAACTTCACTTACTGTTGGGATGAAACATCCTAGAGACAAAGCGTACGGTGGGTGGCTTGTTTGGATAATCCTCAATAAACTGAAGTGTCAGTTTAAACGTGCCTGACCAAAGCAGATATTTCAACTTAAGAAGAGAGGCATGAAACTAAATGGCAATTGCAAAAAGGACATAGCAACGCTTCATGAATGGCATAAAATGAAATTGGCAATGCTATTTTAACATGACAAATAAATATTCAAACAAGAATAGGTTCCTCATTATCACCACGAAACCTGCCGGCACTACATGTTGATCCTAGAAAATTTCAGATTTTTAATCAAGTCATATTTAGTTATATCAATAGAGGTAATTATCGGGAAAGTATATTTGACTAATTATTGAGTTTGTTGTTAAGGATAATTTTTAAGTTAACTATTGAGAATAAAGTAATGGATTACTTTTTTTTTAACACCCATTGTTATTTATCATTTACATGAGGATAATTATTTGGCATGGTTCTCATTCTATAAGTCTTTTGTATTTTTCTTTGGTTATATACAATTGTATAATTAAGATGTATTTACTTATGTTGGTGCTTGTTAGTTATATGCTTGTTGGTGTGGCATAACTAGAATATCATGTCATCATGGCTACTCTTTGTGATGTTGCATTCAACTTCATCATCTTTGTTTGTGATATTTGACTTATTACTACAATAAAGCGTAGTATTGACTATTGACAAGACAAGTCAATATGAAGAGTGAGTTACGCTAAGTGAATAAAGGCTTCCAGGCTCCACCTATATCAACAAACTTGTTTTGCTCGTGTGTTAGTCACAAGTTATACTGATGAAACAAGTGCAAGTGTGATATTGGATGCACCATAGTCAGGTAGGTAGTGTACAGTCATACTCCTGCTGAGAGAATATTAGGTTCCACCCTCGGTCATGTATGAGAGTGCATGGAAAATCCAATGGTCTAACAACGTCCATGAGTTATTTTGTGGCATAGTTGACAGACACATATTAAACACGACCCTTATTGTATAAATGCATGACGACACAAGAGTTGGATTTCAATGTTAGATATCAGATGATTTTGGCCATTGCTAGTTATAGGTGGCGTGCTCAAATATCTAAATGGAATTAATGATTTTTGTTGCCATATTAGAGACACATAAGCTGTAGCTGCTAGCACTTGGTGCATTCTAATGTGTTTCTTTGGTTGTTAGGAAGTTTGGGATTATATAGAAAATAGATGATGCATGTGGTGCATTAGTGTAGACTGAAATATGCAAGCAATATAGCAACAATCCCCCTACTAATGACCCCAGCTTCAATCTTAGATGACTATTATCTGAATCAAATGCGCATTCCATCATCCTTGGAATTGATTTCAGTAACATACAGTGAATGGCATCCTTGGAATGTGTACCATCTGGAAGATCATCATCATGTCATATATGTCCTAACTATTTGGAGTTGGTTACCTGACCAACCTTGAAATTTGGACACACTATAATCTCATTATTTAACTTCTAGTCACAAATATACTAAATCTGCATTTTGTTGATGTGGAATTTTCCTTCCCTGTACACTAAGATCTTGTACAACTTCCACGCACAGATAGACTGATATAATGTCTTAAATGACATGTCCAGATAAATGATTAGCAGAGAATCATTGCTGCCTTCTAGGATTACATTCATCCCTGTACAGCAGGCTGGTATTACATCAATATTTTAGTTTTGCAATTGAAGAAATTGCAACAGAAGTTGACTGGTCATTCCTTACATGGATTTGTTGTGTTAAGTTGGAAGCATTCTGTTGCGATTTTATCATTGATTATTTGTCTTTTTATGTTTTTGTTTACTGAGCAAAACAATGTTAACATCCTAACATCCTTAATATCATAAGCAGTGTGCGTGGATATGTGTGAATCTTAAGCAAGCTATGTTGAAGTCTTGAGCGATGAGGTAGGTTTAGAACATTAATGTTTGTGTGTGTGTCTTGAGCACAGAAATGTTGAAGTCTAATATCTTTAGCATAACAAGCGGTAGGGTAGGGCAAGTTCAGAAAAATTAGTGTATGTGCGTTTGTGCATCTAGCGCATCTTGAGCAAAGCTATGTTGAAGTCCAATATCTTTGTAGCAGTTCAAGATCTTGAGCATAGTTAATAATGAAGCAAGTCTGGAACCTTAGAGCTTGGCATCATCTGCTAAGATCTTTACCACTCAGGCATAAGGCTTGAAATATACTTGGGGAAGGTGAGAATTGATCTTAAGACCTTGTTACTGAGAATAATTAACTTCAAGTTCTTTAGGTAAGAATAGGTCCTGTTTGTTTACCATATAAATCCAGAATGGATTATAATATTTATAAAACAATGATAAGTAAAATATTGGCATATTTTAATGTATACCATGACACAAGGCATAGATGTCGTTACTTTATATTATACTTCAAGTTGAATGAAACAAACTTCAGGCCTTAATGCTTACTTGAAAACAAGATTAAATAATACAAAAGCAAGATACAAAATCAACATGATCTAACTGTGCACTATCAGTTACCTCCATCCCAAGGTGTATCATCTGGGCTGCAGTTAATAATACCTAAGTATCAGTAATCCACCACATGAAAGTAATGATGAGACAACAAGTAGTTCCTTCCGAGCATACCCAAATATAACAGCATTCCAAAGCATAATGTTGTTTTCATGGGGAGCGCCACTGATACCGGCTGGAGGATCCTGTTGGAGCCTCTTGAAGTCCCTCATCAGCCTCTTCCTTGCAGGAGTCGACATCCTTGCTACCTAGAGGGTAGAAGTTTTGACGTCACAATCAAAGCATTGGAAGCAAATCAGGGAAAGCCTATAATTTCCTTTGTGCTAAATGTTAAAGCTAAGATATATATTAGAGGGTTCTAAGAAATCTTCGCTCTAAATCTTAATGAAAAAAAGGAAAAAGGGTATCAAACATAACCACTTGTGCAATATGTTCATTTTTTCCTTTGTATATGCCTACTATTTGTCCACAAAATCAAAAACATAAATCTTAGTTTTAACACCATTGGTAATATTAACAGTGTCATCGTTTAGAGGAAGAAGATGAGAATTAGAATACACTGCACGGAAGCCTCATGGAATCCCGGTTCCAAATAAATTACCTCTAGGCAACAAATTCATAGATCTAAATCAAATAAAATATGAAAAATCAAATCTTGACAGTGCAGGAGACTAATCCCAACCAGGGCACAACCCAACAAAAATCTATTTGGTTTCAAGGAAACCTAACAACCAAAATTTATCCATCGAAAATTTTCCTCCATGATCAACTACACGGTTAAATTGTTTACCACCAGAAATTGGGTAAGCCCATCGAAATTGAACATATACCATACAACATAACATTGAAATACATGCTCCACCTGCGACGCCTCGAGCTCAGACGGCAATGTATCCTCGCAGGTCGTTTCAGGGGGACGAATCAACTCCTCCTCTTCCCGACGGCAGTTACAACGGCACTACGAGAGAGAAACCTTGTACTGCTGGGGCAGTGCCGAGGGAGGGAGGGAGGGAGGAGGGAGGAGGGAGGAGGGAGCAAAAGAAGAGGCGAATCGAAGGAAATCTTGAGTGAAGATTTGAGACGCAGCACAGAACCAGGGCCCGAAGTATTTATTTATTTATTTTTATTAAATTTATTTATTTATTTAATAATCCAAAACTCCGATTAAATAGAGACAAATAAATTATGAGACATTTTTACCTATGGCATCGAAAAGGCCAGAGAATTTATAAAAGGACGGGATTAGAGTATCCATATTAGTTTTCATATTAAAAAAATATAATTTAAAGTAAAAAAATTATTTTATTAAATTCATATATTCATTTTTAACTACATTTTGTATCAATTTTTTTATTTTTTTCTCTCTCCTTTATAACATTTAAGGAATATAATTCATTCACTAAATTTAGATAAATACTATTTATAAATTTAAAATTTATAGAAGGAATAAGATAATTTTTTATAGTTATACCATTTAAAGTTTAAGATGAATTTTTTTTTCTGATAGAATAAAATGCTCTTAGCTTACTATGTTCTTTAATGAGAAATTTCAATTGTGCATACTGTTTCTTTTAGAAATGACTCTTAATAGTTTAGATTTTTTTTTCAAAACGTCAGATTGAGTATTGAATTCTTATACTTTTGCCCCTGAGCTGCCAAATATTACAGAATCTCCATTGAAAACATAAGTGGTGGTGTGTTTGATGGTCAATTTGTAATAGGTGCAAAAATACATTAAAAACCCGTTATATTAGGATAAATATCTTCATAATTTATCCTTTTTCAAAATGCATGAGCCATCTTAAAGCTAGGGGTGTCAAAAATGAACCCGACCCGACGACCCAACCCGAGTCGACCCGAAAAAAATCGGGTTCGGGTTGGGCATTTTCGGGTTCGGGTCGGGTTCGGGTTGGAGGGTTGACCCGGGTTGACCCGGGTTGGCTTAAATATAGGGTTTTGTGGGTTTTTTTAGAGTTAAATCAAATTTTATTTTAAAAATTTAGATGTTTTTATGTATATTAATATCATGTTTGTATGATAATGATGGAATATTGAGATAAAAGTGAAGAATTATAGGGAAAATAGCCCAAAAAAGTCGTTTTGAATCGGATTTTCGGGTTATATGGGTCGGGTTCGGGTTGATCGGGTTGGTCGGGTTCGGGTTCGGGTTGAGGTGTTTTGGGTTGAACTCGGGTTCGGGTCGGGTTCGGGTTGGGTTAAAAAAAAAAAAAAAAAAACTCAACCCGACCCAACCCGACCCGACCCACCCGAATTGACACCCCTACTTAAAGCCCACTAAGGACGACTTCACCTTTTGATGTATGTGTTTGATTAATGAGAATAGTTACTCTAAACCCAAGTGGTAAAAAAAACTAAATTATTCATATATAAATATGCAAAAGAGAAATAAAATAATTTACAGCAATAATTCAAATATGGTCATAAACCATGTGCTGTTTATTATCTTGATATTCATTTTATTTTTATTTGGTGGGATGACTCAAAATCTGTTATACATGTTTTTTAAAAGTTAATTTTTCCATCGTTGCTAGTCCAAGTTATTATATTCCTACAAGATAACATCTCATAATGGTGTAGGTAACCTTATTTCTTTAACTTTTCAGCGTATCTATGTTTGTGTTCTTCATAACTTAGACTTAAGGCTAAGTGTGGATAAATTATATTTCGAAAAGTCGATTAGCTGGATGAAACTTAAACATTTAGATTAAAATCACAACATTTTCACTGACTGCAAGCACAACCATTGTGCATCTTCCATTGTCAACGTTAACACTGAGGAGGGGAGGTTGCGTTCATTGAACTAATAGAGTACCCTAATTGGAATTTTGAATGATTAGGAGACCAAACAGGGCAATTGTTCAAGCGAAATCTGCACAGTTATGAACTATCAAGTTAAATTTAACTATCACGTAAGGAGACAGAGAAAAGCAAAAAGATGGTTCAATCATCAACGGAAAAATCTTGCATATCATTATTAGAAATCCTTCTGATCCTAATATTACATGTTTACAGGCACAATATGATGCAAAACTTACAAATGGAAAAAAGGCATCCAAACAATGGAAAATTTTGGCACACACAATCTACTAAACAACATGCACAGACCGAAGGACAATAAGGGTGGAAAAAACAAACTTAAACAAACATGGCAATTTTCAAATAATAAACAGCAATTTACATTATAGTCTGGAAGATCTCTTCGCACACCTTCATCAAAATCAGACACTAATCACCATTGTTCTTCAATTCATTCACATGACGAACTAGAATTTTCAGTCTTATCAGAGCAGCAGAAAGACTGTGGACCTTTGAGTGGATTGTAGTTGCTTCATCAAGTCAGGTCCTCAATGAAATTTTGATTCACGTAGGGAACAAATGGGTAAGATGCCAACATAAATATCAAATAATAGTGTTCCGAAATTCATGTTCATCCAAAGGGATTGCTTCCCACAGGAGCAAAGGAGTTTGGAGTGTTTGGTTGGTTGTAACTGAAAGACTGATTTTGACCAATGTTTGAAGTACCAGACAACACACTTTGATTACTGCAATGATAGAGATTACGTGGTATCAGTGCATGTAAAACGTGTTCTACGTTTCTAAAGTGTCTGCAATTAGAAAAAAGATTAGCCTAGTGAAATAAATGTTGGTCTCTTTGTACACGATGAGGGGGAAGCACATTCATGCTTATATTGAATTTCAGTAACAAATATATAATTAAGATTCAAAAACCAAAGATAATATTACTTCGAAGAATTTCATTCTAGTGAGGTAGGCAATGGACTGAAATTTCATTGATCAAATTATGCAAATTTCAGTTTCAGGAGTATTCAACTTTAGAGAGAGAGAGAGAGAGAGAGAGAGATTTATGAAGTTAATATAACTAATGAAATTTATACTTCCATTGCACTTTATACAAGGCTATATATTATTAGTAATCTCAAATTAATTTTTTAAAAAATTATTGCGTTAAATAATATTTTTTGTTCTCACTTTACCCTATATACTATTTGTACTAATCAATTCGACTATTCTAATTATAAAATATACTACCTAAACTTATTTCTTTTATTTTTATTATCTGTTAGAGCTACACCTAATTGTTGTTAAGGCCACAAAGTAATATAATTAGGATAAAATTATATACCTCCTTGAGTGTGGGGTATTCCATGTGCAACCTTTCAATTTCAAGACCTCCCTTTTAGTAAATTTATATATAGCATGATAATCTAGTTAAAAAGTGAGGTAACTTAAACCTTAAGACAGTATATTTAAAAAAAAAATCCATCATTGAGAAGGAGAAATTCTTAGTTAGGTTTTGACTCTTTTCTAAAACGTACTTAAATTTGCTACATGGAATCAATAAAAGGACCGAAGAAGATTGTGGAGAACTGAGAATAGATGGCCAATTACAGTATGATAAGTAAATCTGTCAGAAGCTTGATACGGGAATTGAAATCAGTAAGGACATAAGTAATCTCAATAATATCATACTCCTTAATAACAGGTGAAAATTAACACTAGTTAACAAAATAGAATTAGATACAACTAGAGAACTTACCCCAGAGACATCGTGGCATTAGTTATTTGTGGAGGCATGTTGTTTGGAATCTGAGACATTGCAAAGGGACCTAACGGTTGAATTTTAGATTAGTGTAATGTAACATAAAATTTACATGAATTAGTTGACTAGAAATCTCAAGTGATCATGTAATTACTTGGCAACATATTAAATGCATAGGGTGATTGTTGTGATGCCATCCAATGTGCGGAAAGGGCTCGAAAACTTGAACTTTGAGGTATGGAGCCTGGAGGAGACATGTTTGGTAATGCTCCTTGAAGAGGCGTCACCTATATCAGGAGAAAAGCAAACCATTAAACACACCCATTACATTAGTATGTTACAGCTACAAGGCCAGTTGATGGTTAGCCATATATGAAAGCTTTGCTCATACACCACAGAATATTATCCTATCTACATATCAAAGTATGAGGCAATTGCTTTCACAATGAGAAATGTCTAGTCAAAAGTGGAGCCAGCACATAATTCTGGAAATAAAAAAAATATATTCAAATTCCAAGGTAAGGTTAAGATTCCTTTATATTACAATTCTGGAAAGTAATGATACAAACTAGAATGGTTGAGAACATGTGATATGCCTAACAAAAAGGATGAAGTGGAAGTTGGGATGCTTAGATAATAGAGAAAATTTCCATTTCAAACATTTAAGCAATATTTAATAATATACACACTTTTTAAGTACTCAAAGTTATATTAAACTAATTTGCAAAAAAATGTTATAAAATTGTAAAAAAAAAAAAAATGTCTGCATTTATAAAGAGAGAGTAGCCGTACATATCACTTATCAAGAATGGTCACAGAAAATTTGATCATCAACATGTTTAAGCTTTGGAGAATATCTGACATTCAGAAAGTGGCAAATGAAAGTTGAAACTAAGTGCACAAAGGATTTCGAATGAGTATATTGATAATGTCAAAATTGTTCAATATTATTGATTGTAATTGTTTTACCTAATAAGTTAGGTGAACAATAACTATTAATTACTCTCCTGTGAGTATCAATTAGTGAGCAGGCATCAAACATTCTAATAACAACAATCCATGTGTCTCAACTATTTTGAGTTGGCAACATACATCATATATCATCATTGAACTATTTGGGGTTGGCTACATACAATCATATATCACCATCGGACTACATAAAACTATATGCTAGTAACATTTAGGTCTTCTAAATAATACTCCTCTCTCCAACTTTAATAGATTCAACTTGCCAACACATAGATACTCCAATTTAGTTCTTTCTTGTTGAATCATATGTTTGGAGTTATACCTAATTGCTCCACAATAGAAATAATGATCTTATGCATCCGTTTAGCATTTTTAAACACCAACTTTAATATGTGTTAACTGCATAAAAATCAAACCATAAATTATATGACTGTTTCACATGTATATAAATTTTTTAATTTAACCTAAGACACAACAATAAGCACACAAGACTTCAAAATTTTCTAGATTTTAATCACCTACGTTTTATCCTACAAATCTTACCTTCATCAATATTTTCTTGTTGTTTAATAATAACTTGCAAGGATTTCAAATCCATTCATCTTGCATATCCTCACCAATTAACTTAAAACATTTGCATCTTTCCTACAAACGAAACACTGCAAAAAGAAACGCAGTGGATAGAGAGGTAGAAGTGATTCCAATGTCCAATCTCTCAATTTCTTTTGGAGAGAATTTGAGGGAGGAAAAAGAAAAGGGAGAGAAGTATTTCTCTTTCCTTCTTTCATTTTGTTCCAGTCAAAATTGAACAGCTTAATTTTCATAATGTTTATCATTTAAAGTTTTTGAAAATAAAAATGATAAGATAATAATTCTTTGCTCCTATGAATCCCTCCAAGGAAAAGATGGGCAAAAAATTTCACATGTTTCTTTTCCCTCGAACAAACAATACATAGGAAATGATCTTTCCCTTCTTCTCTAATTCTATCTCCTTTTGATCTTTCCATCTTCCCTACTTTTTATTCCACCTAGGAAAATAGCCTTACTTTATAAAATTTCTTTACACAATTAAAGTTTTGAATTTATTCCCATTACTCTCTCATCAATTAGCACATATCATCAACATATATGAAAAGTAAATCAATGGCATTGTGTGCAGGCTTAATTAACCATTCTACTTAAATACAAATTTAAACTTTCATAATGAACCTTTTAAAATATTCAAAAAGCTAATAAATGAAAAAAAACTTGACCTTTCCGATATTTTTGTTGACTAATGAAAGCAAAGTCATGTAAGCAAATTTGTTCTGTGATTGCATATTTTCTAAGATCATAGAATAGGAAAATAATAAGCAAAAAAAGAAAAAGATAATCAGAAATATAATTTGATAATTATATAAAGATAAACATCATGATAAATGATTTTATGAAGTTTTACACTAGTAGATATCTGTCCAATGAAGTAGCCCTTTTCAGGGTTTGGAACTACAGTGGATGACATGACGATAAGCACATAGCGAATACATGATGTTTCACAGATGTGACATACTGAATCTTTTACCACTGTTGAATGTTGAAAAATAAAAGAGATATCATACCATTGCAGCTGGATCACTGGTAATATCAAATGGGTTCACAGATTTTGGAGATTGAATAATTGCCGGCACCACCTGGAGGTGAAAGGAAAAGTGTTAGTCTAAAAAGAACACTACACAAATGAACAGTTAATAAGACTCATATACACTGAAAGTTCATTACCGGACTGGTTGGGTAATACATGTTATACCCCATACCAGGATAGAGCCCTCTTTGACAAATTGGAGCTGATAGGGGTGCAGTTGGATAAAGTGAGGCAAAAAGATCCTGTACAAAACTAACAATTTTGAGTGATGATGGTCAATTTGCTGAAGTCAGTAATAAGATTGATAGGGGTGCAGTCGGATAAAGTGAGGCAAAAAGATCCTGTACAAAACTAACAATTTTGAGTGATGATGGTCAATTTCCTGAAGTTAGTAATAAGATTGTGTGCTACCTCTGGCAGTTCTTTTCTCCCACTAGACGTATTTCCCTCCAATGATGGTTGTGAAGAAACTCCCGTGACTGTATTTTGTGGTGCTCTAGTAGCAACTCTAGGAAGATGTCCAGCAGGATTTGCAATTGGGGTATTTAAAGAGCCTTGCCCATGTGGAGCAGATGGCAACCATTTCTGGCAAAAACAAAACACAACTTGCAAATTAAGAACATTGAAAGTAAAAGGAACTCTAGGTGAACAAAAAAGAAAATGCCTCTACCTGGTTGTTTGAAGATTCAATTCCAGATGCGTTGGATAGCTGATCAGTAGGTATGCTATCCATGGATGAAAATAATGGTGCTGGCTGTTTTGTTGCAGTGGGCAAGCTCCCACCAATACCAACTTTTGTGGGCAAATCAATTCTAGAAGGCAAAGTTGAAATACTCCCTGAAGGTGCTAATCCCGAAACTGATAACTGGGCAAGACCTGATACTAATGGGTTTGCATTAGGAGCCACTTGAGGCGCACTTTGCTGCCCAGAATTAAAAGCTGCCCACTCTCCCCCATCGCTAGCAACAGTGGTGGTTTGCTGAGGAACATACTGCTCTGGATTTGGAGCAACAGTAGGTTCAGGATCCACACTAAAATCTATAAGACTATCCATGTATGCCATCTTCTGCACTGAATTTGCATCAGCAGAGCCTATGCTGCTTGGAGATAAAGAACTCTGCAACATAGTAGATATAGTGTGAATGATCCAAGAAGATTTCTGAAGAACAAATAACCACATGATCTATGTATGAAATCAAACAATTAAGTGTGAGCAATGCAAGAAATAAAACATTCGATTGATTGTCAAAGTCCAGAAATTTGTAGCTTTGACCAATATAATGAAAAATACATGCATTCAAAATAGTGAAATATCTATTACTCTGTTCATTTATCTAATTCGTACATTAGCTTATGAGAATATTGACTAAAACAATCTCAAGTCATCTTAGATTTTGGCTACGGATGGGCATAAGCCTTATAGACAAAGTGTTTTTCTATGAGTTATTATAGACAAAGTGTTTTTCTATGAGTTACACTTACAAAAAAAAAGTAACAGTGCTATCAGTGAGAAAACAGCTTTGGAAGAGGGAAAAAAAGAAGGAAAATATCAAGTCATTTTCTATTAAATTCACATGGCAGAAAATATGTCTAGAGGGCCTGTAGGCGTACCACATTTACAAGATAGCAAAAAAGTCATGTTAATATCCCTAATTGATAATATGTTCCCTAAGATATGGCAATCACTTACCATCGTCTGAGCAGAATCATCAGCTACGCTGGATCCATTTGGTTTAGGAATGCTGCCAACCTGAAGTCGGGGTACCTTATCACCCAAGATATCGCTCACAGGGCGCACAGCCGGAGGACTCAGCTTACCAACATCTTTCTGATGTTCTGGTGATCTCCCATCTGGCTTTGGCATGTGCGGAAACCTATGCTCTTCAAACCTTCTGTTTTGGTTTCCATTTCTAACTTTGTCATCTTTAACTCTATCATCTACCACCTCAAAATGAGTCGGACTTCTCTTGATATCACCCTGATTGTATCCAGGACTCCCTCCAAAATTAGACCCAGGACTTCTTCCTCCATAGTTGGATCTGAAACGTTGATCATCGTTTCGACCACCATAACTAGGACTATAGCGACCTTCATATGGTGGGCTTCTGGAACCACCTCTATATGATTCTTCACTTTTGTTTTCATTATTATTGTCCCTATCGCCCTGCAAGCTCACAAATAATACAAATTTTAGTCAAGCAGATTTGACATGAGTAACTTTTCTGTGAACAAAAGTAGAACTTTTCAAATCGACAATAACTCCATCAGTTGCTACCTTCAGCCTCTGAGACATGTCTCCAGGCCTCTCCCCAGCATATCTTTGGTCAGCATAAACATGCTTGATGAACTCCCTGAGTCTATCAATGTTGCTGCAACTCAAAGGAATAGCAAACAGTTAAGGTTAACAAGACATGATAGTTCACTAAAGAACTGAAAGGACAGAATGGGCAGTAACCTGCTATCTGGAAATAAGTGGCGTTGTGAATCCCAGTTCTTAAAGTAAATTTCTCTTGCACGCTGTAGGAAACAGAGTACCTTTTACATGCTTAGAAAGAGTTGCCAAATTATATGTTTAAAAAAAAGTGAGTGAATACTTTCAATAGAATTGTACCTCATTCCCCCCTTCTTGAAGGGCAGTAACTTCTTGGGAAGAAAATTTAGCCATAGATATGGATTTGACACGATGGGTAAACTCCCGACTGCAAGGAAAAATGATACAACATAATATATCATATAAATAACGACTGGACAAAAATAGGAATGAATCCATGCAGCTAAAAAAAAAATGTGAACACTTACTGTATTCCACTACAATTTGTACAGATAAATGTCCAGAAATTTGTGCACACATATTGTGGACCCTGTCAAGAAATATACATTAGCTTAACAAATGAAACATAACAAGCAAGTTACTAGGACAAAACTGTGTGTTTACTCAGATGTTTGTGAACCCTTGGGTATTGTGGTATTCAATTTTTATTCAATTACTCTTTACCAGCACATGCAATGGTTGCATTAGGTTCAGCAATAATGATATCTCCTAACATAGCAAAACTGGTTGTTACAATTGCTACGAGTAGTTCAAATAGAATTGAACTTTCGATTGATCCTGGAACTTGGGATCCCATGGATGAAGATGGTATCGTAGACCCCATTGAATTTGATTCACCTATTGAATTTGATGAAGAACTGGATTCTAATTCTTATATACATTGTATCGATTCTTATCAAAGAAACAGGTATAGGTCAACTAAATGGTATTCTCATAGCCATTGGCGTTATGGATTTTCAGTTTGGGGGAGGAGGGGGGATAGTATGTGATCCATATTAGGCAAGAAAATTACTTGTTTCATTGAATATGCTACTAATCAATCTCTACTTACCATTATTTGTCATTATTGTGTGTGCTTCTGGAGGAGCACGCATGCAAGAAGGAAGTTTGAGCTTGTGTAAATAGCTAAAATTTCTTCTGCTTTATATGCACAACAATCATAGGACATTTGTATTAAATATAGTCAAAACTAAATATTAGAGTGTTGTGTTTGCCACCAACCAATTGTTTGTTTCCTGATTAGACACAAACTACCAGTGGGCTTTGGCACAACATAAAGTTGCATAGATTGGCAAAAAAAATTGTTCACTAGTAACCATTTTTACATCTTTATTTTTATCCACGAATTCTCCTAATTTGTTGAGTGACTTCAGATATGATGTTGTATGCATATCTGTTAAGGGATTCTTGTGAAGTCCTGGCACACCTTTTTGCTATAATGAAAGAAAAAGGAGAGAATGGAAAGAGAACTTAGGAATAGGAATAACTTAGTAACTTACTGAATGTCACTTTTTGTTTGGCAACCCATCATGCAGAATAGGATGAGGATTGATAAGTTTTAATTACCATAACCACTAAAACTTAGTTTTTGAAGCATTGTTGTATACTCATTGAATTCTTTTTTTTTCCTATTTTCAAATTCATCCTCATGCCTCTTCCTCCAATGGGAATAAAAGTCAAAAGGTCATTGCTATTTCTAATCTTTTATCACCATTTCATGTGATTTGAGATCCCAAAATACTAAAATCAAGAAAATTTCCACATTTCTCACTCCAATATACTATATCTACCCAAACAAGGCCAGGCTACTCTATGATGATGACTTGTGATTCAGTAATAATCTTCATTATTGTGAAAAAAAAAGGTCATATATAATCAGAGAAATCTACATATATGACCTGATTTTAGGAACATTATAAGAACAGCAGTTACCTAGACTAGCAAGTTAAGGCATGATACTCAAAAAACTTGAGAGTTGACTGCCTTATGAAAATAAAAAATGAACAGCATATAAAAGATAATGAGTTCTGTTATTCCACTATGATGCTTGGATGACCACTACAAAATGACATATGCATACAAGGATGTCTGGTATACCAAACCTTGCTTTACTGCAAGCTAGTACCAAGAGGCTTTTTAAATCCAGGACCAATAATCAAGTTTGCTCTAAAATAAATAGAAACCAAGGCTCAGTTTTAATGTGCTAGAAAATTACCAAATAGCATAAAAATCTAGATATTACTTCAGTATTAGCAGGTAAGAAATTAATGTTTTTACAGAGGTGTTACTTCCAGAATATATTGATTGTTCATGTAGACTAATTCTGCCAAAGGTTCATAGTTAACCTAACTAATGAAGATATTATCTGATGAAATGAGGTTGCATTGGTGACAAATTGAATTACTGTGGGGAATGGATCATAGATAGACTGGATGGCTAGAGAGGGAGCATAGTGCTTGAGCTGATAAGAAATTTTTTCTTTTGCAATACCAAAGCCTTAACACAATAGAGTTTATGTGATTTTGAGCCTACAGTTCGTACTATGGCCTACATATTCTTAAGGTGAGTCGGTCCTTGAAAATTCACTATTTTTCTCCTTACTAGAGCCAGAGAAACCTCATACAAGACCATTTTGCAATCAAAACAAATGGAAAAAACACAATGATGTATTAAAAAGACTAAGAGATTGAGGGATTAAACTTAAGCCCTGAACATAAAAGACTATAAAAAGTAAAATGAAGACAAAGTGTAGCTGTGGAATGGCTTTGTTGTTGTATTTTGAGCTCCCTTTCCCCTGTATTTATAGTCTTCAATCAATGTTTCGATAAGTTTCGTCCAGTTTTTTGTTAAATGTCAGTTGACTCAATTCTTTCACCAGTCTATCACGGGATTGTTCACCGCTAACTATTATTTCCATTTGACTCATTGGAAATCCAGTCGACTGGAAACCTTTTGACTCAACTCAAACCTTGTTAGTTGATTGTAGTGCATAAGATCCTCTTTAGACACTTATTTTTTAAATTCAAAGAAGAATTGAATTAACTTAATCCCTAGCAGTTGATTGATGATTATACTGAACTCCGAACAAAAATGTTTTATTCACAAGCAGTTAGACTGGGATCAACCTCCAAACTACCGGATCATCAACTACAATTCTAAAACACCATAAACACAAAGACTGTGTTTCTTTGTTGAGTGTTTTGCTTAAATAATAATCTACCTATACAAGTCATCTCTCATTTAGACTTGAGAGTTTATCTTTGCAACCCTCTGCCCACAAGGTCATAATTCCCTTGGATGCATTGAGCCCTAAACTCATTCCACATTCATGTTTCACATGTTTACCTATGTAGATTGTCTCCTCCAACTAAGTTGTCACCTCAATGCTCCTCATCATACGGTCCCTCATATATCTCATACCATCCTTCTTTGATCTCTCTAGCAAACCTTGAGCCATGAGCCACACCAACTTGACTGCACCAAGTCAAACTTTGCAAACTCCAAGTACATCTACCAAGTCACTACGCAACTTTATGCACACATCAATAATAATGTAACTTATTAGACCCTTTGCCCAACACATCAAAACATTTTAGTCAAACACGATTACTTAGGACATGACTGCACCAACACTTGTTACTTACAAATATTTACAAACATGTATATTTTCACTCAGGCAAGGATTTTCATCCCAACATTAACTCCACATCGCATATGAAAATGGTTATAGTCACCTATCTATGTATCTCAAATCAACATAAAGTGTTCATTTTTTAAAATATATATATATATATATATAATTGCACATAATCTAACACATACCATGTCTCAAGTACAATCAGAAAAATCATCAAGTAGTTTGTCCCTGCAATTTGGGATCAGGTACATGTATTTTATCTCTCCATTCAACTCTATACAAGACTATATTGCTAATAACATTTAGATCTACTAAATCAAATTTAATTAATGAAGTCTCCATTTACCTCCCTCTACCATCATACCTTCAACTGAAATCTATTCAATTTGTCTAAGTGTAGTATCAATTGACCACCTTTCAACAAAACCATATTCACTTTATTCTATTTAAATATAAATGGCCTTCTCCTTAGCACCAAGGGCATACTTTTTACATAGAACGTCAATTCACCGAAAGAAAGTAACCTCACCAGGTTGTTGCAATTGATGCACCTCCGATTGGCAGGAAGCTTCAAGAGCCCTCGAATTATCTTCTCATTCTTCTCGTCTTCCTTCACCCGGTTCGCCATCACAATTCCCCACTACCTCCTCGGATGCCCGAAATTTCGCACGTGATCCACTTCTAGATCAGAAAAGAAACACAAAAAAAATGCTCAAACTGACTTGAACGCACGCATCAATCAGGAGAAAAATGGGTATTTGACCAAAAACGAAACAAGAACGTCCGGATCTCGCAGCCATCCAAGAATTAAAGCCTCGAAGGCTAAGATCTAAACAACAATGTCATGGAGAGCGGGGGGGAGACAGTACCTAATTCGGCCTCCAAATGGATGGATTCGCACACGAGGAATGGAGCTGGCGATCGGCCAATCGGGTGAGATGGAATCGATCGAAATGAGGAGGCGGCGAAAGCCAAAAAGTTGTCCTTTTTTCTACGGAAAGAACGAGATGGTTTTGTTTTCTCGACGAAGTAACATTTCAATTTGACCCTTCAAGTTATAAATCTTCACTTTCTCAGTCGCAGATAAAAACAGTCGCCGGGTTTGCCGGTGGGCGACGGGTTGCTGCCAGTACGCGACGGGTTCAGCCGCTCACCAGATCAGCAGTGACCTGTCCGGACAAGATACCTTCAATTCACCCGGAAAAAAAAAAATACAGACGTGGCTCACTCTTACTGGTACGAAATAGATATTATTTCTTATAATATTCCATTGGGTATTTTATTAAAAATTATTTTTTAAATAGAGGATTTGAGAAAAAAATGTTTTAGAAGAATCATATTAAATGCATTCTTTATATTTTTATTATTAAAAATAAATAAATGTCAATTGCAAAATGAAACTTTCGATTGCATAGAACATAAATAGGCCAGAATTTAGAGCCAACTAAACAAGTAGAAATTACTAATCTTTAGTATAGTAGTAAAATTATTATCATATGACTTAGAACTTGTCTAAAAAATACAGATTTAAATTTTGAAAATAATATGACTTAGAACTTGTCTAAAATTTATAGATTTAAATTTTGAAAATAATCTCATATAAAGTAAGATAAAATTGCATATAGTATGGATTGAACCGTCTTTTTTTTATTATTCAAGAAATGATCTTTATTTTCAAAAAAATAACTATGATTTAGAATCTTCTATGTATAATCGAATGAGGTTCATGGAATTTTCTTGCTCAACTAAAGACTTGAACTTTTTCATCTCTCACCATGTGAGCTTTAGATTCACAAGACATTTGTGGTAAGTTTAATTTAGGCGATTATATTCTAAAAACATATTTCATATTTACTTTCAAATATGATTTTAATAATACCACAAATAGTTATTTTAAATTTATAAAGAATTTTTCATTTATCAAATAATTAATTTTTAAAACTATTTTAGCAAAAATATATTTGACTCGCCTAATCAGACAAGCCGATTAACTTAGATGAGTGAGGTGGGCAAGACACGTTGGACGATCTGATTTGTCTAGATGGAGCAATATGTTTGATCGAGTTGCCTAAATTTGTTAGGCCAATTGATCCATTTAGGATGGCCAACCAATCTAATTAAATTAGACAAATTAGGCGAGACAAACAATTTAGTCAAATCAGTTCGATGGAGTGGGGGCATGTTAAGCTAATTAAGTTAGGAGAGTATACCAAGTTGATCTTATTCAGCAAGAGAGTTGAGTTTCAACTCAAGGGAAAGCGGTATACATCGAGGAATGCTCAAAGTATTTGAGGAGAGGAAGATGACATTGAAGAAAAGATTAATAAACTCGAGAGTTAGAAATCTAATTTGAGAAGGTGGTGGAATGACTAAGGTGGAAAGTTTGAATCGAGGAAGAATCAAACATCGGAATATATATATATATATATATATATATATATATATATATATATATATATATATATATATATATATATATATTTTGATCCTGTCCAAATGCTGAATCAACGGACGTTGGGCACGTGACGCTCCCCGACTGCTAACGTGGATCTTCGACTGGTTGCACGAACCTCCGGCGATCCTGTACAGAAGTCGGGCCGGGAAGGGATTCCCGGCGGCGACCCTCCGACGCTCAAGTCAGGCAAGCAAACAGTGAAAAAAGTGGCTCCAGGGATGTTTTTTGCGCGTACCTCCGGCGAAGTATAAGGCTCCTTATATAGAGCGGTGAAAGAGATGGGGGGACTCAGATGGTTCCCACTGATCCGACCGCCCCTATCTCCACTGATGACGCCGCACTCGATCTTACTACTACCGATCATGCCGAGGAGGAGGGCCGATCGGCGGATGAAATCCCTCTGGTGACTCGTAAACGCCGTCGGCTAGAGCAAGCCGCTCAACAACCTCCACCAGGAGAGCAGCTTTCCGAGCGGAGCGATGATGCTCATGTGGTTTTTGAGGCGGTCTCCTCGGAGCACACTCCGACTCAGCTTGACTTGTCGCCGACCATCCCTGAGGCGCAACCTTCCGCCTCTCGGACTCTACGTCGTCTTAGGCGACTGGCGACCGTCCGGTCCCGATCGGCGAGTCCTCTGGCCATGCTACTGCATCTCAAGATAACTCGAGCGGGCCGAGGGTGATTAAAACTGTCCTAAGATTTCCCTCGGAGGAATACCTACTATCCGCCGATCGGCCATCGATTCCCGAACAGCAAATCACCCTCACCGGTCCGCTCGCCAAAGTTTGGGAGGACCCGCGCGTACGCGTCGCGCTCATGTCCCCCAGTCAGCTAGGGGACAGTAACCTGCAGCAGGCGACCGGGGTATGCCTTTCTGCTTTACTGATACTTTTTATTTTAGCTTTTAACTTAACTGCCTTTATTCGCAGAGTTGGGTAGAGCAGATCGCAGTCAGCAATCGACTGGCTGAGCTGGAGGACGAAATGAAAAAAATCAAACTTTCGGAGGCAAACCAAGGGCAATCCACGGCTGCTCTGGAGAAAAGCAAAAATCTTTTGGAGGCCGAACGGAAACGAGCTTCCGATCTGGCGAGCGAGGTCGCTCGGCTTAAAGCTGTGGTCAAACAACGGGATAAAGAGATCAAGACGGCGACCACTCGGAAGCACAAGGCAATCGACGACATGGACCTAATGAAGGTGGAGATCAAAGGGCTAGAGCAACGCATCAAGGATCTGGATGCCCTTCTGGCCACCGAGAAGGAGAGCCGCTCGGCCGATCTGCTCAAATTTGAAGGAGACTTGAAGGATCTCCATGCCGCCAACGATGCTTCCCGAGCTGCGCTCAAAGGGTATCAGGATGGGGAGTCGACTCGCTCTGACGAAGTGAGGAAGGCATTTATCCGCTCGGACGACTTCGGAGAGAAATTCACCGACAAGATTTCCCTCACTTTCGAAGAGGCGATCAAGGCGGCGGTGGATTACTTGAAGACTAAAGGTCACCTTTCCGCCGAGCTGACCATCCCCCCAGAGGATCTGGTTAGCGTGATGGGCGCCATTCCTGATGCTCTTTTTGATTTTGACACGTGAGGAGTGATCATGTTTTTGTACTCTTGCTGTTCGGCACAACTTATTTTTGCTGTAACTTCTTTTGTTTGCCCAGCGTTTGGCGTAAATAGATCATCTTTCTGTTCTTGCAACTTTTGTTTTTGCAAGAAATTTTTCTTTCGTCATGTTTAAAGTGTTCTTTAAAACTCCTCCGCTCGACTTCATACTCTAACATGAGCTCAAGCCGATTGTCTTCAAAAAATGTCTTTCGCCATGCGACTGCATAGCCGCTCGGCGCGCGAACGTCATTCGTTCACGTGCTCACATCTTTAATTCTTATTAACCATCTTTTGGATTGCACCTTACCTCAAAGGGGTTTTCCATATATTTTTGCTAAGCGAGCCGCTCGGCCGTATGTTGGCCTTAAAGAACAGGCTATGTCGTCGGTCGGCTCTTACCGTCGGAATGTATCACGTGGATGGCTATCCGCTCGGACATTTATAGACGTCGGCTCGTCTCTCGATTTTTAACGTCGGAGCTCGACGGCCTTCCGCTCGGAAGTTTATAGACGCCGGCTCGTCTCTCGATTTTTAACGTCGGAGCTCGACGGTCTTCCGCTCGGAAGTTTATAGACGCCGGCTCGTCTCTCGATTTTTAACGTCGGAGCTCGACGGTCTTCCGCTCGGAAGTTTATAGACGCCGACTCGTCTCTAGATTTTTAACGTCGGAGCTCGACGGTCTTCCGCTTGGAGGGTTTATAGACGCCGGCTCGTCTCTCGATTTTTAACGTCGGAGCTCGACGGTCTTCCACTTGAGGGTTTATAGCCGCCCGTCTCTCGATTTTTACCGCCGGAGCTCGACGGTCTTCCGCTCGGAAGTTTATAGACGCCGGCTCGTCTCTCGATTTTTAACGTCGGAGCTCGACGGTCTTCCGCTCGGAAGTTTATAGACGCCGCCTCGTCTCTCGATTTTTAACGTCGGAGCTCGACGGTCTTCCGCTCAGAGGGTTTATAGACGCCGACTCGTCTCTCGATTTTTAACGTCGGAGATCGACGGTCTTCCACTCGGAGGGTTTATAGACGCCGGCTCATCTCTCGATTTTTAACGTCGGAGCTCGACGATCTTCCGCTTGGAGGATTTATAGACGCCGGCTCGTCTCTCGATTTTTAACGTCGGAGCTCGACGGTCTTCCGCCCGGAGGGTTTATAGACGCCGGCTTGTCTCTCGATTTTTAACGTCAGAGCTCGACGGTCTTCCGCTCGGATGATGACATTCTGCTCGGCGTTGAAGTCCCTTTTTCTTTGCTTTACTGGCCGAGCGTCCGGTCGGACGTGGAGCTCATGCTGTGCTATACTTGGTGAAATTCCGGGCAGCTCATGTGTCGACCAAACGAAGACATCATGGTTTTTTCGGAGGCATTGGATCACCTCTTCTTTCTGATTCGCCTCCAGATCGGACGCGATGAATGTCGTGGCCTCCGATCGGGTCGGGTGTATCTGCACTTCCTCTTTTTCTTCATAAACTAAAGAGGGAGGCTTTTCACTTATAGCGTTCACCTCGATCCGTGGCGATTTCCGGGCGGAATTGGCTTCAGCTCGGACCATCTCGACGTAGCAGCGCCGAGCTGCAAGTTGGTCTCCCCGTGCTTCTCCCACTTTGTCCTCCACGGGGAACTTGATCTTCTGATGGAAGGTGGAGAAGACCGCTCGGAACTCACTGAGCGCCGGTCGTCCCAAAATGACGTTATATGACGAGGGAGAGTCGACCACCACGAAGTTTGTTATCCGCGTCCTCCTGAGCGGCTCTTCTCCCAGCTAGATAGCCAGCCGGATCTGTCCAACCGGCTGAACTTCGTTACCCGTAAACCCGTATAGGGGGGTTGTCATGGGTAGCAGCTCGGCCCGATCAATTTGTAGTTGGTCGAACGCCTTTTTAAACATGATGTTGACTGAACTTCCTGTGTCAACAAATACACGGTGAATAGTGTAGTTGGCTATTACCGCTTTGATGAGGAGAGCGTCGTCGTGGGGTACTTCAACTCCTTCCAAGTCCCCGGGCCCGAAACTGATTTCAGGTCCGCTCGCCCGCTCTTAGCTGCAGCCGACTGCATGGATTTGGAGCTGTCGGACCACCAGCTATGATGTTGATCTCGCCCTGGGAAGTGTTCTTTCTATTCTCTTCCTCCCGGGCGGACGGTCTGGGCCGCTCCCTAGACTGCCGGGGATTGTCTTCTCGTCTCGGTGCATGATGCCGCTCGGGAGTTTGCCTTTGTAGGCGATCAGATATAGTCCGATCGGCTCCATGAGTTCTCTGTCGCCTGTCAGACGATGGTGATCGACGACCACCACTTCGGGGAACGGGATGGGCGATCAGGGGAAGACTCCGACAATCTCTGGTATTGTGCGTGTCCGTCCGGTGGAATGAACAAAACATGGGCGTCCATTTCTTCTTTGGCCTGGGCCGCTCGGCTGCTACCTCTTGCACGTGGGACCTCTCATGGGGGGAGCGGATTGCTTCAGCCCTTGGTCCTCTTGGTGGTTGATGAGCTGTGTGAGGCTTCCGCTCGGCAGGAGGAACCCGCTCGGTTGGAGTTTCTTTTTTCCGGGCTGCTTGGGCTTCCTCCACGTTGATGTATTCGTTGGCCCGGTGTAGCATTTGGTCGTAGTCTCGAGGCGGCTTCCGAATGAGCGATCGGAAGAAATCCCCATCCACGAGGCCTTGTGTGAAGGCATTCATCATGGTCTCCGAGGTGGCCGTTGGAATGTCCATGGCCACTCTGTTGAACCGCTGGATGTAAGCTCGGAGCGATTCGCGGGCTTCCTGTTTGATGGCAAACAGATTAACACTGGTTTTTTGATAGCGCCGACTGCTTGCGAAATGGGATTGGAAGGCCGTTTGGAAGTCTTTGAAGCTTGAGATAGATCCGTCCGGCAATCTACGAAACCACCGTTGAGCCGACCCAAAGAGGGTGGTGAGGAAAACCTGACACTTTACCCCATCTGTGTATTGATGCAGGGTTGCCGTGTTATTAAACTTGCTCAAATGATCATCCGGATCGGTGGTTCCATTGTATTCGCCAATCGTCGGAGGTACGTAGTGCTTGGGTAGAGGGTCTCGTAGGATAGCCTCTGAAAATTGGCGATTAATCTGCTCGGGAGATGAGTCCGCTCGGGGGGCCTTTCCTTTTCTGTCTTCTTGTCTAGGCATTTCATTCGAAGAAGATCCCCGATCTCTATTAGTCGTCGCGACTTCGGGGGTGCGGAATAGGGTCCGATGAAATGCAACGGTGGCCTGTGGTGCTTCCGCTCGGCCACCGGACGCTGACGTTGCTTGCTGCTCAGGCCGCTTGGCTGTTGCTTTCTGTTTTTGCTCCACAAGCTTGACGGCCCTCAACTCGATCAGAGCGTCGAGTTCCTCCGTAGAAAGCGTCACCGTGTGTTGTTGTCCAGCCTCGTCCATTGTTTCCGTTCGGATGCAGGAGCGTTCCCACAGACGGCGCCAAATTGATCCTGTCCGAATGCTGAATCAACGGACGCTGGGCACGTGACGCTCCCCGACTGCTAACGTGGATCTTCGACTGGTTGCACGAACCTCCGGCGATCCTACACAGAAGTCGGGCCGGGAAGGGGTTCCCGGCGGCGACCCTCCGACGCTCAAGTCAGGCAAGCAAGCAGTGAAAAAAGTGGCTCCAGGGGTGTTTTTTGCACGTACCTCCGGCGAAGTATAAGGCTCCTTATATAGAGCGGTGAAAGAGTTCATGCACGCCTACCGAGGTAAACACGTGTCCTTAGCCTATACCTTGGTATGTGTTTGTCAGAAAGCTTACCTGACACCATACTACTATAGTCCAGGCACGTCTTCGATGGGACAGCAGAACACCTCGTCGCCAGGCTTGGGGTATGGCCTAGTCATAGGACTTGACAGCTGCCATAAGATGTCCCTTGTCCTTCTCTCCCTATCCCATGTCAGGACGTCCGGCCGGCCGGCAGGACGGGGCGTCCGTCCGGCCAACATTCATCTTACGCCCGGCCGGACGGCACTTACAACACGTCCGGCCTTCTTTCTGCATCGGCATGCTGGGGAGATCTTCGGTAAGATGTTATGTAGGGATTGCTAGCAGTATGTTACATTATGTCTTCGGCCGAGCATGACATCCGCTCGGCCCTTCGTTCCTGTTCAATCGAGCGCCGGAACCCCGACTTCTGTCGGGGCCCCTTTTGCCATCGGCTATTCACAGGCCGGCCGGCCGGGAGGTCGGCTCATCCTTCTCCGGTCGGCCACCTGACCTTTTGACTCTCACGTGGCATTGACCCCTCAGAATGGGGGTCCCCTGTTCTAACCGCTGGATCATATATATATATATATATATATATATATGAGATTTGATATGTTAAGCGACGTTTTGTGCACAACCATGAGCGAAATCCAATGTGAGTTGTCTAACGCGGCTAATTTTTTTTTTAATCTCTCTCATCTGTATACAACAACTTTTCTTTTTTTTTTTTAAAAAATTAAAATGAAATGTTATCTTCTTCCTCCTATTATTACATGCAAAAAGTTATTGTGGTAATAATGATACAACGCACTAGCTGCTACAACGGTGTAGAAGCTGCTACAACGATGTAAAAACTGCTACAACAGTGATGCAGAAGCTACTACAATGGTGGTGCAGAAGCTGCTACAACGGTGCAGTAGCTGCTGCAACGGTGCAGTAGCTGCTGCAATGGTGCAGTAGCTGCTGCAACAGTGCAGTAACTGATGCAACGGTGCAGTAACTGCTGCAACGGTACAGTAGCTGCTGCAACGGTGCAGAAATTACTACAATAATAAAGTAGCTGCTCTAACGATGCAGTAGCTGCTACAATATAGTAACTATACAATAATATTGTTGCACGTTATAGCAGCTACTATATAGAAGTTACTATAACGTGTAGCAACTATTGTGTAGTAGTTGCTACAATGTTGTAGCAGCTACATCACTTTTAAAAATTAGCAGCACAGTGATTGTTGCATGCAATCAAATGAGAGATAAATGAAAATTTTATAATTATTGCATAAAAATAAGAGAAAAAAGTTGTTGCATGCAAATGAGAAAGAGGTTAAAAAAATTGAGTTGTGATCGTGTCAAATAGCTCACGTCGGATTTCGCTCATGATCGCGTACAAAATGTGATTAGTTAAGTGGTGAGTGAGATATCTAAGGCTTAGTTCTAAAGCCATTTTGGTGTTTAAAATGAGAGGTGAAAGTGCCGTTGGATACAAGTAATTAAGCCCTTGTAATGGATTTAGTTATTTAATTTTTTACATTTTCGTCTCTCGATCTAATAATAATAATAATAATAATAATAATTATTATTATTATTATTATTATTAACCTATTAAATACACCCACAAGACGTCAGGATTTGGCTATCCGACCGAGACACCCAAAACACGCGCCGCACGACTCACCCGCCGACATAATCCAATTTCCATTCATCTCAGGCCACGTGCCCTCCGTTGATTGCTTCCCCGGTGCCCCGCTGTCGGATTTCCGATTCCTTCTCTTCCAACTGGATCAGTTCGCCTCGCAAGTTCCACTTCGATTCCGGTAAATTAAGCGATCTAACTAATAATTAAGATCCTTGTCAAGTCAGTGTCCAAGCGTCTGCGATCTGGAATATCGAAAGTAAACGACAAAGAAGGCCAAGGAGTTGCAATTCCCTCGCCGCCGCCTCCATCTTAATCTTATCCGCGACTTTGATTGATCTCCTCTCTTATCCGTTCCCCCTAAATTATTGCATCCCTTGCCGTTAAGATTTTTCCGCTGTTTCAGAACTATAAATAGCCTTCTCTGTTTTCCCACTTCGCTCAGTTCATCACCATCATCCTCGTTGTCATCGGAGAAGGAAGAAAAAGAAGAGGTTACGGATGTTGATATCGGGGCTGCCCGACGATGCCGCGCGAGAGTGCCTGATTCGTCTCCCTTTCAGTAGCTTTCCAGCGGCCCGCTCGGTTTGTCGCCTGTGGAAGCTGGAGATCGACTCCCCGTACTTCCACTGCCGGCGAAAAGCCGCCGGCAGGACCCAACGCGTCATCGCCCTCGCCCAGGTCGAATCCACCTCTGCTTCTCCCACTTCCGCCGCTAAGCCCGGCGACTCTGATACCGGTGGCTCTCCCATCGCTTCCTACCATCTCGCCCTTTTCGAGCCCGCCACCGGCTCTTGGAGTCGCCTCCCTTCTCCCCCTTCCCTCCCCCGTGGTCTCCCTCTCTTCTGCCGCCTCGCCACGGTCGGCAACGAGGCGGTCCTTCTCGGCGGGTGGGACCCTGACTCGTGGGCCGCCACCGACGGCGTCCACGTCTACAACTTCGCCTCCGGCGCCTGGCGCCGCGGGGCCACCATGCCCGGCCCGCGTCGCTCCTTTTTCGCCTGCGGAGCTGCAACAGGGGCGGCCAGCGTGCTAGTCGCCGGCGGCCACGACGAGGAGAAGAACGCGCTGCGATCGGCGATGACATTCGACGTCGGCGCGGATACTTGGGCGGCGCTGCCGGACATGTCGATGGAACGGGACGAGTGCCGCGGGGTGTGGCTGCGAGGCCGGTTCCACGTCGTCGGCGGGTACTCCACAGCGGAGCAGGGGAGGTTCTCGCCGACGGCGGAGGCGCTCGACGAGACAGCAGCAGCGCGGTGGGATGTGGCTGAGCTGGAACTGGAGGAGGCGGGGCCGTGGATGAGGACTTGCGTGGCGGGCGGAGACGCGCAGCGGCTGTACATGTGCCGGGGCGACGGAGGGGGGCAGGTGGCAGCGTTGGTGGAGGAGGCAGCACGGTGGCGGTCGGTGGGAGAGGTGCCCGCCGATGTGCGCGTGGCGACGCAGCTGGTGGGGTGGGAGAGCGGGCTGATGGTGATGGGGTTGGAGACTCACGGCGGGACACTAACGGCATACGTGATGGAGAAAAGGGAGACGGCGTGGCGGAAGGTAGCGGTGCCGGAGGAGTACTCCGGCCATGTTCATGAAGCGTGCTGCATTGAGATCTAATATCTACTATATTTTCAATTCTCTGCCTTGTTCATCATCTGCTCTTCATCTTTAATTTTGTTCAAGAAGAAGATTTTGAGATCTGTAGAAGAAAGGCCGTTTGTAAGCATAGAACAGTTTTCAAGTTCGATCGATCGGCCGATCCTATAAAAACATTTTAAAGTTGTAAACAAAGTTGCCCTCTATTTTGATTTTTGATTCAAGAATATCCATTTTTGTATTTTTTTTTTCCGTATTGTTAAATAAGGAAAGATTGAATTCGTCGATTTTCTTACGCATAAAAAGCATATTCAATGTTCGTTCTGGATGGAGAGGGCTGACACGCATATCTCCTTTCACGCATAATTATATCGAAACGATGTTTATCTTGGATTTTAAAATAAATGTATAAAAATGATAATTTATGAAAAAATTAATGTAGGAAGGGAATTAATTGCAGGGAAGGGAATTAATTTTTTTTATTTAGAATATTAAACAAAATAATTGCCATGAAGAGAAATATTTTAATAATTTTTTTTAAAAATGTCCTTTATTTTTATTATTGGTAAAAAGGATTTTATCTTAAAAAAAATAAAAGAAAACCCGATCTTACCTTTCATTCTTAAAATATTTTTATTCTAATATCATAACAATTTTAGTTAGTAGTTTTCATTGGAATTATTTTAATTAGATCAATTTTATTCTAAACTTATTTAAGATAAAGTAATTTAGTTAAAATTGCTCTATAATATAGTAATTTTGATCACTTTTAATTAAAATTTCTTAAATTATAATATTTTTTTATTAAAATTGTTATCTGTTGTAATACTTTTGACTAAAATTATTATAAGCGTTTGATTAACTTTGATTAAATGGAGATTATTTTAATCAATATTTGAGTAATTTTGATCAAATTATTATAAATCTGATGAATGTTTTTTTTAATATATATTTTCTTTTCACCATGAGATGAGATGCTATTTTAAATTATAACGAAAATAAAGTGTGTCCTATTTTTTTTCAACATTCTAAAAGGCCAAGCTTAGAATGTTAATTCACACAAAATAATAGCAAATATTTGTTTCAAAGTGTGAAATGAAGCTGCTTAATCGCTAACTCAACATGTTTTTAATACTTATCTAATCTTGTCTGCAAGCAATCTCTACAGTGCATTGACCTGAAGACCATCACAATCTGTGCATCACATTGTTATAATTAATTGTTTCCTATCATCGACTTTAGTTGGATATAATTTTTATGGTGTTTTAAGTGGAGAGATCATCCATGGTGGAGTTATAATTTTTATTAGTCAGATATAATTTGTATGGTGTTTTAAGTAGGGATATTAGCCGTCCTAAATTTTATAGCCCCGAGCGATTTAAAAAAAGACATTTTTTCTCTTTCTTCTTGTTAAACTATATTCTTATTAGATTATCTAGATTTTCATCTAAATATTCATAATTTGATCTTCAGTTATAATACATTTGTAATAATTTTTCTTCTAAATAAGAAGTACAATCAAAGGATGTTGAATTTTTGAGTTGGTCGTAACTTGCACTTTCTGATTTATCCTGATCGATAGAAAACTTTAATGAAATCAGATCGATCATTCTTAAAGAATCAATGAAACTAATTAGAATTATTTTTTTTAAGAGCTCCATGAAGTAAGGGATAAGAAGTTTAACCGAGGAGTTGATTAAATGACTCCAAGGCAAGAGGCTCTTCTCATTTTATGCCCTCAAGATTATGATATAGTGACAAAGATATTCAGTTATCTTCTAAATATTTATAATTCGATTTTTAATTACGTTATATTTATAGATATTTTTTCTCTAAATGAGACTTGCAGCTAAAAGTGTCAGGCTTCTAGGCCGTTCGTCATAAGTACTGATTTATCCCATATTTGTAGAGATTTTTTTTGTTTCCAAATAAGACTTACAACTAAAGGTGCTTGGCTTTTGGGTTACTCGTCACAAATACTTCTTAATTTATCTTGATAGTCAATGAAAATTTTTTATAGAACTGTATTAATCATTCTAAATTTAATGTTATTATTAATTAATTTTGTTATGTAAAGATTTGAAAATATGAAAATTTTCTCCTTAGACTTACACAGATGATAAAAATATGATATTCTATCTGAATTGGATAAGGATCGATCTCATGATTTCATCCCCGTCGTCATGCACTTGTCCTATGTTCTCCTGGTAAACCTCATTCCATATGATGTGGGGTCAATGTAAGAACGTTAATGTGACAATTTTTTTTTGTTTTTTTTTTTTTGAAAATATGAGAACTTTATTTGTATAATTACAGTGATGTAATTATTTGAGTAATTACATCACTAATTCCTTACTAATTTATAATAAAAACTAGTAAGTTATACAAGTTTTTATGTGAAACCATAACAGGGAAGAAATGTTCAATTTCCAACTATAATGTATTAGAGATTTTTTTTTTTTTAATGAAGCATGTAATCATGAGATGCGAGCACTTTCCTATTTATTTAATGATCGAAAAATTATTTTTATAAAATTGAATCTCCCATGTTATAAATATTACCTGGCTCATCATAATTACACGAAGGAAGAAATCAGAGAAGACCCATAATCAATGCCATTGTTCGGAGAGCCCATTCAGAAAATACATCCAGCCCTTACCAGAAATAAATTGATTTTGATTTATAAATTAAAATACATCGAAAGAATGATTTATTCAAATATATAAATATTGAAAAAAATAAAATTAAGTTATTATCTATTTATAAATCCTCGGAGTTTCAACCGATGGCAGTGAATGGTCAAGATCGGTCCGAGGGAATATCGCGTACATAGGATTTAAGCCGCACAGAAGATTTTATGAGACATTAGGCGTCGAGAAGTTTACATCCTCTGTCCTAATAACTATCGTCCAATCATAATACATAAATATACATGCATATAATTAATATATGCATATGATATTATTAAAATCAGTAAATCTTGTTAGTCAGAATCTGTCCAGCTAGAAATCTGTATCACCCAATTATAATACATGCATGTGCATACATGTAATTAATATACACATCTGATATTACTAAAATACCCCTGAATATGCATGCTTGTATACATTCTAGCTGACCAGATTCTGGCCATTTAGTACTACCCTATTAAAATATTTTTGTACATACATACATGCATGAATTCTAGCTGGCCAGATTCTGGCCATTTAGTATTACCCATTTCTTTGAGTAAATCTTGTTGGCCAGAATATGGCCAGCTAGAATTCTCTATTGTCCATCGTCCAATCATAATACATGCATGTAATTAATATATGTATATGATATTACTAAAATACATTTGTACATGCATGCATGCATGAATTCTAGCTGACCAGATTTTGGCCATTTAGTATTACCCATTTCTTTGAGTAAATCTTGTTGGCCAGAATCTGGCCAGCTAGAATTCTCTATCGTCCAATCATAATACATGCATGTAATTAATATATGCATATGATATTATTAAAATACCCTTGTACATGCATGCATGCATGAATTCTAGTTGGTCATATTCTAGCCATTTAGCATTACTCATTTCTTTGAGTAAATCTTGTTGGTCAGAATCTGGCTAGCTAGAATTCTCTATCGTCCAATCATAATACATGCATGTACATGCATGTAATTAATATATGCATATGATATTACTAAAATACCCTTGTACATGCATGCATGCATGAATTCTAGCTAGTTAGATTCTGGTCATTTACCCATTTCTTTGAGTAAATTTTGTTGGTCAGAATTTGGCCAGCTAGAATTCTCTATCGTCCAATCATAATACATGCATGTACATGCATGCAATTAATATATGCGTATGATATTACTAAAATACCCTTATACATGCATACATGCATGAATTCTAGCTGACCATATTCTGGTCATTTAGCATTACCCATTTCTTTGAGTAAATCTTGTTGGCTAGAATCTGGCCAGCTAGAATTCTCTATCGTCCAATCATAATACATGCATGTAATTAATATATGCATATGATATTACTAAAATATCCTTGTACATGCATGCATGCATGAATTCTAGCTGGCCATATTCTGGCCATTTAGCATTACCCATTTCTTTGAGTAAATCTCGTTGGCCAGAATTTGGTCAGCTAGAATTCTCTATCGTTCAATCATAATACATGCATATGATATTACTAAAATACCCTTGTACATGCATGCATGCATGAATTCTAGCTGGCCAGATTCTGGCCATTTAGCATTACCCATTTCTTTGAGTAAATCTTGTTGGTCAGAATCAGGCCAGCTAGAATTCTCTATCGTCCAATCATAATACATGCATGTAATTAATATATGCATATGATATTACTAAAATACCCTTGTACATGCATGCATGCATGAATTCTAGCTGGTCATATTCTGGTCATTTAGCATTATCCATTTCTTTGAGTAAATCTTGTTGGTCAGAATCTGACCAGCTAGAATTCTCTATCGTCCAATCATAATACATGCATGTAATTAATATATGCATATGATATTATTAAAATACCCTTGTACATGCATGCATGCATGAATTCTAGCTGGTCAGATTCTGGCCATTTAGCATTACCCATTTCTTTGAGTAAATCTTGTTGGTCAGAATCTGGCCAGCTAGAATTCTCTATCGTCCAATCATAATATATGCATGTAATTAATATATGCATATGATATTATTAAAATACCCTTGTACATGCATGCATGCATGAATTCTAGCTGGTCATATTCTGGCCATTTAGCATTACCCATTTCTTTGAGTAAATCTTGTTGGCCAGAATCTGGCCAACTAGAATTCTGTATCGTCCAATCATAATACATGCATGTAATTAATATATGCATATGATATTATTAAAATACCCTTATACATGCCTGCATGCATGAATTCTAGCTGCCCATATTCTGGCAATTTAGCATTACCCATTTCTTTAAGTAAATCTTGTTGGTCAGAATCTGGCCAGCTAGAATTCTCTATTGTCCAATCATAATACATGCATGTACATGCATATAATTAATATATGCATATGATATTACTAAAATACCCTTGTATATGCATGCATGCATGAATTCTAGCTGACCAGATTCTGGCCATTTAGCATTACCCATTTTTTTGAATAAATCTTGTTGGTCAGAATCTGACCAGTTAGAATTCTCTATCGTCCAATCATAATACATGCATGTAATTAATATATACATATGATATTACTAAAATACCTTTGTACATACATGTATGCATGAATTCTAGCTGATCAGATTCTTATTATTTAGCATTACTCTATTTCTTTATCAATTGGATGGTTGCGGGGACAGAGGATCTGAACTAGGCGTCGAGAGTGCTCGGTGCAGGGCTATGCGGACGGAGAAGTAGCAGTGTGTTTAAATACGCGTTCGTCGGAAATTATGAAGAAATAATAATAATAATAATAATAATAATAATAATAAAAGGGTCTCCTCTTTTGTTTTTTGGTTTTCGTATCCCTCGATGGAGGTGGAGGAAGAAGCAGCAGCTATTAGAAGGGGAAGGCGAAAGGGATCACGGACGATCGTTTGATGTCGATATGTTAGGAAAGTGGAAATTGTCGAGCGTCTCGTTTCTTCTCAGAGATTTGCGTTCAACTGGAGGTATGAACGGATCCGTTATCCGCCATTTCTTCCGATAACTCTTCCTTCGCATTTAGGTTTCTGGTAGTTTTTTGTTCCTCGCGGAATGGATCTGGAAAATATGAATTTAGACCTCGATTTTGTATTGTTATGTTTCTTTATTGGAAATATAGATTAAGGGAACTTTTGGATGAACAATTGTATCTGCGAATGTGAATGATAGTCATTATCAGTCGTTTTTTTTTCTATTATGGATACAAAGAGTGAGTTAGAAGCCGGATTTCTTGCACCTTCGGATCAAGGATCTTCCTCTTCTTCTTTTTGTGCGTGTGTGTTGAGTTATTGAGCTCTCCTAATCGAGTTGCAGCCTGGTATGAATGTTTTGTGATCGAATTCGTTGCGATTCGATTGGTTCGGAGATCGAAGATTCAATTTATAAGTCGGTAGACGATTCATCTAACCGTTAACCGCTTTCATTTTCCATTTATATGTTCGCCTTTGTTTGTAGGGGAATCTATCTTATTTAGATTAACATATTTTGTTTGATAGTTTGTTGTTAAAAAAAAATCCAAAAAATGCATTCATTAGACCTGTCACTATTTGGTCTCTCAGATGTGTTCTTTAATTTGCTGCCTCATCTTCTTCGGCCGTGGTGTCAGCAAAATCAACAAGGGTCATCGATGAAGGCCTTCACAGATTCGGCGTCAGAGGCATTGTAGCCAAGCCTACCTCGTCATCAGGATGCATGCAGGTTAAGGCAAATGCCCAAGCACTTCCTAAGGTCAATGGTTCAAAGGTCGGTCTGGACGCTGAATACCAAATAGTTGAGATAGAAGGTCCCTCAGCCCCGAGGACCTCCTACAACCAATTGTCAGACTGAAGCTCTCTTTTTGCTGCCATAGCTACTATCTTCTTGGCAGCAGAGAAGCAGTTTGCACTAATTGACTGGAAGGCCAGGATGCAGGACATGCTTGCTGATTCATTTTGGCTCAGGAAGATCATGCTGGATGGAATGGTTTTCAGGCAGAATTTCTCCATTAGGTCATATGAAATTGGACAGATCAAACAGCTTCCATAGACATTAATGAACCATCAACACTTTGGCTGTAGATTATTGCTTGCTTCATTTATGTTTTTATTTTTGAATTTTGTTTTTCTAACTCCATTTGATATATGCACTAATTAGGAAACTGTTCTTAACCATGCAAGGAGTACTGGGCTCATGGCTGACTTTGGTTCAGCTCCTGAAATGAGTAAGAGAAATTTGATTTGAGTTGTTACGAAGGTGCAAGTCCTTCCCTCCTGGTATATTCCTTTTGATCAGAATTTTGTGGTTTCTAGTTAGTTAAAAGCAAAAAAAAAAGTTTTTTTTTTTTAATGGTCGATCCTTGATCGTTAAGAAAGTTTGTATACATGAGTAATTTATTTTGTGCTCCATTATTTGTTTTTTGATCGCTTGTTTTTCTATTTCAATCTTGCCCCAGAATTTGAAGGTACAAATTTCCAATTATCTTCTCAGTTCATAGTAAAAATTCATTGTAGTCTTATTTGCCATGACTTAACAGAGTTGCTGAACAGCTGACAACTTGATACATCTTTATGTCTGTATTCAGCTTTGCTATGCCGTTCAAATTCTAGTATTATGGTTGTTGGAAGAAATTGCCCTCTCCTGAGAAAAAGTATTCAAGCTTGACTGTAGTGTCACATCTTTAGTCAACTTCTTTCATATGTTGTATGTGTCAGACGGACCTGAGCCTACTTAATCTTTTTGATCAAGGAGCTTCAGATTTTTTAATATTTATTTTCTTTTGTAACAACTTGATACATCTTTAGCCTTGCTTTGCTAAAGTAATTAGTTTCTGTTGATTACCTATCCCTTATATGTTCTTAATTGCTTCATTCGCAAATTGATTTGTTATGTGTTACTGCCAATCGATTACCTATACATTAAATGTTTCTTAGTTTTCAATTGGAAAATTTTGATTTGCTATGCTTGTCTCCTATGACATCCTTAGTTTCCATGGCTTATAAATTTGTATTTTCTATTTATTTCCAGGGAAAGATGTTGTTCAAGTAGATACATGAGTAGCTTCATTTGGGAAAAATGGGATGCGTCCACATTGGTATAATTGTGACTACCAAACTGTTCTGAGAGTGACTAGGTTAATTTCTGCATGTTATTTTGATATTGTTTTCATAGCAGAACTTCACTTCAGATTGTTGAAAATTTACAAGTATGAATATTTAGTTATTGTTTGACAATTTGATGTCACTTGTCATATATATATTTCTTGTTTTTCTCATCTTTATGTAGTTGTGTGGGTGATGATGAACAAGAAGAGTAGGAGATTGCCAAAAATTCCAGAGGAGGTCAGAACAGACATAGGATGCTATTTTGTGGACCACAACCCTATCATAGATGACGATGGCATGACAGAATTGTTGAAACTGGAGGATTACACTGCTGATTACATTCAAACAGGGTTTACTGTAAGTAAGCGACTTGCATTTTCAGTTCTTACTGCATGTATATAACAGGCGATCGATCTTAATTTCATCTTTTTTATCCTTATCTTCCTCTGTTATCTAATGCAGTTTCGTTGGAATGGTTTAGATGTTGACAACCAACATGTTAACAATGCCAAATACATCGGATCGATTCTTGAGGTTATTTGTTTCATTGACATCAGGAAACCACAAGTATGAT
This sequence comes from Zingiber officinale, assembly GCF_018446385.1. Classification (NCBI taxonomy): domain Eukaryota; kingdom Viridiplantae; phylum Streptophyta; class Magnoliopsida; order Zingiberales; family Zingiberaceae; genus Zingiber; species Zingiber officinale. Next base: position 22,894,673 of record NC_056001.1, on the reverse strand, counting down.
ATTCATTTATTTGCTGGTCGGGGCACATGGTGTTGGGCCTATGAAATAGCGCTGTAGCACCACATGCTACATTTTTTTATTATTATCTTCTGTCTCTCAATTTGAGCACATTATGGGCCCTCATTTCTGTATCATTAGCAGCAAATCTATTTGGATGATCCTCTATATTCGCTGAATATTCATCCTGTTGCTTCGAGATAATGTTTCCGGTGCCTGCCAATCAAATCATCTGCATTTATTGTGGATGCACGTTTATATTCCTCCAGCTTTCTCTGATTTTCTAGTTGCTTCGAAAGGATGTTTACGGTGTCTGCTAATTAGTTACCTGCATTTATTGTTCATGCACGTTGTGTTGGATTTAAATTAAGGATGCAACTAGGTATCATGCTTTCTCTTGGGTTCTTTATTTCTCTCGGAAGATTAATTTTTTAAAAAAAAAATTGAAAAGGCATGACTTTATCTTCTAAGAGTGTCTTTATTGCAAATTCTTTGTTGAACTTTTTATTGAGCAAGTGCAATTCATTTTTTTCTCTTGTTTTACATGTCGGAGAGTGCTTACACATAATGATTTGCCCAATTTTAGAGAAATTGTGCATCTTGCGAGTCAATTGTAGTAATATTCACTTTCTAAAGGTCTACTTGCCAACATTTTAACTAATTCTAACTTTGTTTACTTTTATGTATACCTTTGTTATATTTTTCTGTACGACAATATTTTTACTTGTTTGGATTTTAAATTTTTTGATTTAAAAGTACTATTTTTCTGTACCACATGAGAATCAGTAGATCTATCTTTTGGTTACACCACAATAGGTTGCAAATGGATACTCAATGTATATTCAAATTCTTTTTACTAAAATTAAATATCATAATTTAATTAACAAGTGATTTATTAGCACAATGAGTCTTTTGTTTTGAGGATGACTGAATTTATCTTAGAGCTATTATTGAGTGTTAATGTCAGGTTTCATTGAACTCCAGTTGGTCAAGTTTCATTGGGCTGGAGTTTAGTCCCCTCGGATGGGTCTAGTGGTTAGCGCATGAGGTGTTGTCATAATAAGTTCTGGGGTTTGAATCTTGGCAAAGCCGAGATAAATACCTCCCTTATGTGCTAGTCACTATTCCAAAGGCTAGTAGCCGCCCGTGATTTACCTCCTTCGTGTTAGCCCTGGGACGGGTTGGCGGGGGCGCTGAGGGCGAGCGTATTTGCCTTTTTTTTTTTTTTTTTTGCCACAATTGGGCTTGAGTTAAGTAAATTTTAGTTGAATTTGGTGAAATCATTTAAGTTTTCTATTTGTCTTAAGGGTTGAAATGAGTCCAAAGTTTGGGTTTGATTCATCTATTCATAGCCTAAACCCCATAGTTGTGCCATAATGAAACCTTGAACACCTCTTGACTCTTCTCTCTTGCATGTGAGAATTCACTTCCACACTGTCACAAGCCTCTTCGACGCTGTTCTTTGTAGCAAAGTATTGTAAGCCCTCTTTTTCCGCCTTTCTTGGTCTCTCTCACTCACTCACAACGCTTGTCCCTACACACTGGCGCGACCTCAACAATTCCCTACGCCACACAAATTTGAGCAGTGACCAAAAAGCCCAGGCAACCTGACAATCCTTCTTCCTGTCTCATGCTCACAACTCTCTCTTGTGCTTGATCTCATCACTATCGCAAGTAAAGTAACACTCAAGCAATTTTGAATGTCACAACCATGCGGGTGATATTTCCCTTTATTTCTCTATTTTGTTATTTTTGCTTTAGTGTTGCAACCTCTTGATCTCCACCTCTATAATTTGGTTATTTACTAAAAGTTTTTGTTTTGTGTTCTTTTGAGGCAGCAACGAGAATGGTCTCCAATACCCCTCTACTAGATGTTGATGCTGGCATATTATCTTATTATCATCTATGATTTATTGAATGATTGTTGTTTTTTTAGTTGACATCCTATATTCAACTTACACCGATTAATCAATTCACTTGCTTTCTATGTAGTATAAATCAGTCAGTGAAGCATTATCAAGGAACCAAATATATTTATCGTTGAATAAAAGGAATATATATACTAACAAAAAGTATGCATATTGGTAAGTCAAACTACATTCATGCCATGTTTACTGGTTTGAAAACAAAAGCTTAGCATAAGAGTAAATGGAAAAACAGATAATTACAGACATAGTGATCAAAGGGAATAAGGATAAGCTAAAAAGAAAACCTAATTATTATTTGCAGAAAAAGAGAAAATCATTATAGAAAAGACAGGCAGAGAGATGTCTTTTCTCTAAGTAAAAATAATAATAGATAATCAGACAATCTAAGAGAACCTGAGGAAATTGTTCAGTTTTAAAAGGTGCCATGAGTACCAGGAAATTAGATGATGCTCACTTCTCTATTACATTATTAGATATTCCACGTGGAGTAACTGCTACAATACAATGCAGTCTTTCGAGAGTCTTTTAAGTTCTGATAGGTATACTTGCAGCAATATTCGGGTGCCCCTATCATGGAATATATATCTATGACACCACTAGGGAATTGGTATGACCATTATATATGATGAGATATAACTGCGCTTGGATCAAATCAACCAGTATATATTTCGACAAAATGTCTACCCAACTAGCTACATACTTTGGCAATTTCTACCCCAAGCCAATACCAGTTACCGGCTAGCTTAGCTAGGTCTGCGCTAAGAATATCAAGCTATAATTCTGAGACAAAGAAACTTAGTCCTAGTAAACCCACATGGAGTTTTTTTTTGGCATTGAGTTATGTGCAAGACAATGTTTTTATAAAAATAAGGTCTGGTCTGATTCTATCCCTACATATATCATTAATCCTAATTGCTTTTAACACTTGTCTAACTTAAGAAATTTACCCATATCATCTTTGTATTATCCCTTGTTGGCACCAAGCATTTATTGCCACTTTTTTTTCCAGTTATTATGCTAAGTTTTTGTATCTAACCTATGCTGAAGAGAAAAAGCAAGGTTGGTGATTAAATACTATGTTGTTCAGTAATAAATCATATTATTGAAGAACAAGTACAAACAGATGGAGGAAACAGTTATTTAAGTTAGAAAAAGTCTGTCATTAAACGGTAAAAAAATGACAAAGTTTGGCCTTTTCGGTTAGTAGCTTGTATTTGAGGATAACAGGTAGGATTGGAAGTGATAAATGAGAAAAAAATATGAAACCTTTTGTCCTCATCCTTCTATCCTCCCAAATGACCGGAAAAAAAAATTCTCTCCCCTTCAATTTTTTTCCCTCCATCTTCTCTCCTAATTTACTATCTCCTACAGTAAAAAACAGAAAGGGGAAATAAATTTAATAAATGAAGATTTGTACAGGGTGAAAATCCCATAATGTAGCATTTGGATCATCTCGCTTCAAATTTAAAGCCTTTTGGGCAAAAGCATCCTCCATGAATATGCTTCCACATATTGCTTTGACTACTCTCTTTGCTGTTTCTTTCTTAGCATTTACTTGAGCTTATTTACTTGGAGAGAAAAAACAAGGAAGATAATCTAAAAGTTGATGTTTACTTGTAGAAAAAGAAAAGTGAGAAAGAAATAAATGAATCATTTTCTTACCAATCTCAAACAAAAGAAAAGTCAAGAGAGACATAAGTGACATGTTTGCCCCTCTTTCCTTCAGATGGGTTGCTTTGAGATGATGGAGGATGTCGAAGCTAGCAAGCAGCCACTGAAGCACCATGGCCGCAACATTTATTGCAGAAATGAATTGTAGGACCATGAGATATTAATAAATAATAATAATTTTTAAAATCATATTTAACATTTACAATTTATCAGTTATTCAATGAAAGCGGATACTGATGAATATATATAATTACAAGGATAAGTAATTGGTAGTCTAAACAAAGAGGAGTTTCTGGGATCTTATGTAATAATCAAGTCCTCATGCTAAAAAGAAGATTTTATAACGGTATGCTACAACTTACCATTAGTACAAATGCGTGAAATTAATATAAATAATAAATAAAAAAATATTCGAGAACAATAGGTTAAGATAGTATAAACATATTCAAAACCAACTTCTACATGTAGAAGAGTCAAATCTATCAGAGTGGAAGGGTATGAGTGGCTAGAGAACCAAAGAAAACATTAAATAATACAATAAAAATGGTTTAATTAATTCAAATATTAATAGGGATATCTCTTTGCATAGAGCTACAAGATTCATTAGTGACTCCAAATAGTTGGAACAAGTACGGCTTGACAATGATGATGAAACAATTTACGATATGCATTAACTTCAAATCTAGTGTTTATTATGAATATTTAATCTTTTGAATCATAAGGCAATTTGGTAGGATCCTAAGATCATTGGGTGTAGATTAGGATCAAATAGTGACCGTGTGAGATCTAAATCAAGTTTAGATCATGCTTGGACCTTGGATCATTTAGGCAAAATTAGTAGGATCCTAAGATCATGAAGTGTAGATCAGGATCAAATCATGACCGCACAAGATCCAAATCAAGTTTAGATTATGCTTGGCTCTTGGATACATTTATGCAAATTTGGTAGGATCCTAAAAATCATAAGGTTTAGATCACAATTTTGACAACTATTGTCTAGACCTCCATGCTAGAGCAAGTGAATAATGAAAATAAGGCTGCTGCCAACATGATGGCGGCAACATCTAAATATTTAGAATATAAAAAAGTCCTTTAGAAACTCCTATCCTATTGGCAACATGAACTCAGGCAAATACTAATTGCTACAACAAAGTCCTTCATCTGATAGCAATGTCGGCATGAAAGGAGGGGCTCCCTATAGCATGAAGGTGTGAGGAGCAAAGACAATGTGACCATGGCAAAGGTGATAGCAAGAGGCAATAAGCATGTGTTCGATGGATTACAGCCAGGAACCGAGAAGAAGGTTGTTATAAAGAGAAAAACAAATGTTTTTCTCCTCATATTTTATCCACCTAAGTGAACATGATTTTGTTTTTTCCTTTTTTATGTCTCTCCCTCACCATCTCTCCTAACTTTCCTTCCTGTCAAACAAAAGACAACTAGTGAAAATCAACTGAGTACTTGATAGCTGAGACAAATTTACATAAAGTGAAGATCTTATTTGTAGCATTTGGAACATCACTTCAATAAGCCTCTATATTTAAGTTTTCAACAAGACTGCTCACATATCTCTTTGGCTCTTTTCTTCCTTCCATTTACTTGCTCTCCTATCTGAAAACATGGTGAGGTCACATCTTCTCTCATATAGAATTCACTTGCAATCCAATCCTCCTATATCTAAAGTATAACTTTATCTATAAATCTCCAAATAGGGCTACTCATTTATAATAAATCGTTCTATTTTTCATTTCAGCAAAGACCCACAATGGGTAAGACCTAGTCATATTCAAATCAACCTGCACCAGATAAATCTATGACAGAGATAAAAAAGAAATGAGCATATCCTTTCATCTACTTTGTGCTAACCAATATAAGATACCTGATCGTGAACTTGAGGAATCATAATACATGTACCATGCTAATTGTCATGCCTTTCGATGTTTCCAATTATCTTCTCTTTTTTTTTTCTTTTTTTTTTTTTTCACATGGATGAAATGGCCACATGCTCATGCGAAGACGATGAAAGGATAAACAAGGCAGTAAAGATTTGATATGAGACCTATAAATCCCTCCAGTGCTAATTCTTACTGAGACTGATTCGTGTTTGGAAATTAAAAGATATTAACGAATCACATACCTATCCTATAAACAAACAAGGTAAAAACAAAAATTTCAGTTGCGAAAAACAAAATCAAAGACAGAAGAAGAAACAAAGAACACCCAAATCAATAACAAACGTCATTCATGGTAGCGACCAAAAGGATATACCAAGTATGCTCCGTGAGCGAATGCAGCAGCCAAGGCGCCGAAGAACAACCTCTCCCTCAGCACCGGTTTGTGCCTCGGACCGATTCGAACTACTGTATGATGTCATCACCGAATTTAGAAGAAAAAACAATCAACACTAACAAAAGAGCAAGGACGAAGAAATAAAAACACACAATGAGAGGAAGAACTCGAGCGTATATGAGAGGAACTAGGAACTTCAACAGAGGCCCTCTGTCTTGCCTCTTGACAACGCCAACTCTTCAACAAAACAAAAGTGAACAAATTCATCAGCTCCATGACCGAACTGCGAACTCCAGTTTCAACAAGAAAGTGATGGGCTAGATGATTACCCAGTATAGAAATCATTGGAGGACGAAGTCATCGGGGGCGTAAACGGAGAGATCGAAGCTTAGATCTCCGACGAGGAGGAAGCCGTTTGCGCCTTCTTCTCTTTCGGTCGAGAGGAGGAACGCATAATCTGGGGCAGTTCATATGTTATTTCTAATCTTATAGCAGAAAGTTTGGACGGTCCAGATTGTATAGATGAAGATGATCAATTTGTGGGCTTTATATGGGCTAGGATAATTGGTCTTGCGCAAGGCCGACTTATTAATGGGCTTCCCCAGTTCATTAGAATACAAATACATGATATTGTGTATTTTTTTACAGTGTGAATCAAAAGAAGACTCAATAAAAATATATAATTTATTTTAATATAATAGGGTAACAAAAAAAATTATTGCATGTTCAAATAATAAAAAAATAAAAAAAATACCTTTTAATTATTATTTTTTCATATTTTGACTTGTGATAAAAAAAATAATAATTTCATACAAAACTATTATTTCTTGTGTTGGGGAGAAAAAGCCACTATCCTTGATTATCAATAGCTATCCTATTGCAAGAATATATTTAGAATATAAAAAAGAATAATAGATCCAATAATTACAACAACTAAATAATTTTGTACTAAGTTGTCTCTTTCTCCTTTTAGGAGAAAAGTAGAAAACTAATTTGTCCCTATTATACAAACAATCATCCAATTGCAACATCATAAATAATTCACTAAACAACAATATGAATAAACTATAAAGTATATTTTTTATGTGGGCAGATGATCAAAGGTGAACAGTTTAGTGTGAAAATCCATTCCTCCAACAATAAATAACCATGTTAGAAGAACTAATTTATCAAATTGGTTCTTTTTGAATAAAAGTGAACTATTTATTACACATGGGCTCTTTTTGAATAATTTCACCTGAATAATTACAGTGACAAACTTAAAAAGAAGATTTTGTGGTGGAGAGGATTCTAAGGAGTGTGCTTCCTTGTGGTTTGGCAAGGGAGAAGATATTTAGGAGGGAAGAATTTTCACAGAAAAGTTTGATGAGATAGGCATGAAAATGAAGAAGAGGGTTTTAATTAATTTGATTTGGAGACAAGGAAAAAATCTCGAGAAGGAGAGAAGAACCTTGAATTACAATGTGTTTTTGAATATGCAATTGATGGATCATACATTATGATTTATATTATTATTATTATAAAACTTTTTCATACATTAGAATTTTTAAATCATATATTATAAAACTATGATTGAACTATGAAAGAGTTTTTGTAGGGCTTTACATAGTTTTAGATTTATCAAATTAAGAATATACTTTTTTTTATTTTAACATTTTCAAAATACTTTTGTAAGTATTTAAATCTCTGAAATTATAAAAATATTTAAATAACTTTTGAGTGGTTAAAGTGATAATAACAAGTATGAAAGAATTATTATTTTAATGATTATTAAATTGTTTTTTGAACAAAATACTTAATATATAGGATAAAAAAGATTATAAGGCATAACAGACAATTTTCATAATAACAATTTTTACTCATAAAGGGTGCGCATACAAGTTTGTGTGCCTTTTGTCGTGCGTTTGATTTGTTTATGCACGCACCGTCTTATTCTTATTGAACAAAGCCCGTCGTCATGATTAGAGAGACGTGGTGCAAATTGAATGAACTGACACGACGTAGTCCATGGTGGCCCTGCAACAAAGGGCCATCGACGTCGCCGCTTCCTCCGCCACTCCATGGTCGGTCGCCGCTCCACCACTCGCTGCCGGCACAACGCTACTACAAACAAACTCCAGTGCACATGCTTTCATCCCGCCTCCGTAGGCTTTGCCCGGCTGCCGCTCCGGCCCACACGTCGCCGGCGGGCCCTCCCCTCCCGCCTACTTCATCCACCACCGCTTGCTTCGTGGAGATCAACGCACCGCACGGCACCGCACCATCGGCCGTGGATGGGATTGCGAACGCGCGCCGATAACCTGTTTGTCCTAATTCCTCTATGAGTCGCACCTTGACAAGTAAGTGTTCATCCCGCAGCACGTTAGCAAGACATCGGCATCATCACCAGAGGAGGTATTTAATTCCAAAGTAGTGTTTATGTTAAACTTTGCCTCTGATGGGGGGCCATTGAGCATGACCCAGACGGCGCAGAACAGGGGCTCACCCAACCCACCCCATACTGGCGCAGACAAAAACATTAAATAGAAGAGACAGCATAGCTACAAGGATGCGGATGGAAGACAAAGATGGTGGGGATTTTGGAGGTCCCCATTGTCGGCGGGTGGTCGGAGGCAACCTCCACATGCAATAGCTAGCTCCTTCTCTTGATATTATTTGAATGTTAAAGATTCAAGATAACGACATCTGTTTGGCACATCTCCATCAGGTAGTTAAAGCATTTTTAGATGTCCTAATATCTTTCAGTGTTCTCTTTCAATAAATTCTTTGATTTGGAATTTACATCTTAGAGTTGGACTGTGAGTGATAAATTTTGGCAACTAGTAATGATACTTTCGTATAACTAAATATTGCTCATCGTGAACTTGGAGTAAAAAAATATTTACTTGTTGTTCTTGTGTAAGGAATCGAAGATAGTTCTTGCCTTCTTGGAAGAATGCCACTTGCAGAGTCCCTGTACTTTTGCCCTTCTTACTCGCTCAAAAGTGGATCGACCTGAAACAAACCATTCAGTTTAGAGTACTACGATGATGATGATGATGATCATCATCATCATGCTCCAAAAGTATGTGAACTTAATATGGTCTCCTTATGTCTTGTCTTGCATCAGTCTTGATAAGGTATTAAGGTGTGGTCTCCTCTCCTCTTAGTGTTAGGTTTATGGACCAGCCATTTTTTGGACTTATTTAGCAGCTTACTTTTCTTGTTATGCTTTGAGATCTTTATTATAAGAACATGAATCTGTCAAAATCATTGTAGGAAGTTGCAACTCGCCAGGTTGGAAAAAGTCATCAAGAAACTATTGTAAGGTTCTCTTGAAAGCACACACTATAAATAAATAGAACTTTTTTTCTACAATTCATTTAAGAATTTTAAGTTGAATTTTTTAAACTGTTTTCTATGCTTATATAACCGTTTGGGTGCTTGTTCTTGCAGCTTGTATTGGATTGATAAAAGAATTACTGGCAGCATTGCTTTTAAAACCTGATGCATTCCCCTTATAGAACTGGATTAGTTTGACCTTCAAATTCTGGTTTAACCAGCCAATCCAGTGTTACAAGCACTGAGTAGTAGATCATCAAAACTGGCATGGGTTAGTTCAGGTAGAATTATTGAACAACCTGTTCGATTATAAACCTAAGTGTGGAATAGTATTGTTCAAGCATGGTGTATATCCTGAGGGATCAGTTACTTGGACAAAACTCCTCTTCAATACAGTGAACCTGACATGGAGGATAAGTATACCACCTAAACCATCTTTGAATTTGACACTGCAATTCAAATTTTTAAAGATAAAGATGGAAATTGGATGAATACATTTCCACACTTCTAGAAATGCATTCAGAATATTAATTATCTCTTTGTTCAACTCATCCAGTTGAGTATTCTTTGTCTATGTTGGAGTATTTTTGTTGCTATATAACTACATTGGTATTTTAGCTTCACCATTAGGCTGGAACAATCTTGTAGTTTGCCCATTTTCCCTTTATTTTCCTCCATGTATTTCATAGATTATAATATGCATTCTGGATAGCATTCTCTTTCAAAAAGAAGAAACCAAGTAGTAATAATTGAAGAACATTTCGATCAATCATATATACTGTTGTTCACGTTTCCTTGGGATCATGAACAATTAACTGAGAGAAATCAATGCCCACATTACTCCAGTCTGTTACTTATAACCTATTCTCTTGGATCTGATCTGTGGTTCTATATAAATAGTTGAAATTTTGCTACCATCCAGGATCATGAACTGACCTTAGATTTAGATGCGTTTTGGTTATAAGCTAATTCTTGGGAAAAATGTCACTCAAGATGCACTTTACTTTTTACTTTAAAAAAAATGGGTGTTCCCATCACCTCTGATATTCCCATCACAGCTTCTCTTTGTTTGAATTATTGAAAAGTGGACAATTTCAGTGAAACTGTAATTGTAATTTTTCATTTGAAATTCTGAAACAAACAAAGTGAAGAGTTTCAGTAAAGCTGAAAAGTCCTCCTAACTCTACTTGTGAATACTTTTAGGATGGCTTTTCCCTCAAGGCAAAAGTAGCTAATTTCAATGAAACTATTCACTTTTTAATAAACTAGCTTAAAGAGGGGCATAATTAACATATTAGTGCTTAATAAACTCGCATAAAGAGGGGCATCATGAACATATTAGAGGTGATGAGGTGTTCCTTTGGTAAAATTCAAATCCCTTTGGATAATTTTGAAAATAAAAGCCGCCCTTTTAATTTTTACCCTTAATAACTACAGATGCAATGATTGCCCCTTCAGCTATTCAATGATTGTGGATCAATAGGCACATCAAACTATGAGCAATGCCTAAGGCTTATCAGTACTTGTAGGCATGTAGGTGAGGAAATCCTATCAAAGGCAACTTGCTAATTTAGCAACCTAGCTAGAAGGCCAGAGGGTATTGATCTGGATTAAATGACTGACTACTCTTCCATTACACTATTCCATAACTTTTCTGAACAGATTAGTAGTACATGAACTCAAATATTTTGCACTTCCCTTTTCTCCTTTCTTTCTTTTCTTTTCCTGATCAAGCGAGACTTCTGAATGCTAATGTCCAATGCTTTCATACAAGTTTTGTTTAAAATTCACACTTGGACATCATGTTGCATTCATATGCATGTTTTTAACGTTCATGTCACGAGCATCTCACAAGGGAGGGGAATCCAGCTCCTGTTGTGAAAAGATGGAGCACCTTCAAGCACACATCTTTCATTGTTGCAGATTACAAGACATGGACATCCTGACAAACTTGTGCAGTATATGTGTTCCAACAAGTACAACCAAAATAAGCATCGCACAAGATGTGCCCCTACCCATCACCTCCATCTTTTCACCAATAATTGTCACGTCTATCCTCTTCCTGTTTTTCTTTTTTCTTCTCCTCGACTACTTGCCTCCTCTAGCCTTTCACTCCTCTGGAGGATCCAATGCGTTGCATTAAGAACAATATCTTCTCTTGTTTTTTAATGGGAAAGAGCCATGGGAGTGATTGACAACTTCTTTATAATATACATATGTCAATCTATGGGCCGGTAGTAAATTAATTCAACATCAAATCTTGCTCTTCTTTTTAGGTTATTAAGTGGTGCAGCTATTTTGCAGGAAGCAGAAGGGCAGAGGTAGTTATATAACTCCTTTAATATATAAACTAACCTTACGTAGCACCTGTAAGCATCAATTGTTTTTAATTTTTTTCTCCTTGAGTTAGATTCGCATGCACTGCCAAATACTGAGGTGATTGAATGTTTGCATGTATCCAACTTTAGGATTCGTAAAAGTATCTCTACTATCAATGATGCATGGTTCTAGTGACAAGGCAAACGGACAGGTCTGTTGTCTTTTATCTTCTCTGCAAAAGTTATTATTTTAGAGAAGTAATCAAGAAAATAAATATCTTGTTATTCTCCTTAGTTTATCGAGTGCTTAGGCATCTTGTTACCATGCTCTGCTTCCATTTGGACACAGGGCTGCCTGAGCATGGTAAGATATCTCTTCCATGAAGGCATAGATGTATCGACACATTTTCATCAACCTTTTATCTCTTTGCAAGAATAACCTCTCAAAGTTACTTGTACATATGGCTCCAGGTGTTGTTTGTTTGACCTTTCTCCTTTTGTAACTTCATCTAGAGATCTATAACCATGCAACCTTCGGCTTTCCATGCTCATATGATGTACAGATTTGAATCTTACAATCTCAGTGTCTTGATTTAAATCCTTGTCTATTCAAAGAAATTGTCTTATTGTTCATCATTTTGCATGTTAAACTTGCAAAGCTGAATCAATTTACTTGTTTATCTTGTGATATCTTTCTGAATCCTAAATCAATTTGTTTGCAATGAAATGCTTCCATTTTATCCTCTATTTGAAGCTCCTCTGCTCACTGATTAGCCCTTTTCCTATATTTGCTTGCCTTGACTATTCTTGTCTTTTTGTTGTGTGATACGACTCATTGCCCTTTCTTTCTTCTACTCTTCCAAAAAGATCTGCGCAGCCATTTTGTCCGATTCGTTTCCACTTCAGATGAGAAAAAAACTCCCCTCGTTGACCTTTATAACCCCTGTTCTGCCTATATAAGCCGCCACTCTTATCCTTTCTCACATCCATCTCTCTCTCTGCTGTCGCAACAATTCTCTCTTTCTGTGAGTTGATTGTGAAGAAATTAACAAAGGATCAAGAGGCATGCTGTTGGGGTGGTGGTCATGGTGGTACTGTTTGTCGCTGGTTCCAGTGGCTTGCATGGCGGTGAAGATGTTTGAGTTGTTGTGGTGGAGGCCGAAGAGGCTGGAGAAGCAATTCGCGGAGCAAGGCATAGGAGGCCCCCCGTACCGCTTCTTCCTCGGCTGCCTCAGGGAGATGGTTTCCATGACGCTGGAGGCCTCCTCTAAGCCGATGATGCCTCAGACCTCTCACAATATCCTCCCCCGAGTTCTCCCTTTCTATCACCATTGGAAGAACATCTATGGTGCTTCAATTGACCTTCTCTGTGTGTTTCTTCGACGAGATTTTGCTTTAATCTCTGTTTTTTTTTCCTTGCAGGTTCCACGTTTCTGATATGGTTCGGCCCCACGGCGCGCCTCACCGTCGCCGACCCCGACCTCATCAGGGAGATATTCCTCTCTCGGTCCGACGTCTTCGAGCGCTACGAGTCGCACCCGCTGGTTCGGCAGCTCGAGGGCGAGGGCCTGGTGAGCCTGCGCGGCGAGAAATGGGCTCACCACCGGAAGATCCTCACGCCGACCTTTCACTCTGAGAATCTCAAAGTAATTTGTTAACCGTTCGACTGCCTCTGTTTTTTATGCCTATAGTTAGCGTCGGCTGACCGATTGATTAGCAACGCGTGGATCAGCTGTTGATACCTTTCATCGGCCGGACTGTAATGGATATGGCGGAGAAGCTGCCGGCGGTTCCCGGCGTGGAGGTGGAGATTGACGTATCCGAATGGTTCCAGACCGTTACAGAGGACGCCATCACGCGCACCGCGTTCGGAAGGAGCTACGACGACGGCAAGGCCATCTTCCGGTTGCAGTCCCAGCAAATGGAGTTCGCCGCCGATGCCTTCCGCAAGGTCTTCATCCCCGGCTACAGGTATATCTGTTTATACGTGTCTCGTCAATCGATTCCAATTATACTCTGTTCTTGCTTTAACTTCGACTATTAAAAACCAGATTTTTGCCGACGAAGAAGAACACAGACTCGTGGAAGCTAGAGAAGGAGATCAAGAGAAGTCTGATCCGGCTCATCGGTCGGCGGAAGGAGCAGCCATCCGGCGAAGCGAAGGATTTGCTGGGCCTGATGATCAATGCGGCCAGCGGACCAGGTGCTCGACTCCGCGCCCCGACGACGCCGTCATCGGCGGTGACGTGCTCTGCAGCTGCGCCGATTACGGTCCGGGACATCGTGGAGGAGTGCAAGACGTTCTTTTTCGCCGGGAAGCAGACCACCTCTAGCCTTCTGACGTGGGCCACGGTGCTCCTATCCATGCACCAAGAGTGGCAGGAACGCGCGCGAGCAGAGGTTCTCTGCGTGTGCGGCCCACTGGACATCCCCTCCCGCGATCAGCTCGCCAAGCTTAAGACGGTAAAATCAAATTCTTCGATTGTATTGATCCATACGAATTTCAAGGGTAAAATTTAATCGCTGCTCATCGCCGCAGCTGGGGATGATCCTGAACGAGACGCTGAGGCTGTACCCGCCGGCGGTGGCGACGATACGGCGGGCGAAGGAGGAGGTGAAGCTGGGAGGGCGTCGGATCCCGCGCGGCACGGAGCTGCTGATCCCCATCGTGGCGGTGCACCACGACGCGGCGCTGTGGGGGGAAGACGCGGCGGAATTCAACCCGGCGCGGTTCGCGGACGGGGCGAGCCGGGCGGCGCGCCACCCCACGGCCTTCATCCCCTTCGGCCTCGGCGCGCGGATGTGCATCGGCCAGAACCTGGCGCTGCTGGAGGCCAAGCTGACCCTGGCCATCATCCTCCGCCGCTTCGCCTTCCGCCTCGCGCCCTCCTACATCCACGCGCCCACCGCGCTGGTGCTGCTTCACCCGCAGCACGGCGCGCCGGTCCTCTTCCGATCCTTAGGATCTCATCTGTAATCGAAGGAAGATGTAGCATGCATGCATGCATTTCTCTGGGGACTCTGTTTTTTCTTTACCGCCGTAATTTGCGTAAATTACAGAGGGAAAATTAACAAAATTAAAAGAGCAGGCGATTGAATGGCGAAGATGAAGACGATGATGATGATGAGGAGGAGGAAGGAATGAGGATGTTGGTTTCCTTGTTTCTTTCGCTGTCACAGTGGGAGGATGGATGCGGTGTCGCTAATTCGGTACGTCGGAGAGGCGACAGAGAGTCGGCACAGTGACAGGCCGCATATAGTGCCTGGTGAGGTCGACCCCAACCGGAACATGTCGGCTGTGTCCTCTTCTCAGCCTAACTAATTGGGATGAACGGTCCACGTCCTGTCTCCACCAGCACTAGCATCACTACTCACCCGACCACTGCCTCCTCCTACCTGGTTCACATCCAGCCATTCGCCGCTACTTTCCATCCGGTCCACCGCTCCAGCTCACAATTAATTCTTTTTGTTTTTGTTTTTTTTTTTTAATTTTTTAATTTTTTAATTTTTTTTTTTGTAAAATTGAGAAATTAATTAAATCCTCGACGAGAGCTATTGAAGTCAGTATTGGTCGATTGAACAACAACTGACTAGTGTCGAACGAAGTTAAAGCTAGCGAGGGACTCGAGAGTAACTCACTCTTAAAAGAGTTGAGAGTTTCTTTAGCGGTCTCAATCTGCCATGGTCGAATGTCATAACAAGCTCCATTCATGGTAGAGTTGACATTCACATTAGTAGCTAGTGGGATGATCTCACTCTCAAACAATGGTACTCTTGTCTCCAAGCTACCCAACCTCTGAACTCAACTTGGATGCACAGTGCACTTTAGACTTTCCCATAACACTCCACTTTGAATGTCTTTTTGCTCATGGCCTCCGATGGCTCAAAAAGATATGATGGGTTTGGACCACCTCAACAAACACCATTATATATTCATTCCATTTTCTTAGCGATAGCAAGACAATCCACTCCTCTTCGAGCTAAGCGAAAGTCCATATCTTGAAAGTGAGTAATACTCATCCATCAACTTGTGCCACTTTTACATCCTTTCCCTCGCCCTAACACCCATAATGTACCTATCTATCAATTCGTGCCACCTTCACATAATTTTATGAGTTTGAATCGTAAATAAGACGGCCATTTCGTGACCGTTCTAGCGAGCGAGCGAGCGAACAAGCATGTAACGAACTCCATTTTTAACTTTCTTTTATTGGTAAAACTCTCCGAGCAACAAAACTTACCTAAGCGTACGATTGTTTATACTTAGTGTCCTTGTATAATGGAGAGGACAAAAGAGCTTACGGTTCTCTTGGAACAAAGGATAGCTAGATTAAGGTGTTTAAAGGATCCCTATGCCCAAAGTAGGAAAGCATATCGAACATGGAGTCGACATCACTGTAAACTACCTTGTGTAGGCTAACTCCATATGACCACCCCATGTGACAATTGAATTCAATGTTAACAAACTACTTGGAAAAGCTCTTGGACGGACCACCATCAACCGACTTGAAATAAGGAAGAGAGCTCAATCAAGATGAGACAAATTCAAATGCCCGTCATGGTAGGCTAACCATGAGTAGTCCAACTCCATATGACCCCATGTGATTCGAATTCAATGCTCGCGAGCTTGTTGGAAGAACTTTTCAGATGGACCACCGTAAACCGGCCTCGAATAAGAGAGCACTAGCATGGTGAGATAGATCCAAACGCCTATCGAAGCAATCTAAGAATGAACAAATCCAACTCCATACGATGCCCATGTGATTCAAATTCAATGCACGCGAATTAGTTCAAAAAAAAAAACTCTTAGACGGACCACCGGGAACGACCTCAAGCTAGAGAGCCCCAACATGATGAGACAATCCATATGCCTAAGTTGTCGGTGCTTGTCTAAGCAAATCGAGAATGACTTTGAAAAATATAAGTGAAGTCTAGTGTCTATGAACCAACGAAGCATCCATAAATGAAAGTGTTATTTAAGAGATCGATCATTTTTTTATAATTGCGGTACAATAAGTAAAACAAAAAGTGGCATATCAATTAAAATTAAATTCATTTTTTTCTTGGAAAAAAATACATAAAATCTTATCCTTCGTCCTCAAATAGTTTGTATTTCCCGACACGAATCACTCGTCGGCTCAAAGATCCGTCCAATAGAAAACCAATCCATCCTTTTTTTAGATGAAAATCTAGTCGAGCTGTGGCATTGCCATAGCAGGCATAACGTCCATTATCTCCTTCCGTTTCTCTTCGTTGACCTCAATCAAATCCAGAATCCCGCAGAACAATCGTAATCCTTCTATCTTGATACGGCGTATTATAAATGACCACAAGTTTAACGTGATGTTGATATTCAAGATAATACAATGGTTAAAATTAAAATAAAGTGACAGTTAAATTAGGATGTATGTATTTAAACGAACAATCTCTTAGAAGAACTTCTAGTATAAACTTGATTGATCATAGAGTCGGCTAAACGTACGGGACTCAACTCCTCATTCTTCATGAACAGTTCTTTCTGTATAAACTGGGATGACGATAGAATCGACCGGACCTACAGAACTCAGCTACTCACTCCTCATAAACAGTTATTCCCACATAAATCCGAGCGGCCATATAGTCAGCCGAACCTATGAGACTCAGCTTCTCACTCTTATGAACCGGGCTTCCTGCATAAACTTGGGCGACCATAGAGCTAGCCAAATCTATGGGACTTAGCTCCTCAGTCCTCGTGAACAGGACTTCCAACATAAACTTGGATAACCCTAGAGCCGGCCGGACATATAAGGCTCAACTCCCACTTCTCCTGTGCAAGTCTCTTAGCATACAGTAAATCGGACCTATAGCCGGTTGGACCACCAGACTCAGTTCCTCATCTCTCCTGGGTGTGGCTCCCAGTCTACATCCGCACGACCCCAGATTCGATCAGACCTCCAGACTCAGTTACTCTTCTCTTCTGGGCACGACTGCTAGTTACATTCGCTCGATCCTAGAGCCTGTAGGATCTCCTCTAGGAGACAACATTCACCTAGAATAAACTCCCAACTCGAAGTCTTTCCTCTGTTAATGCTCCTGTAACCTCATCGGTCGCCCATCTTCTCAGCTTCTAGATATGATCAAATTTGACGTCGTCTGTAAAAACATTCACCTGTTTCGGAATGTAGGATGAACATAGTCGAAAAAATATCAACATTGCCATGACACCGGAGGAATAGGAGTTTTTTTTTTATAAATGCTAAGGCACAAGTACTGTCTCGAGAATAAGCCACAGATTCTTACCCACATCAGACACCTATAGCCTCAGTAGAGGAGTATCATGGGCCAAAGAGAAGATCTAAGCAAAAACAATTGTTTGAATTCCCTGAGCATTTTTCTTAACGCCTACTGAGTGTTGTACAAAAATTGAGCGATTGCAAGGCTCCTCAGCAATGAATTCACCCTAGAGGAACCCTAGGCGAGACAAAACTCCTGCCACCCGGGAATCCCCTGAACAACCTAGTGTGTCTTTCTCTCAAGAGGTACTAGATGAAAAGTTGCCTAAGCGTTTTTGACCTTGTCGGTTGGAGAGTATGGTGTAAGGAAATTAGCGCGCTAAACACGCGAAAACGCAACGAAAAACATCTAATTCCTCCAGAAGATCCATGCGAAAGGAAACCATATACTAACTATTAAGATTTACATGAGAGGGAGTTATACCTTTGTTGCGTGTCCTTCGCAATCCCGATAGCAACATTTCATTAGATGCGGATCTTAGCGTGATCAAGTGGTCGCGCCTCTATGGTATCCACATAAACAAGCCTCGTTTGTCTCACAAACTCACAAAGTGGAGAATGAAACAACCAAAGATTGTGCTAGCAACCCTTCTTGGGAGTTTCGGCCAAGTGGAAGAGAGGAAGAGGATGAAGAGAAAGAACACCAAAATCTCATCATGAAAATGAATCCAAAAATCCCTTTTTGTAGATTCATGGAATTGCCCCATGCCTTAATGTCAATTGCCTTAATTGCCATTAATATTTGTCTTCATCCAATGAATCAAATGCATCCAATGCATGAGCAATTCAAGTTGTACACTCCTCTTTCTTCATGAATTCAAATTCATGAAATCACTTAATGAGTCTAACTCATTAATCATCAATCCAATTGACTCAATGAGTCTAATTCAAATTGGACTCAATCCAATAGTTGGATCCAATTGAGTCTAACTCAATGAGTCTAATTCGAATTAGATTTAATCCAATGATCCATCATATGAATCTATCTTCATTTGCTTATTCTTTGTGTGTGACCCAATAGGTTCTCGTAATATTGGTAATGTATCCAAATCAACATTTAGATACATAAGCAATGAGTGACATCTACCAAGGCATCATTGCTACCCAAGTGACGAGAATGTCGAGATCTGATTTAACCTTTCCATGACTATTATCTTTTATGACTCAGCCCCTCTATCCTTGATATCTAGATTGATCAATAAGGCATAGACCGTGTCATCCTCTTATTAATCTTTGTATTTCTTGATCTCTAAGTAGACACACTCAATAAAATAAGCTCAATATCGCATATTGACTCATTTAAGCATGACCATGCATTCTTGTGTCCTACTAATCAAGGGGTCTACAGATATCACTTCCGTTATATGAAAGGATAGATCCCATCTACATCACTCACATCCCTTCGCATAACTTATTGCATACCCAGTGATCGACTTTATGGTCCACCCTGTTACGGGTGATCTTTGTCAATACCAAAGTATACAATTCTTTATGTAGGGAACCGTAGTGACTTCAGGTCTAAGGACTATTCATACTAATAGTCACATGAGAATATTTATGACACTCATATAACGATCCATGAAACATTCTCATAACGGGTCATTCAGTATATATTCTCTAATATATACTCATGTGTCAATCTGATATCTTATATCCATGACTTGTGAGATTAAGTCATCCGTTGACCTACATGCTAGTCTCAACGCATTAATATTGTCCTTGCATATTAATGCTTGACCAGGAATATTTAAGAGTAGTATTCTATGCATATCTACAATATCTCACTATCAATTCATCCAATTGATATATTCTAGATTAAAACTTTCTATTTAGGACATTATTATACTTATTCATTTGACACTGAATTAAAATAAATATAATAATCAACTTTGTCTTTATTAATAATGAAATATGATACAAAAATAGCTCTTTACAATCATCTCACAATTGGTACTAGGGCTAATACTAGCATATGGAGGTAACACTGATCCTGAGGATCACCTCTGAAGATTCGAGAACACCGCTCTACTGCACCAATATAGCGACGCAATAAAATGTCGAGTGTTCCTGACTACTCTATCAGGCACGGTGCAAAGATGGTTCGATCGCCAGCCAGATCTATTATTTGATTTAAGAAATTTAGAAAAGTCTTCTTACACCACTTTACCAGCAACAGGAGGTATCAAAAGACCAACTTGAGTCTATTCACACTCAAGCAAGCTACCAAGGAATCTCTGCGAGTATACATCAAGCGATTCAACCAAGTGGTGCTAAATGTTCCATCCGCCACTTCCAAAATATTAATAAGTGCTTTCTCTCACAGCCTTTTGAAAGGAGAATTCTTTCGAGCCCTCATTAGAACGCCAACCAAAGGACTTCAATGACCTGCTAAGGAAGATGGTTAAATATATTAATGTAGAGGAAGCCTAGGCCACCCAACAGAAGGAGGTGACTGTCCCAGCTCCGACCGACCATGCCGATTAGGGACCCCCCCACCACCTCTAGTACGCTCTAGAGACCCTCGACTGAATCTTCCGCCAGTCTGAGAAGCGAGAGCATTACCACACGTTGAGGCCATTCAGACCTCTTTTACCGAACGCCTCTAGTGGATATCTCAATATTGCTCTTATCATCAATCCTATCATCATTCTACGTGTGAATGCCATCAATATGCCAAGATACTCCGTCGACTGGCGGAGTCAAGAGAAGCGAATAAAAGATCACCCTCGATTTCCTCTCGAGGGTCCCCTTCGAGAACATAGCAAGAAGAGTTGACGCTCAAACTAAGTCCCGATCGACAGTTCACAATTGGTAGTGCCGATCGGCTCAACTTTAATCCGCTTCCTTCACTCGGCCGGTAAGGTTGGAAACTTTACTTTTACAAGTTCAATTCAAAATATATCCCTAGTTTTTTAGCACAACAAAAAGTCCAAGCTCAAAGGCATTTGGGTCATATAACATGCCACCCATCTCTAAGGCATTCGGGTTATACACCGTGCCACCCATCTCTAAGGCATTCGAGTCATACACAGTGCCACCCATCTCCAAGGCATTCGGGTCATATACCGTGTCACCCATCTCCAAGGCATTTAGGTTATACATCGTGCCTTCCAGCTCCCAGGTATTCATATCATACACTGTGTCACCTATCTCCAAGGCATTCGGTTCATACACTATATCTCGCAGCTCCAAGGCATTCGAGTCATACACCTTGCCACCCAACCCTAAGGCATTCATGTCATACATCGTGCCTCCCAGCTCCAAGGCATCTAGGTCATACATCGTGCCTCCCAGCTCCCAGGCATTATGGTCACACACTGTACCTCCCAACTCCCAGGCATTTGGGTCATACACTGTGCCGCTTAGCTCCAAGGAATTCAGGTCATACACTGTGCCGCTTATAAGCTCCAAGGCGTTTGGGTCATACATCGTGCCTCCCAGCTTTCAAGCATTCAGGTCATACACTGTGCTACCCATCTCTAGGGCATTCGAGTCATACACCGTGCCTCCCAGCTCCCAAGCATTCGGGTCATACACCATGCCGCCTAGCTCCAAGGTATTCGGGTCATACACTGTGCCTCCCATCTCACAAGCATTTGGGTTATACACCATGCCTCCTAGCTCTAAGCATTCGGGTCATACACCATGTCACCCAGCTCTAAGCATTCGGGTCATACACCGTGTCACCTAGCTCCAAAGCATTCGAGTCATACATCGTACCTCTAAACTCCCAGGCATTAGAGAGGGCACCATACCCTTACTTAATCTTATGTATATTGAACGAATATAAACAAGCTCTCACCAAGCTGAACACCAAGCTTGTTCACAAACGCTTGGTTCATTTACAGCCCTATCGGTACCCTATATTACGATATAATCCTACTAATATATGGGTTGAAAATAAACAATCAAGCCCCCAAGTTACTAGTCACCTAGCATTAATATCTCGACTAATTCAATGGAATCATCGCAGATATAATAAACAACAAAATCAATATCAAGAAATCCTAGGGGCTGATTCAAAGAGGAAAATTTAGTGGAATACACTACCCTTTTGCTAGGGAGTGATTTCCATCAAGTATAGGTCGGTATAATCTCACTAACATATATGCCCTCGCACTAGTATACAACTATACTACTTATAATATCAGTGATCTATAGACACGAGTCTAAATATATAACCATACTATAACGTAAATTCACGAGCATAAGTTATATGCCTAAATAACAATAAGGGTCTATTAGGATACTCAATATCCTACAATACAGCATGAAACAATAAACGAAGGTTTAGCAAGATGCTCGATATCCTATACTACAGTATGATCATCCTAACAATAAACACATAATCAAATCATCTACTAAGGGGTCTAATAGAATATCCATTGTCCTACACTACAGTATGGTAATATCATGCATATTTATAAACACGATCATGAATATTAAACATAATTACATAACTATCAACAAATGATCTACACATAAGGATAACCAATAAGGTATCAAACTCAGAAGTAATATAGGACAGACTTAAGGTAAACGAGTATCTGCGACCTCATCAAAACATAGCAGTAAATAATCATGTACTATAATCAAAACTATCAAGAAGATAAGTAAAATCTACCCACCTTAAGCGTAGAATATCTTAACCATCTTCAGGTCCAAAGGTCACATCAAACTTGAATCCTATAAGTATATGATACAAAGCCAATCTAAATACTAGAATAATAAAACTGGTTTATCACCCTATAGATTAATTATTACATTCATTCATTAATCTATCCATCAATTGGTTAACCTTTCGATTGAATTATTTTAATCATCGATTAATCAACCTTTTACTAATCAACTAATTTGTCAATATATAATGATCTTGTTCTAATCAATTTATTCTAACTATTAATAGATTAATTAATCAATATTAATTAATTAATCTAAACCTTCATTTAATCATATACCAGCTTACATCAATTTATTAACTAAGCATTAAATTAGTTACCACTGATTAATTATCTCATAAAACTTGTTTAGCTATCTAATTAATCAAACAACTTTCACCGAACCTGAATCAACCAAGTTCATCAGTTGTTAATGCATTTATTAGCCCCTGATTAAAAACCCCAACATAACTCAACATTACCTCTCTTCTCTTCCTCTTTGACGGTAAGTCAGTTGCTACAAGTGGCCGACAATGGCCACAACATAACAGTAGCATCGCGGCTACTGCTCGTGGCACATTGGCGCGACCACGAACAGTTGTTCTCGGTGGCAACGATCACAACAGTCGGAGGAGACCACGACCTGTGTGTCCCAGCGCCCCGAAGAAATAATGGAGAAGGCAGCAGCGACAGTAGATCGGCGTCAACAGAGGTGCGCGGTAGCCTTCGTTGGGCTGCAACATGACGTCGGTGACTTGCACAGAGGTTCGCGGCAGTGGATCCAGCGGTGATTTCATAGTTTCTCCTCCAGCGACAGCTCACGGCGATTCAGTAGTCGGCGTTGGCATGAGTGTCGGAGACGTTGGTGACGACGTCGGTGGGAAGAAAAGGCCAGAACAATCGGCGATGTGAGTTTCCGGGACATCGCGCGGCAGCTGAGAGAAGACGCGGCTTTCAGCACGCGTGAGCCCGGTGAAATCGGAGCTTCACCGACGCAAGGTGGCGACGCTGGGAGTCCGTGGCCAACGCTAGGAATGGCAGAAGTTGTAGGTCGGCGATCGCGGCGTGCGTGAGGTGAGGGAGGCAGCGCCACGAAGATCAATAGTAGGGAGAAAAGATTAATAATAAACTTAGGTTTATACAATTAAAACATAGATTTATATTTCCATCAACACCCACTTTAATTGGGTATTTAAAACAGGCCTTATATATTACCCATCTATTCTCATAAATATAAAAATGACTCAATAAAAATTGAGAGAAATCTCAGTAAATCTCTAAAATTCATATATACTCCTTTTTTTTTTGGATAAATGATCACTAAAATATATTTATTTTCCTTAATAAATTTAATTATATCACATTTTAATCATTTTACATCTTTCATCCTTTTTTTTTTTATATAACACACCTATGCCCCATACTCTCGCGTCGTCCGACCGAATTATAAGTGAGCATGTCCTTGAC
This sequence comes from Zingiber officinale, assembly GCF_018446385.1. Lineage (NCBI taxonomy): Eukaryota > Viridiplantae > Streptophyta > Magnoliopsida > Zingiberales > Zingiberaceae > Zingiber > Zingiber officinale. Next base: position 22,870,752 of record NC_056001.1, on the reverse strand, counting down.
ATGTCCCAGACTCATCGAGTTATAAACGAGCTTGCTCTCGTGCTTATGTCCCATACTCTCATGTCGCTCGATCGAGTTATAAGCGAGTATGCCCTCGCACCTATGTCTCAGACTCTAGTCCCAGTTGTGAGTTATAAGTGAGCATGTTCTCGCGCTTATGTCCCAGATTCTCATGTCACTTGGTCGAGTTATAAGTGAGCATGCTCTCGCACCTAGGTCCAAGACTCTTGAGTCATTCGACCGAGCTATAAGTGAGCATGCCCTTATGCATATTTCCTAGACTATTGCCCCAGCTGCGAGTTATAAGCGTACATGACTCACATGAATTATTTATTTGGGCATGACTCCCAGTACTAATTCACTTGGGCATGACTCCCAGCATCTAGGGATGGAGCCAGAAATTTCATATCAAGGGGACAAAATGTATGCGTTTATGTTGAGGGGAGGCGACCATGGTGTTGCCTCCCATTCGTGTGTCTTTCATCCCCTATTCCTATACCTCATATACTTCTTATACTTAAAAATTGAGGAGGGATGACCGCCTCCATCATACCCCCTTGGCTCCGCCCCTACCAGCATCAACCCACTTGGGCATGACTCCCAATGCTAATTCACTTGGGCATGGCTCACTAAGGCATTACTCCCAGTGCTAATTTACTTAGACATGACCTCCAACATCAACTCACTTGAGCATGACTCCCAGCATTTGTACTTGGGTATGACTCTCAGTACCCATTTACATGGGCATGACTCCCAGCCGATCGACACTCATCATCAAATGACGTCCGCTCAGCACACTCGTATCTCTAGCTGATCGACACTCATCAACAAATCATCGCCTACTCAACATTCATAAATCGCCGCCCGCTTGACACTCATAAATCGTCACCCGCTCGACACTCATCATATATCCCCGCCCGCTTGACACTCATAAATCACCCCCGATTGGCATTCTCCATTTCCATCGTCTGCTCGACATCGTTTTCACTACTCACTCGACACCATTACCGTCACTTGCTCGGTATCACCACAGCTACTCGCTCAATGTTATGCAACAGGCCCAACGGTTTAACTTTGTGGTCAGGAGCGATTCAACATTTGCGATAGGTTTTCTAGTCTGTCGGACTCGCGCCCCCCTTTGACTAGACTTGAAGGGGGGCTTGTGATACGACGTGGTATGAATGACTCCAAAGGCAATGTGGGGTTGATAGTTAAGATAATGTGACAGTTAAAGTCAAGATGAGATGGTAGTGAAAGTCAGGGTGTTCAAATGAACCACCTCTCAGAAGTAGAGCTCCTAGCATAAACCCTGCTGACCATAGAGCCGACCGGACCTACGGGACTTAGCTCTTCACTCCTCATTAACAGTTCTTCCCGCATAAACTCGGGCGGCCATAGAGCCGACCGGACCTACGAGACTCAGCTCCTCCACTACAAGAAAAACCCTCATAGACATCGGTGGAACAACAACAGTTTTAAGCAAAAATCGATGTCTTTGAGTATTTTACACCGGTTTTTCCAAAAATCGGTGTCTATGAGCGCAGATTTTCGCTCATAGACATCGATTTTTTAGCCGATGTCTATGAGCGCCTTTTTTTTTGTTAATAGACACCGATTTTAACAGCGGTTTTTAAAACCCGGTGTTAATGAACCAAAAAATAATAATTTAATTTTTCCACCAGCCAAAATTTACAACACTTCGTTCCCTCAAAACCTAAACTAATATCGCGCCGCTTCTCTCAGCCTAAACCTAAACCTAAACCTAAACCTCCTAACCATCTCTCTCAGCCTCATCTCCCTCTTCCCCTTCCTGGATCTCTTCCCCTTCTTGGATCGATGCCCCCCTCAATCGGATCAAAACCACCTGCTTCTTCTCCACGCTCGCCGGCACGATCTGGCCGGGCCAGTCCGGCGGCTCCGGCCTCACCGGCACCCACGGGGGCTCCGTTGAAGGTTCTTGCTTGCTCAACGACGGCGGCGAGCTCATGTTGAGGCAAAAGGAAGCAGAGAACAGGGATGTGTCTCCTCCATTTCCTTGTTGCCGTTGAAGCTCGAGAATCGATTCCTCCAACCCTGAGCAAACTCCTCCACATTATCCTCCACCGCCCGACCATCATCGACGCCGCCAGAAGGGAAGCACTCGGTCCTGGCGCCGAAGGTGCGGCGGCGTAAAAAGCCATGTCCAAGCGGCTGCCTTCCTCAGCCTCCCCCAACCTCCATCGATCGAGTCCGCAGTAGCCTGGCCGATTCGCCAACCCCAAGGAACGTGCAGCCCACGATGCCCTTCCGCTTGCCGGACACAACGGTGGAGACAACGGCAGCGAAGACGGCGGCCTGCGACGGCGTCGTGGAGGCGGACCACGTCCCAGCGACCTAAACACCCATCTCCTCTCGATGTCTCCTCCGCCTCTGTGCTTTCAATGAAGTCAAACCTTACCTTTTCGTGACTGAAAACGTAGGCCTCCTCTCACCCTACCCGCCCATGGAAAGTGTTCATCAAGAACAATACTAAAACCGAACACTATCGCACGGTCTGGCACCAAGGAGATCTAGTGAACAATTTGGGCACTATCACACGGTCTGGCACCAAGGAGTTCATGGATGCACTCCAAGCCGGCGTGGATGTGAGCATGATTGGTCAATTTGGTGTCGGTTTCTACTCCGATCTCGTGAGGTATCTCGCTTCGGGTTGCAAGCCCAAGGAGAAATGGAGGTATATACTCTTCATCTGGCTTTTCTGCTATGTCTGCTAGTCCTTCCTGGGATCGTTGGTGGATAAATATGGATTGCCTCTGATCATGCATTTGGTGTACAGAAGTTTATACAGGATCTCTATTGATGTGATTTTGTTTCTCCTTTCCAATTATTATGTTTTTTTTTAAAGTTTTCTTTGAACGATTAGTATATGGAATTCTGTAGGAACTAAATACATATCCTGTTAATTATCTAAGTCGAGGAAGACTTGGCTGGTTGTATTAGTTACTGTCCTAGTATCCTTGTGAAGTACAGGAAAAAGAAGATTTTTTTCCTTCGTATTAATATTGCAAATTAATCTTATCCATTTATTGTACCCTGAATAAACTGCTTTATTTCCTTATTTAAGGCTCCTTGTTTATGAATTTGTTTTTTTTCCCATTCATTTCCTTACATAGATGTCAATGTTGAGAAAAGATCCATGGAGCTGGCCTCTAGGAATCAATAGTTTATCGATGTTGTTTCTTATGAAAATTAATTTCCTTGTACTTATTGAATTGTTTCATTTTTTCTATTCCATATGGAAGGGATGCCTCTTTGTTTATCTTTGAAGTTTAAAGAGACGTTTCACTGTCGTTGGTCATATTGTTATGATGACTTGTATGTTTTTTTTGCTGAAACAGAATTGGTACTGAACATGAAAAGTTTGGTTTTGAAGTTGATACTTTGCGCCTAATGAATTATGAGCAGATCGCAGACTTGCTAAATGGTTTGGCAGAGAGGTTTGATTGGGATAAAGTCATGGAAGAGAATTACATTATTGGTCTCAAACAGGTGATAAAATGTTTCTCTTTTAAGTGTTTAAGATTGCATAGTATGGCTTTGGGTTACTTCTATGATCAGGTTCGGCTCTATATATTTATCATGTATGGCTTTGGGTTCCTTCCTCCTCGTGTTATAACATTTGAGCAACAACATCAACGTTTTAGTGAGTCATGATCCTGTGTATCTTGGGCATGTTCAATTATGCAGCGATTTTATTATTACATGTATTTCTGCACATAACTGTTTTTTTGCTTTACGTTTCATCTCACTTATTTTAACAACTAAATTGTGTACAACTTTGTTGGACCAGCATGTACCTTCTGCGTCAGAAGTTTCATGATTTAAATCTATTTCTCATATGCTAGTCTTCCTAATCATTTGTGTTTTGGTGAACTTCTTGATGATAATTATGAAGTCATTTCTGTTGGACTAACTACAATTTAACAACTTTCATTATGCACTTAGTATGTGTATGATATGAGTTACTTATGAAGTATACAATAGTCTTTTGTAAAGTATTTTGTTCTTCTTGAAAAACTTTAAGATACTGTAAAGTGCAATTGAATGTCTTTTCTGCATAATGCAGCAAGTTTTCTATAGTAAATCCAACATATATGAAAAGCTGATTAACTTATTTTAACCTTCCCGATCAACTTGTTTCAATTAGACATAATAGGGTTTAGTCTATAATGTTTCTAAACTATTGAAAAGTTATAACTGTTTTCAAAAATTTTTATGCCTTGTGACTTTCTAGGATACTCTCTAGCTACCATTCCTTTGATGTTGAATTCTGAATGCTATATTCTCAACACACTTCATTTTGGCGAAGTTGAATTTGTAGACAAGCCTAGTACCTAGACTGATTTTGTTTCTTCTGCTTAATACAATGTTAAATCCGATTGGATGATTATCTGCCCCATGAGCTTAAGCTGTCAGTAAATCACTTGATTTATGCTATTTTATGCAATATAATAAGTCATTCCCCTAATTTATATTGTTTAACTTGTGTGCCTGCAAACAATTGTGAATTTTCCTCCTTTATAGAGAATTATATATCTGCTTGCAGGAAAAGAACGATGTTAAGCTTGAGAAAATTCTAAAGGAAGCACCTATGGAAAACAAAACAGTAATATTAACAACTTTGAATGCTGCCTGAGCTTCTCCTGGTTCTATTATAGATTTGTTTTTTCAAAGTTTTCGGACAGGAGATGGACCACGCAGACTCCTGGACCATTTGGTAATCATTGCCTTGGACAAGAAAGCGTACATAAGGTGCATATCCTTGCATACTCACTGTTTTGCTCTTTATACTGAGGGAGTGGATTTCTCAGATGAGAAGATTTACATGACTGCTGGATATTTGTCAATGATGTGGAGAAGGATAGAATTTCTGCGTGTTATTCTCGAAATCGGATACAACTTTATTTTCTCGGTAAAATTCTCCTTCCTATGATTGGCCTTTATAATATTCTGTTTGTTAAAGTACTGATGTGTGAAAGTGACCATACCTTCTGGATCTTCTTGTTCTCTAAGTATCTATTTCTATGTAGACTATCTTGCCTTTTTTTGTTCATAGCCAAGTTTGCAGGCAATGCTCTATTGTTAAACTTTGTTCCTTGTTTCTTGTTTGTGCAACATATTTTGTTACCCCTTCTTTCATCTGCTGCAAACGCATATAAGATAGAATCATATATATCTACAAATTTATGCATGGAATGCATGCCTAGGATAATAGTTTGCTCGAGTGTATGAAAGTTTATCCAATGGGATAGGCATTAAGTTGTCCATATAAGCATCAGTATGTGACAGACTCATTGTTATCCATGCTCTTACTGCCTAATATTCTTTATATAGCTTTGCATATAATTCTGTTAGCAGGAACTGCTAACATCTTGTACTACTGATACTCTGCATTCTGTATCCTTTTTAGTCTTGGTTTACTAATATATTATTTATGTGTTTTTACAGTTTATAAATCTCAAGTACTCCAGAGTTGAAATTGATGAAGTGCGGTTCGAGTGGGCTGAATGCATACTAGATTACATTTGAAGTGCATTTCTACCTTGATGTGTTAAAAGAATGTTCTACCTTGATTTTGATATCTATTAGCTAGCTTTTGATGTAAAAAGAATGTTTGGGTATTTTATGGATATTGTTGTAAGAAGATTATTTATATAATTTGTGAATATTTGTGTATTTTATGGATATTATTGAATGAAGAATATTTGTATAATTTGTGAATATTTGTGTATTTTTTTTGTTATTGTGGGTTTTTTATTGTTTCGGAAATCAAATTTGTGTTGTTAAAAAATATACATATTACATCGGTTTTCCACCGTTGCAAAACCGGTGTTATTAACTAATATTATATCGGTCATTTACCGCTGCCAAAACTGGTGTTATTAACATATAATATTACATCTGTTTTACATCGTTGATGAAACAGTGTCGTTAAGTGATACTACACTGGTTAATAACCGATTCGAAGACCGGTGTCGTTAAGTGATACTACACCGGTTTTAACCCGATGTCTAAAATGACAGACTTTTAACATCGGCTTCATAGACATCGGTCGAAAATGAAATAGACACCGGCGGAAAACCGATGTCTATGAAGGTTTTTGTTGTAGTGCTCACTCCACTTGAACAATTCTTCTCGCATAAACTGGGGTGGCCATAGAGCCGACCGGACATACGGGACTCAGCTCCTCACTCTCATGAACAAGGCTTCCCGCATAAACCCGAGTGATCACAGAGCCGACCAGACCTACGGGACTCAGCTCCTCACTTCTCGTGAACAAGGCTTCCAGTATAAACCCGGGTAGCCCTAGAGCTGGCCAGACATACGGAGCTCAGCTCTCCATTTCTCATGTGCAAGTCTCTTAGCATACAATTAGTCGGACCCAGAGCCGGTCGGATCTCCAGACTTAGTTCTTCATCTCTCCTGGGCACGACTCCTAGCCTACATCTGCCCGACCCTAGAGTCGGTCGACCATCCAGACTTAGTTCCTCATCTCTTTTGGGTACGACTCCCAGTTACATTTGCTCGGTACTAGAGCCGGTCGGATCTCCTTTATGAGACAACATTCTCAGGGAATAGTAACAACTTGTCAGAGAATAACAGCTACTCGCAGAAAAATATTCCCTTATTCTAGCATATACACGCAATGAAACCTTTCTTTGCCTAGAGGAAAACCTGTTGTATATACTTTATCACCCGACATATTTTGACATCAGACATTCTATGACGTCTTATTATTACGGAGGTTATGAGAGTCAGTATAAAAAGAGGTTCTCTCCATTGGCCAGATATGCTTACATACGCATACTCATGCGTACTACCCACACAACCACACATTTATTGTTCTACTGTTCATTTTCTTCTCCATTTTGACTCAACTACTGTTTTGACTTGGACGTCGGAGTGTCTGCGCCAAGGACCTCTCCTTGGTTCTCGCTCTAACGTTCCTATTATTTCTGTCTGTGGTGTGCGTAGGTCCATAACTTCCAACTCAACAACTCCAAGCTCGAAGTCTTTCCTCCGTCAACGCTTCTGCTACCTTAACGGCCGCTTATATATATATATATATATATATATATATATATATATATATATATATATCTTTCACACCCATTCGATGTACTCCTGAGCGATCTTCACGCATCCGGACGCCTGGTGAACCCCAGCCGACCCGATTCTCAAAAATGAACCGGAGTGTCTAGAGATGCATCCGACTGTCTAGACTTGTAAAAATCGTCTAAGAATATGCACCAAATATGTGTATATATATAGTCTGAACGTGGTGTCAGAGTTCAGCGAGCCACCGATCAGACGCAACAAAGGCATGGGAGCTGCGAGAGCAGCCCCCAGAGGCGGCGCTATCTGCATAAGCACTGCCGCTGGAAATAATGGCGGCAAAGACAAGGGGCCAGTGGCCGCTGCCGACGTGTGCCTTCTCCCAATGTGCCTGCTTGCCTTTGCTACGGATTCAATACGGGGAAGCAGAGCTCGAACAAGCGAGCCAGGAAGAGAAGGATATAAATCGACTGGGAATTAAATTAACATGTAATTTGATCAATTATATACATATTTCTCGTTTTTCCTAATCTAATTTTATTTTATCTTAAAAAAACAATCCAAGTTCTTAATAAACACGTGAAGGGTACTAAAACTACAAAACTACAAACATATATATACATAGAGATTATAGGAATCGTTTGCACTTATGAGATAGATGGCCATTGATCACATTTAATAGCATAGTGAAATATAGAGTTGTTCCAGAGATGATCGATCATACATAACAAGCATGACTGTCTACGATAAGATATAAAGGTGGAGGATGCCTACCGAGAACATGCAGTGCAAGCACTTTTCTACAGAGACAATTCTTGCTCAATTATTTTACTCGATCTTAAGCATACCATGTCAGATCTGGCTCATTCAGTCAGAGTCGATGACACGCTGGGGCAATGGTTGAAGCCATACCAGATGCCATTGGGAAGGCGAGATCCATAGTAGAAGGTGAGGGCACTTTGAGCACCAGGCTCATAGATCTTCACCCACTCGGGAGTCCATCCATCCTGACCATCGCGCCGTAAGTACAAGTAGCAGACTCCATATCCGCATGGTCCTTGGATCTTGAATGTATCGGTGGAGCAACGCTCGAATGCTCCTGATGAAGGATTATCTAGCCTTGGTGCATATACCTTCAGAACAACAGTGTTTTAAGAGTTGTAACAAAGAAGAGAAATACTGGTTAAATAAGAAGCAAACACCATAATGTGAAAATATCAATTAGTCCCTTTGCTTTTAAAAAGTTTATTCATTTTTAAGACTATAAACACTTTTGATTAGCTCACACCTGCCTACACCAGACTAAACTAGAATGCCACACCTCATTTGATTTCCCTAAAATGTAACAAAGAAATAAAGATGACCTGAAGTAAGGAATAAGGGAAAATGCTATGTCGCTAACATGCAATTTCCCAACAATAACAAAGTAAAGAGGACCTATACAATTACACCATCAATCCTAATTCTTCCATGTTTAATCACAAAACCACTATTTAATTGTACAAAATTAAATCTAAAAAACGTCTAGATCATTTTTCATAAGAAATACTCTTCTATTTTATAAGACCAGTTATAAGTAGAATACCAAAGTATGTATTATTCTGCATTATGTTATTTGGATCAGTATGTGAAGTTGGCTATTACTACAATCTGATAAGGGTGATCAATTCAATCAGATTATCCAAGAACCGAAGGCTATTTTGTTTCAATTAAAATAATAGAAACATTTCAACAATAGGATGTGGATGCAGAGGGAGGGATAATGGTAGAAAGCCATATGCTGCTCCCTACATTCAAAGGAAGGAGAAAAATCTGCCATGTTTTGGTTTGAGAGTTGGTGACAAAACCACGCCTAGGATTAACAGTTATGTCTATTATTCTTTGAAAATATGTTACATATGGAAAGGTGGGATTGACATTTCAGGTATAGGGTTGTGAGCATATTGTATTATATATAATGTGAAAACTAATATTAACACACAAGTCTTAGATAGATGGTATTAAACACCTGAGATATCCTACTGCAATCACTTACTGATGTTCATTTTTCATTTTCAAGTACATTCCATTATGAAAAATGTATGCGCCATATATTTCTCAAGTAAATTATTCTAATAGCAATTCATCAGAACCAAAGGAACTTACATTTCATTTCATGATATGACAGTGTCTAAGGTGATAACCTAAGGTACATTTCAAAACCAACAAAGGGCACTGCCATTTCTGATCCTTGAAGAAACAACTGATAGTTATACTGAGAGTATTTTTTGCTTGGTACGTCAACAGTTGATGGTATAGTCTTTCTAACATTCCTGCAAATTAAATTAATTGATATGTCTATTACATTCCTCGTCATATTGTATTGGATACCCTTGTCAAAAATTTAAGTTTGTTTTGGAAGATGTTTCACACGTGACACAATGGTGTTTGTATCAGACAAGAATCTCAAACCTTGTGTTTCTCTTCGAATTTAGACTGAAATCTAACCCTCTGTTTGGATGGGGTGAGGCAAGGTTCATTAATGGAAAGGGAAGGGAGGGGAAGGAAGGGAAAGTAATATATTTATCTTACCCTTGTTTGGAAGGGAGGGAAAGTTCATTTGAAAGGGATGGAAATGAAGGTTAAATATACAAATTTACAAAAATATCCTCTTATTTTTTTAATAAATCTGCATGTGAAAAAATAAAGAAGGATAAAATTGGAATAATTTCTTCTTCCCCTTCCTTACACCCCAAATTGGGGTGTAAGAAATTTCGCTGATTCCCGAGCATGCAAGGGGAAGCTTTACCCTTCTCTCCCCTTACCCTCCATGACTCACTCTCTCCCAAACAAGTGTAAAAATTCTTTTTCCCCATGTTTACCCTTCTCTCTCCTTTACTCACCTCCTCCCAAACAGAGGGTAAGATACAAAAAGTGCAGAATTGTCTAGGAAAAAGATTAACTAATTCCTAAAAGTAATCTTCTTTATAGTCTTTTCTAATGATTGATAATAATATTAATATCATACCATATGCTTCATCGACCCACTTCATACCCTTGTATGGATACTGACACTCGGACACTCACATGCAAGTAGACTCTCGATATTTCTATAGACCTATAAAATTTTTAAAAATAGTCATGTGAGACCCTTTGTATCCAAGTCCAACTAACATAATTGCAAAAGATGTGTAGGTGTTCAAGTCATTTAAACCTACTCAAGTTTCATAAGGATGCTTGATGTTCAAATCAGTTCTATGTGAGCAATTTGAATTTCAGTCTCTTAATATGTCTCCTTCCTAGAGATTAAGTTGCAGATGAATTTCATTCCTCTTATAAAGAGCCTCTGTTCAATGAGCAGTCTCAAAAGAAAAGAAAAGCTTCCTAGTTATTTCATGCTCCACGATCTAAAGATTTTTTTTTGATGATTTACACAAATAATAACATCCATCTACAAATATATGGATAGTAATCATGGACATAATGAGTCTAATGTATATGAATGAACTATAAAAATAAATTAATAGTTTTATTTATAATGGAATTACATTATCTTCTTTCCAACCATCTTATTTATTTGGGTGAAATCGAAAGGAAAAACTTCATTTCCTTCCATTTCTGCATTATTTGAGAATAAAATAAACGAAGGTTAATTGGGCAGTTAATTCTTTCCTCTTCTACTCCTCTCCAAGTTAACAATAGGTATTAACCGATTCATTTCTTTTCCCCTAGCTTTTGTCCAAGTAAACTCGTCAAAAACGATTTAAAAAACCTTTCTTTTTCTAAAAAGAAAGCCAATCATTACCAGAGGTATGCAGCAGAATGAACTCCGTGTGAAAAAATAGTGCTTAATATATACATAAAAATCTATCTCCAGATTAAGAAAACAAAAGGCAGAAAAAGACCTGATTATTGTATGCGTCGCCAAAAGCAAGGCTGATCCAGTCTCTGGTATAGCTAGGGGAAGAGCAGCTGGTCTTAATCTTCACAGTGTAGGAACAGCTACTCCTGCCCTTCTCCTTCTGTAAGATGACAACCAATCACATCAAAATGAGCTTAAGAACAAAAACGAGATAAAGAATGTCGGCGATTCAGAGCGATCAAAACGCACCTTGATCTCTTGGATCTTGAAAGATCGGAGCTCCCGCGGCCGGGGATCGACAGCTTCGGAAGCGCAGAAGGCGAGAAAGGATGGCGATGAGAGGAGGAAGAGGTGAAGGAGCAGGGATATCGCCATGGACTTCGCCATTTTCCCTTCCATTCTTTCGACAGGCGAAGATGGCTTTGCAAAGTTGGGGACCACATCCAAATAGGATTCAGTTTGTGTTCGACTCTTAGAGCATCCCGTACACGTGTAGACATTCCATTTTCGGGCCCGTTAATTAAGCGAACCATCACGCGGGTACGTTGTCGAGTTTTCTTTGTGGTTTATCAGTAATGGCAAATGGCATCATGCCACGTGTTGTAGAATAATTAATTTTGACTTTAAAAGAGATGCTTTATTTTTTTTTTAAAAAAAGTGTTTTAGAGTAAAATGCATCCCTCACAATATTAATTAATGAGAAAAAATCTTTTAGATAAATATTTTATTGATGGAGATTTTTTATTATGGAAATTAAATTATTATTTTAATTTTTAGATAAAAGATTTGTATATAATTTTTTTTAATAAAAGAACTTACACACTTCACAAACTTCACATGTATCCTCACATATTAATATAATTATGGTAAAAGACGAATACGCTTACTTTCAGCGCCCCCGTCAACCCGTTCTAGGGCCAACACGGAAGAGGTAAATCACATATTAATATAATTGATATTTATGGAGATGGTTACTTTAATAAGTATTAAAGTTAATTTTTAATAGGTATAAAATATCTTGTTGGATGCCTTACTTTTCTCATACAAAGGGTCACTACGGTAGTATAAATGTCTTCATGATTTATCATCTTCCAGAGGACATGAGGTCGTCCTAGAAGAGTCGTTAAAGTGATGACTTCACCTTTTGCTCCGACAAACTTAATACGCGTGGATGATTTATTATCAATTTCTACCTATAAAGAACACAACTTCATCTTTATTTTTCCACTTTATATAACCTTATGTAGCAAATAATTCTGCCCAGTGGGTGTAGTCGAGTTGATACTCGGACAAAATTTATTACCAATGAGGCATGGTTCAATTTTCGATAGGTACAAATAATATTTTGGATTATCTCGTATACTCTATCTAAAGGACCGCTCAACTAAGACTGAATAAACCACTTGATTTATTCCCTTTTGATCCTGTCTGAGAACGCCAATGGTTTATTCGTCAGTGATTATATGTTGAGGTTGGCTATCATGTTGATCACCTGCCCGTGTGGTCCTATGAAACTTCTACGAGAGGGGGGGGGGCACGCTAAGAAGAAGAGGTTAGAATGACAATTAGGGAGTTCTCTAGCGTAGTCACTTCGAAGCTCTAGTAAGTGTTCAGAAAAGAGATAGAAAATATGTAAAGGAATTAGGGTTTGATGCGTTATGTACATGTATCTTTTCTCATGAAGGTCGGCTACCTTTTATAGGGGCATGACTATTCACCACGTTCTTCTCGTGTCCCTTGTTTCTTGCGATCGTGCATTACCATATTTTCGAAAATAAACGATCATTGCTGTCCATTTATTTCAGAGTGAATAGCTGTTGATCTTGTCTGAAATCTGTGAGAAGGTGTGTTGATCCTGATAAACGATGATTTCAAGGAAGATGAACTCCTAGAGATCTAGAAGAGCCCCTCAATGATTCTGCGCATAGTGAGACGAGCCAACAAAACGTTAGTGACATAAGACCGAGGTGGGGATCCCTGGCTAGGCCCTCCAACGCTCAAGTCAGTTCTCTCTATCGAAGGTGGAAGAAGAAGCAAAAGTACAGTAGTGAAATTACTCAAAAGTAGAGTTTTGGATGTTAGAGTTGCATATCTTGCCAACAGAGAGGATCTCCCTTTTTATACTACCTCATATAACCTCCGTAGTCATGAGGTGGTTCCTAGTTTGTTAGAGTTTGTTAGAAGATGAAGTACCACTTTAGGCTTCGTGCAATAATCCCTTAAGGAATCTTTTTTACCCCAGATGTACCTCTTTTGTCATTTATGACTCATATTCCTAATGAAGCATGAATAAGAATATGTCCCCGTAACTGAAGAAGCTTCTAGAAAATATTTCCCGCAAAATTAGTCAAACTATCATAAAGTTGTTCACTACTTGTATGTCATCCTCTGTTAAACATGTCTCGGCCGGTCATTCAAGCCGGTTGTGTATATATTGAGAATACCTTCTGTTAAACATGTTTCAATCGAGAATGTATTATAAGCTTTACAAGGCTGAGCGCCTTTAAACTTGATCGGGCTTTGTCCAGCCGAGCACATATAAGCACACTGGTTCTCTCTCGACCTTCATTCGACCGGTAATATATTAAAAACTGTATAAGGCTAAGTGCTTTTAAGCTCGATTAGGCTCTGTCAAGCCGAGCGCATATAAGCATACTAGTACTTGCTCGACCTTCATTTGGTCGGTAATATAATAAAAGTTGTATAAGGCTAAGTGCTTTTAAGCTCGAGCTTTGTCTGGCCAAGCGCATATAAGCATACTGGTGCTCGCTCAGCCTTCATTCGGCCAGTAATATATTAAAAGTTGTATAAGACTAAGTGTCTTTAAGCTCGGTCAGGCTCTATCCGGCCGAGCATATATAAGCACACTGGTACTTGCTTGATCTTCATTCGGCTAGTAATATACTAAAGCTTTCATAAAACTAAGTGCTTCTAATCTCGATCAGGCGTCGCCTGACTGGGCGCCTGTGGAAAACTTTTTATTTGGTTGGTCATTACTCTATTAATTATACATTCATCCAGCTATGAGCATCTCCTTTCTTTCTCGTCTGTGACCTCCACATCGTCAGACAAGCCGCCCTATCATAACTCATATCAACTGTGTTTTCCACCTTCATGCGATAACAACTGTGTTATCCACTTCTTCAATAAATAATAGCTCATCGCTTTAATTCTTGATTGTTGGGGATGTTTCGGTTTAGCCAAGGGCGCTCAAAACCCAATTTGTGAGTCGGGAGTTGGATTGGAACCCAATCGAGAGTTAGATTGGAACTGAGTCAAGAGTCAGATTGGAACCTAAGTCGGGAGTCGAGAGTAATTGGGACTAGAGTACACTTGTTGAATTTTGACTGCCACCTTGGCAAGATTATTGACCTCTTTACCCACATGACCTCTCCTGATGACCCGTGTATCACTAATCTCCCCTTTAAGTCTAGTTAAAGGAGGCAAACGTCTGATTGACTGGATTGGTATGATGTAGAAGGATATCTTTCTTTATTCTAATTATCTGGACACATGGCAAAGAACAAATCCTAGGAGCGACATTTAACAAGATTTGTGCCTTAATTGCTATCCCACCTCTTAAATGTGAGGCATGCTTTATCAGCTTCAACTTTCAAGCCCTGAAGGCACTTTGTCTCCGAGGTTATATCACATTAATATGAGGTGACCCCTAGCAAGGAATACTAAACATCTACCTCAATGTAATGAGTTGCCGCGATCTATGTGCTTGATCGAGTGGCCAATGATCCCCCTGTTTCAAGATGGTCTGAATCCAATGGTCCTAATCAGATGCATGCAAATATAAATTAGGTTGTGAGGGTTGTTGTCACGTTGTGCAACCCTTGTTTGTGCATATGCCGCTCTCCGGCGTCTTCGCTTCTAACTTTCTGCATTTTCATCTGTAAGTAAGTCGCTCATCTTCTAGTTGTTTGTCATTCACCAGCCTACCTTTGACCCTCCCCTTTCTTTGTCAGTGCTTGTGTCCTGGTATTGGCCTTGTGATGGCTGCGAGGTCTTCATCTACTTTTTGGTATAGGTCTGTGGAGTCAGGTTTTAGTAGCAATGCATTAGATCGACTAAGGACCACCTATGAGATTCCGCCCGACCATGGCCTAATACTCCCCAACGGGAACAATCGCCCTGACCGTCCTCCTCCAGGATATGTGATCTTCTTTCAAAGTTATCTGCTAATGGGAACTTGGGATGAGCATATGTCAAAGCTGATAGTCTTCAGCCGACAATTCCCAAAAGTATGGCAAAGTCGTCGTGAAATGCATGGTCGTATAACCAAACTGGAGACCCAGTTGGCTTCTCTAAAACCCAAAGTTGCCCTGGCACAAGTGGAGTTGACCCGCCTGAAGAACTTGAGGGACGACCTAGCTGCAGAGCAGTCGAAAATCCTTCGTTAAGGAAAATTATATCTGAGGGGAAGTTGAACAATCTTCAGGCGAAGTATCAGGTTGATCCACTGATGAGGGAGGTTGATTCCCTGGAAGCCTAGAGTAAGAAGCTAGAGTTGAAGAGGAAAAAACAATGAAAATCAAGAAGTTAAAAGTCGTAGCAAAGGCGCAAGAGGTGAAGCTTAGGAGAGCCAAAGTAGGGATGAATACCGCAAGGGATGAGCTGGACGCCTACCAAAAAAGACATAAGCTTCTGGAGATGGAGTTGGGGGCTACTTGGGAGGAGACTGAGTCTAGCAAAGCTTTGGCGAAGGATTGGTTACGCGAGCTGGAGTCCTTTCATGGTGAGGCGGAGGCCACTCTTGTGGGAGTCGAGAGGAAGCTTTAGGCAACATTAAAGACTGCACGCTAGGAAACCAAATCTGCCCAAGCGTTAGCTGAGGCCTGATTCCATGAGCTTGAGACTATTCGCTCTGAAGCTGAGACAATTCAAGATGAGACCGAGGCACTGAACATCTCTAAATTCGAACTGCAAGTAGCTTTTGAAGTCCAAAGGGATTAGCTGGAAGGCAAGACGGTAGAACTCCTGTATCACACAGGGGAAGATGTCTGTTGGGCCACTAAAAAGAAAGAATTTCTTCACTCCAAGGAATTTTATAGCTTGGTTGGCACACGCTTGGCCTGAATGGTGTGATATGGTGTGGACGACGCCTTGAAACAATTGTAAGATTCTAGCTACCTGACCATCGACAAACCTTTGTCGATCATTAAATTATTAAAGATCACATATAGCATCCCCGAAGAAGATGTGGAAGATTTTACTTGCATTTTTCTCCCCTTCAAGACTAATATATTTTTGTAATTAACCCCCTTATGTCAATGAAACTTTTGGTTTCCTGATTCTCTTGTTCGACTTGCATTCTTATAGAATCTTAATGATTTGTTATAGCTTTGATCTTGACCTTGATTATGTCAACTATGTCCGAGTCAGAAGAGTTTGAGCCATAAAAAGGACACGAGTGAAAGATCTCGACCCTGACTATATCCGAGTCAAGGGAATTTAGGCCCTAAAAAGGACACAAACGATACGATATGTACTTTACCCCTATGCAAGGGAGGTTGATATCGTAGCCGGAAATATCTCGACCCCAACAATGTCCGAGTCAGGAGAGTTTGGACCCTAAAGAGGGCATGGATGATACGATATACACTTAACCCCTGTGTAAAGGAAAGGTTGATATTGCAGTTGGAAAGATCTTGACCCTGCCTATATCCAAGTTATGGGAGTTTAGGCCATAAAAAGGACACTAACAATACAATATGTGCTCGACTCTTGTATAAAAGGGAGGCTCATATCACAACCAAAAAGATCTCAACCTCGATAATATCTGAGTCGAAAGAGTTTGGGTCCTGAAAAGGACATGGACGATACGATATGTGTCTGACCCTTGTATGAAGGGGAGGTTGATATTGCAGTCAGAAAGATTTCGACCCCGGTAATGTTTGAGTCGGGAGAGTTTTGGTCCTGAAAAGGATATAGGCGATACAATATGTGTTCAAACCTTATATGAATACGAGGTTGATATCGTAGCCAGAAAGATCTCAACCCTGACCATGTCTGAGTCAGAAGAGTTTGGGCCCTGAAAATGACACAGGTAATATGATATGTGCTCAACCTTTGTATGAAAGGGAGGTTGATATCACAGTCTGAAGGATCTCAACTTCGACTATGTTCGAGTTGGGAGAGTTTAGGCTCTAAAAAGGACACAGATGATACAGTATGTACTTGACCCTTGTATAAAGGAGAGGTTGATATTGCATCCTAAAAGATCTTGACCCTGATTATGTCCGAGTTAGAAGAGTTTGGGTCCTGAAAAGGACATGGGTGATACGATATGCGTTCGACCCTTGTATGAAGAGGAGGTTGATATCGCAGTTGGAAAGATTTCAATCCCGACTATATACGAGTTATGGAAGTTTGAGCCATGAAAAGAACATAGGCAATACGATATGCGTTCGACCCTTGTATGAAGAGGAGGTTGATATCACAACTAGAAAGATCTCGACCCCAACTATGTCTGAGTCAGGAGAGTTTGGGCCCTAAAAAGGACATGGGTGATACAATATATGCTCGACCCTTATATTAAAGGGAGGTTGATATTGCACACCCTTACTATGTCCTAGTTGGGGAAGTTTGGGCCATGAAAATGATACAGATAATACGATATAGGCTCGACCCTTATATGAAGGGGAGGTTGATATCGTAGTTGAAAAGATCTCGATCTCGGCTATGTTTGAGTCAGGGGAGTTTAGACTCTGAAAAGGATATGAGTGATATGATATGCACTCGACCCTTATATGAAAAGGAGTTTGAGTCAAAAAAGGACACGTGCGTTATGATATGCGCTCAACGTTTGTATGAAGGGAAGGTTGATATCGCAATTAGAAAGATCTCAACCCCGACTATATCCGAGTTGGGAGAGTTTGGGCTTTGAAAAGGATATGAGGGATATGATATGTGCTTGACCCTTGTGTGAAGGGGAGGTTGATAACCCAGCCGAAAAGATCTTGACCCGAACTATGTCCGAGTTGAGGGAGTTTGGACCATGGGTTGTACAAAATACGCTCGACCCTTGTATGAAGAGGAGGTTGATATCGCAACCGGAAAGATCTCAACCCCGACTATGTCCAAGTCAGGGGAGTTTGGGTCTTGAAAAGGACACAAGCGTACAATTTGTGCTTGATCCTTATATGAAAGGGAGATTGATATCACAGCCAAAAAAATCTCGACCCAAACTATGCTCGAGTCGGGGGAGTTTGGGCATTGAAAAAGACACAGGTGATATGATATGAGCTCAACCCTTATATGAAAGGGAAGTTGATATCACAACTAGAAATATTTAGACTCTGACTATGTTTGAGTCGGGATAATTTTGACAAGAGAACTAGTATGAGGAAATATATTTGTATTTTTATTGAAATGTGGGTACCATAAAGCTTTTTTAAAAAAATACATAAAAGATAATTATAGGATACTAGGCAGCCTAGGAGTGATAAAGCTTCAAGTGATTGACACTCCGTGGTCGATCTAGCCTTTTGTCACTTGAATATGTAAGATAGTACGTTCTCGAGTCAAGTTTTTCAACCACTCAAAATGGTCCCTCCCATTGGGGTTTCAGCTTGCCCATGTTCCCGGCCAGCTTAATTTTTTTCCAAACTAGATCTCTGACCTAGAAAGAGTGAGAAATAATCCGTCTGTTATAATTGAGCCGCATCCGTTGTCGATATGCAACAGTCAAGCGACAGTCCTCTCCCTCATCTTCGTAATCAGTGGCCTAAGTCAAGAAGATGTAATTCATCAGTGTCTTATCCATAAATATCCCTTCTAATAGATTTGCCGCCAATCTCTACTGAAATGGCCCATTAGAATGGATCATTCTAATACTCTCTCGAGGAGTAGTTTGAAAGGACTAGAGAATACTAGGTATTTCATCTGCCCAACTCTCTTGGACATGATTCAACTTAATTTTCAGCCCTCTTACTATCTCCCTATTGACTAGCTCAACCTGCCCATTGCTATGAGAATACGACATTGAGATGAAAGCTTGTTAAATGTCAAATCCTTCACACCACTTTTTTAACCAGTGACCCTGGAACTTCTTTTGTTGTTGCCCAATGGAAAAGGGGCCAACAATATCCCTGTACCATTGATCAAAGGGATAAGATATGATGGAAGTTTTTAAGAACTTAGTCGAACGATGAGAAAGATTCCGGTGCTTCTGGTGTTGAAGGCAAGCAACAACTAATTGAGTCATGTCTGCTTGTGAAGTTGCCAAGAAGTATTCAACTAGTAGTACCTTTCAAGCTAATGTTCTTCCCCCACATGATTTCCATAGATACCCGCGTGAATTTCTCGCATAACATAGTTAGCATAATTCATGCCAAGGCATTTAAGGAGGGGTTGGAAAAATAACTGTCAATATAATACCTCCTCGATTAGAGTAAATTGGGGAGTTCTCCTCTTGAGCAACCTGGCTTGTTTAGGATCAACAGGCAGAGTTCCTCGCTCGAGATAGGTGATGATAGATACTCTCCAGTAGTCATGTATACTTGGGCTCGAGGCTTGGTCAACTTGAGAAATCAATAGGACCTGAGATACACAGTCTTTAGTCCTCCAATTTGCTAGTGTACTAGCCAATTCATCCAACTCATTGAC
Organism: Zingiber officinale; assembly: GCF_018446385.1. Lineage (NCBI taxonomy): Eukaryota > Viridiplantae > Streptophyta > Magnoliopsida > Zingiberales > Zingiberaceae > Zingiber > Zingiber officinale. The sequence continues at coordinate 22,851,200 of NC_056001.1, read as the reverse complement.
TCTCTGATTTTTTGCAAGGGGAGTTTTTTGGAGACCAACTTCTTGAAAGCGGGACCTAAGTCTTTCAAAGGTATCGACATAGCATTATAGTAGTTCATTCTTGATCTCGAAATTCTTTGCTATCTGTTGAGCTATAAGTTGGGAATTCAAGTAGATAATGACTCGAGAAGCCCCCCACTTGTTTGGCTGCTTGAAGCCCTACTAACAAAGTTTCATACTCTGCTTCATTATTAGATGTTTGGAAGTCGAGTCGGATTGAAAGTGAGAGTACATCCTCTTGAGGGGATATCAATAGAATCCCTACTCTGCTATCCTGTTGAGTAGATGAGTCATCTACATAAATCCTCCACATCCCCTCGACCATCCCATCGAGTATTTTAGTCAGAAAATTGACTAAGACTTGAACTTTGATAGCAGTTCTCGACTGATACTAAATATCACATTCACTTAATTCGATGGTTCATTTAATAAACCTCTCAAAAACTTCTGGGTTGGTTAGCACCCGACCTAGACTGCTATTGTTGAGGATTATGACTAGATGGGCAAGAAAAAATGACCTCGGTCGATGAGAAACTAAGGCCAGTCTGAAACTCTGAATGCTAGCTTCTCCAGATTGGTGTACATATTCTCAATGTCTTTTAACAAGTGACTAAAAAAGTATATTGGGTGTTGTACCTTGTCTTCATATCATAACAAAACCACAATGACTGCTCCTTCAAAGTCCGATAAGTATGCTCACAACATTTCACCCATTACTGCTTGGAGAGGAGTGGGAGTCGAGACAAATATTCCTTTAACTCCATAAAGGCTTGATCGCATTTTTAATTCCATTCGAATGTAGCAATTTTCCTCAACACTTTAAAAAAAGGTAAACTTTGAGTGACCGGATGAGAGATAAATAGAGACAGTGTCATGATGCAACCAACTAGTCGTTGCGCCTCTTTGAGATTGTAGGGGTTTAACTTAAACCCGTATTATCTCAAAGTGCAACATATTTCCTCAATGTCCGAGATCTGGGTCTCGGCTCATACAAATTTGATTAAAATGTCATGCGCATATACCTCCACATTCCTTATGATTTGGTGTTTGAACACCTAATCCATAAACCGCTGATAAGTCACCCCTACGTTCTTTAAGAAGAATGACCTGACAGTATAGCAAAAGGTTTCGTTAGGGATGGTAAAACTAATATTTTCTTGATCCTATAGAGCTAAAGGGATTTGATGGTAACTTTGGTAAACATCCAATATGCATATAAAATCACAATTGAAAATCGAGTCTACCAACTAGTCGATACAAGGGAGTGGATAGCAGTCATTTGAGTATGCTTTCTTAAGATTTCGGAAGTCAATGCAGACCCGTCACTTATCTCCTGATTTAGATATCAATACCACATTAGCTAACTAAGTCGGGAACTAGATTTCCCGTATGTACCCAACTTCCAGCAGTTTATCAATTTCTGCCTGAATCACTTGGTTTTATTTAGGTGAAAATTCTCGCCTCTTCTGCCAAACAGGTCAGGCCCCTGGAAGCGTGTTCAACCAATGAACCTTCATCGAAGGAGAGATGCCCCCAACTTCTTTGGCCGACTAGGAGAAGATATCATGGTTGTGAAAGAGACATGCAATAAATTCTCCCTCGAGTCTTGAGTCGAGATCTATGATGACTCGGGTTATCCTCCTAGTTGGTAAAGATGAATTTGGACATCTTTGTGGCCCTTTTTGAGTCAGATTATTGGTGTCTCCTTGGGTATCTTGGAAGAAAGCATTGTGGGTTCGGCAAGCCTTTCGAGAATCAACCGCAATTACATCAACATAGCATTTTCTGACTACCAGTTGACTTCCCTTTACTTCCCCGACTTGGTTATCCATCGAGAATTTGATCTTTTGATGGAAAGTAGAAACTGTTGCCTAGAAAATGCTCAATGTTGGTCTCCTTAATATAATATTGTAAGCGGACGCCGTATTTATGATGCGGAAAAGTGTATGCCTTGTTCTTCTCATCGGTTCCTCTCCTAAGGAGAGAGAAAGGTGAATTTGACCCATTGGTTATACCTGATATCCTGTGAATCCGAACAAAGAGATGTTTATGGAGTTCAGTTTCTCTCATCCAATTATAATTGATTAAAGGCTTCTTTGAAGATAATGATAACAGAGTTGCCCGTATCTATGAAAACCTCTTCACTATATAGTTGGTAATGAGAGCTTGAATCACCAGGATATCATCATGGGGAATGCCCACCCCCTCTAAATCACTAGGCCCAAAGTTGATCACTGGGCTCTTAGTCGTATCACGACCAGTGCTAATTCTATAGTTTTTCAATCGGCGACCATGAGCCGTCCAAGCTCGGGTGAAATCGTCATCTGTTGGACCTCTTGAAATCATATTAACCATTCTTAGAGATGGTACAAGGTTGCTCAAGAGAGCAAGATCGCCGGTCGGGATGGTTCCGAGTGTATGCTTCTTGTCCGGCATGATGACGTACGTTGATCGTAAAGCTCAAGAAACTTCTTGGTCAATTGACTACGACTATTCTTTCTTTGATCAGCTACCAGCCGTAATTCCCTAACATATTATTGGCACTCACAAATGGAGTGAATATTCTATTGGTGAAAGCCACAATATTACTCTATAGAAATCCCCGTATTAACCCAAAAGTTGGAGTTGGATCACTATATACTCGATTTATTCAATGAAAACCCCAATGACATGAGTACGATTTATCTATGAATTGAATATCTTATCAATTGAACAGTATCTATAAAGAAATAAATCGAAAAATCAAATAGATCACCACATATAACTATAAATAATACATTATAAGTTGATTGTTGACAGTACGATTTAATGAATTTATTGACCGTTTCATTTAATCAATTTAATCAAATTTTAAATTTTATAATAGTGATCAACAACAAACTAATATAATCAAGATTTTCTTAAAAATGAAAATAAAATTTTGAATTAATAAAATTGAATTTCTGAAATAAATTAGTTCAGTTGATTAATTTAACTGAAATTTTATCCACTCCTGCTCACAGATGTCGTGATGTAACTTTTCACCAGAAAAAGAGGCAATATGCAGCAATTGGATATAGTTAATGAAGTAACAGAGACTTGAAGCAAACCAGTATATCGTCCTTGAGTTTGGCCAGTAGGGATTTTATTCTCATAAGTAGCTTGTGTGCATTTTCCTACTCACGTTATATGCTTCTTTTCTCATAAATATCTGTGTTCATTGTTGGATATCTCCCTTCATTCTTATTTTGTTAATAGTTTATGATTTGAGTTCTGTTCGTCCTTTAAATGTAACTCTGTTTTTCATGAGAACTGGAGTAATTCTAACGACTAATAGACACATTCGTTATAATGCTACTTTATAAATTATAGACATGGACACATCACCATCAGTGTCGCGAATAGTTTACCTCAAAGAAGTCGAATAAATTCTGAAAGACAAATAGCATCGAGAAACACCATCATGAAGGGCAACAAACACTGGTCAGGTCGGCGGTGATTCAGCGCCATCATGGAGAGCACAGCAGATTGTGCCTTTGTGATGACCTTGGTAAACCCTGATGATTTCTCCAGTGGACATCGACCAAAGTCTTGCAGTCGTATCAGATGAAGCTGCACATAACAACACATTGTCGCATCTATTCACATAACTAGCATTTATAAAAGGGAAAAGAAATTGTAGATCATACATATCCTTCACCTGTTATCAGATAAGCACCATCGACAGAGAAAACGCAATCCCAAACCCAGCGCTGATGTCCTGATCATGTTATCAGAGTACCAATCAGACATTCATCAAAGTAATACCGCCGAGCAATAGTGATAAAGGTTTTTCTTGCCTGTTAAAGTCTTCTCCAAGGTAAAACCATCTACGTTCCATATTTTCACAGTGTGATCAGATGCAGCAGTAGCAAGATACCTAAAAGTAAATCAGCAAATTACACGTCAGATTTAAAATTGTGGATCGCTTAGAAAAGGTGTCGATGAGGAAAATATTATAGCTTCCAAACAGAGTAATAAACAACCACCATGGATTTATTCAGTTATTAATAGGAGAGGAAAAATTAGTAGTTACCGATTGGGATCACAAAATTCTGGAGAAAGCAGACACTTCAAGATATATCCATTGTGTGCTTGTAATTTATGGAGTGGTTCAAAGTAGGTCATTGTCTACAATAGAAATCCCAGCTAGATAAATTAAATGACAAATTCTATCAACTATTTAAATAATTAAAACTAAAAACCTGAGTTCCTTTTAGTAAGCGCCAGACATAACATGTTCCATGATTATTTGCAGCGACAACCATGCTTCCATCCCACATCACGGTCAAAGACCTTACAGCTGTATCAACCTCTGGAACCTGAAGAATGTAATATGGTTGAATTAATTAAAGTCATCTACCTTTTGATTTATTGCCAAATAACAGAATTGCAAGTATTATTCCTGCACATTGGTTTTTTAATTTTTATCAGATCTCATAGCAAAACGAAAGTACTTACTAACTCGCAGCTGCACGAATTTGCAGCCAGATCCCACACTCTTATGTTACCATTTTGATCACCAGATATTAGTTCTTTCTGCAATATTGCATAACTTAGTAGTTCATAAAAATAATATACAATTCCACGTACTGGTTTCTTGATATTTAAAAGAGTAATCCACATTTGAGAATCTAGGCAAAAGAAACTAAATAAGCATTTCCCTTGTATTTCAGTTATTTCGGAATAAAAAGTAAGATTCCAATTTTGGTTCCTTAAAAAGGTGGGCAGAAGAGGGGGGAAAGAAAGGAAAAATATTGAAAAAACTGAGTTAACCCTATGCGTTTTGGGAATGACAAATCGTAAGGGTTAAAATTGTTACAAAACAAAAGGAACCCTACATTCAAGGGAAAGAGAGAATACTTTATCAAGATCTCACCAACTTAATCTTTTGAAGATCTCTAAACAAAGATGCCATCAATTTCAGTCCAAACATTAAGATCAATCTAGAGCATCACATCATCAAGCTTCTCTAAAACAAATTGGATGTAGTTAATATCTATGTTTTAGCTTGAGAAAAGTCTTCGTTGTTAGGCTCATTGGTTGTATATGTTGTGGATTTAATCCCACACTGGTATTGTAATGATAGGGTATTATGATGAGTCCTCTAACTATAATATAATAGTTCTCTTAAAAATTGCGTAATATATTTTTCCCATCATTCTCAACAAAGGTAACTAAATATTAATATCTGTTGCATTTATATTTCCATTTTTATCCATCAAACATTAGTTCCTTCTGTCAGATAGCAAGCTCTGACATCGGTAAAAGATCAGGGCATTGGCAAAGTAATACAAGCTTAAATCGAAAGAAAGGCATCAACAATTTTAAGTACTTGATATCCAGAAATTTTCTTAAAAGATTCTCTGAGATGGATAGTGATTTTAGAGTATGACAACTCTGTAACATACAGATTCCTCGCCAACAAAAAGAAATTTTGATAATCTAATCTTATGAGGAAAAAAAACTACAAGAATTTGAAGGGAAAATGTCCATTCAATATTTGTCATAGAAAGGTAATAATATATTTATATCTGTTGCACTTGCATTGGTAAGAAACACCAGAAACTCTTTATCAATATCAATTTGATTAACTGTGGTTATCATGAGAGCAAATCTTGATGCAATGGTAAGGTTGCATCACCACAACCTAGGTCGAGGTTTTGAGTTCAAGCAAATAAGTTCTTAGCCATTGATACAAAATCCTTCGTGAGCCTCATAACACCAGGATCCCTCATACAATTTCATGTTAAATATATGATAAGAATGTTGATTAAACCTGACTTTGCTAACCAGGCTTCTGTTCTGATCATTAGCAATGGAACACATGTAATTATGGATAAGAAAAATAAAATTACAATAAATGTACAACAATGAGTGCATAGCAATCTTTTCACAGTAGCTCCAGAGAAAAAAAAATCATTTTCACAAAAAATGCTTTTCTGTTGTATCCATCATGAATATGTGAATAATATTAAAAAAAAAATTACTTGGTTTGGGTGTAGAACGACTGTATTTACAGCTGCACGGCTTTCATATTCTCGTTGACAAGTTGCAGTTCTGAAGCATCAACAAAAAGAGAAAAATAAATGAGAAATAAAGCATAGTTATAAGAAGTATATCCACTAATAATAATATAACACTCATCCAAAGAACTTGCAAAAATCCATTGGAAAGTGACCTCCCATAGCCTACACCTGCGTATTTTTAATCTTACACTTGTATTGCCTATCTATGTGAGCCCCAAAAGTACAACAGGAATTAGTCTAGTCCCCTCTTATACAAAACTGAGTTCCATTAGCTGATTAAGAATAAATTGCATTTGCCAATGAGGCAGCAGAAATCATCTAGAAAAATGGGCAAGTAAAAAAATCTACAAAAGCGGACTTTAGATACCTCAAATCCCATATCTTCACTGTCCCATCTTCAGACCCTGAATACATCCAATTTCCATCACATTGAAAACCCACTGACATGACGTTATTAGTATGTGATTCATAGCTTCTAACCTAAAAAATCAAATAGCATGAGAGATTTATGTTAAATAAATAAAAGCATAGAAAAAATATTGCAGGCATACTGGATGTGGACTATTAGTGTTAACATCGAAAAGACGGATGTGGGGATTGCCAGCAGCAGCTAAGTATCTTTTGTCAGGTGTAATCTCCAGCCTATTTACTTGCTGCAGATAATAAATTAATAATCATTGTTCAGAAGATCAAATATCACTAGAGGAATACTTAGGAAAGTCTACAGGAGCATGAGAATTTGAAGAGGATGATTCATCTTGATATCGCACGCCATTTACCAATTTTTGCACATGGAAAGAATTAAGGTCAGACCACTATCTTCTTGGGGAAAAAATGCAATAGATCCATCCAGGAATTGATGCACTCACAGAATCTGGGTATTGAATGGTGCGATAACAGCGCCCACTTTTGGCCTCCCAGAATCTGATAGTATGATCATAGCTTGCCGTGGCAAGAATGACAGAAGGTTGACTCATTCTCAAAAACCTATTGCTCGCCTAGCCTTGGACAAGGTAAAACATGCATTAGAACTAGACTAACACAGAAGCTAGATAGCAATAAAACTAAAATTAAGCAAAAAGAAGTTTAGTAAAAAAGAAAAGAAAATCAAGAGTAAATACCCAACATATCACCCCTAGACTGGATTATGCCCCTGAGATGAGAATGGCCAAATCCTCAATATCCCATTAGGCATCAGCAACAGGTTGAAAAGGCTTAGATGCGATTAAGAATAGGAATATAATATGCAGTTTAGATCGACGAATTGAACAAAAACTATAAAACAATCCTTGAGGGAAGTCTATCAATGTTGCCGAATGTGGTTTAGCTAATTATTGTCCTATTGTCCATTATTACAAAATTATTTTTCAGCCACAAAGCTTGAATATTTGACACGCCAAGGAGGTATACTATGTAGCAATCCTCTTATGTGCATGAAGTCACTGTTTTATTATGTGCTTATGGACTGAAACAGTGCCACAAGTATGAATGCGTTGAAGGCCTAGATTGCATGGCTTGACTAAAAGTTCTCACCGTTTCCACTTTTCATTCTTTATTATAGATCATGTGCACCATCTGTTATATTTTCACCATTTTGTTTATCGTGTCAGGTTCCAGTTGTCATTCTTCCAGGGTTCATCACAATATTGGGAAGTAACTTATGTTGTCACTTCAGTTACAATGGTGTTAAGCGATTTATTATCCAATAGGTCACACATCAGTCTTTTGTGACAAATCAATCAGAAAAAGCCCGACTATGCGGGAAAAAAAAAATCCAATCATGATTCAGTACAAAAGATGAAGCAATAAAATAGAATAGAGCATCAACAAGAATCAAGGAATGAGACATTAAAAGAGAAAGATTTAAGCTACTTCTGAAATAAAACCATTCCAAAGTTTACATCCAATATATTCATTTGACATTATAACATTTACACATCATGATAAATAGAAGAATTTCCATATTGTTCAGCCAATGTTTTAGCTCTTTATTGATCTAGGTTCATTTGATATTATAATCCTTTTTAAGAAACAAAAGGACATCTTGTAAACAATGATTAAGTTGTTTTGTGTAGTTTAATAGCACGCAGATGTTCTAGAATTCCCACACGACACCCCAAACAACTGAATCTAGATCTACAAACATAGGTACAAACACTAAGGCCTAAACACAATTCCAGGTAGTCTGCAACAATACCACAGCCATAAGATGCTCAGCACACAATCAAATCGCAAGAAGGACAACGGAATATCACTGTAAAATGCCCGCTGTCATTCACATCTGGATCTAATCAAGAGGAACTTACATTAAACGACAATAATGAGGAAAACCCCGTATACCTATCTCAAAGAATAGGGAACGCCGTCGCACAACGCTCGCGCGTTCCAAGGCTGCTTGCAAACAAGAGTAGAAAAGGAGCAATGATGCTCGCTGCTACCGCTCGGCCCACTCGCATGAGAATTTTAAGTCCTCTACTCGCGACTAGGTCTCCTAGCAGGTGCTGCAAATCGGAGCGAAACGAGATGCCCAATCAGTAAAAGAAAAACACGCTGAGAGGCACCGCCCTAGAGCTGATCTGCTGAAGTCAAGGGAAGAACCGCGAGGGAGAGCCGAGGACGATGTAGGATCAGCGGAAGAGGAACAGCGGATCAAAAGGGAAAGAGAAGCACCGTCCGATCCAACCAAACACAAACACAAGTGACCAGATCGGTTTATTCAAATTAAATTGGTGAGTTTCGTTCGTTACCATCGCTCGAAGGCAGGCCATAGTCAAATTTTTTTTTTTTTATAATTGCATACTATTTATGTCTTTTAAATTTATGTCAAATTAATTATATCAAAAAACACAATAAATCTTTCTTACCTTCTAAAAAAAATACGGAAAATAAATGAATTTTAGGAAGTTTTAATCATTTTCTAAAACCCCATATATATATATATATATATGCGCTAAGCGACGGTTTGTGCACGACCGTGAGCGACACGCAGACGTGGCATTGCCAACTTGATTTCTTTGTAAAAAAATATTTCATTTATTCTCTCTCCACTTCGGCCTTCTTTTCAAAACATCACCAAGCAAAATTTCCCTCACCGCTCTCTCTCTCTCGCCTTCCTTCTCCATCACTGTCGTCTTCCGTCGCAGCTGACTGAAGCTCCCCAAATTGCGCGTCAAATACAAAGACGACCCTGGTGTAAAAGCCCCCCTTTCTCTATTCTATAAACTTTGTACAATTTTCTTTTTGCACCATATATATATATATATATATATATATATATATTCTACCAAACACAAGCCCTAGCTGCTATGTAATAAGTTTTTTGCTTATATAATTTGTAGGTAACTTACTTATATAGTTTTTTGTATTATCAGAAGAAAATATTTCACTTTGTAGCAGTTATTTGGTAAGTCATTTGATTTTTCAAAATATTGTAGCAGCTATTTGGAATGATAGCTGCTACAACATTATAGCAATTACTTGGAATGATAGCTGCTACAACATTATAGCAATTACTTGGAATGTTAGCTGCTACAACATTGTAGGAGCTACTTGGAATGATAGATGCTATAATGTTGTAGTAGCTAACTCGATGGTTAGCTACACGTTGTACCAGCTAGTTCGACAATTAATTGCTACACCTTGCAGTAGCTACAATGTTGTAGCAGCTAAGTCGTTTCATTTTAAGTTGTAATTTTCGCTCCTCTGTTCCTATTATATACTATTTATCTGTGAATATCTTTATTCGACATCTCGAGTCCTAAACTATTAATTAATTCCACAGCTAGCTACTACAACGCTGTAACAGCTACTCGGAATGATAGCTTCTGCAACTCTGTAGCAGTTAACTCGACGGTTAGCTGCTACAACATTATAGCAGCTACTTGGTAAATCTTTCCCCTCCACTGTCTATTTTTTAGATCTGTACAATTTTTTTTTTTTTTGCACCATATATATATTCTACCAAGCACAAGCCCTAGCTGCTATCCTACCAGTTTTTTGCATATATAATTTATAGCTAACTTGGTAGGTAACTTGTTTATATAGTTTTTTGTATTATCAGAATAAAATATTTCACTTTGTAGCAGCTACTTGGTAAGCCGTTTCATTTTTCAAAACATTGTAGCACCTACTTGGAATGATAACTACTACAACGTGTCGAGGTAGCTACTACAACATTGTAGCAATTACTTGGAATGTTAGCTACTACAACGTTGTAGCAACTACTTGAAATGATAGCTGCTACAATGCTGTACCAGCTAACTCGATGATTAGCTACACGTTGTAACAGCTACTTTGACAATTAACTGTTACACCTTGTAGCAACTAACTATCCATGTAGCTACTACAACGTGTAGCAACTAACTATCAAAGTAGCTACTACAACGTTGTAGCAGCCCTTACGTAAGTCGTTTCATTTTAAATTGTAATTTCCTCTCCTCTATTCATATTATATATTGTTTATCTATAAATATCTTTATAGGACGTCTCGGGTGGTTAACTGTTAATTAATTCCACAGCTAGCTGTTACAACGCTGTAGCAGCTACTCGGAATGATAGTTGCTACAACGCTGTAGCAGCTACTCGGAATGATAGCTGCTATAACTGTTGGGGCGGTTAGCACTGAAGTTCTAACTCAGGTTTTGATGAATGACAAAGTAGGTTAAGTTAGTTTCATAGTGATATAACACTTTGACGAAGTGTGCAGGAGAAACCTAGCTAGGTCGACGGGTCAACCGGATAGCTGTCACAAAGCCTAGCTAGGTCGGCGGGCCGACCGGATAGCTGGCACGAAGCCCATTTAGGTTGATGGGCTGACCTGATAGCTAGCGCAAAGTCCAGACTGGTCGACGAGCTGACCGGATGTCTGGCATGAAGTCTAGCTAGGTCGACGGGCTGACCTGATAGCTGGCACGAAGTCTAGATGGGTCGACGGGCTGACCGGACGTCTGGCAGGTAAGTTAAGGTAAGTCACTAGAGGGGAGTGACTTAGTGAGGACGCATTCCCCATTCGAGGGAACAGTAGACGTCAATTCAACTTAGAACCATTTCGGGAATCTAAGTTGAGATCGTGACTAGATTCCGGTCTCGGTGAGACGAAATCTAATTACTACTCTTTTACTATAATTGTGCTCACTTCTGTTTTGCAAGGTAGTATAACTTTTATTTTACCTCGGACTAACATTTTTATGCAGGAGAAGGACTTTCTGGAAGATGGTGGTCCGGGTGCCCGAGGTTGGCTCGGGCGCCCGGAAGGCAAAACTCTATCCTGTCGCAACGAGGAGTGCACTGATTGGCCGGACCTACGTCACGGTCCGAGTGTCCGGAGCATCCTATATAAGGAGGTCTCACCCTGGAGCAAAATACACCAACGACTGCTCTACTGCGTTGTGCTCCTGCGACGCTGCGACGCTACAAAGCCTCTCCGACAACCTGCGGCTCAAGCTTTGTTTTATTATTGTTGTCGGTATTTTCCTTATAATAGTTCTTGTACTTACTATTGTAATCAATTTTCGAACTATTAGTAATTGCCCAATGAAAGCACTCGACAAGTGCGTGCCTTGGAGTAGGAGTTGACCAAGGCTCCAAACCAAGTAAAACTAGTTCATGTTATCATTGTTTTGTGCTTTTTCCGCTGCATACTCTTAAACAAATTTGAAATTACTATTCACCCCCTCTAGCGAGCTCTACGATCTAACAAGTGGTATCAAAGCAGGTACCACTTTAATTTGGTGCAACCACCAATCAGACAGAAGGGGTGAATTTCTTTTTAACATTTTTTTCGGCTTTAAATTTTTTGAAACAATCCAAATTGGTATCGTTGCCTTTTTGGATCTTTTTTCGTAGCAAATTAAACTGAATTGGTGCAATACCAATTCAGTCTTAAATTTCTTTTTTTTTCTCCCACAATGCTAATCCAAGACCAAGTCTTGGGATTTCTTTTTCCTTGTTTTATTTTGTGTACAAGGTAAAATGTCTCAAATCGAAGGTTTTAGCATAGTTTGTCCCCCTCTATTCAATAGTGATGATTTCCCCTACTAGAAGAAACGAATGGAGGTCTATCTGAAGACCAACTTCGACCAGTGGTTTAGTGTCACCAGAGAATACAAAGCGCCAATCGACAACTCCGGAAATCCACTAGACCCGGAATAGTGGAATCCGGACATGAAGAAGAAAGCCCAGACGGATTTCAAAGCACTCAACACTCTGTAATGCGTGTTGACGAAGGAAGAGCTGAACCGGGTGGACCCACACCAAAATGTAAAGGAATTATGGGACAAGCTCGTCAAACTACACGAAGGAATGAGCGACGCCAAGGTAACTAAACGTGATCTTTTTCTAAATAGATTATTTAATATTAAAATGCAGGAAGGAGAAATAGCAAGTCAGCTCCACGCGAGGATCAAAGACATCCTCAACGGACTTCACGTGATAGACCACCAAATGGAGAATCGCGATTTGATCAAGTACGCTCTAAACGCATTTCCTCGAAATGCATTGTGGGCATCCATCGTGGATGCCTGCAAGATTTCGAAGAATCTTTCTAAGTTAAAATTAGACGAGCTATTTTGCGAACTTGAGCTACACGAGCAAACTAATGCTAGAACCGAGAAAAGTATTGCTTTGTTTGCAGGTTCCTCTAAGGAAAAGACAAAGACCAAGCCTGAACCAGAAGATGAGTCTGACCAAGATTCAGAAGATGAAGAGTACCTGGTGAACTCGATAAGGAAGATGTTCACCAGGAGGAAGAAGAACTTTAGTAGAAAAGACCTGCAGAAGGTCAACTCCACAACTGAACCAAGAAACGTGACTTACTTCGGGTACAATAAGAAGGGCAACTACAAGCACGAGTGCCTAAAATTGAAGAATGAGAAGTCAAAGACGACTAAGAAGAAGACACTCAAAGTGATGTGGGACGACTCGTCTTCAGAAGAATCAGAGGCCGAAGATCAAAAGCACCAAAGCCACCTCGCGCTAATGGCCCGCGAATCAGAGGATGAATCGAAAAACGGGTTCGAACCCGAATCGAGCCACGAATTCGTACTCGTTTCCGAAGGTCCTGAAGAGTTATACCTTAGTTTAAATAAGAAATTTTTTAAAATCATTGCATGTTTAGATAGAAAATTAACTGTAGTTGAAAATGAAAATAAAATGCTCCTTAAGGAAAACCAAAACCTCAAGGAACAAATCACAAATTTTAATCCAACTCAAGCTTTAACACTTGAGGAGGAAAATTCAACACTAAAAACTGAAATTAATAAATTAAAAGGGCTTTTAGAGAAATTTATAACTAGATCTAAAAATTTAGATCTTATATTAAATAACCAAAAAGTTGTTTACAATAAATCTACACTTGAATACAAGTCGAATTCAAATAAGTCGTTTATATCTCTAGTAACTCAACACAAACAATAAATTAAAACTTGGGTTCCGAAAGTGTGCTTAATCATGCAAGTAGGAATTAACCAATATTATATACCCAAGATAAAATATATTATGTAAAATCAATTAAACCAAAGCAAAAAACCTAAATCAACTAAACCCAAACCAAACCATAAAAAGAACTATAAAACCAACTTAAACCAAGATTATCATCAAGTTGATTACAATTATAAAAGTAATAGACATAAACTCAAAACTAAAATTTAACCCAGATCAATAATTTAGGGGGAGACTCCAAACTATTTGGCACCTCCAAAATCAACTTACCCGGCAGGGTAATTAGGATTAGTTTAAAAAGGGACTCAGTTTAACTTGACATATGGTACTGGTGAAGTTTTGGATGATAGTAGGTTAGGAAAGCTCAGTCTATGCATGTCTAGGAAGATATGGCTTCGACCTGGTGCATTTGGCTAAGTGGAACTAACTGAATCTATCCTTTACGGATCCTAACTAGTTAGACCAAGGTTTTGTACTAAGTTCAGTGGATATGACTATTTAGAAAACCTCGAAGGCATGGTTACTCTAATGATGTCCAAGTGACTCACTATAGTCCAGAAGTTTATCCAAAGAATGTCTATTTGTTGAGCCCAAAGTAAAACCTGAATCTAACAAAAAGTTAAACCAAACCTTAAAAATTAAACTTAACTTCATCACACAAAAATTATAGGTTTCCCTGATTGAAAACATGAATCGGGTGAGATGACTAAGGACTTTAAATCAAATCTAATCTAATCAAATTGAACCAAATCTAATCGAATCGAATAGAATCGAATCGAATCAAATCAAATTGAATCGAATCGAACCAAATCGAATCAAATCGAATCGAATCGAATCAAGTCGAATCGAATCGAATCAAATCAAATCAAATTAAAGTAAAGTAAATAAATTCAAGTAAATTAAAATAAAGTAAAATTAAATCAAATTACATTGAATTAAATTAAATTAAAATCAAATTAAAATTAAATCAAATTTAATTTAAAATTAAAATAAATTAAAATTAAATCAAATTTAATTTAAAATTAAATTAAATTAAATTAAAATTAAATCAAATTAAATTAAAATTAAAATTAAATCAAATTTAATTTAAAATTAAATTAAAAATTCAAGTTCAAATTATTATAAAAAAATTATTTTAAAAATTAATTTAAAATTATTTTTATCTAACTTAAAAATTAATTTAAAATTATTTTTATCTAACTTAAAAATTATTTTAAAAATTAATCTAACTGGAAAATTATTTTAAAAATTAATCTAACTTAAAAATTATGTTATAAATTTAACTCAAAAATTACTTTAAAAATTAATTTAACTTTAAAAAAATTTAACTTAAAAATTATTTCAAAAATTAATTTACTTTAAAATTATTTTAAAAATTAATTTAACTTAAAATTATTTTAACTTAAAAAAATTATTTTAAAAATTAATTTAACTTTAAAATTAATTTAACTTAAAAATTATTTCAAAATGACTTACAAAATTATCTTAATTAAAAGCCATTTTAACTTAAAATTTAATTTAAAATATTATTAATACATATACCGCCCAGGAACTAGGGGTGCCCGCCCCTGGTATTACCTTCCCGGCGCCCGGAAGGTGCTCTGGGCGCCACGCCCGAGCACTCTGCTCTAGGCTCCCGAAGCACCCTTTATATAGGACAACAGAGGCGCCCCCAAATCCTATCACCCTCCTCATCATCCCGATAGATTAGATCGCTACTGTCTACGTGTATTTTATCTTGACTATTGTATTTATATATTGACTTATCTATATTTCATCTCAGATATTGACTTGTCTTGTTCTGATTAATAGACTAGGATTCTTAAATTGCAGAAATCATTTTCAAAAATGTTTTTCTTAAATTCTTGGATAAAACTTTTATGTTTTCAAAATTTCCTATTTTTAGAATTTCAAAAATCAGTTTTAGCCTTAAATTAGATCACTTCCTCAGAAAGCATGTTCCTATATGTCTAGAACTTGAGCATCTCAACTAGGACTACCTTGTTTGTGAATTGCTGAACTTAGAAAGGGGTGAGATGTATAGGTAGATTGTCTGGACTTAAAGATACTTATATCAGTGCATCGACGTAAGTCTGGGCATTAACAACCAAACAAATATTAATCAAGTTAAGTATTTCAGCTTAGTCAAACACTAACTGCATACAATCAGCTTAACTTGACTAACCAAGTAAAAACTGCTATCTTCTGATAATCAGTAAGTAACTTATGATTAGACAGTTGAAGTTCTTTTAATGTCAGATTCAGGGGGAGGATTAATTGTTTTCATTTTTTTATAACATTTTTGCAAAATTACTTTTGAAAAGTATCTTTTATTTCCTTGAAAATACTATTTTAAAATTGCTCTACTTTTGCAAATTCATTTTTGAAAATTGTTTTGAAACTTAATTTTGAAATTTTAATTTTTGAAAAGTGGCTTTCAAAAACCTTTTTATAATAACTTTCATAAACTCATTTTTGAAAGTTGCCTTTTATAAACTTATGTTTAAAAATTAGTTTAAAAATTTGCCTTAATTTCACAAGATTATGTTTGAAAATTCGTATAATTTTACAAAACTTGTTTTTAAAATTTCTGATAAAAATTTATCTATTTTTCAAAAACTTAGCTATTTTTTAAAAAAATTAAAGGATATTGAAAACTATTTCTGATCTCAAAGATCATATTTTTAACAACTTTTTCAAAATTTTCCTTTAACTTATTTTTTCTAAGTTAACTACTCCAGTTCAACCTGAATATTTTGTATTATCATAATTCTCTAGTGTTAAATTTTATTTCAAAGTTACCTTTTTTCTATTGTCAATTTGAAAATTATCTATGCTTGCATTTCTTTTGATGGATGCCAAATGGGGAGGGTTAGGTTGGTTTAAGTTAGTGAACAACAAAATACCAAGCATAAAACAAGGCTAACTTAAAAACCATGTCTTATACTTGCTTATGTTTTGCATAATTTTCACTAACTTAACCCAGGTTGTCATTGCATCAAAAAGGGGGAGATTGTTGGTGCGGTTAGCACTGACGGTCTAACTTAGGTTTTGATGAATGACAAAGTAGGTTAAGTTAATTTCATAGTGATCTAACACTTTGACGAAGTGTGCAGGAGAAGCCCAGCTAGATTGACGGACCGATCGGATAGCTGGCACGAAGCCCAGCTAGGTCGACGAACCGACCGGATAGCTGGCACGAAACTCAGCTAGGTCGACGGGCTAACCTGATAGCTGGCATGAAGTCCAGACTGGTCGACGGGCTGACCGGATGTCTGGCACGAGGCCCAGCTAGGTCAACGAACTGACCGGATAGCTGGCACGAAACTCAGCTAGGTCGACGGGCTGACCTGATAGCTGGCATGAAGTCCAGATTGGTCGACGGGCTGACCGGATGTCTGGCACGAAGTCCAGCTAGGTCGAAAGACTGACCTGATGGCACGAAGTTTAGACGGGTCGACGGTTTGACAGGCTGACCGGACATCTATAGGTAAGTTAAGGTAAGTCACTGGAAGGGAGTGACTTGGTGAGGACGCATTCCCCATTCGAGGGTATAGTAGGCGTCAATCCAACTTAGAATCATTTCGGGAATCTAAGTTGAGATCGTGACTAGATTCCGAACTCGATGAGACGAAATCTAATTACTACTCTTTTACTATAATTGTGCTAACTTCTATTTTGCAGGATAGTATAACTTTTATTTTACCTCGGACTAACATTTTCATGCAGAAGGAATTTTTGGAAGATGGTGGTCTGGGTGCCCGGAATCGGTCTGGGCTCCAGGAAGGCAAAACTCTATCCTGTCGCAACGAGGAGCGCGCTAATTGGCCGGACCTATGTCACGGTCCGGGCGCCCGGAGCATCCTATATATGGAGGTCTCACCCTGGAGCAAAATACACCAACGTCTTCCAACGACTGCTCTACTGCGTTGTGCTCCTGCGACGCTGCGACGCTACAAAGCCTCTCCGACAACCTGTGGCTCAAGCTTTGTTTTCTTATTGTTGTCGGTATTTTCCTTATAATAGTTCTTGTACTTACTATTGTAATCAATTTTCAAACTATTAGTGATTGCCCAACAAAAGCACTCAACGAGTGCGAGCCTTAGAGTAGGAGTCGACCAAGGCTCTGAACCAAGTAAAACTGGTTCATGTTAGCATTGTTTTGTGCTTTTTCCACTACGTACTCTTAAACGAATTTGAAATCGCTATTCACCCCCCTCTAGTAGGTCTACGATATAACAATAATGGTGTAGCAGCTACTCAGAATGATAGCTGCTACAACTCTGTAGCAGCTAAATCTACGATTAGCTGTTACAACATTGCAGCAGCTACTTGAAACGATAGCTGCTACAACGCTATAGCAGCTAACTCGACGGTTAGCTACTACAACGTTGTAGCAGCAAACCATCAAGGTGGCTGCTACAGTGTTGTAGTAATTACTTGTAATGTTAGCTGCTATAACGTTGTAGCAGCTACTTGGAAAGATAGCTGCTACAACGCTGTAGCAGCTACTTGGAATGTTAATTGTTATAATGTTGTAGCAGCTATTTAGTTTCTGCTATGTGTTGTATACAGACTGCACAGTGGCTGAGTGAGCTAAGAGGGCGAGCAGACTTTCAACCGGTCTGGCGAGCAGAGAGGCTGAACGAGCTTTTGTCGGACGATCGAAGTGACCAGGCGAGCTAAGCATCCGGGCGGACGAAGCCTAGAAATTGACCGGGTGAGTGCGTTGAGCGAACCGAAGAGCCTCTTTCCTCTTCACCTTTTCTCCATTCGCACATATCCAACAGAAGATTTGGCATATGTAGTTGGTACTTTTAAAGTTTTATTTCACTTTAATACTAGATCTTGATAAATATAGCTGCTATAATTATCTTTATTTTTGTAGGTTCTTACAACATGCCCTTTGAATAATGAAGCTAGGTTTACCAAACTCTCAGCTAGCGATAATTTTCTTTCTACTCTGATTCTTATACTATTAGTCCATTAATCATCTGAAAACTATTACATAAAGTCTCCCTGTGTGTAGTAACAAATTCATTAATCCATTGATCTTGCTTTCATCCCCGATCCCTAATTCTACCATTAATGAATTGATGGGTCTCCAAAAATCTATTAATTTCAAATTATATAAGTGACCATTGAATTATTAATAGGGATTGGAGCTTGTTAGCTGCATCGGCAATAGCACAGATACACGTTGTATGATTGTAGCACCTCACTTCTCTAGAGTTGCTGCTACAATGTGTAGCAGTTAATCCGCAGTAACTGCTACATAGTGTAGCAGCTACTTATGAGAAGTTGCTACACGTTGTAGCAACTTACTTTAATACTGGATCTTGATAAAGTTCGGCTTATAATTGTCTTTGTTATACTAGATCTTGATAGGTAGCTGCTACAACATGATGTCCATGTAGTAGCAGTTATAGACCAACAACTGCTACAACATCAACTTAATTAAAATTGAATTTCACCGACTCCTTCCGTTGCATTTAATGTGTTATCTGGAAATGATTTTTTCAGTTGTTACAATAGTGTTTATGACTACCACACACTAGCTGCTACAACGTGGACCTCATGTTCTTTGTTCGCGAGCTTGATCAAGACTCATGAGTCCTCTTTAATTTACCATATCATGATATGACAACATACTTAAGAAATAAATTATGAATAATATATACAAAATAATTTTATTGGGTGATTAAAAATATTAGAGAACAAATTCAAGCACGGTGTTTAACATCTACCCACAGAATAATCGCAATAGCTAGTTGGCAGTAGCTGCTACATCATGTAGCAGCTACTCAGGAGTAAGAAAACAAGGTGTAGCAGCTATAAAATACATTTATACTTTTTTTTAACAAAATGTTGTCAATAAATTTACATTTCAATTACATCGTAAGTTTAATATTAAACACAGTGTTCAGAACCCCCATGAACACTCACATTGTTCTCATAAGTTGTACAACATCATTTTCATATTGGCCAAGCTGCGTCCACAGTCTTCTCCATGAGCGATCACCCTTAATCAATGTACAGGATGTTGTGAACACCAAACAGCTTCTATTATTTTCCATGTCCCTCACATCCTTTAGTTGTGGCTGGGAAAAGTTCATCAAGGAGATTATCCTCTCCCTAATCCAGGAGTATTCCTCAGGGCATTGCTGAGGCTCTTCATCAACAACACGGAATATTGGGCGAACTTAAACCACTCCATGAGCCCTGTAGCAACTGCTACACAGTGTAACAGCTACTCTTGAGAAGCTGCTACACATTGTAGCAGCTTCTGACGACTAGCTGCTTCAATGTGCTGCAGTAGCTACTACAACGTGTAGCAGCTTCTAACTATTTATTCATTAACTGATACTACGTGTAGAACCTCATTTAATTGATCTAAATAAAAAACTAAGATTGCTATGATCTATTAATGGTTGAAAATGCAGAGTAACATCTTGTTGAGCGTAAACAAAGAAAGATCTAGTACAACGTTGTAGCAGCTAACATTCCAACTTAGATGCTACAAGTTGTAGCAGCTACATGGACAATTAGCTGCTATAAGGTGTAGCAGTTATTTGTCAAAGTAGATGCTACAATGTGTAGCAGCAAAGCAAAAGCGCTGTAGCAGCAAAAAATAATTTTAAATAATTTTTTACCAAGTTGATATATAGATACAAAAATATGTTTAGGAGTAATATCTGCTAGAAAATGTAGCTACTAAAAAAATAACTTACCAAGTGGCTGCTACACGTTGTAGCAGCTACATGGACAGTTAGTTGCTACAAGGCGTAGCAGTTAACTGTCGAAATAGCTACTACAACTTGTAGCGACATTCGATGTCCAAGTGGCTGCAAGCGTTTGTAGCAGGCGTCGGCCTTGCACGTCATAGCATAAATCCTTCCTTCCTTCTACGACCATCATTCCAAGTTAGCTGCTACAAGTTATAACAGCTACATGGACAATTAGCTGCGAAGTAGCTGCTATAACGTTTAGTAGTAAAGTAAAGGCGTTCCATCAGCAAAAATAATTTCAAATAATTTTTTACCAAGTTAATATACATCAACTTAAATATTTTTAGGGATAATATCTGTTAGAAAATGTAGCTGCTACAAAAACAACTTACCAAGTGGCTACTACATAGTGTAGCAGCTACATGGACAGTTAGCTGCTACAAGGTGTAGTAGTTAACTGTCGAAGTAGCTGCTACAATGTGAAGCAGCTACCTTTCCAAGTGGCTGCAGCCTATAGGGGTTTGTAGCAGGTATCGTCCTTGCACGTTATAGCATTAATCCTTCTAATATATGTTTGGATCACGGTGGGGAATAACAAATTAAAATGAAACGAATTACCATTAGGTATGAAATGGAAGAAATTAAAGACGTTGTCCTTATGATCGAGAACGGAGAGAGGTGGTAAGCACAACAGTAGCTGTCAGACGTGGCATTGTCGATGAAGGAAGAGACGAGAGAGAGAGAGAGAGTGGCGAGATAGAGAGCGGTGAGATAGAGAGCAGTGAGCCAAGTAGCTTGCAGCGCCTTTACTTTTCTTTCCCGACAGGAGCGCGAGGTCTGACGGGCGACGAAGAAGGAAGGCGCGAGAGAGGGAGTGGCGAGGGAAATTTAGAAATTGGAAATTTTCGCTCGGTGATATAGTACTGGTACCACCAAACCAGCATCATCTACCTTGGTGCTAGTGGTGTTGGCACCATCTTGGCAAGGCCAGCCTTGACTTTTGGGGGCCTTTGGTGAAAAGAGAAAAAGAGACCTTATAAGAATTTTTTTACTAACGTAAAATTTGAATAGAGTTTAATAGAAAAACTTGAAAAATAATATATTTTATTTAAAATATGATAAACTCCATACAAAATGTATTTCTCAAGATTCTCCAAAAAATGTAATACCGTATAAAATATATTTCCCAAGCTTCTTCAAAAAAGTGTAATACCTACAAATACAAAAACAAAACAAGTATCAAATAATCGTTGAAAAAATCTAGATCTTCTAGCATTTAATGAAGCAAAATCATTAATAAGGTCTTCCAAATCAAGTTTTTCTAACACCTCATTTTCAATACATAAAATTGTCAAGTCATTTAATCTTTCTTGAAACATAGTTGAACGCAAGTACAATTTTATCAATTTTAGTTTAGAAAAACTTCTTTCTGCTTATGCTACAGTAACTGGTATAGTTAACAAAACTCTATAAGCAATGGAGATATTAGGAAAACAATATAAGACTTTTACAAACTCAAGAACTTCAAAAGCTGATTTTGTTTCTATTGGTAAACACATTTGTAGCACTTGCAATTGAGAAAATAAATCATCAGCATCAATATTAGACTTGTCATTATATTTTGGAGCAACTTGAAGATTATCACAACACTCATGCAATCTATTATCATCCATTGAAAGTAACTTTTTAGGATTGAATAAAAAATCAAAAATATTTTCAAAGATTTCCAATCGTTCAAATCTACTTTTTAAAGAGGAAATAGCAATATCAACGACAACAAAAAATAATAATTAATCCTAAAAGATTTCTCAGTAGATTGTGAAATTTCTTCATGACAATTTTCATTAAATTATTTCTTTCTATGAGTTGTACGTTTTGAGGAAAAATAGGATCAATTTCTATTTTAGATGCAATCTCTTTCTCTAATGTCATAACAGATTGGAAATCTTCCTCCCTATATCTTTTAAAATAAGAAATCAATCCACTCAAAATCTTTATTGCAATGTCAGTTTGCATATCTTTAGATTGCAACATTTTACTAATCAATTCAATTTTTTTAAAATATTATGTCATATAGTCATGCCCAACAAAAATTCAAAACTTTCAAGTTCATATGTTACTATAGATTCAGCCTCACTCCTAGTCTTAGCATCTTGACTAACTTTTGATAATTCATATAAAGCTTCTCTTATCTTATTTGGCTGAGTTATTATGGCTGTGATACTATTAACATGACTTTTCCATCTTGTTGTTGACAATGACTTTAGAGTTAATTAATAAACATAATCTTGTAAAATCTTCTACCTTTTTAGAACTAGCAAATAACGTATATATGCATTGCATAACTCCAAAAAATGACACAACCTTAACACAAGAATTTGCCATATCACAAATTATTAAATTAAGAGAATTACAATCACATGACATATAAAATGCTTTTGGATTTATTTCAAGAAATCTCTTTTGTACACCTTGATTTTTACCTTTCATATTAGAACTATTATCATAACCTTGCCCCCTCACATTATGAATATCAAGTCCAAGGGTTTTTAAAACATATTGTAATTCATTAAAAAGTTCTAACCCAGATGTATCATCCACTTTCAAAAACTCTATAAAATACTCATTTACCTTTATAGGACAAGCTAACACATTGACATATTGAATTATCAAAGTCATTTGCTCATGGTGACTTGTATTTGAAGTACAATTAAATATCATTGAAAAATATTTTACCTCTTTTTTCCAATTATAGTACTTCTTACTTTAGAACCTAATATAAAAATCAACTCATTTTGAATCTTATGACTAAGGTAATGATAATGAATCTCATTATTTTAAATGCGTCTAAAATACTTTTGTATTACCAAATCAAATTTTGCAATTAATTCAAGTAGTCCCAAAAAAGTTACCGTTACTATCTTGGTAAATTTTTTTTTCATTATCCTCAGAAAAAGCTAAATTACGCTTAGCAAAACATTTCACAACAAAAATAATTCTTGCTAAAACAAGTTTCCAATATTCTTTCTCTTTCTTAATTTGCACTTGGATCTCTTTATCAATTGTTTTATTCTTTTTCAATCTAATTTCCAAATCAATCCAAGTTCTCATGTTAGTAATATGCTCAATATCATTCTCATGTTGTCTAACTCTATCACTTAAACTTTTCCAATCATTAAGACCTTCATTTGCTGGCAAACTTTTATTTTTCACTGATTTAAACAATTTGCAACAAAAACAATATACTTTGTTTGCATCTTTTGAGTATACAAGTTATTTTCTATATTGATTCTCTCCATTTGGTAATTTCTCTTATGTAATAAGAATATGAAAAATGTCTTGAAAGCTCATTTACAGTAAACTTAAGATTACTCTCTTATAGGACCTTTTTCTACCAAAAGATCTCTTATTTTATTATCAATGTTATCCCAAGATCTTAGATCATACATATCCAAAACATGACCAGCTTTATCTAACTCATTTTCATTCTCAATTATAATATCAACTTCTACATTCAAATCATTATCATCATTTTTTCTTAATTTTTCTTACTCATTCGTTGCATGATTATTATCATCATTATCTATCAATTCTTTCTGCTCATTGATTGCATGATCATTAAGTTCTTCTTGATTACTCAGTTGTTGCTCATAATTATTTAGTTCTTCTTGACTTTCTTTTTGTAATTCATCAACTGGATTTTCAATTGAAGAGCTAGCTTTAAAAAATTTATAAAGAACACCTTTCTGAGTTTTAATAATCTATTCCACTTTTTTTTCTTTTGTTTATTTTCTAACTCCCAGATTGATATTTCTTTGAAAACATGGTTGTAATACAAATTGCAAGTGTAAAAATAAAACACGCAAAACCAGTAACAAAGCTAGCAAGTAGCAATGAAACAAAGAGTCAAAGACAAGTAGTGAAAACAATAGTAAAAGAGCAATAAAACCTTGTTTGTGTTTGAAGCAATCGATAAATGCTGCCTTTGCAATAATTTCCAGTCGAACCATAGATCTAAGGCAAGGATCACTGAGAGGTGGAACTCGAGGCAATTTTTACCCTTCGAGCACAAATCCAAACTCTTTTTCCTTAGAGGAACTCAAACATGAGTCACTGTCTCGCTGACTTGATCAAAAATATTTTCCAAAAATAAAAAGAAAAGAAGAAGACATCACAGCCAGATCAAATCATCCAGAAACCAAAGCTATGAAAGGAAGAAAGGAAATCAATAAATCACCTCCACTGTGGCTGAAAATTCTCAAAGATGGTCTCTAAAGCTTGTTAATAGTGATCAGATTCAGAAGCTGACAATTTTTACTCTTCAAGCATAAATCAAAACTATATTTCCCCAGATGGAATTGTGTTTGGCAACTCTCTTCCTCTAAAACAGACATCTTTCTTGATTTACAAGATCTCCCACAGAGTGCGGACCTATAGTTGTGAGGACAGAACCACGAGACCATGATCGAGAAGACGAAAAGAAGAATCTCGCAAAACAATAGTGCGAAAAGCATAATGGAATTAAGAGGCAGTGCCAGGCGGAGCTTCCCCTTGTTTTTTTTTTCATTACGCCTTATCACTATTTCAAAGGTTCAAAGCCCAAAGGACAAAAGTTATGAAACGTTCAATATCACTATGTTGCCTTGGAAAGGAAATATCATCGCCCTTAGTGACATGCTTCAGGGCCAACCCTGCACCTTGGTGTTGGCACCACCTTAGTGTTGGTTTGTAAAATTCAGCACTAAGGCGATGATAGTGGTGTTGGCACCACTAAACCAATACCAAGGTGGATGGTGTTGGTTTGGGTGTGCAAGCACCACTAGTATCATCTTAATGTTGGTTTTTACAAATCATCACCACATTGCATGTAATTAAAGAAGAGAGAAAAGAGTTGTTGCATGCAGATGAGAAGGGAAAATAAAAAAAATAAGTTTTGGCTATGTTAGATCATCCACGTCAGATGTCGCTCACAGTCTCTCATGTAATGGATCCATTAAACTATTATGCTAATGTTAGGTTATTCCCTAGAAGGAATGTGTTGTAGGGTCCGATTGTAACGTTTCGGGAAGGACCGGTACATTTCCAGAATTCAGATGTAGTGCTAAATATGCAAGAGTTCATGTTACAAGGTTCAACTGTAATATATCAGCAAGAACCGCTACATCTCCATGAAAACTTGGATATATTGTTAAATAGGCAAACGTTTTCACTGCATAGGTTGGATATGAACAAATATGATAGGAAAACCAATAGTCTAAGATTTGAATCATGGAGCATAGAAACCCTCACTGGTAAATCAATGGAGGTAGTATATATGATGATTAGGAGAAGAATTAGTATTTTGTGTGTACAAGAAACAAAATGGGTAGGCAAGAAGGAAAAGATAAAAGAGAACTCAGGTTTTAAGTTATAGTACACAATAAAGAGTAAAGCAAGAAATGGAGTGAGTATTGTTGTAGATAGTTTGTTAAAGGATGAAGTTGTAGGAATAGTTAGAAAATGGGATCGAATTATAACCTTTAAGATAATAGTCACGAAAGAAACTATGAATATAATTAGCGTATATGTACTGCAAGCAGGATTAGATGAAGTTACCAAATCAAGATTTTGGGATGACTTAGATATAGTATTACAAAATATTGTGTCAAATGAAATGATTTTAATAAGAGGTGATCTAAATGGGCATGTCAGAGTGAAAAATGAGGAATATGAGAGGGGTACATGAGGGTTATGGGTTTGGGAAGAGAAATAAAGAAGGGAAAACTATATTAGATTTTGCGATAGCATATGACCTTATACTAGCTAATATATTTTTCAAAAAAAAAAAAAGAACGCTTAGTCACTTTCAAAAGTGAGAATAATAAATCATAAATTGATTTTGTTATGGCTATAAAGAAAGATAGAAAGATTGTAAGATCATCTCTAGAGAAAGTTTAACCATCCAACATATGTTAGTAGTGTTGGATATATGCCTCAAGCATAATATCAATAAAAAGAAAATATATATAACTCCAAGAATTAAGTGATGGAAGTTAAAGGATGAAAAATAAAATATATTTAAGAAGAAGATAATAGTACAAGTATTAGGTGAAATATACGGTGACTCTAATACAACATTAGATAAAATGGTATAAAAGTTAAAATAATAGTTATGAGAGTACCCGGTGAGTCAAAGGAACATGCATTACTAAATAAAGAATTTTGGTGGTGAAATGAGAAAGTACAAGAGAAAGTGAAAGAAAAATAAATAATTTATAAGGAATTATATATTTGTAAGAATGAGAAAAATTTTAAAAATATATATATAATAGCCAAGAAAGAGTTTAAGAAAATATTGAATGAATTAATGAATAAAACTTTTGAACAATTATATCAAAAATTGAATACAAAAGAAGGGGAAAGAGACATTTATAAAATAGCTAAAGTAAGATAAGAGATCTTATCCAAATAAAATGTATTAAAAATGAATGTTATAGGGTACTAGTAAACGACGGAAAAATAAATAGTGGTGGAAGAGGTATTTTCATCAACTTTTTAATGAACGTTTATATGACCAATTTAACTTATGTAATTTAAATAGGTCAAATGAGTATAGAAATTTAAATTTTTATCTTAGAATTCAAATTTCAGAAATAAAACAAGTTTTAAATGAGATGCACAATGAAAAAGTCGTTAAACCAGATGATATTCCGAAAGAGGTATGAAAGTGTCTATAGAAACAAGGTATTAAATTACTTACAAAATTATTTAACATGATATGTAAAATGAAAAAAATATTTGATTAATAGAGGATAAGTACTCTAGTTCTGTTATATAAGAATAAGGAAAACGTACAAAATTATGCAAACTATAGGGGTATTAAACTAATGAATCATACCATGAATCTTTGGGAAAAAAATAATAGAAAAGAGATTAAGGAAGAAGACTATGGTAACTAAAAATCAATTAGGTTTCATGCTTGGAAGGTCGACAATAGAAGTTATACATCTTCTTAGACAACTATTTGAAAAATATCAGGAGCAAAAACAAGATCTACACATGATATTCATTGACTTGAAAAAAAAACCTAGATAGAGTCTTAAGAGAAATTATATGAAGAATTCTAAAAAAAAAAGATGTTAGTGTAATATATATTAAACTAATTAAGGATATGTACGAGGATGTAACGACAAGAGTAAAGATTTCAGACGGAGTAATTAAAACATTTCCAATTAAGATAATGTTACATTAATGATCAACTCTAAGTCTTTATCTTTTTACACTAATTATAGACGAACTCACTACACGCATTCAAGATACAGTACTATTGTGCATGTTGTTTGGATATTATTTTGGTAGATGAAACACGTGAAGGAATAAATGCTAAACTAGAATCTTGACAGGAAACACTAGAAGAAAAATATTTTAGACTTAGCAGAATAAAAATAGAATATATATAATTTAAGTTAGCAAAATTGGATGTAATATGATAATTATTAAGATAAAAGATAATGAGTTGTCTAGAACCGAAAGTTTTAAATATTTAAGATCATTTTTATAAAACGATTGAGGGATTGAGAGAGATATCTTACATATAATACAAACAGAATAATTGAAATGGAGAAAAGCGTCAAGTATTTTATATGACCGTAAAATAATTTTAAAATTTCAAAAAAAAATTATTCAAAATTATAATTAGACCTACGATGTTATATAAAACTAAATACCGAACATTAACTGGAAGACATGATTGTGAGTTGGGTTGGGAGAAATTTGATTGTTGACTTGGGAGTTAAAAAAAATGAAAAACAATAATCCGCAAATATATTTATAAATAGAGAAAAAATTCTCCAACATAAAAATCTTTTTATAATTTTTATTTCCTTAGCATTTTAATAGTAGAACCAGCTCAAAAATTAAAGGGAAACATCCATCATTTACTATCACGTCGCTTACCAAAAAAATCAAAAAAAACTTGATCTTACAATGGCGGTGAGAAAAAAAAAAGATATATAACTAAATTATATATAAATTTTGAATAAAAACATTGGAATAAGATTAGAGCATCAATTCTCTCAATATGCGCATAACAGACACAACCAGCCAGCTCTAATATCACTTGAATAAAGCGTGATTATATTGTCAATTAACAGCCAACGGCGTTTGTTATTTATTACAAATATAAAATTTAAAATTAACCAAAAATCAATTAAATAGGATGAAGAACAACGAAACTCAGGTGACTGAAAGGCGTTCAACAGTTCAACTCTCCAACGTTTATAGCAATTCTGTTAGTTCATTTCAGAAAACTGTTGCGTACCTGCCTCTGTAGGAAATAAACAGCATCCAGTCAGGCAACGGTACAAACACTTGGATTACATAAGAAATAATGCGAGCAAAAGTTTACTCTAACGATTGATTTCAAGACCACATCACTCGTGATATTCAAATCTTTAAATTCCGTAAAAATATCACATTAACATAGTCAGAGATAAGGTACCGTTAGATCCTAAAGTGATCTTGAGATCCATGTTCCAGAGCCTCTAGATAAGTCTTGCAAATAGCTATATACTTTAGCTCAATGGTGAAATCCGTTCCATGTAGCTAACCCAACTAGTAGGGAAAAATAGCTATAGATCAGACCATTGATTTCATATCATGGACCTCTAAATCATTTTCAATCACTGTTTGATGGCATGGTAAACACTTTCAGTAACTTACAAAAGCTACAATTTTGAGAGATCCAAACTGTTTCCATCAGCGGATATTAAACCACCAATTTAGCCGTTAGGTATTTTTTGCTCACTGCAAGCAAATACTAAGTCGAGAACTAGATCACAGTTGTTTCTTTCAGTAGGGATTTGTGACCGTCATGAGGAGAACCCCTATTTCTGAAAAAAAAAAAAAAAAATCAGAGTGACTAGGATTTACAGAAAAATATCAATTTGAAGTTTCAAATGGATACAAAAGGCAAGAAGGAAATAAATAGCTCTCTTACTAGAGCAATGGTAAATTTCTTCTGACCTTCAGCAAATGGATGTTTGCTCAGGTCAATCTGTTGTATTTTAGATGCAAAGATCTTTTAATTAATGCTTTTAGCAGGTAAGAGAACATAGAGAGAAAACTTACAATGACTCGAAACGAGGGCATATTCTCCTGAATCCAGTGCGACATCAATCCACTGAATCACCCATTTTTGCCACCTTTTACACCCCAAATCAAATCATATAAAAAATCAGTTCATATAAATCTCTGAAAGAGCAACAGTTTCAATAGAAAGGGAGAAGAAAAAAATGTCCGGTGCAACATAAGATTACCATGATTACTTCGTTGTGATATCCATCAATTCCTACAGACATAAACTTAATAATAAAAGTTTACAATAGTGTCTGCCTAATGGTGAACCGTTACCAAACTATGATATATTTCAATAAATAAAGTAAGAAATTTCCTAAGGGAAGCAAGAAAATAAAAGGAAACTAAAAAATAAATATCACATGTGCCTGTCGATCCCAGTTGAGAACACATTTTCACTATCTATTTTATTTTTCAAGTATCAAGTAGAAAACAAGCTAACTGTTCTTTCCCACCTGCTCAATCTCTAAACACGGTTTCACTTAGAGAGGCAAAGAAGAAAAGCAAAAGTCATGTGCTTAATGTTAGATAGATACAACAAAGAAAAATACAATTCTGTTCAAAAGATATATCATACAGCAATTAAAAACTAAAGAAAAAAAAACAACAAGTTGGCAGAGGAAAAACAAAATAAAACAAGTGATTTTCTCCTAGGGAAAAAAATCTTAGTCTTTCATCTAGGTTAATCAAATTCTATGCCTCAAGATACAACTGGAGCTAGCCTCTATTGAAAGCATGAAGTGGAAAGCTCTGACATAGGTAAGAACCCAAAGCAGCAATTCTGATTCTGTGAGAGATAACTAGACAGACACTTTTTTGTGCTGCTCCAAGAGCGAGGTCAACTCTCATGTAAATTAAGAAATATCCCAACTTGACTCAAATCCAAAGGCTACTAAGTAAAATAGAATCAAAATAACGATCAACTGAGCTTAACCAATACAATAAGCATGCTAAGTCCCCTCAATCCCTAGCTTATTCTTGGGGGCGTTTGGTTTATTAGGGTAATAGGAGTGGGGAATGGGAATGGGAATCATTGATTCCCATTGTTAATGTTTGGATTATAGGAATAGGAATACAAATAAGGGAATGAATCCTTGAAATTGGGTAATAACTCATTCCCATATACCCCCCTTCAATGAGTCATTACCCTATTTTCATCAATCAAAATATTCCCTTATTCCAAAAATACCCTTGACTTAAAACTAAAATTTTCTCCATTAATATCAAATATCAAAATATATTTATTTATTTTTTCTTTCATATCACTTATCTCTCCTTATTCTCTCTCATTATATTTTCTCTCTCATCATAGTTTCTCTCTCATCATTTTATCACACACTTTCTCTCTCCTTAATCTCTCCTATCACACTCTCTTCCTCTTTTTTTCTCATTACACTTTCTCTCTCATCATACTTTCTCTCTTCTCAATCTCTTCCATCGCATTCTCTTCCTTCTTTTTTTCCTCATCACACTTTCTCTCTCATCATGCTTTCTCTCTCCTCAATCTCTCCCATCACACTCTTTTTTTTCTCATCATACTTTCTCTCTCCTCAATCTCTCTTATCACACTTACTCCTTTTTTCCTCAACACACTGTCTCTCTTATCATACTTTCTCTCTCCTCAATCTCTCCCATCATATTCACTGTTCTCTTTTTCTCTCACCATACTTTCTCTCTCCTCAATCTCTCTCATGACACATTCTCTCCTCAATCTCTCTCATGACACATTCTCTCCTCATTTTTTTCTCACTATATTTTCTCTCTCTTCATCCTCTCCTATCATACTTTCTCTCACATCATATTTTCTCTCATCATGCTCTCTCCAATCACTTCTCTCTCTTCATTCTTTCTTATCACACTTTCTCTCTCTTCATTCTTTCTTATCACACTTTCTCTCTCATAATACCTTCTCTCTCATTATTTTCTTTCATCATATTTTCTCTCACATTCATCTTTCTCTCACATCTAATTTTTTCTCGTATTTTCCTTTAAGGGTAAAAAATGAAACTTTGATTTATTCCGATAGAAGATATACAACTAACCAAACATTACTTTTAAGAGTGATATCTATGCTCATACCCATTCCCATTCCACAATACAATGATTCACATTCCGATTCCTATTCCTAGGAAAGAACCAAACGCCCCGTTAAGAGTAAAAAAATCTCAATTGTAGATCAACTACTTATGAATAATAATCCATTATTGGATTAATTTGAAAAGGACAAAGACTCGATCAATATTTACCCATTAACATAAGTTTATAAAATAATAAAATAAAAATCTCAGAAATAAAACTAAGAGCCTAAATGTCCCTGTCAAATTTATTAAAATTAAGTATAATCATGTGATCGTATTAATAAGTCCACCCAAGAACATACATCGCATACCCTTGGAAAACCCTTGACGTAGAAACCTTAAACCCACCATGTGGGGCCAAAGGTTTGGAAGACGAAATTGGGTTTCCTTCTTCACAAACAATTTATTCAATTAGGGTTGGGATACTTCTCTTTAGAGAGTGCTCAACCACCCTTTAAGAGCACTAAAAACACTTATCTTTGCTTCTATCTTACACTTATACTAGAATGGAGGTATCCCCAGTTGTATTGTAAGGCGTAGAATCAGACTATAGCATAAACCCAATTCTCACTTTTGGACAAAGGCTACTCAGCAAAAAAATTTTATCTTCCAATTTTCTCCTTTTCCATTAATTTTAAATTATTGTATGATATCTATTACAGTTATTCAAAACAAAATAATAGTTTTATTTGTAGCAACATATCTAATAATCTAAGATGAGAATAGTTTTTCTATTCTTATAACACATGTTTCTGTTTAATACGTATTAGATTACAATATTATTATATCCTGATGTGCATAATTTAATCTTCTGATTTGTTTAAACCTACA
Organism: Zingiber officinale; assembly: GCF_018446385.1. Lineage (NCBI taxonomy): Eukaryota > Viridiplantae > Streptophyta > Magnoliopsida > Zingiberales > Zingiberaceae > Zingiber > Zingiber officinale. The sequence continues at coordinate 22,818,926 of NC_056001.1, read as the reverse complement.
TTTGTTTATTTAATTACATTCATCCTAAATCTTTATTTTAATTAATTGTAATCTATCTGATTTGTTTAAACCTACATTTATTTATTTAATTACATTCATCTTAAATCTTTATTTTAATTAATTATACTCGAATTGATCTGATTCTATCTAAGCTAATTAAAGTTGCTTAACATTTTTCATGGTTATTCTGGTTAAATTCGTTTCATTTATACCATAACTTGTTTAATTGATTTCATATTTTATTCAATTAAATTCCTTTGTTTACATGATGATTGTGCTACCCTTAAATAATTGCAGAATAATATTTCATCAATTATCTATTGATAAAAATTGAAATTAATTCGATAGTTGGAATGTCTCCATCCTCACGTCTAACACCCCCTTCTAATGAAGCCTAAAGGACCATAAAATGTCAACCAATTGCGAAATCTGATAACGAAATTGCAAATCTCTAAAGAATTAGATTTCTTGATTATTATTCGACAACCTACACGAAGCATATAAGAAATCTTTAAAAGCAAAAGTAGACGCAAAGAAACACACATTCATGACAATATGCTGTGGGATTCTCACTTTGACTTCAACACAACAGATTATCCAAAGAAGAAAACTAAGAAGTGATCTCAAAAGGCATGATAGAGTTACCCCTGGAGAACTCGCAGCACGCTCTCATGCTAAGCGACAGATGGGACGTGAGGCGTGGAGCCACACCCAGCACCCAACTCTACGGATAACCTGCACGCGCCCCAAATCACCAACCTAGAGTGGGACCACTACGGCTTGGAAGACGGGCAGCGGCCACCGGAGTAACAAGGTACGGGCGGAAAAGCCCATTCAGCGGAGTGCGAAAGCAAGAGGCTCGCAGACCTAGAGAACGAGCCACTGAAAGCCATCTCAAGGAGGCGAGTGTTTCGAAGACGCTGTCTGTCGCGTCTTGTTAAAGCCGACGCGAGGATCCGATGTTAGTATAACAATGAATCCGATCCGTTAACAAGTATGGATCTAGCTCAAGATCCAAGCCCATTAACCAGACACATAATTTAATTAAAAATGAGAATATTTCATTTTGCTCGTAAAACCTTTTTTATTTGCTTTTAGAATCCAATTATACCTCCATTATTTGGAAATATAATAAACTACTTAATCTTAACAATATTTGTTTTTTTTTTAATTTTATAAACTATTGAGAAAAATATAGTACTAAAATTATAATACTTTGAACAATATGGGGCAATTGAAAAAATAAAAAATAAAAAATAAAATAAATTATTCTTATAAGATTTTCTTTAATCATGACCTCAATTGAAGGGATAAAGTTCTCACCGGCAGCCACTAATCCGCTTCCTCATCTTATCTTCCTGTTCTCATACAAAGCTCTTCCCCTTTCCTCACTTCAGCCACAGATCACAGGTAATGCAATCCCTAATCCTTCTTCCCCATTTAGTTTTTCCAAACCATTGATCTCATCGTCTTGTTCTGCAGATTGCGGATTCCTAGATCCACATCCCACCAATGGCCGCCGTCTCGTGTTCCGCAGCAACTCTCTCCGCGTGCGCCGCCGCCGTTTCGTGCTCCGGCGCGAGGAGGCAGCCCCGAGTGCGGTTCCTGGAAGGCCTGAACTCGTTCTCGGGGCTCAAGGCCGACAACGAGGTGTCGTCGCTCGGCCGGCCGGCGTGCGCCGCCCGATGCTTCGCGGAGCTCGCGACCGCTCTGCAGGCGCCGTCCAGGGGCGGGCGGAGCGGCGGCGGGGCGCTATCGGCGACCTGCAACGCCGCGGGGGAGATTTTCCAGATCGCGGTGATCATGAACGGACTGGTGCTGGTCGGGGTCGCGGTCGGGTTCTTGCTTCTGCGGGTGGAGGCATGGGTGGAGGAACAAGAGTAGAGAGTACGGACGTGCTGCAGCTTTTCTTCCCCGTATGTTAAAATGGTGGAAAGTGGTAACCATGTAATCTGTTGAATAACTACTAAAATCGATTTTTAATGAATGTAAGAAATTTCTTGAACCGGAGGCATTAAAAGGATGGGATATTCAAGGTAGGTTCTTCCAAAGTATTTCTGTGTTTCCGTTATCGACTGTATTACTTTGAGTCATGAAAGATTTAAAAATAAAACCAGTAATAACATAAATTATTCACATTTTAAAGTTTTGGATGTTTTATTGATTGTTCTATGGCAATGTAACCGTGAAACCAATCGAGTAAGCTGAACACAAACAAGTCGAGTAAGCTGAACACAACAAGTACTGAGTCCATATATTCAGAGAACGATAGAATATCTTATAGTAGAAACGACAGTGGCAAGGATATTGGATACTAAAACATACGATAAGAAAGATAGCTCGACACATCAGAGATGGGCGTGCTTCAAGAACACAAGGAGACTAGTGAACTCCATCAGTACTCATCATCTTCCCCTTCCTCGCCCTCAGCACACTCAGCACCAACCTCCTCGTAATCCTTCTCGAGTGCAGCAAGGTCCTCACGAGCCTCAGAGAACTCACCTTCCTCCATGCCCTCACCAACATACCAGTGCACGAATGCTCTCTTAGCATACATAAGATCAAATTTGTGATCAATCCGGGAGAAGACTTCAGCAACGCTGGTGGAGTTAGATATCATGCACACAGCTCTTTGCACCTTGGCCAGATCACCACCGGGAACAACAGTGGGCGGCTGATAATTGATGCCGCACTTGAATCCGGTCGGGCACCAGTCAACGAACTGAATGGTGCGCTTGGTCTTAATAGTCGCAACAGCAGCATTAACATCCTTGGGCACCACGTCTCCACGGTACATGAGGCAGCAAGCCATGTACTTTCCATGGCGAGGGTCGCATTTTGCCATCATGGAAGAAGGTTCGAAGGCACTGTTGGTGATCTCGGCAACGGAGAGTTGCTCATGGTAAGCCTTCTCTGCAGAGATGACGGGGGCGTAGGATGAGAGCATGAAGTGGATCCTTGGATACGGGACCAGATTAGTTTGGAACTCGGTGACATCAACGTTCAAAGCACCATCAAACCTCAGAGAGGCAGTCAAAGAAGAAATGACCTGAACAACATCAAATTAATCACAACTTCAAACAAAAAAGATTCCCTTTTACACCCGAAGCAGGAAATATCACCTGAGAAACGAGACGATTGAGATTGGTGTATGTGGGGCGTTCGATGTCAAGAGATCGCCTGCAGATATCATAGATTGCCTCATTGTCTAGGAGAACAGCCACATCAGTGTGCTCGAGAAGAGAGTGGGTGGACAGAACACTGTTGTAAGGCTCCACCACTGAGGTAGAGACTTGAGGAGATGGATAGACTGTGAAGCCCAGCTTCGATTTCTTGCCGTAGTCCACAGACAAACGCTCGAGGAGAAGAGAACCAAGCCCGGATCCAGTGCCTCCACCGACAGCATTGAAAACAAGGAAGCCTTGGAGGCCAGTGCAATTATCCGCTAGCTTCCTGATGCGATCAAGGCAGAGATCGACTATTTCTTTTCCAACTGAGATAAAAGGAAATAAAAAAACAATGTTATAAATTGAATTTCCAATGAACAAGAAATTGCTTAATGATAAAGAAGGCAGTGAAATGTTTGGCAATTACTGGTGTAGTGGCCTCTTGCAAAGTTATTAGCAGCATCTTCCTTTCCGCTGATAAGCTGTTCAGGGTGGAAGAGCTGACGGTAAGTGCCAGTTCTTACTTCGTCAATTACAGTAGGTTCCAGATCAAGAAAGATGGCACGAGGGACGTGCTTGCCCGCACCAGTCTCGCTGAAGAAGGTGTTGAAAGCGTCATCACCACCCCCAACGGTTTTGTCACTAGACATTTGACCATCAGGCTACAGATAATAGGATTAATGTTGGTAAGCAATAGAAAGCGGATCTCGCATAAATGTGATAACAGTCATCATACAGTATAATTTTATTTGTGCCTATAACATTAGCGAAAATGTAGAGCAAGCTGATTATTCCCTGGAACAACAGATATCATATTGATAAAAGCAAAATCTGGAACTATAATCCGTTCATATTAGCATAGGACCTCAAGTACCCTGTAAGAAATATCCTATTCCACTTGTAACTATAAAATTGTTGAGCCATCAGCGGATGCAGGCCAATATTTATTTAATAACTGAAAGACTCAAGAACAACTCACCAAGGATTCAGATCGTACAAGTTAATCAAGTAATCGAAAGTGAAAACAGAACTAAGTTGCTTTGACATCAGCTAATGAGGATCACTAGACCACAACAGGAAAAGATCTAAGCGATCTGCTATAAGAATGTCAATAGACAATAACAAAGCGCCAAGGCCATAACTAGAAAAAATCGAGACGCGAACATATATTCTAGGTTAAGGAGATCAACACACAAGCAGTACAAATCGGTCAACAAAAAAATGAGATCCAACAGCGTATCTCCATAAATATAAGTACATCTAACCCTTCTAAGACAAGAAGGTACAAGGTGACGAATAATGGTAAAATAATCCCCAGGCGAAACTAAGATCGGAGAGGGTAAACAAACCTGGATGCCATGCTCGAGACAGTAAAGCTCCCAGCACGCGTTTCCGACCTGAATACCGGCCTGGCCAATGTGGATCGAGATGCACTCTCTCATCTTCGCAGATCAGAAAACAAGCAAGCGCGAAGGGAGGAAAGAAGGGATGAACGGAGAGTAAACTTAGGCGTGTGCTAAGACGCCGTCGAATACCGATCGACCAAGGACAGCGGAATACCTTGCGTTGATCGCTCAATCCATTTAAATAGAGGCGGGTGGTGGTGGAGAGCATAGTTAGGGTTCCTGTTAACCGGGGCTTGCTAACCGCGGTTAGTTTACCCCAAATAGCGGTTGGGCCATGGGGTACTCGTGGTGCCGTGGAGACGGGTTAACCACGGACCACCCCCACCTACTATTTTAAACTAACCGTGGTTAGTTAGCCATATACATCGGTCCAACTTTCAACGGATAGAAGCCATTGGCCGCCTAAATTCGAATTTCAAATAATAACGGTTACTTTAGCAAAAGGCCATAAATTATGATAATTGAAAATAAATATTAGCTAGGAATTTCTCTTCTGCCGATGTATATGCTTAATAGACTTAGATCCTATTGAAATAGCAGTATCATTGCGTCATGCTCTCCGTTCAAATCATGCTTTTAGTTGGCACCAGGACTTTGGCAGAGATCCTCTGATTCATAATTTACGGATTAAGAATGATCCCTTACATAGGTTTAGATCATTTGAATGGATCTCACATATAAATAGATAGGGTCCTTTTAAACTATCTAATTCTATACAAGGGATCATCTTCTGATCCGCAAATTACGGACCAAAGGATCTTCTATCAGGCTTTGGTGGAGTCGTCCGGTTAACCAGGGCCGACTCTGAGACATGCCACCGGGGGCGAGAGCCAAGGACTCTCGATTTTTAGGGTTCTCTAAATTTGATATACATATATAATATATATTATATATACTTCGATTGTTTTAATAAAATCTTAAAAAATATATTTGATTAAATTATTTTAATAAACATTCATATATATATATATATTATTGAAATTTTTAATAAAATCCAAAAAATATATTTTTTCAATTAAAATTTAAGAAAAAATTTTAAAAAAAAAGAAAAGAGAGAAAAGGTAAATCATCCTTTTTTTTCTCTTTCTAAGATTTTATTTTTATACAATTCTTTCTTCATTAATTTATTTACAGAAGTCATAAGATTAGTAAAGTATGAATCTTGAATGTTAATTTTCTCCTTTCTTCTCGTTTGAATCTCTTCTAATTAAATTAAAAAAGTTTATTAATTTTAATTTCATCAACATCATCATTCATCAATATATAAACTTACAACGTAAGTTACCTGTTTATCTATATTTTTTCTTATTGTCAATATTCAATATTGATTTTTAATATTGTATTAAAGTCAATATTTTATGATTTTTCTTACCGATTTAAAAGAATTTAAATAAATCATCTCAATTTTAATCATCATAGAATAAGTTATATCGATTGCTTCAAGCACAAATCAGACTTTATTATTCTTTGACTATTATTTTCACTACTTGTGTTTGCTTCATTGTTAGCTTTGTTGTTGGTTTTGTGTGTTTTATTTTTACATTTAAAATTTGTAATACAAACATGTTTCTAAAAAAATATCAATCTTGGAATTAGAAAAGAAATAAAAGAAAAAGAGTAAAACAGATTATTAAAACCTACAAAGGTGTTATTCGTAATTTTTTTAAAGCTAGCTCTTCAATTGAAAATCCAGTTGATGAATTACAAGAAGAAAGTCAAGAAAAATTAAATAATCATGTAACAAATGAGCAACAATCGAGTAATCAAGGAGAATTAAATAATCATACAATCAATGAGCGAGAAAAATTGAGAGAAAATATAATGATTGATCATAATCATGCAACGAATGAGCATGAAGCATTGAGAGAAAATGATGATAATAATTTGAATGTAAATGGTTTGACAATTTTATGTATCGAAAATTAGGTGTTAGAAAATTTTGATTTTGAAGATCTTATTGATGATTTTGATTCTCAAAATGCTAGAAGATATAGATTTTTTCAATGATTATTTCATACTTATTTTTTTTATTTGTAAGTATTACACTTTTTAGAGAAATTTAGGAAACATATTTTGTCTGGTGTTCGTACTTTTTGAAGAATCTTGAGAAATAAATTTTGCATGGAGTTTACCATATTTTAAATGAAATATATTTATTTTTAATTTTTTCTATTAAACTATATTCAAATTGTATGTTAATAAAAATTTTTTTTATAGAGGTCACTTTTCTTTTCACTCAAGGGCCCCTAAAAATCAGGATTGGCCCTGCGGTTAACCAATTACTCAAGATTCTAATCCCAATTATAATGTACGCAAGCTCCGTTGGATTTGTGGGATAGGATTAATGGTGTTAGAGATTATTCGCTTGATTTGTGGAATAGGATTAATGGTGTTAGAGATTATTGGTGTGAGAAAATATTTATTAGGTGGGATATGATTTATAGTATAAGGATTAATGATATTATAAATAATCATTGGTTCTTTCAAGAGATTATTTATCATACCATTAATTCCTATTCCACTTACATTATTAATCCTATCTCACAAATCAAACGGAGCCGGCAGGGTATTCTTATTCCAATTAAGGACGTGGCCGATTTAGACGGATAAGGATAATCACGAGTACTTCTTTGATTATTTAATGGGCGAAAAGTGAAACATTAATCGAATTGTAAAATTTAAATACATGATATTAAAAAAAAATCATACAACCGCCTCCTATTTACTAAATCTATATATATAGATTAATAGAGATTTTTAAAACATCAACTATTTTAAGATCATTTTGACAATAATTAATAAATATTTTCAATGTGCCCCATGGGATCTGTTTATCTAAAAAAAAAAAAAATACCTTTAAATCTGAATAGAGAAATATTTTAGAGTGTTTCATCTAAATACCATGAATGATCAAGTCATTCATCATTAAAACGTACTGATGCGCTCTTTCTCTAGAGATGGTTGGTGACTGAGATGGAAAGTCTTGAAATGCACTTCAAAAAAAGAGTAAGATTAGGCTACTCCAACGTTCAAGTTAAGATTTATTTAAGATGATATGAAAAAAGAAGGAGAAAACATGATGAAGGGTTTAGAAAATTAGGGATCCTTTGTACTATCCTTCTCTAGGATTTGTATAGTTGTTTGGAGAGTATCTCCACGTAGACGCTGCATATTCTTCCCCACCATCCTTATATGAGCTAGCAAGAAGACTAGATCTGATAGCCATTAGCTATCTTTCTATCAACAAAATGTCATATATTTGAAGGAGAGTATCTAAGAGATTAATTCTGATAACCTAGGAACTACCTCTTCATTCATCTAGTGCCACGTGACCTGAAATAATGTGGATGAATGATCTTAATAATGAGAATGTTACATTGCCCTTCACGTACTGAGGATGAGGAAATGAAATTATTTTAGAGTAGTCTTGAGAGTAGATGAAGTTGGAACCCGAGATTGAGCGGAGAGATGTCGGCGACTAAAACCTAGTTATATAGATGGTGTTGGGATCTGAAGCTGAGTCGGGGACATATCAGCAATTGAGGCCAAGCTAGGTAAATGGTGTTGGGATATGAAGTTGAGCCAGAGGTCATGTCAGCAACCGAAGGTGAGTCACATAAATGGTATTGGGATCTGGAGTTGAGCCAAGGGTCATGTTGGCAACTGAGGGGAGCTAGATAAATGGTGTTGAGATATGGAGCTAAGCCAGAGGCAATATCGGCAACTGATGAGGTGAATCAGGTAAATGGTGATGGGAACTGGAGCTGAACCAGGGGGATGCCGGCAATTGAGGCCAAGCTAGGTAGATGGTGCTAGGAACTAGAGCTAAGTCAGAGGCAATGTTGGCAACTGAGGTTGAGCCAGGTGGATGGTGTTAGGATCCGAGACTAAGTTGGTGTTAGTCGCTAAAACTAAGATGGGGTCATAATCAGAGTCAGCCATTGAGACTAAGGTAGGAGCTATGTTAAGGTCAAGAGTTGAGACCTGAAGGATGTAAGTGGTTGAAACTAAGATAGAAACGATCTAAGTCGAAGTCAATCATGAGATTGAGATGGAGTTGGAATCAGAGTCAATCGTTGAGATTGAGATAAAGTCGAAGTTGGTCGCTGAGACTGAGCTAAGAGGTGAGTCGGGGTCAAGAACTGAGACTTGTACTTAATCGAGACTAAGATAGAGGCAAAGTCGAAGTCAATTCATAGACTGAGATGGAGTCAGAATCGGAGTTAGTCGCTAAGACTAAGATAGAGTTGGAGTCAGTTGCTGAGACTGAGCCAAGAGGTGAGTCGAGGTCAGGAGCTGAAACTTTTACTTAATCAATCTATGGAATAAGCCTATTGAACCAGTTCAACTAAACTTGATTCTCATCTGAGCAGAGTCTCATTCCCTTCAGGTCATATTTCACTCGTCTTGATTTTGACTGACAAATAAACATAACGTTTAACTACACAGATCACGTGGGAGTTGCAAAAAACTGTCATATCTCAGAGATAGACTTTCTCAATATACATAAATAAATTGTATTTTGGATTTACTCGCAAATTGGAACAAGACTGTTATATATATATATATATATATAACAATAACCAAACTTTATCTCACTAGGTGGGGTCGGTTATTTGGATCCTTTTATGCAGTAAACTCTATCTCCTACTATATCATCATCATACTTAAATAAATTTTATCTTATTTTATTATTATTAAACAAGTCTTTTTTTGTCTTCCTCTTTCTCGTTTGATATGCATATTTATTATAATTTTACATCGCCTAACTTGAGCATTTATTAGTCCTCTAAGTACATGCTCATATCATCTTAAAAGTGTCTCTCAGAGTTTTTCCTCAATAGATGCAACTCCGACTTTCTCTCTAATGCCCTCATTTCTTATTCTGGTCATCCTCGTATGTCCACACATCTATATTATCTCTGCAACTCTCATCTTCTGCTCATGTGCTCGAGTCATAACCCAACATTCAACTCCATATAATATAGCAAGTCTAACTGCGGTTTTGTAGAACTTTTCTTTAAATTTTAGAGATACTTTACGGTTATATAAAATACCTAATGCTCTCCTCAATTCAACCATCCTACTTGTATTCTATATAAGACATCTCTCTCAATCCCTCCATCATTTTGTAAAAATGATCTTAAATATTTAAACTCTTGGTTCCGAGCAATTCATCATCTCCTATCTTAACAATTGTCTCATTACATCTAGTATTGCTAAACTTAAATTCCATATATTCTATTTTTATTCTACTAAGCCTAAAATATTTGCCTTCTAATGTTTCTCGCCAAAATTCTAGTTTAGCATTTACTCCTTCATGTGTCTTATCTACCAGAATAGCATCATCTGTAAATAACATACACCACGATACTGTGTCTTAAATGTATGCAGTAAGTTTGTCCATAATTAGTGTAAAAAAATAAGGACTTAGAGTTGATCCTTGATGTAACACTATCTTTATTGGAAATATTTCGGTTACTCCACCTGAAATCTTTACTCTAGTTGTTACATCCCCGTACATATTCTTAATTAGTTCAATATATGTTACACTAATATCTCTCCCTTTTCTATAATTTTTAATATAATTTCTCTTGACACTCTATTATAAGCTTTTTCTAAGTCAATGAATGTACTATGTATAGATCTTGTTTTTGCTCCCGATATTTTTCAATTAATTATTTAAGAAGATGTATAGCTTCTATTGTCGACCTTCCAAGCATAAACCTAAATTAATTTTCGGTCACCGAGGTCTCCTTCCTTAATCCTTTTATATTACTTTTTCCCAAAGCTTCATAGTATGACTTATTAGTTTAATACTCATATAGTTTGAACAATTTTATACGTCTCCCTTATTTTTATATAAGAGAATTAGAGTACTTATCCTCTATTAATCAGACATTTTTACCATTTTTAATATCATTTTAAATTATTTTGTAAATTATTCAATACCTTATTTTCCTAGGTACTTTCATACTTCTATCGGAATATCATTTGGTCCAATGACTTTTCCATTATGCATCTCATTTAAACCTTGTTCTACTTTTGAAGTTTGAATTTTACAATAAAAATTTAAATTTGTATACTTATTTGACCTACTTAAATTACCTAAGTTAAATTGGTTACCTAAACCTTCATTAAGAGTTGATGAAAATACTTCTTCCACCGTTCTTTTATTTCTTCATTATTTGCTAGTACCCTATTACATTTATCTTTAATACATTTTATTCGGATAAGATCTCTTATCTTCATTTCTCTCACTTTAGCCATTTTATAAATGTCTCATTCCCCTTTTTCTTGTATCCAATTTTTGATATAATCGTTCAAAAGTTTCATTTTTATTTCATTCACAACCCCCATGTACCCTCTTATATTACTCATTTTTCACTCTGATATATCCATTTAGATCACCTCCTATTAAAATCATTTCATTTAGTGGAATATTTTATAATATTTCATCTAAGTCGTTCCAAAATCTTGATTGAATAGCTTTATCTAATTCTACTTGTGGTGTATATACACTAATTATGTTCATAGTTTTTTTCATCACTATTATTTTAAAGGCTATAATTCTATCCCCTTTCTAACTACTCCAACAACTTTATCCTTTAATGAATTATCTACAACAATACCTAGGGTTGTAAATGAACCAAGCATTCATGAATAAACTTGGTGTTCGGCTTGGTAAGAACTTGTTTATGTTAGTTTAATATATATAAGATTAATTAAACAAATAAGCTTGAATAGCTCGTTAAACTAAACAAACGAGCTTCAATATATATATATATATATATATGTTCAGCTCGTTAACGTTCATGAACAACGTTAGTGAACAATATTTGCGAACCATATACATTAATAAAACTCTTATCAATATGCTAAATAAATAATAAAATAAAAATTAAATTATCAAGCTCAATAACTAAACAAATAACTAAAAGTTTCAAACAATCAAATAAGCTTGAATTGAAAGCTCAATAACATCTAAATGAACTAAGTTCAAGCCAAGCTTCAAACAAATTCAAACTGATAAAAAATAAATCAAATCAAACTTGAATAATCATTTTAAAAGCTTGGTTCATTTTAAGTCTGGCTTGTCTTGGCTTGGTTACCTTATCAAACAAGTTTGAACACCCTAAAGCTCGGCTCAGCTTGTTTACAACCCTAACAATACTCATTCCATTTCTTACTTTATTCTTTCCTGTGTACTATAACTTAAAACTAGAGTTCTCTATCATCTTTGCTTTCTCATTTACCCATTTTGTCTCTTGTACACATAAAATACTAATTTTTTTTCCTAATCATCGTATATACTATCTCCATTAATTTATCTGTGAGGGTTCTTATGTTATATATTTCAAATATTAGATTATTGATTTTCCTATCATATTTATTCTTATCCGACCTATAGTACGAGAACTCTTGCCTATTTAACACTACATCTAATGATCCAAGTTCTCGTGGAGATGTAGCGATCTCTACCGATATGTTACAGTAGGACCCTATAACGTGAACTTTTGTATATTTAGCACTACACTCGAGTTTTGAAGATGTAGCGATTGGGTCCCTCCCCATCTTTCACGTCTTGATCACTGAAGAGTTGGCCGAAGTTGTCTTAGTGAAAGTACTAGGTTCACCAAGCGATCAAGACTGTGGTGAGGGACCCATCTTTTGTATATTTAGCACTACGTGATAAAACCTAGTCGGTTCATCATAGCTCATCCTCCTCATCAAGGCTCAAGCCTGATGGTACCTATGAGTGGTCAAGATGGGTCCCTCACCACAGTCTTGATCGCCTGGTGAGGGACCCATCTTTCACGTCTTAATCACTGAAGAGCTGGCCGAAGTTATCTTAGTGAAAGTACCAAGTTCGTCTACACAACCCGAGCTGGGGAAGTCTGATCAGTCGGGGGCAGGTCAAGAACTAGTCCAGGCCACGTCTTATATCTCAGATCTAGGGACCTGCCTTGCCTGTGCCCAATTAGGAATTATGCAGCTGATGATGTGAGATGATCTAACTCCCTCCTTCTCCTGACTATTAACTGTCATGTCCCCTTGACTTTTGACTTCCTGGTCTTAACGGGTCCCACCTTTATACATTATATCATAGGTCATCTTGTTCAACTCTTAGCTAGCGACAAGCGAGTTACGATTTTTGTCTAAACTATACTGTCATCTTTTTCCTGTCCTTTTTGTACGTGTGTTTCAAAATCTACATTCCACATCAACCTTAGGATTTTTCTCAAAACTTACTGGTCATATCCCTACTCTCTTTTTTCTACTCGTATTTCAAAATCCACATTCCACATCAACCTTAGGATTTTTCTTGAAACTATACTGGTTATATCCCTACTCTCCTTTTTCTACTCGTGTTTCAGAATCCACATTCCACATCAACCTTGTGAACTCCAATTATTGGTTTTGAAGGACCAACACCAACGTTGAGATAATTTTTTTTCAAAACCAGTACCAACATAATGCTAGTCTTTTAAAACCAGTACCACGTTGGTGGTAGACCCAACGTTGGCCCTGGTCTTTCAAAAATTAGCACCACATTAGTGTTGATTTTCTTTTAAAACCAACACCAACATGGTGCTGGTTTTTTTAAACCAGCACCACATTAGTGTTGGGCCTAATGGTGGTCCTCGTCTTTCAAAACAACACCAACGTGGTGCTGGTCTTTCAAAATTGGAACCATGTTGGTGCTAATCTTTCAAAACCAACACCAACATTGTAGTTGATTTTTCACCATGTTTCATGATCAATTTTATAGTTGATTCATTTTGTAATTGATTGATAGTAGGACATAGAAGCTATAATTGTAAGTTTTATTTGGAAGTTTCTAATGGTTTTGTTGCTTTAAATGTATTGGGCTATTTTTAAAAGACAATCAACTCCACATTGGGTGGTGATTTTTAAAAAATAGTAGCATGTTGATGCTGGTTTATAAAAAGCAACACCAATACGTGTTGCTTTTTATAAACCAGTACCAACATACATTTTATTACAAAGTAATATTTTTTTCTATATTTTATATCATTATTATTACCATCATTTTGTAATTTACATGAACCTTTGTAGAATTCTTCCCTGTCTTGCCCGACCAAAGAAATTTAATATTATACTATATTTTGGATGAGATTCTGATTATAGTGAGCTTTAAGGATCAAGAAATAAAACTGTTGCTCGACTTATAGTTGTCTAGTAACTGATATACTATTTGGTCTAGCTGGGGTGCCTCGACTCCTCGGTGCTATGGGTCGGCATCAACAAGGGCCCGGGCACTCAAAGTGAGATAAAATTTTATCCCACGTTATCCGTTTGTGAGAAGATGAGATTTGCCATACTGGGGGTGCTCGGACCATGTTATGTCAATAAATGGTCAGTTTTGACCAGTGGGCTATAAATAGAGTCATGTTCTTTTCTTTTTCGAATAACACACTTTGTATTTCGAGTTTCTTTATGTCTTTCATTTTCGAGCGTCTTTTTCATGTACGAGGTTTCTCCGCCTCCGATGTTTTATTCTAGAAGGAGATCTTCTTACTGAGTCGACTTTCCTTGGAGTAGCAATCCTCTGATTGCAAACCAAGTACAAATTTGTGTCATACTCTTTTAGTTCCATTATATTTTGATTAAGTGTGTAATTGATGAAGTTCGATTGTTTAAGAAAGGTGTTTGTTGTTTTATTTTATGCAGGGCAATTCACCCTTCTCTTGCAGGCCGCAAGGGACCTACAGTATGTACTAAAAGAAAATAACACACAAACAAATATATATAAAATGTATAATTTACAAAATACTAAAGCAGCATCATCTACTTCAACTCTATGAGGATAGAGTTTAAACAACTCCTCAATTTTTAATCTAGTAGGTTCTTTTTTATTAGATAAGTGAGCAAGAAAGAGGTCACCTGATGTATTAGTTGAGTTCATAGGAATAAAATCACCTCTATATGAAATACTAAGTAATAGAGATACATCTCTTCTATGAAAGTAACTAGGGCACCTGCAAATTTACAATGATTAATTTTTTATTATGTGCTTCTATCTTTCAAAACTAGAAAATGTACCTGAAAATATAAATGTATGAGATGTTAAATCCCAACTTTGAAATATATTTACCAGTAAAACACGAATTTACGAAATATCTTGTATATCTAAAAATACAGTAAAAGGGGATTGTTTAATAATCGCTTTATGTCGATTATGTAAATGAACTGATCCACAATCTTATCCTTTCATTGTTGGACAGCCAAAAAACCCATTAAAGACCTAAAACACTAGTTCATTGGAATTTATGACCAACATCAACTGATGACTGAAATTATTCAAAATATATATTATTAACATAAATAAACAAATATATTTATGCACAAATTATGGTTCTAAGATTTTGACATTGATATAACAATATACCTTCTAACTTCTATGTCTTTATAAATATGTTGGAGTGGCGCTAGTTTTTATATTATGATGTTGGTTTTTCAGACATATACTAAAATATGTTGATGTGACTTCTCTATTTTTTAAAATGGGATAATGCTGGTTTTGAGAAACTAGCACCACATTAGTGGTGGTTTTCTAAAACTAGTACCAATGTGTATTTTTTTAAAAACCAGCACCAATATAGTAATCAATGAGTTTGCAAAAACCATCACCAACATGTAATAATCAACGGATTTTTAAAAACCAGAACAAACTTTGGTGTTGGTTTTTGAAAACCAGCACAAACATTGGTGTTGGTTTGTAAAAACCAAAACCAATGCTTTGATGCTTAACTTCGAAGAACATGATGGTGTTGGTTTTTAAAAATTACAACATTAGTGATGATTTTCACCAGCACCAACGTTAGTGCTAGTTTTTGAAAACCAACACTAATGTTGATCAATATCATCATGTACTTCGAAATTAAGCACCAAAGTATCCTCACAGTGATTTTTAAATAGTGGGTTCTTAGAAACTACAATTGGTAAAAGACAAACGCTTGACATACCTTTGCATTACCTTCTTGCATTATTCTAAAACACGAGTAGAAAAATGAGAAGAGAGAGATGACCAGTATAGTTTAGACGAAAACCCTAACTCACTTGTCGTGAGCTAAGAGTTGAACAAGATGACATGTATCTATGGTTGGAAGTGGAGGAAGAGAGGAGCGGATGAGCGACAAAGAGGATTTAGAACTTTCGTTTTAGGGAAGAGAGGCGAGCAAAGAAAGAGAAGAATAAAAACAAGCCAGCGCGATGTAAGAAAGAGATTAAAAAATTTAGATTTTATGATCATGTCAAGAGTGCATGGATGTGTAAAGTATAATAATAATAATAATAATAATAATATATAGACTCTACTTACATTTAATTTATATATATATCACAACAACTTGAGTAAAAAAAATTTACATAGTCATTTTTAAATAATAACTAACAAGTTTATTATCTCATATCTACAAATAAAAAAAGCGATTAATCAGAAATAATCATGTCAAATACACTTATTATTTTGGGAAAAAAATGACAAAATATTATAGCATGTCAAATAAAGACTTTTGAACTCAAAATAAACTATTCCTTGAAATACAAATTTCAAAATATTTTATTTCTATGTATATTTTTGAAAATAGCATATGTTAATCTCTTCTCAATAAACCTCTCTCAAATTTAGTTAATTATCATTTATCATCGCGTTCCTTATGACTATCTCTGACATTTAACATAGCTACTGAAGTGAGCATTAAGGAGAGTCTGGAGAGTAAGATGAAAGAAACTTTGTTTAAAAAGACTTTTGTTATTAGTAAAGCAAATGTAAAGGAGGAATAAGAAGAGACATGCAAGTTTCGAACAAACAGATCCAACCAGTTGAATTTTTTAAATGAATGGTGATCATGAATTTTGGATAATTAAAAATTTAAAAAAATATCATAAAAAGTTATAGCTTACACAAAATTATACTTTACCTTCTCAAAACATTTTATACAAATACATCTGTCTGCAAGCCTGCATCAACTACTGTGATAATGACTATGGTATATTCGACTAGATAATGAGAAATGCATTGCAAGAACGTATGCCACCCTAATCAAATCGCGTGCATTTCCCTAATCTCACATTCAAACATAAAATAACCAAAATTTCTAACAGCTTCTTCACGAGGTAATCTCTCTCAAACAGCCGTGAGGCAGCAGATGTCCTGCGTGGATTAGCGAAGAACTTGCTTAACCACTGGCATAATTCAGCTTAATCACAGCAAGCTAATTGGTGATTAAATAAAACACTCACTCTGAAGCGAGATACTTGCAAGATCCATAACCTATCATGAGGAATCCAGACCAAATCAATGAAGTTGATATTAGTAGGTAGAAGAAAGACTTGAATTCGAGCAGTTGAATCAATTACTTGGGTCTCTGGTGGTGATGGCGGCGGTGCCGCCGAAGTAGCAGGCGACGTCGGAGTTGCCGTTCTGCTGGTAGTAGCTGTTGAAGGCGAAGGATGCGTGCGCGAGGAGCGTGTCGGGCCGGTAGCAGGCGGCGCCGGGTTGCACACCCGAGCAGTCGGCGCCGCCAAGGCCGCAGGCCCAAGCGATGGCGTTCTCCAGGTCGAACTGCGACGCCCCCGGCCGAGCCACGCACCATGTCCGCCCCTCTATGAAAGTCGTGTTCCCCTCCGGCGGCGACATGGTCGGGATCGGCTCAACCGCCTCTGCCTTCTCCTGCACTCCGGCCGCCGCCCCCATCACTGCACCAATAACTAACTACCACGTTAGTAATTCCACGTACGCTTAAAATCACGGCGATCGAAGAAGAGCGATTATTAATCGATCACCCATGAATAGTTCCGCCATCAGAAGCCCACAAATCATCGCCCACTCCTTTCTGTTCTTCTTCATGATCGCATGATGAAGAAAGCCGCAGTAGTCTCTGCTCTCTCTGTCTCTCTTTTGAAGAGATGGAAACAGAGATCTTTTCTTGTGCATTAAGGTAAGAACAAAGGTTGAGTCAAGGAGAAGAAGGAACACGAAGAAATCTTAATTATTGGAAAGCAGTGGATCGTAGAATAATCTCTTTAGTTTCGATGTTCTGGTGAAGCACTTAATCAGAGCATTGGTTTCTGCGTTGTGTAGCCGATTTCTTTGGAAATTATAAAGGAACACTTCGCTTTCACAGTAAGTTTTCAGTATAAAGTTTACTGCATGAATGCATTAACTGGCGTGTTCTGATCGGTAGATGTGAATGGAGAATATACATTGTTTCTTCCTCACTCAATCACTGAAGAAGAGTATACATTTTTTCCCATCTTCACTCAGTTCTCTTGTGAGCTCATTCATGGTCTTCATTTGGTGTATTTTTTCGACATCTAAGTTAGCTATCCTATCAAAATATTTTATCCTAAATTTTAAATAGAATAATAAAAAAAAAATTTAGATAGAATAGCTAAAATTTTTTTACATCAGTTACTTGTCTATTCCCTAAATTTAGAATTGATGAATAGTAATTTTCTAAATTTAGAAAATAAAATTTCTATCTTAAAAGTAAAATAATATTTCTTTTTAATCTCTCTTCTTCCCTTCATTTTTTTTAATCTCTCTCATTCCATAAATATAATAATAAAAAAAATAAGAAATAGAATAAAATAATAAAAAATAGAAGATAATAAAATTTTTAAGATAATTGATATAGCGTGTAGTAAAAAATAATTATCTAAATTTAATAAAGTAAGATATTTATCCTAAATTTTAAATATAGTAATAAGAAAATGCCCTTAAACTATACTAGATTTGACTAAACAGAAATTCGATTTAAGTCAATTGACCAAACAATTCAGTTGATTGAGCTCGAACAAAAACTTTTGTTTCCTAGGTAGTTGACTGAGAGCTACATCCAATGAACTAACTAGAGCACATCCAATGAACTAACTTAATTATATGTCTAGTCAATTAAAATGTGGTATTTGATCCATTGATACGTGTTAGGAAGTCCCCTAATACAAGATATTATGGATGGACCTGGATATAAAATAGCAGTTAAAGTTAAGATGATATGATAATTAAAGTCAAGGGAATTAAGATGCACAACAATAAAAATCTTCATAGACATCGGTTTTCCACCGGTGTCTATTTGATTTTCGACCGATGTCTATGAAGCCGATATTAAAAGTCTGCCATTTTAGACATCGGGTTAAAACCGGTGTAGTATCACTTAACGACACTGGTTTTCGAATCGGTTATTAACCGGTGTAGTATCACTTAACGACACCGTTTCATCAACGATGTAAAACCGATGTAATATTGTATGTTAATAACACCAGTTTTGGCAGCGGTAAATGACCGATGTAATATTACTTTATAACACCGGTTTTACATCGGTGGAAAACCGATGTAATATGTATATTTTTTAACAGCACAGATTTGATTTTAAAACCGACAATAACAAAAAAAAAATACACAAATATTCACAAATTGTACAAATATTCTTCATTCAATAATATCCATAAAATACACAAATATTCACAAATTATATAAATAATCTTCTTACAACAATATCCATAAAATACCCAAACATTCTTTTTACATCAAAAGCTAGCTAATATATATCAAAATCAAGGTAGAACATTCTTTTAACACATCAAGGTAGAACCGCACTTCAAATGTAATCTAGCATGCATTCAGCCCACTCGAACCGCACTTCGTCAATTTCAACTCTGGAGTACTTGAGATTTGTAAACTGTAAAAACACATAAATCCACCATATGTCAAATAACTAAAACAAATGTGTACATGTATCAAATAAAATAGAATACTGAGTTTTTAAAATAGAATACCGACAGCATCATACAACAAATTACTAGACATAATAATGGTTGAACAAAGAAATATGACTACACAACAAATCCAGTGAAGGAAGCATAGAAGAACAAAGCTACCTCTGATGAAGAGATCTACTATTTATTGTACTACCTCTGATGTCATCTTGGTATCCTGAATATCTTGCACTAAGCCCCTTATTTTCTGTGATTTCTGCTACCAACCAGAAGAACTTCATTGTGATTTCTAAGCCCCCTAGTTGCTATTGTTAGAACTTCTCGAGATGCAGAGAAGAAGATCATTGGATATCTTTTGTTTTATGTTTACATAGAATATATTTACAGATAAACTTTATAGTGGATTATCTTTTCATCTACTATAAAATCAATCATTAGATTACATCTTAAATGAATCATCTATACTAAGTCAACTTTATAATGAAATTCGGCCCCGTGGTAGTGTAAAAAACATGTAACGTGATATGTATTTTTAGCAGAATGTAGCATGGCTGTAATCACATGTCCATATTGCTAAGAAATGCTAACTGACAGTGTCCACAGTCCACTAACAAGTAACTTAGCTAATATCTTCAAGGAAATATATTCACATGTTAAAGCAATTTTCAAGGCTGTAAATGAACAGAATGTTTGTGAACAAGCTAGATACTCAGCCTGACAAGTGTTCATTTGTGTTCATTCAGCATGAAAAAAAAACATATATAAAATAAACAAGCTTAAATGCTTGAACATTTGTTGTAAGTTCAATAACATAAATGGGCATGCTTTAAAGCTAGTAGTCTGGCTTTCTCTAAGGTTTGTTTATGATCCCTTTTCTTTAGTTTTGCTATTTAAATGTATGTAGAATATAATACATTTATATATTTCTGATAGTATTTGTGTATGTTGTTATTTTAAAGTTTAAATTATCTAGAAAATGTGAAAATTGAGTAATTGATACAAGTCTCAGTTATTGGATCAAGTAAAATGTTTTCTCTAGTTGCTCTCAGTAACATCTTGGGGTTGGTTCGACAATACACTAGTTTGTTTTCTAATAAACAAGCTTGAACATCGGTGTAGCTCATTTACAACCCTAGCAATTTCAATTGTAATTGTAATTTGTGAATATTGCTTTGACAACTAGGAAATATTGATATGATCAGCTCACCAGTGAAGTATGCAAATGTGAAAATTTTGAAATTAGCTTCCTAATTACCGATAGTCTTTTTTGACAACCTGCAGCTTTATCAATGATATTCTATGTACTTCATGCATGAAGAGAAGTTTCATTAAGAAACAAAAATAAAGTATCCGCACAGTTGTCATCAAACATTTCTAAAGCTTACCAATCCATGTATATGTTGCCAAGGCTTGACAATGCTTGTGGATGGTTAGGTTGTAAAGCAAAGGATGACTTGGGAAAAATTATTAAAATGAAGTTATTCAACAAGGAAAAAAAACTTAAGAGAATAAAAATATCCAAATTAAAAAGTCACCCTATAATGTCCAGCGTCTTTGAGAGCATTCCCCTTTTAATGTGCAAGAAAGTCGATCATTAACTAACCTGGCTCACCATCAAGAAGGATACCACATTTTGACATATTAGACCATTATCAACTTACCAGATTATTGTAAGCTTCAATAAAGGTAGAATCACAGTTGATAGCTTGCTTGTAATGCAGAATTGCCATGTCAAGTTGACTTTGTTCATAATAGATGCCAACAAGGTTTCCTGCGTCCAGATATCCCCAATGCATAGTTGACATAATAAACTCTCTTCAGAGCATAGTTTGCAGCAAAGTTATCCACAAAATCAAAAAGAGATTAACAGTCCAATGACAAATGATAATCAAAGTGAAGAAATAAACAAGTAGATAATAGGTTCCATTATCTTGAGAGTAATATGAATGCAGGTAAAGCAGACCTTGGTGCTCTAGTCCTCCATATGCATAATAGGTCTCCCAAGAGCACACCAAATACTCAAGATTTGGCTGCACATCTTAGAAAATAACTAGGTAGAAAACAAGCCAGATTCGATACAGCCAGGCTTTTAGTGATTGTATTGAAGATTCAAAGCTTTTTACCTGTGAGAGTCCTGCAGGCATCCATCCATTTTTCCTTTTTAAATTTACCATCCCAATCAATAAAGAACCCAAGCATAGATGCTATCATCCAATCACACAGATAATACACAATCAAAAAAATATCTGCTTATTTCCTCCACTCCTCCAGCACATAAGGGACACGAAAAATCCAAAAAGTCCATGCTTCCTCAAGTTTGACATTATGTTCAGCTTATCTCTAAGTATTAACCATACTAGAGTTTTAACTTTAACTAGCGCAAAAGAGCTCCACAAGAGCACTGTGCCAAGGCAGATCCGCTCTTTAACTTCCAAAGCATGCCAACTGAGAAGTTGCCATTACTATACTGATCTCCAGAATCTTACAGTTGATTAGTGACTTAAGTCTCCATTACATCTCCTTTTCCATCAAACATGTACCACAGGTAACTAATAATTCAGCATAGCAATATAATGAAAATTTCACTATGCTTTCTCGGGGAGAAAAGTTCCGTGCATCTTGAACTTTAAATCAAGCAAAAAAAAAAACCATGCATTTTGAACTAAAATGTAATGAGAAGAGGCAATGCATCTTGAAGACTAATATTTTGCAGGGTTACTAACATGTCATTTACAAACAGGTAAGATGGATTAAAATAGGAAATTATCAAGAAAGTGGAACTCCATTATCAAGAAAGTAGATAATAGGTTCCATTATCACAAGTAGATAATAAGTAACTTATTTGTAGAAAGTGGTAGAACAAATAATGAAGTGTGCAAAATGGATTTATTGATAGAAAGCTTACCAGCCCAAAATGGTGGAACTCCACACAGTAAGATATAGAGTATAACTCCAGCACTCCATATATCAATTTCTGGTCCATAATTCCGTTTTAAAACTTTTGGAGCCATGTAATTAGAAAGAAGACACTTCATCAAAGGGGGAAAAAATCAGCAAGCAGTAGAAGATGAGGATGATTTGGACCTGCGAAGTTCTTCTTGGCGATAAACAACCTGCATTACCAATGAATGAGTTTTAAGCATCTGAAAGTTATTTATTCCCTCTTTAACTTGTTAAATAGATATTAGATCAAAGTGCAAGTTGTTTGAATAAATCAACATTTGCGGACTTACCATCATCCTCAACCATAGGATGATAAGGTGTTTTAGGTTCAGTTATTTTCTGCCTCACTGGTTTATTGGCTTCAATTTCATACAAGTTGTCTTCATTCCATCTCACTTGAGGCCTACTAAAAGATATACATAATATGCAACTCTTAAGGTTTATATTATCCAACATGGAGAAATACATAAGTCAGTTTCAGGGAAAAAAAAAAGTGACACCTAACCATTTTTTTTTAAAAAAAAATCTACAGAATTTCTAAATTCTGAATCTAGTCATATGTAAAATCAATTTTTCTATGAAGTTCACAAACTTCTAGAGGTAAATTGGAACATACTAGTAACACAGAAATGAAGCATATTATAATTCAATTATAATCAATTTAAATATGTTTGATGGTGTTAGTCAATAGTTCCCCCGAATTATTTGATCTAGGACAACACCAACTTGTGCCACTATGGTAAATGCCAACATCCTCCGCATCTACACATCTGACCTTGTCAGAACTATCTTTAACTCAGAGCAAACAATATGAAGGCACATAATAGTGAAGACCTTGTCAGAACTATTCTAAATGACCTTGACAATTGAAGTGATTTATAAAATACTACAGTCAACTCAAAAATCTAAAGTCAACCAATGTGAGTAACTATCCCAATGTCTTATCTTAATTGGAAGAGATCGCCGATTACATCATGAACCACAAACCAAACTCAAACTATTGCAGCACGCAAAGCGTAGTTCTTTCCTTTCAATTTCTTCATAGTAATAGTAATGGACACAACGGGGCTTGAAAGATCAGTAATAGGAGACATTAAGGAGGTAGTCAAAGAGTTTGACTTTTTACCATGTATCAGTAAGGTTCACATCATAGATTAACCTCATATCAGTAAGGTTCAATCCAGTTATCAGTCACATAACATCTATGCATACACTAATATATTTTTGTTAACCATGGATATACTTGCACTTCCAATCCTCTGGATAAAGTTAGCTTCTTTCAATGGCGAGTTAGTAGTTGCACAATATGCAAATAAATCAAACTAAATTAATATAACAAATCTCTTGAACACTTCCATGGTTTGTGTAATCACATAACTGAGTAACAAACACTCTTCATGGTTTACTATACAACTTACGAAGAAGACTTAATGAGAGTTCCTTCAAGAAAAACTGGATAGAAGTGGGATCAAACAGGTTTCAATACTCTTCATTTCAAAGATGCTATAACTAGATTGAATGCACAGGCAAATAAGTAAAATACAGATTACAAGCAAGAAATCAGCATTATCTCTTTATGAATTAGAACTAATTACTTCTTTATAGTCGTCCATAACACATTTCTAGGAAGGTACTAAAAACAACAATAAAAAACCCCTAATCTTTGGATTAAAAATTTAAAAAAAGGAAGTGTGACTAAGTATAGGAAGCCATAATGCTAATAGATTAAATGAGCTTCAACTGAAGGATTACAAGACCAATTCAGCAAGAAAGTTCACGCCTTTTAGAATTATCCACGAATGAAAGAGAATTAATCCATGGGTTTAAAAAGAAACAAATTTTTTGATTCCATATGAGGCACAAACACGAAGAACCAGCCAAACCAGAAATCTACCCAGATTAATTTGGCCATTTTGTTTCTTGCCAAAAAAATAAAAATAAAATAATCAACCAAATAACTTTGTTCCAGCACATGAATCCAAACAAAACCTAACCATTAGTGATTCCCTAAGGAAACAGAAGACAATTAGGCAAGAATCCAATAAAGAAAAGAGGGGAAATTACCAGAGCGACGATGAAGATTCAACGCAAGACCAGGATGGCTTGCTGCTGGATGGTAATGGTGGTACTATTTTTTCCCAACCAGGATTTGGACCACGGCGCTTCTGCTAGGGCTCGCGGAGAGGGTCGTGGCTCGCGGCGAGGAAGGTGTCTGGCCGCTGCTGCTTGGGCTTGTGGTGAGGAGACTACTCGCGGAGAGGAAGGTGGCTCGCGGAGAGGAATAGGGTTCGCGGAGAGCTCCAGCTCGCGGATGCTCGCGGCGATGAAGGTGCGGTGGCTCGCGGCGAGGAAGGTGGCTGGTCGCGAAGAGGAGCTCGCTCGTGGAGAGGGCGGTGGCTCGCGGAGAGGAAGGTGGCTAGGGCTCGCGGAGAGGAGCTCGCTCGCAGGCGGTGCTTTTTTTTTGATGCGACGCGGCTTTTTTTTTCTTCTTCCGCGGACTGGACCAACAAAAAAAACAAGCGAGACTGCGAGCAACGTGGCCGAGGTTTCACAACGCGGACGGAGAAGAAGGGCGTCGATCTAGGAAGGAGAAGAGGCAGATGAGGTTGATAGAGATGGTCGGAGGTTTAGGTTTAGGTTTAGGTTTAGACGAGAGAGATGGTCGCGTGAGGAAGGGGCGCGATATAGATTTAGGTTTGGAGGGAACTTCACAGTGTTGCAAATTTTGGCTGTGGGAATATTAAAATATTTTATTTTGGTTCATTAACATCGGATTTTAAAAACCGATGTTAAAATCGGTGTCTATTAACCAAAAAAAGGGCGCTCATAGACATCGCCTAAAAAACCGATGTCTATGAGCTAAAATCTGCGCTCATAGACACCGATTTTTAGAAAAACCGGTGTAAAATACTCAAAGACATCGGTTTTAGCCTAAAACCGTTGTTGTTCCACTGATGTCTATGAGCGATTTTGTTGTAGTGATGACAGCCAGCATGTCACTATCCATAGAACTTTGCTCTTTGTCCAGTACTAAGGTCTTCAGTATGAAGACGACCGGCCCATGAGCCGGTCTGACAAAAGGGATCTAGTGCTCCATTCTTGTATTAAAATATCTATTATATATCCGATCATTTGATAGCCAGCCGATTTTAAGGGATGTCTGACATACCAGAGCTAGTCGATCATACGTCCGACCAAAGTAAGGGGATCCAGTTTTCCACTCTCAGTACAAGTCTTTCAGCATTTGAGCGGTCAATTCCACTGCCGATAGACCCTATGGGTTTTCTCACATGCTAGTTCTCCTTCATATAGTAGGTCGATAATAACTCCAGTTAGATTTGTACAGCTCAGCATGCCCATCGCTTATACATATAGAAGATAAAAGTGTAAAGCGATGCTCCCTATAAACTCGGTGGGACTTCCAAATCTCAAGTTTTGACTTCAAAGGCAAGTATTTGATCATATGGACGATCAACTTAAAGTACTGATCGGATCTCTCAGGACTCAGTTCTCCATTTATCAGAGGTAAGTATCCCAGTATATGGCTAGTCGATCATAGAACCTACCGGACTTAGGGGACTTAACTTCATACTACTTCAAGAGTAGATCTCCAGTATCACCTAGTGTATAACCTAGTAGCTTAAGGGAAGGACAACCATACAGTCAACCGATTTAAAGATATAGTCAAGATATCTCAACAGATAATATGATCAGAGAATCACAACAACCTGTAAGAGTAACAACTGTTTGTCAGAGAATATTCATCTATTGTAATATGAGCATTCACTAGAATCTTCTTCGAAAGTGACTTTACACTTTTCATCAACCGACATATTATTACAGCATATTCCTTCAACTGTCTCATTAATGGCATAAGTTACAAAAGAGGTGTATATATGGGTAACAGAAGATTCCTCGGACAGTGACAGTACATCTGTTGGTGTAGTTGGTACCAATGGTCAAATCTGAATTTTAGGGATGTAAATGAACCAAACGGTTCGCGAGCTATTCGGAGCTCGATTCAGTAAAAAGCTCGTTCGAGTTCGTTCGTTTATTTTATCGAGCCGAGCTTGAGCTCGATTTCGAACTCGCCAGTTTTATCGAGCCGAGCTCGAGCTTAAGGATATTCGGCTCATGAGCTCGCAAACATGTTCGTTTATAGGCTCGCGAGCCAAAAAAATGAGCCTTAAAATGAGCCTTAAACCGAGCCAAAAAATGAGCTCTAAAATGAGCAAAAAAAATGAGCCTTAAAATAAGCTTTAAAATAAGCCAAAAAAAATGAGCTCTAAAATGAGCCAAAAATGAACTCTAAACGAGCCCGAAAACGAGCCCGAGCTCTCTTAATGAGTTGGGCTCATTAACTTTGATAATCGAGCTAATAACGAGCCGAGCTCGAACTGTTCGCGAGCTTGATAATTCTAAAACGAGCCGAGCTCGAGCCTTGTGATAAAAGATCGATTCGAGCTTGAGCCGAGCTCTAGCCCGAATATAACTTAAACGAGTCAAGCTCAAGCCTAATACTGTTCGGCTCGGTTCGATTTGTTTACATCCCTACTGAGTTTTGGTGAATGACAAATGAATTAAAGTTAGGTGTGTTGTGATCTAACCTTTCTACCAAGTATGCATAACTTGACTGGTCTGGCACCAGACTGAAATCCAACTAGATCTGGAGGACCTGATAGCTAGTGTAGAAGTTCAGATAGGTCAAGGAGTGATAGAATATCTGGTGGAAAGTCTGGCTATTTCTGCAGGACCTGACAACTGGCCAAAGTCCAGTTGAGTCTGCGGACTTGACAACTGACCGGAAGACCTGGTAGACTGAAGTAAAGTTAAGTGATTCTGTGTGGTAAATAAGGTGAGTCACTGGAGAAGAGTGCCCAGTGAGAATGAGTTCCAATTAGAGACTTTAGGAGTAGGTTCAATTTAGACCCATTTTAAAAATCTAAATTGAGACCATGACTAGTTCTTGGTCTTAGAAAGACAAGAACTAATTAATACTACTATTTTATTATTGTGTTAACTCTGTTTTATAGGTTACACTTTACTTTTGGACTAACATGTTTTTGCAGGAGTTAGAAAGCAAATTCAGCCTTGGTGAACAGTGCTCAAGGTGCCTCCTGGTCGATTGGAAGTACCCTGGATAGTGTTGGTGCAGGGAGCACCAGACGATCGAACCTGTGTTTTGATTATGACAAAGGGTTCAAAGTTAAAGTTACTTGTTGTTTAACAAGTGTGAATGAGCTTGCAGAAAAGTCCTAAGTTGTCTTAGGTAAAAGTTCTAGTGGACTCTAGGCAGGTGGAAATTCCTAGCTGCGGTTAGACACGAAGTTCTGATCCGGGGGATTGGGCGAAGTCTTGGTGGATCGAGCACTTTGGGCAAAATCCTAGAGTCAGGGACTCTAGGTGAAAATCTTGGTGGTCGCGGACCAGGTGAAAGTATGGACGAATCGTGGAGTGGACGTTCAGCATGAAGACCTGAAGTCTCGGACGCTGAGCAAAAGTTCAGTCGGTCTGGAGGACTGGTCTGACAAAAGATAATTTCTCCTAAAAGGAGTAGGTGAGGACCTTACAAAAGGTAATTTCTCTTGAAAGGAATAGGTGAGGACATGTTTCTCGTTGAGGGAATAGTAGGTGTCAGTTCGACCTAGGATTTCTGAGAAATCTGAAAGTTAGAACCTGACAGTACAAAGGCTGTGAAATAATTTATTATTCATATTTTATTGTGTTAACTTTATTTTGCAGGGTATATTTTTTGTGTGGACTAATATGCTTTGCAAAAAGGGAGATGCTAAGGAAATACTCGAATGAACAGTGTCTGAGGTGCCTCTGGGGCTATTGGAGGTGTCTCGGGTGCCTTAGCCCAAGCTTCGCGCGGAAGGGAGCTAAAGGCACCTTCCAAGCGTTTGAAGGCGCCTTGGACTAGGGATGGAAGGCGCCTTCCAGGAGCCTAAAGGCGTCTTCGAATTGGATGAAGTTCGTAGAAAGCAAAGCTTATTGACACCACAGATTTGGGGATAGAAATCCGAGTTGGAGGCTCCTTCAATGGGGTTGAAGGCTCCTTCAACAACCCATAAAAGAGGGTCTCGAGCAGATGGTTAGTAACACTTGATTTTTGTAATCTTTCTCCTACGGGATGCTCCAAGAATAATCCTGCTACTCCAAGATGTGGATCCGACGACCGAGCAACGTAACTCTGGCGATCGAGCGACACAACTCTGACAACCAAAAGTGCAACTCTCCAGATCCAAAAGTTGTCGGTATACTTTACTTGTTGCAAAGTTGTGTATGATCGAAAGCATTAGAAGGGGGAGGAATAGTGCTCGTGGCTAATTCGTTCGTTAGAGTAAAACACACAGTGGAAAAATAAAAATAATACTCGAACACCAAGAGTTTTACTTGGTTCGGAGCCTGTGGCGACTCATACTCCAAGGCCCACACTCGTTGAGTGTTTACTTTGGGCAATCACTATCAATTCGAAAATATTACAACTTTAAGTATAGTTAATTAAATGCAGTAAAATATACCAATGACTAAAATCAGTAAACTTGAAGCTTCTGGTCGTCGAAGTCGAGTAACAACTTTGTTGGATCGTTCTTTGAGCAGCACACGGAACAAGGATCACGATTTTAAGTGTTATCTAAGCTGCTGCTTGAACCAGGCTTAAATAGCCTGCTGAGGGTGCTCCAACCTCCATGGAGGGTGCCTCCAACCCACCGAGTCAGCTGCGTTGATAATCTCCGCAACGCTCGCTGCTTATCCGCATGAGGGCGCCTCCAAGCTCCATGGAGGGCACCCTCCATCCAGCGTGTAACGCCCGAAAATTCTCAAAACTATTTTAGGAATATTCTATAATTTTTCTAGAATTATTAAATATTTTTCCGGAATTTTCCGAGTAGCGGAAGTAGCAAAAATTATTAGAAAAGTAAAATAGCTTAAGCGGGAATCGAACCCGGGACCTCTCGGGTCCGCTAAACCTTTAGTTAGCCTTAGTAACCAGTGAACCCAGCAGGGCCGTGCTGAGAGAAAGGAGAATCAAACATATTTATAATTGAGTTGGGCCAAAATACCCACTTAATATAAATAGGAAAACATAAGTTGGTTTGGGTTTATTTTTGGTTCGGCAAAAACCCTCTCCACCGAGACCTCACGCCGCCTCTCTCCTCCCTCTTCCTCTCGGCGCCCAAACAAACCACAAGGAGACCTAGGGTTCTCTCCCTAGGGCCCCAAGGACATCTTCCGGCGATAACTCCGGCACGAGGACGTTCCCCTCCGCGAGTAGAGCACATGGACGTGAGCGAATCGTCGAGAAGTCGTCTCCACCGGAATTTCTAGCGATTAGATTTGTAAGAAATCTAGCACACAAGGTAAGAAACCCCTCACCTGCAGTATAAGTAGCTCTCGCGTGTTTTCTTTTATGCATTAGATTAGTTTATTGAATTTTGTCAGCATATAGGGTGTATTTTAACTCTTCTCACAGATTTAGGGATTAGTGAGCATCTCTAGATGGGCCGAGCACGTGTATCCTCTGTAGATAGGGGTTTAGACGCTGCTGGGTGCCTAGAGGTGGTCTCCCTGATCGAGAGGAGAGTTAGAGAGCGCCAAATGCTCGACAAAATGCCTAGCACAGCCTTATGATACAGTGGGCATTTAGTTAAATGCCATAGAACATGTTAGTTAGCATGATCAGTTTTTATTTCAGCTTTTACAAGACTAGATGTCCAAATGGGTGGGCTCCCATAGTCGCCTCTAGGTTCAGACAACCTAGTTCTAGGTTCAGATAACCTAGATTCAGCAAAATAGTATTAGCTATTTCAGTATTTTAATTTTCAGTGGCACTGTACTGGATTAGATATCCATTGGGTTGGGCTCCCATAGTCGTCCCTAGGTTTAGCTAACCTAGTAAACCCTACTAGATTCGGAACTTGCAATCCCGGGTCTAGTTAGGGATGCGCGCACAGCAAGTACGGTTGCCAGGGCCCATCAGCAGCATGTTTAGTATTTTCACTTACTATATGTATATGGTTTTCAACTTTTCACAAATTAGTTCGTGAATTCAGTACAGTCCTAGCAGTAGCTCAGTTTTTAGTATCAGCTTAGTTCTTCATTGATACCATGTGATTGATATCATGTTCAGCTTTAGATATGCCATGATTGTATGCTTATATGCCATGCCATGTTTAGTTTATTCAGTATACTTAGCATATCCTTTCAAACAGCATGATTTAAAATCATATTTGCATCGTATGCATGTTTTAGTGAGGTAGATGGTTTCTTACTAAGCTTTTTAGCTTACAGATACTATTTTCCTTATACTGCAGATACGGGTAAAAGGAAAATGGACTAGCAGTGGAGGCTGGAGGTCAATGCAGATCGAGATGGTGTGTGTGGCAGGAACATGGAATAAAAGATCCTTAGGGGATCTAGCAAGCTTAAACAATTAAACTTTTAGTATTTCTATTTTCACGCACTTTTAATTGTTAAATGCTACGAACTAGTAAACCATGCTTTATATCCAGTTTAGAATGCTAGCTTTATGTCATTAGAATATATTCTATGGATTGTATAAGTGAAATGTGAGATTTTGGCACGAACAAGTGCTGAAATCAGAGCTTAACTGCAAAATCAGAAACCCCAATCGATCGGTGGATCGATTGGGGGGGTCCCAATCGATCAGCTGATCGATCGGGAAAATTGCTCCGCGAACAGAAGGTTCGGGGATCGATCACTGGATCGATTGGTCAGTCTGGATCGATCAGCCGATCGATCCAGAATATCGTCCCGAGCACAGTAGCGTGATGGATCGATCCAACCTAAGCCCCACATACAGTAGCCATCTGGATCGATCAATGGATCGATCCGGCCATTCCAATCGATCCGTGGATCGATTGGGAGGCCTGACATCAGCAAGAAACTCTTAGTTAAGTTCCTTGACCATTGGGGGATGTAATATATGTCATGGATAGTTTAGATTACACCCCTTAGCACATGTAGAACCAAGAAATGATGATAGTTTAGCAAAATTTTAAATAGTACAGTTCCGCAACTTAGATTTAATGATGGTCATGGAATAGTTAGCACAACATAATGTGATGGTCGGCCTCACAGCCTAGTCAGTGGGAGGCGGGTCGTTACACAGCGTCCAGGGTGCCTCCAAGCTCTATGGAGGGCGCCCTCGCGCCTTGCTGCGAGGTTGTCGATCAAGTTACCCGAGGCGCCTCTAAGCTCCATGGAGGGCACCTCGGGACTGTTCATCCGAAGCTTTTCTTGTGCAATTTCCGTCCTGCAAGGCATGTTAGTCTACAAATAAAGTATATCCTGCAAAACAAGGTTAGTACAATAACATAAGATAAATAGAAAGTTATTTTGATAATCTCCTGGCAGTCCGGTTCTAACTTCGGATTTCACCTCCGAAAATCCTAGGTCGAATCGACGTCTACTGTTCCCTTTTCGGGGAACGCGTCCTCACCTACTTCTCGCAGGAAAGTTTACCTGTTGCCAGTTCAGTCCTCCAGACCGACTGAACTTTCTGCCTAGGGTTACCACCCCCTAGGACTTAGGGTTACCACTCCCTAGGGTCTAGGACCTAGGGTGACCACCCCCTAGGGTTTTCCTTAGCCTAGGGTTACTACCTGTTAGGACCTAGGGTTACCACCCCCTAGGGTTTTCCTCAGCCTAGGGTTACCGCCCCCTAAGACCTAAGGTTACCACCTCCTAGGTTTTTCCACCTGCCTAACCTCAGTTAGAACTTTGCATCACCTAGGGTTACCACCTCCTAAGACCTAGGGTTACCACCCCCTAGGGTTTTCCACCTGCCTAGAATCCATTAGGACTTTTGCATAAGACAACTTAAGACTTTCCTGCAAGCTCAATAAATCTTGTAAGATAACAAGATAACTTAACTTTGGACCTTTTGACATAATCAAAACACAGGTTCGATCGTCGGATGTTTCCTACACTAACAAGTTGTACTTCAATATTTTTGTAATATTTGAATTGATAGTGGATTGTCCAACGAAATCGATTGATACGGTGCATAAAGGTGTGGCCCGATAAGGTCAAGCAGTCAAAAATCAAGGGGACGTGGCCGTTAAAAGTCAAGGGAATGTGACAGTCAAAAGTCAAGCGGATGTGATAGTCAAAAGTCAGGAGAAAGAGGAAGTTGGGCCGCCTCACGTCATCAACCGCATATTTCCTGGACGGTCACAGCCAGGGCAGGTCCCCCAGATTTGAGACATAAGATGGAGCTCGTACTAGTTCATGACCTGCCCCCTACTGATCGGACTTCCCCAGCTCGGGCTGTGTAGCCAGGCCCGGTACTTTCACTAAGACAACTCCCGACTAGCCCTTCAGCGATCAAGGCGTGAAAGATAGGTCTCACGCCACAGTCTCAGATAAAACCTGGGTGAGTCACCATGGCTCATCCTCCACATCAAGACTCAAGCTAGATGATACATCTGAACGGTCATCCCGAGCTTTCTGTAGCTAAACCCGAGCGGGATAGAAAGCATTAAGCGATAATAATGTTAGGGGATCATAATCTCCTATCAGAGAATAATTGTCATACGTTAGGGAATATTTCCATGGTCTGCTATCACCTGCGAATGGAACATTCCTTCCACCAATAAGATGTCGTAGTATATCCTCTCTCACCCGACAGACCTTGACACTTGACATTCTCTAACAGTAGGCAGGCTCTGAAGGAATGCAACGACATATAAAAAGGGAGGTCCTCTTCCTTAGCCAGGTACACACACATACACACTCATCTTCAACAGTTCTTTTTTCCATTATACACTGTTCTTCTGGGGAAAAAGGACCTGACTTAAGCATTGGAGGGCCTGTGCCGGAGACTTTTTCCCTAGTTTCGGGTCTTTAACACTCCAGGTGCTCGTTTGAGTGTGTGCAGAGTTTAGATACTACCAGCCCTTATACTGAGATCAAGGAGTTCTACGTGAGGGTTTGCTTTTTGGATGTGCATACACCGGGTGAGTTAAAGTTGCCTCTTTGTCAACACCAACGCCATCTTCACCGGCCTCCGTCTGACTCAAATTCCAAACATGATCAATTTGACACTATCTGTGGGTTTCTCCTTCACCTATTCTGGAACGTGACGATGGAGGACACTCGTAAGATCAACGTCACCATGACAGTCAGAGAGTACGAACTGTTCAAGGAAACCAAGAGGCGAGCAGCTTCCGAAAAGTACACCACCGCTTCACAACCACACAGGATGTCTGCAATTTTAAAGGACCAGACCCACGCTTCAGACATGGGGTCTAAGAGGAAACAACCCGAGGATATCCCTTGAGCCTTCTATTGCGACCCCCGCCCGAACTATTATAACAAGAAAGAGCAGTACCAGGCATCCACAGACAAGAGTTCCCTCCCTAGAGATTTGAAGAAGGGGAAGGCCATAGTTGTCAAGGAGGAGCCAAGAGAGTTTCTTGAGAAGTTGCAAGTGCCCTTCTCTTAGAGAGTGCTCGAGGAAAAACTGCCAAAGGGGTATAAGCCCCCAGCCATCGTAGAATATGATGGTAGAAAGGATCTAGAAGATCACCTTCGTAAATTTTAGAGCGTTGCACTGTTGCACTAGTACAGCGATGCTATTAAGTGCCAGGTGTTTTTAAACACTCTGTCTAGCTCGGCACAAAAGTGGTTTGATGGATTGTCTGTCAGATCCATCACCTACTTTAAAGATTTCAAAAACGCTTTCCTGCGCCATTTCACTAGTAGCAAGAAATATCATAACACTAACCATTACCTATTCGCTCTTAGGCAGGGGTCTATAGAGCCCCTGAGGGCCTACATAAAATGCTTCAACCAGGTAGCCCAGGATGTCCCATCTACTACCTCAGAGATCTTGATGAGCACCTTCTCCCACGGTCTAGTGGAAGGGGAGTTCTTCCGAGCTCTCATTCGAGAGTCTATGAAGAATTTTGATGAGATGCTGGAGAAGGCAGCAAGATATATTAATGTAGAAGAAGCCCAGGCGGCCTGGAGGAAAGTAGACAAAGCGCCTGCTCCTGTCAACAAGTCGGAGAGAAGGCCGCCCCAACCTCCCACTTGACCCTTTCCCCACTCTAAGGATGCTCGACCAGGATTTACTCTCGGTCAGGAATCCAGGGTGGCGTAGCGAGTTGAAGTTGTCCAAGCCCCTAGATTCGATCAGTGGGGGCCCCATTATTGCACCTATCATACGCCCCATACCCATTTCACAGGAGATTGCATCCAGTTCATTCAAAATTCTTGGCGGACAACTGAACTGGGCCTGGTTCCGCCCAAGATCGCACCCAAGCTTCAAAAGTTGCTGACCCGCCCGTCTACTGCAGAAGGGCAATCAAGTAAATCCCTGCTCGATAGTAGAGGTCAAGGAACTCAACAGCCAAGCTGGGGCAAGGAGCCAATGGAATCCCTTGAGGAAGAGAATAGTGGAAATATCGTCATTCGAGAGATCAACATGATCTCTGGAGGGTTCACTGATGGAGACTCCACCCAAGCCCAAAAATCCCATGAGTGTCGTTTAGAGATACATGCGGTAGGGTGTAGTCGGGAACAAGCTGTAGGGCCCATAATCAGCTTTGGACCACCAGATCTGGAGGGAATGGAGCTCCCTCATGATGATGTCCTCATAATCAAAGTTGTCATCGCCAATAACCACGTGGCCAGGGTTTTCGTTGACACTGGAAGCTCTGTCAACGTGCTATTCAAAAATACGTTTGAGGGCATGCAGATCGACACCAGTGAGCTCCAACCCATAGCCATCTCCTTGTACGGGTTCATAGGCAATGAAGAATGATCAATAGGTTAAATTAAGCTAGCCATATCTCTGAGTAACGAACCATTGGTAAGGACATGGAGAAGTACCTTTATCGTAGTGAATTCTCCATCCTCCTACAAAGTCATCTTAGGGAGACCCACCTTACACGAATTCCAAGTGACAGTCTCCACTTTCATCAGAAGATAAAATTTCATGTGGGAGACCAGGTCGGGGAGGTCAAAGGCGAGCAGCTGGTCTCCCGCAGGTGTTATGTCGACATGGTGAAGGTCGAGGCCCGCAAAGCTCAAAGAACTTAGGATGGAAGAATTCATATCATCCAAGAGGAGCCTTTACCTATAGATGAGGAACTCATTCCCTGAGAGGAGGTCCAACTTTATCTAGATCGTTCAGAGAGCATCACTCGCATATCAAGTGACCTGCCGATTGAAATTAAGACGTATCTGGTTGAATGTCTAGTGCGCAATAGGGACGTCTTCACCTGATCCCCTAAGGAGCTGCTAGGAGTCAAGCCCGAAGTAGCTGAGCATAAGTTGCATCTCCTACCTGATTCCCGATCGGTCAAGCAGAAGAAGAGAAATTTCTCGGTCGAGCAAAATAAAATCATCTGAGCTAAATTTGATGAACTCTTGAAAGCAGGATATGTTAGAGAAGTACAATTCCCACCATGGTTCTCTGACGTGGTCCTAGTGTTTAAACCCAACAATAAGTGGAGGGATCGACTTTTGGGACCTTAACCGAGCTAGCCCCAAAGACTGCTACCCACTACCGAGGATCGATCAAATGATGGATTCAATCTCAGGCTACGAAAGAATCTGCATGCTCGATACTTACCAAGGATACCACTTGATTCCTCTAGCCCGGGAAGACCAAGACAAAGTTAGCTTCATCACAGTCAATGGTACTTTCTGTTATACAGTCATGTCGTTCAAGCTACAGAATGCATGAGCTACTTATCAGAGAATGATGGACAAGATCTTCCGAGAGTAAATCAGGCGAAATGTGGAAGTCTATATAGACGACATACTGATCAAGTCTTCCATAGCAATAAACTTGATTGTCAATGTAGAGGAGACCTATGGCACGCTGAGGCAGTATCGGCTAAGGTTAAATCCTTTGAAGCGCTTGTTTGGAGATCGAGGAAGAAAATTCCTAGAATACCTCATTATTGAGCGCGGGATTGAAGCCAACCCGGAGAAGGTTTAGGCACTCTGAGACATGCAAGCGTCTCGAAATCTGAAAGAAGCCTAGAAGCTGGTGGGCAGAATAACGACACTCTTCCACAAAATGTAACTAGGCAGCGTGGAGGAATCGAGTGCAAAAGCTCTGAACATAATGACTTCTGCAAGTAAAAGAAAATACCTTAGTTAGTGAAGATATGAAGGAAGCGTCATTTGATCTTACCGAAAGGTGAGGTCAGGGGCGTCCAAATGGGGCTCAGTCTGAAGGTGTATAGCATGCTTTCCCATAGCAGAGAAGGGAGTTGGAGTTGCACCCCATCCAATTTCTCAGAAGCCATGAAACAATCTGGCCCGTGCTGGTGGTCACTTAACTCAGAAGTAGGGGGAAGGCTTGAACGCCACTCAATGGGCCAAGTCACAGACTCGGGTAGTTGTATATAGAAGAAATATGATTTTTAGCCTTTATTGGAAGAAGACATGCCCTGGAAGAATTTATACCCAGTCATAGACTGCACTATAAAAATATCCGGCTCCGATCGTTTAAGAGAATAGAAATAATGAAAGAGTTGAGGAGTTAAAGGAATGTCGTATAGACGTCATAAAATTACCATCTTGATCATGGCACGGAAGGC
Organism: Zingiber officinale; assembly: GCF_018446385.1. NCBI lineage: Eukaryota > Viridiplantae > Streptophyta > Magnoliopsida > Zingiberales > Zingiberaceae > Zingiber > Zingiber officinale. Next base: position 22,782,074 of record NC_056001.1, on the reverse strand, counting down.
ATTGGGAGCAAACTAGGACAAGGGGATACAAAATACTAATTTAGCTTTGAAAAGAAAGAGGGGATAGGGAAACGTAGACCACCAAGAAGCTGATCCCTAAAGAAGATCATACAACCAGGAGGAGGATGACATGTATGATCATCATGCCCAGGAATATGGAAGGTGTAGTCGTCAGAAAGTTTTAGGTTAGACTGCACTGACTTAAGATCACTCCTATCAAAATCAGAGTAGAAGAAGGCATACCAGGGGACTAAAATTTCTCTAGCTATAATCTGAAAAACATAGAAGTAAGAGAAAAGGAAAAGGAACACTTACAAAAGAAATGCATGAACATTAAGACAAGCAAGCAGGGAAGAAGAAGTATCGATGAACAACCGCTCGATGCCTTTAGGGTTTTTAGACTAAAACCACTAAGGGGCATAGGGATGCGAGCCGGACAATCGAAACAGCGCTATGAAGGATAGCCGTTGGATCGCCAAAAGGGAGGCGCTATCGAGTCCCGTGCAGAAAGCGCGCGTTAGCCATCGTATCAAAGGAAATTAGTTGGACACATGTCATCTTCCAATAAAATGGCATTTATGATGGAAAAGACAAGGAAATCATGAGGTTAATTTCATGAAGCTGGTGCCATGCCTCGAAGACCAAGAATTCCATACGGTTACCTTGGGATAGGAGTAGAAGGTGGTGGGAAACGTTGTAAGAATTTAGCGTTTCGCCCCAACCTCGAAATCAGAGTAAAATTCAAATTTGGCCAAGCCTGATGACCGAGTGGGAGCTATGACTATAGGTCACTCCAAGGGTGACAGAAGATAAGTCCACGGGTGACCAACAGCCTCTCGGTCGACATTCCAGACTCTCGCCCCAACGCGAGTTATAAGTGAGCATGCTTTCACGACCAACGACCTCTCAATCGGCTTTCTAGACTCTCGCCCCAGCGCAAGTTGTAAGTGAGCATACTCTCACGACCAATGGTCTCTCGGCTGGTGTTCTAGACTCTTGCCCCAGCGTGAGTTATAAGTGAACATACTCGCACGACCAACGACCTCTGGGTCGAATTTCCAGACTCTCGCCTCAATGCGAGTTATAAGTGAGCATGCTCTCACAACCAATGACCTCACGATCGGCTTTCCAGACTCTCACCCGAGCACGAGTTATAAGTGAACATGCTCTCATGACCAACGACCTCTCGGTTGGCATTCCAAACTCTCGCCCCAGCGCGAGTTATAAGTAAGCATACTCTCACGACCAACGACCTACCAGTCGGCTTTCTAGACTCTCGCCCCAACGTGAGTTATAAGTGAGTATTCTCTCACGACCAACAACCTCTTGGTCAGCGTTCCAGACTCTCGCCCTAGCGCGAGTTATAAGTGAGTATGCTCTCACGACCAATGACCTCTCGGTCGGTGTTCCAAACTCTCGCCCCAGCACGAGTTATAAGTGAGCATGCTCTCACACCTCCAGACTCTCCCCCCAGCGCGAGTTATAAGTGAGCATGCTCTTATGACCAACGACCTCTCGGTCAGTGTTCCAGACTCTCGCCCTAGCGTGAGTTATAAGTGAGCATACTCTCACGACCAATGACCTCTCGATCGGCTTTTCAGACTCTCGCCCCAGCGTGAGTTATAAGTGAGTATGCTCTCACGATCAACGAACTCTCGGTTGGATTTCCAGACTCTCATCCCAGTACGAGTTATAAGTGAGCATGCTCTCACAACCAACGACCTCTCGGTCGGCATTCCAGACTCTCGCCCCAGCTTGAGTTATAAGTGAGCATGCTCTCATGACTAACGACCTCTCGGTCGGTGTTCCCGACTTTCACCTCAGCTCGAGTTATAAGTGAGCATGCTCTCACGACTAATGACCTCTCGGTCGGCATTCTAAACTCTCGCCTTAGTTCGAGTTATAAGTGAGCATGCTCTCACGACCAACGGCCTCTCAGTCGGCATTCCAGACTTTCACCCTAGCGCGAGTTATAAGTGAGCATGCTTTCACGACCAATAACCTCTCGATCAGTGTTCCAGACTCTCGCCCCAGCGCAAGTTATAAGTGAGCATGCTCTCACGACCAACGACCTCTTGGTCAGTGTTCCCGACTTTCACCTCAGCGTGAGTTATAATTGAGCATTCTCTCACGACCAACGACCTCTCGGTCGGCATTCCAGACTCTCACCTCAATGCTAGTTATAAGTGAGCATGCTCTCACGACAAACGACCTCTCGGTCGGCTTTCTAGACTCTTGCCTCAGCATGAGTTATAAGTGAGTATGCTCTCGCAGTCAATGACCTCTCGGTCAGGCTACTGACTCCCACCCCGACGCAAGGTATGAACCAACACTACTCTTGCGAACACTTGTCAACAAGCTAAGCGTTTGGATCATCTTCATCTGTTCCAACATCGCCGAGCCAAGGGAAATACTATGACTCGCCACCTTTACAGGGTCGATAGCAGCACTGTGACAAGGATACAGGTTTTAGTCTTTGTAAAGATAAGAAATTACATGCCAATCCCTTGTACGTAGGTGGAGTCACAAGCGTGCTAAGGTCTAGTCAGTCGGACTTGAGCCTCCTTCAACTAGACTTGGAAGGGAGGCTTATGATACGGTTCATAAAGGTGGGGCCTGATAAGGCCAGGCAATCAAAAATCAAGGGGACGTGATAGTCAAAAGTCAAGGGGACGTGACAGTCAAAAGTCAGGAGAAAGAGGGAGTTGGGCCGCCTCACATCATCAGCCGCATATTTCCTGGATGGTCACAGCCAGGGCAAGTCCCCCTGGTTTGAGACATAAGATGGAGCTTGTACTAGTTCCTGGCCTGCCCCGACTGATCGGACTTCTCCAACTCGAGCCGTGTAGCCATGCCTTGTACTTTTACTAAGACAACTTTCGACTAACCCTTCAGTGATCAAGGCGTCAAAGATGGGTCCTGCGCCACAATCTCAGATAAAACCCAAGTGAGTCGCCACGGCTCATCCTCCTCATCAAGACTCAAGCCAGATGGTACATCTGAATGGTCATCCCGAGCTATCTGTAGCTAAACTCGGGTGGGACGGAAAGCGCTAAGCGATAACAATGTTAGGGAATAGTAACCCCCTATCAGAGAATAACTGTCATACGTTAGGGAATATTTCCATTATTTGCTATCACCTGCGAATGGAGCATTCCTTCCACCAATAAGAGGCCACCGCATATCCTCTCTCACCCGACAGGCCCTAACACTTGATATTCTCTAACAACAGGTAGGCTCTGAAGGAATGCAATGACATATAAAAAGAGAGGTCCTCTTCCTTAGCCAGATATGCGCACATACATACTTATCTTCAACAGTTCTTTTTTTCATTATACACTATTCTTCTGGGGAAAAAGGACCTGACTTGAGCGTCGGAGGGCCTGTGTCGGAAATTTTCCCTGGTTTCTGGTCTCTAACACTCTGAGTGCTCGTTTGAGTATGTGTAGAGTTCATGTACTACCAGCCCTCATACTGAGATCAAGGAGTTCCACGTGGGGGGTTTGCTTTTCGGACGTGCATACACCGGGTGCGTCAAAGTTGCCTTTTCATCAACACCAACGCCATCTTTGCCGACCTCCGTCTGACTCAAATTTCGGACAGGATCACTGATCAACGACCATGGGCCTTAGAGTAAGAGTCGTCAAAGGCTCCGAACCAAGTAAAAACAAAATTGTTAGCATTATTTTTTCTTCCGCTTATTCTTGCTCTTCCGCTACGTTTTATTCTATCATGTTTTCTGAAAAAGCTTGAAAAAAGTCATGAGCGTTATTTGTTAGAGTGTATACTGAAAACCTAAGCTTTTGTAAACATTTTTTTGAATAAAGAATCACATTTAGTCAAATTATCTACATTTGTTTGTAGTTGTTCAATTAATTTATATTGTAGATAACATAGTATGTGGTGTCACATACAGAAGATGATGTTATCAATACCTTATAAATTATAAACATCAGCTCATGACCAAAATGGAAAGGAACAAACCATTGTAAGGTCGTAGTGTAATTAGGAATTAGTTCATCTTAACTATATAATTACACTAGTACACTTAGAGTGTATTGAGTAGGACCATTAGAGGTCGTTTTCTTTTATACTGACTTTATAAAGGAACAAAGACCTCAATTATTATGGAAGTGTGTGCTCTTAATCCTAATATAATAACAAGCACATATATTTGATATTTATTTCTTTAATTTATCAATGGGTGAAATTTAGTTCGATAAATCAATAAGCCCGATAAGTTGGGAAATGATATCACTTATAGTGTGTGTTGTTGATTATAGAAGGAAACTGTGTCCTAGTAATCTAGGTTGATAATGTCCCCAAGATGAGCTCATAAAGATTGTCATGTTAAACCCTGCAGGTGGACTTAGTCCGACATGACGATAAGGTTGAGTGGTACTATTCTTGGATTAAGATATTAATTAAATGAGTTGTCAGTAACTCACTTAATTAGTGAACATTCGACATCTTAAACACAGGAAGACTAACACACTCATAATAAGAAGGAGCCCAAAAATGTAATTTGGGATTGGTGCGGTAGTTCAATAATAGTTCTCTAGTGGAATGAATTATTATTGATAAAATTAAGTTGTGTGTTCGGGGCGAACACGGGGTGCTTAATTTTATCGGGAGACCAAAATCAATTCCTCCTCTCAGTCCCTATCGTAGCCTCTTATTTATAGAGTACTATACCCACCTATACCCACCTTTATACCCATGATATAGGGGTCGGCCAAGCTAGCTTGTGGATCAAGCTAGGGCCGGCCAAGCCTTGGTTCATGGGTGGCCGGCCCTAGCTTGAACCCAAGCTTAGGTGGCCGGCCCCCATTAAATTAAAAGGAATTTTAATTTTAAATATTTCTTATGTGAAAGATATAATTTATTGGAGAGATTAAAAATTAAAATATCTCTTTTAAAAGGATCTACAAAAGATTAAAGAAAGAGATTAGATCTCTTTCCTTATTTGTAGATTGGAAAGATATTTTATTTTTATTCTTTATAAATTATTCACATGTATAAAAATTAAAATTATAAAAATTTCTTTTTATCAGTCATGAAGGGATTTTAAAGGGAAATTTTATTTTTTAAAATTTCCAAAGACAAATAAGGAATTTTAATTGTTGATTGAAATTGCCTTGTTTGCTCCTATTGAGGTGGCCGACCATGATGAAATTGATTAGGAAATTTTATTTAATTTTTCTTAATTAATTGTTATCAAGGAAAGTTACGGAAATTTTATTGTAATTAAATTTCCTTATTTACCAAAGCTAAGGAATATAAAAGAGGGGGTTTGGGTGTCTTCATGAGACACAACCTCTATTATTCTCTCCCTCTTTTCCTTGGTGTTGTGGCCGGCCATCCTCTCTCCTTCTCTTCCTCTTTGTGGTGGCCAAAACTCTTCCTTGCTTGGAGCTTTTGTGGTGGCCGGTTACTACTTGGAGAAGAAGAAGAAGAAGGAGAGAAAGCTTGTATCCCTTGGAGCTTAGTTGGTGGAAAAAGTTCTTCATCCTTGGATTTTGGTGCTTGGCCGAAACTTGAAGGAAGAAGAAGAAGGTGCTAGGTGGCCCTCATCTTGGAAGATCGTTGCCCACACAACATCCGAGGTTAGAAGAGGAATACGGTAGAAGATCAAGAGGTCTTTCAAAAAGGTATAACTAGTATTTTTCCTTTCCGCATCATACTAGTTATTTTTGGAAATAATACCAAATACAAGAGGTATGCGATTCTAGTATTTCGAATTTGTTTTCGATGTTGTGTTCTTTTGTTTTTTTTCCCCTTGTGATTTGATTGTTCTTTTCGGTTGACCTAAAGTTATTTAAGGAAATTAAATATTAGTTTTCCTTAAAAGGCTTTGTCTAGTCGGTGGTGGTTGCTCCCATATCCAAGAAGGCCATGTGCCTCGCCACATCAGTACTGGAAGCTAATTTTAAAAATTAATATTTAATGGAATTAATAACCTAGGAGATTTGGATCGAACGTGTTAAGTTCCGCAGGAGATCCAAGTCAAAACCTAAAAGAACAAATAGATTAAACTTTGGATCAAACGTGTTAAGTTCCGCAGGCGATCTAAGTTTAATTTAAAAGAACACATGGTAGCTAGGAAAAGGTTCAGACCTTTGTACAAAATTTTTGTACAGTGGAACCATTAGGTTTTCCGAGTAGCAACCGACAATTGGTATCAGAGCTAGGGTTTTCCCTCTGTGTATTTGGTTTTAGTTTAATTATGCACATGTCATACATAATTTAGGCAGGTTAATAGTAGGATGTGCTAACTTTGTGGATGCAGGATCCAACTATTATGACTTATAATTTTTTATGTGTGTGATTGGACCCTTGGACATGTCAAGAGCATTTATATGTGTGTGCATGATTGTATTATAAAATACAGCAGGAGCTGTATTTAGTTTTTATTAGGATTTTATTTTTGATCTTGTTACATGTACATTCCTTTTATGGAATATAGGATCGATGGATGTAAATTTTTATTTTATGTTCGATCTAGTTTACATGTACATTCCTTCGAGGAATATAGGATCGAAAAATGTAAAATTCTATTTATGTCGTGGATCGAATCTTGCAAAGCGTGAAACCTTTTGAGGACCAGAGGCGCAGCGGAACAAGGAGCAAGATGGATGCGACAGCTAGACCCAGTGGCGGTGGCCAAATATGGCAGCAGCTTGGGATGACAACACACGGAGGACAACCATAGATAAAAGTCATAATAGTTGAAAATTAGATTTTCTATTTATTGCTTTTATATTGTACTGTGTGTGCATGTTAGTATACATGTTTAGTAGGCTAGCATAGTTAAAATTCCTCATTTATAAATAACTAAGTGGGAGAGGGATTTTAAATAAATTCCACGGTCTCCATTACTGGTTTGTAAGTGAAGCAAACAAGCTTGCGCATTGGCTCTAAGTGCCTTCCTCCATATCGGATGAGCTTGTTTGTGGATCACTAGAACAAACTTCCATTTTGGATGATTATAGGAAGTTAATTAAGAGCGTGTGATCTTCTCCATCGGAAGGGGCACAATCTTATTAATGGACTTAGTGTCAAGTAGTGGTATACACTTAGGCACGTTTAATAGTATCCTCCCCATCGGAGTCACTGCTATTATTCGTGTGACCAAAGGATACCAACTATTAATTTTATTTGTCAAAAAGTTAGGTTGACAAGATAATAAAATTAATGGGTTAAACCCTCCTTTTACAAATGTTGAATTTGTATACGTCCACACTATCGTGGCATACAAAATTCACGGTGTTTTGAGGTGTTGGTTAATTTAAAATAGTATTGTTTGAGGAATCAATATTATTTTAAATTTAGAGTTCTGACCAAAAGTTATTTGTGATTCTTAGGATGACTTTCAACCCACTGTCCATCATACTTCAACAGAATAGACTTACTGGTCCTAACTACATAGATTGGAAAAGGAACCTGGACATTGTTCTTACTGCTGAAAGCTATAAGTTTGTACTGACTGAGCCTTGTCCTGATACACCCACTGGTGAATCTACCCAAGAGGAGATTGAATATCATAAGAAATGGGTAAAGGCAGATGAGATGGCGCGGTGCTACATTTTGGCTTCAATGTCAAATGTATTGCAACATCAGCATCAAGATTTACCAACAGCTTATGATATTAAGAACAATCTCAAGGAACTCTTTGGTCATCAGGATCGGGCTTCTAAACAAGAAGCCATGAGAAAGATAATGACAGCCACCATGCAAGAGGGTACTCCTGTAAGGGATCATATCCTAAAGATGATGGCTTATCTAAATGAAATACAGATCCTTGGAGGAGAAATTGATGGGGAAACCCAGATTGATATGATCCTCCAAACACTACCTAGAAGTTTTGAGCAATTCCACCTGAATTACAATATGAACAAAAGGGCATATTCATTGGCGGAACTACTGACAGAACTTCAGGCAGCAGAAGGTTTGTTTCGACACAATTCTCATATTCACTATGCTGAAAATGGTTCTACTTCTAAACCGAAAGGAAAGAAGAAGAAGAAACAAGTTGGTTCAGCAAAGAAAGTGAATAAATCTCAGAGTACAGGACCTAAAGCTGGAGTGAAGAAGCCGAAGGGCAAGTGCTTCATCTACAAGCAGTCAGGGCATTGGAAGGCGGACTGTCCTCGTAGGAATCAGAACAACAAAGGTATATCTCATGTTTTAGTTATTGAAACATGTTTAGCGTTGTTATCTACCAGCACTTGGTGTGTAGATACGGGAGTCACTGATCATGTCTGCAATTCCTTGCAGGGGTTCCAGGAAACCCGACGACTAACTGAATGAGAGATTACCGTCTACATGGGCAATGCTACTAAGGTGGCGGCTGTAGCAGTGGGAGACGTCTACTTATCTTTTAATAGAAATAGAAATTTGGTTTTAAGAAATTATCTTTCTGTACCCAGTTTTAGAAAGAATTTAATTTTAGTTTCTAAACTGTTTTTGGATGAATATTCAGTTTCTTTTAGTAATGATGTAATTATTAAGAGAAATAAAGTGATTATCTATTCTGGTGCATTAGTTGGCAATTTGTATACTTTAAATCCAATTTCTCCCACAAAGCAAAACAAGGAAATTTATAACTCATCTTCTAACTCTAATAAGAGAAAAGAACCTTCGGAAATGAACCAAGCATCTTTGGCATCTAAGGCTTGGTCATATTAACTTAAATAGGATTCAGAGGCTTATAGCCGATGAACTTTTGGGCTCATTAGAGTTGGAAAATTTTTTAACTTGTGAATCTTGCTTGAAAGTTAAAATGACCAAGAGGCCTTTTAAGGCCAAGGGGTATAGAGCCAAAGAAGTGTTAGAATTGATTCATTCTGATTTGTGTGGTCCTATGTCTGTCCAGGCAAGAGGAGGTTTTGAATATTTTATCTCTTTTATAGATGATTATTCAAGATACGGATACATTTACCTAATGCGCCGCAAGTCCGAGTGCTTTGATAAGTTCAAAGAATACAAGGCTGATGTGGAGAAACGACTAGGTAAAAGTATCAAGACACTACGGTCTGATCATGGTGGCGAATACATCTTAGGAGAGTTTAGGAATTACTTATCAGAGGTCGGGATTCAATCTCAATTGTCCGCACCTGGTACACCCCAACAGAATGGTGTGGCAGAACGAAAGAATATGACTCTTATGGAGATGGTTAGATCGATGATGAGTTATTCAGAATTACCAAATTCGTTTTGGGGATACGCTCTGGAAACAGCAGTGTACATTCTGAACTTAGTACCTTCTAAATCAGTATCTTCTACTCCCACAGAATTGTGGAATGGGCGAAAGCCCAGTCTAAGACATATTCGGATTTGGGGTAGTCTAGCACATGTGCTGAAACCAGATGCTGATAAGTTAGAATCTCGTACAGAAGTTCGCGTGTTTGTGGGGTATCCCAGAGGAACGAAAGGTGGTTTATTTTATAGTCCTAAAGACCAGAAGGTCATTGTTAGCACCAATGCCCAGTTTTTAGAAGAAGACTATATAATGGATCACAAGCCCAGTAGCAAAGTTGTTTTAGAAGAACTTAGAGAGGACACGTCTACCTTAGTACCAACAGTACAAGATGAAGTACCACAAGAGACTGCAACATGTGTCACACATGATACACAACCACAGACTGTGCCTCGTCGTAGTGGGAGAGTTGCTAGGCAGCCTGATAGATTCATGTTTTTGGAAGAGTCTTCGGACTTGATCCCGGGTAAACATGAACCTGATCCCCGAACATATGACGAAGCACTCCAAGATATAGATGCAACATCTTGGCAAAAGGCAATGAATTCTGAAATAGAGTCTATGTACTCTAATAAGGTCTGGGAGCTTGTAGAACCACCCGATGGTATAAAAGCCGTCAGATGCAAGTGGATCTACAAAAGGAAAAGAGGGACAGACGGGAAGGTAGAAACCTTCAAAGCTAGGCTTGTTGCGAAAGGGTACACTCAGAAAGAGGGAATCGATTATAAGGAGACCTTTTCACCAGTAGCCATGCTTAAGTCTATCCGGATACTCTTATCCATTGCTGCTCATATGGATTATGAGATTTGGCAAATGGATGTCAAGACAGCTTTCCTTAATGGAAGTCTTGAAGAGAACATCCATATGAAGCTACCAGAAGGGTTCATTGAAAAAGGAAAAGAGCATCTAGTATGCAAGCTCAATCGGTCCATTTATGGACTGAAGCAAGCTTCAAGGTTTTGGAACATCTAGTTTAATGAAGTAATCCAGTTATATGGATTTATTCAGTGTCCGGATAAGTCTTGTGTATACAAGAAGTGTAACGGAAACGTGGTGGTATTTCTTGTACTATACGTAGATGATATTTTGTTAATTGGTAACAATGTCAAGGTATTATCGGACGTAAGGGTATGGTTGTCCAAACAATTTGATATGAAGGACTTAGGAGATTGTGCACACATTCTTGGGATCAAAGTTATAAGGGATCGCAAGAAAAGAATGTTGTGTCTGTCCCAAGCTTCATATATAGATACAATCCTTGCTCGTTTTAGCATGCAGGATTCCAAGAAAGGTTTCTTACCTTTTAGGCATGGAGTAGCTCTATCTAAAGAGATGTCTCCGAAGACATCAAAGGAGATAGAGGACATGAAAGAAGTTCCTTATGCTTCGGCTGTAGGAAGCCTAATGTATGCAATGCTATGTACGAGACCTGATATCTATTTTTCCGTGGGCATGATTAGCAGATATCAGAGTAACCCTGGACAAGGACATTGGACTGCGGTAAAGCATATATTAAAGTACCTGAGAAGGACTAGAGATTATATGCTATTTTACCAAGCAGACGATTTGCTCCCTGTGGGTTACACGGATTTATATTTCCAATCAGATAGGGGCAACAATAAGTCTACATCAGGCTATATGTTTACTTTAGGAGGTGGAGCCATTGCATGGAGGAGTGTTAAGCAGAAATGCGTTTTGGACTCAACCATGGAAGCTGAGTATGTAGCAGCCTCTGAGGCAGCTAAAGAAGCAGTATGGCTCAGGAACTTTCTAATGGACTTAGATGTGATTCCTGGTTTGCCCAAAATCATCACAATTTATTATGATAATAGCGGTGCAGTTGCAAACTCGAAGGAACCACGAGCCCATAAGGCAAGTAAACATATAGAGCGCAAGTACCACCTGATACGAGATATCGTGAAGCGAGGAGAAGTTGTCATCGCCAAGATTACATCAGCAGATAACCTGGCAGATCCTTTCACTAAGGCCCTTCCAGCAAAAGCTTTCGATCGGCATGTGGAGGGAATGAGAATCAGATGTATGGCAGATGATATGGCAGCTTAGTCATTAGTATAAGTGGGAGATTGTTAGAGTGTATACTGAAAGCCTAAGCTTTTGTAAACATTTATTTTGAATAAAGAATCACATTTGGTCAAATTATCTACATTTGTTTGTAGTTGTTCAATTAATTTATATTGTAGATAACATAGTATGTGGTGTCACATACAGAAGATGATGTTATCAGTACCTTATAAATTATAAACAGCAGCTCACGACCAAAATGGAAAGGAACAAACCATTGTAAGGTCGTAGTGTAATTAGGAATTAGTTCATCTTAACTATATAATTACACTAGTACACTTAGAGTGTATTGAGTAGGACCATTAGAGGTCGTTTTCTTTTATACTGACTTTATAAAGGAACAAAGACCTCAGTTTTTATGGAAGTGTGTGCTCTTAATCCTAATATAATAACAAGCACATATATTTGATATTTATTTCTTTAATTTATCAATGGGTGAGATTTAATTCGATAAATCAATAAGCCCGATAAGTTGGGAAATGATATCACTTATAGTGTATGTTGTTGATTATAGAAGGAAAATGTGTCCTAGTAATCTAGGTTGATAATGTCCCCAAGATGAGCTCATAAAGATTGTCCTGTTAAACCCTGCAGGTGGACTTAGTCCGACATGACGATAAGGTTGAGTGGTACTATTCTTGGATTAAGATATTAATTAAATGAGTTGTCAGTAACTCACTTAATTAGTGAACATTCTACATCTTAAACACAGGGAGACTAACACACTCATAATAAGAAGGAGCCCAAAAATGTAATTTGGGATTGGTGCGGTAGTTCAATAATAGTTCTCTAGTGGAATGAATTATTATTGATAAAATTAAGTTGTGTGTTCGGGGCGAACACGGGATGCTTAATTTTATCGGGAGACCAAAACCAATTCCTCCTCTCGGTCCCTATCGTAGTCTCTTATTTATAGAGTACTATACCCACCTTCATACCCATGATATAGGGGCCGGCCAAGCTAGCTTGTGGATCAAGCTAGGGCCGGCCAAGCCTTGGTTCATGGGTGGCCGGCCCTAGCTTGAACCCAAGCTTAGGTGGCCGGCCCCCATTAAATTAAAAGGAATTTTAATTTTAAATATTTCTTATGTGAAAGATATAATTTATTGGAGAAATTAAAAATTAAAATATCTCTTTTAAAAGGATCTACAAAAGATTAAAGAAAGAGATTAGATCTCTTTCCTTATTTGTAGATTGGAAAGATATTTTATTTTTATTCTTTATAAATTATTCACATGTATAAAAATTAAAATTATAGAAATTTCTTTTTATCAACCATGAAGGGATTTTAAAGGGAAATTTTATTTTTTTAAATTTCTGAAGACAAATAAGGAATTTTAATTGTTGATTGAAATTGCCTTGTTTGCTCCTATTGAGGTGGCCGGCCATGATGAAATTGATTAGAAAATTTTATTTAATTTTTCTTAATTAATTGTTGTCAAGGAAAGTTAAGGAAATTTTATTGTAATTAAATTTCCTTATTTACCAAAGCTAAGGAATATAAAAGAGGGGGTTGGGGTGCCTTCATGAGACACAACCTCTATTATTCTCTCCCTCTTTTCCTTGGTGTTCTGGCCGGCCATCCTCTCTCCTTCTCTTCCTCTTTGTGGTGGCTGAAACTCTTCCTTGCTTGGAGCTTTTGTGGTGGCCGAATACTACTTGGAGAAGAAGAAGAAGAAGAAGGAGAGAAAGCTTGTATCCCTTGGAACTTAGTTGGTGGAAAAAGTTCTTCATCCTTGGATTTTGGTGCTTGGCCGAAACTTGAAGGAAGAAGAAGAAGGTGCTAGGTGCTCCTCATCTTGGAAGATCGTTGCCCACACAACGTTCGAGGTTAGAAGAGGAATACGGTAGAAGATCAAGAGGTCTTTCAAAAAGGTATAACTAGTATTTTTCCTTTCCGCATCATACTAGTTATTTTTGAAAATAATACCAAATATAAGAGACATGCGATTCTAGTATTTCGAATTTGTTTTCGATGTTGTGTTCTTTTGTTTTTTTTCCCCTTGTGATTTGATTGTTCTTTTCGGTTGACCTAAAGTTATTTAAGGAAATTAAATATTAGTTTTCCTTAAAAGGCTTTGTCTAGTCGGTGGTGGTTGCTCCCATATCCAAGAAGGTCATGTGCCTCGCCACATCAGTACTGGAAGCTAATTTTGGAAATTAATATTTAATGGAATTAATAACCTAGGAGATTTGGATCGAACGTGTTAAGTTCCGCAGGAGATCCAAGTCAAAACCTAAAAGAACAAATAGATTAAAATTTGGATCAAACATGTTAAGTTCCGCAGGCGATCCAAGTTTAATTTAAAAGAACACATGGTAGCTAGGAAAAGGTTCAGACCTTTGTACAAAATTTTTGTACAGTGAAACCATTAGGTTTTCCGAGTAGCAACCAACATTATTCACCCCTCCCCTTCTAGCGCGTATTAATCCTACAATTGGTATCAGAGCAAGGCCACTTCAAATCAATGAAACCACCATTCATGTAAATCTTTTCGTGGTATTAGTTTTTAAATTTTCCAGAGTCGATCAGAATCGGTACAATTACCTCTTCTTGATCAGTTTTTCTCGCAATCAAGTTTTCTTCTCGAAATTGTTGCTACCCCAAGGTTATTTTGATGTGATCAAACAAGTTAAGCTATGTCCTATTATATTTTGATTCCTGTGTCTAAGTGTGCAGGAGCTTAGGAGCACAGGAAGTTGAGCGGAAGACGCGGCTAGCGAGAAGGACGACACGGGAGAGAGTCGATGGGCTTATTGTGTCTTAGGGACGAGGTGCTACAGAAGAGTACACTGGAAGATGAGAAGGACGCGCATGGTAGTCCGAGGGATGAGAAGCCGGGAAGAAAGGGCGCTCGAGGAGAAGGCCAGAAATTGAGTTCGGGTGAACCCTATTCTGTTGGCCGAAATCACCCAGGAGATCAGAGCAACGGAAGAGATAGAGTGGAGCTATGGAGCTGCTAGAGGCGCCTTCAACAGGAGTTGAAGGCGCCTCTGCGACCTTCAGGCAGAAGGCGCCTTCAACCAACCATGGAAGCACCTTCAACCAGGCAATTCTGGCCGTTGTGGAAAAGGATAAAGTTTTATCCTTTGCCTCGCAGGAGGCGCCTTCCAGCCCTATGGAAGGTGTTGGATCGAAAATGCTGGGGGGGGGGGGGGGGTGAATAGCGCTCGTGGCTTTCACTTTTGTTTAGAAAGAATCAGAAATAAAATATGTAGCGGAAAAGTAAATAACAAACACACGAACATCAAAATTTACTTGGATCGGAGCCTGGGGCGACTCCTATTCTAAGGCCCATGCTCGTTGAGCGTTTACTTTGGGTAATCACTATAAGCGCGCGAATATTACAGTTTGAAATACAATTAAAGCAGTAATAAAGTATATACTGACAACAAAAAATAATAAGATTGAAGCTCCTGGTTGTCAGGGTCTTGCTATAGCTTTTCTGGATCGTCTTTTGAGCAACACGGAGAAGACAGATTATGATTTCGTTGTTGTTCCTTACTGCTGCTCGAGACTACCTTTTATAGCCTATGGAGGGCGCCCTCATCCGCACCGAATCTATAGCATGGATGAGCTCCGACCCGGTCACAGCCTATCCACCTGAGGGCGCCCTTAACCTCCATGAGGGCACCCTCGCGCCAGGTCCAGGGTGCCCTCAAGCTCCATGAGGGCGCCCTCGCGCCAGTGTCCAGGGCGCCCTCAAGCTCCATGAGGGCGCCTTTGCGCCTTGCTGTGAGGTTGCTTCTCCAGGTTACTCGAGGCAAACACGTCCAATTCACTTCCTGCAAAATACGTTAGTACAACATACCTTGCATAACAAAGTTAGGACATAATAAGACATAGAATTTGACAGTCATCGGATTGTCCGGTTCTGATTTCGGATTCTCGACCGGAAACCTTAGGTCGAACCAACGCCTACTGTTCTCTCATCAGGGAACACGTCATCACCTACTCCACTCAGGAGAGTTTACCTGTTGCTAGTTGATCCTCCAGACCAAATGGACTTTTGCTCAGCGCCCGAGGCTCCAGGACTTTCCGCTGGACGTCCGCTCCACGACCCGCCCAGTCTTTCACCTGGTTTGCAACACCAAGACTTTCCACCTAGAGTCCTCAACTTTAGGACTTTTGCCCGAAGCCCTCGATCCACTAAGACTTTTCGCCTAGGGTAACCACCCCCTAGGACCTAGGGTTACCACCCCTTAGGACCTAGGGTTACCACCCCCTACGATTTTCCATCTGCCTAACCGTAGTTAGGACTTTTGCCTAAGTACACTTAGGACTTTCCTGCAAACTCATTCACACACATTAGATCTCAAATAACCTTAACTTTGAACCCTTTGTCATTATCAAAACTTAGGTTCGATCATCGGATGCTTCCCGCACCAACAGAAGGCGCCTTCGGCCTGAGGATAAGTTTTTTCAGGGGCTATAAAAAGGCCCCTGGACTTAGGAAAGAGTAGTTTTTTATTGTGTAATTTTATTTTCTATTGCTGCTAACCTGAGTAGAAAGATCGAGAAGGTGTTTAGTTTTTCTGTTTCAGGCAACTCAACCCTCTCCAACCGGCCCAACCGGACCAACAAGTGGTATTAGAGTCTAACAGCTTCAAGAGGACTAACTGCCGAACGTAGCACACGAGATGGCCAGTTCAAGCATCCACCCATCAAAGTTCGAAGGGGACTTCGCCAACTGGAAAAAGAAGATGGAGGTATTTTTCAAGACTGATTTCGATTTATTTTTAATAATAGAGTTTGGTTTTGTAGCACCCGAAGGTAAAGATAAATACCACTGGACCAAAAAGGAGCAAGCTGATTTCATGGCAAACGACAAAGCAGAGTTCCATCTGCTAAGCGTTCTACCGCCACAAGAAGTCAATCGGATCGGAGCCTACGAGTCTGCAATGGAGCTTTGGGAGAAGTTCTTGGAACTACACGAAGGAACCTCGGAGGCAAAACTTGCAAGATGGGATCTGCTTAGAAACCAGATCAGTAACATCAAACTGGAACAAGGAGAAACAGTTGCACACCTTCATTCAAGGATCAAGGAGCTCATCACTGGACTCACGAATCTCAAAGAAAAGATAAGTAACCGAGATTCGCTAAGGTACGCGCTTAACGCATTCCCTAGAAGTACTGAATGGACATCATTAGTAGATGCTTATTAAATATCTAAGGATTTAGATTCAACTATGTTAGAAGAATTATTTTCTACCTTTGAAGTCCACGAAACAAGTTGTGCATATTTGAAGGAGCTAAAGTACAATATTTCCCTTAAGGCAAATATGGACGAACAAGACTCAAAATCCTCTCTTGACCACAACGAAACGGTAATGATGGTAAGACAGTTTAAGAAGTTATTTAAAACTAGAAAATCTAACCATCTGCAGGGTAGAAAGAAAAGGACAATCAAATACTACCACTACAATGAAGAAGGGCATGTAAAAGACAACTGTCCTAAATTGAAAAAAAATGACAAAGGAAAAGACAAGAAGCCCATCCAAATGAACAAACACATGACCCTAAAGGCGACGTGGGATGAAACGTCGTCCGAATAAGAGGTCAAAGCCTTTTCCAGACTTGCGTTGATGGTAAGTCATCAAGAAGACGAACACGAAGAAAGCTCGTCTGAAATGAGCATAGAGAGTATCGATGAAGGGGGAGCTACATCAGAAGAAAACAGCAGTTCAGGGGGAGCTACGGATGACGGGATCGACAAAGTAAGTCAGGTACGATCTCTTCCACCTGATAAGCTATTCAAATTTGTTAAGTTCTTATCAAAAAATTGTTGTAAGTTAGAAAAAGAAAACATAGACTTGAAAATACAATTGTCCAAAGCATGTCCGCTAGATTTATATGATAATTTGAGAATAGAAAATAAAGAGTTGAAATTAATTCTAGCCAAATCTTGTCCATTAGAAGAATTTGATAAAATAAAATTGGAAAATGATATTTTACGAAAATAAATAAAGAATTTAAAAATCATGCATGCTCATATAATACAAGTAGTAGATTTAATGGTCTAAATTGGTATTTTTATTACCACAAAAGACAAGTTAGAAAAATTTCTCAGAAATATATACCAAAGAAATTTCTAATTAACCCAGCTGGAAGGAACCTATATTGGGTTCCAAAAACTTATCTAAATTAAAAGTTTAATTAGACTTAGGGCTTTCAGAAAGTACATTAAATATTTGATTTTATTATGAGGCTTTGTCTAGAAGTGGTTGATGATCCAATAATCAAAAAGGCCTAGTGCCTCACCACAGTCTGGAAGTTGATTAACAAAATAAAATGTTTAATTGACTAATTGATAAAGAATTGAATAACGATTAGATAATACTTTACATAGTTGTCAACATTTCTCAAAATTTTTTTGGAAAATTTTTGGAAATTCCTTTTGCAAAACTTAAAGTTTCTAAATCTTTTACGTTGCAAATTTTTCTAAGTTATATCAATTTTTTACAATTTTCAAAGCACTTGATAAGTTTTTAAAATTATTGAAAAATCATTTTTAATTACCCTTAGTTTTTTTTTATACCCCATTTTTATGTGATCAAAGGGGGAGAAGGGAAGATTAAGTTTAGGGGGAGGTAGTTCAATTCAAATTTTAAATTTTTTGCACTTTATTGCATTCTTGTAATTTTATTGTTTTATCTTTATATTTGTTTACCCTAACTTAACTTGGGTTGCTCATATCAAAAAGAGAGAGATTGTTGGTACCCCAAGATTATTTTGATGTGATCAAACAAGTTAAGTTAGGTCCTGTTATGGTTTGATCCCTGTGTCTAAGTGTGCAGGAGCTTAGGAGCACAGGAAGTTGAGCAAAAGACGCGGCTAGCGAGAAGGACAGAACGGGAGAGAGCCGATGGGCTCGATGTGTCTGAGGAACGAGGTGCTGTGGAAGAGTACACCGATGGACGAGAAGGATGCACACGCAGTCCGAAGGATGAGAAGCTGGGGAGGAAGGCTACTCGAGCAGAAGGCCAGAAATTAGTTTCGGGTGAGCCCTATTCCGTTGGCCGAAATCACCCAGGAGATCGAAGCAGCGGAAGAGCTAGAGTAGAGCTATGGAGCTGCTAGAGGCACCTTCAACAGGAGTTGAAGGCGCCTCCGCAACCTTCAGGCAGAAGGCGTCTTCAATGGCGGAAGGCGCCTTCAACCAGCCATGGAAGGCGCCTTCAACCAGACAATTCTGGCCATTGTGGAAAAGGATAAAGTTTTATCCTTTGCCTCACTGGAGGCGCCTTCCATCCCTATGGAAGGCGCCTTCAGCCTGAGGATAAGTTTTTCCTGAGGCTATAAAAAGACCCCTGGACATAGGAAAGAGATAACAACTTTTGTATTCATTTCCTAACAATAGTCTGAGCTATTAACGAGTGTAAGAGACTTCTCCGCCTTCACCGAAAGAGACTTTTTAAGAGCTTTCATTTGACTTGGATTAACAACCACCTAGGTTGTAACCAAGTAAATTCTGGTGCCTCTTTCTTTAGTTTCTTATTGTTTAATTTTATTTGTTATTGCTGCTAACTCGAGTTGAAAGATCGAGAAGGTGTTTAGTTTTTCTGTTTCAGACAACTCAACCCTCTCCAGCCAGTCCAACCGGACCAACAGAATCAGCAAGCCAACTTTATGCACGGATTCAAGACTTGCTCAACGACCTCCACGCAATTAGACAAAAGGTGGAAAATTGCGATGTTATTAGGTATGCACTCAATGCATTTCCGAGGAATGCTTTGTGGGCATCCATGGTAGATGCTTATAAAGTTTCCAAGGATCTTTCTTTAATTAAATTAGATGAATTATTTTCTGAATTCGAGCTTCACGAACAAACTAATACTACTCGGGTCGAGAAAGGTATTGCTTTGATTGCAGGAACGAGCAGAACGTGGGAATCAAAAATCAAGCGCCAAACCAAACTCGAGTCCGAAGATGAACTAGACTTAGAAGACGATGACGATGAGATCACTGCCGAGCTCGTCAACCTTGTATGAAAACTCGACAAGAAGAAGAAAGGATTCACTAAAAAGGAGATCAAGAAGGTGGATCAGTCAAAAACAGTGCAACCGAGTTCAAAAGCTAAGTCCGAAGTAAGTTGTTACATCTGCAACAAAAAGGGACATATCAAAGCCAACTGTCCAAATCAGAAGGAAATGAAGAAGCAATGAAAGAATAAGGCACTGCAGGCGACGTGGGATGAATCCTCTTCAGAAGATTTTGACGAAGATGTCGAATAGACGAGCTTTCTCGCACTTACGACCCAAGAACAAGTCAACGAATCTGAAACCAATAATGAGTCTGAAACCGAGTTCGAGAGAGCCATGGATCCATATCAGTTTCTGAAGGGCCTAACCACGTTGTAAGTTCTTCTCAAATAGATAAACTACATAACTTAGTAAATTATTTCATGCACAAGCTAGCTAAATCCAACATTCGTGTCAAGACATGCCAAAAGGAGGTAGCAACCCTTAAGGAAGTGGCTAACCCAAGCTCCTTGATTGAATCCATTCAGACTAAAATTCCAACTCAAGACCAATAACTTGAGGAAGAAAATTTTAGCCTGAAAAGTCAAGGAACTGAAGGATACATTGGAACAGTTCACCTTGGGTTCCAAGAATCTTGATCTAATTCTTGGAAAATAAAGAGCCGTATACAATCGATCCAGACTTGGATATAAGACTAAACATAAATTTAAAATGTATTTATTTCTTGTTAATCATACAAATAGAAGAATCATCCAAGCATGGGCCCCAAGTTTAACCTGATTAATCAAGTTGGACTTGGTCAATATTGGATCCCCAAGGATCAAATCTACTACTTTGATAGACCTTATTGAGATTATGATCTAGGGGGAGCCAATAGAAAGACTATTTTTATCATTAGATAGACTTGTTTGATATTTGTTTTACTATTTTTATTATACATGCTTAGATTAGGGTAGATAAGAACTTAGGCTTGATTTATACTTGACTAGTTAGACCTAGGATTTTCAGAAAAGAAATTAAATATTCAATTTCTTTAAAAGACTTTGTCTAGAAGTGGTTGATTATCTAATACCCAAGAATGCCTAGTGCCTCACCACAACCTGGAAGTCAATTATTAAAATAAATATTTAATTAACTAACTATTAAATTTGAGTCTAACTCAAATGTAAATCATGTTGGTTGCTACTCGGAAAACCTAGAGGTTCCACTGTACAAAAATTTTGTACAAAGGTCTGAACCTTTTCCTAGCTACCATGTTTTCTTTTAAATTAAATTTTGGATCGTCTGCGGAACTTAACACGTTTGATCCAAAACTTAATCTATTTGTTCTTTTAGGTTTTGACTTGGATCTCCTGCGGAACTTAACACGTTCGACCCAAATCACCTTAAGTTATTAATTCCATTAAATATTAATTTCCATAATCGGTTCCCAGTACTGATGTGGCGAGGCACATGACCTTCTTGGATATGGGAGCAACCACCACCGACTAGACAAAACCTTTTATAGAAATCTAATATTTAATTTCCTAAAATAACTTTAGGTTAACCGAAGAGAACAATCAAATCACAAGGAAAAGAAAAAACAAAAGAGCACAACATCGAAAAACATATTCAAAATTCTAAAACGTAAGCCTCTTGTATTTGATATTATTTCCATAAATAACTAGTATGATGCGGAAAAAAAAATTACTAGTTATACCTTGTAGAAAAACCTCTTGATCTTCTACCGTATTCCTCTTCTAACCTCGGACGTTGTGTGGGCAACGATCTTCCAAGATGAGAAATCACCAACCACCTTCTTCTCCTCCTAGCTAGGTTCGGCCAACAATAAGGAAGCTTCACCAAGGAAGAAGATCAAAACACCAACCAAGCTCCAAGAGATGCTAGCTTTCTCTCCTTCTTCTTCTTCTTCTCCAAGTAGTATCCGGCCACCACAAGAACTCCAAGAGGGATGAAGTACTCGGCCACCACAAGAGGAAGAGAGGAAGAAGATGATGGCCGGCCACAACACCAAGGAAAAGAGGGAGAGAAAATAATAGAGGTTGTATCTTGTGAAGGCACCCTCACCCCTTCTTTTATATTCCTTGGCCTAGGCAAATTAGGAAATTTAATTACAATAAAATTTCCTTAATTCCCTTGACATGATTTAATTGAGAAAAATAAAATAAAATTTCCCCAATTAATCTCTAATGGCCGGCCACATTAAAAGAGATAAATTAGACAAGTTTTAATCAACAATTAAAACTTCCTAATTTGTTTCCGAAAATTTTAAAATTAAAATTTCTCTTTAAAAATCTCTTCATGGTTGATAAAAAGAAATTTCCATAATTTTAATTTTATCAACATGTGGATAATTTTAAAGAGAAAATAAAACATCTCACCAATCTACAAATAAGGAAAGAGATCTACTCTCTTTCTTTAATCTTTTATAGATCTTTTACAAGAGAGATATTTTAATTTTAATTCTCTTTAATAAATTATTTCTTCCACATAATAAAAATTAAAATTAAAATTCTTTTTTAATTTAATTTGGCCGGCCCCTCTAGCTTGGATTCAAGCTAGGGCCGTCCACCCCAATTTATACCTAGGCCGGCCCTAGCTTAGTTCCCAAGCTAGCTTGGCCGGCCCCCTATTGGTGGGTATAGAAGGTGGGTATAGGTGGGTATAGTACTCTATAAATAAGAGGCTACGATAGGGACCGAGAGGAGGAATTGGTTTTGGTCTCCCGATAAAATTAAGCATCCCGTGTTCGCCCCGAACACACAACTTAATTTTATCAATAATAATTCATTCCACTAGAAAACTATTATTGAACTACCGCACTAATCCCAAATTACATTTTTGGGCTCCTTCTTATTATGAGTGTGTTAGTCTCCCTGTGTTTAAGATATCGAATGCCCACTAATTAAGCGAGTTACTGACAACTCATTTAATTAATATCTAAGTCCAAGAGTAGTACCACTCAACCTTATCGTCATGTTGGACTAAGTCCACCTGCAGGGTTTAACATGACAATCCTTATGAGCTCCTCTTGGGGACATTATCAACCTAGTATCTCTAGGACACAGTTTCCTTCTATAATCAACAACACACATTATAAGTGATATCATTTCCCAACTTATCGGGCTTATTGATTCATTGAACTAAATCTCACTCATTGATAAATTAAAGAAATAAATATCAAATATATATGCTTATTATTATATTAGGATTAAGAGTACACACTTCCATAATAAGCGAGGTCTTTGTTCCTTTATAAAGTCAGTATAAAAGAAACGACCTCAAATGGTCCTACTCAATACACTTTGAGTGTACTAGTGTAATTATATAGTCAAGATAAACTAATACCTAATTACACTACGACCTTCTAATGATTTGTTCCTTTCCATTTTGGTCGTGAGCTACTGTTTATAATTTATAAGGTACTGATAACATCATCTTCTGCATGTGACACCACATACTATGTTATCTACAATATAAATTAAATGAACAACTACAAACAAATGTAGACAATTTGACCAAATGTGATTCACTACAACAAAAACCTTCATAGACATCGGTTTTCCATCGGTGTCTATTTGATTTTCGACCGATGTCTATGAAGCCGATGTTAAAAGTCTGCCATTTTAAACATCGGGTTAAAACCGGTGTAGTATCACTTAACGACACCGGTTTTCGAATCGGTTATTAACCGGTGTAGTATCACTTAACGACACCGTTTCATCAACAGTGTAAAACCGATGTAATATTGTATGTTAATAACACCAGTTTTGGCAGCGGTAAATGACCGATGTAATATTACTTTATAACACCGGTTTTACATCGGTGGAAAACCGATGTAATATGTATATTTTTTTAACAGCACGGATTTGATTTTAAAACCGACAATAACAAAAAAAAATACACAAATATTCACAAATTTTACAAATATTCTTCATTCAATAATATCCATAAAATACACAAATATTCACAAATTATATAAATAATCTTCTTACAACAATATCCATAAAATACCCAAACATTCTTTTTACATCAAAAGCTAGCTAATAGATATCAAAATCAAGGTAGAACATTCTTTTAACACATCAAGGTAGAACCGCACTTCAAATGTAATCTAGCATGCATTCAGCCCACTCAAATTCGTCAATTTCAACTCTGGAGTACTTGAGATTTGTAAACTGTAAAAACACATAAATCCACCATATGTCAAATAACTAAAACAAATATGTACATGTATCAAATAAAATAGAATACTGAGTTTTTAAAATAGAATACTGACAACATCATACAACAAATTACTAGGCATAATAATGGTTGAACAAAGAAATATGACTACACAACAAATCCAGTGAAGGAAGCATAGAAGAACAAAGCTACCTCTGATGAAGAGATCTACTATTTATTGTACTACCTCTGATGTCATCTTGGTATCCTGAATATCTTGCACTAAGCCCCCTATTTTCTGTGATTTCTGCTACCAACCAGAAGAACTTCATTGTGATTTCTAAGCCCCCTAGTTGCTATTGTTAGAACTTCTCGAGATGCAGAGAAGAAGATCATTGGATATCTTTTGTTTTATGTTTACATAGAATATATTTACAGATAAACTTTATAGTGGATTATCTTTTCATCTACTATAAAATCAATCATTAGATTACATCTTAAATGAATCATCTATACTAAGTCAACTTTATAATGAAATTCGGCCCCGTGGTAGTGTAAAAAACATGTAACGTGATATGTATTTTTAGCAGAATGTAGCATGGCTGTAATCACATGTCCATATTGCTAAGAAATGCTAACTGACAGTGTCCACAGTCCACTAACAAGTAACTTAGCTAATATCTTCAAGGAAATATATTCACATGTTAAAGCAATTTTCAAGGCGGTAAATGAACAGAATGTTTGTGAACAAGCTAGATACTCAGCCTGACAAGTGTTCATTTGTGTTCATTCAGCATGAAAAAAAAACATATATAAAATAAACAAGCTTAAATGCTTGAACATTTGTTGTAAGTTCAATAACATAAATGGGCATGCTTTAAAGCTAGTAGTCTGGCTTTCTCTAAGGTTTGTTTATGATCCTTTTTCTTTAGTTTTGCTATTTAAATGTATGTAGAATATAATACATTTATATATTTCTGATAGTATTTGTGTATGTTGTTATTTTAAAGTTTAAATTATCTAGAAAATGTGAAAATTGAGTAATTGATACAAGTCTCAGTTATTGGATCAAGTAAAATGTTTTCTCTAGTTGCTCTCAGTAACATCTTGGGGTTGGTTTGACAATACACTAGTTTGTTTTCTAATAAACAAGCTTGAACATCGGTGTAGCTCATTTACAACCCTAGCAATTTCAATTGTAATTGTAATTTGTGAATATTGCTTTGACAACTAGGAAATATTGATATGATCAGCTCACCAGTGAAGTATGCAAATGTGAAAATTTTGAAATTAGCTTCCTAATTACCGATAGTCTTTTTTGACAACCTGCAGCTTTATCAATGATATTCTATGTACTTCATGCATGAAGAGAAGTTTCATTAAGAAACAAAAATAAAGTATCCGCACAGTTGTCATCAAACATTTCTAAAGCTTACCAATCCATGTATATGTTGCCAAGGCTTGACAATGCTTGTGGATGGTTAGGTTGTAAAGCAAAGGATGACTTGGGAAAAATTATTAAAATGAAGTTATTCAACAAGGAAAAAAACTTAAGAGAATAAAAATATCCAAATTAAAAAGTCACCCTATAATGTCCAGCGTCTTTGAGAGCATTCCCCTTTTAATGTGCAAGAAAGTCGATCATTAACTAACCTGGCTCACCATCAAGAAGGATACCACATTTTGACATATTAGACCATTATCAACTTACCAGATTATTGTAAGCTTCAATAAAGGTAGAATCACAGTTGATAGCTTGCTTGTAATGCAGAATTGCCATGTCAAGTTGACTTTGTTCATAATAGATGCCAACAAGGTTTCCTGCGTCCAGATATCCCCAATGCATAGTTGACATAATAAACTCTCTTCAGAGCATAGTTTGCAGCAAAGTTATCCACAAAATCAAAAAGAGATTAACAGTCCAATGACAAATGATAATCAAAGTGAAGAAATAAACAAGTAGATAATAGGTTCCATTATCTTGAGAGTAATATGAATGCAGGTAAAGCAGACCTTGGTGCTCTAGTCCTCCATATGCATAATAGGTCTCCCAAGAGCACACCAAATACTCAAGATTTGGCTGCACATCTTAGAAAATAACTAGGTAGAAAACAAGCCAGATTCGATACAGCCAGGCTTTTAGTGATTGTATTGAAGATTCAAAGCTTTTTACCTGTGAGAGTCCTGCAGGCATCCATCCATTTTTCCTTTTTAAATTTACCATCCCAATCAATAAAGAACCCAAGCATAGATGCTATCATCCAATCACACAGATAATACACAATCAAAAAAATATCTGCTTGTTTCCTCCACTCCTCCAGCACATAAGGGACACGAAAAATCCAAAAAGTCCATGCTTCCTCAAGTTTGACATTATGTTCAGCTTATCTCTAAGTATTAACCATACTAGAATTTTAACTTTAACTAGCGCAAAAGAGCTCCACAAGAGCACTGTGCCAAGGTAGATCCGCTCTTTAACTTCCAAAGCATGCCAACTGAGAAGTTGCCATTACTATACTGATCTCCAGAATCTTACAGCTGATTAGTGACTTAAGTCTCCATTACATCTCCTTTTCCATCAAACATGTACCACAGTTAACTAATAATTCAGCATAGCAATATAATGAAAATTTCACTCTGCTTTCTCGGGGAGAAAAGTTCCGTGCATCTTGAACTTTAAATCAAGCAAAAAAAAACCATGCATTTTGAACTAAAATGTAATGAGAAGAGGCAATGCATCTTGAAGACTAATATTTTGCAGGGTTACTAACATGTCATTTACAAACAGGTAAGATGGATTAAAATAGGAAATTATCAAGAAAGTGGAACTCCATTATCAAGAAAGTAGATAATAGGTTCCATTATCACAAGTAGATAATAAGTAACTTATTTGTAGAAAGTGGTAGAACAAATAATGAAGTGTGCAAAATGGATTTATTGATAGAAAGCTTACCAGCCCAAAATGGTGGAACTCCACACAGTAAGATATAGAGTATAACTCCAGCACTCCATATATCAATTTCTGGTCCATAATTCCGTTTTAAAACTTTTGGAGCCATGTAATTAGAAAGAAGACACTTCATCAAAGGGGGAAAAAATCAACAAGCAGTAGAAGATGAGGATGATTTGGACCTGCGAAGTTCTTCTTGGCGATAAACAACCTGCATTACCAATGAATGAGTTTTAAGCATCTGAAAGTTATTTATTCCCTCTTTAACTTGTTAAATAGATATTAGATCAAAGTGCAAGTTGTTTGAATAAATTAACATTTGCGAACTTACCATCAGCCTCAACCATAGGATGATAAGGTGTTTTAGGTTCAGTTATTTTCTGCCTCACTGGTTTATTGGCTTCAATTTCATACAAGTTGTCTTCATTCCATCTCACTTGAGGCCTACTAAAAGATATACATAATATGCAACTCTTAAGGTTTATATTATCCAACATGGAGAAATACATAAGTCAGTTTCAGGGAAAAAAAAAAAGCGACACCTAACCATTTTTTTTTTAAAAAAAAATCTACAGAATTTCTAAATTCTGAATCTAGTCATATGTAAAATCAATTTTTCTATGAAGTTCACAAACTTCTAGAGGTAAATTGGAACATACTAGTAACACAGAAATGAAGCATATTATAATTCAATTATAATCAATTTAAATATGTTTGATGGTGTTAGTCAATAGTTCCCCCGAATTATTTGATCTAGGACAACACCAACTTGTGCCACTATGGTAAATGCCAACATCCTCCGCATCTACACATCTGACCTTGTCAGAACTATCTTTAACTCAGAGCAAACAATATGAAGGCACATAATAGTGAAGACCTTGTCAGAACTATTCTAAATGACCTTGACAATTGAAGTGATTTATAAAATACTACAGTCAACTCAAAAATCTAAAGTCAACCAATGTGAGTAACTATCCCAATGTCTTATCTTAATTGGAAGAGATCGCCGATTACATCATGAACCACAAACCAAACTCAAACTATTGCAGCACGCAAAGCGTAGTTCTTTCCTTTCAATTTCTTCATAGTAATAGTAATGGACACAACGGGGCTTGAAAGATCAGTAATAGGAGACATTAAGGAGGTAGTCAAAGAGTTTGACTTTTTACCATGTATCAGTAAGGTTCACATCATAGATTAACCTCATATCAGTAAGGTTCAATCCAGTTATCAGTCACATAACATCTATGCATACACTAATATATTTTTGTTAACCATGGATATACTTGCACTTCCAATCCTCTGGATAAAGTTAGCTTCTTTCAATGGCGAGTTAGTAGTTGCACAATATGCAAATAAATCAAACTAAATTAATATAACAAATCTCTTGAACACTTCCATGGTTTGTGTAATCACATAACTGAGTAACAAACACTCTTCATGGTTTACTATACAACTTACGAAGAAGACTTAATGAGAGTTCCTTCAAGAAAAACTGGATAGAAGTGGGATCAAACAGGTTTCAATACTCTTCATTTCAAAGATGCTATAACTAGATTGAATGCACAGGCAAATAAGTAAAATACAGATTACAAGCAAGAAATCAGCATTATCTCTTTATGAATTAGAACTAATTACTTCTTTATAGTCGTCCATAACACATTTCTAGGAAGGTACTAAAAACAACAATAAAAAACCCCTAATCTTTGGATTAAAAATTTAAAAAAAGGAAGTGTGACTAAGTATAGGAAGCCATAATGCTAATAGATTAAATGAGCTTCAACTGAAGGATTACAAGACCAATTCAGCAAGAAAGTTCACGCCTTTTAGAATTATCCACGGATGAAAGAGAATTAATCCATGGGTTTAAAAAGAAACAAATTTTTTGATTCCATATGAGGCACAAACACGAAGAACCAGCCAAACCAGAAATCTACCCAGATTAATTTGGCCATTTTGTTTCTTGCCAAAAAAATAAAAATAAAATAATCAACCAAATAACTTTGTTCCAGCACATGAATCCAAACAAAACCTAACCATTAGTGATTCCCTAAGGAAACAGAAGACAATTAGGCAAGAATCCAATAAAGAAAAGAGGGGAAATTACCAGAGCGACGATGAAGATTCAACGCAAGACCAGGATGGCTTGCTGCTGGATGGTAATGGTGGTACTATTTTTTCCCAACCAAGATTTGGACCGCGGCGCTTCTGCTAGGGCTCGCGGAGAGGGTCGTGGCTCGCGGCGAGGAAGGTGTCTGGCCGCTGCTGCTTGGGCTTGTGGTGAGGAGACTGCTCGCGGAGAGGAAGGTGGCTCGCGGAGAGGAATAGGGTTCGCGAAGAGCTCCAGCTCGCGGATGCTCGCGGCGAGGAAGGTGGCTGGTCGCGAAGAGGAGCTCGCTCGTGGAGAGGGCGGTGGCTCGCGGAGAGGAAGGTGGCTAGGGCTCGCGGAGAGGAGCTCGCTCGCGGGCGGTGCTTTTTTTTGATGCGACGCGGCTTTTTTTTTTCTTCTTCCGCGGACTGGACCAACAAAAAAAACAAGCGAGACTGCGAGCAACGTGGCCGAGGTTTCACAACGCGGACGGAGAAGAAGGGCGTCGATCTAGGAAGGAGAAGAGGTAGATGAGGTTGAGAGAGATGGTCGGAGGTTTAGGTTTAGGTTTAGGTTTAGACGAGAGAGATGGTCGCGTGAGGAAGGGGCGCGATATAGATTTAGGTTTGGAGGGAACTTCACAGCGTTGCAAATTTTGGCTGTGGGAATATTAAAATATTTTATTTTGGTCCATTAACATCGGATTTTAAAAACCGATGTTAAAATCGGTGTCTATTAACCAAAAAAAGGGCGCTCATAGACATCGCCTAAAAAACCAATGTCTATGAGCTAAAATCTGTGCTCATAGACACCGATTTTTAGAAAAACCGGTGTAAAATACTCAAAGACATCGGTTTTAGCCTAAAACCGTTGTTGTTCCACTGATGTCTATGAGCGATTTTGTTGTAGTGATTCTTTATTTCTAGATAAATGTTTATACCAAAAGCTAGGCTTTTAGTATACATCCTAACAAATCAATCCTTAGATGTTAATCTAAATTGAAGATAAAATTAATCATCTCATAAAAAAACCTATAAGGTTCCCTTATTGACAATCTAGAAAAGGATGAGATGAACTTAGGTAAAAATTAGTTATAATCTAATCAATTAACCCAATTCAAATTCAATCAATTAATCAATTAACTTAAATTAAAATTAATCAATTAACCCAATTTAAACTCAATCAATTAATCAATTAACTTAAACTAAAATTAATAAATTAACCCAATTCAAACTCAATCAATTAATCAATTAACTTAAACTAAAATTATTTAATTAACCTAATTTAAACTCAATCAATTAATTTCAAATTTAATTAGTTAATCAATTAACATAATTAAAACTCAATCAATTAATCAGTTAACTTCAAACTTAATCAATTAATCAATAAACTTAAATCAAACTCAATCAATTAATTAATCAAACTTAAAATTAATTAAAAATTAAACTTAAATCGAACTTAAGTGAAACTCAATCAACCATCTCATTATCACACATAGATATAACATGATTGACAACTTACATTGGGTGAGATGGAGAATAGGGGTTGAACTCAATCAAGCTATCTTACAATCCTTTTAAATTGGATCCAAATCAAATACTTTATATGTAGGAACATAATGATTTGGACCAATAGATGTTCGATAGTGGATGCTCCAGACACATGACTGAAGACCGATTGAAGTTCACCAAGCTAAAATTCAAAAACCTAGGGTCATTTGCGTTCAACAACGACAGAACACTTAGATAATCGGAATAGGTAACATCAAACTAAGTTTCAATTTTATTATTTGAAGAGTTCTATTAGTTGATAAATTTAATTTTAACTTACCTAACATAAGTCAACTATATGACTCTGGATGCTTAGTAACATTTTCAATCTCTGAGTGCTTAATTAAGAACATTGAAAGTCCTGAAATCACACTTAAGGGAATTAGAAAAAAGAATATCTACACAATTAACCTATCAACTTCCTCAATCAAGTGTCTTTTGACATAACAAGAGGAAACTAAATTGTGACACAGAAGATTAGGTCACACTCATTTCAAAAATGAGTCAAAGTAGTTTAGTTAGAGGTCTACCCAAATTAAAAAATTTAAAAATTACAATCTATAATGCTTGTCAACAAGATAAACAAACTAAGTCAATCCATAAGTCAACAAACCTGAATTGAACTAAATCAATACTTAAGCTCCTACACTTAGACCTATTTGATTCACATAGAGCCAAGTCACTAAGCAAAAACCAATATTGCTTAGTCATAATTAATGATTACTCAAGATTTAGTTGGGTAAAATTTTTAAAAACTAAAGATGAAACCCTTGAAATCATTAAGACTTTTTGCAAGTTAACAGAAAATAAAAAAGATAGAATTAGAAGTGACCATGGAGGGGAATTTGAAAATCATAAGTTTAACAAATTTTGTTAAACCAATGGATACAATTGTTAGGGTCAAAATGTGCTAGGAGGGGGGAGGGGTGAATAGCTCGTCGCACTTCTTGTAGCTTGCTTCTTTGATGATGATATGCAGCGGAATGAACTCGAAGCAAACTTACAACGCTAACACAAAGGATTTACTTAGTATCCACCTCAAGAAGAGGTGAGTAATCCAAGGATCCACACACGCGAGCACTCTCCACTAAGAAAACACTTCTTTACGGTAATTACCGAAGGCAGAGAAGCCTTACAACACTCTCAATACAAGAAGAAAGAAGGGTAAGCAAATACAAATAAAATCTTACAAGATTTACACTGAAATACCCTAACCTAACTTCTTCTTCTTCTTCTTGTAGAACACCTCTTGACCTTGGAAGTGCAGCAACACTTTGCTCCAAGAAAGCTTCAAGAACTGGCGTCGACAGCCGAGAGTAATCGCTGGAGAGAGTCAGAGGAGAAGTGCTCGAAGCCGTGTCGAAGAAATCGCTCACAGACGGCTATAACTTGCGCAACAATCGGATCCCAATCGATTGGATGGCTCTCAATCGATTGGGGAGGCTTTGAATCGATCTGTCGATCGATTCAGAGTGCCTCTGTGCTCTCTGGAAATCGCCTGAATCGATTGCTCGATTGATTTAGCTTCTGTGTGCGATTTCCAGTTCCCCAATCGATTGGCCGATCGATTGGAGGTGCCCAATCGATCGGCAGATCGATTGGAGGTGCCCAATCATCGACTGATCAATTGGGAACGTTTCTGTGCCCGCGATATAAGCTCCCAATCGATCGACCGATCGATTGGGCCATTGCTTATTGCAGCACAACCCCAATCGATCGGTTGATCGATTCAATAGATCAGCTGATTGATTGGTCTCCCTTTGACTTGCTTAAACCAAGTCTAGGTTCCCAAAAACCAACATCCGGTCAACCGTGACCTATTGAGATATTAGGCATCCGGTCAACCTTGACCTGCTAGGACTCCTTCACCAAGTGTCCGGTCAATCTTTTTGACCTACTTGAACTTTTCTTCTCGTGCCAAATGTCCGGTCAACCTTGACCCACTTGGACTTACCGTCTCGTGCCAAGTGTCCGGTCCTCCATGACCCACTTGGACTTCCACCAGATGTCCGGTCAATCCTTGACCCATCTGGATTTCCTTGTGCCAAGTATCCAGTCGACCCTTTGACCTACTTGGACTTCCCACACCAAGTGTCCGGTCAACCTTGACCCACCTGGATTTCCACGTGCTTGGCTTCACTCACCAGGTCTTTCAACTGTCCGGCTTCACTTACCAGGACTTTCACCTAGCTTCACTCACTAGGGTTTTCACCTAACTTCACTCACCAGGATTTTTCCACTGCCCGGCTTCACTCACCGGGACTTTCACCTGCCTAGTTTCACTCACCAGGACATTCACCTAGCTTCACTCACCAGGATTTTCACCTGGCTTCACTCACCAGGATTTTTACCTGGCTTCACTCACCAGGATTTTCCCACTACCTGGCTTCACTCACCGGGACTTTCACCTGTTTGGCTTCACTCACCAGGACTTTCACCTAACTTCACTCACTAGGGTTTTCACCTGACTTCACTCACCAGGATTTTCCTCACTGCCTGACTTCATTCATCGGGACTTTCACAGTCAAGTATCTGGTCAGTCTTGACTTACTTGACTCTTCTTCACACCAAATTGATCAAACCCTGACCAGAGGAGAATTGCACCAGCAATCTCCCCATTCGGACGATTGCACCTGTAATTTCCACATATTGTCAAACATTGAAACCCAAACATCCACTACAACAAAAACCCTCATAGACATCAGTTTTCCACCGGTGTCTATTACATTTTCGACCGATGTCTATGAAGCCGATGTAAAAAGTCTGCCATTTTAGACATCGGGTTAAAACCAGTGTAGTATCACTTAACGACACCGGTCTTCGAATCGGTTATTAACCGGTGTAGTATCACTTAACGACACTGTTTCATCAACGGTGTAAAACCAATGTAATATTGTATGTTAATAACACCAGTTTTGGCAGTGATATACGACCGATGTAATATTAGTTAATAACACCGGTTTTGCAGCGGTAGAAAATCGACGTAATATGGGTATTTTTTAACAGCACAAATTTGATTTCCGAAACAATGAAAAACCGACAGTAACAAAAAAAAACACAAATATTCACAAATTACACAAATATTCTTCATTCAACAGTATCCATAAAATACACAAATATTCATAAATTACATAAATAATCTTCTTACAACAGTATCCATAAAATACCCAAATATTCTTTTTACAACAAAAGCTAATAGATATCTAAATCAAGGTAGAACATTCTTTTAACAACACATCAAGGTAGAACCGCACTTCAAATGTAATCTAGCATGCATTCAGCCCACTCGAACCGCACTTCATCAATTTCAACTCTGGAGTACTTGAGATTTGTAAACTGTAAAAACACATAAATAATATATTAGTAAAGATGCAATTTTGAAAGCTGGAAATGGTAAAGATGCAATTTTGATTTATTTATTTTTTTCCAAATATCTGCTCTAGCTCTAACGAGGCCAGTCTAGTTTTTCTGATCTCTATCCTTCTAACACTTCAAATCAAGCATTTTGAAAGCTTTTCAGTCTGATTTTGCAATGATAACTACCAATAAACTAAATTTGGAATGCAAAATATCTAAACCAAAGAAAGTCCCTTTCTAATTGATACTTGCAACAAAGATAATCTACAATACTTTATACAAAGTTAATTCATGATTAGGACCCAATAATCCACCATATGTCAAATAACTAAAACAAATGTGTACATGTATCAAATAAAATAGAATACTGAGTTTTTAAAGGCTGCTGTGGAAGACTATTGTTCATAATGCTTAATTTATTGAAGGATAATTGTGCGCATCCGCATACACACCGATACACATATACATATGCAATTTAGCACAAAAAAATCATTGTAAAATCTAAAACTTTCATATATGACACTTAGTATATGCTGCTTAGAATATAACATAGATAATTTGCTCCTTCTAATTAAAGTGTAGAGATTGATAAGAACCGACAGCATCATACAACAAATTACTAGGCATGATAATGGTTGAATTCAAAAATCATGGAAGGACCAAGAGCATCATATAACAAATCAGTGACCCTGAATTCTATTGAACTATTAATCATAGACGAGCACATAGCTGCCAAAATTGAAATAGAGAAGTTCAAAGACTACATAGAAACACATCAAGCACCAGGGGAAAAGCATAGCAGCAGCAAGATCTGATATATTGAGGGAAAAGCTAAGAGACGTTCATATTCAATCAAAATCAATGAGTTTGTATCAATTATGATAATGAAACAGTGTTGGAAAATGCAACAAATTATCTTTAGGGCTTATATGCAAAATGGAAGATATTGTATTATTACCATTGCTGGAAGTGAATCCTTGTGGTCAACTCCAAAATTTTTAATTATATCTTTCATATATCGCATGATATAAAAATCACATTTCTCCACATCCGGTTGTTGAGGAGCCTATGTTAGAAAAGAAATATTGGAATAACTCCTTCAAGGATAGTGAAACAGTTGCTAATCAAAAGGACATACCTTGACAACTACCCATGTTGGTTGTTTTTTCCCTTTCCTTCCAGCCTCTGCATTATACATTTTCAAGACCCTTCATGCATATAACCCGTGGGAATTGTATTGCCACATCAAAATGCATACATGTTTCAACAAAGGTAAGAAAAGAAGCCAAAAAACTTATATGTTGACAACATATTTCCAATCTTGATCACGAATGCGGTGACTAAGAGGATCCAACAAAAAAATAATCTCCTTCTCAACATTGATGATAGTCAAAATCCAGTGAAAACTACACAAAGAAATATAATTAGTGTATATATGCATCTTGCAAGTTCTCAAAATATGCAAGTGAGAGTGATATATAATGTTATTCTTACTCACCCAACGTTGCATGGCACAACAACCAATTGACCAGATGAGGTACCAATTAGCCTACTGCTTAAGTAACAAGCCCTTTTATTCAACTGTTCTTGGATGAAATCTCTATTCTGATTTCTTGATGGTACATACTCCACAGGCACTGGATCCACCAATCTGAAATCCTGCAGCAACATCTTTTCCTGCATCTTTCTATATAGATGCCTACAATTGGAAAATATCCCAAAAAAATGATGAAATCTAAATTAATGAAACACAAAAATAAAGTCCAATTCAATTGAAAGCTTACCACATATACACAACTATGCAAGTGTCTGTGATTGGCTTCAATTCATAAAAGGGAAATATGTCATCGCAATTAACATGGACTGTGCGCTCCATGCCAAGTACATCAGGAACTAATTCCAAAATCACATTCTCTGTTTCATCAAGACGCTGAAAATAACTATATAAGATGTGTAACTTAGACTTCTCTTGTCTGTTGTCAACTTTGGACGATTGTAACTTAGACTTCTCTTGTCTGTTGTCAACTTTTTTCTTCCTGGTCTTCTACATATGTAGATGCAACCATATATATATTAGATATGTGACATACTTTAAATGTACACAAAATTTAGACAACACTTTATCACATTTACCTCATCCCGCATGTTGATTAAGTGCACAAGCCAAGTCACATGGCCACCTACAGCATCCCCAATACTCTGACATGCAGACGGGATTGCAACAGGCAGTGGTGCTGATTGATCAATTGCTTTATCAATGGCAATCCTCATGCAATTCACGGGTAATGGAACATCATCAATAAAGTTGCCAAGTCCATTAACAGAGACAATTGTCCCATATGCAATAGTCTTGTCGTTAGGCTGCAATAACAACATCACTGCTTTTCCCTATAAGACAAACAATTCATGAATCTTCAACATATAGTGCTTTACAAGCCTCATTAGATACTAACGATGGGATAATAATATCAATGTGAAATATATATTTAACCTGTAAAGCCGAATCCTTCTCAATAAATTTCACATCATCATCATCATGTTCTTCTAGGCCTTCATTTGAGAGGTGCCTATGACGTTCAACTTCTGGTTTTATATCGAGGAGGCATTGTGGTTTAACTGAGCAGCTACCCTTCTCCTCACTCTCAAATTCTCGACCAGATAATTTCAACACCATTGCTTCTAATTTTTCTATTCTGTCACCTTGGTTAGAAAGCATAGCTTTTGCCTCCTTAAACTCTTTCTGTTGCCTTTCATAGGCAGCCTTATCAATTTGCACCTTCCCTCTAGCAACCTTGAAGAAGGATGATGGAGTGACATTTGCTCCTATGCCTCTCACACGTCCACCATGTTCGTTAGAATTCAAGGCCTTCGTGAGAATATCATCAAATGATTTGGTAAAGGGCATCTTACCATCCTTCTTTTGGGCAATATAATCATCCTGTCATGCATCCAAATACAATAACTTTAAATATATACATATATCATATATGTACAAAATAAGCAATTTATGTATACTTTTGCTTACAATCTTATTCACTGTTTGCTTCAACTCATCGCCAACAAATTCCCCATCTTTGTTGAGCCGCCCTCTCTTCCAAAGGATGGCTCTGTTTATCTCATCGTCATCACATAAAACATTGGACTGTAAGCAAAAAACCACATAAAGTCAACGTACTCAACACCAACTATGACAACCATAAGTAGGAATTTAATGTTAACTAAATACTTACTATTTCTTCAGACAAACCCGCATATCCTTTTCGAGAAAGACGATGAGGGTATAAGTTTGCCTTGCTTCTTTGACTTTGTAGTTCACTTTTCCTCTACATAGTGATAGATGAATTATAACCACATATATCAACTAGAATTTAAAAAGACCACCTTAAACAACTTACTATAAAGTCTTCAGACATCCGATTAATCACAAAACTACTCCAATCTTCACGTGAAATGCAATGCCCTTGAGGTACCTTATTGAGAAGCTTCGGATTATTTCTATTTGGCTTGATGAATGTCCTGGTGAGGTGAGTTTTATACTGACGCCACTTGGTGTTTGCAGAGATCAAACACCCATTCCTCCATTTTGGGTCCAGTTGGTATGTCAACTACACAAACAAATATCTTAAGTATATAAATAAAAGAAAAGGAAAAAATACATCACATAAGAAAGTATCATGTTACTTGCATTGACGGATTCCCATATCATGTTCTTAACTTCATTCGGCACTTGCTTCCAAGAGTGTAATTAATATTAACTTTTTCCCGAGCAAGCACACCAATAAAACTTTGCAATTCAGAAGCCTTTTGGCCAACTGGCTGTCCATACTCATTAAATTTGACACTTTGTTTGACTCCCTGAACCCTTTGAACAACAAGCTTATTCATTTGTGTACGACCTCTTTTTGATCTTGTTGTTTGGGTCACCCCGTCTGATCCTATGTCCTGGCTATCCTCAACACCCTCTTTTTGATCTTGTTCTTTGTCTTTCACATTTGTGTGTGAATACTTATCATCATAACGTGCTAAATGGGCCTTTTTTCTAGTGTTCATAGTGTCGAAAACCTAGTAATAACAGTGAGAATTTGAAATAGAGCAGAGCATATCATTCAAAATCACAACAAAGTAAACATTCGTATATTTAAAAAAAACTACTACCAAACAATGAACCAACGTTACCAAACTAAAGTAAATAGTCACATATATAAACCATAAATAAAGTTACCAAACTAAAAATTCTCATTGTCAACCCAAATCCCATCACAATCTCCACGAATACAGGATGGTTCATTGTCATCAGTTTCGTCAATATCCATTTATGGCATCCCTTTTGTGAAGCATTGGTAGTGGATTGAAGGATCTCCCAACTTATCATCAGTGATGTATTCAAAATACTCTCTATTTGTAGTTGAAAGTACAATAGACCATGTGGGATCTTGAGGGTCTTCTACATAAAATATTTGCTTCGCTTGAGTGCCCAAGATAAATAGGTCAGATTTGAATCCCATTCTCTTAAGATTTACCAAGGTGAAACCATTATCATCTACTATAATACCAGTGTTATTCTCTACCCAATCACACTTAAACATTGAAACTCGAAAATCATGGTAATTGAGCTCCCATATTTCTTGTATCACACCATAATACATCATGTCTGTTATAATTGGATTCTTATCCTTTGAACTTGCAACTTGCATTGTTTGTGCGAGCAAGCTTACACTCAAGTTTTGAACAACTGTAACATGATCACGTTCTTTCGTGTAATAAGTGACCCCATCGATCATATAACTAGAGTATTTTAGCACTTGCTTGCTAGGTCCATTTGCCAACAACTTCACTTTTTCTGATAATTGATTGGAGGAAGATGATGTTGTATTTGTAACCTACAATTCATCATAAGGGGGTTTAATTATTAAAATTCTTAAAGTTCTTCTGTTCAATAATAAACATGATAATATTTATGGTACTTACATGTTCATGGAACCAAGAAATAAAACTTCTGTGGTGTTTATCTTGTAACCACTTTGCACCTTTAATAGGAAATTTTTGCTTCAAGTGTGTCATATGTTCCCTAATAAAATTTTTTTGAAAAGATTAATCAGATATTTTTTTAAACAATTTCAGGATATTATTACTGAACTAGAGGGCTTACACAATGTAAGGATCAACCTCAACTTCATTTTCCAATACATAACGATGTGCTTGTTCCCACTCATCGTGACAACAGAATTGCACCTTGGCACCTGACAAGGACTTAGTGAGTATTGTTTCACGATGCTTTGATGGAATCCCTATCGTGTTCATATTAGATAGAAATTATGAGCAAAACTCTACAGCTTCTTCAGCAATATAACATTCAGCCATGCATCCTTCTGGTCGATTTCTATTCTGCACATAACCTTTCAATGTTTTCATATATCTTTCAAATGGAAACATCCATCTATACCAAACTGGTCCACACAACTTGACCTCACGCACGAGATGAACTGTCAAGTGAACCATTATATCAAAAAATGAAGGTGGAAAATACTTTTCAAACAGACACAACGTCGTCACAATTTCTATTTGTACATTATCCAACTTTGAGGCATCTATTACTTTGTTACATAACACATTGAATAAGAAACAAAACCTTGTGATAGCATTTCTGACATGCTTGGGTAGAACACCACGGATGGCAATTGGAAGCAAATGTTGCATTAAGGTGTGGCAGTCATGTGATTTAAGACCAACCAGTTTTAGGTCCTTCATTGAGACAAGGTTTTTGATGTTGGAGGAGTAACCTGTGGGAACCTTAATTCCGAACAATGAATTACAAAGTCTTCTTTTCTCATCCTTGTTTAATGTATAACATGCTGGGGGCAAAATGTCCTTTTCTCCCCTTTTTTGGTGCTAATTCTCCCCTAATTTTCATATCCACTAGGTCGTTTCTTGCTGCAATTCCATCTTTTATCTTTCCTGGCATATCAAGTAATGTACCAATCAAACTTTCGCAAACGTTTTTCTCTATGTGCATCACATCAAGAACATGTCGAACATGCAGATCTTTCCAATACTCAAGTTCAAAGAATATCGATTTCTTTTTCCAGCAGGACTTACCATCATTTTCCCTTGATTGAAGATTTGCTCTAATTTTTCCCCATCGGCATGTAATTCCTTCTACTTTTTTTAAAACTTCATCACCGCTTAGTGGTTTTGGGGCCATAGTAAAGTCTTGTGTCCCATCAAATGCCTTCTTCTGCCTTCGATAAGGATGATCTCTACGAAGAAATCGTCTATGACCTATAAATGACATTTTTTTACTATGCTTCAACCTTTTTGCACAAGTTTTCTCACCACAGATAGGGCATGCTTGATATCCTTTTACAGTGCATCCTGCCAGGTTTCCATATGCCGGAAAATCATTAATTGTCCACAATAGGACAGCTCTAAGCAAGAATCTTTCTTCTCGGTGTGCATCATATGCTTCAACACCAACTTCCCATAATTCTTTTAAATCGTCAATCAAAGGTGCCAAGTACACATCAATGTCATTTCCCGGCTGTTTAGGACCAAAAATCAACAACGTGAGCATCATATATTTTCTCTTCATACACAACCATGGAGGAAGGTTATAGGTGATCATTATAACTGGCCAACAACTATATGTAGAACTCATCAAACTATAAGGATTGATCCCATCAGCTGCTATGGCCAACCTTAGATTTCTTGTCTCAGAAGCAAAATCTGGCCAATTATGATCCACAAGTCTCCAACAAGGTGCATCAGCTGGATGTCGCATATAGGCATCACATACTCTTTTATTAGCATGCTAAATTAACTCAGGTATTTCCTTGCTCCGAAACATTCTTTGAAACCTAGGAATAGGAGGAAAGTACCATAAAATTTTTACAGGGACTCCTTCAATTATCCTAGAATTCTTGGCCAACTTCCACCTTGACAACCCACAAGTAGGAAAATCGGTAAAATCCTCATACTCCTTCCAGTATAAGACACAATCATTAGGGCAAGCATGTATTTTCTTATAAGTCATCCCCATTGCACATAAGCTTTTCTTTGCATCATATAAAGATAAAGGTAATTCATTGTCAACGGGAAGCATTTCTCCAAACAAGACAAGTAGTTCAGTAAAACTATTATCACTCCAGCTGTATTTCGCTTTCAAGTTATATAATTGCACAATTGCATATAACTTTGTAAATTTAGTACACCCAACATGCAGGGGTTTCTCAGCATCCTCAAGTAATTTTATAAATTGATCTGGATTCTCTGAACTTTCATATGCAACGTGTACCATATCTATAGGTTTATCAGCAAAATAGTTTTCACTTTCTCCAGCTACATCATTCTCTTTCTTTAAATCTCCTAATACAGATTCTTCCCCATGTCATATCCATT
Organism: Zingiber officinale; assembly: GCF_018446385.1. Lineage (NCBI taxonomy): Eukaryota > Viridiplantae > Streptophyta > Magnoliopsida > Zingiberales > Zingiberaceae > Zingiber > Zingiber officinale. Next base: position 22,741,245 of record NC_056001.1, on the reverse strand, counting down.
TTTTGTATGTTAAGTCTATACCATTACAGTACACATGTGCCCTTATGCTGTTAATATTATTGTTCCATAGATTGCCACATTTCGTTCAAGGACAAGGTATACTAGTAGGATAGTAGCATGTTGCAGCGCAAATTGCAAGAAAGATTCTAGTCCAAGTTCAAACTCATGTGATAATCTATCCTTTGCCATCCATGCCTTGTCCATTTTGTTGTACTAATGAATCTAAAATCAATCAAAAATATCAAGACAATTACAACAATGAGCCAAAATTCTTAATCCATCATTATACAAATAAATTAACTATGCAGGTCCTCCAAGAAACCAACTACGCTTACCAAGAAAAGGATACGAATAAATTTCATAAACCAGAAACCAACTACTTCATCATTATACCAATAAATTTCTAAACCAGAAACCATCACATATCAGTGAAAAGAATTAGCATAGACATAAAAGAAACTTGATAGTTCAAGGATTACATAAAACCAACTTAGCAACAGGAACTAACAACTCCTCAATCTATCAAACAAAAATGATAAAATCAACTCAAGGTAGTGTTTGAGGAAATTCATCAAACACATTGCATGCATCAATCAATTAATACTTGCAAACAAGAGATCAAGAAGATGAAACTGTCGAAGATGAGGAAGAACTTCAGTAGCGACGATGTATAAAAGAAAAATTACCGGAATGTGAAGAAGGACTCGAGCGGTGGCAGTGAATGCTGGACCGGAGATGGATGAAGGAAAAACTACTGGAATGCGAAGAAGGCCTCCTCTTCTCAACCAAAGGGAGGAGTTGGAGGAGATGCGGTGTGGTTGGACGGAGAAGCAAGGGCGTCGTGTCTTGATCCTGATCGGGAGAGGAAGGGGCGTCGATCTAGGAAGGGGGAAGAGGGAGATGAGGTTGAGAGAGATGGTCGGAGGTTTAGGTTTAGGTTTAGGTTTAGGCTGAGAGAGATGGTCGGAGGTTTAGGTTTAGGTTTAGGCGAGAGAGATGGTCGCGCGGAGGAAGGGGCGCGATATAGATTTAGGTTTGGAGGGAACTTCACAGTGTTGTAAATTTTGGCTGGTGGGAAAATTAAAATATTTTATTTTGGTTCATTAACACCGGGTTTTAAAAACCGCTGTTAAAATCGGTGTCTATTAACGAAAAAAAGGGCGCTCATAGACATCGCCTAAAAAACCGATGTCTATGAGCTAAAATCTGCGCTCATAGACACCGATTTTTGGAAAAACCGGTGTAAAATACTCAAATACATTGATTTTTGCTTAAAACCGTTGTTGTTCCACTGATGTCTACGAGGGTTTTTGTTGTAGTGATCAAGACTCAAGCTTGAACCAACTCAAACATAGTTAACCTGATCAACCTTGACCCAGGGGATATTGCACCAACAACAATCATGAATTTTCATGTCCTAGAACCCCCTCCCCAATAAAATGGTCTAGTAAAACAAAAAAAATAGAACATTACAAGAGGCTGCTAGAACCATGTTAAACGGATATAACTTAAGTAACTAATTTTGGGATAAAGCAATAAATATGGCATATTATATTCAAAATAGAATATTAATCAATAAATTTTAAAATAAAACTCTGTATGAAATATACTATAATAAAATTCCTAACTTAAATTATCTAAAAGTATTTTGGTGTAAAGTTCACATACTAAATACTAAAGTCCACATACTAAATACTAAGATTATTTAGGTAAATTTACATCAAAAATAACAACAGGAATTTTTTTAGGGCACTCCACAACCAGTAGGGCCTATAGAATTTATAACAAAAATACCCTAAAAATTGAAGAAACAACAAATGTAATTTTTGATGAAGAAAACAACTTACTTGACTTAATCAAAGAAAATAATCAAATTATAAGAAATACAGAAGATGATGAAGTTAGACCTGAACTAAGAGAATCACAAGAACCAATTGTTGACCCTAAGACAAGATCTTCTAGAATAAGTTCCAATCACCCATCTAACCAAATTTTAGGTGATCCAACCCTAGGAGTTTGAACTCGATCATCATATAGAAACCTAAGTCAAATAGCTCTAATTTTCAAAATTGAACCCAAGACTATAGAAGAAGCCCTACTTGACCCAAACTGGATAATTGTGATGCAAGAGGAACTAGCTCAATTTGAAAGACACCAAGTATGAAAACTTGTACCTAAACCCACAAGGAAATCTATAATTGACACTAAGTGGATATTTAGAAATAAACTAGATGATAAAGGTGAAATAGTAAGAAACAAGGCTAGACTAGCAGTAAAGGGATTTAGCCAAGTAGAAGAATTAGATTATGATGAAACCTATGCACCTGTGGCTAGACTTGAATCTATCATGATGTTGCTAGCCTATGCAGTACATAAAGGATTCAAGTTATACCAAATGGATGTAAAATCTGCATTCCTAAATGAGTTCATCAAAGAAGAAGTTTTTGTAAATCAACCCCCAGGATTTGAGGATTTAAACTACCCAAACCATGTCTTTAGGTTAAAGAAAGTCTTATATATACTACAACAATAGCACCTAGGGCCTAGTATGAATGACTATCAACCTACCTAGTATCCAAGGGGTTTAACCAAGGTTAAATAGATCAAACATTATTTGTTAAAACCTTAGAAAAAGATATTTTTTATAGCTCAAATTTATGTAGATGATATAAATTTTGGCTCAACCCATATTAAATTTTTAAAAGAATTTACTAAATTAATGGAAAATGAATTTGAAATGAGTCTAGTAGGAGAACTTAATTTTTTCGTAGTCTTACAAATAAAACAAACAAAAGAAGGAATTTATGTTTTTCAAATAAAATATGTTAAAGAATTAATTAAAAAGTTTAGAATAGAAAATCCCAAAAATATAAATACCCCTATGACAACTAATGTTAAAATTGACTATGATTTAGAAGGAAAATCAGTAGACTTAAAATATTATAGAAGTGTAATAGGAAGTCTACTATACCTAACTGTAAGTCGACCTGATATTTTATTATAGTAGGTATGTGTGCTAGGTACCAATCATGTGTAAAAAAAAATCACATTTAACTAATGTAAAAAGAATACTTAGATACATTAAGAGAACCCTATGTAGGACTTTATACCCTAGGACTAGCATATTTGACTTAGTTGGGTACTTTGACTCAGACTATGCTGGGTGCAAACTAGATAGAAAGAATATAAGTGGAAGCTACCAATTTCTAAGTCAGTACCTAGTAAGCTAGTCAAGTAGAAAGCAACATTGTGTTGTCTTATCCACTATTGAATCAGGATAATGTATATTTCAATTACTATGTATGATACACACTTTAAAAGATTATCAATTAAAATATAAAAATATAAAAAATTCAATTGATAACATAAGCTCCATCAATTTAACTAAAAATCTAATCCACCACTCAAGGACTAAACATATAGAAGTCAAACATCACTTTGTAAGGGATCATGTAGCTAAGGGTGACATTATACTTGACTATGTTGAGTCCAAGTCAAACCTAGTTGATATTTTCACAAAACCCTTACCTGAATTTGAGTTCAGTGCACTTAGAAAATAATTAGGCATGTGCTTAGTAGAATAAATTCTAAAACTTTTAAAATTATTTCTTTTTCAAAAGTTATGATTTTAAAATTTTAGAAAAAATTACTTTATTCAAAATTCCCAATTTTACTAGTATTTTCAAAAAGATTGGATTTAACTTAGGTATCTACCCCCTAGAAAGCATGTACCCATAGCTTTCAGCCAGAGCATCTCACAAGCACACTAGGAATACCTTGCTTGTGTATGAAAAATACTTAGAATAGAGTGAGATACATAGGGTACTGCCTAGACTTCAGAATACTTATGTCTGTGCATCAATATAAGTCTGGACAATAAATACCGAGTTAAATTGATCAAGTTAAGTTATCTATTTTAGTCAAACTAACTGGAACACTTGCTTAACTTGGCTAACCAAGTGAAACATACTATCTTATGGTATATAGCTAGTAGCTAAAGGTTAGACATTTAGTTAAGGAAATAGATGTTTGTTTTAAAGATTTTATTGCCTCGAATTCTCATGCTTAGACTCTAGGATCCTAAACTTAAAACACTTAATTAAATTTTTTTTAGCATTAATCAAGGGAGAGTGAAAGGAGTTAAGGCACTAAAGTTTGTTTGGGTTAAATATTCTCTAAAGTTTTCTCAAAATCTCAAAGATCCTTTTAAGTTTTTTTTGGAAGTGAAGTTTTAAGGTTTAACTATTTTTTTAAAAGAAAGTTTAACTATTTTTGAAGCAACTTTAAATATTTTATTTAAAAAAAAGAAGTTCAAATATTTCTATCTGAAAAATAAATTTTTTAAAAAATACTTTAACCAGGTTTTTATGTTTTAACCAAGTTTTAAAAGCTAAATAATTTAGTTAATTTTTTTAAGAAAATCTTGTAAAAGTTAAGTATTTAGCTAAACTTTTAAGAAAATCTTTCAAAAGCTAGGTATTTACTTAAAACTTTTTAAGAAAATCTTTTAAAAGCTAAGTATTTAGTTAAACGTTTTAAGAAAGTCCTTTTAAAAAGTTCAGTATTTAGCTAAAACTTTTTAAGGAAATCCTTTCAAAAGCTCAATTTTTTAAGTACTTAACTAAGTGTTTTAAATCCTTTTCAAAGCTAAGTAACTCCTTTTTAAGCTAAATTTGTTTAAAGTGATGAATTCAAAGGGAGCTTAAAATTAAAATTTTGAAAGAGATTAAAAGTTAGAATCTTTTTTTAACTATCTTTACAAATTAATTTTCTCTCTAACTTAGTATCTTTTGATGTATGTCAAAGGGGGAGAGAAAGATTAAAGTTAAGTTAAACATATACTTTTTAATTAAGGGGGAGCATAAGAGATTTTTTTTGTCAAATTGTTTAACTTATGCTTATGCTCTAAATCCTTATATTACATTAATTTTTGTTATGCTTTACTTAACTTTGAACTAGGTTGCTATAATAAAAAGGGGGAGATTGTTGGTGCAGAGAGCACCAGACGATTGAACTTGTATTTTGATTATGGCAAAGGGTTTAAAGTTAAAATTACTTGTTGTCTAACAAGTGTGAATGAACTTGCAGGAAAGTCCTAAGTTGTCTTAGGCAAAAGTCCTAGTTGACTCTAGGCAGGTAGAAAGTCCTAGCTGCGGTTAGGCACGAAGTCCTGATTTAGGGGATTGGGAGAAGTCTTAGCGGGTCGAGCACTTTGGGCCTAGAGTAGGGGACTCTAGGTGAAAATCCTAGTGGTCGCACACCAGGTGAAAATCTGGACAGGTCATGGAGCATATGTTTAGCATGAAGACTTGAAGTCTCGAATATTGAGCAAAAGTCTTGTCGGCCTGGAGGACCGGTCTAGTAAAAGGTAATTTCTTCTGAGAGGAGTAGGTGAGGACGCATTCCCCATTGAGGGAACAGTAGGTGTCAGTTTGACCTAGGGTTTTCGGGAAACCTAAAAGTTAAAACCGGACAATCCAGAAGCTGTCAAATAATTTATTATTTATATTTTTATTGTGATAACTTTATTTTATAGGATATATTTTGTTTGTGGACTAATATGCCTTGCAGGAAGGGAGATGTACAAGAAAATGCTCGAATGAACAGTGCCCGAGATGCCTCTAGGGCTGTTGGATGCGCCTCGGGTGCCTTAGCCCAAGCTTCGCGTGGAAGCAAGCTAAAGGCGCCTTCCAGGCCCTTGAAGGCCCCTTGGACCAGGGATGGAAGGCACCTTCCAGGAGCTTGAAGGTGCCTTCAAATGGATAAAGTTCGTAGAAAGCGGAGCTTATCGGCACTGCGGATTTGGGGATAGAAATCCAAGCTGGAGGCACCTTCAATTGGGTTGAAGGCACCTTCAATTGGGTTGAAGGCGCCTTCAACAACCCATAAAAGAGGGTCTCGAGCAGATGGTTAGTAACACTTGATTTTTGCAATCTTTCTCCTACACGCTGCTCCAAGAACAATCTTATTACTCCACGACGTGACTCTGACAACCAGGCGAAGTGACTCTGATGACTAAGCGATGCAACTCCGATGATCGAGCAACGCGACTTCGACAACCTAAAGTGCAGCTCTCTAGATCCTAAAGTTATCGGTATACTTTACTTGTTGCAAAGTTGTACTTCAATATTTTTATAATATTCAAACTGATAGTGGATTGCCCAATGAAACCGATCAATGATCGCGGGCCTTGAAGTAGGAGTCGTCAAAGGCTCCGAACCAAGTAAAAATAAACTTGTTAGCATTGTTTTTTCTTCTGCTTATTCTTGCTCTTCCACTACGTTTTACTCAATTGTGTTTTCCGAAAAAGCATGAAAAAAATCACGAGCGCTATTCCCCCCCCCCCCTCCCCTCCTCCTCTAGCGCGCATTGATCCTACAAACAGTGGAACAGAGGTGCCTTGAAGCTTCAACTACGGGTTCGCATAAAAAGGCGCAAAGGCGCCTCCTGTGCCATTGGAGGCTCCCTAGAGCAAGGTGTGGAGACGCCTTGGACTGCTCGAAGGCGCCCTTTAGAGGATAAAAACTGAAGGTTGCAAAGGCTATCGTTTCCAAAGATAAGGCGATTAGATTTACTGTTGGAGCTAGGCACCTCGGACAGGGAAGGGAGGCGCCCTCAACAACCTATAAAAGGAAGGCTCGCCTAAGCTCTCAACACAACTTAATTACAACTTCTACATGCGAACTTTCAAACTTCTGGCTGCTTCGACTTCATTCTCCTAATGTACTGCGATGTTACTAAGCTCGACTACTACTGAAAAGCCATCCAACACTAAGCTCGATAAGATCTTCTTCTAAGTGTTGGGTAATGAAAGTTTTTTAAGTACTTAATTACTACATAAAGGAAAGTGTAGGTTGTACACTTATCCTTATTTTACTATTGTGCTCGATTCAGTTTTCTAACAGTTCTAGAAGAGGATTATAGTGGATTACCCATCAATACAGTCTGAGAGATTGTGGGTCTTGCAGTAGGAGTCACCAAAGGCTCCAAACCGAGTAATTGTTCTATCTCTTCCATTGCGTACTGTTTTTAAAAAAGATATATTTTTAAAACCACATGATTCACCCTCGCTCTCACGTGCGTACAATTCTATAAGTGGTATCAAAGTCTTATTAGCTTTGAATTGGCGCAACCACTAATCAAGCAAGGGATTTATTTTTCTTGTTTTTTTGCTTTACTTTTTTGATTTTAAGTTTTTCGAATCAATCTGAATCAACACTATTGCCTCTTCAGATAAAGTGTTTTGCTTTAATTTCTGTGAGTTGCTCAAAATTGGTGCAACATCACTTGAGCTTTAGTCTATTCTTCTTCTTTTTCCCACACTACTTACTCCAAGACCAAGTCTTGATATTTGTCTAGTTTTTCCTATTTCAGTAATCACATGGCCTAAAATGAAAGATACAATACTGCTCATCCCCCGCTATTCAATGGAAATGACTTCTCATACTGGAAGAAGCGGATAGAGATATACCTCTAGATCGACATTGACATGTGGCTCTCAATTCGAAGAGGATATAAGGTGCCAATGGACAAAGCTACAAAAGCACCTCTCAACCCCGAGAATTGGAACCCAAAGATGAACACCCTTTAGTCTAGACTCATGAAGGAAGAACTGAACTGTGTCAGGCCATACGAGAATATAAAGGAACTGTGGGACAAATTCATCGAGTTACATGAAGGAACAACTAATGCTAAGGTAATGAAACACGACCTTCTATTAAATAGATTATTTAATATTAAAATACAGGAAGGAGAGATAGCTAACCAACTACACGCAAGGATCAAAGACATCCTCAACAGACTCCACACAATCAACCACTAGATAGAGAACTGAGTTGTTATAAGGTACACCTTAAATTCTTTTTCTCAAAATGTGTTATGGGTATCTATCGTAGATGCCTATAAAATTTTGAGGAATTTTTCAAATTAAAGTTAGATGAATTATTTTGCGAATTAGAACTACATAAGCAAACTAACTCTAAATAGGTCAAGAAAGATATTGCTCTCCTTGTAGATCCCTCCAAAGAAGCAAAGTCCAGAATTAAACCTAAACTAGAAACTGAGTCTAACTCAGGCTCAAATGATGAAGAACACCTAGTGAACTTGGTAAAGAAAATGTTCACTAGGAGAAAGAAATACTTTACCAAGAAAGATCTATAAAAGATAAAGTCTATCTCCAACAGCAACAAAGCTAACGTCATATGCTATGGGTGCAACAAGAAAGGACACTACAACACGTGTGTCCAAAGCTGAAAGATGACAAACCTAAGACAATTAGGAGAAAGAAGGCATTGAAAGCGACTTGGGATGAGTCATCTTTGAAAGAATCAGACAACGACGAATCAAAGCATCACAACTACCTCGCACTCATAGCAACCGGACCCAATTCAGAAAGCGACTCAAATCAATAAGACAAGTCCGAATATGAATCAAGCCACGAGTTTGTACACGTTTTTGAAGGTTCTAATGAGGTACAATCTATTTTAACTGTATTTTTTTAAAAAAAATTATCACATGTCTTAATAAAAAATTAATTAAATAATCTAAAAAAACAAAATGAAACACTCCTTGAGGAAAATCAACACCTCAAGGAACAAATTAATTCTCCAATAGAAAATGAAAACCCAAATCAAGCTGTAAAACTTAAGGAGGGAAATTCTATTTTAAAAAGTGAAGTCGATAAACTTAAATGATTATTAGAAACCTTCACAACAAGATCAAAGAATTTAGACTTAATCTTTGAATACAAAAAGTTGTATATAATAAATCCAGACTCGGATATAAACCCAATTCAACAAATAAATCATTTATTTCATTAATTAGTGAAAATAAGAAATAAACTAAAGCTTGAGTTCTAAAAGCTTGTCTAACTAAATAAGTAGGACTCAATCAATATTGTATAACCAAGTAAGCTTGGGTTCCAAAAGTATAAATTTTAATTAAGTTTTTAAGTTTTAACTGAGTGTTTAAGATAATAATACTTTAAAAGATTTTTTTTAAAATAATTTAAAAGGTTTTTAGAAGAATTTTTAAATGATTTTTAAAATATTTTTTAAAAAATAGTTTTCATCATCATCTCCCAAGCTATACGTCTTCTCTTACCTGACAACCTCTGACACTCGACATTCTCTGTCACCTTCTGATTGCGGAGGTTATGAGATGTGGTATATAAAGGGGAGTCCTCTCCATTGGTCAGGTACACGTCTTACGATAGTCTTACTTACATGCACGAATTCTTTACTGTTCATCTCTCTCTCTCTCGGACACTGTACTGACTTGAGCGTCGGAGAGCCCACGTCGAGGACTCCTTCCCTGGTTTTAGTGCAGACATTTTATCTGCTCTCTTTGGTGTGTGTGTAGGGAGGAAGAAGAAGAAGTCCCTTTTTCCTTCGGTTCATAGTTTTTCTCAGTCAACCACACAACCACATGTCCAGTGCACCATCTCTCTAACGTTCAGACAGGATCACCTCCCTTAACCAACTTATGAGGCTCTTAAGTCATCTTAACTAATGTTATGTGATCACTCATTAATAATTTGACAAAAATTAAGCATTGTGATAAACTTGCTATTACTTTAGAAAATTTATGATAAACTATTTGATTTTGAAAACTTATAATAATATTATTAAAAAAAATTAGGAGCGATACCAATAAATAAAAAAAAATAGAGGTGTAACCAGTATTTTCAACTAGGGTGAATTCATTAAAGTAAAAAAAAATTATACAACATAAAATATATAATAAAAGTCACATATTAATTTCATATGTTTTTACAATAACACTTTTGAGATTTAATGCTTTGAAAATGCCGAATAATAACATCATTATCAACTTATCAACTGTATCAAACACACCTCGCTCAATATAGTACCAAACAATGATTACCATATCATCTCCCAATCAATTACAAAGTGACATTTTGATTATTTTCATTACTGAAAACACTTACTCTACCATTGCAATTGCAACGGATAATAACAATACAAACTTCAAAAGTAAATATACCAAAGGATATAATTGATGTTTCTTCAATTGAACCATCCTTTTAACAAGCTCGCTAATCCCTACAACCTTAGAGAATTGATTGCTACTTCGTATGTCAAAAATAAAATTATCAAGTTGAGACTCAAGATGCATAAACTCCGTTGGGGAGAAATCAGATGGATAAAACTGAGCAAAATGAAGAAATTTTCTCTTTTCATAAGCAGAGAATAAATTTGATGGATCTAGATAAGTCATACATAACAACAACTCCATGTTCATCTCGTTAAAAAGACTGTTCAACTCTTGAAGTTGCAAATCTATCACTTTATAAAATATTTCAATGTGATAATAGTAAAGATTTATCCTTCCTTCAATATTTCATTATGATCTCCCATAAAAGGTAAATAATTCTTCCATGACTACCTCATATTTAACAAAAAATAACAAATCTTCATTCAATAACAAATCTCAACTATCATCTCTCATGATTTGTGGTTGATATTTGCTTGATCTTACAAGAATAATTGCATTTATAATGTCTCGATCTTTTCTTTGCAAAGTTTGTGTCAAATCATTCGTGACTCCCAAGATATTCTTCATTAAGTTTATCTAGAATATGAATTGATCATATTTTCTCATCAATTCCAATAGATTATTTTCTTCCGCCCTTTGCTGGTGATTTTTCTATCATCTTCAACAATTAAAAAAAAACATCAATAACTAAAGGATACAAGCATATCAAACTCAATAATGTATTATAATGTGAACCCCAATGAGTTCTCTCAACTTTTTTCAATATCTTCTCTTGATTTATACCTTGTCTAGTGAATATATCATAATTGCAAATTCCTTTAATAACTTTTTCAAAATGTTTCTCACAAAGTATGTCTCTTCACTTGCATGATGCTCTAATAATTTTGTTCAACTGTGAAACCACATCAAAAATAAAAAAAAAATAAAATCTCATGCATTTTTTAGCAACAACTGCAAGTGTAAGTTGAAGTTGATTAGCAAAATTAATGAATATAATAAGTAGACTTATTTTCCATCATAATTAAGTTTTTAAAGTCATTGAATTCTCCTCTTGTATATATTGCTAGCTTCATTGTATCCTTGCCCTCACAAATTAGATATAGAACCCATGTTGACACAATAAATAATCAATAGCAGTCTTAAGTGATAAGGCAATAATATCGCTTACATGTACAATGCCTAGAAAGCATTTAACAATATTTTTCCTTTCATCTATAAACTATAAAGCAACTGTCATTTGCTGTTTAACAAATATATCACGAGTCTTATTAACCAATATAGTAAATAATTCATCACCAGGATCTCTAAGAATAGAATTAGTAGTTAAATGGGCAATAAATCTAATAATATCTTGTTGAACATTAGGCGAGGTTTGAGAGAGCATTGTAGTGCAACTCTATTGATATCCTCATTATGATCAACAAGAAAACTACAATGATTGAGTGATTATGTGGATTTAACATGGCCATGAAATGGTATGTAATCCTTAATGCACAAGGAATCTTACGCAATCAATTGATGTTTTCAAACAAACATGGTAATTGGTCGCTACATGAATAGACTGATTGACCAAAAAAGTTTCTATTGGTACAGTTAGTATCGATGATCAAACTCAAGTTTTGATAAATGATAAATAGTTTAAAGTTAGATGTTATATTGTCTAACCTTTTCACCAAGTGCGCAGGAATTGACAAGTCTAGAGAACCTGACACCAGGCTAAAGCCGAGTTAGGTTTGAGAACCTAATAACTGGCATGAAGTCTATATAGGTTAAGGTGTGATCCAATATCTAGCAAGAAATCCATCTAGCTCTGCGGGACCCAGCAGTTAACCAAAGTCCAGTTGAATCTGTAGACCTGACAACTGGTAGGAAGACCTAGTGGGTTTAAAGGCAGGTCAAGTGACTGCAAATGATAAGTGAAAGTAAGTCACTGGAGGAGAGCGATTCAGTGAGGACAAGTTCCGGTAGGACTATAGGCGCAGTCTAGCTTAGAGTCATTTCATATGTCTAAACTGAGACCATAACTAGATTCTGATTTTGGGAAAATAGAATCTAATTAATAATCACTTAATTTTATTGTGCTAACTCTGTTTTGCAGGTTATTTTATGTTATTAGGCTAACATGAACTTGCAGGGTTAAATGACAAAAATTAACCTCGAATGAACAGTGTTCGAGGCGCCTTTGAGGTGCACTTCTAAGCAATTCTTGGAGTCGATTCTCAGGAACTGACGACCTGGGGTTTACCCCGCCATGCGCCTATGGCCTGTGTACCTGCATGAACCTCCCTCCATATCCGTGGGGCCGGCACTAGGGGGGCCTCTAAGGTAGCGGATCTACCTTTTTTTGGAGGTGCCCGGGACTCAGTGGAGGCACTCGTGTGCAAATAAACTCCGGAGATAAAGTTTGTTGCATGAACGCACCCTAGAGTGCGTTGGAGGCGTCTCGGAGGTGCATTGGAGGCGCATCAGAGTGCTTAGAGGCGCCCTAGCGCGGATAGAAGCTGCAATCATCAGAGTTGATAGAGGTCGAAGGTTACGAGATTGGATTTAAGGTTAGAGGTGCCTCGGATAAGCTTGGAGGCGCCCTCAATGGACTTTAAAAGCATTATTCATCCAACACAAAGACACATCTTTGATACAACTTGTAAGAGGTTCCTCGATCATCCAACTTCTCCGACTTCATACTGTTGTTGTGTTGTGATGCTGCTACACCCGACTATTGCGGATGGACCAACTTGAACACCTGAGCCATTTATTTCTATATCTTTGGTTGGGTAACGTTTAATTTACAACTTTTCAATTTTGCATAAGGAAGTGTAGGTCTGTTACACTTCCTTCCTTTTTCTTGTATTCGGCTACTCTATCGGGAGTTTATTGGTAGAAAATTTAGTGGATTGTCCATCGATAAATCCGAGGGACTTGGGTCTTGGATTAGGAGTCAACGAAAGCTCTGAACCAAGTAATCGATCGTGTACGGGTTTTTCTCGAGTTTTATTCTTAATTCCACTGCATACTCTATGTTCAAAACCGAAAAGATAAGTTTTTAAAATACACGTGATTCACCCTCCCCTCTCATATGGCAATGTTCCTATAGTTTCAATATGCTATTTTTGCATTATTAAGTCATAAGCCTCCATCATACGATTGTTGTGAAGGTTGCTCTAATTTCCAATATGATTATGAAAACTTGCTTTCTTTTTCTCCAATTTGTAAATCTCTCAGTAACAAAAGAATCATCACTACTTTAACTACTATGATCAACTTTGAATAATTAGCAATAAAGAAAGATGGTTGTGTCTTTTGTAATGTTGTACTCTAAAGGTAGATCCGCTACCTTAGCGGCCCCCCTAGTGTCGACCCCACGGATATGGAGGGAGGTTCATGCAGGTACACAGGCCATAGGCGCATGGCGGGGTAAACCCAAGGTCGTCAGTTCCTGAGAATCGACCCCTGACCATTACGCCAGAGATACCATGCGCCCACCGTCTGTGCTACGCCCTGGGGGCTTGTAATGTTGTACTCTAGCCAATTAGGATGGTTGTTGGACTATATAGCTTGAATAAATCAATTGTTATTAAGAGTTTTCTTTTAATGAGAACGCCAAGGAAATTCATAATTTTTAGATTGAAATAAATATTTTTAAAATAGTAACACTGAACAATCTCTCTCTCATTCACATTATACTCGACAATGTTCTTTTTTAGCCTAGGAGCACTAAGATACTCATTCGAGTCAGCATCAGGAGGTGGCGGAGGAGGAGGTGGAGAGGAAGATGGCCTGTTTGAGCTAAGTTCATCTCGCATTTTTTTAAAATACATCAACATTGTTATTTAACCTAATTTATCATTAACATAACATTTTAGAAACATAATCACTTAATTTAATGACTATCTTTTTCCAACCACTCAAGAACAAATAACAAATGAAATTTTCTAAGTCCTAAAGTTTGCATTTTACTTCAAAACTACATATAATATTTTTCAAAAATTATATTTCACAATTATAATGTATCAACACTTGCAAAATTGAATTATTTACTCTGAAAATTAGAAAATACATAAAAAAATATAAGATGAAATTTTAAAAAAAAAATCAAACATGAGTGTAAATCTATTTTTACAATCCAAAAGTCTAAATTTGAAATTTAAAGAGCAAAAAGTGAACATAAATTCAAAAATATCGATCTTGGTCCTAGTTCAAACAATGATCCATTAATCCCAAAACTATTTTCTTCAACACCTATTCAATAACACAACACAACTCAATTAATCAACCAAAGCTCAAAGTTTTTGACTCTAAATGTTAAAAAATTGAACCAACAATAAAAAATTAAGTTGGGTTCTACTTTCACTCACCGCGTACCACAATCTTTGAAATCACACTCTAGCTACTGAAATCAAACCTAAGCTTTCTCAAACTATGATTTCTAATGATAATAACCCATGGCGATGATAATAAATGCATCGCGTAGCTCCGACAAAAGAAGAGGGCTGACGTGCTCATTCCAAGTCACATTATTTTTTTGTAAAAATAGTACTAATGGATAACTTAGATTGAACACTTTCTAAATATATGGCCAATTTCTATTTTTTGACAATGAACGGTGATGAATCAACTAGTCAAAGTGGCATTGAGGGTTTGAAATTATTTTGGGAAGAAACAAAGAGAAAAATGCATATAAATGAGACATACTTTATATTTTAATTAGTAAGTCGTGGTGGACGACATCCGACGTGGATGATCTGATATGGTCAAAATCTAATTTTTTTTTAATCTTTCTCATCTACTTTAACAACTTTCCTCTTTCTCCTTTGTAGAAACCAGCACCAGCACCACCATCCATCTTGGTAATGGTTTGTAAAAACTAACACCACCACCCACTTTGGTGATTGTTTGGTACTACCAAATCATCCACCTTGGTGTTGACTTGTACAAACTAATTTTGATATTGGTTTATAGAAATCAATACCAAAACTATAAATCAACATCATCTGATGATACTAATGTTGGTCTTTAGATAGTGGCTGGCATATTTAAGTTGAGATGTTGAGTTTTAAAAACCAACATTAGATTAAAATCAATGTGCTGGCATTGATTTTTAAAGACCAATACTAAGATAATTATATTAGTATTGGTCTTAAAAACTTAGCACCAGATTAAAAATACCATCTAGTGTTGGTGCTAATTTTTAAAAGATCGGTATTACACGGTGCATGCTACATGAAATTAAATGAGAAAGATTTTATTGGATATGATTAAAAAAATTTAGTCAAAATTGTCTCAGATGACCATATCTATATATATAAAATATGATATTATTTATATAAAAAAAATCAGGTGGGCCCCAGCAGCCATCTGGAGAGGCCACTGGGCGATACATGACTTTACCGTATAATTTACTTTCTCTATTTTTTTTAATTTAATTTTAGTTAATTTTTTTTGAAAATTTAGTTGATGGATTAAAAAAAAAATGAAAGAATAGAATTATAGTAAAAAATAATATTTAAATTATGAATTTGGAAATGATAATTTAAGAATGATTTTTAAATTTATAAAAAATTAACCAAACTCATATAATTAAATAAGTTTCATTTTCATTTCCATTTTCATTCTATTTAACTATCAAATTCATATTTATTGCCATTCATATTTTAAGTTTCACTGCATAACATTTATTATTTATATTAAAATTAATATTCCATTCCATCTTTATTCAAATGATACCTTGGTATCGAATGTTGCTATGTTTGTAATTTAATTTTTGGTTGAGAAAAATAATTATCATCTTTTATTATAAACCTAATACACGTTTATTTACCAGCTCTATAATACTGAATAAATAAAAAAAGAAGTGTAAACTGCTGAAAAAATGATAATAGAAAACTCCCATTGAACCACTGATGTCAATGTTAAAATAGATACGTGAATTTCATTAAAAATATATATATAATGGATACGTGGTCATTGGTAGATTTTTAAAAATGTATAAGTCTAGATTAATGTATAACATTTTACAATATAATAGATACGCGAAAAATAAAACAAGTGGATAAAAAAAATATACTTTTTAATATCATCGATCCAAAATTATAAAAATTTATCTAATGTTATCACTTTTAAGATGTAAGATTAAAAATAATTTAAATTTCTAATTATTTAATGAGAAAAATTCTCAATAATATGTCTCGAATTCTGAATCACTAATTCATATATTTATGAAAATTATTAATAAATTTTAAAATTATTTTTAATATAAATAATAAAAAGAATATTAACTATTTTTATTTTTAACTTCATTAAAATTATTCTTAATAAAATAACAAAATAGTAGGATTATCATAAAATTATTATAGTAATTATTTAATCAAGGTTGTAATAGTTTGAAGATGATTTAATTAAATTTAAGTAATGTTGATAAGAAATTTTGTATAAAAATGTTTTATATTGTATTTTGATAAAACTAAATTGATTTATTTTATTAGAATAAAAATATATTTTTAAAAATAAAAAATATATTAGAGCACTTGTTTTATTTTTTAAAAAGAAAAGTATATTTTACCTTTTACCTTTAACTTTTACAGACATAACAATATGCCGTTAAATCATCATTTTAATAGAAATTGCATAAAATATTGATAAAATATTAATTTTTAATATAAAATCAGAATATTATATTACTATAAATGAAAACAAAATTTATGGAAAAATTCTTTAAAAATAATAAAAGAATATATATCAACTTTAAAATAGTAAAAAAAAAATACATTTAATAATTACTCTTTAAGGAATAATGATGAAATTAAGATTTCCCTAAAAGCTGATGCCGTTTTTGCTTGATCCTTTCTCCTGTGCAACAGCGTCGGCGATCTTGCCCTCGCATGCGGCTTCCATCCTCGCTCACTTCCCGGTGGAGCTCCGTTGCGCCCTTAAACACGAGCTGTAGCGGAGCACCGGTTGCCCCTAACCTCGAAAGGAAGCAGGGCTCGCTCCATCCCTAGCCGCAGCCAGCAAACACAGCGTCGCCGGCTTCTCACGCAGTCGCCACGAGGCCGTCCCCCAGCGATCCGATTCGTGCCACATCCTCTCCCCGGGCTAGACTCGGCCATCAAGCAAGCGTTCGTTGCCCTTCCTCAAATTGCCCTTCGGTAAGGGAGCAAAGGTGACACCTAGGGTAGAAAGGGTGCCCCGACGAAGAGAATCTTTGGATACCCAACTCTCGTGGACGTGATCCTGCACCTTCATGGACAGGTTCATCCTCCTAAAACCCTTGCATCCTGTCTTCAATGTTTCCCTGGAAATGATTTCTGTTACTGCAATGCACCTTTTTTTCCCCCTCTAGTATGGATCTTGAGGCTAATAAGAGGAGGAAGATCAACAATGAGGATTGCAACAGTTTCAATTCTAACCCAACTACTCCCAACTATGGAAAGGTTGGGAATTCTAACCATTTTGACTATTCAAAAGATTTCAGTTTTACCAACCTTCTGGAAAGGATGGATGGAGACAAGTATGGGAGCGTAACTAAAGAATTTGAAGCCATGCATGCTCATCGTATCCAAATGATGAATGCACTATCCTCATTGCGTCCAAGTCCTAAGCCCACCAGAACTCCTCAGGGCAGCACAAATGTTTACCCAGATAATCATACTGTAATTGATCTGGATGATGACACCATTTCAGACGCAGTTAACCCCTTGGATTCTCTTCCACCTAATGGTCAGCCGAAAGAGAACAAGGCAATTGTAATTTTAGATTCAGATGATGAAGATGCCAGTCCTGCAGTTGGAAATAAACAATCTCTTCGGCCTGCTGATAACATATCGTTGTTAAGTGCATCCTTGGCAAGTGAAATAGAGAAGCATATACTAAAAGCTAGCAAATTAGCACAAGAGGCTAGCTCATATCAATTAGTCCAGTATGACCAAGGATCTCACAGGCCTTATATTACTGCTGCTTTTAAGCCAATCAAACAACCCTCTATTCAATTCGAAAAGGTGGTTCTACAGACAGTTGATGAAAATCAACGGCTGCAAAATGTTGTTGTAAGTATACAATGTATTTGTGAAAAATGTATATATTCAATTTTAACATCTGTGAAAAGCATACATATTGATTTTGATCTTTCAGACCACATGCTATATCGTTTCTGTTCCCATAAGTTTTCACTGCATTTGCTAATGATATATCTGTTTAATTTTAACATCTGTGAAAACATGCCTAGCCATTTCTGGACCTTCAGATCCCTTGTTATAATGTTCACTCACTAACAGCATACAATGATTTATTTCCGGGAAGCATCTGATATGTTTAATGCCACATCAGCTGATTGTATATGAAGTAGCTAGTAACTTAAGTAAGGTTTGGTCGTTTACTGGATAAATTCTTTGCTGAGAATTCCTCAAGTCTCTTCTTGCAACTTAACTACTTAGTCCTGGTGGTCTCCAAGTCTAAGAGGGACAAAGTGCTTATTGACTCGGACAAGAAAAACACTTTACTCATTTGAATTACGATAGCTTCCAGATAATTTGGGGGGATTCACTTTTCCATCCATATTCAGGCTTTCTCACTGTTTGCACTTAAACAGATGTGTTTGGTTAGATTTATAATAACTTAAAATCTAGTTTTAATCTTTGAAGGACAACGAACTGTTATTTGCATATTTAGCTGTATTCTGCCTGCATGTGCTTAGTTGTCATAGAATTTTGTAGAATTTGCGTCTTGATAACCATGAACAAGAGTTGAAATTGTATTGCATTTCTCTTCATATACCTTGTAGCTACCTACAACAGATACTACACATGTTTGTTCATTAGGTTTTGGAAAAGGAGATATCTACTTAGAGTACCCTAATATTGGAGCTCCATAACTAGTGACTGAATGGAGATGTTTTACCCAAGAAGTTTGGGAGTAACATATTAGAAGTATGTAAAAACGAGGTATTTAATTCACATGATTTACCTTTGCCACCCATTAGTGATGGGTTGTTTTTTTTGGAAAAAATTGGTAGGTTGAAAGAACACTACACGGATTTGAGATATAACATTCACTAGTAGACATGAATGTAACATCATACATGTAAAACACCTACACATGTATCAGCGTTGGATGCCAAATATATCACTTGTTGAGTAAAAATGTGTTGAGCCAAGATAATCCATCATGAGTAGGCAGAACTTTTATTATACAATGCATCTCTTTGTTTGCAATATTACACCTGATCGATCATCAAACTCTTTGATTGTTTGCTCCTTACTGATTCACTTGTTCTATATAACTTAACAAGGTCTTCATTGATTTTCCATCATGCCAAATAGTATGATCAAGGAAGATAAACTTTTTTTTTTTTTAAATGAAATGGAATCTAAAGGATCGTATCAGAAAGAACTGTGTATAAGGTGCAGTTGAAGAGGTAAAGAATTTACAGGAAAAAAATTCATAAGCAAAAATCTTTCTAAGAAGGACATCATAATGTTAACCACAACGAATAAATGAAGACTAGAAAAATTAACTAATTCCAGAGAAAAAGCTGCAAAAGGATAGCAATATTCAATATACCTGCACCTTAAGATTTGCATTGAAAAATGAGCATTGGCGCACTAATAGCACATCTCTTGTATTCTTGTTTTGGCAATTGAGAGATTTATAACCCATTTAGAAAGGAAATGATGTGGAAAAGGCACACCTTTATAAAACAGGTGGTTCATGTTTTTTTATGTGAAATCAACAAAGAGATAATGTGGAGTCACTGACCACGTTTATCCATGAAAGCACAAGTACGTAATATATCTCTGACAGATATCCCCAGTTGTTTTCAGTTTGTTTTGAACTGAAACATCCGTTGTGCTTTTATCCACTTGTAAATAATCATTATTCCTTTCACAGGGATATTAATGTGTTCTATAACATAATTATATGAAGGGGAGCCTTTACGCAACGGTAAAATTGTTGTCATATGACCAAAAGGTCACGGGTTCGAATCCTGGAAACAGCCTCTTGCAAAAAGCAGGGTAACGCTGCGTACAATGAGTCCTTCCCCGGGACCCCGCATGGTGGGAGTTTCGTGCACCGGGCTGCCCTTTATAACATAATTATATGATCCTATATAATCCAATAAGTCATCCTTATTTCATCCTATTGCAGGATGAACTAGAGAGTAGAGAATGTGCCATTAGTAAAAGATAAACCTAGAGTGGTGTCTGATGAAATGGTTGGTAAGAAACCTTCCAGTTACTGAAAACTTGTATCATGACCAAAGAATTGTTCCTTGTATTAGTGTATTTTGAGCTAACGCTGACAGTCTATTTGCATTCAATCTGAATGAATCCTGATCTGAAACTTAAGTTGATGTTATATAAATTGCTGCTTGTGAAGTTAGATTATCCGCTTGATATTACTGTTTCAATTCCAAATTTATGATATCTGATTGCATGCTGATGCTTGATTCTAGGATGAAACAAGTGTAAAGATAAACAATGAAAAACAAGATCTAATCAAATCAAAAAAGGGAATTGACAGGAAATGTTCATCCAAAAGAAAGAAAAGAAGTGAGATACAAGATGCTGATGCTTCTAATAGTATAAAGAGTATTGTTCCATATGCTGAACTGAAACAACACAATGATGATTCTGAATATGTTTCTGCCGAGACTCTGCAAGAGAAGATACACAACAGGAGCTTCAATGAAGATGAAAAAGTATTGTCAGAAAGTGATGGCTTGGAAGATCTCTGGAAAGATATGTCATTAGCAATGGAGTTTACGAAGGTTAGCTTTGTTGCATATCTGTGTTTTTTCTTTTGGTGATCTTTTATTTCTTTTCTTTTCCTGATTCATCCTTGTAGAGAATACTTCTTTCAGCAACGAGTTATCTACAGGATTATGATTCGACCAACTGCAATCAGGAAATTTATAGTTCTTCCCTTCTATTTATTTGACTTGAAATAATTATAATAGGCTAAAAATAATTGCCAGTTCAGATTCTCTGAGTTTGCCTACCTTTGAATCTAGAGTTGTAGTTCATGTATCCGAAAGTTCTTCCTGCAATGCAAAAGTGCATTTGCATCATGATTCATTATGGTTAATTTTTTAGTTATGAATTGTAAGTTTTGATTGAAATTTTTTAAAATAATTAATGAATATTTCTATCTTATCTGACATAATTTTTATATCTTAACATATCTACATGTATACTGCTGCAATACCTTAATTAATAGCATAGCATGATTAATGGTGCCTAACCATTTTTTCATAAATTATAACAAATTAAAAATTGCCCCCGAGGCAATGGTGGAGCAGCAGGGCGCCTTCTTAGTTTCCCATCTAAGGATCAAACCTCAGCTTCGGTGAATTAATGGATGAATTTTCTTTAATGGACGGTTTACCTAAGAATGTTGGACTGATGGACCGCTAGTTGTGAGCGCTTCTCGATTTATCCTGGCCGGTGGGAAATTTTCGTGAGATCAGGCCGGTCGTCCCCCGAATTAGTCGACGTAAGCTGAATACCTGGTGCCAACTAAATTTAAAAATAAAAAATTACAAATTTGTTGTTCATTCATTTCATCTTTAATGGAAGTAAAATGGACAACATGGCATTTCACGGTCCATTGATTCCAACATTAGGACAAGCATTATTGACATTTGTGACTCCATGCAATTTGATTGCCTAAGTATAAGAGACAAAAAAATAAGATGATAATGTTATGTGAAGAGAAAAAGACAAGGACAACAGAAAAGCATAAATAAAAGAATTAACACATACAAATTGCTAACAGGACTATGTAACAAGGTTTGAAATCCATGTTCCCACTCTACGGCTTATGACTCGTTGGTAAGTTACACCAGAAAGCTCACTAGTTTTCTCCTTCTTGTTGTTGTATAGACCATAATCGCTATATAAAATTATCTCATATCAAGAGTGGTGGAAGAGGTATTTTCATCAATTTTTTAATGAAAGTTTAGGTGACTAACTTAACTTGGGTAATTTAAGTAGGTCAAATGAGTATAGAAATTTAAATTTTTATCGTATAATTCAAACTTCAGAAATAGAACAAGCCTTAAATGTAATACACAATGAAAAAGTTGTTGGACCATATGATATTCTGATAAGGTATGGAAGTGCCTTGAGAAATAAGGTATTGAATGACTTACAAAATTATTTAACATGATATTGAAAACGAAAAAATGCTTGATTGATGAAGGGTAAGTACTTTAGTTCCCTTATATAAGAAAAGGGAGACGTACAAATTTGTGTAAACTTAGAGTATTAAACTAATGAGTCATACCATGAAACTTTGGAAAAGAATAATAAAAAAAAGATTAAGGAAGGAGACAATAGTAACCGAAAATTAATTTGGGTTCATGCCTGAAAGGTCTACGATAGATGTTATATATCTTCTTAACAACTAATTGAAAAATATCGAGAGCAAAAATAAGATCTACACATGGTACTCGTACTTAGAAAAAACTTATGATAAAGTCTCAATTATATTGAGAATTATTGAAAAAAGAAGTGTTAGCGTAACATATATTAAACTAATTAATGATATGTATGAGGATGTAACAAAGATTCCAAGCGGACTAACTGAAGCATTTCTAATAAAGATAGAGTTACATCAAGGATCAACTCTAAGTCTCTATCTTTTTACACTAATTATGGATGAACTCACTGTACACATTCAAGACACACGCATGTTGTTTGCTGATGATATTATTTTGGTAGATAAAACATGTGAAGGAGTAAGTGCTATACTAGAATCTTGGCGGAAAACACTAGAAGAGAAAGGTTTTAGGTTTAGTAGAATAAAGACAGAATATATGTAATTTAAATTTATCAATATTACATGTAATGAGACAATTATTAAGATAGGAAATGACAAATTGTCTGGAGCTTTAAATATTTAGGATTATTTTTGCAAAACGATAAAGGGATTGAGAGAGATGTCTTGCATAAAATATAAGCAGGATAATTGAAAGAAAGGAACACGTCTGGTATTTTATGTGATCGTAAAGTACCTCTAAAACTTGAAAAAAAGTTCTACAAAATCGCAGTTTGTCCTGCTATGCTATATGTAGCTGAATGTTGGGTGATGACTCAAGCACATGGGTAGAAGATGAGAGTTGCAAAGATAAGGATGTTAAGGTGGATATGTGGATATACGAGGATAAACAAAATAAAAAATGAGAGCATTAGAAAGAAAGTCGAAGTTGCATCTACTAAGGAAAAACTCCGAGAGACACGTTTAAGATGGTACGAGCATGTACTTAGACAAATAAATGCTCCAGTTAGACTCTGTGAAACTATGATAAACATACACATCAAACGAGGAAGAGGAAGACCCAAAAAGACTTGGTTAGCAATAATAAAATAAGATAAAATTTATTCAAGTATAGAAGATGATATAATAAGGAATAGAGCCTAATGACGTAAAAGAATTCATATAGCCAACTCCACCTAATGAGATAAGGTTTGATTGTTATTGTTGGATACTTTCAAATCTTTTGGAGGTGGTGGGAAAACCGCTTATAATAATCTTCTCTTTAAAAAATTTACAATGAGTGAAAGTAAGAAGAGAAGTTAATGAGTACAAGAGAAAGACTCAAAATATTATACAAGATATATTTTTGCCAGCCTTCATACACTTTCTCTTGGTCCTTTTATAACCTTCAATCTATCCTTGGGGCTATGGTGCTGCGGTAGGACATTCAGGTTGTCACCCAGGCACTCACAGTTCGATCCCCAGCTATGCCGTATTTGCAGGAATTTTTCGTCCAAATGGGGCGCGCAACCAAAGGATGCTGGGCTTCTGGGCTGCCCGCCGTGCGCGCTTCCCGATTTATCCTGGTGGCCGATGGAAAACTTCCGTGGGCCAGGCCAGTCACCCCTAGGACTAGTCAATGAGACTAATTGGATTTATCATTTTATAACCTTCAATCTTCTACAACTTCACTCATTATTCTAGTGTTTAATCGTTGATAGCCGACTCTATTCACCATCAGTCGACTCGATTGGTTGCTGGCTTGCTTCTGCTAGCAATCTGCCAATGACTACCGCGGTTGACTTAGTCAACTGAATTAGACCATTAGTTGACTGGTCTACTATAGACAGTAGCTCATCCGATTGTTGCAGCTCCAATGTGCTAGTTCAATGGCTACTTTTGGCTTTCTTGTTGTGTCATAAGTCGATTGAACTAAATTAGTTGACTAGGTTCTCAACAGAAACATAAAGTTGCTAGCCACCAAGATTGAGCCGACTTCTTAGCCGACTTAGCTCACCGTTTGATTTAAATCCACCATTAAGTAGTTGGAGCCCCATTAGTCGACTCTACATTCAACTAGTCTCCAAACAGAATATTCTGTTCACAAGCAATCAAGCCTGAGTTGACTAGGCTTGCCAATTGACTGGGAGCATCCGCCAGTTGACCAGAGCCCCAACTACTTGCAGATAGGTGGTTCATGTATTTGTCTCTAACTAGACTGGCTATCATCCTTACTGCCATAATGCTGTATGGATTTTAGAAAAATGGGACTTGTGAATGCGCATTTACAGATAGTACATACTACTTGTAGAAACTGGACTGGTATATATCATTCTTACTACCATAAGGGCTGTATAGATTTTAAAACATGGGTTTAGTTTCAACTTATAGGTCCTGATTTTTATTTGACATGTTATTTTCCACCTTTTTCTCAGATTCTTGGTTTTGGATTTAACTGTTAAGTATTTAGCTTATGCAATTTACACTTGGTGGGATGATTCATATGATCTGCTGTTTCCATCACTGCTTTAAATGTGGTTGCTTTGACTCGAAATTTATTCTATATGTAAAGGTGTTCAATGAAAACATCAAATACTGTGTTGAGATAAGTGAAAATATCAAATGTTAAACTAATCCAAGGATCATGGCTTGTAGTTTTCATATAGTTCTAGTAAATGTAGATCATGTTTAACATTTCTATTTTTATAATTCATTCGTTAGCCTCTTTCTGCTAGGATGATGCTTCTGACGATCAAGTTGTGCTAGAAGAAGTAGAAGAAGAAGAAGAATGTGGCCATTCCTACTTGCTCCAAGATGACTTTGGCCTTGTTTGCCGTATTTGTGGAGTAATACAGAAAAGCATAGATACTATATTTGACTACCAATGGACAAAGGTACTACGAACATGCAGCTAAACCCTTTACGGTTATATCTTGCTTAGTTTTTTTTTTTTTGGTTATTTGGAAGACATGTATGCCAACAAAATTAGAGCTAATGCAATCTGAACTACTAACGTTAGCTTACCCGGATCCTCAATTCTTATTTCGTTATGCTATTCTAAAACATTCTTCTCCAATATTTTTGAAGCATGCTGTCCTGGTAGATGCACATGTTACAATTTTCAAGGTAGATGTTACCTATATTCCATATTTCAAATATTATTGCCGGAGGCCCAGTGTATTTTGAAAATTTATCTTTTGTGGTGACATGTGTTAGGTTGTTGGTCTTAAATTCTTGAAAGCAAGCGAGTGGGAGTTACAATTCCAATTATTAAAAAAATATGATATAACAATAAAAATATATTTACATTCTATCATATGCTATTGCAGGTTTGTGAGGTATATAATATACATACAAAAATTTATTTTTGCAAGTATATACAATACTTGTTAATTAGACAATTGATGGAACAATCTCAAGTTTTTATTTTTTTCCCTTCTATTTTGTTAGCTTAGAGTGTCATGCCCCTAGTTTCATACCTCTACTCCTAACTGGTTATGTACATGTGAAAGGAGGGGTCTATTAACACTTTCAATAGACTCTCCTCTCAACTGGCACATAATCCTTAAATATAAAGAGAGAGAGCTCGCCCACTCAACAAGACAGCACATGATCCTAGTGAAAAAAATTTACACATATACATTTACAATGTAACACACCCACACAATGCAATGAAAATATTTACAAAATCAGCAATCTTGAATTCTTGATTAAGAAAAAGAATGTCTATTTGATATCTTAGAACCCAAGGAAATTATAAGGTTGATCGAAAAGAGTTTTTTGTTTTTTAAAACATGTATAGAGAAACATCCAACATTAACCACACAAGTAATAAGACATAATTTCAACTGGGTTGTTAAAACAACAATTCATATGTTTGCAAACTATATATATATATATATATATATATAGAGAGAGAGAGAGAGAGAGAGAGAGAGAGTTTTGTTACTTAGCACACTCATCTATGGGCAACTCGTGAGCACTTAGTGTTATTTTTTAAAATTTTCATTTTCTTTAGCCTAAACACTATACCCTAAACCTAAACCCTAATTTTTTTTAGTTTTTTTTTTTTAAAGTTTAACACTAGGAGTTGCTTGTATAGGAATCGAATGTTGTGAACAAGCTTGGTGTTTGGCTTGGTAAGAACTTGTTTATGTTCGTTCAATATACACATCAATTAAATACACAAATTTGAACAACTCGTTTAACTAAACGAACAAGCTTGAACATGTGTTCAGCTTGTTAACGTTCGTGAACAATATTCGTGAATAACGTTAGTGAATAATATTCGTGAATCATGTTCATCAATAAAACTTTTATCAACTTAATAAAACAAATTTATATTACCATGCTCAATAATTAATCAAACAAGCTTAAAATTCAAAAGTTTAAACAATCAAACAAGCTTGAATTGAGAACTAATCTCAAGTTAAGCTCAAACCAACTCAAGTTCATAAATAGGAAACCAAGTCAAACTTGAGCAATCATTTGAACGGCTTGGTTCATTTTAAGCTTGGCTCGATTTGACTTGGCTCGATTACCTTATTAAACAAACTTGACCACCACAAAGTTGGACTTGGCTTGGCTTGCCATAGATGGCCGTGCAGGGTAACATTATATATATATAAGCAAGGCCTTGGGTTCCTGTTGCACTGTGAGTCATCTATGAGGAGCCTCGACTTAAGTATTTAGGATAATAAAGTTACCAGGAACAATTTAATATCGCCAGTGACTACCATAATGAGAGATAAGTAACATGCAACACCTAAGCATGATCAATATCTCCAGCAACATATTATGCAATATATAACAATAAATAAAATAATTGATCAATAAGCACGAACAACTAATATCACACATCGAGTGTAACAAAAGTAAAATATACCATACCATTATGCCCTTGTACCAATCACTTTTCTCAAAAACAACATGTAACATAAGTAAAGAACATAGATATATTATGCCATGCATAAGTAAAGTATACGCCTTCAACCCTTATCTGATATGAGATTCTATACTTTGTGCCCTCGTCAGAATTAGGGCAAGATTCTATGCATAATGGTCGCATCATGTAGCAAGCATGACATCCTTCACATTATACCCTTGACACTACCCTATATGAAAGATCTTGCACATGATGCCCTTATTGTAGCTTTACGTGAGGCATCTTGCACATTGTGGCCTCAACGTCGTTCTAAGTATGAGATAATACACAGTGCACTTGACACTGACCCCTCTATGAAACTTGCACATCATGCATCTCAAACTAGAGACTAAATTCCTTTTTTGGACCCTACAACTGAGGAGCCACTGCTCTTCCTTCCTAGTATTCTGTATTGACCCCATTCCCCTTCGAGCGCTCCATATTTGTCAGAGTTACAAATTAGGACAACCCACTTCCCAAAAGTGCCCCAACAACAATATTATTGGCTCTTTGATTTTTCACCTCCTAATGGATATCTTGTAACTATAGGTAACTCATCTTTAAATTATGATGTTGTCATGACAAGAATGCTTTGGAATTGGTCTACAATCTAATTTAGTGTCCCTACACAAAAGAGCTTGTATTAAGGTTTGTTTAATGAAAGACTTTAGGCTAAAGATATACTTACTGCAAGTAGCAAATTTTTTCCTTGATGTTAGAGATTTCTAAAATGTCACCCCAAGTTGCTACATAGCCTCAAAGTCCAAGGATCAAACCCATTTTCTCGAATATGACTTAGGGAACATTTATGGGTTCCTCTTAAACACTAAAAAAATCTCTAGTTAGAAAAAATGGGCAGAACACTCACCATAATGTTGACGAGAGATGCTCAGCTGCTGCTCTCACTCGGTCCAATGTCTAAAGACACCATCAGTCCTAGAGAGGAAGGAGGAGAGAGTTACTGACCCGAGGTAAGAGGAAGGCTCGAAGAGGGAAAATTTAGGGTTTCTATGGGGATTTAGAAGAAAAATGGAGAGGAAGAAGAAGGGCTATTCCGGTCTTGGCTGGAAGAGAAGAAGAAGGCCTGCCTGTGCTGACCTGTTACTGGGAAAAAAACACAAGGAGAAGAAGAGGGAGGAGTGGCTACAGGTTTTCTGGTGCTAGGATAGTGCTGGAATGATTTTGGAAGAAGAGGAGATGTGGTGTTGCTGTTGTTAGCTGGAAAAATGAGGAACAAGAAAGGGGTAGTATTTGCTGGTGTTGGAAAACAAAAAGAATGGAAGGAGGAGGGAGGAGCCGCTGTAAGAGAATATCCTGGTTGATGTGTGCTGCGTGGGAAGAAGCCGTGTTGGAGAGGAGGGATTTGATGTGTGCTGCGGGGAAGAAGCTGTGTTGGAGAGGAAAAGAACAAGAGAGGAGAGGAAAGAGAGAAATCATATCCAACTCAAAAAATTTCTAATTCGTTTTAAAGTGATTAAGCTAGATTATCCCTACCCATAAATTGACCTAATCAAACCCGAAATGACCTTCGGTTTGAACCCACGCAATCCTAATCTACGTGTCTACCGATGGGCTCAATTCAAACCCAATTTGGCTTCGACTTGATGCTCTTTTTTTTTTACCGTTTGGTTTGATTTTTTGCCAGTTAAAAATTTTGGAAAAATATACATATTTTTTAATATGCAAAAAAAAAAAAAACTCAATATTTAACATACTTTTTGTTGACTGTCTTGAATCCTAGCTAATGTGCATGAGAGGGGATGTGAATCTTTGTTACTCCCTTAAATCAGTTAAGCCTCCTTACCTTAGATTTGTCACGAGATTGAGTGCTCATGATCTACTAGATAGAAGATTCAACACCTTGTTCATCTCTTTCTCGCTTAGTGACAATAGAGAGAGAGAGTAATACCTCTCTTGATCAATAATGGTGTCAAAACATCCTTCCTATATACAAACTTGATTAAATGTGATTGAGCTTCCAACTAATCATTATTTCATGAAATTTTTATATATTGTTATAATTTATGAATTCTAGACTAATAAATATGATCTATATATAAATTTATATCAGTAATCTAATATTGTTTTATAAGTTTAAGGTATGTATCAAAAAATATTACTAATTTGATACTATTAACTTGATGATAGTGATAATGGCAACAGATATGATAACTGTAACACTAATAATAATGATAATAATAATAGTAATAATAGAGATGATGATATAAATATTATGACAAATATAATTTTATTAATACTATTTAATTTTATATATATATTGATTTACTAATTCTAATATTTAGTTGAACATCAAATATATCTTTATTATGTTTGACAATTGAATGGCAAAGACGTGAGAAGCTTGCTTTGACATACATATATTTTTCTATTATATTATAGGTGTCCTATTTCCCTTCCCCAAAAAAATTTGTAACAATTTTGATTTCATCTATCCTACTTTTTTCATACAAGCAATACCTAGATTTTTGGATCCATCTGTTCCTAATACCATTACTAATTTTGACAACTATGGTCGATGCAACTACCATCATGAATGACAACTTTACAGCTTGTCTCCCTATTTTGCAAATGCATGGTAAATTTGTTGCATAACTTTACTAATCTTCTGGTGTAGAGATGACAATATGCATTACACAACATCCAACTCCATTTATTTTTGCTATTTGGGTTGCCAATGTTACCTTATTGGCAAAGTGGCAGTAAAAAAAAAAAAAATTAATCTTGGTGTTTATGAGTTGACATTTGGGTCTAGATTTCTCCTTTGTAGTGCACTTTGTGGAAATATGAGACTAGTGTATACTTGGTCTTTAACTTGCATCTTCTTAATATGGACCAACAATAAAAATCACACTGTGCACTTACTTTTCTTACTAAATACATCATCCAGAACAACAATGTATTTTTTTTAGTAAATAGAACCATAAGCATCTGTCTAACTGAAATCTTAATTCATCCATCATTTTTTGCTAGCATCAACATTAATCCCAAATCCCTGCTCAAATTAAGGAATCTGTGCTCTGTATTTAATATTGAAGCATCTGGCCTATTTCATATGTATGCCAACAAAGCATTTACCTGCTTTATTTGCCTTATGAAATGATTTGTTCTCATAGGGTTCACATTCAATTCGGACATACTTGTCTGGACAAAAGAACTCCAAGGGTCTAGATGAAGAAATTCAGTTCTCTGGAATCAAAGTGTCAGAAGATGAGTTCATTGATGCTGAAGTATCTATCCATCCCAGGCATCTGAAGCAAATGAAGCCACATCAACTGGAAGGCTTCAATTTCTTGGTTAAGAACTTGATTACAGATAAACCAGGAGGATGTATTCTAGCTCATGCACCTGGTTCTGGGAAAACCTTTATGCTTATAAGCTTCATCCAGAGTTTTTTAGCCAAGTACCCTTCCAAAAAGCCCATGGTTGTTTTGCCCAAAGGAATTTTGCCCATTTGGAAAAAGGAGCTACAACTGTGGCAGGTTGAAGATTTGCCTGTCATTGATTTATACTCCAGTAAGGCTGAGAATAGGTCGCAGCAGTTGGGAGTTCTAAAAGTTTGGCAAGAGACAAATAAAAGTATTCTCTTTTTAGGCTATAAACAGTTCACTAACATTGTTTCTGATAAAGAAAACAGCAAAGCATCTGCTGCATGTCGGGAAATACTTTTGAAAGTCCCTGGCCTTCTGATATTAGATGAAGGCCACACTCCAAGAAATGAAGAGACTTACATGCTAGATTCACTTGCGAAGGTGCAGACCCCCCGAAAAGTAGTACTTTCAGGAACTTTATTCCAGAATCATGTCAGGGAGGTCTTCAACATTTTGAATCTGGTGCGCCCTAAATTTCTGAAAATGGAGCATTCTCGAGCCATTGTCAAGCGGGTTCTAAGCAGAGTGCACATATCAAGTGGCAGGAAGCTCTCTAAAATGGATAATGCTTTCTGTGAACTGGTTGAGGAGACACTGCAGAATGATGACAATTTTAAAAGAAAAGTGACTGTGATACAAGACCTTCGTGAGTTAACCAAGCATGTCCTTCACTATTACAAGGGTGATTTTTTGGAGGAGCTGCCTGGTCTTGTTGATTTCACTGTTATGTTGAACCTCAATGCCAAGCAAAAACAGATGATTGAAAGGCTCCCAAAGTCTGACAAGTTCAGAAGAACCTCCTTGGCCAGTGCTATCTATATGCATCCTCAACTGTATGAAGCAGCAGAAAAGGATCCTGGAGACAGAGCTGCCTCATTAAATGATTACAGCGCTAAGTTTGATAGCTTGCTAGATTCAATAAGTTTTCGAGATGGCATCAAAACTAAGTTTTTTCTGAATATCCTGTCTCTTGCTGAGTCTGTGGGAGAGAAGCTACTTTGCTTTAGTCACTACCTTCTGCCTTTAAAATTTTTGGAAAGGCTGATAGTTAAGACCAAGGGTTGGCATACTGGAAAAGAAATTTTCATGATTAGCGGTGACTCATCATCTGAGGAACGAGAGAGGTCGATGGAACAATTTAACAATTCTGTTGATGCCAAGGTTTTCTTTGGTTCAATCAAGGCTTGTGGAGAGGGCATATCACTTGTAGGTGCATCAAGGATTGTGATTTTGGATGTGCACTTAAATCCGTCAGTAACTCGTCAAGCTATTGGTCGTGCATTTCGGCCAGGCCAACTGAAGAAAGTATACACATACAGATTGGTCGGCGCTGATTCTCCAGAGGAGGAAGATCATCGTACCTCCTTTAGAAAGGAGTTAATTTCAAAAATGTGGTTCGAGTGGTCTGAGTACCGTGGCCTGGACTTTGAGTTGGATGAGGTCGATCCTACCAGTTGTGATGATGAGTTTCTTGAATGCCGTCTTGTAGGAGAAGATATCAAAACAGTGTACAGAAGGTAAGTTCCCATACCTCACCGTGCGAGAAGACAATGTATTCGTACCAAACATGAGCAGTGTCTTTTCTTGCTTATCTCGCTATCGATATGGGTGTATATATCAGTTACCAGTTGCATGATCCATGTTTTTTTTGCTGGCACTGAAATATCAACAACTGATTTCGTTCTCTTTCAGCTTTAGGTATCACTAGGCCCTTTAAATGCAACAATAGACTTTCCATAAATTTCATCTAGGCCCTTTTGTTAGTATATATCGAATTGGTAGATCTGTTCTCATTTATGTGTTTGAATGCGTAGCATGCCACCAGTAAACATGTCAAGTAAGCTTGAGCTGCTTTGTGTTCAGTATTTATTCTAGATGCATTTATTTATTTGTATCTTCAAATTATTTTAACAAGTTTGTTTGGTTGATTTAGAAACTTTAACTATGAATTCGGTTTAAATTCTTTTCTCTAATTAAGATTTAGCAGTCAGCTGCAAGATCTGGAATATATAATTTGTTAATTGCTGCTTTTCCTGATCTGCAAACTGAACCAAAAAAAAACACGGAAGAGAGAAGTCCATTATGTATTTATGTTTGATTATATATATTTAATGTTTTCATTGTTTTTTTAATAAAAGATATATCTTTCGATGCAAATGATATGGTTTTTGATTCATATGTATCAAAAGGAAGAATTACAATTATCTTGTGAGTGAACTGTATGTGAAGAATGATTTGCAATTAGGAAGCCTTGGAAACTCGAATAGTTTTAATTAGGGATGAGCAATCAATCCGTCAAACCGATTAATCCGTTTATACTGACTCAAATTGAATTGAAAAAAAAAATCTATCGGATATATGTCCAGATGTAGGGTTCTGATATTTCATTATCTGATTTAATAAGATCGGATAGTTTTTTATCTTAATAACCGAACTAACATGATCCATAATTACCCTTACTTGTAGCAACTATTGTCAATAAACTGTTACACGTTGTAGCAGCTACTGTCGATTAGTTGTTACAATATGTAATGAACAATGTCTAATATCATTTTAAAATATTTTATTTTTTGTTGTATTTATATTGATATTTGATATTTCATTGGATATAAGATCGGATATCTAAATAATTGATAATCCGTCGGATATCTGATACATAAAAATCTCTGGATATAGGACCGGATGTAGGTCCTGATATTGTATTATCTGATCTAGTAAGGTTGGATAGCTTTTTATCTCAATAATCGAACCAACTCGATCCGCGATCACCCCTAGTTTTAATAAAGGTTAATAGATAAATCGATAAGTTACCCAAATACATAGGTGGTTTTGTATTTTTTTTTTTTCTATTTCAGTATTTATTTTTGGAATTGTCCCAACAACGTGTGACATTGAATTTATTTTTCATTTTATCCCCTCCTTTTTTTACTATTCATCTAAAAATTAGCACCACAATATCGTGTTGTCCTCGTCTCTTCTCTCGATCTTCTTCTTCTTTGCCTCCTCTTTATGCTCCTTAGTGTCACGATCGCTTGAGTTCACGACTGGAAGATCTTGATTGCGTCGTCGTTGGTGAGAATGATTGAAAACCCTCACAAGAGCACGACTCTGGTGATGGAGCCATTGTGCTCGACTATTTCGCGTTAGATTCACGTGAGGAGCATCGTAAAGGAGTTTGGCCACGATGAGGAGACAATTGAGGTGGTAGCGATGGACGATTCGAAAAACCCTAGTTGGGTCACTCGGACATGGAGGGGAAGGGCGTCAGAGGCAAGTGATTTAGATGGCTGTGGATTTGATGAGCCGAATGAGGTGAAATAATCTTGTCTTGGTAGCTAAAAGGACGAGTTTGGGGTGGTGCTAAAGTGCCAGAAATTGTCGAGAGGATACATGAAAATGAGGAGAGTGAAGAAGTAGTGGGTACCATGAAAATGAGAATTGAGAAGCTCGAGGAAGAAGGATGTGAAGAACATCTAGGGATTGAGAACATTGACTTGCAGAATGATTTAGTTAAAGGATGAGGGAATAAAGTGATGGCTTGGTGGAGGCTCCAGTTTGAGCTTCTAAAGTTCTGTGCTTTGCAACTTATTATCTATCAATTATTTTTTTCGTCTGAAGTTATTCCATTGTTATTATGCTTCTATCAGAGTTCATTGTTAAATAAATATTATGTAGAATGTCAATGACTCTCTTTTAATACTTATTCCTCTTCGTAGAAGCCACTCCAATGTCAGTTGAAGACCCAGGTAGTTTGTCTCAACAAAGCCTTCTCGGTCATGAGGTGTCTTTTGATTCTAAAATCTCAACGGCCTGTTGTGGATTCATTACACGGTCAGTTTTAACTCTTTAGTGAGACGTTTTGTGGCTTCGCCCAAGGAGAGTTGGTTCCAACAAGGCATGAGATGATTTTTCTATTAGTTGTGGAGCTCATCTAGACACCTTGCGTAGTTACTTTTTCAAGGAAACTCTGAGTCCCTAATTGCTCCTGGAAACTCATTTTCTTTGTCACTAGGTTTCATGTCTATGCAATGGTCATCTTCCTTATATTGTTTAGTCTTATCGTTGATGTTAGTCTGTGCTGAGATCAGTAATATATGTTTTATGCCTTTTTATCTGTTTATCGAAAGAAGATTGATTAGATTATCTTTCAGTAGTTTATTTGTTTATCTTAAAGAGCTAACAGAGAATGATGAAGATTATTGATTGAAAATTTAAATCACAGATTAGATTATTTTTAGATATTATATACAAGTTTAATGTAACATATCAAAAATAATAAACATAAACAAAGCTATAAAGATAAACCAGTAAGACTTGTGTTGCTAGTTTTTGAAAATTAGTAATAAGAAAAATTAGCAACACCGTGTTGTTGATTTCTAAAAATAAGCAACAACATGGTGTTGCTGATTTTCAAAAATTATCCCCGTGTTGTTAATTTTCAAAATCTAATAATGTCGTATTGTTGATTTTTGAAATTCATCATTAAAATTCAAGGAAGTGTCATGGATGGAATTGAGATATGATGCGTTCAATGGCTTCAAAAGCATGTTTTGTGCACTGAGGAACACCGACTCCCTCCTCCTAATCCTGTTATGGGGCTCGGTGCACTGTGGGCCCCATTTGATGGCAGCTATTGCCAGCGAGGCCTACTCTCTGTTCTTCATATTGGAAACGACACTTTGCATTGTGAGGTTGCTGTAGAGGATGGTAGCAGAAAAGGGACAAGCCGTGCCGGGGATTTGGATGAGGAAATTTTGATGGGTGAGGTCGAGGACTGAGGAGCTAAGGAAAGAGCTGGAGAGCGTCGGGGCATGGAGGTGCGACGCGGAGGCGGACGCTAATGACGGGAGTGTGAAGGAGATGGTGGAGGAGTTGAAGGGGGTGGTTTGAGATGCTGAGGAGTTGAAGTGAGAGCCTTGTGGGGGAATTGGATTACTTGTTCGATGAGATTGTGAAGGCAAGGAAGAAGTTGTATCTTTGCAGTAGGAGATAAAAGGTTTGAAGGTAGAAAAAGAAGAAAGAGGCCATTGGTAAAATTTTTAGATGGATGAGGATGAGGAGGAGAAGATTGTATTGTTGTTCTTCAGAAGATTAGCAACAGGTTATTACCGGTCTTTCAAAGATTATCAATACATTATAATAGTTATGAAATCATAGTTGTTATAATTATAAATTTAATTTAACTTTGAGATATCATAACTTTTGATTCGGATTGAACTACAAGACACATAATATATCAAATTAAGCTCATTTAAAGACTTTCAATTTGATATATTATGTGTCTCATGAATCAAAAGTTATCACCTTTTAAAGTTAAACTTGTAGTTGTAGCAGTTGCGATTTTATAGCTATTACGTGTTTGCTGAGTAAATTTTGAGAGGTTATAACTTTTGACTCAGATTTAACCATCGGATGCACAATATATCAAATATTAAAAATCTCTGAACGAACTTTGATTTTTATATTATGCGTCCTGTAGTGCAATCCAAATCAAAAGTGAAAGTTATAACTTGTAGTTGTAACAACTACAATTTCGTAGCTGCTACAACGTATTGTTGATCTTCGAAAGACAAGCAACAATGTTATTGCTGACTTAATTTTTGATTGAGATTGAATTATGAGAAGTATAATATATCAAATTGAAGATCTCTAAACAAGATTCGATTTGATATATTGTCAGTCTCATGGTATAATCTCAATCAAAAGTTATGATCTTTTGAAGATCAACAGTAAAGACAACAATACAAAATCAGCAACACAATGTTGTGTTGTTGATTTCGAAAAATCAGCAACACAATGTATTGTGTTGCTGATTTTTCAGCAGCATAAAATCAGCAACACAAAACATTGTGTTGTTGATTTTAAAAAATTAGCAACACATACATTGCATTGCTGATTTGGAACACAATGTTGTGTTGCTGATTTGCAACACAATGTTGTGTTGCTGATTTTACTGCTAATCTTCATAATACTATAACTTTTGATTGAGATTAAATCACAGGATGCACCATATATCAAATCAAAGCTCATTTAGATGTTTTCAATTTGATATATTGTACTTCTTATGATTCAATTTCAATCAAAAGTTAAGTCAGAAACAACATTGTTGTTGGTCTTTCAAAAATCAGTAACATGTTGTAGCAGTTATAAAATTGTAGCTGCCACAACTACAAGTTATAACATTGAGATGCTATAACTTTTAATTTGGATTGAACTATAGGATGTATAATATATCAAATTGAAGCTCATTCAAAAATCTTCGATTTGATATATTGTGTATCTCATGTTTCAATATGGTTCATTAAAAAAAATCTTTGAACGAGTTCAATTTGATATATTATGCATCTCGTAGCTCAATTTGAATTAAATGTTATGGTCTCTCAAAATTATAACTTATGATTGTAGCAGCTATGATTTCATAGCTGTTACAACATATTGTTGATCTTCAGAACACTAGCAACAAGATGTTGTTGGTCTTCTGAAGACCAGTAACATAGTCTTCTATAGACCAGCAATTATCAGCCAGTTTCGTTTCAAAAGTGGTTGATAGATCTAGAGATGTCTAATTTATTCCAAACAATATCCTATATGCTCGGCTTAATCTCTTTCTTACACCTATGCCATCAAACATCATCGTGATACACTATATTGAGAGGAGCGAAATTTTCAACTTGATTCAAGTATGATAAATTTTTTTGACACGAAGACCAGCAACAACGTTGTTACTGATTTAAATTTTAAGAGATCGTAACTTTTTATTGAGTTTGAACCATGAGATGTACAATATATCAAATCGAAGCTCGTTCAAAGATCTTCGATTTGATATATTATTCGTCCTATGATTCAATCAGAGCCAAAAGTTATAACCTTTCAAATTTTATCCAACATACACATAACAATTACAAAATCGTAGATATTACAATTACAAGTTAAACTTTAAGTGATCAAAGCTTTTGACTCGAGTTGATCCATAAAACGAACAATATATCAAATCAAAGATTTCTAAACAAGCTTTGATTGATATATTATGTGTTTCATGATTCAAATGAATCAAAAGTTATGACCTTTCAAAATTTACAATGTGAGTATTGCTAATTTTAGAAGATCAACAACAACGTAGGCCTGATATGATTCCAATCAAGTCCAACGTGGTCATGATATGATTTCATATTAGGCCCAACATGAGCCTGATATAGAACGGGCCTAATATGATTCATATCAGGCTCATACTTAGATTTAATGTATATTCTTCCAATGACATTTTAACACCTCCAAAGAAACTGAAATAAACAATAAATAACATCGTTAAACTCCATGTAGCCTTAGAAATCTGCATCACCTAAAATGGTTCCAATCGGACATGTCTAGGTTCATCAGTGGATTTCGGTCAAAATCCACTAATGTACCTAGATATGTCCTATTGGACCCATTTTAGGTCTTATGGATTTTTGAGGATGCAAAGAGTCTAACAATACCTTCCATTGCTTATTTTGGCTTCTTCAGAGATGTTAAAATATTATTGGAATAATTAGCTAAAAAATCTCAATATGTGCTTGATATGAATCATACAACCCCAAGTTGGGCCTGATATGAATCATATTAGGTCCATATTAAGCCTGATATAATTCCATGTCAGGCCTATGTTGGGTCTGATATGGAATTATATCAAGCTCAAGGTTATTGATCTTCTAAAATCAGCAACACGCAAGCTGTAAACTTTGAAAGGTCATAACTTTGATTCAGGTTGAATCATGAAACATACAATATATCAAATTGAAGCTCGTTCAAACATCTTCAATTTTATATATTGTACATCTCATGAATCAATCCGAGTCAAAAGTTATATTCTCTCAAAATTTTCCAGCATATACGTAGCAGCTACAAAATCATAGCTGTTACAACTACAAGTTCAATTTTAAGAGACCATAACTTTTGACTCGGATAGATCAACAAGACGTACAATATATCAAATGGAAGATCTTTGAACGAGCTTCGATTTTATATATTGTGCATTTCATGATTCATATTGAATTAAAAGTTATGGCCTTTTAAAATTTACAATGTGCGTGTTGCTGATTGAAACTCACTAATTGACCTAGACAAGTTCAATTGAGTCCATTTTATGTCTTATGGATTTTTGAGATTGCAAGGAGGCTAATAATGCCCTTCATTACTTATTTTGGCTTCTTTGGAGGTGTTAATATGTTATTAGAACAATTGACTAAATGTGTTGCTGATCAAAACCGCTAATTTAATTAGACAAGTCGATTGGGTTCATTTTAGGTCTTGTAGATTTCTGAAGTTAACAAGGAGTCCGAATGCTTTCCATTACTTATTTTGGCTTCTCCGGAAAGTGTTAAAATGCTATTAGAACTACCGACTAAAATACTAATGTGAACCTGATATGAATTATATCAAGTCCACTTTAGACTTGATATGATTGCCCAACGTTGATGTTATTCTAAAATCAACAACTCGCACATTATAAAATTTAAACGGTCATAACTTTTGATTCAGGTTGAATCATGAAACACACAATATATCAAATCGAAGCTCATTTAGATTTCTTTGATTTGATATATTGTGTGTCTCATGGATCAACCCGAGTTAAAAGTTTTAGTCTTTCAAAATTTACCCAACATACACGTTGTAATAGCTATGAAACCGTCTACTATAACTATAAGCTCAACTTTAAGAGAATAAAACTTTTGACTCAAGTTAATAACAGGACCTCAAATGGGTATAATCAGCCTTGTCTAGGTACATCAGTAGGTTTTGATCAAAATCCACTTATAGATCTAAACAAGTACGATTTGACCCATTTAAGTCCTATAGATTTTTGAGGTTGCAAGTAGTTCAACGATGTCCTCCATTGCTTATTTCAACTTCTCTGGTGGTATTAAAATGTTATTGGAATAATCGGCTAAAAAATTTCAACTTGAGCCTGATATGAATCATATTAGGCCCATGTTGGACCTAATATAATTTATTACCAGACTCAACTTATAGTTGTAGCAGCTACGATTTCATAGCTGCTACAATGTGTTGATATTTGAAAGACCAACATAATATTGTTGCTGACTTAAATTTTGAGAGACCATAACTTTTAACTAAGATTGAATCACAAGACTTACAATATATCAAATTGAAGAACTCTGAATGAACTTCGATTTGATATATTTTGCGTCATGTGGTTTAATGTCAGTCAAAAGTTATGATCTTTTGAAAATCAATAGTAAAATTAGCAATACAACATTGTGCTACTTATTTTTCAGCGGCATAAAATCAACAACACAATACATTATGTTGCTTATATTTCAAAATTAACAACACAACATTATGTTGCTAAAAAATTAGCAGCACAATGTTGTGTTGTTGATTTCAGAAAATGAGCTATATTGTGTTGTTGATTTTTCAGTAGCGTAAAATCAACAACATAATATATTATGTTATTGATTTTTGAAAATCAGTAATACAGTAAAAAAGAAGTGGTTTAGAATTTTTTTTTCGAATGAAGAGTAAAAATGAAAAGAGATACGTAAAAAGGAAGAGAGATACTACATTGTTTGGACATTTCCAAAAATCGGAGAAAATACATAATCACCTACGTTGTTTGGTAAATTACCAACTATCATACCATAAAATTTCAACAACAAAAGCAACAATAGTTTTATTGAATTTTACAACAACACATATTACAATAATAGTATCATGTAGTATCATAATATGATAGCAATTGTAATTCGAGCATCCTTCAAAAGGCCAACCAAGACAATTAGTATTATATAGTACCAGAACTTGAGGCTGCAAATTGACAAAAAAAAAAAAATAGCAAGGCAATTGAGGGATATGTAGCAATGAATTCGCTTGATACCGAGTTGTAGTTTCAAATTGATCGATTCATCTTTCATTATATATGTTAATTACCAAAGCATTATGGAGGATCCAATGGAGAGCCACTTGAAGGAGCCCATCTCGATGAAGGCTAGCACTATAAAAAAAAATAGGACATTAGGATCGAAAAATTAGCAGCGGTTAATAAAACGGTTGTAAAAACATATCCAATAGAATCGGAGAAGTGTAACCATTCTTAAAACCACTCCAATTGATCTTTTTTGAAACAGTTGGTAAACCGTTGCTATTGAACAGATATAGAATTGATTGGTAAATCACTCCTGTAAGCGCTGCCCAACTGAAGTCGTTCCATGCGCTGGGGCAGTTCCCCATAGCAATGCACACGAATTGGCCTCCCACCGTGATCCACCAGGCCAAGTTGAGCGACACCACCGCACTAGGGAGGTTGAGATTAAAGTGGCCAACGAGGAGCTACGTGAGGGCGACGTGGAAGACTAGGACGACGACGACGGTGCCAGCCATGACCGAGACCTTGCTCTACGCCTGTAGGAATTTGGAGATGGGGAAGTTGAGGGCGTAGATGAATAACTGCATGATCAAATAGAGGATGAAAATGCCGGTGTGAATCATGATGTCATTATCCTGCTTGAACAACTGGAGGAGAGGAGTGGCGAAGATCAACCGCTATTGGTGCTTCGACGACAGAGTAAACATAGATAAAAAAAAAAAAAGAGGGTTGGGAGGTTAAGTTTTATTTTTTTGAAAAAAATAAAATAAAAAGAAAAAGGGGTATTATGGGAAAGAAAATAAGAAAAGCTACATGATTGGTTCCATTCTAAAATGGGTACGTTTTTAGATAATAAGTAAAACGTGTTTCGTAAATTGCTCGTAGATAAATTTACGGTAATCTTTTTTATATATTTTTTTAAATAGAATATTTTATTATTTTTTTATATTTAGCATTAACTTTTAAAAAATTCAGCATGAAAATAAAATTTTAATAGATTTTAAATTTCAATAGGATAGATTTAAAAAGGTTATATTATATTTTAAAAATATGGTTGATTATATTAATGTATATTTGGCTTTATAAAACTAGTGATATATATATATATATATATATATATATATATATATATATATATAATTTGTTATTTTATTAATCAGCGTCAAGTGTTAATTTTTTTTAAAATTTTACTTTTGTTAATCTAAATTAATACTCTAGCCTAAATTTTATGTCCTAAAAAAATTAAGAAGGTGCAAGGTAATACCGTGAGTTTTTTTAAAAAAAAAATTTAATCTAAATATTAAATCCTAAATTTTAAGTTTAAAAAAATAATTACATATGGATGGATCTACAACATATCACTCCTCATATAATGAAATATTATCTTGCACATCTATCCGTGAGCATTTAGTTTATTTTTTTCTAATTTAAAATTTAGAATTTAGGATTTCAGAGTTTATGTTCTCCATCTCAAGTATGCATCCCCTACATGCACACGGAGATAGTCCACGTGACAAGGTTGACTGCCACGTGAACTGCACACATGGGGTGGACAGTGTAATAAGCCTCTATATATTAAAGGTGGTGACCATGTCATCCGATCAAAAACTGCAACCTTCAATCGAGATGCCACAACTGAAATGAAACCTCCACGGAGGAAAGGTATTTGTTTGCTTGAGAAGTCTAAAAGAAGACAAATAGAAGAAAAAAAAAAGGGCGTAAACTAGTTATAGAGTCTTCACGAGGGAAAAATAACAATCAAAAAAGGTTTGGTATTTTACTTTATTGTTTTCCACAATTGTAAGTAATTATTCAAACGGTTCATTATTAAATGCATCTTGCCCTGGGATAGGATTGAATTGGATAGTACTTGACAGAGTTACCTCCTCACATACCATTATTAAATGCATTTTTTTTTTTCTTTTGAATTGTAAATGTGAAGTAACGATGTCTCCCTTACTAATCTTTTCTTCCCACAACCGCACAACGGATCTTCTGAACTGCTGCTTCAGCGATAGATCAAGGAGAGAACTCTACGATTAAGTCCATATGAATGGATTAGATCTAATTAAATTCATATAGATAAACTTAATCTTTATAAAGTTGGGCTCATACTTGATTAACACACACAACTAATTGTCATTAAAATGACTAAACATGATTAAGTGATCTAATGTTTCATTGCATATAAGGAGTGTTTGGATTAAATAGATATAGATTCAATGTGTAGATCCAAAACTCAGTTCAGTAATATTAATGGTCTGTTAATGATGTATTGTTTTAAGGAGGATAGTCTCTATAGGATGAGCTTGGTATATAAAGGATGACACTCATGAATTAGGACAGATTCTAGAGTCTCTTCAACCTCTTCTCTTCCTCATCAAGAGAAAACTAAGGATTGTCATCGCCCACTCCTGTAGAAGACTTTTCCGCAATAGCAGGAACTCCGGCGACAAGTAAGAAACATTAGCCTTTGCATTGGATTCAGGTTAGCCATTCATGTGATATTGTTTCGATTTGTATTGAGCTTTAGAGATTGATAGAAGTTAAATCATGTTATAAATATATCCTTTAGTTCATATATAATGTATTGTAAGGTTTGGCTTATTATCAATTTTTAAGGCGTAAGGATAATTTTTCAATGTTTTGGCACAAATATATCAATTTTTGCATTCGATTCTATATGGATGAGCGAAATTGATGTATATTCGTTGAATGTAATATGGATAGATTAGGATTTAACCTTCAAATTGAGTTTTTCGCATTATCTGCGAAGAACGAGATTGG
The DNA here is from genome assembly GCF_018446385.1 of Zingiber officinale. Classification (NCBI taxonomy): domain Eukaryota; kingdom Viridiplantae; phylum Streptophyta; class Magnoliopsida; order Zingiberales; family Zingiberaceae; genus Zingiber; species Zingiber officinale. The sequence continues at coordinate 22,698,014 of NC_056001.1, read as the reverse complement.
CGACACCATTTTAGGGTAGAAAATCATATTTCAGAAATGAGCGTTTTCTGATATCAATTGATTGGGAAGGTTCCCAATCGATTGAGAGTCATGGATTCACGAACAGAATCATCTTAAATCGATCCGTTGATCGATTGGTGTTTACCAATCGATTGGCGTAAGGTTTGATTGATTGGGATGCTCAAGTTCGCGAACAGAAGAGGGTGGAATTGATCAGCTAATCGATTGGTGTTTACCAATCGATCGGCATGAGGAATTAATCGATTAAGACTGTCGATCGTAATAAGAATTCAAAGGAAAGCTTCTGGATTGATCGGATGATCGATTGGGGTCACCAATCGATCAGTCAATCGATTGAAGATTGTAAGATCAAACAGAAAGCTCCTGAATCGATCAACCGATCGATTGGGGTTACCAATCGATTGGTCAATTGATTGAAGTTCGTAAGAATCCAACAGAAAGCTGCTGGATCGATCGACTAATCGATTGGGATTCACTGATCATTCAGCCAATCGATCAGATTTCACTGGGTTGTCTACAGAAGGATTCCAGATCGATCGGCTGATTGATTGGGGTGGATGAACCAGCGAACAGAAACTTTCTAGATCGATCAGTGGATCGATTCATGTGTGTTCAATCGATCGATCAATCGATTGACACGCATGTGAATCGATTCACATTCTTTTTGATCGATTAAAAGGGGTGTCAATCGATTGATATCACATACCAATCGATTGATAACTAAATTTAGCTAAATTCTCAGCAATTTCTTCCTGGATTCTTTTTTGCTCTTGCTACCTAGTCAAACCTATATTATTGCCAAAGCGAGAACTATTGAGGAGGCTAGGAGTACTAGTGTAGAGGGATGTATATCCATGCTAAGGATGATTGGCCTAAAGGAAAATTATTTTTTATGTCGGATATATGTTTAAGGAAGCTCCCAAATTAAGCTAAACTTCTTAATCATGCACATAGTATGTCGGCCCAAAGGAAGGGGCACTATGTGGCCAGTTAGAGGCATTGTGAGTGATGCTAGAAAATATAAGCTAACTAAAGAAGCTCATGAATAAAGTATCATGCACATAATGCGTCGGTCCAAAGGAAGACGAGTTATGTGGCAGATGAAGGTGATCATGAGTTACTTGGAGAGTACCAATAGCAAGTTACAATTTAGTCCAAAGACTTAATGTAATGTTGCACTAGATATCTCTATGTATGCCCATAAAGTTGCATGTTTTTTATTTGTTGCATTTTGTTATTGCACAAGATACATGTTGTGGCCGTTGGTGGCCAGCTGTCGGAGGGGTTGAATAGCCCTACATAAATAAAAATAATATCCTTCTCAGACTTTTAAAATAACACTTGCATAAATAATTAAAGACTGAACTTAAAAGAAAAGAGACACCAGAGTTTACTTGGTTACAACTATGTAGGTTGTTAATCTAAGAAAGATGATCGTACTAAATTCTCTTTCAGGCGGAGAAGCCTCTTTTACAGCAGTGTAAGCACAGAAAGAAGGAAGCTAAACAAAACAGGAAAGCGCACAAGTGTTGTTACAAGTGCTTGTTGAATTGAAAAGCTTCTGGACCAAGGCCGAATTTATAGCCTTGGTCGGGGCGTCTGGAGGGTTCCAGGCACCTGGAAGGGGATTAAACTTTATCTCCTTCGTAACGGATCACAGTCAAACATGATCTGGTCAAAAGTCAGGTTCCGGGCGCCCGGACTGGTCCAAGCGCCCGGATTGGGTCCGAGCACCCAGACCACTAAAGTCAACACAATTGACTTTTTCCGGTCCAGGCCCTCTGCTCCGGTGCTACTCACCTCGGTCCGGGTCTTCCACTCTAGCTCCGCTCGCTTGGGTGATTTCGGCCAACCGACACTACAACAAAAATATTAAAAGACAACGGTTAAAAACCGTTGTCGTAGGCTCTTTAAACCGTTGTAATTGGCAGTGTTGTTAAATGTGCAGTAAAAGACAACGGTTTAAAATCGTTATCTTTAACCACATTAGACAACAGTCATGCAACGGATTTAAAGAGTTGTCCTTTTAATACCAAAGACAACAGTTCTGCAACATATAAAATCGTTGTAATTGCCAGTTTTGCAATAATTTGGATCGCATGCAGATATGCTTTTGGCAACAAATACAGTACTGTTGTCTTTCTTCCAAATTAAGTTTAAAAACCATTGATCCTTTGCATACTTTTCACAACGGTTAAAAAATTGTTGTCTATATACATTCACAAAACCGTATATACATTCACAAAAAATGTTGCCAACATAATATTTTTACACACAAACCTGTACAACATATATATATACATTAGCAAAAACCGTTGTCAACATATATACATTAAGTTGTCTTTTATACATCTTGTCTCAACCAAAAACTGGTACAACATATATGTACATTCACTTAAGTTTATAAACTTCTACAATTACTACAAGTTATCCCAACATTACCACAAGTTCATGACCATCACAAAAGATGAGACCACAAAATTAAGTTTATCAGACAACAACCATGCAAATTAACTTGTCCTTTTCTGAATAGATCAAGTGATCAGGATGTGCAACAATCTTCACGTACTGGTCCTTTTTCTGCATACAGAATTTTATAGACTTAGCTTGCAAACCTAGCTTTATCCCTTTTCTGAAAATAAAATATAGTTAAAGCCATAGAAAAAAGTAGAAACATGCATGTATAAACTGATAAACATTGCAAACTGATAATTGAAATAGATAATCTAATAAACCACTACAAACTAAAGTGATAATTGAAACAAACAAGCCCCAAAAGTAGAAAACTTATCAACATGTATAAACAATTATAAACTTGCAATTTTGCATCTTGAACCATGTACAGTCAAGCAAGTGAGCATGGAAAAAGTTGATGAATATTATATAAACTTGACATTATATCTTGAACCATGTATTATGTGAAAGCAGCTAGAATAGCTAACAGCAGCAACAGAAAGATGAAATCATAGAGGATCGAAGTCATGTACCTTATGTCTCAACTTTACAGCAGCAACACTCTAGTAAGATCTCAAAGCTTGAGGATGTGCAGTTTGCATAAAAACCACAAAAAATCTCAAAGCAGTATACGAAACTAGTTTCAACATTATTTCTATAAAAAAAACCAGAACAAACTAATCCATTAAACCATCTAAACTGTTAATCACTTTATGCAATCCAGAATATGATTTTCTAAACTGATAATCACTACCACCTAAACTGAAACTCTTCACTGAGACAAGACTTGAAATGAGGGTGCAATTATACAAGTAGAATTTCATCCTTAAGAAATCAACTTGACTATATCTGCAGTTGGAGAAGGGAAGAGATGAAATCAGATTTGAAGATTGGTAATGGTACATAGCTTCACCAATGCAATAAGTGGCATATCTTGAGTTAGATCTCATCATCATGTTAATTCTAGACAGAATGGATCTTATTCCTCCATCAAACTCGATGCAAATCTATATCTTTGATAATATTAACAATGAACACCAATAAGGAGAATCAAACAGTTTGGGTTGGATCAAGCTAAGCTTAGACACACTATTCAGAGAACAGAAGCTTGACATAAATTGAACAAACTGTTAAAAGGTAGGCATAAAGATTGTATGCTAAGCTAATGTAAAAATTAGTAGATTACAGGTATTCTTTCAGCGTACATGTTCATAGATCAATTTAAAGATATACCTATGAGGCTCTAAATTATCTTTACTTGTAGATAGTCAGACACTAGCTTAATGTTTTAATTTGCTTTTATGCTAGAATAGACCAAATCAGTAGCAAACGACCCAACTGATTTACTAGTAAAATGATACAAATCAACTTAGTAATTAAGAAATCATGAAGCAAAAGATGAATAACTACAACAGCAAAAAAAACCATATGTTTTAACTATTTGGTGTCAATTACTTGGAATATATCTGCTATAGAGAAAAGGTGAAGAACTACTCTCACAATATATCAACCATAAGACAAATTTTGTTTAAGGTATTCAAAGGCGGTTCCATGTGCTAGGCAATCACACATACCAAAAAAACATATCATTTTTTTTATAATAGGCGTGCAGATCAGTAAAATATCAGAAAATTTAAAATATAATGGTTAAAAATATATTGTTTTATTATATTAAGCTAATTTTGTTTCTCCTCTACTTAAGGTCTGATTGTCCAATCGCAAGTTATTCTGACTTTAAATAAATCCAAGAGAAATGATATTTAACATGTTCATTAAAAAAAATAATAAGATATAAAAAAAATCAAAAATCTGTTATATTTTTATTTCTTTATATCAGAATGATTTGTTTCTGAAAAAATTATTAAGCAAGAACAAGATTTGAGCTTATTAATCTTCTGAAACTCTTTACTGAGGAGTTCATATAGAGCAAAAGAAACTGTATATTTTGTAGATTGTTTGGGATTTCATGGACTCTAAAAACATTGTGATTTTTTTCCAGTTTGAAAAGAAGAAATATATAAAGAGAGAGAGAGAAGAAATACTGAAATGAGAATGAGTTTGCCTTGTATGCATTATAACTTTACATACCTAGTCATAAATATAGTCTTGTATGCATTCTGCCCACTCGGAATGCACTTCATCAATTTCTTTTCTAGAGTACTGCGTTTTGATGAACTGTGAACAAAGACATAGATTAGATTAATAAAAAATAATCAAAAGATGATAAGTGCAAAATGATAAACACACAAATATTTGAGAAGATCTAGAATTGAATGCCAAATATTACTATTGATCGAAGTCAATCCCTCTCGATAGTTTCCACTTCTTCAATAATATCTCTCATATATCTCATCACATAAAAGCCACACTGTTTCGAATCTGGTTGGCGAGGACCCTATGTTAAAAACAAATTGTAAATGTCTAATACATGTTTAATTGTTTATAATTTAATCATAAGTAGACATGCATACCTTTATTATTTCCCATGTAACTTGTTTTTTCCCTTTTTTTTCCTTGGTTGAATTAAACAATCTTATGCTCCTTTATACATCAATAAGAATGGGCATATCAGAGTTTTACTGAATAAAAAATGCTTAATAAAATTAAAATATGTACTCACATATCCACTACGTATTTCCAGTCCTTGTCACGAATGCGATGACTATAAGCGAATCCAACAAATAAACTATCTCCTTATATGAATCAATGACAGTGAGAATCCAATGATAACTATGCACAAATCACATAATTATTGCATGCATATTTCTCGAAAGAATAAATTAAAACTGATATTATAAGTCTGACTTACCCAACATTATGTGGCACCAAAACTAGTTGATTTCTTGATGCTTGACTCAGCTTATCTGGCAAAACACTAGCTCTTTCATTCAAGTGCTCGATTTTGCTGTTTTTGTCCAGTCGAGTGACACATGCCACATATGGGATAATGTGTGGATTCACAAATCTGATTTTATGGACATTGTTATATATTTTCAGCTTTTTATAAAGATGTCTACCATTTCAAAATGAAGAATGTTACAATGCTAAATTAATAAAGTTTATACAATTTATATGGTAAACAAATAGAATAAGAAGACTTACCACATGTAAATTACTATACAATTTGCAGTTATGGGATCCAAATGATAAAAAGGAATGATATCTTCAAGGTGCACAAGGATTTCATAATCATCGTCAAATAAACCATGCTCGCAAATCATTGATATATTTGTTTCATCATTTAGAGCATGCTTACAATACCAATACAGTAGATGCAATGACCTTGGCACACTTGATGAAATAATTGGGTTATTTCTTTGGGCAACACTTCTTTTCCTTTGAGGATTCTAAAAAAAATTTACAAATGCACACATGTTAGGGGCAACACTAATCTTTGTTGGACAATTTAACTATAAATATAATATGACATTTACCTCAACTTGCATAACTACCAAGTTAGCCGGCCATCCCACATGTGTTCGTATAGCATCACCAATTGTATCACATTGATTTGGAATTGGCAATGGCAAATGTGCTAATTCATCCACAGCTTTATCAATGGAGACACGCATACAATTAATGGGTAATGGAACACCATGAAGTAATTTACCAACCGCATTGACATGAACAATTGTACCATAGGCAACAATATTGCTCTTAAAACCCAATGTCAATGCAACCGGTTTACCCTAGAAGATAAGTAATCATGTTATAAATTGATGCAATTCATAGTTTCAATAATACTAAGTAATATAACGACAACTAAATATATACCTGGAAGAAATCATCATTGTTCAAAATTTGCATATCATCATCATCCAAAGTTTCAATATTTGGGGCACACTTTTCAATTTTAATATTTTCGTCACTCATGGGATGCAACTTTACTGAGCAACTACCTTTTTCATCAGTATCTAAGTCGCATGCACCCTTTCTGAACATTGCTTCAAGTTTCTGTATGGGTTCATCTTGATTTGATATGCGTGAATTTTGTTCCAAGATGCGTGCATTTTGTTCTGAGATTAATATCTTTGCCTCCATCAACTCCTTTTGCTGAACGATAAACTGCTCATCGACAAGATGTTTCTTCACTATGCTGCCAACATTAAAATAGAATGTTTGAGTGACATGGCCTCCAACACCCCTCACACGCCCAGAATGCTCCTCAGATGAAAGTGCTTCTGAAAGGATATCTGTGTTTGCCTCTGCTAATTGCAACTTACCCTCTCGTTTTTGTTGCACATAATCATCCTGCCATGCAAAAGAAAACAAAATAATTACTGGTACAGAATAAATTACTGGTACATAACATCATTTTTGATGAAGAAACGAATTTGATGCAGATGCATATTTTGATGCAGAAGCAGATGCAGATTTTGATGAAACGATTTTGATGTAGATGCAGATGCAGATTTTGATGAAACGATTTTGATGTAGATGCAGATTTTGATGCAGAAGCAGATGCAGATTATGATGCTATTCTGGGTGTGAAACGATTCTGTAATAAAAAGAATATTGTATCCAAACTATTGCTGAAAATAAGCAGATGCAGATTCATGTTTAAAGATCCCAATTTTATTATACAACAATTGTTTTTTTTCTGCAATGATGTAGCGTAAATAAATGTAACAATAAATTATTGTTGCGACAAGAAAGCACAGAGGCATAATAAAAACCATAAAGGCATAATAGATTTAGTAGGAAAGACGCATAATGAGCTTGCTTACAATCTTTTCTATTGCCATTTTCAAATCATCGCCTTCAAATTGACCCTTCTTATTCATTCGTCCTTTCTTCCAAATAATCGCTCGATTAATCTCTTCATCATCACATAATTCATCTCCCTACAATCAAAATGTATAATATAAACAACTTTATAAATCACATTAATAGATTTAGTAGAAATAAAATATAGGCAGATTATAGATCATATTTACCGAATTAAGTAGAAATACTTACTATTTCTGTAGCAAAACGTGCATAACCTTTACGGGCAAGCCGATGTGGGTATACATTCTGCTTTCTTCTCTTCTTTTGCTCATCACTTACTTTCTAGTTAATTGAACATTCCTCATATACCAGCTTTAAAACTAAAACAGTGGCTTGTGATCAACTTAATTGAAAATAGGAAATTAAAATTCTTACCTTGAAGTCGTCAGACATGCGACTGATTACAAATGCACTCCAATCATCTCGTGTAATACCATAACCACTTGGTGGTTCTTTCAACTCCTTCGGTTTAGCAAGCTTGCTAACAATAAAATTATGAGTGAGGAGAGCTTTATATTGCCGCCACTTATTATTTACCGAATTCAAACACCCCTTTTTCCAGCTAGGGTCAACATTGTAACTCAACTATAAAAAATATTAACCCCTCACATTAAATAGATCATAAACATACAAAAGGTAATTAAAATTATCAAAACAAATTTAACTTACATTAACTGATTCCCATATTAAATCCTTAACACCACTTGGAACTTGCTTCCATGATTTGTAACTTATCCTAACCTTTTCCCGAGCGAGAATGTCAATATAACTTTGCATTTCACTAGCAAAGTCTCCTATTGGTTGTCCAAATTTATTGAATTTTATATCCTTTCTAATTCCGTGGACCCTTTGCCTAACCAGCTTATCCAAACGAGTGCGACCTCTTGAAGTTCTTGTTGTTTCGGTCTCTTGAGATTCCATTACTGTACCAGAATTTCTAAAATTTGTAGAATTGGCCATATTAACTTCTTTGGTCCTTATAGTATTTCCTTGTACCTGAATTCCATTTCTTGTACTCTTTTTTCCACGAGATGCCATAGTTTCTACAAAGTAATGAGATGATACAATTCCAGAATCTTGTAAAGTTCTCCAATGATGCAGTTCCTGCATTATGCATTGACAACTTGTTAGCCATTCATAAAATTACACTATGCAATGCATTGGTAAATAAAGTACAGTAGTCTTCCATTTGCATCATACATCAATGTCATTCAAAATGCTACTTATACAAGAATCATAATACAAATAAACAAATGAACTTCATTTACAACTAATGAACAATAGTCAAAAGACTGAAAACCTGCTAGTTGATGTCATGTAGGATTGCACTTATTTATTATCAACCCAAGTCCCATCACAATCTTCACGACTACATGGTGGTTCTTTCTCATCTATTTCATCAACATCCATTGATAGAAACCCTCTTGTAAAACATTGGTAGTGGATTACATCATTTTCCAACTCATCATCATTTATATATTCAATGTTCTCCCTGTTAGGTGTTGCAAGTACAACATGCCATGTAGGATCTTGAGGATCTTCAATGTAAAATACTTGCTTTGCTTGACTGGCCAATATAAAAGGGTCAGATTTGAATCCAATTCTCTTGAGATTTATCAGCGTGAAATCAAGATCATCAAATTTAATACCATTATTATTCTCAACCCAGTTACATTTAAACATTGGGACTTGAAACTTTTGGTAATCAAGTTCCCATATTTCTTGAATGACTCCATAAAAAATCATGTCTGACACAATCGGATTTTTGTCCTTTGAACTAGCAACTTGCATTGTCTTTGCGACTAAGCTTACTCCGGAGTTTTGAACAACATCGTATATCATCACGCTCTTTTGTATGATAAGTAACCCCATCAATCAAATAACTAGAGTACTTTAACACTTGATTGCTAGGTCCGCGCGCTATCCACTTCAATCTTTCTGATATTTGACTAGTGGAATGACCAACTGCACTTGCAACCTATATTTCACAATATCATAAAATATGAACTTAGCTTTGAAAAAACCTATATTTCAAACCTTATGAAACTTACACGATCACGTAACCAGTTAATAAATGTTCGGTTATGCTCATCTTGTAGCCACCTTTTAGACTTAGCCTTATGAGAAAATTTTGCGTTCAAAAATGTCATGTGCTCCCTGATGAAATGATTAGGGATAAGTTAACCAATTGAATATAAGAAAAGTGCAAGAAAGTATTAATAAGTTAGAGAAATTACTCGATATAAGGATCAACATCATCATCATTTTCTAATACATAATGATGTGCTTGATGCAACTCATCATGACTAGTGGAGTGAATTACTGAACCAGATAGAGGCTTTATGAGTTGTACTCTTCGATGCCTTGATGGGATCCCAATTGTATGCACACTAGACAAGTAGTCTGAGCAAAATTCCACAGCCTCTTCCGCAATATAACTTTCGGCTATACACCCTTCAGGTCGATTACGATTTCGCACATAGCCTTTCAAGATCTTCATGAATCTTTCAAATGGGTACATATGCCTATACCATACCGGTCCACACAATTTCACCTCCCGCACAAGATGAACAGTTAAATGAATCATTATATCAAAAAAAGATGGGGAAAAATATTTTTCAAGTAAACACAATAGCATCACAATCTCTCTTTGCAAATCATCCAACTTTGAGACATCTATCACTTTATTATATAGTACATTGAAAAAGCCACACAACCGAATGATAGTATCTCTAACATGTTTAGGCAAGACACCACGGATAGCCACTGGAAGCAATTGTTGCATCAAAGTGTGATAGTCATGTGACTTAAGGCCAACAAGTTTCAAGTCCTTCATCGACGTACATAAGGTTTTTAACATTGGATGAGTAACCTGTTGGGACCTTTATTCCTAACAAAGAATTGCAAAATTTTCTTTTCTCAGCCTTACTTAGTGTAAAACACGCTGCTGGCAAATATGTTTTATTCTCCCCCATCTTTGGTGTCAAATCAGTTCTCACATTCATCTCCATAAGGTCTAGTCTTGCTGCTACTCCATCCTTTGTTTTTCCTGGAATGTCAAGTAACGTACCAATGAGACTTTCACAAATATTTTTTTCAATGTGCATCACATCAAGAACATGTCGAACATGTAGATGTTTCAAATACTCAAGTTCAAAAAATATAGATTTCTTTTTCCAACATGATTTTTCATCAACATCCTTTAACTGAAGCTTCCCACTCAATTTTCCCAAACGATAATTAATACTTTCAACTCTTTTTAATACTTCATGGCCAGTTAATGGTTTTGGTGCGAGGTTAAACTCTTGATTCCCATTAAATGCTTTCTTTTGCCTTCGATAAGGATGACTTCTAGGAAGAAACCTTCTATGGCCAGTATATGACATTTTTCTACTATGCTTTAACCTTGTTGAATATGTTTCTTCACCGCATATTGGACATGCATGATATCCTTTCACAACACAACCTGACATGTTCCCATATGCAGGAAAATCATTGATTGTTCATAGTAAAACAGCTCTAAGCAAGAAATTTTCCTCTCGATATGCATCATATGTATCAACACCTATATCCCATAAGCATTTTAGGTCATCAATTAGAGGTGCTAAATAGACATCAATATCATTCCCCGGTTGTTTGGGACCAGAAATCATCAAAGTGAGCATCATAAATTTTCTCTTCATACATAACCTTGGAGGAAGGTTGTAAGTGATCATAACAATTGGCCAACAACTATATGTAGAGCTCATTGAACTATGGGGATTAATCCCGTCTGCTGATATGGCCAATCTTAGATTTCTTGGCTTAGAAGCATAATCAGGCCAGTTGTGATCCACCAATTTCCAAGAGGGTGAATCAGCCGGATGACGCAAGTATCCATCACGAATTCTTTTATCAGCATGCCAAGTTAACTCCTTAGATATCTCCTTGTTCTTAAACCATCTTTGAAATCTTGGAATAGGTGGGAAGTACCAAAGGACTTTTGCTGGAACTCCTTCATTTATTGTATTTTTTTTACCCAACTTCCACCTTGACATCCCGCAAATAGGGCAATTGGAAAAATCCTCATACTCCTTCCGGTATAAGATACAATCATTAGGGCAAACATGAATTTTCACATAATTCATCCCTAATACAGATAAGCTTTTCTTTGCATCATACAAAGATAAAGGTAATTCATTGTTATCTGGAAGCATTTCCCCGATCAAACTAAGTATGTCAGTGAAACTTTTATTACTTCAACTATATTTTGCCTTCAAGTTATATAATTTGACAAGTGAAGATAACTTTGTAAATTTAGTACATCCTGGATATAAAGGTTTCTCAGCATCTTCAATTAGCTTATGGAATTGGTTTGGATTCTCAGCATAACTATCATATGCAGCATGTGCCATATCAATTGGTTTGTGTTCATCTTGGCCTACTTGATCATTCATTGAGTTCCTGATCTTAGATCTTTCGCCATGCCAAATCCATGTATGATATGTTAAATCCATACCATTACAACACAAATGTGCTCATATAGTGTCAACATCTTTCGTCTTTAGATTACCACATCTTGCACATGGGCAAGATATTGCATTCGGATCTATAGCGTTTTGCGTTGCAAAGTGCAAGAAAGACTCTACCCCAACCTCATAATCATGTGATAACCTATTCTTTGACATCCAATCTTTGTCCATTACTCGTACAACTAAGCAGCTAATAATGAGTCAAATCCTTCAAAACAATTGTAAGAATAACATTAAATTAGTAATGCTACGAACAACACAAAATTAATATAGTGAATTATGCTGGATTATATCTATTAAATTTCATTTAATTATTAAGGTAAATACAGCTAAATTAATAATAATTGTGACAACTATGAATCAGTTATTTTAAACATTAAGCATGTAGTAGAGATAAGAGAAGTATACTTTGAAGAGAGACAAGCTAGATGAATTGTAAAAGAAGAGACCAGGATAACATTAATTAGCAAAAAAAACTTCCAGTTGCAGATCATGCTTGTATGGATTGACAAGTTAATAAAAAAATACAATGAAAGCAAACTTTTGGTAGAGTACATTTGTTGTTTATACCTGTATAAAAATGTTAACACTTCTTAGCACACAAACACAAACAATATAAACCCTTATAAGAAGATGAAAAAAATACTATAAACCCTTCTAAGAAGATGAAAGAGTTTTTCCAGTCATACCTGAGTTATATAAGTGTAACTGTGGATTCACCCCTTTGAAAAGGGAACGAAGGCGGCTTGTTCAGATGTTCAGCGGGAGAGGATTAGTCTGAGAGGATTTCGAAGGAGAGGTTCAAGGAGAGGGGTTCGCCGGAGATGTTCAGCGAGAAAGGTTTAGGCAGAGAGGAGTTTTGAGGAGAGGGGTTCGTGCAAAGGGGTGGAAGGCAAAAACGTGTGAGGAGTGGAGGAGATTGTGTGAGGAGATCGGGAAGAGGAGATTTTGTGAGGAGAGGGAACGTGAAGAGATCGCGTGATGAGGAGAGGAGAAAGACACCGTAGGCTAGGGTTCCCGAAGACTAAGGGGAGGGAAAACACGCGCCAAGAAATTTCACCGTGTCTGGTATCCTCTAAAAAATGCGCTAAACAACAACGGTTTTAAAAAACCGTTGTAAAATGCGTTGTTGATTAGAAAATAATTCGCTCAACGACAACGATTTTTACAAAACTGTTGTCTTTTGTTTTTTTTTTAAAGCTCAAAGACAACGATTTTTGACAAAACCGTTGTCTTTTATCAAATTAACAACAGTTCCTTCGAAAACCGTTGTCTTTATAGTGTTGTCTTTTAACATATTTGTTGTAGTGCGAAATAAGGCTCACCCGAACCCAATTTCGACCTTCTCGAGCAACCTTCCACTCCGACTTCTCGTCCCTCGAAAACGCCGCGCGCTTTCTTCTTGTTCGCCTGCGCACTCTTCCGCAGCACCTCGTCCCTCGGACGCACTGAGCCCGTCGACTCTCTCCTGTGCCGTCCTTCTCGCTAGCTACATTTTTTGCTCGACTTCTTGTGTTCCTAAGCTCCTGCACGCTTAAACACAAGATTAAAACACCACAGAACCTAACTTAACTTGGTTGATCACATCAAAACAACCTTGGGGTTCCAACAATACATGTCTTATTTGCTAAATTGAGCTATATTCTTTGCTTTTGTTTATGTAGTACTCTTAATGTCTGCTAATTTGAACAACATCCTCGTGATTAGTTGGCACAAATTTTGGACAATGGAAAGAGTATATTACAATACTATTGGGATGCATGGATCTGAACTATGCCTTTAGGCATGATCACCCTGCACTTTTAACTGATGATTCGACTGCAGATCAAAAGGTGAACTTTGACAAGTGGGAGCGATCTAATTGCATGAGTCTGATGATCATGAGAATGTCAATACCAGAATCATTAAGGGGTTCGATAACTAAGAAGGAGGATGCTAAAACCTTCCTTAAGGAATTAGAGGACTGATTTGCCTCAAACGAAAAGGTCGAGATTACTACACTTCTCACGAAGTTAGTGTCCATGCAGTACACAGGGAAGGGGGTAACATTAGGGAGTACATCATGGAGATGTCTAACCTAGTTACAAGGCTTAAGACATTAAAGTTAGACATGTCTGAAAATGTCCTTGTGAGCCTCATCTTGATTTCTCTAGCTACACAGTTCACTCCTTTTAAGATTAGTTATAATACTCAAAATAAGAAATGAACACTAATGAGCTTATAGCTCAGTGTGTATAGGAAGAAGAGAGATTAAGAGGTGACACATCTCAAAGTGCTCACTATACATCCTCATCTCAATATTCGAATAAGAAAAAGAAGGATAATGGTAAAAGTAAGGGTAAATAACTTACAGTGACTGGGGCTTCAAGGCATAAAGTGCAAAAGCAACAAGATTCAGACACAACTTGTTTCTTTTGTAAAAAGAAAGACCATCTGAAGAAGGATTGCCTTAGATACGTCAACTGGCGTGCTAAGAAAGGTATACTTCACAATTTTGTTAGTTTAGAAGTCAACCTAGCTACTGTACCTAATAACACTTGATGGATAGATACTAGTGCAACTACTCACATAAGTGTAAATATGCAGGGTTGCCTCACCAGCCAAATGCTAATTGATGCTGAAAGATTCATCTATACCAGAATGGATAAGAAGGCAAAAGTAAAGGCAATAGGTATCTTTAGAGTTTGTTTGGGGAACAATGTACTTTTGAATTTGGAAAATACTTTTGTAGTGTCATTTTTTAAATGGAACTTAATTTCTATTTCATGTTTGGACAAATCCGGATACACTTGTTCATTTGGAAATGAAAATTTTAGTATTTTTCAAAATTCTATCTTGTTCGGTACTAGCTCCTTGATTGACAAGCTATATAGATTAGACACTGAAACTCATATGGATAATTTTGTAATGCATAGTATAGGTGTGAAGCATGGTATGACAAATGAGAATTCATCCATGTTGTGACATAGGCGTTTAGGGTATATCTCTAAACAACACCTAGAAAGGTTAATGTCACTAGGAATTCTCAATTCTCTTGATATGTCATATTTTGGAATCTGCATTGAGTGTATCAAGGGAAAAACAACTAACAAAAGTAATAAGGGTTCAAAGCGGAGTAATGGAGTCTTAGAGCTTATACATACGGATATATGTGGATCATTCCCTAAGGCTTCTTGGAATGGTCAATCATACTTTATAAGCTTTATAGATGATTATTCCCGATATGAATAATTGTACCTTATTTATGAGAAATCGCAATCCCTAGACATGTTCAAAACCTTCAAAGCCAAAGTTGAAAATTAACTTGGTAAGAAGATTAAGGTTGTAAGATTAGACCGTGATGGTGAATACTATGGTAGATCTGACAGATCGGGCGAACAACGTTCTGGGCTATTTACAGATTACCTTACTGAGGGCGGTATCATGGTGTAATACACCATGCCTAGGACACCTCAGTAAAATAGTATAACAGAGTGACAAAACTGAACCCTCAAGGACATGGTGAGAAGTATGATTATATTTTCTTCCCTACCAGAGTCTTTGTGGGGTGAAGCACTTAAGACTGCAGTTTACCTACTCAACAGAGTTCCTAGTAAGGCAGTAACAAAAACCTTATACAAGTTGTGGACAGGTAGAATGTCTAGTCTTAGGCATCTACATGTCTGGGATTGTCCAACTGAAGCTAGGCCCTATAGGCCTAACGAAAGGAAATTGGAGTCAAGAACCGTTAGTTATCATTTTGTAGGATACTCTGAAAACTCAAAAGGTTTTAAGTTCTATAACCCCTTGAGTATATCCTTTTTCGAGACAGGTAATGTCAAATTTATTGAGAACGGTGGGAATGATAAAGCTAGGGAAATATCATTTGAGGAGAATATTAATGATCCTAATATGGTAACTATTGATGCAGCTAATAATGAAATGGTTGTCGTTCCATATATAGTTGAAGATGCGCAGTCAGAAGGGGTAGTTGACCATGATATTTTCATGTAAGTGCCACTAAGAAGATCTATTACAGAGAGGAGATCCACGATGTCTCGTGATTATGTTTATCTCCAAGAGCATGAGTTTGACATTGGGTTGGAAGATGATCTCACATCTTTCCAAGAAGTCAAACAATGTCCTCATCCAGAAAAATGGATCAATGCCATGAAGGAGGAGATGAAGTCTATGGCAGACAACGACATTTGGGAACTTGTAGAATTGCCTGAAGGTGTGAAATCCGTTAGTTGTAAATGAATATTTAAAATCAAACTGGATTCACATGGAAATGTCGAAAAGTATAAGGCATGCCTAGTCGCCAAGGGATTCACTCAAAAGGAGGACATTGATTACAAGGAGACTTTTCGCCAGTTTTGACGAAAGACTCCTTTAGGGTAATTATGACATTTGTAGCTCATTATGACCTAGAGCTATACCAAATGGATGTTAAGATTGTGTTTCTTAATGAAAACATTCAAGAAACTATATATATGGTGTAACCGAAGAACTTTGAGTCAGATGACTCAAAGCACCTAATATGTAAATTAAGAAAGCCCATTTATAGTTTAAAGCAGACGTCTCGTCAATGGTACCGGAAGTTTGATCATGTGGTTTCTTCATATGGTTTCAAGGAGAATTCAGTTAATCAATATTTGTACATTAAGTTCAGTGGGAGCAAATTCATTATATTTTTTCTTTATGTGGATAATATATTGCTTGCAAGCAATGATATGAGTCTGCTGCTAGAAACAAAGTCATTTCTATCCGATGAATTTGAAATGAAGGATCTTGGTAAAGCATCTTTTGTCTTAGGCATACAGATTGTTCATGATTGTTTGAGGTACACTCTTGGACTATCACAAAAGGCTTATATAGAAAAGGTGTTCATTCGGTATGGCATGTAGAATTGTGCTCCCGGCGACACTCCAGTGGCAAAGGGTGATAAACTTAGCTTGCAACAATATCCATATCATGAGCTTGAGATCAAGGAAATGCAACAATTCCCCTATACATCAGCAGTAGAGAGTTTGATGTATGCTCAGGTATGTACACGTCCGGATCTTGCGTACATTGTGGGGATGTTGGGCAGATATTTGAGTAATCATATACCAGCGCATTAGAAAGTCGTAAAGAGGGTTATGTTGTATTTGTAAAGAACGAAGGATTACATGCTCACTTATCGGAGATCGAGTCATTTGGAGATCATTGGATATTCAGATTCTGATTTTGTTGGATGTTTGGATAGCAGGAGGTCCACCTCAAGTTATATCTTCATGTTGGCGGAAGGAGCAATATCATGGAAAAGCCTTAAACGGATGCTAATAGTCACTTCTACTATGGAGGCAAAGTTCATAGCCTGCTATGTGTTGGGGTTGCAAGGTTGCAAACATAGTCCCATATTGGAAACACATGGGAAAGATCATGAGTTTATAAGTGAAAAGATATCTCCATTGGCAATGAGGCCTTTTGGGGAGAGCCCAAGAGCAAAGTCATGAGGGCCTAGGCCCAAAGTGGACAATATCATGCTATTGTGGAGATATCTAAATTCTTTTCGATCCTACAATTGGTATCAGAGCCCGGACTGCTAGAAGGTTTAATCGCCGACTGTGCACAAGAGCTATGGTCTGATTGAGTCATGTGGGTACAATATTGACCTCGAACAAAGAAAGTGGGGGCTCCTATGTTCGGATCAAGAGGACCAGACACCAGGCAGGAAGTCCTAGTTGCGACTAGGCAAGGAAGTCCTAGTAGGTCGGGTGGACCGAGGGGCAGGAAGACCTGGTGGGTTGAGGATCGGACGTGGGAAGCCTATGGTCCTTTGTTTGAGGGGGGGATTGTTGGGGTTGCAAGGTTGCAAACATAGTCTCATATTGGAAACACATGGGAAAGATCATGGGTTTATAAGAGAAAAGATATCTCCATTGGCAATGAGGCCTTTTGGGGAGAGCCCAAGAGCAAAGTCATGAGGGCCTAGGCCCAAAGTGGACAATATCATGCTATTGTGGAGATATCTAAATTCTTTTCGATCCTACACTATGAAGCTTCCAACCATGGAATATGGATGCAGAATCTTATCACAGGGTTACAAATGATTGAGGCATTAACAGGTCATTGAGGATCAACTATGATAACAAAGTTGCAGAATTATATTCCAAGAACAATCATAGTTCATCGAAATCTAAACACATCGACATAAAGTTTTTGGTGGTTAAAGAAAGAGTTCAGAATGGTCAAATAATGATAGAGCATATAAAGATAGATTCCATGTTAGTGGATCCACTTACCAAGGGTTTGTCACCCAAGGTATTTCATCAGCATGTGCTAAATATGGGGGTTCTTCTTTTTGATGAAGTACCCATTATGTAGGAATCTATATTTTGTGTGATGCTCTATGTTCATGAACATATATTCTTTAGCTCATTGTATATACTGCAGTTTTTCTATATGTGTGCATGTTTTTTTTACTTTTCTTTGATATATGGATATCATATTTACTATTACGATTTTACATTTGGTTGTTGTGAATATGATATAAACTCTATTTGGAGTCATAAAGTCAAGTCATAATTTACCACTGCAGTTTAGCATAAAGTTTTGGTAAATATGATTTGGACCCTGGTTTGGCCATAAAGAGGACTTATGGAGAATGAGCACTTATAGATCACATTTCGTGTCATTCTTATACTACACATCCACATTTGATCTATGTCGTTAATGATATTAGTACTGTGATTACTGTTGAGCCTTGTTACATTTATAGTAGTTATGACTTCTTTAGTCTTGTACTAATTAATTTAATAGATGAGATTGTTTAAAGGGGTATTTAACCCATAAAGTTTTGCATGTTGAGCTCAACTTAGGAGTTATGTGATGTATCAAGAATCAAGTATAGCCCAAATGGGAAATTGTAGGATTAAGTCCACATGGGTGGACCGTGGACTAGATCCAATTGAGTCCACATGGGTGAACTTAATCTCCATAAGGTTGAGCTTAATCTCCATAAGGTTGAGCTCACATTTGAGTAACACACACAACTAATTGCCATTAAAATGACTAAATCCAATTAAGTGATATAATGCTTTATTGCATATAAGGAGGGCTTGGATTAAATGGATGTGGATTCAATGTGTAGATCCAAAACTCGATTCATTAATATTGATGGGTTGTTAATGATGGATGAGCTTTAAGAAGGATAGTCCCTATAGGATGGATTTAGTATATAAAAGATGAGACTCATGAATTAGGACAGGTTCTAGAGTTTCTTCAATATCTTCTCTTACTCATTAAGAGAAAGCAAAGGATTGTCATCGCCCAGCCCAGATCTTCTGGACCGCAAAAAGCGGTCCAGGGGATGGTCCCTTGATCTGGATTGGTGGGGATGAATGGTCCCCATCTATTTTGCAATAGTAGAAACTCCAACGATAAGTAAGAAATATTGACCTTTGCAATGGATTTAGGACATTCATTCATATACTTTTGTTTGAATTTGTATTGAGCTTTAGAGATGGGTAGAAATTAAATCTTGTTATAAATACATCTTTTAGTTGCCACCATACCGGCCGGCCTTACCGGCCTCTGCCACCATCAACCTCAGCAGAGAGTACATGCACGCCGTTGGCACCGACTCCTACAAGGAGATATGGTACGTGATCCGACGCCGCCATTCGAGGGAGGAGGGAGGCGATTCGGAGGAGGCGGATGCGAATCAGTCCGCGGGAACGCCGTCGTCGGACGGCTTGATTGCGCGCGTCCTTCAGCCGAACCGGACATCCATCGAGGAAGCCTTTCGCGGCGCGCCACCCAATCGCCTCTCCCGCTTCGTTTCGGATTACTTCGACAGCAGCGAGAACACCTCCTTCTTCTGCCTGTCGCTCTGCTGCCTTCTCGATCGCGCTCGCTCCATTTATGCGCCAATTGGAGAGCTGATCGATATCCTCCCCTCCGCCGATGGCCATCGCGCCTGCCTGAGTGACGCCCAGTGCGATTGGGCCTTTGGTAAACTCTTTAGTTTCGTCCAGCATGATAATCCCTTCCCGATCCTTTTTTCTGGCGATGCTCAAAGAGCAGCTGGACCGCTGCCATTACAAGGCCCGTCGGAAGCGCCGGCTGGCGCACCGCCTCACCCGAGGAATTGGCGCGTGCTTGATCTTCTCTACGGTTGGCCTCGCCATCTCTGAGTTGGTTTTATCCACTACGGCGATAGCCGTGATCATGGCTGGTCCGTTCGTCCTTATCAACGGCTGCCTTCCTACGAGGGATCTGCAGGGAGGATCGAGGCGGCAGCTACGGGATTACATGGCCCAGCTCGACGCTGCCTCTCGTGGGACGTACGTGCTCAACAATGATCTAGAGACGATCGAACGCCTAGTTGCGAGATTGCACGCGAACGTGGAGAGTGATCGGGTGCTGGTGCGGCTGGGTTTGGATATCGGAGAGGACCAGCAGTATTCAGCCGAAGAGGTTGTGCGCCAGTTTCGAAGAAATCATCCCAGTTTCCACCACCAGCTCGAGGACATGGACATCCGTGATTTACCTCCTTCATATTTGACCTAGAAGAATTGATGGGGGAGCTGGGGCTAGCGAATCACCTGTTTTTTGCCACATAGAAGGAACATATTTGCTGCTTCTTAGCCTCTGCTAACAGTACCAGGTTACTTCTTCTCAGGCAAATTGAACGACAGGCACTAACCTCTTAAAATACACTTCTGGAATTCTTCATTCTTAAATTATGCGCAACATTCTTTTGCTCTGTCAGCTTGCCGGACGTCAGGTGAGGTCATTATTGCTTCCTTTCTATCAATCTTCTATTATAGTTCTGTTCAACCCTCTTCGGAATGGAGGCTTATGTACAATTGGGGAGGGTATTAAATTGCATCGTCCTGAAATATTAGTGTTATAACTAATGTTATATTTTTACTAATAGGTGAATGAATTTGCCTGCTGGTTGTATTCATTCTTTGTTGCTTCTTTCCAATCATCTCGAGTTTATTGCAGTAAGTTCAATTAGAAAACATTCTTGCTGCTGATTCAGTCATACCATCTTCACTGAGAGGGCTTGAAAAACAATTTTATATTTACTTTACTTATTTGGAAATGTTTCTAATGTCCACTTCTATTTACCAAGAGGCTTCTGAGTCGAGATTTATTGGGGAATTAGGATGGAGGAAATGTCGGTTGTTTTCTTGTTCGGAGATGAAATGTTTATGTTGTAGGAGTTTCCCTCTTGTTTTCCTTTTCTTTTAACAAAAGGAAAAGGTTTTTCCAATTAAACTTTTCTACACTTTCTCATATGCATTGATATGAGGATTGGTGAAGGTTTAATTCCACAAACTATAATTCTTTCAATTTGAACCCACCCTATTTGAATTATTCATGATACTCATCTATAAACTATGTTAACTGCACTCAAAAAGACAACCTTTCTTGAGATGAAATGTACCTCATACCCAAATTAACATCTGCAGTATCTTATTGCCATCCCTAGGCTTGCTATCGGTGCAGAAGTAGCTAAGCTTGCAAAGAGGCAAGATATTGGTGCTTGTTCAAGCCCCTGTTTAGGTGATAGTTGCAAAGGGGGGAGGTACCCTTTTTGGCTGTGGACACGTGTGTTATGAACATTGATTTTTCTTTTATTCACTTATAAGACTGTGTATAATAATAGATCAGTCTTTAAAATTCCGTATTAACGGGAGTACTGGACGAATTTGAATAAGTGCACCTTGATTTATAGACTACTGCAATGTTATTGGAAGATTTTAAGTCAAAATGCCAAATTTCATGTGCCGTTTGTCTTGGATAATGAATCCATGTTATGAGCTGAGTCTGAGTTTGTTCACTAAACTATCAATGAGCTCTAATGGCTTTCCTAATCAAAGTGACATGTAAACTAGGGTTAAAGTTTGTTTACTAGAAGGGAAGGACTCTTTTTAAGTTTTATGAGTCAATAAATCCATGATTTAAATTTTGAACAGTTTGACTAATGTTACAGTGGAAACTTGGATATCACTATAATTATTGTATATGAAATATGAATATAACTCATGTATTTACACTCCAAAACAAATAATTAATTAATTTTGGAAATTAGAGGCTTCGAATAAGTGTTAGTCAATGTTTAACATATTGATAAACTATTAAATTGTTTGTACCGCTAACCACTGCATTCCCATTCATCCTTAAAAGGGCAAAGAATTAAAAGGACAACCTAGATTTATCAATTCTGAGAATACCCTTATTTTCAGTGTTGTTATATGAGCTACGACTAATAGCTGTTAAATGTAAAAAATTAATTGTTTTATTTTAGTCAAAATTACTATACACAATGAACTATTATATCAAAAATGTTCTTTCAAAATTATTTAAATTTTATCAAAATCGTTTTAAATAATTATAAAAGCTATTAAATTACTAAAGTCATACGTCGAGAGACAAGAACAAGATTCATCGAGCACATGGCTGAAGCACAAACAAACCTGCAATTTATGGGCTATAAAAGTGCAAAATACAGAAGGTAATCCCTCTGAGGGTTTAACATACGAGTACACAAGTTTCTTTGGGATAGCTACAAATGATGATGAAGGTGTAATTAAATAAAATACATACTATAAATCTTTTCTCTTTATATCGTTCTGTATCTCCATAAATAAATAATTCCCCCAAAAAAGAGGTAATAAAATCAACCAACAGAATGTTTGATGAACCTCCACCACGACGGAATCAGGGAAGGCATGCCTTATTGTGAAGAATTGATGTACAGATTAACTGAAATGAAGCTTGAAGAAGATGGCCCTTCTCTTGCCATTCGTCAGAGCTGAACTTGCAATTGCATGCTGTTCTTACACAAACAAACAGCTTCACCGATTCTGTGATACGAGTTTGTAGCTAGAGTAGAGAACAAAACGAGGAAAAAAGGAGCACACTGTCTTCCTATCGATGAACGACTGAAGAAACTGTTGTGTATCAGTGTGGATGTCCTGTAATATGATGCCAACGAGTGAACCGTAATCTAGGAACATTCTGATAGGGGGTCTCTCATGCTCAGTTGCAGTCTAGTCCACACTCCTCCAGAAGAGGGCCATCTGATTTTGGCAAGAATGGATCAATTCGTACCCAGAGCAACGAGAAAATTGATGCAAGGAGGATGGACCAGACGATGACGATTGTTGGTGTCCGGTTCTGGCGCCCAACGAGACCTTTGAGGAAAGGATATAGATGGACGATCACCCAGAAGGAGAAGAAGAGCTTCCCAAATAATGGCCCCCATGATTCATACCCATTGTTTATTGCATTAGAGACACCCGCTACGACGCCAATGAAGTTCACAATAAGCAAAGTTGTGGGAGGGATGAGCAGTGTGGTCCACTTGAACGTGTACAACTCGGAGAACTCTTCGTCATCACCGGCCTTTGATGTCACAGTGAAATTGGTGTCTATACCGGCAAGAACCTTTAGAAGCCCCTGAAACACAGCAAAGAGATGCGAGGAAACACCTCCAATAACCCAAAACTGTTCATTTCTCCACCAGTCATCAATGCCAACACCACTCCATCTCATTTCAAGGATACCCGTCGCGAAGATACAAATGAAAAGTGACAAGAACCAAAGACTCGCTACATTAGAGAGCTGCAATTTAGAACATACATTTGTAAGCCTCGGTAAAAAATTCAAATGTAAACAACAAAAAAAAGGGAAACAATAAGGGCAAACCTACTTCTGGAGTGATAAATTTTCCGGTGAGCAAGCAAACAGCAGGCAAGGTACAGTATGCCAACAGAGGAATCGAGGTCCAGGGATAGATAGTAGCATTGATATACGACATCCTTTCCAGCCATTTGAGCCCGCTTCCATATCCATACCATAGAGGGCAGTGCTTGCTCAAGAAAATTTCAACAGAACCAAGAGCCCACCTAAGAACCTGGTGAAGACGATCTGAAAGATTAAGAGGAGCAGAACCTTTGAATGCGGGTCTTGACGGTACACAATAGATAGACCTCCAACCATGGCAATGCATCTTGAAACCAGTCAATATATCTTCTGTCACTGAACCATAGATCCATCCAATCTGCAGCAAGGAAAAAAAAAAGTAGAGAAAACTAAGAAAGATGTCTTGACTTTAAACTATAAAAATATTCAAGACGAGATGAAGCACCTCTTTTCCCCAATCTGTCTTGTCTTCGTAACCACAGCCAATAACATGGATAGCTTCCTTCAACAAAGAAGCTGGAGTAGCACCTTTCGGTGTTCCACCGTTCTCTAGGAGAGTGGATGCAACAAACACAGGAGACTGCCCAAATTTCTTTTCTAACTTCTGCTCAGCTGTCATATTGTGTTTTTCAATCCCATTGCCTGTTAATAGATGAAATATTAGCATATGGATGTTCATAAAAAGAATATAGATATAACAACAACAATCAAGCTTTTAGTCCAAGAAGTGGCTATATGATTTCTCCTACAAGATTAGGCTCGATATAACAATAACAATCAAGCTTTTCGCCCACATTTACATGAATTTTGTCCTATTTTATTGTTATTAACCAAATCTTCTTTGGTCTCCTTCCTCTACTAATGTGGGTATTTGTCATGTTCTCACATTGCCTAAGTGCCAATACGCTGGGAATCACTCTTGAAAAGATGCAATTGAAGAAATGTCTGAGTTCTTTAAGAACTACATTCTCTCCTATTGCATGCCTCTCAATCATGTCTATGACCACTTGGTTACCAGAACTAGGAGATACTATAATATGTACCCGAAGATTGCTAAATGTAAAATTATGATATAATGTACTTAAAGGTCACGGGTTCGAATCTTGGAAACAGACTCTTGCAAAAAGCAGGGTAAAGCTGTGTATAATGGATCCTTCTTCAGGACCCCGCATAACGGGAGCTTCGTGCACTGGGATGTCCTTTTGTATTTAAAGAAATCGATTGCATAGACATCATACCTTTAGCACCTTCTTCGACACCTTCAAGAGCATATGCTGGTCCTCCAGCAATCTCAGCACTTTTCGAACCAGACCTTTTCTTTTCCTGCTTACTTTTTGCGGCCTTCTTCTTCCTGCTGCCAGTGCAACAGCAGCACCATTTAGGCAAACAGTTGCAAGTCCTATTTGGAGGCTTCTTTTTCTTTGGAGCATCAGTTCCATATAGTGATTGTCTTCTAAAAGCGCATCCTGTGCCAACATAAATAGGTCCTTGAATCCCATCCAAACCTTTCATATTGATCTGCAGCATCATGTCTTTGTTTTAGTTCTCAAAGCATGTGAATACATAAACTTTTAGTTACAGATGTATGATGAATACTCAAAGGGAACTGCAGATGCCAACACTTACATCAAAAAACACAATGTTCCGATTAGCATATCGATCGTGTCGATCAATGCCATCGAACCTCTGGGGGAACTGCACATAGCACACTCTTTTTCCCACAAGTGGATCCATCATAAAACACATTGCTTCTCGTACTGCCTTGCAATTGTTGAAGTAATGATCACAATCGACATTCAGCAGATAAGGTGCATTTGTAAGTACAGCAGAGACTCGGACCTGCCAAATGCATTACAGGAAATGAGCAAACCTGCAGCGATTTCGATATTCAAGTAGGCACTCGAAAGAACAACTGGTTGCTTACCAAAGCATTCATGGCTCCAGCCTTTTTATGGTGATTGAAACCAGGTCTTTTTTCTCTTGAGACATAAACCAAGCGTGGAAGTTCATTCCCATCGACATCATGCCCACCACTTTGACCCAAGAAGACCTTAAAGATATACGATTGTCAGCAAAAAATGGAATTTGAATTTGCAAAACAGAGAAGCCTATTACCAACAACAACAAAAAGAAATAAGAAATGATAGAAGAAAGCACAAGATTTACCTGAATCATGCCTGGATGGTCACGGACATTGTTTCCAGGCCATGGTGTTCCATCCTGCATTGTCCACCCTTCTTCAGGTGCCTTTTGTGCTTTTGCAACCAGGGCATTTATTCGTACCTTAAATTCCTCATATTCTCTCTGAAAACAGAAGTAATTTCAGTAACACAAATTTTATACACACATTGCCAGTGATATTCATAGCTATTTTTGTACCTTCATTGCTCTTCTCTCCTTTACGAATGAAGGATGGACCTTATCCTTCAGATAATCGATCTTTTGTTGAAAATACCACTCAGGTGCACGAGGCTCTATATTGAATTTCTTACAAAATGGAACCCATTTCTTTGCAAACTCAGATGTTTCTGACAATGCTTCAAATGTCAGCATAGCGGCACCATCATCTGAGACATAGCAGGATACTTTTTCCACTGGGTAGTCCACAGCGAGGATCGAGAGAACAGTGTTTGCAGTGATTAAAGGGGGTTCCTTCATAGGATCGACTGTACTCACAAATACATCGATTGGAGCTAATTGAGAAGGTTGCCCTTCTTTTTCATACCTAAAAATATGAATGAACAATTAGGCACAAATTGACTATGCTAACAATGAGATTTCATGGTGACAGCATGAATCACCTTAACGATAATCTATCAAGATAAGTTTCCCTTTCTATTGGAAGCCACTTGGGAAACTGATCGAGAATCCAAGAAAGGGCAAACCAGATTTCACAGATGACTGATATGAGCCACAATGGATATGCATCTTTTGCAGGGTTTGTAACCCGGTAATGGAAGAAAAACCCAGCAACTACAAGTCGAATTAAGATGATCATTCTGTATGGATTTATTTTACTAGAAGGGATCGGTAGCTTTCGTGACAATGGTTGCCTAGCTTCATCCATTCTACAAAGATAAAATGAAGCAAACAATTTTAGGAAGTTTTTAGAATGTGATTCTCAAAGATTTTAGGAGTTTAGCAGGCATTGGAGCTTACAATGGTAAATCAGACTCATCATCATGATTATCCCATCCTTTATTGCCGCCATTGCTCCTCGTCATATGCAATTTCTCTTGCTTTTGCTTCCAACTCTCCATCCGCTCCTTCCATGCCACACTCCCATATCCATAAGCCGCAAGATCCTTCGAAGGGTCCATCGATCTAGGGTGCACTGTGATGAAATTGCTTTGTTAACAATTTAATTTGTACAAGAAGATCCGATGAGCTAGATATCATGCTAGAATATCCTAGAGGTAGTGCAAATACCTGGAAGATTGTGATCTGGAAAGGGCAGAGGATGAATCCTTTTCCCTCCACCACCCATGAAAGAAGGAACAAGGGCATGCTGCTCAGGAGGAATGTCATCGACCTGTATAACAAATATTGGAATTCATTCAACAGAACTGAAGTGTATAACCAGAGCAATGTCTGATTCGATGATACCATCTCTCCATTGGTGAGAAGTGGGACTTGGGGCATAGGATGAACCATATAAGGGTTGTTTATGTCACCATGTCGACCATAGCTCATGTGGCCATGCAACATGGCCTCCGCCATGTACTGTGAGTCATGGTCATCACCCCATTCAAATTCATGTTCAAGATCATCGACATCATCCTCTTCTTCATCTCCAGGCACACGAGGGCACCCTGAAAGTACAAGCGCACTGAATACAACAATCTGATGCAAGTAGGATTCAGATGGAGAGATATACGACTACAAGGGAATTAAAGGATGAAACCATAGTGGAATTCAATACAACAATGATCATCAACACTAGGGCTTAGTATTAGGACTTGGGGCCAGAGGCAGATATCTAGTGACAGGGAACTTTTCATGCGTTTGATATAATGTCAAATTAAAAGAGAAAAGTTCAGGTAGATCTGGAAAAAAAAAAGTAGCAGGGAGGAGAATTAGGGTTTTCTTTCTTTATTTACCTTTGAGCCGCTTGAACCTTGTTTTGCATTGAGGGCAGACTTGGTTTCCCTCCCGGCGTTCGTACTCATAGCAAATCCTGCAAATGGGGAACGCGCACTCATTGCAAGCGACGAAGAGATCGCCGTCGACGGTGAGGCCGACGTCGTCGCCACAGATCTGGCAGACCTGCCCGCTCAACTGTTGCAGCGGCCTCGGCTGCAAGCCAAAAATAAAAATAAATCGAACAAAAGTCAGATCTTTATGAAAGAAACCGATAAGTCAATTAAAAAGCAGCAGAAGCAGAAATTACCCCCGATTCCCCATCACGGCGGATGACAACGAGCTCGTTCCGGTTGTGCGACCCGGCGACCAGCCCGGCGCTCGCCTCCATGCGCCGGCAAGAGATATTACTTCAAATCACGGGATAGAAGCAAAAAAAAAGACGGCAACTTTATTCAAATCAAGGCTACTGCGGCGTCATTAGAGCACCATGGTCGCATCCCTATGCTTTTTTTCTCCAGGAAGACTCGGCACTCTCAGAGCCCGCAGCAGAGGAGGCGAAGCTGCTCTTTATCTCCTCTCTCTCCTTCTCGGATTCACACACTCAATCTCTGTCTTTCGCTAAAGCAATGTGATGCCAGCGAGACGCCTTCCAACCCAACCCTCTCCCCTTCTCTCAATCCCACCACTACTTATTATTCTTTGCTTCTTACTTGCACTGCACCAACCGGATCAGTAAAAACCATAAAGGAACAGGCGAACGGGGGGCAAAAAAGAAGATGACTTTGAAGTTGAAGAGGAAGAAACAAAGTAAAATAAAATAAAAAAACGGATCGATCAACGGCAATAAATAAATGGCGAGCGGAAGAACGACCGACACGGTGGCGAAGGCGACATCTGAGCTGTCTTGTGATCCAACACTGGAAGCCAACCAGGAAAGGCAGCTCGATCAATCGGCGACACCCAACACTGCAAACCAATGGATCGCTCCGATGTGGCAGCTTCCCTGATCGCCCGCCGAGTGCCCGATGTCGGTGTGGCCCGTGTATAACGCCGCCGTTCTTGCCAGGAAGCATCTGTTAACAGTGAAATGCAACGTTTAATAAATGCATAAAAATAACTTTTTTACGAAATAAAAAGGGGAAATTGGCGCGGACATTAAACGAATAATTGTAATGAAGCTGTTTCGAGGTGTCCGCCGACACAGCTGAGCTGGAAGCACGGAGCAAAGAACATGGCGCTGTCTTACAGGCGTTACAGCTAATGCATCGAAGTGTTGGTGGACTCAGGAAAGAGAGAAGAATGCGCCAGGGGACAAATAACTCTGGAAGGCATTTATCTTCAGGCTTGAATTTACTTTTTTTTTAAAAAAAAAATCCTTTTTTATCAATGTTTTATCGATATTTATGAAGATGAATAGCATCTTGATCTAATTCACAGGTGTAAATAATTGTTTTAAAAAAAATAGTATTTTTTTGTTAAACAAAAATACACTAGTTTGGTTCTATTGTACATTTTTCTAGTGCATGAACGTCAATTGTCATTCTCGGTCTTTACCAATTAATAATTAATTTTATTAAAAAAAAATACACTAATACAGTACGTTGTAAGTAGATTTATAGGTGGCGTGACGGTTAAAATCAAAATGAGATAATAAGTCAAACTTAAGATGAAGTGGTAGTCAGAATCAGAGAAACATGTCATTCTTACTAAGGCTTAGCCCTTCACTCACAGCACTAAAGTCTTCAATATGAATTCGGTCGACCAAAGAATTGATCGGATCCGAAGGACCTAGTGCTCTACTTATAGTGAGACATAACAGGTCAGCCCAAAGGCCAACTGGGCTTATCTAAATTTAGAGGACAACTCGGTATTTGTTAAGTCACACACCATATAATCAGTCGGCCCCTAACCTAGTCAGACTTAAAAAAACTTATCGCTACGCTCAATGTCAAGGCACAAGTTAAACCCGAACAATCGTAACGTCGATCAAGCATATGAGGTATGGGCATATAAGGTAATGTTCCCCACTGCTATAGTATAACTCAATATATAATTGTTCGACCCAATAGTCGGTCGGACCTATGGATCTTAGTTCATTTCTTATGTGTCAGTCTGCCTATATATAGATTTCCACTACTAATGAACTCAAAAATTCATCAGCTACCAATGAATCCTACTCAAGTTAATATAACCTAGCCTTAGATGCCAAAGATATTAATGGTTCATTTCCGAAGGTTGCTTTCTCTTAAAATTAGAAGATGTGTTACTAATTTTCATTTGTTGTATCGTGAGAGTTATTGGATTTATAAATTGTCAACCAACGTACCAGAACAGATAACTTCCCTCTTTTTCTTAATAACAACTTTGTTATTAAAAGAGGCAGAATATCAAGTTCTTTGAATAGTTTAGAAACTGGAAACTAGTTCTTTCTAAACTTGGTGCGTAAAGACAATTACTCAAAAATCCATGTTTTATTCTTATCAAAAGATAAACATCTCCCACTGCAACAACTACCATTTTTACAGTAGTGCCCATGTGGACGGTGTTTTAATTTCATTTAGTTGCCGGGTTTCCTGGAACCCTGCAATGAATTGCGGACATGATTGATGGCATCTGTATCTACACTCCAGGTTCTGGTAGATAACACCACTAAACATGTTTCAACTAATGAATTAAATATACCTATATTGTTCTTAGTTCTAAGAAGACAGTCTACCTTAATGTCCAAGTACTATTTCCAATCATTACAATTGGGACTACTAAGTCTTTTCTATAGTATGACTATTAGGGATTGACAAACATTTTAAATCCTAAGAATTACAAAAATATTTGGTCAAGATCAACTCCTTAAAATTTCCATGAATTTTGTGTATACAAAATCGAAGAGGAGATTTTATTCATTAATTTTATTATCTCGTCAACTTTACTTTATGACGAATAAAATTAATAGTTGATCTGTCTTTGATCAAATATTTGGTCAAAAACTTTTGAATTTAAAAAATATTGATTCCTCAAACAATATTATTTAAATTCACCAACACCTCAAACACCGTGAATTTTGCATGTCACGTTAGTGTGGACGTATACAAATTCAACATTTGTAAAAGGAGGGTTTTAACCCATTAATTTTATTATCTTGTCAACCTAACTTTTTGACAAATAAAATTAATAGTTGGTATCATTTGGTCACACAAATAATAGCAGTGACTCCGATGGGGAGGATACTATTAGATGTGTCTAAGTGTATACCATTACTTGACACTAAGTCCATTAATAAGATTATGCGCCTTCCGTTGGGGAAGATCACACGCTCTTAATTAACTTCCTATAGTCATCCAAAAATGGAAGTCTTTCTAGTGATCCACAAACAAGCTCATCCGATATGGAGGAAGGCACTCGAGCCAGCAAGCTTGTTTGCATCACTTACAAACCAGTAATGGAGACCATGGGATTTACTTAAAAATCCCTCTCCCACTTAGTTATTTATAAATGAGGAATTTTAACTATGCTAGCCTACTAAATATGTAAACTAACATGCACACACAACACAATATAAAAGCAATAAATAGAAAATCTAATTTTCAACTATTATGGCTTTTATCTCTTGTTGTCCTCCGTGTGTTGTCATCCCAAGCTGCTGCCATATTTGGCCACTGCCACCGGGTCTAGCTGTCGCATCCATCTTGCTCCTAGTTCCGCTGCGCCTCTGGTCCTTAGAAGGTTCCACGCTTTGCAAGATTCGATCCGCGACATAAATAAAATTTTACATTTTGATCCTATATTCCTCGAAGGAATGTACATGTAAACTAGATCGAACATAAAATAAAATTTACATCCATCGATCCTATATTCCATAAAAGGAATGTACATGTAACTAGATCAAAAAATAAAATCCTAATAAAACTAAATACAGCTCCTGCTGTATTTTATAATACAATCATGCACACACAATAAAATGCCCTTGACATGTCCAAGGGTCCAATCACACATAATAACTATAAGCCATAATAGTTGGATCCTCGTCCACAAAGTTAGCACATCCTACTATTAACCCGCCTAAATTATGTATGACATGCATAATTAAACTAATACCAAATACACGAGGCAAAACCCTAGCTCTGATACCAATTGTTGGTTGCTACTCGGAAAACCTAGAGGTTCCACTGTGCAAAAATTTTGTACAAAGGTCTGAACCTTTTCCTAGCTACCATGTGTTCTTTTAAATTAAATTTTGGATCGCCTGCGGAACTTAACACGTTTGATCCAAAACTTAATCTATTCGTTCTTTTAGGTTTTGGCTTGGGTCTCCTGCGGAACTTAACACGTTCGACCCAAATCACCTTAAGTTATTAATTCCATTAAATATTAATTTCCATAATTGGTTCCCAGTACTGACGTGGCGAGGCACATGGCCTTCTTGGATATGGGAGCAACCACCACCGACTAGACAAAACCTTTTATGGAAAGCTAATATTTAATTTCCTAAAATAACTTTAGGTTAACCGAAAAGAACAATCAAATCACAAGGGAAAGAAAAACAAAAGAACACTATATCGAAAACAAATTCGAAACTCTAGAATCGTATGCCTCTTGTATTTAGTATTATTTCCAAAAATAACTAGTATGATGCGGAAACAAAAATTACTAGTTATACCTTTTAGAAAGACCTCTTGATCTTCTACCGTATTCCTCTTCTAACCTCGGACATTGTGTGAGCAACGATCTTCCGAGATGAGAACCACCAAGCACCTTCTTCTTCCTTACAAGTTTCGGCCATCAAAACTTCTCCTAGGATCAAGAGGTTCGGCCACCACCACCATGCTCCAAGGGATGCTAGAAAAGAGGCTTCTCCTTCTTCTCCTTCTTAGATCCGGCCACCAAAGCTATCTCCACCATGAGAAGGTTTCGGCCACACAAAGGAGAGGAGAGGAAAGAAAGGGCCGGCCACACCCAAGGAGAAAAGAGAGGAAAAATAGAATAGAGTCGTTAGCCTTGAAGCCTCCTCTACCCCCTCTTTTATAATCCTTGGTCTTGGCAAATAAGGAAAATTTAATAAAAACTTCCTTAATTCTTTTTCCATTGAAAAGGAAAATTTATTTAATTAAAATAATTTTCTCTTTTCAAATTATAATGGCCATGTTAGAGTGTATACTAAAAGCCTAGCTTTTGGTATAAACATTTATCTAGAAATAAGAATCACATTGGTCAAATATCTACATTTATGATAAATGTAGTTGTTCAATTAATTTATATTGTAGATAACATGGTGTGTGGTGTCACACATAGAGGATCATGTTATCAGTACCTTATAAATTATAAACAGTAGCTCACGACCATAAATGGAAAGGAACAAACCATTGGAAGGTCGTAGTGTAATTAGGTATTAGTTTATCTTAACTATATAATTACACTAATACACTTAGAGTGTATTGAGTAGGACCATTAGAGGTCGTTTCTTTTATACTGACTTTATAAAGAAACAAAGACCTCAGTTATTATGGAAGTGTGTGCTCTTAATCCTAATATAATAACGAGCACATATATTTGATATTTATTTCTTTAATTTATCAATGGGTGAGATTTAGTTCGATGAATCAATAAGCCCGATAAGTTGGGAAATGATATCACTTATAGTGTGTGTTGTTGATTATAGAAAGAAACTGTGTCCTAGTGATCTAGGTTGAGAATGTCCCCAAGAGGAGCTCATAAGGATTGTCATGTTAAACCCTGCAGGTGGACTTAGTCCGACATGACGATGAAGTTGAGTGGTACTACTCTTGGAGCTAGATATTAATTAAGTGAGTTGTCAATAACTTACTTAATTAGTGGACATTTGTTATCTTAAACACAGGGAGACTAACACACTCATAATAAGAAGGAGCCCAAAATGTAATTTGGGATTGGTGCGGTAGTTCAATAATAGTTCTTTAGTGGAATGAATTATTATTGATGAAATTAAGTTGTGTGTTCGGGGCGAACACGGGATGCTTAATTTCATCGGGAGACCAAAACTAATTCCTCCTCTCGGTCCCTATCGTAGCCTCTAGTATATAGAGATTTATACCCACCGCATACCCACCTTCTTACCCATCCAATGGGGCCGGCCAAGCTAGCTTGGAACCCAAGCTAGGGCCGGCCAAGATCAAGTGGATGAGTCATGTAGGTGGCCGGCCAAAGCTTGGGTCCCAAGCTTAGGTGGCCGGCCACTAGAATATTAAAAAGGATTTTTATTAAAATTATTTCTTATGTGGATATCATGATTTTAAAAGAGAGTTTAAAAATTAAAAATTTCCTTTTATAGTTTTCTACAAAAGATTAAGAGAAGAGATTAATCTCTTTCCTTATTTGTAGTTTAAAAGGATGGTTTTAATTTTTGGTAAAAACTTTCCTTATTTGTAAATCATCTACATGTTTAAAAGAGAGTTTAAAATTTGAAATCTTTCCTTATTTGTTGATTAAAGGAGGATTTTAAATTTTAAGAAAACTTTCCCTTTTAACCATGTTCATGATTTAAAAGAAAAGTTTAAAAATTAATAATTCTCTTTTATTAGTTTCTACAAAAGATTGAGAAAAGATTTGATATCTTTCCTTATTTGTAGATTAAAAGAGATTTTAATTTTTAGAGATAACTTTCTTTTTATCCACATGTTTAAAAGAAAGATTTTAATTTATTAAATTTCCTTTTTATAAACCAATCATGAAGGGATTAAATTATTGGAGAAATTTTATAAATTTCTGGAGACAAATTAGGAAGTTTTAATTAATTAAAACTCTCCTTGTTTGTAGCTTTGGTGTGGCCGGCCATGTAAATTGAGAAAAGGAAAATTGTTTTTAATTAAATAAAATTTTCCTTTTCATGACAAAAGAATTAAGGAAGTTTTTAATTAAATTTCCTTATTTGCCAAGACCAAGGATTATAAAAGAGGGGGTAGAGAAGGCTTCATGGTGAACAACCTCTATTATTTTCTCCCTCTTTTCTTCCTTGGTGTGGCCGGCCTCCTTCCTTTCTCTTCTCTCCATCTTGTGGCCGGACCTCTCTTCCTCATTGAAGATCAAGTGGTGGCCGGATTTTAGCTTGGAGAAGAAGGAGAGAAAGCTTACATCCCTTGGAGCTTGATTGGTGGAAAAAGATCTTCATCTCTTGGAAGCATAGTGCTTGGCCGAAACTTGAAGAAAGGAGAAGAAGGTGCTTTGGTGGTTTCTCATTTCGGAAGATCGTTGCCCACACAACGTCCGAGGTTAGAAGAGGAATACGGTAGAAGATCAAGAGGTCTTTCTAAAAGGTATAACTAGTAATTTTTCTTTCCGCATCATACTAGTTATTTTTGGAAATAATACCAAATACAAGAGGCATGCGATTCTAGTATTTCGAATATGTTTTTCGATGTTGTGTTCTTTTGTTTTCTTTTTCCTTGTGATTTGATTGTTCTTTTCGGTTAACCTAAAGTTATTTTAGGAAATTAAATATTAGCTTTCCATAAGAGGTTTTGTCTAGTCGGTGGTGGTTGCTCCCATATCCAAGAAGGTCATGTGCCTCGCCACGTCAATACTGGGAACCAATTATGGAAATTAATATTTAATGGAATTAATAACTTAAGGTGATTTGGGTTGAACGTGTTAAGTTCCGCAGGAGACCCAAGTCAAAACCTAAAAGAACGAATAGATTAAGTTTTGGATCAAACGTGTTAAGTTCATAGCGCAATTGAATTTAATATCACAAGGTAGCTCGAGGAAGGTTCAGACCTTTGTACAAAATTTTTGTACAGTGGAACCTCTAGGTTTTCCGAGTAGCAACCAACAATTGGTATCAGAGCTAGGGTTTTGCCTCTGTGTATTTGGTATTAGTTTAATTATGCACATGTCATACATAATTTAGGCAGGTTAATAGTAGGATGTGCTAACTTTGTGGATGCAGGATCCAACTATTATGGCTTATAGTTATTATGTGTGTGATTGGACCCTTGGACATGTCAAGGGCATTTTATTGTGTGTGCATGATTGTATTATAAAATACAGCAGGAGCTGTATTTAGTTTTATTAGGATTTTATTTTTGATCTAGATACATGTACATTCCTTTTATGGAATATAGGATCAAAATGTAAAATTCTATTTATGTCACGGATCTAATCTTGCAAAGCGTGGAACCTTCTAAGGACCAGAGGCGCAATGGATGCGACAGCTAGACCCGGTAGCGGTGGCCAAATATGGCAGCAGCTTGGGATGACAACACACGGAGGACAACTAGAGATAAAAGTCATAATAGTTGAAAATTAGATTTTCTATTTATTGCTTTTATATTGTGCTGTGTGTGCATGTTGGTTTACATATTTAGTAGGCTAGCATAGTTAAAATTCCTCATTTATAAATAACTAAGTGGGAGAGAGATTTTTAAGTAAATCCCATGGTCTCCATTACTGGTTTGTAAGTGATGCAAACAAGCTTGCGCGTTGGCTCTGAGTGCCTTCCTCCATAATGGATGAGCTTGTTTGTGGATCACTAGAACAGACTTCCATTTTTGGATGACTATAGGAAGTTAATTAAGAGCGTGTGATCTTCCCCAACGGAAGGGGCATAATCTTATTAATGGACTTAGTGTCAAGTAATGGTATACACTTAGACACATCTAATAGTATCCTCCCCATCGGAGTCACTGTTATTATTTGTGTGACCAAATGAAACCAACTATTAATTTGTCATAAAACTAGGTTGACAAGATAATAAAATTAAAGGGTTAAAACCCCTCTTACAAATGATTGATTTTGTATACGTCCACACTAACGTGGCATACAAAATTAACGGTGTTTGAGATAATTTTATTTGTCATAAAGATACGTTGACAAGATAGTTAATGGGTAAAACCCTCCTTTTACAAATGTTGAATTTGTATCGTCCACACTAACGTGGCATGCAAAATTCACGGTGTTTGAGGTGTTGGTAAATTTAAATAATATTGTTTGAGGAATCAATGTTATTTTAAATTCAAAGAGTTTTGACCAAATATTTGATCAAAGACAGATCAACTATTAATTTTATTTGTCATAAAGTAAAGTTGACGAGATAATAAAATTAATGAATAAAATCTCCTCTTCGATTTTGTATACAAAATTCATGGAGATTTTAAGGAGTTGATCTTGACCAAATGTTTTTGTGATTCTTAGGATGTTTGTCAATCCCTAGTAGTCATACTATAGAAAAAGACTTAGTAGTCCCAATTGTAATGATTGGAAATAGGACTTGGACATTAAGGTAGACTGTCTTCTTAGAACTAAGAACAATTTAGGTGTATTTAATTCATTAGTTGAAACATGTCTAGTGGTGTTATCTACCAGAACCTGGAGTGTAGATACAAGATACCATTAATCATGTCTGCAATTCATTGCAGGGTTCCAGGAAACCCGACAACTAAATGAAAGGTAAATCACCGTCCACATGGGCACTACTGTAATAGTGGTAACTGTTGCAGTGGAAGATGTTTATCCTTTGATAAGAATAAAATATGGATTTTTAGTAATTGTCTTTACGTACCAAGTTTAGAAAGAACCTGATTTCAGTTTCTAAACTATTATAGATATTACGTCTATTTTGATAACAAAGGAGCCTTTGTCCCTCTTAGGTTCTTACTTTAACGTTCCCTTTGTCCTATCTTTGGTGTGTAGAGAAGAAGGAGCCTTTTTTTCTCCAGTTCGAAGTCTTCTCCCAGTCAACAGCAAAGTCACCTACCCAACGTGTCATCTTCATCACTTTCAAACAGGATCAAATTTGGCACCGTCTGTGAGAACTTTCGCATAAATCTGAAACGAAGAGATGGAAAAAAGCTAGACGACTCGTAACTGTCAATCTATCACAAGAAGATCTGGAGTTACTCATAGCTACATGAGTCCAGAAATGGCGCAACAACAACAAGTAGCAATGGAGCATCCTTTGCCTAGCGATCCGGCCCTATCGGTGATATGGCCACATGTTGAGCAAAGGACACAGGTGGAGGGGCCAACTAGGTTTCATCGAGCTCCTACTCCCCTAATTGGTTTCATACAAGCACCCACGCGGCCAGTTAACTTGTCGCCTGTGCTACCTTTATCAATTGCTTATCACTGGGCATTATTCTGCACACCATTTAACGAGGCGGGCTCACCAGAGAGGCCCTAAGTTTCATCCTTTAGAGATGCACCCACGCAGAATTTGCGTAAGGGGAAGCCCTAATGGCCAACGGCTCCCCTAAGCAGGTAAGCATGTCATTCTCTCATAAAATATTAGAGGACAAGTTGTCAAACCATTTATAACCCTGGACGGTCAGAGAATATGGAGGGGCAACAAACCTAGAAGATCACCTCTTCAAGTTCGAAAATGTCGCCACCCTCTATTAGTATACGGATGACGTAAAATACCAAATGTTCCTCACTACACTCTCAAGCTCAGCACAAAGATAGTTCAATTGACTCCCATGTTGGTGCAACATCCCTCAGGTCAAGGTTGACCTGGTTGACCAAGCTGAGTCTTGGTTTGAGTTTAGATGTTTGACAATAAGAAATTGATTGAAGAAAAGTCAAGTAGGTCAAGGTTGACCGGATACTTGACTGGGAAGTCCTAACTGGGATGTTAGGTAGAATGGAAGTCCTAGTGAGTGAAGCCAGGCAGAAGGAAAGTCCTAGTGAGTGAAGCTAGGCAGATTGAAAACCCTAGTGAGTGAAGCTAGGTGAAAGTCCTGGTGAGTGAAGTCAGGCAAGGGAAAATCCAGATGGATCAAGGATGATCGGACATCTGGTGTTGGGAAGTCCAAGTAGGTCAAAGGATTGACTGGATACTTGGCACGAGGAAATACAGATAGGTCAAAGGGATTGACCAGACATCTGATGGAAGTCCAAGTAGGTCAAGGGAGTGACCAGATACTTGGCATGAATAGAAAAGTCCAAGTGGGTCAAAGGGATTGACCAGACACTTGGTGGGAAGTCCTAGCAGGTCAAAGGAGTGACCAGATGCTAGGCATGATGTACCAATAGGTCAAGGTTGACCGGATGTTGGTTTGAGAGGCTTGAGACTTGGTTTTGGGCAAAACCAAGTGTTGGATCGATCAGTGGATCAATCCAGGAGCTGGATCGATCAGTGGATCGATCCAGGCCTTTTCTAGCGAACAGAGAGCCTCTGGATCGATCCGTGGATCGATCCAGATGTCCCAATCGATCAGTGGATCGATTGGGACGCTGCTGCTTCGCGCGATAAGCGCTGGATCGATCCGTGGATCGATCCAAGCATTTTTCCAGAGCACAGAGGCGCTCTGGATCGATCCGTGGATCGATCCAAAGCCTCCCCGATCGATTGGGAACATTCGAATCGATCGGGATCCGACCGTTGGCGTCGATAAAGGCCGCAGGCGCACGATTCCTTCGGCATCTCTTCATCGATTCACTCCAGATCTCTCGCCAGCTCCTCCACAGCACTCACAAAGCTCAGATCGCCAGTTCTTGAAGGATCTTGGAAGTTCTCCAAGTCAAGAGGCAGATCAAAGCCAAGAAGAGAAGCTAGGGTTAGGGTTTATACTCATTGTAAGCTTGTAAGCTTGTATTTTTTGTATCCTTTCCCTCTCTTCTTGTATTGAGTCTTGTAGGGCTTCTCCGCCCTTGGTAGTTACCATAAAGGAGAGTTTTATTAGTGGAGGGTGTGTGTGTTGGTGTGGATCCTTGGATTAGTCACCTCTTGTGAGGTGGATACCAAGTAAACCAATCGTGTTAGCGTTGTGTGATTGTTTGTGTATTTTCCGCTGCCATATCTTTGAAGAAACAAGCAACGCCGAGCACCGAGCGAACGCGACGAGTTATTCACCCCCCCCCCCCTCTAGCTACTTTTGGTCCTAACAAGTGGTATCAGAGCAAGGCCGCTCTTCACCGGAATCATCGCCGGAAGGGTCAAGCATAACAAGAAAAGCTAGAGGGTGAAGAAGTTGAAGCAAATTCAATAAAAGTCAAAGATTTCAAGAAGCTCAACTTCAAGATGCAATTCCAAGATGGACTTGGATTTGACACAAGGGTGGCTCCACCGTACACTTCCACGAGCTTCAAACTTTCTTATGATGGAAATAGAGCAATGGTTTGCTCTAATGGAAGGATTTGAAGCTCCAACAAACTCCAAGGGCAAGCTTCTCAAGAAAAGTAAATGGAGCTCAGAGCAAATTCAAAGGTGCAAGGCAAATGACAAAGTGACCAAGCTTTTGGTCAATTTATTGCCAAGCACCATCCTTTGCAAAATTGGAGAATTTGAAGATGCAAAGGAATTATGGAGCAAATTGGCCAAGCTTCATGAAGAGATCCCCTCCACTGTACAAGAGCAAGAAGTATCCAGAGAGGGTGACTCTTTGGAGCAAGACCAAGAGGAGGACTCCGAGGTTGAGAGATGCTCAACCTCCAAAGAAGAGGAAATCCAAGAAGCTTCATCCTCAAGGGAATGCAACGAAGGGAACAAGGAGGGAGCATACTCCTTGTTTCATATTCAAGATGATGAAGCCTCCACCTCTAGGATTGAGGGGGAGCAATCCTTGGTGACGCCGGATCAAGAAGAAGGAGAAGCTTCTACATCCGGGTCAAGAGACGAAGAGGAGGAAGAAGATTCTACCTCCACAAGTCAAGAAAAATCAAATGGAGGAGAATCAAGGTCCGATCAAGAGGAAGCTTCTACCTCCGGATCCAAAGGAAAAGATGTCACCCCTACAAGCAAAGGTATAAATATTTCAATTAATAATAAAAATCATATTATATGCTTTGAGTGTAGGGAACATGGGCACTACAAGAGCAAGTGCCCTAAATTGGCCAAGAAGAAGGTCCAAGTGGCACAAAAGGGCAAGGTGAAGCCCAAGGAGACCACCCCCGGGACAAAGAAGAGCAAAGAGCACATTGTGTGCTTCTTGTGTCAACAAAAAGGGCATTATCGAAGTCAATGCCTCACGGGGAAGAAGATGGTCAAGGCTCAAGGAGGCATTAGTAAAGGGGGAGCCTCCAAGGTAAAGAAGAAGGTAACATTCATTGAGTCTACTCCTTTACATTATGGTAAAAAGCATGATAGTTTTAATTTTTATCATTTTAATGCGATTTACCATAAGAATAGGAAGCATGAGGGCTTTAAGGAAAAGCATGTGGCCCTACATGCCAAAACTACCCAACCTAAGGTTAGGAAGGTAGATGGACACTTGGGAAAGAACACTAAGGATAATAGATACAAGCCCAAAAACAAAAATGCTCATGGGTGTAATGAAAAATCAAAATCTAAGGATTTAATGATAGAAAATCAAGTCTTGAGATCAAGACTTGATAAAATGGAAAAGACCCTAAAAAGGATGGAAAATATCCTAAAAGGTCAAAATGAGCATAACCTAGGTTTAGGGGTACAAAAGCCATCAAATGGCCATAGAGGTTTGGGATACAAACCCAAAGCAAAAAAGGATGTGCCTAGTTATCATAGGGTTCCATATAGCTATGGAACAAACCCTAAGTCTAGAGGTCAAGTCAAAGATACAAGGGAAGATATCCCTAGAAGTATCTTTGCAACCAAAGTGACTAAGACTTCTAAGAAGTCTAAGAAAGTCACTAACAAAGTCACAAGGGAGGCTATCCCTAGAGTTGACCTAGAAAATGTGACCAAGGCTTCTAAGAAGCCCAACAAGGTCACTAGGAAGGTATCTAGGGAAGTTATTCCTAGTGAGTACCTAGAGCATCCAAGGAGCACCAATAGGTGTTGGGTTCCTAGGAGCATTTTCTCTACCTCATAAATGGGTTAGAGAGTGTCAACTCTGATTAGAAGGGTAGTTAACCCAACTTTGAGGAAATTGACACTCAAGGAGCATTTTCAAGGTTTTGTTAACCTTTGAAAATGAAATGGAATTATTATTTACTCCTTGAAAGAGTAAAATGTGCCTAATGGTGGAAGAATTGATTTTAATCTTAAATGGCACATATTGGGAAATTCATAAGAACTACCAAGTTGGGATTTTGGTATGTTCTTAGGAAATTTAAGGCGATCCGGGCCTTAATTTAAAGGTGCTACTCTTGTGGAAAAATGTAATATGCCAACATTTGAGGAATGCTTATTTTCAATTGGCATGCATTAATTAAGGGAATTAGAAATGCCAATTTAGGCTTTGGCATTTTCATGAAGCACTTTAGGGCAATCTAGGTTTAAGTTGTAAGTTTAGCTAAGATTTTAAGGATACTTAGATAGTTAATCTAGGTATATTTTATTTATGCTAAATCTTGCCATGATTGTTTGCCCATCATATGCCATGACATCATGTCTATTTTTGCATTCATGTTTTATTATGCAAAATCCAAAAATACCATGTCATGACATTCATACATCATGTAGTTATAGGAATCTTTCTTTTGAAAGTTATTTTATTTTGATGTATGCCATAACATTATCATGCATTAGTTTAATTCCTTGTAATTAAGGACAAATGACATTTAACAACACTTATTAACAAGTGACATCCTATGTGGATGTCTAATATCTTTAAAATGCCTAGATAGATATGCATAATCCCTAGATTAGGGCAAAAACCAAAATCTACATCTCACAAAGACTATAAGGTGACTTGTATGTGCTTTAGTGCACATTAGATACAAGTGAGATGTTAGGATGATGAACAAAGCTCAAGATGTTGATTGAGTGCATTCTTTTGAGTTTTAGGTTCATCAAAACACATAGTTATGTGTTTTCCCATCATTGGGAAAGCTAATGTACAAGTCATGTGCATTATGCCCAAGGAACATGATGGGATATTAGTTTTGAAAATGTTTTTAAAATGCTTTTGGAAAACCATGGCGAAGGCTATCTTTTGATAGTAATCACCATTGAATAGTTAGACACAAACTTGAAGAAAACGCTAAAGTTTTAGCAAGTTTTCAAGCTTGTGTCAATCTTTGAAAATATGATGTATTTTCATAGAAAATTATTTTTCCATGATTAAGTATGCCCTAAATAATGTCTACACGAAATTTTATGATTTTTGGATTTTTGTAGAATTTTCTAGGGGTTTCTGAAGTTGACTGAAATGGAATTTCAGCAACTATCAGAGCTTCGATCGATCCATGGATCGATTGGAGTGCCTGAATCGATCCGTGGATCGATTCAGAAGGCAAGTCTCCCGCGAGCAGAAGCTCGCTGGATCGATCAGCCGATCGATCCAGATAGTCTGAATCGATCAGTTGATCGATTCAGAAAGGTTCAATCGATTGGAACCCAACTCCAATCGATCCAAGTTGCTGATTTTGGCTGGGAAGGCATGATTTCAGCATCTTTGAACCTCTTTGAGTCTAGGTAACCATTCCAAACCCCTAAAATACATTTGT
This sequence comes from Zingiber officinale, assembly GCF_018446385.1. Lineage (NCBI taxonomy): Eukaryota > Viridiplantae > Streptophyta > Magnoliopsida > Zingiberales > Zingiberaceae > Zingiber > Zingiber officinale. The sequence continues at coordinate 22,655,157 of NC_056001.1, read as the reverse complement.
ATACATACAAAGGGTGTTTTCATGTGAAAACAAGGATGGATTGGTTAAGGAAGGCTTCATTGAAGTTTAGGTTGAGGTTTGTTTCAAATTTTGAGTATTTGAACCTCAAAACTTCTAAATTTGGGTTTCCTAAAGATTTAGGGATTCCAAGTCATTGTTGGTGCAATGACAGAAGTTACCACCATGTCTTTAAGGGGAGAGACTCTTTAAAGACATGAAAAATTTATTTTTCATGAACCTTGGAAGGTGGTTAACTTTCTTTAAAAAAAATGCTCATGTATGAGTTTTTGAACTTGAAATGGGGAGTGGATATCCTCATTATTTCAAGTGAGAACTCAAGTGGTTAGAAAATACTCAAGGTTGGGTATTTGTCTACATTGAGGGAGAAGTTAAGGATAAATGAAGGGTATAGGACCTTCATTATCGTGTTGATCACAACGAGTGATGTTGTGAACAACGAGGAGCAACTCTTCAGGGGGAGAGTCGTCAACAAATGGATTTGTTGATGTGTACCCAAAATTGGGGCAAGGGTTGATGTGTGCCCAAAGATGGGTTGATGTGTGCCAATAGGGGGAGAATGAAAGGACCTGTGAATGGGTGTAAGTTAGGCTTTCATTACCTAGAGGGAGTGTGCCCTCTTAGGGGGAGAATGAAGAGCTTAATTTATGTGTTCATTACCTAGTGGCATGAAGATTGAGGCTATAGGATTAGCCTAACTTACATGTGGTATTGTAAGTGTTATCGTGGTATTGTCAAACATCAAAAAGGGGGAGATTGTTGGTGCAACATCCCTCAGGTCAAGGTTGACCTGGTTGACCAAGCTGAGTCTTGGTTTGAGTTTAGATGTTTGACAATAAGAAATTGATTGAAGAAGAGTCAAGTAGGTCAAGGTTGACCGGATACTTGACTGGGAAGTCCTAACTGGGATGTTAGGTAGAATGGAAGTCCTGGTGAGTGAAGCCAGGCAGAAGGAAAGTCCTAGTGAGTGAAGCTAGGCAGATTGAAAACCCTAGTGAGTGAAGCTAGGTGAAAGTCCTGGTGAGTGAAGCCAGGCAAGGAAAAATCCAGATGGATCAAGGATGATCGGACATCTGGTGTTGGGAAGTCCAAGTAGGTCAAAGGATTGACTGGATACTTGGCACGAGGAAATACAGATAGGTCAAAGGGATTGACCAGACATCTGATGGAAGTCCAAGTAGGTCAAGGGAGTGACCAGATACTTGGCATGAATAGAAAAGTCCAAGTGGGTCAAAGGGATTGACCAGACACTTGGTGGGAAGTCCTAGCAGGTCAAAGGAGTGACCAGATGCTAGGCATGATGTACCAATAGGTCAAGGTTGACCGGATGTTGGTTTGAGAGGCTTGGGACTTGGTTTTGGGCAAAAACTAAGTGTTGGATCGATCAGTGGATCAATCCAGGAGCTGGATCGATCAGTGGATCGATCCAGGCCTTTTCTAGCGAACAGAGAGCCTCTGGATCGATCCGTGGATCGATCCAGATGTCCCAATCGATCAGTGGATCGATTGGACATCACTGCGATAAGCGCCGGATCGATCCGTGGATCGATCCGCATTTTTCAGACAGAAACTCGGATCGATCCGTGGATCGATCCAAAGCCTCCCCGATCGATTGGGAACATTCGAATCGATCGGGATCCGACCGTTGGCGTGGATAAAGGCCGCAGGCGCACGATTCCTTCGGCATCTCTTCATCGATTCACTCCAGATCTCTCGCCAGCTCCTCCACAGCACTCACAAATCTCAGATCGCCAGTTCTTGAAGGATCTTGGAAGTTCTCCAAGTCAAGAGGCGGATCAAAGCCAAGAAGAGAAGCTAGGGTTAGGGTTTATACTCATTGTAAGCTTGTAAGCTTGTATTTCTTGTATCCTTTCCCTCTCTTCTTGTATTGAGTCTTGTAGGGCTTCTCCGCCCTTGGTAGTTACCATAAAGGAGAGTTTTATTAGTGGAGGGTGTGTGTGTTGGTGTGGATTCTTGGATTAGTCACCTCTTGTGAGGTGGATACCAAGTAAACCAATCGTGTTAGCGTTGTGTGATTGTTTGTGTATTTTCCGCTGCCATATCTTTGAAGAAACAAGCAACGCCGAGCATCGAGCGAACGCGACGAGCTATTCACCCCCCCTCTAGCTACTTTTGGTCCTAACATCCCAGTCAAATCCATATACTGCTTCAAGGATTTCTGCAAGATTTTCCTTCATCACTTTGCCAATAGTTGCTAGTACCATAAAACTATGTTGAGCTTATTCTCGCTCAAATAGGAGCCCAGGAGACAATGAGGGTCTATATCAAAAAATTTAACCAGGTGGCTATAGATGTTCCCTCGGCCGCCCCAGAGATTCTGGTAAGCACTTTTTCTCAAGGATTCGCAGATAGTGAGTTCTTTTGCTCATTCATAATGAAGCCCCCAAGGGACTAAAACCATTTACTTGGACGGGCTACTAAGTATGTTAATGTTGAAGAAGCTCAATCCGCGCGGAAGAATGAGATCACCACACCCACACCAACAGTCGCTCCTGAGCGCTGGGCTCCTCCTCCTCTCTTGCCACAGAAAGGGCCTCGGGTGGGTCCTCCATCGCCTGTCCATGAGCCACGACCTCACACTGTACAACACATAGGGGCTAGCCGAACGCAATTTCCCAAGCCCCTAGGTGGGCTCCAAAGTTCTTCACTTATCATCGGTCAGAGATCCACAATACTCAAGATTGTTATCATTACAATTAAGAGAAGCGTCAGATGGCCAATCAAGGATCCGTCGACGCTCACTGTCTCCCAACCGTCAGCATTATCAGCAGTCAAATGAACCGCCCTAAAGGAACTACCAAGGCACCATGTAGAGTTAAAGAACTTCCCAGCAGCAAGATAAACGGGCTCATCCCCCCACCTAGGTCTTACAAGAGCATCCCCCAACGCGACAAGAAGAAAACCATCACAATTTCACTCAGGGGGATATTGGCATGATCCCAAGAGACCCGACCAATGGAGATTCCAATCGGACGAGAAAGAAGCATGCCCGCCGATTGGAGATCCACGTAGTCGACTGTAGCCAGGAACTAACACAAGGGCCTGGGATTAATTCGGATCCAAGGATTTAAAGGGGTTGGAAGTACCCCACAATAATGCTTTGATTATTAAGACTGTTATAGTCAATTATAACATACATCATACTTTGGTTGACATAGGCAGCTCGATCAACATTATCTTCAAGAATGCATTTGATTAGCTGTAGATTGATAATAGCGAGCCCCAACCCATGATAACGCCCTTGTATAGATTCACGGGCAATGAGGTTTAGCAGCTCAGTTAGATTAAGTTGATCATATTCTTAGGGGAGGAGCTCCTAATGAGGATGCGTCGGTCGACCTTCATAGTGGTGGATGTGACCTCAGCATATAACATGATATTGGGTCGACCGACCTTAAATGAGTTATGGATGGTTGTCTCAACTTTCTGTCAGAAGATTAAGTTCCCCGTGGAGGATCAGGTTGGGGAAGTTAGAGAAAATCAACTTGTAGCGAGTAAATGTTACGTTGATATCATCAAGATTGAGGCTAGTGCTGCTTTAAAGAGCTAAAGAATGGAGGTTAACACCATCCGGGAAGCACCCCCCCACTAGTTTATGAGGAAAATGAGGAGGTGTAAATTCGGCCAACCAGCCAGAGGCTACTACCTAGATAGTTGCTGACCTAGATCTAGAGCTTAAAGTCGAGCTTGTCGCGTGCTTAATGCGTAATAATGATATCTTCACTTGGAAGCCCAAAGAGATCACCGAGATATCTCTCGCGGTCATAGAACATGTGCTTCACATCCGCCTGGACGCCCGACCTATCAAACAGTGGAAGCATAATTTTGGACCAAACAAAATACAATCATCTGGATGGAGGTGGATAAATTGTTGGAGGTCGACTTTACTGACATGTCCCTTCATAGAAAGTTTGGGATAGCGTGCCTGCTTTGAGAAGCGTGCGTATATGCTACAGGAGCTCTATATAAAGGGGGGTCCAGGCATCGGCGGAAGTATGCTTTTCTCGCAATCTCTATGGTTACGTTACAGTTCCCTTTACTTCTTGCTTCGCCGGAGACTAACTTGAGCGCCGGAGGGCCATAGCCAAGGACCTCTTCCCTAGCTCGGCACTGACGCTGCTTGTGTTGCAGGCAGGAGCGAAGTCCCTTGGAGGTCAACAAGAGTGTCACGTCTACAGCATCCACCTCCTCGACTTTCGGATAGGATCAATAATAATAATATTGAAATAAGAAAATTTTGTTTTTCTCCAAACTCATGTGTTTTGATTAAAGTTTCCCAAATTCAGATTAAACCCATTGTTGCCGACCCATGAATACTCATCAATCCATCCTAAATTAATACAGTTGGTATCTAGGTATTTGATACAATAAGGAATGTGAAAATACCTCACTAAAGGTGTGATCTCTCTTATGTATAGGGCCATTACACTAAAATAAATATCATTGATGATTTACTCTTGTATGAGGCCAGTAAGTGATGATCTCACTTTTTGATCTCCATCCATCCAATCAATGTGAGTACTCTATTGTTAGTCTAATCATGTTGGTAAAAAGTGACTCTACTCATCCTCAGTATCCCTGTTAATTCGTCTTAGAGTTAACACGAAAAAGATAAATTATGGGTGACTACTAACTCCTTAGTACCATCGTCAATCCGTCACAAGGTCAACACAAAAGACATAAATCACAGGTGACTACTAATAGCCTCGGTCCTAACATTCAGGAGGTCCGGGGCAAAACCATAAAAATAGGCCCCTAAATTTTTTTTTTAATAAAGTAAAAATCACAAAGACGTCTTCTAACTTTTCTAGATGCAAAATCATCTATAATATTATTAATTTCAAGATTTTCTAAAATCTTTTTTCAATAGATAAAATTGTTAATCCATTCAATTTCTCTTGTGACATCGTTGATCTCATGTATATTTTCAACAATTTTAATTTTGAGAAACTTCTTTCAGCCGATCCTACGGTAACAGGCATAGTCAACAATATTCTATAAGCAATTACAATATTTGGATAACAATCTATATTTTTTACAAAATTAAAAATATCAACTGCCGACATTATCTCATTTGGTAAAGTCAATTGTAATATTTTTAATTCTGTAAACAAATCATCTAACTCAACATCTAATGAATTATCATACGTAAAAGTAGATGTTAGATTTACACAATATTTTCTCAACTCATCATTATCCAATGATTTTAATGTTTTTGAATCAAACAAAAAATCAAATATATTTTCAAATGTTTTCATTTCATCAAATCTACATTTAAAAGAAGAAATTGTCATGTCTACAACAATCACAAAATAATCAATTCTAAAAGATTCTCCAGGTGATACTAAAATTTCATCATTTTCTTTCTCATCAAATTATTTTTTTCTAAAAATACAACGTTTCATTGAAAATGTTGGCTCTATATTCATATCAGATGCAAGACTTTTAGCAATAGACAAACTTGTTGCAAAACCATCGTTCCTATACTTTTCAAAATATGATATTACATCATCTAATTGTTTCATAGCAGAATCAATGCACATAGATTTTGATTGTAACTTCTTACTTATCATGTTTATAGTAAATAAAATTTCATACCAAATAACCATACCAAGTAAAAATTCATAACTATCAATTGAGTTAACTATATTTTCAGCTTCACTCTTAGACTTTGCATCATCACAAATGTTATATTGTTAGGACTCTTGGCAGTCGGCTAGAGGGGGGGTGAATAGCCCCTACACAAATTAAGCAAACAAACCTTTCTCGACTTATAACTTAATTAAAATAACACTTACATAAGAATAATAAAAGAGACTAAAAAGGAAAGAGACACAGCAGGTTTACTTGGTTACAACAAGGGAGGTTGTTAATCCAAGGCAGATGAAGTCGCACTAATTTCTCCTTCAGGCGGAGAAGGCTCTTTATAGCAATGAACGCATAAAAACAGAAGCTAAATGGAAAACTAAACAAGTACAAGTGTTGTTTATCTTTTTCTTATTGTTTTTAGATTTTGGGAGCAGGGTTGCTTATATAGCCCTGCTCGAGACACTTGGAAGGGTTCCAGACACTTGGAATGAGATAATATTTTATCTTCGACGCAATGGTACATGTCACATTGAATGTTACTAAGTTTCAAGTTACGGGCGCTCGGAGTTCGGCCGCCCGAAGTTCGGGTGCCCCGAGCCCCAGAAGTCAGCCTTTTGTTGACTTTTGGTCTCGACCTCCTACTTTGGTTCCACTCGTAATGGTCCGGGTCTTCCGCTCCAGCTCCTCTCGCTTGGGTGACTTCGGCCATCTAGAATAGGGCTCACCCGAACCTAACTTCCGGCCTTCTCGAGCAAGCTTCCGCTCCGGCTTCTTGTCCCTCGAAAACACTGTGCACCTCCTTCTTGTCGACCCGCGTACTCTTCCACAGCACCTCGTCCCTCAGACACACCAAGCCCATTGGCTCTCTCCCGTGTCGTCCTTCTCGTTAGCTGCGTCTTTTGCTCGACGCCCTGTGCTCCTAAATTCATGTACACTTAGACACAGGGTTAAACACAATAGGACCTAACTTAACTTGTTTGATCACATCAAAACTATCTTGGGGTACCAAAATATATAACTCTAATAAAGCCTTCGCACTTCACGAGCCTGAAATCTAATAGCTTGAACACTTTTAATATGGCTTCCCCAATGTGTGTTTGAAAAAGATTTAACAGCTAATCCTTTCACATTATCAAGTAAAACTTTCCATCTTTTAGAAGAACTTGAAAACAATGTATATATGCGTTGAACTACTCCAAAAAAAAAAGAAACGACTTTAACACAAGAATATATCATATCACTAAGAGTCAAATTAAAAATATGATAAGCACATGGCATGTATAACGCTCTTGGGTTTATTTCAAGCAACCTCTTTTGAACTCCTTAGTGTTTTCCTTTTATATTAGAACCATTATTATAACCTTGACCTCTCAAAAAAATTTTATACTAAGATCAAGTGATTTTAATACATTTTTTAATTCATTCAAAAGTTCAAAACCAGATGTATCATTAACTTTTAGAAACTCTAAAAAATACTCTTCTATTTTCACATTGCTAGATGTCATATTTGTTGGGACTGAAATGTAGCTAGAGGGGGAAGGGGGGTGAATAGCTCGTCGCGTGCTCGTGGTCGGCGTTGCTTGTTTCTTCAAAGATGTGCAGCGGAAATATACAAGAAACAACACACACAACGCTAACAAGTAGATTTACTTGGTATCCACCTCCAAAGGAGGTGATTAGTCCAAGGATCCACACACTCACACACACCTCCACTAATAAACACTCCTTTACGGTAACTACAGAGAAGCCCTACAAGACTCTCAATACAAGAAGAAAGAAAAGGGCAATAAAGAACAAGCAAAATCTTACAAGAAGTGCAATAAAAGTCTTAACCCTAACTTCTCTTCTTCGCCTCTTGACTTGGACAAAACTTCCAAGAATCTTCAAGATCTGGCGTGGAGAGCTCTGTGGAGAAACTGTGGAGTCGCCTGTGAAGATCGGAGATGAATCGTGTTGGTTCTACCGAAGGAATCGAACGCTTGCAGCTAAATACGACGCCAACGGTCGGATCCCGAACGATTGGATTGCTCCCAATCAATTGGATTGCTCCCAATCGATCAGGAAGGCTTTGGATCGATCGGCTGATCGATCCAAAGTGCCTCTGTGCTATCTGGAATAGCCTAGATCGATCAGCTGATCGATCCAGAGGCGTTCTGTGTGCTCTGCGACTTGCCCACTCGAGGCTTGTCGCGAGGGCCTTCCCAATCGATTGGCTGATCGACCCAGACATTGGTTTTTGTCCAAAACCAAGTCCCAAGCCCCCAAACCAACATCCGGTCAATCCATGACCTGTTGGTTCATCATGCCTAGCATCTGGTCACCCTTAACCTGCTAGCACTCGCTCACCAAGTGTCCGGTCAATCCCTTTGACCCACTTGGACTTTTCTCCTCGTGCCAAGTATCCGGTCAATCCCTTTGACCTACTTGGACTTTCCTCCTCGTGCCAAGTATCCGATCAATCCCTTTGACCTACTTGGACTTTCCAACACCAGATGTCCGATCAGCCTTGATCCATCTAGATTTCCTTGTGCCTGGCTTCACTCACCAGGACTTCCTTCTGCCTAGCTTTACTCACTAGGACTTTCATCTACCTGGCTTCACTCACCAGGACTTTCTTCTGCCTAGTTTCACTCACTAGGACTTTCATCTGCCTAGCTTCACTCACCAGAACTTTCTTCTGCCTAGCTTCACTCACTAAGACTTTCATCTGCCTGGCTTCACTCACCAGGACTTTCCATCTACCTAGCTTCACTCACTAGGTCTTTCCATCTGCCTGGCTTCACTCACCAGGATTTTTACCTAGCTTCACTCACTAGGACTTCCTCACTGCCTAGCTTCACTTACTAGGTCTTTCACCTGGCTTCACTCACCAGGATTTTCCTTCTGCCTGGCTTCACTCATCAAGACTTCCCTTGCCTAACCTCCAAGTTAGGACTTTCACCTGACTTCACTCACCAGGACTTCCAGTCAAGTATCCGGTCAACCTTGACCTACTTGACTCTCCATCACAATCTTCACACATGAACAATTGCACCTGCAATCTCCATGTGTTGTCTACATGTATTGTCAAACATGTATTGTCAATCTGTATTGTCAAACCATCAAAACATAAACATTGAGACTCGAGCTTGACCCACTTCAAGCTCAGTCAAACTAGGTCAATCTTGACCTGGGGAATGTTGCACCAACAATCTCCCAACAATATTAACACATCGTACTATGAAAGTCATTTGTTCTTGATGACTTATATTTGGAGTACAATTAAGAATTACTGAAAAATATTTTGCCTCCTTAATTTTCTTAATGATAATACTTCTAACATTATCAACTAAAAGAGAAATCAACTCATTCTGAATTTTATGACCAAGATAATGATGATGAATTTCATGATTTTGGATGTGTCTAATATGATCTTGCATCACAACATCAAATTCAACAATCATTTCAATCAACCCTAAAAAGTTTCCATTACTTTCTTGATATAGTTTCTCATTAGATCCTCGAAAAGCCAAACAACGTTTAGAAAGGAATTTTACAATTGCTAATATTCTTGTAAGAACTTGTCTCTAACGCTCTCTTTTTTCAGAGATTTCTCGTCGTAGATCTTTATCAATTGCTTCATTTTTATCTAATCTCATTTTTAATTCCTTCCAAGAGTTCATATTAGTTATATGTTCAATAGATTTTTTTATGTTCTTTAAGTCGTTCACTGATATATTTCCAATCTCTAAACCCATCATTTGCTAAAGAACTTCTATTTTTTTCAGATTTAAATAACTTACAACAAAAGCAATAAACTTTATCTACATGTTTACTGTATATCAACCACTTTCGATCTCTTACCTCTCTATTACTTAACTTTTTAAGATAATGAGTACTTGAAAAATATCTAGAGTAGTGATCAAAAGGAAATGTGAGATTCATTTCTCTTATAAGCCCCTTTTCAACTAAAATATCACGTGCATTGTTATCAAGATTATCTTAATTCCTTGGATCATATATATCAAGTGGAGGAATAAATTGTTTATCAATATTAATAATCTCATTATCTACTACATTTGTAACATTTTCATGCTCTCTTAAATTATCTCTATACTCATTAACATCATGAATTTCATTAGACTCATGAATTTCATTAGACTCATCATTAACATCATAAATTTCATTAGACTCCTCGTTAACATCATGTATTTATTTAGAATCATCTATATTATCCCTGTGTAAAATTTCTATATTTTCATTAGAACTTTACTTTTAACAAAGAATTTATTAAGAGCATCTTTTTGTGATTCAGTTAATTGTTCTAGTCTTTTTTTTTTTCCACATCCAGAAATATATTTTTTAGGCAACATATTATAATTCACAAAATCACAATAATTGCAAAACTATAATTTAAATCAACTCAGTCTTAGTATAAAAGGAAATAAGGAATAATAACACTTGGACTGAAATTATTAGGAGGCTTAGCAGCTTAAGCACCTCGGGTTTAGTAGACTATAGTACAGTAGTTGGTAGTCACTGAGTCACTGACTCAAGACACAACTAACGACTCAAAAGACTTAACACCTGTTTGTTAATTTAACAATTAAGTCAACATTAAATTCCAAATTTACAATTAACTAATTAACAAAAAATCATATTCTATAAATAGATGTGAACAGATGAACAATCAAGTTAATAACCTTGTCGAGTTGTCCTTGAATTATTAAGAGATGAACAAAGCCAGCCAAAGCCTCAGCCACTAATGATAGAGAATGAAGGTGTAGACCGTGCAGAGTAGTTGATTCGTTGTTACTCGCAAGTTGCAACACAAGCCGCAAAGGTTCAAAACCTTCAGGTGCGGCGTGCAGGAGGAGCAACCGTGTAGAGCAGAGGCAAAGGACCAAAGGAGCACTGGCAAAAAACGCGGCAACCTCGCGGAGCGGCGGAGACACGGAGTTACAGGCAGAGCAGACAATTGAAAAAATGATTAATTAAACTTGTTGGGATTCTTGGGAAAGAGAAGACTCAGGAGAAAGAACAGAGAAGCCAAGAGAGAATCAGAGAAGAGAATAAAGGAGACGAGGGCAAAAATTGACAGAGGAGCGATAGCCGACAGATGAAATTTGATAGAGAAATTACAAGTTTTAAAATGGTAAAACTTAACCTAATATATATATATATATAATTTTACCTTTAACATTAAGGAGTTAAGTCATAATATTAAGAATAAAAAAAATTCAAATCAAAATATTTTTTGGATGTACACATGGTATACGATATAAGATCCTTATGATAACAATATATATATATATATATATCAAAATATTAAAAAAATGAACCGTAATCGTGGATGAGTCCTAACATTTTTACTATATATACATTTACCTATATAAAAAATTTGGACCCCTAAAACTTTGGGCCCTGGGCAGTCGCCCAGGACCGCCCAACCTCTAGGTCGGGTCTGCTTAACAACTGTTTGTTAATTTAACAATTAAGTCAACATTAAATTCTAAATTTACAATTAACTAATTAACAAAAAAAACTCCTATTCTATGAACAGATGTGAACAGATGAACAATCAAGTTAATAACCTTGTCCAATTGTCCTTGAATTGATTAAGAGATGAACAAAGCCAGCCAAAGACTCAGCCACTAATGATAGAGAAGTAAGGTGCAGACCGTGCAAAGTCATTGACTCGCTGTTACTCGCAAGTCGCAACGCAAGCCGCAAAGGTTCAAAACCTTCAAGTGCAGCGTGTAGGAGGAGCAGCCATGTAGAGCAGAGGCAAAGGACTGAAGGAGCACTAGCACAGCCGTCGCGTAACGCTGCAACCTCACGAAGCGACGGAGACATGGAGTCATCGGCAGAGCATACAATTGAAAAAATAATTAATTAAATTTGTTGGGATTCTTGCAAAAGAGAAGACTCAGAAGAAAGAACAGAGAAGCCAGGAGAGAATCAGAGAAGAAAATGAAGGAGACGAGAGCGAAAATCGACAGAGGAGCGGTAGCCGACCGATGAAAATTCAATGGAGAAATTACAAGTTGTAAAATGATAAAACTTAACTTAATTCATATATATATATATATATATATATATATATATATATATATATATATATATATATATATATATATATATATATATATATATACACACACACACATTAGTCGCGGATTACAGACTCGCCCGCATGCTAACATTCATTTTCTTTTTGTATTTTTTGATATTTTTTGGTTTTTTTTTTTTTGAACAATCGATTATGCCAATGAAATTTTACCTTTAACATTTAGGGGTTAAGTTATAGTATTAAGAATAAAAAAATTCAAATCAAAATTTTTTTTTTAGGTGTACACGTGGTATACGGTATAAGACCCTTTTGATAACAAATATATATAACAAAAAAAATAAAAAATGAACCTTAATCGTGGACGAGTCCTACCCGTTTTTATTATATATACATTTACCTATATAAAAAATTTGGGCCCCTAAAACTTTGGGCCCTGGGCAGTCGCCCAGGACCGCTCAGCCTCTGGGTCGGGCCTGCTTAGCACCTGTTTGTTAATTTAACAATTAAGTCAACATTAAATTCCAAATTTACAATTAACTAATTAACAAAAAAATCCTATTTTATGAACAAATGAACAATCAAGTTAATAACCTTGTTCAGTTGTCCTTGAATAGATTAAGAGATGAACAAAGCTAGCCAAAGCCTCAACCACTAATGATAGAGAAGTAAGGTGTAGACCATGCAGAGTCGTTGACTCGCTGTTACTCGCAAGTCGTAACGCAAGCCGCAAAAGTTCAAAACCTTCAGGTGCAGCGTGCAGGAGGAGGAGCTAGCCGTGTAGAGCAGAGGCAAAGGACTGAAGGAGCACTGGCACAGCCGCGACGCAACACCACAACGTCACGGAGCGACGAAGACACGAAGTCACAAGTAGAGCAGACAATTGAAAAAATGATTAATTAAATTTGTTGGGATTCTTGGGAAAGAGAAGACTCAGAAGAAAGAACATAGAAGCCAGGAGAGAATCAGAGAAGAGAATGAAGGAGACGAGGGCGAAAATCAACAGAGGAGCGACAGCTGACAGATGAAAATTTAATGGAGAAATTACAAACTATAAAATGGTAAAACTTACCCTAATCCCTAAATATATATATGCCAAGGTTCATAACCTTCAGGTGCGACGTGCAAGAGGAGCAGCCGTGTAGAGCAGAGGCAAAGGACTGAAGGAGCACTAGCACAGCCACGGCGCAAAGCCGTAACCTCACGAAGCAACGAAGACGCGGAGTCACAGGCAGAGTAGACAATTGAAAAAATGATTAATTAAATTTGTTGGGATTCTTGGGAAAGAGAAGACTCAGAAGAAAGAACAGAGAAGCCAAGAGAGAATCAGAGAAGAGAATGAAGGAGACGAGAGCGAAAATCGATAGAGGAGCGGCAACCGGAGATGAAAATTTGATGGAGAAATTACAAGCTGTAAAATGATAAAACTTAACATAATCCCTTTATATATATATATATATATATAAACGTTAGTCGAGGATTACGGACTCGTCTGGAGGCTAACGTTCATTTTCTTTTTATATTTTTTTAAACAATCGATTATACCAGTTAGATTTTACCTTTAACATTTAGAGCACAGATCTCCTGGACCACTTTTTTGTGGTCCAGGGGATGTACCACTCGTATTTACGGTCGGATCGTGGTCGCGATCCGGCCGTAAATTGTTGTGATCCCTTCCTGGGTTCACCGTCCCCACCAAGTTATAGTTTTTGTTCGAAGCGGGAGGGCAGAAGCCGCCCAGAGGCCTCCGGTGGTGGATAAGTGGTAAAGTTACTGGGCGCCGAGCGAGGGTATCCTCCGGGCAAGCTCCGACCGCCCACTCGTAAACAAAAACTATAACTTGATGGGGACGGTGAACCTAGGAAGGAATCGCAACCATTTGTGGTCAGATCGCGGCCACGATCCGACCGCAAATACGAGTGGCACATCCCCTGGACCACAAAAAGTGGTCCAGGAGATCCTGCCTGTAACATTTAGGGGTTAAGTTATAGTTTTAAGAATAAAAAAATTCAAATCAAAATTTTTTTTCGGTGTACACGTGGTATACGGTATAAGATCCTTATGATAAATAAGACAAAAAATAAAAAAAATGAATACATTTACTTATATAAAAAATTTGGGCCCCTAAAACTTTGGGCTCTGGGCAGTGCCCAGGACCGCCAAGCCTCTGGGCCGAGCCTACTTAGCACTTGCTTGTTAATTTAATAATTAAGTCAACATTAAATTTCAAATTTACAGTTAACTAATTAACAAAAAAAATCTATTCTATGAACAGATGTGAACAGATGAACAATCAAGTTAATAACCTTGTCCAGTTGCCCTTGAATTGATTAAGAGATGAACAAAGCCAGCCAAAGCCTCAGCCACTAATGATAGAGAATGAAGGTGCAGACCGTGTAGAGTCGTTGACTCGCTGTTACTCGCAAGTCACAACACAAGCTGTAAGGAAATAGGTTGCTAAACACGCAAACACGCAGCGGAAAAACATATTTCCTCCAGAAGATCCATGCGAAGGGAGAAGAAAAATATACTAAGTTTACATAGGAACATGATAGAGTATTATACCTTTGTAGCGTGCTCACGAACTCCCGACAACTCGGATCACAACACGATCTCACGTTCACGCCTCTACGGTATTCACACGAATAAGCGTTCGTATGTCTCACAAACTCACAAGATATGGAGAAAAGGTTGTGCTAGCAACCTATGGAGTGGATTTCGGCCAAGAGGAGAGGAGCAATGAGAATGAAGAGAATTAAGCCAAAATGAAGAGAAAAACACTTAAGTATTTTCATCCCATGGAAACACTTAATTAGCATTAATAGCCTTAATGAGCATTTACACCCCATTAAGGACCACACACTTGTAACTCCTCATTTCAAATAACTCCTCATTTCAATTTTGAAGATTGCATCAAATGTATCATTGAATTTCGAAATTCAATGAATGTCTCATTAATCCTCACTTGAGTCTAACTCAAGTCTCCTCACTTGAGTCTAACTCAAGTCTAATTCACTTAAGTCTAACTCAAGTCTAATTCAATCGAGTCTTACTCAATTAATCTCATACAATTCAAATTCAATGAATCACATTTCATTCATTTGAATTGACTCCTTGAGTCTAGTTTGAATTGGACTTAATCTAACAATTAGATCCAATTGAGTCTAACTCAATAAGTCTAATTCGGATAAGACTTAATGAAATGATTCATCATATGAACTCATCTCTAAATTTACTTGTTCTTTGTGTGTGACCCAATAGGTTCTCGTAACGTTGGCAATGTATCTAAATCAACATTTAGATACATAAACAATGAGTGACATTTAGCAAGGCATCATTGCTACCCAAGTGACGAGAATGTTAAGATCCGACCTAACCTGTCCGTGGCTATTATCTTGTATGACTTGGTCCCTCTATCCTTGATATCTAGATTGATCAATGAGGCATAGACCGTGTCATCCTCTTATCAACCTTTGTGTTTCTTGATCTCTAAGTAGACACACTCAATCAAATAAGCTCAATATCTCATATTGACTCATTTGAGCATGGACATGCTTTCTTTGTGTCCTACTAATCAAGGGGCCCACAGATATCGCTTCCGTCATATGAAAGGGATAGATCCCATCTACATCACTCACATCCCTCCGCATAATTCATTGTATACCCAGTGATCGACTTTATTGTCTGCCTTGTTACAGGTGACATTTGCCGATACCAAAGTACACAACTTCTTATATAGGGAACTGTAGTGACTTCAAGTTTAAGGACTATTCATACCAATAGTCACATGAGAATGTTTATGACACTCATATAACGATCCATGAAACATTCTCATGGCAGGTCATTCAGTATATATTCTCTAATATATACCCATGTGTCAACCTGATATCTCATATCCATGGCTTGTGAGATCAAGTCATCCGTTGGCCTACATGTTAGTCTCAACGCATTAATATTGCCCTTGTATATTAATGCTCGACTAGGAATAGTTAAGAGTAGTGTTCTCTACAATATCTCACTATCAATTCAACCAATTGATATACTATCAATAAAAACCTACTACCTAAGGACATTATTATACTTATTTAATTGACACTGAACTGAAATAAATATAATAACCAACTTTGCCTTTTATGATATATGATACAAAATGAGCCCTTTACAATAATCTCATAATTAATACTAGGACTAATACTAATACAAGCCGCAAAGGTTCAAAGCTTTTAAGTGCGGCGTGCAGGAGGAGCAGCCGTGTAGAGCAAAGGCAAAGGACCAAAGGAGCACTGGCAAAATAGTGGTGCAACACCGCAACCTTGTGGAGCAACGGAGACACGGAGTCACCGACAGAGCAGACAATTGAAAAAACAATTAATTAAATTTGTTTGGATTCTTGGGACAAAGAAGACTCAAAAGAAAGAAGAGAAGTCATGACAGAATCAGAGAAGAGAATGAAGGAGACGAGGTGAAAATCGACATAGGAGTGGCAGCCAAAAATCGACATAGGAGCGGCAGCCAACAGATGAAAATTTGATGGAGAAATTATAAGCGGTAAAATGGTAAAACTTAATCAAATCCCTAAATATATATTATATACTTACGAACTCGTCGGTCGGCTAGCGTTCATTTTCTTTTTTTCTTTTTTTTTATTTATTTTTAAACAATTGTTTATGTCAATAAGATTTTACTTTTAATATTTAACGGTTAAATTATAATATTAAGAATAAAAAAAATTATATATATATATATAACCTTATACATTAATCACTAGACCGTTCAATAACACTAATCACCTTATGCGAGTGACTCTATTGCTAGTCGTTAGTAAATAATAAATATACTCGTAACCCCACGTGAATTGCTATATATTTCATATTCGCCACCATACGACGAACATTTCGTTTCCATATAAAATGTAAATTTCAGCTGATGTCTTATCGTGGAAGACAAAATAACGATGATAAAATTATATTCCAAATTAGAGACCTCAAATGGTTAACGAAATTTAAATATTCCAACACTAAGAGAAATCCAATTTTTTATATAAAAAATAAATTAATTAATAAACCATTTGGTGTCACTGTAATTAGTTGCTTAGTCATGTCAGATTAGGTTCAACAATAGAAGATTAATAATTGCTTAACTTGGTTGATTAAGACTATCCAACGCATCAGTAATTGTTTGGAAGATATTACACATACATCAAAGGGAATCGTTGATGGCAGCTGTTGTATTAGTTAAATCACACTTAATATAATTATTTCTATTTAAAATTGGAAGCCGCCTCTTATTACTTTTTATTGAAAGCACATTTTTTTAAAAAAATATTAATAAATTAGCCTTCAATATATTTTTTTATTTTGAAAATGTCTTTAGTTAAATATTATTATAACGGTAAAGACGACTACGCTCGCCACAGCACCTCTGTCAATCCGTCTCAAGATCAACACGAAATAGATAAATACGAGTGACTAATAATCTTTGAAATAATGATTGACGTATGAGGAAGTAACATGATGTGCGCACCAAATAGAGCTATTAGTTATAATAAAGACAATTGATGCTAGAGTTTTTAGTAAGTCAAGATCTATCCATATCATATACTTATAGTCATTAAAAAAAATATAGATCAATCCCAATAGGATTTTAAGAGTGCAATAGATGCAATTTAATTCGGTCGCTCTATATATTTTGTATGATATCACCGTGATGTAGTGCGATTTCAATGATGTTTATGTGCTTTGAATTTGTTATCTTACAGGTAATTGAACTTGAGAGGATGCTGATGCTATGAAGGGTCCTATTAAACTATGGTTTTAAGGCTAGGCCTCGTATTGAGTCGAGATTTGTATACTGTTATTGAAACCATGTCCAATTCTTTTTTATATGGTGTTCTTGAATGAAGGATCTACGCCCCTGGTTTGGTATAACAGCAAAGCGTTCAACCTACTATTTGAGTATTTATGATTTGAATCTAAGTTATGATGTAGTATTTTATTTTAGTGGAATGAAAAATCTAAAACATTGATGGCTAGATAAGAAGTTGTTTGTATTTTTGAATTTATCCTATTGATGAACTAAGAGAAAAATCGTCCGCCTTCAAGATTAGTTGTGTCAAAGCTGAGATACCCGGATAATAAAAAAATTAACTCAAGTATCTATTAAAAAACTTATTTTAGTAAGAGATTTTTGATATATTACTCACCTTATGCGTCTCATACTGATCATATGTGCAGTATATCATTCCTAAGATAAGGTGAAATTTATATTTATATTTATATAGGATTTTTTTTTTAAAAATTAGTATTATAAATTTATAATTTCAATTTTTTTTTCTTTTTCAGACATCTCTTTTAATTCTTTTAGATGCATTGATGACTCAGAATACAGAGTTAGAGCTAAGAGCATCCTTCGAGCTCCCACTGTGACGTGGACTTGGCGAAAAACCTCCCTCCCATAGTGGAGGGAGGTTTTTTGATTAAAACGAAGAAGCAGCTTCGTCGCTGCGGAGCCGCTTCTTCGTCTTTTCATTTTTTTTAATAATTAAAAAAAATGTGAAGGAGAAATTTAAATTTTATTTTTTTTAATAATTTCGTCTTTTCATTTTTTTCATGTTAGCAAGTGTAAATTTAAATTTTATAAAAATTTAATAGTGTATAATATAAAATATGAAGAAGAAATGAGAATTATATATAATGAAAAGTGTGGGACCCATGAAAGAGTTGTTAAGAGGTTTTTTTGATAGTGGAAAGAGGTGTGAGGTTTTTAACTTTTGATGTGGCACAGACGTGACAATGAAGGAACTCACAGTGGGTTTTAACCACTATGGATGCTCTAATATTCGGGATCTCAAGTCAAGTTGAGTTACACCCATTGGAGGAGCCGGTTTGGGTCGTCATTTACTCGGGCTACGAGCCATGTGTGTGGACATCAGCCGGTGTTGGCGTCGGCGTCAGCGTCACCTGAGCTAGCTTCCTATTTTTCCCTTTTCTCCTCAAGAAAATCATCTTTCTATCATCGTTGGACCTCAATCTATAGCCCAGGTAGTTATCAACATGGCTCCGCCCTTGTTTGCACCAAGTATTCAAGAGCTCAAATCAAGTTTGAAATTAAATTAGAATGTATTATGTATCGTTATTCCAATATCATAAATTGAAATTTAAAAAATAATTTTTTAATGTATAGACACTTGATTGCATATGTGTTAAACAATATCAAATAGTATAGTGCAAATCAAAAGACAGTCAATTCAAGCCTCCGAAATTTGGAAGAAACTACATTATGCTGCACCAAGATTCAAAACTCAAACCGAAATTAAAAAATAATAATTATTATTAATATGTATTGTTTCTGTCCGAAAATGTAAAGTTAGAAAACTGAGTATGTGATGACTATTTTAAACCTTGCTCTTCTCTATAAAATAAAATCAAATGGGAAATAAAATCAAATGTGTCTGAAGTTGATTCTCTGACGTTCAAATTAGAAACAAAAAAATAAATAAAGAGAAAGTAAAAATACTAGGAACATATTAATCTTATCTTTCTTTATACATATCATATTCTTTTATACTTGTCTTAGTAACCCTTCATCTTTCTCTATTTAACTATATTAATTGTAAACAGAAGACATTTTTATCTTCATTTCTCCACATTCAATGATAGATGGAGTATTCTCTTTTGTTTTCTCTTCCCCTCATTAAATATCCGTTTTTTCTTCTTTTATTATATCAGTTCATTATTCACTATCAATGACGTACCTTGAGTCGGACGGACGGTCCGCTCGGTCCACTCTACTACCGATCGTGCTAATCAGACGTTGTTTCCTCCAGACGGTCGACCGGACAACGATTCCTCCAATCGGTCTATGTATCCCCTTATCGCTCAGGCGACGCGATTGAGCCACGTTGATCGTCTTAACTTTAACTTACACCGTGATTGTTGACCCGTACCAAATGGGTTTCTTTTTTCTACCGCATCATGTCTATGTAGGGACAGAGTTAAAAATTTCATACCTAAGGAATGAAATATATATTTATATTAAAAGAAGTTATCGTTCCTCCCAATTTTTTTCTTTCATTCCTTATTTTTATATCTTCTATCCTTCTTATATCTAAAAATTAAAAGGAGAGGGAGCGGCTGTCGCTATTGCCCGGCCCCCGATAGTTCCGTCCCTGTGTATAAACACTTACTTGCATATATGATATATCTTGAGCAATGTCAAATAGTAGTACAAATCAAAAGACAGCCAATTACAAGCCTCCGAAATTTCGAAGAAGTTTCATTTAAGCTTAAAATTAAATAAAAAATTTATTAGTTTCGTGTCCATTAGCTAACTTAATTACAGAGGATCAAGAAATCCAAACGATAATAATCAGATTTAATTAAACAAATAGAATATCTTCAACAGCTTTTATTAATAGAGATTTTCCTTTTGGACGTTTTCCCGTCAGGTCTTTGGCACCTTGCGTCATTCTGTACGCCAAAAATAGATTACCCAGCCCCACCGACTGCTGTGATTGCGTTTTTTAAATTTTACACTTTATCCCGTTTATACCGATAAATGAAAACAAATTATTCGGCTTACAATGAAAGGAAAAAAGTGAAATCAGTCCTCCAACATTTCGACACTAATCTATGATTGTGCAATTATCTATCAGAAAATAAATCAAAAAAATATAATTAGTCCGTATGAAGAGAATTTTTTTCTGGACTTTATTAAAATTCGAATTCTTATCCTAGATAACAATTCTAGCACCAACACAAATACACAACCATTATCAGGAAGTAATTAATCAGTCTACAACGGATTAATTACTGATTAATCTAAAAAAACTGCGAAAAATCATCTTCCCGCCATTAACAAACGGTACAACACTTTCGTATCAAAACAACTCCTGTTTTTGGCTGGACGATTACATTTGGACAGCTAATAAATACTGATGCCGTGATAAAAAATGTCCACTAAGTATGGATGAGGAAGATAATAGATCATATGAAGATTAAAGTTAAGGAGGTCAATGTCAGCCATGGATCCAAAAGGAGTCCTACATCATAGGTCGACCAGGCATAAGTTGCTCGACTGACCAAGGGGTGGGCCAAGCAAAGCATTCGTGTAGTTAAGATCACAAGAAGTTCATCATGAAGCAAAGGAGTCTAGAGATGACCGAAGCGTTATTCCGATCAGGCAAGAACATACTATCGAAACTCATCGCTATACGAAAGAACAACTAAGTCCTTCCGAGCGAAGAAGTACTTAGCCTAGCGGATATCCCGCTCGGTCGATCGACGGACACATTGATATATCTTTGGATATATTTTTGGGAGATGATGTCACAATACAGGACACAATCAACAGATGAATCGTACGACAGATAAATCAGAGCAAGCTCCTACAACTAATTAGAGAACGTGACCATAATCAATTTGAAAACGTGTCCACGATTAATAGAAAAACATGCTCACATTTTAAAAAGCACACACATCGTGTGACAGAATATTATGTAAAAGGAAGTCCGTAGACAAAAATACTTATTTTTTATGTTTTACACCTGCACTATTATTTCTTCCTATTCTTTTTCTTATCGGTAATTGTCTTGACGTTTCTTGTGACTATAGATCGACGTGATTTTCAGAAAGGATAAATATAAAATAATTTTTTATACAAAATGGTATTAAAAATTAAAAAATAAGAATAAAAAGGAATAATGATGAATCCCTTTGTACGAAAAATAAATAATAAAACAAATAAGAGAATCGGCATGAAGCCCCAACCATCGACCATCGACCAGATGGCCACGTGGCTATGGTCCCCACCAACTTGTCGTGCTGTGTTCACGTTTCCTCCTCCCGCCCCTCTCACTATTTACACTCCGAAGAGACGGCCGATTACGCTGGACGGGAGGGCGTCATTTGGTTCCCACGTGTCACACTCGGTCGAAGGGCCGTAGGGTCGACTCCATGGATGATGCTTCGCGCGACGACGTACCGACGGACATGGTGGTCGACCGGCTCGAACTTTCCACCACGGCAGGGGCGGCTGGCCACATGAAGGCCGGCTTGAAGTGCGGGACCACCGGCGGAGCCATTGCGCGGGAAATTATCTGCACGGATAGCTCCATCTTCGGCCGCTCCGACGGAATGGGGTGGCTGCAGGCCAGGGCGAGGAGGAGCAGCCGGCGAGCGTCCTCGGGGTCGTAGTCCTCCTCCAGGCGAGGGTCGACGGCCTCCAGGATGCGTCCTTCCCGGTAGAGCTTCCACACCCAGTCGCATAGGAAATGGAATCCGTCGATGTCGCTCCGGGGTCGGCGGCCGCAGACGACCTCCAGCACCACGGCACCGAAGCCGAAAACGTCCGACTCCCGTGTGGCCTTGCCGGTGTGGAAGCACTCCGGCGCGACGTAGCCCATGGTGCCGGGGACACCGGGCATCTCCTGCTCGGCGTAGGAGGTCTTGTCGGTTTCGAGCGCGCGGGCCAGGCCGAAGTCCCCGAGGCGAGCGTTGAAGTTAGCGTCGAGCATGATGTTGGAGGCCTTGAGGTCGCGGTGCACCACCGTCTGCTCGTACTCGTTGTGCAGGTAGTGGAGGGCGGAGGCGACGCCGGCGATCACGTTGTATCGACGCTCCCAGCTCAGAGTCGTCGTCGGCTTGCCGCTGGGGCCCTCGAACAGGTGGTGGTCCAGGCTGCCGTTCGGCATGTACTCGTACACCAGCAACAGCACATTGTTTGTGTGGCACCATCCTGCGATCAATCAAACGATAACGTCTATCAGCACCAAGTCTAAGGATCTTTATTGCAAGATCATCATTTTGTAACTCGATACAAAATCGCCATTCTCTCAACATAAGAAGGCAGTTCTCCAGTACCACTAAAATGATTAAATGATCATCGTTATCAAAATTAGGGAAGAGTTGATGTAGCTTGCATACGAAGGCACCTTTTCTTCTACCGTTCAACGTCAGGAACCATCCCATCTTGACAGGCTCAATGTCGACCAAGTAATTCATTTGCGATCGAGCTCAAAAGTCAACTAAAGACAATACCAACAACTCATGGAGAAGGAATTGGTTAATACGCAAGGAATTGGTTCAAATTTGGCGTCTTGAACCTTTCTCACTTTCTCAAAAACCCATTGGCAAAGTGATATAAATCGCAATGGAATTGACGAAAGAGCTAACAAAATCAGAGGTCTTTTAATCAAAACGGGACAAGGTTAACAAAAACTCGAGATAATTGACAATCGAATCGTGTTAGAAATGTAGTGAAAACTCGAGAAATCGATCTGGACGATGCATTCCATTTCAAAAACAGAGTAAATCGGTCAATTCTTCGTCTAATGGTTAAGAAAATGTAGAAAGAGGAAGGCGAGATGTACTGACCGACGAGGGGGACGAGATGCCTGTGGCGAAGGCGGTTGATGATGATGAGTTCCTTGAGGAAGTCGTGGGGAGCGCTGGTGGCGCCTCGGGAGAATCGCTTCACGGCCACCTGTTTGTTCTCCCCAGGCAGCACTCCCCGGTACACCTCGCCGAAGCCCCCTTTTCCCAGCTTCAACTTCTCGTCGAAACTGTTGGTCGCCTTGTAGAGGTCCTTGAACTCGAACTCCCTCGGCGTCCCCGGTAGGCTCTTCAGCGTCTCTAGTAACAGCGCGCTGCTGCTATTGGCGGATGCATCCCTCTCCATCTTCCTCCTGGCCAGCAGCCACGCCCACAGACCGGCCCCGAGCGCCAACACCACGGCCACAAACACCCCACCTGCGATCGCGCCAATCTTCCACGCCGACATGCGTTTTTTGCCCTCGGGGAAAGTCGCCACGGTCAGATTCCATGCCAGCAAGCGATTGACCTGGTAGGTTATCCCCGTGGAGGCGGCAAACCCGAAGTAGAACGTCTGCTCCAAATAAATGCTCAGATCGATCGCCGTTTCCAGGACCGTGTAGTTCGGCTTCGGATCGTCGCCGACCACCATGTAAACCCTCAAATAGCGCGCCGCACCATCGTAATCGATCCAGACGGTGTGGTTGACAGCGGTAGTGGACGCGATCGAAAAATTCAGAGAGGACGTGTTCCTGGAGATAACACCGTTGATGTCGAGGCCAACGTGGTTGTCGTCGGGGTCACCCAAATAGGCCTGCCTGACGGTGTCGAACTCGATGGCGACGAAGTGGTTGTCAGGGTTCCCGTTGAGGGTGTCATTGGTGAGGCCGAGGAAGCCACCGTAGCTCCCCGGCGGCGCCGATTCGAGGTGGGAGGAGAGAAGGAAGGACAAGCCCTCGCCAGGAATGGTGTCGTTCCCGTGCAAGACTTGTATTTTGAATGTGGTGTTGAAGGAGGCGATGCGCTTGGCTGTGTCGTTGGAGGTGGAAGAGGAGTTCAGCTGCCAAAGTGTGAAGGGCCTGTTGAGGAAGGCTCGACCGGATTTGTTTATCATAAAATTTTGGGGAACGTTTCTGGAATTAGGGGTGAGCTGGATGACCCTTCCGTTGATGTCGGCATCCAATAGCCGGAGATCGGTACCGTCGTCGTTGATGTCGAAGTAGGGGAAGGAGGCGGAGTAGATTCCATCAGCGCCAGTAACAATCTGAGTTCGGACGGAGTGGAGAAAGAAGAGGAGTAAGAAGGAGGCGGCAGGGAGGCGGAGGAGAGGCGGAAGAGGGTAGCAGTTCATGTTCTTGGGAAAGGAATAACGAGAGAGAGAAATGGGCGGTTGGCTTGGAGACGACGCGGACATTTTTATAAGTACACGAGATGGTCCCACCGGCGGTTCCTCCGACTCTCTTTTATTATTAAAATATTGGCGGACTCGAAAGCAACCAGGAAACTACAGCTCAGCAAGGCAAAGCCGATTTAATAATATAATATAGAGAAATTTTCATTCTACTCCTTTTCATTCCTCTCATTTCTAAAAGTACCCTCTATTGCAGAATCTTTTCATGTTTTTAAAATTTCAAAAGATATTTTTAACAAAATAAAATTTAGCGGGTGATATGGGAAAAAAATAAATGGGATAAAGTTTCTGAAAAGGTCCTTACATCCTAAAGGCCTACATAAATTTATTTTATTTTATTAAATGTGCTTCGGAATTCAACTAAAATTTTGAGTATTTGAAACGTGGTCATCGAATAACACATCACTGTCAAAATTCAACGGGTTGACTGTTGACCAACTCCGAACCACGAATAATTCAAATTTTCTATTTAGTTTTAATTTAATTTAATTTTTTAATCACAAGATTATTAACGAGATATATATTAATCAAAGATTGAATGTTTCGGGAAGTAGGATAATTTTGTAGCCAAATCAAAGCTTGAAAATTGTTATTGTAAAATTCAGATGTTTAATCTCGAGCATGGATCCGGAATTTTAAGTTTGAAGGGCCTTCTACTGAATGACTAGGTGAGAGGATGATCCTTTCCTTGAAAAGTTGTATAAGAACTTTATTTAAAAATATAACTACAACTAATAAATCAACTTAAATCTAGGTACGTAGTTAAAGAAATTTTTTTGAGTCTGATACATAAAAAGATTACTGTATCTCCAAAAATTATCTAGAACTATAGGGATAATCTACATGTTTTTCCTTAGAATATGTGATCTTCAAGTACGAGAGATTCAATTCATAATTAGAAATTTCATGGAAGGAACAAATCAAAACATCTTTAAAAATAAGGTGATAACATTGTAAGTGTTGAGGATCTTTGGTCGGTTAGAAAGAGTAGAATAATTCGTTACCTCGAATTATTTACTTTTCTACAAATCATTAGGCTGCGTTTGGTAGCCCGTAATCTATCTTGTAATGTAATCCAGATTACATTACAAAGTCAATTATTTTATTTGGTTTAATTTAAAACTTGTAATGTAATGTAATCTGGATTACAAAAGGTAGTGAAAATTTATAATCTAGATTACAAAGCAAATGCTTTGTAATCCGATTACATTACGAGGTCATTGTTTCACCAAAGTTTAAATGTCGAATATACCCCTAGTCTGTTGTCGACTGCCGCCCGCCACCGGTCGCCGACCTTCGTCGCCCGCCTGCTGTCGTCGGTCGTCGCCCGCCTGCTGTCGCCCATCGCAGCCGATTGGCGAAGACGGTGGCGTGCTGCGGCGACCGACGGTAGCTGGTTGTCGATGGCTGCCGCAAACTCCGACAGAGGTGTGGCGACCGCCGATAGAGGTCACAGGATATTTTTGTCATTTTATAATAATATGAATTACATTCCTTATAAAAAATAATGGATATCAAACAAAAGAATGTAATCACCTTTGTAATCAAAGATTACATACATTACATTACCAAACGTAGTAATGTAATCAAGATTACATTACATTACATTACAAATTTGATTACATTACAAGCTATATTACATTACACCCAACCAAACGTAGCCTTAGTTGCATAGCGAAATAAATCTAAAATAATGAAAGTAATAAGAATGAAAACAACTAAACTCTAACATGTTTCTTTTTATGTGGTTTGGAGACTGCTTGTTTCTACTTCATGCCTTGTCCTTGAGGTGGATGAACTCTTATAATCCATCGGTGGATTAGTCCTTGGCAATATCTGACTAGGGCTTGCTCCTTCTCGGTGGAGTGAAACCTCTCACAAGGCACTCTTATTCTTTACAAGATGGAGAATTAGAGTAAGAAGAAGAGTGTAGGCTTTGAGAGCTTGATGTAATTACTCATGAGTTATTCAACATGTATGAGTAACTTCCTTTATCCCTCAAAACTTCTTTAAATAGAGAGCAAAGAGTTGATCCCTGATCAACTCATTTTCTGTACCAGTTGACTGGTCCATACACCAGTCAACTATTGTAACCATTGGGCACAACCAACGGTACTCTACAAAATCTGGGATTCTGTTAACGGCTGCCAACGACTTTCTACCAGTTAACTGGTGTTATTACTAGTCGACTGATTTTCATAACCGTCGGCAGCAGAACCATTCTGTGCTCTCATGAATTTGGACCAATCAATTAGCCTCAGTACCAATTGACTGATCCCTTACATTTATTCACACTCGTCCTCTCCAGAGTCGGTTGGTACAGGTTGCACTAATAGTCAAACTCGAGTTTTGATGAATCACAAAGTAAGATAAGTTAGGTTTGTTATAATCTAACAATGTAACTAAGTGTGCAGGAGAAGTCCAGATAGGTCAACGGGCTGACCGGATATCTAGTAAGAAATTCAGCTAGGTCAACGGACTGATCGGATAGCTAGTACGAAGTCCAGATAGGTCGAAGGGCTGACCGGATATCTGGCACAAAGTCCAACTAGGTCAACGGGCCGACCGGATAGCTGACACGAAGTCTAGGCAAGTCGACGGGCTAACCAGATGTCTGACAAAATGATAAGTTAAGGTAAGTCACTGGAGGGGAGTGACATGGTGAGGACACATTTCCCGTTTGAGGGAACAGTAGGCGTCGATCCAACTTAGATCCATTTCGAAAACCTAAATTGAAATCTTGACTAGATTCTGATCTCGAGGAGACAGAATCTAATTAATACTCTACTTGTTATATATTGTGCTAACTTTATTTTGCAGGGTAGTATAATTTTTATTTACCTCGGACTAACTTTTTCTTGTAGAAAAATAGTTTGCTGAAAAAAGGAGGTCCAGGCGCCCGGAATGCCCAAAGCTTATCTGTTCGCCGGCTTAGAGCACATTGATTGGTTGGTCGATGTCACGGTCCAGGCGCCCGAAACTGCTTATATAAGCAGTCTTCCACCAAGAGTAGAGTACACAAGTTTCTTTTGTGATTACTCTCTTGCGCGCTGCTCCAAAGACGCTCCTGCGACTCCACGACGTGACTCCAACAGTCGAGTGATGCTGCTCCAACGACCGAGCAACACAACTCCGACGACAGAGTGACGCGACTCCAACAACTGAAAGCACAATCTTCCAGATTTTTGAGAAGTTATTGGTATATTTTGTTTATTTCTGCACTTAAATTATAGATATCTTGAATTTCTCTTGTAAAGATTTGCGAATTGTTAGTGGATTACTTAACGAAAGTACTCAACGAGTGCGGGCCTTGAAGTAGGAGTCGATGAAAGCTCTGAACCAAGTAAAAATTGGTTTGTTAGCATTGTTTTATTTTTTCTCTTCCGTTGCACACTTTAATTTTGTATTGATTTTCGACGATCGCTATTCACCCCCCCTGTAGCGTTCTTCACGATCCAACAGCCCTTAAAGCCCTCTTCCACGACCTTCATCTGTCAGATGCACTTGAGCCCGCGGCTCCTCTCAGTGTTATCCTTCACATTGCCTTGAAGTTCGCTTCTCTCTTGGCCCACTCCTTCGCTTCTCATCTGGTGGTCCCTCGGATGCACCATCATTCATGGATCTCAAGGACCCGAGCCATACGATGCACTTACCAAACTTGGAGCACCAAGTTTCTCATGTGTGGTTCACCAAGTCCTGCACAACTCAAACACACATATCAAATTCATATGAAAACCTAAGTTAAATTCTTTAATATACACATCAAAATCATGATCATACTCGATTACACTTAGGTTGGTGCAATATCCCTTAGGTTAAGGTTGACTGGTTTGACCAAGCTTGAGTCTTGGTCATAGTTTCGATGTTTGACAATACATGTAGACACATGGACAATGCAGATGCAGTTGTTCATATGGGTAGATTCTGATCAGGGACTGATCAGTGTGAATGAAGAAGAGTCAAGTAGGTATACCTGACTGGAAGGAAACCCTGGTAAGTGAAGCCAGGTGAAAGTCCTAGTGAGTGAAGCAAGGCAGATGGAAATCCTGGTGAGTGAAGCTAGGCAGGTGAAAGTCCTAGTGAGTGAAGCTAGGCAGGTGAAAGTCCTAGTGAGCGAAGCTAGGCAGATGGAAATCCTGGTGAGTGAAGCTAGGTGAAAGTCCTAGTGAGTGAAGCTAGGCAGATGGAAATCCTGGTGAGTGAAGCCAGGTGAAAGTCCTAGTGAGTGAAGCTAGGCAGATGGAAAACCCTAGTGAGTGAAGCTAGGTGAAAGCCCTGCTGAGTGAAGCCAGGCAAGGGAAAATCCAGATGAATCAAGGATGATCGGATATCTGGTGTTGGGAAGTTCTGACAGGTCAAGGGAGTGACCAGATGCTAGGTATGATGGACCAACAGGTCAAGGTTGACCGGATGTTGGTTTGAGAGGCTTGGGACTTAATTTTGGGCAAAAACCAAGAGCTGGATCGATCAGTGGATCGATCCAGGAGCTGGATCGATCACTGGATCGATCCAGGCCTTTCCTAGCGAACAGAGAGCCTCTGAATCGATCAGTGGATCGATCCAGAGGTCCCAATCGATCAGTCGATCGATTGGGACGCTGCTACTTCGCACGATAAGCGCTGGATCGATCCGTGGATCGATCCAGGCATTTTTCCAGAGCACAGAGGCACTCTGAATCGATCAGTGAATCGATCCAAAGCCTCCCCGATCGATTAGGAGTTTTCGAATCGATCGGGATCCGACCGTTGCGTCGTATTTGAGCTGCAGGCGGGCGTCTCCTTCAGCACTTCTTCACCGATTCATTTCAGATCTTCACCAGCTCCTCCACAGCTCTTCTCAAGCTCGAGATCGCCAATTCTTGAAGGTTCTTGGAGGTTCTTCCAAGTCAAGAGGCGGATCAAAGCAAGGAGAAGACACTAGGGTTAGGGCTTTTGCACTCATTGTAAGCTTGTGAGCTTGTATTTCATTACCTTTCCCTTTTTTCTTGTATTGAGTCTTGTAGGGCTTTTCCGCCCTTGGTAGTTACCATAAAGGAGAGTTTTATTAGTGGAGGGTGTGTGTGTAGGTGTGGATCCTTGGACTAGTCACCTCTTGTGAGGTGGATACCAAGTAAACCAACCATGTTAGCTTTGTGTGATTTGTTTCTGTATTTTTCGCTGCACATCTTCGAAGAAACAAGCAACGACGAGCACCTAGCGAGCGACGAGCTATTCACCCCCCCTCCCTCTAGATACTTTTGGTCCTAACAGAGAGGGCAAGGGATTCAGAGATGGAAGAGTTGATGAGGAAGATGTGGGTGAGACTCCAGTATTCAGTGAGAGGTGGGTAGTTGAGGGCCCAATAGGAGAGAGGTACCACTTGGCGATCGATGTGTGGAGAGTGGTCTCCATCCAGTGCCTCTGGGCCTTGTAATCCCTGTACATGGGTAGCGTTCCTTGGCCAATTCAAAACTTTATGGGCGGAACAAATTGAACTTCAGGTTCTTTGCTTGCTGTGAAGTGAGGAGGGAGGAGGCCATCGGGTGTAGTTGGGGAAGGAGACAAACGTTTACCGTTTTTTCATGAAAGCTCCACCATTAGGTAAGGTTAAGGGGATTTACACATGAGACCGGAGGGGGTCACACTCCCTCCCTCCCCCCATGTAAATCCGCCCCTGCTAGAGTGCTTCTCACCGCTAGGTCCAACGAATAAGTTTTTGGCTAAGATTAACACTTAAGTAGAGGGCTTAAATCTTATCCTACCATGATTCTTTCATGTGATAAAAAGATGATAACGTTCATCCTAGATATCCATTCACTGTCTACTCCAAGGTCTCATGGAAGATAGGTAAATTATGATACTGAACGACCTCTCGGATGGAAAAAACTTATTTTCTAAATAAATGAATCCAAGGGATTCAAATATTGTTCCTATGATACAAATTTACACTCCACTGTCTGCTTCAGGGTCATGTGCAAGAGAGGTAAATTACGATATTGAGCGGCCTCTTAGATGAAAAAAAAACTTATTTCCTAAGAGAATAAATTTAAGGGATTCAAATATTATTCCTATGATATAAATTTATCATCCGAATACAAACTCAGTTACATCGTTAGGGCTACCATGGGTCCATTCTTAAACGAGACTATGTTTTTGAATGAGATATTATTAGAGAGAAAATCATATTCCATCCTTATTTTACCAATCTCCTTTTATCACATTGACCAAGTAAATGACTTTTATTATGATACCCCTTTTATAAAAGTTGGCAACCTTCAATAATAATCACCTTCTCATAACGGCTTCAACGTTCGATTAAGCTAATGTTACTGGTCGATCACCCCTTTTTAAAATGTTTCATCATCAAATTAAACCCTCGCCCAAAAATATTTTTAAACTTCCCTAAGCTCGAACCTTTAGTGCCAATCATCAAAGGGAGCAGATTCTCTGATCCACCAAAAAGTAGATCAGAAGATGAACCACTTACAAGTATGATGATATCTCTTAGTCTATTTTTTTTATGGATCAAGAAATCTAGACTCATCCCCAATTGATTCAAGCTATGACATGCCTGAGTCCACAGCGTCGAGTAACATACAATCACAAACACTCGTGTAAATCTGAGCGTCAAAATACCATATCCTCCTCCTTTTATGCCCGACCTAGCCGGAACCATTCTTCGGTCCGACCCATATTTTCTAACTACAGGTGTCAAAAATAATTATTTTTTTTTAGGGTGGTGCTCAAAAGAAAGACAGAGGGCAGTAAATTCAATCAAATTAAATCCGTTATTTAAATACTTCAACAATGTCTCAGCAGAGTCCCTGTGCAATCGATTAGGAGCCTGTCAATTGATACACTACACTAAAAGGTTTGACATATGAAAATGAAATTGACTCGAAAGACTGAAACAAAGTGCAAATGCAGAAAAACATGTCGAAAATGGGAATCAGAATGATTTCCACAAGAATTTCGATGAAATTGGAGATGATGTTCTTGATTCCATTGGCGGCGATTAGAAAGGCGGCGGCGGCGGTTTCATCCTTCCGAAAGCGCTACTTGCAGCAGGGTTAGTGGGGTTGCGGTCTCCGGCGGAGGTATCCTCGTTGGTTTCCACCGGGAGCCGCTCGTACACCGCATTCGAGAAGGTGGCCGCCGTGAGCACCACCCGGCCAGCGGCCATCAGGGGCCCCGCCATGCAGCCGCCCACCACCTGGCCCTGACCTCCCGCCAGGAACACGCTCAGTCCTCCCGCGCCCGGCGGCGCAGGGGGAGGCAGCACCGTCCCCGTCAGCGACAGGATCTCGAACCGCCCCCTGAGCACGGTCGCGGACGCCGCCTGAGGCTGGCGCAGTGCGACGTCAGAGACAGCTCCGTAGCCACTGAGCACGCTCACCCCGCGCCCCCTCCGGCGCGCGTACTCGGTGACGCTCCCGACCACGTCGGCGCCGGCAGCGACCTCGATCACGTGGGAGCGGAGCAAGTTGGGCGTGTCCTGCGCGACCACCACCGAGGCCTTGGGCTTGTTCTTGGAGCCTGGGGGGCGGCCGCGTGGACGTCGTAAGGCGGAATTCGAGGCCGGCCGGTCGCCTCCGGTAGGAACTTGGTCGGAGGAACATTGCTCCGGCGACGGCTTTGAATCCTCAGGCGGATGCACGTCCGCGGAAGGAGACAGCGTTTGTCCGCCGAGGAGGTAATGGAGGTAGCGCGACGACTCGATGCCGCCGCCGGCATTTCCTCGGCCTGATTCAGATCTGGCCATGGGCGGCGCATCGACTCTCTCCCACCACTTGTTCGCCAGTTGTTCTCCCTCTCTTGTCACCGTCGCACTCTGCTTCACCACTCCCGCCTCAATCCGACGACAAAAACAGCAACAGAGTCGCAGAGATAACGCCCTCCGCCATGATCTACAACCTCGAGAAGGCATTGATTGCAGCAGGTGGATAAGCGAAGAAAAAGAAGCTCCAAACTTTGAGCGGTGTCGGCGTGGAGGCTGACGTGGGCGGGGAAGATTGGAGGAGACGATTGAGGCCACGCGGGGGCACCTGGGAGGCCAATGGGCGGGCTGGCCCACTCCATGTGGGACCAAGCGGCACGTGAGGCTGCCCAGTCGGCACATTCCACGTGGCCATCGCCATGTACGCTACAGTGTCAATTGAAAGGGCGACGAAAATTGGCAAATTTTTGTAAAAGAAACTCGAATTCACAAACTCTTATGAATCATTGACCATTCACAAACTTTGTTTTATGAAACTTATTGATAAACAATTCATAATCTTTATTCATGATTAACGTGATAAACAAACTTATTTATTCAATTTAATGAATTGTTCAAATTTATTATTTAATCGACTTGTATAATGTAACAAATTCTTATGAAGCCCTCGTCTCTCAAAAATGATACCAAAACCAAAAATGAACTTTCAAGCCTGGTGGAAATGTCAATACGTGCGGCGGGTAGGCGATCTTCGAGCTCACATCACATGTCGATTGTCGTGATCATCAACATGGATCTTATCGATCATCCCTCTAGTTTTCTCTTATTCATTCAACATTGTACATCTCCCTTTGTCAATACAAGTGCCGAGTCATCTCACAGCCTACCCACCCACCCTAGATCCAGTCAACCTAACAATTCAATCTTTTACATGGCGCGCTGTCCTCTTGAGAAAAACAGAGGGGTGGCCCGTCTAAAATTAATGAAGCTAGACCTGGCTGGAATGTTGACAGGAAGAAAAGACCTCGCTAAGGTGGATAGTAGAGAACACAAAAGGGGAGGAAGAAAAAACGTTATCATGCAGACCAAGAGATCTTGGTATAGCTATTTCGATATTTAAGTGAGTGAAGTGGAGGAAATACGTAAGAAAAATCGTGGAAGTTAATAGATTTTTTAGAGTAGAATCCTTTTATAACATTTTATAATCCCCGTATTAAATAAATGCCACGATTCAATGTCGTATCAAAATAAGAAAATTATCTTATCAGTATTTTTTTATAATATTGAGCAATCACATTACCCATATATTACGAGTATTATATATTTGCACCAATATACTATCTCATGCGCTTTCGACAACACTACATGGAGTATATAGATCCGAGTAGGCCGGCTAGAGAGAGGGTGAATAGTCTGCAAGGTAAATTCAAATCTCTTGCTACCAACGATATCTTTCCAACGGATCTTTGTTTCCCGAGCGTCTAGACTCGATCCAAGTGCCTGGAGTCAATTGACGTGGACTCCGTGTTACCTTGTTAAGATGGGGTACAATCTGAGCGCCTTTATTTGGTACGGGTGTATGGAGTCTGGGCGTCTAGACACGATCAACTCAAAGTTGACCATTTTCTCATCTAATCATTTAGATGATAATCTAGCCGTCCAAAGTTGAGCTCACCCAAATCCAACTCCGACCTTTTCCACAAACAATCTTCCTCCACAATTTCTCACCCCTCAAAAATGTCATGCATATCCTTCTCGTCTGCTAGTGTATTCTTCCGCAGCTCCTCATCCCTATTCCTTGTTGGACTAAAATCTGCTACACATAAAATCATCTTTATTTCCATTCATTTTCCAACAAATGGTTTGATGAACTGAGAAGTTGTCAATTTCATATTTTGCTAGTTGATCTTGATGTTCCAGTGTATCAGTAATATTCATGTTAATATTTTTTTTTCCTTCAAAACACGGAACTTTTAATAAGTTGAAATGAAATCAGAATGATTGGTTCTCTTCGAATTTTGATTTTCATATCGCATAAATATAGAAAATTTGAAATAATATTCCATTCCATTTCAGTTAATCTATAATTCAAGAATCATCACTTAAATGTAAAATGGATATTGATAAAATACATGGATTATGAATTAACATCTAGGGAACTATTGAGCGAAGCTAGTGGGTTCAAATGGTTCAAACAAGCCAAATGAATTCTAAGCAATACAGCACAGAAGAGAACCATGAAAATATGAATAAGATGTAACAGGCTACAAGGTTCGATAGCATATCACAAAAGCACATAAAGATGAAATTGTTGATGTTCAAGAAGTTCAATGAAGTGGCTGGATAACTTCTAATCTATAAGAAGAAGAAGAAAAACCCCCAACAAAAACCTCAACCAGCCATCATTTAAGCATTCGAGTAGCAATAAGCAAAGTCCACATTGTCTCACCCTTGTTTCTCCTCCCTTTCCCGGTTCCATCGCTCAATCTTAGCTCTTCGTTCCTCGCTTCCTTCCCTTACTGGACTCTTTATGCGTCTTGGACTTCCATGTCTCCGCCTTCCTCCGTCTCTTTCAAAGCTTCCATGTCTGTCCCCCCTCCTCTGCCCACCGTCCCGATAATCTCCTCGATCACGAAAATCACCACGATCAAAGTCACGTGAATTCTTCTTATAGTATGGGCTTGGACTATGACTGCGGCTTCTACTTCTTCGCATGCCTGTTCTTCGATACCGACTAAATAATTTCCTGCGCAGTTCCCTACCAATTTGCTTCACATGCATAAAATTGCAATATCCACCACGGTTGCAACTATTTTCTTCAAACTGTCGGCAAGTGGCTTCCCTAAAGTCTGTGACGGGAGAGAAATCGACGATTATAGGGCGTCCTGAGTAGAATCGTCCCTGTAAGGCCCTCATAGCAGCAGCTGCTTGATCCTCTTCCCTATATTGAACATAGACATTTCCAATCATATGGTCAGCAAGGTTGTCACATACATTAAGACTCTCAACCTCACCAAACTTGTAAAGCTCCTCAAAAATGTCCTCATAAAAGTCCTCAAAGTGCTCT
Organism: Zingiber officinale; assembly: GCF_018446385.1. Lineage (NCBI taxonomy): Eukaryota > Viridiplantae > Streptophyta > Magnoliopsida > Zingiberales > Zingiberaceae > Zingiber > Zingiber officinale. The sequence goes on along the minus strand of NC_056001.1, from coordinate 22,619,998 downwards.
TGGATCTTTTGTGGATCAATTGGCTGGCCCTGAGCATCAACGCCTGGAGTAATCATGTCAGGTCGATGATACATATTGGACAGAAGTAGGGTTGGTGATATAGTGGGGCGGTTGTGGAGCCGTGAGCACCTATCCCCATGCCTGCAAGCTCCAATTTTGAAATAAAACGGGCAGTTCACCCTGTCCTTTTCTGTGCCAAAGATTGAAGCCAAGTGTTCCGCCATCAAAACCAAGCTCCAGAACAGACTCTACAGCTTCAAGAATACCTGCCACAACAAGATCAAAACTCTTCCTTATTAGCACTCCCTGAAAAAAAAGGATTAAATAGGACACAAAAGTTAATCAATATCAGAGAAGATTAAAATTTCCGTCACATTTACATACCTCAGTTACTATCATCATCTAATAGAAGAACTGATTATTATCTCATGGTATATGTCCTAAATGCCAAAACAAAAGCCCTACACAGCTGAAACAGACATTTAAAAGAGTTAACAACCCTAGTGTGAACATTTGCATCCACAAAAGCCTAAAATTCGACGAAGGCCAACTAAGAAGGCATGTTTATCCGCCCTAGGACAACGATCTCGACTGATACCTTTCGACGGCAACAGACATCGAAACCCTAGCCATACCAAAGGCATCAAGCGTTTAAACGATCAAGACGTACAAGCCCAGAAATTGGTGGGAAATTAAGGATTCGAAGGAAGCGACGACGTACACGACGGAAAAAACTAGGCAGGTGAGCGAAGAGCAGAACGGGGCGGCGGATCCGTCACGCGAACAAGCGCAAAGGGTTTCGCAGCGTCGAGGTTTCCAGAAGCGGGGTGATCTAGTCGCACCGGTTCATAAATAGTCACCGTGGTCCAACATGACCGAACCGGGTCCGGAGCTCCGTCGTTTATTCGCAGTCTTGGGCCGTTATTAGGGCTCGTTAATAGTCGGGCTTCCGTGTTAATCCGCAATATTAACGGACTAATAAAACCGGTTTACCACTTCATTCTTTTTCACTTTTAAATATTGAGACCAGATCTTGGTCCAAGATCAAGGGATCCAGGTGAACTGAATCCCACTAAATTATAATTCAACCCATCAATAAATGGACAGGGCCTAGGACAGGAATAAATCTTTTGGTAAATTTTTTTTTTTAAAAAAAATCATGAGATGGACTCCTCCTAATTATAGTCAGATCGTAATTATCCAACCGTAATTAGTTGTGATCCTTCCTTAAATTCACCGTCCCTATCAAATTATAATTTAGGTCGTTGCAGATGATCGGGAGTCTTCTGAAAGCCACCCGCTGCTCAACCGCCGACAACTTAGATACTTGCTCACTTCCGACTGCCTTCAAGTGGCCTTCGATCGCTCGCTTCGACCTAAACTATAATTTGATAAGGACAATAAATTAAAAAAAAGATCACAATCAATTACAACTAAATTAAGATCATGATGTGACCGTAATTAGAAATGAACCATCTTCTTATTAAAAAAAAAAAAATGGACCGGCAGATCTGACTGGTCCTGCATTCAGATTTTTCAATTTTCATTTTTTTAAAAATAGAAAACAAATCTCAGTAATCCTAATTAACCCCGTAACGGGCTTCGCGAGAAACCAAATCGAGACATCTTTGAGAGTTCAAGGGCCAATTGAAAATCTCCTCTAGGATGAAGAGAGGAAGCAAAGAATAATTTAGGTAAACTAGAAGGGCCACAATGAAAAATAGTAAAATTTGAAATAATTCAAAAGTACTTTCAGGAAGTTCACATTTATTTTGAGAATAATAAATTTTACAAGAAATTCCTGGAATGGGGAAACCATTTGATCTTAAAATAAAAATATAGCTTTCGATAATTCAAAACTCTTATCGCTAATTTTACATATTTGCTTAGGAAGGTACTCCGGCCGGAGACTGCAGTGGCTCCTCCACCTGTGGCAGTGACTCCCAATCCACCTCCTTGAGCATCTTGAACCTCTCGTCTAGGGTTATGAAACCAGCTTGGGGACTGATTGCTCCACAGGTACCTGCTTTATGTATCAGAATTATGCTTCCTCCCATGTCGGGGCCGTGTAGTTTACCGGTGAGCAATACCCGAATAGGCATAAATAGAGATTTCCCCTGTTGGAAGATCCCGCGAAAGGATCAAACAAATGCACAAAAATTATCAGACCATATTACATGACAATGCTAGCAACTAGACAGCAATGGCATTAACAAGTTACAAAATCCTCTCTATTTAGGATCATGCACTGAATTCTGGCGTAGTTCTTAACATTGATGTTGGTGAATAAAAATATAATCGACGTGAAAATGAAACAAGACTGTTTATTTTTTGAAAAGCCATTGCATGATTGACCAGGAAAAACATGGGGGCAGAATAGCATTGGTTGGAAACTTAATAGCAAAATCCATCTAAGTTGGACCTGACCTTGCGTTTCAAAGACTTGCCAAAGCTTTTCACCCATTTTTGCCAACCAGCATGGCCTTCCTCCAGCGCTTGACGGAGCTCTCCACTTTCATAAGCAGATATCAAACTAGCAGCCACCTCCGAGAGCTTATCTTGAACAACAGGTTTGCATTCATCACTGTAAATTCCATAATGCATGCTTTGAGAATAAGATATTCAGAAAAATAAACCCTAAAATTGAAACAGCGAGGGCAAGATACTTTAATGAGGATGGAAATCCGTGTGATAAACCAACTTATATCTGAGTCGGAGGAAAGGTACGGGAGGGATATTACTGCTAGCTAACTATATGAGGCTGATGCATGTTTCTACTAATCTAGAGAAATAAACAATACTGGAAGATAACACATTACCTGACTAAAGTCGAGTGCAGTGGATACGACAACAAGTTTTGTAGAGCCTTTTCTGCATCAGACACTAACTCAATGGCATCCTTTAACAGCTCTGTTGCACCCTGTAGAGTGAAATTTGCTGCTAGTGTCATGCTCTCAGTTAAAATCATTCTTTCTTTATAAGGAAAGTGCTCAACAAAAATAATCATAATAATAATAATAATAAACATATGATCAAAATTAAACCTTTAGTCTTTACCTGATATTTTGCAGATAAGATAACATATCATTTCAATTGATCATAGAAATAAATTTAATTTAGTTTGACATTGCCAAATTGCCTACCTACAGCGAGACTAATTAATGTGGGTAGATACTTTATGGATCACCTCCACCTCAATAAATTAAGGCATCGAGTCTAAGTCACATGCTCTTAGTCCTGCCACTTACAATATACTCGTGTATGAAACTATTGGGTCTTGCTACAATGGGGTAAAGGATTAATTCCCAGAGGACGCATGCCCTCAGGGAAAAAAAACCTCCCACCCCTAGCCAACTTGGCGGTTGGATATAAGTTGACCCCGTGATTCGTAATCACCTTTTGCTACAGTATATGAAACTATTGGGGGAAAAAAACATTGAAATAATTTAATATCCTAGACCAAATATAATGGTCCAACCTATGTTGAACTCCCAACTTCCAGTCCATCAGTTACCACAAACACAGTATAATTTCGAGAATGGAAGTATATATATGGTCACAAGCAAAACCCAAGTCCGCAGCAAGCAATGATTTACCAAAATAGTACTTAACCAGCACCATGAATCATACACGTCTAGATATTCTAATAGTATGAGAAATGCAGACAACTAGCATCTGTAAATAAATGCTGAATGTGTAAAATAGCAAAACATATGATCTATATTTTAACTCGAAACTCATATCTTTGCACTAAATGACAAAATGCAACAACCTTAACAAATGCACCATCATATTCTAGGAGAATTCCTGTGGACTTCCACCGGTCTCTGAAAATTGAGATCAACTCTTCTGGAGGAAGAGATCTTAAATGCTGCCCATTCATCCACCTAATTGAGTATGAACCATTTTAGATAAGTAACAAAAAAACTGAAATAATATTTGTTGTTACATGCATAAAACTATACCATCATCAAATCTAAACCATATCAGTCTCACAAGAAAGCAATTATAAACACAAAAGCATCAAATATTCAGAGGTTTAACACAATAAATACAAACAAGAAAGAATAGCTATATCCTATGCAGAAATATAGCTTCAGCAAGCTCTGTGTACACCAAAAACAAGTTCAAATTAATACAAACCTGAGAAAGATCTGACATTTTGCATATAATTGTCATTCAAAAGGAAGACAAAACCATGAGAATGCTTTAACTTTTATTACCTTAACTTTGTTCCATCAAAGATTGCTCCACTTTTATTAACGCGGCTAATGGAGAATTTCTCAACTGCAAAATTACAGGAATTCATAAATTAACAAGCCGCCACAGACCAATTCTTAATCCAAGCATGACAACAAAATGTGTCAACAAAGAGAAAGGAATAAGCTACCAAGTTGATTGATGGTGAAGAATTCATTTTCTGTCCCATCACCCCAACCTAATAGTGCCAAGTAATTCACCATTGCCTGGGGCAAGTAACCCATGTCTCTAAACTGTAAAAGGAAAACATCAGATATAAATTGACATCATGTAAGCTTCTATATACTGAAATTAACAGGTAAGAGCTTGATACCTGCCCTACAGATGTTGCTCCATGACGTTTTGATAGTTTACTTCTATCTGGGGCTAGAATTAAAGAGACATGTGCAAAAGAAGGCATTGGAAATCCAAGTGCCTGCGATAGATAATGATGCCTAACTGAATATTTAATCAATTGTTGAGAGATTGTCAAAAGGGAAACATAAGGAGCATAAAACTTACTTTGTATATAAGTGCTTGTCGCAAGGTGTTTGGTAAATGTTCCTCAGCTCTGGTGTATAATAAAATAAGGGGAGAGGTTTCATAGGGAAAATTCTTTACACAGTTGAAATTTTGAGGTGTTTAGGAATCACCTTATGACATGTGAGATACGCATAGTAGCATCATCGACAGTGACACAGAAATTGTATACAGGCTGTCCATTACTCCTCATAATCACAAAGTCACCAAGTGTATCCAGGTTCCAACTGACCTTCATAATACTATCAAATCAATTAACAGTCACCATACAAACAGAAATAAAGAAAATTGAAGGTATATATGATGCTTCAGACGAAGAGTAATCTGAAAAAAATCATCACTGCAATGCGCAAGTCAATATAGAGCTTACTTCACCACGGATAAGATCTGTGATCTTCAAGATTCCTTCTTTTGGTACACGGAAGCGGTATGTGTATGGTGTACCTTTTGCCAGCTCCTCCTGAATTTCCTTGTCTGGAGCTGTGCCCCACTTTCCTGTGTATACTGGTGGCAGTTGCAACCTTTTTGCTGTTTCCTTCATTTGTTCAAGTTCCTGCAACAATGCCATTCCTAATCAGGTCAAAACTCAAAAGTGACTTTTCAAACAGAATTTGGGAGAATTTTTAAGAGTGACACTCCTCAGGACCTCATATTCTAATTTCCACGTGTAGCTTCTATTTCAGCAAAATAACCATGATGCATCAACCAATTATTCAGATAAAGCTCCAAATTACCGTATAGATGACAATGTAGACATAGAAGAATTTAATTTCCAAATTATAGAATATGATTCCTTTACAACTACCACATTATTTATGTCAAGAAATTTCTCCACTTGCCATTTTATTAGTTCATCATTTCTTTATACAAATTCCAATCAAATTAAATGTAAACAAGATCAACCTTGTAAGTTCTGAAAGATTTTGATTCAAACTAATCAACTAGCTTAGTATAGATAAGCCAGCTGGAAATTAAGGAAATATGAGTATACAAATGCATGCCATGTGTATAGTATCTTTATATGAAGATGAAATAACAAATGTCTAGTTTTCTGACATATCATATTACATTTTGTAAGCCTACTTTTGAACTGAAATTTCTGGTAAATTAAACATGATATAAATTTCAAAACAGCTGGGTTGTTTTCTAAGAATTATGCCATGTCTAGCATCTGCTGTGTTTACTCAGACAAAAGTAGGAAAGGAAAAATAAAATAAAATCATCAATTAATCCTATATATTGGAAGAATTAGAGAGGAGAGGAAAATTTTACTTCCATCAAATTTCTCTACTTTATATTGACCCAAATTGGTTGGAAATAGAGGGAAATGAAGTCTAAGCATCTAATAAGCACATAAGTAATTAATATTATTTCTTTTCTAGTAAACAAGAAGAATAGAATAGAGTAAAAAAAAAAGGACAGCCCGGTGCACGAAGCTCCCGCCATGCGGGGTTCCAAGGAAGGATCCATTGTACGCAGCCTTACCCTGCTTTTTGCAAGAGGCTGTTTCCAGGATTCGAACTCGTGACCTTTTGGTCACATGGCAACAACTTTACCGTTGCGCCAAGGCTCCCCTTCAAGTAATGCAATTCATTTCCTTTATTTTCCTTTCAATTAAACTATTTTATTCTTCTCCTCCAAGTAACCACAACATTAATTTTTCATAGTTACACTAAAGTTATTTTCTGAGATTATAGTAGACTAAAGACGTCTAAAAGAGGAACAATTGCTTCTAGTGGTAAGCGAGCCAGATATGGACTTTCTGCCAAAGGTCAGGATTCATATAATGGTACTACTAGAATGATTTAAACCTGTTGCTCCCACCCCTAAATGGGAATCATCTCACATCCAATGTGGTGTAGGGACACCTGTTGGTCAAAGACAAAAATGTTTTTTTAAAAAAGCATTAAAGATAATTAGTTCCAACTACATACTGGTTGGAACTACACATTTTTGTAGAAGGTATTAACACATCACACCTATTAAAAGAAGCATCACAACATATAATTGGTGATGCAGCCACTGATAATAATACCCAGGATTGGTGCCGATCGTAGCTTCTAATGACCTCATAATTTCAACCTTAATATTTACAAGTGTTGACATTGTGAACAAACATCATGAAGCTGTCAGATATCAGATAAATCATAAAGATGATAAATCACATGATTCACATCGGGCCTAACTACCACTCTAGCCCAATGTCATTATGCTACTGGTCTAAAAGGTTATGTGCACCCAAGACTCCAGCCAATGAAAACATAGGGTGAAACTTGTAATTAAGTGGGCTCCCTGCAAATCAATCAGACTCCACGTAGAAATACTAACACATTAGCCCAAGTAAGGTAAGGAAAAATCTCTCCTTTGTCTCTTTGTGTCTCGAATTTTGTATTGTGGGTACATTCCACTCTCCTCTTTCTTCCTAGACTCCAAGGATCCTCTCAGCTATCCTTCTTCCTTCTAAATGCTTTGAAGAACCTTCCCAAAACATTTGACGCTCTTTATGAAATCAGTCAGATTGCCATGAGTGAGACTAGTATTGGCAAAGGACAATCCAACTTTTACCAAGAAATTGATCACCTCATAAACATTGATGAAGAAATTTAAAGAGCTAGAGATCTGAAAGATTTTCTTAGAAATGGAATATGCTCCACTATAAAATAGATATAATTGATTGGGTTTTAATCAAATTGACAGTGTCAAATAATGAAATCAGTTGAAATTTAGTTAGATTAGGTTAAGTTTGGAAAGAAGGGGAGCCTTGGCGCAACGATAAAGTTGTTGCTATGTGACCAAAAGGTCACGGGTTCGAATCCTGGAAACAGCCTCTTGCAAAAAAACAGGGTAAGGCTGTGTACAATGGATCATTTCCCGAGACCCCGCATGGCGGGAGCTTCGTACGCCGGGCTGCCCTTTTTAGGTTAAGTTTGGAAAACTCAAGCAATCTAGCCTACTTTCTGCCTATCTCAATTTGAATCGTAGCTGATGTGCATGGGAAGGTGTGTGAATCCTAGCCACATCACCACTTAAGATTTGTCTCACAATCTACTAGCTAAAGGATTCAACACCTCTTCCATCTCTTTCTCAAACCTAATGCCAATTGAGAGGGAATACAATATCCCCTTGCTAACAATGGCCTCATAACATTATATATATACAAACTCGATTAAATGTGATTAAGATCCCAGCGAAACTATATGTTGCAGAATTCTGATATATAGTTATTATTTATCATTTCTATGTCAACAAATAGTATTTAATATTTTTAAAATGTGATATTAATAATTTGTACTATTAATACTAATTTGATACTATTTATATGAATTTTATTAATATTATTGATTATTTGTATTCTATAATTAGGTTATTAACAATTCAACATTTAGCAAATATAATCTATAATAAATTTATTATGACTGATCGTTGAAGATGACTTCTTCCAAGCTGAAAAAGACTTGGAAGTTGCTGCTAAGGTCCTAGTCCTACATTCCAAATCTGTCTTTACCTAAAGATGGCATGCTCCCATATACACATATTTATATATTAAATAACAGGGGTCATGACATGTGACCTTCCCCTATCCTAAAAAAATTACAATGAAATATCATTTGTTATCTCCTATCCCCGCAAATGAAATTATTTGACTATTCACTTTTCTAAAACTTTCATGATGATTCAAATTTCACCAATCCTATGGTTTTGATATAGATAATACTTGGATTTTTTTACCATTCAATCCGGACACCAATACCGATTTTAACAATCATGTATGAAACCATTAAGTAGGACACCAAATCTTTCTAGAAAAATTACCTTGTCAACACAACTATAATCTAATCAAGAAATTAACTCCCAATCAAATATTTGGAACCTAATGGTCATGATGCTTTAGATACTTATTTTAATCTAGAAACAAAATCATCAATAAAATTGCAACTGCCTATCAGATGTAGCTTTCTTCATGCTGAGAGGGTTTTCCATTCTGAAGGTAATTATATTTTTCCCAAATCTTTTATTAGGTCATCTTATATCATATCACATATAGAAGTATACATATATATAGTTAGTTAGAGAAATAAAGAAACTAGTAAAATACTATGACAAAGAAAAAAAACACAAAACAACATATGAGCAGTTTTCATGATATATCACTGTGACGAATAAACACTATAGAACAAATAAAAAATAGAAAAACAAAGGGAACAAAAAAAATACAAATTCAAGTTGTTCCACATGATTTCTGTTCTCTTAGAAAGCAGAGAAGCAAATGGCTTTCTAGTTTTAATGCACAAGAAACAAGCAAATGGAAGAGATAAAGAACGTGCAGCATTTGTCAAACAAAGAGTTTTATTTAAGAGATTATCCACTGGCAGTTTATTCATATATGGTGTCTGAGTCAACGTAGTTATTTTGGTTCTTTCAAAGTAACTATGTCAATTTTACAAGCATTCTGTAAACCCCATACATATGCCGTTATTTAACCAACAAATACTGCATGCAGAATAGAGTTCCATTTGTTACCATTTGGTAACTACCTCATTAGAACAGAAACACTTATAAACAGTGCCAGATTCCAACAACTTCTCAGCATATTCTTTGTACATGGAGTTCCGTTCTGATTGTCGATAAGGACCATATTCTCCACCCACACCAGGACCTGGAAGATTATGAAATGTTAAGTGACATCTAATGCAACAGAAAGAAACTTATGAATGTGTGGCATCCCACACAATAACACAGAGATTAAGGTCTAGGAGATGCAATATATTGAAGTTTTACTAAAAATTTTATTTAGTGTTGGTTACTGCAAAGAACCATCTTTTAATTGCAACGATAAAGTTGTTGTCATGTGACCAAAAGGTCACGGGTTCGAATCCTGGAAGCAGCCTCTTGCAAAAAGCAAGGTAAGGCTACGTCCAATGGATCTTTCCCCGAGACCCCGCATGGCGGGAGCTTCCTGCACCGGGCTGCCCTTTTTTTTTTTACTGCAAAGAACCATCTTTTAATTCCAAAAGATTGAATAATAGGTAATGACAAATGAAATTCTGAGGCTATTTATTTGCATATCACATGAAAGGAACGATTTGAACCAATCACATTAGCACACAAATATGAAAATACTTAAGAGAATTTGTTTCGTCATTAACATAACCAAGATAGTTCCCATGTGTGCTCATGCCCAGATGCACACCACTCTGTTCCATTACCATTACAAATGAAACCTCTAATTAAAAATTTTAACAGATAACACTGAATCTGAGGATCTAACCTAGGAATTAGTTTGCAAGTGCTGATGAAGGATATGCTTTGCAGCGTGTATTGGTGAATTTAGTCACTAAGCAATCATGAGTTGACTCAATTAGGTTGATGAAAAGATTAAAAATAAATCTGTGTCATCCAGACATTTTAGCAAATAGCACTAACATGGGCTAGGCAGATGAGTGACATGGTTTGCACTGCATTAACATGAATAGCTTCCTTTTTTTACCATGCTCTGATGATTTAAAAATTAAGGAGAAAAGGTGAATCTGAAAATAAGGTGAAATATAATGAACAGAAAGTCACTTCAGTCAATAAAAGGGTACAGAAACTATGAGTATGCCCACCTTCATCCCAATCAAGACCAAGCCAAGATAAATCATTCAGCATCGCTTCTTCTGATTTCCTGGTAGATCTTTCTAAATCAGTGTCCTCAATTCGCAGAACAAACTTCCCACCTTGAGACCTGCAAAGGATTTGATCAAGCAATGTTGTCGGGAACAAAAATATGCTAAATTCTAAATACTTTGATAATTAACAGAGTGCAGCTACAATAGAAACCACTTTTGCATTGCTCTAAAAACGGACATGGTATTATAATCAAACAAAAACTCAATATTGACACAGCCTACGCATCCATTTCACCAGATAAAATTTTATCCGACTTCTTTCTGACACCTTCTTAGATTTTTTACATAGCTCGTGAACAGTTCACCACTGAACTCGAATAGCTCAACAAACTTCGAGCAGCTCATGGCCAAAAGCACAGCGAAGTAGCGGCTGCATGCATATTAAAAATCCCATCTTTGAAATGATAATGTAACTTGTATTTACCATCATGGCCAAAGGAAACAAAAAGATTCCAAATTTCATATTATAGTAAGCATATGGAGCATCCGAACCCTAAATTCGTACTTTACAAGAAATCATATCATTTTAAGCATTTCATATCTTTTAACCATTTTGATGAATAATTTTAACACTGAACAATGCATTGAAAACACAAGTATAACCCAAAATAGAAATTAGCGAGAACAACTTGGAGAGAAAGGGGGGCAGGGAAGTCACCTGGCAAACAAGTAGTTAAAGAGCGCCGTCCTTGCTCCTCCGACGTGCAAGTTCCCTGTAGGAGAAGGAGCGAAACGGACGCGCACCTCGCCCCCGGAGGGGTCGGTAACGGCGGAAGCTGAGACGGAGAGATTCCTCCGCCGTATTGAAAGGCAGGTCTTCAAGGCTAGTCCCGGCAGGCAGAAGGGAGGACGGAGTTCCTGAAGAACCATAATCCGAACCCACGGCGATCCCATGGCCAGACTCGACATTTTTCGCGATCGCCGTCACCGTGACACCGATGCTTCTCTGGGAGTGAATTCGCTGCTGCAGAGGAGGACGCTATCCGTTCCTCCTCGTCCATCTGCAAGTCATGGCCAGGCCCGGCTAAATCTACCGATGGATTGAGAATGGACGGTGAAGATTACTTGTTTGGAATAACATGAGAGCATCAAGTCAATTTCTCTATTACTATATCTAAAATTTAGAATAAATGATCTACTTTATTAAATTTAGATAATCACTTTTCACTGCACACTACATCAAATACCTTAAAATTTCTATCATCCTTAATTTTTTATTATTTTCTTCTCGTTCTTCTATTTTTTATTATTATATTTATGAAATAAGTGGAAGGAAAGAGATTAAAAAAATATTATTTTATTTTTAGGTAAATATTTCATTATCTAAATTTAGAGAATCACTATTTATCAAATCTAAGGGGTGTTTGGTTCTTTCCTAGGAATAGAAATCGAAATAAAAATCATTGTATTGTGGAATAGGAATGGGTATCAGCATGGATATCGCTCTTAAAAGTAATATTTGATTAGTTGCATATTTTCTATCGGAATAAATCAAAATTTCCTTTTTTTACCCTTAATGGAAAATAAGAGAAAAAAATAAATGTGTGAGAAAGATGAATGTGAGAGAAAAATATGATGAGAGAGAAAGTATGATGAAAAAAAATAAAAAGAGAGAAAGTGTTATGAGAGAAAATGATATACTTTCTCTTGCATCATGTTCTCTCTCATCTTCTCTCATCATGCTCTATACTCTCTTTTATCATTTTCTCTCATAACACTTTCTCTCTCTTTATTTTTTTCATCATGCTTTCTCTCTCATCATATTTTTCTCTCACATTCATCTTTCTCACACATCTATTTTTTTCTCTTATTTTCCATTAAGGGTAAAAAAAAAAAACAGTGAACATGATGAGAGAAGATGAGAGAGAAGATATAATGCAAGAGCAAGTATGATAGGAGATGATGAAGAGAGAGAAAATATAATGAGGGAAAACGAGGAAAGAGAGTGTGGTGAGAGAGAATGAGGAGAGAGAAAGTATGGTGAGAGAGAATTTGTGATGAGAGAGAAAGTATGATGAGAAAAAAAAAGAACAGTGAGTGTGATAGGAGAGATTATGGAGAGAGAAAGTATGATAAAAGAGAATGTGTGATAAGAGCGAAAGAGAAAAGAGAATGTGATGGGAGAGATTGAGGAGAGAGAAAGTGTAATGAGAGCGAAAGAGAATGTGATGAGAGATATTGAGGAGATAGAAATTATGATGAGAGAGGAAGTATGATGAGAAAAAAAAAGGAAGAGAGTGCGATGGAAGAGATTAGGGAGAGAGAAAGTATGATGAGAACAAAAGAAGGAAGAGAGTGCAATGGAATAGATTGAAGAGAACGAAACTATGATGAGAGATAAAGTGTAGTGAGAAAAAAAAAGGAAAGAGAGTGTGATAAGAGAGATTAAGGAGAGAGAAAGTGTGATAAAATGATGAGAAAGAAAATATGATGAGAGAGAACAAGGAGAGAGAAGTGATATGAAATAAAAAATAAATAAATATATTTTTATATTTGATATTAAGGGAGAAAATTTTAGATTTAGATCAAAGGTATTTTTGGAATAAGGAAATATTTTGATTAATGAAAATAAGGTAATGACTCATTGAATGGGAGGTACATGGGAATAAGTTATTACCCAATTTCAAGGATTCATTTCGCTTATTTGTATTCCTATTCTTATAATCCAAACATTAACAATGACAATCAATTATTATCATTCTCATTCCTATTCCTCACTTCTATTCCCCTAAACCAAACGCTCCCTAAATTTAGGGAATGGATATGGTAACCGATGAAGAGGATTTTTAGTTAACTTATCTAAAATTTAGAGTAAAATCTTTAAATAGAATAATTGATGTGGATGCTTATATATTTTTTTTAACATACTTAATTTTTTGTTAATGTAATTTTGGTCATTATTAATTTATATAAATTAATTAACATAAACTTTCAAAAAAGTATTACTTACTTTTATCGCCGTGAAAAAAAAACAAAATTATTACAACACTCTGCGTGCAATTAAATAAAAAAGATATTTTAAACAAATAAGGGAAAAGGCTCAAAACCCCTCATAATAAACTACTATTCCTCCTAGGTTCCATATTAGAAAAAAATTTGTTGTACTCTCTGTATATAAACTTTTATTTACTTAACTTTCTAACGCATATTAATTTACCTAACTGTATTTTATTTTTATAGATATAAAAAAAATTTAAAAGATATAATTCATTCTAAATTCAAAATATTTAAATTAAAATTTAATATATATTTTTTTTATCAAAATTAACATGATTCTTTTTCTATCTCATCAATATATTGAGTTAATCGATTCAACCTAAATCAATCGATTTATATGACTCTTAATTTATTGGTAAAATGGAAAAAAAATCATATTCATTTTAATAAAAAAATATATTAAATTTTAATTCAAATATATTGAATTTAGGAAGAATTATATTTCGTTTTAATTTTTTTTACCTATAAAAAATAAGATAATTAAATAAATTAGTATCTATTAATTAAATAAATATTTTGACATGAAGACTGAAGGTATAATTATGATTAGAGATTTTTCACAATTTACCGAACAAATAATAGAGAATATTCCTTTTTTATTTGAAAGTACCACTACAATCCTTATCCAAAATATAACGAGATAAAGAAAATTACCCACATAATTGAGACTTAAGAGAGGATAATTGAGACTTAAGAGAGGACCCGATTTTGCATGCTTAGCTCGAGCAAAAAGATGGCACATAAACCAATCGATGAGACTTGAGAGAGAGGATCCAAAATTAGGGGAGTAAAATATGTAGAAAAATTTAAGATTCTAATTCAGCTTGAATTAGATATATTCGTGTTTGAGTTCGATTTAAAGTTCAAAAATTTTAAAATTTTTGTTCGAGTTCGATTTGAATTAGAGCTCGGGTTCGAGTACGATTTGAAAGATTCGAATATGTTCGTAAACTATTCAAATTATTACTCGAAAATAGGTATTTGAAAGACTCTAAATTTATTTATTTAATATAAATTTAATTTATATTAATAAAATATTAATTAAGGCTCACAAGCAGCTCGTGAACTATTGAACAATATAATTTGGGCTCGAATTCGGCTCGAAAAAAAGATGTTCGAGTTTGACTCAAATTCAATAAATTCGAATACAAATCAAATATTTTTTTGAACCGGTTAGAAAAGCTTACCAGCCAGCTCGATTCGTTTGCACTTCTATCCGAGACACACTTAACACGAGCAAAGAGATTACACAAAAATCTACAACAATGATTAGAAGAAATCGATGTTGGAAGAAATAATATGTTGCCAGAAATTTATGGGGTATTAACTGAATTTAAATTATACTGAATTAAATTCAACTTACAGTCGAGATGACCAAAACGGATAATTTCAGGCTACCAACAGAGGCTGGTTTCTGCTAATTGCTTCGAGTCCAAGCAGCAAAGTCCGAGCGGACTTAATGGCGGGGCGGGCAAGCAGTAAATTGGTCGACCGAGCAGTGAGCCCGAGCAAGTTCAGCCAGACAGAGAGCAGACTGGGTGAGAGGTCGGTCGGGCAAGAAGACAGGCTGAGTAGACAGGCCGAGTGAGAGACCGGTCGGGCGAAGCAAACAGGCCGAGCGAAGTAGATAGGTCGAGCGAGCTGATGTCGGTCGGGCGAAGCAGAAATACAACCCGAGCGAGGAGTGTCAGTCGGTCAAGCTAAGTCGGCCGAGCAAAGTTACCGAGCGGGCGAGCGAAGAGGCTGATCGGGCAAGTGGTCGATCGAGAGGAGCAGATAGGCCGAGCGATTGAAGGAGCAGAGGAGCCTGAGCAGGCGAACAACCTCCCGAGCGAGAAAAATGATCGAGGCCTGCGAGAGTCGCAGTTTCCTTGAAACCGATTCTCCCACCTCTAGCTGTGTTTCGAGGCTCAGTAGGGTCGTCTGTTTGCTAGAATACAACGGTTGACCGTGATTTCCACCAAGCACTGATGATCACGACGAACTGAGTGACACCCGATTGCTATCATGAGCACTCTTAGGATTGTAAATGAACCAAGCGTTCGTGAACAAGCTTGGTGTTCGGCTTGATAGAGATTGTTTATGTTCGTTTAATATACATAAAATTAATTAAACAAACAAGTTTGAACAGCTCGTTAAGCTAAACAAACAAGCTTGAACACATATGTGTTCAGCTCGTTAACGTTCGTGAACAATGTTCACGAACCATATTTATTAATAAAAATCTGTTCAATATGCTAAATAAACAATAAAATAAAATAAATAAATAAATTTAAATTATCAATCTTAATAATCTATTAAACAATTAAAAGTTTCAAACAATCAAACAAGCTTGAATTGAGAGCTTGATAACATCTAAACGAACCAAGCTCAAACCAAGCTCAAGCCAAGCTTGAATTGAGAGCTTGATAACATCTAAATGAACCAAGCTCAAGCCAAGCTTTAAAGCTCATAAAAAATAAACCAAGCCAAGCTTGAACACTCATTTCAAAAGCTTGGTTCATTTTAAACTCGGCTCGGCTCGGTTATCTTATTAAACAAGTTTGAACACCCCAAAACTCGGCTCGACTCGGCTCGTTTATAGCCCTAAGCACTCTGCCGATATGAGACTAAAGTCTTATTTAAAACTTTTATATATATATATATATATATATTTATTTATTTATTTTGAAAATCTGAGATACTTCCGTCGTAACATTGGCATAGAGAATATTGTTTTTATTTTTTAACACAGCTTTTTTATGATGATGAGAAAGATAAAAGTATTATTCTAATTTTTATCATTTTTTCTGTATACCTTAAATTCAAATTTTAAAATGTGATTTTTTTTAAAAGGCCCACTTGAATTTAGAGTTCTCGCATCTCGTATATACAAAATATCTAGAATCGAAGATGAGATACTTCCGTCGTAACATTGGCATAGAGAATATTCTTTTTATTTTTTAACACAGTTTGTTTATGATGATGATAAAGATAAAGTATTATTCTAATTTTTATCATTTTTTCTGTATACCTTAAATTCAAATTTTAAAAGGTGAATTTTTTTAAAAGACCCACTTGAATTTAGAGTTCTCGCATCTCGTATATACAAAATATCTAGTGGCTATCTAAATAAATCCTTCTTTTTGTTTAAATCGTTTTTAACGATCAAATTATATTTAAAAAACATAATTATGAACCACTATACTGATTGATTATGGAGAGCAAATTTTTTGGATCGCCAAATGAACTATTATACTGATTGATTTATATAAATTGCATCTATTAAATAGATAGGGTTCATTTAAATCAACCAATAAAATTGATTGATTTATATAGATTCCCTCTACTAAATAGATAAGGCTCATTTAAATCAATCAATAAATTTTTATAATCCAGAGGGTATGTAGGTACCTGAAAATTATGAATCATTTCTCCAAAGAAAAGAATAATAACTATTTCTTATATCACTATAATTTTTTCGTCTGAACAAAAAAAAAACAGATGCTTCTTTTTTAACTCTAATCAATATATTCTAAGAATAACAGAAAAACACATATCTTTAAAATAATGTTAAATTATTTGCTAAAGGCACAAAGGCCTTACCTGAGAAACTGATTTCAGCAAAAAATGATTGCACCAAACCAAAAGTTCCTTGGCCAAATTTTTGAATCTTAACTTAATGATTGATTGACAATATTCAGATACTTCCTTGAAGTAACTCAAATTGATAATTTCAAGGAGATCAAGATTGTGATGTTTCTCATTTTTAAGCGCTGTAACAACGAAAGCAATGAAAACTTACAAACACACTTACTGATAGGGCATGGAGAAAAATCATGCTGCCATTGCTTTGTCAGCAGATATTCGCATTTCATACGTTCTACAATCAATAAAAATTCACAGTGTGTTAAAGAACTATTGCACAGGCATTTACAGCATAAGTTGCGAAGAACATGAATATTTTCAAGTAACATGCATACAAGTTTCGAAGAGGGAAGGGATATAATATTAAATGCGTGAAAAAGCAATCAGGTTGGGGTGGGATTGTTGGCGTGGCAGTTGATAGCCGGCGTATAAGAATCCCATTACTCATATGAATCTGAACGATGATACGGTCTGAGAATAGGAAGTGTTCTTGTAAGAGCGATTGAAGAATGGCAATCAAAGACTGACTATAATATGACTTACCTTTGCAATAGAAGGCTGGTACTTTTCAGCTTCATCCTCCATGTACTGCAAAAGAATAGATATCTAATTCTTGGAATCTCAAACAAATAAACCAAACAGGATCATGGACGTAAGGTGATAGAAATAAAGCAAACCTGTCCTGTGACTGTGTAGAGCCTGTTATACCAACCATTTGATGCTACACCGAGGGCAGTTAGTATGTGTCTGCGTTTTTCGCCGGGAATTTGCAATGTATATTCGATATAATACAATCCTGTTCATTAGAAGTACTCTAGTGAAGTATAAGTCCATGATTGCTCATTTCAATATAGCCTACAAGTGCGTACCATTTGCAGCTTTAGAATCGATCAGCTTTGCTGCGACACCTGGAGGATTTCTCCAGCTTCTATCTAAACCGCTAACCTGGACAAGAAGGCATGATACACAATGAATTAAAAAAGGAACTGGTATTCCATAACACTAGAAATTTAAAACAGATTAATCACCCTAAAATATCACCCAGATTTCAAATAGGTCTGTGCATTCTTTTAGTTTAGTCACAAAACTTGCATCTGTCCACTCTGATCATATATTGTTAGACTGACTCTTGACTTAGCCACCGAATATTGAACACTTTCATTATGCTGACTAGGATGCAACAAGGATGCTTAGTAAAAAAAAGCCATGTCAAAGATCCAGTAGTTGCAGTCAAGCAAATCTAAGGGAAAGACGATTTAAAATATACACAAGTTATAGACCTACTCGAGGGACCTAACTAAAATTCAAGTCACAGTTTAAGGATCATTTTTTTTTTAATTAGATAGATCAAAGCTTACCAACGTTTCTGCAAAAGCATCCACATTTCCAAAAGATTGCAATCTTGTAAAGTCAGGACCAAGCCCTGTGATTACAACACTGACTGAAGAAATCCATCAGCTACATTTGTTGAATAATTTGCATGTTTAATCAGTGAAGATTTCACACATTCAAGCAAGGATATATACCATTAGAACCAGATGCTTCATTAGGATAAAACGCTGTAACTGACTTGAGGCTATTACCGTCACTGTCACCGGTGCCTATTAACCAATCTGTGATCAGGTAAAGCAGGACTATTAGAATCTACATTGGTTGGTCATAAATCATAATGAAGAAAATGGAAAATTGTACTCTCCCAATTGGCATGTTAGAGCATTAGACTGGACTTGGTTTGCTATGCAGAAAGATAAAAGGGCAAAGAAAGAAAAATATCCCAAAGTTACAAATATTTCATGGATAGGTCATATGCATCTTTCATCTTCATATTGCATTTCCTTCCCCCATAGTAATCTAGTCGTATAAACCAATTGTTAATGTGGCCTACGAACTAGATCAAGCAATGACCAACATCTTTTCAAAACCAAGAAAGCGAGAAGGGTCAGGTGAATATCTGATGGTCCAGACTTCAATTGAAAAATCAACCCAAATTCAGTAAATATAAATATTAATATAACAAAATACTTAATAAAATTATCAACTTAATTTATCAATTTCATAAAATAAATAATTAACATTTTAATTTTAAAATATTGATAAAATTATGTTTCATGATTTGGAAATGGTTTTCTCCTCGCAAAAGGGAAAGTTAGCTTCCCAAGTCAATATTATATTTTTCCATTTTGACTGAATGTTTTTATTGACTAAAGTCTTTTCCTTGTTAACCAGACACCAAAAATTATGGAAAAATATGTTTCTAAAAGCAATTTTTCTTGAAACAAACAAAGACTAAATGTCAATATGAAGTTTTCTATTTTTCTTTGAAAACTGGAAATCTAAAAGTCTGAGATATTATTATGATAATAATGCCACTGTCAATCAGACTTTGATTTATTTACTTATTTCTGTTGGTCCTGGAAAGAAAAAAAGGCAATTTACCAAATGGCACATGCAAATTTCTGAATTGACCAAAAGACGCATACTACTTTGGTATTTACCAATAGACGCATTCAATTATTTGCTCTTCCCGTTTTACCCCTCCTGATAAATCTAATTTTTTTCTCTCTTCTCTTTACTCTCTCCTATGCACAACCTCTCTTATCTTTCCTCCCTTCTCTTCTCTTTCCTATCTCTTTTGCATGCATAAAGACCCACTGATATGCAAATCATATCAGGTCCACAACATTTAGGGTTTAGTTAATTTTTTCGATAATATTTTAACACCTTCGAAGAAGTCGAAATAATCAATGAATGACACCGTTGAACTCCTTGCAGCCTCAGAAATCCACAAACCTGAAATAGTTGCAATCTAATGTCTCTAGATCGATCAGTAGGGTTTGATCGAAACCCACTGATGAACCTAGACAGGTCCGATTGGACTCATTTTAGGTCTTGTAGATTTTTGAGGTTGCAAGGAGTCCAACATTGCCCTCCATTGCTTATTTTGACTTCTTCAGAAGTGTTAAAATATTATCAAAAAAATCAATCCAACGTGGGTCTGATATGAACTGTGGGTTTGATATGGTTCATATCAGGCCCACGTTGGACCTGATATAGAACCATATTAGGCCTTATTAGGTAAAAGACACAGGTTAGGTCTGGGGTCCTTCAATCGATAAACACGTTTATTCCATCTCCAATTGAAAACCAACCAATCACTCGACCAATCTCATCTATCCACATTAGAAAGCCATTGGAGATCATTTAAGAGAAAATGATTTTGCTTTTCGTGCAATATTAGCTTACACTTGACCACCATATCTTCCCTTTCCTTTATTTGTTTTCGAATTTCGTGTAGAAACAAACTCTCCAAATTTATACCAACCTTTTCTTAAGTAATCTTACAACGAACAAGAGTTTTTCCATTGTAAATGAGTACGAAGCAATCAATGAATTCCGTTAGGCCTAATATGGTTTCATATCAGGCCCACATTCAGCTGATTTTTACGATAATATTTTAACACCTCTAGAGAATCCGAAATAAGCAATGGAGGACACTGTTGGATTCCTTGCAACCTCAAAAATCCATAGGACCTGAAATGAGTCCAATCAGACCTATCTAGGTTCATTAGTTGATTTCGATCAAAACTCATTAATCGATATAGAGATATCAGATTACAATCATTTCATGTTCTGTGGATTTCTGAGACTGCAAGGAGTCCAACGGTGCCCTCCATTAATTATTTCGGCTTCTCCGAAGGTGTTAAAATATTATCGAAAAAATCAACTAGAACTTAAATGTTGTGTGCCTGATATAATTTGCATATCAGGTTCAGGTTATGCATGCATGCATACAAAAGAGAAAGGAAAGAGAAGAGAGGGGAGGAAAGATAAGAGAGGTTGCAGGCATAGAAAAGAGCAAAAAATGGAAGAGAAAAGAGAAAAAATTAGATATGTCAGAAGGGATAAAATGGGAAAAACACATAATGGAATGCAACCTTTGGTAAATACCAAAGTAGTGTGCACCTTTTGGTCAATTCGGAAACCTATGTGCACCCTTTGGTAAATTGCCAAAAAAAAAGAAAAAAATGTGATATTGCAGAATTATCATGGCATCTTAAAATTTTTAAGAATTTTCAGTTTATTGGTTTCTCTGCAAGCATCCATTTGATTCTTTTCCATCAATAAGCACAAAATATCTATTTGACACCTTATTTATAGTCTAGAAATACAAAGGGAACAAAAATGATGGTTCATAAGAAAGACTTTTTACCTTTTTCGTTTTGCAAAGAAATAGTTGAATGCTAGGGATGCAGACCCAATGCCAAATGTAACATATTTCTGACATAGTGTACCAAATTAAAAATATAATTCAGTTTCAATTTTAATGCTTTTTTGAATTTCGATTTTTATTATTTAAAGATAATTCAATAGATGTCTTAAAAAACGCATTTGCTCACTGTAAAGAAAAGAGTCATTCCAAAGGTTTTATCCGTCCAAATTCCAAATTTCTAATCAAGATGGGCATTTCAATAGTGTTCTTCCCTAATTCTATTACTTCAACTTTTCTAAGTTTATATATATCCTTATGTGGCTCAACAATAGGAGGGATTACAGGACATCCCCACAATGTCACTATTGATTGTATAGGTAACGCCAACTGTATTCTTGCAGTGGAAAACACAAATCAATCCGCATGATGATGATTTATGATAACCTCTCATATTCCTTTCTCGAAATGATAACTTCAGATCGACATCTTTCAGTTCCAAATTGGTAAGATGATATCTAACATGATCTAGCTTGCGCAACAGAGTTATAGAAGACTATTCTAGGTAACTTCCAGGTTATGCTCAAGTATTATGCAAATAAACAGGAGGAGAAATTCAAATTCTTCACGGGTACTAGACCACCATGGAAGTTACAACAGCATGTTAGATGATATCTAACATGATCTAGCTTGCGCAAGAGAGTTATAGAAGACTATTCTAGGTAACTTCCAGGTTATGCTCGAGTATTATGCAAATAAACAGGAGGAGAAATTCAAATTCTTCACGGGTACTAGACCACCATGGAGTTATTACAACAGCATGTCTTATCTGATTGTAGAGTGCAAATGCCAACCTTTTGGAATCGACATGCGAAACTTATTCACTTCGTCTTTGTACGTCTGAAAACTCTCCTCAAGCTCTGGAAAGCAGCAGTCAAACACCATTTTTAAGTGAAGAACAAACAGCACAGCAACAATTCTGACTCCGAAAGAAGTAGGAAATAAAAAAATATAATACCAGTATCAGCTGAAGCATCCGTAGCCACCAAGGGCAGAGAGACTGAAGCAAGAAACATCGTGAGCAACAGATTCCTCCTCTTAGTTGCGAATTGTTGGATGCTACACCTGGAATAATGTTTTCTTTGGATGATTGGATCCAGCAGAGCATTGAAAGGGCAAAATGCGGGGACAACCTTACATGATTCCCTCAGAAGCACTGCATACGGCAGGAGGAATCAGCCGACTGCGCGATCGGAACGATCGTGGAAACGAGGAAAGAAGCGGGATGGGAACCAGGTGTTGGGAGGGAGTCGGAGCGGGGCGGTGGTGGCCTTTCGAACGGCCGATGGGAGCACCAGA
The DNA here is from genome assembly GCF_018446385.1 of Zingiber officinale. Taxonomy (NCBI): domain Eukaryota; kingdom Viridiplantae; phylum Streptophyta; class Magnoliopsida; order Zingiberales; family Zingiberaceae; genus Zingiber; species Zingiber officinale. Next base: position 22,597,360 of record NC_056001.1, on the reverse strand, counting down.
ATATCGAGGAGGAGAAGGAGGCGGAGCGAGGGAAGCGAAGGAAGCCATGGAAGTGAGGAGGAAAGAGAATGGTAGGGCAAACGAAGGTAACGCTTCCAGTGTTTTGTGGATTTGGGCGGTTCAAACGAAGAAGAAGATATTAGAATTAAACTGAAAAACGATTCCATCCACCGATTTAACTATTTCCCTTGTTTTTCCCTAAAAAAAATGTTGCAAATGGGACCATCTAGACTAGCTAATTTAACTCATCTAGATGATTTAGCCTAATTGTAATTTAACTTACTCCTGACTATGGTAGTAATTTATTCATAGTAAAAAAAATGAATACACTCATTTTCAACATCTTCATCAATTCATCTCAAGATCAACACAAATTTATTCCTAATTATAATATCATGAAAATATATCAAATTGTCATTCAGATAAAATATTTATATTTTTATAAAAAAAAATTATCATGAGTATTTTTTAATTTACCTTTAAGATTGATAAAAAATTTTATAGGACTGATCAATCATCTAAGATTTATTATTATTATTATTATTATTATCCATCCAACTATCATAATCAGTCAAACTGGGTCTAACTAGATGGACTGATATAACTAGTAATCTTAGACTACCTAGCCGGATTAGCTAGCCTTGTTCTAAATCAAATTGGGCTGACCAACATATTTCATCAACTTAACTTTATTTGATTAACCTATTTGACCGACAAATATAGTTTTTTAAAAAATATATCCTTATTTTTTTATAATGTTATAATCGCTAGACAGTTGTACACTTACAATCACATAGCAAGTTATAAAAGTTATGATCTGCTGCTAGGATTATATAATTGTTTTAACATAATAATAATCAATATTTATCAGAAAGAATTATATACGTAATTATGATATATATTTGTTATAATAACAGCTATAGTTCCTACCGTAGTATTATTAGAGCTCCAATGTCTAGGACCTCTTATCTTAATATTTTCTTGATCTCTTCTCTGGTTTTTGTTACGGAAAAAATAATTAATCAAGTTGGATAACATCGAGTTTAGGATGATTTATTTGACCCCATAAAAATTTTCCATCGACTATCAGGATAAATCGAGAAGTGCTCACAACGGACAGTCCAGGAATCCAACTTCCTTTAGTTGCGTGTCCTATTTGGAGAAAAAATTTCTGTAAATTCGTCATAACCACGGGTACTTGAGTGACAACCTGAATACTCTACCACTGCACCATTAAATCTGAGAATTAAATTGTGATTGAGCACGAGCTCCCTTGAATTTATTTTTCATCTAAATTATAGTTTAACTTGAACAGATGGTAAAAAATTACTAACGATGAACGAACTAAGGGATACCCTCATATAGTTGAGCCGATCACTAATTTGTAAAAATAGATCAGAATTAATTCCCGATAAAATCGGGAAAAATATCTTTCTATACATATGACTTTTGTATAAATACTTTAATATTATTAATATGGATCAAAATTAAATATTTATATTATAATAATTATAATAAATAATTACTACCACAATACTTAAAATAAAAATTATTTCGATAAAATATTATTTCGATAAAATATTATTTTAATAATAAATTAAAAAGGGCGCTGGTTTATTATTTTTTTTTTCAAATTTAATCACTCCAAAACTTGGTTAAATTTAACAGCTCAATATTTTAGTTTCATTTGATTATCACTCCCCTTCCCCCAAATATATTACTTGTCGAAATTATAACAAATGTTTTTTTTTTAGAAAAAAATGTTTATGACTCTCTATAGTAAACAAGGAAACAAAGTAGGTGCCAAGAGGTTGGAGTTTGTGTTTGTTTTGAGCAACGAGGCATCAGTCACATGCCTCCTTCCATCCCTTGTCTTTTTTATCGTTTCCTCCCCATTATTTTAAATTTAACCAAACCACCCATAGCCACACGCTGCATTCCCACCTAATTCAAACTTCTCGGGAATCCAAACCCGAATAGTAAATTGTCCTAATTACACGGGCATAATTCATAAAGTAGTCAGATATATTTAAATTTACCCCCCGACATTTCATTTTCAAAGTCGGTCTCCCCTCTATACCAGCCCTTGTCTCTTTCCTTCTAACTCTGTTTACTTCGGTCAGAGTGTGAAGTTTTTTAAAATTTTTGTTTTTTCTGAATTCAATCTATGGAAAATTTTGGTAAACAGCAGGAATACTTTTAAGAGAACGTAATTGAAATTAACATAAAAATAATAATATTATTCCTGTGGAGAAGCAAAAGCGTGGCTATATTTTGCATGTGATCTTTTTTCAGTCTTATCTCCTTTTTTTTTTTTTTTCTCATTATTATATCGTCACGCCGAAAAAGACTGAGACTATTCATTTAATTTATCGTCTGCATGTGGCAGTCAATTCGTAAGCCGCCTTAATTCATCCCGCCCTTTGTGAAAATGGGGGTCGATATATCACGCGATGCTTTTGTCACTTTTCCTTTAAAAAAAAATAAATAACGTAAACGGAAATTTCCATTAATATAATATTTGCAAAGATTTTAGTAAATATTAATTACAAGACCCATTTATTAAATTAAATGTAGCATCAGAGCGGCGAGGGGGACATTTATTTAGGAAACTGCACCGGTCGTACGACAACGCCAACGTCGAGATTCGTGCGCGCGCATCTCCACGCGAAGTCAGTGATGCCGGAGCGGGCTTTGTGTGTGTGTTTTATGGTCCACACAAGGTCATTAAATAATATTTAAAAAATATTGCGTCAGAGCAAATGGCTTGTTTATCCGACTTATCTTTTAAGTATTTTTTTGTTTTTTTTTATAGGGAGTTGATCAATTTTGACGGTCGATTGAGAATAAAAATTGTTTTTTTTCCCGATAAGATGGTAGCTGTTATTGTAAATTTATTATTAAAAAATGGTATAAATTTTCTACTTTCCGTTTTCCAGTGAGCTTCCTTTTTGGAAATTGTTAAAAGAAATGATTATGAGAAAGGAGTGGGAGAAATATTAGGGAAGGATTTTCACCCTTTTGCAAGTTTGGCGTGAGTGAGCTGTCCTGGCGAGGCTTTGGAGCACGTCCACGAATTAGGTTTTTTTTTTTAATTTACTTCTGTTTATTTCTTTTTTTCTCTGCGGAGTAGTAGTTTTTTCATCATAGTTTCGCTATTTTTCGGTATTTTCTCGGCATTTTCCGCTCGAAATTCGTTTTTTTTTTTGTTTTTGCGGGAAAGCAAGGTGAAAAAAAGGAACTTTGGGGATTAACTTCGTTTGTGTGGTTGAGGAATTTCTGCGGTTTAGATAAACTTTAGATTTGTTTTTCTTCTTCTTTTTTTCTTTTTTCTTTTTCTTTTTACTGTTTTGCATTAGGTCTAGGCTTAGAGGCTTAGTTTAGCTTTGTTAGTCCATTTTCCACTTTTTTTTTTGCACTGTCTTGTGGCTTGATCATTCTGTTGCTGCCAGCTACGCCGCTTTTATGGTTCTTGTTTGTTATCGAAGTGAAGATTGGACTTCGTCGATGATTAGGGTTTTGAGGGTGCTCGAGTTACTACTTGCATCTGTGACTTTGAGCTTGTCCGAGTTGTTTCTTGTGGTAAAAATTCAAACTTTCTACTGATCTGTCTCCTTTTTTTGCTCCATGTTCTCTCAGTAGCGAACTTTCAGGAGCATGCGGAAACGTCTTCAGAATTAGATCATTGACTACACGCGCGAGTCTGGGCGTGATCTTACGTAGTTCTGTGCTTCCTCGGGAGTCTTTGGGTTTGTAGGATTTAGTTTGGCCTGCTAATATACTTCGAGCTTCATCATTTTTCCCATGGAAGTGAGATCAGAGCCAGGAATTGTGCCGTTCAGTTCCGGCGTCCAGAAAAGCCCAGTGCAAACCCAGTCGCCGATGCAGAGTATGCGATTGGTTTATTCGCAGGATGGAACGGCGTTATACAAGCCGATTACCACTACCACGAACACTTCTCCCGCTCCTGCTTCTTCTCCTGTTCCTGCTCCTCCTTTTGTTCCTGCTGCCTCTGCTTACGAAGGAGGAGGCGGAGGGGGAGGGGGCAGTGGGAGTATTGAACTTCCCTCTTTAGGTTTGCCTGCACAAGGCTTGAATATCAACACCGGGGATTCACTGAAGCGGAAACGAGGGCGACCGAGAAAGTACGCCCCTGATGGCACAATGGCTCTTGCTTTAACCCCTTCACCAACTGGAGCAACGGTGAAGCGCCGGCCTTATAACTCCAAGAAGAAGCAGCAGCTGGCTGCTTTAGGTAATCTTCTGTGTACATTGTTTATATCTTCTATCCATGGTTCTGATCAAATGTTTCATTCACTAGGGTTCCAATGCTGCACAATAGGAACTGATTTGAGCAGTAGTTCTAATGCTGAATGAGCTTCATGAAAAAAAAAAATCATTTTTCTAAACCAAAACAGAATCTCAAATGGGAAAAAAAAAACTTGAAAAAATATATTTAACAAGCAAAAACAATTATTTTTTATTTTAATTGCTCCTTTTTCGTGGAACATTCTGCCAAATTTTCTTAATATATATATATTTTGTGTTTACATAGATGGAAATAGCCAAATAGGAGGAAGAGTAGGAAATAAATGAACTTTCTTATTTCTCTTGTTTGCTTGGAAGGGAGAGGAGAGGGGAAGGTTTTTAACTTCGTTTACTTCCTCTGCTTTTCCACCCAATTTGACAAAAATGGAGGCAAAAGTTTGTCTCTAACAATGTCATAAGAATTCTTTTCAGTTTGTGCGAGTAAACAAGATTGGTCAAATTGAGAGGAAGATAAATTTTACTACTTGCCTTCTCTCCGACTCCTGCTTCCTCTTTAAGCACACAATAAAAAAGAGATTGGAGACTAAAAGGTATTCCACAACAACACAAAACCTAGATATTGGTATATTTTTTTGGTGCCTAACTGATTGGAGAATATTTTCTAAATATGGTTGGGATGGAACAGTCTCCTCAAAGGAATAAACAAGGCCGACTTGATTTGGTGGTGACCCAAGATTCTGGTAGATTTGATAGTCTTATTGACATCCATCAAAATACCATTAGACACTTGTATATTTTTTAAGTGTTTGCTTTGTTGATATAATGCAATATTTGCTTTTAATATCTAAAAGTTTATAGTAAATAATTTCGAAGTTAGATTGTGCATCAGTTATAGAAGTTTTATCACCTTAATTCCTGTGGTCATTAATTTATTGTTTTAATTTGGAGCACTTCTTAAAAATGCAAACACTTGACAAACTGTAACTTGTTGAGTGCCCTTCTTTGTAAGGGTTCAATTTATTTAGTCTTTTAAATAGTTTTCTTCTTTGTATGCCTGTGATCATTTAAATGTGTGCACCTTAAATTTCTTAAAGATTTTTAATTTTTTATTAGCCACATATCCACTTCTCCTTTTACGTAACTCAAAAATAATGAAGGTTATTTTATTTCACTTGTAGGATCAGCTGGGATTGGTTTTACACCTCATGTTATTACTGTGAAGGCAGGAGAGGTACCTCGATTACATAATGTCTAGGATGAGTAATTTCTTCCCGTATTTATAATGTTTGATGGCCATCTGCTCTCTTTAATATTTTTCTTCGGTATTTTCCATATCAATGATGATCATTCATAAAAAAGGTGGATTATGTGCCCATCATAAGGTGAATTGCTTCAAAAATTCCACTTTCTTTTAATGATTTATTGTTTGCTTGCAACATCTCTGATAATAATAGGTTCAAACGCCTCCAGTCTAGTTTCTTGTTTATCTCAACAGTAGATGCTGATAGATGAATATAACTATAAAACTGCTATTAGTTAGTAGGTTTATCTGCTTGTCTCCAGATGCAACTTTTATGGTTCAATGTTAACGTACTTGCAAAAATATAATTTGTCTTAAACTTCTCGAGATTGTCTATTGTTCATTCTTTTTAATTTCTACTTGTGTTTCCCATTAGAAAAGTCGATAAGCTTATTCTGTTAAGACTTTAATATCAGATTCACTACATATTCATATGAACATCATGCCCAAAGTTTCTTTGATAATATTTTGTGTGCTTCGAAGATACACATGCATTTTGATGCTGTATAATATTTCGCTGGTATGCATTATTGATTGTTAATAAGATGTTTTTTTTTCTAATTGGGCATTAAAATTTCAGTTGACAAGTATCCTTGTGCCACAAACCAAGGATTATAGTCTCTTTGACTAGACCTGAGTTTGCATACATGGGCACACCACACATGGACTTGTTAGGAGGTTGTGCGGGTTGCATGGTTAAGGGATTCCAGTAGTTATGATGGGTGGTTATGCGACTTTCAAACCTGACCACATTGGTCCCCTATTCTCTTTAATTCTATAGAAAGGCTGCTTATCCTCTGTGATAAGTGTGTGTATAATCTATTTGCAAGCAATACAAGTTTCATATTGCATTGTGTGTTTGGTCAGGTGGGCGGCTATGACTGAAATTTAGGACTGCATTGATGGATTAAACAAGTATACTAAACAATCTAGCATGATAGGTGGTATTAGAGCCATGACCCATGAGTGACCAAGCGTGTGTAGGTGGTGATCCTGCTCTTCCCAGCCGAAGTTGGAAGGTGGCATTCACTAACTTGGGAGATCGATTATCTTGCATGGAGATGATCCTTGTCATGGTTCAAGTTAATGGATGCTCTGACGGAGACATCAAATCATGCTTATGAAGCGTTGTGTGAGATCCAAGGAACCTTCATTAAGGAGTTGCAGGAGCAGATTTAGGGGTTGCAGTAGTCCCACATTGCTGACTATGTCAAAGGGATGACAGGCCCGAGATTAAATGTTACTTAGTCTAAAGAGTACAAAATCTTGTGAGTGGCTAAGGACCTCGAAACTTGGTTGTAGTATAACTATTTTTCTGGGAATGGTTGTGCATGATCCAATGCATGTAAGGGCCATGCCCATGAATTGACCGAAGTTTACCTGGCTTGTGGTGGCATTGACAATTGGACAAATGCAACGGAGAGCCATCTACACATGGGCTTAGTTGTAGTTCTATCCTGGCTTACTGATTGGAGTAGACTTGTGCTTGTAGTGGATCTTTTATATAGAACAATTTGTATCTGATGTGTTATGATACTCAATATACACGATCTTGCTAATTGAGGTATCTGTTCAAATCCCTATAGCTGATGTGTTATGAGACTCAATATGGACTCTCTTGCTGATTGAGGTTTCAGTTTAAATCCCTATAACTAGTTTAAGTTCTTTCTCAAGACATTAGTCTTCTAATATTTATATGATGTTTGCTTTCAGGATGTATCGTCAAAAATAATGTCCTTTTCTCAGCATGGTCCTCGTGCTGTTTGCATTCTTTCAGCAAATGGTGCGATATCTAATGTAACATTACGTCAAGCGGCAACTTCAGGTGGCACTGTAACTTATGAGGTCGGTGATTAAACTGCCAAATGATAGTTTTCACATTTTACTTTATTTTTTCTCATTTCCTGCTTGAAAGTGCATGAAGTTTTTTTTCCAACTGACTACTAATCCGAATCATCTATAATAGAATGACATAAAACATCCTAAATTAACTATGCTAGTTATGCTAGAATAGTCATGCAAGTCTATGAGTATTCATAGTAAGTTATGCTTTGTAGGATCATGGTCAAACGTTCAAAAAAATGGAGTTCTATTTATTTATTTATTCTTTTACACATTAACAAACATGTTTACTGCTGTTGTTGCTCTGCAATAATTTTAGATCTATATCTTCCCTGCAGGGACGATTTGAGATATTGTCACTGTCAGGCTCATTTCTACTTACAGAGAATGGAGGACAACGAAGTCGTACAGGTGGATTGAGTGTTTCACTTTCTGGTCCTGATGGCCGTGTGTTGGGTGGCGGAGTGGCTGGAATGTTGACTGCAGCTTCTCCGGTTCAGGTCATCTACTTTCTGTTCACTGGGTCCTTTGCTAGACTATTATCATGTCATGCATGCAGGAGCTCATAATCTTCTCCATGGTTCATGTTATCAAAAAAGAATTTTATGTGCAAGAGATTTCTTTTGTTTTTTGTGTCTTCAAATCCTGATTCAACACAAACCTCATACTCATCCAAGTCAATTTATAGTAAAATGCACGTGGTTCCTCGTGATAATAATTGATAACTTTGCGCGCTCCTAGTCTCTTACTGAGTTCATCTACATGATTTGCTTAATTCGTACATGTTTCTGTAGTTTGTAATGTACAACCCCATGCTTCTTTCTTCCCATCTACGTGCATCTTCAACAGATAGCCTATTTAACTCTGTTCATACATCCTTTCAAGGATCAACATTCAAATGTTCTTCTGTCTAATTTCCTAAACTAGAAATTTTTTTTATCCCAATTTGTGTTGAACTGGAGGAAGCAGAGTTGTGAATAATGTATTATAAATAATCCTTTATACTATATTACTACTCTTAGGTCGACATGAATTTCAACTTAGTTCTGTGTTCTTTTCTTAAACTAGCTTGTTTCTCTCCTGATTCAACCATTGATAAATTTTGCCGTTAATAAATTCAAACTGTGTGTTTCACTGCAGGTTGTCGTGGGGAGCTTCATTGCTGACGGGAAGAAAGAACAGAAGCAGAGTGTTCCTGGAGAACCGATGTCTGCTCCTGAAAAACTTGCACCAGTAGGGGGGATGATGGCCCACAGCCCACCATCACGCGGCACCCTGAGCGAATCCTCAGGCGGACCTGGGAGCCCATTCAATCACAGTACTGGGACATGCAACAATGGCAACCAGCAGGGATTGCCTAACATCCCATGGAAATGAGTTGCTGATTATGCCCCCCTTTAGGCCTAGTCTTTAGTGACTCGAAACGAATTACTGCTGTTTCATCTGGTTGGTTCTTCTGCTCCTCCCATTGTTGTGCTAGTTGATCGAAGTTTGTTTTTTTTAGTAAACTATTAGGGATTCGGTTGTAGTTTGTGTTAGATTTCATTAGGTCATGTTTCACTGCTAATCTAATGTACTGTTTGTTCTACTAATGCCTGAGAAGCAGCCAAACTTCTGTATAAAAGGTATTGCTATTGCATGTGTATTAACACTCGACTCGATCTAAACGTGTGCCTTTGTTAGCGTAGTCTTCAGTAAGATTTGTAGTTAAAATCTTGTATAAATGTGACTGCTGGTGCATGTGTTCATTATCTTCTTTGGCTGTTAATCCGTTTTGGTTCTTCTGCATTGCACTTCCATTCTCTATGAACTGTGAGAAACGGATAACTGGAAAAAAGATATGATCATGATCCTTCAAAAATCTCATCCTAAAAATAACAAAATAAAAAAGGGAAAAAAATACACTTCCAACTCATTATTTCATGGCGGTATGATCAAGAGCTTACAACGTTGTCAGTTGGGAAAAGATCCTTGAGAGGTACCAAGTTGAATAAGTTGACAGCGGTCTTGACGGAGTTATCTGCGCAGCTGATGGCAGAAGCACTGCCGCCGCCGTGCTTGTCGTCGTCGATCTCATCGCCACCGTATTGGCTGATGGTGATCCTCGTGATGTGATCGATGGTTCCATCGCGGAACACGAGGATGCCTTCGTCCTCCAAGTCGCAGTCCTTCATGGGGCGGTAGCATTTCTCGAACACACGGTCCTGCGTTCTCGTCAGCGACATGGTCCTGGAACAGAACGACGACAAATCACTTGACAAATTCAACGTTGAGAAGAGATGAGTGGTTGAGCAACTCGATCAAATTCGTTGATTTGATTGCTTTTCAATAAAAAGTCGCGATCTTGATAGCGGAGGAACCGTTCTCTCTCATCTCAGGTCTCACCTGACGTGGAAGAGGTTGGGGACGAGGGTGGGGCCGAGGTAGAACTCGAGGGCCAAAAAGAAGGCCTTGTAGGTCGTCAGGTGCAGGCCGTCGATGCGGGGATAGGGCAGGCGCGGCCGGGGACCCACCCCGGCCCCGGCGCCGCGCCTCCTCCCCTTCCCCCTCCCGCCGCGCGCCGCCGCCTCCGACCGCGACGCATACTCCCGCCAGGTGACCACCGACGGCTGCTGCTGTAGCTGTTCTTCCGGCAGCGGCGGCGGACAGATGGGGAGGGGGACGAAGCCGGCGGCGGCCATGAGGGGCTCCAACTCGTCGTGGGTCATGATGGGGCGGAACGTGCGGGTGTGCCACAGCGCCAGCTTCTTCGCGACCATCTCCTCTAACTTGACCGGCTTCCCCGCCATGGCCGTCGCCACCGTCTATCTACCGATTCAAAGCGAGGTTTTGCGAAGGGGGAGAGAGAGAGAGGAAAGGAAGCAGAAAGGGTTTCGTTTGGTTTTGGAAGGTGGGTCAAGAAGGAAAGAAAGGAAAAGCGGAGAGACAGCGAGCGAGAGGGTGGACGAAAACAATTTCTACTTTTGCAGGGACTAAATCCATTTTTTTTAACGTAAAATTTTAATCTCCGACGGACACCAAAAATTAAGGCAGACATTTACATAGAGATTGAGGCCGATCGATCCGTTATTTTCATAAGATATCTAAAATGGTCAACAGGAAGATTCCGATTCGATCCATCGCTTCGTAATTTCTCAGCGCGCATGTGCCCTGCGTTAAACGTGTCAGGATTTATTTATCGCACCTCGACCAGTGGTCACAGCAGCTATTACAGAAGAGCTCTTTTGCTGCTCTATCGATGGAAATGCCATCACCAATAATCTCCACATGAACAAACTCCATCCTTGAAGTGGTGAAACCGAACATGATCCCTGATTATGATGGTCACCCTCTCCGACTTGGCAACGAGCTTTGCGAAAGTGTGGCAATCGCCGCAAATCCTCAAGTTCTTCATTATCCTGATCGGCTTAACTCCGCTCGAGTTCATCACTCCGAATGCAATTGCTAACTTCTCGCTGTGATACCGGAGCGAATCTTCCTTTTGCTCTTCTCCTACATCATGCAGCACAAAATCTGTATCCGGAATGTATCCCAATGTGGTTGTTCTTCTAAGCAGTTTGCTTAGCTCCTTTGCAATGCCGTCTGCTTGTGGGTGCGACATGTCTCCCGCAACAAACACATGGATTATCTTGCCTAATTCAATCCAGCTGCGGCCTGGTTCTTTCTTCACTCGACGGTCTCTCATGGACATTCGCACTTGCTCCGCTTCAGTCCATTGGTGAGAGTCCGCGTAGATGTTCGACAGAAGTATGTGCGAGCCTTCGTCCTCAGGTTCCAATCTCAGAACCTGGTTAGCTGCATATGCTGCTAAATTTGCATTCTTGTGCACTCTGCAAGCTCCGAGGAGTGTTCTCCAGATGACTATATCGGGTTCGAAATTCATATCCGCAATGAACTTCACAGCCTCATCCAGCTTCCCAGCTCTTCCTAGTAGATCGACCATGCAACCATAATGCTCCCTTCCCGGCTCTATACCCCAAAGCTGCCTCATTGATCTAAAATAGAGCCAACCATCTTCCAGAAGACCAGCATGGCTACAGGCAAAGAGAACGCCGAGAATGGTGATATGGTTGGGTTTGGGGCCAAAGACCTTCATGGACTCGAAAAGCGTCAAGGCATCGCTGCTTCTTCCATGTTGTGCCAAGCCTGAGATCATGGTGCTCCACGAGATCACATCCTTCTCTGGCATTCGACAGAACACCTCGTGTGCTTCCTCTAAATCCCCACACTTGCAGTACATATCTAGTAGCGCATTGCTAAGAATCAAATCACGGTTATACTTGAGTACATGGACGTGGACTTGCCTCCCCATCTCAAGCAGAACCATCCCTGTGCAAGCTCTCAAAACGCTAGTTAGCGTGCTTTGGTCCGCAAAGAACCCAGCTTTCTTCATCTGGGTGAAGAGGTTGATGGCCATGTATCCATCTCCACCCTGCGCGAAGCACCCAATGAGGGAATTCCAAACCACCAAATCGGGAGTGGCCGTCTCGTTAAAAATCCTGTATCCATAGTCCAAGTCACCAAATTTGGAGTAGACGTCGATCAGGGAGCTTCTCACGAAGGCGTCCGACTCCAAGCCATGCTTCAGGATACAACCATGAATCGACCGGAGAGACGCTGAAGTGGGACAAGCTCTGAGAACCGATGAGAAAGTATACATATTAGGCGCAATTCCTTCTCTTTGCATCGAATTCAGAAGCCTTAGAGCCTCTTCATCCAGCTTGAGATTGGTCAGCGCCGAGATCATAGTAGTCCAAGACACCACATTTCTCACAGGCATAGCGTCGAACACCTGCCGCGCCTCGTCCATGAGGCCGAACCGGACGTACATGCCCATCAGGGAATTGCAGAGGAACAACTCCGGAGCACGGCAGCCTGACGTCAGGTGAAGATGCACGAGCCGACCTTGCTCGACGGCGCGGTGCCGGACGCAGAGTTTGATGAGGTTGGAGTAGGAGATGGAGTCGGCGGAGAGGCCGAGGGCGTCGAGCGAGGCCATGGCGGCGATGGCGTCGGAGAACGCGCCGCGCTGGCATAATCCGGCGAAGGTTGTGAGCAAGGGGTGGGGTGGGGAGGGGCTCGAGGGCGGAACCGCGAGGTGCATAATTTGAGGCACCCGCCTGGCGAAGGCTCTCATCTATGTGACATTGGCACATTCCGACCTCCGTAGCCAACGTGGGTTATCCCCTAAACGATCTAATGGGCTTTTAAATGGGCCCAAAACTTTCGGTCCAAATTCGATTAGGTTATCCGACGACTCTATAAATATTGAACTTTCTCTAACGTCCGCCTCCAACTTCGTCTTCCTCTCTCGTATGGCGGCGACCTCTCCGTCAATCTGTTTTGCCTTGTTCGTCCAATCTGTTTCATATGTCCACGCAGTGGCGTCGGCGATTCGGTCTTCTCATCGGTTACTCCATCGACGATCGAGTCCTGTGATCAGGCGAAGCTAATCTCGCGGATCGCATGGCCGATCCGAGCGGGTGATATATCTTCTCTGATCTCGCTACTGTGGCTGATCCGATGTTTTTAGTCTCTGCGTCTGTTCGATCTGAGTTTTGTTTCCTCTTGTTGCTTCTTTCCATCCATCTAACATTTTCTTCCTGGTCGATCTGAGTTTTTGTTTATCTTTAAACGCTAGTTCGTTTTTGGCAAATTCATCCGTGCATTAGTCAGGTAACAGCGGGAGAAATCCAATTGCTGTTACAGTTACATGCTCGGGAAATCGACGCAGCTCTTCGTTACACGCTTAGTTTTAATCCTCTTGGACTCGCGTGTTCCATTGGGGCTCTACATCGAACTGATATAATTTTCTAACTTTGTTTACCATTTTCCATGAATTATTCTCGGAACTTATAGATTTTGTTATGCCATTAAAACCTGATTCTGTATATCAATTCTATAGTACCATCTAAAAGAAAATATGGATTTCAGATTCAGTTTTTCAATAAAATTTGAAAGCTATACTGCGTGAAATACGCTTGAATTCTACTCTGATTTCGTTTTGTTTCACATTTTTTTGTTAAAATATGATGAAATACGACTTGTTAATAAATTTTTTTGTATACTCTGATTTCATTATAGTTTAAAAAATATTATTCTGTATCAAAGTAGCGCCAAAAATGATATGAAATAGAAGAAATGATATTATTCAAACTTTTAGATATGGAAATATAAGTCAATGCAATAGAACAAAAATAAAAATATTATTTGGATGATTGAATTTTTGTCATCATTTGGTCTAAGGAAACTAAGATCATCTCCAACTCATAACATATCAGAACCATCAGAACCATAGAATGAGAGTGTCAAACCTGACCTAGTGTTTTCAAACAGAATCATTCTTTCCATACGTGCATTCCAAGAACATAATATAAAATAGATTTTATTTACATACTTTCTAATAAAAATACTTCAATAAATCCAAAAGATTTCAACTTCTTCCTTGAAATAAAATCACCAACAATGAATGCTCATCAAAAGCCTTCAAACCCACAAAATGAAATCCTAAACAGGTAGAATGTATCAAAATCTCCAAACTTTCAAAATATCATAACTTTCAGAACCATTATCACATTACCAATACATAACTATCATACTACCAATACCTAACATAGGAAATCCATTAACTCTCCCAAAAAATTAGCTTACACATTAAAGCTTCATTAACAAATTTAGCTATCAGATCAAAATCCAACATTATCATCAATTAATATCAATTTATGATCAAAATAAAACACAACCACAAGGTATGTTTTTGAACTCTCAATTGCCAAGAAAACCTTTAGAAATCCATCAAATAAAATTTTGTTCAATGAATCAGTCATATATACAACCCTTCAAAAAATATGCATGGCTCCATCTTTTTTGAAATCATAACATGAGACTCCAATTGGAATAGTATTTCATAATCAAAATATATCAAATATTAATCCATATCAGAACAAAACCAACCAAATACATAAACCCCTACACTATTAGAACATTACATTTTCTGATAAGAGGGAAGTGCTAGACATGAAAAACCAACCTTTACAAATTTCTAATAACCAATATAAAAAACCACTATAAACATAGCACATCATACCAACATTCATGCACAAGATATCATAAACCATCAACATCACAGCTTCAATCCAATCTCTTTTAGGCACATTTTATAAATAAGCTTCTTATCCCTGTAAGATACCCATTGCAACATTCATACTCCAGTCGGCCAACCACCAAAAGAAGAGCTACCCAATTTGATATGAATAAAATCTCTTTGTATCAAAGCATATCAAGAATACTTCAATAAAAACAAGATGCTCCTTGAAATAAAATTTCCATCACAGAAAGTGCTCCACCATTTTCCTTCGAAAGCCACATTAAACAAAAAAGTATTAATTCATCAAACTATCAATTGGAGTTGTTATGACTTATGTACACTTTAAGAGCATAGATATAATGCCATGTGTACTCATAAATAACAAAATGTTTATCTACAAGTGTGAATGAGAGTGAATGCAAAGGATATAATTAAATTATCGGTTGTAATACATCTGCAAAAAAATACAAAGGTAACTCATTTAAAGGCAAAATCATCAAAATAACATCATATTACATTCCAATTCCTTCCCGATACATCCCAAGGAAAATCCTGAATTGGATTCAAAATATTTTTTTCAATGCATAAAATTGTTAATCCATTTAGTCATTGTGGTCTGTAAATAAGATCTTATTAATTTTAATTTTAAAAAATTTCTTTTGGTAGATGCCATTATCATGGGTATTGTTAATAATATCATATAAGTAATCATCACATTTGGAAACATATCCATTATTTTTAAAAAAAATCTAATATTTGAATGAAAGACTTGTAGTTAAGAAAATATATATTTTGTATCAATATCATAAGTGTATCATTTTTTAAAGTATTTTAAAGATTAACACAAGAATTTATTAATTCATCATTATCTAATGAAATTAATTTTGCAACATCATACAAGAACTCAAATATATATTCAAATCTACTCTTCAATTGCTCAAGAATAATATTTGCTACTAAGATAAAATAATCTATTCGAAAAGATTTTTCTGACGATTGATTTTCTTTTTCAATGTTAGCAATTTCATCAAAATGTTTCATTTTACAAATTTTATGGTTTATAGGAAATAGAGATTCAATTTTCATATCTGATGTTATTTTTTTTTACAAAAACCATAACAAAAGAAAAATCATTTTCTTTATACTTTAAAAAAAAAAAAATAAGATCAGACAATTGTTTTACAATAACATTAAGACACATATCCTCTAATTGTATTTTTTTTGCTAAGTTAATTTTATTCAAAATATCATGCCGAATAACAAAGTTTAATATAAATTCAAAAAGTTCACTAGATGTTAAAGTTTTAGTATCTTTACTTTATCATCTTCACTTATTTCTACTAATTTGAACAAAACTTTTCTGATTTGGGAAGCTTAATATAGTATTGCTTTGACTGTTTCAATATGATTTTCCCATCTTGTAATTGACAATGATTTTAAAGTTAATAAATCAATATATTCATGTAAAATATTTCATCTTTTTGTTGAATTAGATAACATGGTGTATATATATTGACATGCTACAAAAAATGATTTTGTTTTAGCACAAGAATTTGCCATGTCACAAACAACTAAATTAGTAGAATGAGAATCACATGACATGTAAAATGCTCTAGGATTAATGTCAAACAATCTTATTTGCACACCTTGATTTTTGCCTTTCATGTTAGATCTATTATTATAGGCTTGCCCTCTCACATTATCAATATCAAGTTCTAAAAATTTAAAAACAACTTGCAATTGATTGAAAAAATATAAACCAGTTGTATTTTCTACATTTATAAATTCTAAAAAGTACTCTTCTATTTTAATTGGAGTTTCTGAAATATCTACACATCTTAATATGAGAGTCATTTGTTTTTTGTGACTTGCATCTAAATCCAATCCCGGGCCGGGTTTGGCCTGGGTCGGACCCGGCCCGGGTTCGTAATCGGGTCAACGGGCCGGTTGCCCGTTGACCCGGTTCGCCGGGTTGAACCAGAACCCGCCCGGCAAGTTGTCGGGCCGGTTCCGGTTCATTGGCTGTAAAACTAGCGAATCGCCGGTTAACCGGCGGTTCAGCCGCAATTTTTTTTTTTAAACGGCTTGAACCGTCGGTGGCGGTTAACCAACGGGTCATAGCTGTTGGAACCGCCGGTTGACCGGCGGTTCGTAGTCGTTGGGAGGGTTTTTTGGGTATTTTTTTCAACGGTTAGGATCATTTGACCGTTTTTTGATTAATGACTATGATTTAGTATCCGTTATTATCAAAACTCTATAAATAGAGAGTTCATTTTATCATTTTTCACACACATTTTCTCTACTCTTAATCTCATTTTTGTATTCTCTAATCTCTACACGCTTTCGTTTCTAATTTTCAATTACAATGGAAGGATGCCGCGGAGGTGCATCATCTCGAGCTCGGAAGGGAAAGCAAATAATGAATCCGCGGGAGGAGGACCCCAACATTCAATCCACCGATGATGAGATCGAGTATCTTCCAAATCCGACACCCGAAACACAAGGAAGTACCGATGCAATTACTTCTAAGGTTCGGGAACTTCCTCCTCTAAAGTCTTCTATTTTCACTAAACATTTTGAGAAGGTCACTCTTCCGTCGGGAGAAATGCGTGTAAAATGTAAGTATTACAATGCTTCCTACAAATTTCAAGCAAGCGACGGCTATGGGTTGTTGAAACGACATGTAGAAACGAAACACCGACGGAATATGGACTCGATCGTTCTCAAACACAATTATTAAGATTTTCTTCAACTAGCGGTAGTACCGATTTCAGTTTATTTTTATATTCGAATAATAAATTAAGATAATCATTAGCTAAATTTGTTTCTGTAGAACATCTTTTTTTTAATTTTGGATCTAAATTCATATTTGAAGATTTTTGTAAAGTATCTCTTAATATATGTGCTAAACGTGTTCCTAGAATTACACGTACTCGTACAATTAAAAAGTTAATAAATAAGGAAAAAATAATTTAATTGATGAATTTAGTAAATTATATAATAAAGTTTCTTTATGTTCCGATATTTGGAGTGATCATTGGCAAACACATTCGTATATGGGTGTGACTTGTCATTGGATCGATAACTCTTGAAATCTCCAAAAAAGATTATTAACTTATAGAGTTTTTGATGATCATATAATGCTCATAATATCGCACAATTATTATGTTAATTTTAGAAGAATATGGTTTAACTTATAAAATATTTTCAATATCATTAGATAATGCTAGTTCCAATACCGTTTGTATAGATGATTTAAAATTTGTTTGTCAACCTATTATTGAAGGTTTATTTTTTCATATTCGTTATGTATGACATGTTTTAAATTTATATGCTCAAGATGGTTTAAAAATTTTAGAAAGTTATATTAAAATAATTAGAATTGTAATTTCTTATTTATGGTCTCATCCATCTATAATGAAACAATGGGGTAGGTTTTATAAAATTAATGGAATGAGACCTAAAAAATTTCCACGTGATGTACCAACACATTGGAATTCAACATACCAATTATTACAAGATTCATTTCAATATAAAGAATTATTATGTTCATTTTTTGCACAAAACACTAATACTAATATATATTTATTTTCACAACAATGAAATATTTGTAGTAATATTTGTAAAATTTTAAAAGTATTTAATGATGTAATCGAACAACTTTCCGGTGTTTATTATCTCACTACTAAATTAGTTTTAGAAAATTTTTCTAATATAGTATTAGTTTTAAATGAACATATTAATAATAAATCTTTATCTCCTTGTATCTTAGCTATGAAAACTAAATGGGAAAAATATTTTTATTTAATTTTTAAAATTTATTTAATTGCA
This sequence comes from Zingiber officinale, assembly GCF_018446385.1. Classification (NCBI taxonomy): domain Eukaryota; kingdom Viridiplantae; phylum Streptophyta; class Magnoliopsida; order Zingiberales; family Zingiberaceae; genus Zingiber; species Zingiber officinale. Next base: position 22,579,031 of record NC_056001.1, on the reverse strand, counting down.
TTTGCATTAGATCCTAGATTTAAATTAGAAATTTTACAAGAAATGTTAACTTTATATTATTACGTTTTAATTCCATTTAAAGATTTTTCTTTTCCTGATCTAGTTAATATTATATGTAATGTTAGAATTTATTTATATGATATTTATAATCAATATTATGTAAAATATGGAATACAAATTAATATTTCTGAAACACAATAAATTACTAGTAGTAATTTAAAACTTATAAAAGCACAACTCTTATTAAAAGAACGGGCAAAACGTCCATGATGATCCTCAAGTTCCATATAGGAACTTAGGAATTATTTTACAATTTCTTTTGATTTTAATGAAGCAGATAGCTTAATGATCCTCAACTTCGATATCTTAAAGTCGTGGTCACAGAAGGCTCAAAGTTTTCCTGTTCTCTCCGTGATCGCAAAAGAAATTTTAGCTTGTCCAGTGTCAACTGTTGCTGTGGAGCAGACGTTCAATCCCGACGATAACATATTAGATGAACGATGATCAACTTTGTCTCCCGACTCATTGGAAGCCCAAGCATTACTGGACGATTGGACCAGAGCGGAGAAAAGAATTCAAGGAATACAACTTTTAGATGACGAAGTTGAAGATTTTGATACAAAATGAACAAATACGACAAGAACAGGAAATGGAAGTGAATGAAAATGTAAAAGGATAAAAATGTAAAAAACTACATGGGCTTTGATTCCTCTAAAGGGATACGTAGGCAATCTATATAATTGCAAGCTCTTTTTTCAATAAATTTTAATTTTTAATTTTTTAATGTTTAATTTTTAATTTTTATTTTTTTTAACATATTAATCTTGAACCGTGACGAATCGTGAACCGAACCGTGAATCGGCGGTTCTGAACTGTGAACCATAATCGTCTTGGGCAGTTAAGGTTAAGGATCGACCTGCCTGGAATCGTCGAACTGTCGAACCGGCGGTTCCGAACCGTCGGTTCCGAACCGTCGATTCCGAACCGTCGATTCCGAACCGTCGGTTCCGAACCGTAGTCAGGTCTACTTGCATTCGATGTACAATTAAGAATTACTTAAAAATATTTTGTCTCTTTTACTTTTTTAATTATTACATTCTTCACTTTAGAAGTTAGAAGAGATATTAACTCATTTTGAATTTTATGACTAATATAATGATAATGAATTTTTTTATCTTGAATGAGTCAATAATGCTTTTGTATTATTGGATCACAATCTGCAATCATTTCAAGTAGACATAAAAAATTATCATTACCATCTTCATAAATTTTGTCATATGTACAACAAAATGCCAAATTATGTAAAGCAAGTCATTTGCCAACATCAACTATTCTTAGCATAACATGTTTTCAATATTTTGTGTCTTTTTTTAACTTGTTCTTGTATTTTCTTATCAATTGTCAATGTTTTCTTTAATCTCATTTGTAGTTCAACAAAGGCTCTCAGATTAGTGAGGTGTTCAACACTATTTTCATGTTGTTTAAGTTTGTCACATAAATATTTTCAGTCATTAACTCCTTTTGCTAAATTACTTTTGGTGTGTATTACTTTAAACAACTTACAACAAATACAAAATACTTTGTTCAACTCCATTCGAATATACAAATCATTTTTATCACGAGTTTACCATTTGATAACATTTGAACATAGTAAGTATGAGAAAAATGTCAAGATTTTTTATCTAAAGGAATCTTAAGAATATCTTCTTTTTTAGGACTTCTTTCTACAAGAAAATCTTTCATTTTTGTATCAAGGTTATTCCAAACTCTCGGATCAAATATGTTTATATTATATCTAAGCGTCGAACATTGATATTCATTTGTACGCTCGTCATCACAACAATTGTTAATATCTTTAGTTTTATCAATTTCAGTATCATTCAAATCATTAAGATCTGTATTCTCTTCGTTCTCATTTTCTATAAATTTCTCATATCATCACATTCGTTTCTCATAAATTCTTCATATTCATTATTATTATTTTTAACAAATTCTTCATTTGCATTTGATTTATTACTTAGAATCTGAACTAACCTTTCTGATGTGTTATGTAATTTTTTTAAAAGATATTTATTCAATGAATCTTTTAAGCTTTGGGCTATCTCCTCTTTTTTTTTTTGTCTTTTTTTATATCCAGAGAGTTGTTTCATGATGATAGATAATTATGAACAATAAGCAATAAACATAGAATAATAAAACCTGATGCGGAGAATTTTTCTTTGATTCGAAATCTACTTATATAAGACCTAATACAGATATCCTGCAAGTTTATCAAAAAAAATATAACAATTTAATTGTTTAAAAGTTGAGATCTTATTCATGCAATTAATGACACGAGCACATTAATCTAACTAGCTAAATGATATGAAAACTTAGTTAATCTACTTATCATTTACTAGTTAAAATAATCCATCCGAAGAGAATAAATAATTAGAAGGTTTTTTAGAGTAAACCAATAAGAAAATTCTTGCATCTCACACACACTCACAAAAAAATCATTTGTTAATATCTACTTGTTTTTCTTAATCAGGAGCCTACTAAGTGTAACTAACTACAATATTTTAATTTGTAACATGGAATAAGAAGAAAAAAGTCATCTTCATAATAAGAACCTTTCTGTTCGACTTGAAAAAAGTAAAAAACTTGAGAAAATATAAGTATTAGAGACGAAGAAGAAGTAGAAATCATCTACATAATTAATGAGAACAATTTCGATGCAAATTGAAAAGTAAAAGTTGAAATTTTGATAAAATTCAGTTATATAAACCCTAATCGATTGCTTAATCAAACAACAAACCCCTAATTAACTAGGCGAAGAATCGAGATCTGGTCGCGGATCGCAGTTGCCCAAATTGATAAAAATGATTACTGATCGGAGGACTGGAGGAGCAACCATTGAGGTTATCGACGCTGGCGATATCCTCTCGATGGTAAGGTTAAAGGCACTAGAGATGTCGGAGTTGGTGAGGACTGCAGTCAAGGAGAATCGCCCTGAAGGTGAGAGTCGAGAGAGCTAGGGCTTCATCGCTTTGGAGATGACTTCGGCGACGAGCGACGAGAAATACGAGGGTGAGAAGAATAAAATTTTTATTAATATATATATATATATATATATATATATATATATATATATAATTTTAACATCAAATAATATTTCAATTCCAATCCATCCACATTGTTGGAAATGGGGATAGTGGGGAACGTGGCCCATGTTCCCCACTACACATAATGGAAATGTCCATTATGCCCCTAGGGTATTTCCCTATATAAAGGGGGTCCGTCCAAGGCTCAGGGGGGGTGAAATCGCAAGCGTGCGACGAGAGTAAGAGGAGAACATCCAAAGCGGCGGGATTTGGTTTGTGAAATTGCGGAGGGCTTTCCGATCTTGTGATCGCTCTTCCGATAGCGAGTTTCGCCATTGCCGATTGCGGATCTGCGGGAGATCGCTGTAAGTTTTTACCGCATTTATTAATTAATTCGTCTATCATGCATTTAGATTATAAAATCTACATTGGTATCAGAGCGCGTAGTTGTTTCTAAATGCATAAGACGAATTATAAAATCATTGTTCGGATGTTTTCTCGCTTTGCCATTTCGCTTCACTGTTTTTGCACGACTAATGTGTCGTAGCATACAACGTCGCTTACCGGCGACAAGGTCGCTGGTAACAATCATAGCGATTTCCATCGGAGCAGGGCTCGGGCCGCAAGAATATGCCGGTAAAGGCATTCTGAGGTCTATGATGGCGTCTTGGTTAGCTGGCAGAGTGCTCGAGGCGGCCTCGGCCTCTTGCAGTTTCTGCAGTGTTCGTCGCTGTGAGGCTGGGTGCAGCGACCGAGTCCATCGCAGTTGCAACTGAGTCCGTCGTGGTTGCGTGGTGTGCGGCATGCGGCGTGTGGTGTGCGGCTTGCGGCATGTGAAGTGTGCGGCGTGCACAATGTGCACGATGTGCACAACATGGGACGTGGGTGTTGCAGAGAAAACAAAGGCACAAAGTTCGTTTTTTTTTTTAAGGATAAGTTCTATTAAAAAAAAAAATGAAAACGAAATTTTTTGATTTCGATCCGAACAAGGAACATGCATAGATTTTAAAGATTATTTTTTTTAAGCTTACGTGTTTAAAAAAAAGGATTATTTATATTAATATATATAAATAATGCATGTTAAAATTAATTAGAATTATGATTGTTGGTCTAATTTTAATTAATTAGGTGGGTTTAAATTGGTTAGTTTATTTAAACCCGTTTCAAGTATAAATCATTAGTTGATTTAATCGAACCAATTTGATCTAAACCCGAAATCAATTTGGGTTGATTAATTGGACTTGAACCAAATATGATCAAATGACCAGATTTGTTCTATTGGATCAGATTTTATCAAAACAATTAGATTTGTTCTAATTGGTCGGACTTAAATCAATGGGCATTGGTTTGATCAAACGGATCTGAGTTTGATCAATAAGTATGAAATTGGTAGAAATGGACTTAGAGAAAAAGTAACAGAACATAGGCACAAAATCCTTGTCCAATTAGATTAGTTCTAATTAAGGACATTGGACCAAGCTTAGGATCTGGATCCCTAATCCGATGGGTCTGGCCAATTAGATTAGTTCTAATTGTTGACTTAAACTCCTGAAAATCGAGAAGATTTGTTTTTCTTGATTTATTATGTTGGTACTATGCCTGTATAAATTGAAATAAGCCGGTTTTGTACTGGTTAGTCGGTTTTGTACTGACTTATTTATTTTCAATTTTTCAGATGGCTAGTCGTGATTTACGACAACATGAGCTTTGGGAGGAGATTAAGGAGCTTGATTTCGACCCTGTTCTAGGACTCGAATGGCTTATTGGTCGGCTCGATCGGTTATTCTGGAAACTCGAGCGAGAAGAATTTCCAGTAGAAGACACACACAGAAGATTTGCTCTAGTCTATTCACTGCCAGAAAACCTTAGGCAGGTAGCATTCCAACTTTGGGATGATTATGATGGACACATCTCGTACTCAGAGATGTGCAGACAGTTGCTTCATCTCTATTGGGGTCCTGAAGACCCAGAGGAGGATCCAGATGAATCTGAAGAGGATTCAGAAGATCCTGAAGATCCTCTAGAGGAGGATCCAGAAGAATCTGAAGAGCATTCAGAAGAGCCTGAAGATCCAGAGGAGGATCCAGGAGAATGTGAAGATCATTAGAAGAGCCTGAAGATTACCCCAAATGAGTCCAGGCTGAGAGGAATTATATTAGCCACTGCACTAGTGTCTGTCCTAGTGGGAGTGGTAGTTGCCTATCTAGTTTATTAAAGTTCTGTTATTTTTATTGTCGTTTTGTATGAACAATAGTTAGTCCATTTCATTCATGTCAGTTGGTTATATGTTAACAATTTGCAGCATAATTTTATATTAATGATATGTTCATTTATTTATGCTGTTTGCTTGACATGATGCATGATTAGTTCATGATATATTAAATGATTAGTTCATTTAATTAAAAAAAATATGATATATTAAATGATTAGTTCATTTAATTAATGAATTCATAATATTATAAATGATTAGTTCATTTGTTGGGATGTATGTAATAGAATTGATTAATATTAATTTGATTGGTCATACGAATGATGAGTGAAAACATAGTTGTCACTTGATTTTGTAAACCAACTCAAAGTAATATTAAGTCAATCATAAATTGCATACATATGATATACACTGAATACTAAATAATTTGTTTATTTATGATAGATTATGGCAACCAAAAACATAATAGCTGAACTCAACAAAGGTGAAAAACTTAATGGGGATAACTACAAGATCTGGCACCTCAAGATACAATATGTACTTGAGGAACAAGAAGTTCTAGAGGCTGTAAATCAGGTTATGGAAGTACCTGTAGATGGTCCCACTGCACAACACAGACGAGATCTTGATGCCTATAAGGCATGGAAGAAAAAGGACTCCACTGCAAAGGGTATATTGATTAGTTCAATGATAGACGACCTAGCTTTTGAATATGAGTCATATCTTACGGCTCATGAAGTCTGGGTTGCCCTTAAAGAAAAATACAGTGGAGTAAGTCTGAGCAAGCTTCGACAGCTGACAATTAAATTTGATAGCTACAAAAAGCGTCCGAATGTATAAATGGTTCAACACCTCAGGGAGATGTCGAACATGATTCGGGAGCTTAAAACTGCTGGTCATGAGTTAACTGATGAACAATAGGTTCAAGCAGTTATTCGTTCACTTCTAGATTCTTGGGAAACCATGAAGCAGACCTTAACTCATAGTGAGAGTATCAAGACTTTCACTGATGTCTCACGCCATGTAGAATTGGAGGCGGAGAGAGTTGAATCCGCAAGGATTTCTGGACAAGCCTATGTGGCTGTAGGTTCTGCAGGATCATATGGATCCAAGAAGAAATGGTTCAAGAAAGGGAAGGGAAAGAAGAGGGAAGCTGCTGTTGTGGGACAAGGCCCAATCAAGAAGATAGTCAAGAAGACTGGAAAGAAACCTAAAAACAAGTTGACTTGTTTTAACTGTGGCAAAAATGCCCACTTTGCACTGAGCAGAAAAAGGTAAATCCAAGTGTGTCTTCTTTTCAAGAGCATTTTGTTGCTAGTTCAGTGTTGTTAGCTGATTCTTATCCTTTGTGGATTATAGATTCGGGATCAACCAACCATGTAGCTCGGGAACGAGTTACATTTGTTGAGTACCGTCGGGTACCAGCTGGCAACAAGTGGATCTATGTGGGAAATAATGCAAGAGTTGAAGTCAAAGGAGTCGGCACTTGCAAACTCAACCTACGTGGTGGTAGAGTTTTATTTCTACATGATGTCCCTGTATGCTCCTGAAATTCGACGGAATCTTGTTTCCGTTACGTGTCTTCTTGATTTAGGGTATTGTATTAATTTTTACAATCGGTCTGTTGAACTTAAGATTGACTCAGTGTCAATCGGATATGATTTTTTAACAAATGGTTTTATGGTTCTTAATGTAGAACCAGATGTCAATTATGCTATTGATGGTTGTTTTTCAAACATTGCTTTAACTAGTGATGCAGATATAACTGATGAGGTTTGGCATGCTAGATTAGGACACATAGGACAAGAACGAATGAATCGGTTAGCTAGAGAGGGTCTATTGGGCACTCGAACTAAAATTCAATTGTCTATATGTGAGCATTGTTTTGCTGGAAAAGCAACTAGGAAACCATTTGGTAAGGCTATTAGATCTGAATCAACATTGCAGTTAATTCATTCGGACATTTGTGGTTCAATGAATGTGAAGGCTAGACATGGAGCTTCCTATTTCATTACATTTTTTGATGATTTCTCTAGGTTCGGTCATGTGTATTTGATTTCTCACAAATCCGAAGCATTAGATTGCTTCATTCGTTATATGAACGAAGTTGAGAATCAAACGGAACGTAAAGTTAAGACTTTACGCACTGACCGTGGTGGGGAGTATTTGTCTGATATGTTCAAGACAATATGTAATGATAGATGGATTATTAGACAGATGGCATCCCTGGAACTCCACAGCAAAATGGGGTAGCTGAAAGAAGAAATATGACTCTTCTTGAAATGGTTAGGTCTATGATGGCGCAAGCTAATTTGCCAATCTCCTATTGGGGAGATGCATTATTAACTGCAGCCTATATACTTAACAAAGTGCCTTCAAAGTCAGTTCCATCTACCCCATATGAACGTTGGACAGGCAGAAAACTAGATTTGAGTAATCTGAGACCCTGGGGGTCAGCTGCTTATGTTCATGATAGTTCTCACAAGTATGGAAAACTAGGGCCTAGAGGTAAGAAATGTATCTTTATAAGATATCATGAGACCTCCAAAGGTTATGTTTTCATAGGTGAGCAACTAGATGGAACCATCTCCGAAATAGACTGGAGAGATGCGACTTTTCTCGAAACAGAGTTCCCAATCAGAGGTGATGTTGATAAAAATGTTCCTCTATTTGAGGAGGATGAAATATTATCAACAAGAGAGGTGTCAAAAGGGATACCTGAGTCTAGTCAACCGAGTGGGAGTGATATGCCGAGTCATGAGTTGACTTCTCAACAGCCCAACTTACGGAGAAGTGTTCGTAAGATCAAACCTAAGAAGAGGTTTGATATTGAGAATGAGGCATTGGTTACACTTCCAATTGACGACGACGAGCCTCAATCCATTGAGGATGCATTGGGATGTAGAGTTAGAGAAAAATGGAAAGCTGCAATGGTTGAAGAGATGGAGCCCATGGTTCAAAATCATGTTTGGGACTTAGTTGATCTTCCTCCGGGCCGAAGGGCTATTGGGAATAAATGGATTCTCAAAATAAAGAGAAAAGCAGATGGATCGATTAACAGATACAAAGCTCGTTTAGTTGCAAAAGGATATACCCAAATGGAGGGTATTGACTTTGAAGAGACATTTTCTCCCGTAGTGAAATTTATATCAATAAGAGTTATTTTGGCCTTTGTGGCACATTATGACTTAGAATTACATCAAATGGATGTAAAAACCGCTTTCCTTAACGGTGATCTTGACGAAGAAATCTATATGGTTCAACCAGAAGGTTTCATTGCTGAAGGCCAAGAGCAAAAAGTATGTAGACTTAGAAAGTCTATATATGGGCTAAAGCAAGCGTCAAGACAATGGAACATAAGATTTAACGAAGTCGTTTTATCTTATGATTTTAAGATGATCAATAAGGATCATTGTGTTTTCCTAAAAAGGGAAAAAGGAAAGTATGTCATTTTATCATTATATGTTGATGATATGCTGATAGCTGGAAATGACATAGGATATGTGAATGAAGTCAAGAAGTGGCTGTCATCACAATTTGATACAACAGATATGGGAGAAGCTGAATATATCTTAGGGGTGAAGATCATAAGAGATCGTCCTAAAAGACTTTTGGGTTTGTCACAAGAGTCTTATATAAATAAGATGTTACATCATTTCAGTATGTCTAATTGCAACATAGAACATACACCTATTGTGAAAGGTACTGTGTTGAGCAAGAGTATGTGTCCTAAAACTCCAGAGGAATTAGCTGAGATGAATAAAAAAATCATATGCCGGTGCTATTGGTAGTTTGATGTACACTATGTTGTGTACACGTCCCGATATCAGCTATGTTGTGGGCTTGGTCAGTCGCTTCCAGTCAAACCCAGGACTGAGACACTGGAAGGCAGTAAAAAGGATATTCAGATATCTTAAGAGGATAACAAATTATTGTCTCTATTTTCAAGGATCTGATATGAGTCTGAAAGGTTTCACAGATGCAAATAGGGCTGGGAGTTTTGACGATAAAAAATCCACATCTAGTTATGACTTCTTATTGAATGATGGAGCCTCTCATGGAATAGTAAGAAACAAGCTTGTGCAAGAAGTCATCTGGTTAAAAAGATTCTTAAAAAAACTAAAGATTGCTCGGGATAGTAGGAGTCTTGTTATAGTTTACTGTGACAATCAATCTGCTATAACTTTTTATAAGGATCCTAAATATTAAAGCAAAGACAAAGTACATATTTATTAAGTATAATTTTGTAAGAGATATAATTGATAAGAAAAAGATAGTTCTTGAGTATATCCCTACATGTGTTATGCTTGTCGATCATTTTACTAAGCCAATGACTAAAGAGTCATTTAAAGAACATGTAAAGTCTTTGGGACTTCGTAGAATGTAACAATATTGAAATAACAATCAAACTTTGTGTTATGATTGTGTAATTTGTCATAATTTATTCAGTGTATATGTTGTATTTGTTACATTCATATAAGATCTCGGTGAGCATGTTGGCAGGTGAAGATTGGTCCACTCACATGAACAATCATCTCTGTTTGTTAAGTACAAATAGGGGTAAGACCGTTACTTATGAAACAGCTTACGTAGCTGAAATTATGAAATTAGAGACAGATTCATAAGTTGATGTCGCCTTGATAATTGTGTCAAGATGAGATCATTTATGTGTAAATAATGATCGAAGTAAATGAACCCACCATTTACTAAACCTGTTGAAAGCCAGATTAGAATTCATATGTTGAATTCAGGATTAGACGTTAGGTATGTCTAGATCGAAATCTGTACGATGTTAAATTTGAAGACAACATACACTCTTTTTAGTAAAGAGAATAACATCGTAGCATGTGATTCATACCACATGTGCTATTGCGACAATAAAGGTAGTAGGAGAATAAATCCCTGTTTCTCTACTATGTGAGACCTTTGAGATTATATGTTAATCTTAATTTTTTGCCTTAGTGACTATTTAGCTGTCTACTTGAAGTTTTAATCAGTGTCTGCTACTTTAGCGTGTATCCTATGGCTATGGATGATTCGGTCTATGGAGCATAACTAGGAAAGCGACTGATTAAAATGAATTGATTCTAGCTAAAAAGGAAGATTAAATATATTTACATCTTTTGTTGTTATTCACTGGTCGACCCATTTCTGTTATGTACGGAAATGAATGTGAATATAGGATATGGAACATGCTCATGACATAGTGGTCATTATAAGGGATTAGAGATGTTCATATCGATGTAAATGAAAATTATTTAATCTGGGTAAATAGCAAGACATGGATATCTTCAAGATAATGGCTGTGTGTCATTTGAAGATTGGATGGATCCTGAATAAAGGCTATGTGCCACCAGGAAAGTGGCTAAGTGTCATAAAGAGTGTGTCTCTAATTTATTTGAGTAGCTAAATAAAGTGTAACAACTTTATTAGCATTGATTGCTCAAAGAGCGGCTAAGTCAAGGTGTAACAATCTTCTTAGCAACTATCGCTCAGTGTGCTTGCTGTCGCACGAACCATTTTCTCTAAGTATGAATTGGATGTTCTCATATGGTCTATGTGACCAAACTCTCTAATAGTCTATGTGACTTATTAAGTCTTTATGACTTACCTGAATGAACTAGTCTTAGTTGTTAGGATCCTTCGTACTCGGCTAGAGAGGGGGGTGTGAATAGCCGCCCCAAATCGATCGCGTTTCTTCCTACAATTCGTTAGCGCAGCGGAAAAATAAACAAGGAAACGAAAATAAGAAGATCAAACCTCAACGCGTCGATGTAACGAGGTTCGGAGATGATACTCCTACTCCTCGGCGTGTCCGTAAGGTGGACGAAGCCTCTCAATCCGTCGGTGGATGAGTCCCCGGAGAACCGGCTAATACAAACTCCTTATGGGTGGAGAAACCTCGCCACAACACACTCTTGCAACAGCAAGTAAGGAGAGTACAGAAATACAAAGAAAGACAGCAAGAAATACAACAGTAAGAAAACTCTTGCTTGCCTTCTCTTCGACTGGAAGAAGCAGCAGCTTCAAGCGCCTACTACAGCAGGTGACCCAGTCGTGGAATGAAGCTCACGCGAAGCTTCGGAGGAGCTCAACAAAGCTCAAGCACAGCAGCACTTAGCAACCGGAAGAAGGACGAAGAAGAAGAAGAAGAAGAAGTAGGCTCGCAGCAGCAGCCCTCCTTTTATAACCTGCGAAGAAAGCGAAGAAAACACAGAAGAAATCTAGCCGTTGTGTCGCAACGGCTAGTGCCTGGATCGGTCTGTGGACCGATCAGGCTCCATGTGGATCGGTCCACAGACCGATCCATTCCCTAACTTCGCTTCTGTTCCGTCTCTGATCGGTCCACGGACCGATCAGGGACTGTCCGTAGACCGATCAGCCTGCCTTTCTTTTCGCCTCTGTTCGCTTGCTGATCGGTCACCAGACCGATCAGTAACCGAACAGAGAGTTTCTGTTCGGTATCTGATCGGTCACCAGACCGATCAGAGCAAACAAGGTATCACTGGATCGGTCTGGTGACCGATCCAGAGCTTGGTTTTTGCCCAAACCAAGTTCCAAGACTTCCAAACCAATATCCGGTCAACCTTGACCTATTGGTACTTCATCCCAAGCATCTGGTCACTCCCTTGACCTGCTAGAACTCCCTGCCAAGTGTCCGGTCAATCCCTTTGACCTACTTGGACTTTCCAACACCAGAAGTCCGATCATCCCTGATTTCTTGGCTTCACTCACGGGACTTTCACCGCTTCACTCACCAGATTTCCACATCGCCTAACATCCCAGTCAGGATTTCTCCTCGGCTTCACTCATCGGACTTTCCACACCGCCTAACATCCAGTTAGGACTTTCCCATTGCCCGGCTTCACTCACAGGTTTTCCAATGCCTAACATCCATTAGGACTTTCCCTGCCTGCTCACTCACCAGGACTTTCCACACCGCCTAACATCCAGTTAGGACTTTCCACGTCTTCATCACTGGACTTTTCCGTGCCAAGTCTCCATACTTGGACTTTTCCAGTGCCAAGTCTCCATACTTGGACTTTTCCCGTGCCAAGTCTCCATACTTGGACTTTTCGCGTGCCAAGCTCCCTGCTTGGACTTTTCCAGTGCCAAGTCTCCATACTTGGACTCTTCCAGTGCCAAGCTCCCTGCTTGGACTTTTTCAGTGCCAAGTCTCCATACTTGGACTTTTCCAGTGCCAAGCTCCCTGCTTGGACTTTTTCAGTGCCAAGTCTCCATACTTGGACTTTTCCCGAATCAGGTCAATCAGGTCAACCTTGACCTACGGTTGCACCTACAATCCCCCAAACATCTATTCTTGTCTCACATCAAGAATAGAACTCTCTCACGAGTGTCAAACATCAACATGCAACTCAACTAGGTCAACCTTGACCTAAAGTTGCATCAACAATCTTCCCAAGTCAAACATCAAAATACAACTCGAGTCAAGTCAACTCGAGTTGGGTCAACCAGGTCAACCTTGACCTAAGGTTGCACCAACAATCTCCCCCTTTTTGATGTTTGACAAAACCATAATCAAGTTAGGTTAAACCGATAACCTTAACTCAGGTTTTCCAATGTTCTTCCTTGAACATTCTTTCCAAACTCCAATATTCTCCCTTGAACGTTTCTCCCCCAAACTTAGGTTAACCCGATAACCTAACTTGGGTTCCCCAATAATTCTCCCCCTTTTTGACACACATCAAAAAGAATTCCAATGTTCTTCCTTGAACATTCCTTGACATTCTTCCCCTAGCTTAGGTTAACCCGATAACCTAACCTGGGTTCTCCAATAATTCTCCAATGACTACTCTCCCCTTTTTGACACACATCAAAAAGAAAAAGGAGGGTATCAAGGTCAAGAGTTTCTTCCTAATGAAAGTCCCATACCTTTCATTTGAAACTCTTAATTTCCCCCTTGATACTAAACTCAACAATCAACTTAGTGATAATCCCATATCACTAATCCTTAAAAAGTCTTTTGGAGTAAAAACTCCCCCTAAAAGTCAACTCCCCCTTGACAATTAGGTAAAACTTCCCCTAGAGGTCAACTCCCCTTTGACCATTGCACCAACAATGTCTTTGTGAGTTCCAAACCTTTAGAAATCCACAAAACCCAACTTCTAGCTGAAATTTCAGACCAACAGCTGAAAATCAGAAACTGGCACGCTCTGATCGGTCCCCAGACCGATCAAGCCTGATCGGCATTTGGCACGCCCTGATCGGTCACCAGACCGATCAGGGCTTCTCTGGATCGGTCATGGTGACCGATCCAGGAACCCCTGGACCGATCAGGAACCTCCTGATCGGTCCACAATTCTGATACAGAATTTCGAATTTCCTTCCGAAATTCAGAAACTCCTAGAAAATTCCAGAAAATTCGAAAAATTATGAAATTTTGAGGATACATTCCTCATAACATACACTATCATGGAAAAATAGTTTTATATGAAAATAGTTTCCATTTTCAAATCTTGATACAAAATTCGAAAACTTTGAAATAGTTCAAAGTTAAGTCAATTTTGTATCACAATGTTCAATGATGAATGCTATCACTAGGAAAGCTTCATCAAGGTTTTTCAAATCAATTTTAAAATGCTTTTAAAACCATTTGAATTTAGGACCATAATCTTAGGGCTAGATGTACATGACTTGTACACAAGCTTTCCCTATGATCCCCATTTCTTGAATTAGGCTCATCTAGGTACAAGGACTATGCACCTTGATCCTAACTCATGATCCTAATATCCCACACACATCTAAGGTGTATCAAACCACATTCAAGTCAATTTGATGTGAGATATGGGTTAAGGTCAACTTAGGCTAAGTTCTCATGCATTTTCTAAACACCAATTTGATCTCAATATCAAATCATATGTTTGTCCTTAAATCAATTTCATTGATCATAATGCAAGAGATGATGACATGGCATAAATGATATCGTAAGTAAAAACATGTGCCAATGTCATGATGTCATGGCATAAAGTTTGAAACTTAAATAAACATGACATAAAAACTAGCCTAAGCATTATCATGACATTTCAAATGATAATAAAACTAAATATGATGTCATGACATGTGAGGGCAAACAATCATGGCAAGATTTAGCATAAATAAATATACCTAAATTCCCTATCTAAGTATCCTTAGCCTTAGCTAACTTAAAATCTAACCCTAGATTGCCCATATGTCCCTAAGAGAAAACCAAAATCCCAATTATGGTATTTCTCTAGGTTTTCTAAGATTGTGCCAAATAAGATTAAAATCGATATTTTTCAAATATGGCATAATTTACTCTTCAAGGAGTAAATAATAATTCTATTTCATTTTCAAAGGTTATCAAAACCTTGAAAATGCTCCTTGAGTGTCAATTTCCTCAAAGTTGGGTTAACTACCCTTCTTATTGGAGTTGACACTCTCTAACCCATCTATGGGGTAGAGAAAATGCTCCTAGGAACCCAATACCTATTAGAGCTCATTGGGTTCACTAAATATTCACTAGGGATGACTTCCCTAGCAACCCTCCTAATGACCCTCTTGGGCTTTGAAGCCTTGGTCATTTGGGTCTCATCAAGGTCAACTATAGGGGTGACTCCCCTTGTAACCTTGGTAATGGTCTTCCTAGCCCTAGGTTTTGTTCCATAATCGAATGGAACATTGTGATAAGTGGGCTTGACCATTTGGGACTTAGGTTTGTGACCCAAACCCTTTTTGTCCTTGGACATTGGTTTTTGACCCTTAAACCCTAGAGATGACTTCTCCATGTTTTTAAGAGCCTTTTCTAAATTATCAAGTCTTGACCTCAAGACTTGATTTTCCCTCTCTAATACCTCAAGTTTTAATTTATCATTTTCTCTTGAGATATTCCTAGGCATGTGTCTAGTCTTCTTGGGATTTCTACCTAGGTTTTCCTTAATTTTAGAAGCGTTAAACCTAGGGTTGGTATTTCTAGTGTTATCCTTACCTAGGCTAACATGTTTAGCACCTAAGCACATGTGTTGATTTCTAGTGTTAACATGCTCATCATTATTTGCAATAGCAATAAAACTACTAGCATGTTTCTTATTTGAATTGCAATAGTGTGCCTTAAAAGGTACCTTAGGGTTTGCCTTAGCTCCCCCTATCGATGTGCATCCCTTGTCCTTGTGAGGTTGCCTCCCCCTTGGACATTGACTCCGATAATGTCCCCTTCGCTTGCATTGGAAGCATACCACGTGCTCCTTGCCTTTGCGTGTCGGGACTCCGGCTCCCTTGACTTTTGGTGCCGGTGGAGTCTTCCTAACCCTCCTTGGACACTTACTCTTGTAGTGCCCATGTTTCCTACACTCAAAACACATTATGTGTAATTTGCTTGAAATCACAGTGTTTGAGTTACCTAGGGTTGTGGATGGAGATGAGCTTTCTTCTTCAACCCTTCCGGAGGTGGAAACTTCCTCTTCTTGCTCCGAACTTGAGCAAGAGGAACTCTCCTCCTCTTCTTCCTTGGATGTTGAGTAGCCCTCAACTCCCAATTCGCTCCCTCCATGATGTGAGTTACTTGGCTCACTAGGCTCCTCTTCATGGCTTGAAGTGGAGCTCTCCTCATGGTACTTGGCCAAGTTATCCCACAATTCCTTGGCATTGTTGTATTTACCTATCTTACACAAAATATTAGTAGGTAATGAAAATTCAATTGTTTTAGTTACCTCATTGTTGATCGTGGATTGGTGGACTTGTTCCTTCGTCCACTTGTTCTTCTCTAGAGGCTCTCCTTCTTTATCCATTGGAGGAGAAAACCCTTCTTGTACACAAAACCAGTTCAACATATTAGTCCTAAGAAAATACATCATCCTTACCTTCCAATATGTGAAGTTGTCGTTGTAGAAGGGTGGAATCGTGATGTCTTCTCCGAATTGATCCATCTCTAGCTTTGCTCCCACGGGTGTTGATCCGACGAAGAGCGAACCTTCGCTCTGATACCACTTGTTAGGATCGTTCGTACGGCTAGAGAGGGGGGTGTGAATAGCCGCCCCAAATCGATCGCGTTTCTTCCTACAATTCGTTAGCGCAGCGGAAAAATAAACAAGGAAACGAAAATAAGAAGATCAAACCTCAACGCGTCGATGTAACGAGGTTCGGAGATGATACTCCTACTCCTCGGCGTGTCCGTAAGGTGGACGAAGCCTCTCAATCCGTCGGTGGATGAGTCCCCGGAGAACCGGCTAATACAAACTCCTTATGGGTGGAGAAACCTCGCCACAACACACTCTTGCAACAGCAAGTAAGGAGAGTACAGAAATACAAAGAAAGACAGCAAGAAATACAACAGTAAGAAAACTCTTGCTTGCCTTCTCTTCGACTGGAAGAAGCAGCAGCTCCAAGCGCCTACTACAGCAGGTGACCCAGTCGTGGAATGAAGCTCACGCGAAGCTTCGGAGGAGCTCAACAAAGCTCAAGCACAGCAGCACTTAGAACAGGAAGAAGTAGAAGAAGAAGAAGAAGGAGGCTCGCAGCAGCAGCCCTCCTTTTATAACCTGCGAAGAAAGCGAAGAAACACAGAAGAAATCTAGCCGTTGCGTCGCAACGGCTAGTGCCTGGATCGGTCTGTGGACCGATCAGGCTCCATGTGGATCGGTCCACAGACCGATCCATTCCCTAACTTCGCTTCTGTTCCGTCCCTGATCGGTCCATGGACCGATCAGGGAAGCTCCTGATCGGTCCACAGACCGATCAGGGAACCTCCTGATCGGTCCGTAGACCGATCAGGCTTCCCTCCGGAACTTCACTGCCCCATGGCTTCGATCGATCGGCGGATCGATCGGCAGGTCTATCGTTCAGAAATCAGACAGAATTTAGCACGACCGATCGGTCACCGCACCGATCGAGCAAAGTATCTTTGGATCGGTCGGTGACCGATCCAGAGCTTGGTTTTTGCCCAAACCAAGTTCCAAGACTTCCAAACCAATATCCGGTCAACCTTGACCTATTGGTACTTCATCCCAAGCATCTGGTCACTCCCTTGACCTGCTAGAACTCCCTGCCAAGTGTCCGGTCAATCCCTTTGACCTACTTGGACTTTCCAACACCAGAAGTCCGATCATCCCTGATCCATCTGGATTTTCCCTTGCCTGGCTTCACTCACCAGGACTTTCACCTGGCTTCACTCACCAGGATTTCCACACTGCCTAACATCCCAGTCAGGACTTTCTCACTGCCTGGCTTCACTCATCAGGACTTTCCACACTGCCTAACATCCCAGTTAGGACTTTCCCATTGCCTGGCTTCACTCACCAGGACTTTCCAACTGCCTAACATCCCAGTTAGGACTTTCCACTGCCTGGCTTCACTCACCAGGACTTTCCACACTGCCTAACATCCCAGTTAGGACTTTCCACTGCCTGGCTTCACTCACCAGGACTTTTCCGTGCCAAGTCTCCATACTTGGACTTTTCCAGTGCCAAGTCTCCATACTTGGACTTTTCCCGTGCCAAGTCTCCATACTTGGACTTTTCGCGTGCCAAGCTCCCTGCTTGGACTTTTCCAGTGCCAAGTCTCCATACTTGGACTCTTCCAGTGCCAAGCTCCCTGCTTGGACTTTTTCAGTGCCAAGTCTCCATACTTGGACTTTTCCAGTGCCAAGCTCCCTGCTTGGACTTTTTCAGTGCCAAGTCTCCATACTTGGACTTTTCCCGAATCAGGTCAATCAGGTCAACCTTGACCTACGGTTGCACCTACAATCCCCCAAACATCTATTCTTGTCTCACATCAAGAATAGAACTCTCTCACGAGTGTCAAACATCAACATGCAACTCAACTAGGTCAACCTTGACCTAAAGTTGCATCAACAATCTTCCCAAGTCAAACATCAAAATACAACTCGAGTCAAGTCAACTCGAGTTGGGTCAACCAGGTCAACCTTGACCTAAGGTTGCACCAACATTAGTGACTTACCTTGGACGAGTGAGAGATGTTGGAAATGGGGATAGTGGGGAACGTGGCCCATGTTCCCCACTACACATAATGGAAATGTCCATTATGCCCATAGGGTATTTCCCTATATAAAGGGGGTCCGTCCAAGGCTCAGGGGGGATGAAATCGCAAGCGTGTGACGAGAGTAAGAGGAGAACATCCAAAGCGGCGGGATTTGGTTTGTGAAATTGCGGAGGGCTTTCCGATCTTGTGATCACTCTTCCGATAGCGAGTTTCGCCATTGCCGATTGCGGATCTGCGGGAGATCGCTGTAAGTTTTTACCGCATTTATTAATTAATTCGTTTATCATGCATTTAGATTATAAAATCTACATCACATCATATCACATCAAAAAGTAATATTCTTTAAAATATTTTATTTTTCTTATTCGTAATTTAATTATCAACCTATATTTAAATTTATTAATATTTTTATATGATACTGACTATATTAAAAATTAATACTTCATTAATATTTGATAGGTTAATTTTTTTTAAAATCCAACATCCAACTAATATATATAAATAAATATATAATTTTTAATTTTAATTTTATTACATAATTATTTAAGTATAAATATATTTTAAAAATATTATAAATTCATACACAATTAGGATAAAATAGTTTACTATTTTATATTTAAAACAAACAATGATATTTAATTAAAATATAATATTATAAGATTTTAATTTTTGAAATTATTATATTGTTCGCATAAATGTTTAATTAATGCATTTCAAAGGTCAATATAGCTTCTTTGTCTTTGATTTGTTTATATTAAGCTAGAAACTCTTTAAATTCAGTATTATCATCTATTATAGGCTAAACACCTGGAGTTGACATCTTAAAGTGTTTTAAGATCGATGTATTTAAATCACATTCATCTTCAATTATCATATTGTGTATAATAATACATGATGTAATGTAAAAAAAATTTCTAGTAAAACCATAAAGGTCTTGTAATAATTGCAAAGCATGATTGGAGTAAGCCAAATGCTCGCTCAACATCCTTTCTATACGCTTCTTGTTTCATTGCAAATAATTTATTCTTTCGACCTCGTGGAGAACATGAATTGTTTGAACAAGTGTTTGGTCATTTTAGATATATACCATTAGCTAAATACTAACTCATATTGTATTTTTTTCTTTGAATAACATAACGAGCAAGAATAGTAATATCTGTAGGAAGAATAGCAAAATGATGAGAAGACTCAAGTACATTAATATCATTGTTCGATCTTGACAATCCAAAATGCACATGCCAAATGCACAAATAATAATCAGTTACTATTTCTAGAATAAATGTTGGCTTTCCACTACGATCTTAATATTGTCTCGTCCATGCTGTTGGACAATTTTTTCATCTCCTATATATGCAATCTAGACTACCGAATATACTTGGAAAATCTCGTTGATCACCAATCTGAAATAGCCTAACAACATCATGAGCATTTATAGATTGTAGGTACTGCTCTCCAAAAACTTCAACAGCAGCATGATAAAATTGTTTTACACTTTAAATGGCAGTTGATTCCCCGTTTTAATGTACTAATCAGTAGCATTTGTTGGTACACCGTACGTCAATATTCGAAATGTAGTTATTATTTTTTACAATTTTGACAAACCAAGTCTTCCAAGTCAATCTCTTCTCTGTATAAAATAGTTGTTATGATTACTAATAAAATCACAGATACACATAAATAAATTTTGTCCCATTCGAAATCTTCTTCAAAACATTACATCATTATGCAATGTATATTCAGCGAAATAATCATTGAATAGATTACGATCAACAGCTTCACAATTACGATTGATCATGTTATAACTAGGAATTGAGCCTCGATGTATGCTGACTGTTTTCTTTATTGAGATAATTCAAGATAATTTGAATGTTGTTAGAAATCATCTGAGCGATCAGTTGTTGCCTTATACCAAAACTTTTCGCATAGTTATCAACATCAGGATATTGAAGATGATAAATTTGATGAACCTTCAATATTGTTATATATTTTCTGAGATAATTGAATGGATGACTTATTATTTATAATATATGTTATATCTACACTTTATTTATTTTATACATATGACGTGGCCTAATAATCAACACATTTGGACAAAGTTACACAGATGATGCGTGATCTAATAATGAATACATTTTGTGTCCAAATGACGTGACCTAACAATGAACATATTTGGATAAATTGCACAAATGACGTGACAAAATAATGACAACATTGGGACAAGTTAAATAGGTGACGTGGCCGACCACTAAAATTTTTGTGTCCAAATGACGCGACTTAACAATGAATACATTTGGACAAAATTGCACAGATGATTTGATACAACAATGACAACATCGGGACAAGTTAAGCAGGTGACGTGACCAAGCACCGAACATATAATTTTGTGTGTCTAGATGGCGTGACTAACAATGAATGCATTTGGATAAAATTGCACAGATGATATGACACAACAATGACAACATCGGGACAACTTGAGTAGACGACGTGACCGAGCACTGAACACACATTTTGTGTGTCCAGATGACATGACTTAACAATGATACATTTGGACAAAATTGCACAGATGACGTGGCACAACAATGATAACATCGAGACAGGTTGAACAGGCGACGTGACCGAGCACTGAACACATATTTTTGTATGTCCAAATGACGTGACCTAACAATGAACATATTTGGACAAATTTGTATATATGACGTGTAC
The DNA here is from genome assembly GCF_018446385.1 of Zingiber officinale. Lineage (NCBI taxonomy): Eukaryota > Viridiplantae > Streptophyta > Magnoliopsida > Zingiberales > Zingiberaceae > Zingiber > Zingiber officinale. The sequence continues at coordinate 22,558,061 of NC_056001.1, read as the reverse complement.
AACAATGACAACATTAGGACAAGTTTAGCAAGCGACATGACGTGACACTGAATCAAAATTTGTATAATTTTATATTCACATTTTTTTTCACTATATAATGGCTAACCAAATATTGGTATAACACATTTTATATCAAGAATTTTTGTGAGAGTTTCTCTTCTACTAAAATGAGTGCAACCCACTTGACAAGCTTCATACTCATTTGAAGAAGATAAATATTTATGTCATGTTTACCTTCATATTTCACAAAATCCAATCATTAGGATCAACCAATCGAACAATCAATTCTATGTAAGAATTGAGAAAGAGTTTCATGCAAATATTGGTATAACACATTTTATATCAAGAATTTTTGTGAGAGTTTCTCTTCTACTAAAATGAGTGCAACCCACTTGACAAGCTTCATACTTATTTGAAGAAGATAAATGCTTATGTCATGTTTACCTTCATATTTCACAAAATCCAATCATTAGGATCAACCAATCGAATGATCAATTCTAGGCAAGAATTGAGAAAGAGTTTCGTGCAAATATGAATTTTGTGCATCATAGCCGACTGCCAAGATCTTTGCAAAAAAGCATGTTTTTTATGTTAAGTGCAGTATCCAAAATGAAAGGTGGAGCATCCGAACAAGATATTGTAAGTTACTATTCTCATATTTATTTTAGACTATCTAAATTTCAAAATTAAATCTCAGTTTATTAATATATATCATTGTCTTCATAACTAATGTTCAATTATTTTCTTGTAGTTAACTCGTGTCGGAATGTTAGTTTGTAGAAGATCAAAAATACACAAAGGGTTTTAAATTTGACCATGTCTGGATTATTCTGAAAGACATTGAAAAATTTGGCACCGACATTATGAATACTGCATGTATGAAATTGCGATAACAAAATGCTAATGTTGGTTCATCTAAATAATAATTCTCCGAGGAAGAATTTCATACACCTTTATCATCTTGTATGTCTATTTTTGATCGTAATATCATGGATTCAGAGTGGTGCTACTTCTAATAAATGACATTCTGGGGTGAAGAAAGTAAAAATGAAGAAAAAAATGATGAACAATTGTAAAGGTTATTAATATTAATGCGTAACTTGTTGAGACAATGAATACAAGTACTACTGCTACTACAAAAATGTTAGATACTATGATTTACAAGAAAGAAACTAAAATTTTGTTCAAAGATTTAAATTTGATCTCGAACCTGATGATGTGTGAATATATTCGTAATGAGCAAATTAGAATTATGCAAAAGAGAATGCAAGTATAAGGATCTCATTTAGTTCCATATCAAGGAGAAGGATTTCAAACATCTCTAATATAGGGAGAAGGATCAGAACTCAATCAATATCAAGATGAAAATTAAGAATCTCAGAATCCTATGAATATTTTTGGGCAACTTCATAATTATTTTAGCGAAATGGGGAGTGATCTTCTTGAATTTTAGCATTATAATATTATTGAAGTAATTTTAAGTTTATGTGCTTTATTAGTAGTATCATTTTTATTTGTACTTGTTTGTTAAGTTTAGCTACTCAAGTTTTTAAATTTTTATTAGTAATATTTTGATTTAATGTCATTTTTTATTTCAATGTAATTGGTAATATATTTTATATTTATGCATATAAATATTTTTAATATTTTATTATATTTTTATGAAATTAATGATATAATTTATTAATATAATTATAATTAAAATATAGTGAATAAATTTAAAATAATAATTTTAATAAATTAAATCTTTACAAATATACATAATAAAATTTAAATATGTTATTAAGTACACTTATTTTAAGTTTAGAATAAATAATAATTAAATTTAAATATCTTATAAATAAAGAGAGTAAATAATAATTACAAATTAATTATATTTGAATTTATTAATTATATACTAAAATTAAAAAATATAAATAAAATTTTTCTCCCACACCAAATATGGTAATGTGAATATAGTGCATACCAAAGATGGTGTTGTGCTATTCATCACATTATATTTAGTGTGAAATTTGATATATGGGTTGGTGCATTTTGGTGTTAATTTTACATCAAATTTGATATTTTGATGATGGATTGGAGATGATCTTAGTATTTAGAGGTTCTTCGTTGTCACATCGAAACTAAAAATTCATAATTTATTCACTATAAAAAAATCTTTCAACAATTATTTCATGAACTCTTCAATTTTTTTTTACAAATTATTAATATTTATTATTTTATTAATTTTAGAAAACTAAACTTAAAAAAAGAATTAAAAATAAAAGAAGTCGGATTCCTACTATGGAAGGGAGAGAGCTCCATCCCTTAAGGGACCTCAGCATGGGAGGAGCTTCCTTCTACTGTCGACCTGTGGATGCTTTAAGAAAGCTATTTATTTAATGATTGCGTTTTCATTAATGTCATTATTTTAAAGAAGTCTTTTTTTATAAAATGTCAAAATCAAAGTAGACATTTGATAAATCAATGATAAACTTTTCGTGTTTTAATATTTTTGTACGACACATCAGTATTAATATTGTCATTTAATATGCCAATAAAAATTGACTTGATTGTCAACACACGATATAAAATTTGGTTAAATCAAATTCTTAATCCAATAAACACCTTTGATTTAGTAAAATATTTTATTCTATAAATATCAATTTTTGCGAACCGTTTTCCCAAAATAGCCTCAGTGTATAAATTATTTTAACAGGCCACCAAGCTAATTTTTTTTTGGTAATGTGCAAGTTCAAATTATCATAGAAACACCCCCAATCATTAGAGGTACCAATCGAGCAAGACTATTCATGGTCCAATCCAATACGGGTTGTAACTTGCATAGCCCAATAGAATTATATAGTTGATTTAATACCTTTTGCTTGCAAGCAAATAGAAAGCTTTTGTTTCTACCTAAATCGGATAAATAATAATGCAATCGATTTGAGTGATTTGTGTTGATTAAGTAGGCAAACGGAACTCGACCTACAACCATAAAACAATTGTACTACTTTTTTATTTGTATTATTCTTTTATTTTAAGGGCTTAAAGTTTGTCTTTTAGCTCTCATAAGTTTTTATTATTCAAGTCTTTTCTTTTGATTTACTTGTTTTATATTTTCTAAAAGAAAAATTATTGTACAAGATATTAATGGGATTTTCAAATAGTAATTCATCTAATAATTTAAATAAGGTGTAGAGTAGGATTAGGGGATTTGAACATAAATACTTGTGTTTAATTTTTATTTATTTATTTTACTCTAGCACTTCTCTATTATACACTTTGTCATTTCCATTTTTTTCCCAACTAGTCATCAAACATTTTTTTTTTTAAATTTGGAACCATTTATTCTTCTTATGTTGATTAATTTTTAGATGATCGATCCAGTTATATAAAAAAAAAATTCATTCATCATTTGGATAAATTGGAAAGTATAATTTCAATTTTACATAATTTTTGTTCACCTCTAATGATTAGTTGGATCGAAACGGATGGACATAGTATATTGGGTGCAAGACCATTTTGGAAAATCCATAAAAATAACTACATGTGACCCAATACGCTAGCCACGTGACCTGTAATACGATTCACGTAACTCAGCACGCAGGGAGGACTTACAAAGAGGGGAAGGGGGCGATGGGCTGATGGCTCCTCTGGAAATTACAAATATACCTTAAAAATAAAATCTTATTTTAAATCCTTTTCACATGGCTCTTGCCCTCTTCTCAAAATAAATAAATAAAAATAAAAAGCTTGCTCTTGCTTGTGATTTGTGAAGAAGGTATTATATTTTTCTTTACTTTTCTCCCTTTTTTACCTTTGGATTTTATCATTTTGGAAACCTATGTTATATTTATTTATTGTTTTTATTTCTTAATTGTTAGTTTGATACTGTGGAGTTTTATATATTTTGATAGTAAGAATCTTAAATTTTTAATATTGTTTTGGAGTGTTGATGGTTAAATATTTATTAGTTTTATTATTTATGATTGATTTTAGGTATTATTATTTCTTGATATATTTCTTAATGTTTTTGGAACTATATGTAATATATTAAGATATTTTTTAAGAAAATCAAATATTCAATAATCATCATTTTCTCAAAAAAGGTACTATTGAAAAAAAATATATAAATATATTATTTTAACAATCCCTCTAGTGTCTATCATATGGATATGGAAGGAGGTAAATATAGGTATACATGCATTAGACACATGGTGGGGTAATCTATAGGTCGTTAGTTTATGAGAAATTGACTTCTGATCATTACACCAGAGATGTCATGCACCCACCGTATGCATTATACCCCGGAGGCAAGGGTACTATTGAAAAAAAAGACTTACAAAACTTGTATTGAAAAAAATTTAAAGTCTTCTAATAAATTTTATATTTGTTGAGATGTGAAATTAGGAATAAAACTTAAGATTATGGACTATGAACCCAATATTCTTAAAAAAAAGTTCGAAGAGAGTCTTCTAATCACTATCTTTTGTGATTTTATATGAATTGTGCCCTCCTAAATAAAATTTCTAGATTTGCCCTTGGCTACACGTGCAAAGAACAGGGAGCCAATTGGTTGTGCAATGAGAGATCGGGCGTTAAAGGGGATAACAATTGAGTCGTACATCTGACATGTTTAAGCCATCGGTCAAGTATCTCCCTCGGCTTCAATCATCAAGCCAAGGGTGGTTCATACAACAAAGTGCGACAACTACTCTTATAAAAAATTATTGGAGATTGAGGTCGAAGAGAATGTTAAATATGTGAATGGAGAAAAGGTGGAAGAATAGAGAAGTTCCATCGTGAATGGGACTTTAGTCCCATATTGGGAGTTTCAAGACTTGTTGGTTGGTTTATATTGATTCACATGCATTGAAGATGTGAGCAAATGCATGAGGAGAGACTCTATCATATGTGGGTGCACAGGGGGTGTAAATTCAGGGTCTAGATTGCATTGAACCATGTTGACTCGTGTCCGATCACGACTTGCGTGTGTCGAATGTCGGACCGGTCGGGGTAAATTCACCTAAGTGGAACAATCACGTGCAACTCCTGCTCGGCAGAGTGCCCATGATAGCGATCGGGTGCCACTCAGTTCGACAATTCTTTGGCTCGTAGCAGAAATTAGTTCCTGCTGGCAGTCTGAGATTATCCGCTCAGGTCATCTCGACTATAAGTTGAATTCTGTAAGCCCGAGTAACCTAAGACATGAATCCGCCCTATGTTAAAGGAAGTTTTTATACATGAGCACCTCGAGCTCTCTTATTTGATTGCCCCATAAATTAATGTTGTGTGTCATGTGGAGCACCGAATGACAATCGGACGACTAATGCTACTTCTGCTCCTTCTGCAATAAGGCATTTTTGAGATTGCACATCCATGGAAGGTCACCCACATGACCACACATCATCGTGAACTGGCGAAGCTCTGCCGTATGCGTGAGAATGATGAGTTCATGATGAACCATACACACGGAGGCAAACTCATGCCTGCCTTGTCGATTGGCAGTGGCGGATCTAGGGGGGACCGGGGGTGTGCTTGAGCACCCCCTTGCTCCCAGAAAATTCCACCAGTATACTGTAGTCCGAGGGGTGGCGAGAAGGAAGATAAGCTCTAGCTCTATTCTTTGAGCACCCTCTTCCTTTTTTGTCTCGATCCGCCACTATCGATCGACTCTGTCAGTCACAAGCCTGTGATGATTGTAATGATGAACTATGAACCATGCATTATGGAAGAGGTACTAGAAACCCTCGCTGACATAACTGAGTTGATATTCGGATGGTAGATTTGTATTATAAGAGCAAGATTCAAATATATGGGGATTCATTACTTTAGAGAATAAGTTCCTCCCACCTAAAGTATTACTTAGTATCATGATTTATTTTCCTTCCATAAGGGCTAAGAGATTATTTGGGATGAACATTATCACTTTTGCATCACATGGAAGGGACGACATCGGAAGCACAATTGTTTAGTTGACATTGATAATGGACTTTTTAGGGGTGGAGGAACGACTACAACTTAATTTTTTTTTTTTGAGAGATATACAAAATAAATAATTTTAAATATTACTATGATTTGTTAATTTGTTCATAAATAAATTATGAATAAATTTATTTATTAACTTATATAAGTTTATATATATATATATATATATAAACACATTTGAAATCTTTCTTAGATTCTTCGTTTGAAATCTTTTCTATGATTCAACCCTGTAATCATGTCGGAATATTTACGGGAACAAAATAACATTTAGAAAAGAAATAAATAATCAAACAACAAAGTCAAAAGTCAGATTAAGGGAATTTAAAAATCCCCTACGTTTTTATTGACAATAATGAACACATTAATCACACGGTACAGATCACATGTATAATCTTTTATCTATGAGATAAAGTCTACACCTAATTAGCTAGCAATTGAAAGGCATTATTACTTTAATTGCATATACTTAAACATAATTAAGGCATATAGAACACGCAAATGTGAGAGTTAAGATGCAATATACGTGTGCACGTACATCCAATTACGGTGTTAAATATTGGCACGTATTTAGGCGAAATTTAATGCATCATTTATTTTGATTAAGTTAATCTCGTTGATTTGATCATTAATTGGAGATGAACATCATCTTAATTGTGCAATTATTCATCACCAAGGTACCAACAGTTGACTCACATATTCATTAGGCTACCCAAACAGATTCCGTAGTTTTTGATAGACGATTACCCCAAATCCTACCTCGCACTATCCTGGCCCGTGGGCCCAACACTGTGGCATCGCGTAGCTCAATGACAAGGTTGGTAGTTTTTGTGGGGCGAGTCGAAGTGAATATCATACATCAGCTTGAGTAGATTGACCTCAGGACTCAGTCGGATGCCACAAAAAGTAAACAAAATCCAAGGAACACTTAGCAAAAATAGTAAATTCCCAATCAGTATCTTCCACGTAGTCGGTATCTTTTAGTACTACGACGCCGCAGGGACATGTTAATCATATCGATGATGGCGAGGGTCGATAACGTGTGTTGGAGAAGACACGGAACACAGAAATATCCGTCTCTATTGGACGCCAATAGGGGCCACAAGGATGGAAGACAACGCCGAGAACTACGGCTAGGGGGCGCGTGATCGTGCCACCTCAGCGACTTGTAATTGTCCGTGAGCACTCTTCCTCGCTCGTGGAGACGACGCTTGAGACCAATCAAGATTAGATCGGAAGCACTTTTTTTTTAGATTATTTTTCACGGTGGTCCTAGAGAACGAGTGGAGTTCCTTGGAGTCTTAGGAAGTGGAGGTGGAGGAGGAGACCGGCCGTGAAAGAAAAGTTTTTTTCTTTCTTGATCTCGAGTTATATATGGAGTTCTGTTCTGTTTTATTCTTCACTTTGTTAGATTGATTCGCAGAGGTCGGCGTTGTTTTGTGGTTTTGGATCGAGGATTCGGGATAAAGATTGGATTTTTGGAGTGTATAGTGATGTATGGATCGCCGTCGATGCCGGCGTCGAAGGATCTAAGCTCCATTCTGTTCGCCGGAAACCACCCTCAGGAGCACCCGATGAGCTCCGGCGGCCTCCTCCGCTACCGATCGGCTCCGAGCTCCCTGCTCGGAGAAATCCGCGAGGATTTCCTCCCGGTGAGCTCCCCCCCGTGTCCCGAGACAGCAACAAGCGCCGCCATGTTCTGTAGATTTTTAGCCGAGGATATCCAGATCCGCGACGACGTGCCTCCCGGACGCGGTGGCGCTGCCGCAGCCCAGCCGCTCCTCCCTCAGTTCACTACGCTGGCGTCGGCGGAGCGGAGTGGAGCACTTTTCTCCCCTGCTTCGCAGCAAAATCACCAGCAGCAGCAGCAGCAGCAGCAGCAGCTCGCGAGGGTGATGGAGCAAACTAAGAACGGCGGCGCCGCCGCCTCCGGCTCATCAAATCTCGTAAGGCACAGAAGTTCCCCCGCCGGAGTTCTCTCGCATCTCAACGCGAATGCTGGTACAAAAATTCCTCTTTTTTGCTGCTCCCTGTGAGAAATTCTGGATTCCGTCCTTTATAATCGCAAGCAATCCAAAAAATCTTCGTATTTCAAGGATATCCAAACATATCAAAGAATCAAATCAGCTTCTCTTCAATCCAAAACATCTCCGAGGTCGTCATCGCCGGGAGCAGCTCCGACGACAGCAGCGGATACATACCGCGATTCCCGTCGAGCAATAATTGGGAGAACTTTTCGCGGGGAAAGAGCACGATCGACGATACTCTCAATCCAACAGAGCTCGAGGCGAGGAATCACGCGCCGACTCTGCCCCATCAGTTCAGCTTGCCGCCGAAGCCCTCGCCGGAAATGGCCGCCGTGGAGAACTACTTGCACTTCCAGGACTCAGGCCCATTTAAGATCCGAGCCAAGCGAGGTTGCGCGACTCATCCCCGAAGCATAGCCGAGAGAGTACTCAATCTGATAACACAACCTTCCTTCCAATCCGATAACGAAAATCATTGAAAAACAAAGAAATTGTTCATCTTTAATTTCTATTTTTCAGGTGAGGAGAACAAGAATCAGTGAAAGAATAAAGAAGCTGCAGGAACTAGTCCCAAACATGGATACGGTAATTATTATTTACTCCATTAAATTAAACAACACTTTAAATGGTAATTTCTTACGGCTCTCATCAAACCCATCTTCTTTTACTGGCAGCAAACCAACACTGCAGACATGTTAGGTCTGGCCATCAGCTACATCAAAGATCTCCAAGAACAAGTTCAGGTATTCATGTCCGAACCGATTGATTGCCAGTCGAACATATAAATCCTTATTTATTTTTGATGATGCAGACACTTTCCGAGAGCCGGTCGAGCTGCACCTGTTCATCTGGCAAGCAGAAGCAAGATCATCATCATCATCATCCATCAGCTTGAGAAGTAGAAAAATAGAAAAGATCCATGTAGATATATCTGTGTTTTTATGAAGAATCTGTAAGTCTTTAGATGTACTGAAGAGTGTTCTTCCTAAACCACATTGTCAATTCCATGAACTCGATGATGATTACAAGCTAATATTCGACCGGCAAGCTGTAAAATAATAATGGAGAAAGGAACTTGTCCCTTTTGGATAACTTTCATTTTTCCCGTGTGGGCTGATGTGTCTTGGTTCTTAATCAAAGTACAGCGGCATGTCTTTGTCCGAATGAGAACAAAAGGCTTACATCAAAAACGATATTTTTTTGCATTGATTTAGAGCTGCTGAATGATTAGCCATTAATATTCAGAAATGCTTTTTGGGGAATTATTGAGGCCATAAACTGTGTTTGAATAGTCATGGATGGAAAGGGATGGAACCCTATTTGGGAAGTAAGTATTTAATGTAAAGGTTGAGGATTCTGCAGTGGATCTTGTGATGCTAGTGGTCCCTTGCAGGACCACGGGATGAACATTATTACATTAGTGCACAGCAAAAGCCAAAAGGCCTTCCTTCCTTCCTTCCTTCGCTGAAAAGGAAAGCATATATTAAAAAGGAGTAATCAGAAGAAAAAAAATTGCGTGTTCTCATATACAATTTTTTTTTCCAAATATCTTTTTGGTCATTATTTAGTGTTATATTTCTATTATTGTTCGAATTGATGATAACGGAACTTGACGCGAATCAACGTCGCGACCTTTGGGATTGTCAACCTAATCCTCGTTCTATGGCAGTGTCGCGAGTGGCGGCGGCTTTAATGCCCGTTCAAAAAACACACTCGCCTATCGCGACGTCTCCCTTTCGCTTCAGATCCATTTCCGGATCTCAACCAAGCGATTTCAACGCCGCGAGAGGGTTTTGCTTTCGGGTCCTGCGCTCTCGGGCTCGATCGATTCGGCGATTCCAAAATCCTCTCGGCATTCTCGCCTTCCTCTCCGGTCGACGCCGGCGATTGCTCGAATCCGCATTCCCGGTGCTGGATCGATTCGCTTTTGGTGGCGATCAGGCGGAGCATTCGCCTGAGACGGACTGGTTTTTCTACCTGTTACTCTTATTGACAGCGATTTCGGTGATTTGGAAAGATCCGTTTATTCGGATCTTCGTCGGTGTGGGATAGCAGCGGTGAGTCGCATTTGCTCGTCTCGTTTCGAAATTAGAAGTCGGTCCGGTTGTTTGGGGTTTAGAGCGTGGATTCCTGTAAACGAGCTGAAGTAGCTAGCTGTAGGTTTGGAGTAAAATGGCTTCAAAACCTTTCACTTGGATAGGGAATTCGAGCTAAAGTGTTCAATTTCAGCAATATTTGGATAAAATTCTCTCACATGGCTCTGTAGCTGCTATAAAGGAACTTTCTTTATATTGCTCCAATATAAAGGAACTTTGTTGCTTTGAAATATTGTCATATCTCGCAGTCATCTGGATCAACACTATCCTCGTCAAGCATTTCATCAAGTTTTAGATAAACTCTCGTAACTCTCTTGTGGCTGAAAAGGAGCTTTCGCAACCATCCTCATCATTATCCTTGATACGGCGAATTAGGTAGCATCCTCGAAGTTGGGGTCGAAGTCAAGAAGCCGGTCATGTGGCTCGGTCGTATAGTCCAGCCGATGATTGGACCTTTTGTCTGATTGGATCCCGAGTCCTCCTGGCTCGATGGAATCCCGAGTCGTTCCAGTCCTAGTTAGAACTGAGTCCTCTCAGTCTAACTGAATATACTTGACGAACGGCTCAACCGAACTCCTTGTCTGAGCGGGTGCTGGCCGAGTCCTAAAGATGGCCATCATTCCTTAGCCGACCCGATCCCGTACGAGAAGAAGGTCCGACCGGACGTTATAGGAGACTCGGTCGGCCTACCTTCAAAGTGTATTAATGACCCTTCAAAGGAGACTCGGTCGTATATTCATTTTTGGCATTTTGTTTAACCGTTGTAAGAGAATCAAGGGAATATGCCCTGGCCAATCAATACGACAGAAACTTCTACCTTGCAAAGCACAGAAATGATGGGTCTATTTTAGGAAAGATTGTGGTGTGTCAAATTGGTTGATCTTATTTCAGAAATGCATTGATATTCGAGAGAAAACAACAGTATATAAGGGGTCTCCACCTATAAGCGTAGGTAAGCTCCATTATCAGAGTTCACTGTTCGTCATTTTTGTTCTTTATTTATTCCTTCGCCCTTTGTCTAACTTGAACATCGGAATGCCTGCGCCAGGGACCCCTTCCTGGTCCAGTCACTTACGTTTTCTTCTTCTAGTTCTTCTCTTTGACACGCAGGCTCGATCACGACACCAGGTCCCTCTTGCCCATAGTCTTCTCGCCATTAACCTTAACGCTACCTAGCCAGCACGCCATCTTCCCATAGACGATGTTAAATTTGATCCTGCCTAAAATCGGGAAAGATGAAGCACTGGTTAGGTGGCGTCAAGGTCGTTCACGAGAAGACTCCGAGAAGGAGGGACCTGGTGTTGCGATTGAGTCTACATGTCAAAAAGAACTAGAAGAAGAAAACGTCAATGACAAGGCTAGGGAGGGGTCTCGGCGTAGGCACTCTGACGCTCAAGTCAGACAAAGGGCGAAGGAATAAATGAAGAATAGAAATGATGAACATTGAACTCTGATAGCGGAGCTTACCCGCGCCTGTAGGTGGAGACCCCTTATATACTGTTGTTTTCTCTCTGCACGAATATGAATGCATTTCCGAAATAAAACCAACCAATCTTACACACCAAGGTCTTTCCTCAAATAGACCCACAATTTCTGTGTTTTGTAGGGTAGCTTCCGCCGTACAGATTACTCAGGGTATATTCCCTTGATTCTCTGACAACGGTTATACAAAACGCCAAAAAGGAATATTAGGCCGATGGACCATTAATATGCTTTGATGGTAGGTCGGTTGAGTCCCTTATAACGTTCGGTCAGAGCTCGTTCTTAGACGGGGTCGGGCCAGCTAAGGAATGATGACCATTTTGAGGACTTGGCCTCTTTGAGGACTCAGCTCAGACAAGGAGTCTGGCATAGCCATTTGTCTAGTATATTCATTCAGACTGAGAGGACTCGGTTCTGACTAGAACTAGGACGGCTCAAGATTCCATCGAGCCGGGAGGACTCGGGATCCGATCGAACAAAAGGTCCAATCGGCTCGACTATTCAGTTGAGCCTGAACCACATGACCGTGCTAGCTCCGAGTGTTGACCCCTCCTTGAATGTGACTGCCACATCGGCCAACTTTCTTGGCTTCGACCCCAAATTCGGGGACCCTGCCTTATTCACCGTATCAATCCTCAACAAGCTGTCTTTGTCCCAAATGTTTGGGATCATCTATAGATCTTCTTATAATTTTATTGAGTTTTATGGAAGGTTAAATTGCTAGTAATATTCAAATCAAATATTTTTTTTTCATTAATAACGAATTTTTGTTTTTCACCCACTCTATCCCTTACATCTTTCTCTCTAATTGATTCAACAATTTCAACTGTAGAATCTAGTTCTTGCTTTTTAATATGTCAATATAATCTCAACTTATTTTCCTTTTATTATCTACGTGGCCTATACTTAATTGCTCTGCCAAAGGAGCAATTTTGTTTCATCTTTCTTGGCATTTGAAATACTTTCTTAAATGTTTTATCCCATGATGGTTTAATCATTCTCATAATTTTTTTATAGTAAATTCAAACTCTATTGGCTGTTAGCCCTCCACTTACTCTCATGTATGCAAAATTGTTTGTTAGAATCCTCATGTGTTGTGTGAGGCGAATGTAAAGCTTAGGGAACCCAATTTAAGTTATTCAAATCCAATCTAAACCCAAAGTAGACCAAATTGCAAATAATTTCTGAATAAACATATAATTTAGGTCAATTAAAGTCTTATTTATTATAATACTATACAGAAGAATGCAGAAATATAACAGCTATGTAATAACTATTCAATGATAACAACCTTCCTATTACTATGCCTCTGATATATCATATGGTGTATAATAAAATGAAAGCTCCAAGAGCTACTTATATCCATATGTTATTCCTATACTTGTTTCAGTTACAATTGTGCTAGTTCTACTTATAGTTGTCAGCCAAGATTTATTGATACACATGTGAATCAATCTATTATAAATTTACCAAATGTCCTTGAGCAATGTTTACTATGGGGATGTATTGTATTGATCTCACTTGTATGCCACAAGAATTGATATTCTCATCCAATACAAAGACATTGTTGAATATGTGTGAATGGAGAAGAGGTGGAAGAGGATAGAAGCTCCATTGTGAATGGGACTTTAGTCCCACATTGAGAGTTTCATGGCATATTGGTTGGTTTATATTGATTCACATGCATTGAGGATGTGAACAAATGCATGGGGAGAGACTCCCTCTCACGCGTGGGTGTGCAAGGGGGTGCAAATCCAGGGTTCGGATTGCACTGAAGCATGTTGACTCATGTGCTGGCACGACTTGCGCGCGCCGAATGTCGAACCGGTCGGGACAAAATTTGCCCAAGTGGAATAACCAACATTTTGCCATGTAACTTTTTGTTGCTGTGTAACGGATGTATTAAAGTTGAGATTAATGCAGAATCAAAACGGTCGAGTAATAATGAGTGAAACGGCGGGTGTTTCACTGCTCGGCAAGTAAGGAGACTGCGATCATAAACAGAGAAAACACAACAACACAAACAGAAGCTCTCCACCTTCATTCTCTCCTCTGTCGTGCAACTCCTGCTCAGTAGAGTGCCCGTGATAGAAATCGGGTGTCACTTAGTTCACCGTGACCACCAGTGCTTGGTGGGGATCACGGTCAACTGTTGTATCCTGGGGAAACAGATGACCATAGTAAGCCTCAAAGCACAACCGGAGGTGGGCGAATCTGTTTCAAAAAAACTGCATCAATCGCAGGTCTCGGTTCACAGCTCAAAACTCGACCTGCCTGTTTGTTCGCCCGACCGGCCTCGCTCAGTCTACTCCTATACCTGCTGCTCAGCCAATCTGCCGCTCTGCAACGCAGACCTGCCTCTCTGCAACGCAGATCTGTTTCTCTGCAACGCAGACCTGCCTGCTCTGTCGCTCTGCAACACAGATCTGCCTCGCTCGGTCTGCTCCTAAACCTGCTGCTCAGCTAATCTGCCGCTTTGCAACGCAGATCTGCTAGACCTGCCGCTCTGCAACACAAACCTGCCGCTCTACAACGCAGACCTGCCGCTCTGCAACGCAGACCTGTTGCTCTGCAATGCAAACCTATCACTCTGTCGCTCTGCAACACAGATTTGCCCGCTTTGTCACTCTGCAACGCAGACCTGTCGCTCTGCAACACAAACCTGTCGCTTTGTCACTCTGCAACGCAGACCTGTCACTCTGTCGCTCTGCAACGCAGACCTGTCGCTCTGCAACACAGATCTGCCCGCTTTGTTGCTCTGCAACGCAGACTTGCCACTCTGTCGCTTGCAACACAGACCTGTCGCTTGTAACACAGACTTGTCGCTCTGCAACACAGATCTGCCCGCTCTGTTGCTCTGCAACGCAGACCTGTCGCTCTGCAACACAGACCTGTAGCTCAGCCAACCTGCATGCTCAGCAATACATACCTGCTACTTGGCTGATCAGCTCGCTCGGCGACTCAGTTCGCTCTTCGGCACATAACAGAAACTAGCCCCTGCTGGTAGCCTGAGATTATCCGCTCAGGTCATTTCGACTGTAAGTTGAATTTAATTCAGTGTAGTTTAAATTCAACTAATACCCCGTAAATCTCCGACAACAGATTGTTTGTATCCAACAGACACTCATCCGTGCATATCTAGAGATTCTTACTAATAAGATATTCTGAGTTATTTTTATGCATTCTGGGCTAATTTCTAAACCAACACCATTACTGACATTTTAATCCTTTCTTTGCACCACCTATTTTTTTTCCTTATTATCCTGCGTTTAATGTTTACTATGTTAGCTAATGAATAAAAATGAGGGAACATTGCACATAATCTGCTTCCATTTGAAGATGCAATTGATGATTTTAATTATCTTTTTGACATTGGAAACATCATATTAAATATTTCTTAAGAGTGTTAGTTTGTTAGAATATCTGGCGACCGTCAACTGTTTCTCTTGAGCCATCACTCATCATTTTCAATCTTCTAGTGTAATCTCATTATTTCATACACACTGCAGGAACTGATGACGATCTTCCACCATATCTTCAAAATCGTGGTGCAGCTGCACAGCCTGTGGCTTCTGGTGGAAAATCTACCATTGGTGCCCTTCCTCACTCTAGAGTACAGAATGATATGGAGATCCTAATTTATGAGCTTGGGCAAGAAGCCTACTGCTCTGTTCTTCGGTGTTTAAGGCCCACTCAGACGCTATTACTCGGGCATCCATCAAGACATATGTAATCAGTTTTTTTTTTTTTTTTTAACATATAGTCCTTAAGGTTGAAATAAACAAATATGTTTCTGCAGAAGACGGAAAGTCTGATTACTGAATTGAGGAAAGAACTGAGATTAACTAATGAGGAACACAGAGAACTACTACGGAGAGTTAATGCTGACAATAGTGTCAAGCATATAAGGTATGACTTCAAAAAAGTTCACACTGATTTTCTCGAACTTATTGATTGTAGAGGAATATCAATTAAAAACCTTGACAAAGTTTTAGGTCTGTATGCAATGAGATGTCACCATGATTTTCAAACCCTTAATAATGCAAGCAAAGAAAATTTAGATTTTATTTTGGCAAGATCTCCTCTTTAGGAGGAGGAAGTGGTAGTGTTAGAGATAATTTATTTTAAGGAAAACAAATATGTATCTCACTGATATCATGTAAAATTCATACACTACATTTGTCCTTACGGAGTGGACAAACCTCCTAATACGGAGACAAGTAGCAATTTCTTAGAGATAAACTCCTTATTAGCCCCAAGTACTATATATAGATATAAATAGGTGGTAGTTATTAATGGAAGTTACAACCAACTTCCTTATTTTATGCATTGCAATACAAGTGTTATGTTTTCTTGGTTCCTTTAGAATATGTATAAATGATGTTCTTCTTATGTAGCACCATGGGCTGATGATGTGGCATGGAGTTCGTATCAGGTAGTGTTGGTGATTGGTTATTTTGATGTCAAGAAGATTGGTATCTTCTAGTTTAGTAAGAATATCTTTTAATTTGATAAGAGTTTAATGAGACACTTGTATTTCCCGATTTGCATTATTTTCTTTTAGTTTATTAAGGGTTGAGTCTATAATAGCGATTCAATGTATTGGAATATTTTAGTCAATAAAATTCCAGTTTGATTAATCTCTGTGTGAGATCATTCTTTCTTTATGTGAGACAATTATCACTGCACTTCATCAATTTCAATATCAATTCTCTGTATAAGCTTGTCTCGGTTTGGTGCTGCATCAATTTGGGGTCACAACCATATTCCTACGGTACTGTTCAATACTCCATCCTACCCTTTGATTGTGGGTTTATGGTCCAAATTTGGCGTTATATCACCTAATTACTTGTAGATGGATATTTATATATACTAAATCAGATTCAACAAATATCCTAGTGAGTTAGTTCCAACTATGCATTTTGGCTCCATTATAAATTTTCAGTACCATAGTGAACTTTCATATGTGCTCAATATTTCCTATAATACTGTCACCATTAATCGTTTGCACTAAGTACATACGCTGCACACATCAATTATAAGAGAAAGGACAGCTGTAGATGATGCAATTGACAACTTTCAGTTGATTTCTAACCTTCAAATTATTAATTAATTGTCGTATCTTATTTCTTCTCTGTATTTGGATTTTATTTTCTCAGAATATGGAGAATCCATCTATCTTCTCAGTGTCGACAATGCCATATACTGTCATTTGTCTCATTTTATCCAATCAATTATATAACTAATATTGTCATATAGCTATCATGGCTCACGTTTCATTTTCCTACAAAGTTTTTAAACTTACATTATGTAAGTTATTGTTGAGAAAATCATGTTATCTTTATATTTTTGTATCTGTATTTTTGTTTTTATTTCACTTGGAAGAATACAATGGAGTAGTGTTAAAACAAATAATTTATGGACGTATGGGGATGTTAAGTAATCAATATCTAATTTACTCGAGTACTAATTAAATTCTACGGCATATTTGTATATTTATAATTCATTTATTAATGCATATATAATTATAAATAAGACTATATACTTGTGAGAAGCCTTAGTAGCTTGCCCAAACTTTGTTGATTTCAATTCTTATAGATTCAAATTGTTTCTTATATATATATATATATATTCTTGCATGTATAATAGCATATTGTAAATATAATTAGTCTTTTTTGGTTGATCTAAGTAAATCTTCGTTTATATTTATGTGTTTGTCATATTTTATGGCCAATATTTGAACTTTAGCTCAAATATTGTAATATCATTTTCACTAACTTCTAGAATGATCTTTATTATTTATGCATATGCATTAATTAAAATCAGTAAAGTTGTTACACCAAAAGGTCACGAGTTCGAATTCTGGAAATAATTTTTTGCAAAAAACAGGGTAAGACTGCGTACAATGGATCCTTCCCCGGGACCCTGCATGACGGGAGCTTTGTGCACCGGACTACCTTTTTTTTTTATTATTATTAATTAAAATCAGTACAAAAGACCGTCATACATTGCTTAAAATGTAATAGCTATAATATTAATGTAATTTTGCACGATGCATGGGTTATCCACTAGTTAACCAAAAAGCCTGATGCATTGTTAGGGAGTGGAGACAGGCCGGTGGAGTGCAATCTAGCTTAGTGAATAGTGCTCAAACTGCGCTTGATATGATTTCCAGCCCCACTCTTTCAGGTTCTCAAAAAAGGAAAAAGACATCAAACTCGGTAGCTGCTTTATCTATGGGAGGATCTCTCCCTGTGCTTCACCCATAATCAGGTGCTATTTCACTACATACATTAGCATCAACTGCAAAACAAGGAAATATGGCAGGGGCCAGGGGCAAGAAGACTAAACCTGTGAGTTAATAGCTCGTGGATTCATGTTGGTGGAGATAGTTTTCCTGTTTCTATTTTCTTGCTATTGAATAAATTGTCCTACAGAATCCTCCTGGTTCAATTCGAATTGATCGAGTTAAGAATATAGCAGCTGAATCTGCTGATGTTGCAGCAAATGCTTCATTGGTTGGACAGAAAGTAATGACAAGATGGCCTGATGACAATACCTTCTATGAAGCTGTTATAACTGACTACAAAACTCATGAGGTTTATTCACTGAGTAGTATGCATCTACTATTTTTCTGAAAGAGCAGCAAATAACCAATGTGCTAATGTCATGCCATCATCAGGGTTTACATGGTAAAATGGTCCGATAACTTTTATCTTAAGGTCAACTTTCTCCATTTCCTTTGTTATGCACAAAACCAGTATTTTCAGAGCAATGGAATGCTGATAACATATTAAAAGTTTGACCCTTGTCTTCATATTTTCAAATCTTGCAATCCCTTGGTTTTTTACTATTTGTGAAAATATGGTTGATCCGTACTTAACACTAATTTGTGAAACTGAACAAGTCAAGCCTCACACAAGGGAAATAAAAAAGGTCGCAACTGAAACTAATTTTGTTCAAGCTTCTCACACTAATTTGTGTTTTTTTTTCAACAACTTCCTGCAATATTAAACTAAAGGTCGCAACTGAAATAAAAAAGAACAATGAAAAATCTTATATTCATTTCAATAAAGTAAACACAAGGGAAATTTTCATTCATTTGGCTGCTTTCAGCAGTCTTCAGTCAGTTTAAACTTTCTTTTCTTGGCAGATTGCTCCTGAGGATGTAAGATGGGTTGATAGTGAGCTTGGTAAGTACAAACCAGGAGACTACCGTTGACCTGGTAAAAAGTCAAGCTTCAACGGTGCCGGCAGGGGAAGAATATCAAAGAAAGGGTGAAAGAGTACATGCCATCGCAAAATTGGCTCGGGAGAAAGGGTTTCGAAAACATTAAAATACTAGATATAAAAGTTATTGTCAAGGATGTAGGTGAACATTAAATTTGTCGAACTGCTAAACAAGTGAGTGTCTAATGCACCGTTTCACTCTTCTCTGACTTGCAGGTGGAGAGAATTCTTGACATTAGTCCTCCAGATCATCAAGAGATTGAGAAGGCAAAGAAACTTCTTAAAGTAAAGAGGAATTCTACAAATAAATTTTAGTTTCTTTGTGCCACTTGTACTTCGACTTGTGTGTTCATGGCATTTCTACAGGAACATGAGCAATCACTGGTTGAAGCAATCGCGAAGCTTGATAACATGTCTGATAGCAAAAACGGTAGTGCATTTTACTTAATCACTCAGCCCTCCAAACTTTTATCAGAACGAAACATGTTTAGATCACATACACTTTGAATGCATCCTCCCAATTCATCGATAATCTGGAATGGAAGTTCAATTATTCGCATGCGCAAATGGAAATTCTCTTAACCGCTTTGTTTTAGACTTCTAGTAGATTTGGTTTATCCTGTCGATAACACAATTGGCAATTTGGTGCACTCTTTTGATAACACATTGATAATGTGTTGGTAAAAGGTGATATGTTATCCTTGCGTTGATAGATTTTTAACTCAAAATTTTCTATGACACAGAGGAAGATGACCAATTCTCCATAGACGAACCAAGGAGCAAGCCATGGTATGGACTGACTGGCCACACGGACAAAAACAAGGATTGCATTTCCAAGGCATGCTTGAAGGCCAGGGAGGTTCTGATGGCGATCACTTGGCCGGAGATGGTACAACATCCAACTATCATAGAGATGACTACTATGGGATATAACATTATGTCTGACAATCTATTCACCAACAAGACTACAAGGATGATACTGGCATGCGATTTCATGCATTATCGAAAGTCTGATGAGTAAATTCAAGTGGCCATCAAATTAGGCAGCCTCCTTAGGAGTGGTTGGAATACTCTGTTTGATGATTGATATAAATTCAACTCTGAAGAAGGCTTGATATACTGACACCATCAATTCTTTCTAAAATTCCTTTTTCCTGTCACATTTGGATAATTACATTTAATTTAAGGGGTAAAAAACATGACTTATAATTTGTCTATTGTACTTTGTGAACTCTATATTAGTCACCGTGCATACGTGTTGCAAGTGTAATATAATATATGAATATGAATAAAAAATTAATATCCCAGATCTAGCGTTAGACCCATTTAATAGTGTAACGACGTTTGAGAACCTCCAGTAATAAGTTATTGTAACAAACTTTCTATAAAAAAATTAATTAATTTTTTATATTAGATATTAAATTGATAAGAACAGATATTAAACTTGATCTTAAATATCTTGATCTTAGTTAAGGAGACGAGAAATATATATTTTATAATGTCGTCAACCTAAACTATTTACTAATAAGTTTTAAAATCATTTTTGTGAAAAAATATATTAAGTTAATTTTATTCTGGATTTCATTAAATGCCCATAGATAGTAAAATTATGTTAAAAATTATGAAATATTATTTGGGCCTCATTCCTTTGTGCCGGCCCATCAAAAGGCTGCGTGTTTGAAGTAGTTCAGTGTCTACGATTGAAGGCACTCACGAGACGCCCTGAATCTGATGGCTCCTCTTCCATCCAAGGCGATCGCCGCGGCGGCTGGGATGGTCCGCGGCCGGCTGAGGAGGGCCGTTCGCACGAGGGGCGGCAGCGGGGAAGGCGGTAGTCGGTGGACGAGCCCCGGGACCGAGGAACGCCCCAAGGGTTACCTCTTCAACCGGCCGCCGCTGCCCCCGGGGGAATCGAGGAAGTGGGAGGACTGGGAGCTCCCCTGCTACATCACCTCCTTCCTCACCATCGTCATCCTCGGCGTCGGCCTCAACGCGAAGCCCGACCTCACCCTCGAGACTTGGGCCCACCAGAAGGCCCTCGAGCGTCTCCAGCAGCAGGAAGCCGCTGCTGCTGCTGATGCCGATTACGAGTGATGTGATGGAAATCTGCTGCCCACCCTTTCCTGGTAAATGCTTCGTCTTGGATCTCGTCTTTTGTTCCTAAGAAGAGATGGAACAGTTTGGAGTTCAAGGTTGAATAATTTATAGGGATTCCCATATTTTGATATAACTCTCGCAAGTTCTGCAAGATGCGAAACTTGAAATTCCTCAATCTGTACCTTTGGATGCTATGCTTTAGCTTTTGTAATTGCATATCATTTTACCTTTAATAATGAATTTGTACAATGGTTTCATCTGAAGCTGGTATAAGTTAATTTGCTTGGAATAAGTTTTTAGACCTATGCTTCCGAGATCAGTGAGTTTTTCATATATTTTTGGTGCTCTTATCATTATGTGCCCCCTTCTGTTGACAAGTATTATGTTGAAGATCCACTTTAGTCGTCAATGTATTGCGTGCGTATATTATCACTGTGCTCCTTACTCATTCTTTAGTTCCACTCTCATGCTATGTCAATTTGGAGGCATTGAACTAGGGGGGAAAGGAAGTAGTTTAGAAGTGGGAAAAAAGAATGGAATTAATTTATCTTATTTCCAGTAATTTTTTCTTATCCTACTTTCTTTGACAGAATCAAACGGGAGTAAGTAGAATCACATTTAAGCTGGATTTATAGATTATTAGAGCCAAATTTTCTTTCCTTCATTTCTTGCCAATTTATGCGGAGTAAAATGGAGAACTTGGAGGGAATTACCTTCAGTTCTTCTCTTCCTCTAAGGAAACATGGATTTCATTTTAATTTTCTCCAATTTCTTTCCTTTGTTCTCATCATGGTTTTGAGGACTCCCCCACATATGCTGCATAGTGCATATGCAACTGCCTAGGTTTTGAACAGTATTGCATAGCAACAACATATGACATCTGCAATCTACATGCCCAGTTAAAAAAAAAAATTCTTATTTGGTTCATTTGAACCGATTTAGAATGTAGTTAATTGATTTGAAATATTATTAGACTCTAATTAGTTGCTTGTAAAAGTGTTAAAACATTTGTTTTGTGCGTAATAAACACTTTAGATATGTATAATACTTCTATATGATCTATTTTAAATGCAAATTCATATTGATTATCATATTTCTTGTATTTTACATTGTTGATTGGCATATATATATATATATATGGAAGCATGAATCAGATGTGTTGATAGATGAACTTCGGTACGTGTATGGTAGTTAATTTTACAAATATAAATATTTTGTAACATTCTTAGAACCAATTGCATATGTCCTTGCTTACTGCTTATGCATTTATTCAATGGATTGATTGCATACCGCCTACATATGTTGTTTGAAACTTTACTTCTCATTTCTACCCAAATAATCACAAAATTAGAATCATATGCGAATTAGAAATTTCTCAAGTAGAAAATCATACAATGACTAACTAAAAGGGGCAGTCTTAAGCGTTCGTTAGAGATATAGTTGTTGCATAAGTTGATCAAGGTAGTGTGCATTCCTGAAACCTACTCCACAAGCAAATATGAGAGAGATTTTCTCTGTAAAGATAAATAGGTTTTCACAAAGAGAACAGGCCATTCCCATTGGAAATCCATAATTTACACCAGCAAACCACAAAACTTTTCCTTCACAATTTATTTTGGCTGGGGCATACAAGAAAGCTGGTCCAAGGGATCAAAATATATACCCTTGTCAATCTGTTTAATGTTTATATAAATATCTAAGCCTCTTGAGTCTTGATTGCTTCTGCCAATCACATACTTGCATCCTCATGCCATCATATGTCTCATCATTATTGCTCAGCTCACTGGATTATTTTTTCCCTGTTTGGGTGAAGATTCATCGTCTCCTGTCATATTGTCTTTCTTGGTAGAATCGATATTGGATTAGTAAATCCCTTATATGGTCAAGTCACATCTTTATGGGGAGGTTTAGCTGTGTAAGAATTTGTATATTGAAGTGAGTCCAGATTGAAAGAAAACTCTGAGAGATACGTTTAAAAGAGTACGGGCATGTACTTAGACGACCAATAAATGCTCCAATTAGGTGATGTGAAACTATGACAAACATGCATATTAAAAGAGTACGAGGAAGACCAAAAAAGACTTGGTTAGTAATAATAAAATAAGATAAAATTTATTTAAGCATGGATAATGATATAGTAGGAGATATAACTCAATGGCGTAAAAGGATCCTATAGCCGACCCCACCAAGTGAGATAAGGTTTGTTTGTTGTTATTGTTGTTGATGATTTGAAGTTATTATCATCATGCTGTTGTGCTTGTTGGACCCAAATTTTCTTTCCCTCTACTTCTACCTTATTTGCATGAAAATAAAATGGAGGATTTGAAGCAATTAAGTCCCTCGTCTCATCTTCCTTTTAAATAAACACCATATTTCATTTCATTTTCATCCAATTCCTTTTGTTTCTTCTCAGTTCCACCCATGTTAAGACAGGTAAAAATCATAATGTTAACTAGAAAATGCTCAAGTAAATGGTTAACTAAAAGTGTTCTCAAGAGTTTGAAGCATGCTCCCATTTTGGTGAAGGTGGGCTTTGAACCTAGGACGATAGTGAATACTTCCAAAGATTTCGCCAACTTGGTAAGTTGTCATTTTTGTTCTCGAGGGTTAGCAGTCTGAAAATAGATAGCTATTGTAAATTACAATCAGGATAACAAGCCACGCTCATGAAACCTACTAATATACAGGAAAATTGGGGACAGATTCTCTGTGAAGTGAAATTGGTTACAGTGATATTTCACTCTTTGGATTGTCCATAATTTTAAACCAGCAAGCCATCAAAGATTTCTTTTAAAAGTTATTTTCTTGTTTATTCTGGTTGGATCATACAAGAAAAATGGTCCGAGCTATCAAACTATATACTCTTGTGAATCTATAAAACAATAGTCCGGTGTACAAACTCCAGTTAATATGGAATGTTGGGAAAGAATCTTTTATACGCAATTTTATCTTTCTTTATAAAAAATTATTTCCAAGACTCAAATTCGTAATCTACCTTTCCGAGACTCTTGTGAATCTATGAAATGCATAATTGTATATGTTTAAGCTTCTCAATTTCTTTCTCCCAATTGCACGCTCCCATCACGATCTGGCACATTGCTCGGCTCACGCAATCGTCCACTATTTGGATAATCTCCATTACTTTGGACTTCTGGGACATTGCTATGCTGGGAAGAGTCTATAACGAGACCGGTAAGCCCTCAACATCGATCAACTGACATCTCTGAAAGATTGGATTTGCTGTATGAGAATTTTTATTTAAGTGAATGCAAACAGGGGGTTACAGGAAGATATCTCATGCTTTAGTATGTTGTTCGTTACAATTTTCTGTGTCTGAACACTCTTCTGCAAAATGTCCAAAGTGGCAGCAGTGAATAGCTGTTTCAGAAATGTTCAGATGGTTGTAGCGGTACTGTAGGGGGTGATCATGCCCATGCTTTTTGAAAATGACCCAATGACACTGTTGTTGCTGTGGGAAATCAATGTGCGAGTTTAATTAATAACAAATTCAGTGTTCTGCAGGATGCGATGACCTCAAAACAGAATGATTTTTACTGGGGGTGGAAGAACTTAATGAAGAGTTACTTTTTACAGAGATTCCATTAACATTCAAACAATGGCAAGGGCGAACTTGTTAAAGGACGAAGGAAGAGGCCAAGCAGCAGCTGCTGCTGTTGCAGAGGATTAATGTACTGGTGCTCGACCTTTGAAATGCATCACACTCTTCCTTGCTTGTGGCAGGAAAAAACAAGGCGGGCGATAGGGATGTTATGAAACAAGCCATGCGACGGCGGTTGGTTGGTGTGCTACCACGTCCACTTCATCTTCCACCACCCCTTGCTTCGCCGTAACCAACACTGCAATGCCGCGCCACCACAACGCAACAAACAAAACGTGCGATGAAGAAGCTGCCATGGTAGCCGGCTCGCGCTGGCAATCTCCGCACCGTACCCATAGCCGGAGCGACTTATTATGAGGTACGCAAGTAACATGTTACAGAGCCACAACTTGGCCTTCGCCTTCGCCTTCGCCTCTTTGTTATCTTCATTTAATTATTCGCCTGGCCCATGCACGTCAAATGTGGGGAAATAAGACTCGGCGGAGCCGTGTCAGTCCGACTCGACCTAGGATTCAGAGTCAGGTTTGCGGACCTAAGGGCGGGGTTGCATACATTGTGATCCGATCCGAACTGAGTCCGAAGGAGACTCAGCTGGGTGGATGGGTGAGTGAGGGAGTGATTTGAACACATAATGAGGACATGAATAAGAGTGCGCGGAGTGCACCGCAAAGAGTATTTTGGACTAGTTAGTTACTTCATTTGTGTTTATAGTCTTCTTGCTCATACGATGGTCGTGGGAGAGCTCCGTACATAGACGGGGGCAATCACCATTTCAGTAATCCTCGCCAAGGATAGACATACCTTAAGTAGCCATCCTTCTCCACGCGAGGTTGACAATAGACAATTTCTGATTCTCGTTGCTTGATTCAAAGGTGGCTCGATCATTTGTTGATTCGGTTAGCTACCGATCTGATATGAGCCGACCCGATAAGGAAGCATCTGACTAGAGATCACTCAACCCTTATCCGACCTGCTTGTGACTCGATCCTTATCTCAATCGAATCAATAACAGTGACAATAATTCTCCTCTGAAATGCGCGCGGGACCTCCTATCGCACCGGGGCCGGGATAGTAATAGAACGCAAGGGAGGAACGGGAAAGGAACGTGTGATGCTCGTTGGTCGCTCTAAAATTATAAAATTGCATGGACATCGACGCCTAAACCGTCCCATTTGGCTTCGTCCGCCAGGCTTTCCGTGTCATCTTGCCATTTTATTATTATAATTATAATTATAATTATAATATGAGATCTGTTATGAAGTATATTGTTCGACATGTTATCTGTTCGAACCATCAATAGCAGACAAATAAATCATGAATTATAGTTTCAACTGTTTAAGATCCGTTACGCTGGCTTTGCTCTATCATTTAGTTTTTAACAGTTAGAATACGTGACTGGAGAAACTAAAATGGAGGATATGAGAACGAGATAAATGAGGTTTTTAGTTGAACTAATTTTATTTTAGTTTTAGTCATTTTTATTATTTGTCCAGAAATATGATAAATTACCGATTCACCCTCGCACTCCGGTTTTATTCTTGCTAAACCATTTATTGAGCTTATCCTAAAAGGGTAAAAAAAATTCAAGTTACTAATTGAGAGGCGCCGTCAGAAATCTTCCAAGGACTCCGACGACCTCGACGGCGGCACCGTTGGCTCTCGTTGCCGGAGCCCTTTAAAGTAATCGCGCACGTCGAATCCCATTGCTCTCTCGTTGTTGCTCCTCTCCTGCTCCACTTCCTCTTCCTCGTCGATCACCGGCGCCATGAAAGGAGGCCGCGCCACCTCCGGGAGAAGTTCCCATTTAACTCCATGGAAGAAAGGGTGCCCCTTCACCTCCTCCGCACCGCCAGTGAACCCTAGCCGCCGCTCCGGATCCTTGACCAGGAGCCGCTCTATGAGGTCGGTGAGATCCGTGCGCCGCCGCCCGGGGAACAGAGGCGGCCGCGTGAGCACGTTGCGGAATGTCTCCTTTCGGTTCCGCCCCCGGAAGGGCGTCCGCCCGTACGCCAATTCGTACGCCAGGATCCCCAGCGCCCACCAATCCACCGCGAAGCCGTGCCCTTCGCCGCGCACAACCTCTGGCGCCACGTACTCCTCCGTCCCAACGAACGAGAAGGACCGCTCTTCCGCGTCGGAATGCGAAATGGAGGAGGAGCTCGTCCTACGGCGACCAGCCGGCGAGACTCTGGCCAATCTTGCTTGCTTGATCTGGTTGTCCGCGGCGCCAAGGGAGAACACGCGAGTGAGCTTCCGTAGGGGGCGGCGGATGTTGTCGGAGGGAAGTGGAGGAGGAGGGGAGGAGGCAGTGATGGATCTGGGAGGGAGGTGGCGGGAGAGGTCAAAATCGGCGAGCATAATGTGGCCGGAGGAACGGAGGAGGATGTTCTCTGGCTTGAGGTCGCGGTAGGCAACGCGGATGGAGTGGAGATGGGTGAGGCCGACGACGATCTCGGAGAGGTAGAAGCGGGTCGCCGCCGGGGAGAACGCCTCCTCATCGGAAGGAGAAAGGGAACGGCGGAGAGCGTGGAGGTCGCCGCCGGAGCAGAAGGGGATCGCCCAAGCCAGAAGGTCCGGCGTCTCGACGCAGCCAAGGAGGGAGGGGAGAAACGGGTGGGGGTGGGGATGGTCACGGGGAGCGGCGGAGAGGCGGGAGAGGAGGGAGAGCTCCCAGCGGGCGCGGCGGAGGGCGTGGGGCTTGGTGGCGGAGCGCTTGTCGAACACCTTGAGGGCGAAAAGCGGGGGGAGGCGGCCACCGGTGGCGGCAGTGACGAGAAAGACCGTGCCCAGTGCTCCACGGCCCAGGACTCGAACCGCCCTGATCCGGTCCAGATCCAGCGCCACATCATCTTCCATTTGAATTTTGATCGGCCTACACATCATGAGCTGCTGCAGGTGTTGTGTTTGATTGTTTGCCTCAACGTTCTCTGTTTCGACATCTCACTCAAATTCTTATTCTTCTTGCAGCTGCAGCTTCAGCTTCAACTTCCTGTCTAATTCCTTCGATGTTTCAGTTGCTTATATAGAGCAGTGGAAGAGTGGAACGACATATGACCCCATTTACTCATACGTTCAAGTTGGAGAAAATGACAGTCTCGTTTGCACTCCCCTCAAGGTAAAGACAGCTTCAGTATTCAAGGACAAGCCGATCAGGAACAGCAACTGGTAAGAAAAATTCAATTTCCTCTTTTACCTTTAGATCCCATTGCATTATTATCTTCTGGAAGTATATATTTCTTGCTTCTAGTTTTTTAGATATTTCAACTTTACCTGAGAATAAATCCTAGACTTAAATTAAGTTTGATACATTAATAAGTGAGGTCTGCTAGGGGATACATGGAATAAGGTAACTAAGAAAGGGACAGACTAGAGGCACATGATACATGCACAACACAGTTCACCTTCCTGTCAATGAAAAAATTAGAGCAGCAGGTAGAGGTGGTAAAAGGGGTTTCTGGTAGGATACCGGCCAGGAATGGCATGCTCGGATCGAGCTGCCATTTGATATAATGTCAAACTGCCCACTAAAGTGATATATAGTTAGAATTTTTTGTACATACATCAGCACAACCTGTATATATTTTGTGTCATACGGTTGGTAATTTGAGTGCCTGACAGAATCTTGTTCAGTCAGATAAGATCAATCTGCATTTGTTGCAGAGATGATGATTCCTTTGCCACCGTTCTACTGTACCGTCGTACTCTTTTATAAGTCTCATTGGGATTGTTCGGTGATTAAGATATGAAATATTATCATATGAAATTTTAGGGTCAAAATTGGGCATGTACGAACATGTCCTCCCCTGAGCCTTGACTATTTGTAATAATGACTAGTAGTCATTTGTAATTTAACTCTTACGTGTTGGTCTAGAAACGAATTGACAGGGAGGTTGGGACGAGCAAATCGCTTTTGTCACATGTCATACCTTTTATAAGAAATTGGAGTTCTATATTTAAATGACAGCAGAGTAATGACTCTATTTAATTAAATCTTTGGAGTGTATCACTTATCTATCCTTTCTTTTTTTTTTTCAATCGCTGAATATTATAATCGGACTCCGGATTTCAGCCTGAAATCCCGTGATATCCTCTTTTACACCTATTAGTTTAACTTTCTTTTACGTAGATCTACACTAACGTCAAAAGCTTAATCCTTTCTTTTTTATGACGATGACCTAAAGCGTTTTTGTCTTAATTAAGACCCATTAAGTGTTTTTTTCGTTAATATGAAAGTGACAAGATATATATGCATCACTGTCATTTGGAAATATGCCAGCCATGGGAATGCGTTCCACAGTTATAGATGCTAAATAGTCATAGTTCGTACTGTACGAATCGTCATCTCAATAATGTTTTAGCAGATGATTCAATCTTAGATAACAATTCTTGAACAGATGGAAGAAAGGGCGTACAAGACCTAAAAAAAGGCCTCACAATAGCCGTTGAAAAGATTGGTCTGATAAAAAGGCACACTAATTTAAATAGGATGCCACAGTTGAACTTGGCAGTTCTAATGATAAAAATGCTACCGTGTAAAAGGTGTCATATTGTACTTAATTATGTGGTTAGTGAACTTGGTCGGCCATCATTTGGAATCCTAACAGTGGACGCAGAGCTGCTTCAGTTTCCACCTAGAAAAGTTCATCTAAGTGCTGTTTAAGTCCCAACCACCATTGTTAGAACCAAAGGATGAAAAATAAAGAGAGGCTGGTCGGGGTTTCATGCTTTTTAAGCTTCAAGGCAAAGTAAAGGAGTGTGGTTGCGTCCTGATATGCCTGTCGGCCATCATATGCTCTTGCTTACTTGTGCTTACAATATTGTTATGGTGCGTACAAAGGGAAACATCTTGTTAGAGAGAGTTTTTTTTTTTTAATCATCAAATGGGCCACCCAGTGATGTTGATCAGTGACCCTTCTTGAATAATTTTGGAACAATTATTGGTTTGGGCACTATGGAAAGACCATTAGAGTGTCATAGGTGGGTTTAAGTGAGTATTTGTCTTGTCACTGAATTCTTGGAAGGAGATGGTTTCATAAGACAACTCAGAGAAATTAAGGTGATAGATTTCAACTATTTAAAGGTATTGGAGGCAACCAATTAGAGCAATGAGTATCTAATAATATACGAGTACCTCTAACATGATTAAATCAGATTGAAGTACTTAAATAATCATATTTGGAATTTCAAATAATTATATGATATATGCAAGAGCAGTTCAAATTTAGTTTGAATTTACTTAAAATCTTGAGTAGTGATCTAAGTTTGGTAGAAGAATAAGGATTCAAACTAGGTATTCTTGTTTTGACGAAAAAAAAAAGAGAGCAGGTATTGATGAGTTTTAGTAGGGGTATTTGATAATAATAATAATAATAATTTGTAGCTAGTTCAATATAAACAGAGTAGCCACTATAGTAAAAAAAAAATAATAATAATAAGTCTTACTAATTGTGAAAAAAGTAAGATAATAATTATTCTCTTGTTAATTATTTTCTTATAAAATTCATAGTTAATGGCCCTGCTAATGAGTTGGGCGAAGGCCCAATATGATCAACCTACTAATTATGGTAAAAAGACGAATATGTTTACCCCCAGCGCCCCCACCAACCTGTTTCAAGGCCAACACGGAGGAGGTAAATCACGGACGGCTACTAACCTTTGCAATAATGACTAGCACATAAGGGAGGTATTTACCTCGGCTTTGCCGAGATTCGAACCCTAGACCTCATTGTGGCAACATCTCATGCGCTAGCCACTAGACCCATCCGAGGGAACTCAAAAACTGTATGGGTAAACTTTTTATAGTGACCGACACCACCACCGAAACGACCCCTTATCAGAAACCCCCGAAGGGATTTTTGGGTGAACGATACCACTTAATTGATAAGAGCCTGCGCAGGGGGGTGCTCGCACCTCAGTCAAAGGGTACAATGTCATAACCAGAGCACCCCTGGTTCGGTTAAAAAACTGTATGGGTACACTTTTTATAGTGACAAACACTACCGCTGAAACGACCCCTTATCAGAAACCCCCGAAGGGATTTTTGGGTGAACGGTACCACTTAATTGATAAGAGCCTGCGCAGGGGGTGCTCGAACCTGGCACCTCAGTCAAAGGGTACAACGTCATAACCTACTAATGAGTCAATGATTTGGGGCTCAATTAATTAGAAGGTGACAGATTTATTACAATATAGCAAAGATTAAATTTTGATGGACACATGCCCTCGGAAAAAAATTCCTTGCACCCCTAGCCACTTGGTGATCAACTATAAGTTGACCTTATGATTTACCTCACTTCACATCATCTAGGGATAGACTATGAGAGATTTGAAATGAGCGTAATTACCTTTTTGCTATAATGATTTACAAATATATTACTCCTTCCACCCCTAGCCATTTGTTGGTTTGCTATAAGCTGACCTCGTGATTTACCTCTTGATACGGTAAATAAGGTGGGGTCTTGGGGCGGGGTCGAAGTCAAGAAGATTGATGTGGCGGTCAAAGTCAAGAAGGGGTCAACACTCGGGATTAGCAAGGTCATTTGGTTCAGCCAAGTGGTCTAGCTGATCGGGCCACTAGGCATATCAGACCCCAAGTCCTCTCAGAGTTGACAAAATCTCTAGCTGTAACAGTGACATTCAGAGATGATTCAGGGGTCTCCGTCGAGTGCTCTGGCCGATCGGACCAGAGGTCTGATCTGACATGCTGGACATGGCCCGATCGGATCAGACTCTTTACACAAGTGTGAAGCTTGAGCGTAGGTCGAGTCCTTAAGAGTGACATCCATCCTTTATCCGACTTGATCGCGCTTGTAAACAAGAGTTGATCGAACTACAAAGAGGACTCAGTTGGCTGACTAGCCTATCCATTAAGCATATAGGTGGCCCACATACTCAATGGCTTAATATTCCTTTTTGGTATTTTGTGTAATGGTTGTTAGATATCAAAGGAATATTCCCTGTGCAGTTTGTGTGAGGAAGCTTCTACATTGTGAAATACAGAAATGGTAGGTTCATTTTTGGAAAGTTGTTAGAATGACAGAAGGGTCAGTCCTTTTTTGACAATACTTCAAGATTTGTGCAGAGAGTAAAATTAACATTATAAAAGAGGGTCTCCATCTATAGACACATGTAAGTTATATTACGTGACACAATCTAAGGCACTCAGATTTCATTGTTCTTTATTATTGTTCATTGCATTTCCTCTCAGACACCTATTTGACTTGAGCATTGAAGTGTCTGCGTCTGGGACCCATCCTTGGTGCGGTTGCTGACATTCTTTTCCTCTACCTTTTGATTTTAACACGCAAGATCACATGACATCTTCTGTTTCTCGTGCAGAGTCTTTTCACAGTCAATATCAGAGTCACGTGCCCAGTGTTTCATCTTCTCTGATTTCAGACAGGATCAAATTTGGCATCGTCTGTGGAAATACTAGCCTAAATCTGAAACACAGAGATGAAAGAGAATGGACGACTCACTATTGTTACTTTATTGCAAGAAGACTTGGAGCTTCTAATAGTCGCCCGAGCACAGAGATTGGTACAACAGCAACAAGCAGCAGACATGTGTCCTTTGCCAAATGACTCGGCTGTATCAATGACAGACCCTCACACTGAGCGAGGGACCAGAGTGGAAGGGTCGATTGGGTTCCTGCCAGCTCCTCCTCTAATGCAAACTATCTGCAACTTTATTGGGCTTGAGGGTATGCTTGTATTGCATAAATATGTACCTTGTCGAATATTTGTGCTCAATGAAAATGCAGGCAAACTCTACTTGGAAGGCCTATGTATTCCAAACTCTCGTGTCGTACGACCAAGTTATAAGCGAATTTGCTCTTGTGCCTAAGTCTCAGACTCTCACGTCATTTGATCGAGTTATAAGTGAGCTTGCTCTCATACCTAAGCCCCAGACTCTTGAACCATTCGATCGAGTTATAAGCGAGCTTGCTCTCGCGCCTATGTCACAGACTCTCGAGCCTCTCAATCGAATTATAAGCGAGCTTGCTCTTGTACCTAAGTCTCTGACTCTCATGCCGTTCGACCGAGTTATAAGCGAGCTTGCTCTCGCACCTAAGTTCCTAACTATCAAGCCGCTTGACCAAGTTATAAGCGAGCTTGCTCTTGTGCCTAAGTCCCAGAATCTCGTGCTGTTCAGTAGAGTTATAAGCGAGCTTTCTCTCGCGCCTAAGTCCCAGAGTCTCGTGTCGTTCGACTGAGTTATAAGTGAGCTTGCTCTCATGCCTAAGCCCCAGACTCTCGAACTATTCGGCCGAGTTATAAGTGAGCTTGCTCTCGCGCCTATGTCGCAGACTCTCGAGCCGCTCTAACGAGTTATAAGCGAATTTGCTCTCGTGCTTAAGTCCCAGACTCTTATACCGTTCGACCGAGTTATAAGTGAACTCGCTCTCGCACCTAAGTCCTAGATGTTCATGCCGCTCGACCAAGTTATAAGCGAGCTTGCTCTTGCGCATAAGTACTAGACTCTCGCATCGTTCGGTCAAGTTATAAGTGTTAGGGTCGAAATGTGCTAAAGGGGGGAGGGTGAATAGCTCGTCGTGCGCTTGTCGTCTTGCTTCTTGGTGATGATAGGCAACGAAAAATACAAGAAACAAAAATACAACGCTAACACGAAGAATTTACTTGGTATCCACCTCAAGAAGAGGTGACTAATCCAAGGATCCACACACGACACACACTCTCCACTATGAAAACACTCCCTTATGGTAACTACCGAAGGCGGAGAAGCCTGTACAGGACTCACACACAAAGATACACAAGAAGAACAAAATACAAGCTGATACAATAGTAATCCTTACAAGATCTACACGGTAGAAACCCTAGCTTGTCTTTTTTCTTGCGTGTTGTTGCCTCTTGAACCTTGGAAGTGCACCAACACTTGTTTCCAAGAGCCTCCAAGAACTGGCTATGAGTTGTGGAGAAATCGCTGTGAAAATTGGAGAAGAATCGGGCGAAAGTCTACTGAAGAAAACGCTCACAACGGCTTTATCCAGCGCCAACGGTCGGATCTCAATCGATTGAATTGCTCCCAATCGATTGGGGAGGCTTTGGATCGATCGGTCGATCGATCCAGAGCACCTCTGTGCTCTTGGAAATCATTTGAATCGATTGTCCAATTGATTCAACATGTCTCGCGATTTTCCAGCACTCCAATCGATCGCCCGATCGATTGGAGGCTCCCAATCGATCGCCCGATCGATTGGAGGCTCCCAATCGATCGGGTGATCGATTGAGAGGGCTTCTGTGCGACAAACCTAGCTTCCCAATCGATCCACTGATTGATTGGAATGAGAGTTTGTCGTGGGACACACCCAATCGATCAACCGATCGATTGGGTATGATTCAATCGATCGGTTGATCGATTGAATTCAACTATATTTGTCCTAATCAAGTCCCAAGCTCCTAAAACCCAACATTTGATCAACCATGACCTGTTGAGACATCATGCCTAGCATCCGGTCACCCTCGACCTGCTAGAACTTCCTCACCAAGTGTCCGGTCAATCCCTTTGACCCACTTGGACTTTTCTCTTCGTGCCAAGTATCCGATCAACCCTTTGACCTACTTGGACTTCTCAATACCAGGTATCCGGTCAACCTTGATCCACTTAGATTTCCACGTGCCTGACTTTACTCACTAGGACTTCCTTTCTGCCTAGTTTTACTCACTAGGACTTCCCATCTGCCTAGCTTCACTCACCAGGACTTTCACCTAGCTTCACTCACTAAGGTTCCTATCTGTCTGGCTTCACTCACCAGGACTTTCACCTACCTTCACTCACTAGGATTTTCCATCTGCCTGGCTTCACTCACCAAGACTTTCCATCTACCTAACTTCACTCATCAGGACTTTCATCTGTCTGCCTTCACTCACCAGGACTTTCACATAGTTTCACTCACCAGAATTTTCATACTGTCTAGCTTCACTCACTAGGTCTTTCACCTGACTTCACTCACCAGGATTTCCCAACTGCCTGGCTTCACTCACCAGGACTTCCCAGTCAAGTATCCAATCCGTCTTGATCTACTTGACTCTTCTTCACATCTAACTGGCCAACCTTGACCAGAGGAGAATTGTACCAATAATCTCCCCAAATGAACGATTGCACCTGTAATCTCCATGTATTATAAGTGTCCATGTATTGTCAAACATCGAAACCCAAATATCAAGACTCAAGCTTGAGCCTTCTCAAGCTTAATCAACCAGATCAACTTTGACCTAGGGAATATTGCACCAACAATCTATCCATTTTTGATGTTTGACAATATCTTTAAGTTAGGCTAATCTCATAGCCTCAAACTTCGTTTCATGTCAAGGCATGAATGAGAGTTTCCTTCATTCTCCCCATTTCCTAGAGGAAAAATTCCCTCTTTAGGTAATGAAGATCTAACTTAAATCCTACATTCTTCTCCTAGTGGCACACATCAAAAAGAACTCTCCCCCTGAAGAGTTAGTCACCGTTGTTCAGAACTTCACTTGTTGGACACAACACTACAATGAAGGTCTTATACCCTTCATTATCTTCAACACTCACTCTTGAGCGTTAACCAATTCAACAATGAAGGTCACATACGCTTCATTGTATTAAATGCTCACCCTGGAGCAGTACTCCACGTTATGATGCTCATCCTAGAGCATCCATAACCTCTCAATGAAGATATTCACTCTCCATTGCTTTTCAACGCTCAACCTTGAGCAATTGTCTTTCTAAATGAAGGTTTAACCACCTTCAAAGGTTTTGGAAAATAATTTCCATGTCCTTAGTGAGTGACTCCCCCTGAAAACATGCTTCAGATTTCTGTCATTGCACCAACAATAACTTGGAATCCCTAAATCTTTAGGAAACTCACATTTAGAAGTTTTGAGGTTCAAAAATTCAATAATTAAATCAAACCTTAACATAAACTCCTACTTAGTCTTCCTTAACCAATCCATCCTTTTTTCATCATGAAAACTCCATCTAAATGTATACAAATGTGTTTAAAGGAGTTAGGAATGATTACTTTGACTAAAAATGTTGAAATTAGGCTTTGCCAGCCGAAATGAGCACTTCAATCGATTGAAATTAGGGTTTGACTCGATTGAACCTGACCCAATTGATCCACTGATCGATTCAATAAGTGTGGATGGATCGATGGATCGATCCATTAAGCTTCTGTTCGCGATACCTACCTTCTTAATCTATCACTCGATCGATTGAGGCACTTCAATCGATCGAGTGATCGATTGAAGACCTGAAAATCTGAAATTCAATTTCAGTGATTTTCATAAACTCCCCAAAAAATCTACAAAATTCTAAAAATCATGAAAATTATTGTAGACATTATTTAGGGTATATACTATCAAGGAAAAGTAGTTTTCTATGAAAATACTTCCTATTTTCAAAGATTGACACAAAATTGGAAACATG
Source organism: Zingiber officinale (assembly GCF_018446385.1). Taxonomy (NCBI): domain Eukaryota; kingdom Viridiplantae; phylum Streptophyta; class Magnoliopsida; order Zingiberales; family Zingiberaceae; genus Zingiber; species Zingiber officinale. The sequence continues at coordinate 22,522,116 of NC_056001.1, read as the reverse complement.
CAAAAATTTCAATGTTTTCTTCAAGTCTGTGTCTAACTTTTCAATGATGATTACTATCAAAAGATAACCTTCACCAAAGTTTTTCAAAAGTATTTTAAAATAATTGTCAAAACTAATATCCAATCATATTCTTTGGGCTCAATGCACATGACTTGTATATTAGCTTTCCCAATGATTGGAAAACACATAACTATGTGTTTTGATGAACCTAAAACTCAAAAGAATGCACTAAATCAACATCTTGAGTTTTGTTCATCATTCTAACATCTCACTTATATCTAATGTGTATTAAAATACATACAAGTCACCTTATAAGTCTTTGTGAGATGTAAAGTTTGGTTTTGCCCTAAACTAGGGATCATGCATATCTATCTAGGTATTTTGGGATTTTGAACATCCACCAAGAATGTTACTTGTTAATAAATGTCATTTATCCTTAATTGCAAGGAATTGCAAGTGATGCATGATGAGTTATGACATACATCAAAATGAATAATTTTCAAAAGAAAATTTGCTATGACTACATGATGTATATATGAGATAACATGGTATTTTTATTATTTTTCATAATAAAGCATGAATGCTAAACATAATGTCATGACATATGATAGGCAAACAAAGCATGGTAGTTTAGCTTAAATAAAGTACCTAGATTATTTATCTAAGTGTCCTTAAATTCTTAGTTAAACCTAAAAGTAATCCTAGATTGGCCATATTTTCTTAAGAAAATGCCCAAGCCCAACTTGACATTTCTTTTACTCTTAATTTGTTGTGTCAATTAAAATTACCCATAATTCCTCAAGGTTTGACACATTTTTATTCTTTCAAAGAGTAATCACTTTAAATTAAGGCTTAGATTTGCCTTTAAATCCCTAAGAAAATATCAAAATCTCAACTTGGTATTTCTTATGTTTTCCCAATTTGTACCAATTTAAAATAAAAATAAAAATTTTAAATTATGGCATATTTTACTCTTTTAAAGATTAAATGAAAATCCACTTCATTTTCAAAGATTAAAAATAACCCTGAAAATGCTCTTCGAGTGCCAACTTCATCAAGGTTGGGTTAACTACCTTCCCAATTTGAGTTGACACTTTCTAACCCATCTAAGAGGTAGAGAAAATGCTCCTAGGAACCCAAAACCTATTGGTGCTCCTTGGATGCTCTAGGTACTCACTAGGGATAACTTCCCTAGATATCTTCCTAATGATTTTGTTAGGCTTCTTAGAAGCCTTGGTCACCTTTTTTAGGTCAACTCTAGGGATTGCTTCCCTTGTGACATTCTTAGTGACTTTCTTAGACCTCTTAGAAGTCTTAGTCACATTTGTTATTGCAAAGATACTCCTAGGGATAACTTCCCTTGTATCTTTGACTCTACCGCTAGACCTAGGGTTGGTTCCATAGCTATATGAAACCCTATGATAAGAAGGCACATCCTTCTTGGTTTTAGGTTTGTATCCCAAACCCCTATGACCATTGGATGACTTATGTGCTCCTAGACATATTTTATGTTATTTTTACCCTTTTAGGATATTTTCCATCCTTTTTAGGATCTTTTCCATTTTATCAAGCCTTGACCTCAAGACTTGATTTTCTTCCCATAAATCCCCAGATTTTGGTCTTTCATTAAATTTTTGAGCATTTTTATTTCTAGGCTTATAACTACGATCTTTAGTTTTCTTGCCTAGATTTTTATCTACCTTCCTAATCCTAGGTGTAGTAGTTTTAGCATGAAGAGCTATATGTTTTTCCTTAATGCTATCATGCTTTCTATTTTTATGGTAAATAGCATTAAAATGAAATAAATTAGAGCTAGCATGCTTTTTACCATTATTTAAAGGGGTAGACTCAATAAATGATATCTTGGGTTTTACCTTGGAAGTTCCTCCTTGACTTGTGCTTCCTCCCTTGACTTTGACCGCTTTCTTTCCCTTTGGACATTGACTCCGATAATGCCCTTTTTGATTGCACAAAAAACACACAATGTGCTCCTTGCTGTTCTTTGTTATAGGGACGGTCTCTTTGGGCTTCTCCTTGCCCTTTGGTGCCACTTGACCTTTCTTCTTGACCAATTTAAGACACTTACTCTTATAGTGCCCATGTTCCCTACACTCAAAACATATAATATGATTTTTATTTTTAATTGTAACATTTATACCTTCACATGTAGGGATGTCACTCGATCCTCCATTTGATGTCTCTTGATTTTTGGAGGATGCATCATCTTCTTCTTTTTCTTTGCTTGACCCGGAAGTAGAAGCTTCCCCTTCTTCTTGATCCGGTGTCAATGAAGGTCACTCCCCCTCAATCCTAGAGGTGGAGACTTCTTCATCTTCATCTTGTACATGGAACAAAGAGTATGCTCTCTCTTTGCCCTTTTCATTGCATTCCTTTGAAGATGAGGCTTCTTGGATTTCCTCTTCGGAAGTTAAGCATCTCTCAACTTCGGAGCCCTCTTGCTCTTGATTTTGATCCAATGAGTCACCCTCTTTGGATTCTTCTTGATCTGATACAGTGGAGGAGATCTCATGAATCTTTGCTAATTTGCTCCAAAGCTCCTTGGCATCCTTGAATTTACCAATTTGAGCTAAAATATTGTTTGGCAATAAATTGACCAATAGCTTGGTCACTTTGTCGTTTGCCTCGCTCCTTTAAATTTGCTCCACTTGCTCCTCTTTAGAATCTTACCTTTTGAATTTCTTGGAGCTTCGAAGCCTTCCATTAGAGCAAACAATTGTTCTATCTCCATTATAAGAAAATTTTCGATTCTTGATTTCCAAGAATCGAAGCTCGTCATTGTGAATGGTGGAGACACCCTTGTGTCGAATCCGAGTCTATCTCGAAATTTCATCTTGAAGTTGAGTCTTTTGATGAAGTCTTCGACTTTTGAATTTGCTTCAACTTCTTTTCCCTTTAGCTTTGTTATCCCTTTCGGCGATGATTCCGGTGAAGAGCGACCTCGCTCTGATACCACTTATTAGGGTCGAAATGTGCTAGAGGGGGGGTGAATAGCTCATCGTGCGCTCGTCGTCTTGCTTCTTGGTGATGATAGGCAGCGAAAAATACAAGAAATAAAAATACAACGCTAACACGAAGAATTTACTTGGTATCCATCTCAAGAAGAGGTGACTAATCCAAGGATCCACATACGACACACACTCTCCACTATGAAAACACTCCTTTATGGTAACTACCGAAGGCGGAGAAGCATGTACGGGACTCACACACAAAGATACATAAGAAGAACAAAATACAAGCTGATACAATATTAAACCTTACAAGATTTACACGGTAGAAACCCTAGCTTGCCTTTCTTCTTGCGTGTTGTTACCTCTTGAACCTTGGAAGTGCACCGGCACTTGTTTCCAAAAGCCTCCAAGAACTGGCTGTGAGCTGTGGAGAAATCGCTGTGAAGATCGGAGAAGAATCGGGCGAAAGTTTGCTGAAGAAAACGCTCGCAACAACTTTATCCAGCGCCAACGGTCGGATCTCAATCGATTGGATTGCTCCCAATCGATTGGGAAAGCTTTGGATCGATCGGTCGATCGATCCAGAGCGCCTCTGTGCTCTTGGAAATCATTTGAATCGATTGTCCAATCGATTCAACATGTCTCGTGATTTTCCATCACTCTAATCGATCGCCCGATCGATTGAAGGCTCTTAATCGATTGGGTGATCGATTGGGAGAGCTTCTGTGCGACAAACCCAGCTTCCCAATCGATCATTTGATCGATTGGGAGGAGAGTTTGTCGCGGGACACACCCAATTTATCAACCGATCGATTGTGCATGATTTAATCAATCGGTTGATCGATTGAATTCAACTTGATTTGTCCTAATCAAGTCCTAAGCCCCTAAAACCCAACATCTGGTCAACTATGACCTGTTGGGACATCATCCCTAGCATCCGGTCACCCTCGACTTGCTAGAACTTTCTCACCAAGTGTCCGGTCAATCCCTTTGACCTACTTGGACTTCTCAATACTAGGTGTTCGGTCAACCTTGACACACCTGGATTTCCACGTACCTGACTTCACTCACTAGGACTTCCCATCTGTCTGGCTTCACTCACCAGGACTTTCACCTATCTTCACTCACTAGGGTTTCCCATCTGCCTGACTTCACTCACCAGAACTTTCACCTAGCTTCACTAACTAGGGTTTCCCATTTTCCTGGCTTCACTCACCAGGGCTTTCCATCTGTCTGACTTCACTCACCAGGACTTTCATCTGTCTGTTTTCACTCACCAGGACTTTCACCTAACTTCACTCACTAAAATTTTCATACCGCATAGCTTCACTCACTAGGTCTTTCACCTGTCTTCACTCACCAGGAATTTCCTGGCTTAACTCACCAGAACTTCCCAGTCAAATATCCAGTCGGTCTTGATCTACTTGACTATTCTTCATATCTAATTGACCAACCTTGACCAGAGGAGAATTGTACCAACAATCTGTCCAAATGAACGATTGCACCTGCAATCTCCATGTATTATAAGTCTTCATGTATTGTCAAACATTGAAACCCAAACATCAAGACTCAAGCTTGAGCCTTCCCAAGCTTCGTCAACCAGGTCAACCTTGACCTAGGGAATATTGCACCAACAGTAAGCGAGCTTGCTCTCATGCCTAAGTCTTAGTCTCTCACGTCGTTCGATCGAGTTATAATCGAGCTTTCTCTCACGCCTAACTCCTGGACTCTCGAGCCTTAGTGTTGAGCTATGAGCGAGTTTCCCCGAGTCCGCGATTTTTCGTCTGTGTTTGAAGATTTTTAAACAGTCGAAGTGTTACTGCCATGAATTGACAACAGTTTAAGTACTACTTACCAGTATTTAAGTAAGTGAAGTGACACTCCGTTAAAGAAAAAAAAGACATAACCTGAGATTAAGGAAAAAGCTTCGAAGGCAATCAGAGGATTGGAAAAATATATATAGTCAAAGCAACATAAGTCTTTAAGTTTTTACAATGATGGGGGATGAAGCTCCTGTTAAGCAAAGTTGGGGAATGCATCGTTTGGAATGCCCTCCAAAATCTTCTGGCACAGAATGAAGTTCCTAGGAATCTCGATAATTAAGTAGCTCCCTTCTCTGAGCTGCTTTACATCTCCCTCTGTACCGTAATCGAACATCTTAGAAGTCCAACTTGTTAGGATCGATGGACGTGGCTAGAGAGGGGGGTGTGAATAGCCGACCCCAAATCGTTCGTTTCTTTCTACAAGTCGAGTTAGCGCAGCGGAAATAAAACGAATAGAAACGAAAGCAGAGAATAGCAAACCTCAAACTCGTCGATGTAACGAGGTTCGGAGATGAAACTCCTACTCCTCGGCGTGTCCGTAAGGTGGACGAATCCGATCAATCCGTCGGTGGATGAGACCCCGGAGAACCGGCTAATGTAACACTCCTTCTGGGTGGAGAAACCTCGCCACAATGTTTTGCAAAAGCAATACAGGAGTAGAAAGCAGCAAGAAGCAAAATACAATACAAATGTATAAAACACCTTCGCTTACTTGCCTTCTCTTCGACTGGATGAAGCAGCAGCTTCACAAGACGCCTACAACAGCAGGAACCAGCCGATGAAGCTCACACGAAGCTTCAAGCAGAAGCGAGCTCAGCAAAGCTCAAATCACAGCAGTGAAGAAGAAGAAGCAGAAGCTTCGGACAAGAAGAAGAGCAATCGAGAGAGTGCACTGTAGAAGCCCTCAGCCCTTTTATAGCCTGCATCCACCTGCGAGAAGAACAGAGGCCAAAGACAGCAGAAGAATCTAGCCGTTGTCTCTCAACAGCTAGGGCCAGACCGATCAGGCATCACCCTGATCGGTATGGGGCTGATCTGATCGGTCGTGGGGACCGATCAGAAAGCTTTCACAGAGAGTTGCCCAACTCTCTGTGCGTACCCTGATCGGTCCCGGGGACCGATCAGGCTTCCTGCTGATCGGTCCCCAGACCGATCGGTAAGCTCACAGAGGCACACTGATCGCTTTCTGATCGGTCTCCAGACCGATCCAGGTCTTGGTTTTTGCCCAAACCAAGTCCAAACCAATATCCGGTCAACCTTGACCTCTTGGTACATCATGCTTAGCATCCGGTCACTCCCTTGACCTGCTAAGACTCCCCACCAAGTGTCCGGTCAATCCCTTTGACTCACTTGGACTTTTCTCTTCGTGTCAAGTATCCGGTCACTCCCTTGACCTACTTGACCTTCTCAACACCAGATGTCCGATCACCCTTGATCCATCTGGATTTTCCCTTGCCCGACTTCAGTCACCAGGACTTTCCCACTGCCTGGCTTCACTCACCAGAACTTTCACATCCGGTCCAGAGAACGAGCTACCGAGCCCTCTCTGACCACAGTTCGGAGAACGAGCTACCGAGCCCTCTCCGACTTCCATCCGGTCCAGAGAACGAGCTCCCGAGCCCTCTCTGACCACAGTCCGGAGAACAAGCTACCGAGTCCTCTCCGACTTCCCATGTGCCAAACTTCCATACTTGGACTTCTCCGTGCCAAGTCTCCATACTTGGACTTTTCCCGTGCCAAGCTCCCTGCTTGGACTTTTCACCATGTCAAACTCCCTGCTTGGACTTTTCCCATGTCAAGCTCCCTGCTTGGACTTTTCCCGTGCCAAGCTCCCTGCTTGGACTTTTCCGAGTCAGGTCAACTCACCTCAGGTCAACCAGGTCAACCTTGACCACGGGTTGCACCCACACTCTCCCAAGCTTGTATCCTTGTAAAACATCAAGATACAACTTTTCTGTTCACGTCAAACATTGTCAAACATAACTCGTCAAACATCAAAACACAACTCGAGTCAAGTCAACTCGAGTCTGGTCAACCAGGTCAACCTTGACCTAAGGTTGCACCAATAATCTCCCCCTTTTTGATGTTTGACAAAATTCATAATCAAACCCATAATCAAGTTAGGTTAACCCGATAACCTAACTTAGGTTTTCTAATGTTCTTCCTTGAACATTCTCCCCAAACCTACACTCTCCCCCTTTTTGACACACATCAAAAAGAGTGAATCAAGGTCAAGAGTTTCTTTCTAATGAAGGTCTCATACCTTTCATTGAAACTCTTAATTTTCCCCTTGATACTAAGGTCAACAATTAACTTAGTGATGATCTCATATCACTCAAGTCTTTAGGAGTAAAAACTCCCCCTAAAAGTCAACTCCCCCTTGACTAATAGGTAAAACTCCCCCTAAAGGTCAACTCCCCCTTGACCATTGCATCAACAATGTCTTGGAGAGTTTCAAACCTTCAAAATACCAACTCCCGAGCTGAAATTTCAGACAACCAGTCGAATTTCAGCACGCCCTGATCGGTCACCAGACCGATCAGGCTCCCTCTGGATCGGTCCAGTGACCGATCCACACAGACCTGGACCGATCAAGGAACCTCCTGATCGGTCCACGACCTCTGATTTCTGATTTCTAAATTTTTCTTCTCCCGAAATTTAGAAACCTCTAGAAAATCACATAAAATTCGAAAAATTGTGAAATTTTGAGGATACATTCCTCATACCACATACTATCATGGAAAAATAGTTTTCTATGAAAATATCTTCCATTTTCAAATCTTGATACAAAGTTCAAAAGTCTTTGAAATAGCTCAAAGTTAACTCATCTTTGTATCACTTTGCTCAATGATGAATGCTATCACTAGAAAAGCTTCATCAAGGTTTTTCAAATCAATTTTGAAATGATTTTAAACCATTTAATTTAGGACCACAATCTTTGGGCTAAATGTACATGACTTGTACATAAGCTTTCCCTATGATCCCCAATTTTGAATTAGGCTCATCTAGGTACAAGAACTATGTACCTTGTTCCTAACTCATCATCCTAATATCTCACACACATCTAAGGTGTATCAAACACATCCAAGTCAATTTTGATGTGAGATATGGGTTTAGGTTATCTTAGGCTAAGGTCTCATGTATTTTCTAAACATCAATTTGATCTCCATATCAAATTGTGTTTTTAACCTTAAATCAATTTCATTGATTATAAATGCAAGAAATGATGACATGGCATAAAATGATATCATACATAATAACATGTGCCAATGTCATGATGTCATGGCATAAAGTATGAAATTTAAATAAAGCATGACATATAAATAACCTAAGCATTATCATGACATTTCAAATGATCATAGATTAAATATGATGTCATGACATGACATATGGCAAACAATATATGGCAAATAACATGTAAAGGTATAGAAAATACTTAATTCTAGCCTTAGTTGCCATTTTTTATAGTTTTGATCATTTTTCCATAGGTTCTATATTCCTAAGTGTAATAGACCTAGCATCTTATACCAAAGATTTTTAGATTACTATGTGCCAATTAGATTGACTCTAGAAAACTCCTCAAATTTGATTGGCACATCCTAATCACCTTAGGAATAACTTTCCATTTCATTTTCAAGGCTTGATTACACCTTGAAAATTCCTAAAGTGCCATCTTTTGCCATGATTAGGTTAACTACCTATTCAAGTGAGGTTGACATACCTTAAACCATCTAGCGTGATGGAATCACGCTCCTAGGAACCCAATACCTATTTGAGCTCATTGGATTCACTAAGTATTCACTAGGGATGACTTCCCTAGCAACCCTCCTAATGACCCTTCTAGGCTTTAAAGCCTTTGGTCATTCGGGACTCAACAAGATCAACTCTAGGGGTGACTCCCCTTGTGACCTTGGTGATGGTCTTCCTAGCCCTAGATTTTGTTCCATAATCGAATGGAACATTGTTATAAGTGGGCTTGACCATTTGGGACTTAGGTTTGTGACCCAAACCTCTCTTGTCCTTTGTCTTTGGTTTTTGACCCTTAGACCCTAGAGTTGACTTCTCCAAATTCTTAAGGGTCTTTTCTAGAATGTCAAGTCTTGACTTCAAGACTTGATTTTCCTTTTCTAAGGCCTCAAGTTTTAACTTGTCATTTGTCTTTGAGGCATTCCTAGGCATATGTCTAGTTGTTTTGGGATTTCTACCTAGGTTATCCTTAACCTTAGATGAGTTGATCCTAGGGTTAGCTTTCCTAGTGTTATCCTTATCTAGGCTCACATGTTTGGCACCTAAGCATGTGTATCGATTTCTATAATTATCATGCTTATCATTATTGTCAATTGCAATCAAACTACTAGCATGCATCTTACTAGTATTGCAATAATGTGCCTTAGAGATTACCTTAGGGTTTGCCTTAGCTCCCCCTATCGATGTGCTCGGTCTCTTGTCCTTGTGAGATTGCCTCCCCCTCGGACATTGGCTCCGATAATGTCCCCTTCGCTTGCATTGGAAGCACACCACGTGCTCCTTGCCCTTGCGTGTTGGGACTCCGGCTTCCTTGACCTTTGGCGCCGGTGGAGTCTTTCTAACCCTCTTTGGACATTTACTCTTGTAATGTCCAAATTCCCTACACTCAAAACACATTATGTGTAATTTGCTAGAAACTAAATGGCTTGAGTTACCTAGAGTTGAAGATGGATGAACGCTCTCTCCTTCATCCCTTCCGGAGGTAGAAGCTTCTTCTTCTTGCTCCGAACTTGAAGAACTCTCCTCCTCTTCTTCTTTAGATGTTGAGTGGCCCTCAACTTCTAAATCCATTCCTCCATGAAATGAGCTATTTGGCTCACTTGACTCCTCTTCATAACTTGAAGTGGAGTTCTCCTCATGGAACTTTGTCAAGTTGTTCCACAACTCCTTGGCATCGTTATATCCACCTATCCTACACAAAACATCATTAGGTAAAGAAAATTCAAAAATTTTCAATACCTCATCGTTGACTAGGGATTGGTGGACTTGTTCCTTGGTCCACTCCTTCTTCTCTAGGGTTTCTCCTTTCTTGTCCATCGGAGGCTTGAAACCTAATTGAACACAACTCCAATTTTCAAGGTTAGTCATAAGAAAGTACTTCATTCTTACCTTCCAAAACGCAAAGTCGTCGCGATCGTAGAAAGGTGGAATTGTGACGTCTTCTCCAAATAACTCCATTCTCTAGCTCGTGCTCCCCCGGGTGTTGATCCAACGAAGAGCGACCTCGCTCTGATACCACTTGTTAGGATCGATGGACGCGGCTAGAGAGGGGGGTGTGAATAGACGACCCCAAATCATTCGTTTCTTTCTACAAGTCGAGTTAGCGTAGCGGAAATAAAACGAATAGAAACGAAAGCGGAGAATAGCAAACCTCAAACTCGTCGATGTAACGAGGTTCGGAGATGAAACTCCTACTCCTCGGCGTGTCCGTAAGGTGGACGAATCCGATCAATCCGTCGGTGGATGAGACCCCGGAGAACCGGCTAATGTAACACTCCTTCTGGGTGGAGAAACCTCGCCACAATGTTTTGCAAAAGCAATACAGGAGTAGAAAGCAGCAAGAAGCAAAATACAATACAAATGTATAAAACACCTTCGCTTACTTGCCTTCTCTTCGACTGGATGAAGCAGCAGCTTCACAAGACGCCTACAACAGCAGGAACCAGCCGATGAAGCTCACACAAAGCTTCAAGCAGAAGCGAGCTCAGCAAAGCTCAAATCACAGCAGTGAAGAAGAAGAAGCAGAAGCTTCGGACAAGAAGAAGAGCAATCGAGAGAGTACACTGTAGAAGCCCTCAGCCCTTTTATAGCCTGCATCCACCTGCGAGAAGAACAGAGGCCAAAGACAGCAGAAGAATCTAGCCGTTGTCTCTCAACGGCTAGGGCCAGACCGATCAGGCATCACCCTGATCGGTCGTGGGGACCGATCAGGCTCTATGCTGATTGGTCCCCAGACCGATCAGAAAGCTTTCACAGAGAGTTGCCCAACTCTCTGTGCGTACCCTGATCGGTCCCGGGGACCGATCAGGCTTCCTGCTGATCGGTCCCCAGACCGATCAGTAAGCTCACAGAGGCACACTGATCGCTTTCTGATCGGTCTCCAGACCGATCCAAGTCTTGGTTTTTGCCCAAACCAAGTCCAAACCAATATCCGGTCAACCTTGACCTCTTGACACATCATGCTTAGCATCCGGTCACTCCCTTGACCTGCTAAGACTCCTCACCAAGTGTCCGGTCAATCCCTTTGACCCACTTGGACTTTTCTCTTCGTGTCAAGTATCCGGTTACTCCCTTGACCTACTTGACCTTCTCAACACCAGATGTCCGATCACCCTTGATCCATCTGGATTTTCCCTTGCCCGGCTTCACTCACCAGGACTTTCACCTAGCTTCACTCACTAGGGTTTTCATTTGGCTTCACTCGCCAGGATTTCCAATCTGCCCGGCTCCACTCACCAGGACTTTTCAACTGCCTGGCTTCACTCACCAGGACTTTCCCACTGCCTGGCTTCACTCACTAGGATTTTCACCCAGCTTCACTCACTAGGGTTTTCACAACTGCTTGGCTTCACTCACCAGGACTTTCCCACTGTCTGGCTTCACTCACCGGGACTTTCCCACTGCCTGGCTTCACTCACCAGAACTTTCACATCCGGTCCAGAGAACGAGCTACCGAGCCCTCTCTGACCACAGTTCGGAGAACGAGCTACCGAGCCCTCTCCGACTTCCATCCGGTCCAGAGAACGAGCTCCCGAGCCCTCTCTGACCACAGTCCGGAGAACGAGCTACCGAGTCCTCTCCGACTTCCCATGTGCCAAGCTTCCATACTTGGACTTCTCTGTGCCAAGTCTCCATACTTGGACTTTTCCCGTGCCAAGCTCCCTGCTTGGACTTTTCACCATGCCAAACTCCCTGCTTGGACTTTTCCCATGCCAAGCTCCCTGCTTGGACTTTTCCCGTGCCAAGCTCCCTGCTTGGACTTTTCCGAGTCAGGTCAACTCACCTCGAGTCAACCAGGTCAACCTTGACCACGGGTTGCACTCACACTCTCCCAAGCTTGTATCCTTGTAAAACATCAAGATACAACTTTTCTGTTCACGTCAAACATTGTCAAACATAACTCGTCAAACATCAAAACACAACTCGAGTCAAGTCAACTCGAGTCTGGTCAACCTTGACCTAAGGTTGCACCAACACAATTGACCAACATCACGTTGAAGTCCTTGGAGCGCAGATACTCCACTTTGAAGACCTCGAGTCGATCGGACTCCCCCGCCTTATAGTTTGTCTTCTTGGCCTTGGAAGCTTCCAGCTCAGCCTTTAAGGCCTCTAGCTCGACAACCTTTGCCTCTAGGGCTTGTTGTTTCTCTTCGAGTTGGAGGTCCTTGACCGGCAGTTCGGTCATCTTGCCGACCAGCTCAGAGGTGAAAGTGGCCTCTGATTCCTCTAGCTTCTTTGCGAGGGCTCGAGTTTTAGTATTTTTCAGATCCAGATCGACTATAGCTCGGAGTTTTCGAATGTTCTCCGATCGGAGGCGGGCCTTAGAAGTGTTCAGTTACTTTTCGAACCTCTTAATATGTACCTCCTGGTCATGGCCCTTATCCTTTTCTTTTGTAAGAGCTCGGCCGACTCTTAGAAATAACTTCGACTGGCTCTCAAGTTCTCCCTTCAGTTGGGCCACTTCACCTTTGAGTCACTCGGCAAATCTTTGAGAAGTACTTGCTCCTCCTATCGAGCCCTGCAGGGTCTAGTGCTCATGGCTCAGCTTTGTCATTTTTTGGCATATAGACAAGTTAGCCACCCAAACTAGAAAAGCAAGGAGGAATTAAAGAAAGACACATGAGAAAAATGAATGTACAACATTGAAGAAAGTTTACCTCTGTGATATCCTGGGAGAACTGATCGGCTAGCTCCTCTGGAGAGCACTCGGCCATGCGCGCCTGGGAGTTAGCCCAAGTCTAGGCCAGTAAGCCTTGTATCTTGATCGTGTGCTTGGGGGTAAGTGGCTCTGAAGGGTTGGTGGAGAGCCACTCTTGTGAAGGGAGCCTTAAAGTCGTAATAATTTTCTTGGGTTTAGGTTGTCCTCTCGACCCCTGTGCGACGGACTTAGACTTGGACTTCGACTAGGGAGTGGAGGATATTTTGGATCTAGGCTGCGAGGGTTCGGTCGGAGGTGGCGGCAAAAAGGAGACAGGTCGCACGGGAATCACTCCGGTCGTTAGCTTAGGGATAGATGGCGTTCACTCGGATGAGACTGGAGTTTGAAGGTTAGCTTCAAGTGCCGAATGAATAGAGGAAGAGCTCTCTCCCCACTTGGATAGTGGACGCAGGGCCAGTGGTACAGAGGAGATTTGTTCAGTGGGGGTAGCCGATCGGTGCCTCTTGCACTGCTGATGTAGAATTAGAGGTTCCCCCGAGGTGACGAACTTGGAGGGAACCTTCATGGGTAGCAAAGACGGTTGAGGGGGTGACATTTCCTTGGTATTTGCAGCAGCGTCACTCCCCATGACTTGGCTAGCGCCCTCTTTGTCGGTCGGCCCCTGAGTTAAGCTGATCGGCATAAGCCCCTCGGTGGAGTTGATCGGCGCAAGCCCGTGGCTTTATAGCTCGGCCTCACCATGAGCATCCATCTCCTCGTCATCTAGCTTGGTGGAGTTGCCCCTTGGACATGTTAGACACATGGCCCGACCATATCAGACTCTTTATACAAGTGTGAAGGCCAAGTGTAGGCCGAGTCCTTAAGAGTGGCATCCATCCTTTATCTGACCTGATCGCGCTTGCAAACAAGAGCTAATCAGACTACAAAGGTGACTCGGTCGGTTGGCCAGCCAATCCATTAAGCATATAGGTGTTGGTGTAGTAAGTACTAATGATCAAAGTTAGAATTTGATGAATGACAAATGGTTTAAAGTTAGATGTTATGTTTGTCTAACCTCTTTACCCAGTGTGTAGGAATTGACGGGTCTAGGGGACCTGACATCGGGTTGAAGTCCAGATGTGTGATTCTAGCAGAAAGTCGAATTGGGTTTGCAGGACCTGATAGCTAGCTGAAGTCCAGTCAGGATGTTCAATTCCAGACGATTAGTTGAAGTCCGGATATGCGATTCTAGCAAGAAGACCTGGTGGGTCAAGAGGCAAGTCAAGAGGCTGTAAATGGTAAGTGAGGTAAGTCAACTGGAGGAGAGTGATCCAGTGATGACGAGCCCCAATGGGATTGTAGACGTTGGTCCAGCTTAGATCCATTTTGTAAGTCTAAGCTGCGCCCATGACTAGATTCTGATCTTGGTAAGATAGGATCTAACTCATAAATAAACTATTTGTGCATATACTTTTCTAACTCTATACTGTAGATACATACACAGATTTTCAAATTCTCCATCTGTGGCCACTGACAGAGTTAGATTCCGAGTCCGGAGTCACAAGATATGACCTCCGGAAGATTGCTGTGTCGAACTAGTGATTGGAGACGCCTCAAGTGGATGGAGTGAATTGAACCGGACTGACCCGGACTGGACCGAACCGAACCAAATCAGACCGAACCGAAGGAATGGATAAGATCTGAATTATTTAATTAGTTTTCTCTACAGAATTATTCGTAAGATCCAAAGTCGGAAAATTTATCCCAAATTCAATGGATTTGATAAGAACAGGTTCATCTATAAAAGGAAGTTAGATATCCAAGAAAAAAATCAACACTTCTACGTGATCCTTTCATCATTTAACTGCTCCAACTACGTGCATATTGTTGTGTTGCTGTTGCGCGGCTATTCTTCTATATTCAATCGCTGCCACTGACACTAACACACAAACACTTCAACTTCTACATCATTGTGTTGGTAAAATTTAATTTACAGTTACTTATTTTATTGCTTAGGAAAGTATAGGGTGTTACACTTGTATTATGCTTTATACTTGATTACTCTACCAGAAGTTTACCGATAGAGGATTGTAGTGGATTACTCATCGATAGGTCTGAGAGACCTGAGTCTTGGAGTAAGAGTCGCCAAAGGCTCTGAACGAAGTAAAAATAATCATGTTCTGTTTCTTTTTATTTTTCTTAGTTTATTTTTCCATTGCACACTCATTTTAAAAAACCGAAAAGGAAGTTTTAAAATACACATGATTCACCTCCTCCCTCTCACATGTAATCGATCCTACAATAAGTGGCCCAATACTCAACAACTTAATATTCCTTCTTAACATTTTGTATAACAGTTGTCAGAGAATCAAAAGAATATTTCTTGTGTAATTTATGTGAGGAAGCTTCTATACTGCAAAACACATTTAAGAAATGCTGGGCCAATTTTTAGAAAGTTGTCAGAATGACAGAAGGGTCAGTCCTTTTTTGGTAATGCTTCAAGATTCATGCAGAGACTAAAATTAACACTATAAAGGGAGGTCTACATCTATAGACGTAGGTACATTACATTACGTGATGAAACCTAAGACACCTAGATTCCATTGTTCTTCACTACTGTTCATTGCATTTCCTCTCGGATACCTGTTTGGCTTGAGCGTCGGAGTATCTGCGTCAGAGACCCCTCCCTGGTCCGGTTGCTGACGTTCTTTTCCTCTACTTTTTGTTTTTGACATGCAGGATCGCACGACATCTACTGTTTCCAATGCAGAGTCTTTTCACAGTCAATATCAGAGTCACATGCCCAATGTTTCTATTAGATCGTGGTTGGCTGACAAGATGGGGTGAGTTGCCTGAAATCAGAGTTAAAAAAAAATATCTCTTGATTTTACTTAGCAAAACTTATCAAGGATGTATAATTTAATTAATCCAAAAAATTGCATAAAATAAAATAAACAACTTATAAAATAAAAAGAGGCACAGGAGTTACTTGGTTACAACCTAGGTGGTTGTTAATTCAAGGTAGATGAAAGCGTACTAAAATTCTCATTTGTTGATGGTGGAAAAGTCTCTTACCCACTTTGAAAGCTCAGAAAAGATTAGGAAAATGATTACAAGAGTTGTTCAAGTTCTATTGAATTTCTAGCTCCAGGAGTCTTTTTATAACCCCTGGAAAAATATAGTCATTGCTCGGAGGTGCCTCCAAGAGGATAGAGTTTTATCCTCTTCGCAACGGTAGCCTAATAGCTATTGTTTGCTCGGTCTAGGGCACCTCCAACGTTGTTGGAGGAGCCTTCCACAAGAAGGCGTGAGGGCTCCTCCAAGCCTCTTGGAGGTGCGTTCTCCTTGAAAAACAAGGGCGCCTCCAAGCCTTTTGGAGGCGCCTTCTCCTTGAAGAGCGAGGGTGCCTCCAAGCCTCTTGGAGGCGTCTTTCATAAAGTAGATCAACCTCCCAACTGATTCTCTTCGCATGGGTGATGCTCCGGTTAACTGAAATAAAGCTCACTCGAACCCAACTTTGACCTTCTCCTCAAGCAGGCTTCCTCCCTAACTTCTCATCCCTCAGACCACCGCGCACGTCCTTCTTGTCCACTAGTGTACTCTTCCGTAACATCTCGTCCCTCAGATGCATTGAGCACATCGACTCCCTTCCCGTACTATCCTTCTCGCTAGCTACGTTTTTCGCTCGACTTCTTGTGTTCCTAAGCTCCTGCACAGTTAGATACAATGATCAAAGACAATAAGACGTAACTTAACTTGGTTGACCATATCAAAATTAACCCGTGGTACTTATAATCTCTCCTTTTTTTTTATGTGCATCAATCCAAGTTAAGTTAGAATTAAACAAAAATGAAATAATTGGTACTAAGTAAACAAAATTACAATTATAACAAGAATTTTACAATTAAGTACAAAATAAAAAAATATCTCCCCCTTAACTTAATCTCCATTTCTCCCACTTTGATCACATAAAAAAAATACAAAAATTAGTTATAAATTTTTTTAAAAAAATCTAGGGGTTTGTGAATAGAAAATTTTCAAAGAAAATTTAGAAAAAACATCCCAATTTTATTAATTAATTCTTTGTTTTGATAAAAATAATTTAAAATGATTTTTCGAAAATCCTAAAAGATTTTGTTAATGTCAAACAGAAGCAGTTAGAACAATACAAAATTTTCTATGAAAAAAGTTTTTTTATTTTAATAGAAATAAATTATTTCATGATAGAATCCTATTTTTAGAGACATAAATTTTAAACTAGTTTTTTTATTCTAAAAATTCTCTTAATTTTTCTAAATATGTAAAACAGTATGGATTGCTGTTAAAAAATATTTTTTTAAAAATTCATTTTCTGATAACTTTTAATATTAAAAATTAATATTTTTAGTAATAAATTCATGAAAAAATTATTATTTAATAATAATTTAGAAAAATTTTATTTCAACAAAGAGTCTATTGTCCTATCAGTATTCAAAATTTGAATAGAAAATTCTAACAAAAGAATTAGATAAAATATTTTGCTAAGTTTAAAAATTCTATCATTTAAAAAAAATAAAGATTTAATTTAAATATATTTTTGGAACCCAATAAAAGTTCCTATCTATTAGATTTATCAGGAATTTTGATGGAATATAATTTCTAAATATTTTTTATAATTTCACCCCTATGGTTCCTGATATAATAATTCAATCCTTTGTAATTCTTAAATTTTGAAGAATATTCGAATTTACACATATATAATCAGTTTTTAATTTTTTTTATTTGTGCTTTTAATTTTTAATTTTTTATTTTTAAATTATCAAAATCTTCTAATTTGCATACATTTGCTAAGGTTAATTTTAACTTTATATATTTTTTTTTCTAATCTAACCATATTTATAGTAAGTATTTTAATAAACTCAAATAACTTTTTAGGATATCGGGAACGTACCTTACTTACCGTGATGACTCCGTTATTTGATGCTCCCCTTTCGTCGTTGCTTTCTTCCGAAGACTCTTCCTCTTCGTCGATGCTCATTCCTGAGGTACTTTCTTTGTCCTTCTAATGGTCTGTCATTAGCGTCAGTTCGACATAAGCCTCGATCTTGGACTCAGAGGACGATGATTCATCCCACGTAGCTTTTAAGTTCTTGTGCTTCGTTCGTCTTGGCCCTTTAGCTTTTTTCTTTCTCATTCTTCTTTAGTTTAGGACAGTTGTCCTTGATGCATTCTTCTTCTTGGCAATTGTAGCATCGTACCTTCCTTTTGCTCCGCACGTGTTTTCTAGCTTGCAGCTTGTTGAATTTGTTAGATTTGAGATATTTACTAAAGTTTTTTTTACCATTAAGGCTGCTTCATCTTCGTCGATAAAGGCTTTAAAGTCTTGTTCGTCCATTTTTGCCCTTAGGGTAATATTCTGATTTGGTTTATTCCTTAGTTCTGCACATCTAAATTTGTGAAGTTCTATAGTAGAAAATAAACTTTCTAATGAACTTATCTCTAAATCATTAGAAATATAATACGAGTCGATTATTGAGGACCATTTGGGTGTTCTCAAAAAAGCATTCAATGCATACTTTTGTAAATCTTGATTTGTTACCATTTCTCTGAGATTCGTGAGTTCGGTGATGACCTCTTTTAGTTTGGCATCCAGTTGAGTGACAAACTCTCCTTTTAGCCGGAGGTATGAGATGGTTCTAGAGCAGATCCCGTATTGTGAGTTTAGCTTCCGAGGTTTCTTCGTGCAACTCTAAGAACTTTTCCCAGAGTTCTTTTGCCGAGTCGTAGGTGCCGACTCTGTTGACTTCCTATGGCGGTAGTACGCTTAAGAGGTAGAATTCTGCTTGTCCATTCACTACGAAATCAACTTGTTCCTTTTTGGCCCATAGGCATTCTTTTTTTTCAGCTCCTTATTGATCTTTAGGTGCTACAAAACAATACTTCATTATTAAAATAATTTCGAAATCAGTTTTGAAAAATACTTCCATCCAATGTTTCCAGAGTGCAAACTCCCTCTTGAACTTAGGCAGGTTGATGTTTGGTTCGGCTATCATCTTATTGTTTCAGTCGTCGGTTAGTGCTTCTGAGATGGTTGGGTTCTGATACCAATTGTTGGGACATGGTTGACTGATAAGAGGGGGTGAATTGCCTGAAATCAGAGTTAAAAAAATATCTCTTGCTTTTTCTTAACAAGGATGTACAATTTAATTAATCAAAATAAATTACATAAAATAAAATAAACAACTCATAAAATAAAAAAAATGCATATGAATTTCTTAGTTGCAACTTAGGTGGTTGTTAATCCAAGACAGATAAAAGCATACTAAAATTCTCCTTCGTTGAACGCAAAGAAGCCTCTTACACACTTTGAAAGCTCAGAAAATAATAGGAAAATGATTACAAGAGTTGTTGTTCAAGTTCTATTGAATTCTTATCTCTAGGGTTTTTTTATAGCCCTGGAAGAATGTAGTCGTTGCTCAGAAGCGCCTCCAAAGAGGTCTAGGACGCCTCTAAGAGGATAGAGTTTTATCCTCTTCACAATAGTAGCCTAATAGCTACTGTTTTCTCGGTCTAGGGCGCCTCCAACGTTGTCGGAGGCGCTTTCCATAAGAAGGCACGAGGGTGCCTCCAAGCCTCTTGGAGGCAGTTTCCATGAAGTAGATCAACCTCCAAGCTGATTCTCTTCTCATGGTTGATGCTCCAGTTAATCGGAGTTGAGCTCACCCGAACCCAACTTTGATATTCTCCTCGAGTAGGCTTCCTTCCCGACTTCTCGTCCATCGGACCGTCGCCTGCGTCCTTCTCGTTCACTGGTGTACTCTTCCACAACATTTCATCCCGCGGATACACCGAACTCGTCAACTTCCTTCCTGTGCTATCCTTCTCCCTAGCTGCGTCTTCTGCTTGACTTCTTATATTTATAAGCTCCTGCACACTTAGATACAAGAATCAAATACAACAGGATATAACTTAACCGTATTAAAATTAATTGGGGATACTTGCAATTTCATCTCCTTCGATTTTAGACAGGATCATCTCCCTTTATATAATTTAGGGATGGACTATGAGATACATTTGGGATCAATTTAATCATTCTTTTACTATAATGATTTACAAATATATTATTTGCTCCCATGATTTATAAATATTATATTCTTTCTCAAATAAATTATTTTCCTCAAAAATATCTTAAAATATATCAACATTTTCTATTGTTCAAACGAAATTTTCAAACATTAGAAGAATTATATAAATTTATCGTAATTTTTATTATTCTTTTATTTTTAAAAATTCTAAATTTCTTAAATCCTACTCTCCTAAATATTATACTCCAAAAAAAAAAAAAAAAAAATCGCTTCCTAAATATTATATTCTAGACATTAGATCATAAATTCCAGATTTTAAATCTTAAATACAAAGCTTAAAAATAAATTATGCATCTTAAATACTATATATTATACCATGAGCATTTAAATTTTTTTTATTTAAATTTATTTAGCTTGAACACTGTAACACAATCTCTAAATACTAAAAAAGCAAACTTAATTGGTTTAATTCTGGCAAAATTTAAAATCACATTCCATATTTAATAAATTTTCCTTTTATGAAAATAATCAAATGGGCATTCCATATGTATTTATCTTGAGAATAATTTTTCTTTGTTATAACAACTACGACTAACTATTATAACATCAACTATAAATTATCTACTACAACGTTATACTGTACTTTCAACGTTAATGTATTTATTATAATATATAACAACTACTCTAACATCTAATATAACATTGTTATATTATTATATGTAATAATAATAATTTTAAAATAATTTTAATTAATTTAAAATAATTTTAATAAAGTTTAAATAATTTTTGAGATATAATAGCATTTAGGATTTAAAGTTTTAGAATTTATATTATATAACCACCATCTAAAGTAGATGTAACAACTATTTTAAAATGATTTGGGTTAACTTAAATAATTTTGATAAAATTTAAATATTTTTAACCAAATTGTAAAGAACATTTTATCATAATAATATTTTATATATAATCATTTTAATTAAAATAAAATAATTAATTTTTATATTGTAACAGCTGCTATAAGTGGATGCTACACCAATGCTATGCTGAAAAAAGAAGTATTTTTGATATAAAATATATGATGGATGCTCGTTCAACGATAAATGAGGGGGCATCCGTATGATTTTTGCCCACAGGCCACAACTATAAGACCACTCGGTGGCTTGCTACATTTGCTGATGGTAAACAGACGCTCTCATGAAGCAGTCCCCTTCAGTTTCTGGACTTCAAGTTCGTGTTCTGCTACCATGATGCAAGAATCGGACTCCAGAGTGGAGGCTGTATTGTTATCTCTCAAAAAAGATGCTAACGAGGATGTTAGTGCATCAGGCGTGCACTGCACATCAGGATTTATGCCGACCTGATCGATGTCATGCAGTGCTGGGGACAAGTACTTGGCGACCGTGATGAAAAGAGCTGATCCGTCGTTCAGCTCAGTCACACTCTGCGTCGAGAAAAGGTAGCCCACCAAAGTTATCAAACAAACTGTCTTTAAGGAGTGTTGAATGCTTTCATGCACCAAAAAGATTTAAAAAAAAAAGTACCTGAATTTTTCCTTTCCCAAATGTTCTATGCCCGACGAGAACTGCACGCCCATTATCATGTAATGCTCCAGCGAGAATTTCACTTGCGCTCGCACTCCCTTCATTAACCTGCATCGACAAAGTGGGAACCACTCAGCTCAGGGTATAGCGTGTCTTAGGAATGAAGACCCGAATTGTTCCCTTCAACAATGATAAAAAAAACAGAAGCAATATATCGAGAGGTAACTTCAGGACTACTTTGAAATTACTGGAGAAGCTTACAAGCACCACAAGTGGGTCGTGTGTTAAAGCGTGCCCATCGACCATATTGATGGGCAACATATTTCCTTCGCGATCAATTGTGTTTACAAGAGTTTCGTCACCATCTAGCCATATTTGTGCGACATCTAATCCTGCTTTGACCAATCCCCCCTGTGAAAAGTCATTGAAGTTGGGATTTTGAGATGTCTAACTTCAAAGTTGTAGTAAGATAAATGGCAGGTAAGCATGATCACCGACCGGGTTGTTCCGCAAGTCTAGTATGTATGACTGTACTCCTTCATCTTCCATTTGTTGGATAACATTCTCCATTTCAGTGGCAGCATTCTAATCAACAATGATCCAGAAAGGCATTTCCCAATTGTAACAAATTAAAACTACAAATAGGTTTGTCTGTAACAAATTAAAACTCGTATGCCACACCTGGGAGAATGCGGAGAGCCTAACATATCCGATCTTTGACTCGTAGCCATCATTTGATTTGTGTCTTATGATCGTACTAGAAAGGGGAGAAAGCTTAATGACCTCGCGAGATATTTGTACCTTGAATCCCAACCATAAGCTACAATTAGACTTTAGGAACAACGAGATACAGGAAGATGCTACAAACACTCTGAAAAAACAGTGTTTTTGATAGTCACATATCTTAATAATCTAGAGAAATAAAGAAGAAATACCTCTCTTAGTTCACTTCCACTTTGTTCTCCCTGAAAAATTAGATTCTGGCATCAGATTTTTAAACTCTAATCTGAACTTGAAATGGTATTACTAAGTGAAGAAGAGTCCTCTGAAAGTTCGATAAGATATGACTAAAAGATACTAACCAAGTTTGATCAACAAAGATAGTGTGAGTGGTGGTACTTCAATAAACAAACTACAGATCATTGAGTTTAAAAGTCTAGGTGAATTACATAGTCCTAAAGAATGAATAATCCTAAAGAATGAATTACATAGTCATTAAGATGTTGCATTAATAAGTCTAGGTGATCCCAACTCTAAGCTGTCTTGGTATAAAAATTTGATGATCTACTAAATCACACGAACTGGGAAATAAAGATACAGAGACATTACAGTAAGAAGCTTCACTCTGACAGTGCTACCAACACGCCCTCGAAGCTTGCGAGCTGCTGCTTCACTATCTAACCCGGTGACCTGCTCTCCTAAATTGAGGATAAACAGAGGTTTGATGAGATTAATCAAGAAAAGCCCTAATGTAATTTATACAATTTTTGTCGTGTAGGACTTGAACTTCATCGTAAATTTTTTCCTAATATAGTAGAATTGAAATGCGACTAGTAGGTGCAAGTTGCTAAATCAGGCAAAATCTGGCTTATGCAAATAAATTTGAACATTATAAAGCAAATATAATCATCATACACTAGAAATCAATATCTTCATTAAGAAGAATATATCTTTCAGATTATCTTTTTTTTTAATAAAAAGTCAGGAACTATCTGGGGGAATATCGTAGTCATAAATATAGGACCTTATATCAGGTGAAATACTGTTTTCTTATTCTAGTTGATAAATCAAGTGAAGTGTTAATTTCCCAATAGTATAAAGACCAGTAAGCATAGGAATCAACATAAATAAGCAAAGAATCAAATGTAGACTGAAAAGAAATGAATCTGTATGACTTAAGAATAGTTGTCAGGAGGAACATAATGCCCCTTTCTTTGTGATTATTAATATGTTTGATTTTTTTGTTCAAAACATTATTAGAAGTGAATCCATTTCACTATAGATACCCAGTGCTGATAAATTTTTTTTTAATTGCATCTCACTATCAATAGCTCTGTTTGAAGCTAATATTCTGAAATTGATACCTCAAGCTGAGAAAATTTCTGTATAATCTTACCATCAATCTCGATTAGCTCATCTCCTTCATGAATACCAGCTCGGTCAGCAGGGCTTCCATCAATGCAAGACAAAACAACCTATGAAATATGGAATGTTTAAACTTTTCATGTAAAATTTATTTTAATAATTGCATAGGGATTCAAGTCGTTCCCTTTATTTTCACAAACACAAACAATCTTACAGCAACTGTAAATTTTAGTTGTTTATTTTTTGTCAAAACAATATAAATTCTCAACTCCACTTGCTACTCAGGTCATAATCCTAATATACGTGATATTATCTTATAAAAGCTTTAACCAATATGAATTGGAAAATTTTACAGAAACATATCAATAAAACAAAAAACAAACACGGCAAAGATTTCACTACCAAGTTTCCAGATTTTGGTTCAACATTTATAAATAGGCCAACTCCTTGCAAATTTCCATCGCTTCCTATTCTGAAACTCTGATATTCCTGCATAATAAGGAGTTTGGGAAATAATCAGATATTGCGAAATGACATAACCAAGATAGCTTCCAGTTAACTGGTGCGATGAACACAGAAGTGCTATGGAATCAAAATTGCTGCACAAAAGAAAGCAGGCACAACCATGTGTGTGCTGAAGCAGTAAATTTCATGACCGATTAGCACAGAAATAAATCATTTATGGGGTATATGAATATATATAGATCAAGTAAACATTGAGTTTGGTTTATGATTTAGGGCATCCTCTTTGGGGTAGAGAATCACACATCATAAATGCAATCATCTATACAAGTGACAGACAAGAGAAAAATGTCAGTTACCTTTGGGCTGATAATTCTAGTAAAAGGATCACCAAGAGTTGCAAGCATTCCACTGATTTTACTGTATGCTGCATCTTCTGACTTAAGCGGAAACATTTCGACCATAGTTTGTTGCAACTTCAAGTCCCAATCTATACAAGAACACACTTAGATAAGTAAACAATCTCAATGCATTTGCATATAAGTTTTAGCACAAGTGAAGGAGTTATTATGTAAGAAAGGGTATACTGATAAGTAGAAGATTGTAAAAGGGACACTAATGATAGCTATCAGTACAACATGGAAAATTAATCAGAAAATGTGACTTCTGGAGCTTCATCATTTAAGAAATATCATTGCTCCAATTCATTGAAACTCAGTATAATGTAATAGTAATGCCAAATAAAAAAGTTGGTGAAATTTTTTTCAGAGTTGCACAAGGAAGATTTATAATAGTTGAAAGGGAGACCCTTTGAGAAATCAACCCAAGATATGAAGAAAAGCCTAAAGCTATCTCTTGTCTGGGGAAAACAATACCTTGATGGTTAAACGTGGGATCAATGAAGGTTTCACGAATCAAGCCCCAAGCCTCCACCAACGTTCTCTGCACCGTGTTCACCTGGAGATGGGCCAAAAAAAAAAAAATCACCAATTGTAAAACAGAGCGAGGTTTCATTTAGGTGTTAATCTACTCATCAGCATTCTAATCATCCATTCCATACAAGAAGACAACTCTCAGGCTAATTCGCCAATACATTTTCTGTATCAACCATAGCAAACAAAGATATAGCATGCCAATGCCTATTTCAGACTAGAATTGCGGATTCCCTAAACCAGTCGACAGTAGCATCAGGAGTGAGATCCACACTTACCTCGCGCGCTCGAGAAACAGGAAAGGCTACGGTGAGAGACTCGGCGAGTGCCGGCGCGTCGCACCCGCAGGCGCATACAACGGCGGCCGCCGCCGCCGCCGCGGCGAAACCAGAAGCAGCCTTCTCCCACAGCCAGGGAGAGGTCCTACCGGATCCCTCGACCTCGCACCGACTCTCCGACTGCTTCTCCGGCACAGCTCGCAGCTTGGAACCGCCGATGAATCTGCGGGGGACGGGGAATACTCCCGTTCCGGAGACCGGATTCGAAAACCTCGATAGAGGAGCGGGACGTCGCAGGGCGAGATCCGGCTTAGCGCCGATGAGGGATTCCATGCGTAGAGACCTCTCGCTCTCTCTCTCTCTCGCTCTCGCTCTCTCTCTCTTTCTGAAAAAGAGGGGAAGAAGAAAGAGTTGTGCTCGCCGGAGACGAGACTGATCTTAAATAAGAAAAGGAGAAGGATTCCGGTGGGACCCGCTCGGAATCTGAATTGTGGTGGAGGAGATGCGTTCCATTGCGGGTTTTATTTGCACGGCAGCACAATGGCTACCCTTTCTCGATACCCAGACTGCAATTCTACGTGGAAGACGCTAAAAGAGGTGGGTCCCATATCGACTTTTCACTAAGCGAATGAGACGACAGGGTGAGGTTACGTTCTAATGGAAGCTGGTGCAAAATATGACAAGTAGCGGTCGGCAGTGGCAGAAGAGCGCCACGGCTTTTTTAACGGAGACGTGTACGCATATAAACCTTCGAAAAGGAACAACAATACTACCGTATCGTGTTTTTCCTCCCTCAATTCTATAATTTTCAGAAAAAAAATGTTATTCGATTATATGCTAACGTTCAATTATTTAAACCTCCAACATATAGAATATTCATTCCTAATGTTATGCCCTAGAATATGTGTTTGGTTGAAGTTATTAAGTATAATTTTATTATGTGATTAATAAATAATCACATAAGTAAGATTATGATATATAAAATATAATTAAAAGATGTTTAATTCAATTTAAATAATGTAATAAAATTTTATTTATTTGGAGGTTTTATATATAATTTAGTGTGATATTTTACTATATTGCCCTTGGTTGAATAATGGTAATATTATTATTAATATTGATATATATAAATAATTAAAATTGGATATTTTTTATTATTTTAAATTTTTTTAGATAATTTCATGGGTATTATGTCAATTTAATTTATTCCAACTACGACTACAGCTAACTGATTTAATTAAATAAGATTTTAATCAAATACCTATTAAAAAAACAAAAAATAGATTGTCGTCCTCTTGCAGCTATCGCCTGCCGCCCACCGTGGCCGCTGTTGCCACCTTCGGTCGTCGCGCTACCGCGGTTGCCCGCCACCGTTGCTGCCCACCTCCATTGTTGCCCACCGCCCGAAATTAAAAAATAAAACAAAAGCAAAAAAAGTTCATCATCTTCCTCAGCTGTCGCCGCCCTCTTGTCGTACCGCCTGCCGCAGCTTGCCACTTGCCGCCCCCTGCTGCCACCTCCGGCCGTCACACTGTAGTTGTTGATCACTGCCCGACCACCGCTATTACCTGCCGTTGCTGCTACTGCTACCTCCACCGACCACTGCTGCCATTGCCACCTCCGGCCGCCACAGGAAGCTTTGCGGTGATCTACACGCGTGAAGGAATGTTGGGCTGCTTCCGCTACCTACTGCCACCTCCGCACAGTCACATTGTCGATCCGGCACCCAGGGGGTGGCATCGGCGGTCGCCCCCCAGAGTAGATCCTCTGGTCCGCAAATTACGGACCAGGGGATGGTCAACTATATGTGGACCTTTGATTTAGATGGACTCTACTTATTTAAAGATGGGGTTCATCCAAATCAAAGGTCCTCATCAGTGGACCATCCCGTGATCCGCAATTTGCAGACCAGAGGATCCCTGTTGCCCCCCTCTGCGGCCGGCGGTCGTCCTCCCCCTTTTGCCGGCGGTGGAACCCCTAGTATTATGGGATTCCACCGATGGAGATAGAGGATACCGTCCTTTGTTCATCGTGATTGCCCCTCCATACTTGAATTCCTGAATCCGTCACTGCCGGCACCACCTGCCGCTGCCACCATTGCTCCTCCACATGCCACATGAAGCTTTACGTCGATCTGCTTGCTGCCACCTCCGCACTGCCATCTTGCTTGTTCAACGGCTCCAATCTCTCATAGGATAATTTTAGAAAAAAAAATTGAGAAAAACCTTGGGTGACCCATGGTTTTTTGATTTTGGGATTGATGACATTTGCTAACATTTCGAAATCGAGAAAAATTTCAGAATCCATAAAAACCTCGATCCAAACACGATTATTTTGGATTACCATAAGCAAATAACCTTGATTATATATCATACCACTGAACTAAATACGCTCCTAGAATTATGGTGCAACAGTAGGATATCATCTGCGATTCGATCTCCAACTATAACATATTTATAAAAAAAAATTCTTTAAATGGGGCGTATAATTCAAGGATGCTAGGCTGGTAAAAAAATTCTGAAAAATTTTGGATCGATTACTCAGACTAGCTAATAAGGCTAATTAAATTTATTATTTTGTTTTCATTGCTAATGTTTTCAAGTGCTATTGAGCTAATGTTTTGTAGATGGATTGACAAACCAAGGGCACGTCATACTTTGGGAGTTTGAATTGCTTGTGAGGAATTATCCATCAAACTCGATCTATATGCACTTCTGATTTATCCAGGGCCGATGGAAAATTTTGCTTGAACTAAATCAGTTATCTCTGAGATTAATTGGATAAATATCTAAATTATCATTTTTTTTAACACGTCTGAAAATGTGCATGGAAGAGTGCTAGAAATACCTAAAAGCGCATGTGATCAAAACGGCCGTGGCAGTATTTGAGAGGCCACAATTTAAACGCCACGTCCAGAGGTTGGAACCAAATGCTCATCGTACACTTGGAAGTGCCAAGAATACAGCGATCGAACAAATTTCCCTGGCTTCAAATTTCTCTGATGCTCTTTGTTTTTTGCAAAAGTCACAACTAAAGATAATGCACACAAGAAAAAGAAAAAATAACAGTTAAAGCCAGAATTTGTGAATTTGTTTTTTTTAAACAGAAATATATTTGCTTTTTATTGACTGGTAAATGCTTTCTGCTTTTCTGAGTATACGGAGACCAACTAAGTTGGTCCTCCAAATATTGGCCTCATGTACGTGTCATCGAATTTTCTCCAATATGTATGTATCGTGTGGACAGGCCTTTCAAGTAGCATTGACAAGCTTCTCCTGGCTTGTTGAAGCCCGGAAGTGGCAGGTTCCTCTGGAGCAACCAAGGGAAGGCCAAGGTCGTCCGACTTCCATCGTCGTGTGTGTGTGTTTTGAGGCAGAAGGATGTTTACCAGTGGCTTTGTCAGAATTCCGAACACCTAAAAAAAATTGTGGGAAAACAAAATTGAGATCTGAAACCCAAACTCTAAAGGAAAAATATATGGCTGATAAACCATTATGTCACAACAAAGAGAATACTGCTGCAACATGATGAAGAAATTAGATTAGACGAGTCACTTTGTTGCGAGGATCAATCTCTCCAAGCCTCCAACGGTTTCATGTGCGGAAGATTACTTGTCAGCATTCAGGAAAGATGTTTGAAAGAACATTGAACAAATACAATATTTAAATAGAAATTGCTAAACAACAGCCTCTCAAGTTTTTTAAATTTTGCTAACATGATGTGATAAGTAGTGACTACTAAAATCTAAGGCAATTAAAAATCAAATGACAGATATGTAAATAGCTCTATTCTCTTAGTAGTTGCTAAAGGAGAATAGATTATGGACCTGGTATACAGAGAAGTTCTTGTATGTGAAAATCATTACTTACCAGAGTGGTGAACAGAACAACTACTATGGTGCTAGTGATCATTGTCGCGTAAACGGGATCCCGTGTGATGCCATAGAATGTAAACTGAGATAAAGTTTGGATAGCACTTGCATCAATTGATTCGCTTAAAAAATAACATACTGGATAAATACCTGACTAAATGCCAGGGCAATAGACACAGCCCCCCTTATAAGACCAGCCCACCAAATTACCACCTGAACACTCAAAATTACTATTTCTTTGCTTGTTGAGTAGCAAATCTTGCAGATAAAATATCATATTTCTAGCTATACAAAGTTAAATGATTAGCAACCATGAAGAGAGAATATGTTACCTGGTGTTTGAAGGTTATCAATGCTGTTTCAGAACGTGAACTGATATAATTAGACAAAACTGAGAGAGGGAAAATGAATGCAGCGCGTCCCAGCGATACTAGCAAAATAAGAATGCCATAGATACCAAAGCATGTTTTTGAACTGCCATGAAGGGAAAAAAATATCAGAGTGGAAAGTATCATATTATCTAAAACCACAGATTTTCTTGAAAATAACAAGAATTGAAGATCAGTGAGAAATTGACCTCTTCCAAGGAAAGACAAAGGTAATTGCAAGTAGAAGAGGAAATTGGCAAGGTCTGGCAGGGCTGAGAGCCAACCACCAAGCCCATGCGAGCATGGCCCTCAAACCAAGCACAGTTATCTATGTTCAATAATTTAATCTGCCATTTAATTTAGGTTCTCCAACAGTTCACCTCCCGTCGATCAATTTTTGGGAAAATAGTTTGCCACCAGGCCAAGACAACTAAGGTCACATAAAACAGAGAGAAGTAGATCTAAACAATACAATGCAAACTTGTCACAAAAGTAAGCATATGTATTACTGCCACAACTAACACGGGTGCTACTTCAACAATGTTATTGGGAGGCTTCCATGGGCTGGTGCAGATAGTTCATGCAAAGGTGTTGTCACAGATAAGCCCGGGGTCGATTCCCTACGGGTGCGCAATGGCCCGGTTGCCTCACCTCTCCCTGCATGCACTATTGTTGCTGGATGAAGCTTCCCGTGATTTATCCCCTTCCAAGAAACGTGGGGCACCTTAGAGGGGCCGCCAAGGTGACAGTTTCACCTTTGCTATAGAACAATATTGTTGGGAGACATTTAAGCATCCATTTTTGTATGTTGATTTTGCAACAGGAGAGCCACACAGAGACTATCCATGTCTAGATAAGTTGTACTATTATCTTATTCATTGAAAGGGCAACTAAAAAGACAGAAAATCCAGCTTTTCTCATCAAGAATCAGGATAAGTCAAAAGATACAACTACTCCTTCCGGTTAGAAAGGGTATCTAAAGAAGTTGATAATGAAGCTTGACTTCCTAAGAAACAAAGCAAAAAATGAAGATGATTTCTAGAGAAGCAAAGCAAAAGACTTCATGAGGTCATCGCTCCTTGTTCATGGAAACGACAACTTTAAAAAGGGTTAACAATTCGCCTCACCTAGAATTGAGTTCCCCCTAGGGAGAATAATGCACTTGAAATTTTTTGAAATTTTATTGGAGAATTTCTAAAAGTTATTTTAAAAAGTTGTTCAGAGTTTTATTGGAATGAATTAAGTTTATTTTATGAAAAATAAATCTTTATTTTATTGTTAGTTTGTAAAATGAGCAGTGTTCTAAATTTCGAGCTAGGCGACCACCAACCAAACCAAAAAATTGTTAGGCCACCAGCCTAGGCGGAAGCGTGCATCATCAGTGCGTCACTGTGAGAGAATCGCGCGCGAGCGTCGATCGCGAGACACCTCCGCACCACTAGAAGCGTCGTGGGACGCTTCTAATGGCGCTAGAAGTGTCCCGCGAAGCTTCCAGCAGCGCTGGGACACTTCTAATGACGCTAGCACTGTCCCGCGACGCTTCAAGTGACACTGGGATGCTTCTAGCTGCATTGAAGCGTCACCGGACGTCTAAGCCGACGCAAGCATCGCGAGACGCCTTCGACACCGCCATAAGCGTCGCAGAAGCGTGCATCATCAGTGCGTCACCGCAACATAATTGCATGCGAGCATCAATCGCGAGACACCTCCGCACCACCGGAAGTGTCATGGGACACTTCTAATGGCGCCAGAAGTGTCTCGCGGCGTTGGGACGCTTCTAGCTGCACTAAAGCGTCGTGGAACGTCTCCACCAACGCAAGCATCACGGGACGCCTTTGACACTGCCATAAGCAATGCGGGATGCTTTTGGCGCCGTGTCACGGGACCAATGCGCACGATGTTGCGTTCCTGTTACCGAAAAAGATTTAATTAATTCAAACAATTCTCAACTAAAGTGTGATATTTCGAATAGTCTTTAATAAACTCTAATTAAATTATCCTAGTAAAATATATAAAAAATATATTTAAAATTTTAAAATAATAATAATTTTTTAATTTATATTTTGAAAATTATTTTTTTACTGTTGTAAATTGTATTTTAAAATTCTAAAAAATTCTAATAGATCATATTTATATTTTGATAATTTTTTATTATTATTTTGTATCTTTTTACTGTTTAATTGATATTTTGATTTTTTTACTATTTTAAATATATATTATTTAAATTAATAATTAATTAAATGAATAAATAATTAATTTATATAATTATGATGTATCAATTTTAATTCGAGTTATTGATAGATCAATTTTTTTAATGAAAATTATATTTAATTATCTTTCTAGCAATATTAAATTATTCAATAATTGAGAAGAAGAAGAGGAGGATCCCAATGATGATATTAAGTTTGTATTCGATGAAGAACAAGTTGTTGAAAATTATAGAAAAGAAGTAGAATAAATATATGATATTTTATTAGTTGTGAAATTTGAAACTCATTTTAAATTTGATGTTATTATGTCGGAGTTACATTATGTGATTTATTATGTAATTTATGTTGATACCGTGGAATCTGCCTAGGCGGCCTAGGCGTTGGTCTGGCACTTAGCGAATTTTAGAACCTTAAAAATGAGTACTACTATCAATTTACAAAAGAGGTTTAGATCACATATATTAGACCATCTTTCAATTTAATAATATTTTTTTCTTTAATGAATTGACTTTCTTGAGTTTGTATGGTACAATTTTTCATGTTGCATCAATAATATTTAGAGATAAAGCAAACGACAGTACCTTGTTTTCATAGCTTTCCATTTCTCAATATCAAGAGCATCCATTCCCACATAAAGAAAGATGAATGCTTCTGCAATGAAAGATAGAGTGGCAAAAATATGCCTGACAAAAACAATGCATAAGGTATTTAAGTTATAAAATTATAGTAAATCAAATACAAAACGAAATTTTGCAAATTAGATGTGATGAAGGCTGACAGTGATTATCTACAGCATCATTTGATAGACTGAATGGAAGATCATTTTTTCTGAAAAAAATATGAAGAAAAGGATACAGTATAAAAAGACTGAAAATTGACTTCAGTGCTCCAGTGGATACAATGTTGTTCTCTCTCTTAATACACATTTGAGCTTACAATCGAGAGGCTAATTTGAGGCAAAGCATCTTGGCACTAGCAAACAATGATGTCTACAGTTGTGACAAAATGACAATTACAGA
The DNA here is from genome assembly GCF_018446385.1 of Zingiber officinale. Taxonomy (NCBI): domain Eukaryota; kingdom Viridiplantae; phylum Streptophyta; class Magnoliopsida; order Zingiberales; family Zingiberaceae; genus Zingiber; species Zingiber officinale. The sequence continues at coordinate 22,489,609 of NC_056001.1, read as the reverse complement.
TGGCATGTGAAACTAGCTACAAGGTGACTCACTGCATTGCATTGGCAAGTTGTGATGGCAACCCAATTAGGTCCACTAATTTGAACTAGACCAGAACTTGGTATATTAAATGTTCCAAATTACATCAACTGAGAAATGATAAATCTCAAACATAACCGACACCTTCCTGCTCAATTATACTAAATCAAGTTAATTTTTCATGAAACTTATGTTCTTTTAAACAAAGAAGCAGTCAAAAAGGATATTTGGAAACACAAAAAGCACTAGGAAGCAAACTCAATGAACCATAAAGCTCCAATTTACTCTTGGAAGAACTGTTTAACCATGGGCAGTTCAACCACAAGTTCTACACTTTTGAAAGATTCTGTTTTGCCTTCCTTTCAATCATATATAACTCATTTCAGGATAATCTAGAAGATGCAATGAAACCAATAACAAGAAAATAATCAATGAAGAAAAGGTAATGTTTAAAAAGAATTCTAGCTAGAAATATTACTATACTGACAAGCCTGAGGACAACTATCCAAGAAGATTGAACTAAACGTGAACAAAAACCATGCAATCTAAAATGTAAATATTGTTCTGTAGGTGACATACCTCTATAAATATAAGTAGTTGACAAGACTTGTCACAGTTCTATCAGATGATAAAAGCTTTACACCATGTTATACATAGCAATGCTGTCAGCCAAACTAATAGGATTGCTAGCAAGACTCCAAAGAAGACAGCCTCTACTTTACATTGTGGCTTCTTCCACGTCTCAAGCATGAAGCAGCTCCATGAGTGCCATGCATCTCAGGCAAAAGCAATAGGTGAGTCTTTAACAGTATTCTATTCTTCCCAAATTCATTCAGATTCCTTGTTTTAAGAATAGTATGCAAGTAGAAACAATATACTCAACCAGAGAACTTACTTGACTAAATGTGATCATTCTTATTGGTCAAACATCTTAGATTGCGGAAAGCGGCTTCTTTGGACTGGAATGCTAATTTTCTTAACACATAGACAATAAGATTGGATCATATGTCTAACCTCATGGATTCCAGATGCATTGCTAGCAAAATGATCTCAACTTACTTGTTGCATTCACTTCTCTGTAGTAGATAGTTCTCATGACACTAGTTTCTTTTACATGTTTGTTATTTAAAATCAGTGATTTCTAGAATACATTTTATACCCGTAACTTTAAGTCTATGTAATTTTTTTAAAGGATTATAATTAATTAAGAAAGAATGTTAATTGTCTAAGTTACCTGATAGAATTGGGAATGGAAGGTACCATAGTTATTCCAAGCACAAGTTCCTCAAGTATCAACCAATGAGAAATTTAAGTTCACCAAAGGATAAACATAGAATTTAAGTTGTTATTATATGTATAGGTTGTACAATCGCTAAGAGATTCGAGGAAACCAAATCCAGTCAAGTGGCATCTCCTAGGATTAAATTGGATCACTCCTTTTGTTATCTCACGTTCTTTCGGTTAACAAAATGCCTTGTCCTTGATTCTAGATCTTGATTCCTGACCAATCCAATTAAATAAGGCTAGAAAGAAACAACTTCACATTTTTATAATAACAAAGCAAGATAAATGCTATCGTTCTCACAAGAATATCAATAAGATAATATAAAGTTGATTTATCTTATTAATACAAAAATGGTAATTACCAATCAGTTTGTTTTCATCAAATGCAGAGGCACAGCTGACAATTCCATGTGTGCTTCCAAGCAATTAAATGGGTGTAGGTATGATCATGAGAGAGTGGCAGTTCTAAGACTAGACTTAAAGAAAACCTTCAACTGTATCAGGTGGCAAGCTGTCAGGCAGGTTCTCATTGCTCAGGGGTTCCCAATGGGGTGGATTTCATAGGTCATAGGAATTGTCACCTCTGCTGAAGTTGTTCTAATTAACAGTAACATTGGTGGAGGTCTAACCACCTAGGGAGATAGTTATTGAATGACTTACAAAGTTATTTAACCTAAAATGGGAAATGAACAATGATAAATATCTAGTTTCCTTATATAAGAACAAAGAAGACGGACAAAATTATGCAAACTATAGGGATATTAAACTTATGAGTTATACCATGAAACTTTGGGAAAGAGTACAACAACAACAACAACCACAACCAAACCTTTTCCCACTAGGTGGGGTCGGCTGTATGAATCCTTTTATGCCATTGAGCTCTATCTCCTATTATATCATCATCTATATTTAAATAAATTTTATCTTGTTTTATTGTTGCTAAGCAAGTCTTTTTTTTTGTCTTCCTCTTCCTCGTTTGATATGCATGTTTATCACAGTTTCACATCGTCTAACTGAAACATTTATTGGTCGTCTAGTACATATCCGTACCATCTTAAACGTGTCTCTCGGAGTTTTTCCTCAATAGATGCAACTCCGACTTTCTCTCTAATGCTCTCATTTCTTATTTTGTCCATCCTCGTATGTCCACACATCCACCTTAACATCCTCATCACTGCAACTTTCATCTTCTGCTCATGTACTCGAGTCATAGCCCAACATTCAGCTCCATATAACATAGCAGGTCTAATTGCGGTTTTATAGAACTTACCTTTAAGTTTAAGAGGTACTTTACGGTCACATAAAATACTCGACGCTCCCCTCCATTTCACTCATCCTGCTTGTATTCTATGTAAGACATCTCTCTCAATCCCTCCATTGTTTTGCAAAAATGATCCTAAATATTTAAATCTCTCGGTTCCGAGCAACTCGTCCTCTCCTATCTTAACAATTATTTCATTACTTCTAATATTGCTAAACTTAAATTCCATATATTCTGTCTTTAATCTACTAAGCTTAAAACTTTTCCCTTCTAGTGTTGCCCTCCAAGATTCTAGTTTAGCATTTACTCCTTCCGTGTTTCATCTACCAAAATAATATCATCTGCAAACAACATGCACCACGGTACTGTGTTTTGAATGTGCGCAGTGAGTTCGTCCATAATTAGTGTAAAAGATAGGGACTTAGAGCTGATCCTTGATGTAACCCTATCTTTATTGGAAATACTTCAGTTACTCTGCTTGAAGTCTTTACTCTGGTCGTTACATCCGCATACATATTCTTAATTAGTTCAATATATATTACGCTAACATCTCTATTTTCTAAAATTCTCCGTATAATTTCTCTTGGGACTCTATCATAAGCTTTTTCTAAGTCAATGAATACCATGTGTAGATCTTGTTTTTGCTCCCAATATTTTTCAATTAAATGTCTAAGAAGATGTATAGCTTCTATTGTCGACCTTCCAAGCATGAACCCAAATTGATTTTCTGTCACTGTGGTTTCCTTCCTTAATCTTTTTTCTATTATTTTTCCCCAAAGTTTCATAGTATGACTTATTAGTTTAATACCCCTATAGTTTGCACAATTTTGTACGTCTCCCTTGTTCTTATATAAGGGAACTAGAGTACTTATCCTCCATTGATCAGGTATTTTTTTCGTTTTCAATATCATGTTAAATAATTTTGTAAGTCATTCAATACCTTGTTTCCCTAAGCATCCCTAAGCACTTCCACACCTCTATCAGAATATCATCTGGTCCAACGGCTTTTCCATTGTGCATCTCATTTAAAGTTTGTTTTACTTTTGAAGTTTGAATTCTATGATAAAAATTAAAAATTTTATGCTTATTTGACCTACTTAAATTACCTAAGTTAAATTGGTCACCTAAACCTTCATTAAAATGTTAATGAAAATACCTTTTACACCGTTCTTTTATTTCTCCATCGTTTACTAATACCCTATTACATTCATCTTTAATACATTTTATTTGGCTAAGATCTCTTGTTTTCATTTCTCTCACTTTAGCTATTCTATAAATGTCTCTTTCCCCTTCTTTTGTATCCAATTTTTGATATAATCGTTCAAAAGTTTCATTTTTTGCTTCACTCACTACTTCCTTAGCTTCTTTCTTGTCTACTGTATATGTTTTTAAGTTTTCCTCGTTCTTACAAATATATAATTCCTTATAAGCTATCATTTTACCTTCACTTTCTCTTGTACTTTCTCATTCCACCATCAAGCTTCTTTACTTAGTGGTGCATGTCCCTTTGACTCACCGAATACACTCTTAGCTACTATTTTCAACTTTGATACCATCTTATCCCATGTTGTATTAGAGTCATCGTATATTTCACCTAATGCTTCTACTTTTACCTTCTCCTTAAATATATTTTGTTTCCCATCCTTTAACTTCCACCACTTAATTCTAGGAATCGTATATATTTTCTTTCTATTGATACTATGTTTGAGGCGTATATCCAACACTACTAACTTATGTTGGGTAGTTAAGCTTTCTCTAGGGATGACTTTACAATCTTTATAAATCTTTCTATCATTCTTCCTATAAGAAAGTCAATTTGCGATTTATTATTCCCACTTTTGAATGTGACTAAGTGTTCTTCTCTTTTCTTAAAAAACGTATTAGCTAATATAAGGTCATATGCTATCGCAAAATCTAATATAGTTTTCCCTTCCTCATTCCTCGTTCCAAACTCATAACTCCCATGTACTCTCTCATATTCCTCATTTTTCACTTCGACATGCTCATTTATCACCTCCTATTAAAATCATTTCATTTGGTGAAATATTTTGTAATATTTTATGTAAGTCCTCCCAAAACCTTTATTGGGTAGCTTTATCTAATCCTACCTGTGGTGCATATACGCTAATTATGTTCATAGTTTCTTTCACCACTATTATCTTAAGGGCTATAATTCTATCCCCTTTTCTAACTAGTCCTACAACTTCATCCTTTAACAAACTATCTACAATAATACCCACTTCATTTCTTATTTTATTCTTTCCAGTGTACCATAACTTAAAACCCGAGTTCTCTATCATCTTTGCCTTCTCGCCTGTCCATTTTGTCTCTTGTATACACAAAATACTAATTCTTCTCCTAATAATCATATCTACTACCTCTATTGATTTACCAGTGAGAGTTCCTATGTTCCATGTTCCAAATCTTAGATTATTAGTTTTCCTATCATATTTGTTCTTATCCAACCTATAGTGTGAGAACTCTTGCATATTTAACATTATACCCGAGTTCTCATGGAGATGTAGCGGTCCTTGCTGAGACGTTATAGTCGGACCCTGAAACGCGAACTCTTGTATATTAAGCACTACACCCGAATTCTGGAGATGTAGCAGTCCTTGCCGAGACGTTACAGTCAGACCCTGCAACGCATTCCTTCCGAGGAACATGTAGCATTAGCACAATAATTAATGGATCCATTCATTGAATATTTGTCACAGTTTTGACGCTGGCTGACAACTTAACGCAACCCTCCTTTATCCGGGCTTGGGACCGGCCATGATCGATCGTCATGGGCGGAGTTAACTTTGGAAAAGAGTAATTGAAAAAATATTAAGGAATGAAACAACAGTGACCGAAAATCAATTTAGATTCATGCCTAATAGAAATTATACATCTTCCCATGCAACTAATTGAAAAGCATGGGGAACAAAAGCAAAATCTACCCATAGTATTCGTTGACCTAGAAAAAACTTATGATAGAGTCCCAAAAGAAATTATATGGAAAATTCTAGAAAAGAGGTGTTAACGTAGCATATATTGAACTAATTAATGATACGTACAAGGATGTAACGACAAGAGTGAGGACTTTAGTAGGTTAACCAAAATGTTTTCCATAAAAATAGGATTACCTCAAGGATCAACTCTAAATACCTATCTTTTTACACTAATCATGATGAACTCACGAGACACATTCAAGGTACAATACCGTGGTGCATGTTGTTAGCAGATGATATTATTTTGTTAGATGAGACACGTGAAGCAGTAAATGTTAAACCCGAAAGTAAAAGGTTTAAACTTAGTAGAGTAAAAACAGAATATATGAAATTTAAATTTAACAATATTTAACATAATGAAATAATTGTTAAGATAGAAGATAAAGAGTTGTCTAGAACTGAGAGCTTTAAGTATTTAGGATCATTTTTAAAAGGATGGAGAGATTGAGAGATATCTTACATAGAATACAAGCAAGATAGTTGAAATGGAAGAAAGCGTCGGGTGTTCTATGTGATCGTAAAATACCTTTAAAACTTCAAAGAAAGTTCTACAAAATAATGATTAGACCTGCTATGTTATATGAAGCTAAATGTTGGGCAAGCACATGAGCAGAAAATGAGAGTTGCAGAGATGAGGATATTAAGGTGGAAGTGTGGACATACGAGAAAGAACGTAATAAGAAATGAGAACATTAGAGAGAAAGTTAGAGTTGTACATATTGAGGGAAAACTACTAGAGACACGTTTAAGATAGTATAGACATGTACTTAGAGGACCAATAAATACTCCAGTTAGGAGATATGAAACTATGAAAAATATGCATATCAAACAAGAGGTAGACCAAAAAAAATTTGGTGAGCAACAATAAAATAAGATAAAGAGTTATTTAAATATAGATGATGATATAGTAGGGGATAGAATCCAATGGTGTAGAAGGATCCATATAGTTGACCCTACCTACTGAGATAAGGCTTGATTGTTGTTATTTTGGATGGGTTGTGCCAAGGAAACCCTATTATCATACTTGTTCATTCTTCTCTCGGACTACCTTTGGCAACTTCTTGTGCATAGTGCTGGACTAGTGTGTAGCATTCCTGATTGCTACCGGCTGGTCTTTAGAAACAGTTTGCAAATATCATAATTCCTCAGCAAACTATCGTATCATATAAGTAGGGTTCTTCCCTTTCCGTGGCTTGTGAATCAATTACACAAAGTTTTCCTATTACGTATGTGGGCTGATTAGAGAGGAAAGTGGAGAAGCTTTGCCATAACATTCACTTGTAGGCTTGCCCCTAGTTGGGATTTTAACTAGGAATTCATAAACCAACAAAAGATTACTAGGACAATCCCCTTTCCATAGTGGTTTTCTACCTAGCTTAGGTATATCTATTTCCTTCTTAGGAGATTGGTCTTATTGATCAGCCTTGATGGAACTTCTTGTGGCATCATAAAACTCCCTCTTATTCTTTGGTGTGGAACCTTGCAGCCTAGAGTGCCATATGCCTGTGGATCATGGAGGGTTTGGTATACTTGATCTCAGAACTCTTAGTCTTGCATTCTGGTGCAAACTGTGGTGGACCTTGATTTTCTAACTATTAGAAACTTAGGTTTCAGTTGTTTATACATTGCTCACTGTCTATGAAGGTGGTCTCACTTAATCGGTGTTGGTCTTCTCTTGGAAAAATATTTGGCATGTCCAATATTTTTGCCACATGAGCATCATCCACAACGTTTCTTGTCAATTTAAAGTACCCTTTTGGTGTGGGGTTTGGCATTGAGGATTCACTATGCAGAGTCTGCTTTCTACTTTGTTCAATCATGCTCTAAGTACCTCATATCCAAGACCTTTTATCAAAAGTGATATCCAGGTAATGCATGATTTGTTCTAAGCATTCACCTAGGTTGGCACTCTAACTCAGCTCACCATTCAATCTATCTACACCACATTATCCTTTCAAGGCCAAATTGACGATCTAGCAGAGATCACGTGTTACTCTTGTGCTCCACTGCACATCAAGGCCTTCAATTGGCTGGCATTGTGAGGGAAGCTTAACATAAATGGTGTGCCTAAAAGGAAGAGGATAGATATACCCAAACTCTCTTGTTTATTGTGTTTATCACCTGCCTTTAGCTGTGTGGAGTCAACCTTGCACTTATTCTTCAACTACAGATTGAAGTTGGGATCGATGCTCATTTGTCCTACTTTTGCTTTGTAAGGGATAGCTTATCCAAAGACAATTGGCAATACCTTCATCCATGTGTTGCTCTTTGTAGCTTGAATGTTCTGATGTGAAACTATCTCTTAGGAGCTTGTAGTCTCGCAATCAGACATGGTTCAATCCTGGCTGATTTGCATTCCATGTACTTCAGGGGGTCTCTCATCAGTCTCATTTCTCATTATCAGTTACCAATGAAGCGGACTAGAGGGTGTTTTGTAAGCCCAGGCAGCAACTAATCAATGAAGCAAAAATGTGATTTCACTCACCTCGAATGCCCCTCATCGCCGGCCTCACAACGAGATGAAGGGAGGTAAATCACAGTACCAAGCAGCCTCCTAGGTGGGAGGCCATTTAATCGTCGGGGGAATGAACCCAGCGGGAATCGACTCTTACCCAATGAAGCAACTCTGCCACCCGAATACCAACTCGGCTACAACCGTGGGGCAAAATAATCAATGTTGTTATCATAGTTAGGTCCACTGGCTGATCATTGCTTTCTATCGATCAGTTTCTGCTCTTACCATTTTGCTAAAGTAGCTTCATGTTGATACCTGTAGGCCTACTGTTGCTAAAGTAGATGATTGTTGTAATCCCCCAACTCCCTTTCAAGACAATCGGGTGAACTATGGTTCACTTTTTCTATTTTCGAAAAATACACAAGCAAAACAACTATTTAGAATTATCTATGTATTAGAAATATGTATATTAGACCCTCCGTACAGCAAGTAAAGACATAGTACCTTGTAGTGATTCTAGAGTTTTCAGTTACATTATGCCATGCATAATGTGACATAGCAATTCCACAAAAGAAAACCGTCAGAATACCACTCAACTGAAAGAGCTGCACAAGCAATTTATGAATTTAGACAAATAAGCCTATTCCTGGAAATAATAACAAAAATTTTCAGCAAGATAAGATCAGCATTGTATGTAATGGATCATAATATTTAGTAAGTAGAGAAGATGGTTTGTAGGGATAACAGCCAGATTTGGGAACTGAGCAAGGATTACAAAAAATGCAAAACTGCAAGGAGATACGATTGATAAAGCAAAGTTTCTTGAGAAAAAAAGTAAGGAACATGCCATAAAAATTTGAAGATAGTGGTTCCAATCTAACCTCAGCAATCATGTAAGACAAATAAGCCATCAGAGCCATTAAAGCAATTTCACGATCAGTTGAGTGCCTGATAACAAGCTTTTAATTAAAATGAAAAACACATACGTATAGATCCTTTGTGTTTTTTTTCACTCACCTACCAAAGTAAAGAGTTTTAAGAGCATAAGCAGTCAATAACCCAGCCTGCAAAACAAGGTACAACAATCAAAAGGAATCAGAAGTAACTCATAGATAACATAAATTTTAAAAAAAATGTAATGATGAGCAGAATGAATACTAAGGTTCAAATGCATGTATTTACTTAATAAAACATCATAGAGTGCTATTTTGACACAAAAAATGGCTGGTTCTCATGTTTACCCACACTGTTTGCAATGAGACATCCAATCTTTGTCCTGAATTTGCCAAATTTATAATGGATAAATAGGTATATATCACTACTTGACAAGACCCGCCATATTTTTTTTTTTCCATTTTTAAGTTCCTTATTGGTAGGAATTCTCCAGATTGCCCATAACCGAACCTCAATGTTGAAGTAATATATTCTAAACAACCAGCACCTTGAATATAACATTGGTTTATTCCATCCATTTCTATTGTACATTGCCAATTTTTCTTGTGGGCATGTGCATTTTGATACTGGACAATGCAGATTGGAGTTTGAAGACGTCAACATGGCCCCAAAAGCTTATTTTCCCATTTGGATGTAGTGAACTTCTACATGGAAACCTCTTGATAATGCACCAAGTAAAACTAATTGGACATGGCTTCATTTATCTTTCCAAAAGGGAGCTTGATTCCAAGAAACAACAATGTATCTCAGGAAGTTTGTGACACTCTAGGCCTCAAACTTGTTTGATAGAGTATTCAAGATTTGATGTCTCTGTAATAAATTAAATATTTGATTTTTTTGGTTGTCGTGTTGAGTGCATAAAAGAAGTCCAAAGTTGTATTTGGATCTTTGAATTAAGAGAATTTTCACTTGTAATTTGTGTGCGAGTTGATTCATCTATATGAGGACAATTTCTTTGTTCTTCTGTTCTATTGCATCTGTATCAAATGGTACTACCTATTAAATAGCAATGGAAAGACCCAACTGAGAATGGGTTGGTCATGCTAATCACAACGAATCTATACCCAAGTCCATGTTGAGCCCTGAGCCCTCTTCTTGTGGGCCAAAAACAATACTATCAAATTTTAAGTTATATTGAACCAAGCACTAGCCAATCCATGATTGGCTTGTGGACCAAGCCAAGAATAGCTTATGTGCTAGGCATAGCACAAATTGTGGGTAAGGTTGGACATATCCTATAAGCTTAGCACAACTCGTAATCAAATTATTATGAATTTAAAAATAATCCCTTCTAACCTAAATTAGTTTTCTAAAAATTCAAAGCTAATATTCTTAAGATATTTTTTTAAAAAATATTTATATATCCTCACAACCCTAGCATCCTAGGCTCTTGCTAGGCTTGGGGTTCAAATGATGTAGCCATGCCTAGCATGACCAATCGGTCCTTGTTGACCTAGCACCATACAAACCACGGCAAAGTAGAAGCAGGCCTGTGTTGTGCCTTGCCTAGGTACTTACAAACTAAATGTAGACCTTGATAATCAACCCTTCACTTTTACATTATAGTATTTGGCCATAAGACAACACATTGAAGTTACTCCACAAGAATATGCTTGCCTAGACCAAAGAAAGGTGATCAATTCTTTACGCAACCAAATTGACTATTGTACTTCACAAGAATATGCTTGCCATAAGACAACTAAATTACATGGATGTCAGACATAGGAAATGAGTAATTATATGGAAGCTATTGTACTTCCCTAAATAAATAAGGTAGCTTTTAATGAAGTTAATTCTCAGTCCAACTATTGATTCAAATATCTGCAATATAATCTTTAAGTGGCATAAATAATGGACTTCATCCTTACATAACAAAAAGCACATCATCTGCATATTGAAGACTATAGATTATGGATCTTTTCATGAATTTTCAGTAGTGTCACCCATTATTAGCCCATGTTGAGTCCTTTTAAGCAGTTTTTAACAGATCAACAACCATGAGGAACAAGAATGGACAATGTGTCACCTTTTCTCAATCCACCTCTGCAGTGATTCCATTTGTCCACCATCGATAATAGTTGCTATTCTCGCTCGATGATAAGAGTCAGCCTCCAGTCATATTATCAATATAAACAGCCTCAAGTTCCCATTTGACTTTGTCAAAGGCTTTTTCAAATCCAAATTTTAGAGCAACATAGTGGTTCTTGGATCTGTGATAGCGCTAGATCATCAGAGTTTGTTGATAAAAATGTCTCCAATTCTTCCTTCTTGCAGAAAAATTGTTTGATGTCTGCCAATTTTTGTGGTCATGAGAGGCTTGATGTGCCTCACTAGCACCTTGGTGATAAGCTTCAGAATGAAATGTATAAGGCTTTGCCCTCAAAAAAAAATGTAAAAGGCTGATGGGACTGATTGGTTTGCTGAGCAAACACATTCTAACTTGGAATTAGAGATAGCCAAGCATAATTCAATTTGTTCAGATCGATCTCATCTCAAGAAATGCACTAAACCACCGTAGTATATCCTCTTTCATAAACATCCAGAATCTTCGTATAATTAGAGCAAAATTCATCTGGCACAAATGCTGTGAGAGAGATCATCTCTTTTACAACAGGAAAAATTTCCTTCAGTGAAAGGTAAGAAGCAATCCCCATGATAACACTAGTTTGGTTAGAATATAAAAGATGTCAACCAAAATCAGAATATGATATGGATTGGTGCCCTGCAGTTGGAAGAAGTGTTCATAAAAGCATTCCTGGAACTCCTCTTGCTTGGAGAGTAGTTCTCCATCTTAGGTGCTTTTAAGGCCATTAGGAAGTTCTTTATTCAGACGTTTACAAAGTACAAAAGGAAGTGTTGAGTGGAGTCTATGATACCAGAAATTAGTGAATGCAGGGTGCAGGGGGAAGAAGAAACAAATAACAGAAATAAGAAGAGATGTAGAACTCACAGATTCTATTACTTGTTTCCCAAGGCTTACAAACACTTCCGAGTAGAGACTAAGGATCTCTTATGTCTCTATAGAGGGTTTGATACTCCTTATATAGAAGAGAAAAAACTACGCCGGGTGCTCATTGGGCCCATCGTCACATGTCTTTTGTCTTCCGATAAGAAGGAATCCACCTTTATTATCGTGATCGTCATTTAGATCACCTTTACAGCACACCTTACAGACAAAGTCTAGCGGGCTAATTGTAGGATCGAAAAGAATTTAGATATATTCACAATGGCATGATATTGTCCACTTTGGGCCTAAGCCCTCATGGTTTTGCTCTTGGGCTCTACCCAAAAGGCCTCATACCAACAGAGATATCTTTCTCTTATAAATCCATGATCTTTCTCATGTGTTTTCAATGTGGGACTATGTTTGTAACCTTGCAACCCCAACAATCCCCCTCTCAAACAAAGGACCACAGGCTCCCTAACGTCCGATCCTCGACCCACTAGGACTTCCTGCCCCTCGGTCCACCCAACCTACTAGGACTTCCTTGCCTAGTCGCAACTAAGACTTCCTGCCCCTTGGTCCACCCGACCTACTAGGACTTCCTGCCCCTCGGTCCATCCGACCTACTAAGACTTCCTTGCCTAGCCGCAACTAGGACTTCCTGCCTAGTGTCTGGTTCTCTTGATCCGGACACGGGAGCACCCACTTCTTCGTTCAAGGTCAATATTCCACCCACATGGTTCGATTGGACCATGACTCTTGTGTACAGTCGGCGATTAATCCTTCTGGCAGTCCGGGTTCTGATATCAATTGTAGGATCGAAAAGAATTTAGATATCTCCACAATAGCATGATTTTGTCTAATTTGGGCCTAAGCCCTCATGGTTTTACTCTTGGGCTCTACCCAAAAGGCCTCATACCAATGGAGATATCTTTCTCTTATAAACCCATGATCTTTCCCATGTGTTTTCAATATGGGACTATGTTTGCAACCTTGCAACCCCAACACTAATTACTTTACAGCACATCCTACAGACAAAGTCTAATGGGCTAATTACTTTACAGCACATCCTACTTAATAATTTACCCGACAAAGTTTAGTGGGTTGAGTCATTGATTCTTTACGGATCCACCACTTCCGCAAAGTTGTCTTTATAGGCGAAAAGAAGGCATCCTCCGAATAGCGTCATGTAGAAGGTTGGCAGTGGTTTCCAGCTGTTTATCCACTTGTTCTGTGGCTGGATACCAATCCAACCACTAGTTGTTGGAGGTACTCCTTCTCTGGCACTCCTGTCTTTTCAAGGAGTGGAGCAGCTTGAGCTGCTAGAGGGCATTTGCGGCTTGAACCGCAGCTTGTTGTAATGCATGGAGTTGCTGGTTAGCTCTGTTGTTGTCTTCCAATGAGATTGGGTATTGTCGGTGCAGAAGTTGTTGATATTGTTCAGCGAGCTGGAGAGGGTTGTGAGGGCTTGTATCATCTGAACTTGGGCTTCCTTATTGGGCTTCTCTTGTAACTCTTGCAGAGCTAGTGCCACTAGTGTTAGGACCTTCGGACGCGGCTAGAGAGGGGGGGTGTGAATAGCCGACCCCAAATTCACGTTTCTTCCTACAATTTGAGTTAGCGCAGCGGAAATAAAAAGTAGAAACGAAAATGAAGAAGATCAAACCTCAAACATGACGATATAACGAGGTTCGGAGATGATACTCCTACTCGTGTCCGTAAGGTGGACGAATCCTATCAATCCGTTGGTGGATGAGACCCCGGAAACCGGCTAATAAAAACTCCTTCTGGGTGGAGAAACCTCGCCACAATCTCTCTTGCAACAGCAAGATCAGCGTACAAGAAATACAGCAAGAAGCCAAGAACAATATGAATGTAAAAACACTAGTTTGCTTGCCTTCTTGTCGACTGTTGATGAAGCAGCAACTTCACGGATGCCAACCACAGCAGCAACTGATCAGTTGGAGTCCAGCCGAGGGAAGCTCACACGAAGCTTCAGCAGTAGAGAGCTCAACAAAGCTCAGATCGCAGGAGCAAGAAGAAGCAAGAAGAATACTGTCTCTTCCCTGTAGTGGCCCTCTTATATGAACCTGCGAAGAAGACAAAGAAGAAGCAGAAATCTAGCCGTTGTGACTTAACGGCTAGGTCTGGACCGACGGCTCCACCGAGCGGTCTGGATCGATCGGGGGACCGATCAGGCCGATCGGTCCCGGACGATCCCAACTCGCAGAGTTGGTTGCGATCTGATCGATGCGTGGACCGATCGGCTATAAATGGATCGGTCCACGGCCGATCCCCTATTGTTCGAATCTCATCGCTTGCGATCGGTCACCGATCGATCGATAACCCATGAGAGCTATCAGGTTACCGATCGGTCACGAGACCGATCGGATAACCATAGATCGTTTCGGTGTGGATCGATCGGTCACGAGACCGACTGGATCGGTCAACAGATCGATCCAATGCCTCTGTTGGTTTTAGAGCTTCCCAGCCCTAAACCCTAACGTCTTCCTAGTCTAGAGAACGAGCTACCGAGCCCTCTCTGACCTAGTCCGAAGAACGAGCTACCGAGCCCTCTCCGACTTCGTCCGGTCCAGAGAACGAGCTACCGAGCCCTCTCTGACCTAGTCCGGAGAACGAGCTACCGAGCCCTCTCTGACCTAGTCCGAAGAACAAGCTACCGAGCTCTCTCCGACTCCATCCAGTCCAGAGAACGAGCTACCGAGCCCTCTCCGACTTCCACGTCCGGTCCAGAGAACGAGCTACCGAGCCCTCTCTGACCTAGTCCGGAGAACGAGCTACCGAGCCCTCTCCGACTTCGTCCGGTCCAGAGAACGAGCTACCGAGCCCTCTCTGACCTAGTCCGGAGAACGAGCTACCGAGCCCTCTCCGACTCCATCCAGTCCAGAGAACGAGCTACCGAGCCCTCTCTGACCTAGTCCAGAGAACGAGTTATCGAGCCCTCTCTGACCTAGTCCGGAGAACGAGCTACCGAGCCCTCTCCGACCTCCCATGCCAAGCTTCCATACTTGGACTTTTCCCCGTGCCAAGCTCCCTGCTTGGACTTTTCCCGTGCCAAGCTCCCTGCTTGGACTTTTCCGTGCCAAGTCTCCATACTTGGACTTTTCCCGAATCAGGTCAACTCAAGCCGGGTCAACCAGGTCAACCTTGACCAAAGGTTGCACCCACAATCCCCCAAGTTCCTATTCTTGTCAAACATCAAAATATAACTTCTCCATTCTTGTCAAACATCAAAATATACCTCGAGTCAGGTCAACTCGAGTCGGGTTACCCAGGTCAACCTTGACCTAAGGTTGCACCAACAACTAGTTCTAGGCCTCCGAGAATCTTCACCGGCCATTCTGAAATAATAAGACAATTTATTAGCCTTAATAAAGCATCAGCTAACTGATTGTCTTTTCCTTCAATGTGTTCAAAATGGATTGAGATATCGGTTCCGGTTATGTTGTCTGTAAAAGCTAACCATCTAACTCGTGATGGTTTATTGTTTGTAGTTTTGCCAAAGAAACTAATAATTGCTTGGCAAATTGTCCTGATAATTAGCTTTTTCTTGTCAAGATAATAGATTTTTAGAGCTTCCAGGGAATTCATAACTGCATGCAATTCTGCATCAATTGTTGATTTAATAGGGGAGAACTTGCCACTGGCATAAGCACATATCCTCTCGGTGGCTTTAGGATCAAACTTGCTTTTCTTCCATTTACAGATGTCTCCACATCCTTCCATACAACTGTCAGTTTCAATAATAATGAAGTAGTCTTCTGGTGGGACCTCAAGGTCTGGCAGGTTTTAGACTGCTTCTTTAATTTGTTGGACTAAGGCCCAGTCCTGAGAATTCATGCGCTTATCTCCGGGCTTACTTTTGCATATAATGGGCTTAGCAGCTTGCCCAAATTTGGGATGTAATTCATGGCGTAATTTAGAAGGCCCAACCATGAACGCATACCATGCTTTGTCAATAATTCTTTATTGTTGAAATCAGAAATCTTTTATAATATGTGGTTGTAGTTTGATCTTCTGATTTCCAAGTATAGCTCCAAGGAATTCCACTTCTGGGACAGCGATCTTCATTTTTGTAGGGCTTAATACGAGCCCATTCTTTTGGACTATATCGAGCAGGGTCCTCAGGTGTTGTGCATGTGATTAATCATCTGGGGAGAAGACCAGGATGTCATCGATGTATATGGCTATGAAGTCTTCGGTGCCTTTGAAACAGTTGTCCATTTTTCTTTGAAAAATGGCTGGGGCATTTTTCAAGCCAAAGGGCATAACCAGCCATTCGTATAAACTGTTTAGTACCCATAATGCCGTCTACTCAATTGAATTAGGGTACATGGCCACTTGATGAAAACCGCCTTTTAGATCAAACTTAGAATAAATCTTTCTTGTACTGACCTTTCGCAATATTGTGTTGATTCCTGGTAAGTTGTACTGGTCTTTGTTTGTTAGGTCGTTGAGACGTTTATAATTAAAGACCATCCGCTCCTTGCCTTTTACCTCCTTACCGGTTACAGGATCAACTGTTGTGCCTGAATTGACGATTATTGCAGTTGTCCTATGCCTGCTTTTGCTAAGCCGTATAACTCCCAGCGCTAATAAAACTTCAACATGCTTTGTGAAGGCTTGCTTCTGTTGAGGAGTAAGATGTTTGAGCGGTCGATCTTCTATGATTAGGTCAGGATTTTTAAAATCCAGGTAATAGAGGACCTGGTTTTTGGACCAATGTAGCAAGGGGTTTTCCCCAATGAAACCTTGATTTCTGAGGTCTTCTAAGAGGGCTCTGAATTGCTCAGAGAACTTTTGCGATGTTTTTCCAACATAATAGAAAACCATTTCTTTTATCTGTATATACTCCTCTTCTTCAAGGTCCAATTCTTCAATAGTTGCAGCCGCAGTAGTGGAGGGTAAAGTATTAATTGTGGTTAGGTTCTTATAAAAGGTTACCACATTTCCTTCAATTCTGACTCCTCCATGCATGACCCTTATGAAGTTGCGGCCTATTATCATCTATATGTTATCTCCTAGGAGCATAGGGAAACTATAAGTATATAAAATTCGAAAAATATTTTCCCCAATGAACATTTTGCCTTGCTTTAATTTCATTTTGGTCGAATTGATCCCGCTGAACTGGAAAATATAAGTATTTCTTCCAATGCTTCCTTTGGGACTGACTTTTGATCTAAACAGCAAGTAGTTGCTCCTGTGTCCAGTATGACTCTTAACGGGAATTTGGGAATTCCAGGAATATCCATTTCAACCACCAGATTGTATAGCATATTTTTGACCAACCTGGGTCCTTCTGCTGTTGCAGTAATTCGTTGGGTTGTTTCCTTGAATAACATATTAACTGCTTCTGCTTCTTCGTTTGAGGGTTCTTCATTAAGCTGACCATTGAGCTGATTGAAATCTTCCCTCAACTCCTTTTCCAGTAGCAAGGCTTCATACTGAGCCTTATAATACTCCACTTCCCTTTTGAGCCTATCCATTTCTCCTTTGCACCATGAAATATAATATTATTGCTCGTGGATGAGGTTCTGCGGGAAAAAGGGGGCAGGTGTTGCTGGAGCCACTGGAACTTCCTTATTAAAATAATATGGTCCACAGAGATTACAGGAAGTGATCATGCAATTAGGACAATGGATCCTTGGCCTTTGTGTGGTACCTCTCTTGCAGCAGGTACAGTTGCTTGGTTGAGGGGGTGGATAATTTCATTATGGTGCCATTCGTGGAGGCAGTTTAACTGCTTATCAGTTACTTTTTCTTGTTGTCTGTAGCCTCTGTTCACCTGGCCAAGCATCAAAACCAACTCGTTAGAAATGTGAAGGGTTTGGACAAACCTATGCAGTTCTTCGAAGTCTTCCTCCCCTTCCGAGATGCTGAAGATAGCATCACTTTGAGCTTCACCTTCATGAACAGACAGGATATCATAGTCGTAAGGAATGTCAAGTTGTTCAAACATAGCTACCCTTTTAATGTTTCTTCTGTCATTTGGGCATTCCCTCGCAAAATGTCCTTCTTGTTAGCATAAATAGCATTTGCACGTCTTATTGCAGATTAGATGCTTCCTTTTCTCAATCCTAGCATGTGATTCATGCGGCTTGCCTTTGTACGTCTTAGATCTTCTGATGTCAAACTTCTTCTGTCCTTGGCCCTTGTAGTAGCCTGGGATTGGTATTGGCTGCAGAAAGATAGATTTTTCAAGGACCTTTTGAACGCGGCATCTTTACATTCCTGCTCTAAGAACTTATAAGCAAATAAGACTCTAGGGAAAACAACAATAGTTAAGCCTGCATATTTTTCGTCAAACGCAGCTTTGATCATGTTCCCTAAGTCTCCTGGCATTTTGAGCTAGAATTTTTCAAATAATTCTGGTCCAGTGTATAATCTACTTGTCTTGGATGTCAGTCTCATATAGTCATTCATATATTGAAAGATATTCTTCATATTATCACATGATAACTTCTCAAGGTCTCTATATGCAGCATCTTGAATGACTGTAGAGCCTTGAGTAGGATCCTCAGAAGAGAAAACTCTTCGCATCTGGGATAAGATATTCTACGTACCTTCCCGTCCATCTGCTATATTTATTAGGGCTTCATATTATGTGGGATTATTCATTCGCCACTGGATCAATGCTAATTTTAAAATTTCTCCCAAGAGATTTTCCATATATTCAATTTTATCTCTTGGGTCAGTAAATCCCTGACTTGCGACATGATTTTTGGTGATGGATTCCCATCTTGAAAATACATCATGAAACAAGACGAGATGTTCTAGGATAACAAATATTGCTCCTCCCTGTTGTTGTGCAGAGGGGAGGGTCCACATCTCATTGTTTCTGCCCCTCTTGAATGATGTACTGGGGGTTCTTTGTTCAAAAATAGGTTGAGATGGCCCTAGATCTGTTCTTGACGCATGTGGATATCCAGGGGGTCCCATCATGGGTTCTTGGGGTGGATTGTATGGGGAGATTACGGTGCTGGTGGAGTAAATCTGTTGTTGTTGTTGTTGATTATCCACAAGTCTTCTCAGACTTGGGTACTCCATTTCACAATTCGCAGCAATTAGGTGGGATGATGACTCTCCCCCATCACCTTCTGTTGCAAAAGGGTTGATCCAGTCATCATCTTCTGAATCGGTATCATAGGAATCCCAAATAGGTGTATTCGGTTTAGTTAGAGAGGTCGTATATTGTATATGTTCAAAGAAGTCGTCATCAAGGTCCTCAAAGGATGGTTCCATGGGCTGGAGTACAAGGCCCTGGGCTTGTATCTCCTGCATGGCTTGCCCCTTGATTTTCCTTGAGAGTTTCTTCTTCCACAATCACAGATACGATATGCTTCTCCTTGGGTAATAATTTATCAAAAATAGCCGATGTGCTGGTTTGACTAGAAGTGGAACCAAAGCCACCTTGTCCTCTGACTATTGTAGATAATTGTGGGGTTTCATAGACCTCAGGTAATGATATATTTTCAATAATGAGCTGGGCGACGCATTGTCCTGGCGAAATGCGAACAGGAACATCAGAATGATTAAAAGCAAGAATGATGATTTCACCTCGGTAATCACTATCGATAACCCCAGCTCCAATGTCAAGCCCTAGATTCCAGGCTGCACTGGATCTAATAGCAATTCTCCCGTAGCATCCCCATGGGATTTCCATGCTGATGCCGGTGTGGATTTTGCCCCGTCCCCTTGTTGGTATGACGCAGGGCTGGTTTGCTGCCAGGTCGATTCTTGCTGCACCAAAAGTTTTTCTTTGAGGAAGAATAGCATTAGGGGAAAGTTTATGTACCAGTATGAACGGATATTCTCCGTGCAGTCCTAGTTGTTGGGTCTCACCCTCATCTTCCGTATAGGCAAAAAACTCCCAGAGCCTGTTCAATAAGGACAACCAGTGTATGCAAACTCTCTTCATCACTGGGTATTTCCTCATCATTTGTATTATAATGAGGTTGCCTTGATGATGATGCGGCCGCATAATTAGTGAAACTTAAGGAGATCCTTCCATCTATTAAGTTACGGCTATTGACTTCAGATGGTTGCATAGGGATGCAAGTTTGAGTGGGTTTGATTACCCAATTTAGTCCTTGTAGACTGGCAGTGGAGTATCGCCGGCCTGGTAGAGCACGTACACCGTGGCTTGTCAGGTAGTCCATGATCCCCTGAATTTCATAGGCAAAGCCTACGTTGGGAGTGTTAGAGAGTCTTCCCACTAAACCCCTGGTTATCAGAAGGTTTGCCTCCGTTCTGCCACTACTCATATCCTCGAGTGAGAATAGATACCTGAATGTTTCTAAAAAAAGTCGCCAATTGTTAGCATAATATTAGGTATTACGTATACTAACTGGCTGCCTTGAGTTAAATCCACTTCCATGGTTGCCAAAATTGATTGGTCTCCCAGCCAGCGATTGTCCCTAAACACTATTAGGGCCATAGTAGCTTCCTCCTATCGATAGAGTCTGGATGCGTACCTGCAGTACTCCTATGTGTATATACTGCATCCTACTCCTTTGGAGCTGATTAAAACTCCCTTCCTGGATGAAGGTTCTATCGATTTGGTTGCCTTCTGTAACCAAGATAGCTTCTTCGGATCTGTGAATGTAGACCTGATAATGTGCATCATCCCGTCTGGAATGATACAGTATCTCTGCAGGAACTAATGCTGCTCTTTCCTGCATAGATAGTCGGAGTTGTTCTTGGGGATCTATCTGTTGTTCCAAGGTATGTGCAGGTGTAGACCCACCAGTAAGGCGTCGACTCATTCTTCTTGTTGCTTGCTGAACGTTATACAATTCCTCCGGTAATCTCTGATCTGGTCCTTGAATAGAGGGGTAGAAGTAGATGGTTGCTCCGTGATGGTTCTAGTCGCCATTAGCTCTTCAACTTTTCTTGTTCTTCCTTAAGGATTTTGTATGGATCTTTGAATACTCAGAGTTTTCTCCTTCCCTCTTTAGGATTCTCTGAGGGGCCTAAAGTTAGATTCTTCAATTTCTCTACTAAATCGTCAGGTATAGGGGTTGCCTTGACACTTCCCTTTGTCTGTTCAATAATTGTTTTCAGATCAGCTTGTATGTCTTTTAGGTTTTCTGCTATCTGCACCAATAGCTGAATTTGTGTGTTGTTCTGCCTGATTATTGCTGAATTTCCCGAGGTGGGACCTTGATAATCACTTGGTCTGGCGAATCCAATTGCAGGGGATTCGATCTGCTCTGTGGCCTTTACAACGTCCTTGCATGAAAGAGTGCTCTTTGTAATTGAGTAGCTGCTCATGAAGCAACCCACTTAACACTTTCTACTTTCCCAAGCGTCAGTTGCAGAGCTTCTTTCTCCACTAGCTTTGGTTGCTCGGCTATTTCCGCAACCAGCTCTCGTACTTCCTGCTTTGTTAGAGGTCTATGTTCTGTATAGACAACTGTTAAATTTTTCAAAGCAGTTTGCAGTTTAAATATTTCTTTTTCAAGCTTCTGGAGCCGCTCAAGTATCAGCTTAAAGTTTTTCAAATGAACCTTTGATGATAAACAAGTGCGATCGTATACAACAGAAAGATTATGGGCTAGTTGATTAGAGGAAACTTTAGGGGTTGAGGCTAGGTCAAGGTACTCAAGGTCAGATGTTCGGGAATTACTATATCAGTTTTGTATGATTTTTTCCCAAATTTAAGATATTTAATTATCATACATAACGTACCAGTTTATTAAGGCAGGGCAGTTCCTCTTCAAGATTGCTCACACAGGTGTACCGTTGGTTTTACACGGCTTCCTAGCCTCTCTGCCAAGTTAGGACTTGTTCTTTTGTAATCCTAGTTTGACCAACATTTGACAAATAATCTCATTTTCCTATCTTGCTCAGATAACTCTCCACTTTCGTCAGCTAATTCAGTGTCATGAAGTTGTTGAAAAACGGACTCTGTTCACTTGTTTTACTTGTGCCGCTTTTTCTCCACTCTCTGCTGTGGTGCCTCAATAATTTGAATTTAAGAATATTTCAAAAAATGCTGCACAACCTCCTTTCCCTTCTTTGTATCTTTCCCTCTCCTAAGTTTCATGTACTATTTAGTTTTTACTAATCAGTGCAACTAGTTACTAACAGGTTATTCCATTTCATCTAACAAAAATTAAAATATTACTGGACTGACAAGCATAGCATGTAATATAGGTCTTTCGTAGAGATGAAGGAAAAGAAGCTTACAGCAATTCCCAAGATTGTACTTGTAAAAAACAAGTACAAAAAATCTCCAAGAACTTCAAATGTAATCTGTTCTATCTCAGAAACGTCAATCTTCTGGATTGCATTGAAAAGCACAACAGATGTAGCATCATTTACTACTCCTTCACCAAATACCAAGCTATATAGACGAGGAGTCTCATCTTGATGAAGAACCTTGTCAAATTGCAAACGCTTAATTGGAAACATCATAGCACGAGTAACAACTTAAACTAAACTTGAAGCACTTGAAGAAGAAAATATATATTCTAAAGCATACTGACTTGCAACGTGCAGACTGTATCCGTTGATGAAAAGATGGCTCCAATAGCTGAATAAGAAAATTGAAAGAGCTCAGTTGTTTTTTTGTCAATTAATTTTTATTACAAAAATATGTAATTTAAACAATAAATAAGAACAAAAGAAATTAAGTTTAATTTGACTTATGTCCTCATGTATGACCTTAACTGAATAGAAATATCAACAGACAATTAATTCAAACCTAGATAATCCCGAGTACTAAGTCCTTGAAACCCAACTTTCGGAAACAACTTCCAGCTACCTGAGCCATGAAATAATATATCACACACAAAAAAATAACACTTTCAGCTTTCGATTTAATCAACAAAGAAATGTTTGCCCGAGCAATAGAGTGCAACAATAAATGGAGCTTCAAGCAGTACAGATTTTGGGGGCAAAATGTAAAATGTTGTTACTTCAACGCATTTTAGATGAGATCCTATGAACTATCAAACAATGTGACTATCTTCTTCAAGCAACATGTGGCTATTTTGTAAGTAATTAATCAAACAAATCTGTTGCATAGAGGAACTGTGGAAGCATACTACACCAAAAACTGTCATGGTTATTCAAATAAAAGAGCCAGTGAAAACCTTACATGGCTATGAAGGATAGAAAAAGTGATGCTGAATATGGAAGATGATAAATCTGTGAGCCTCAACTTGTTAATTTCATGGAGTTGCGTGCCTTAACCAAAATCTCAAAAGAACAATTGTAGAAAATCATTTTTTATGAATTTGAAAGATAAAGCAACAAGACAAGGTTGGGGTCCCTTTTAAAGAGTCAACCATGACTCAATCTAAATGAACATATATCTATAGTCTTGGTAAACAAATAATTAATACCTAAAATAACTTATCCTATGAAAATAAAATATAAATTTCCCTACTTTGAACAATACTACCCCAAAATCTTACAAATCTCAAACTTCCTAACACTTTCCAAATTTAAAACTTCCTAATTTAAACTCATCAATCTCCCCCACCAAAGAAAACTTAACTCAAAGTGAGTTGACAACATTTCAATTTAGATGTCATTTCCAATGACTCAGAGTACTACTAATGCCGTTTGATTCTTGACCTTCAAGAAACATGATTTCTACATTATATTTTTCTTCTATTGTCCCTTCCAATTATATTTTTGAAAAACTAAGCTTTGATTTTTCCTCTTTCTTCATGTTCACTCCTTAGAATAATAAAACAATATAACTTGTCAAAAGGTGAAAATGTCCTTTGTAGCTCTCTTGCTACAAAATCAAGATGTTACAAAGACGAAGGCTCAAATATCTCCCCATAAGTTAGCATATGCACTAACTCAAATTTCAACCTAATGTTTAAATAAGTTACTAAGTTAAATAAAACATGTATTGAAATTAATTTTTCTTGCAATATAACTTCAAAAAACATCAACAAGAATACTCTTATAGTAGTTATAAGGCAACTTGGATTCACGAATGTAGTGGATAATATATGATATTAGTAGGAACTTAATAATAAATCAGGATACAATTTCATTTGTAATGTGAGCATCTTCCTAGTAGAAATCTCAACATGATGGCAAGTGGCACACAAGAAAACCATCTTAAGTTTACAAGCTTTAGAGTCATAAATAATCACAAACAGAAATAGCAATAAAATTCTTAATTGATTTGTTATTAAATAGATGTCTTGCATCTTTATTTTGTTAGGCTTACCATGTTCAATATCCTCTTTCGGCCTCTTAAGGGAAACATAAACATGTTGTTATCTGTAGGTCTAAGTAAGTCATAGTTAATGTTAGATTGTACGTTCTCTAAACCAATTAAGTCAGCATAGGCTCTTCTAGAGTCAAGTCTCGTGGTTCAATCAAATGTTTTTCATTATCAAAAGAAACATCCCTTAAGGGATGGTAGCATTGGACATTTTATGATTAGTGGAGAAGCAAGTGACTTGACTTTCTTAAAAATTCTTTAGATGAACAAGGGAACTTAGATGTTATCTTCAAAGGTGTCAATTCTGGATCTTTAATTTCGCCTCAACATAGATTTGTATGTTTTTTGCTGGTGAAATTGTGTGTTCATTGTCATATTTACTATATACAATTCTGTGTTCAAATTGGAATCAATATTCTACCACACTTAAAGATCATTGTTTAGATTTTTTCAATTTACTATATAGTTGATCCTTAAAATATATCTATTTTCATCTCGAGCTATTATGTAATCAATGAGTTTGATAAGACAAGGAATATCAAAGGCAAGTTGTATGGCTTGAATGGATGGTTAGAGAAGACAAGTTTGGATATCCATTATTTTACACCTAAACTTTAATCAATACTTATAAGGGCATAATATGATAATTCAGATATTCCAATACTTTTTACTTTGATATAGATGATTTTCAATGTTGTTGGCAGGTTCTTGTAAAGCACAGAAAAATTGGAGTTGCTAATGAGAATAATTATAGAGATTTACAAAGTGGACAAAATCAAGAGAGCTAGTGAGTAGTGGCACGCGATGGATTAACTTTATAGGGATTTATTGAACTTTATTTGCATGTTTTCCTCTCTTGTTCATGAGTTTAATCTCTTTAAGCTAGAATAAGAAGAATACTTCATTGTTGAAGACATCCTACACAATTTGCCTTATAACCTTAGGATTTCATTGCAAAAGTTGTTCACTTACCCTCCCTTATAGACAAACACGAATATTGAAGCTTCCTTCACATTTGCATATCTTAATCACATCCACATCACCTTTTAACATAAAATAGTTAAGTGACCTTTCAACATGAAATAGTTGCTTTCCATGTTTGTATCATGGTTTTTAATCAATATTGTATTAGATTTAAGTGGATGCTTTGAACTACAATATAGTGTATAAACCGCAATAAATAAAATTTTCTGATATTTACATACAACGGTTGGGAAGGGCTGACGTATACGTATGTAACATGATAACCTGCTACTTCCTTGATGATAAAAGCTTTTCAGCTAGTGTATCAGAAAACAAACTTGATGGCACTACCAACAACCAACGTACATAGTAACTGTAAGGAGAACCACATAGTTATGGTGAGAAGCAAGTGAACCCTTAAACATTTACCAAGACAAGTCCACTGTAGCTATGAGAAGCTATGGATCTTCTATGGAAAAACCAAGCATATTATAGTTAAACATTTCACAATGTGAGCAATGAATGGCCAAAAAAGGGATAAAGAGTATATGACTACACGAGATGAATAGATTAAAGTTTAAGCTATAGCCATATGAGTAAGAGGAAAACTAAAAAACACTAGTTAACATAAATAAAAAGTGATTTAAAAAATTTAAATATACTAGCGTGAAATGATAATAATATCCATGTAGCTAACGCTAATTGATTTCGGACAGAATCATTTGGGGCCATCTATGAGAACCTCACCCGCATCTGAGAAGTGAAGATGGAGGACGTTGGGCGGCTCACCATAGTGACATTAGCCTCAGAAGAGTTAGAGATTCTGATAAACGCTCAAGCTGCAAAGATGATGCAACAACAACAACAACCAGCAGCCAAGTGACGAACCCTGAATGACTCGGCCGTATCTGATACAGGCCAACACGCTAAACATGGAACCCGAGTGGAGGGTCCCGCAGGGAGTCAGCCGAACCACCAGCCAACGGGCCCTTTCCATCAAGCACCCGTCCCATCGACCGGCTTGCCACCAGTGCCTAATGCACCGATCTCATACCATAGAGCATTATTCAGAACGCCTTCAAAATAGCATGTCCGAGTGGAAAGTGTTGGGGTTGCAAGGTTGCAAACATAGTCCCATATTGGAAACACATGGGAAAGATCATGGTTTATAAGAGAAAAGATATCTCCATTGGCATGAGGCCTTTTGGGGAGAGCCCAAGAGCAAAGCCATGAGGGTCTAGGCCCAAAGTGGACAATATCATGTTATTGTGGAGATATCTAAATTCTTTTCGATCCTACAATTGGTATCAGAGCACGGACTGCTAGAAGGTTTAACCGCCGACTGTGCACAGAGCTATGGTCTGATTGAACCATGTGAGTACAATATTGACCTCGAACAAAAAAAAATGGGGGCTCCTATGTTCGGATCAAGAGGACCAGACACCAGGCAGGAAGTCCTAGTAGGTCGAGTGACCGAGGGGTAGGAAGTCCTAGTAGGTCGGGTAGACCGAGGGGCAGGAAGACCTGGTGGGTCGAGGATCGGACGTGGGAAGCCCATGGTCCTTTGTTTGAGGGGGGGATTGTTGGGGTTGGAAGGTTGCAAACATAGTCCCATATTGGAAACACATGGGAAAGATCATGGGTTTATAAGAGAAAAGATATCTCCATTGGCATGAGGCCTTTTGGGGAGAGCCCAAGAGCAAAGCCATGAGGACCTAGGCCCAAAGTGGACAATATCATGTCATTGTGGAGATATCTAAATTCTTTTCGATCCTACAGAAAGGACACAAGGATCGTCCTTCAAAAACGTGCCAGCCCGCGATGTTCGTAAGGGCAAAGTACCCTGAACTGGCAATTCTCCCGACGTCCAGTTCTCCCAAGAAATCCTTGACGACCAGCTACCAACTCATTTTCGACTCTTGTCAATCAAAGAATATGGAGGATCGATGGATCCCAAGGATCATTTACTCAAGTTTGACAATATAGCCACACTCCATCAGTACATCGATGGAGTCAAATGTCGAGTATTTCTCACTACCTAATCCGACTCGGCGCAAAGATGGTTTAAACGACTGCCTGCCGAGTCCATCAACAATTTCAAGGACTTCCAAGCGGCTTTCCTTCAGCACTTTGCCAGTCGCCGCCATTATCAGAAAACGATAGTGAATTTGTTTTCACTTAAGCAGGGGTCAAGGAAGCCTTAAGGGCTTATATTAAGAAAGCGACAGTGATTTGTTATTAAGCAAGCCGATCAGCCGTCTCGTAAAAAGGATTGTTCCGTGACCAAGTCTTAGAGAGTCAGGCCGAGCAGTTGAGTTATGAGTAAAGTGGCTCTCACCGTTAAGTGTGGAAACTCTCCTAAAAACCCAGAAGACCACTACAGTGGAAGTCCTGTATAGTATTACTCAAGTAGACTGTGGAAGCTAAGTCTAAAAGACGAAAAGAAGTATAATTATAAATTAGTGCATCCTAAGAATAAAAGTTCTAAGGCATAGGACAAGCATATATCCATGATTAATTAATGATTCAAGATATTAATTAATCAAATTTAATTCACGATTAATTTTGGATTATTTAAGTTAGAATTAAAAAAATAAAAAAAAATCAATTATGTCCGCCTTAGATAATACATATTAAGCATCTCTCTAAACACGTAAGATTACTATGTTTGAAAATCTAGAATGGTTTAGATGCTAGGAAAAGAAAATTGAATCATGATTACAATTAGACCCCAGACACATAGGTGATTAATAAGAGTTTCCTAAGGAAATGTCATATTAAGGAGGAGACTTATTTGAAAGGCAAATTTAATCATATACTTTTGAAATTATTCTGAATATTTTAAATATCTTTAAATATCATATTCAGGGGAGGATATTTAACAATCATCTTCAAAATCATTCTTAACACATTTTGAAAAAATAACATGTTTTGAAAAATTTTGATACTTATCAAATCATATGTTTTGAAAATTGTTTCCATTTTTGTAAATTGCTTTTAAATCAACTTTAAAAGATGTTTTTGAATAGTTTTTGAAAAAGTTTCATTCTTGCAAAACCTAGTCTTTTACAAGTTTCATTCTTGAAAAAGTTTCATTCTTGAAAAAGTTTCATCCTTGAACATTTTTGAAAAGTTTCATTCTTGCAAAACTTATTTTAAAATTTCCTTAAAACTTATTCATATTTTAAAGCATCTTACAAATATTTTCTAAGCTCAAAATTCTTGTCCAAAGTATTTTGAAAAGTTGATAGATCTTGAAAATTATTTTGAAAGTTTCTTAACAGCTATTTAAACTTTAAAGTTAGCTGTGTAAAGGTTAACTTTCAAAACCTAGTATAAATCTTCAAAAGCTTTCCTTTAAAAAAATTTTTTGGTTAAAAAATTACAAGTGTTTTGCAAACTTCGTTTTTCGATTAGTTTAAACAAGTTTTCTTTAAACTCCCCCAATAATTCTGAAATTTTTCTTGTTATTGCCAAAATTTCACTACTTTCCCTCGTTACTTTACTAAGCATTGTTTTACTTATTTACTCGTGTTTTTTTTATGAATGTCAAAGGGGGAGGGTTAGGGGTTAAGTTAACAAACAAAAGACAAAAATGATTGTTAATGAAAATCAGAATAACTCAACTCTAAAAATGATTGTCTTCTTAATTTGCATATTTTTTCCTAACTTAACGCAGGTTGTTATTGCATCAAAAAGGGAAGATTGTTGGTGTCGTTTGCACTAACGGTCTAACTCAGGTTTTGATGAATGACAAATAAGTTAAGTTAGGTATAATTGTGATCTAACCACTTTACCAAGTGTGCATGAGTTAACCAGATAGGTCGATGGGTCGACCGGATATCTGGTGAGAAGTCCAGATAGGTTGACGGGTCGACCAGATATCTGGCGAGAAGTCCAGCTAGGTCAATGGGCCGACCGGATAGCTGGTGCAAAGTCCAGGTCGACGGGCCAATCGGATATCTGGCGGGAAGTCCAGCTAGGTCAACGGGCCGACCGAATAGCTGGTGCAAAGTCCAGATAGGTCGACAAGCCGACCGGATATCTGACAGAAACCCAGTTGCGTCTGCAGATCAAACAACTAGCAAACTGGTAAGTAAAAGTAAGTCACTAGAGGAGAGTGACTAAGTGAGGTCTCGGTTAAAGGGATAGTAGGCGTCGGTCCAAGTTAGGTCCATCTAATATGTGACCTTGACTAGTTCCTAGTCCTGGGAGGACAGGAACTAATTACTACTGCTCATTATTATTGTTCTAATACTTTTCTTGCAGGTCATTATTTGGTTTATTGGACTAACGTTGTTTTGCAGGACAAAGGAGCAAATTCGCCTTCAAGCAGTTGAAGGCGCCTTCGTACCGTTCATAGAAGGCGCCTTCTGTGGGATGAAATCTGGACATCGTCGCAGATAAGAGCCGAACTGTTCGGGATAAACTTTATCCCATTGGAGGTGTCTTCCAAAGCTATGGAAGGCGCCCTCAATGACCTATATATGGCAGTCTCGAGGAAGCTTCAAATAACAACACATATACGGGCTACTACGCATCCACTTGAGGTTCTGACTGCTTTAGGCTCCTGCTACGACTCTGCTATGAAGCTGCTGCTGACG
The DNA here is from genome assembly GCF_018446385.1 of Zingiber officinale. NCBI lineage: Eukaryota > Viridiplantae > Streptophyta > Magnoliopsida > Zingiberales > Zingiberaceae > Zingiber > Zingiber officinale. Next base: position 22,459,916 of record NC_056001.1, on the reverse strand, counting down.
ACTGCTCCGAGGACTTCTGATTGCGGTCGGTAGACCAACATCGACACACGAACAAGCTACTTCATTCCCTAAGTGTCGTTAACATAGTACAGTCTGTTGCACTTCTCCGATCTTCTTTGTACTCAATTCTCTCTTCCGGAGGTACCGGAAGAGGTTTTAGTGGATTACCCATCGATAAGTCTGCAGGACCTGGATTTTGGAGTAAAAGTCGCCGAAGGCTCCGAACCAAGTAAAACCGCCTATGTTTTCTTGTGTTATTTTTTTTAATTTCCGCTGTGTATACTTTGATTTCAAAATGAGAAAACGAGTTTTCAAAAACCACATGATTCCCCCCCCCCCCCCCCCCTCTCACATGCATATCGATCCAACACTTACCCCCGTGGAATTTTGATTGAACCGATCGGCCAACTCATCAAGGGGAAAAGTCGTCGCCCTAGCTCTGGCTTCCACCCAGGTCTGAACCGAGGGACCCTGACTCGACCCCTGAATCCTTATTTTATGTTGGGAGGCGCGTGACTCATCTGGATCGGAGTAACGCCACTTGTCAGTTGGCAATCTAAGAATGACCATTATATGCATGTGTGGACTGGAGCCGATTGGCTCTGAGCTGACCTTGCCCTTGGATTTTGACACCGGAGTGGAGCAGATGGTGGAGAAAGGGGTCGCAGGGCCGACCAAAGAAGGCAACAGATAAGAAATGGGTTGTATGACGATAGCACTAGACGACAACTCAAATAGGTAAGGCGTCCGGTCAGAGGATGGGAGAGTTGGTCCGCCAGTTGCTCTCTCGAGGGCGGCAGAAATAAAGCTCTCTCCCCATTTGGATGGTGGTCGCTATGTAGACACATCGGTAGAAGTTTGGGGGACAAAAGTTGCTGAGTGGGCAACAGCTTCTGTTCGGAGTCTTTTGTGGCGTTAGTGCTGAACCAAGAGCTCAGCGGAAATTATCAACATCGAAGGCACCACTACGAGCACCAAGGAAGGCCGCTCGGGAGGTAGCTCCCCAGTATTGGCAACAACGTCACTCCCTGCTACTCTGCTTGCTTCTTCTTCGCCAATCGGCGCTTCTAAGGTTCTGACCGGCAAGAGCCCATGACTCTCCAACTCGGTGGCTCCACGAGCTTCCAGCTCTCCATCAGTTAACTTAGTGGAGTCGTTGAGCAGAGTCCTAAACATCACTTTAGCTGCAAAAGTGAAGAAAAAATCGATTAGATCCAAAAACAAGGGAAGGAAAAGCTGCTCACCAAAAGTGCAAGGCAACCGAGCATGGACGGGACTCAGCCCAAACATGTACAAAACACCCTCTAGCAGCAACTTGTGTATGTGATATTTCAGGTTGGCTAGCTACGCTGCGGCTTGGAGGTAGATCGGCTCCCACTGATATCTTCCCAGTTCGGGAGAATTGGGTGGCTGCATTTACCAACCGGTCGGGAAGATAGCCCAGCCAGGAAGTTGGACATAAAAGTAATGGAACTTCCCGCCCTTGTTGGAGGAGGACATCTTACCAAAATACATGGCGCCGACCCGGGCTTGGAAGAGGAAGACGCTCGGTTCGGATTGTTTAGGGAAATAAAAATAATAAAAAATACAAGGATAAGAGGAACCCTATATAAACATAACAGTATTACCACTCCGTATAGTAGCCTAAAAGAGTTGGGTACTAGTTGATATAACAGAATGTGAAAGTATCTACAGACTTTGAAGAAAAAAGGATGGATTGGGAAACGGAGGTCAGCATAAAGTTGATCCTTAAAGAAAGTTAGGAAGCCATCAGGAGGGGTGTGGGGATGGTCGTAGGCGGAAGGAATGGAGATTTTATGGTCGAAGGGAATATGGTATGTGAGATTCATCAGATCAACCTCGCCGTCATTGAAGTCCGACGAGGTGGAGGTGTACTATAGACCGGGTAGAACTGCAGGAGGAGAAGGAGAGTGCGCTATACAGAGGAGAAGAAAGAAGATGAAGATCGAGAGTAAAGAAAAAGAAAGGTGGAACGTACTAGACACGAATCACCGGCGATGAGAAACAGAGAGCAAAGAAGCAGATGAAAGCGAAGACGAAGGCAACACAGTGCAAAGAAAAACGAAGGCCTTAAAAACCCTGTCGTCGGTTATTCAGAGTCGTCCGATCAAGGATTTAGAAAAATGAGACTTGATCTGGGCTGTCAAAATTCAAAAAATAGCTATCACATCGAATCTCAACAGTCGCCTGTCACATTGAACATTTGGCGTCAGGAAAGTATGACACGTGGCAGTCAATCACAGGAGGCATTAATGAGGAATGGAAATGATTAGCAGACGTATGATGAAACAGGATGCTCGACATGCTTTGCATTAATGGCAAAGGATTCGATCGATTTCCAAGAAATCAGGATGACGTCAGGAGCAATTAAAAGGCACTATGAGAATGGGAGGTCGTTCAGGAAAAAGATGAGAAAAAAGACAACAAACAGCTAAGTGTAGCCAACATTCGATCTGAGCGACTTCACCCTTATAGTTGCCCGATTGGGAAGAAAAGTGTTCCTTTAGGATATGTAAATAAGAGCAGTAATCGTTTAAGTCGAGCGGCGACCCAAACAGCAAAATACCCAGTCGGAAATGAGAGTTACAAGAAATAGTAAGTGTCCAGTCAGTCGGACTTGCAACCTCCTTCAACTAGACTTGAGGGGGAAGCTTGTGATACGGTGGTAATGATGAGCCCCCCAACAAGCGGGTAAAAGCAGGGAGGACAGGCTAACATGGAAGTCAAAGTCGAACGGTCAAAGTCGCGGAGTCGGATGGACCTGGGAACTGCTGACTAGGCAAGGTTGGCTGAGCAAGCCTCACAGCGGGCCTCACAGCGTCGGTCAGACGTGAAGAGCCAACCGGACCATCCGAACGGTTGTCCTCCGTAATTTGTAGATGAAGTTTGGAACTAAGTACTAATTTACCCGGCTCACCGTCCTAGCCAATCGGACCTAAGGGCCGATTAGACATAGTGCGCCTCTCCGACAACATGAAGGTCTGAGTGAAGAACAAGTCGGTAGCTGCATTCTATGCGGCTGAGCTAGCGATATCCCGGCCGAGTGGCACCAATCGGCCTACAACGGGACCTACACACTCTTTTGGAAGTTTATGCCTGAAAAGATAGAGAATATCTCGCCGACAAATCGTCCTTTAGAAGCTTTCAGCATGTCAAATCACATAGATTTGCACGTCTATTTAAAGAAAGGTGTTAAGAACACTTTATGGCATGTCCTTTCATAGGAAAACATGCTAATACTTTAAGATGCGTGAATAATGCAACAGGGACACTATAAAAGGGGTCTCCATCTACAAGCGAAGGTATGTGATGCTTCTTATTTGCACACACTATTTGCTACAGTTCACGACTACTACTTTCTTCTCTAAAATCGAGCTGATTTGAGCATCGAAGGGTCAACGTAGGGGACCCCTTCCCTAGCCCGGTACTAACGCTCCTTGTGTTGTAGGACAACACAGAATCTTCATCGAGTCAGCATTAGAGCCACATCTTCAACTCACCGCCTTCACTGATTTCAGGCAAGATCAAGTAGTATGTGGCAAAAGTAAGTTTTGGCAAGTGCCCTTGGTAAAACAGCACTGTGCCCATGGTAAAAGTGTGTTGCATAATCCAATTTCGTAAATAAAATATTCCACATTGTCACCAAGCATTGTCAGTCTCTTTCTAATCTCTTCTTAACATCCAACAATATGAAACTTCCATCAAATCCTTATATTACAGTAGTTGTCAAGGAAACTTAAAAGACAGCCCTCTACAGACATTGTTACACAATTACCAGTTTTTCTTAGGTTTCCAATGATTAACAATGGTGAAATGAACACTACAAACGAAGCATATTCATTTACACAATTACTGATGTTATAGTCACAAAAAATAAAGAAAGTGGCATATAAGCTTGAAATTTGTTTCAGAGTTAAATTACCCACGGAAATGATGACAAATGAAATGAAGGCGCTGACTACTCAAATCAGTACTATTGTCCAAAAGTTATGAAAGAATTGTTTTTTCTTAACCTGAAACCTAAGCCCTCTACAGACATTGTTACACAATTACTAGTTTTTCTTAGGTTTCCAATGATTAATAATGATGAAATGAATATTACAAACAAGTAGCATATTCATCTTCACAATTACTGATGTTATAGTCACAAAAAATAAAGAAAGCGGCATATAAGTCTAAAATTTGTTTCAGAATTAAATTACCCACGGAAATGATGACAAATGAAATGAAGACGCCAACTACTCCAAACAGTATTATCGTCAAAAAGTTATGAAAGAACTGTTTTTTCTTAACCTGAAACCTGAGCCAACATAGAAAGCCGTTCAGTCATCAATGTAAGCATATTCCACAATTTTCTTTCATCAAGTTAACCAAAGCTACAGATGAAAGTACTCACCCAGCATTGAAAATAATTGGTGGAAGAAGATATATAAAAAATAAATCTTCATCAAACCTAAGGATGTGAGAGCTCTTCCCTTTGCTTGCAAACAAGATTATAGTACCAATGATGCCGCCCTAAGTTACATAAAAGGAGTTTAAAATCTTTGATATAGTTCCATTTCCATTTACAAAGATAGGAGAAAGAAGCATATTAGACTAAGATATTCAATGTGGATCAACTGTCACATGTATGGAGGAATATATTATTCAGCAAGTTTTGTTCACCTTTTAGTTATTAGAATGCAATTATAAAAGGAAAGAAGGGCATTCTAAACAACAAAGGTAATGAACAAAAAACAACCTGATTTCCATAGGTGAGACAAACAACAAAATGTAGGTTTTATAGTTGTAAATTCCCAATTTATAAACAACATTAGCACCGATGTTTCAAAATAAAGTTCAAGTACAAGGAACTTCCTGACCCTACAATTTTGTGTCACTATTAGTAAATTATACACTGATGTCATTAAATTCTTCTTTTCAAATAAGGAAAATACAAATTGGGACTCACTAGATGTTGAGATTTCTTAAGAACCTAACAAGGACCATACAGATTTTTTCACAATATAATTGACTTGCATTTTTCACTATTGACAATATTTCTATTTGGGATTTGTAAACAAGAAAGGTAACTAATGCAAAGCATGAGTCCAAAAGACTATACCAGTTAACTATGGTTGCATCTTCACCGCCCTAGTGGTTGAGCCTAGTCATTTTTAGAGACATCAGCCTACAAAATCTAGAAAGATGATTCCTAATTTATCAAGTCTTCAAAATCCGTGTGAATATTGCCTACTAAGGAGGAGGCAGTCTCAGTCTTCATTTCTTGGTCGAGCCAATAGCGAGCTTTGATGATGCACTAGGTTGTTTGTTACTCTCATAGATAATATTCTCAGATCTTAATGGAAGAATGGTGTGAAATTTTCTCTATGTTCTCTTCCTTTTGTACTGAGATAAAAACACAGTATAAAATAATTTATGAAAACAACAATGCTAAAGAGTACAATAATAATCAAGCCTTATCCCACTATATGGAGTCAGCTATATAGATCCTTCTACGTCAATGGGCTCTATCCCCTACTATACCATCATTTATATTTAAATAAATCTTATCTTGTTTTATTATTGCTAGCTGAGTATTTTTTGGTCTTTCTTTTCCTCGTTTGATAAGCACATTTATCATAATTTTACATCACCTAACTAGATCATTGATTGGTCGACTATGTACATGGTCATACCATCTTAAACGTATCTCCCGGAGTTTTCCCTTAATAGGTGCAAGCTCGACTTTCTCTCTAATATTTTCCCTCAATGCTAAAGAGTACTTCTCTAAAAATTTAAGTCTTTCCTCTTTGCTCAAGGAATTCCATTAGTCATATTATCATACACCTCAATATGAATAATGAAAGAATAGATATTAAGTTGAAACTCCAAGAATATTATTACCAAGTTTCTATATAATTCCAGGATGATGCAGTTCTCATAACGTGTTATGTAAATTAAATCTCTTCTTCTGTTTTTCATGATGAAGTTCACTTTTCTATTCTTTCTCCTTGCAATGTCACATGGAGTCCACCACCAAGTGTATCGATGCACTTGGTTTATTTATATTTTGTCTCCCGACAATGTCAAGTTGTCATCTTATTTTGTCAAAATGTGTATTCCTAGGACATCCTCAGCCAAAGAACTACCGTACTTTCCTAAATTAGATCGAGCTTTTGTAGCAACCAATATGACAATCTTTTAGTCAACTACACCTCATCTACCACATTCCGAGACAAGTAGGTGTTTTTATTCCTACTCCGTTTTCTATTCCACCATCTACTATTGCCATCGGAATTCAGCCACTACAGACATCAGTAGGATATCATGCATGATCCCAAATCCTATCTCCGACCTTGACCTTATTGTTGTGAAGAGAAGTGCGTAGAAGAGCACTACCTCAGCCCTGAGGTCCTCTTTCACATTATATAGTTTTGTTGCATTGTCACACACATACTCTTCTTTTGTCTTCAGATCAATCTAGAGACAAGAAATGGTACATATGATGGTAAAATTGTACTGTAACAATATTTAGATAATCTCCCTCCAATAATGTTTGTTGTTGGATGCAAGAGTATGTTCACTGATGAAACATCTCTTGATGGTTTAGCAGATATAGGTTCAAAGCTAGATTCGTGAAGAAAAAAAAAGGGGTATTCCCAGATATCTCTGGTAGTAAGATTGCTTTAGTTAGTCTTTTCTTCATTTTGGCAACTATATCACAATGGTCATAATATCAACCGAATATCAAGAATCCTTTTTTCCATAATTATCTTAATGGGGAAGTTTGAGAAGTGCATTTTCCTCATTAATTATGCATATAGCATTATTATTACAAATGGCAATGATTCAAATAACACAAGATTTAGAGCTTATCTCCACTAGCACTTTCATACTAAAGATTTAGATGATTTTAGGTATTTTTCAAGCCGTAGAAGTTGTTTATCAAGAGGAAACCTATATACCTCACAATGAAAACATGCATTTTATACACTTGAAAAAATTGGTGTATTAGATGCTAAATCTACAGCCATTCCTATAAATACAAACATTTCTGTAAATTCAAATGTTAGACTAATATAAAGAAAAGGGGGGAGGTGGCATCACTTGATCCACGCTTATTAGCTGGTAAGTTGAATTATATTCTGATGACTAGACTTCACATCTCATTTTCTATAGGTTTAGTTAGCCAGTTTCTTGAGTCTCCAAGTAAGGTCATTTGGGACAATTCTGAGGATTCTTTGGTATCTTAAGGCCTCTAACAGCAATGCATCACGATCAAGGACACCTATAAATTACATGGGGCAGTTATATAGTTGGGTAGATTCCCCATAGATAAATGATCTATATTTAGTTGTTGTGTACTTCTGGGAATTTGATATTTAAAAAAAATCCAGAAAGAAAAATGTAGTATCTAGATCAAATGCAGAGGTGTTGCCACATGGCCCACATATGAGATTGTTTGGCTCAAATAGCTAAAAGTACGGTCTTGATTTTGGTTCTAATGAAGATACATTGCAATAATCAGGCTAGCATGCATGTTGCCTCCAACTTAGTATTCCCATGGAAACAAATTGTCATTTTATTAGAGAGAATATGAAATTTAAGCAGTTCGCCATATTCATTCAGTTAGACATAATTGCAAACTTGTCTGCAAAAAATCGGTCATATTTTCAAAATTAAAAGAAAGTTTCAGACTCCGCTTAATCAGCAAAACCTGATCAAATGACAGACTAGAAACATCAGCACCTATTTGGGATCAATATATCTCCGTTGCGCAATGTGCAAAGGATATTAACGACCAAGCCCTAGCTCGGGAATCGGAACTCACGATTACGATGGCGGTTAGAGACTCATTGATCCACCGGTTCTCTTCAAACAAGTGCCCTATGACGATGCAGAGGCAGAGCACGGAGACGAACAACGAGATGGAGACGACGAGGCTCCGACTAGCTGTGTTGTCTAGGAAGAACCTCGCCAGGAAGAAGATATCGAGGGCCATCAGGATCGAAACTTTTAGCGCATTGCGTGCCGGAAGAGGATGCGGTGGAGGGATCAAGCATTTGAGCGGAGAAGCGGAAGGGTTTGGGGTTAGGCTTTGGCGGGCGCGGTTTTGGAGTTGGGAAACGAACGGAGGGATTGCATGGCAAGCAGTGTCCGCCACGTGCTGACGTTTTCCACATAAGCAGGTGCCACGTGTTCTCAGAGGCATCACTATTCGCAACCGACAATATAGTCCGATTTATTATCTATTTAAATCTTTCGCTATAATAACTCCAAATAATTAGTGGGTGTTAATGTTACTGCATGTGATCTGAATTTAGATGATTAATAAAACAATTAAACAAAAAATTCTTAATATTTAAGTATATTTTAAATTTTATAATATTTTTTTAGATAGGAGTAAAAAGTTTGATTTTTTTTCTTAATTTCACTTTCACTATTTTAATACAAGTGAAATTATACATTTATTTATATTTGTTGTTGAGATTTATTTGATTAAGTTAAAGATTTAAAACATGAAAGAATAATAAGACATGATTTTTAATTTAGTTTAACTAATTGTTTTTGTTATAAAATAAACATTCAATATATTTTATTTTAAACATAAGGCCGTCATGTCGCCTCCGGCATCACCCCCGTAGCCTACTCCCCTTACACCAGCAAAAGCTTTGAGTCGTCATTTCTTTTGTCGTCATGCTCTCACACCGGTGCCGACACCTCTTCTTCCTCTCCATGCCGATGTTGTCGACTCCTCCTCCCCCTTTCTCCTCTCCACGCTACCTTCAGCGACACCCCAGCGCTGTCGTCTCACGCTAGGAAAAGTGCCCCACTATCGTAAATGCCGCCTTCAACGCTGCTTGCTGTCGATGCTTGTTGCCTTCTTGGCCGGATCACCCTTCTCCTCTCTTCCTCTCCCCCCGCGGTTAACACCGTCTCTACTCACCATTTTCCACGCTGATGCTACCAAGGAGCACCACCGTCGCCTCTTTCCTTCCTCCTCACGCCACTCTCACCGTTGACGCCAGCAAACCTCTCTGCCTCATTGCGGGTCAGGTCGTTGTCACGCACGCAGTCTCCCTCTCCCTTGGCACGCGGGTGTCCACAACCGTTTCTAGCGGTCGCTGCCCTCTGGACCGCTGGCAACCAAGTCTGACCTCTAGTTCCATCCTTACCGGCATTAATAGCCGCCCCTCAACTTCCTCCTCCAGGACGCCACATCATCACTTCCCATATTACCTCATCGGAGGCCATTTCCGGGCCATTCACATTGTCGCATGCTTTTGATGTTGTTCGGGTCTCCGGGCCATTGATGCGATTATGCTCTGATCTGACCTATCCTCGGCCTTTAATTTGAGCTGTCATTGTATCGACCTTGAGCCGTCGTATTGTATCCCGGTCTATGTGTCGATGTCATATCCCGGCCTGCATATCGCTATTAGGTCATGGCCTACATGTCGCCTTTCGACTCCAGGTTGCGTTCGGCATCGTGTCGTCATATCTAGCCCTTCATCCGGCTTGCATTCATCTACTCTTCTGGGTCGCGACAAACTCGACCAGCACCGCGATCGGCTCACCGATCCACCAGAGAGTGCCCCAGGGTCAGGGTACGTTCTCTATTCTTATTCTATACGCATTTCATTAATCTACTATTTGTTTTGTTCCTTATATATTCGTTTAATTTGCCTCGAGCATCGGAATACTAAGGATCGGGGCAATCCGGTCGTTGACTGTAGGTAGCATTGTCTAAATGATTTCTGACAACTTGATCAAAATAGAAGGTAATTCAACATACCCCCTTCGGGCCATAATGATTCGATCAACATTCCCGCTACATTATCTCGATAGTCCATCTGATTCAGCCTACGGACAGAATCATATGTAATTTAGTTAAATATAATAACCTTTATATATATATATATATATATATATATATATATATATATATATATATATATATATATATATATATATATATATAGTTTTCTTATGTTGTGGTGCATAAGGTGTGGTGCCGTGCGGTGCTTGCCACATCAGCCGCGTGAAAATAGAAAAAAAAAAAACGCTGAGGCAACTCAAGACGCACACTCCGCGAACCCTAGCAGAAGTCGCGTTGCTCTCCCTCTCCGAAACCTGCCGCGGTCCAGCTCCTCTCCGCGAGCCGTCTCCACCTCCTCTCTGCCAGCCACCTTCCTCTCTGCGAGACGTCTCCTCTCCGCGAACCCTAGCAGAAGCGGCACCGCTCAACCGTCTCTAGCTGCAAGCTCTCCCTCTTCGAAACCTGCCGCAAGCCGTCTCCTCTCCGTGAACCACCTCCTTCCTCTCTGCCACCTTCCTCTTCGCGAGCCACATCCTTCCTGGTCGTCGAGCCGTCTCCAGCTGCAAGTTCTCCCTCTCCGCGAACCCTAGCAGAAGCGGCGTCGACGCCTCCCTCTCCTCGAACCTTAGCAGAATCGTCTATCACCTTCGTGTTTGACTCTCCGCACACTTTCCTGTTTAAATGTTTATGTTTAATTGAGAAAGCTTCTTCCTATTTAAAGTTTCTGTTCTCTATTTGTGACAAATATGTTTCATGCCTATCCAAATGGGTGCAATCTTGATACTCAGATCACTTTTACAATTGAGATCTGTCTTAGATTCTGATAGTGTAGCAGTGTCCATAAATGAATTCAATTTGGGATAAAAATACTTAAGTTTATGGCACTAAGAACTATGATACCTGAAAGAGATGAACTCATGTAATTCTCTTTTTCATTTTTGGATTATGATATCATAGAGATTGAATAAATATAATTAGATGCAAATTATATTTATTTCTTGTTTTTTTTTTCACCTTTTATAATACATGTTTATGCGGAGAGAATGATAAGTTTGCATGTTGTTTGACCTTTTATGATAAGTTTGCATATTATGTGCCTTTTTTATATTTGTTTCTTGCTTTTTTTTATCTTTTATAATACACATCAGTTTGCATGTTGTTTGATTCAAAAAATTTTAACTTTTATATCGAATTAAACAGGTCGATGTTGTTACTGGATTTCAATACTCAAATGGTAAACCCTTTGATTTGATTTTAGCTTCCTATTTGGATTTCACAATCTATATTTTAAGATTGGAATTTATGTTTTAATGTTTATTTATTGTAATGTAGGGAAAAACATATGTGACTTTTGTTGGACGAAACCCCGGTGTTTATGATAGTTGGTAAGAAACTCATACTCAAGTTAACAAATATAGCGGTGCATTGCATAGATCATATCTCAGTAAAGAGGAAGCATTTAGAGCTTTTAATTCATACAAGGAGAAACAACATGACTTTATTTAGTTGAATGAATGTATTTGACGGTAGACTTTTTTATTTAGCTGGATGAATGTATTTGACAGTAAACTTTTTTATTTAATTGAATGAATGTATTTGATAAAGGTGAATTTATATTTATTTTTTGACATTATTTTTTTTAAGGTTCATTTGTGTCAAATCTGACCTTAAGCTGGCCTAATTATAAGTATATTGGTATAACAGAATTTAGAGTCAAAATAACTCTCTAAATCAGACCATGCAACTAGCAAGATGTTATCTCTCTTTTTCATTTCTACCCATTTTTGGGTTCTACAAAATATCGCAATTATTAAATGTTTCTCTTGAGACCCTTTGTTTTTTTTAATATAAATTCAGATATCTAACATTTTCGTCTCATAAAAATTTTTGATTGCTCATCGAGATAAATCAAAAACACAGAATGATACATCAAGTTATCAGGAAATTGAGTCGCATAGAGCACTCAAGTCGGCATGTCGAGTCGAGAGGTGACTCGGAATGACTAGACCGGCGCCATGTAGGAGATGATGAGTTCGGATCAAGTTAGGAGGTGCACTGATTCTGTGTGTGTTGGCCCTGCTAACAGAGTAGTAGTGCCCAGTTACACAGGCTGAACATGCTGCTGAGCTATGAACTCATCGACAGATTGAAACAAATCTAAATGCAGACTAAACAAAGCAATTACCAACGGAAGTCCAGCACATTTAGCCAACACCACACTATACTACAAGATTGTCCGAGTCGCAGTGGCAACATAACACTACAAGTCGTCGAGGCACATCACTGAAACTTACAAGAACACCAAGCTATTCGAAATCCTCTCTTGGGTCACTCCCTTGGTTGAGGAAGAGAGTGCAATCGGTTCCCATTTCACCAAAGGCGGATACGAGTTCTGGGAGAAGTTTAGCAAGCATGATCTTAAACCCAGTGGAGCAACTTCCGCGGCCTTCAGACACCATTTCCCGATCGAAAGCATGTCCAACCTCCGTGCCTTCTAGATATGCCTTGCTAGCGATAAGGATTTGATGCGATCTTTTAGCAAAGTGATCTTCTACAAATGCTTTGAAATGCTGCAATTCAAGTTGGGGTTTAACCTCAAGCCACAGGACTTATAGTGAATAGCTTGCATAACAGATTAACGATCACACGCCTATATAAATTCTGAATGTGTTTTCTCGACGGTGAACATCTAAATCCATATCCATATGTAGAAACATAAAAGATTATAAAAACCTAAACAACAATTCATGCTTCAAATAGAGTTTTTCCATACATGTTTAGAAAGACAAAAATAGAAAGGAAACATTAAATTAAGCAGCTATTCAGTTCAAAATTAAGCAGAAAAAAGAAGACAAGCAAACTCACAAGGGGGTCATGAGGATAATATGGAGGAAAGAAAATATCAAAGAAGAATAGTCCATCGTGATATAGAGTTCCAAGGGCTCCAACAATGACTGCTCTCAAAAGATCCATTCTTTCCTCATAAACCCTAACGAAGATAGTATCTACACAAGGATGCATAATGTCAAATATTAGAGGAAATATAATCAAAGATCAGAAACAGAATAAGCATTTCATAACCAAAGATAGTCTAGCCTTGTTAGTCTCGACTATTGGAGTTGGTTACATGGATCTTATCCCTCTGTTAAACTTTATAATATACGTGGACATCATAAAGAAGACCAGATGCGATAAAGAGATAATTAATTTCTTCAATTTATCGACGGCAAAAAATTCATTTAGGCCCAAGTATCACTTCAATATGGACCTCCAGAAACTCAAAATTCACAACTCCTGAAGCAGTAAACAAAAGAGAAGAAGGCGCATTCACGAACCAATAGCGCTCACAACCGCATTCCCAACAAGAATCAAACTTTAAGAGAAGTCCATGCTCACTCAAGGCCTTTAAGACGGAAAACAACATCAATTCATCAAATCAATTGGAAGAAAACAAGCTTCTGCCAGTGTAGCCAAACAACTTACGTACATCTTTCTTACACGAATTAAAATACAATTATGCCTAAAATCAAAACAAAATCAGCATCTCATTACAGCACAGTTCAAAATGTTGTAAGATTTGACACCGGCAAAAACCAAATTGAGGTAGCAACCTGATGTCTGGTTTGCTTGTATTCATGATCTCTAAAACTCCAAACCTTGTTCATCAATGCGAATCATCAATTAATATCCATTCTTGCCTAAAATGAATATTAGGAGACAAGTTGAGTGAATAATGTATGCAAGAATTAAGACTAGATACAAAGCATATTATATTTTTCATATAAAATATGCCACTAAGTGAAATAAATTCATATACGATATTGTTACATAATTCTTATTTAACACTAGACATATTTGTTAGATGCAAATATAGCAATAACACAAAGAAAACTAAACATGCATATCACAGAAACAAGGGGACCCATACAGACATGTACAAATTGGAAAAATCAATATTGTTAAACTATCAAAAACATATTAAACATGCACAGATTGGAAACTACAGCATCATGCATATCAAACAAGGGGATCCATATAGGGCAAGTTTTCTACTACTAAAACTAAACAATCAATCAAGCTATCACAGAAACACTTATTGCCTATAAGTTTGTAATGGGAATGTCAAAAACAAGAGTAATATATTTACCACTACCATCTCAATAGACAGTATGCAAGCATCGTAACATCCTAGTGCATGTTGTTAGAACCTGAAACACAATTTATTAATTTAACTTTCTCAATAAACCTCTATAATTTAACAAATTTTAATTTTGATAGTACCTGCTATAGATCCCAAATCCGGTTCATATGTGTCGTCAACACTGTTAGGATTATTATCTCCAGTTGATCTGCTAATTGACACATTGTCATATTTACAAAATGTAATAAAATAAATGTCTGTTTGCAAGTAAACTTATAATAGAAATGCAGAATGACACATACGCTTGTTGTAAATTTGGACAGTTACGCTTATCATGTGACATTCCTCGATGTCCGCATCCACAAATAAAGTCTGGAATTTGATGTTGATTTCTCTTTTGATGATTTTAATATCTTCCCACATTCCTTAATTCTTACAATAGAAGGATCAATAATACCAAAGGTCTCATCAATTGATTTTTTTCTTTGACTTCTATCACTGCATGTTTATTAATGGACATCTCTTGAATTTTGTTATAGATACAATCAAATTGTTCTTCCAAGAAGGTTGTCCTCTTATTACTCAAATATGCATCATCAACTAACACTGAAGCTTTATAGGATAACCTCGAGTGCCTCGACATCAAATATCTTTCTGAATCTGGATCATCAATGACATTTTGCTTCCCTAAAGCATATATTGCTCCAACTTTTGCATTTCGCATCCATCGTTTGAGTATATATGTATTAGGCAAATAAAACACTTGGTTAATACAAAAAAAAACTAACATATGTCTACATGAAATGCCATCAAACTCAAATTTTGTGCAGCTACAGGATATGTAATCTCTTTGTTTGTCATGCATGAGCACTCTTGATTTTGAGGTCGAGGAACTTTGAAATTTCATTACGTGGTAAACCGCTGAGACAACTCTTGTAAATGTCTGTTGCATATGATAACCATGACTCTCGATCATTTCACTTTGAAACTCCAGCCATTTTTTTGTGTACAGCTTAACCATTTGACTTTCCATTGATCAAGTTGTATTAACCTTGGGATGCTCATTCATATCAATATGGTCTGCAACTAACTCATTGTGTCTTTGATGTCTCAATGCTCTATTAAAACGTGTGATGAAATCCATTAATGTTCTTATTTGAGACATATTTCTTAAAAAATGCATGTGAGCCTTCAGATTTTTGACTACTTGACATTCTTGCAGAAAATACATGGCTAAAATATGCTGGCACCCATCTGTGTCGCAATTCATACATCAAAGACAACCAATCATTTTTCTTTAAGTTAGCTCCTTGATAGTCTCTTCCCATGACTTTTCAAAATCATCAGGTGTTGTAGAATTTGCAATGACGTTCTTTATGTGTGATAATGGTTTCGAAAAGTCAAAGAGTCTAATTTTTCTGGGAATTTGTTCAATATATGCCACAAACAATATCGATGCACTGTTTGAGGCAAAACCTGTGCAATAGCTTTTGTCATAGCAAGATCTTGATCAGTGATGATAATGTTTGGTGGACATTTAGGCATGACTTCTAAGAACTTTGTAAGTAACCAAACAAAAGACTCAGTTTTCTCATCACTAAGAAACCCGCAACCAAAAAGAATTGTCTGATGATGATTAACTCCTACAAATGGTGTCAAAATCAAACCATATTTGTTGGTGTTATAAGTCGTATCAAATACAATAGTATCACTAGATACACTGTATGCCCTTCTTGATACATGATCAGCCCAAAAACACCTATTAAATCTGTTATCTGAATTAGTCTCGTAGGCAAAGAAAAAAAACTAAATTCTTCTCTTGCTCAGATATAAAAAACTCAATCAATGTTTCTGCATCAATACCCTTTTGTTCATCCCTTAGATTCCTCTCAAAGTTTTTAATATCAGTTTCTGTACAACCTATCCGTTCAGGGTCTCCATACTCTATCTCTAATAAACGTATTTTTTGACAAGTTGGTGCATTGGCATCTAAAAATTATTTTGTCAATGTTTTTTTGGCTGCCGAAACACTACGATGTGAGCGTAGCAAATGCACCTTTGATGGAGTCGAGTGGATGATTATGACCTTCTATGAAGTTGCAGACAACCTAATCCGGTCCTGTTTGTTTCTTGACAAATGCAATATTTGCCTTACAACCTGTTTTAACTGTGCCGCGTGTTCTTTCCCTTGTTTGTTGATCAGGGTTTGGATGTTTATTGTGTCACATTATATCTGTATGCCCTTCTTTAAAGCATACAATTTGTTTCCACGTCACTTCATTTGTTATTTTATTTTTCCTGCTCGTGCTATTCCTTGAACTAAATCTGACTTCTCGTGCATATTGGTTATAGAATGAATATGCATCCTCTAGAGATAAGAATTCCATTCCAATTTTTGACTTTCGATCATCTGCCACTTGGGGAATGAATTCTTGATCATCAACTTTATTTTCTTTCATTTTTGGGCGCCCTCGCATTATATAGCAGAATAAATAAATAAAAGCTATTCCAATTAACATAATAAAACAAAAGTCCAATTGTTGGCTTTCGATCATCTGCCACTTGGGGAATGAATTCTTGATCATCAACTTTATTTTCTTCAATTTCTAGGCGCTCTCGCATTATATAGCAGAATAAATAAATAAAAGCTATTCCAATTAACATAATAAAAGCAAAAGTGATTCTGATATAGATACAGCATCAAGTGATAGACATAATATGGAGAAATTAGTAGATACCAATTGCTATTTTTGATGTTGGGCACACATATATCTTCTCATAACAGAACATCAGCTAAGTTAAATATGGAATTGAATGTCAAGAATACAACTATGAGTTACATGTAACACTGTTCAGGTTTCTATTACTTGAATCTCAAGTTATACATCTTGGATTATTTCTATAGGACTTTCAACTTAGCATTTTATTATTATTTCAATTTCCAGAGCAAACAGAGAATAGAGCAAAACTTCTGGAGAAGGATAGTTTAATTAAATGTATAGCTTAATTTTCATATTGATGAACACATAATAGAGCAAACAAAGTACCGACACAGAAGCTTTTACCGAAGAAGGATTTTTCAGGCGAAAACCTAGCCGTGCAGTTTGGTGTGGCGGCTGATCGTGGCGTGGACAGAGATATGTCGCGCCTAATTTTCGGCGAGATAGGCGATTCTGCTAAGGTTCGAGGAGAGGGAGGCGCCGGCGCCGCTTCTGCTAGGGTTCGCGGAGAGGGAGAGCTTGCAGCTGGAGACGGCTCAACGACCAGGAAGGAGGTGGCTCGCGAAGAGGAAGGTGGCAGAGAGGAAGGAGGTGGCTCACGGAGAGGAGACGACTTGCGGTAGGTTTCGAAGAGGGAGAGCTTGCAGCTAGAGACGGTTGAGCGGCGCCGCTTCTGCTAGGGTTCATGGAGAGGAGACGTCTCGCGGAGAGGAAGGTGGCTGACAGAGAGGAGGTGGCTCGCGGAGAGGAGGTGGAGACGACTCTCGGAGAGGAGCTGGACCACGGCAGGTTTCGGAGAGGGAGAGCAACACAGCTTCTGCTAGGGTTCGCGGAGTGTGCGTCTTGAGTTGCCTCAACGTTTTTTTTTTGTGTTTTCATGCGGTTGACGTGGCAAGCACCGCACGACACCGCACCTTATGCACCGCAGCATAAGAAAACTATATATATATATATATATATATATATATATATATATATATATATATATATATATATTTCACCAATTGTGAAGGCATTACTTGGACTAGTAGCTAGTACAATGAGAAGTAATTTTAATAATAAAAAAATGGAATAATGTTTGGATAATGAATAAAAAATGTTAAAATTCTAATAAAAAAGAGATTTCTCAAAAAATAATATCACCAATATTAAGTCTCATGTTTGTACATAATTTATTAAAGAAAGCATTTAAAATTATACAATATTAGTCACGACATATAATTAGAGAATGATTATGGTAAATGAATAATGGCGAAAATATTTTACAGCCATAGCTATTCGTACAGTTGTTAACACGATTATCAGATGGTTAGTAATATTTTTAAGATTAAAAAAATTACAACTCGGCCCGTCCATGCACCTTGGTATTATTATTACGTCACCACGTAACTTCATCCGATTTTCAAAAATTTTAAATTGACAAATTGAAATTAATTGTTCAGGTGTTAGAATTTCATTAAATATAAATCCAAAGACGCCGTTGCTAAATTATATTATGTATAAGTCAAAACTAACCAAATAAATCAAACTCATAAATAAAAACCTTAACCAGTAATTTTATTTAAATATTTTCCATTTTTTAATCAAATTATATTTAAAAGGAAATATTATATTTATTTATTCATTTATTTGTTTATATATATACACACGCGGAAGAAGGTCGGTCATGTCCGACTCCTTAAACTCCGCTAGTCCGTAGAATCGAAAACAAGCTCTTCTCCTTCGTTTGCTAATTTTATCTCTCCCTTCCTTCCTTCCTCCCTCCATCAGATTTCTAATCTTTGGTACTTTTTCTTTAGGTTGCAGCATTAAATCGAGTAGGCTCTACGATCTCTCGTCCTGTTTCATCGCCAGGAGGATTAGGGAGGAAACACCGAGCACCGATTTTGAAAGGAGATCAAAAGGGAAACAGCGGAATGCTTTTTTGTTTTCGATTTGAAACAACTCCACTTCGTTGATCTTTTGTTGAGATCTTTCTTTAGGGTTGTGAGTTCGCATTTGGACGTCCCATTTCCTGCTTCAGTTTTGTGTTTTTTAGAGGGGAAGTTGCAAGTTTTTCGGTGTAGGATAAGGGAACGTTGCGATTGTTGGGATTGGTTGTGCGATTTGGATCTGATCGGTTCCGAGAAAGTATAAGTTGATTGGGGAAGATGTCTGGATTTGTGGGGGTTGTCGTCTCTGATGCTTCGCTTCAAAGTCAGTTCACTCAGATGGAACTCCGAGACCTAAACTCTAAAGTAAGCTACTGTTGTGTTTTCGAACCATTTTTTTAAAGTTATTATCGACTCGCAGATCCTTTCGCTGACGATTTGCTTGTGTATTTCCTTAGTTCCTTTCCACAAAACGGGAGAGAGGGCATGTGACGATCAAAGAACTGCCGCCGATGATGGAAAAGTTGAAGGGCCTGAATGATATGGTTACGGAACAAACGATTGCCGAAATGTTAGCTGAATCATACCCTGATACCGGCCTCGAGATAGACTTTGAATCGTTTCTTCGGGTAGTTCTGAGTTCCAAATCCTGAAATGTTCTTGTTAGAGGCAGATTGTATCGTTAATTTGGTTAAACATTGATTGATTTGACAGGCATATTTGGATCTTCGATCCAAAGCAAGGCAAAGAATAGGCAACTTGAAGACTGCTGTGTCATTCCTGAAGGCCTCGACAACCACGAACTTGCATACCATCAATGAAGCTGAAAAGGCTTCTTATGTGGCACACATCAACAACTATCTTGGAGAAGACCCGTTCCTGAAAAAGTATCTGCCATTGAATCCAGCAACCAATGATCTGTTCAATCTTGTTTTGGATGGAGTTCTTCTATGGTAAGTTGTTGATGGTTTTTCTCATTCCTTCTTAGCCATTTCCCCCCTCTTTGCTTATAATTGTTTATTAAATTATTATAATGGTCATTAAATTATGTTTAATTACCTATACAACAACGTCAACATTTGTGGAGCTATCCTGATGTTGATTAGAGAAAAAAAGACTCACAATATTAAATGAGAAGCTTCAATATTTATGTTCATGGTTTAGTTTCCCAATTATACCTCACGAGGTTGCTAAGAAAATGACCTTAATGAAAATTTGGTAAATAATAAATTACAAAATTTCATAGGCTTAGATTGTCATTTCTTGAAAATGAAATTTGAAGAAAATGAGTGGAAAATATAGTAGTTTCCAATAATTTACTAATTTGTAGTTATTAATTTTGGTATTATTTTCGTAGAATTGTCTCTAACTAAAATTGTTATACTTAATATTAATCCAACTACCAAAGTAGTAGTTATTTATATTTTTTATAAATAATTTATATTGGTTAAAATTATCTTTGAAAGATCGATATTTTTTTTCAAAGTATTTTCTCTATTTTTATGAAACTTCTTAGATTAAAAATTTGATACGAAATATATATTGGGAGATTGTATTTCAAATCAATTTAAGTTGCAGAATTCAGAATTTTAAATTTTTATAAATATTTTATTTTTATTGTCATAAAAGGTCTTTTGTATTTTCAAAAGATTTCCTAAATTAATTATGATTTTTAAATAATATTTACTATATTATCCAATCAAAAGTAAGTTCAATTATCATGTTTTGAAATAATTTATCTATCATTTAATTATTTATGTTATCAATTAAAATTAAAACAAAAATCTATCTAGAATTTTGAATTTAAATAACTGAAATAACTAAATTGATTCTAAAATACGTTATAAATGACTGTTCAAAATTATAATTTGTATCTTTTTTAAAAAATAGTTCTTATACCTAATCTAATTTTGTAAACATAAATTGCGTAGAAAATTAGGACTATAACTCGAGACTGCATATATGATCCTTGTCATTTTAGAACTTTTTGGTTAATATAAATTAAGTACATCAAAATAATAATTTTTACTCATATGATTATATAATATTAATAAAGATTGATATGGTAATATGATAGAAACTTGTTCATTAATTTTAAGTCAATATTTTTTCTAAAATCAATTTACATACATTCTCTTTTTAACAATAATAAAAATATTTTATAATTAATTATCAAGTTCAAGTTTATTTTGAACATTATAAGGTCATGTCGTTCCTCTCTCTCTCTCCATTTTTTTTTTTTTCAAAAATGATCCAGCTTTCTCCTATTTTTAAAGCAACGATACTTTCTCATATAGCGCCATATTTTCGAATTTACTTCAGTAAATTGATCAATGTTGCTGTTCCGGGGACAATAGATGAGAGAGCAATAAATACCAAAGGAGTGCTTAACCCATGGGAACGAAATGAGAATCACACTCTTGGCCTTAACTCAGCGAAAGCTATTGGGTGCACTGTAGTCAATATTGGAACACAGGACTTGGTTGAAGGAAGAGTAAGTGCAGTATTTTCCATTCAATACAAGCATCCATTTTTTGTTGGACTTTGGCAGTTGTTTTCCTCAAGAGAAAAGTTTTCGATTAAAATTCACACTTTCCTTTTAGTAGCTATATAGTGTCAAAATTCATTTAGTTCGGTTAGAAATATGATATGAATAGGAGATCTGTCATCAAGAAATTGGATTCAGCCTCTTCGGCCATGTTCTTTGCAGTTCATGCTGTGAATCCTCTTGCGGTGTTAATTATTCTTAACATTGATGTATGGTCTGTATAGTTCAATAATTCGAACTGAAATATTTCTGTTTTCATGCAGCCACATTTGATACTTGGTTTGATATCTCAAATCATAAAGGTAAGTGGTTGATTGTGCTATTTTAATAAGCAGATAGAAATTTGTGCCTGAAAAGAAAAACTAACTGAAATTCATCTGATTTCCTGTGCCAGATACAACTTTTAGCAGACCTTAACCTTAAGAAAACACCCCAACTTATGGAGATAATGGGTGACAGTAAGGTGAAGTATAAGACTAAGTTTTTTTTTTTAAAATCTTTTTCTTATGCCCTTGTTGTTAGTGTGGTCTCTATGGAAAACTGATTCCAGTTTGCCTATTCTACTTTTGCAGGATGCAGAGGAACTACTAACTCTTGCACCAGAAAAGATGTTGCTTAAGTGGATGAATTTTCATCTCAAGAAAGCTGGCTACGGAAAAACTGTAACAAATTTTTCTTCTGATGTGAAGGTATGTGCTAGGTGCAAGGGCAAAGAAATTTCTTATCATTTTCTTTTTTTGCACATTGCAATATCACTAGAATTAAGATATTGAATCCGAAATATGCTAAACTATTTTCTCATTAAATATTCTCTTTAGGTTTGAAAACAGAATTGATTATATGTTTTGTTCAGTCATCCTTTTTCGCAGACATGATAAATTAGTTAGTTCTCAAGAGTCTTAGTACACCAGAACGGACAATTCTCTGGTCAAGATTCTACTTTGGGATAATTTATTTTCTTGAAAAACCGATTTAATTTACAGGATGGAGAGGCCTATGCTTATCTTCTTAATGCTCTTGCTCCTGAGCATTGCGACTCTTCAACCAAGAATATTGAAGATCCTAATGAGAGGGCAAAAAGAGTATTAGAACAAGCTGAGAAGCTGGATTTGAAGAAATTCTTAAGTCCAGACGACATTGTGGAAGGCTCTCCTAATTTGAACCTTGCATTTGTGGCACAGATATTTCACCACAGGTTAGAACTATTTTAATGGGCAAGGTTGCTTGATTCTGGTGGAGTTTTACCAGTTTCGAATCCTATGCAGGAATGGTCTTTCCACTGACAACAATCAGTTACCCGCACAAATTACGCCCGACGGTGATGATATCCAGGATACGAGGGAAGAAAGAGCTTTTCGACTATGGATCAACAATTTTGGGATCGCTACATTTGTTAATAATTTGTTTGAAGATGTCCGGGATGGGTAAGAACTCTTTGAACAAGAATATTCTTGTGCATTGAACTAATGTTGACATTTACAGATGGGTTCTTCTGGAGGTACTTGACAAAGTCTCTCCTGGCTCAGTTAACTGGAAGCAAGCAACAAAGCCTCCAATTAAGTTGCCTTTTAGAAAAGTTGAAAACTGCAATCAAGTTGTGGAGGTTGGGAAACAGTTGAAACTTTCGCTGGTGAATGTCGCTGGCAATGACATTGTGCAAGGCAACAAAAAGTTAATTATTGGTCAGTTGCATTTCTGCGCTGCGTTTTAAATTCACAAAGTAGGCTTGGATTTTTCTTTTTTGTTAAGAACTTTCTGTTGTTTTCTTGGCAGCTTTTCTATGGCAATTAATGAGATTCAATATGCTCCAACTTCTCAACAACTTGAGATTTCACTACCAAGGAAAAGAGATATCAGATTCAGATATTCTAAACTGGGCCAACAATAAAGTTAAGGAATCAGGGAGAAGTTCTCAAATGGAGAGTTTCAAGGTATATTTGAGATCAACATTCAATTTTGTTCTGTTTAAACATGTGCACTAATCATCATCTTTACTTTTTTAACGTTAATTTTTTTCCCCAGGACAAAAATTTGGCAACTGGGATATTTTTCCTTGAGCTTCTTAGTGCTGTGCAGCCTAGGATGGTTAGCTGGAATCTGGTTACAAAGGGGGAAAACGGTATGTTTATCATTTTACACCCAATCACTAATACTGCTAAGTTATTTAATAAATTGATGAAGTGGCAGTTTTCAACTCTAGTGGATGATGAATGATGCCCAGGTGTTTACCACATTATCATTCTGTTGAATTAAGTAAATTGTTAGTTTTTAAATTTTGGAGGTAGTTTGAGGATTTAAAAACTTTAGAGGACTTTGAAATGAAATTTCACTAAATCATCGTCTCCTTTAATCTCCTTTAACTGCAGATGAAGAAAAGAAGTCTAATGCTACGTACATGATTAGCATAGCAAGAAAACTTGGATGCTCTGTCTTTCTGTTGCCTGAGGACATCATGGAGGTAAAAGTGCATCTATAGTTTCTTTTTCTCTTAAATGACAAAATTTTCAGTCACTAGTAGAATAAATAAAATGTTATAGTCAATTTGCATTTCCTGCCAACATACATATTTCAAAGGGAGAATAACGAGTTTACCTATTATTCTTACACTTATTTTGACTTTACCCATCTACTATCAAGAAAATTATCACAATTCATCTGTTACTACGAACCTGCATTTGTATTTTGTCAGTATTAATGTGAAATAAAGTTTTAAAAGGTATATTAGGCACTATGTTGTCACGTTTTGCATAAAGCATGCGGTTTGCAAGAGCAAATACGGTCGATAGTAAATATTTACTTTTATTTTGATAGGTAAACCAAAAGATGATCCTTACGCTTACTGCAAGCATCATGTACTGGAGTCTGAAACAGGCTGGAGGAGGAAACTCCAAGCCGGCAGAATCTATTCCTGAAGTTCCAGAGCTCTAGCTGATATTGATGCTACATCTACAGTCGCAGAGGAGTTGTTGAGCAGAACACAAAGGTTCTTGCTCTTTACTGTGTTTTCTGTTTTTATTGTATTGAATTTCCTTTGCGTCAGAGAGCAAAAAGGGAAATATGTAGGATTGAAATGATTTTGTAAGATTTTGTCACATTCATTCTTTGGCAATTTATTGTTTTTCTTGAATAATGTTTACGATATTTTTTGAACTGTGATTTAATGATGCATTATATATCTTGATAATTTATTGAAAGATTATTCTATTTATGATTGCCTTTTTTTTATCATAACTGTCAATGACTAATTTATGCATCATGCCAAAAAAAAAACACAATAAGCCCATAACAGTGACAACAAAGATCTGTTGATAAACTGACACCAAAGTTTGACATAAAAAGTTAAGCAGAAAGAAGCGGGTACCTTTATGGTTCAAATTCTCAATCCCTCAACTCCATTGATTTCTCATTCAAAGAAAGAACATAAAAGAAGGTGTCAGTTGGTTTCTAACCTTGCTATGTACTTGTCATAGAACTTGGCTGCCCGCTCGAGGTCGCCTAGCTCGGTATAGCAGTCAGCTATTGCTCCATAAGCCTCGGTGATGTCTGAATTCTCTCCTGTTAGTTTGGATATCTCAATAACCTTGGAGTAATACTTAATGGCTTCCATATACTTTCCCTGCCGCTGAAGAGATGCACCTGCATGAATGAGAAAAACTAAGATGACCATGTATGGACAAATGTGATCATGTCAAGTACAAGATGATCATGCTCATGAAATTTTTGCTTCTCAATCTGTTCAATTCATGGAAATCTTACATATGTGTAACTCAATCTATATCTATCTCTCAAGTTTGACTCAATTGTAGGATCATAACTATAATTGTGGAAATGCCTTCGAAATGATATAAAAACAGATGTGAGCATAACGTCTCTTTTAGAAAATCATAGAACAGGAACAAGAAGAAAGTCAAGTCTGTAAACAGAAGGATATAACTTATTATCCAGCTGTATAGTTGAGCAAGACATCAATAGATTTAAGTTTAAATAAGACCTAGTCCCCGTGCAGCCTTTTTTTCCTCAGCATGATCTTCCAAGCTCTGAGCAAGATCGAAAGCTTCCTTGAACAGTATAAATGCTTTTTTTGGGTCTTGATTCCTCAGAAAGTGTTTTCCAGTCCTCAAAATTGTAAGAAGTTGTTGCTTCTCAGGGTCCACAATGATTTCTGTT
The DNA here is from genome assembly GCF_018446385.1 of Zingiber officinale. Taxonomy (NCBI): domain Eukaryota; kingdom Viridiplantae; phylum Streptophyta; class Magnoliopsida; order Zingiberales; family Zingiberaceae; genus Zingiber; species Zingiber officinale. The sequence continues at coordinate 22,434,646 of NC_056001.1, read as the reverse complement.
TCCTTAATCCTGCCAACTGGTGCATAGCTCAAGCCAGGGGCATAAGCCTCTATCTTTGCCTGCCGTCTCAATGCCTCATTTATCTGACGCAACTGGCTGTTCAATCGCTTCAGCTCATCTTTCCTGGTTCGTGCAAGCAAACCTACAAAATAACATTACAAAGAAACATCTACTACTCTTGGATTTTGATTTATTTTATTGACCTACTTTATCATGACAATTGACAATGTCTATAACAATGAACTAACATTTGAACTATCAATAGATGCCCTTACTGATATAAATAGTGGAGAAAGTAAGAAATGGGTATTTGTTTTATAATAGTATGAAACCTTGCCCTATTCAAAGCACCTGACACAAGTGCCCATTGACCTATTCAAGTTCAACATGGAGATTGTAAATGAACAGAACATTGGAAGCAATAGTACTGCAGGTAGCAATAGCTCTGGTCTTTTGTTTAGAGGATGTGAGAAAAACAGAAGCTGATTTCGGCTTTAGAGCATCTTGTCACTTCAATTAATAATCAAAGCATTTCTCATGGTAGATAGATGTCGACATTATGGCCTACTATAGAAACCACTTAGATGTTGCAAAAGATTTATTCTAGCAATTCCAGATTGAATAGGTGAAAGTATCATTCAGGAGATTCTGGAACCAGAGTACTTGAAACATTTCTTGAAATAATAAGAGAAGCAGAATATCTATTTGTAAATCTGTATCAATACATTAATGTTTGAATTAGAAAAAATTGGCAATGTTATATTACCGCTAACGGTAGCTCCAATTACTGCAATTGCAAATAACAGTGGCATCTTCATATAAGTTTTATCAGGCTCACATGTTTCAGCCAAAACCTCAAGAGGCAGAGTGAACATCCATATGTTTGTGAGGATCAATGTTGTTGGTAATCTCAACATTATGCCCACCTGCAGCAGTTACTTTATAAAGACCAGTTTCATTGCTAGCTAGCATACCTGATCGCTTGTGTTGATGTGCGATCATACCTGATCGCAGCATAAGACTTTCTTGAAGATAAAGTGCAATTTTGAGAGCTTCACATCAATTCTTTCTGACTTTTCTTTCTGGGCAATATATCCATTTGAATATGTGGAATGAAAGCTTGATAATGTTTGCCATGCTTGGTTAGATACACGAACATTCAATTTAAAATTGAAAATTTCCTTTTCCAAGGAATAAGATGAAGCTGAAGCTGACATAGAAAATATTTTTTTATAGAAACTATCTAGTCATAACAAACTATTTAATAAAAAAAATCAATATAAACAGAATCCAAAACTTAAATCAAAACATGATATCGATAAAAATAGAGGACATTTAGCTCCTCAAAAAAGGGCATAATGAGGTTCAAAGTTTTCATATGCACAAACCATGATTTAGTATCTATTTCGACTAGTACATTTCCAATAAATCGATAACCAAAATTTGTCATAAAGTATAAACACCATAATATGTTATCTTTTGTCTGACCACGAGGATCCCGGATCTTCAGGTAAACAATTCATGGGAAAATTGCAATTGGGATGGATGGTTTATCATGTCAAGAATATGACTTTTATGGCCAAACACAAACAGCTCAGTGACTAAAACTCAGATGATGAAAATTATTGCTTTGCCGAGATAGAATCCTTATGCGCTCTTTGCATCTGCAGTAGCACACTTTCTAGGTTGATTTCCCAACGAATTTCGACTCTTTCCTCTCCCTCTCTCTCTCTCTCTCTCTCACACACACACACACACACACACACACTCACCTTAAACCCTAAACACTTCTAAACCCACAAATACAACGAGGTCGGGCACCAGACTTACAAAGTAGCGCAGAAACAGAATCCACTAATCGGAAAGTAGTAAATACAAACATATAAGAACTCCAATTAAACGATAACATGCTCCACGTTCCAATCAAAACAAAGAAGGGGAGAGATCGAAGATACAAACTTTTTAGGCAACGCCAGCCGGAAAACTCGGCAGGCGACAAAGAAGAGCGCCAGGAAGCTTCCCTGTGGCTCGAACTTGTCAGCGGGTGGGGGAAGCATCGCACCGGAGCAGCCATTATCTTCCCTCTCCAATCTGGGCGATCGAGATCGACGCCTTACAGACAAGCCATGACTACGCTTTTCCGCCGCGATTCCAAAAACCCACCAACTTGTCGACGCAACATCCGAAGTTACCGGCCCTAGTGGATCCAGACCCGAACTTTCCTATTTCCCGATCCGTTTTCACAGTAAATCCGATACGTGACCCGATAAGACGCGATCCGAACATCGTAAGCCTGTTGTGATCCGTGAAATGACTAAAACACCAAATAGCAAATAAACGATTAGGATTGTGGATGGCAACGGAAAGATATTTTTAATTGGAATATATGATATTGTGTGGATGATAAAAGGTACCCGATCGTAGAAGGACCACCTGTGGTGTTTTGGACGGCGGCTTTTGCGAACGCAAAAATTGATAAATTAATCTACACAGAGGGCGAAAATTAAACCCCTCGCTGCCGCACCCTCTCTTTATTCTCTCTCTCTCTCTGGTTTCTGCATATTTCCCCTCCTCCGACTCGAACTCCCACCGCCATCGCTTCTACTAAACGGTCGATCGAACGCCCTCGCACGCTCTCTCCCGCGCGATTCGGTATTTAAACTTAACCTCTCCCCGCTCTCTGATCTCTCCGTCTCGCTAGGGTTTCCTCTCTCCCCACTCTCTCATGGCTCTCGATCTGTTTCACCCTTGCAGGCCCGCTCCGCGAGGATGGGAGACGAATGCCCCTCCGCCAGTGCGGCTCCGAAGACCAGGAAGAGGGCGAGGGACGACGGGGATTTCAAGAGAGTCGCGGAGATCGTTATGGTTTTGTCGGCCTTGGGACAGATGCGAGGTGGCAAGGAGCCGGCGGCGGCCGAGAAGGCGCTGGTGGCCGAGGCCAAGGAGAGGCTTGTGGCGATGTGCGAGGCCGTCAAACCGAAGGAGCTCGTCTCCACGGAGGCAGTGAGGGTCGTGGCGGAGGATCTCGGGCTGAACAGGTCTAAGGATCCTGCTTTGGGATTCCGGCCGCCCAGGATGTCCATCTCAGAGAAGTTGATGCTGACCAAGAAAAAGGTCCGTCTTCCTGCCCCATTTTGGTTCCTTCGCTTAGAGTCAAGGAATCCAATTGCCTTAACAATAGTTGCTCTTGATCTTAGTACGAGATAGCCCTAAACAGAGTGCAGTGGTGGGAGAACATGCATCTAGTGAGATCCAAGTGGTTGCATATTACGCCTTATTGTTTTCATTTAGTATTCCTGCTTACGTTGCTTTTCAGTAGGTATTTACCTTTCATGTGTCTATTGAATCCTGCAGACTCGCATAATTACGTTGTTTCAAGTTGCTGTTTACCTAGAAAATTAATATTCTATGAAATGGCTGCTATTTGCTCCAATTTTTTGTTTGCGTTGTAAACTGAAGTCCTTGTATCATTTGTCTGTCGTATTAAAAAGTTAGGTCTATGAAATATCCAGGTCATAATCTCCATTCACTCACTCTTCTTGTTGACTTGCTCTCTAGAGTAAATCCAGTGAAGAGCATACTTTAGTAGTAAATTATGCCTTTTATTTCATAATACTGCAACTTTATTAAAATGTAAAGATTGTCACTCTCGAATTGGTTGAAATGCTCTCTAGCATCTAGCACAGAGCATAGATTGGCTTAAGATTATGCTTTTTTTTTTAAAAAAAATAATCATGATACTGCAACTTTATTGAAACGTAAAGATTGTCACTCTCAAATCAGCACAATCATGTGGTTTCAACATGTTTGTTGTTTTATTGTTCTTTAAGAAGGGAATGACAATGTCAAATCTCTGATTTCTTTCCTTACCATAAGTAAATACAAAGAAATTTCTGAACATTGTAATGAGGTTTAGTTATATTTTGCTTACATATGGATAATTATGCATTGTTAATATGCTACTTGATATCCATGTTATTTTTTAGCTTGTATTGGAAAGCACAGCATTTGAAAATACCTAGCTTTCCAGTTTTCACGGCAGAATTTGTTTGAATGCAAGATATCTGATATGACATTTTCCTTAACGTGTTTAGTCACTGCAGAACTTGTCTGATAACCTATGCTTGTGGTCTAATTCTACAGATGGAAGTGTCCAAGGAAACAAATGTGCAATCATCAGTTCATTCCTCTCAACAGCTTCCTGTAAGTGTTGGTGGAAAATCTGAATCTCGTGGTACCATTGCATCTGGTGCTTCTAGGATTTCACAGGACAAGAGTCCTATGCCAACATCCTCTGGAGGCTTTCGTAATTCAACTATATCTCATGTTCCTGTGCTGTCCTGGGCTGCCCCTAATTTGAAGCAGTCACTGATTAGTGATGCGCAAGCTGGTGTCAATACCATTAAACATTCATCTAGTTCTCGTGATAAGGCTTTGCCTTCAGCACATAATGGATTAAATGCTAGACCTAGTGGACCATCTTATCTGACACAAGATCAAGGTAAAATCTTTTGACCATAGCTGTCCATATTATCTATCAATGCTGTGAAATTCTGGCTTCCTTCTCTTTGTTATGGCTTGAATACTCGATTAATGCATTATCCTTTTCTTACTTCCTTTTTGCTTAATTTCTCAAATTTATCAAGTTCCTGAAAAGTATTAAAATATTTTGGCCTTCTTTACTGAAGTTTTATGTGAACTAGTATTAGTCATAGTTGCAGTTCAATAAAGAACAGATAATTGTATGAGTCAGAGATAGCATTGTGGTACTAATATCAGTAATTGTGTTTATTTCCTAATTATTTTTTATTTTGGTACCAAGCAGTGTGGCCTGGTATACTGGTAAGACATATATGCTAAAGGCTCAATCCTTTTTTTAGCATAAATATAAAGGCTAGTTTTTTCCTTTGTGAATCCTTTTCTCTATTGTTTGGAATTTGGTTTTTCCCTACGTGTAATATTTGACATGTCCTAATATTTTCATTCATGCTTAACTTGTTTTCTATTGCAGCTGAATATCCACCTCAGAAAATCCCAACCATCTCTTCCATGCAATCACCATCTGTTGCTGCTGTGTCAAGGTTTAGCCAACCAAACAAATTGTTGGATCATACTTCAATTAGGTCAGAGGGTATTGCCGGTGCAAATGCTAGCCAATCTTCTCATCAGATGAAAAATCAGGACATAAAGTCTTCTACAGATCAAGCAGGACAAGGAGGCCTGCATATTACACATCAACCTCCTCAAGGCTTGGCATTCTTTCATACACCTTCTCTTTATACCAATCACAATGAGATTGGTAAGAGTGTGCAGAGGATATTGCAATCGAAGGTTCTGGATCATCCAAACTGGATTCCTCCGTCAAGTGACTATATGAATGCTTCTTTAAATTGCCAGATATGCAAAAATGTGATTTCAGATACAGAAAGTTTGCTTGTCTGCGATGCTTGTGAGAAAGGAAACCATTTGAAATGTCTTCAATCTTATGGCAACAAAGACATTCCTAAAGCAGAATGGCATTGCCCAAGCTGCTTGGCATCAAGTAATGGAAAGACCTTGCCACCCAAATATGGAAGGGTTACAAGAGCTCCTGTTCCAGCACCAAGAGCTGCTCCAAATACAAGCATCAATGTTGCTTCTAAGAAAACAGAAGATTTGGATCCTAACACTAGTCGACAAAAAGCACTAGCCAACAGCAATTCTTATGTGTCTCAACATTCCAATTCTTCGAATTTGGGTGGCAGCCATTATGATTTAATGGTAATTGGTGCTGAAATGGATTCGAGGACAAATGGAGTTAAGAGAGACAATGAAAAATGTGATGCAGTAGGTGATCATTTGGAGGAAACAAATGGATCTGTATGTGCTAATTCTGATGCATCTTGTGGGTATCCCAACGATATTGAAAATGATAGTTTAGCCTCATCAAATACTAAGGAAACCACTGAGCCTGTTTTGCAGACTAATACAGTGGACAAAAGTTCCTTTGAGCATTCACAGAGTTTGGTTGGTGGAAATTACCATTTTTCTAAAGCAACATTTGCACCAGATTCTGACCAAGATTTATCAAGCAATGACAGAATTTCTGGAAATCATTTGCAAGAAAGTTCTTCCACTACCACTTCTGAACCTGAAGGGCATGGTGAGAAGAAACCACCTGAATGCATAGATGCTTCCAGTGTCGAAGTAGTTAGTGAAGGTAGTTTACAAGTAACTGCTGATGAATCAAAAGGATTGATCAGTTAATCATGATGTGGTCATGTTCTCAATCCCATGGAGTATAATATCTCATTTCTTTAGTCTCTGCCGCTGTCTTTCCCAACAGAGATGTTGGAATTTGTAAGACTTCTTAATGCTCTCTTATCTTTGCAAGTATGACATATAATAGTATGTTGAAATGCATGAGTATTTATTTTTCAGCTCTATGTATAGAGCACTTCCTCTATACACTGATATGCAATTAAGTTGTCAGTTTAGAAAGAGTATCTATCGTTAATTGTACTTATTATGATTCTGATGAATTATGAAACAATTGTTGTGACATATTTATAAATTATGTGACATGCACTTTGATTAACTTGAGCAGATCAATGTTTCTATTGTTTGAAATAACTTGGTCTTTCTAGTATAGTTGACCTCACTATTTTGTATAACTGGTAGGGGGAAAAGTACATAGCTGGTATATGATGTGTCTTTATGTAGGCAAAAATAAACAGGGATCTTGACAAATATGATTGTTTTTGTGTTGCCCTAAAATAGAAAACATGAAAGGAAGCATTTGAAGGCACTAAAACTTAGTAGTGCTCACAAGAAATTCTCAAATCAAAAAGATGACAAGCTAAAGTTATAAGATATATGCCACATTTATCTATTTCTTTAAAATTATTTTGCTTTATATAGCTATGTCTTGGAAGCTTTAGGTTGTGTTTGTGTTCCTTCCTTTAAAAAATCTAAAAGGATCTTTTTCCATTTCTCAATTTTTTCCCCTTGAAAAAAGGTAAAAAAAAAATGCTCATAAACCAGTCATATTGTTGGCATATGTGTCTGTTTATTATCATCTTTTTTTCCTTGTTATTTTAGAAGTTAAGTGGTTGTACAAGACAAGCACAACTAAAACTGCTTGAACTGATAAAACAGGCAGAAAGCAATACTCTGGAATTTGTTTAGTTCTGATGCTTATTATTTAAGCCTTGATGGAAGAATGTTGAAACAGCTGGAAAAATAACAATCTCCTTCAGCTCCCTTGTTTTAAATGATTTGTCTTATAACTGTTTCAGCACTGGTACTGGGGAACTTTGACAAATAACTGCTAAGCACATCATTATATTTTAGACTAATAACTTTTATGGATAAAAAGGATTATGTGGCCATCACAATTTTTCCTTCTCATCTTTACATCATCACGTAAGAGTACCTATATTTTTTTGCCATGCTTATTGTAGTTCACTGATGAACTCTTTGATCTCTCTTTACAAGCTATTTGGAAGGCTTAGTTCATGTTTCTAACCAAATATATATTTTTTGTTCTTCTAAACAGGTACTCTCCCAAAATTGCCCAGCTGACAATGTCTCTTTTGTATACACTTCAACATTTTGTAGAATCTGCATGATGTTTCGTCTGTAATATGTACCCTTTTTGAGTTCCAACCAGCTATCATAACTTAATTATTCTGATAAAATCTCAAAAGCATTGGGAATGACTTCAGTAGTTCAGCGGTTTTTTTAGTTGGCAGGTATTTAACTTACACCGACTAATATTGAAATTACTGGTGCGACTCTACGGAAAATTTTCATCGGCCATCGAACTTCAGTGATCCTTCAGTCCTTAGCTCCTGACTTATGTAAAATGTGAAGTAGTAGTAAGGTCCATGACCATTTATTTACTTAAAATATATTTTTATAATCTAATTAGGTTCATTTCTTCATTTGTAGTTTATTGAATAATTATAGGACCGTATATGTTGACATCATATAAAGGAGTTTATTGATAAGGCGAAGGGGGAAAAAATTAAAGGACATAAAGAAGTTTATAGATCAGGGGAAGAGCTCTTGCATGAATAGGAAAAATGGCTCTCGATCCTTTTAAACAACTTAGTTTTTTCTAAAAAATATTATTAATAAAAAATATTTAATTATCTAAAAGAAATTATCTATTACATCTCTCGTTTAGTTTTTTTTTTTTTTAAACTTTCTTCCAATATTCCTAAGCCTACACAACTAATTCAGACAGTTTGAACCATCTTGGAACTTATAAGTTGTGCCCAAATCCTATTAACTAAACAAGCTTGAATTATGAATTCGACTTCGATGGATCGGCCAAATTTACACAGGAAATAAAAAAATGGCCACGAATTACTGAAACAACATAATCTAATTGTAGAACTTCCTCAATTGCAACCGATCATCTGAAAGCAAGCAACTAATTGGAATGAAGATTACTCATATTAACATACAATGAGTTACAAGTGAAACTTGTCAAACTAGTGAATAGTGTGAGGAGATTTCAGTGCTTCGTCTAAATCAGGATGCAGGCACAATATACATTTGATATAACCCGAGAGTAAGGGGTGAAACATGTAGAAGAAAGCAAAAGCATATGACTACGAGAACATCATAGTTGGTGATCACAGGCCGATCCTTTTGTGTCCCAGATCAGATCAGTTCTGCTCAAAAGAAGTGTAAGTCCAGTTTCCTTTGGAATTCTGAGAAAGCCATCAAAATCATGCTTGCTTGTTTGCTTGATTTTCACAATAGAAGCCTAACAAGCAGCGCATGACCTTTAATTAATGGCCTCCATTTGGAGACGATGGATAATGGTTCTCATTCACTACATTTACACTGGCTAATGTCAATCAAAAGGCATGGTAGTTGTTAGCATCAACCAATCTGACCTGTCAAGCCTCGGAACTTAATCTTAATAGCCATTTGTTTTGGTTTCACTGCTCCACTTGGAGCACCTGAATCCAAGCTAACTGGAACAGGTTGCTGCTTGGGAGTGTCCATTTGGTTGGCCTTTCTGTATGGTTTCTTTCTCTTGTATGTAATCGGAAACATGGGGCATTTTTCAATTCCTGATCCGGCTATATTAGCTGTGTCAAATTTAATTCCATTCGCCAAATGTTCAGAAGGGTTCTTCCAAACCACATGTTTGTCACTACAATTACCTGAGATCCATAAACTTTCTCCAGTTGCTGTTGTAGTTAGCATTTTTTCTTTGTGAATTTCTGGTTCAAGCTGGAGACCCCATTTATTTGGATCTGTAGAATTTTGCTCAGCTGATATATTTTGTTGAGTCTTAAATAAGCTCCAGTTCTTTCTTGTCAAGTTTTGCCAGTCTCCAATGCGACCGACATCTACAGCATGATTGTTCAAATTACGATCAATTCGTAATGGATGCTGTTTTCTACCTGTCTCTGGAGCCTCTTGCCTCACATAGTTTCTCATTTTTGATTTCTTTTCAAAGATCTCAGAAATCTTAGCATCAGCATATGGAAGTTCCTGTCCTTTGCCACCATGTATGACCTCTGGGCTTCTAAAAGTGCTTCCATCTCTATTTATTTGACACAAAATGGGTGACTTCTTACTAATATCAACTTCATCCTTCTTCAAAGTAAATTGTGGAGGTGAGAAATTGGGTGCACGACTATCCCATGCAGATATTTGTTCCAGTTTTACGCTTGAAGTTTCCTGCTTATGATGGTCAAATTTAGGCTTTATTTTCAGAACGCCTTTCGGCACCCTCTGCGAAGACTGCTCCAGCTTGTCTGGCAATGGTTGCATGATCTGACTTTGCACTGCGTTTGTCCGGATTGTCTTTAACTTCAGCACACCCTTTCCTTTTCTGTTAGTGTTACGAACTAAGCCATTCAAAATAATTGTTGAAGCATGACCTTCATTTACACAGTGGGACTTCTTTGACAATGGTTGATTTTCAACAATTTTATCGCACTTGCTTAATGTATCTTCATCTGGAAATGCATTTAGATCAACCAAGAGCCTAGGTTGGTTCTCCCTCCTGTTGTTCCAAATTTGAATTCTTTCTTCAACTGTGAGGTTTCGCCGACCTCTATCCCATAACTTCTTCATATCTGCAAATGCTTGGAGCATGTTCTCATGATATGATCGCATGCAATGGTAATATTCATTCTTCTGTAAGAAAACTAGGCGTTCTCTTAAATAGGTAACTCGTGGATAATAAAGTCCTCCCTTCATTCCTGTTTGGAACTTCTTGAGTGGGCTTCCAAAGAACATTTCATCGCCCCTAAGCAATTCTTTTACTGTAAGACAAAACGTCTCTTGGTCCATGTCCGGAAGAAAAGTTGCCAAAAAAAACCTTTCATCTTCATTTAAATGGTGATTCCATGTTTCCAAAGAGAGTACTTCTTTTAAATCAGGAAGATCATAAAGCTCGTATTGCATGATCTGACTTTGCACTGCGTTTGTCCGGATTGTCTTTAACTTCAGCACACCCTTTCCTTTTCTGTTAGTGTTACGAACTAAGCCATTCAAAATAATTGTTGAAGCATGACCTTCATTTACACAGTGGGACTTCTTTGACAATGGTTGATTTTCAACAATTTTATCGCACTTGCTTAATGTATCTTCATCTGGAAATGCATTTAGATCAACCAAGAGCCTAGGTTGGTTCTCCCTCCTGTTGTTCCAAATTTGAATTCTTTCTTCAACTGTGAGGTTTCGCCGACCTCTATCCCATAACTTCTTCATATCTGCAAATGCTTGGAGCATGTTCTCATGATATGATCGCATGCAATGGTAATATTCATTCTTCTGTAAGAAAACTAGGCGTTCTCTTAAATAGGTAACTCGTGGATAATAAAGTCCTCCCTTCATTCCTGTTTGGAACTTCTTGAGTGGGCTTCCAAAGAACATTTCATCGCCCCTAAGCAATTCTTTTACTGTAAGACAAAACGTCTCTTGGTCCATGTCCGGAAGAAAAGTTGCCAAAAAAAACCTTTCATCTTCATTTAAATGGTGATTCCATGTTTCCAAAGAGAGTACTTCTTTTAAATCAGGAAGATCGTAAAGCTCGTATGGAACACTGCATGTTTGAACTCCAATCATAATATGCTCACAGCCAACTTCAGCAAGTTCAGAGTCATCGGAATCAGCATCAGGAATCATCTCCAGTAGCAACTTTTCCTCCTGCAAACCCTCATTTTGTGAAAAGTTTATTGAGCTTCCTCCGTGAGGATGACCATAGCCCATTCTTGTCTATGGGGGCAGTCATAATATCAAATGATCATGCGACACAATGGCCATTGTCCCGCTGCTTTCAAGGGGACTAATGGAATATTAGTCCATCATGTGATAGACTGAAATTCCAATCCTAGCTTAAACTTAAGCAAGATACCTGAAAGTTAGCAAATTAAAATAAGGAAATTGCCTAAATAAGATAACATGCACAAAAAAGTTGCATCAGAAACATTCAGGATTCACGGATACCTTTTTGTATAAATATGCACACACAATTAATAGTTCAAAATATCATTTTATGAATATGCTAACAAAATTATATTTGTTTCTTTCTGATCCTGAATAAACACTTATATTTTTGTTGATGAGAGAAAAGTCATGTTAGATGCCCTTTTACAAGATAAAGCTATTGCAAAAGATGAGCTTTAGCTTAATAATTCAACAGGAACAAACAACAAACAAACAAGTTCTAACTAAATCAGACAACAAGCAATTTAAGAAGGTGATAGATCATCACATTAATCAGTACAATCTTGATAGTAAATCTGTTCCTGGTTGCTTATAGATGTACCGATTTGATCCACATTGGTGAACATGAAATTGAGTTCCATACATTCTAAGTTAAACAAAACTGAGAAAGTTTATGAATCATAGTCTTTGTAACTGTAACGATGTTTACATTTCTCAGCCACAAAACAAACACATCTTCTTGCATTATAGTATTGGAGACAATGACAAGAAATTAGGATTCTATTCCTTCAAAGTGTACCTAAACATTCATTGTGGATATCTAGATATATAATTATTTGAACAAAATATAGCCAGACAACAAAATACAACCAGCACAAGTTAGTTTCATATTTACATACGATTTTAGAGATTTTTTTTTTTTTTGCATCTTTTCAGGTTGCTGGAGAAACGAGTTGGGTGAAGATAAGTTATGTTCACAGGGAAGAACAAGAATTGGATACAAAAAAGGGTCATGCTTGTCACATGGAAGATCACGAATCGAGATAAATACGCCTCAAGAAAAGCTAATAACAAAATCTAATTGTAGAGAATCTGGTGACCAAAAATCTCCGATCATCGTTCTACAGGAAATCATGGACGCGAAAGCAAGCAGGAAATGAACACAAACCGGAACAAGAAGGCACGGTTGAAGTTTTCTTGCGGTAGCACGCCCGAGAATCGATTATCAGAAAGGCAAATCGATCCCGAGAATCATTGACAAAGAGGGATCAGATCGAGGATCCATACCTTGACAGGAAGATGCATGGCGAAAAGCTAGGGTTCTGAGAACGGATCGGAAGAGACGCGACGAGTCGCAGACCCACCATTGCCCTAAATCTTCGCCCCTTTCCCTTCTTTCTTTTCTCTCTCCATGTAGAGAGACCCAAAGAATACCAAAAACAGCATAATAATTCCACTGTTCACAGAAAAAAATCACATCTTTCCCTATTCTCTCTCTCTCTTCGCATCAACGAGTTTGGCACATTTCAATTGCGACAAAAAGATCGCCACGAACTTAAGCATCCTCAGAAACACACCGCCAGTTAATTATTGTCGAGAACTAATGTACCGATGCTAATTTTTCCTCCAGCTACTCGAGAAAATGGACCATCTTTGGAAATTGGGTACCTACCGAGTTCATCTGATCTAGTAAAAATGGCAATAGATGCTCAAACAATTGGGTACCCGCCAAGTTCATCAGGAACATCTCAATATTTTAAGGAAGTGCAAACCTCAAAAATTTGAATCTTCTTCTCTTTCATTGAGTTTGGTTTTATTCATCTTTCGATAGCATTTGTTAAATCTTTCTTTGTTCTTTGTTTATTTGATTTTGTGAATATCGTTGAACCAACCAACTTGCTCAAACAACTAATTAATAAAAGGCGGAATCTGATTTTTTATACTAAACAAACGCCAAAAACTTACTCAAATCCCAAACATAATGTAATTTATTAATTAGTTAATTACGCCTTCTTCTTTTGAGATTTTTTTTAAAATTAAAAGAAAAGAGAAAAATTATTATTATTATTGCAGATATAATTATAATTGTCATAATAATATTGAAAATACTTTTTAACTAATTTGAAATAATTTTGATAAATTTAAATAATTTGGTCCGTCTTTTTTTTTTTTAATGAAAAAAGTGTGTCATCCCATCGGTTAAAATAATAGAATTGTTTATCATCTCTTTATCACATGTATATTCTCAATCAGTTAGTGAGTTATATGAAGAATATAAATTTACATTATAGTAATTATAATTTTATAATTATTATCATAGTTATAACTATGATAACTTCAATTTTACAGTTATAATTTTATAGTTTCATAAAGTATTATAACGTACGTATTGCATCTAAGAAATTTTAAGTGTTATACTATGAACTTCGTATAATTAATCGATCAGTTCAGAATTTAACGAGGGCAGCCGTGCCATTTGTCTAATAGAGAATTTAAGGGCGGATAGGTCGGATTGAATTTTTTTTAATTCAATCCGAATCCGTTCCGAACTCGAATTTAACCTAAAACATTTTAATCCGAATTCAAAGCCGACTAACCCCAACTTGACCCGGAAAATCGGAAAACTCAATTCAAAACAATTTTTAAAAACTATTTTTCCTATAATTCTTTAATTTTATCTCAATATTTCATCATTATCATATTAACATTGATATTAATAAAATTTGATTTAGCCCTAAAAAATCGAATAAATTCTATATTTGGGTCAACCTGAATCCGACCCGATCCAACCTAAAAATTGTTAATCCAAAAATCTTCCAACTTGAACTCAATCGGAATCTGAAAATGCTCAATCCGAATTTAATTTTTTTAAAGATCGTTTAGGATTAAATCATCAGATAGGGTTCATTTTTTATACCTTTAGCATAGATGAATGTATTAAAAAAAAATGAAAGACCTTCATATATATTTTTTTAAATGCTACTTTGATTATTTTTTTCTCAAAATAATATATATATATATATATATATATATACACGATAATGAAACGAAGGTGCCTTTTTTATTTTTTTAAAAAAATGATAAAAAAGTTAGAGCTAACTTATTTGATAGGGTGTAAAAATGAATTCCATCTGACGATCCAATTTGAATCGATCCAAAAAAACTCAAATTCAAATTGGATATTTTTGGATTCAGGTCAAGTTTAGATCGGAGAGTTTTTGGATTGAAAATTTTTGGATTAGGATGGACCTAAATATAGGATTTATTCGATTTTTTGAAATTAAATAAAATTTTATTTTGAAAATTAAAATATTTTTATATATATTAATATTAATGTTAGTATGGTAATAATAAAATATTAGGATTAAAGTGAGGAATTATAGGAAATATAATAAAAAAATTTATTTTGAATTGGAGTTTCGAGTAGAATTCGGGTTCATATCAGTTCAAGTTGAGTTAAAAAAAAAATTAAAGAGAGGAGGGCGGAGAATTGCGTGGTCTGCTCTGTTGCGACTCCTGAGGCATCGTCGGCAAAGAGGGGCGACGCAGCGATGGCGTCCTCGTCAGCGGGAAGCGGTTTGACCTACAAGCTCCACCCGCTGGTGATCGTCAACATCTCCGACCACCACACCCGCGTCAAGGCTCAGAATCATCACGCCTATGATGGCAGCAGCGGCGGTGCTGCTGCTGCGACCCGCGTATTCGGGTGTGTCATCGGCGTCCAGAGAGGTCGAACTGTTGAGATCTTCAACAGCTTCGAGATCCTCTACGACCCCCTGACCCACTCCCTTGACCGCACCTTCCTCGAGAAGAAGCAAGAGCTCTGTAATCAAACTCCCATGCCCTATTTCCCTGACCACTTCCATTTCTGCATTCTAGATTGCTGAGGGTGTTGGTTCTCTTTGATTGCTGTCTAGGGTTTTGTTGTTTCGTGTTATTTTAACTGATTCGCGCTTGATTCTGGCGCAGATAAGAAGGTATTTCCGAACTTCTATATACTGGGTTGGTATTCGACAGGTAGCGAAGTACAAGAATCAGATCTGCAGATTCATAAATCTGTAAGCTTGACCACTCATATAGATCTCAATTGCATGTCATGATTCTATTTTGTTTTTTTTATTTAATTCTAGGAACATTACATGACTTATTTTCTCTGCCCATTCTTCTTGATCAGAAAAATGCAACTTTTATTTGCGGCCTTGCAACTTATAACAGTGATCAAAATGACCTGGATGAATGAACAGTTTAACCTTCTTTTTTTTTTTCTAAAAAAAATATCATATTTCCTAATCTCTGTGAGCACTATCTTTATTTGCAAACTATGCTATGTTTTTTTTAATTTTTTTTTTGTAAATTCTGATTGTTAGATTATGTTCATTTCCTCATGGATTCTATTTGATTTTTCCCAACTTTCAGTTATATAACCTTGATTCTATTTGATTTTCCCAACTTTCAGTCATATAGCCTCTACTACATAAGTTATATAGCGTGTTTGTAAGACTGCTAAACAATTGGCCACATCTTATTCTATGACATATTCTGTTATTTATGGTTTACAAGCATTTTGTCCATTCCTAAATGTAAATTATGAAAAAAGATTGATGTGAAACTGGGTCTATTAGGCATTTGCAGGATTCTATTGCACCTTTACATATAAATGATTTTAGAAAGCCTAATGTCTCAATAAATTTTAACGAATTTATAATCTATCTGAAATTAAAATTTTCACAACAGAATTCTTCGATACTTGAAATTGTGATAGCCTCTCTCTATTATGATTTTGTTCTTGCAAGATGCATGTTTTTCTTGTTTTAGTCTTATGTTGCTTCTGTTATATGTTACACATTTCTAATGATCTTAATGGGGATATAGTAATTGCCCTATCTTTCTAATTTTATTTCTTATGATTTTTTTTTAAGCAGTTGATGGATATCAATGAGAGTCCAGTTTATGTTCTTCTAAATCCTGTGATAAACCATTCTCAGAAGGATCTTCCAGTTACCATATATGAAAGTGGTATGTGAACTTGCTCTCAAAATTGATCTGATGTTATAAAGATGGTTATCATAGTTTCTTGTTTTTGATGCTAAATCGTCTTGTGAGTGTCCATGCTTCTTGCAATTTCAATGATCAACATGTACTCACATAGTAATTCCATTTGATTTAGCCTTGACTTTTTTTTTACAATTGAAATTACCTCCAATTTAAAGAGTTTTATAAAAAGTATGTCCATAATGAATGTATTTTATGGGAGATAGAGTTAGGAAAGTGTTGTAAACTCTATTTATGTAATATTTCTATATTAGTAATATCAAGCAAGTTAGGCAAAATAATTCCTTTCACCTTTATTCCCTTCCTAGAAGATCCCAGTTCTCCTCAATGAATCCAAAGAATTTTTAGGTTCTCCTTTCTCCACCCAAACACTCATCTTCACCAATGTATTTGATCCTGTCTGCTTGTGAATATCCTTAACTATCAATACCATTGCCATTCCATGGTGACACATTTTAATGTCTCAGAGATCCTTATAGCAGCTCACTGCAACTCCTACATCCTCACTACAACTTAAATAGCTCTATTGAAGTCATATGACCTATTTGGAAACCACATAATAAGTATAACATCAAGAAGAAGAAAACTTGGCATTTGTTTGGGAAGATCCACTATGAATACTTTTTGACTCAACAACACTTGTTGGATGTTTCAAGGATGCATGCCCTGCCCACTTCAGTCTATGATGCCAATACCATGGTCTTGTTCTCCATTCACTTTGTCTCTTCTCTCTTTGTGCTTACTCCTTTTTCCCCTCTTGGATATGCCTCCCTCTTGTTTTTCTTGAGGTTTTTGTTGATTGATTACCGTCTTCTTGAAGAATGAGTTTTAGTGTTGTTGGAGGATTTCCTTGTACGGTTTCTAGTGCTGAACTTTGTGGTTTATTGCAAGTAGAAGATCATATGTATTTGCTTCATTCCCCACGTGTTAAGCTTTAAGCCTTCTTAGAATTGCAAAGTCTTTGGCATCTGACGATATAGACTTATGGCATCTAACTCAGCAATTTGGTTTTTATTGAACGTGGTGATCTTGGACAACTTAAGTAGATCTCTCTTTGATCTAGTAGGTTCTAGAAAATTCCATTTGTGCTATGTTTGTCGTTGATGTTGTTGGTGAGTGGACGCTTTGATAGTCTTTAGCATTACTACAACAACAACAACCAAACTTTATCCCATTAGGTGGGGTCGACTATATGGATCCTTTTACGTCATTGGGTTCTATTCCCTACTATATCATCATTTATACTTAAATAAATTTTATTTATTTTATTGTTGTTAATCAAGTCTTTTTTTTATCTTTCTCTTCGTTTCACATCGCCCAACATTTATTGGTCGTCTAAACACATGTTTGTACCATCTTAAACGTGTCTCTCATAGTTTTTTCTCAATAGATGTAATTTTGACTTTCTCTCTAATGCTCTCATTTCTTATTCTATCCATTTTCGTATGCCCACAAATTCACCTTAACATTCTCATCTATGCAATTCTCACCTTCTCCTTATGTGCTCAAGTCATAGTCCAACATTCAGCATCGTATAACATAGCAAATCTAATCGTCGTTTTGTAGGTACGTTATGATTACATAAAACACCTAACGCTCTCCTCCGTTTCAACAATCCTTCTTGTATTTTATGTAAGGCATCTCTCTTAATCCCTCCATCATTTTACAAAAATGATCCTAAATACTTAAAACTCTCAGTTCGAGACAACTCGTCATCTCCTATCTTAATAATTGTTTCATTACATTTAATATTGCTAAATTTAAATTTCATATATTCTGTCTTTACTCTACTAAGCCTAAAACCTTTCATTTCCAGTATTTCCCGCTAAGATTCTAGTTTAACATTTATTTTTTTAGGTGTCTCATCTGTCAAAATAATATCATCTGCAAACAACATACATCACGATACTGTATCTTGAATGTGTCTAGTGAGTCGTCCATAATTAGTGTAAAAAGATAGGGACTTAGAGTTGATACTTGATGTAATCCTATCTTTATTGGAAATGCTTCAGTTAACCTGCTTGAAATCTTCACTTTGATCGTTACATCCTCATACATATCCTTAATTAGTTTAATATATGTTACACTAACACTCTTTTCTAGAATTCTCCATATAATTTTTCTTGGACTTTATCATAAGTTTTTTCAAAGTCAATGAATGTCATGTGTAGATTTTTTTTACTCTTTATACTTTTCAATTAATTGTCTGAGAAGATGTATACCTTCTTTTGTCGACCTTCCAAGCATAAACGAAAATTGATTTTCGATCACCGTGGTCTCCTTCCTTAATCTTGTTTTGATTACTCTTTCCCAAAGTTTCATGATATGACTCATTATTTTAATACTCTTATAGTTTGTACAATTTTGTACGTCTTTCTTGTTCTTATATAAGGGAACTAAAGTACTTATCCGCTATTGATCAGATAATTTTTTCATTTTTAATATCATGTTAAATAATTTTGTAAGTTATTCAATACCTTGTTTCTCTAGGCATTTCCATATCTCAATTGAAATATCATATAGTCCAACAATTTTTCTATTATGCATCCCATTTAAAGTTTGTTCTACTTTTGGAGTTTGAATTCTATGATAAAAATTTAAATTTCTATACTCAGATTTATTTAAATTACCTAAGTTAAGTTGGTCACCTAAACGTTCATTAAAAAGTTGATAAAAATACATTTTCCATCCCCCTTTTATTTCTCTATTATTTACTAGTTTCCCATTACATTCATCTTTAATATATTTTATTTGGATAAGATCTCTTATCTTCCTTTCTTTTAGTTTAGCTATTTTATAAATGTCTATTTCTCCTTAAATATCTAATTTTCAATATAACCGTTCAAAAATTTTATTCTTTACTTCATTCACTACTTTCTTAGCATTTTTTTTTGACTATTGTATATTTTTTTAAGTTTTCATCGTTCTTATAAATATATAATTTCTTATAAGCTATTTATTTTTTTCTTCATTTTCTCTTGTATTTTCTTATTCCATCACCAAGATTCCTTACTTGGTGATGCATGTCTCTTTAACTCACCGAGTATACTCTTAGCTACTATTTTCAACTTTGATACTATCTTATACCATATCGTATTAGAATAACCGTATATTTCACCAAATACTTGTACTCCTACGTTCTTCTTAAATATATTTTGCTTTTCATCCTTTAACTTACACTACTTAATTTTAGGAGTCATTTATTTTCCTTCTATTGATACTATGCTTGAGGTGTATATCCAACATTATAGGTAGTTAAGTTTTCTCGAGGGATGATTTTGCAATCTTTACAAATCTTTCTATCTCTCTCCCTAACTATAAGAAAGTCAATTTATGATTTATTATTCCAACGTGATTCTTCTCTTTTCTTAAAAAATGTATTAGCTACTATGAGGTCATATGTTATCGCAAAATCCAATATAGTTTTTTCTTCTTCATTTCTCGTTCTAAACCTATAACCTTATGTATCTTTTTCATATTCCTCTTTTTTTCACTTCAATATATTTATTTAAATTGTCTCCTATTAAAATCATTTCATTTGACAAAATTGTTTATAATACTTTATCTAGGTTGTCCCAAAATTTTGATTTGGTAGCTTCATCTAATCCTACTTGAGGTGCATATATGCTAATTACGTTCATAGTTTCTTTCGTCACTACTATCTTAAAAACTATAATTCTATTCAATTTTCTAATCCTTTAACGAACTGTCTACAACAATATCCACTCCATTTCTTGTTTTACTTTTTTTTCTGTGTACCATAACTTAAAACCCCAGTTATCTATCATCTTTTGTCTTCTCGCCTACCTAGTAAAGTATCTAAAATTTGAGTTCTACTTTGTCAAAGTTAATTGACACTAGGACAGTTGACAGGGCCCATTTTGTCGCATTGATGCTAGTCATGCTTTTGCTTGTATGCTAACATATGGTTCTATCTCTCAATCAAGGTAAAGTGTAGCATTAGAGCCTATCATCACACAACTCACTAGGGTGTGCTATATGCCTATATCCAGTGTTTTAAATGGCGGTCGAGGTAGTTGCCTAGGCATTGCTTAGGCAAGAGGCGGGCATCAACAACACCGCCTCAGGTTGAGGCAGTGCTTTAGGCGGTAACTCACCTTCTTCTGCCACCGTTGTGCCTGGAGTCGTCGCTACTGCCGTTTCGCCACCGCGACACATCTGGATGCATGGCTTGGGCCTGACGATGAGTTTGGATGCGTCGTGCGAGCTCGGACGTGGCGTGTGAGCCCTGTGATGCGTTCGGACGCATCGCGCAAGCCTGGACACGTCACCCGAGCTCGGCGATGGGCCTGGAGGCGTCGCCCAGACCCAGTGATAGGCCTCGACACGTTGCTCAGCCCAGTGACGTGTCCGAACTGGTCACGTAGTCCCGACGATGTATCAAACTCGTTACCCGACTGAAACAGAGTACACGAGTAAGTTTAATTAAATTACTTTACGTTAATAATTTTAATTAACTTCTAACTATGATTGGGATAATTTAAATAAGACTTAATTAAAATCTAATAAAATTATCCTATTAATTATATATATGTATATAGATTAAATATTTAATCTTTAATTGATATATTTGCTTAAAAGTAAATATTATAAAAATAATGATTATTTATAATATTATGTATAAAAAAAGTAAAAAATGTTCATCGCCAATCACCATTTACAACACTGCTATGTCATATCCGATCCTAATAGGCACAATGGTATAGTTTGTCAGTGCAATTGATCTTTAGGAAGCTTGACCGGAGGGGTGGTTGTTGATCCAATTATACTCTTGGGTTAGATTTGATGTGGTTGATAAAACCATTTATCAACCACGGGCAAAATGTTTAAGATAGATAAAATTAATGTTTTTTTCTAATTTTTGATAGTGTGTAGTTTGGTAGATAAGAAGTCTCGGAAGAGTGAACTAAGAAAGTCTACTACAAGAGGTTTTGGTAAACAAGAAGTCTTGGAGGAGTGAACTTCTACTAGTTGAAAGTTCAAGAGGTCTTGGTAGGTAAAAAGTGAACTTCTACTAGTTGAAAGTTCAAGAGGTCTTGGTAGGTAAAAAGTCTGAGGAGTTAACTCTTGGCGGGTGAAGTCCAAGGGCTCTTAGCTGATGAGAAGTTGTGATAGTGAACTCCCGACAGGTGGAACCATGGAAGTATGGTAGTCCTTGTTGAGTGAACTCATAGATAAGAAGTCTTGAAGAAGTGAACACTTGATAATAAGTCCTTGAGGTGGAACTCTTGGAAAGTTTAAGACATCGAAGACCAACAATGTGTTTGAAGAGGTGCTAGCTCAGGTAGATCATGTAGGACTCAAAAGTATAACTTTATGAATCGAGGCTTGTCAAGGAGGTTTTGAGGGGAGGAACATGATTCAACATGAAGATATGTGAGATAAGAGAATCGAGTGAAATGTATTTTGGCTTTTAGGTAGAAGTGTTCTAGTTAGGCATGTGCTTGACCATAGAACAATTGTTCTAGGTAAAAGCCGATGAATTATCTTGAGGTTTAGCATGTTCAGATGTCGATATCTCAATTGATTAATCGAGTTGATGTTATTTCGGCTTGTTTGAGAACAGAAGAGTTTCTGTTTAGCTTAAGTCAACTAAATGACATAATAGTCGATTGATATTGCCTGAGTAGAATAATTAGTTACAATGTTCTAAATTTCAAACTAGGCGACTTGCCTAGGCGCTAGGCGGGCTGCCAACCTCACTGAAAAAGTGTTACTGCGACAGAATCGTGCACGAGCGTCGATCATGAGAGGCCTCCGCCAGGGCCGAAGCATCGCGGGATGCTTCTGGCGCCACATCGCTGGACCAACACGTTCCTTTTACGGAAAAATATTTAATTAATTTAAATAATTCTCACCGAAGTGTGATATTTCGAATAGGGTTTTATAAACCCTAATTAAATTATCCCAATAAAATATATAAAAAATATATTTAAAATTAAAATAATAATAATAAAATTTATTAATTGATATTATGAAAATTCTTTTTTTATTGTTTTACATTTTATTTAAAAATTCTAAAAAAATACTAATAAATCCGATTTATATTCTAATATTTTTTAATTATTTTATTATTTTACTGTTTAATTGATATTATGATATTTTTTAATTATTTTAAATATATATTATTTAAATTTATAATTAATAAATGAATAAATAATTAATTTATATAATTATGATATATCAATTTTAATTCAAGTTATTAATATATCAATTTTCTTTAAATAAAATTATATTTAATTATTTGTTTAACAATATTAAGTTGTTTAATAATTGAGAAGAAGAAAAGGAGAATCATAATAATGATATTGAGTTTATGTCCGATGAAGAACAAGTTGAAAATTACAGAGAAGAAGTAGAATAAATGTGTGATATTTTATTAGTTGTATAATTTTGAACTCATTTTAAATTTGATGTAATTGTTTTGGAGTAATGGTATGTGATTTATTATGTAATTTATTTTAATACTATGGAATCCGCCTAGTGGTGCCTAGTCTCCACCTAGGTGGCCTAGCGCTAGGCGTTGGTATGGTGCTTGACTAGCACTTAGCTTTAGAACCTTGATTGGTAAGTTTGAATTTGAAATCGACAAGGGATGGTCATATGATTTTGTGCAGGATAAATTCATGACAGAGGATATGAGTTAACTGAAGGCAATTGTAGTCAATCAAAACTTTATCAATGGTGAAAAGGTTGGACAATTATCTAAGTGAGTTCTCACAATATATACAAGCGATTAATGACAGTCATTTAAAGATTCAATCACGAATTATTCACATTTCAAGTAGACAACTTTGACAGTCACTAGAAGAATTGGGTCGCAACCTAGAAAATCAGTCACGAATTAGTAGATTGAGTTGAAGGTTAATCTAGAGGGGTCAATTGGAAGGTAATTGAGTCATAGTCGATTGACTGCAGGATTGAGTCATCTAGTTGAGAAACAGTCATGGTAGATGGTTCTGAGATTGTGTTAGATTTGGCAATTGGCTGGAACTTTTTAGTCGACTCAATTGTTGGTCAATTTGACTCGATCTATAAACAAACACAAAATTAATTTTCATGTCCACTACACAAAATTTGACTCGATCTATTGCTGCTATACTGCTATATGAAGTGTTGCACTCAATCACTATGAAGTTTTCTTTTGTCGGTTATTTTATATATTGTAGCTCTTCCTTCGAAAAAGAGAGATCTATTTGATTTGTAGATTTATGGTCAGTTTACTTGAGAGAGCGGAAAGCAAAACTAAGAAAAAGTTTATACAGTGGAAAAGTTTTCGTCGTTTACTTCATTAAAATTTCCAAAGGGAATAGAAACGCAATCTATTAGCGGATAGTTTTGAAGCCAAAATCGATCATCTCAAAATCTGACGGAAAGCAGCGGATGCAAAAAAAAAAATGACGCATGTATCTCTTTTTATTCACAAAATTACACCATATACAAAAAAAAATGACGCATATACCCTTTTTAACTTACAAAATTACATCATGTACATAAAAAATGATGTATGTACCTTTTTTTATCTACAAAATTACATCGCATGTATTCACCTTCCTCTATCAAAGTAAATAAGCATGTAAAGAAAGGGATTTCTTCACCCTTTCTCTTCTCTTCCTCTGAGGATTCCACCATATATTCCTTTCCCTTCCTCCTCCGCACTTTGGAGTAAATAAAGCATTAATGATTGACTTTGCTATCGAGTCATAGGCCATGGAGTAGGAGTCTTTGTTATGAAAATATTTGTGTTAGCATTGCATTGTATATACTGTTTATTTTTTTACTGCTTTATTTCTTATATTTTAATTGCTAACGCATTGTTATTAAGGTCTTGCATTTGCAAGATCAAAATAAAGATTTGAATTTACAGTTGCATCTATTCACCCCCTCTTGACACAACGATCTCAGCATAATTTTGGCTCATATATGCGTGTGATTTTGAAATTCATGTGTGATTATTCAATGGCCATGCAAACTAAATTAGCAAACTTAGTTGCATACATAAGTTGTCCATTTATATTTGCTTTAGATGATTTAGATTTTCAATTCATTGCTTAAGGCATGACTAACAATTAGCTTTCTTTATTTCTTGAAACTGCTATTTGCTCTCATCTTACCAGAATTGCACATTATTGATGGAATCCCCCAGCACATATTTGTTAGATCAAGTTACACAATAGAGGTGCTATTCATTATTTTGGGTTAGCAAGCTGTATTTCGGATGTTAACTAGTCATAAGTAGCTAAATGTTTTTTTCCCTTTTCATTTAAGACTGTTGAAGCAGAGAGAATTTCAGTGGACCATGTAGCACATCTAAAACCATCTGATGGTGGATCTGCTGCAACTCAATGTAAGCCTCCATCTGGCATTTTTCATTAAAGATCGTATATCAATGTTTATTTTGAGCTTATGAACCATTTTGATAATTATCATAAAATGGACGAAACTGAAATTCTTGGACCTTCAACAGTGGCTGCTCATCTTACTGGCATTCATAGTGCCATTCAAATGCTGAATAGCAGGATCAGATGCATTCATCAGTATCTTGTTGCTATGCAAAATGGTAGGCTCACTGGTTTACATTAGATCTGTTTGCCATACATTGCTTTTTGCTATTGCAAAGTTGTTCCAAATGATTGTGCCATGTTGTCACATGTTTATATCTTTTGACTTTTAGACAAGCATATTTGAATATTTTACTGCTTTGCTCCAGAACTAATTCTAGAAATATGTACTGAATACTAAATTACATTGATGTATACACTATCATTGATTATGTATGTTGGATCGGAATCCATATGTTCTGCAGTGCCTTGATTTGTGTTATTGCCTCTCCCACCTGATTTGATTAATATATTGGATTATCATAATAATATGTTTCAATTAGATTAGTTAAATAAAAGGATAGTTGAGGTAAATTATAGAAAACTCGTGATACTAGCATAATGTGAAGCTTTGAGATGACAACACTGTGATCATTTATCTAGACATGATGCCCCCGGGGCTATGGTGCAGCGGCAGAGCATCCAATTTGTCACTTAGGCACCCACGATTGGAATCTCAGTTATGACGCATTTGCAAGAATTTTTCCTCCAAATGGAGCACGCAACCAAGGGATGCTGGATTTATGGGCTATCCGCCGGGAGTGCTTTCTGATTTATTTTGGTGGCCGGTGGAAAAATTCCGTGGGGCCGGGCTGGTCACCCCTGGGGCTAGCTGGGTTTATCATCTAGACATGATATCAAAGAAAGGGCAATGCGAGGTCCCGGAGAAGGGCTTATTTATCTAAACAGGATATCAATTTAAAAATGTAGCTTCAAATGGTTCCTCCTATATCATCATTAGCCAAGTCAGTAACCATATGATAGATTTACAGAATTGAGCAACAGTCGAATCCTAGCAAAAGCCATGGAAATATCCTCCCACATAGGAGCTTGTTCGGATTTCATCTTTTGCAGAATTACGTTTATACAACTACCTAAAGCTCTTCTCATCATTGTATTGATAACATTGAGGGGCAGGCTAGGGAGAAGATACTACTGGGAGGCATGTACGCTCTTATATTGCATTAATTTTCAATGTTGATGTCATGACCGTTGCCAATGCATCCATTATGAAATTGATTTTTTCCGTTACTGATTTCATTGTGATAACATGTTTGAATGGTGTTGTACAACTCTTTGATTGGAGAAGCCTTTATCTGATACCTATGCCTTGGTATGAATGTTTAAAGAAGACTTAGGACTATGATTTAATTTTTAAAATTCGTCAAATCTTGCCTAAGCTATATATATATATATATGCAATTCACCTAATAAATTGTATATAGGGTCAATGATATGCGATCCACCCCGTAAAGGATTGAATATATATATATATATATATATATAAGCTTTATTTCTGGATGCTTGAGGATGAATTTTGGTGCATGATAAATGAATCTGTCAAGCAAATCTCTATAAGCTCAGGTCAATCATTCTCTGAAATCTTGATTCCGGATTACTGATGCTTTTTTTTTCAGAAATCCATTTTTTCATGCAATGATTTGATAGTTGACACAAAGTGACTTAGAATTTATAGGTGGCACATGGATATCATTTCACCAAGGAGATTTTGGATTGCTATGGTGCATGTATTTGCAAAATTCTTATCTTCCTTTTTGGCATGGTTGAAAGTTTATTCGGCACAGACTGCAGTATGCTGACTTAGGGTTTCTTCTAGTGTTGCTGGAATGTTCCTGGTGTTCTAAGCTGTTTAAAACTTGTTGGAAAGAACCTGCTATTGGATTCTTCATACCTCAAGATACTCTAGGCATTGTTATGATGTTGAATGTGTTTAGGGCAATCTGAACAGTCTCTAAACTTTGAAATGGCAATGCTGAAAATCCTGATATATAAGTTAAAGTCCAGATGTATGATAAAACCAATTTTGGAATGCGTCTTGCCAATGTATTGGTCTATGGAATGTGTGGTCTGATTAGAATGAAGCTAGGTAACCAAATTTTGTTTGGATGAGGGCATGCTTATTTGCTGGTAAATTGATTATGATTGTTCAACACAGCATGTATGTTGGCTAATATAGATAGGCAATTAGTCTTTCTACTTGTCATGGTATATTGTAGCAATTTAATAGAGGCAGGGGCATTATGATTGGTTAAGCTGAGAGGATTCCCTAGGCAAAGCTAGACCACAATTCACCTATTGCTTGTAACCTATCATGGTTTCGTTAGTAAGGAATTAACTTTACCCAGTGATCTGATAGTCATTGATACATGGTCGACTTGACACAAGTATTTGTTGATTAATCATTGGTGTGTCCCTTTTATGTCGTGGCAATTTTCATAAGTGGTTATTCACCAGGAAGGAAAAACATAACGGCAATTTATCAAAGGGCGCATGTAGATTTCTAAATTTATCAAAAGACGTACGCTACTTTAGTATTTACCAAAGAGCGCACCTTTTTAAGTACATTTTCTATTTTATCCTTCTCACAAATCTGACTTTTTTCTTTTCACTGTTGTTTCTCGCTCTCTCTTTTATTTACTCTCTCCTATGCATGCAACTAATCTAATGAATATGCTCTCCATTGTTATTTTGTCATTCCTAGTGGTGGACAGAGGATTTGAAAAACCTAAATCTCTCTTTCTTTCGTTTTTTTTTTTTTTTTTTCTGTTGTTGGGCTTGGTATCTCCCCATATTAGGCCTACATTGTGTTAGGGTCGATTTGTAGCTAGGAGAGGGGGTGAATAGTTCGTCGCATTTCGTTTGCTTGTTTCAGTGTTGATGATATGTAATAGAAAGAACTCGAAATAAAACTCACAACGCTAATACATAGATTTACTTGGTATCCACCTCAAGAAGAGGTGACTAATCCAAGGATCCACACACGACGCACTCTCCACTATGAAAAATACTTCTTCTCGGTAACTATCGAAGACGGAGAAGCCTTGTACAATCTCTCAATACAACAAGAAGAAAAGAAGAAGCAAATACAAAGAATATCTTACAAGATTTTACACAAATGAAACCCTAGCTAGCTTCTTCTTCTTGTGTGAAACACCTTTTGACCTTGAAAGTGCAGCAACACTTTGCTCCAAGAAACTTCAAGAACTGTCGTAAACATGTGAGAAATGATCGCAAGGAGTAGAGAGTTGAGAGCTATCGAATCACTGCGAGTAAGAAGGCTTTTGTGTGCTTTCCTTCGCAACGGTCATATCCCAATCGATTAACCAATCGATTGGAGAGGCTTGAATTGATCGACTGATCGATTCAGAGTGTCTCTGTGCTCTGCTGGAAACTGCCTGAATCGATCGACCGATCGATTCAGGCTTTCTCGCGATCGCATGAGAAAACCAGCCCCCAATCGATCCGTGGATCGATTGGCGGTGCCCAATCGATCGGCTGATCGATTGGGTAGCATTCTGTGCTCATGATTTTGCTTCCCAATCGATCGATCGATCGATTGGGCCAGCCTTCAATCGCAGCCCACCTTCAATCGATCGACTGATCGATTGACCTTCCTTTGACTTGCTTAACTCAAGTCCAAGGTTCTCAAACCCAACATCCGGTCAACCGTGACCTGTTAGGACTTCTTCATGGCTAGCATCCGGTCAATCTTGACCTGTTGGGACTTCTTCACTTAGTGTCGGATCAACCATTTAACCCACTTGGACTTTTCTCCTCGTGCTAAGTGTCCGGTCAACCTTGATCCACTTGGACTTACCGTCTCGGGCTAAGTGTCCGGTCCTCCATGACCCACTTAGATTTTCTTCCACCATATGTCCGGTCACCCTTGACCCATCTGGATTTCCTTGTGCCAAGTATCCGATCACTTCTTTGATCTGCTTGGACTTCCCAACACCAGGTGCCCGGTCAATCTTGACCCACCTAGATTTCCACGTGCCTGGCTTTACTCACCAGGTCTTTGCATCTGCCTAGCTTCATTCATTAGAACTTTCTATCTGTCTGACTTCACTCACCAGGACTTTCCATTTGTCTGATTTCACTCACTAGGACTTTCACCTAGCTTCACTCACTAGGATTTGCACCTAGCTTCACTCACTAGGATTTTCCCACTGCCCGAATTTACTCACCAGGACTTTTACCTACCTAGCTTCACTTACTAGGTCTTTCACTTGGCTTCACTCACCAGGATTTCCCAACTGCCTAGCTTCACTTACAAGGATTTTCCAATTGCCTAGCTTCGCACACTGGGTCTTTCACCTGCTTAACCTCCAGTTAGGACTTTCCTAGTCAAGTATCCGGTCAAGCATTTGACCTACTTGACTCTCCTTCACATCTAACTGATCAGTCCTAGACCAGAGGAGAATTGTATCAACAATCTCTCCAATCGGACGATTGCTCCTGCAATCTCCATATATTGTCAAACATCGAAACCTAAACATTGAGACTCAAATTTGAGTCAACTCAAGCTTAGTCAACCTTTACCCAGGGGATATTGCACTAACACATTGAGCCTGATATGGGGAGATATCAGGCCTAACGTGGGCCTTATATGAAGAGATATTAGGCCCAACCTGGGTCTGATATCTCTTCATATCAGGCCCAACAACAGAAAAAAAAAAAAAGGAAAAAACAAAAAGAATGAGAGATTTAGGGTGCGTTTGGTTTGTCCCATTTTCATTTTCATTTTCTGAAAAACGCGCGTTTTTCGTTTTTTAGAAACTGACTTTTCCGCGTTTTTCATTTTCTTAAAAGACGCTCTCTCATTTTCTTAAAAATGAACGTGGAAAACGCAAATCAAACGCGTTTTCCATTTTCTCAGAAAATGAAAACAGAAAACAACGTGGAAAACGCACCCTTAGGTTTTTCAAAACCTTTGGTCCACTATTAGGAATGCCAAAAATAATAATGGAGAGCATATTTGGACTCCTTGCAATTTTAGAAATTCACATGACCTGAAATGACTGCAATCTGATGTCTCTAGATCGATCAATGAGTTTCGGTCTAAACCACCGATCGACCTAGAGACCTCAGATTGCAGTCATTTTAGATCCTGTGGATCTCTAAAATTGCAAGGAGTCCAAATATGCTCTCCATTATTATTTTCGGCATTCCTAGTGGTTGATCAGAGGTTTTGAAAAATATAAATCTCTTTTTTTTTTCTATTGTTAGGCCTGATATCTCTTCATATCAGGCCTAATAACAGAAAAAAAAAGAAAAAAGGAAAAAAAAAAGAAAGAGAGAGATTTAGGTTTTTCAAAATCTCTGGTCTACCATTAGGAATGCCGAAAATAACAATAGAGAGCATATTTAGACTCCTTGCAATTTTAGAAATCCACAGGACTTGAAATGGTTGCAATCTGAGATCTCTAGGTCGATCAGTGGACTTCGGGCAAAACTATCGATCGAACTTCTATGAAATTAAGAAGCATCTTATGTTATTGCATGAATGTGTGCAAATGCAATATAAAGAAATAAGACAAAATTATGTACAACAATTGCTCATCGGTTGATACTTCTCCATTTTTTTGTTGGAAAATGTATTCCCTCTGTCCCAGTTGTGGGATTGTATCCATCTTCTGTTAAAGTGCTCCAGTTCTTACTTCCCTTCCTCTTAATTTTGTGCTCTCTTCATGAATTTGGTTTCCTCTGTGTGTTTTTCTTTCTTGGTGTGACATCAATTCATTTAACCCTTTTGTACCCGTGAAGAACCTCCTGGGCATTGAATGATGAGCATTTGGATGCTCTCTTTCCTCAAACTGTAGGATAGTATTTTGCTAGTTGGTGCTATTAATTATTATAAGTGCTTTCAATTATGAATTATTCAAAAGAATTGATTACTAGATGACGTTATGCTATCTTGCAGTATCTAAGTTAGATCATATGGGGGCATGTTGTTTCTATGTGGTTTCAAGAAAGCATTGAATTGGCTTCATACCATGTACAAGTCAAATGTAGTTTTATTATATGGCTTGTGCTATGCATACCTCATGACTTATGTTCTTTGCCTCTTTTCATTGGTAAATTTCATTCCAACTTGAAGAAGCAAACATACAAGAGATTTTACTTATGAAATCATTTGTGCCTTTACTTTCTAGATGTTATATGCATTGAACTATATGAGTAGCTAATTATTGGCTGCATTCTGACATCCAGGTGATGTCCCTCTATATAACTCAATTCTCAGACAAGTCTCGAGCCTTCTGAGAAGACTGCCAACCATGGGATCAGAGAAGTTTCAGGATGATTTCTTGATGGTCGGTGGCATGGCTTTCTACCCTCCCGAATTGTTCTCTGCTCATTTTGACACTTGTTCACCTTTGGTCAAACATTTTATTTCCTGGCATCCCACTGTTTGAGTTACTGAACAACTTTGTTCTTTTGTAGGAATACAATGACACTCTTCTTGTAGCATACCTTGCTATGCTGACCAATTGTTCAAGGTATGAATGTCTTTTAGAATATTTTACATTACAATTTACAACACTAATAAAAACCTCTAGTTTTTATATCTGGGCAACATTTTTTTCCCCAACTTGTGCAGCACCTTGAATGAACTGGTCGATAAAGTCAACACCACCTACGATAGACACACCCAAAGGGGAGTAGGCCGGACTGCATTTATCTAGTTTTAAAATGATTTTTTCCTTGGCAAATGCTCAATGATTTTCATTTATTGGATGGATGTAGAGTTGGGATTTTGTTATACCTAACTTATTTATCAAGGACCAAAGAAAAAAACTCTTTTTTGTTCATTTCTGAATTACTCTAGAAGAGGGTCAAAATCTTATATTTTTCTTTCATCACTTGGTTCTCGGGTACTGACTCTCTCTCTCTCTCTCTCTCTCTCTTATTAAAATGGCAATATGATAGTAACATGATATTATATCACGCTAGCAAACAGGTTAGTACACTTATATTAATTTTTCTATAACTCTATTTAAAATTTAAAATAAAAAAATTATTTTAAATTTAGAGAATTATTTTTTATTACATACTATATCAATTATTTTTAAATTTTTATTATTTTTAATTTTTTTATTAATTTTTTTATTATATTTATGTAATGAGTAGAAGGATGATAGAAAGAAAGAGATTAAAAAAAAATATTAGTTGGTAATTATTATTTATTAAATTTAAATTTAAATAGATAAAATAAGATAATTATGAATTATTATTTATTAAATTTAAATTTAAATAGATAAAGTAATTGATGTAAAAATTTTTTAGTTATTTTATTTAAAATTCAGGATAAAAATTTTAGATAAAACAGTTGACGTGATGCTCATGTAATGTGAGGAATATAATTTCTTTTTAAAATTCAATTTAATTTTGGATTTAATTATTCTAGAACAATCTCCTTTCAGATTTTTAGAATAATTTTTTAGTGTACACGCTCTATTAGATGGTATGATATAGTATGATATCGATGCCACATCATCATTTTTATATTCAGAAAAAAAAACTTATTCAGGCTATATCCAAAAGAAAAATAATATGTTATATTAGACATTAAAAATTTAAAATGTTCTACTACATTCAATTATTCATCGAAGTTTATCAATAAAAATCTTGTTTAGTTATTTATTTTAGATAATCAACGATTTCCGAATAATGATCTATGTTCTACACGTCAGTAAAATGGATATATAACTCAGAATTGGAAAATGTTTTAACTAAAAATACTCCTAAAATTTTTTATAATAAAAATTTTATTTTAAATTGTAAAAATTAAATAAAAATGGAAATGTCTGATATTTTATAAAAATCTATATATATGTATATACTTAATTTTTTTTAAAAAACGTAAAGTTTAAAAAAACAACATAAAATAAAAAAAAAAAATAAAGTACAAAAATAAAATAAAAAAAACCTACCGTTCAAATAAAAAAAACGTAAAGTGCAAAAAAAAAAAAAAAAAATTAAAAAAATAAAATATTAAACTAGATCATATATTAAAACAATAAATAAATTTTTATTACATTATTTCGGTTGAATCAAATAATATTAGGGTATATTTTAGTCTCCATAATCTTAATGATTATATGATAATTATGGACTTTATAATAAATCTAATATAGCTCAATCCTTCAGATCCCATATTGATGGAAACTAATTTCATGTATTGTGATGTCCTTTTAATTATACAATTATTATTTACTATTAATATAAATCTTTTAATCCTCAAAACAGATCCATGAAGTTCTTTTAGTTGAAGGAAATAATAGATATTTAAGGCATGAAAATCATTCCACTTTATTAATTATATATTTTGTGGCATTTCAAGAGAGTCTTTGCATTGTAACCCTCCATAGGATAAATAATTGTGTACCAAATTGAATGCAATTTGTCTAATCGTCGAAACCATGTTAACACACTTCAAATATGTGAATTTCCATCAAGAAAATAATTTCTCTTTGGATGATAACGGCACCCATAATATCTTATCCCAAATCGTCGTCCAAATCAACTAGATATTTAAAAACATGATTAAAAAAATTGGCTTTTATCCACAAAATTGGAATTTATTTCAACAAATACTTATTTCTTTACTCACATAATTAATAATTGGCTAACTAACACATTAAAAATAATAATAAAACTCATATTAATTTTGACTGATTCAAACATTAAGCATTCGGATAAACGAACTGGCCGCTGAGGCATTACAATAGATCTGAGTTTGCGGATCACTTTAGCCACAACATATAAAACGTCTTCATCAAAGGAGAAGAACTGAAACCTTAATTTCCTCTTTCTCTTTCTCTGAGGTTTCAAAATCAGTTTCATAACATTTCTCAGCGCTTTAAGTTTATCGTCGTCATCACCTCTTCCACACTCGAGCATGCAACCAAAGGCATCATCTTGTATTTTCCTTGAGAAACATCCATAATCCTCGTTAGTTCTCCAGGTTCGATCTCTATGGTTTTTCTTTATAATTTTTGATATTTCATTTATCTTCGTTGGAGCAATGATATGTTCAAGGAAAAGTTTAAAGATAGACACATAAAATTATGATCCATCATTTCATTTTTTATGGGCCTATCGCTTTACGCGTCTATTCTTAAATTTTTTATTTGAACATATCATTTTTCTTCATTGTTGTGATGGAGATTTTTTTTAAAAAACTGTCTTTAAAATTATATGAATACTTACTTCATTAGCCGACATGAAAATATAATAAATACCTACATCCAATGAGAAATGGGGAGAAGATATAAAAAAATACTTAATTATTTATAGTAAAAGAAAATTTATTTAAATATAAATAATAATAATATAAGTGATGAGAATATTTTAATTTTAAAATTATTTTTAAATAATATTTAGTTATTTAATAAGTAAATATTGCAAATTTAAACAGACGGGATCGCACTATCCGACGAGAAGCCCGCGGTGTCTCTCGTTCCCAACGCATCCTTCCTTCCTTCCTTACTTCCTATTTTGCAGCTTCTTCCTTCTTTCTCGCCTAAATCGCTCGCACGTCTAATCGTCTCTCTGTCTATCTCTTCTCTAGAGAAATTTGTTTTTTTTTCTTCCTTCTTCCTTCCAAATTGATGCCATTTTGTTGGTTCGTATTCCTTCCTGTTCCGAACTTGGCTTCAAAATCGTAAATTTGCATGCTTTTGGAAGCTTCGTCTCGGCTGTTTGGTGGCTGCATTGGCTTGCTGGACCGTGATTGGCCCTATAGTTGGCAGCGCTAGCCGGATCGTGATTTGCCCTAAAGTTGGTAGCTTTTTGCTGCCCAGCGTTCCACCCGGAAGATTTCGAATTGAGGTGAGAAGCTGTTTGTTACCTAAAAGATGAATTTGGTGTGATAAGATTTTTATTTTTATTTCCTTTACATTACTCAGAATCGACCAAAGTTTCAGCTGAATCAGGATGAAAGCTGAATAGATAACGGTTGAGATGGAAAATGACAGCGGCATGATCGGTAGCTGGCTGCCTTCAAATCCAAGCTCGAGAACCCTATTGTCAAGCTCTTCGACTGAAGATTTTGGCTCTAGATCGTTACCAGCTTTCTTGGTAGAGAATGGAAATTTGGGGCTTTCATGGAACCCTGGAAACCAAACGGTGGGTGTGAGCTCAAAAACAGAAGGTGAGGTTGGAGCCAATTCCATTAATTGCCTCTCGCCTCAACCGAAGTTGTTTGGTGACTCTAAATCAAGCTCAATTGGAGGGCTTGCACAGAGGATGGCAACAAGAAAAGGTTTCAATGTTCCCAAGCTTGATACAGCTAACATTCCATCCACTAGCACAATTTCATCCTTGGAAATTCCTTTGCCTTATCTGACAATTCCACCGGGTCTCAGTCCTACCGCATTGTTCGAATCTCCAGCTTTATTTTCAGATATATCGGTGAGATGCTACCCCCGCCATTACCTTGTATTTATCAGTGAATTCAAGATGCATGTATAAATTCTAATGGATCTAGTTTAGAAAAAAATGTGGAGCTTTTGTTTCAATCTTATCCAACAATCACAAAGTTGTTGATGCTAAATAGTCTTTGATACTTCTTTCTTCAAACTTGTAGATATGACATAGTTTTCTTAAAAAAAGAGTTCAAGAAAATGGATTTCACCCAATTATCATACTGGCTTTTCCTATGATTAATGGCATGAAGCTATTGAACTGGTAGTGATGTCTATATCTTGTTATCATCACTATAGAGATTGATGAATGCATACTTTTATGAATTAGAAAGAGTAAATCACACCTCTTGAAATTGATACATAAGTGTCATATTTCTAGGATCAACCATCTCCAGCCACAGGCAAACTTGAATTTTTGGAGTATCTTTCTTCAAACACAATGCCTGTCTCGTGTTCAGCAGCGTTTGCAAAAAGTGAATACAACATATTTGAAGACATCTCTGAAGCACTTACTTTCAAGACTCCTTTAGAATCCGATTCACATCACTCTAGATTGCTGAGGAAGGTAATATGATGTAACTTGTTATGAATTCATACTTTTCTCTTGAATCATTCTTATATTTAGAATGCCCTATGGAAATTGGTATTCCAGGATGAGTTTGTAGCTGGATGCAGGAATAGCTAATGTATTGGATTTCATAAAGAATGAAATAGATTTTTGTGCGAACCAAGCATAGCTAGACCTTTCCTTTCTAACAAATGTCCATATTAATGTTGTTACTTTTTTCGTTACTGATTCAGCTTGATCTACCAAGCATTGAAGGGGATGTTCAGATGGAAATTCCCACAGAGGCACGAAAAGTTGAAGCTGGCAGTAAGAACTTTCAATACCCGCCGGAATTCTGCATACCATCTGGTTCTTCTATTGCAACTGATAAAAAAAATACTACAAATAATGCCATCCTACACCAGCAAATATTGGATGTTGTTGCGGTGAGTGACGAGCAAAACGGAGCATGCCCAAAAGGGGGACTCTCTGTAGCTCTTGGGACTCCAGCTGAGGATGGATATAATTGGAGAAAATATGGGCAGAAACAAGTAAAGGGTAGTGAATGCCCGAGAAGCTACTACAAATGCACACACCCGAAATGTCAGATGAAGAAGAAAGTGGAGCGGTCTCATGAAGGCAGAATCACTGAGATAATCTACAAGGGTTTCCACAACCACCTGAAGCCTAGCCTTAATCGCCGGGTTGGTGTTCCTTCTTCGAGTCTATTCAATGACCTTCAGAGTGATGGCTCAGAACAACCTGACTCACTAGCAAGTTTTGATGAAAACCCAATAAAAGGAAGCTTTCAAAGTGGTAATGGATGCCAAGATTGTTTGGGGGATGGTCTGGAGGCTACTTCAGCTGCATCTGTTGCTGCTGAATTCTGTGATGCTTCTAACACCTTGCAAGAGAATCAAGATGGCAATCATTCATCGCCTGATTCTATTGGTGTTTCTTCCACAATGTCCAATGATGAAGAAGATGATCGAGAAACCCATGGCAGCATCACCCTTGGTGGTGATGGTGATAGAGATGAGCCTGAGTCAAAATCTAGGTAACAATTGCAACTGCTTAAAGTTTGCCTTCTCTTTGTTGAGCAAGAAAAATTCTATCTTTTGGGCTAAATTCGGTAATCTATTTATTCGTGTCCATGTCCAACATTACTCAGTTGTTTTACTTTCTTTCATTCTGATTCAGGAAGCTAGATGCTTGTGTTGTTGAGATAAATGCCGCTTCAAGAACAATTCGTGAACCAAGAATTGTGATTCAGGCAATTACTGAGATTGACATTCTTGATGATGGATTTCGTTGGCGAAAATATGGTCAAAAGGTTGTAAAAGGAAACTCAAATCCAAGGTATGGCAATCTCAGACAGTTGAGACTAACATGGCTTCTTATTATTATCATCTTCACGTTGAAACTGCCAGACCTAGTTTTCTTGGTGTCTTGTCTTGAGCTTGTAAAATCTGTTCCTAAAAACATGAAGATGCAATTTTTTGGTTGCAGGAGTTACTATAAGTGTACCAACCCTGGGTGTTCGGTCCGAAAGCACATCGAGAGAGCTTCACATGATCTGAAATCAGTGATCACGACCTACGAGGGCAAACATAACCATGAAGCCCCAACGACAAGGAGAAGCAGTCATCCAAACTCTGGCCTCTCAAATGCAGCATCTAGTTCAGCTACCCAACCTCTCAGTCTTCTGCAAAAGCATGAGCCAATCCAAGACAGATTTGCAAGATTCAACACTCACACTCCTCTCACTGCATTCAACTTTCCGCCAAGAGATCAGTTAGGAACTGCTACCGGCTTTCCTTTTGCAATGGAACAGCCAAGCTTGGCCAACCTTGCTATGGCTGGATTCAATCCCATGGCAGCAGTGAAGATGCCAATTTCTCCTCCACTCCATTCATTTCGAAACCATGGGCATCCGATTGAAGCAGGATACATGATGCATAAAGTAGAGCCCAAGGAGGAACCTTTGCCAGGTCCATTACTTCCTGTGCCAAATTCTGTGTCAGTTTATCATCAGATGATGAGCAAGCCTACAACTGTTGTAGAATGCAGAAGCAAAGATGGTTATTCCTTTGGTTAAATTCAATTCAAGAATAGCAAAATAAATGTTGATTTTTGTGGTTGCTAATGATAATATGCACTGATACCAGAAATAAAACTTAATTCTTTTCTTTAGCTGATACTTACTTTTCCTCTGACCTGCTAAATTGTAACCAAACCATGATGCACCAACAGACTGCAGTTAGGTGTATACCTGTGGAAGCTTATTATTATTATTATCTTCTTCTTCTTCTTTAGTAATCTACTTATGAAACAATCCATTCATATCCCTATTTCATTAATTGATAACTAATTTCTAGCTAATCATCATTAACATGATCAAATTCCAGCCATAAACTGTCAAGTTTTGAAGCATTGGTGCACGCTTGGATGCAACAAATAATAAACATTTTATTACATACATCTTAATTATTATCATTAATTTGAATGTGATACAAATCAATCACATAATAAATGGTAATCTAGCAAAAAAAAATTAATTAAAATTTGATAAAATATATGATAATGATGAGCACTCTAATAATTCATGGTAGAAAAAACCTCATTGTAAATAATGTAGTAGTTTTAGCATGATATAGTAGTTTTTGTCTAAAATTGTTATATGCATCTAAAGTAGTCTAATTGTTGGGAATTTTTTTTAACTAATAAATTGAATAAGGACATAATGGTTATTTCACTAGTAGATCATTGTAAATTAATTTCTTAAGTGAATAAGAAATTAATATCTAAAATTATTTGAGTAATGAATGGTTGGTTTTGTATAATCGGACAAAATTATTGGCTCGCATATGAGCTAGGTTCATGGACATGAATATACGAACATTAACTCTAGTATACGTGAATATCAATCCACGTGAAACCATTAAGGAATAAAGAAACCAAAATTAATTTCTTAGATGTGACTGCGAATTAATTCTAATTTCTTTAGCCCTCACTGATTCCACGCGGATTGACATTTTCACATATTTGAGTCAGTATTCGTGTATTAAGATTCATGAACTCAGCTTATGTGCGAGTTAATACTTTTATCCAATTATACCAAACCAATCTTTCATTACTTAATAATCTTAAATATTAATTTTCATTCATCTTAGAAATTGCTTTATGACAGACTACTAGTAAAATAATCATTCTATCCCTATTCAATTTATTGATTAGGGAATTAATTTTCAAACACTAATTTTTAAACAAATATTCAAATGTGTTTCTTAAACCCTCTAAAGTTGTTATATGTCATATTTTTACAAGTTAGATTAGGATCATAACTTAAAATTGTTATATGGACCTAAAGTAGTATGCTTTTATTCAATTTAAACCAATTTAGACTATGTAACCGTGTTTAGAATTACTATATGTTCCTAAACAAGTTAAAAAAAAATAATAATAACATAATCAAAATATACTTACTTTTAAGATTTTTTGAGAGGTTTATAGGATACAAAGATGTTTTGAATGAACTTGAAACCCTAATTTTTTTTTAAAAAAATAATATTAGATGCTAGTGGGATGCTGATGGATAGATGTGCAGCATAATCTTTATATATATATATAAAAGAGAAATAAAAATGAAATAAGTGAAATTTATTAATGACAAAAATAAGAAGCAACATTATCAATTTGGTGAAATTAAAGAGTTGCAATTATATTTGATGCAACACGGGTAAACTCGATCGGGTCATCGCCCTATCATGACCCTGTATGTTGGTCGATGCCCTTCATAGCAATAGGATTCTAACGAGCCCCGACTTCCTTTATTTGTGAGGTTATAATGGCCCCAAGATGGTGAGGAACCTTAGTTGAACGAACTCTTATTGACCTCAACCTTTGATAGACCTTGACATAGTGGGGCTACTTACCGGGAAAGCGATGTCAAGCTAACGACCAAACAACACTAGGAGTACATACCAACGCTTGTCACTCCAGCGCGATGGCCCGGTTGTGCGGATGACCAGCAGACGACGCCTCGCTCGTGCGGTCGTCCACGCGACCCACCTAGGGCTCTCATGGCAACCTGCGTGAACCTTCCATCTCCATGGCTATATAAGGTTCCACGAAAGTAAGTGAAGACATAGTTTTTTTTTTCTCTCACACAAAGGAAACTTTCTGTGTCTTCTTCAAATTCTTTTGCTCTCTCGCACACGTACATGAGTCTCACAACTCAGACCATCGTTGACTTGACCGTCGGAGGAGTCACACCGGCAACATCAGCCCCCAACTGTCAAGCTTTGATTCACAGGGCACTAAGAGAGGATCCATAGGAGAACCAACCTCAATCGCAATATCAGAGGAAGAGGAAGAAGAGGAATTCCAGGTGGATGAAGGTGGGCACCATCAATATTAAAACGCCCTTTAATGGATTCAGCAAAATATATGTCGAAATGCCTCAGGAACAATGATGTAGCGGCAGAGCGAGCTACAAGAAAATTGGGATTTCACAACACTTAAAAGATAACGTTTTTTTTTTAAAAAAAGTGTTATCTTTTTCCTTTTTACAACGCTTTTAGTGAAAAACGTTGTCTATAATTTATATTTCTTATTAAAAATAACCCTTTTTCACCTAACCGTTGTCTATTGATGTTTTTTTGGATAAAAAACAACACTTTTCAAAAAAGCGTTGTCTATGCTCATTTTTAAATATATGCAATGGAGATTTTTTAACAAGTCTGTGAACTATCTCTTTTACTAAAACCAACCCTTCGCGAAAACTCCATGAAACCTAGCCTCCAAAACTCATCTCCGCCAACTCCACTTAGCATTGACTTTTCGTCTCTTTATTTACTCCACTACGTTCTCTCCGAAGTTTTAAAACGAACGTGAAAGCCACGAGCGCTATTCGGCCCCTCTAGCACATCTCGATCCTACAATTGCTATCCAAGTGACAAGAATATCGAGATCCAACCAATCCATAGAATATCAAGAATATAGCTCAGTTCTTTTGTCCTTGATATCTAGATTGATCTACGAGGCATAAACCGTGTCATCCTCTAACCAATCTATATATTTCTTGATTTCTAAGTAGACTCACTTAACTAAATAAGCTTAATTTCTCATATTAACTTATTTGAGCATAACCATGCATTTTAGCATTTCTACTCAATTAAGAGGCCCACGAATATCTTTTTTATTATATGGAAGGGATAAATCTTATCCACATAACTTACATCCCTTTGTGTAGCTTATTATATATCCAGTAAATGACTTTAAAGTCCACCTTATTATAGGTGATGTTTATTGATACCAAAGTACACAACTCCTTATGTAAGAAACTATAGTGACTTCAGATCTAAGGACTATTTATACTAATAGTTACTATGATAACGTTTATGACACTCATACAAAGATCCATGAAACTTATCATGACAGGTCAATTCAGTATAGATTCTCTAATATATACCCACATGCCAACTTGATCTCTTATATCCATGACTTGTGAGAATAATTCATCAATTGATCTACATGCTAGTCTTAACAAATTAATATTACCTTTATATATTAATACTTGACTATGAATAATTAAGAATAGTATTATCTATATATGTCGATAGTCTCTCACAATCAGTTTAAAATTAATATGTTGTAGACATTATTATATTTATTCAACTAGCACAAACATGGAGTAAATATAATAACCAAAATATTACCTTTTATTGATAAATATGATACAATATGTCCTAAGTCAATCAACTCATGATTAACTTTTAGGGCTTACACTAACACTTATTACCTCATTTACTTTAATAGATTATGGACTTCTATCCAGACTCTGGGTACTTGACCCAGCCTCCGTTATAGACTTTCCAAAGAAATTGGGTGATATAATAGCTCAAGTAGTCAAAGAAGAGGAAACATTTGTGATATGTACTTTCAAAAGTTCCCCACCAGAATGACTAAATCTGAAGATAGAACCAGTCAAACATTTGATCAAGATAGATGTTCATGACATAACTGGTCTTTAGGTAGAACTTGAAGAATATCCTTCTGATCCTGATCTGGAATGGACAGCACATTCAGCACCTACAGATCAACTTAAACACAGTCGAGCTTCTATTCAAGGAAACAATCGTTTCTAGGATCAGTAGGAAGATCTAGACGCTTATTTCCTAGTTGGTGAAATTTGTACCAAAAAGATTTACTTACCAAAAGACATGGGAATCGGAATATTTTCGGTTACTTTCTCTACTCAACATATGACCCTTTTTTAGCATTACCAAAAGAAATTAGAACTTTGGGCAAACAACAAATTGGCCAACTTAGCAAGAACAACAAGGGCTTATAGATGTGAGCTAAACACATCAACTCAAGCCACTAGCTATAGGGCTCCGTGTTTAGATTCTGTAGTTGAATAAAATCTAGGAAACATGATGGAGTAATGACGCATATGACATTAGCACTATGTCAGCCATGATGTCAGCCTCATAAAAATCATAAGTAATAACGCCAAGAAGCAAAATCGTAAGCAATGACATCATAAAAAATGAGGCTCCCTCTTTATCAAGATGACAACTCATCTCTCTTTCTCCACCATATTGTGCCCCCTTTTCTCTTTCCATGGAACTAACAGCTCATCTTTTCTTTCCTTCTCTATGGAGCAACCTTCTAGCCTCTACCTGTTGGTGCAGGAAGCATCCGATGATTGAACCTATGTTTTGATTATGTCAAAGGGTTCAAGTTAAGTTGTTTTGCTATTTAATGTGCTTGAATGAGATTTGCAGGAAAGTCCTAAGTGTTCTTAAGCAAAAGCCATAGTTGCGGTTAGGCAGGTGAAAAATCCTAGGGGATGGTAACCCTAGGTCCTAGGGGGTGGTAACCCTAGGTGGAGGAAAACCCTAAGGGGCAGCAACCTTAGGTCCTAGCGGGTGGTAACCCTAGGTGGTGGGTGGTGGAAATCCTAAGGGGGGTAACCTTAGGTCCTAGGGAGAGATAACCCTAGGTGGCGAAAAATCCCAAGGGTGGTAACCCTAGGTCCCAGGGGGTGGTAACCCTAGGCGAAAAGTCCAGTCGGTCTGGAGGACCGGACTGACATCAGGTATGCTCTCCTGAGTGGAGTAGGTGAGGACACGTTCCCCAGAAGAGGGAACAGTAGGCGTCGATTCAACCTAGGGTTTCCGGTGGGAAATCTGAAGTCAGAACCGGACAGTCCGGAGACTGTCAAAACATTTCTGTGTATATAATGTGCTAATTTTGTCTTGTAGGATATATAGTTATTTTGTGGATTAACCCATCTTGCAGGGACGAACAGTACCCGATGCACCCTCATGGAGCTTGAAGGCGCCTTAGGTGCAAGGCAGAAGAAGCGCGTGCAGCGAAGTTGGAGGCGCCCTCATGGAAGCTTGAGGCGCCTTGGACGACATTGAAGGCACCCTCAAGTGGATCATCGACGACTTCTTAAGCGCTCATCCGCGCGGCTGACTCGACGCTTGGAGGCGCCCTCAAGGGGATTGAGGGTGCCCTCAGCAGGCTTTATAAAGGGTATTCGACCAGTAGCTTGAATCAACAATTCCCAAGCGATCCTTCTTCCGCGTGCTGCTCAAGAGACGTTCCAGAAGTGCTGTAACAAGTCACCGACAACTCGGAGCTTCAGTTTTACGTTCTATTGTTGTCGGTATAATTTTTAGTTCACTTAATTGTAATATTCAATTATACTCTTTTGCGATATTATAGTTGTTGCCCATAGTAAACGATCAACGATCGTGGGCCTTGGAGTAGAAGTCGCCCAAGGTTTCGAACCAAGTAACTACTTAGGTCTTTCTATGTGTTTTGCTTATTTCCGCTACATTACTAGCTCGCCAAATTTCTGAATATGAAACAAGTGAAAGCCACGAGTACTATTCACCCCCTCCCCCCTCTAACGCTTTCGATCCAACACTGCCTTCATCTCCTCTTTCTATAAATACTTGCCTCATGCCTCTAGCATGAAGCAACAAGCCTGTGTGCTAGTGTGTGTTAGTGCAAGTAGTGTGTGCTAATGTGAATTAGTACAAGTGTGATTTCAATTTCTTGTGAGTACTGTGAGTATCTCCTATAATAACCTTGTAATTTCCTTATGTATGTTTGTACCTT
Organism: Zingiber officinale; assembly: GCF_018446385.1. Lineage (NCBI taxonomy): Eukaryota > Viridiplantae > Streptophyta > Magnoliopsida > Zingiberales > Zingiberaceae > Zingiber > Zingiber officinale. Next base: position 22,390,871 of record NC_056001.1, on the reverse strand, counting down.
GTTTATATAATTTCCTTATGTAAATCTATAACTAGCGAAGTTAACTTATATGCTTTCAATTTCCTATTTTCCTATAAAATTTCTATGGCGGCTTAATTAAAATGCTTTGTTTTCACGTCTCATTATCTTCAAAAATTAGGATATGTCTTGTGGTTTAAGCTTGTAAAACCTGTGCTAGCTAAGTTAGGTAGCAAGAGCTACTAAAAGCATATTATAAGACCTGCAAAAGTCGGGGTGAAGCTTGAACAATAAAACATAACTAATAAGAAACAATGAGAAAAATATCCTTCTAAAATGGCTAGATTTAGCAATCACCGTTTGAGATTACTGTTCACAATTACTGTTACTTTTTTACTATTCATAATTCTTTAAATTATCTGAAAAACATAACTTTCATAATTACTATTCACAAATCTTAAAAATCTCTGAAAAACATAACTTTCATAATTACTATTCACAAATCTTAAAAATCTCTGAAAAACATAACTTCAACATGAAACATGTGTGTGTGTGTATGATGCCGCACACTCCATGCCTAGGGGTGTAAATAAATCAAGCGGTTCATGAGCTATTTAAAGCTCGATTCGATAAAAGCTCGTTTGAGCTCGTTTAATGAGACTCGTTAAGATAAACAAATCAAGCTCAAGCTTTATAATATTCGGCTCGTTAGCTCATGAACATGTTCATTAAGCTCATAAATCAACTTTTAAATAAAAAAATAATAGTTTTGATATTAAATTTATAGATTTTACACTCATGAAATATATAGACAAATATATTAAATTTATTTATTAGAATAAAATTATAAATTTTAATAAGAATAATTTTCTCTAAATATATAATTTACTTTTCAATGAATATTAAATTTATAATCTATATTTATTAAGTTTGTTTATGCTCGATAAAAACTTGAATAAGCTCGTGAGCCATGAATATATTCGTTAAATAAAACTCGAGCTCGGCTCGATTATAAACGAGCCAAACTCAAATATTCAAGAGTTTGTCCACCTAGTGTAAGTGATTTTTTTAATTGTTTATTTTTTAAAACTCTCGGTTATCCCAATCAAATTTTATCTTTAGGGTTTAGGGGTTGGGTTATAATATTAAACACAAAAAAATTTTAAAATTGAAAAAAAAATATATGTGGGCACGGGTGTGCGACGTAAGGTGGGCAATATATCAAAACTATGTGAGTGTGTTATGTCATACACTTTATGGTGCACACCTGAGCACCTAATGTAAATTTTTAATTTTTAATTTTGATTTTTTTAGCTTAAATATTATATCTTGAACCCTAATCTCTAAAAAAAATACACTAGGTACTCACGACGTGTGTGCCATAAAATTTGAGGATAATAAAATCCCCCCACAGACACAGGAGTGATACACTCCTCGACTCGCATTCATGCCGCATTTCCGCGACTGAGATGACTTGAGGTGCCTAGAATCATTGGGGACACCTCGAGTCATCTCAATTGTGGAAATGCAACACGAAAACAAGTCGGGGAGCATTATATATATATATATATATATATATATATATATATAGAGAGAGAGAGAGAGAGAGAGAGAGAGAGATTGAGTTATAGTATTAAGAAAAAAAATCAAAATGAACAAAATTTAGGTGCTCACGAGTAAGGGTAGAGCTGTCAAAAGGGTCAATCCGTGGTGAAATGGGTCGGTCTATGATGGGCCAGCCATTTGGCGGGATGGGGTGGGCCAACCCATCATTTTGACGGGTTAGAAAATCCCCAACCCAAGTTGGGTTGTAAATTAGGCGGGTCAACCGACGATCCCATCAAAAATTTAAAAAAAAAAATTAAAAAAAGTTTCATATTTTCAACATTTTATTTCAAAAAGGTTTCATCAATCAAATGTACCTAGAAATAAGAATTTTAAATATAAATAGACACAAACAAATCCTTATGTTTGATAAAAAAAATATTATTTTTATTTCAAATTATAATAAAGAAAGATAATAAATTGATATAAAACTTCACTTACATGTGTTTCTCAACCCGTGGTCCAAGCCAAGCCCATCGTGGGCTGACCCATGTGGGTCACAGGCTAGGAGGGTTGGCCCTTGGTGAACTTGGATTGATAAAATTCTAACCTAATCAATTTAAATTGTTTGGCGAGACGGACCTGACGGGATCAACCTAAATTGACGACTCTAGGTAAGGGGTGCGGGAAATAAAATGAACAAATGAAAAAAGACCCTACAATAGTTCTAGACACACTTTTAATTATCTCTGGGCATTGACGCAGTTTATGAATAACAATTTTCCCCACAGGTTGGGGTCCCTGTGGGGAAAACTTGCAAGGAGGGCGAGTTCAGGGAGTTATTTTAGGTATGGATTCGAGTTAAGGGATTTTTAAAATAGTTGAACCCTTCCAGATTTTAATAATAATAATAATACTATAAGTTATATAAAAATCCCTAATTCCTAAACCCTTCTATGGTTTTGCCCTTCACTCGCGTCGATCTCCGCCGATGTCGCTCCCTTCGACGACTCTCTAGTCTCTCGTCGCTCCCTTCAAAGTTTGTTTTTTGCCCTACGCCTCTCTAATCTCTTGTCCTCGGTGTTAGCCTATACATCCTCATATGCCATCGATCTCTAGACTCTACAATCTGCATCTCCCATCAACTTCTGTCCCCATCGGCAATCTGCATCTCCCATCAACTTCTATCCCCATAGGCAATCTAGATCTCCCATCGGCTCTTTCCTGTCGTATCCATCGTCGTTCATCACATCCCCACTCATCTTCCACCGCCATTTAACATTTTAACGGTTGCTTCCATTAGTGAGGTGACCCATATTTCAAGTTTTTATTTGTCAATTTCTCTCTTCTCTTTCTCTTCCTGGATTCATGAATTCTCATTCGCTTCCTCTATTGGGGAGATGGTGGAGCTTGCTCTTTGATTGCTTGAACTTGGTTGGGTGGTTGGCCAGCTTTGGTGGACTACTGAAGTATCCTCATTCAAGGTTTCACTCGATTGCTTTGGTGGAGGTCCTAGTTGAAATTGAATGGATGACCTAGCCCCTAGATTGGCCTTTCCTTTAGTATAGGAGGGCAACTCTCTTCTAGCGGATAACTTGTCCGATGGGGATTCATGAATCCCTCTCCTTTCTTTAAGCTCGGTCGATCGAGGGTAGCTACTAATGATGCAATCTCATTCTAGTAATGGATGTTGTAGGAATGAATTTTCTTCAGACAAGTCTTCTGTCATTATTTGCCTATTCTTCTGTTTTGCCATAATTTCTTAAATTAATACTTCTATTTATATCTGAGTGCATTCCCTTAACACAAGCTTACCTTAAAATCATTAGATGTTTTGCTTTATAAGTTCTTGTTAATGTAGGGATTATTTGGATGAGTAGAATATGATTTTTTGATATATCTTTTCATATGGAAATTAATGATAAAGAGGTTGAGGGTGCTATGCAAACTACTCCAATTTTAGGAAGTCAAAGTTCTTGCATCGACAACATCGCATTCGCAAAATTGGAATACAAAATGAGAGTATTCCAATCGAGACAAATGAAGTAACTCTAAATAAGACTTTAGATGTTGAAATTGTGGGTGCATATAGTGGAAAGAAAAGCAAATTTAGATCTATTGCATGGGATCATTTCGAGAAAAAACTAATTGGAGGAAAATGGAATGCGGTCTACAGGAAGACCTTAGATGGTGATACTAAGAATGGTACCAAACATTCACTTGACCATATAAAAACATACTTGCAAAAAAAACAAAAGACCATAAAACAATCTCTACTACAGCCAATAAAATCCAATGATGGGACAATGCAACTTGGGACATACCATTTCAACCAAGATCAAGTGAGGGCAGAGCTTGCAAATATTATTATATTGCATGAGTACCCGTTATATGTGGTTGATCATGTGGGCTTTAGAAGGTACTCCTATACCTTGCAACTAATATTTAAAGTTGTTTCCCGTAACACAATTAAGATTGACATCATGAAGATATTCGAGTATGAATGAAACAAAACAATAAAATTATTAAACTCAAATACTAGTCAGATTGCGTTGACAATTGATATGTGGACGTCAAGTAATCAGAAAAAAGGATTCATGGCCATCACTTTACACTTCATCGATATTTCATGAAAATTACAAAGTCATCTTGTCAGGTAAATTTTTTTCTATTTAACTTTATACTTGTATTTACCATTAATAATATTACTATTGTCATTATCATTTATTATATTTCTTTTTTTACTAGGTTTATATATATATGTCGTGCCCACGCACGGTTGAGGTCCTCGCAAATGCACTTGTTGATTGCCTCTAAGATTGGAACCTGGATCGTAAATTATCTACTTTAACTGTTGATAATTGCACAACTAATGATGCTATGATTGAGCTTATTCTGGACAAGCTTCCTCCGAGTTCACTTATAAAGGAAAATTATTTCACATGCGGTGTTGTGCCCATATTTTGAATTTGGTTATGAGGGATAGTTTATAATTAATCAGTGATGGTATTGAAATAATTCGTTATAGTGTCGCATTTTGGACAACAACTCCAAAAAGAGATGAATAATTTATTAAAATAGCTTGACAATTGAAGGTTCCAAGCATAAAGAAACTGGAACTTGATTGCAAAACACGATGGAACTCTACATATTTAATGCTTAACACTGCATTCGAATATGAAGTTGTGTTTGCTCATTGGAAACAAATGAGACTTTATATAAAAGAGTTTCCACACAAGAAGATTGGTCAAAAGTGAGAGATTTCTTCTAAATTATAGATGTTTTTTTTGATGCCACAAAGTTATTTTTGGGGACCAAGTATTCCACTATAAATATTTTCTTCTCAACTATTTGTGATCTTAAGTTGGCAATTGGTGACTGGCTTCCCTCAGATGATGATGTGGTGAAAAGAATAGCAGCAAATATGAAAGTAAAGTTTGAAAAGTATTGGGATGTGATGAATTGTTTATTGGCAATTGAGAATATTTTAGATCCGAGGTACCAGATGAAGACAACTCAATTCTATTATCCTCTTGTTTATGGTGATATGTCTTCATATGAGATTGAAAAACTAAAGAAAAAGTTGTGTGATGTGGTTGAAGAGTATGAGAAGAAATCCAAACAATTGCAGGAAGTGAAAAATTCACAATCTTCTTCTTTAAGGCCTCCACTTCCTAAGTGTAGACTGCATGATAGTTATGCAGATACATTTGAGATGTTCATGGATTCTAATACTAGTACTGAACATGAGAAGTCGGATTTGGATTATTATTTAGAAGAGTCTCTTTTGCCAAGAACAAGCGAGTTTAATATCTTATGTTGGTAGAAGATAAACGAGAACAAATATCCCAATTTGCATGATATTGCTAAGGATGCGTTGGTCATTCCCGTGATGATCGTTGCTTCTGAATCAACATTCAATACTAGTGGGAGAGCTTTAAGTGCTCATCGTAGTAGACTTCATTATAAAACTGTCGAGATTTTGATGTGTGCTCGAGATTGGCTATGGAGTGAAATTTAAGGTATTAATTAGTTTTCAAATGAAATTATTTCTAATACTTTCTAAATTATTTTTTATTATAATATTTGTTATTTATTTTATCTTATTAGATTCTACAATTTCAAATGATCAAAAGTTTGATAATGATTATGATATATAGGTAAGTTATTTTTATTATTGTATTAAAGTGTTTTAAATTTAATTAATCATTTTTACTATATGTCTTATTATTTTGTAGGAGCTAGAGTCACACTCATGTATAGTCATCGATAGTAACTCCATAGAATGCTAGAAGTAACTCCGATGTCATTTGGTTTCTGATTGGAATTCAAATTTGTCATTTTCTTGAAATAATTTACTTACATTTTTGTGACCTTTTGATTGGAAGCATTGGGGGAAAAAAATGATAAGCTGACATTTGCCACCTGAGAAAAATATATATGCCTATGGGTTTTAGCATATCCGGAAAGTTGGCGTTAGAGTTAGTTCTATATACTAAAAATGATTGGTGCAAGACAAGAGGTAGAGTTAGGTTGAGTTGATTAATTACTAGTGTAGGATTGAGATGTGCTAGAGAGGGGGTAAATAGAGCTCGTAGCTTCTTCACGTTTGTTTAAAATCGATTGAGGAAAATGGCAGCAGAATAAAGACAAAAAGAAAGAAAGAGACAACGCTAACACACTAAGAGTTACTTGGTTCGAAGCATGTGGCGATTCCTACTCTAAGGCTCGCACGTGAGAGTGCTTTCGATGGGCAAATACTAATCAATTCAATGATTAATAGAATAATTACAACTTTAGTACAACTAATTTAAATAACAACAATACCAACGACTTGGAGAATCAAATCTTTAGTACTGTTGTCGTCGAAGCAGCTTTCAGGCATCGAGGAGACGTTTTCTGAGCATCACAAAGAAGCGGAAATTGTTCGGAATGTTGTTCTTGAGATGCTAGCCAAATCCTCCTTTTATAGCCCACTCCCGACACCTAAAACCTCCCCCGGGCGCCCCCACAAGGCTGATGTGGTGCTCGCGTCAAAACTCAATCTGCAAAAATTATCTATCTTCGGGCGCCCGGACCACTCCCGGATGCCCGAACCACCCCGGGCACCTAAACAGTGACGTAGGTCCCCTAATCAGCGCGCTCCAACCTACCACGTAGATAGGTTTTTGGCCATACTGGTGCCTAGAGCAACTTCGGGCACCCGGACCCCGAGGGCGCCTGACTAGGCACCCTGCTCCGAGCACCCGGAGTCCGGGTGCCCGGACCACCATTTTCATGATTTTGTTTTCTTACAAAATCAGGGTAGTTCAAGCAAATAACATGTAATGAATGATAAGATTTGACAACCTTCGGATTGTCCAATCCTGACTTTAAGTTTCACTAAAATTCTAAGTCAGACCTATGCCTACTGTTCCCTCTTCGGGGAACGCACCCTCACCTACTCCTCTCAGTAGAAATTACCTTTTGCTAGACCGGTCCAGACGGCCGTCTGGACTTTTTCTTCGCGTCTGAGACTTCAGAACTTCATGCTGAACGTCTGATCCACGACCAGTCTAGTCTTCCACCTGGTGTCTGTGACCCCCCAGGATTTACATCTAGAGTTCTCGACTTTAGGATTTCATCCAAAGTTCTCGACCCACTAAGACTTCGCTTAGTGCCTCGGACCAAGGCGTCGTTGCCTAACCGCAGCTAGGACTTTCCACCCGCCTAACCATAGCTAGGACTTTCCTTTGCCTAAGATCACTTAGAACTTTCCTGTACACTTAGTTACACTTGTTAGATCACAAGATAACTTAACTCTGAATTTCTTTGCCATTATCAAAATACAAATTCGATCATCTAGTGTTCCTTATACCAACACCAGCTAGTTTATGTCATATGAATGTTAAGAATGCTAAAAACTTTAGTCTTGTTTATGCTACTACACTTATGGTTAAAGGTTTTGTAAATGTGACATTCTTCCAGTTTCTTATGGTATTGTTTTTTCAATCAAGGTGCAGAATTGCACCATAAAAATAATGTCTGATTCTTGTCTCACACTTTCCACTTATATTATTCACATTTTGTGGTCAAATTTGCTCTAATTTCTACATTATCAATCAAATATATTTCAATTTTATGAGATAATATTTAATTTCTTTAAATTTATGCACGGTTATCTCACCCTTAAGTCATTAACAAATGTTTGTTCTTATGTATACTATCTTATTTTCCAACTTATCTATTACACTGTCAAATATGCTTACCATAATATCTGTCTAGGAACACATAACCTTTTCTGTTTACTTCATTCTTTCACTGTTCCATTATCTTAATGAATTGTTGTTGAACATTCAGTATTCACCACCCAATCGAATTCTCTTAGTAGCAATTCATCAAATACTCTATACTGTCACAGTGGAGGTGTTGAGGCAAGTTTTTCTCCATGTGGATACGTAGAGAAAATTGTGACGTTCCGGAAGTTAGCTGATCAACATCTATAATTTTCCATGCTGATTTAGTCTTATGATTTTAATATGTATTCTCCAGATATTTTTAGTCATCTGTAATTCTCCTTGTTGGTTTCCCTCTTTGTTCTTGTTCCTTGTTGGTTTATGTCATTTTCAGAAGTAATTACCTTACTTGTTGTTTATGTTGGTTGAACACACTTTGAGTTATTAACATTTTTTATCATGGCATAAGCTTTTTGAAACATAGCATATCATTTTTTATTATGGCAGAAGTAATCGTCATTCTTGAATGTAATGTTTTATTTAATTTGTTTGTGAGGTTAACTTTGGTTTCGAGACTTCTTTTTCTCCCTGTCAAGGATCAGAAAAAATTATCATTTATATTTCTCGCTAAACAATGTTCGCAAGTTAGGATTTACGCGATTAGAAACAATAGGGGATGAGATTCTCCGATATAAGAAATCAAAGATGAGGATTGAGATTGGGATTTAATCCTCATAGAGCTGGGCCAAGATTCTCCGATTAGAAAAAATTGAAGATGGGAATGGGGATGAGGATGGGGATATAATTCAGAGACGAGGATAGAACACAAATCTCTTGGATCACTTTTTTGTGGTTCAGAGGATGTGTCACTTGTATTTACAGTCGGATCGTGACCGTGATCCGATCGTAAATTGTTGCAATCCTTTCCTGGGTTCATCGTCCCTACCAAATTATAATTTTTATTCCGAGCAAGCGGTGGGAGGCCGTCTGGAAGCCGTCCGGAGGCCTCCGATAATAAATAAATGACAAAGTTAGGATGATAAATCCATCTCATTCTATTATCATCCCTAATGCAGTTAGTATTTATATAGATATTACTATAATAAATCTTGAATCCATTTCTAGCCCGTGCAAAATATCATTTTACATGTCTGACCTTCCTATGTCAGATATGAAGGCCGGGATGTTATGAAAAATATCCTTTATAATTTACTCAGTTTTTAAAATGGGTGGGGTTACCCTGAGAACAGCCAAGGTGACGACGATCTTTTAATTTTTGTTTTCTAAGACAAAAACCTTTTAATTAAGTAAAGAAATTTTTTCCAAGTAAAAGAAAATGAAAACTCATTTTGTCTTGGTGGAGAATCGAACGGTTCACAAAAGCTTTCTTCATCGAGTCGCCGCCACTGGGCGAAGCCTGGACGGCTCTGATGCTGGGATTTTTTTTTTTTCTTTTGGGGGGGGGATCACGGCAATGTGCAGAGCCACATAAACCCTAGCAACGGGTTCAAACACTCAAAGAACCATCTCCGATCACGGCGGAAGAAGCTGCGCAGTCGTAGAAAATTCTTGTACAGTTCTGTTGCTTCTCGATCGGAGATGTTGTCGTCCGTCCGAACCCTCCTCTTACGGCGCAGCCTTTCCTCCGTCCCCAAAGCACCCTCGCCTCCTCTTCCATCTGCCGAGTCTAGCCGTGTGTTTGGATTGGTCGCTCTGAGCTCGATCCAGCACTTCTCCGGCTCCTCATCTGGAAGCGGCGGAGATGGAGATGCTAGTCGGGGAGAAAAGGATGAAGCTTGGGATAAGATCTGGGGCGACTCCGAACAGTCCCAGTCCGCTGCCTCCGGCGGTCTAGGCTGGGGAGAGGTTTCTTCGTGGTCCACAGGGTTGACGAAGGATCACTTTGATGGGCAGGCCGTGGGTCGCCAGGTCAATCCCACCACGAGCGAGATGGTGGACCAGGTGAAAACTATGGACGAGGAGGACGAACTGATGCGGGCACTGGATAAGGACAATAAGCAAAACAAGGCATTCGTCGATGGGTGGGGGGACAAGATGAAGGAGACGTGTCATCTTCTGAAGCAGGTAAGGGAACCTGGGATTAGGGGAGCGTATCTGAAGGACTCCGAGAAGGCGGAGATGTACCGGCTCCATAAAGAAAACCCAGAGGTGTACACGGTGGAGAGGCTAGCCAAGGACTACCGGATCATGCGGCAGAGAGTGCACGCCATCCTATGGCTGAAGCAGATGGAGGAAGAAGAGGAGAAGAAGCAGGGCAAGCCATTGGATGATTCTATCGAGATCTTGCTAGATAACTTCCCTGAGTAAGTTAGTTCAGGGACAGAAACTATTCTTTTTCCGATACCTTATTGCTTAATTTTCCTCCTCCGGTATAGTACGTGCTATCTGAACTCTGATGCATAAGCTGCAAACTCTGCATTAAAGCACATGCTGATTGCATAGGTTGTTGAATTTTGTAGAAAGTTTCTAGAAACTAGTTGGTATATATATATATATATATATATATATAAACTAGAGTAGAATTGGATAGTTATGGAGGTGTCATTTTGCAAAGAAAAAAGCAATTTGAATTATTTAATTTAAAATTTATTTTGCTTGTGTTTAATTTCTTGAGAAAATTTTGACAACCAATTAGCATCATTTTAGATTTTTTTTTTTTGGGTGTAATTTTAAGGTGTATAAGTCGCTAATGACTCTACTATCATCTTCTAGCTGAGTTTAATAATTTAGCCAATAATTCGTGCCCATCAAGCTAATACTCACCGCAAGAAAACAAAACAAGGTTCATGTTTTTGTCAGGTTTTTTTCTTGTTCGAATGTGACAGAATTTGATTTGTAGAAAATCCACGCTTTGGAAGTTCCTTTGATTTCTTGTGATATGAATGTACTATTAGGGAATAGATATTTTGACATACGGAACTGGCTTCATTTTTATGATCATAGTGAATCTTGAAAAGAACTTTTTTTTTTTGCAATAATCATCCGGGTTTATAAGATTGCAACACTTGTTTTTGTCATAGAAAATTAGTTTCTTCCATGCACTGTATGAATGATGATATTTATTGTTCTTCAATAAGTTTCAGACTTGAAGGGATGCACCGATGCAGTATTTTATTTTTTGTTATCAATTTAAGGTTTAACTCTGTACAGTATTGGTTGACATTCATCCATTTGCCTGTGGTATTATATGATGAATTATTTTTGACAAAGAAGGTACAGAAGAGATTTCTCTTTTGCTACCATACACTATTGTTAGGTATGGAGTTTGCTTACTTTGTCATGAAGCCAAGTGAATTATCCATAGGAGTGATGCTCATGAGATTCACCTGACTATACACTACTTGGATATTTATTGATTAACAAGTTAAGATTGTTTTTTACTGTCCCTCTAAAATTTATTGTGATATTTACTTTGCAAGGTTGGAAAGACTATGCAGTTGTGTGTTGTGGCAGAGGCTGCAACTCACGGCTGCTATGGATTGGCAGATTAACCAATCTTACGGACCAGTGCCACTTAAATGAGACTAGCACATATAAGGACCAATGGATCGCATACTCTGTGCAATTCACTTTTAAGTTACACTTAAGATTTCTTTCTTTTAATACCATCTCATTTTTTAGTGTTTCATTTGAATTGTGTAGTTCTACAAGTCTCATAGAGGTCAATTTAAGATACATATTCCTATGTAAGTGATATGCTTTTAATGATCTCTGTGTGTATGTGTGGAGTTTTCATATGTTGCCCACCTTACACCGCACATCTCGTGTGCACCTTAAATTTTTTTTTCGATTTGAAAATATTTTTGTGCTTAATACTATAACCCAACCTCTAATTCCTAAAGGCAAAATCTGATTGGGATAACCGAGAGCTTAAAAAAAATCAATTACACTAGGTACTCACAGGGTGTGTGGTGTAAGGTGGGCAACACACACGCGCACACACACACACATATATATATATATATATATATATATATATATATATATATAATTGAGATTACAAAATTGGTACTATTTGATTTTTAGTTTTGAAAATGAATTTAGCAGTAATGGAAGCAACAAAAAGTCATGCTTTCTCCCCTTCATTTTCTGAGTATAATGTGTGTTTCTTTTATATATTCTTAACCTTTATACCAAAAGTCGAATTAAAATTGTTTTTACAATATGTGGGCATAGATCTGAAATCCTCAAATCTACAAGGAGATTGGTGAGGTAACTTTGAGAGAGAAATTGATCTGGAATTGTGAATATTGACAACAGCTATGATTAGGTATGTTGTAGTCAAGGACTGGAAACATTTCCATGCCTTGGCTATGAGATATTGTACATTATAGGAAACAAACTTGTTTTTGATACTTGGTAATATAACTTTTTGTGATAAATATCTATGCAAGATGAAGAACTGTTTTTTACAAGTAATTTTATGTATCATGAATTTATTTGTAACATTAGATCAAAAATATGCAGTGTGGACACTTATGATATCCATATTGAAGTTCATAATATTTTGGGAGACCAAGGTGTAATTTAATTAAATAAATCATTTAATAAAATTCTAAGAAATTAGGAGATGCTCAATAAGTGGAGAAATTCTTTTTTGTACCAATTTATATGACCCAAGGTGATATGTAATGTTGTGTTTAACTATAGATGACTAAAATGATGAGTCACATCCTATGACATTTTAGAAAAGGGCAATTAAGAGGAGAATTAGTTATGAAATAGAAATTTTTGAAAACCAATTTGGTTTCATACCTAAAATATTTTAGGAGTTGTTATTTGTTCAGTAACACAATCAATAAATATGTAGAAAAGTTTATTTTCATATGTTGATGTGATAAAGAGTATATACAATACTAGTATTAGAGTTACTAGGGGTGTAATAAATGTTTTCCCTATAATTTTGATGAAGGATCAATTTATTATCTTTATAATAGTATGTACCTACTAGTTAAATTCACGATAAACCTTCTTGTTGTACATTATTTGTAATTGATAGTGTGCTATTTGATAAAAATTTAGTTGTAATGTTCATGAAGCTTTAACTATGTGAGAAGTTTGAGGGCAAATTGTTTTAAACCAAGTTGAATTGCAATCAGATTTTTGAAATATAGTTTCGCCAATAAGAAAAGAAGTGAGGGGTGGTGGTGAGAGTTTTAAATATCTTGGATCCATTATTCAACACTAAGATATCATTAATAAGATGGATAAAAGTGGATGGTTAAAATTAAGAGAAGCTTCTAGAGCTTTGTGCAACCACTATGTGCATTATGTTAAAAGAAAAACTTGTTAGTGTGTTGGTTAGTTAGAAAAACTCATACCATAAATTTGTATAACAAAGATGAGAATGTTTAGATTGATGTATGAGGTTCTGAGAAAAACTAAAGTGCTACTGTCTAGAGAGGCTAGGTGTAACTTCAGCAGATGATAAAAGATAGAAATTAGAAGATGACATGAATATGTCCAAAAATAATCAATAAATTATAATTTAGAATAAGTTTAATCAAATAGGGTAATGTGAGGAATCAATGGAGAAAATAACTCTACTTACACTGCTCTAAGAGTAACTTTAAAGATTGTGATACTACTGGTGATATATTTGTCTAGAGTTTGAACCTTGTAGCTAATGCCAAATAATTGGAACTCGTAGTTTTTTGTTGTATTACATGATAACATCTATGGTTCACTAGTGTCTTGCTAGTTTTGGTGTATATTTGTTTTTTCCATAAATTGAATCAGGATATGCAAACTAATTTAATTTGATTTCAAATGCAGGGTGTTTCTTTATCCTTTAATGAAACATTCGAGCTATTGTGAATTTGTTTCAAGGAGTTTATGTATGATTATAGTGAATTTTATATAAGTTAGATATTTATATATTTTTTTTTATGAAATTGCAGGTTTTTCACTTCCCATGATAGGGAATTTCATGTTGCTTCTCTTCCTTACAAACCTAATTTCAAGGTTATGCCTGAGGACTGGGATGGAATAACAAGGGACCCTGATGAAGTTCTTTATGAGATCTCAATGAAGGAAGATCAAATGTTGTATGAAGAGTTTGTGCAAAGATTGAACTTCAACAAGAAGAAAGTAAGTTCTCTTAAGAAAACTTTCATTATCGCATTCAACGCAGAAGGATGCATTACTAACGCTAGAAACATATGATATAGAGATTAGTGAATGTTTCTATTATCAAATACAAATTGAGTGATTTAACTGTGGATTAGATGCGTGATATATCAAGTAAATAGTCTATTCAGCCATTATTCGCATATTTAGTTGTTCCATTTGCTTGCCTAATATTTGATATTTCTTTTACTTGGATGTAAGGGATTAGAGAAGTTTAGTATGTTAGTTTTTTTTCCTTTGGTCTTCTGCTTTTCAATATTGCATATCAGTGCAACAACTTTTTTTCACCATATTTTCTATGGGCAAATTGTCATGGCATATAGTGGCCACACGAATCAACTATCTTCAATTCAGCTTAATTATTTATTGCCACGTAATATTTGCTGTACCAAATTGGGACCATAAGTGATCCTCCATTGGACCTCACATAGCATAATTAGTTATTTAATTTTGGGGGCTTGAATCTCCATGGCGCTAGCTGCTTTTTGGATGGGTTTAGAGCAGAAAATGTACAAGAAAAATAAAACAGATGGAAGCATAATAATCTGCTTTATCATTTGTCTTTACTAGCATTTAACTTAATTAACAGATAGCTGTCCCTGGATGGAGCTGAGGAATCAGTTATTTTGTATCTACTTGAGGGAAGGAAGAGGGGAAAGAAAGGAAGACTGGTAGGTAATAAGGGAAGAGGGGGGTGGAAGAGTGAAGGGAGGTTTTTTTTTTCTTTTTTCTTTTTGTCTACCTAAAAGGAGAGAGAGAGAGAGAAGAGGAAATGATAACTCTAATCCTTTGATTTTGTTGTTGCCAGACATGCGGTAGTTGAACTTAATTTTTCAACATATTTTCCCTTCTCTCTACTCCCACACACTTCTGGAACTGTGAGTGGGTAAAAGATTAGATAGCTAAATTATTTCTTTCTTTTTTACTTGCTTTTTGTTCTTCTTCCAAAGTAGACGAGAAATGACTACTTGCCCTCCTCCTTCGCCACTATTTGGGTTCTGGTCCTCTAAGTAGACTGAACTTTAGGTTTACTTTCCAACAGAACCTGGCCTGGCAAGTTTTCAAGGCTTTATGCTTGTTTCTACTGATTTTTTGCAATTATGTTTCCTCTTTTGATATTATGGTTAAAAAGCAGCTCCAATATTTGGTTGTTTGCATTGATCTTCACTGATATCGAGTAATTGTAATTGCTGTCGTGAATAAGTGAATCCTTTAACATGATGTTCTTCTAAGAAGATTAAATTATATCCTTATAAATGATCTGCCATGCCCGATTATGGTGTATTTTGACAGACTTTTCTGGATAATTGGAGTAGCTTGGCATGTGACTACAGCTCTCATCCTCTTTTTTTTTCAAGGTTGCTAGGGAGGTCAAATGTCATAAGTATAGCAGAAGGCGACCATCATCAGGATGGAACTTCACTGTCGAGAAGTTAGGCCCTCGTGATAAACGTGGAAGTGGCGGCGGCGTGAGGTTTGTCAGCTTGCCGGATGGATCAAGCCGCTCTCTGAATGACATGGAGAAGATGTATCTGAAGAGGGAGACTCCCAAGTTTAGGAGAAGAATAATTGCTCCCTTCAAGTGACCAGAGTCACATCTTCTATCGATCATAATGTTTTTGCCATTTCGTTATTTCATTTATCATCTCTGCCAGAAAAAAAAAAAGAATGGAACTTTTAGATAACTAGGTGGAAAATGGTTTCACACCATGCAGTTCTTGATATCAGCAGCGAACACTTGGGCATCCTATACAGATGGAGACCCTCCCTGAACATGTTGCTCGGCTGCAAGATTCTAATAAATACATCTTTGTCATTGAACCCCAAGTGTATTGTTTTGCTCATGCGTCTACATTTTGTTTTTTAGGTAAAAATCTTGGAGTATTTTTTTTTGTTAAATGTCTCATTTTTAAAAAAAAGGGTGTTCTATTCCATATAAAAATTAAAGTGGTTGCTATGTTTGATTTTTACCTTGTTTTTTTTATAATCATATATAAAAACTACTTCACACGATTAAGATATTTTTATGTGAATTCTTGTACTGTGTTTTCAAACTATGCGGTCCCGTGGCCACGCAATCCCATCATATATATTCATGAAAATAAAATGTACACATACATAAACGCATCGATGCGACACATGATTCGACGATCGATTCGATCAGTCAAAAGAAATTGGGATTGTAGCCGTTGCTGGTGGTGGCGAGGATGTAGTAGGCGACGAAGTGGCCCATCGACCCCCACATGAGCACATCGACTAGGTTGAACCCGACCGGGTCGTTGGACTTGAGCAGGCCGTCGAACTCCTTGGCCCGCTCGTCGCCGGCCTCGAAGTGCGGTATCCCGTTCTGCTTCGGCACCTGCTTCGCCACGTTCTCGCGCTGGAAGCCGAAGAAGACGAAGCGGCCGAGGAAGAGCGACAGCCCCGTGCTGAGGCTGATCACCAACGGCGCGCTCAGCTCCGCCCGGACCGCCGCTCCCGGCCGGCGGATCGACTGGACGGGGAAGGACCGGGTTTGGGAACACCGGAGGGAGTCGATGGGCTTGAGCGGGCGGAGGCCGGCGAAGGAGGTGAAGAGAGCGGTGGAAGCCATGGCCTGGTTGAGTGTGGAGGTGGAACGGATTGGGTTGGAGATTATGAAGAACTTGGCGGTGGAGAACGTGAGGACGAAAATAAAACCGGGGAGGGAGTAGATATGTGGGATATGAGTGGCAGCGACTGATTGGAGGATTTTGGATATCGTATCTAGATCACAAAATATAGGAATCGGAGAATCTCTGGAGATAATAAAATGACTTATTTAACCCTGCAGCACTACTATAGCAGCCGTCGATCGTTTGGTCGTCGTAAAAAATAAAAGGCTTAGTTGCTTAAAAATAAATAATTTAGCGTTTATTTTACAATTTTTAATAATATATTAAATACTTATTAATAAATATACTTTTTAAAATAAACTTTATAATTATATTATTATCCTTTATAATTGTTAACAAATCTATTACACTGTTAAAAATAAATAATTTATCCAAATTTATTATTTCTAAATTCTAATACATGTATTATGTATATTTAAGATAATAAATTTATCTTATACCATCTAAACATGCATTGTTGGGTAGTAAATTTTTGGTTGATTGTTGTACTTTCTGATTTATTCTGATGATCGATGGAAAAATTTTGTGAAGTCGAATTAATCATCTCAGAATTAATCAATGAAATTAACTAAATTTATTAATTTTTATTTAAGATTTATTAATTGATTATATACTAATTTATAAGTATAACGAGTTTAGTTTATGTTTATTTAAAAGCTACATTACAGTCTCACGGTTCGAATATTATGATGTATTATAGAATAGTTTTAATTTAGATGTGACTGGTTTATATTTTCGGATTTATGATGTTGATTATATACTAATTTATAAGTATAACGAGTTTAGTTTATGTTTATTTAAAAGCTACATTACAGTCTCACGGTTCGAATATTATGATGTATTATAGAATAGTTTTAATTTAGATGTGACTCGTTTATATTTTCGGATTTATGATGTATTTATATTTTTGATATCTATAATATCAAAAATATAAATAAATAAATAAATAAATAAAAATTACATTAACCAGATTATACTCATATTTTTTTAATCAAAACTAAGAAAAACAGTTCTCTCCAATCGATTATAACTTTTCTATTTATCTTCTCATAAATAATAGATAGATAATCGTGGGACTGATTATATAGGACTGCTGAGATACAGATTCCACTTAAGCTACCATACTCATATTTTTAATAATTTAATCAAATATAATAATTCAAAATTTTGATATTAAGAAAGCATATATTAAATTTATATGTTTAATAATAAATCGGTGGGTCCAATCGAAGCGGTTCATGTTCATCGATCCACGCCCCTACTTCTCTAACGTTTGTTGCATTCTCCTCATTCTTCCGAGTTCCGTCTCCAAACTTCACTCAGCGGAGACAGATCTGAGAACACCTCGCATCCGGCCGCCGTCGGATCTTCCCGTCGATGAGGTAATCTTTCGTCCTCAACCCCGGATCTATGCAATTTCTTCTCCACAATGCACGTACCTTGCATTTTCCGTCGAGATCGACGGACCTAGAGTCCTGGATCTGGTGTTTTTATCTGCCAAATAAAGCTCTATGGTCCTTTCTCAAAGTTGTTTTTTCCCCCATTTGTTGATCCAAGGAGGCCGGATCTTCCAGATCTGTGTGATTTTCGGATTTCACGCAGAGCAGGACCTGTTGTCTTTAATATGCGGAAGGAAGAGATAACTTGTTTTCCCATTTAGGGTTATTAGTGTTTGATCTAGGTGTTTATTACTTGGTTGTCATGCGGAAAAAATCTTAAAATTTAGAGCTTTTTGTTTCTTTCTAGATTTGATTTGACTGGGTGTTGATTTACTTAGATTTTTTCAGTAGCTTTTGATGCTGTTAATACCTAGAAGATTTCTAATCTATTCGAAGGGAGAAAAAAAATGAATGGTTATGGTTGAATGACGCGCAGCTTTGTTTTTGCCGCAGATTTCTTCAATCATCTTGTGAATCGTGAAGGAATTTGGTGTTGGGGACTCAGATCTGAGCTGTAAGAAGAAAGAGCATAAAGGAACAGTGCCAATGGGATTCTTTTCGACCTCGAGGATGTCTTTCTCATTCTTTACATTGGCTTTTCTGGCTGTGTTTCTGTTGTGTGGCTCTGGTAATGCATTTTATCTCCCTGGTAGTTATATGCACACTTACTCGCCACGGGAGACCATATATGTCAAAGTTAATTCACTCACCTCCATTGAGACTGAGCTCCCGTTTAGCTACTACAGCCTTCCATATTGCCTTCCACAAAATGGAATAAAAAAGAGTGCAGAGAATTTGGGTGAGCTTCTCATGGGTGACCAGATTGATAACTCTCCGTACCGATTCCGTATTAATGTCAATGAATCACTTTACTTGTGCACCACAAAGTCATTGAATGAGCAAGAGGCCAAACTTTTGAAACAGAGGACACGTGATCTCTACCAAGTGAACATGATACTTGACAATCTTCCTGTGAGAAGGTTCACTGAGACGAACGGTATTGTCATTCAATGGACTGGATTTCCTGTTGGGTATACTCCAACAGGAAGCTCTGAAGACTACATCATCAACCACTTGAAGTTTAAGGTGTTGGTTCATGAGTATGAAGGGCGTGGTGCAGTTATGACCACGGGAGAAGAGGGGATCGGAATGATAGCAGAAACTGATGATAAGAAAAATGGATATGAGATTGTTGGATTTGAAGTGATTCCCTGCAGCGTGAAGCGTGATCCGGAGGCAATGCTGAAACTGAACATGTACGATAAGGTTGAGCCTGTGAACTGTCCATTGGAGCTGGACAAGTCTCAGACCATTCGGGAGCAGGAGAAGATCTCTTTTACCTATGAAGTTGTATTTGTTAAAAGTGACATCAGATGGCCATCAAGGTGGGATGCATATCTGAGGATGGAGGGTGCAAAGGTTCATTGGTTCTCAATTATGAACTCTTTGATGGTTATCTTCTTTTTGGCTGGAATCGTCTTTGTAATTTTCTTGAGAACAGTTCGGAGGGACTTAACCAGGTATGAAGAGCTGGACAAAGAAGCCCAAGCTCAGATGAATGAGGAGCTTTCTGGCTGGAAACTTGTTGTGGGTGATGTGTTTAGAGAGCCAACATGCTCAAAGCTTCTCTGTGTCATGATTGGAGATGGCGTACAAATTACAGGTATGGCAGTTGTAACAATTGTTTTTGCTGCTCTTGGATTCATGTCTCCTGCCTCGCGTGGAATGCTATTGACCGGGATGATAATTCTCTATCTTTTCCTCGGCATTGTTGCTGGATATGTTGGTGTCCGATTGTGGAGGACCATCAAAGGAGGATCCGAAGGCTGGCGATCACTTTGCTGGTCAATCGCTTGTTTCTTCCCAGGAATTGTCTTTGTGGTTCTAACTGTATTAAACTTCATCCTTTGGGGAAGCAAGAGTACTGGAGCTATCCCTATCTCACTGTATTTCACTCTACTCTCCTTGTGGTTCTGCATCTCAGTGCCAATGACTCTGGTAGGTGGTTTTATGGGCACCCGATCTGAGGAAATACAATTTCCTGTTAGAACCAACCAAATTCCTAGAGAAATTCCTGCTCGGAAATACCCTTCATGGCTTCTCATCCTTGGTTCTGGGACTCTGCCTTTTGGGACCCTCTTCATTGAGCTCTTCTTCATCCTATCAAGCATTTGGCTGGGGAGGTTCTACTATGTGTTTGGTTTCCTCCTCGTGGTTCTCATTCTGCTAGTGACTGTCTGTGCTGAAGTATCAGTTGTCCTGACTTACATGCACCTCTGTGTGGAGGACTGGAGGTGGTGGTGGAAGTCTTTCTTTGCTTCTGGATCTGTTGCCCTCTATGTTTTCCTCTACTCCATCAATTATTTGGTATTTGACCTCAGGAGCTTGAGTGGCCCTGTTTCAGCTATCCTTTATCTTGGATATTCGCTTATAATGTCGGTCGCAATCATGTTGTCCACTGGCACCATTGGCTTTCTGGTGTCATTCTATTTTGTTCATTACCTCTTCTCCTCTGTCAAGATCGATTAGCACTGCTCCGGAAAGCCACCGACCACAACCATTGTTCCGCAAGATGTTTGCTTCTGAGTTCCATAAGTCGCCCGCTTGGTGAACTGGCGCTGTAATGTCATAATCTTGAGGGGTTTCATTGTGCTGCATCTTAGATTACTAGTTTCCTTTTGTTATCTTTCAAAAGCTTTATTTGAGTTTCCTCGATAAATTTGTTTCAGGGAGATCGACTGTAAATGTGATCTCTTGGGTCATAGTAGAAATTGAATTGAGTCAAAAGGATAACTATGTTATGCGAGTTGCTCAAGTCATGTACTCCTCTTCTTCTTGTTGTCTTTTTTTTTTTTTTTTTGTTAATCGAGGTATCTAACATTACGAATGATTCAAACATCATGGTTTGAGTTTAGCACAAAGTGTAGAGATGCTAAATAATTGTCATCCATCAGGTATATGATGAACTACCTTGATTTTGTCCGAATGAGGGAAGCTGAAAAGTCGGGGATGAGGTGACTACTGACGGGATGAAGATCTCAATCATACAAAACAAAATCAAATTAGGGAAAGAGTCTCTAGCGTTGATTCTTCGACGCTCAAGTAAAATCATGAAGAGAGAATGAGTAATCAAGAAATAGATAAATCTTCCTTTTCCTCATAACTAGCGTACATTTTTATATCTTTCTTTATGATTGTTCATCTACTCTTATTTAATGATATTAATTGTCAGAGGAAAGTTTCTTTGTCTTAACTTTCGTGCATTAATGATAGATGGAGTGTTCTTCTTTATCTTGATTTTTTTATATTTAATAATAGACGGAGTGTTCTCTTTTATTTTCTCGCCCCCTCCTGTGTAATGTCATTCCTTGCGTCGGACGGGCGGTCCGAGCGGTTCGTTTTTCTGTCAACTGAAACAATCGACTACGGGTTTGTCCATTTGTCCGACAGGCGCATGATGTCTATTCGTCTGACCGGTTGAGTGATCCGCTCGACCACTTCTTTACCAACCAGGATAACCAGACAACCATCTTGGGCCGAGGCTCTTTCTGTAAGCCCCGGCGTTAACCACCTTGACTTTGACCAACATCGTATCAACTGACCCATGACAGGTGGACTCTCCCTTATCACCGTATCACAAGCCTCCCCCTCAAGTCTAGTCGAAAGAAGATACAGGTTTGACTGACTGGACAACTGGTTTCCTTGGCGATTTCTACGTTCGATCGAAGTGTTCGGTTCCTAGTATCTGATTAACGCGTCAACCAACGTCGCTCGGTCGTTGTCTAACCATGGCAAATGGGTGATCGGTCCGGTAACCCGTTCTCTATGCAGAGTGGGACGATGAGCGACAATACTTTGAGACTTCTCCAAATGCGCTTCTTCGATCGAGCACAGTCGTCGTCGACGTCATCCATATTTCTCGAAGCCCATGCAAATCCTTGACAATTATGGTCGAGCACGCGCCCATCCCTTTTAATTAAGTTCATTAAATGTTGTCCAATAACCGCATGCCATGTGTCCCTCTTTCTATCGTCGCACGCCTGACAAGACAGGCGGATATTCTCTACTGACGTGACTAGCGCCTTTTCGAATTCCACAGTCAGGTCTTCTTCTAGGTTTTCGAAACCTTGGATCAGACGGTTGAGAGCGACTGACCGTGAGGTTTATAAGCCTCGCGTGTGTCGTCATCTTCTCCACTTCGTGCCTTCGTCTTCGAGCTTTGCCGCTATGACATTCCACTTCTTCACTGTGGTTTCCCTGTAAACTTCTTTGATTGATTCTGTGTGATCTTCCTTGTAAAGTTCATCAATCGATTCGGTTTAGTGTTCGTTTATCGTTCATCTTTGATCTTGTTCATTCGTTCTCTCGATGGTAAGCCGATCTCAACCTCCCGTCGTCATCCCTGGACTCTGGTACACCTCCATTAAGTTTAGGTTCGATGCAGGCGACGCGGAGAGTTTGAGGGTTGCATATGAAATTTCGCCTAACTATCAAATTGGTCTTCCCTCTGCCTTTTATCGTCCGAACGAACCGTCGCCCGATTTCGTAACCTTTTTTAGGGATCAATTTACCACGGGTCTGCGGTTCCCGATCCACCCTTTCTTTTCTACTGTTTGTAAATTTTTTCGTATTTCTCTCCACCAACTAGTGTCGAACTCCTATTGGCTTCTGTGTAGGGTCGTCGTTCTGTTTCGCTTGCACGACATTCCCCTTACTCCTTGGCTCTTCCACTATTTTTATTACCCTAAAATGTCCGAGCCGGGGACTTTTCTCTTCTAAGTCCGAGTTGGCCTAGTCTTCTTTGACAAGATGTCGTCCTCCAATAAACATTGCAGGGACTACTATTTTTTTCGTTCGTCTTCCCGAGCATCCCGATTTCCCGACCGGTTGGCGGCTGGAAGTGGCAAACCTACCAGAACTCAAGAAGTATAAGAGTCGATCGGACTACCTCCACGCAGCTTCACAATTGGCCAGGCAAAAATACTGTATCCACAAATTGCTGCATGAGGGAGTCCTCTACGTTTTCGGCTTGAGCCCGATCCGCACGAAACTCCCGACCAGTGTAGGTATGCTCTTTGTCATCCTTCTCATTGAATCTAACTGATTGTTTCTCCATTTTTGCAGCTCACATAATGCTAAGGGCACGTCTGGCTGGCAAAGCCAAACTCGCGGACGCAGAGATCCATGTTGCGGTCGTGGTTGAGTTGGAGAACCGCGGTTTGCAGCCGATCAGCTCACAAGAAGACCTGCTTGGAGAGAGCGAGGGAGCGCCAGCCCTAGTGAGCGAAAGGATAGCCAGCCGAACGCCCAGCGGTGGAGTTGTTGGTGCATCAAATCCTCCCTCCGCACGGTTGCCGGTGATTCCGATTGAGGGGGCGTCGGACTCGACCTCTTCTGGGGAACCACTGATAAGCAGCAAGAGGCGCCGGGCGGAGATTACATCGTGATCTACTTCCTCCGTGGTGTGAACCCCCACCAGAACTAGCCCACACCTTCCTTCCGCTGAGCGGGTTGAAACCTCGACGCCAGCTCCCGCCACGATGACCGTTCCCCCTACATCATTTGATCGGACACCATCCCTATCCGATCTGTCACAAGGAACTATTTATGCACCGCTAGTTGCTTTCATGCCGCCGTCGTCGAAGATTCAAAAGTCTGGCATCCGGTCGACGTCAATGTCTCAGTCGTCCGACAGAGCGACCTCAGCCCAATCAGCCTCGAGCGGTCGGCGCAACATAACAGTGGTTATCCATCTTCCGACTAAGGAATGGCATGAGTCAGACAACGCTGAATCTCAAACCCCCGAGTACCAGATAATCATTCAGGGGTTGCTCGCACAGATATGAGCTAATGCCCAAGCCTATGCAGTGGTCATGCCTCCGAGGGCGCTTGTGGGCAGCCATACCCAGATGTCCACTGAGTAAGTTTTTTTTGTTCTTAATTTATCTCCGATCGACTCTTATAATTTCATGGTTCCTCGCAGTATTGGGTAGAGAGTCTGGCCATGTGTCAAAGGCTTGCTTTTTTGGAGCAGAAAGTTAAGCAACCGAGTGCGCCGAGCAGCAAATCATCTGTTTCTCAAGCGCAGCTGGAGCAGATGAATGCTGATCAGATGGCTCAACTAAGAGTCGATCTGGCTAAGAGCGCTGAGCAGCTAGAGGCGGAGAAGGGAAAAAACGCCGAGTAGGCTACCCAATTAGTTCGACTTAATAAATAGGCCAACACCTTTGAATCCAAAATCCATTTGACCAATACTAGGAAACTTCGGGCTATTGAAGATCTGGAGATCAAAAATAAAGAGTTTCGGGTGTTGGCCCAAAACTTGAAGGAAGATGAGGCTACCTTGAAGGCAAAGCGGGACGGGCAGTCGACCGAGCAGACTGCCACGAAAACACAGCTCGCTGCAAGAGATGAGGAGCTAGCGGCACTAAAGGCAGTGTTGGAAGCCTCCTGAATGGCCTTAGATATTTATCAGGAGGTCGAGTCAAGTAGGTTCGAGTTCATGAAACAATCCTACATCCGCTCGGATGCTTTTAATGACAAGGTCGTCAATCGGGCACTTCGTCTGTTCGACCTTGCGATCGATGGGATGCTCGGCCAACTCAAGGAAGGCAGCTACCTCCCCGCCGCTCTGACAAGCAAGGTTATCAGTCAGGACAAGCTAACTGAGTCGTTGCTTGACAATTCCTTGGATTTTCTGGAGTGATCTTGCTCGAGCGAATGATTTTGTATTGCCCTTCATGCATGTTTGTAATCCTCATGCAAGTGTTAATGAATGATCGCTCGCCCAACGATCTTTTCTTGTTCTTTCGTCCCTTCATTGTCATTCGACATCTTTCGGTTTGACTTGCATTTTAGTCGTTCACGTGTTGCCGCGCAAACCCGAGCAAAACTGTGAGTTGCTTATACTTTCAAGTGTGGCTTTATGACCCTTCGATCGGTGATGAGCAGTCATAGCAAATTTATCCACTCTTGATTACTGAATGGTCACCGTATTTTGAAAACTTGGAGCTTTTGAGTAGCGTGTGTTCCCGGTCGGCTGTTTTTAATCGATACTATTCTTTATTAGGCCTGAGTTTAAGATCGACGCTCGACCGCTTATCAAGACAAGGGTTTTAAGGTCACCGCTCGACCGTTGATGGAGACAAGCGTTTAAGGTCGCCGCTCAACCACTGATGGAGACAAGGGTTTAAGGTAGCCGCTTGACCATTGATGGAGACAAGGGTTTAAGGTCGCCGCTCGACTGTTGATGGAGACAAGGGTTTAAGGTCGTCACTCGACTGCTAATGAAGACAAGGGTTTATAGTTGCAGCTCGACTTTTAATTTGGCATGGTCGACCGAAGAGTCTAGAAAGCTTTGGTTTTTATTCATGTCGGCCCTGCATCCAGAAGACATATACACAAGTACATTTATATTTGCTCAAGCACCTCTCACCCGAGCCTATAGGATTGGAGATGATTCGCGCTCTACGGTCACTCGAGTCGTCTCCCATTTTCGTCTTCCAAGTAATAGGCCCCCGAGCGAAGTTTCTGTACGACCTTTTAAGGTCCCACCCATGGTGCCTTGAGTTTAGTGACATCGCTGACCGGCTTGATTTTCTTCAACACCATATCACCGACTTAGAAGGAACTTAGGATCACCATCTTGTTGTAGTTCTGCCTCATTCGCTGTTGGTAAGCCATTAGCCGAACGACCAATTTATCTCGTACTTCATCTACCAAGTCGAGCTCCATTAACCATGGCTCGCCATTTCCCTCATCGTAGAGTCGCACCCGGTCGGATTCTACTCCAACCTCTACAGGAACCACTGTTTCTCCTTCGTAAACCAGCTAAAATCGTGTTATGCTGGTCGCCTCCTTTGGAGTCGTGCAAAGTACCCACAAGACACTTGAGAGCTCGTCGACCCAACTACCTCCTGTGTGGTCGAGCCGAGTTCGTAAGCCTCTGAGGATCTTACGGTTTGTGACCTCCGCCTGGCCATTGCTCGGGGGGTAGGCGACTGAGGTGAAAACCTATTGAATGTCATAGCCTTCGCACCACTCCCTGAGCTTCCGACCCGCAAACTGCCTCCCGTTATCCAAGACTAGCCGGCGGGGGATGCCGAACCGGCAGAGGATGTTCTGCCAGATGAACTTGAAGACCATCTGCTCGCTTATCTTTGCCAAGGGCTCAACCTCCACCCATTTTGAAAAGTAGTCCACAGCAATGAGCAGGAACCTTCGTTGACCCGTCGCCATGGGAAATGGTCCCACGATATCCATGCCCCATTGGTCGAACGGGCAAGATAATGTGGATGACTTCATCTCTTCGGTTGGTCGGTGCGAAATATTGTGATACTTTTTGCAGGACATGCATGTGGTTGTTGTTCGAGCGACATCCTCTTGGAGAGTTGGCCAGAAGTATCCGGCTAGGAGAATCTTTCAAGCTAGTGAACGACCACCTGGATGGCTTCCACAGGAACCTTGGTGCACTTCTTGCAAGATGTACACTGCGCCCTCTGGTCCAACACGCTTGAGCAAGGGCCTAGAGAAGGCTTTTTTGTACAGCTGATCTCCGACCAATGTGAACCGTCTGGCCCTCTTCTTTAATAGACGTGTCACCTCCTGGTCAGCTGGCGTACTACCCAATCGGAGAAATTCGATTAACGGTGTTCTCCAGTCGTTCAGAAGGACAACTCCCTCATCTGGTCAATATGTGCTACCAAAGAAACATGTTCGATCGGCTAGCTGATCACGACCGGTTATAATGAACTAGCTAACTTAGCTAGTTCATCTGCTACTTGATTGTCCGATAGAGGGATCTTCTGTACAATGACTTCTTGAAAATTTGTCTTTAGCTTCTCGAAGGCTTCTGCATATAACTTAAGTCAGGGGCTGCTAATTTCGAACGCCCTCGCCAACTGCTGGGCGGCCAACTGGGAGTCCGAGTAAATGAGGACCTTTGTGGCTCCGACATACCGCGCTGCTTGCAAGCCAGCTATCAAGGCTTCATACTCAGTCTCATTGTTGGTGGCACGATAATCCAGCCGAACGAAAAGTTGCATTCGGTCTTCCCTTGGGGAAATGAGTAGGATGCCGATCCCGCTGCCTTGTCGAGTGGAAGAGTCATCAACATATATTCTCCAAGTTGCTTCTAGCTCGTCGTTCTGAATTCTTGTGACGAAATCAGCCAAGGCTTGAGTTTTTATCATCGTTTGGGGTTGATATTGTATGTCGAACTCACTTAGTTCAGTTGTCCACTTGATTAGTCGGTCGGATGCTTTTGGGTTGAGGAGGACTCTTCCTAAGGTACTGTTGGTCATCATGACGATTGGATGGGAGAGGAAGTACGAGCGGAGTCTTCGAGCGGCTAGTACCAAAGCGTATGCTAACTTTTCCAGACCAGTGTAGCGAGATTCGGCGTCTTTCAATATATGACTTGCATGGGTTGTTGCTCTTGCCCATTCTTCTTAACTAATGTCAAGCCGTCCGCATTCTCGGTGGATGACAGATAGATTCAGAGTGGCTCTCCTGTGCTCGGCTTAGTTAATATAGGCAAGGAGTTGAGATAATCTTTGAGCTCTTCGAACGCTTGGTCGCACTCCGCATCCCACTAGAATTTTATCGCCCGACGCAGCACCTTGAAGAACGGTAGCCTATGGTCAGATGATTTGGATATGAATCTAGACAGAGCGGTAATATGCCCGGTCAGCCGTTGGGCTTCCTTTAAGTTGTGTGGCGGTGGCATACCTTGTATAGCCTTGACCTTGCTCGGATTCGCCTCGATCCCCCACTATGTTATGATGTATCCCAAGAATCGGCCGCTCTTGGCGCTGAACAGGTACTTGTTCAGGTTCAGCTTTACTCTATAAGCCCTTAGAGTTTGGAAGATCTCCTTGATGTCTGTGCAAAGATCAATAGCTCTTGTATATTTTATTAATATATCGTCGACATATACCTCTATGTTGCAGTCGATCGGCCGCCGGAACACCTTGTTCATGAGCCTCTGGTAGGTGGCGTTGGCGTTCTTTAGTCTGAACGACATGATGTTGTAGCAGAATGTTCCGTCCTTCGTGATAAAACTAACTTTTTCTTGATCTTCTTGAGCGAGCGACACTGGTGATAACCTTGATATGCGTCAAGCATGCAGATCAGCTCGCAGTCTGCCGTAGAGTCCACCATCTGATCTATCCGAGGCAGCGAATAGAAATCCTTTGGGCACGCTTTATTCAAGTTGCGGAAGTCTATGCAGACCCTCCATTTGTTGCCCGGCTTGGGGACCAGTACGATATTAGCAAGCCAGCTCGGAAATTATACCTCCCGTATGTGGCCGGCCTCCAGCAATTTCTCTATCTCCGCTCAGATAACCAAGTTTTGTTCCATGCTGAAGTCTCTTTTCTTTTTCTTTACTGGCCAAGCGTCCGGTCAGACGTGTAACTCATGCTGAGCCACACTTGGCGAAATGTCGGAAAGCTCATGTGTCACCCAAGCGAACACATCATGATTTTGTCTGAGGCAGGCTACCAGCTCCGCCTTTTTCTTGCCCTCTAGATCGGCAACGATGAAGGTAGTTGCTTCCGGGAGGTTAGGGCGGATCTGAACTTCTTCTTTTTCTTCATAAATCAGCGTAAGGGGTTTTTCAATGATGGTGTTTACCTTAAACGCGGGTTTTTTTTCGAGTGGCTCTTGCTTCAGACTTGACCATCTCGATGTAGCATCGCCGAGAGGCTAACTGGTCTCCTTTGACTTCTCCTATCTTACCGTCTACTGAGAATTTGATCTTCTGACAGTAGGTGGACACCACCGCTTGGAACTCATTGAGTATCTGCCGACCCAAAATGACGTTGTCGGCCAAGGGCGCATCTACCACTATGAAATTTGTGGTCCTTGTCCGCTTCAAGGGTTCTTCTCCGAGTGAGATGGCCAACTTGATTTGGCTGATCGAGAACACTTTGTTGTCCGTGAAGCCGTAGAACGGAGTCGTCATTGGCAGTAGTTCACTCCGTTCAATTTGCAATTGATCGAATGTCTTCATGTATATGATATTTACCAAGCTCCCTGTATCAATAAAAGTTCGATGGACTGTATAATTGGCAATTACTGCTCAGATGATTAATGCATCATCGTGGGAGACCTCCAGTCCCTTCAAATCCTTAGGACCGAAGCTAATCTCGGGTCCCTCAGCTTTCTCCTTGCTGCAGCCAACAACGTGGATCTCAAGCCGCTGCGCATGCAACTTCCTTGCTTAGTTAGAATCTCCGCCGGTCGACCTGCCGACAATCATTCCTATCTTCCCCCAACGGCGTTACTCCGGTTCTCTTCTTCCCTTGCGGACGGTCTGGTCTGTTTGGAAAAGGCTCGGGCAAGGATTCGGTCTCTTTGTAGTTGGTGGTAGCGTGGCTCGGTCGTCCTTTCCTCCTTCCTTCGTTCTGCAGATCGATTTCGGTGACGTCGATCTAGAAGTGGCGATCGACGGCAGTATCCGTGCAGAACCGACCTATTAGTTGTCAGGTCATAGCAGTCCCTGGTGTTGTGCGTCATCGACTGGTGGAAGATGCAAAACATCGATGCCCACCTCTTGCCTCTTAGACGAGCGACCACCACCTTCTATATGGCATGTGGCCTAGTCTCTTGGTGTGGAGGGGCTCCCGACCGAGGCCCTTTAGGTGGTTGATGACTGCTCGGTTGACACCGCTCGGATGCTCCTGCGGGCTCGATGGTTGTCTCCTTCTTCCTTGCCGCTTGAGCTTCTTCTACATTAATGTATTCATTGGCCTTCTTTTGGAGATGACCAAAGTCCTTCGGCGGCCGCCGAATAAGCGATCGAAAGAACTCTCCCTTGGTGAGCCCTTGGGTGAAGGCGTTCACCAACACATCTAAGGGGAGTGGTGGAATGTACATCTCCACCTGATTGAAGCGTTGGACATAGGCCCTCAAGGCCTCTCGAGGCCCTTGCTTCAGAGAGAATAGATTCACACTCGTCTTCTGGTGGCGGCGACTACTAGAAAAGTAATGTAGGAATGCCGCTCGGAAGTCCTTGAAGTTGTGGATCGAGCTGTTCGACAACCGTTTGAACCATCATTGTGTCGATCCAGATAGAGTGGTAAGGAAGACTCAGCATTTCACCCCGCCCGTGTACTGGTAAAGGGTGGTCGCGTTGTCAAACTTGGCCAAATGGTCGTCGGGATCGGTTGCTGCATTGTACTCCCCGATCGTCAGCGGGGTGTAATACTTTAGTAGAGGGTCATTTAGGATCCCCTCTGAAATTATTGATTGACTTGCTCAAGCGAGTTGTCTTCCCTCAACGCTTTTCCCTTTCGTGCATCCCGTACGGGAGCCTCATTCGAGGAAGATCCCCGGTCTCTATCTGCTCGACCCCTTTCTTCTGGGGGAGCCCATGATAGCGCTCGGTTGAAGGGGACAAGCGCATTACGGGCGTCCCCATAGGAGTCGATCAGTCTCCTATTTGGCTCCCGAGTGGAAAGTTGATCCACTCGATCTCCTCTTTCAGCCTGTCGACCTGCTGCAGAGGCAGCAGGCTCATGCATTGCCCGATCGGCCAACTCCTGTTATTGTTACTCCAATATCTTCGTCACTCGAGCTTGTATTAGTGCATCGAGATCCTCTTGCGTCAGTATCACTGTTGTGAGTCGCCCAACATCTTCTATCTTCTTATTTGGATGTAGGTTGCGTTCCCACAGACAGCGCCAAAATGATCTTGTCAAAATGAGGGAAGCTGGAAAGCCGAGGATGGAGTGACTACTTGTTGGGTTTTTCGAGCCGCGAAAACCGCTTTTCGCGTCGCGGAAACCCCGAATCGCCCAAGCCACGGATCTCGTGCAAGGTAAAACCGAACGAAAATACGAGTACGAGTTTGAAAACTTTAATCTACAGTAGATCTACATAAGGATAAACCATTTATACCTTTGTAGCGAAGCCCTTCGCAATCCCGCTTGTCCTTGGTTCGCCGGATCTCAAAAGTGTCAAAGTAGACACTTCTCTATTTGTATCCACACAAGCAAGAGATGGAGAAGAAACCTTAGAGTGTGCTAGCACTCAAGCAAGGTCTCGGCAAGAAGGAGAAGAGGGAGAGAAGAATTGTGGGCAAGAGGAAGAAGATGAAAATCAATTAGCCTTGAATGAAAAATAAAACATTCATTTTACACTCAAAGTGGCCGGCCACATTAAACCTTTGTAACCCCCATGGAATATCAAGAGTCACAACTCTTGGTAACTCCCATGAGGTGGCATTTGGTCAAGTCAAACTTGACCAAATGAAGAGGCCTTGATGATGTGGCATTGGTCAAGTCAAAGTCAAGTCAAAAACATGACTCTTCATCTTCCTACTTAAGTCAAGTCAAACTTGACCACTTCTATCCCTTGGTTGATCTAATCTAACCATTGGTTCAAGCCAATTTTAATTTAATGAATCTCTATTCATTGAATTAAATTAATTAAATGAGTCTAAGTCCAAATTAGACTCACTTAACACATGAACCAACTTGAGTCCAACTCAATTATCCTACTTTGGATTACTCTTAATCCAATTTGGTTCATCATATGAACCTAATCATTT
Source organism: Zingiber officinale (assembly GCF_018446385.1). Lineage (NCBI taxonomy): Eukaryota > Viridiplantae > Streptophyta > Magnoliopsida > Zingiberales > Zingiberaceae > Zingiber > Zingiber officinale. The sequence goes on along the minus strand of NC_056001.1, from coordinate 22,359,355 downwards.
AGGTTCATCAAATGAACCTAGTCTCCATCTATTTGCCCTTAGTGTGTGACCCTATAGGTTCTTGTAGCGTTGGCAATGCCCCTAAACCCATTTAGGAGCATAAGTAATGAGCGGTATCTAGCAACACATCATTACTACCCAAGTTACAAGAATGTCGAGATCCGACATCACCTTGTGACTACTAATTGTGACTCCTCACAACATGTGACATTGTCCTTCTATCCTAGACATCTAGATTGATCAATATGAGGCATAGACCGTGTCATCCTCTAATCAATCTAAATCTTGAACTCCAAGTAGACTCACTCGATCAAATGAGCTCAACATCTAATGTTGACTCATTTGGGCATGGTCATGCACTTAGTGGTCTCACTCTATCAAGAATAGCGATATCGCTCCCGTCATATGGGAGGGATAGATCTCATCTACATCACTCACATCCCTCTGCATAATTCGTTATATACCCAGTAATCGCCTTTATAGTCCACCCTGTTACGGGTGACGTTTGACGAAACCAAAGTACATAACTCCTTATGTAGAGATCCATGGTGACTTCAGGTCAAAGGACTAATAGTCATACTAATAGCCACATGAGAAAGTATATGACACTCATATAACGATCCATGATACTTTCTCATGGCGGGTCATTCAGTATACATTCTCTAATGCATACCCATGTGTCAGCTTGATATCTCTATATCCATGACTTGTGAGATCAAGTCATCGAGCTGACCTACATGCTAGTCTTATTGTATTAACATTGTCCCTAAATGTTAATACTCGACTAGGAATGATTTAGAGTAGTGTTCCCTATATCATCTCATTATCGATTCAACTAATCGATTGATATAGGTATGAACCTTCTACTCAAGGACGCTATTATACTTAGTCTATTTGGCACTAATACAAATAAGTATAATAACCAAACAAATGCCTTTATTAATATACAAGAATATGATACAATGAGTCCATACAATCATCAAATGATTGGCTCTAGGGCTCTAACTAACAATCTCCCACTAGCACTAGTGCCAATCAGTATAGGCTCTAAGGCCTAATGACCTAGTGTGACCATCATGCTTTCTCTGTGCCAAAGCCTTGGTCAAGGGATCTGCGATGTTAGCCTCTGTAGGTACTCTGCAAATCTTCACATCTCCTCTATCGATAATCTCTCGAATGAGATGGAAGCGCCGTAGTATGTGCTTGGTCCGCTGGTGTGAGCGAGGTTCCTTTGCCTGTGCTATAGCTCCATTGTTGTCACAATAGAGCTCAATGGGTCGCGATGCTAGGAACCACCCCAAGTTCAATGATGAACTTGCGGATCCAAGTGCCTCCTTTGCTGCCTCCGATGCAGAATGTACTCGGCTTCTGCTATAGAATCAGACTCTTCCAGCTCACAAGACCACCATTAATGCAAAATACGAACCCAGACTGCGATCTATAGTCATCCTGGGTCGATCTGGAAGCTAGCATCACGTAACCCTTTACGGCTTCATCCCGTTTTCATATATCAAGAAATATTCTTTAGTTCTTCTTAAGTACTTAAGAATATTCTTGACCACTATCCATGACTTTCACGGATCTGACTGTATCTGCTCGTCATGCCCAAAGCATACGAGCCATCCGGTCGAGTACATAGCATGGCGTACATGATCGATCCTATGGCTGAGGCATAAGGGATCTGATCCATGCGGTCTCTCTCCTCTCTAGAAGAGGGACTTTGAGTCTTCGAAAGACTCACGCCATGTGACATCGGCAGAAATCCCTTCTTGGAGTTCTGCATGGCAAACCGAAGGAGTACCTTGTCAATGTATGTACTCTGACTTAGGCCAAGCAACCTCTTAGATCTATCTCTATAGATCTGTATCCCTAGAATGCGGGATGCCTCACCTAAGTCCTTCATTGAGAAGCAACTCCCTAGCCAGGTCTTGACAGACTGAAGCATAGGGATGTCCTTCCCAATGAGTAGTATGTCATCCACATATAATATGAGGAAGACAACTATGTCCCCTACAACCTTCTTGTAGACACAAGGCTCATCTTCGATCGGATGAAACCAAACTGTTTGATCGCATCATCGAATTGAAGATTCCACTCGAGAAGCTTGCTTTAGTCCATAAATGGACCTATGCATACTCTATTAGTATCTTTGTGGATCTACAAAACCCTCGGGTTGTGTCATGTACACATCGTCGAGTAGGTTTCATTTAGAAACGCGGTTTTGACATCCATCGCCATATCTCATAGTCATGGTAGGTCGATAGCAAGCATGATCCGAATGGAATTAAACATCGCCACTAGAAAAAGTTTCATCATAGTCAATACCATGAATCTGCTTGAAACCTTTAGCTACCAAGCTACCCTTATAGATAAGTCCATCCATGGTCTTTCTCTTAAAGACCCACTTGCACCCAATGGGTTTTACCCTTCGTGGATCGACCAAAGTCCATACTTGGTTGGTGTACATGGATTCTTTCTCGATCTCATGGCTTCTAGCAATTTCTCGGAATCTCATCACAACTTCTTGATAGGTGGTAGGCTCATCCTCTATGAGCACAATGTCATCGTGGTCGACAAGAGAAATGAGTATCTCTCGGTGACGACCCTATCGGAACTGCGAAGAGGTATGTCTACATGAACCGGTTGTTGTTCCTCAACTCCTTATGGAACAACATCATCCACAACACTTTGTGGTTCGATTCAATTTCCATCGTGGCATGAGTGCTATTGTTCGCATCTTGAATTTCTTCAAGATCGAACGCACTCCCACTAGTCTTTCTAGAAACAAAGTCCCTTTCTAAAAACCCAGTCTTTGCCACAACTACCTTGTCTTGATGGGAATGTAGAAGTAATATCCCTTAGTTTCCTTAGGATATCCGATAAAATAGCACTTGTCGGATTTGGGTCCTAATTTATCCGAGACTTGGCGTCGTCGTAAGCCTCACAACCCCAAATCCTCATGAAAGACACATGGCATCTCTCGGTCCATATCCTATATGGTGTCTTTATCACCTTTGATGGAACTCGGTTGAGTATGAAAGCTGCCGTGTCTAGAGCATATCCCATAGATATGTCGGAAGATCTGTGACTCATCATAGATCGTACCATATCTAATAAGTGCGATTCCTCCTTTCGGATACACCATTCCACCGTGGTGTTCCGGAGGAGTGAGTTGAGATAAAATCCACACTCGGCTAAGTAGTCACGAAACTCATGGCTTAAGTATTCACCACCTCGATCTGATCGAGTACCTTAATACTCTTGCCAAGTTGGTTACATGCTTCATTCTTGAATTCTTTGAACTTTTCAAAGGATTCGACTTATGTCATCAAGTACACATAACCGTATCTCTTAAAATCATCGATAAATGTGATGAAGTACCTATAACCGCCTCTAGCAAAGCAACATTGAAAGGGCCACATACATCACTATGTATGAGTCCTAACAAATCGATTGCTCTCTCGCTATGCCTACTAAAGGCGTCTTGGTCATCTTGCCTCGTAGGCATGACTCGCATATCTCATATGATTCAAAATCAAATGAGTCCAGAAACCATCCTTATGGAGTGGGATAAGCGCTTGTCATTTATATGACCTGGGCGACCAGAGGTAGGTTTGGTTCATGTCATTTGACTTAAACCTCTTGGTACTAATGTTATAGATGGGGCTCTCAAGGTCTAGAATATAGAGTCCGTTTATTAGAGGTGCACTACAATAGAATATATCTTTTAAATATACGAACAACATTTGTCTTTTATTATAAAGAGTATCCTTTCTTGTCTAAACAAGAAACTGAAACTATGTTCTTAGTAAGAGCAGGCACATAACAACAATCATCTAAATCTAGAAAGATAAGTTCCTACAGAAACAGCAGCAACACGTGCTCCATTGCCTACTCGTAGGTCCACCTCGCCCTTTGCCAATGTTCTGCTATTTCTCAGCGCCTGCACATCAGTACAAATGTGAGAAGCACATCCAGTATCTAATACCCATGATGTAGAAATAGATAGATTGACTTCTATAACATATATACCTGAAGTGGAAGTCTCACTTCGCTTCTTCTTCAGATCCTCCAAGTATACCTTGCAGTTCCTCTTCCAGTGCCCGGTCTGACCGCAATGGAAGCAGGTAGGCGACCCCTCCTTTAGGCTTCAGTGCCTTGCCTTTGCCCTTGGTTTGAGACTTTCCCTTACCTTTGGGCTTTCCCTTGCCCTTGTGCTTCTAGACCATCAGAATGGGCTTAACCTTCTTAAGGTTAATCTCAGCAGTTCGTAACATACTAAGTAGCTCGGGCAGTGGCTTGTCAATCTCGTTCATGTTATAGTTGAAAACGAATTGACTATAGCTATCTGGCAAGGACTGCAAGATCAAGTCAGTGGCCAGCTCTTGGCCAAGTGGGAACCCCAGTCTTTGTAGGTTCTCTATGTACCCAATCATCTTGAGTACATAAGGACCTACAGGAGACCCGTCTGACATCTTGCACTGAAACAGTGCCTTCGAGATCTCAAATCTCTCATGCCTCGCTTGTCCCTGATATAGTTGGCGAAGATGCTCAACCATATCAAAAGCGCCCATAAACTCATGTTGCTTCTGAAGCTCTGAGTTCATGGTCGCGAGCATTAGACAGGACACATTTAATGCGTCGTCTTGATGCTTCTTGTAAGCATCTTTGTCGGCTCGCGGGGCATTGGCAGGAGGAGCCTCCGGAATGGGCTGCTCCAGAACGTACAGCTTACGCTCCTGGGTGAGAACTATTCTCAAGTTCCTGTACCAGTTCAGGAAATTTGCTCCGTTGAGCTTGTCCTTCTCAAGGACAGATCGCAGGGAGAAGAAATTCGTGTTCGACGTCATGGTTATCTACAACAGAAAAATTTGCAGAAATAAATATCATATTCTTTAAAAATCATTTAATTAGGCCTTTTAATTAAATAATGCTCCCACTGAATTCTATAATTCTTGTGGGACAAGATCCACATCATACTAACCCTTGAGTTAGCTTTAGCTAATACACCCAAGGCTTAGTATGATCGGTAGGTAACGATTACCAATTACATCTCTATGCAACTCTTGTTTATAGAATCAATATCCGCATTTATATTAAAACTCGAGTTAGCTTTGGCTAATACACCCGAGAGTTAATATAGATGTGATATTGATCTATCTTTCCAACTATTGGAAGAATGCCTATAGTTGACTCGATTCAACCGAGTAACTATGAATACTCAATCTAATTGAGTTTGTATTCACCCATGCGTTGATAGACGGGACCAAGATTGTCCCTCCGTATCCTACCAAGATAATATGTATTGCTCTGCTTTGGCAGATTCAACAATACATATGATCGAGGTAGTGATAGGTATCACGGCACGGTTAGGCATTAGAGTTGAGTCGATTGAGATCTAATCTAATCGAGAAGGGATGCATCTTGTGCACGACTTAGATCTAATCTAATCGCAAGGGTGCATCATGTGCACGACTTAGATCTAATCTAATCGTAAGGCACTAATTAATTAACTACTTATTAAATATGCATCACATACACAAGCAATTAATTAATCTATTTGTGATTTAGTCATGGCCCTACTACGATCTTCTCAAGCCAATGAGAAGATCAATTGGTCAACCTAGGGTCAACAACTTCTTCAAGCTACTCCCTTTGACCACCTTGTGTTGCTCGTGCCCGCCTCCGAACTCCGTCTCGTGTGGACCCTCCACCGCTCCAATTTGTACATTACAATTTGAAACTCGAGTTACATTCGAGTCTAGATCTAATTTACAACAAGAAAATAAGATAAGGCACGACGCGCAGGTCGCGAATATAATACAACACTCGCAAACACACAACGGCACGCAGGCCGTATTATGAATTACAACACAACCAATCATATTGGACTTTGGGCCATGACTATCACAAATTAATATATAATTCAAAATTATATATTTTTCATAATTTTCTATAATTTTAAAATTAATTTTTACAATTTTTACGAATAAAAATTCCCGGCGGTCCCGTTTAGCGGTTTCGGGCGCAATCGCGGAACGGATCCCCTTGCGGGGCCCAGGGGCATCGCCCCTACCCGCGATCTAACCATCGCGAGGGTTCCTTTGCGATCCAACAGCGCCTAAACCCGCTGTCCCAAAATGATTTGGGTCGAGACATTGCCGTTTCGGAAAAATCTTCCCGGCGGGTTCGTTTTTAGCAATTTCGGGTGCGATCGCGGAGCAAATCCCCTTGTGGGGTTAGGGGGAGTACCCCTACCCACGATCTAACCATCGTGAGTTGCTCCTTTGCGATCTAATGGCACCCAAGCCCGCTGTCCCAAATGGATTTGGGGCAAAACGAAGCCGGTTTTGAAAGATCTTTCCGGTAGCCGAAGCCTACAAGTGCCGAGACACTTGTGCTTCGCTTCTACGAAAAATTACCCATAAAATCATAAAAAACTAATTTTTACAGAAAATCACAGAAGGTTTTATTTTTCATAAAAATAAAAACAAACTCGTACAAGCCTTGCACGTGGCTCTGATACCACTGTTGGGTTTTTCGGACCGCGAAAACCGCTTTTCGCGTCGCGGAAACCCCGAATTGCCCAAGCCACGGATCTCGTGCAAGGTAAAATTGAACGAAAATACGAGTACAAGTTTGAAAACTTTAATCTACAGTAGATCTACATAAGGATAAACCATTTATACCTTTGTAGCGAAGCCCTTCGCAATCCCGCTTGTCCTTGGTTCGCCGGATCTCAAAAGTGTCAAAGTAGACACTTCTCTATTTGTATCCACACAAGCAAGAGATGGAGAAGAAACCTTAGAGTGTGCTAGCACTCAAGCAAGGTCTCGGCAAGAAGGAGAAGAGGGAGAGAAGAATTGTGAGCAAGAGGAAGAAGATGAAAATCAATTAGCCTTGAATGAAAAATAAAACATTCATTTTACACTCAAAGTGGTCGGCCACATTAAACCTTTGTAACCCCCATGGAATATCAAGAGTCACAACTCTTGGTAACTCCCATGAGGTGGCATTTGGTCAAGTCAAACTTGACTAAATGAAGAGGCCTTGATGATGTGGCATTGGTCAAGTCAAAGTCAAGTCAAAAACATGACTCTTCATCTTCCTACTTAAGTCAAGTCAAACTTGACCACTTCTATCCCTTGGTTGATCTAATCTAACCATTGGTTCAAGCCAATTTTAATTTAATGAATCTCTATTCATTGAATTAAATTAATTAAATGAATCTAAGTCCAAATTAGACTCACTTAACACATGAACCAACTTGAGTCCAACTCAATTATCCTACTTTGGATTACTCTTAATCCAATTTGGTTCATCATATGAACCTAATCATTTAGGTTCATCAAATGAACCTAGTCTCCATCTATTTGCCCTTAGTGTGTGACCCTATAGGTTCTTGTAACGTTGGCAATGCCCCTAAACCCATTTAGGAGCATAAGTAATGAGCGGTATCTAGCAACACATCATTACTACCCAAGTTACAAGAATGTCGAGATCCGACATCACCTTGTGACTACTAATTGTGACTCCTCACAACATGTGACATTGTCCTTCTATCCTAGACATCTAGATTGATCAATATGAGGCATAGACCGTGTCATCCTCTAATCAATCTAAATCTTGAACTCCAAGTAGACTCACTCGATCAAATGAGCTCAACATCTAATGTTGACTCATTTGGGCATGGCCATGCACTTAGTGGTCTCACTCTATCAAGAATAGCGATGTCGCTCCCGTCATATGGGAGGGATAGATCCCATCTACATCACTCACATCCCTCTGCATAATTCGTTATATACCCAGTAATCGCCTTTATAGTCCACCCTGTTACGGGTGACGTTTGACGAAACCAAAGTACATAACTCCTTATGTAGGGATCCATGGTGACTTCAGGTCAAAGGACTAATAGTCATACTAATAGCCACATGAGAAAGTATATGACACTCATATAACGATCCATGATACTTTCTCATGGCGGGTCATTCAGTATACATTCTCTAATGCATACCCATGTGTCAGCTTGATATCTCTATATCCATGACTTGTGAGATCAAGTCATCGAGTTGACCTACATGCTAGTCTTATTGTATTAACATTGTCCCTGAATGTTAATACTCGACTAGGAATGATTTAGAGTAGTGTTCCCTATATCATCTCACTATCGATTCAACTAATCGATTGATATAGGTATGAACCTTCTACTCAAGGACGCTATTATACTTAGTCTATTTGGCACTAATACAAATAAGTATAATAACCAAACAAATGCCTTTATTAATATACAAGAATATGATACAATGAGTCCATACAATCATCAAATGATTGGCTCTAGGGCTCTAACTAACACTACTAACGGGATGAAGACCTCAATCCTGCAAAACAAAACCAAACCAGGGAAGGGGTCCCTGGCGTTGGCCCTCCGACGCTCAAGTTAGAATCAGGAAGAGAGAATGAGTAATCAAGAAATAGATAAATCTTCATTTTCCTCATACCTGGCGCACCCTTTTATACTTTTCTTTGTAATCGTTCATCTACCCTTATTTAATGATATTAATTGCCAGAGGAATGCTTCTTTGTCTTGACTTCCGTGCATTAATGATAGATAGAATGTTCTTCTTTATCTTGGCTTCTTCATATTTAATAATAGACGGAGTATTCTCTTTTGTTTTCTCGTCCCCTCTTGTGTAATATCATTCCTTGCGCCGAACGTAGTATATGAAGCATGTAGTATATGAAGTTTTGAAATATTTAAATTACATACTCAAATTTTAAAATTATCAAATCACATGTCATATAGAAACCGATTCAGGATATTATTCATTAGCACATTAAAACCCCTAATTGATTATTATATTGTAGCAATCGATTAAAAATTTTATTTTATATTTAAAAAATTACTACTCTCAATATAATGTATCCAAATGATATTTGAGGGTATGGATATAATCAGGTGAACTAGATGAATACATAGTATCCAATTCTCTATCATTCCGAGCTCTCTAGATCCATTAGTCGATCTTGATCAAAACTGGTCAAAATTGAGCGGTGGATCTAGAGAACTTGGAATCAAATTGAACAAGATTCTATATATTCATCTAGTTCTCTTGATTGTATTCATACCTTCAAATATTAATTTAACATACTATATTGAGAGGAGTGATTTTTTAAATAAAAATCATATATTTTTAATATATTTGTATTAAAAAAATCATTGTTCTCGATATAATGTGTTAAATTATGTTTAAGGGTATAAATATAATCAAGAGAACTATACGAATACATAAAATTTAATTTTATATTATTCTGAGCTCTTTAGGTCCATTTTTGACCAGTTTCAACCAAAACCAGCTGATGAACCCTCTCTAGATCCATTAGTCAATTTTGATTAAAATTGGTCAAAATCGATTGGTGGACCCAGAGAAGACTTGAAATGACATGGATTAAGGTTCTATATATTCATATAGTTCTTTTGATTATATTCATGCTCTCAAATATTAATTTAACATACTATATTGAAAGGAGTAATTTTTTAAACAAGAATAATATTTTTTTAACATATTCGTATTCAAAAAATCATTGTTCTCAATATAATGTGTCAAATTATGTTTGAGAACATGAATATAATCCAGAGAACTAGACGAACACATAAAATGTGATTTTATGTTATTCTAAGCTTTCTAGGTCCATCAGTTAATTTTGACCAGTTTCAATTAAAATCAGCTGATGGACCTAGAGATATTGGAATGACATGGAACCATATTTTATGTGTTTGTTTAATTGTCATGATTATATTAGTGCCCTCAAATATCAATTTAGCACACTATATTAAGCGGAGTGAATTTTTAGACATGAATCATATTTTTAACACATTCATGTTCAAAAATCACCGGTTTCAATATATTGTGTCAAATTGATGTTTAAAAGTATGGATATAATAAAGAGAACTAATCAAACACATAAGACTTGGTTTTATATCATTCTGAACTCTTTATATCCATCAGACAATCAAGGATTTTTTTAACACGAATTAATTTTTTTTAACACGTTCATTTTCAAAAAATTACTGCTCTCAATATATTATGTCAAATTGATTTTTGAGAGCATAAGTATAATTAAAACAACTAGAAGAAGAATAAATAGAACCTAATTTCATATCATTATAAATTTTTTAGATTTATCGTGTCCTTAAATATCAATTTGACATATTTTATTGAGAGTAATAATTTTTTAAATACAAAATAGATTTTTTTTTAATTGATTATAACAATCTATCATTTTTTTTTAATTGATTATAACAATCTATCAGGGAATGATGACATTATTCTGAATGGATTGTTGTAGCAATCATTGGGGGTAAATATGGAGAGATAAAATAGCTATGAGATATATAATCTGATCATTTTAAAATTTGGATAGGTGATTTAGATATTATGAAATTTTATCTACGTAATTTTGCAATGAGAGCAAACTAGTATGATTTTCTAAAAAGGTTGAGTATTTCATCACATCAGACCATGATTTCATTCGGATGCATATTGTTTAGATGAGTAATGCTTCATGTGTTATCAATTTTATGTATAAATATTGTCTACTAAAATGGGTTAAAAGGGAAAAGAAAAGCTAATGTTCAAGAAAAGATTATTTTTTTTTAAAAAAAAAACATATATCCCTAATATGATATGAATAGAGCTTCTAGTCAAATGGAAAAAAATTCAAAACATTTTCATTCTTGCTTTTCAATGGTTTAGGTTAATTTTCTCACAACTTAATGACTTGTGCCCACAATGGTTTGGGTTATTCATAGTTTTTTTTATAATTCGTGTCAGTATTTTACCCAATTAAAACTAAAGTAGACTATGTTCTCTTAGTTCATTTACTGCTGTCCATAGGACATAATCGAGTCGGTCATTGGTAGAATTATAGAATTGAGAAGGGTTAATTTCTGATAAAATCGGTAGAAATATCCTCTCAATTCAACAGTGAGACAATCTTGGGGACCACCGGGTAACGAATTTCACCCTTTCTTTTATAGTTTTTTCCCCCCGAAGATACTATATTACATCTATATCTATAAATGAAATATTTATCAGTAGCATCTCAAACATGGGCCGTGACAACAGGTGTAGCTATGTGGTACGAGCACGGATCTTCTGAATCACAAAATATGATCCAGAGAATAGATCAACTTATTTATAGGTGAAATTCTATGAACCTCACTTGTTATACAGATGGGATCCATATAATACCACCTATGAACCATCCATGGTCTAGGAGCGAACAAGGGGTTGCGGTCCAGATAATCTGGACTGATGGGGAACGGTATGCAATCGCCTCTCCTAAAATTTCGGAAAGAAAATTAATACATTGATTTTTTTTTAAAAAAATATTTAATTATAAATTCTATTTTTTTTTCTTATTTTTTCAGAAAAGATCCAATTAAAAACCACACTCAATATTTTCCAGCAATTTATATTCATCTCCTTTTTTTTCTCTTTCCTCTCTTTTGCATGTATGATAACGTGAACTTAAAAAGCCTTCTGAGAAACTAATTCTTCCAAAAAATATTAAAACACGCTTGAGAAGTTAAAATAAGTAATGGATAACACCATTTGACTCCTCGCAGCTTCAAAATCCATAGATTTGAAATGAGTCCAATCAGATATGTCAAGGTCCAACAGTGGATTTTTACCAAAATTCATTGATATATTTACACATGTCCGATTGGATTTTGACCAAACGGTGCTATCTATTTCTTATTTTGGCTTCTCAGTGCTGTTAAAATATTTTTAGAAAATATTAGCTAAAAAATCTCATATCAGGCCTACATTGGGCTTGCTATGGAATTATATCAAGTCCAACGTGGGTCTAATATAGAATTATATCAAACCCAATATGGACCTGATATGATTCTATATCAAGATCATGTTGGGATTTTTTGGCTGATTATTTCATAAATATTTAACACCTTCTGAGAAGCTGAAATAAACAATGGATAACACCTTTTGACTCCATGCAACCTCAGAAATCCATAAGATTTGAAATGAGTCCAATCGAACTTATCAGGTCCATCAGTGGGTTTCGGTCCGATTAGACCAATTTTATGTCAAAACCCACTAATGGAGCTAAAAAAGTCTGATTTGACCTATTTCAGGTCCTGCTGATGTTTGAGGTTACAAGGAGTCAAGCAGTATTATTCATTACTTATTTTGATTTTTCCAGAGATGTTAAAATACTATTAGAACAATCTACTTAAAAATCTTAATGTGGACTTGATATGATTCCATATCATGCACACATTAAGCTACAATGTGAATAATATAAAATGTCAGAGTTTCTCATGTAAGCATCAACCTAAAATAGTTAAAATATCATGTCATTTAAATTTTAGCTTAATTAACAAAGTAAGAGTTTCTCTAAACTAAATCTCCATTTTAGTTTTCAAGTTCTCCGTGCATTCTAAACTTTAATTAATCCAAAAATATACATTAATGTATTACGAACATTTTTTTAAAGAAAAATATTTTTATTGTTGTATATTATCTTTTTATCTATGTTACAAAGAGCAAAATATCACAATTTTTTTTTTATGTTTTAGCTTAATTAAGAAATCTAGTGTTCTTCTTCATATGGGACTACTTTAATGTTCTTTAAACATTCTAAACTATAATTAAATCTGAAAGAATAAATATAATTTAATCTTTCTGATAATATTCAAACTTTATATTTTTTTATTTGCTAATAAAAATTATTTATCATCATTGCCAATATCTCTCGTTAATTATATTTAAATGTAATTGAATTTCCTAAAACAATTGATAAGACAAATTAAAGGTGAAATCAAAAGAACCAAAACTTAAAGGTCACGTTGGGCCTAATAGAATTCATATCAGGCCTGAAATAGTTTCAATCTGAGATCTCTAGATTGATTAGTGGGTTTCGATTCAAATCCACTGATTAATCTAGACATCTCAGATTGTAGCCATTTTAGGTTATGTAGATTTTAAAAATGGTAAGGAGTTCAAATATACTCTCAATTAATATTTTTGACTTTCCTAGAGGTGGTCCAGAGGTTTTAAAAAAATAAATTCTTTTTTTTTAAATTTTTTTTTTCTCAGACCTATTATGGGAGATCAGACTCACATTGAGCCTAATATCTCCCCATATCAAACCCAACATAGCATGGGCCTAATATGAGGAGATATCATGCCTAACATAAAAGAAAAAAAAAAGAGAAAAAGAATTTATTTTTGTTCAAAACCTCTAAACCACCCATAAGAAAGTCAAAATAGTAATAGAGAGCATATTTAGACTCCTTGCAATTTTAAAAATTTACAAGACCTAAAATGGTTGTAATCTAAGGTCTCTAGGTCAATCAGTAAATTTTGATCGAAATCCACTAATCAAACTAGAGACCTCAGATTGCAACCATTACAGGTCCTGTGAATTTCTAAAATTACAAGGAGTCCAAATATGTTCTCCATTGTTGTTTACAACCTAGTGGTGGACCAGATGTTTTTAAAAAACTAAATCTCTCTTTCTTTTTCTTTTTTCTTTGTTGTTGGGTATGATATCTTCCCATATCAAGCTCAATGTGGATCTGATCTCCCATAAGAGGTATAAGAAAAATAAAAGTATAAAAAAAAAAGAATTTATTTTTTTTCAAAACCTGTGGACCACGACTAAGAAGGCCGAAAATAGCAATAGAAAGCATATTTAGATTCCTTGTAATTTTAGAAATCTATATGACCTGAAATGGTTGCAATCTGATATCTCTTGGTCGATTAGTGAGTTTTGGTCAAAATTCACTAGTTAACCTAAAGACCTCAGATTGCAACTATTTTAGATCCTGTAAATTTTAAAAATTGTAAGGAGTCCAAATTTACTCTCTATTACTATTTTTGACTTTTCTAGGGGTGGTCCAAATGTTTTGAAAAAAAAAACTAAATTCATTTTTTTCGTTTATGTTAGGCCTGATATCTCCCTATATCAAGCCCAATGTAGGCTTGATATGGGGAGATATCATACCTATGTTGGGTCTGATATGGGGAGATATCAAGCCCAATATGGGTCTGATCTCCCATAACAGGTCTGAGGAAAGAATTAAAAAAAATATATTTTTTTCAAAACCTCTGGACCATCTCTAGGAAAATCAAAAATAGTAATTGAGTGGATCAGTGGATTTTAACTCCTTGCCATTTTAGAAATTTATAGGACCTAAAATGGTTATAATATGAAGTCTCTAGGTCGATCAGTGGATTTTAATCGAAATTCACTGATCGACCTAGAGATCTCAGATTGCAACTATTTCAAGTCTAATATGAATTATATCAGACCCAACATGACCTTTAAGTTTTGATTCTTTTGATTTCACCTTATCTTATCAATTGTTTTAGGGAATTCCTATTACATTTAAATATAATTAACGAGAGATATTGGCAATGATTATAAATAGTTCTTATTATCTCAAAAAAAATATAAAGTTTTGAATATTATCAAAAGGATTAAATTATATATATTCTTTTATATTTATGTGTAGTTTAGAATGTTTAAAGAACATTAAAGTAGTCTCATAACAAGAAGAACACTAGATTTCTTAATTAAGCTAAAACATAAAAAAAATGTGATATTTTGTTATTCGTAACATGGATAAAAATATAATATACAATAATAAAAATAAATTTTAAAAAATGTTTGTAATGCATTAATATATATTTTTGGATTAATTAAAATTTAGAATGCACGGAGAACTTGAAAACTAAAAAGAGATTTAGTTTAGAGAAACTCTTACTTTGCTGATTAAGCTAAAATTTAAATGATGTGATATTTTAACTATTTTAGTTTGACGCTTACATGAGAAACTATGACATTTTTACATTATTCACATTGTAGCTTAACGTGTGCATGATGTAGAATCATATCAAGCTCACGTTGTGATTTTTAAGCAGATTGTTCTAATAGTATTTTAACACCTCCGAAAAAGTAAAAATAAGCAATGGATAATACCATTTGACTCTTTGTAGTCTCAGAAATCTGCAGGACCTGAAATGGATCCAATCAGACCTTTCTAGCTCCATCAGTAGGTTTTGACATAAAATTGGTTCAATTAGACCGAAACCCACTGATGCACCTAGATAGGTCTGATTGGACTCATTTCAAATCTTGTGGATTTCTGAGATTACAAAGAGTCTAAAGGTGTTATCCATTGCTTATTTCAGTTTCTCGGAAGGTGTTAAATATTAATAGAATAATCAACCAAAAAATCCCAACGTGGGTCTGATATAATTCCATATTAGTCCCTACGTGGGCCTGATATGAGATTTTTTAACTGATTCTTCTAAAAATATTTTAACACCATTGAGAAGCCAAAATAAGCAATGGATAGCACTGTTTGACTCCTTGCAGTCTCAGAAATCCATAGAACTTGAAATGGGTCCAATCGAACTTGTGTAAATTTAAAAGTGAGTTTCAGTCAAAATCTACTGATGAACCTAGACATGTTTGATTGGACTCATTTCAAGTTTTATGAATTTCTGATATTGTAAGGAGTCAAATGGTGTTATCCATTACTTATTTTGACTTCTTAAAGGTGTTAAAATATTTTAGAAGAATCGACTTCTCAGGAGGCTTTTTAATTTCACGTTATCATGCATGCAAAAGAAAGGAAAGAGAAAATATGAGAGGAAGAGAAGAGATACTGTGTGCATAGGAGGAAGGAAAGAGAAGAGAGAGAGAAATGAGAGAGAAAAGAAAAAGAAAAATAGTTAAATTTGTCATAAGAGTAGAATGAGAAGTGCACCGTAAAAAGGTGCGCCCTTTGATAAATATCAAAGTAGCATACATCTTTTGATAAATTTAAAAATGTAAGTACACCTTTTGATAATTTTCTTCTTCCTCCCAACCACAATCGGACATTTTTTTTTCTATTTCTTACGTTTTCTTCTTTCTCCCTAATCCTCCAGCACACGTTGTTACCACTGTCGCCCATGTCATTATCGCCACACATTGCTATTGCTGCAAGTTATTCTTACCAATGTCATTGTCGTCGCTTCGCGGACGTTCCACAATAAATATCTTTTGATTGGTGTGAAATTTTTTTACGGGATCTCTTCCGATTATGGAAGGGAAGCCTTAGTGCAATGGTAAAATTGTTGCATTATGACCAAAATGTCACGGGTTGGAATCCTAGAAACAATCTCTTACAAAAAAAGTATGGTAAAACTACGTACAATAGATCCTTCCCTAAGATCCTGCATAGCGGGAGCTTCGTGTATCGGACGGTCCTTTTTATCTCTTCCGATTATGGATTTAACAATTGTATTTTGTAAAAAGAAATAAACTGCATTATTATCTAGTAAGGTTTAAGAATGACAAAGATGCCTTGTCATTAATCCAATAATAAGTTCTACCTACTATTACATTTGCACCAATGACTACTGCAATATGAAACAGAATAAGTTAAGTACATGACCCCACAGGTCATCCGAGTTGGTATGTGGTGGGATGCTTGTCACATGAGGTCGCGAGGTCGAAACTCAGGGTAGTCGGGGCGTAAATCCCCGGTCCCTGTGCAACTCACCCCACCTGCCACATGCTAGCTCAGGAAGCTGTGATTTACCTCCCTCGCGATGGCCTTGGGTCGGGTGCGGCGAGAGCGCTGGGGGAGAGCGATTTCACCTTTTGCCACATAATAAGTTAAGTACGTATCACTACAACTAGTAATCCATCACTTCTAAAATTATAGATAGAATAGGATTTTTAAGTCATGCTATTTTTTCAGTTAAGCTTAAATAAAATAAATA
Source organism: Zingiber officinale (assembly GCF_018446385.1). Classification (NCBI taxonomy): domain Eukaryota; kingdom Viridiplantae; phylum Streptophyta; class Magnoliopsida; order Zingiberales; family Zingiberaceae; genus Zingiber; species Zingiber officinale. The sequence continues at coordinate 22,342,550 of NC_056001.1, read as the reverse complement.
AATCGAGCTATCTGTAGGATTATAAAATAACTATCTTAACAAGAAATTATTTATATGTTAAGGTGTCTATAACATTGGCTATAACTCAGTTGGTAGAGCATCTCGTTTACATGTGCGCCAATGATTTTCAAAAGAATCAATTATGCAATGAATATAATTGATCGTACTAAAAAATTGATGTCTTATTCCATTCCATAGGCTCGAGGGAACAAGAGAATAATAGTTTACATGTGCGCCAATGATTTTCAAAAGAATCAATTATGCAATGAATATAATTGATGGTACTGAAAAATTGATGTCTTATTCCATTCCATAGGCTCGAGGGAACAAGAGAATAATAGTCTAGACTGACAAATATTTAGTTCAGTCTGATTTAGGCGCTAATTAAGTTTCCAAATCAAATAGAAACGCAAGTGATTAGATAGTTGATAAGGTAAATACTCATCCCATTCAATGCTAGGCAAAATATTCAATGCTAGGCAAAATTATAAGGGACCCAGTGACAATTATAAAAAGAAGCATGATGACTCTCATGTGTGAAAAGTTGGATAGTTAAAAAAATATAATATAAACATTTAATTTAATATAGTAAAAATTAATTACACTCATCTCGAGCATCCCTCATAGTCTATCCTTAGATTATATTAAGTGAGGTAAATCACGGATCAACTTATAGTCGACTGTGGCTAAGGAGTGGGAGGAGTTTTTCCCCAAGTTTATGGACCCATCAGAAATTGCTCTCTGTCCCATTATAACAAATTTACCATTCTATAGCATGTGGGAACAAATATTTTGTTGGTGTGGGAAGCATCCGACGATCGAACTCGTGTTTTGATAATGGCAAAGGATTCAAAGTTAAGGTGTTTTGTATTCTAACAAGTCTACTTGAGGATTTCAGGAAAGTCCTAGCTGCGGTTAGGCAAAGAGAAAAACCCTAGGGGGTGGTAACCCTATGCGGAAAGTCTTGGCAGGTCGATGACTTCAGGCAAAAGTCCTAGGGGGTGGTAACCCTAGGTGAAAAAGTCCTGGTGTCGTGAACCAGGTGGAAGACTGGACTAGCCGGGAAGCGGATGCCCAGCAAAAAGTCCGGAAGCGTCGAGTGCTGAGCAAAAGTCCAGTCGATCTGGAGGATCGTACTGGCAACAGGTAAATCTCCTGAGTGGAGTAGGTAAGGACGTGTTCTCCGTAGAGGGAACAGTAGGCATCGGGTCGACCTAGGGTTTCCGGTAGGAAACCCGAAGTCAGACTCGGACAGTCCGGAGACTGTCAATACTTCCTTTACCATAATTATTGTAGTATGTGCTAACTTTGTGCTGCAGGGTAGTGTTTGGAATTAACGTATCTTGCAGGTGCAAAGGAGCAACCTAAAGGCTCGGATGAACAGTGTCCGAGGCGCCTTCATGGAGCTTGGAGGCGCCTCGGGTGCAAGGCTGGAGCTGGCTGCGAAAAGCTGTTCAAGGCGCCTTGATGAACAGTGGAAGACGCCTTGAACATATGAAGGCGCCCTGTGAACAGTGGAAGGCGCCTTGAATCTGTGATAAGATTCGACCAGTTCGCTCCTTATCTCCGCGGCTGACTCGGCCTATTCAAGGTGCCTTGGGTAGCATTCAAGGCCCCTTGAATACTATTTATAAAGGGGGTTCGACCAACAGCTTGTATCAACGCATTCCAAGTCTTCCTTCTACATTCAGCTGCTAACGAACTCATCTCGAAGTGCTGCAACTTGACGCCGACAACCCGAACCTTCAATTTAGAGTTTCCTATTGTCGGTATAATTTATTTATTGCATTTCTTGTAAATCATATTTTGTAAATTTACGATATTATAGTTGTTGCCCACCGGAAGCGATCAAGGATCGCGGGCCTTCGAGTAGGAGTCGTCTTAGGCTCCGAACGAAGTAAATTCTCCGTGTTCTTCTGTGTGTATTTCTCTATTTCATTTCCGCTGCACTAACTTCTGAACGACGTTTTAATTACTCCGTTAGTTTTATGATTCGAAAATCAAACGATTTAGCCACGAGCGCTATTCACCCCCTCCCTCTAGCGCAGTCTCGATCCAACAATTGATATCAGAGCGGGGTTGTTTTGAATTGGTGCAACCACCATTCAAAACAGTTTTTTTTTCCGTGGTATTTTGTTTATTTTTCTTTCGGAGTCAATTAGAAATTAGCTAACTAGCTAACATTCTAATTTTTATCAAATCGGTGTTGCTCAACGTTTGTCAATACCACTTGAGCTTGTTATTTTTTCTTCTTCCCCCCGCACTACTAATCCAAGACTTAGTCTTGGAATAGATCTTCTTGTTTTTGTTTTTCTCATATCTAAATGGCCCAACAAGAAGGCTATAGCACTGTTCGCCCCCCACTATTTTTCGGAGAAGACTTCGGATATTGGAAGGGGCGAATGGAGATATATCTGAAGATCCAGTTCGACACATGGATAATAGTCAAGACAGGACTGCAACTACCAACTGATACAGACGGTAAGCCTACATCCTGTGAGAACTGGGAGCCAGCCTTTATCAAAAAGGTGGAAGCCGACGCCAAAGCAACCTGCACCATCCAGTGCGGTCTTACCAAAGAAGAGCTCAACAGAGTCGGTCCGTTCTCTTTCGCAAAGGAGCTGTGGGAGAAACTGATCGAGCTTCATGAAGGCACCTCGGAAACCAAGGTAAGTAAGCGTGATTTATTACTTAATAAACTATATAATTTAAAAATGCAGGAAGGCGAGACGGCAAGTTCGTTACACGCTCGAATTCAAGACATTCTGAACTCTCTTCATAGAATCGGGCAAAAGGTAGAAAACAGAGATATCATAAGGTATGCTCTTAACTCGTTTCCTAGGAGTACATTGTGGGCATCGATGGTAGATGCCTACAAAGTCTCCAAGGATTTGTCTTCTTTAAAATTAGATGAGTTGTTTAGTGAATTTGAACTTCATGAACAAACTAATGCACAGCCGTCCGAGAAGGGTATTGCTTTGGTTGCAGGTACAAGTCGAACACGGGAATCGAGAGTACGGCGAAAAATTGAATCTGAATCAGAAGACGAACACTACTCAGAAGATTCAGAAGATGAACTGACCAGCGAACTAGTGAATCTCGTGAAGAAGCTCTACAAGAAGAAGAAGGGCTTCAGCAAGAAAGATCTGAAGAAGGCAGTTCAATCCAAGGAGGCCCAACCGAACTCAAAGGTAAAGTTTGAAGTCACCTACTACGGGTGTAACCAGAAGGGGCACATCAAAGCAAACTGCCCCAACCAAAAGGAAGCCAAAAAGCAAAGAAGAAATAAAGCCCTGAAGGCAACGTGGGACGAATCTTCCTCGGAAGACGACGATGACGAACTCGATCAGACGAGTCTACTCGCACTGATGGCCCGGGACCAGATCGTCGAGAGCGAAAGCGAATCAGAGGCCGATTCCGAGCAAAGCCACGGATCCGCATCTGTTTCAGAAGGGCCAGACTCCACTGTAAGTATTCCAAGGCTCAATAATTTAGTTAATTACTTATTACGCAAGTTAGCTAAATCAAACATTAGGATTAAATCACTTCTAAAGGAAGTAGCTGTCCTTAAAGAAGTGACTAGCACTAATCCCTTACCTGATCAAGTTCAAACTGGAAATTCAACTCAAGTTCATAAACTTGAGGAAGAAAACTCTAGTTTGAAAAATCAGGTAAAAGATTTAAAAAATACTTTAGAACGGTTTTCTCTGGGCTCCAAGAATTTGGACCTAATTCTTGGGACACAAAGAGTCGTCTACAACAGAACTGGGCTAGGATATAAAAGTAAAAAGAAATATAGATCTTATTTATCCTTAATAAACAAACAAAGTAATAAATCAGTCCAAGCATGGGTCCTCAAGTCCAAATTGATCAACCAAGTTGGACTTGGCCAATACTGGGTCCCGAAGAATCAAATACACTACTTCGATAGACCATATCGAAGCCATGATCCAGGGGGAGCAAAAACAAAAACGATTTTCAAAATTTTCAAATAAAAAATTTGAAATTAAAATATAAATTCAAATTTTAAAATTCAAAATCAAATTAAAAATTCGAAATTAAAATATTAATTCAAAATCAAATCAAAATTTCAAAATTAAAATATAAATTCAAAATTTAAAATTCAAAATCAAATCAAAATTTCGAAATTAAAATATAAATTCAAAATTTAAAATTCAAAATCAAATTCAAAAATAGATGGAGGATCCAAGCTAGCTGGCACCTCCAACTGAACTACCCGATAGGGTAACTGAACCTAATTTACCCGAAATGGGTAAAACAAGAATAGATTACCCGGCAGGGTAATTAAGGTTAGATTAAAACGGGCTAAGTTTAACTTGAACCACAGTACTGGTGAAGTTTTTGGATGATAGTACGTTAGGGAAGCTTGGGCATCGCATGTCTAGGAAGATATGACTTCGACCTGGTGCATTTGGCCAAGTGGAACTGACCGAAGCTACCCTTAAATGGATCCTAACTAGTTAGACCAATGATTAGTATTAAGTTCAATGGGTAGGACTATTTGGAAAACCTAGAAGGTATGGTTACTTTAATGAGCTCCTTGTGACTCACCATAGCCCAGAAGTTTATCCAAAAAATGCTTACTTGTTGAACCCAAAGCTAAACCTGAATCTAACACAAAGTTAAACCAGACCCTTAAATTCAACCTTAAATTCATCTCACAACAATTATAGGGTTCTCTGATTGACAATTTAGATCGGGTGAGATGACTAAGAAATTAAATTAACTTGGATTATTCTTTAAATTTTAAAATTATTTTAAAAACTTTAATTTCAAAATTATTTTAAAAAACTTAAATTTCAAAAACTTAAATTTCAAAATTATTTTAAAAACTTAAATCTCAAAATTATTTTAAAACCTAAATTTCAAAATTATTTTAAAAACTTGAATTTCAAAATTATTTTAAAAACCTAAATTTTAAAATTATTTTAAAAACTTAAATTTCAAAATTATTTTTAAAACTTAAATTTTAAAATTATTTTTAAACTCAATTTTTTCAAAATCCATTAACTTTAAAGTTTTTTTTTCAATGTTAAAACCTTTATTAAAAAAAAAAAAGGTGCCTCATAGAGGCGCCTCGCACACTAGAAGGCGCCTACTAGAGCGGCGGGAAAATTCCCGCCGCATCACCTTAAGGCGCCTCGGATCGATCCGAGGTGCCTCCTAAACCAACTCAAGGCACCTTAACATACTTAAGGCGCCTTCAACTCCCAGCTTTAGAAAACGAACAGATCCTTCTGTTCGTTTTTCTGCCGACGCCGAAGCACGACCTCCGCGTGCAGATTCTAGCAACCAAGGCGCCTTCAACTCGTTTAATCTCCCCTCAACACTTGGCAATGCCTCCTAGGTATAATTCCAATCCTTCCCAATCTAATTTTAAGTAAAATTTCTGCTTATTTCTGTCAATCTTTGGTAAAATCGTTGAAAATAGGAAGCGTCGACATGTTGACCCTAATCCAGATAGACTTCCATCAGCAGATATCAGATTCCCGACTATACATCTTAGGGATATCTTTGCCAATTACACTTTTGAACCTATCAAACCTAGATATGTAAATAGGACCTTTTATACCCAGTTCTGTCAGCCTTCTATCCAAATGATAGCGCACTATCAACTGGACCAACTGATTTACTGCACTGATACAGTAAACCAGGAGCTATGTGCACAGTTTTATCACAACCTTGAGAGGGTTGATGATAATAGCTACTCCACCAGAGTTGCTGGCGTTGACATTGAGCTTACTCCCACTTTGTTACGCACCACCCTAGGACTTAGGGTTTCAGAGTCTACCTTCTTATGCTACCCCAGTAGGGACCTGCCATTTGGCGATCCTTACTCCCATATTACGTTAGATACTATCTATACGTATTTCTTCGGGGAGGAGAGACCTGCTGGCCTGACGGAGTTCAGGTCAGTCTCGCTTCGGATTCAGGACTACATGATGTATGACAGCATGTATTCTGCCGATCTCATCTCGGGATGTTCCGAAGATGAGGTCTTCCCACTCATTTTTATTGTACGCCCTGTGTCATCGATTAGATATCGATATAGCCTTGCATATGTTCCAAAACATTATCTGTGTATCTGGGACAGTCACCTCCAAGATAGTACACATGCCCTATTGTCATATTTTGACACGCTTCTTTTCGACCATAGAGGGTATAGATGTGACCAGGGGGACAGTCATTCCACTTACCATATATAACGAGCTAGGATCCCGTAGTTGTAGACTAGCCGGTGCCGATATCACAGCTGATGGAGTTCTAGCTTGGACAGGACGACCACAGCCAGCAGCTGCCCCTATCGCTCCAGCAGCCGAGGATATACCAGGTGAGGGAGAGGATTGGGCTGATTTCTTAGCTGAGGACCTTTTCGCGGATCCTTCCCCGTCTGCCAGACGATCCACCTCAGCTGGACCTGCGACCTCTACATCACTCTCCGTCGAGGACAGACTTGCTCGACTCGAGGTCGAGTCCATCCAGACACGACGGATAGTTCTCTCTATACGGTCCGAGATGGCTGCCGGATTTACGTCCCTTCGTGACGAGATACGACATCTAGGTCAGCCTACACCCGAGCAGCCCCATGCACCACTGTCCGCTGATGATCCTCCAGCTGATGCTCCTCGAGTTGATGATCCTGCTATTTGATATGACTCTTTATGCATTGCACTATGGATTGTTGCAAATAGACACCCTCACTTCACTACCTATTTATTTTTGTTTAGACTCCCTTGAAGTGATATATACTTATGTGCATGCTTAGTCAGTTTCACAAATTCTGGGTTTACTTATCGTTTTTCAAATTCTAGGAAAAATAAATTTCAAAATTCCCAATTTCCTAGATTTTTCAAAATCCGAAATTAGCCTAGGTTGTCCCCTAGAAATCATGTTCCCCTAGACTCAAACTAGAGCATCTCACAAACACCTAGGTATACCTTGATTGTGATTGAAAAAAACATAGAACGGCGTGAGATGCATAGGGTACAGCCTGGACTCAAGAATGCTTATATCTGTGCATCGATATGAGTTTGAGCGTTAAATACGCAATATACATCAATCAACTTAAGCCTTCCAGCTCTAGTCAAATCTATCTGGACCAATGTAACTTAACTTGACTAACCATGTGAAAGTTGTTGCCCTGTAGGCAATCAGCAAGTAACTAAAGGTTAGACAGTTGGGAAAGGATACTCAAGCTTTTAGTTAAACATGTTTGATCTTTCGTCTAGGGCTCTGATACCTAGGAAGTTAATCTATTGAACAGGACTCATGCTTGGACTTAAGGACCAACTGACTTTGAATGAATAATCAAATTTTTAACTACATTACTCCCTCCTTGTCCTAAAAATTTAAATATTGTTCAAACTTAAGCTAAGTTTACTGTTAACCTAAGATTTCAAATTCAATACTTGTAAAAAGTCAAGCCAAGTTCCAATCTTAATTTTCAAAACCTTGTTGAACTTAGCTAACTTTGAAATCTAACTTTGTAAATTCCTGCACAGCTTTTCAAAACTTAACTCAGTACCTTCAAAGACTGTTGATCTCAAAATCTTGATATTCAATATCTATTTTTGATATATGGCAAAGGGGGAGGGTAGCAAAAATTCAATGTAAAATTCAAATTTAAATTAATATAAAAGGGGGAGCAACAGTTAAGGGGGAGCATATAGTTTATGCCAAAACTTTAAATTTGTAGGATTTTACTCTAGCAAATTTGCCTTGTTAAATGTGTTCATCTATTCTAGCAAATTTGCCTGTGTTAAAAGTATTCATCCATTCGTTTGTTTACTTAGCTTTGAATTTGAATTGCCATAATCAAAAAGGGGGAGATTGTTGGTGCGGGAAGCATCCGACGATCGAACTCGTGTTTTGATAATAGCAAACGATTCAAAGTTAAGGTGTTTTGTATTCTAACAAGTCTACTTGAGGATTTCAGGAAAGTCCTAGCTGCGGTTAGGCAAAGAGAAAAACCCTAGGGGGTGGTAACCCTATGCGGAAAGTCTTGGCAGGTCGATGACTTCAGGCAAAAGTCCTAGGGGGTGGTAACCCTAGGTGAAAAAGTCCTGGTGTCGCGAACCAGGTGGAAGACTGGACTAGCCGGGAAGCGTATGCCCAGCAAAAAGTCCGGAAGCGTCGAGTGCTGAGCAAAAGTCCAGTCGATCTGGAGGATCGTACTGGCAACAGGTAAATCTCCTGAGTGGAGTAGGTAAGGACGTGTTCTCCGTAGAGGGAACAGTAGGCATCGGGTCGACCTAGGGTTTCCGGTAGGAAACCCGAAGTCAGACTCGGACAGTCCGGAGACTGTCAATACTTCCTTTACCATAATTATTGTAGTATGTGCTAACTTTGTGCTGCAGGGTAGTGTTTGGAATTAACGTATCTTGCAGGTGCAAAGGAGCAACCTAAAGGCTCGGATGAACAGTGTCCGAGGCGCCTTCATGGAGCTTGGAGGCGCCTCGGGTGCAAGGCTGGAGCTGGCTGCGAAAAGCTGTTCAAGGCGCCTTGATGAACAGTGGAAGACGCCTTGAACATATGAAGGCGCCCTGTGAACAGTGGAAGGCGCCTTGAATCTGTGATAAGATTCGACCAGTTCGCTCCTTATCTCCGCGGCTGACTCGGCCTATTCAAGGTGCCTTGGGTAGCATTCAAGGCCCCTTGAATACTATTTATAAAGGGGGTTCGACCAACAGCTTGTATCAACGCATTCCAAGTCTTCCTTCTGCATTCAGCTGCTAACGAACTCATCTCGAAGTGCTGCAACTTGACGCCAACAACCCGAACCTTCAATTTAGAGTTTTCTATTGTCGGTATAATTTATTTATTGCATTTCTTGTAAATCATATTTTGTAAATTTACGATATTATAGTTGTTGCCCACCGGAAGCGATCAAGGATCGCGGGCCTTCGAGTAGGAGTCGCCTCAGGCTCCGAACGAAGTAAATCCTCCGTGTTCTTCTGTGTGTATTTCTCTATTTCATTTCCGCTGCACTAACTTTTGAACGACGTTTTAATTACTCCGTTAGTTTTACGATTCGAAAATCGAACGATTTAGCCACGAGCGCTATTCACCCCCCCCCCCCCTCCCCCTCTAGCGCGGTCTCGATCCAACACATTTGACTTAATAAATATACCAATTTGTGTGAAAATAAAAGATCGTTAACTCATTCTATCAATTTCATTTGTTAAAAAATTAGTCATTAAATTAGGTGATTATATTTCTAAAATATTATGTTAATGATAAATTATGTGAAATAGTAATATTGAGGTATTTTAAGAAAATATGAGATGAACTTATTTTAAACAAAGCATCTCCCCCTCTACTACCTCCTCCACCACCTCTTGTTGCTGACTCGAATGGCTATCTTAGTGATCCAAATTAAGAAAGAACATTCTCAAATATAATGTAAATGAAATGGAGATTGGTCGACATTCCTATTTGAATCCACCCCCGATTGAAAATCTTGACTACGTCACTGGTTGTGGCAGTATATACACTTATTAATCAAATAACACATGATCATGCAATGAACTTTACTAATTCCGAGAATTGACCAAAGGGCACACAAAATTGAAAAATTCTCAAATCACACACCATGCTTTGAGAATGACCAAAGAGCACATTGATTTGGGTGACCTTCTCGTTCTACCCTCCTGCCATAGTTGACTTTTTAGTCTCTTTCCTCGCTCCTCTTTCATCCGATTAAACTTTTCTTTTTTCACAATCCTTTGTATGCATGACTACAACAATCACTGTCGTGCTAGTTTCTAAAAATCAGCACTGTGACGATAGAGAGACCAAGATTAGTTGGTTTTAGTCTGCTCTCATATTAGGCTCAACGTGGTCCTGGTCTCTAAGAGATCAAGTCTAAGCATTCTAGCTAAAAGTTAACATAATTCTAGAGCACCTCTAGGGAGCCCAAAATAAGTAGTGGCCGACACCTTTGGACTACTTGTAACTTCAAAAATTCATAAAACCTGAAATAGATGCAATCTAAATTCTCTAGGTTGATCAAAAGATTTTGACTAAACTCACTAATAAACCTAAACTATTTGGATTTCTGCAAACTTGTACCCATCCAATAAGGTTAAGTGAAAAGAAGGTAAATATAGTGTCAAACCTTGATTCTAAGAGACCAAACCCACTTTGAGCATGATATGAGACCAAACATGACCCAAGGCCTGGTCTCCTAGAAACCAAGACCAAGTTGGGCTTGTTCTGTTCTCAGATCAAGCTCAAAGTGGTCCTAGTTTGCCGACACTAGACTCACAGTTTTTCTTGATCAGAACAAAGGTTTGACATCGTATCTACCTTCCTCTTACTCAACCAACTGTATGAGTACAGGTTTGCAAAAATCTAAATAGCCTAGGTCCATCAGTGAATTTCAATCAAATCCACTAATCAACCTAGAGAACTTAGGTTACACCAATTTTAGGTCATGTAAGTTTCTGACGTTTCTAGGAGTCTAAAGGTGTCATCCATTACTTATTTCAAACTCCTTAGAGGTGCTCTAGTATTATGTTAACTCCTAGCTAGAATGCCTAGGCCTGATCTCCTAGAGACCCGCCATCGCAATGCTGATTTTTAAAAATCAACACTGCCATAGTGCTAGTGTAATTAAGTTGTGGACCCCAGGGCCATGGTGTCGCGGTAGGACATCCAGGTTGTCACCCAGACACCCGCGGTTTGAACCCCAGCTACGGCGTATTTGCAGGATTTTTTCCTCCAAATTGGGGGGGGGGGGGGGGGTAATCAAAGGATGTTTGGCTTCTGGGTTGGCCGCCGCGTGCGTTTCCCGATTTACCTGACCAGTGGGAAAATTCCTTGGGGTCGGGCCGATCACCCCCAGAGATAGTCAATGAGGCTAACTGGGATTATCTGTAGTGTAATTAAGTTGTGATGTTGATTTTTAAAAATTAACACCACAATGATTATTGCATGCATGGAGGTTGATATAGGTTATAACGAGTGAACCCAGAAGGTAACGTGGCACAAAGTCAACGGAGGAGAGCATCTCCCCATCTGGCTATGATTGGTTGCCTGGTGCTAGGGCTCATTGGAGGGTCATGGCCAGATTCCGAGCAGTGTGAAAAAAGGCTGACCGACCCTTAAGCCGGTAGAACATAAGGGTTTCAATGTTTCACCTTTGAACTAAAGAAACAACGTGCCTGGTCAATCAATAGTCAATCAAGTTTAAGGACGGTTGCCCTTATAGGCCGACCGGAATAATCGACCTACCTCACATTTGACCAGTCATAGACATGGTCAAAGGGAGGGTCAAACTCATTACTCTATAGGAGCCTCTCTATATACGTCCGGTCGATCTGATCACCCATCAACCCTATGGGTATCTGTTCAATAGTAGAATTGACTGGGTTTATATGACTCCATACCCATCTCTTCTATATATAAGTAGGATAGCTTTATAAATCTGGTCAGACAGCCGGGTACGCTTTACCTACAAGTTATTATACTCCCTGCCAAACAAAAGACACTTTGGCTCAAAATATTGACCGAACCTCTCAGAGCACAGCATTTCTTCAGAGGCTCGTTATACGCTCGGCTAGACAAAATACAAACCGGGCCTAAGGCGTTTAACTTCATATTGCGGACCGAACGGATTTCTAGCACGCACAAGTTATTATATTGTTTCTCAAGCAGATTCCTAGCATAACCAGGGTATTATATTATTCTCCAAACGAATGTTTCAAAATTGCACAGAATATAACCAAGCGGCGTAATGCCGAGACGGATATAAAGGCGACCAACCTTACTGGCCGGTCAAGATACAGGCAGTATAATACACAACAGAACAGATTATACATAATATAACCGAGCAGCTCAATAGAGACGGTCTACCTTAAGGACCGACCGAGATATACTCAGTAGACAACATCCTAATAATCTATCAAAATAACAACTATGTGTTAGAGAATATTCTTTTGGAAACTTCTTCGGGGATCATCATGTTTCCCATCAGCAGACCATTTACAACAACATATTTCTTCATCAAACTAAGTAATAATAGAAGCTATAAATGATAAAAGAAATATACATGTGTGTAAAGGAAAGATTTCTCGGATAATTATTATACATTGTCTAACAAACTCTGACACTTTGTTATCTCATGATTGTAGAAGTTATCAGAGGTGGTATATAAAGGGAGAATCCTCTCTGTGGTGGAGGTACTTCTTTGAACATATGCAACTTTACTCTCACATGCACGTTCTTACTGTTCTTCATTCACTCGTCCGGACTTCTACTGACTTGAGCGTTGGATGATCTTCGCCAAAGATTCTCCCCCCCCCCCCCCCCCCTCCCCCTCAGTTTCTGAGCGCTGACATTTTGTTAGCTCGTATTCATATGGAAGTTTTTTCATGGAGTCAAAGGTCTTCTATCAATCAACGACCAATCCACCATGTTCGGTGCATCATCTCTGCAGTTTTCAAATGGGATCATAGGTAAATGAGAGAAAAATAAAAAATTAATCTAAAGAAAGAGTAGAGAAAAAGTTGCGTGTAAACAAGAAGGAAATAGACTAATTAGTGAGAGATGGAACTAAAATGTCATCTAAATTAATGTCCTCTTTGATGATTTAGTAAATATGATACGTGATTTGAAAACTTTCACCCCTGAGATGGGGTTGAGTTGATTATTATGAGACATAACTTGCTACAATGGACAGGGGTCAATTCTTAATAAAAGTATAACGAACAATCCTCCCTCGCAATGGTCAATTATAATTTCTCAATTTATCTTTTTACAAATAGTCATGGGATGATCATGTAGGACTGTTAGGATAGCGGATTACAATTTGTACTACAGTGATTTGGAAACTTTCCAACCTTTTAGTAAATTACCATACTAATTTGAAAGAGAGTGAACAGTTAGAGTAGAATCCTCTAGTCCAAAATTTCTGAATCAATCTTGGATCTCTTCGTATTCATTGATGAGGTGGTAAATAGGTAATATCCAACTCACCTCCTAATAAATTTGTAGGGAGAGAGGTAGGTCCAGCTCAATTTCGAAGAAATTTATAGGATGTCTACTGGTCCAACCGATCTTATGCCGACAAGTAAAAAGTGTGAATTTTGTTTTTCATACTTGTGCCTTATGTCTTTCATCGGAACAAACAAAGCCTCCCTTAATTTATTCTCTTTTCATTAAAATTCAAAGGAAAAAAAGAAAACATGTACTCATCTTCAGCAAGAATAATTTGTCGTACTTGCAAGATCAGAAATATGTCGCATCAATCACCGCAGCCACCACCGCAACCCCCGCCACATCCGCCACCACAATCTCCACCTGCGTCGCCGCCGGCATCACTGCTACTGACGGCTCCGGCGATGGCGCCTACCGCCGCACCCACTGCAACTTTGGCAGCGGTGCTGCTGCTTTTGCTGGCGGCGGACGACGCTGCTGCCGCCGGAGGAGCATACGCCGGAGCACCTCCGCTGCTGTAGTAAACCACGTCGTTCCTGGTCCTCCGCCCCTTGTCGCTGCGCCCGCAGTTGAAGATAACTACGGCCATGGCAGCGGCAGCCATGCACAGAACGAAGACTCTAAGCTCTGAGGTGATGGCTGAGTCATTGATGATGATCGATGCCTCCATCAATACGATCCTGCCCATCTCCTTCGCCACTGTCGATTGGTCGTTTACTTTCATGGCATTCACATGATTACCAAGATATTATATAGTGAGTGGAGCCGTCCGTGGAGATAAACAACAAGCGTGAAAATAATTTGATAGTGAATTATCAACTTCAATTTAATAATTTGATGGCAATTTAAACCAAATAAGATTCATGGCGTGCAAATAAAAATTACATTAAAAAAAGTAGAATTCTCCGTTGAATATGTTATTAATTGTGTTTGTACTTAAAGAGTCAACTCCTGTACATACACACGTAGATAAGAATAATGGTGATAAAAATAAAATTGCTTCATATTAAAAATAAAAATAAAAAGTATAGTTGCATGTTGGCAAGAACTATAAGGGCCGGAGGACACGAATTATAAAGGGAGTAAAACAGTTGACTAATATGACTGGTAGTCCCTAGGGATTTGAAATTTAAAGTTAATACTTGCGTGATCTCGATATCAATCGACTAACCACAATTAGGAAATATATCTGTAGTAGGCAACAAATTGGAAAGGTTTCGACTGTGTTATCTGATAAACACACAAAAAAAAAGGGCCTTCGGATATTGATAACCAACCTCTTATGTCCTTGTTCATCCCTTTATACAACTTCTAATCAGAAATGAGCTTCCAAAAGAACTGAATTTGTCATTGCAGAGGGAGGGCGACGATTTAGCTGGGGATCATTTACAGCTCAACAGCACTGAATTTATAACATGCATTACTAAACGCAAGTTGGGTAAGTCGGAGGCGGCTGTAGTTGGAAGTGATCTTTGATGAGCTAGTATACTATACACCTGCTCAAAGATCGGTCGTACATATGAAGTGATTGTAGGATCAGCTGGATTGATTTGGACGGCCACATCCGTTATCCAACTTATCTTCCTCAATGTCTCATTGCTAATGTCACATGCCAGCTGCTGTAGAAGAGCTAGAAGAACTCCTTGGCTTAGAGGAGGCGGCACAGTGCAACAAATGGCATGCAAGTCAACCTGAAAAACGGAACTGGATAATGTTTGCATAACTAAACATCTGAAAAGAAAAGAAGCATCAGCAAAAGGCATTTCTACAGTTTCAAGCATGTAAGAGAACGGAAATGAGTACAAGCAAAAGGGATTCCAATAGTTTCAAGTATGCAAGAAACACACAAAAAATAATAATAAAGTAACCTAGAGATCTAGGAACAGTATGAGAAATGTGAAACAAACAAACAAAAAAGGATGGCCATGTTGATGGACAAGTTTTGAGTGAGAGTAATAGCCAAACACACCTGCATACATAACCAAGACACAATGGACACATCGCTTCTTTGAAGAGCTAAAGTAAAAGCTTCCTCGTACTTGTGTTCGGATATTAGTCGTGATAATTCTGTTTTTGGATCCATAGGTGCCTCTATTTGCTGAACAGACAAGGCCTGCAAGGAAAAAACATCCATTGCTCCTCATACTTGTAACCAATTGTCAGAATCAATGAATGTAAGTCAGAGTCAAGACTTCAGAAGATTTGTGGGAAACAAAGTTCTCCATCCACATGTATGCAAATGCATCCGTGTTTTTTTGAGTGTTAATGTGAGTGGAAGAGAGAGTGTTAATGCAAGTGATGGGAGTTGATGCTTACCATCTCTGGAAGACCAGGTATGGATCCATTGCTCTGCTGCAAGGTAATAGGATGAGCTGAGTTTGTGTTTTCAGCAGCAATGAGAGCTAACAGCTTACGCTGGCCATCAATCAACTCAGTGGTGAAATTCTGGGTCATTGATGAGGCCGAATTGATAGCATCCTGTAGAGACAGGAGTCTAAGGTCACTACAAAGAATAATTTAGTAGTCCATAGAAAAACATACCAAGAATTTAACAATACAGTCTAAATAAAGCTCAATATCTACCCTCAAAGTAAGTGCCAATGGAGTATGTGCTGCCTCAAACTGTTGCCGAGAAGCAACAGTATGTTCGCTCATTCCTTTCTGGAACACACAGTCTATTTGCTCAAACATTGTTTTACAAAACTGCTCAAATGCTGGTACCACTGAGGATTCTATGGAGGATCTTAAAGCATCCTGCATGATTAGGGACAGTTAAGGAGAATTTAAAAGTAAAGCAAGGTGTCTTCTGGTGACCAACATGTATATAAATTATATAAGTGACAACAGTAGGTGGCGTTTGTTAAAAACAATCACACAGCTCCCTCTCTCTCTGTATATGTAATAGGTGGCGTTTGTTAAAAAGACAAAAAAAAAACTTAAAAAGACCCTTCCCTACCTGAAGCATTTGCTTTCCAGAAGTTTGGAACTGCATTTGAACTTGTCTTGATACTGTAGATTCAAGCTTTGAAGAAACGGACTTGTCCAACTGATTCACAGCTTTATCCCCCACTCCTCTCTAAGAGCAAAACATTAAAACAATTGGGAAAAATCCAAAAGATAATTTCCTTTGCATGACATGGCTCAGAATAATGGATAGATGTGGCTTTTATCTCAGGAATTTATTATGAGCTTCACATCTCTAGAAAGCCTGAAAATTAATGCTTGCACCCAGTGTCGTGTCCGTTACAAGAAGATAGGGTCTTTTTTTTATTATAGAAACAACTATTCTCAAGTTTCTGAAGGAGCTGAAGCTCATTTAAATTTCAAAAGTAATACATCCAAAAAATAGCTACTTACTGAGGAGAATAATGAATTTATATATTTAATAGGTAAAAAAATAAATAAGAAATTAAGAGGTATAAGGAAAACCTGGAATGATTCTGTGATTGCAGAAGAAATAATTGGTGTAATTGCTCGAGCGATAGTAGGCCCAACTGCAGATATTTCCTTTTTCAAAATCCTGTCCAAAATTGCAGGCAAATCCTTGTTCACAGCATTCATGATCACATTTATAATATGTTGTGTCTGGTCCTTTCCAATCCGCTCCCGTTTTGCATTTTCTCCTTGAAAACGAATCAGCAGAGCATCTGTGTTCGCTTTAATAGCTTTCTCCATACACCGGCCTAATGCTGCCTCCACTCTTTTGCCTTCTTTGACAACGGGTGCAGCCACCATACTGCTCATTTGTTTCTGCATTTCCTTTTGCATGATCATGACCTGGGGAAACAAATTAAAGTAAGTTTCTTATCTTAAACACATAAATAATACAAAACACGAACAGAGCATGAAGAATAATGATATTCACAATTAGTATCACAAACTAAGTTAGAGAAATTCATTATTCATATCACACACAGAAATTACTCCCTTCCAATTACTTTTTAAGTTTTAGCAATAGCCTTACCAAACTGTGAAAAGAGATACAAAACATAAAAAAAAAGGCAGCTCAATGCACGAAGCATCCCAAACAATCCTTGGTCTATTGTACCCCGCCTTACCCTGCATTGCAAGAGGTTATTTCCGTGACTCGAACCCGTGACCACTTGTCACACGGGAAGAGGAAAGAGAAAATAGATAAGAGATACCGGAAAATAACCTCAATTATAGCTGATATAACAACTTAAAAATGGGTAAATGAGCCTTTGAATCCAAAAATAAAGATTAAAATAAATAATAATAAATCATTGCTTTGGACACTTGGTGGGAATCATGGTATCTTGCATTAGTTAACTCTTTCTCCTATGGCACTTCATAAAATCAACTTAATTTTAGAACTTGAATAATTTTAGAATGCAATAGAGTACTAGTAAACGATAGAGAAATAAAAGAGTAGTGGAGGTATTTTTATCAACAAATGAGTATAAAAATTTAAATTTTTATCGTAGAATTCAAACTTCAGAAGTAGAACAAATTTAAATGAGATGCACAATGAAAAAGTTATTGAACCAGATGCTATTCCAATAGAAGTATGGAAGTGCCTAGGAAACAAGCTATTGAATGACTTATAAAATTATGTAATATGATATTGAAAATGAAAAAAAAAAACTAATTAATGGAGGGTAAGTATTTTCCTTATATAAGAACAAGGAAGATGTGCAAAACTATAGCGGTATTAAAGTAATGAGGCATACCATGAAACTTTAGGAAATAGTAATAGAATAAAGATTAAGGAAGAAGATCACGGTGACCGAAAATTAATTTGGGTTCATGTCTGAAAGGTCGACAATAGAAGTTATACATCTTCTTAAATAACTAATTGAAAAATATTAGAGCAAACACAAGATCTACACATGACATTCATTGATTTAGAAAAAATTTATGATATAGTCCCAACAAAATTATATGGAGAATTCTAGAAAAGAGAGGTGTTAACGTAACATATATTGAACCAACTAAGGATATGTATAAGGATATAAAGACTTCAGAGTAAAAACTTCAGGCGGAATAACTGAAGCATTTCCAATAAAGATAGGATTACATCAAGGATAAGCTCTAAATCTCTATCTTTTTATAATAATTATGAACGAACTCACAGTACACATTCAAAATGTCAAGACACAGTACCGTGGTGTATATTGTTTGCAGATTATATTGTTTTGGTAGATGAAACCTGTGAAGGAGTAAATGCTAACTAAAATCTTAGCAGAAAACACTAGATGGAAAAGGTTTTAGGCTTAGTAGAATAAAGGCAGAATATATGAAATTTAAGTTTAACAATATTAGACGTAATGAGACAATTGTTAAGATAAGAGAAGACGAGTTGCCTGAACTGAGAGCTTTAAATATTTAGGATCATTTTTGCAAAACGAAAAAGGGATTGAGAGAGATGTCTATGTAGAATACAACCAGGATGATTGAAATGAAGGAGATCATCGGGTGTTTTATATGATCATAAAGTACCTCTAAAACTTAAAGGAAAGTTCAACAAAATCACAGTTAGATCTGCTATGTTATATGGAACTGAATGTTGGACGACTCGAGCACATGAGCAAAAGATGAGAGTTGCAGAGATGAGGATGTTTAGGTGGATGTGTACACATACGAGGAGGGGCATAATAAAAAATAAGAGCATAAAGATAAAGTCAGAGTTGCATATGAGGGAAAACTCATAGTAACATGTTTAAGATGGTATGGGCATGCACTTAAACAAGTAATAAATGCTCTAGTTAAGCAGTGTGAAACTATGACAAACACACATATCAAATGAGGAAGACCAAAAAATACTTGGTTAGCAACAATAAAACAAAATAAATTTATTTAAGTATAAATGATGATATAGTAGGGGGATAGAGTCCAATGGTGTAAAAAGATCCATATAGCCGACCCCACCTAGTGGGATAAGGCTTGATTGTTATTGTTGAATAATTTTAGAATTTGAAAGTGTGTCGACATCACTCTTAACATAAGAGAAATTCATCCCAACAAGTTGAATTGGAACAGCAAATGTAATAAAGATCTTCCAGAGAATCACGATATTTGCACTCATCTATATGATCATCCCTTCAATGAACAAGATAACGTTGCAAACAGCTTCAGTGCTGAGGCAAATAGATCATCTATGCAAGAGAATGTTCGTTCCACTAACAAAGACGGTGCTAGAAATTATTTTCAAATGGAGGATATTAGACATTACTTTCAAATTTACCTCCAAGAAACCAATCACATGAGAAAAAAAAAGAAAAGAAAATTATGTGCTGAAATTGGACAAGAGATTGAATTGTAAGTACAAAAATGATTTTAAGAAAGAACTAACACACGCAGACAAAGGCTCTAAGTTCCTTCAATAATAGTAAGTTCAGCTTAGCAAGTTTAACAAATGTCACAAACAGTTTGGATGAGAACACTGGCCCATTAACTAATCAAGTTGAACTATTCCAGATTGTTTAAGCCCCAAGTTAATAGGAACTCTCTCATCAAAGCTTATAACGCTTCTCTATTACTCAACAAGTCCTAGTGTGAGACTAAACTCTTAATTTAGCACAAAACTTATGGTTTCACAATCTCCACCATTTAAATCTTGATGTCCTTGTCAAGAACCAAACTCCAACTCATAGACTACAATTATGGCTAATTGACAACATGTGGAATCAATGGTGACTACATCACACAAGCAACCCTTTCTAACACCTCAGAATGATTTGGATTAAGTCCTCTGATACCAACTATCAGCCTACTTGTATACTTGTATGAAAGAATTAACGCCTTAAATGTTCAGTTCTACCCAATGGCCCAAAATGCATATACAAGTTAATATGAGTTCTCATATAAGCTTATAAAGCTTCTCTACTAACCCCAAAGTGAATGAGCATTAAGATAATTTTCGCATATAAGTATAATGTGGATTAGTAGCTCAAATGAAACTTCTAAAATGATATCATGGAGGCTCAAGATGCATTTGAACAAGAATTGTGATCTTCTACAAGGAATATCATGTAGATCCATGGGATACTACTAGTACCTATTGGGCTCTTTAAAAATCCAATTTCATGCACTTTTTATTCTCAATTTAACCAAATTTTGATAGATTTCATCAATATTTTAATGTAATTTAACAAATTTCATTGCTCTAAATATCTTCTCAATTCTTTGAATACCTATTTCTCAAAAAATATAGGATTTGTCATTGTCAACACCAATCCAACCTAGGTGGATCTGTATTGGTACTGACTGACTTTGTCATCTACACAAATATGTGATCTTGTACATAGTGTTTGTGAGACAAGGTTTATATAGTTGAACCTCAAATAGTTCGAGCTGTCCATTCTTAATTTTATGAAATCAAGTTCATTTTCAATTAAAAAAAAAATAATTCCAAGAATATCACACCTGGCCATCATAGCTTCTTGAGCTGCACTCTCAACATCATAATGGCTATACTGCTCTCTCAATAACTCTCTGTTTTATTTTTGTTCAAGCAAAGAATAAATCATAAGAAGGGGAGCGCAATAGTAAAGTTGTTGCTATGTGACCAAAAGATCACGGGCTCGAATCCTAGAAATAGCCTCTTGCAAACAAGCAGGGTAAGGCTAAGTACAATGGATCCTTCTCCGGTACCCCGCATGGCGGGAGCTTCGTGCACCAGGCTGCCCTTTTTTTTCAAGAATAAACCATAAGCCCATAGCACAAGGAGTATAAAAGAACAGCTAACCAACACTAGTTGGAAAAGACAAAGAGCACAGTAAAATATGCTATTGATGGCCTTTTGTTTTGGACCAAAATGTGAAGAACGGGATGCATATTTTATATGCTAGGATTAGGAAGACAATGCAAGTCTTTTGGGGATTAAAATATAAAGGATAACATAGAGTCCTTTTAAAGAGAAAAATAATTTCTGTGTAGAAATAGTTTAACATACAACCAAAAAAACCTAATTTGAAATGAGGTTATGATATTATTGGTATGATATGAGACAATCTGGTTGTAACATTGCACATAATGTGGACAACATTATCTATCGATATATGATGCTGCCTTTTTTCACAAATCCAGTTTTTTCCCAGCTTACACCTTAACAAGGATGCCTTTTTCTTTAGCAGGACCTATAAACCTCTAAACTTCCAAAACACAACCATTGAGCCCAATCAGAAGTCAGATCTTGAAGATGAAAGTTCAAGTTTTATGCGTGCCTTTCATAAAGGCAGGGCATGGGTAGATGCAGTCAAGTTTCCTCGTGATTGTTGGCAGTGATCTCAAGAACACTAGGAATGGTAGAATATTGGAGACTCAATGCAGACCTTGTTGGCAGTGATCTCAAGAACACTAGGAATGGTAGAATATTGGAGACTCAATGCAGGTCTGCAAGGCAGCATGGAAAATCTGCTCATGATCCAAAATGGCAGTCACTGATTTGGGTAAAAATGCAGCACTACAAGTGGTATAATAGAGGATGGGGGCGTTGTGACATAATGACCATAACACATCTCCATATGCAGTGTCAATTTCCCGTAGTATGGAAGAGCCCTGACAAAAGTAAAGGTGCTTAGTGCTTATAGGCCTCTTCTCATTGGATGTTGCAGACAGACTTGCAGTAGGGTGGTCAGTGTTTGTGCTGGAGAATGACTTTTGAAGGATTAGGGTAGGGACATAGGGTGTCTAAGGAAATGTCTGCAAAAGGAGTAGGAGAGAGCTGATTGTGGCAATTTGGTGGCATGTTGTGTTCTAGGAAAAAATTAGTCTGTCAAGTTTCACTGGTAGAGGGTGACGACAGTAGTGCAATGGTAAACACTTGCTTCATTAGGAATTCTATGTCAGGAGCTAACATATTTGCTAGAGTGGACGCAATGAGTAGGAACTAGAGATGCAGAAGAATATGTGAGCACGGATAGAGGAAGAGAACTAAGAAAGGAGAAGGGCGAAGAAAATTTTGACTTTTCATTGACCATGAGACCTGAAAATTGACTAATTCCCCTATGTTATAAAATGGTAAAATTTTAGAATTTGAAAGTTATTTCTACATAACTAATGAAGAATGTTGTGGTAGTGAATATGTTATGCATCCAATGATTGTTATATAGATGGGTAACTTGTTTAGTTTCTTTATTAGTGAGTAGTTTATCAGTTTGGTGGATAGTTTATATGCCAAATGTTAATATATGGCATCATACCTAATGTTTAAAGTAGTGCAATAGTTTCAAATTAAAGAGTTCTTCTCCCTTTTCCATCCTGCAGTAAAGATGAAAGAGGGGAGAGAAGAGGGAGACACGACAAGGAATTGATTTATAATCGCTAACATCACATGTTTAGTTTATCAAAACATGCCTATGTATAGGCATTAGACAAAAACCTAAAAAAATACCCACTGAGATATCAACCACTTAGCCCACAAAGACACTACCCTTGTATTATACACCAATTCCTATAATAACCCTGATTATTAGTTAAACTGTTCTAGAATTTGTAGGTGTAAGCATCACCTATCCAATTATGGTTCATGTCATATCCTATCTGCCAGTAACATATAAATCACAGATCAATCCAAAAGATTTTACACATTTTACATTAGATGGGAGTACAGTGGCAATTTAATTGTGTCATAAACCAATGATCAGTTGTGTCGATAATATAAACTAAACTATTCTTTTTGCAAAAATAATTTTACAAGATATGATTTGAGATTAGATAAACTTTCTTAAAAGTAAAATTATAGTAGAAGACAACACTATGTTTTAAAACTATTAATTTATTTAATAAATGGCATAATCACATTCTTTTCTTTCAAAAATTCTCCCTACAAAATGTGTTTTGGTTTGGGTTGGGTCGTGATACTGGGTCATCCCTAGCATAGTCATCCAAAATAACATGCCAATAAAAATCAGAAAAAGATTCCTAGCATTTTCATCCAAAACAGCAGACCAATAAAAACCAGAAAAAGTCTGCTAGTAGAGATCTCTTTTCCTCATCATATTATGTTGAAAAGTTCCAAATTGCATTTCCCAACAGCAAAGTAGATGAAACTTTTATTATTCTAAATATACTATATTCCCGTGGAAAACATTGAGAACAATATTACTCACATGAACAACCAAATAAGAATGACCCAATGGTTATACACCAAATTAAGATTTAGCTTCAAATGAAGAAATTGTGTCTATGAAGAGAGGGTTCTTGAGTTAAAAAGTTACCCAAAAAGATTTGAAGAAATGTTATCTTCTGATAGAATAGAATTCACAAGAAAAAATGCCATGAAAAATTCATATTTTGGACACAGTAAAGAGAAAGAATGAAGAGTATTGACTGCCTACTTACAATTGTGTGCTTGCAAATATAAAACTAACAACCAGAAAAAAGAAACATGAAGTCAGGTGCTGAAATACCTGGTTCAACATTTCTTGTACAGCAAGAATCTGAGGAATGGAAGCATCAGCAGTTGGAACACTAGAACCAATCCCTTCATTCAAAGAATCAGTAGAAGCAAACGGGCTTGATGACTGGGATGAAAGGCCACTTTCTTGATATTGCTTTTTTTGCTTCATTCCTTTATCAGCAGAATAATAATGTGATGTTGCATTAACAGCGTATTCCTTTTCACTTCTGTCCTTGTTGTAGTCTAACTCCTCAAGGATAGCAGGTTGCTTACCTGTTGTCTCAGCAGAGACATCTCCATTGAAAGTTGCTATCATACAAGAGTTCTCATTGTCAACCTCAAGTTCAGTTTCTAAATCCTGAGAAGACATTTGCCTATTCTCAATAAAAGAAGCTTGAAGCAATTTTTGAGAATCAAAATCCTCTTGACCTCGCCGGTCTTCCCCTATGGCCATTGCTTCTATTTTTTCGCTCTCCATTTTGGTATCTGCAATCATATCGCGAGTCCTGGCATCTTCAATTACAGGATCCAGATTGGCATGGCTAATTTCAGAGGAACCTATGATACCTGACAGAATTTCTGATGGCGTAATTAGGTGTGTCATGTTTCCACTAGGCTTAAATATCAAAAGAGGATTTGGTGCTATAGAAGGGTCATCCTTTCCAGATTTAGAATCATCTTTTTGCAACTTATTATTTATGGAAGGAACATCAGGTGGACTCTTAACAACTGAGTCAATTCTCATGTCAATTGAATGATCAGAAACAAATTGATCCACAATATGATCGCTAATAGTCACTCCTTGCTTAGAACCTTTATCAGAGATATTCTTGCTTGCTCTTCCCGCTAGGTCTGGATTCACAGATACAGAAGATGAAACATGCTGAGCATCAGTATCTTTCTCAGCAGGTTGAGGGACACTTGTTTTGTCTTGAAGTTTAGCTGTATTGGTTTGAGATGTACTTGTGACCACAGGAGCAACCAAGTTTATAGGATATGGAGTTGCTGATGCACCATGGTTGCTTATTATAGGGTACAGTTGCGGCGAGGAACTCACCCCGAGAGGATCACTGGTATAAGGTCCTAGAGATGATGCTGACACAGATAATCCTTCTGAACTAAGAGAATCAGAAGGGAAAGGTAGAGCATCTTTTGCCAAAACATTAGAAGATGGTGGTGGTAAACATTGGGTCAGATCCAATGCATATTGCTGAATAGCCTGTGTCTGAACACAATAAAGTTGAACCAATTGTTCCCCCTCAAGAAGTGAGTCACTCGTACCAGTAAGACTCAAAATAGGCATTGCAACAGTAAAATCTGCTATATAGTCCATACGTGTACAAGCTGGAAAAAGGCCATAGTCTATATGCACTGCATATATAGCATTCTTCTTAGCATTCGCAATAACTACCAGATTTGCTTTAGGCAAAACTACAATTTGGTTAAAAAATGCTTCCTCGTCATGAGGTTCTGAAGAACTTTTTAAGTCCAAGATCTGACTACACTGCCAAGATTCAGAATCAGTAGCCGAGAGCCAACCTTCTTCACCAGCAGAAGTCCAGATTTTTAATTCTCGATTTAAAGGTCCCTGCAACAGAAGGGTGTCATTACAAATGAGACGATGCGAAAAAGACTGAAAGTTGCCAATGGATGAAGCATAGCACAAAGAATTACTATTAAATAAGTGTGAACATATACATCAAGCAATACACTAATGTTATTCACAATGACGCACCTCCATTGTATAATCAATAGTGTGATAACGAAGGAAATATATATTGCACAAATACTAATCAAGGTAAAGGAACTATATAGTATGCTACCGCAGTGATCAGATTGATGTGCTCAGGCCGATTAGGAGATGTGATGAATGCGACTGTATTAACAGGTTGGCCATCATGTGGTCTCAACGTGGCAAGTGGCACTGCTTTGCGATCTGCCCATATCTTTACCTGTGATGAAATGAGAAGGGACAAAAATAAGGGTTTAATAACTAACGCAAGACTATCAAGAAATACAAAAAATTGCGACTAATTAACTATTAAGATTCAATTGTTATCACTCCTTAGCAAAAGTGGGAACATTAGATTTCAACCTCACAGCAAAAGATCCTACCATCCTATCCCAATCAGAACAAATAGGATAAAAAGATCAAAAAGAATGAAAGGAAAATAAAACAGAGCAAGGGCATCTCATACTAAGATATAACAAACCAATCACTTTGTCAACAGATGAACATGACTAGGATACCTCATATATTAAAACCAAGTGAGTCTTGCGGAAATGTGCAATTGTGCATTCAATAAATGGTGGGAAGTTACAGATATGGTGCATTAGTCATTCACAGATTGCAAGATACAGCTGAGCAGTTGTGCAGGATACCATTGCATTAAAAGGAGGAAATATAAAGATGGAGATAAATCAATAAACCAACTGACCTGAAAATTTTAGCAAAGAAAATAATTGATTCTTTATGATGTCACCCAAAGTCCAAGAATGTTAGAAAAAATCAAAGAATATGTTCAAAGTACTTCCATTTAAAAAATTCATGAATTGAGTAAAAACACAGAAAGATTTGTTTCTTTCAAAACCAAAACCGCACCCCATTTATTAGAAATATCAAACTGGTCCTTTTCAAAATCTTTAGAAGGCACCCCCTTTGACTAGAAATATCAAAGGAACCCTTTTCAAAATCATCAAAAGGGGGCTCCTCTAATAGCTAAAATATCTTGTTTACCTCCATCCCATTTAAAATAGAAGTTTATAAAATCTAAATTCAACTGAAATAATAAAAAAAATCTATTTTTATTATTTTTATAAATCTGAAGTTTTATAAGAACTATGTATCCGGATTTATAAAATAAAAATTATAAATTTATTTAGGACAAATCAACTTTTTCAAAAAGCAAAATTTTATTTCCGAAAACCTGATTACTAATTTTATAAACTATGTATTTCTATAACAAAATTCAACAAACCAATTTTTCAAATATTTTAAATAGAATCAGTACCTTAATTTTATAGGTTATGAATTTATAAAATCTTAATTACCAAAATTATAATTTTTAATTTTTCTTATAAAGATTTCATATTAGAGAGGAGGAGAACCCTTTTGATTTTTGCAAATCAAACTTTCCATTTAAAAAAACCCACCAATGCCATAGAAAAATTGCACTCCTGCATAGTAAAAAAGTAAATGGGGAGGCCATAAAAGGACTAAACTCCATACTTAGAAAACAGACAACGTCCCCCATTTTCTGCTTCAGCGACCTTTATCCATATTTTTCTTCCCAAACTACGAAACCAAGTGATCAGTGGTCAATGAAGAACATAGAGTAGAATTCAACTCCCAATCTACAAAAATTGAGATGGAGCCTAAATATTAATCAAAATAAACAGGAAAAACCTTAATATTGTTGTCAGAACTACAGTATGCATTGCAAAATGGTTGCCTTTAAACTTTCAGTTAGTTGCATGGTTGAGATTGGACACACTATGGTAAAAACGCCACCAGAAACATAAACATCTAGAATAGAAGAACACAACTATCAAGAAGACTAATCTTAATTGAAGATGTTTGAGAGTAAGTTCCTCCTTGTGGATCAATATAAGAAAGGATGGAATGACTATCGGCGATTTAAACAGCAATTTGAAATCAATAGAAAGCAGTTTGAATGAGCTCAAACGAGCAAACTCCGTTATTCTCATTGATATTAATAATTAGCTTGCAAGATAAGTAAAGTGAATGGCGAGTTGCAAACCATGCCATCTTTTGATCCTGACACCAATCGAGTTATCATCCACTGAGATATAGATAAATCTGTCACTTCAGCATCATGTTTTCCCACAAGCTGGACCCCATCAATTGGTTTCTCAACAGGACACTTGACAGGTTCTTCTGCTGAAAAATCTTTTCCTCTTCCAAGTTTAATTGTATCAATTTTTAGCACATAATTCCCAATGGCAACAAACAAAATCTCCTGCAAAAAAATTACTTGAACTTAGATTCACATGATCAGTTGACAAAAAAAAATTTATTCACATGTAAAAACAAACAAACAAAAGATGCATTCGACAGCAGTAATTATATGGGAACAACATAATTAGACAATGAAGATACAAAAACTATGTTTTCCAGTAACTCATGTAATAATTATAAGTTGAACTTACTTGCATGTGAGAGTGCCAACAAACTCGTGGATGAAAAGACTGCCCATCTCCAACAATCTGAATGGCAATTATTATTTTTTCGGATATCTGTGGCTTTTCTTCTTCATCTGGTCCCTCATCAATCTTCCACACAAAGACCCTTCCATCAATGCTCGCACTGAAAAACAAAATTATATGAATAACAATGAAGAATAAAGATATGAAC
This sequence comes from Zingiber officinale, assembly GCF_018446385.1. Classification (NCBI taxonomy): domain Eukaryota; kingdom Viridiplantae; phylum Streptophyta; class Magnoliopsida; order Zingiberales; family Zingiberaceae; genus Zingiber; species Zingiber officinale. The sequence goes on along the minus strand of NC_056001.1, from coordinate 22,314,852 downwards.
CATGCAAAAGTAGGTACCTTGCCAAAAGGTGAACATCTTCAGCGAAGAAAGTCATGTCTGTAACTCGCTGAAGTGCAAATAAAAAAAATATAATAAGTGTTTATGAACAAAAAAATACAACAAGTCTAGGATTGCAACGCCACCACTTGTTGTAGCATGAGTAAATCCTATTAAAAAAGAAAAGAACTCATGGGAAAAGAAAGAACATGGTCAAGTATTAAATACTAGTGAGGGTGGCAGGAAAACATCAGTTACTTCTGCACCAAAATGAGAGTAACATTAAGAAGGCATAACTAACTGTTTCGTAAGAAGATAAAATATGGAATCATATTAGTAGCATTGGCCAGGGATTTTTTTACCAGAGAATCCTGATGAGATTACATTTTGCACATGGCATATTACCAGGGCAATTAGACTTGCAAGCTTAAGTGCACTAACAGACTATCAAGCTGGTCGTGAATTGATTAAGTTGTGGACCATTATGGCAGACATGGCAAGAAAAGAAGCAATAGAACATTACCTGAGTCCATTTGATCTTTGTACAATAAAAACAATAAGTTGTGCTAATCGCACCTATTTGGGGTTGGCTTCACCAACCTCAATGCCTCACAGTAGTTATTCAACTTAGGTGTGTCAATAGGCCATGTTCAGGCCCAAACTGATGGCCCAGCTTTAATAGGGCTAAGCACAGCCTTGGGATGGTGCCAACCAATCCTAGCATAGGCTCAGGCATGGCCATCCTAAGCCATGATTAGCACAGCAAGGAAAAAATCAAAATATAAATATAAAATATAAACATTAAAAATATATTATAATTAGCAAGGAATTACATGGTTTTGAAAAAAAAAACATATAAACACAGCACAGATGTACTAATGAATACACATTCTGATTGGTTGACACACACACAGTGTAAATGTTATTGCTAGGATAGTGACTTTGGTCTCTGAAATCTGATGTGAAACGATGGAGAAAAGCTGGCAGCCAATGTTGCAACCTTTGACCACCTGAAAAGAGCCGCACGCGATCAGTTTAGCTCCAACAACAATCAGGATACAAATATGTCTCCAAATGAGGATGTAGGTAGATTACCCATGAAACTACAACCTTAGAAAGACGTCATTGGTTTAACTACAGTTGGTGGAAGAGCATATCTTCCTTGAAAACTTGGATATATCACCCACAACATGATTGAGATTTGAGGATCATAGACTCCCAATCACGATGGTCTAGCCATAGCCATGATGTGACCATAGGTCTCACCAGCCGCCACTATGGTCCATCATTGTCACATCATACTTGTCAATGATGCCAACTCAACGGCATTTGAATAGTGAAATAGGACTAAAGTCGAGGATTTGGTTTTGAGGAATAAGGATTGAAGATGGATAAGGAATTTGAGACTTGAGAAATGGAGAATGATAGATAATATATGATATTTTAGTATCTTTTGTACATTTTTAGGATAATTTAATCATTTTTAATAAAAAAATTTACCACAACTCCTATTATTTAAATTTTTCTGAAGGCCATATTGGGAATTTCAAGGGAAAATGTTGTTGCACTTGGCTTAGGCTATGTTCAACGTACAAGCCAAACTAAATTCGATCCAAGGATCGTGACCAACTCTGCCCATGTAAAGATCGAGCCTAGCCACAAAGTATACCTAATTTAATCTTGAACTATGCATGGCCAACCACAGGTCATAACAAGCTGGGCACATGTTGATCAAGCATCACCTACCATAAACCCATTTGCACATCATGCGAGGCATGGCCTGACAAATTTAGAATTGGGTTGTGTCAAGGATGGCCCAACATGTTTAACACCTTCAATTGTAATCATGTAAGGTTATGTTCATTAGAATTAAGGGGCAATAAAACATTGTATCACACAAATGACAAATCACTAAATCAAAAATATCAATGTAAGATTAAACTCACTACAATAGCTTTATTAGCACTAATACTTCTAACACTCCCCCTCAAGCCAAAGTATAGATACTATCTATTTTCAATGGAAACACGAATACTTCTAACACTCCCATTGAATGGAAACATGAATCAAGCAACTATGGTAAATATCAGCTCAGCTTGAACCCTTAAATCTTCAAGTTTGAATAAATTACAAACAACTATAAACTAAGGTATCCCATCCACATCAACCCACAAAAAAATAACTATAAACTAAGGTATCAGATCCACATCAACCCAAAGCATCAAACGATAGTGTTTGTTGAGGGTGGTTATAATTTTTAAAAAAAAAAATCTAAAAATGAACCATGTTATAAACCCAGCATTGAGAAATTTAATATGATATAACAAGAAAACAATAGTAATATATAGTGTGAACGGGAAGCATTTATCTAAATAGCAATGTTATAACCAATTTGTCCTCGAGTGCACTCAAAGAACTGATAATATTTAAAAAATTCAAAATCCACATATAGACAACAACATGGGATAAGATGAACCTAACAAATTTTAGTTGGAAGTTTGGACAAGTTCCATAAATATAATAAATTCTGCTGAAGGAATATAGCAATATTTATGATGCTTCTTTCCTGTAAGAAGAAAAAGGCTAACAAATAATCATGACAGTCTAATTAACCATAGCAGCGATAGCACAATCATTGCATCATCTGGATTTTGTTAAAAAATTAATAATAATATATCAACCAATGTGCTAAGTGACCATTTAAATCAACAACCAAATATTAGCTAACAAGAAGCTATAACAAACACGTGATCAGAAGTTCCAATCAATACCAACCTGGGAATGCCCCTTGAGAAGAGCACGCAACGCTGTGTTGATATTCAGCACGCGAATTGCCCCAAGCTTGAGCCCGTAACATATATATGTCCGATTAACAGCGATTTGGCGACCCAAAACAAGACCCGGATCCGAAATGTACTTGGTAATAGGTGTGACTTCCAGCTGGGGTGGCTGCGATTCCCCTGGCAACCTAGAGTCAATATCGAATACAGTCCTGTGTCCGTCTTCCACCAGGCGCCCTCGAGGCAGCTTACTGCTTGACACGCTGGTCGGAACTGTCTGAGTCACAGTCAGTGCCGTCGGGGTCTGATGCAGTATAGCTGCGTTGGCAGGCGGCGATAGCTCGGATGGCACGGAGAAAGGAGGCGGCATCGAAACAGCGGATTCTAACTGGGCCGGGGGATTCAACAGCGCCATAAGCCTGGCGCCGGGGTTGGTGTTGGCGGCAGGGCTAGGGCTAGGGAGGTGGGGGCTGGGGGTGGGGTGAGATATGGCAGGGTGGTGAAGGGGGTCATGAGGGTAGCGGAGGAATGGGTGGTGGTGGAAGGGAGGGGTAGCAGGTGGATAGGAGTATGCCGTGTGGGGAGGCGGAGAAGGGAACGATGGCGGCGGGGCGGAGTAGGCTGGCGGCTGGGAGAATGGCGGTGGGCCGGTGCTAGGGTTAGGGGTAGAAAGATTGAAAAGATTGGGATTCCCGCCGGAGGAGGCCATCGGTAGGTGGGCAGTGAAGTAGCGATGTGGCTCCAAAAAAGGGAAGGACGAGGCGGCTGGAGGAGCGGAGCGGAGCGAGCGAGAGAGAAGAGGAGAGTCCGAATGTATCGGGGGCCCAAGTCTTGATCAATTCTGCATTGAATTCTCATTGATTAGCCAGATTTATTTTTTTATATATATATAGACACCGTTTAATTTTTTTTAAAAAAATAATTAATAAATCTATTACCAACTCATTAGATTTATATAAAAAAAACGTATTATAATATTAAACTTGCACCTACATTTTTTTTCTAAATCCCAAGATACAATATTGATTTTTTTAAAATATCTTTTGTACTACTAGCTAAATTAAAATACAAAGTATACACACTGAAAAACTAACCCTTTCAATGTTCGTTTGGAACTTTATTCTGTTAATGTTTGTATGAGTGTTTTACTGGAGCTTAAAATAACTTTTTCAGTCCTTCATTTAATTGTCCTTTTTTATTTTTATTTTTTTGCATTGTCAAATCAACGACCAAGGCAATCACAATTTAGCGGCACGATCAGACACTTCTCTTGACCACACCGCGACCATGATTTTGTAAGGTTTTTAGTTGTGATTTTATAACTAACTTTTCACGAGCGTTTGATCGTAATTATGCCACTAACTTTTCAACATCAACTAGCCATGAAATTACAGTTGAGCTAGTCATAAAATCACAATCGAGTGTTCACTCGATCAATTCAATTGTGATTTTGCAATAGTTCACTTGTGATCTTTGCGACTAACTTGTTTTTGAGCACTTGGCCAGGATATCGCACCATAAGCTCACTCGCCTATCTGTAATTTCACAGTTGTCTCACTTCCTATTTGAATGATCGTCAATCTAACAAAGGGCATAGGAAGGTAAACGGTGGAGGACTAAGTGTTCTTTTTTGTTTTTTGGGAAGGAACCATTGCATTATTTGCTAATTTTTAAAGTTTCATGATTTTGGAAAAAATAAAAGGGCATCCCAAATTAAAAGAAATATTAGATTAGTAACACCTTTCTTTCCCCAAAAAAAAAAAAAGTCAAATCAACGCCTCTCTTATGATGTTATCCCAAAAATACGTATGAATTCGAGTTGTTATCGAAGTTATCGAGTAGCTTCTACAACGTATAGTAGCTATTGACTAATTTCTACAATATGAAGAAGCTATCAGATGCTGCTACATGTTGTAGAAGTTACATACTACCTTTTTATCGTGATTAAATTATGTTTATTTAAAATATAATAAATATTATGGACTCCATATATTTGTTTTCCTCATTGACACTTAGAAGTACAATTAAAATGATATATATCGTAACTAGTTTTTACATATTATAGAAGCTATATACTAATTTTTACACGATTGATCATGATCAAATAATGTTTATTTGAAATATAGTAAGTATCATGAAGGCCCCATCGTTTGTTTTACTTGTTGAAATATTATTTTAACTAGATTAGTTGAAATATTATTTTAACTAGATTATCATAGATAGAAGTAAAATCAAAATGATAAAGGACGAATCTTAAGCAAGGTTGTCTTGAGTTGTAGCACAGCCCTGCTTAAGTACCAAGTAAGTGTTATATTTGAGAAATCACATCGAGCATTACCTAACAGCATTACCTAACAGAAAGAGGAAAAAAAACAAGACCAATCTATTGATTACCGTCCCCGGTATCTCCCGGAGTGCGCAAATTGATCGTCGAGGCTAGTGTTCAACACTATCTCCGTAAACGATATTGCTCCGCTACGGTGCTAACGGATAGATTGATATTTTCAGCATCTGGAGGGTTCTATTTATACCAAATGAAGAGGTTGAATGCCTTTTTGGGTGAGAGGATGTGTTCTTTGGGCTGGATCGATCTGAATCGTCCATTCTGAAGAGTTATAACCCTTCACATATCCCACTTTAATCTCATCCATCATATCTGAAGAGGACTCAGATCTCGCCTATTGTCATTAGCCATCGGATCTGGATCTACTGATCCATTCGATCTGACGCTTCAGCTCTCTTCTTGCCCACGTGGATGCCACATAGGCATTGTCATGTCAGATACGAGCCTGATACGTTGCGCCTACAAAGCACCCATTGCGCACGTGGCGGGTGGCGGGCTCACAGGTGCAAGCACCTGCTCGCCCCTGAGAAGAGAACACCTGGTCTTTTTCTGAGTTAACTCCATTAACACAGCATCATTAATAAGCAAAGAATGCACATCGAAAATTTCCGATGTGGGACTATTCTATCATGCATTTCCTTATATACATCATTAATGAATAATTAATGTTTATTTGGCCCGACTTTAAACAATTAATTTATCATTCACCTTTAATCGGTTTTGAGCAAATTAATAGTCTAAATTTATCTACTCGAAACGTAGATTTCAATTTTGAAGTCAATTACGACTTTTATCTATTGATGACATTCCGATTTTTCCACAAAACTGTATTGGTCCATTAAGGCCCCAATATCCAACAATCCCCCATATGAATGGAAATTAATGCAATGCGTATATGCATACTGACACTTTACAAGAGTCTAATCGATAAGTCACTGTATCGGGAGAGGTAGCTTGTGGCTTTGAACCTTCCGTAGTGGAATGCTATCGAGTATATTAGGCTGCGCAATAAACGTGATGTTTTGAACTGCTCAGCTGTTGGTGTATACTAAGACAATAACACCCACACAGAGACCTATCTCACCTACTTTAGGTTCTCATGGTTGGTTCCGTTTCGGCCATGGACACCATCTTGGATTCATGAGTGTTTCATTGAAGCGACCTGTCTTCACACTCATATAGGTGACACTTCTATCAGGAGTATCCTACCATACTCCACCTTATAAGGTATAGAAGTCACTAAAAACATAAGCTTTACCTCACTACATGAGGTAGGACAGCACAAATTCATCCTAGGATTGGGATAGAGATAAAATATCTCATGTGCTGTAACACAACTTCTGTAACTTCGTTGTCTCATTGAACTAAGATCTTGGAATCTCCAGTCAACAAGGTTGGGTTACCGCTACAGTCATTTTTAGTTGTAGATTTTTAATCTCATTCCTCTTGATGAGCAGTATACTTGATCTCGACTCAACCCTTTCGTAAGAGGATCTGCCAAATTATCTTTGGACTTAACATAGTCGATTGCAATCACTCCATTCGAGATCAACTGCCTAATGGTATTATGTCTACGACGTATATGTCGTGACTTCCCATTGTACATATTACTCTGTGCCCTTCCAATTGCCGATTGACTATCGCAGTGGATCAGTACAGCAGGCACAGGTTTCGTCCAGCTAGGAATATCTTCCAAGAAATTTCGCAGCCATTCAGCTTCCTCAGCTGCTTTGTCTAGTGCTATAAACTCGGATTCCATAATTGACCGAGCAATGCACGTCTGCTTAGTAGATTTCCAAGATACTACTCCCCCACCGATCATGAAAACATATCCACTAGTGGATTTGGAGTCTTTTGTATCTGATATCCAATTAGCATCACAATATCCCTCCAGCACAGCGGGATATTTTCCATAATGTAATCCATAGTTCATAGTATATTTCAAATATCTAAGAACTCGCATCAATGCTTTCCAATGGGTGTCGTTTGGATCACTCGTAAAACGACTCAGCTTGTTGACCGCACAGGCAATATCCGGACGTGTGCAATTTGTGAGATACATCAAACTGCCTATTATCCGAGAATATTCCAACTGTGATAAGGTCTCACCATGGTTTTTCACTAAGTGTTGACTTAGATCCATAGGTGTTTTTACTGTAGAGAGATCGTACGCATTGAATCTTTTCAATACTGACTCTACATAATGGGATTGTGTCAGAACTATCCCTTCTGATGTCCTGAAAATTTTAATTCCCAATATAACATCTGCTTGACCCATATCTTTCATATCAAAATTTTTGGTCAACATTTTCTTTGTAGTCATGATTATATCATGATAACTACCCATTATTAGCATGTCGTCTACGTATAGACAGATGATTACATAACCTTTAGTTGCGTCTTTGACATAAATGCATTTGTCACATCCATTTATTCTGAATTTGTTTGACAACATTACTTTGTCAAATTTTTCGTCTCATTATTTAGACGCTTGCTTAAGTCCGTATAATGACTTAACAAGTCGACATACCTTTTTCTCATTTCCTGGAGCCACGAACCCCTCGGGTTGCTTCATATAAATTTCTTCTTCCAACTCACCATTTAAAAACACAGTCTTAACATCCATTTGATGTATTTCAAGGTCATACAGTGCTGCAATGGCTATTAGCACTCGTATGGACGTAATCCTTGTCACCGGTGAGTAGGTATCGAAGTAATCAAGGCCTTCCTCTTGCTTGTACCCCTTGGCTACAAGTCTGGCCTTATACTTGTCAATTGATCCATCAGCTTTATACTTGCGTTTTAGTATCCACTTACAACCTAATGGTTTATTACTAGAAGGAATGTCTACTAATTCCCAAATATGATTATTCATGATGGATTCGATTTCACTGTTGACAACTTCTTTCCATATTGGAGCATCGGGACTAGAGAGAGCTTCACTTAATGTTCTTGGGTCCATTTCCGACATGAAAATCATGAAATTTGGCCCGAATGATTTCTCAGCTCTAGCCCGTTTGCTACAACGTGGCCCTTCACTTTGATCGTTAATAGTCCTTTTATAACAGCTAAGTTCGGTAACGTCATTTTCGTTTGAACTTCCATTGTTATTATTTTCAACGTTTTCCTTCTTATTTGGGAATTCGTTTTCAAAGAATATCGCATTCCGAGATTCTATAGTTGTTCCCACATGAATATCAGGAATGTTTAATTTGTGAACTAGGAAACGATATGCACTACTATTATGGGCATATCCGACAAATACCGCATCGAATGTTTTATGTCCGATCTTTACTTGCTTTGGTTTAGGTACTTTGACCTTTGCCAAGCAACCTCACACTTTCAGGTATTTGTACGATGGCTTGCGGCCTTTCCATAGTTCGTATGGAGTTTTATCACTTTTCTTATGAGGGATTTTGTTAAGAATGTGATTTGTCGATAATATTGCTTCCCCCCACGAGTTTTGAGGTAAGCCTGAATTTATCAACAAGACATTCATCATCTCTTTTAGTGTCTGATTTTTACGTTCAGCAATACCATTCGATTGAGGTGAGTAAGGCGTCGTTGTTTGATAGATAATGCCAGAATCTGAACAAAATTCATCAAACGGTGCACCATATTCTCCACCTCTATCGCTACGAATTATCTTAATTCGTTTGTCAAGTTGATTTTCAACTTCTGTTTTATAGGTTCTGAACGTCTCTAAGGCTTCATCTTTACTTCTTAAAAGAAAGACATAACAGAACCTCGTGCAGTATCAATAAAAGTAATGAAATACTTTTTACCTCCTCTAGTTTGCACAAATTTCAAGTCACATAGATCACTATGTATTAACTCTAGAGGAGTCGTTGACCTTTCCACCGAATGAAAAGGTAGTTTCGTCATTTTAGCTTCTACACACACTTCACATTTGTGTGTTTCATCAACATGACGTTCGGTAATAAATTTAGTTTGACGAGACATTTCAGAGTATTATTATGCACATGTCCGAGTCGATCATGCCATAAATTGAAACACTCAACCACATAGCTGGAAGCAATTATTTTATTACCATCAAATTTTCAGAGTACAGTCATTACAACCATTTTGAATAGACTTTGTTCTAAGTACCCCTTTCCTACGAAGACACCATTCTTCGTAAGGACAAAGTTGTTGGACTAGAACACTAGTATAAACCCGGCCTTAACAAGTGTCGATCTAGAAACTAGGTTCTTTCTGATGTCGGGAACATGGAGCACATCAATCAGAGTTAGCTCCTTTCCAGACATCATCTTCAGAACAACTTTTCCGAGTCTGACGATCGGAGATGTCGTGGAATTGCCCATATAGAGCTTCCTTCCATTTATCGGAGTATACTTGGAGAACATCGCCTTATCTGAACAGATATGACGAGTTGCTCCAGTATCGATCCACCACTGCTTCGGGTTATCCTCCACTGTATTGAATTCAAACACGACCGCAGTGAGATCCAAGTCCTCAAGAGAGGTTGCGACGTGGTTTGCAGCATCTTTTGGCCCCTTGGTTGGCTTCTTCGGGTGTCTGCAGTCCTTTGACATGTGTCCTGACTTTCCACAGTTGTAGCAAGAGCCCTTGAACTTCTTTACTTGAGCCTTCTTCTTGAACTGCTTCGACTTTTTGGAGTTTAACTCGACCATGTTGGACATTTCATCAATAGTTCGTTTGGTTCCTCTAGAGTTGGATAATTTTCGATTATCCTCCTCTATTCGTAGCCTCAGGATCAGGTCTTCCAGTCCAATCTCATTTTGCTTGTGCTTGAGGTAATTCTTGAAGTCCTTCCATGACGGAGGGAGCTTCTCAATTACCGTAGCTACTGCGAATGACTCATTCAGCTTCATGTCTTCGGCGTCCAGATCATGCAGTATTAATTACATATCTTGGACTTGAGTTGAGACACTCTTAGAGTCCACCATCTTGAAATCCAGAAACCGGCCGACGATGAATTTCTTCAATCCGGCATTTTCGGTCTTGTATTTCTTGTCAAGTGATTCCCACAAAGATTTCGCCGTCTCCAATGAACAATACACGTTATACAGCGTGTTGTTCAAGGCGTTGAGAATATAGTTGCGGCACAGGAAATCTCCGTGTGACCACGCATCGCAAGCAGCCTTACTACCTTCCGTAGCGGCTGGCGGGTTTTCCTGTAAAAACCGTACAAGGTTTAGCGTTGTTAGATAAAACAACATTTTCTGCTGCCATCTTTTGAAGTCAGCTCCACTGAATTTCTCCGGCTTTTCTCCGTGCGGAATGGCGGTCGGAATGTCGTTGGAAGTAGTCATATCAGTTTGCAGAATATCGTTTACGACTGTTGTCCCCGGTATCTCTTGGAGTGCGCAAACTGATACTAATCGTCGAGGCTAGTGTTCAACACTATCTCCGTAAACGATATTGCTCCGCTACGGTGTTAACGGCGCTCACTTGGCTACCAGGATTCATAAACTCTACTACTTAGCCTGGAGGTCTAGAGTTCGAATCTTGGGGAAGGCAAAAATCCACTGCCAGGGGTGAAAAGTCCTAGTGAGTAACGGCACGGCCAAAGGATCATCGGTCGACGACATGAGATGTCGCCAAATGGGCCGATGACATAAGGGCCGCCAGTGGGCCGCCCAAGAGGCCAAAGGGTAGGGTCGTTACAATAAAAATGTGCCTTTTTATTGTAACGACCCGACCCTTTTTGGCCTCTTGGGCGGCCCTTGCGGCGGTCCACTGGCGGCCCTTATGTCGTCGGCCCATTTGGCGACCTCTCATGTCCTGGTAGCCAAGTGATCGTCGCTCACTTGGCTACCAGGATTCATAAACTCTAGTACTTAAGCCTGGAGGTCTAGAGTTCGAATCCTGGGGAAGGCAAAAATCCACTGCCAGGGGTGGAAAGTCCTAGTGAGTAACGGCATGACCAAAGGGTCGTCGGTCGACGACATGAGAGGTCGCCAAATGGGCCGACGACATAAGGGTCGCCAGTGGGCCGCCGCAAGGGTCGCCCAAGAGGCCAAAGGCCCGGGTCGTTACAGGTCAAGGGTGACTGGATGCTAGGCATGATGTACCAACAGGTCATGGTTGACCGAATGTTGGTTTAGGGGACTTTGGACTTGTTTTTGGGCAAACACAAGAGCTGGATTGATCAGCCGATAGATTGGCTCATGCCCAATCGATCGGTCAATCGATTGGGAGAGTCCTCGCGACAAGCCTTCTCCCAATCGATCGGTGGATCGATTGGGGAGAAATATCGCGCGAACAGAAAGCCTCCCAATCGATCAGTCGATCGATTGGGAGCCTCCGATCGATCGGGCGATCGATTGGGAGGTGCGATTTCGCACGATAAGCCCTGGATCGATCAGTCGATCGATCCAGGCGACTCCCAAGAGCACAGAGGCGCTTTGGATCGATCGATCGATCGATCCAAAGCCTCCCCGATCGATTGGGAGCAATCCGATCGATTGGGATTTGACCGTTGGCGCAGGATATAGCTGTTGGCGTGCGTTCGTCTTCGGTAGAACTTCCAGAGCTCACGATTTTCAGCCCAGATCTTCACAACAACTCCACAAAGCTCTCACGCTAGATCTTGAAGGTTCTTGGTGTTGGTTGCTACTTGGAAAACTTAGAGGTTCCACTGTACAAAAATTTTGTACAAATGTCTGAACCTTTTCCTAGCTACCATGTGTTTTTTTAAATTAAATTTTGGATCGCCTGTGGAACTTAACACGTTTGATCCAAAACTTAATCTATTTGTTCTTTTAGGTTTAGACTTGGATCTCCTGCGGAACTTAACACGTTCGATCCAAATCACCTTAAGTTATTAATTCCATTAAATATTAATTTCCATAATTGGTTCCCAGTACTGACGTGGCGAGGCACATGACCTTCTTGGATATGGGAGCAATCACCACCGACTAGACAAAACCTTTTATGGAAAGCTAATATTTAATTTCCTAAAATAACTTTAGGTTAACCGAAAGGAATAATCAAATCACAAGGAAAAGAAAAAAACAAAAGAACACAACATCGAAAAACATATTCGAAATACTAGAATCGTAAGTCTCTTGTATTTGGTATTATTTCCAAAAATAACTAGTATGATGCGGAAAGAAAAATTACTAGTTATACCTTTTAGAAAGACCTCTTGATCTTCTACCGTATTCCTCTTCTAACCTCGGACGTTGTGTGGGCAACGATCTTCCAAGATAAGAAACCACCAAACACCTTCTTCTCCTCCTAGCTAGGTTCGGCCAAAACAAGAAAGCTTCACCAAGGAAGAAGAAAAAAAAACATCAACCAAGCTCCAAGGGATGCAAACTTTCTCTCCTTCTTCTTCTTCTTTTCCAAGTAGTATCCGGCCACCACAAGAGCTCCAAGCCAAAAGAAAGGTTCGGCCACCACAAAGAAGAAGAGGGGAAGAGAGGTTGGCCGGCCACACCAAGGAATAAGAGAGGGAGAAAAATAATAGAGGTTGTCTCTCATGAAGGCACCCCAACCTCCTCTTTTATATTCCTTAGTCTTGGTAAATTAGGAAATTTAATTACAATAAAATTTCCTTAATTTCCTTAACATGATTTAATTGAGAAAAATAAAATAAAATTTCCCAATTAATCTTATAATGACCGGCACATCATAGAGAGGAAAAATTAGACAAGTTTCAATTAACAAATTAAAACTTCCTAATTTGTTTCCGGAAATTTTAAAAATAAAATTTCTCTTCAAAAATCCCTTCATGGTTTATAAAAAGAAATTTCTATAATTTTAATTTTCAACATGTGAATAATTTTTAAAGAGAAAATAAAATATCTTTCCAATCTACAAATAAGGAAAGAGATCTAATCTCTTTCTTTAATCTTTTGTAGATCATTTTAAGAGAGATATTTTTATTTTAATTCTCTTTAATAAATTATATCTTCCACATAATAAAAAAAATTAAAATTAAAATTCTTTTTAATTTTATTATGGTCGGCCCCTCTAGCTTGGGTTCAAGCTAGGGCCGGCCACCTATAAACCAAGCTTAGGCCGACCCTAGCTTGATTCCCAAGCTAGCTTGGCCGGTCCCTTTTAGGTGGGTATAGAAAGTGGGTATAGGTGGGTATAGTACTCTATAAATAAGAGGCTACGATAGGACCGAGAGGAGGAATTGATTTTGGTCTCCCGATAAAATTAAGCATCCCGTGTTCACCCCGAACACACAACTTAATTTTATCAATAATAATTCATTCCACTAGAGAACTATTATTGAACTACCGCACCAATCCCAAATTACATTTTTGGGCTCCTTCTTATTATGAGTGTGTTAGTCTCCCTGTGTTTAAGATGTCGAATGTCCACTAATTAAGTGAGTTACTGACAACTCATTTAATTAATATCTTAATCCAAGAATAGTACCACTCAACCTTATCGTCATGTCGGACTAAGTCCACCTGCAGGGTTTAACATGACAATCTTTATGAGCTCATCTTGGGGACATTATCAACCTAAATTACTAGGACACAGTTTCCTTTTATAATCAACAACACACACTATAAGTGATATCATTTCTCAACTTATTGGGCTTATTGATTCATCGAACTAAATCTCACCCTTTGATAAATTAAAGAAATAAATATCAAATATATGTGCTTGTTATTATATTAGGATTAAGAGCACACACTTCTATAATAACTGAGGTCTTTGTTCTTTTATAAAGTCAGTATAAAAGAAAATGACCTCTGATGGTCCTACTCAATACACTCTAAGTGTACTAGTGTAATTATATAGTTAAGATAAACTAATACCTAATTATACTACGACCTTCCAATGGCTTGTTCCTTTCCATTTTGGTCGTGAGCTACTGTTTATAATTTATAAGGTACTGATAACATCATCTTCTGTATGTGACATCACATACTATGTTATCTACAATATAAATTAATTGAACAACTACAACAAATGTAGATGATTTGACCAAATGTGATTCTTTATTCAAAATAAATGTTTACAAAAGCTTAGGCTTTCAGTATACACTCTAACACTTGGAGGCTTGTGCTGGTGCACGTCCAAGTCAAGAGGCGAGGAAGGAGCTAGGGTTAGGGTTTTTGTGCATCTCTTGTAAGCTTTTGCTTGTATTGTATTTCCCTTCCCTTTCTTCTTGTACTATGAGCTTGTAGGGCTTCTCCGCCTTCGGTAGTTACCGAAAAGGAGTGTTTACATAGTGGAGGGTGCATGAGTGTGTAGATCCTTGGATTAGTCACCTCTTCTTGAGGTGGATACCAAGTAAATCCTAGAGTTAGCGTTGTGTGTTTGTTTCTTTGTATTTTCCACTGCATATCTTTAAAGAAACAAGCAACGACGAGCACGAGATCGCGCCGATCTATTCACCCCCCCCCCCCTCTAGCTACATATTTGGTCCCAACACTTTGGTCTATGAAGAAAAAGAAGAAGTGTAAATTCATCCCAACCGATCGGAAGCCTCTATCTTCATCGCGATCGATTTGAGCCTCGAGAAGAAGGTCGAGCTAGTCGCCTACTTGAAACTCAACCATGATGTGTTTGCCAGGGCAACACACGAGCTTCCAAGTATTTCTCCAATTGTGATGTAGCATGAGTTGCATGTTCGACTGGACGCTCGACCAATCAAACAGAAGAAAAGAGATTTTGGGGAAAAACAAATTAAATCATAATTATTCGAGTGGAAATCGTAAAATTACTTGAAGCTGGACACATTCGGGAAGTGCAATTCTTGAGCTGGCTTGCAAATGTGGTGCTAGTATCTAAGACGGAGAGTAGGTGATGAGTCTACGTGGATTTCAGATATATGAATAATGCATGCGCGAAAGACTACTATCCTTTGCCACACATTAATCAAGTGGTGGATTCTACCGTGGGTTGCGAATTAATATGCATGTTGGATGCATACCAAGGATACTACCAGGTTCCGCTCGCCAAGGAGGATAAAAAAAAGTAGGCTTCATCATGGCAGATGGAACTTACTGTTACAATGTCATATCATTCAGATTAAAGAATACGAGGGCAACATACCAGTGGCTTATGAATAAGGTATTCCGGAGGCAGATCGACAGAAATATAGAGGTATATGTGATTGATATATTTGTAAAATGCCTCCGAGCTACTGACCTTTATGCAGATATCGAAGAGACATGTCAAACATTGAGAAAGTATGGAGTCAAGCTTAATCCCAACAAGTGCTTATTTGGGGCAAGGAGTGGGTGATTCCTTTGTTATATAGTGATAGAGCGGGGGATTGAGGCAAATCCCAACAAGGTGAAAACACTCCAAGATATGCCCCCGCTACGCAATTTAAAGGAGGCTCAATGGTTGATTGGGCAAATTACAACCCTTTAACAATTCATCTCAAAATAGTCCAACCAAAGCTTGTCATTCTTCAAGATTCTACACCGCGCCACCAAATTTCAGTGGGATGTCAAGTGTGACAAAGGATTGGAGGAACTTAAAAGCGATTTATCTTCTTTACTTGTACTCATGAAACCCATCACCGGCGAGCCACTCTGGATTTACTTGTCCTCCACCGAGCGGGCTATCAGATCGGTTTTGGTACGATAAGATGACAAGGAACAACAATCAGTGTACTTTTTGAGTCATTTATTGAAAGATGTTGAATATTGCTACATTGGTCTTGAGAAGTTGGCGCACGAATTGGTTGTAGTCACTTGGAGATTGCGACTGTATTTCCTTTCCCATCCTCTAATTGTATTAACTAACAGTATATTAGGTTGAGTCCTCCTTAACCCAAAGCGTCCGGATGACTTATCAAGTAGGCTATGGAGTTAAGTGAATTTGATATGTTGGGATATGCTCGATGCGGGTGCATGCTAAAACACGTTTCATAAACATGTGCAGCATAAAATAAAATAATAATTCCTAATTATTACATCACACACCATATGTATATAAGGATACAACATGTCAAACATGATCGCATAATTAAAATTTTACGAGAAGTAAATTGACACTAGGTATACCTTACAGATAACCTGTAATGAGAAAGACATCAATCGTAGCGACGTTGTCGAACTTCACCTCTATTTGTATCCACGTCGAGCTCCTCAAGACAACACCTTGAGTATAAGACTTTCCTTCGGAAGTTTCTAGCCACGAGCGAAGAAGAGGGATCAAGAGGAAGAAGAAGAGAAACACACAAGGGAAAATTTTTCTCCCTTGTGGTGGTCACGACAATAAGAGGGAGCGCCCTATTGTTGGCGGCGGGAGAGAGAGGAGAGGGAGAGGAGGATTGAGTTTCCAAAAGCCAATCAACCAAATAATAAAACATGTATCTAATTCTCTCCCAATTATATCTATATATAATTCTCTTTAATGAGTTGGATTAGAAAGCTCAAATCCAACCCATTATCCCTTAACTAAAAATTAGTCGATTAACCCCTAGGTTTGGTTCACAACTAAACCAAGTTGGTTCATGACTAATTCATGATTAAACCAAATATGATTCAACTATACCATAAGAGATGTAGTCCATCCACGCTTCCATATGACAAATATTTTCATATTTATCCTATATATGGTCCAACCAAACATTTATCTTTTGATCTAAGAATCCTATTATTTAATTTGCTTTACGTCTTTTAGAGACTCATTAGTGCGTGTGACCCAATAAGTTCTCAGTTTATCTTGACCGTCCATAATTAACTACTTAAATATAGAACAATCATGAGTGACACCTAGTAGTACATCATGATTTCCAATTAGCCGAAAAATTATAGTTGATTTTAGAACTAATTCTAAACCTTTCAGCAGTTACAGTGAGTCGTGCATTTTTTCCTTTCACTTGTTTTATATCCACTTGGTTCAGGGCATGGTCTATATGTTTGTCCCTACTAGACTTACTACGTCACACCTAGCCTAAGTAATACTTTCTCATTCTACGGATTCAAATTACTCATACATGTGTCTAAGAGTCTCACACTCTTAACATGTGATGCTTTGGCCAAAGACTTTGAGTAATAATTCTAACGAGTTGTTGGTTGATACTTGGAATATCGTACCGCTTCCCCTGTGCAAAAATTTTGTACAAGTCCTGAACCATTCCTAACAACCTATTGTGTTCTTTAGAAATTAAATTAGGAATCACAAGTGGAACTTAATATTATTGATTCCAAATTTAACTTATCTATTATTAGAGGTTTAGACTTGGATCGCAAACGATATTTAACATTATTGATCTAAATCCACCCATGTTACAAATTCAATTAAATATTAATTTCAAAGATTGGCTTTTATGTTAAACATGGCGAGGCACTAGGCCTTTTTGGATATGGGAGCATCCACCACTTCCTAGACAAAAACCTTTCAATGAAATTTAATATTTAATTTCCTTATAGTAACCCTAGGTTTAACCAAAAGGAACAATCGAATCACAAGATCGAAAAAAACAAAAGAACACAAACTCGAATCACAAATTCGAAACCTAGAATCATATGCATCTTGTGTTTGGTATTTCAAAATCTATACAAAGAAAAACTAGTATGATGTGGAATAGAATTACTAGTTATACCTTTCTTTGTAAGCAACAACATCTTGATCTTCTATCGTATTCCTCTTCTTATCTCGGATGTCGTGTGAGCGACGATCTACCGAGACGAGAACCACCCAAGCTTCCTTCTTCTCCAAGCAAGTTTCAGCCACCACAAGAACTCCAAGAGAAGATGAGGTTCGGCCACCACCAAGCTCCAAGAGATGCTAAGAAACAAGACCTCCTATCTCTCCTTCTTCCTTTAGCAAGATCCGGCCACCAACCAAGCTCCTTGAGATGAAGATGCCGCCGGCCAAGGAAGAAGAATAAGAGAGGGAGAGGAAGAGAGGGGCCGGCCACCAACCAAGGAAGAGAGGAAATAATAGAAGAGATCTTATTATGAGGTGAGGCACCTCTACCCTCTCTTTTATATTCCTTGGTCTTGGCAAATAAGGAAAATTTTATTAAAACTTCCTTATTCTCTTTGTCAATGAAAGGAAAGTTTAATAAAATTTCCCTTTCAAATTATATATGGCCGACCACCTTAATCCCTCCAAATAAGGAAAATTTTAAACACAAGATTAAAACTTCCTAATTTGTTTCCGGAAATTTTTAAATAAAAATTTCTCTTTTGAAAATTCCCTTCATGGTTGGTCATAAAAGGAAACTTTTATAAATTAAAATCTCTCTATTAAAACATGTGGATGATTTACAAAAAGGAAAGTTTTCTCTAAAATTAAAATCTTCCTTTCAATCTACAAATAAGGAAAGATATCAAATCTTTTCTTAATCTTTTGTAGAAATTATAAAAGCAAAGATTTAATTTTAAAACTCTCTTTTAAATCATGAGGATGGTTACAAAAAAAGAAAGTTTTATCAAAAATTAAAATCTTCCTTTCAACTACAAATAAGGAAAGATATCAAACCTTTCACTTAATCTTTTGTAGAAAACTATAAAAGGAAAGATTTAAATTTTAAACTCTCTTTTAAAACCATGGCTTCCACATAAGAAAGATTTTAAAAAATAAAAACCTTTTAATTTATTGTGGCCGGCCACACCAAGCTTGGGTTCAAGCTAGGGTCGGCCACCTAATGAAACCAACTCACCTTGGTTTGGCCGGCCCTAGCTTGGGCTCCAAGCTAGGCTTGGTCGGCCACCTTAAGGTGGGTAAGAAGGTGGGTATGGGTGGGTATAATACTTTATAAATAAGAGGCTACGATAGGGACCGAGAGGAGGAATTGATTTTGGTCTCCCGATGAAATTAAGCTTTCCATGTTCGCCCCGAATACCCAACTTAATTTCATTAATAATAATTCATACCACTAAAGAATTATTATTAAACTACCGCACCAATCCCAAATTACATTTTGAGCTCCTTCTTATCATGAGTGTGTTAGTCTCCCTGTGTTTAAGATATAGAATGTCCACTAATTAAATAAGTTACTGACAACTCACTTAATTAATATCTAGCTCCAAGAGTAGTACCATTCAACCTTATTGTCATGTTGGATTAAGTCCACCTGCAGGGTTTACATGACAATCCTTATGAGCTCCTCTTGGAGACATCATCAACCTAGATTACTAGGACACAGTTTCCTTCTATAATCAACAACACACTATAAATAACATCATTTCTCAACTTATCGGACCTATTGATTTATCGAACTAAATCGCACCCTTTGATAAGTCAAAGAAATAAATACTAGATATATGTGCTTGTTATTATATCAGGATTAAGAGCACATACTTTCATAATAACAAAAGTCTTGTTCTTTTATGCAGTCAGTATAAAAAGAACTTACCTTAAATGGTCTAGCTCAATATACTCCGAGTATACTAGTGTAATTTTATAGTCAAGATAAACTAATATCAAATTACACTACGACTATTCCAATGGTTTGTTCCTATCCATCTTAGTCGTGAGCAACTGTTTATAATTTGTAAAGAACTGATAACATTATCTTCTGTGTGTGACACCACACACTATGTTATCTACAATATAAATTAATTGAACAACTACACTTAGCATATAAATGTAGACATTTGACCAATGTGATTCTTTATTTATAAAATAAATGTTTATACAAAAGCTAGGCTTTTAGTATACACTCTAACACGAGTGTCATAGGGTACACGTCTCCTCACAAGGAGTAGTGAATCCTCTGTGGGCTATCCAAATATCTTCAAACATTTCGACTTATACTCAATCATCTCGGGTCCACACCTCAATGAGGTGCTTGGTTAAAATGTCAAAGTATAAGTCTCCATGACTAAGATGACTTGTATACCTCAAGTTGAAGGAAACTTGCACTCAAGGTGCAGTAAGAGCTTCACAGACATATATATATATATATATATATATATATATATATATATATATATATATATATATAACCATATGAAGTCTTACAGCGAGTTACTCCAATGAACTAGTTACCATAACTAGCATCCATGTTTAACTCTCGACATCCCAATATCTTCAGTCAGTGAGAAAATAGTTGCTTGGCAAACCAAGGAGTATAACCCGTGCTAGTCTTACAGAATTGATGATGTCTGAATATCTCAATTCGATGACTAAGAAAATTCCAATATGTTCATAATTGCACATGTAAAGATGATCACTAGTTGTGATCCAATCATAATTTCTCTCATGTTATGAATTGTATTATGGGCATTCAATAAATGAATTTAAGACAATTAAACATATAATATGTACTTAAATAGTGAATCTATATTTAATAAAAATCATAAGGCGATTGTCTTAGGACATCCCTCAAAATCTAACATAATATACAGTAGCAACCCCGAGCATCCATTAAAGCACAAGTCTTAGCTAATTTTGTGACAGAAATATAGTATCTTGAGCCAAATAAAACTTAAAAAGTCTGTGAATGGGTCATCCACTCGGCAGGCAATGGAGTGGGGATACTCTTAATATCACCACGCAAAGACAAAATCCAACTAGCCGTCCGACTATATTACAAGACTACTAATAATGAGACAGGGTATGAAACTTTAATCATCGGTCTGTAGGCAGCTAAACATGTGACTCTCAGGTAACTTTGAAATAAATAATGTGAGGTTGAAATTATATGCCGAGGCATATGAAAAGTTAAAGTCAGGGTTCTAAGAAGTAACAGTGCAAAAGATTCCCTGAGCGGGCAATCAATACACATACGAGTTGGCTAAATTGGCAAGTTCTTTAAGCCCATTGGCTCTAGACAAGCCGGTCGAGCAGGTATTGTTGGTGACTCGTATCGAAAGATCAGTCGACATATAAGTACAAAGTGATTGGAGGACACCCTTGATAGAGTTCCGTCGATCGGGAAACGTACCAGCTGACCAAGAATAAGTGTGACTGACAAAAAAGAGAGCTGGTCAATTTACACTAATAGGGGAGCATCTATACAAGAGAACGTTTTTCAAGCCATTGTTCAAATGTGTTGGAACGAAGGACATTCAATATATTTTACAAGAAGTACACCAAAGTTCTTGTGGAAGTTATTCAGACGGTCGATCATCTCTCCCGTAAGATTTTATTAGCTGGATATTTTTAGCCCACCCTATAGGCAGATACAGCTCAGACAATAGTCATTTGCCTATAATATCAAAGACACCAAAATATACCGCACTGACCTACTAAAGAATTGAAGACATCAATTGTCTTGTGCCCGTTCGACCAGTGAAACATGGATATTGTTGGACATTTTCCCACGACAACTAGTACGAGGAAATTCCTCCTTATACCCGTTGATTACTTCTCCAGATGGGTAGAAGCCGAACCACTCGCTAAGATAATAAAGAAAATGGTTGTCAAGTTTTTATGACAGAATATTGTGTGTTGGTTCGACATTCCTTACAAACTCGTTTCTGATAATGGGAGGCAATTTCAAGGATGAATGTTTAAAGCATAGTGTGCAAGCTATGGTATTCTGTATGCCTTCACTTTTGTGGCTTATCCTCTGAGCAACGACCAGGTGGAGGTAACTAATAGAGAAATTATCAGAGGACTCATAACCCGGCTCGACCACCTTGGAGGAAGTTAGGTCGACGAGCTTCTGAGTGTGTTATGGGTGTACAGTACCACATCCCGAGAAGCCATTGACATAACCATATTCCACTTGGTGCTAGTAGTATAGGTGGAAATAAGCGTTGAATTTGATCGGGGATAGTTATATGACTAGGAAAACTATGATCGATGCCTTATAGAGTTGGACTTAGTGGAGGACATAAGAGATAAAGCAGTCATTCAAATGATGGCATATAGACAAAGAATGAAACAGAACTACAACGGGAAGGTTATTCTGAGATCTTTCCAAGTCGACGACTTAGTATAGAAAAGAATCAAACCGGTTGGCAATGTCAACAAGTTGGAGCCCCTATGCTATGGATCGTATAAAGTGATACAAAAGTTCAGCTCGGGATCTTATTACCTGCAGGATGAAATTGGAAAAAAAACTTGGATCGACCATAGAGCACAAACCATTTGCAGCCTTATCAGGCTGGGTAGTAAGTTTGGGCTAAATTTATGTAAATTGTAAAAATTATTATTCTATGAATGTAGGAAGGTTTAAGCAAAAAATAATTAAGTCCCAGGCTCTCATATCGTTCGGTTGAGTTATAAGTGAGCATGCTCTCACGTAGGGGTGCAAATGAATTGAGCCAGCTCGCAAGCTTTTCAAGCCAGCTTGAAAAATATTTGATTCGTATTCAAATTTATCGAATTTGAGCCGAACTCAAACATGTTCAAACTTTTTTTCAAGCTGAACTCGAGCTCAAATTATATTATTCGATAGTTCGCGAGCCGCTCGTGAGCCTTAATATTTTATTAATATAAGTTAAATATATATTAAATAAATAAATTTCAAGCCTTTTGAGTAGCTATTTTTTAGCAATAATTTAAATAGTTCGTAAACATGTTCAAATCTTTCGAGCCGAACTTGAACCCGAGTCTTAATTCGAACCGAACTCGAATAAAAAATTTTAAATTTTGCAAGCTTTGAATCGAGCTAAAACTTGAATATACCTATTTTGAGTCGAATTCGAGCCTTAGATTTTTCTACATATTCGGCTTGATTCGGTTAGTTTACACCCCTACTCTCACGCCAAGTCCCAGACTCTCGTGCCGTTCAGCCGAGTTATAAGTGACCATGCTCTCTGTTCTCACACCAAGTCCTAGACTCTCATGCCTTTTAGCCGAGTTATAAGTAAGCATGCTCTCACATCAAGTCTCAGACTCTCGTGTCGTTCGGCCAAGTTATAAGTGAGCATGCTCTCACGACAAGTCCCAGCCTCTCGTGCCCACGACCGAGTTATAAGTGAGCATGATCTCACACACAAATCCTAGACTCTCAGGCTATTTGGCCGAATTATAAGTGAGCATGCTCTCACTCCTAAGTATTCAGACTCTCGTGTTATTCGGCTAAGTTATAAGTGAGCATGCCCTTATGCACAAGTCTCAAACTCTTACGCCGTTTAGACGAGTTATAAGTGAGCATGCTCTCATGCTTAAGTATCCAGACTCTCGTTCCATTCGACCAAGTTATAAGTGAACATGCTTTCATGACTAATGATCCAGACTCTCGTGTCATCCGGTCAAGTTATAAGTAAGCATGCTCTCACGACTAAGTTCTAGACTCTCGTGTTGCTCGGCCGAATTATAAGTGAGCATGCCCTCACATACAAATCCTAGACTCTCTCGTCGTTCGGCCAAGTTATAAGTGAGTATATTCTCATGCCTAAGTATCCAGACTCTCGTGTCGTTTGGCTAAGTTATAAATGAACATTCTCTCATGCTCAAGTATCCAGACTTTTGCGTCGTTTGATTGAATTATAAGTGAGCTTGCTCTCACGACCAAGTATCTCGATTCTTGAGCTGCTGGACTGGGATCTCAAACTATCAAGCCGAGCGGCTGAGTCACAAACAAACTTAATTTCACCACTGAGTGGTGGAACTCTTCCTGAATCCCAGAAAACCATAGAGAGCAAGATTCTATATATTGTTGCTTGAGTAAACCAAGAAATCTAAGTCTAAGAGACGAAAGAAGTACAATTATAACTTAAAGCATCCAAAGGATGAAAGTTCTAAGGCATAGAGTAGGCATACACAGCATCAAACTTGAAAAGTTGCTTAACTTTTACAAAATAAAACACTGACAAACTTGAAATAAACACTATGCCAAGTCGGTGATGACATTGTCCGGGATCACTCATGGCTCTTTGAGTTTCCTACAAAATCATAATAAAAATATGAGATTAAATTCCATAATTTGTAGTAAATTTATTTTTAAGTTCAAAATAGATCATACTCACAAAATATAATATAAACACAATATTAAGCATGCAATAATGTAAAAATGCTAAGTATACAAGCCAAAATAATGTACAAAAATACTTGTTATCAATCACCTCCAAGATTTTCTACCT
This sequence comes from Zingiber officinale, assembly GCF_018446385.1. Taxonomy (NCBI): domain Eukaryota; kingdom Viridiplantae; phylum Streptophyta; class Magnoliopsida; order Zingiberales; family Zingiberaceae; genus Zingiber; species Zingiber officinale. Next base: position 22,290,823 of record NC_056001.1, on the reverse strand, counting down.
TTTAATGAAGGTTTAGGGAACCTTGGCAGAGAGATAACTATAATCCTTCAATTGTTTGAGGATCCCTTCAATGCTATACTCGAACATTTTCATGGTCCAATCGGTCAACAGTTGGTTGATGCCTCTCAAGTGGAGATACTCCACCCTATGGGCTTCTAGTTGACTGGGCTCTTCCTCCTTGAACTTAGAAATTTCAGCCTTTGAAGCTTTCAGCTCGGCTTTTAGGGCTCGTAGCTCGACATCTTTCTCATCTATTAATTGTTGATGCTCCTTGAGCTGAAGTTCATGGCTCGCTTCCTCGGTCGTTTGGCTTACTTGCTCAGCAACCAGAGTGGCTGATGCCTCTTCGAGCTCCTTGGCCAAGACTTGGGCCTCCTTATTCTTGATGTCCAAGTCTTCAATGGCACTGAGCTTCCTAGAGTTCATTGAGTTGATTTTTGACTCGAAATTCTAGGCCTACTTCATTAATTGGTCGAGTTACATAACTTGGTCACGATTTTTGTCTTTTCTACTATCAACGCTCGCTTGGACCCTAAGAGTTGCTCAAACTGCTTCTCGAAGTCCTCCTTCAATCGGGTCAGTAGGTAGTCATTCAACCAAGACTTGGGAGGCGCTGGATCCTCCAACCAGGGCTTGCACTTGTTTAAATTCATGGCTTAGTTGGGTCAGCCTTTAGCGCATAGCTAGGCCCTCCACCTAGAACTATTAAAAGAAAAAAGCAGTCAAGTGAAGCTGATCGAGAAATATAATTATTAAATATTAAACAAACTCATCCTATGGAATTTTGGCTGAAACGGTTGACCAACTTCTCGGGTGGAATGGTCATCGCCCTAGCTCTGGCTTCTATCCATGTCTAGGTCAAGGGACCATGGATCCTAATTTTATGCTTGGGAGTGCGTGGTTCTTTGGGTCAGGATAATGCCACTCATCGACGGGCAATCTGAGGATGGTAATGATGTGTCTGTGTGGGCTCGAGCCAATAGCTTCCGAGCTGAACTTGCTTTTGGATTTGGACATGGGAGTTGAACTGATGGTGGAGAGTGGGGTCACTGGGTCGGTCGGTGGAGGCATCAGATAAGCTATAGGTCGAGTGGGGATAGCACCGGCTAGTACTTCGAACAAGGGAGGCATCCGATCGAATGAGGAGGGAGTTGATCAACCATCTGTTTTCTCAGGAATAACAGAGGTAGAACTTTTCCCCTGCTCGGAAGGTGATCGAATGATCGATGCAGTAGTAACTTGGTGGGCAGAGGTCGTTGATCGGGCAGAAGCTTCTGTTAGGAGACTTTTTGACATTGGCGCTGGGGTAACAGGTCGGCAAATGTTGTGGATTCTGAATGAACTACTATGGGCACAAATGAAGGGCACTCTCTAAGCTCCCCACTGTTAGCAGCATCGTTACTCTTTGGTACCCGACTCGCTTCCTCATCGCCAGTCATCCCTTTAGAGGTTCCGACCAGCAAAAACCCATGTCTCTCTAGCTCTATAGGTCCCCTGGCTTCAACCTCTTCATTAGTTAACTTGGTGGATTAGCTGAGCAGGACCTTTAATATTACTTTAGCTGCAAAAAAAAGAAGAAAAAATCAGTTAGATCTAAAAATGATAGAAGGAAAAATTACTCACCAAAAGGGGTGAGCAACCATGCACGAATGGGACTTAGCCCGAACATGTACAAAATGTTCTCTATCAGCAACTTATGGATGTGATATTTCAGGTTGCTTAGCTGTGCAGCAGCTTGAAGGTAGGTCGACTCCCACTTATATTTGCCCAACTCGGGAGGGTTGGGCAGCTCCATTTGGCAGCCGGTTGAGAAAGTTGCCCTGTCGAAAAGTTGAACATAGAAGTAATGAGATTTCCAACTTTTATTGGATGAAAGCATTTTGTTGAAGTATACAACGCCCACCCGGTCTTAGAAAAGGAACATGCCCGGCTCAGATTGCTTAGGATAATAGAAGTAATGGAAAATGGCAAAGTGATTTTATACAAATGAAACAATACTACGACCTCACACAACAGCCTAAAAGAGTTAGGCACTAGTTGCTGCAGAGGGATGTGGAAGTATTGATAAATTTCAGAAAAAAGGGTGTATCGGGAAACGAAGACCAGTATAAAGTTGGTCCTTAAAAAAAGTAAGAAAGCTATCAAGAGGTGTGTGGGGATGATCGTAGGAAGAGGGGATGGCATGCTGATAGTTGGGGGAAATGTGGTACGTAAGTTTCATTTAATTCACTTCATCGCCGTTGAAGTCAGACGAAGTGGATATATACCACAAGCTGGGGGCAATAGGAGGAGAAGAAGGGGAAACGACCATGGAAAAGGAGGACAATCGAAAGTCGAAGGAAGAAGGATGAAACTTACTAGGAACAGGTCGTCAGCGGCAGCCAACAAAGAGTGAAAAGGAAGAAGATGAAAGGAAAAATGGAAGTAATACAGTGTAAAGAAAAAAAAAGGAGCCTTAAAAACCCTAGGGTCAGTCATTCGTGGTCGTCCGATCATGGGTTTAGGGAAAAGAGCTTTAATATGAGCCATCAAATTTGGAAAGGTAGCCGTTGTTGGTGCGGGAAGCACCAGACGATCGAACCTGTGTTTTGATTATGTCAAAGGGTTTAAAATTAAGGTTATTTATTATCTAACAAGTTTAAATGAGATTGTAGGGAAATTCTAAGTGTTCTTAGGCAAAAGTCCTAGCGGATTCTAGGCAGATGGAAAATTCTAGGGGGTGGTAACCCTAGGTGATGAAAAGTCCTAGCTGCGGTTAGGCAGGTCGAAAACCCTAGGGGGCGGTAACCCTAGGTCCTAGGGGGCGGTAACCCTAGGTCCTAGGGGGCGGTAACCCTAGGTGAAAAGTCTTGGCAGGTCGAGCGCTTCAGGTAAAATCCTAGAGTCGGGGATTCTAGGTTGAAATCCTAGTGTCGCGAACTGGGTGTATGGATGGGTCGTGGAACGAACGTCCAGCATGAAGACCGGGAGCCTTGGGGCGCTGAGCAAAAGTCCAGTCGGTCTGGAGGACCGGTCTAGCAATAGGTAAACTCTCTTGAGTGGAGTAGGTGAAGTCGCACTCCCCGGTGAGAGAATAGTAGGCGTCAGTTCGTCCTAGGGTTTCCAGAGGAAAATCTGAAGTCAAAATCGGACAGTCCGATGATTGTCAAATATTTATATTATTTGTATTTTATTGTGCTAACTTGGTTTTATAGGGTATACTTTGTTTGTGGACTAATATGCATTACAGGAATGAAGTTGCCTAAGGGAAGCCTCGGATGAACAGTGTTGGTTGCTATACCTGGATTCCGTTCTGTTCCCTTGTATAAAAATTTTGTACAAACACATAACTTTTCATAGCTACCCATGTGCTCTACTGAAGTTAAACTTGGATTGCAAATAATACTTAACATTATTAATCCAAATTACTCTTCAGAAGTTAAACTTGGATTGAAAATGATACTTAACATTTTTACTCCAAATTTAACCGATGTGATCTTCCTAAGTTAAACCATATTACAAAAGATGATTATACATTTATTTCAAAGATCGGCTTCCAGGTTAAACATGACGAGGCACTAGGCCTTCTTGGGTATGAGATCATCCACCACTTCCTAGACAAAGCCTTTCAAAGAAATTCAATGTTTAAACTTCTTACAGTAACCCTCGGTTTAACTAAAGAGACCTCAATAGAAGCACAAGATCAAAACATGAAATCAAAACACAAAATCGATAACATAAAATCGATAGCCTAAAATCGATAGCCTCTTGTGTTGGTATTTCAGGATCCATTCAAAGAATATGAACTAATTATGATGCGGAAACTTATACTTAGTTATACCTTTCTTTGAAGATTTAATAACCTCTTGATCTTCTATTGTATTCCTCTCCTCCTCTTGGACGTCATGTGGGTGACGATCTACCAAGATGAAATCCATTCAAAACTTCTTCTTCCTTCCAAGCTTTCGGCCACCAAGGGATGTCACAACTAGAGAGCTTCCTTTCTCTTCTTCTTCACCTCCAAGTATCCGGTCACCAAAGGAACTCCAAGCTTTGATGCCGCCGGCCACAAAAAAGAAGAAGAGAAGAAGATGATGAAGAGGCCGACCACCAAGGAAGGGAAAAGGAATAGAAGATGTGTTGTTCCATAAGGCACCACCTCCTCTTCTTTTATAATCCTTGGTGAATGCAAAAAAGGAAAGTTTTAAAACAAAATTAAAACTTCCTTTAATTCCTTTATCATGGCCGGCCATAACCTCTTTCACCAAACAAGGAAAGATTTTAAATAAAAATTAAAATCTCTCTTTTAAAATCTCTTTTGTGGATAGCTATAAAAGGAATGTTTTATAAAATTAAAATCTCTCTTTTAAATCCTTTTTGTGGATGTCTATAAAAGAAAAGATTTCAATAATTAAAATATCTCTTTTAAATCCCTTTTATGGATCTCTATAAAAGGAAAGATTTAATAAGATAGAAACTCCTTTTATTTCCTTTTGTGACCGATCTAAAAAAAGAAAGTTTTATAATTAAAATCATTCTTTTAAATCCTTTTTATGGATCTCTATAAAGGAAAGATTTTACAAAAAATAAAACTTCCTTTTCTATGTATGGTCAACCCCTTGCTTAGGCACCAAGCAAGGCTTGGCCAGCCCTAGCTTGGGCTTCAAGCTTGGCTTGGGTGGATATAAGGCTTTATATAAGAGGCTACAATAAGGACCTAGAGGAGGAATTGACTTTGGTCTCCCGATGAGCTTGAGCTTCCCGTGTTCGCCCCGAACACACAACTCAAGTTCATCAATAATAACTCATACCACTAAAGAGTTATTATTGAACTACCGCACCATTCCCAAATTATATTATAGGCTCCTTCGTATCATGAATGCGTTAATCTCCCTGTATTTAAGATATCGAATGTCCATTAATTAAATGAGTTACTGACACTCACTTAATTAACATCTAACTCCAAGAGTAGTACCACTCAACTTTATTGTTATGCCGGACTAAGTCCACCTGCAGGGTTTACATGACAACCCTTATGAGCTCCTCAAGGGGACATCATCAACCTAGATAACTAGGACATAGTTTTCTTCTATAATCAACAACACACCATATAAATAATATTATTTCCCAACTTATCGGACCTATTGATTTAATGAACTAAATCTCACCCATTGATAAATTAAAGAAATAAATACTAAATATATGTGTTGTACTCAGAGTGTACTAGTGTAATTTTATAGTCAAGATAAACTAATGCTAAATCACACTACATCCGTTCCAATGGTTTGTCCCTATCCATTTTGGTCGTGAGCTACTATTTATAATTTATAATGAATTGATAACATGATCTTCTATGTGATACCACACACCATGTTATCTACAATATAAATTAAATGAACAACTATATTTAACATAAATGAAGATAATTGACCAACGTGATTCTTATTTCAAAATAAATATTTATACAAAAAACTAGGCTTTTAGTATACATTCTAACAAACAGTACCCGAGACGCCCTCCATGGAGATTGGAGGTGCCTCGGGTGCCTTGGATGAAAGCCTCGCAGCAAGGAGCGAAGGCGCCTTCCAAGGAGATGGGAGGCACCTTGAACGCTGGATGGAAGGCACCCTCCATGGAGCCTGGAGGCACCTTCAGGTGGATAAGCAACGGACGTCGTGGAAGCTTATTGACGATGTGGACTCGGGATGGAGGCGCCTCCTATGGAGGTTGGAGGCGCCCTCAATGGGCTATTTAAGCTTGGTTCGAGCAGAGGCAAGAACACACTTCTCTTTACGATCTTTCTACTGCGCATTGCTCTACAAGACAAACCTGCTACTCAGTAACGCAACTCCGGCAACCAGGCGATGTGACTCCAACGACCTAAAGGACAATCTTCAAGATCTGAAAAGTTGTTGGTATACCTTTATTGTTGCACTTAAAATACAAATCATTGTACTTATACTTGTAATTTTTGAACTGATAGTGGATTGCCCAATGCAAGTGATAGACAATTGCGGGCCTTGGAGTAGGAGTCGCCACAGGCTCCGAACCAAGTAAAACTAACGTATGTCACATTTCTTTAATTGTTCTTATTCCGCTGTAATTTATTCTATTCTTTTAAAACAAACAAATTAGCCACGAGCGCTATTCATCCCCCCTTTAGCGCTTTTCGATCCTATAATTGGTATCAGAGCAGGGTCGCTTCGAATTGATGAAGCCACCATTCAAGCATTTTTTTCTTCTTTTCGTGTTTTTTTTAATTTTCGGAATCAATCGGAATTAGTAAAATTGTCGCCTTCCGATCTGTTTTATCGATCGAGTTCTTTCATTTCTCGAAGTCGGTGCAAACACCACTCGAGTTTCTATTATATTCTCTTATTTTCACACTACTAATCCAAGACCAAGTCTTAAAATCTTTGCTGTCTTTTTATTGTGTACAAGATTTTTTCTTAAATCGCCCACCAAGAAGGGTATAGCACTGCACGCCCTCCCCTCTTCTCTGGCGAGGATTTTGGCTATTGGAAGAGTCGAATGGAGTACCACCTCAAGACGTAAGTTGAGATGTGGATAATCATCCAAACGGGTCTCAAACTTTCACTCGACAGTACTGGAAAGCCAGTGTCATGCCAGAACTGAGACACAATCTTGATGAAGAAAATTGAGGCCAACGCCAAAGTAACATATGTTGGTGTAATATTCCCTAGGTCAAGGTTGACCTAGTTGACTGAGCTTGAATTGATTCAAGCTCGAGTCTTGATGTTTGGGTTTCGATGTTTGACAATATATGGAGATTGCAAGTGTAATTGTTCATGTGGGGAGATTATTTGGTACAATTCTTTTTTGGTCAAGGTTGACCGGTTTAGATGTGAAGGAGAGTTAAGTAGGTCAAGGTTGACTGGATACTTGACTGGAAAATCCTGGTGAGTGAAGCCAGGTGAAAGTCCTAACTGGGAGGTTAGGCAGAGTATGGAAAGTCCTGGTGAGTGAAGCCAGGTAAAAGACCTAGTGAGTGAAGTTAGGCAGTTTGGAAAATCCTGGTGAGTGAAGCCAGGTGAAAGTCCTGGTGAGTGAAGCTAGGCAGAAGGAAAGTCCTAGTGAGTGAAGCTAGGCAAAAGGAAAGTCCTGGTGAGTGAAGCCAGGCAGATGAGAAGCCCTAGTGAGTGAAGCTAGGCAGAAAAGAAGTCCTGATAAGTGAAACCAGGCACAGGAAATCCAGGTGGATCAAGGTTGATCAGACACCTGGTGGAGATAAGTGAAGGATCGAAAGCGCTAGAGGGGGTGAATAGCGCTCGTGGCTATTTTGACGATTTAAAACTAAGAGTAGAAATGCAGCGGAAAGTAAATGCAAACACACAGAGACGCAAGTGGTTTACTTCGTTCGGAGCCTATCTCGACTCCTACTCGAAGGCCCGTGGTCCTTGACCGCTTTCGGTGGGCAACAACTATATAACGCAAATCTTTATAAGTGAATAAGTACAAATATTAAACACAAAAGATTATACCGACAAATACAAAGATGAATGAAGCGGTTGTCGTTTGTCGAAGTAGCAGAGTCTAGTTGAAGCTTTCGGAGCAGCGTACAAGATCACACGTTCTTCTGTTCGAATTGATGTCCTGAGCTGCACCTCGAGGCCTCCTTTTATAGCTCTGCAAAGTCTGATCCAGATCCCCAAGCTTCGGGATCAAGTTTGATCCGACGCGGATCGGTCGACCGATTCCAATGTTCGATCGACCGATCAGGCGATCTTCTCCCATCCGATCCACCCGATCCTCTCGCTCTGCTGGTCAAACTTTATCTGAGGTTCGGTCGACCGATCACCGTTTTCGGTCGATCGATCAGCTGTTCTGACTCAACCCAGTCAACTTGATCCAATCGACACCAAACCCAGGTTCGGTCGACCGATCATGAGGTTCGGTCGACCGATACCCTGGTCGAGCCCGGTCCAACCTCTGGAGATCTGAACTGCTGACTTGTGGGTTCGGTCGACCGATCCCAAGGTTCGGTCGACCGATCCTGGTCACTTCTAACCCTACACAAAAAGGTTAGTCTCCTGCAAAACAGAGTTAGAGAAAAATGGATAATATGTAAACAAATGAGTTGACAGCCTTCGGACTGTCCGGGTCTGACTTCGGGTTTCCGACCGGAAACCCTAGGTCGACCCGACGCCTACTGTTCCCTCTACGGGGAACGCGTCCTCACCTACTCCACTCAAGAGATTTACCTGATGTCAGTCCGGTCCTCCAGACTGACTGGACTTTCCACCTAGGGTTACCACCCCTTAGGACCTAGGGTTACCGCCCCTAGGGTTTTCCTCCACCTAGGGTTACCTCCCCCTAGGACCTAAGGTTGCCGCCCCTTAGGGTTTTCCTCCACCTAGGGTTACCTCCACCTAGGGTTACCTCCCCCTAGGACCTAAGGTTGCCGCCCCTTAGGGTTTTCCTCCACCTAGGGTTACCTCCCCCTAGGACCTAGGGTTACCACCCCCTAGGGTTTTCACCTGCCTAGCCGCAGCTAGGACTTTTGCCTAAGTATCACTTAGGACTTTCCTGCAAGCCCATGAACCTTGTTAGATAATACCACATCTTAACTTTGAGCTCTTTGCCATAATCAAAACTCAGGTTCGATCATCTAGTGCTCACTGCACCAACAATCTCCGCCTTTTTGATTATAACAACCTCGGTTCAAAGTTAAGTAAAACATAACATTAAGTAAAGGAATAAATAATGGAAGTTAACCATGAGCATCATGCAATTTAAAGTTTGTGCTCCCCCTTTTATTATTAAAGTTTGTGCTCCCCTTTTTATTATGTTTAATTTCTTGATTTCTTAACTTGATTTCTTAACTTTGACTTTTCACTCCCCCTTGACATAAATCAAAAAAGAATTAAAACAAAAGAGAAATCGTCTATTTAATTTTAAGCTCCCCTTAAAGGGTAGCATAGTTCAGTACTTAGACTTTGAGAGAAAAAAATTGTTTTGAAAACCACTTAGCTAAATTTGAACTGCTTAGCTATGTTTTCAGCTAAAAAATGATTGAGTTGAGAAAGTATCTTGCCAAGTGGCTAAGTTTAGAAAATAATTTAACTCAGTTTAGTTAGGGAAAACTTAATTAAGTACTTAGCTTTGAAAACATTTAGCTTATAGGGGAGTTATAATAAAAAGTCAGGTCATGAATAATTTTAATTTTAAGGCTAAGTTAAAAAAATAACCTGAATTTTTGAAGACAAGAAAAAATTAGTTTATAATATTTTAAGTCAAGTCAAAGATAATTTTTTTTATTTTAAAAACAAAAAAAAAACTTTAATGAACATTTAACTTGGAAAAACTAACTTTGAGACCAACCCCAAAATCACTCCCCCTTAATTAATGTCCTAATAAATTTAAGTAAGGTTATTCATTCAAATTCAGTTGGTCCTTAAGTCCAAGCATGAGTCAATATGTTTCAGATTATTTACTTTAGAGAGGTATCAAAGCCCTAAAGTTCATGCCTGAGTGAACTCAAACCAGTTTAAATATCAAGCATGTTGTTTTACGGCCACATGTCTAACCATTTAGCTACTAGCTGATTACCTAGAGGGCAACAACTTTCACTTGGTTAGTCAAGTTAAGTTACTAAATCCAGTTAGATTTGACTAGTGCTGGAAGACTTAACTTGATTACTGTTAACTTGGTGTTTAACGCCCAGACTCATATTGATGCACAGATATAAGTATTCTTGAGTCCAGGCTGTACCCTATGCATCTCACGCCATTCTATGTTTTTTCAAACACAAGCAAGGTAAGCCTAGGTGTTTGTGAGATGCTCTGGCTGAAACTTAGGGGAGCATGATTTCTAAGGTTGAGCCTAGGCTAAATCCATATTTTAAAAATCTAGTAAAAGCTGGAATTTTAAAACCAATATTTTCCTAGAATTTTTAAAAGGAATAGGATGATGAAGTAAGAGTTTTGAAGTAAGACCACGAATTTGAAAATCAACACCTATTCTACCCAACACATTCCTATTTGTCTTTTAAGTGAGCTGAACTCAAGTTCAGGTAAGGGCTTTGTGAAGATGTCAGCTAGGTTTGATTTTGACTCAACATAGTTGAGTTCAATATCGCCCTTAGCTATGTGATCCCTTACAAAATGGTGCTTTACTTCTATATGTTTAGTCCTTGAGTAATGAATTCGATTTTTTGTTAAATTTATTGAGCTTATATTATCAATTGAGATTTTTGTTTTATGATACTCCAGTTGATAGTCTTTAAGGGTATGCATCATCCATAGCAACTAAGATGTGCATTCACCTAAGGCTATATATTCAGCTTCAGTGGTAGATAAAGCAACATAGTGTTGCTTTTTACTTGACCAGCTTACTAGGCATTGTCCTAGAAATTGACAGCTACCACTTGTGCTTTTTCTGTCTAGCTTGCATCCGGTATAGTCTGAGTCAGAGTAGCCGGTTAGGTCAAGGGTGCCAGATCTAGGGTACCATAGTCCTACATTTAGGGTTCCCTTAACATACCTAAGGATTCTTTTGACAAGGGTTAAGTGAGACTCTTTTGCACAAGATTGGTATCATGCACACATACCTACTGCGAAAATAATGTCTGGTCGACTCGCAGTTAGGTACAGTAGACTTCCTATCGCACTTCGATAGTATTTCAAATCTACTGATTTACCTTCTAAGTCTGAGTCAATTTTAGCATTTGTAGCCATTGGTGTATTAATTATTTTTGAGTTCTCCATGCCAAATTTTCTAACTAATTCTTTAGCATATTTAGTTTGATAAATATAAATTTCATCTTTAGTTTGCTTAATCTGTAAACCTAAGAAGAAATTAAGTTCTCCTACCAGACTCATTTCGAATTCATTTTCCATTAGTTTGGTGAATTCTTTTAGAAATTTAGAGTTTGTGGAACCGAAAATAATATCGTAGATGTAAATTTGGGCTATAAAAATGTCATTTTCTAATGTTTTTACGAAAAGGGTTGGGTCTATTTGACCTTGGTTAAATCCTTTTGATATTAGATAATTGGACAGACGTTCATACCAAGCCCTAAGTGCTTGTTTTAGTCCGTATAGGGCCTTTTTTAATCTAAAGACATAATTTGGTTGTTCTAAGTCCTCAAATCCTGTGGGTTGACTTACATATACTTCTTCTTTAATAAATACATTTAAAAATACGGATTTTACGTCCATTTGAAATAGCTTGAATCCTTTGTGTGATGCATAGGCCAGCAGCATCCTAATGGATTCAAGTCTTGCCACAGGAGCATAGGTCTCATCATAGTCTAACCCTTCTACTTGACTGAATCCTTTAGCTACTAACCTAGCTTTGTTTCTAACTATTTCACCTTGATCATTTACTTTGTTTCTAAAAACCCATTTAGTGTCAATTACGGATTTATTAATGGGTTTAGGCACTAATTTCCAGACCTGATTTCTTTCAAATTGGGTCAATTCTTCTTGCATTGCTAGAGTCCAATCTGGGTCTGGTAAGGCTTCTTCTATGATTTTGGGTTCGATTTTTGAAATCAGGGCTATTTGACTCTGGTTTCGATAGGATGACCTAGTTCTAACTCCTAAAGTTGGGTCACCCAAAATTTGGTCAGATGGGTGATTTGTGCTTGATCTTATTGGTCGTATACCATTTGAGTTGGTGATTTGTTCTTCAGATTCAATAGGTTCAGGTTGAATTTCGTCATCTTCTCTGTTTATTGGGTTAGCATTTTCTGTATTTTCATTTTCATTTATTGTGTTGGGTAATTTATTTTCTTCATCAAATATTATATTTATTGTTTCTTCTACTTTTAGGGTATTTTTGTTATACACTCTATATGCTCTACTGGTTGTTGAATACCCTAAAAATATTCCCAGGGTTGTTTTTGATGTAAATTTCCCTAAGTAGTCTTTAGTGTTCAAAATGAAGACTTTACACCCAAACACTTTTAAATAGTTTAAGTTGGGAATTTTATTATAATAAATTTCATTGGGTGTTTTATTTTGAAATTTGTTAAAATCCTATTTTGAATGTAACAGGCTGTATTAACTACTTCAGCCTAGAATTGATTAGATAGTCTATATTCGTTCAACATGGTCCTAGCAACTTCTTGTAGGGTTCTGTTTTTACGTTCTACTAAACCATTTTGTTGAGGAGTCCTAGGGCAGGAGTATTCATGTTTGTACCCATTTATTTCACAAAATTCAGTAAAATTGTGATTCTCAAATTCTCCTCCATGGTCACTTCTGATTCTTTTTATTTGAGTGTCTTTTTCATTTTCTATTAGTTTACCAAAATTACAAAAGACTTCAAAGGTTTCATCTTTTGTCTTTAGAAATTTTACCCAGGTGAACCTGGAGTAGTCATCGATTATAACTAAACAATACTGGTTCTTGCTTAGTGACTTGGCTCCATGTGAATCAAATAGGTTTAGGTGAAGGAGCTCAAGTAGACAAGTAGTTCTAACTAAATTGGTTGACTTGTGGGTTGACTTGGTTTGTTTTCCTTGTTGACATGCATTACAGATTGAGTTTTCAATAACTTTTAATTTGGGCAACCCTCTAACTAGTCCATTTTGACTCATTTTTGAAATGAGTCTAGTGTGAGTGTGACCTAATCTTCTGTGCCACAACTTAATTTCCTCTTGTTGTGTTAGAAAACACTTTATTGAGGATGTTGGTAGATAAATGGTGTAGACATTATCTTTCCTAGTACCCTTAAGTATGATTTTTGGATTTTCAATATGTTTAACTATACATTCAGACTTGGTAAAATTAACTGAGTAAGCAGTATCGCATAATTGGCTTATACTTAATAAATTAAAATTGAGATTTTCAACTAATAACACTTTTTGAATAATAAAATCGGAGTTAAGTTCGATATTACCTTTTCCGATTACCTTAAGTTTACTGTCGTTGTCGAACGCAACCGATCCTAGGTTCTTTAGTTTGAGCTTAGTAAATTTCAATTTATCTCCAGTCATATGTCTGGAGCATCCATTGTCCAGTATCCATTGATCTAATTCCTACACATAAAGTAGTTGAATTGGATTTTTCCTCTTTGATCAAAAGACAGCTTAATTGAGATAAACTCCCTAATTTTCAATTTTACTCAATCTAGGTTAATTATCAGTTAATCCTATGGGGGATTGTTAGATGGTTTGAATAATTAAGACATTAATCTTAAGGGTTTTGAGTTAATTAAAAAAAAATTAAGTTAATTGAATTTTGAAAAATATTTTAAGTTAATTAATTAAAAAATATTTTAAGTTAATTTGAATTTTTTTAAAAAAAAATATTTTAAGTTAATTGAAATTAAGTTTTATTTGAAAATATAATATTAATTACGAATTTGAATTTGAATCAATTATGAATTTAATTTTGAATTTCAATTCCTTAGTCATCTCACCCGATCTAAATTTTCAATCAGGACTCCTATAATTTTTGTGAGATGAATTGAGGTTCAATTTTAGGATTATGTTTAACTTTGTGTTAGATTCAGGTTTAGCTTTGGGTTCAACAAGTAAGCATTCTTTGGATAAACTTCTGGGCTATGGTGAGTCACAAGGAACTCATTAAAGTAACCATGCCTTCGAGGTTTTTCAAATAGTCCTACCCATTGAACTTCATACTAAACCTTGGTCTAACTAGTTATGATCCATTTAAGGGTAGCTTCAGTCAGTTCCACTTGGCCAAATGCACCAGGTCGAAGCCATATCTTCCTAGACATGCGATGCCCAAGCTTCCCTAATGTACTATCATCCAAAAACTTCACCAGTACCGTGGGTCAAGTTAAACCTAGCCCATTTTATCTAACCTTAATTACCCTGCCGGGTAGTCTACTCTTGTTTACCCATTTCGAGTAGATTAAGTTTGGTTACCTAGTCGGGTAGTTTAGTTGTGGGTGTCATCTATTCTGGATCCTCCTTCTATTTTTAATTGAATTTAGAATGTTAAATTTAATTTCAAATTTTGATTGAATTTTGAATTTTGAATTTAACTTCGAATTTTTTAATTGAATTTTGAAATTTGATTTAATTTTAAATTTTTAATTAAATTTTTCTTTAATTTCGAATTTTGATTGAATTTTGAATTTTGAATTTAATTTCGAATTTTTAATTAAATTTTGAATTTTAATTTAATTTAAATCGTTTTTCTTCTAGCTCCCCCTGGATCATAGCCTCGATATGGTCTATCGAGGTAATGTATTTGATCCTTAGGAATCCAATATTGTCCGAGTCCAACTTGATTGATCAGGTTGGACTTGGCAACCCATGCTTGAACCGTTTTTCTATTTGTTCTTTGTATGAGAGATAAATATGACTTATACTTCTTTTTCGATTTGTATCCTAGTCCAGTTTGATTGTAGATTGCCCTTTGTGTTCCAAGAATCAAGTCAAGATTCTTAGATCCCAAGGAAAATCGTTTTAAGGTTGTCTTCAAATCCTTGACTTGACTTTTCAGGTTGGAATTATCTTCCTTAAGTTTTTGAACTTGAGTTGAGGTTCCAGCCTGAACTGGATCAGTCAAAGATTCGTTATTTGTCATTTCTTTAAGGAGTGTTACCTCCTTCAGAAGCGACTTGATTCGAATTTTGGACTTAGCTACTTTATGCATTAAATAATTAATTAAGCCATATAAACGATTTTTACTTACAGAGGGGTTTGGCCCTTCGGAAACGGATGCGGATCTGTGGCTTCTCTCGGACTCGGCTTCCGATTCGTCCTCGCTTCCGGATTCGTTGGTGTAGTCCCGGGCTGTCAACGCGAGAGAATTCGTTTGCTCGAGTTCTTCGTTGTCGGATTCCTCGGAAGAAGACTCGTCTCATGTTGCTTTCAAGGCCTTCTTCCTTTTTGGTTTCTTTGGATCTTTTTGGTTCGGGCAGTTTGCCTTGATGTGCCCCTTCTGATTGCACCCATAACAGGTCACTTCGAATTTGACCTTTGAGCTTGGTTGAGCTTCTTTGGACTGGATGGCCTTTCTGACATCCTTTTTTTTGAAGCCCTTCTTTTTGCAGAGTTTCTTTACCAGGTTCACTATTTCGGTTGTAAGCTCGTCGTCATCTTCCGAGTCTGGTTTTTCTTCTGACTCTGGTTCGGTTCTGCGCTTTATCTTTGATTCGCGCATTCTTCCTGTTCCTGTAACCAAAGCCAACCCTTTCTCGGTCGGGCGTGCATTAGTCTGTTCATGAAGTTCGAATTCTACAAAAAGTTCATCTAACTTAATGGTAGATAGGTCCTTAGAAACCTTGTAGGCATCTACCATGGATACTCACAAGGTGTTCCTCGGAAAGGCATTTAAAGAGTACCTTATGATGTCCCGGTTGTCTACCTTCTGTCCAATTGCATGAAGACTATTGAGCAGATCTTGAATCCGGACGTGGAGTTGAGCAGCTGTCTCACCTTCCTGCAGTTTGATATTAAATAATTTATTGAAGATTATGTCTCTTTTACTTAATTTGGTGTCGGACGTTCCTTCGTGAAGTTCAATGAGCTTCTCCCACAACTCCTTGGCACTGTTAAAGGGGCCGACACGGTTAAGTTCTTCTTTTGATAGGCCACACTGGAGGGTGCAGGTCGCCTTGGCATTAGCTTCCACCTTCTTAATCAGAGATGCGTCCCAGTCCTCGTATGATAGTGGCTTGCCGGCGCTATCAGTTGGTAGTTGGAGTCCAGTTTTGACGATCATCCAGACTTCAAAATGAGTCTGGAGATATGCCTCCATCCGACCCTTCCAGTACCCAAAGTCATCTCCGGTGACTAGCGGGGGGCGGGCTGTACTGTAGCCTTCTTGAAGGGCAATTTTAGATCAACTATGAAGAAAAATAAACAACAAGAAAATTCCAGGACTTGGTCCTGGATTAGTAGTGCGGGAAGAAAAAAAAATAGAACACGAACTCGGGTGGTGTTGCACCAACATCGAGCAAAAAGCTGATTCGAGAAAAGAATTAGAATATAGCTATAAAGCTAAATTCTAATTGACTCCGAAAAATCTAAAAATACCACGAAAAAATTATTTTGAATGGTGGTTGTACCGATTCAAAACGACCCCGCTCTGATACCAATTGAAGGATCGAAAGCGCTAGAGGGGGGGTGAATAGCGCTCGTGGCTATTTTGACGATTTAAAACTAAGAGTAGAAACGCAGCGGAAAGTAAATGCAAACACACAGAGATGCAAGTGGTTTATTTCGTTCGGAGCTTATCTCGACTCCTACTCGAAGGCCCGTGGTCCTTGACCGCTTTCGGTGGGCAACAACTATATAACACAAATCTTTACAAGTGAATAAGTACAAGTATTAAACACAAAAGATTATACCGACAAATACAAAGATGAATGAAGTGGTTGTCGTTTGTCGGAGTAGCAGAGTCTAGTTGAAGCTTTCGGAGCAGCGTACAAGATCACACGTTCTTCTGTTCGAATTGATGTCCTGAACTGCACCTCGAGGCCTCCTTTTATAGCTCTGCAAAGTCTAATCCAGATCCCCAAGCTTCGGGGTCAAGTTTGACCCGACGCGGATCGGTCGACCGATCCCAATGTTCGGTCGACTGATCAGGCGATCTTCTCCCATCCGATCCGCCCGATCCTCTCGCTCCGCTAGTCAAACTTTATATGAGGTTCGGTCGACCGATCACTGTTTTCGGTCGACCGATCAGCTATTCTGACTCAGCCCAGTCAGCTTGATCCAGTCAACACCAAACCTAGGTTCGGTTGACCGATCATGAGGTCCGGTCGACCGATACCCTGGTCGAGCCCGGTCCAACCTCTGGAGATCTGAACTGCTGACTTGTGGGTTCAGTCGACCGATCCTGATCACTTCTAACCCTGCACAAAAAGGTTAGTCTCCTGTAAAACAGAGTTAGAGCAAAATGGATAATATGTAAACAAATGAGTTGACAACCTTCGGACTGTCCGGGTCTGACTTCGGGTTTCCGACCGGAAACCGTAGGTCGACCCGACGCCTACTGTTCCATCTACGGGGAACGCGTCCTCACCTACTCCACTCAGGAGATTTACCTGATGTCAGTCCGGTCCTCCAGATCGACTGGACTTTCCGCCTAAGGTTACCACCCCCTAGGACCTAGGGTTACCGCCCCCTAGGGTTTTCCTCCACCTAGGGTTACCTCCCCCTATGACCTAAGGTTGCCGCCCCTTAGGGTTTTCCTCCACCTAGGGTTACCTCCCCCTAGGACCTAGGGTTACCACCCCCTAGGGTTTTCACCTGCCTAGTCGCAGCTAGGACTTTTGCCTAAGTATCACTTAGGACTTTCCTGCAAGCTCCATGAACCTTGTTAGATAACACCACATCTTAACTTTGAGCCCTTTGCCATAATCAAAACTCAGGTTCGATCATCTGGTGCTCACTGCACCAACAATAAGTCCAAGTGGGTCAAAGGGATTGACCGGACACTTGGTGAGGGAGTCCTAGCAGGTCGAGGGTGACCGGATGCTAGGCATGATGAACCAACAGGTCATGGTTGACTGGATGTTGGTTTAGGGGACTTTGGACTTGGTTTTGGGCAAAAACCATGAGCTGGATCGATCAGCTGATCGATTGGCTCATGCCCAATCGATCGGCTGATCGATTGGGTGAGTCCCCGCGACAAGCCTCCTCCCAATCGATTAGCTGATCGATTGGGAGAAGCTCGCAATCGCACAGAACGGCTCTGGATCAATCGGCTGATCGATTCAGAGCTTCCAATTGATCAGTCGATCGATTGGGAGCTGCAATTTCACGCGATAAGCCCTGGATCGATCGACCGATCGATCCAGGCAATTCCTGAGAGCACAGAGGCGCTTTGGATCGATCGACCGATCGATCCAAAGCCACCTCAATCGATTGGGAGCAATCCAATCGATTGGGATTCGACCGTTGGCGCTGGATAAAGACGTTGGCGTGCAATTTTGTCGGTAGATCTCTCGGCTTTCTTCTCCAGCGACAATAGCGACTATAGAGCTTCTCCACAGAGTTCTCACCGCCAGTTCTTGAAGATTCTTGGAGGCTTGTGTTGGTGCACGTCCAAGTCAAGAGGCGAGGAAGAAGTTAGGGTTAGGGTTTCTTGTGCAAACTTGTAAGATCTTATTGTATTTTGTTTCCCTTTCCTTTTTTCTTGTACTGAGAGCTTGTAAGGCTTCTTCGCCTTCGGTAGTTACCGAAAAGGAGTGTTTACATAGTGGAGGGTGCGTGAGTGTGTGAATCCTTGGACTAGTCACCTCTTCTTGAGGTGGATACCAAGTAAATCCCTAGAGTTAGCGTTGTTGTGTTGTTTCTTGTATTTTCCGCTGCTATCATCTTGAAGAAACAAGCAACGACGAACACGAGATCGCGCCGAGCTATTCACCCCCCCCCTCTAGCTACATTTTCGGTCCTAACAAGTGGTATCAGAGCGAGGCCGCTCTTCACCGGAATCATCGCCGGAAGGGGCAACAAAGCTAAAGGGTGAAGAAGTTGAAGCAAATTCATCAAAGTCAAAGAATTCAAGAAGCTCAACTTCAAGATGGAATTCCGAGATGGACTTGGATTCGACACGAGGGTGCCTCCACCATTCACAATGATGAGCTTCGATCTTTGGAGATCAAGGATCGAAAATTTCTTGATGGTGGAGATAGAGCAATAGTTTGCTCTCATGGAAGGCTTCGAAGCTCCAACAAGTTCAAAGGGCAAAATTCTCAAGAGGAGCAAGTGGAGCCAAGAACAAATTCAAAGGAGCGAGGCAAATGATAAAGTGACCAAGCTTTTGGCCAATCTATTACCTAGCCATATTTTGGAGCAAATTGGAGAATTTAAGGATGCCAAGGAGCTTTGGAGCAAATTGGCAATGATTCATGAGATACCCTTCACTGTACCAAATCAAGACAAATCCAAAGAGGGCAACTCATTGGAGCAAGACCAAGAGCAAGAGGACTCCGAAGTTGAGAGATGCTCAACTTCAGAAGAAGAAGTCCAAGAAGCCTCATCTTCAAAAGAATGCAATGAAAAGGGCAAAGAGGGAGCATACTCTTTGTTCCATGTACAAGAGGAAGATAAAGTAGTCTCCACCTCTAGGATTGAGGAGGAGAGACCTTTGTTGACATCGGATCAAGAAGAAGGAGAAGCTTCTACATCCGGGTCAAATGGAGAAGAAGACAATGCATCCTCCAAAAATTAAGAAACATCAAATGGAGGAGCAAGTGTCATCCCTACATGTGAAGGTATAAATATTTCAATTAAAAATAAAAATCACATTATATGTTTTGAGTGTAGGGAACATGGGCACTACAAGAGCAAGTGCCCTAAATTGGCCAAGAAGAAGGGTCAAATGGCACCAAAAGCCAAGGAGACCGCTCCCAGAACAAAGAAGAGCAAGGAGCACATTGTGTGCTTTTCTTGCAATAAAAAGGGACACTATCGGAGTCAATGTCCCAAAGGGAAGAAAGCGGTCAAAGCTAAAGGAGGAAGCACAAGTCAAGGGGGAGCCTCCAAGGTAAAACGCAAGGTATCATTTGTTGAGACTACCCCTTTAAATAATGGTAAAAAGCATGCTAGTTCTAATTTATATCATTTTAATGCTATTTACTATAAAAATAGGAAGCATGATAGCATTAAGGAAAAACATGTAGCTCTTCATGCTAAATCTACCACACCTAGGTCTAGGAAGGTAGATAAAAATTTAGGCAAAAATTCTAAGGATTTTAGTTACAAGCCTAAAAATAAAATTGCTCAAGGATTAAATGAAAAAAAATAATCAAAAACTAAGGATTTATGGGAAGAAAATCAAGTCTTGAGGTCAATACTTGATAAAATTGAAAAGACCCTAAAAAAGATGGAAAATATCCTAAAAGGGCAAAGTGAGCAAAACCTAGGTTTAGCACAACAAGGGTCATCCAAGGGCCATAGGGGTTTGTGATACAAACCTAAAACCAAAAAGGATGTGCCTTCTTACCATATGATTCCATATAATTATGAAGTCAACCCTAGGTCAAATGGTCAAGTCAAAAATACTAGGGAGGTTATCCCTAAAAGTATTTTTGCAACAAACGTGACTAAGACTTCTAAGAAGTCCAAGAAAGTCACAAAGAAGGTCACAAGGGAAAAAATTCCTAGAGTTGACTTAGGAAATGTGGTCAAGGCTTCTAAGAAGTCTAACAAGGTCACTAGGAAAGTATCTAGGGAGGTTATCCCTAGTAAGTACCTAGAGCATCCAAGGAGCACCAATAGATTTTAGGTTTCTAGGAGCATTTTCTCTACCCCTTAGATGGGTTAGAGAGTGTCAACTCTAATTGAAAGGGTAGTTAACCCAATCATGATAAAGTTGGCACTCTAAGAGCATTTTCAAGGTTATTGTTAACCTTTGAAAATGATAAGGATTATTGGTTTACTCTTGGAAAGAGTAAGATGTGCCATAATGTGAGAAGTTTGATTTTAAAATAAAATTGGCACATTTGAGAAAATCATAAGAACTACCAAGTTGGGATTGTGGTATGTTCTTAGGAAGTTAAAGGCAAATCTAAGCCTTATTTTTTTGTTACTCTTGAAAGAGTAAATTGTGCCAAAATTTGAGGAATATGCTTAATTTAAATTAACACAAAATTTATAAAAGTAAAAGAAATGTCAAATTGGGTTTTGACATCTTCTTGGGAAATCATGGGCAATCTAGGATTTAAACTTTAAGTTAGCAAAGGTTTAAGGATACTTAGATAGTCATTCTAGGTATTTTATTTATGCTAAGTTGTCATGCTTTGTTTGCCCATCATATGTCATGACATCATTCTTGCACTCATGCCTTATTATGAAAAACACAAAAATATCATGTCATGTCATACATACATCATGTAGTTATAGGAAATTTTCTTTTGAAAATTATTTATCTTTGATGTATGTCATAACGCATCATGCATTATTTCAATTCTTTGCAAACTAAGGACAAATGATATTCATTAACAAGTAACATCCTTGGTGGATGTTCCTAACCTCAAAATGCCTAGATCGATATGCATGATCCCTAGATTAGGGCAAAACCAAAGTTTACATCTCACTAAAGAACTATAAGGTGACTTGTATGTAGTTTCATACACATTAGATACAAGTGAGATGTTAGGATGATGAACAAAACTCAAGGTGTTGATTAAGTGCATTCTTTTGAGTTTTAAGTTCATCAAAACAACACTAGTTATGTGTTTTCCAATCATTGGGAAAGCTAATGTACAAGTCATGTGCATTGAGCCCAAAGAACATGGTTGGATATTGGTTTTGAAAAAAAAAGGTTTTAAAAATGCCTTTGGAAAACCTTGATGAAGACTATCTTTTGATAGTGATCATCATTGAAAAGTTAGACACAAACTAGAAGAAAATACTAAAATTTTTATAAGTTTTCAAGTTTGTGTCAATCTTGGAAAATAGAAAGTATCTTCATAGAAAACTATTTTTTCTTGATAATATATACCCTAAGTAGTGTCTACATGAATTTTCATGATTTTTTAAATTTTATAGAATTTTCTAGGGGTTTCTGAAGTTGACTGAAATGAAATTTCAGCAACTTCAGACCTTCAATCGATCACCCGATCGATTGAAGTGTCTCAATCGATCGGGCGATTGATTGAGAGTGAGCTTCTCGTGAACAGGAGCTCACTGGATCGATCCACCGATCGATCCACACCAGCTGAATCGATCAGTGGATCGATTTAAGCAGGTTCAATCGATTGGGACCCAACTCCAATCGATTGGGGATGCTGATTTTAGCCGAGAAAGCTTATTTTCAGCATTTTGAATCATTTTTAGTCTATAAAATCATTCCTAACCCCTCAAAACATATTTGTATATATTTAGGGAGAGTTTTCATGATGAAAACAAGGATGGATTGGTCAAGGACGACTAAGTAGAGGTTTAGATTGAGGTTTGGTTTCAATATTGAATTTTTAAATCTCAAAACTTCTAAATTTGAGTTTCCTAAAGGTTTAGGAATTCCAAGTCATTGTTGATGCAATGACAGAAGTTACATACATGTGTTTAGGGGGAGTTACTCTTTAAGGACATGAAAATCTATTTTTCATACACCTTGGGAGGTTGTTAACCTTCCTTAGCGTAAATGCTCAAGGTTGGGCATTTGCCTACAATGGAGAGTGGATATCTTCATTGTTCACGTGGTATATGCTCATGGATGAGCATTTGATGAAAGTAAAGGGTATGGGACCTTCATTTGAATCGTGTATGAATATACCAGGTGGTATATGCTCAAGGTTGAGCGTTAAGAATAATGAAGGGTATGAGACCTTCGTTATTATGTTATGAGTAACGAGTGAAGTTGTGAACAACGTTGGGTAACTCTTCAGGAGGAGAGTTATTGATGTGTGCCAATAGGGGGAGAATGTAGGGTTTAAGTTAGACCTTCATTACCTAAGAGGGAGTTTGTCCTCTAGAAAAGGAGGAGAATGAAGGGAACCCTCATTCATATTGGCATGAAGGAGTTTAAGGCTATGTGATTAGCCTAACTTAAAGGAGGTATTTGCAAACATCAAAAAGGGGGAGATTGTTGGTGCAATATTCCCTAAGTCAAGGTTGACCTGGTTGACTGAGTTTGAATTGGTTCAAGCTCGAGTCTTGATGTTTGGGTTTCGATGTTTGTCAAACATCAAAAAGGGGGAGATTGTTGGTCCAATATTCCCTAGGTCAAGGTTGACCTAGTTGACTGAGCTTGAATTGATTCAAGCTCGAGTCTTGATGTTTGGGTTTCGATGTTTGACAATATATGGAGATTGTAGGTGTAATTGTTCATGTGGGGAGATTATTTGGTACAATTCTTTTTTGGTCAAGGTTGACCGGTTTAGATGTGAAGGAGAGTTAAGTAGGTCAAGGTTGACTGGATACTTGACTGGAAAATCCTGGTGAGTGAAGCCAGGTGAAAGTCCTAACTGGGAGGTTAGGCAGAGTATGGAAAGTCCTGGTGAGTGAAGCCAGGTAAAAGACCTAGTGAGTGAAGTTAGGCAGTTTGGAAAATCCTGGTGAGTGAAGCCAGGTGAAAGTCCTGGTGAGTGAAGCTAGGCAGAAGGAAAGTCCTAGTGAGTGAAGCTATGCAGAAAGAAAGTCCTAGTGAGTGATGCTAGGCAAAAGGAAAGTCCTGGTGAGTGAAGCCAGACAGATGAGAAGCCCTAGTGAGTGAAGCTAGGTAGAAGGGAAGTCCTGGTGAGTGAAGCCAGGCACGGGAAATCCAGGTGGATCAAGGTTGATCGGACACCTGGTGGAGATAAGTCCAAGTGGGTCAAAGGGATTGACCGGACACTTGGCATGAGGAGAAAAATCTAAGTGGGTCAAAGGGATTGACCGGACACTTAGCACGAGGAGAAAAGTCCAAGTGGGTCAAAGGGATTGACCGAACACTTGGTTAGGGAGTCCTAGCAGGTCGAGGGTGACCGGATACTAGGCATGATGAACCAACAGGTCATGGTTGACCGGATGTTGGTTTAGGGGACTTTGGACTTGGTTTTGGGCAAAAACCATGAGCTGGATCGATCAGCCAATCGATTGGGTGAGTCCCCACGACAAGCCTCCTCCCAATCATCAGATGATCGATTGGGAGAAGCTTGCAATCGCACATAACGGGTCTGGATCAATCGGTTGATCGATTCAGAGCCTCCAATCGATCAGCCAATCGATTGGGAGCTGCGATTTCGCGGGATAAGCCCTGGATCGATAGGTCGATCGATCCAGGCAATTCCCGAGAGCACAGAGGCGCTCTGGATCGATCGATCAATCGATCCAAAGCCTCCCCAATCGATTGGGAGCAATCCAATCGATTGGGATTTGACCGTTGGCGCTGGATAAAGACGTTGGCGTGCGATTTCGTCAGTAAATCTCTCGGCTTTCTTCTCCAGCGACAACAGCGACTATAGAGCTTCTCCACAGAGTTCTCACCACCAGTTCTTGAAGATTCTTGGAGGCTTGTGCTGGTGCACGTCCAAGTCAAGAGGCGAGGAAGAAGTTAGGGTTAGGGTTTCTTGTGCAAACTTGTAAGATCTTATTGTATTTTATTTCCCTCTTTCCTTTCTTCTTGTACTGAGAGCTTGTAAGGCTTCTCCGCCTTCGGTAGCTACCGAAAAGGAGTGTTTACATAGTGGAGGGTGCGTGAGTGTGTGGATCCTTAGACCACCTCTTCTTGAGGTGGATACCAAGTAAATACCTAGAGTTAGCGTTGCTGTATTGTTTCTTATATTTTCTGTTGCTATCATCTTGAAGAAACAAGCAACGATGAGCACGAGATCGCGCCGAGCTATTCACCCCCCCTCTAGCTACATTTTCGGTCCCAACAACATGCACTCTACAATGTGCCCTGACAAAAGAAGAGCTGAACTGAGTCGACCTGTTCTCAAGCGCAAAAGAATTATGGGAAAAGTTGATTGAGCTGCACAAGGGTACTTCCGACACAAAGGTAAGCAAACGAGACTTAATTCTAAATAAATTGTTGGTGTAAGGTGCACCAGAATCAAACCTGAGTTTTGATGTTGTCAAAGGTTCAAGTTAAGTCTTGTTATGATCTGATGATTTGGCTAAGTGTGAATGCTATTTACTCAATCAGGAAAGCCCTAATCATGGCCAGACAGTAAAGTCCAAACAAGTCTGGAGGACCTAACGTTTGGCAGGTAGGTTGAGGTAAATAACTGGAGGAGCGACAGTGAGGTCGGGTTCCTGAAGGGAACAACCTAAAGTCGCTGATTCAACTGAAGAAACCGGAAAGATTTCCAAGTTGAGATCAAGACAGTCCTAACTATTATACTCATCCATATTACTATTATAACTGTGCTAACTTTGTTTTGCAGGAATATTCTTGTTATATGGAACTAACTTTGTGTTGTAAAATCATATGACCTCTTGGACTTCAAATGGTCATAACTTTTGACTCAGAACTCAGAATCAGGCTCTGTCAGCGGCCACGTGACCAACACTCAGAAACCTTCAATTTACCAAGGGTTCAGTCGACTGAACAGGAGGTTCAGTCGACCGAAAAAGGCTTTTTATCAGTCGATCGAAAAAAGGTTCGGTCGACCGAACGGGCAAAAATGGCAAAGCATATCAGGATCGCAATATGGCATCACAGCATGATCGGTCGACCGAAAATGAGGTTCGGTCGACCGAACCAATAAAAACATTAATGGAGCATTAAGTGCGAATCTCGGCAAGAAGGGAAATTCACCGTTTGGTCGATCGAACAAGGTTATCGGTCGACCGAACCATTAAAGTTCAGTTAATGCAAAAGATCGAGCCAACGTCAGACTCTAGCCAGGAAGGAAGGGAGCGGGTTCGGTCGACCGAACAGAGGGATCGGCCGACCGAACAACAATGGCACTTATAAAAGGAGCTCGAGGTCTGAGGCTCAGCAACTCTTCTCTGATCGACTCAAGTTCTGTTCTGCAAGCAAATCGTGCTACAAGCCTTCATCAGCTCAGCAAGTCACACTATCCTGAAGTGCCGACCAAAGCTTCAACTACATTTACTTGTCGGTATATTTTTATATAAGCTTGCATTGTAATTCACTTAAGCAAGATAGTAGGGTTGTTACTATCTTGCTCATTTGTACGATCTGTTTCTTTTCGAGGATCTCGGAAAGAAGAGATATAGTGATTTGCCCATCGGTGTGATCAAGGATCGCGGGCCTTCGAGTAGGAGTCGAGCTAGGCTCTGAACGAAGTAAACAACATTGTCTTGTTTCTTATTTTCGCTGCACGACTTTGATCTCAAAGAAAAGAATAGTTTTTATAAAGACGCGATATTCACCCCCCCCCTCTATCGCGCTACTCGATCCTATCATAAATTATATAATATAAAAATACAGGAGGGAAAGTCAGCGAGCCAACTTCATGCTCGCATACAAGATCTGCTGAACGGGCTCCACGCGATCGGATAGAGGGTTGAAAATTGCGACGTCATTAGGTATGCATTAAATGCATTTCCGAGGAACACCTTGTGGGCATCCATGGTAGATGCTTACAAAGTATCTAAGGATTTGTCATTAATTAAATTAGATGAATTATTTTCTGAATTCGAGCTTCATGAACAAACTAATACTACTCTGGCCGAAAAAGGTATTGCTTTGATTATAGGAGTGAGCAAAATGTGGGAATCAAAAGCAAAGCGCACAACTGATCTCGAGTTCGAAGATGAATCAGACTCAGAAGATGATGAAATTACCGTCGAGCTCATAAAATTGGTATGAAAAATGTGCAAAAAGAAGAAGGTGACTCAATCGAACACGAAAGTCAAGTCTGGAGTTTTCTACTATGGCTGCAACTAGAACAGACACTACAAGCCGGAGTGTCCGAACTAGAAGCAATGAAGAAGGAAAGTCTTGAAAGCAACGTGGTTCGAGTCCTCTGAAGATTCTGATGAAGAACATGTTAGGACCAAAAGTAGCTAGAGGGGGGGTGAATAGCTCGTCGCGTTCGCTCGGTGCGCTTCGTTGCTTGGCGTTGCTTGTTTCTTCTTGGATGTGCAGCGGAAAATACAGAAACAAATACAACCACGCTAACACTAGGATTTTACTTGGTATCCACCTCCAAAGGAGGTGACTAATCCAAGGATCCACACCACGCACGCACCCTCCACTATGAAACACTCCTTTTCGGTAACTACCGAGGGCGGAGAAGCCCTACAAGACTCTCAGTACAAGAAGAAGAAAGGGTAGTAAAGATTAAGTAAAAGCTTACAAGAAATGCAGTGAAAAACCCTAACCCTAACTTCTTCCTCTTGCAATGGATCCGCCTCTTGACTTGGAAAGCCTCCAAGAACCTTCAAGAACTGGCGATCACGTGCTTGTAGAGAGCTGTGGAGAAGCTTGTGAAGAGCTGGAATGAATCGGTGAAGTTCTTCTTGCAGCCATCGCACGCCTGCAGCTTTAAACAGCCGACGGTGGGATCCCGATCGATTCAAATGTTCGAATCGATCGGGAGGCTGGATCGATCCACGGATCGATCCAGCGCTGCACTGAAGCGCGCTGGATCGATCCACGGATTGATCCGGCCATTCCAATCGATCCGTCGGATCGATCGGTGATCGATCGGGACCTCTGGATCGATCCACGGATCGATCGAGCTCTTTCCCGCGAAGAATCTGGATCGATCCATCACGGATCGATCCACGGATCGATCCAAAGGGGTTTTGCCCAAAACCAAGTCCCAAACCTCCTAACCAACATCCGGTCAACCTTGACTGTTGGTACATCATGCCTCGCATCGGGTCACTCCCTTGACCGCCAGACTCCCAAGTGTCCGGTCAATCCTTTGACCCACTTGGACTTTTACTCATCGTGCCAGTATCCGGTCACTCCATTGACCTACTTGGACTTCCACCAGATGTCGGTCAACCTTGACCCATCTGGACTTCCTTCCTGCCAAGTATCCGATCAATCCCTTTGACCTACTTGGACTTCCAACACCAGATGTCCGATCATCCTTGATCCATCTGGATTTTTCCTTGCACGGCTTCACTCACGGGACTTTCACCTAGCTTCACTCACTAGGGTTTTCCATCCGCCTAGCTTCACTCACTAGGACTTTCACGCTTCACCAGGATTTTCCTCTGCATAGCTTCACTCACTAGGACTTTCACCGGCTTACTCAGGATTTCCTTACCTAGCTTCACTCACTAGGACTTTCACCGCTTCACTCACCGTGACCTTCCGCCTAGCTTCACTCACTAGGACTTCCTACGCCTAACTTCGTTAGGACTTCCCGATCAAGTATCCAAATCAACCTTGACCTACTTGACTCTTCTTCATCAATATCTTATTATCAAACATCTAAACCCTAACCAAGACTCGACTTGGTTAACAGTCACCCTTGACTGAGGATATCACTAACAATCTCCCTTTTTGATGTTTGACAATACCACAATAACACTTACAATCCCACATGTAAGTTAGGCTAATCCTATAGCCTCCTTCTTCATGCCACTAGGTAATGAACCCATAAATTAAGCTTTTCATTCTCCCCTTAAGAGGGCAAACTCCCTCTAGGTAATGAAAACCTAACTTACTTCCTTTCATTCTCCCCCTATTGGCACACATCAACCCCCTACAAAAAACATCAACCCGTCTTTGGACACACATCAACCTATGCTCCAATTTTGGGCACACTTCAACAACTCCATTTGTTGAAGACTCTCCCCCTGAAGAGTTGCTCATCGTGATCACAATTTCACTCATTGTGATCAACTCAATATTGAAGGTCCCATACCCTTCATTATCCTTAACTTCTCCCTCAATGTTGACAAATACCCAACCTTGAGCATTTTCAACCACTTGAGTTGCCACTTGAAATGATGAGGATATCCACTCCCCATTTATCCCCATTTCAAGTTTAAATGCTCAACCTTGAGCAAGTTCACAACAGAAGGTTAACCACCTTCCAAGGTTCATGAAAAATAATTTTCATGTCTTTAAAGAGTCCCTCCCCCTAAAGACATGGTGGTAACTTCTGTCATTGCACCAACAATGACTTGGAATCCCTAAACCTTTAGGAAACCCAGATTTAGAAGTTTTGAGGTTCAAATGTTCAAAATTTGAAACAAACCTCAACCTAAACTTCAATGAAGTCTTCCTTTACCATTCCATCCTTGTTTTCAACACGAAAACACCCTTTTTATGTATACAAATGTATTTTAAGGGTTTGGAATGGTTACCTAGACTAAAATAGGTTCAAAGTGCTGAAATCAGCTTTCCCAGCCAAAATCAGCAACTTGGATCGATTGGAGTTGGGTTCAATCGATTGAACTTTCTTGAATCGATCCACCGATCGATTCAGACTACTGGATCGATCGGTGATCGATCCAGCGAGCTTCCGGGGATTCCAGATCGATCCATGGATCGATTCAGCACTCAATCGATCCATGGATCGATCGAGACTCGATAGTTGCTGAAATTCCATTTCAGTCAACGAAACCCCTAGAAAATTCTACAAAATCCAAAAATTATGAAATTTCGTGTAGACATTGTTTAGGGCATATATTATCAAGGAAAATAGTTTTCTATGAGAATACATCATATTTTCAAAGATTGACACAAACTTGAAAACTTGCAAAAACTTTAGTGTTTTCTTCAGTTTGTGTCTAACTATTCAATGGTGATTACTATCAAAAGATAGCCTTCACCAAGGTTTTCCAAAAACATTTTAAAAACATTTTCAAAACCAATATCCCATCATGTTCCTTGGGCATAATGCACATGACTTGTACATTAGCTTTCCCAATGATGGGAAAACACATAACTATGTGTTTTGATGAACCTAAAACTCAAAAGAATGCACTAAATCAACATTTTGAGTTTTGTTCATCTTCCTAACATCTCACTTGTATCTAATGTGCACTAAAACACATACAAGTCATCTTATAGTCCTTGTGAGATGTAAGATTTTGGTTTTGCCCTATTCTAGGGATCATGCATATCTATCTAGGCATTTTAGATATATACTAGACATCCACCAAGGATGTCACTTGTTAATAATTGTTGTTAAATGCCTTTTGTCCTTAATTACAAGGAATTAAACTAATGCATGATAATGTTATGGCATACATCAAAATAAAATAACTTTCAAAAGAAAATATCCTATAATTACATGATGTATGAATGTCATGACATGGTATTTTTGGATTTTTCATAATAAAACATGAACGCAAAAGTAGACATGATGTCATGGCATATGATGGGCAAACACTCATGGCAAGATTTAGCATAAATAAAATATACCTAGATTAACTATCTAAGTATCCTTAAAACCTTAGCTAAACTTACAATTTAAACCTAGATTGCCCTTAAGTGCGTCAAGAAAACGCCAAAACCTAACTTGGCATTTCTAATTCCCTTGATTAATTTATGCCAATTGAAATTAAGCATATTCCTCAAATGTTGGCATATTTCATTTTTCCACAAGAGTAGCACTTTAAAGTTAAGGCCCGGATTGCCTTAAATTTCCTAAGAACATACCAAAATCCCAACTTGGTAGCTCTTATGAATTTCCCAATATGTGCCTTTTAAGATTAAAATCAAATTTTCACCACTAGGCACATTTTACTCTTTCAAGGAGTAAATAATAGTTCCATTTCATTTTCAAAGGTTAACAAAAACCTTGAAAATGCTCCTTGAGTGTCAATTTCCTCAAAGTTGGGTTAACTACCCTTCTAATTGGAGTTGACACTCTCTAACCCATTTATGGGATAGAGAAGATGCTCCTAGGAACCCAACACCTATTGGTGCTCCTTGGATGCTCTAGGTACTCACTAGGGATAGCTTCCCTAGATACCTTCCTAGTGACCTTGTTGGGCTTCTTAGAAGCCTTGGTCACATTTTCTAGGTCAACCCTAGGGATAGCCTCCTTGTGACCTTGTTAGTGACTTTCTTAGACTTCTTAGAAGTCTTAGTCACTTTGGTTGCAAAAATACTCTTAGGGATGACTTCCCTAGTATTCTTGACTTGACCACTAAACCTAGGGTTTGTTCCATAACTATATGGAACCCTATGATAACTAGGCACATCCTTCTTAGCCTTTGGTTTGTATCCCAAACCTCTATGGCTATTTGATGGCTTTGACTTTCCTAGCCCTAGGTTTTGCTCATTTTGCCCTTTTAGGATATTTTCCATCCTTTTTAGGGTCTTTTCCATTTTATCAAGTCTTGATCTCAAGACTTGATTTTCTATCATTAAATCCTTAGAATTTGGTTTTTCATTAAGTCCATGAGCATTTTGGTTTCTAGGCTTGTATCTAAAATTCTTAGAGTTATTGCCTAGACTTTTACCTACATTCCTAACCCTAGGAGTGATAGTCTTAGCATGTAGGGCCACATGCTTTTCCTTAAAGCCCTCATGCTTTCTATTCTTATGGTAAATTGCATTAAAATGATAAAAATTAGAACTATCATGCTTTTTACCATTTTGCAAAGGAATAGGCTCAATGAAAGTTACCTTCCTTTTTACCTTGGAGGCTCCCCCTTGACTAGTGCCTCCTTGAGCCTTGACCTTCTTCTTCCCCTTGGGGCATTGACTACGATAATGCCCCTTTTGATTGCAAGAGAAGCATATAATATGCTCCTTGCTCTTCTTTGTGTTGGGGATGGTCTCCTTGGGCTTCACCTTGCCCTTTTGTGCCACTTGGCCCTTCTTCTTGGCTAATTTAGGGCACTTGCTCTTGTAGTGCCCATGTTCCCTACATTCAAAGCATATAATATGATTTTTATTATTAATTGAAATATTTATACCTTTGCTTGTAGGGGTGGCATCTTTTTCTTTGGATCCGGAGGTAGAAGCTTCTCCTTCTTCTTGATCCGGTGTCACCAAGGATTGCTCCCCCTCAATCCTAGAGGTGGAGGCTTCATCATCTTGAATATGAAACAAGGAATATGCTCCCTCCTTGTTCCCTTCGTTGCATTCCCTTGAGGATGAAGCTTCTTGGATTTCCTCTTCTTCGGAGGTTGAGCATCTCTCAACCTCGGAATCCTCCTCTTGGTCTTGCTCCAAAGAGTCTCTCTCTCTGGATTCTTCTTGATCTCGTACAGTGGAGGGGATCTCTTCATGAAGCTTGGCCAATTTGCTCCAAAGCTCCTTGGCATCTTCGAATTCTCCAACTTGAGCCAAGATGTGGCTAGGCAATAAGTTGACCAAAAGCTTGGTCACTTTGTCATTTGCCTCGCCCCTTTGAATTTGCTCCGAGCTCCATCTGCTTTTCTTTAGAAGCTTGCCCTTGGAGTTCGTTGGAGCTTTGAAGCCTTCCATTAGAGCAAACCATTGCTCTATCTCCATCATAAGAAAGTTTTCGATTCTTGATCTCCAAGAATCAAAACTTGTGGAAGTGTATGGTGGAGCCACCCTTGTGTCAAATCCAAGTCCATCTTGGAATTGCATCTTGAAGTTGAGCTTGATGAAGTCTTGAACTTGAAGAATTTGCTCCAACTTCTTCACCCTCTAGCTTTTCTTGATATGCTTGACCCTTCCGGCGATGATTCCGGTGAAGAGCGGCCTTGCTCTGATACCACTTGTTAGGACCAAAAGTAGCTAGATGGGGGGTGAATAGCTCGCTCGGTGCGCTTCGTTGCTTGGCGTTGCTTGTTTCTTCTTGGATGTGCAGCGGAAAATACAGAAACAAATACAACCACGCTAACACTAGGATTTTACTTGGTATCCACCTCCAAAGGAGGTGACTAATCCAAGGATCCACACCACGCACGCACCCTCCACTATGAAACACTCCTTTTCGGTAACTACCGAGGGCGGAGAAGCCCTACAAGACTCTCAGTACAAGAAGAAGAAAGGGTAGTAAAGATTAAGTAAAAGCTTACAAGAAATGCAGTGAAAAACCCTAACCCTAACTTCTTCCTCTTGCAATGGATCCGCCTCTTGACTTGGAAAGCCTCCAAGAACCTTCAAGAACTGGCGATCACGTGCTTGTAGAGAGCTGTGGAGAAGCTTGTGAAGAGCTGGAATGAATCGGTGAAGTTCTTCTTGCAGCCATCGCACGCCTGCAGCTTTAAACGACGCCAACGGTCGGATCCCGATCGATTCAAATGTTCCGAATCGATCGGGGAGGCTTTGGATCGATCCACGGATCGATCCAGAGCGCCTCTGTGCTCTGGAAACGATCGCGCGAAGCAGCATCGTCCCGATCGATCGGCTGATCGATCAGGACCTCTGGATCGATCCAGAAGCTCTCTGTTCGCTGGGAAGAATCTGGATCGATCCACTGATCGATCCACATCCTGGATCGATCCACGGATCGATCCAGCACTTGGTTTTTGCCCAAAACCAAGTCCCAAACCTCCCTAACCAACATCCGGTCAACCTTGACCTGTTGGTACATCCTCATCCTCGCATCTGACCAGCCTTACCTGTCGGGACTCAATCCCTTTGACCCACTTGGACTTTTACTCGTCGTGCCAAGTATCCGGTCACTCCATTGACCTACTTGGACTTCCACCAGATGTCTGGTCAACCTTGACCCATCTGGACTTCCTTCCTTGCCAAGTATCCAGTCAATCCCTTTGACCTACTTGGACTTCCCAACACCAGATGTCCGATCATCCTTGATCCATCTGGATTTCCTTCCTTGCCTGGCTTCACTCACCAGGACTTTCACCTAGCTTCACTCACTAGGGTTTTCCATCTGCCTAGCTTCACTCACTAGGACTTTCACCTGGCTTCACTCACCAGGATTTCCTTCTGCCTAGCTTCACTCACTAGGACTTTCACCTGGCTTCACTCACCAGGATTTCCTTCTGCCTAGCTTCACTCACTAGGACTTTCACCTGGCTTCACTCACCAGGATTTCCTTCTGCCTAGCTTCACTCACTAGGACTTCCTTCTGCCTAACTTGCCAGTTAGGACTTCCCAGTCAAGTATCCAGTCAACCTTGACCTACTTGACTCTTCTTCAATCAATATCTTATTGTCAAACATCTAAACCCTAACCAAGACTCAGCTTGGTTAACCAGGTCACCCTTGACCTGAGGGATATTGCACCAACAGAACACGAGCAAGCAAGCTTCCTTGCTCTACCGGTACAAGCATACGTTGCCGAAACCGAGTCTGAGTCTGATATCAAGAGTGAATCAGAACCCGAGTCTAAGAGAAGCCACGGATCCATATCCATTTCTGAAGGGCCTAATCACATTATAAGATCTCTAATTTCTGGTACTAAAATTAATGAATTACAAAATTTAGTTTCATATTTGTTAAGAAAGTTGCCAAAATCCAACCTCTGAGTCAAGTCACTCCAAAAGGAGGTAACAATCCTTAAGAAGGAGACTAACCAAAGTCCTTTGATTAAGCCAGTTCAAAATGGAAGTTCAATCCAAGTCCAACAACTTGAGGAAGAAAATTCCAATTTGAAAACTCAAGTTAAAGAACTTAAGGACACATTGGAACGGTTCACCGTGAGTTCTAAGAATCTTGATCTGATTCTTGGAAAACAAAGAGACGTTTACAACCGATCCGGACTTGGATTTAAGGCTAAATAAAAATATAGATCTTACTTATCACTTGTAAATAGAATAAATAGAAAATTAGTTCAAGCATGGGTCTTCAAGTCAAACTTGATTAATCAAGTTGGACTTGGCCAATATTGGAACCCCAAGGATTAGATTCATTACCTTGGTAGACCTTATCGAGACTATGATCTAGGGGGAGCCAATAAAAAGACCATTTTTATCATAAAATAGAATTGTCTGATGTTTGATTTATCGCTTTTTATTATTCATGCTTAGACTAGGATAGATAAGGACCTATTCTTGATTCACACTTAACTAGTTAGATCGAGATGTATCAGAAAGGAAATTAAATATCCAATTTCTTTGAAAGGTTTTGTCTAGAAGTGGTGGATGATCTCATACCCAAGAAAGCCTAGTGTCTCGCCACAGCCTAGAAATCAATCATTGAAATAAATATTTAATTGACTAACTATAAAACTTTAGTCTAACTCAATTGTAAATCAATCCTTAGATTGGAATTTAAATTGAAGATTAAATTAACCATCTCACAAAATTATTAAAGTTCCCTGATTGAAAATCTAAAAAAGGATGAGATGGACCTAGGTTTAAAGTGGTTAACCAAATCTAAATTAATTAAATCAAAGCTAACTCAATTAAAATTCATTATCAAAGTTTAATTAATTTCAAAATCCAATTAATGCCAATCATAATTAATTTCAAAAATGTTAATCTTAATTAATTTCAAAATATTAATCATAATTTCAAAATATTAATTATTTTCAAATCATAATTAAATTATAATTATTTTTAAATTATAATGAATTTTAAAAAACCTTAATTATTTGATTATTAATTTTCAAATTATAATTAAATTTCAAATTATTATTTCTTAGATTTTCAAAATCTTAATTATTTTTAAAAGATAATTTATTTTCAAATCATAATTAATATGTAAGTTTATAATTTCAAATTTAATTAATTTTTAATATATTTTTAAAATTTTAGTTATTGTCAAATGTTCAAATCTAATTAAACTTATATTTTAAAATATAAAAATTTAAAGTTATATTTTTAAAAATCTCAATTTCAATATTTTTAAATATTGATAAAATAAAAATAAAATTTAACCCTGTCTCACACAAACTCATAAGTTTTACATGTCTGATAACTTAGAAAGAGTGAGATGAAAAATCAGGAAAATAGAAAACTATCTTGGAAAATTTGAAAAATAGATAATTTCTTTTATCTTATACATGCTTGGACTCTAGGATCCTCAAAATATTCTTAAGACATTAATCAAGGGAGAGTGAAGGGAGTCAAGTTAAGTTAATTTTTTTTTAAAGGTTAAAATATTCTTTTTCAAAATTTCAAAGTTAAATTTTTCTTTTTGCTCTTTGAAAAGTTAAAAAGGAAGTTCAGTTTTCTTGTTTAACTATTTTTAAAAATAAACCTTATTTGAAAAAGCAAGTTCAAATATTTTTGAATAATTTTTTTTTAAAAAAAAATACTTTTAACTAAGTTCTTATCAAAACCTTTATAAAGCTAAAATACTTAACTAAAGCTTTTATGAAAATCCTTTTAAATTTAAGTACTTAACTAAGCTTTTATCTAAGTACTTAACTAAGCTTTTTATCAAAAAATTTTTTGAAGCTAAGTACTTAACTAAGTTTTGATAAAGCTAAATAGTTGATAAATTTTTTTTTAAAAAAAAATAATTCATCTTCTTAGATAAGTTTTTTTTTTCAAGGAATTCTTTTTAAAGTTAAATGTTTTACCAAAATCTTTTTCAAACCTAAGTGTTTATCAAAATCTTGCAAAAGCTAAGTATTTTCAAAGTATTTTTTTTAAGCTAAGTTTCTTTTTGCTACCTTTCAGGGGAGCTTAAAATTAAACATTTTCCTATTTTTTAAACAACATTCTCTCTACTTATTTTCTTTTTGATATATGTCAAAGGGGGAGGGAGGGGGTTAAAGTTAAGTGAAACATAGTGAAACTTAATTTTTGTGAAAGGGGGAGCATAAGGAAGTTTTTTTTACAAATTATTGTATTTATGCTCATGTTAAAATTCCTTAATTATCGTTATGTTTTACTTAACTTTGAACCAGGTTGCCATAATCAAAAAGGGGGGAGATTGTTGGTGTCGGAAGCACCAGATAATCGGACCTGTGTTTTGATTATGTCAAAGGGTTCAAAGTTAATGTTATTTGTTGTTTGACAAGTTTGAATGAGATTGAAGGAAAATCCTAAGTGTTCTTAGGCAAAAGTTCTAGTGGATTCTAGACAGGTGGAAAACTCTAGGGGGTGTTAATCCTAGATGATGAAAAGTCCTAGCCATGGTTAGGTAGGTGGAAAACCCTAGGGGGTGGCAACCCTAGTTCCTAGAGGGTGGTAACCCTAGGAGGAAAGTTTTGGTGGGTCGAGCGCTTTAGACAAAATCCTAGAGTCGGGGACTCTAGGTTGAAATCTTGGTGTCGTGAACTCGGTGGAAGTCTGGATGGGTCGTGGAGCAGATGTCCAACATGAAAACCGGGAGCCTCGGGCGCTGAGAAAAAGTCCAGTCAGTTTGGAGGACCGGTCTAGCAACATGTAAACTCTCCTGAGTGGAGTAGGTGAGGACGCGTTCCCCGGTGAGGGAACAGTAGGCGTCGGTTCAACTTAGGGTTTCCGGAGGGAAATCCGAAGTCAGAACCGGATAGTCCGATGACTGTCAAATAATTATTATTTGTATTTTATTGTGCTAACTTGGTTTTTTAGGGTATACTTTGTTTGTGGACTAATATGCCTTGCAGGAATGAAGTTGCCCAAGGGAAGCCTCAGATGAACAGTATCCGAGGCGCCCACCATGAAGCTCGGAGGTGCCTCAGTGCCTTGGATGAAAGCCTCATAGCAAGGAGCGAAGGCACCTTCCAAGGAGATGGGAGGTGCCTTGAACGCTGGATGGAAGGCGCCCTCCATGGAGCTTGGAGGCGCCTTCAGGTGGATAAGCAGCGGACGCCACAGAAGCTTATCGACGCTGTGGACTCGGGCTAGAGGCACCTCCTATGGAGGTTGGAGCCACCCTCAATGGACTATTTAAGTTTGGTTCAAGCAGAGGCAAGAACACACTTCTCTTTATGATCTTTCTACTGCACATTGCTCTACAAGATGAACCTGCTACTCAATAACGCAACTCCGGCAACCAGGTGACGCGACTCCGATGACCTAAAGCACAATCTTCAAGATCTGAAAAGTCGTTGGTATACCTTTATTGTTTCACTTAAAATATAAATCATTGTACTTATACTTGTAATTTTCCAACTTGATACAGTGATGATGAGGGGCCCCACCCCGCTGCCACGGTGGAGGTCAATGGAGGTCAAAATCAAGACGGTTAACGGATGGACGGTTTTGGCTGATTGGATGGATGGTCTTGGCCGATCAGGCGAGGCATATTCTGACCATGGGTTAAGCACCGACCCACCGTCTCCGACACGGAGTAATTAAACCAATGCTCAAGGGATGCACAGAAGCCGAGCCGAACGGCTCCTCTGCTCTACCTAGCAGCAGACTCGACATCAGCCAAGCACGTGGACAGTGAACTGCTCGCCAAGCGGCTATCTCGCTCTACCAAGCAATACAGCATGTGGACAGTGGGCTTCCGGCCGAGCGACCATCCCATTCGGCCTAGCAATGGACGACACTTGGACAGGGGACTTTTAGCCAAGTGGCTATCCCGTTCAGTGTGGCAGCGGACGCAAGGATATCAGAATCCTAGCCGAGTGGTCATTCCGCTCGGCCGAGCAATAGACACAACGGGATATCCTTCGACATCCTTTTGGGAGCTAGTGCCGCTGACAGGCAGCATGGTCAGACAGAGGATCGTAAGGTGGAAGCTTCCACTATCACTTCAGAGATATGCTCGACCCATTAAGGTACTGTGTCAGGGATACTTTACTGACATGTCTCTTCAGAAAAGCTTGGGATAGCATATCCTCTTTAAGAAACGTGCACACACGCTACAAGAGCCCTATATAAAGGGGGGTCCAGGCGTTAGCGGAGGTATGCTTTTCTCACGATTTCTACTATTGCGCTACAGTTCTCTTTGCTTCTTCTTGCTCCGCCGGAGACTAACTTGAGCGTCAGAAGGTCATCGTCGGAGACCCGTTCCCTAGCTCGACACTGACGCTGCTTGTGTTGCAAGTGGGAACGAAGTCCACCCGAGGTCAACAAGAGCGCCACGTCCCCAGCATCCATCTCCTCGACTTTCGAACAGGATCATATTTGGCGCCGTCTGTGGGAACGTCACCTAAATCCGAGCCGAGGAGATAGAAGATATTGGACGACTTACCACCGTGATGCTCACTTAAGAGGAGTTGGAGATGCTTATGCAAGCACGGGCAGCAAAAATAATGGAGCAACAACAACAACAAGCGATAGCCGATCGGCAAGCACCGCAACCTACAACCTCGGTGGCCGACAAGCGAGCGGGGTAAGAAGATCGAGTGGAGCAACTCTCCGTATGGGGACAGAACTGAAGGCCAACTAGCACTTAAGGGGAAGTGTCGCCCGCGTCGATCCCCTTCCATCGGGCTCTGTTCCAAACCCCCTCGGAGATAGCCCAAGTGCATCAGGAGCGGGGATCATCTTTCAACGAAGCCCCCGTTCGGGATGCGCGGAAAGGAAAAGCGGCCCGAAGTGCCGCGTCCCCCGAACGGATTAACAGGCAGTTCTCAGACGAGATCTTACAAGACCCTCTGCCTCGACACTACACCCCGTTGGCGATCAGGACGTACAACGGGACGACCGACCAAGATGATCATCTGGATCAGTTCGACAATGAGGCTACGCTACACCAGTACATGGACGGAGTAAAGTGCAGAGTCTTTCTCACGACTCTCTCCGAATCAGCGCAGCGCTGGTTCAGAAGACTGTCGGACGGCTCAATATGAAGTTTTAAAGACTTCCGAGCCACCTTCCAACACCACTTCGCCAGCAGCCGACGCTACCATAAGACAAGCGTCGACCTCTTCGCCCTGAAACAAGGGCCCAAGGAAGCGCTTCGAGCGTACATCCAGCGTTTCAACCAAGTGGCTATGGATATCCCCTCGGTCTCGTCCGAGATCATGATGAATGCCTTCACCCAGGGGCCCACTGAAAGAGACTTCTTTCAGTCACTCATCAAGAAGCTACCCCGGGACTTCGACCACATGCTGAAAAAGGCCAACGGATACATCAATGTGGAAGAAGCCCAGGTGGCCAAAAGAAAGGAGGCGCCGATTGATCATTCGGCGATGACCGAGAGTCGACCGGCTAACAACCATCTGCCATCCAAGGGGTCGAGGGCTGAAGGAGCACGACTGCACTAAGAGACCCGGGCGCACGCGATACAGCATGTGGCGTCCGATCGGCCCAAGGCGTCGAAGGGCAAGGTATGGACGCCCATATTTTGTTCATTCCACCAGTCGGCAACGCACAACTCATGGGATTGCCGAGGATTGATGCCAATCGTCAGTTGACCAACCCCAAGGGGATATCGCCGTCTCTCCCCATCTTCTGATCGACGGGATCGTCGCCGCTCAACCGAGCGACAAGAAGAAAGAAGGGAGCCCGAGCGCCATCACCATCAGCGGAGGGAGGAAACCGATCCTTCCAAGATCTTGACCGAGCGAAATAGGTCGTCTGCTCGGGAAGAGGAAAATAGGAACAACGCTTCTCAGGGAGAGATAGGCATGATCGCTGGAGGGCCGACCGGCGATGACTCCAACCGAGCTCGGAAGTTGTACGCTCAGGGGTTAAAGATCCATACCGTAGGGTACAGCAAGGAGAAGGCCGAAGAGCCTCAGATCAGCTTCGGCCCCAGCTATCTGGAAGGGGTTGAAATCCCTCATGATGATGCTTTGATCATCCGAACGGTGATCGCCAACCACACCATTCACCGGACCTTCGTCGTCACGGGGAGTTCGGTGAACATCATTTTTAAGAAGGCATTTGATCAATTGCAGATTGATCGCAATGAGCTACTGCCCATGGCGACCTCACTTTACGGATTCACAGGCAATGAGGTTTTGCCGATCGGCCAAGCAAGGTTGGCCATCTCGCTGGGAGAAGAGCCGTTGAGGAGCACCCGGACCACCAACTTCATAGTGGTGGATGCACCATCAACCTACAACGTTATTTTGGACCGACCAGCTCTCAACAAATTTCAGGCGGCAGTATCCACTTACTACCAGAAGATAAAGTTCCAGTGGACGACCAGGTAGGCGAGGTCAAGGGTGACCAACTGGCCGCTCAACGTTGTTATGTGGAAATGGTCAAAATCGAGGCCAAGGACACTCGGAAGACTCCATGGCTAGAGGTAAATGCTATCACCGAAAAACCTCCCACTCTAATATATAAAGAAAAGGAGGAGGTTCAGATCCACCCGAGCCAGTCGGAAGCCATGACCTTCGTTGTCGTCGACCTGGAAGAAGAAAAGAAGGCAGAGCTGATCGCATGCCTCAAACAGAATCATGATGTGTTCGCTTGGTCGACACATGAGCTGCCCGACATCTCCCCAAGTGTGTCCCAGCACGAGCTTCATGTCCGATCGGACGCTCGGCCGGTCAAACAAAGAAAAAGGGATTTCAGCGCGGAGTAGAACTTGATTATCTGGGTGGAGATAGAAAAGCTATTGGAGGTCGACCATATCAGGGAAGTCTAATTCCCGAGCTAGCTAGCCAATGTGATGCCAGTCTCCAAGCCGGGTAACAAATGACGGGTCTGCATCAACTTCCGTGACTTAAACAAGGTATGCCCGAAGGACTTCTATCCGCTGCCCAGGATAGATCAACTGGTGGACTCGACAGCGGGCTGTGAGCTGATCTGCATGCTCAACGCATATCAAGGATACCATCAGATGTTGCTCGCCCGCGAGGACCAAGAGAAGGTCAACTTCATCACGGTCGACGGAACATACTGCTATAACATCATGTCGTTTGGACTCAAGAACGTCGGAGCCACCTACCAAAGGCTAATGAATAAAGTGTTTCGATGACAGATCGACCGTAATATGGAGGTATACGTCGATGACATAGTCATCAAATCCCTCCAAGCTGCTGACCTATGCATGGATATTAAGGAAACCTGTCGGACGCTAAAGGCATATGGAATAAAGTTGAATCCGAGAAAGTGTCTGTGTCGGCGCAAAGAGTGGTCGCTTCCTAGGCTACACCGTCACCAAGCGGGGCATTGAAGCCAATCCTAACAAGGTCCACGCTTTGCAGAACATGCCTCCATCTCGAAATTTGAAGGAAGCTCAGAGGTTGACTAGTTGGATCACGACGTTGTCCCGGTTCATATCCAAGTCATCTGATCGAAGCCTGTCATTTTTTAAGATATTGCACCGAGCCACAAAATTCCAATGGGATGTTGAGTGTGACCGAGCGCTAGAGAAGTTGAAGGAGTATTTGAGCTCACTACCTGTGTTAGCCAAGCCAGTCGCGGGTGAGTTGCTCTGGATATATTTGTTATCCAACGAACATGTTGTTTGATTGCCTCTGGTCAAGAAGAACGGCTAAGATCAGTAACCTATATATTTTTTGAGCCATATATTGAAGGATGTTGAATCTTGCTACACCGGTCTCGAAAAATTGGCCTAAGAACTGGTACTCACCACGCCGAGGCTTCGTCCATACTTCCTTGCACGCTCAATAATAGTGATGACCAACAGCACTTTGGGGAGGGTTCTCCTCAATCCCGAGGCGTCCGGGCGGCTGATCAAGTGGACAACCGAACTTAGCGAGTTCGACATCCAATATCAACCCCGAGCGGTGATCAAGGTTCAAGCTCTTGCGGATTTTGTCATAGAAGTCCAAAATGACAAGCCAGCAACCACGTGGAAGATATATATGGATGGTTTTTCCACTCAGCAGGGCAACGAGATCGGCTTAATCCTTATCTCACCTCGGGAAGATCGGATGCAGCTGTTTGTCCGGCTGGACTACTGAGATACTAACAACAAAGCAGAGTATGAGACATTGATAGCTGACCTGCAAGCGACTCGACACGTAGGAGCGGATAAAGTCCTCATTTACTCTGATTCCCAGCTTGCCTCCTAGCAACTACCCAGAGCCTTTGAAATAAGTAGCACACGACTAAGGCTCTATGCAGAGATTTTTGAAAAGCTGAAGGCCAACTTCCAGGAAGTGGTTATACATAAGATCCCCCGATCGGAGAACCAAGTGGTAGATGAGCTAGCGAAGCTGGCTAGTTCGCTATCGACGATCGTCGTAGGTCAGCCGATCGAGCAAGTCTCACTGGTGGCTCACATCGATTGTATGGAGAGAATCACCTTTCCGAACGACTGGAGGATGGCCCTGATAGAGTTCTTACATTCAGGAACTGCACCTGCCGATCCGGAGGATGCTCGCTTGATAAAGAAGAGGGTCGGCCGGTTCACGTTGATTGACGACCAGCTCTATAAGAAAGCCTTCTCCCGACCCCTACTCAAATGCGTCGGACCAGAAGATGTCGATTACATCCTGAATGAGGTGCACCAAGGCTCTTGTGGAGGTCATCCGGGCGGCCGCGCATTGGCCCAAAAAATACTTCTAGCTGGATACTTTTGGCCTACCCTCTAGGAGGATGCTGCTCGAACGGTTGCAACCTGCCTGTCTTGCCAGAAGTACCACAACATACAGCGCCGACCGAGGAGATGAAAGCGTCCACGGTATCATGCTCATTCGACCAATGGGGCATAGACATCGTGGGGCTTTTCCCTATGGCAACCGGTCATCAAAAGTTTCTACTGGTGGCGGTGGACTACTTCTCAAAGTGGGTAGAGGTCGAGCCGCTTGCAAGAATCACTGAGCGGATGGTCACCAAATTTATTTGGCAGAACATTATTTGCCAATTCGGAATCCCGCGCCGACTAGTGTCTGACAATGGAAGGCAGTTCGTCGGTCGGGAGCTCAAAGAATGGTGTGAAGGCTATGACATCCAACAATCCTTCACCTCGGTGGCCTACCCTCAAGGCAATGGGCAAGCGGAAGTCGCCAATCGAGAGATCCTTAGAGTCTTGCACGCTCGGCTCGACCACATGGGAGGTAGCAAGGTCGACGAGCTCCCCAGTGTGCTATGGGCTCTCCTCACGACTCTGAAAGAGGCGACCAGCATAACCCTATTTCAGTTGATATACGACGGTGAAGCAGTTGCCCCAGTCGAGGTCGGGGTAGAAGCTGATCGGGTGCAACACTACGACAAAAGGAATGCTGAACGGAGGTTGATGGAGCTCGACTTGGTGGACGAAGCAAGGGAAAAAGTAGTCATTTGGATAACGACCTACCGGTAGCGCATGAGGCAAAATTACAATCGGCCAGTGATCCCAAGGTCCTTCTTGTTGGATTGTATACTGAAAGCCTAAGCTTTGTAAACATTCATTATGAATAAAGAATCATATTTAGTCAAATTGTCTACATTTGTTTGTAGTTGTTCATTTAATTTATATTGTAGATAACATAGTATGTGGTGTCACATACAGAAGATGATGTTATCAGTACCTTATAAATTGTAAACAGTAGCTCACGACTAAAATGGAAAGGAACAAACCATTAGAAGGTCGTAGTGTAATTAGGTATTAGTTTATCTTGACTATATAATTACACTAGTACACTCAGAGTGTATTGAGTAGGATCATTAGAGGTCGTTTCTTTTATACTGACTTTATAAAGGAACAAAGACCTCAGTTATTATGGAAGTGTGTGCTCTTAATCCTAATATAATAACAAACACATATGTTTGATATTTATTCCTTTAATTTATCAATGGGTGAGATTTAGTTCGATGAATCAATAAACCCGATAAATTGGGAAATGGTATCACTTATAGTGTGTGTTGTTGATTATAGAAGGAAACTGTGTCCTAGAGATACTAGGTTGATAATGTCCCCAAGAGGAGCTCATAAGGATTGTCATGTTAAACCCTGCAGGTGGACTTAGTCCGACATGACGATAAGGTTGAGTGGTACTACTCTTGGACTTAGATATTAATTAAATGAGTTGTCAGTAACTCACTTAATTAATGGACATTCGATATCTTAAACACAGGGAGACTAACACACTCATAATAAGAAGGAGCCCAAAAATGTAATTTGGGATTGGTGCGGTAGTTCAATGATAGTTCTCTAGTGGAATGAATTATCATTGATAAAATTAAGTTGTGTGTTCGGGGCGAACACGGGATGCTTAATTTTATCGGGAGACCAAAACCAATTCCTCCTCTCGGTCCCTATCATAGCCTCTTATTTGTAGAGTTCTATACCCACCTATACCCACCTTCTATACCCACCCAATAGGGGCCGGCCAAGCTAGCTTGGGAACAAGCTAGGGTCGGCCTAGGTATGAATTTGGGTGGCCGGCCCTAGCTTGAACCCAAGCTAGTGGGGGCCGGCCAAATTAAATTAAAATGGAATTTTAATTTTAATTTTTATTATGTGGAAGAAATAATTTATTAAAGAGAATTTAAATTAAAATATCTCTC
Organism: Zingiber officinale; assembly: GCF_018446385.1. Classification (NCBI taxonomy): domain Eukaryota; kingdom Viridiplantae; phylum Streptophyta; class Magnoliopsida; order Zingiberales; family Zingiberaceae; genus Zingiber; species Zingiber officinale. The sequence goes on along the minus strand of NC_056001.1, from coordinate 22,246,438 downwards.
TTATAAAAGATCTACAAAAGATTAAAGAAAGAGATTAGATCTCTTTCCTTATTTGTAGATTGGTGAGATATTTTATTTTCTCTTTAAAATTATTCACATGTTGATAAAATTAAAATTATAGAAATTTCCTTTTATCAACCATGAAGAGATTTTTAAAGAGAAATTTTATTTTTTAAAATTTCCGAAAATAAATTAGGAAGTTTTAATTGTTGATTGAAACTTGTCCAATTTGTTCTCCAATGATGTGGCCGGCCAATGTAGGTTTATTTGGGAAATTTTATTTTATTTTTCTCAATTAAATCATGTCAAGGAAATTGAGGAAATTTTATTGTAATTAAATTTCCTAATTTGCCTAGGCCAAGGAATATAAAAGAAGGGGTGAGGATGCCTTCATGAGATACAACCTCTATTATTTTCTCTCCCTCTTTTCCTTGGTGTTGTGGCCGGCCATCATCTCTTCTCTTCTTCCTCTTTGTGGTGGCCGAAACTTTCTATTGCTTGGAGCTCTTGTGGAGGCCGGATACTACTTGGAGAAGAAGAAGAAGAAGGAGAGGAAGCTTGCATCTCTTAGAGCTTGGTTGGTGTTTTTCTTCTTCCTTGGTGAAGCTTTCTTGTTTTGGCCGAACCTAGCTAGGAGGAGAAGAAGGTGCTTGGTGGTTTCTCATCTCGGAAGATCGTTGCCCACACAACGTCCGAGGTTAGAAGAGGAATACGGTAGAAGATCAAGAGGTTTTTCTACAAGGTATAACTAGTAATTTTTCTTTCCGCATCATGCTAGTTATTTATGGAAATAATACCAAATACAAGAGGCTTACGTTCTAGAATTTCGAATATGTTTTTCGATATTGTGTTCTTTTGTTTTTTCTTTTCCTTGTGATTTGATTGTTCTCTTTGGTTAACCTAAAGTTATTTTAGGAAATTAAATATTAGATTTCTATAAAAGATTTTGTCTAGTCGGTGGTGGTTGCTCTCATATCCAAGAAGGCCATGTGCCTCGCCACGTCAGTACTGGGAACCAATTATGGAAATTAATATTTAATGGAATTAATAACTTAAGGAGACTTGGGTCGAACGTGTTAAGTTCCGCAGGAGATCCAAGTCAAAACCTAAAAGAACAAATAGATTAAGTTTTGGATCAAACGTGTTAAGTTCGCGATCGATCAAAAATTTAATTTAAAAGAACACATGGTAGCTAGGAAAAGGTTCGACCTTTGTACAAAATTTTTGTACAGTGGAACCTATAGGTTTTTCGAGTAGCAACCAACAATTGGTATCGAGCTAGGGTTTTGCCTCGTATTTGGTATTTAGTTTAATTATGCATATGTCATACATAATTTAGGCGAGTTAATAGTAGGATGTGCTAACTTTGTGGATCGGATCTAACTATTATGGCTTTTAGTTATTATGTGTGATTGGACCCTGGACATGTCAAGGGCATTTATATGTGTGCATGATTGTATTAAAATACAACAGGAGTTGATTTAGTTTTATTAGGATTTTATTTTGATCTAGATACATGTACATTCCTTTTATGGAATATAGGATCAAAATGTAAATTCTATTTATGTCGCGGATCGAATCTTGCAAAGCGTGGAACCTTCAAAGGACCAGAGGCGCAGCGGAACTAGGAGCAAGATGGATGCGACAGCTAGACCCGGTGGCGGTGGCCAAATATGGCAGCAGCTTGGGATGACAACACACGGAGGACAACTAGAGACAAAAGCCATAATAGTTGAAAATTAGTTTCTCTATTTATTGCTTTTATATTGTGCTGTGTGTGCATGTTAGTTTACAAGTAAAGTAGGCTAGCATAGTTAAAATTCCTCATTTATAAATAACTAAGTGGGAGAGGAAATTTTAAATAAATCCCATGGTCTCCATTACTGGTTTGTAAGTGATGCAAACAAGCTTGCGCGTTGGCTCTGAGTGCCTTCCTCCATAACGGATGAGCTTGTTTGCGGATCACTAGAACAGACTTCCATTTTTGGATGACTATAGGAAGTTAATTAAGAGCATGTGATCTTCCCCAACGGAAGGGGCATAATCTTATTAATGGACTTAGTGTCAAGTAATGGTGTACACTTAGACACATCTAATAGTATCCTCCCCAATGGAGTCACTGCTATTATTTGTGTGACCAAATAATACCAACTATTAATTTTATTTGTCAAAAGTTAGGTTGACAAGATAATAAAATTAATGGGTTAAAACCCTCCTTTACAAATGTTGAATTTGTATACGTCCACACTAACGTGACATACAAAATTCACGGTGTTATGAGGTGTTGGTTAATTTAAAATAGTATTGTTTGAGGAATCAATATTATTCTAAATTTAGAGTTCTGACCAAAAGTTATTTGTGATTCTTAGGATGACTTTCAACCCACTGTCCATCATACTTCAACAAAATAGACTTACTGGACCTAATTGCACAGATTGGAAAAGGAAGCTGGACATTGTTCTGACTGCTGAAAGCTATAAATTTGTACTGACTGAACCTTGTCCTGATGCACCCACTGGTGAATCTACCCAAGAGGAGATTGAATATCATAAGAGATGGGTAAAGGCAGATGAGATGGCACGGTGTTACATTTTGGCTTCAATGTCAAATGTATTGCAACATCAAGATCAAGATTTACCAACAACTTATGATATTATGAACAATCTCAAGGAACTCTTTGGTCATCGGATAGGGCTTCTAGACAAGAAGCTATGAGAAAGATAATGACCACCATGCAAGAGGGTACTCCTGGAAGGGATCATATCCTAAAGATGATGGCTTATCCGAACGAAATCGATCCTTGGAGGAGAAATTGATGGAAACCAAGATCGATATGATCCTCCAAGCGCTACCTAGAAGTTTTGAGCGGTTCCGTTTGAACTATAATATGAATAAGAGGATTTATTCATTGGGGAACTACTAACAGAACTTGCAGCAGAAGGATTATTTCGTCATAATTCTCAAATTCACTTTCTTTGAAAATGGTTCTACTTCTAAACCAAGAGGAAAGAAGAAGAAGAAACAAGTGGCTCAAGAAAGAAAGTGAATAAATCTCAGAGTCACGGGATTTAAAGTCGGAGTGAAGAAGTCAAGGGCAAGTGCTTCATCTATAAGCAGGCACAAGGCGGACTGTCCTCGTAGGAACCAAAACAAAGGTATATCTCATGCTCTAGTTGTTGAAACATGTTTAGCGGTGTTATCTACCAGCACCTGGTGTGTAGATACGGGAGCCACTGATCATGTCTGCAATTCCTTGCAGGGGTTCCAGGAAACCCGACGACTATCTGAAGGGGAGATTACCGTCTACATGGGCAATGCTACTAAGGTGGCAGCTGTTGCAGTGGGAGACGTCTACTTATCTTTTAGTAGAAATAAAAATTTGATTTTAAGAAATTGTCTTTATGTACCCAGTTTTAGAAAGAATTTAATTTCGGTTTCTAAACTGTTTTTAGATGGATATTCAGTTTCTTTCAGTAACGATGTAGTTATTAAAAGAAATAAAGTGATTATCTGTTCTGGTGCATTAGTTGGCAATTTGTATACTTTAAATCCAATTTCTTCCACAAAGCAAAACATGGAAATTTATAACTCATCTTCTAATTCTAATAAGAGAAAAGAACCTTCGGAAATGAACCAAGCATATCTTTGGCATCTAAGGCTTGGTCATATTAACTTAAGTAGGATTCAGAGGCTTATAGCCGATGGACTTTTGAGTTCATTAGAGTTGGAAAATTTTCCAACTTGTGAATCCTGCTTAGAAGGTAAAATGACCAAAAGGTCGTTCAAGGCCAAGGGGTATAGAGCCAAAGAAGTGTTAGAATTGGTTCACTCTGATTTGTGTGGTCCTATGTCTGTCCAAGCGAGAGGAGGTTTTGAATATTTTGTCTCTTTCATAGACGATTATTCAAGATACGGATACATTTACCTAATGCGCCGCAAGTCTGAGTGCTTTGATAAGTTCAAAGAATACAAGGCTGATGTGGAGAAACGATTAGGTAAAAGTATCAAGACACTACGATCTGATCGTGGTGGCGAATACCTCTTAGGAGAGTTTAGGAATTACTTATCAGAGGCTGGGATTCAATCCCAATTGTCTGCACCTGGAACACCCCAACAGAATGGTGTAGCAGAACGAAGGAATAGGACTCTTATGGAGATGGTTAGATCGATGATGGGTTATTCAGAATTACCAAATTCGTTTTCGGGATATGCTCTGGAAACAACAGTATACGTTCTGAACTTAGTACCTTCTAAATCAGTTTCTTCTACTCCCATAGAATTGTGGAATGGGCGAAAACCCAGTCTAAGACATATTCGGATTTGGGGTAGTCCAGCACATGTGCTAAAACCAGATGCTGATAAGTTAGAATCTCGTACAGAAGTTCGCGTGTTTGTAGGATATCCCAAAGGAACGAAAAGAGGTTTATTTTATAGTCTTAAAGACCAGAAGGTCATTGTTAGCACCAATGCCCAGTTTTTAGAAGAAGACTATATAATGGATCACAAGCCCAGTAGTAAAGTTGTTTTAGAAGAACTTAGAGAGGGCATGTCTACTTCAGTACCAAGACAAGATGAAGTACCACAAGAGACTGCAACACGTGTCACACATGATACACAACCACGGAGAGTGCCTCGTCGTAGTGGGAGGGTTGTAAAGGACCTGATAGATTCATATTTTGGGAGAGTCTTGGACTTGATCCGGGTAAACATGAACCTGATCCAGGACATATGAAGCACTCCAAGATATAGATGCGGCATCTTGGCAAAAGGCAATGAATTAAAATAGAGTCTATGTACTCTAATAAGGTGTGGGAGCTTGTAGAACCACACGATGGTATAAAAGTCGTTGGATGCAAGTGGATCTACAAAAGGAAAAGAGGGATGACGGAAGGTAGAAACCTTCAAAGCTAGGCTTGTTGCGAAGGGTACACTTAGAAAGAGGGAATCGATTATGAGGAAACCTTTTCACCGGAGCCATGCTTAAGTCTATCCGGATACTCTTATCCATTCTTTTCATATGGATTATGAGATTTGGCAAATGGATGTCAAGACTTTCCTTAATGTAAGTCTTGAAGAGAACATCCATATGAAGCAACCGAAGGGTTCATTGAAAAGACAAAGAGCATCTAGTGTGCAAGCTCAATCGGTCCATTTATGGACTAAAGCAACTTCAAGATCTTGGAACATCCGGTTTAATGAAGTAATCCAATCATATGGATTTATTCAAAGTCCGGATGAATCTTGTGTATATAAGAAGTGTAACGAAAGCGTGGTGGTATTTCTTGTACTATACGTAGATGATATTTTGTTAATTGGCAACAATGTCAAGGTATTATCGAGGCGTAAGGGTATGGTTGTCCAAACAATTTGATATGAAGGACTTAGGAGATTGTGCACACATTCTTGGGATCAAAGTTATAAGGGATCGTAAGAAAAGAATGTTGTGTCTATCCCAAGCTTCATATATAGATACAATCCTTGCTCGTTTTAGCATGCAGATTCCAAGAAAGGTTTCTTACCTTTTAGACATGGAGTAGCTCTATCTAAAGAGATGTCTCCAAAGACATCAAAGAGATAGAGGACATGAAAGCAGTTCCTTATGCTTGGTGTAGGAAGCCTAATGTATGCAATGCTATGCACGAGACGATATTTGTTTTGCTGTGGGCATGGTCAGTAGATATCTAACCGGACAAGGACATTGGACTGCGGTAAAGCATATATTAAAGTACCGAGAAGGACTAGAGATTATATGCTAGTTTATCAAGCAGACGATTTGCTCCCTGTGGGTCACATGGATTGATTTCAATCGATAGGGATATGATAAGTCTACATCAGGCTATGTGTTTACTTTAGGAGGTGGAGCCATTGCATGGAGGAGTGTTAAGCAGAAATGCGTTTTGGACTCAACCATGGAAGCAGAGTATGTAGCAGCCTCTGAGGCAGCTAAAGAAGCAGTATGGCTCAGGAACTTTCTAATGGACTTAGATGTGATTCCTGGTTTGTCCAAAATCATCACAATTTATTGTGATAATAGCGGTGCAGTTGCAAACTCGAAGGAACCACGAGCCCATAAGGCAAGTAAACATATAGAGCGCAAGTACCACCTGATACGAGATATCGTGAAGCGAGGAGAAGTTGTCATCGCCAAGATTGCATCGGCGGATAACCGGCAAATCCTTTCACTAAGGCCCTTAAAGCTTTCGATCGGCATGTGGAGGGAATGAGAATCAGATGTATGGTAGAAGATATGGCAGCTTAGTCATTAGTATAAGTGGGAGATTGTTGGATTGTATACTGAAAGCCTAAGCTTTGTAAACATTCATTATGAATAAAGAATCACATTTGGTCAAATTGTCTACATTTGTTTGTAGTTGTTCATTTAATTTATATTGTAGATAACATAGTATGTGGTGTCACATACAGAAGATGATGTTATCAGTACCTTATAAATTGTAAACAGTAGCTCACGACTAAAATGGAAAGGAACAAACCATTAGAAGGTCGTAGTGTAATTAGGTATTAGTTTATCTTGACTATATAATTACACTAGTACACTCAGAGTGTATTGAGTAGGATCATTAGAGGTCGTTTCTTTTATACTGACTTTATAAAGGAACAAAGACCTCAGTTATTATGGAAGTGTGTGCTCTTAATCCTAATATAATAACAAACACATATGTTTGATATTTATTCCTTTAATTTATCAATGGGTGAGATTTAGTTCGATGAATCAATAAACCCGATAAGTTGGGAAATGGTATCACTTATAGTGTGTGTTGTTGATTATAGAAGGAAACTGTGTCCTAGAGATACTAGGTTGATAATGTCCCCAAGAGGAGCTCATAAGGATTGTCATGTTAAACCCTACAGGTGGACTTAGTCCGACATGACGATAAGGTTGAGTGGTACTACTCTTGGACTTAGATATTAATTAAATGAGTTGTCAGTAACTCACTTAATTAATGGACATTCGATATCTTAAACACAGGGAGACTAACACACTCATAATAAGAAGGAGCCCAAAATGTAATTTGGGATTGGTGCGGTAGTTCAATGATAGTTCTCTAGTGGAATGAATTATCATTGATAAAATTAAGTTGTGTGTTGGGCGAACGGGATGCTTAATTTTATCGGGAGACCAAAACCAATTCCTCCTCTCGGTCCCTATCGTAGCCTCTTATTTGTAGAGTTCTATACCCACCTATACCCACCTTCTAGACCCACCCAATAGGGGTCGGCCAAGCTAGCTTGGGAAACAAGCTAGGGCCGGTATATTATTGGGTGGCCGGCCCTAGCTTGAACCCAAGCTAGTGGGGGCCGGCCAAATTAAATTAAAATGGAATTTTAATTTTAATTTTTATTATGTGGAAGAAATAATTTATTAAAGAGAATTTAAATTAAAATATCTCTTTTATAAAAGATCTACAAAAGATTAAAGAAAGAGATTAGATCTCTTTCCTTATTTGTAGATTGGTGAGATATTTTATTTTCTCTTTAAAATTATTCACATGTTGATAAAATTAAAATTATAGAAATTTCCTTTTATCAACCATGAAGAGATTTTTAAAGAGAAATTTTATTTTTTAAAATTTCCGAAAATAAATTAGGAAGTTTTAATTGTTGATTGAAACTTGTCCAATTTGTTCTCCAATGATGTGGCCGGCCAATGTAGGTTTATTTGGGAAATTTTATTTTATTTTTCTCAATTAAATCATGTCAAGGAAATTGAGGAAATTTTATTGTAATTAAATTTCCTAATTTGCCTAGGCCAAGGAATATAAAAGAAGGGGTGATGGTGCCTTCATGAGATACAACCTCTATTATTTTCTCTCCCTCTTTTCCTTGGTGTTGTGGCCGGCCATCATCTCTTCTCTTCTTCCTCTTTGTGGTGGCCGAAACTTTCTATTGCTTGGAGCTCTTGTGGAGGCCGGATACTACTTGGAGAAGAAGAAGAAGAAGGAGAGGAAGCTTGCATCTCTTAGAGCTTGGTTGGTGTTTTTCTTCTTCCTTGGTGAAGCTTTCTTGTTTTGGCCGAACCATGCTAGGAGGAGAAGAAGGTGCTTGGTGGTTTCTCATCTCGGAAGATCGTTGCCCACACAACGTCCGAGGTTAGAAGAGGAATACGGTAGAAGATCAAGAGGTTTTTCTACAAGGTATAACTAGTAATTTTTCTTTCCGCATCATGCTAGTTATTTATGGAAATAATACCAAATACAAGAGGCTTACGTTCTAGAATTTCGAATATGTTTTTCGATATTGTGTTCTTTTGTTTTTTCTTTTCCTTGTGATTTGATTGTTCTCTTTGGTTAGCCTAAAGTTATTTTAGGAAATTAAATATTAGATTTCTATAAAAGGTTTTGTCTAGTCGGTGGTGGTTGCTCCCATATCCAAGAAGGCCATGTGCCTCGCCACGTCAGTACTGGGAACCAATTATGGAAATTAATATTTAATGGAATTAATAACTTAAGGAGACTTGGGTCGAACGTGTTAAGTTCCGCAGGAGATCCAAGTCAAAACCTAAAAGAACAAATAGATTAAGTTTTGGATCAAACGTGTTAAGTTCCGCAGGCGATCCAAAATTTAATTTAAAAGAACACATGATAGCTAGGAAAAGGTTCAGACCTTTGTACAAAATTTTTGTACAGTGGAACCTATAGGTTTTCCGAGTAGCAACCAACACTTCTAAGTCGGCGACCTCGTCTGGAAGAAAGTGAAGCCGGTCGGTAACGTCCCAAGCTCGAGGCACCATGGGCGGGACTGTTCAAGGTCGTGCGTAAGCTCCGTTCGGGCGCCTACTATTTGGAGGACGAAGAAGGGAGGCAGCTTGAGAGACCCTGGAGCGCGAATCATCTTCAACCCTACAGGGTTGGATGAGATGTGCACAAGTGAATCATGTATTTCGTAGCTGTTGTATGTTTGCCGAATGTAGGGTAAAGTTTGAATGAAAAATCAAAGGCCTCTTTTAAGTGCATCTCTCTCAACGGTTGAGCGGCGACCTTAAACCCGGGTGCGAGTGCATGTCAACCGTCAAGCGACAACGTTAAACGCGTGTCTCCGCCAACCGTCGAGCGACGACATTAAACACGTGTCTCCAACAACCGTCGAGCGGCGACGTTAATCCTGTGGCTTTGCCAACCGTCGAGCGGCGACGTTAAACGCGTGTCTCCACCAACCGTCGAGCGGCGACGTTAAATGCGTGTCTCTGCCAACCGTCGAGCGGCGACGTTAAACGCGTGTCTCCACCAACCGTCGAGCGGCGATGTTAAACGCGTGTCTCTGCCAACTATCGAGCGGCGATGTTAAACGCGTGTCTCTACCAACCGTCGAGCGATAACGTTTAACGCGTGTCTCCAACAACGGTCGAGCTGCGACCTTAAACCCTCGTCTCCATCAACGGTCGAGCGGCGACCTTAAACCCTCGTCTCCATCAATTGTCGAGCGGCGATCTTAAACACGGGTCTGCTTCGAATTGTCAAGTGGCGACGTTAAACCCGGGGCTTCATCAAATAACCAAGCGGCAACGATAAGACTGGAATCTACGCGGGCTGTCTAACGGCTGACTACGAGTAAGGGTTGCCCAAGTCCCCAAATTCGTAGATGAACGACCCATTTGGGAGAATGTACCAAAATACTTCAAGCTCCATGACTTGAAAAGAAAGGCGAATCGAGCAGACGCGCATACAAGCCACGACTGAGAGGAGGAGTTATGGGGCTACAATACAACCAAAGGAAGATCAAAAAGCAAACACAATAAAGAAAAAGTTCCGCCAAACGACCAAGGATGCATTAATACTTCAAAATTTACAAAGGGGAGATTACAAAGATAGAGCCATTAGTCTCACTCTAGGTAATCTAGTACGTCGTCAGGTAGGGCGACTGTCAGCTTATCCCGGCTTATGACCTTACTGGTCACAGCAGCCGGCAGGTGGCCCCCCTCGCGAAGCTGACCGATCGTCCCTTCGATCGCCAAGTCGAATAGTCGAAGAGCCCAATCAGTGAATCTGTCGTAGAATGTGTCCGAATGGAGGTAGGCTTGCTTTATGGTTTCAAACCTACTCCCTTCGGCATCCTGGTAAACCGCAGCGCCGCGCGGGATCCCTCCAGCTCATCCTTGACGGCGGCTAGCACGGCATCCTTAGAGGCCATTAGATCATGGAGGGACTTTTCTTCGGTCGAGTGACTGTTCCGCTCGACTACCAAAAAATCTTCGGCCTCCTTGAGCTTCTGGGCCAGGCTCCGGGCCTCCTTGTTCTTTAGTTCAAGGTCATCGATGGTCTGTTGCTTCCTATCAATGGCCGACTCTATCTTCTTGTCGAAGGTGGTGACCTGTTTGTTGCCCTCATCAAACCTAGACTCCATGGTAGTGTACCAGAGCCCGGGGATGGAGGCTGACGACTGTGAGGAGCTAGCCATTATGAAAACAGACGAAAAAAGGGGCTGGAAGGAAGAAAGGCGGATTGAGCAAGGAAAGGTGGCCACTAGAAGATCACCGGAACGGCGGAAAGTAGAATGCTCGAAAGAAAAGGTGACGGGGAAGATAACTTATTGAGAAAAAGAGGGGCCGCCGGAAAAGGGGAACGGAGGATCGCCAGAGAACAAAGTGCGCAGAAGCACGGAAGTCATAAACACAACAACGAAAGCGTGGAAAAGGCGGTGACGCAGCGGGCTCATATACCCCGAGCTCGGTCCATCAGAGTCATCCAATCTAGGTCGCGGAAACCTAGGATAGGATCTCGCCGTTGAATTCAAACCGCTAAGCGTCGCAATCAATGCATGTCACGTCAAGCGTGCAGCGGCAGTGGACATGACACGTGGCATGCTACTCCGGGTTAACAGTTAATGCAGCCATGGGAACTTGTTCTGCCTTAATGAGAGGGGATTTGTATGATTCCCAAGAAATCGGGGTGAGGTCAGCATAGCCCGCGCTCGCCTGAGACAGCTCGAGGAAAAAGTTCTACAAGTGCAAACCTTTGTCTGTCCAATCGGATCGAGGGAGCGTGCTTGTGACCAAGAGACAAGCTTCAAAAGGGCGATCGACGAGGATCAGACCTATCCTGATCGGAGTCCATGCAGTGACGAAGGTCGCTTGGGAGGGAATCTGCTCATATAATGGTCCAGTCAATCGAACTACAACCTCCTTCGACTAGACTTGAAGGGGAGGCTTGTGATGCGGTGATGATGAGGGGCCCCACCCTGCTGTCACGGTGGAGGTCAATGGAGGTCAAAGTCAAGACGGTCAACAGATAGATGGCCTTAGCTGGTCGGATGGACGGTCTTGGTCGATCGGGCGAGGCATATTCCGACCGTGGGTTAAGCACTGACCTATCGTCTCTGACACGGAGTAATCAAACTGACGCTCAAGGGACGTGCAGAAGCCGAGCCGAGCGGCTCCTCCACTCGGCCTAGCAGCAGACTCGACATTAGCTGAGCACGCGGACAGTGAACTGCCCGCTAAGCAGCTATCCCGCTCGGCCAAGTAATAGAGCATGTGGACAGTGGGCTTCTGGTCGAGCGGTCATCCCGCTCGATCCAATAATGGACAACATTTGGACAAGGGACTTTCAGCCGAGCGGTTATCCCATTCGGTGTGGCAGCAGATACAAGGATATCAGAATCCTAGCCGAGCGACCATTTCGCTCAGCCGAGCAACTGACACAGCGGGATATCCTTCAACATCCTTTTGGGAGCTAGTGTCGTTGACAGGCGGCATGATCAGACAGAGGATCGTACGACGGAAGCTTTCACTGTCACTTCAGAGATATGCTCGACCCATTAAGGTACTGTGTCAGGGACACTTTACTCGCATGTCTCTTCAGGGAAAGCTTGGGATAACGTGCACACTTTAAGAAGCGTGCACACACGCTACAGGAGCCCCATATAAAGGGGGGTCCAGGCATTGGCGGAGGTATGCTTTTCTCGTGATTTCTACTATTGCACTATAGTTTTCTTTGCTTCTTCTTGCTCCGCTAGAGACTAACTTGAGCGTCAGAGGGTCATCGTCGGGGACTCCTTCCCTGGCTCGACACTGGCGCTGCTTGTGTTTCAGGTGGGAGCGAAGTCCACCCGAGGTCAGCAAGAGTGTGACGTCCCCAGCATCCATCTCCCCAACTTTCGAACAGGATCAGAACTGATAGTGGATTGCCCAATGTAAGCGATCGACAATCGCGAGCCTTGGAGTAGGAGTTGCCACATACTCTGAACCAAGTAAAATCAATGTGTGTCATTTCTTTAATTGTTCTTATTCCGTTGTAATTTACTCTATTCTTTTAAAATGAACGAATTATCCACGAGCGTTATTCACCCTCCTCCTCTAACGCTTTTCGATCCTACAACAATCACATCGAATCCTAATAGTTGCTTGTCACATCGAACATTTGGCGGCACGAGAGTGTGATACATGGTGATCAACCATAGGATGCATTTATGATGAAGGGAAGTAATCGGCAGACCCATGATGAAAAAGCATGCTCGACGCACTTTGTATTAATGAAAGGGGATTTGATCGATTTCTAAGAAATTATAATGACGTCAGCAGTGAGCCCAGGGCACTGTGGAGAACTAAGGTTTGCTCGGAAAAAGGGAGAGGCAGAAGCTAACAAACAACCAAGTGTTGTTGATAGGCAAGCCAAGCGCCACCCCACGAGGCCTCCGGTTGGGGAGTAAAGAGTTTACAGAGTAACTATGGATAAAGGCAGCGTTTGTTCAAGCCAAGCGGTAGCCAAGAAAGTGTAGCGCTCGGCCGGAAAGGAGGAGTATAAATAATACTAAGGGTCAAATCAGTCGGACTCACAGCCTCTTTGACTATATTTGGAGGAGAGGCTTGTAATATGATGATAAAGGTGGACCCCCAAAAGCTGATCAAAATGAGGAAGACCGACCAAGGTAGCGGTCAAAGTCAAGAATAGGTCAAAGTCACCAAGGCACCAACAATAATAAGAGTGTGTCCAAATTAGCCACATGACCGGTCGGACGTGGGTGTCCGACCGAGTGTCCTGCTCGATTAGACTTCGTGTCACAACTCGGGATAGGTAGACCATCCTTATTTGTTAAGCATTGAGTAACCTGACAAACGTCCTCAGTCGATCGACGATGTGGGTTGATCGGACAAGTTTTTCCTTTACAGCCAAGGAATATACCAAGTGAAGATCGGGTCGACCCATAAGGCCAAGTTGACGGTCCTCTTGAACGATGACCGGTAAGCCAAAGGTGGGCCCCATGTACTTACCTTGTCGTACTCACTTGGAAGTTTATATTATAAAGGACAGAGAATATCTTACAGGCAAATCGTGCTTTAGAAGCTTTCAGCCTATCAAATCACAGAGATTTATGCGCTCGTTTAAGGAAAAGTGTCAGAAGCACTTTATAACCTGTCTTTTCTTAGAAATGCTTTGGGAAGCGCGTAAATACTTTGAGATGTGTGTATAGACACAATAGTGTCATTATAAAAAGGGATCTCCATCTATAGGTGGAGGTATACGATACTTTATATTTTCACATGCTCATTGCTACAGTTTCTTCTACTATTTTCCTCACCACTCGATTATTGACTTGAGTATTGGAAGGTCAATTTCGATGAACCACCCCTTCCTTGGTCCGACACTAATGCTCCTTGTATTATGCAGGATCACGCGAATTCTTCATTTGGTCAACAGTAGAGTCACGTTCCTAGCTCACCACTTCACTACTTTTAGACAGGATCAAGTAACATTTAGAGCGTTATTTTTAAGTCCATATGTTGAATTTCAAATTTTAACCATAGTAGTTTTAGGCTAGTAAACGAGTTAAGTTAAAGTTAAATTTTATGTTATTTAAGTTTATTTCATAAGATAATTGAACTAAATTGATATCGAGCATATAATAAATCAAGTTAGTGAAATGATTTTTAATTTTGACTCGAACTTAGTTCATTTAGATGTTATCGAGCTTTTAATTTTTTTTTTATTATTTATTTTTTAAAAATTTATTTAATTAGTTAGTAAGTTTAATAATATAAATTTATTTATTTATTTTAAAATTTTATTTATTTATTTAATTAAGAGTTGTATTGATCAACTTCATCTATTCATTTACGCCAATAAATTATTTAAATTTATTTATTTAATTGATGGTATAAATTAAAAAAATATAAATAAATTCTTTTTTATTCGTGAATATTTACGCCCTAGTTTTACCTATCCACTATCTCATCGGACGGTCAGTATTTATTGCTGTGTGATTTTGCTTCCCGGGTGATTGACGTTGGGTTGACTTGTGGAAAGCCACCACGCACGCTGTCCGTTGGATGAACCAGAGCAGGTTGGCGTCCATCTCAAAGCTCGAAGTTGGGCTCGCCAAGAGCGCGTGGCAACCAGTGATTGGTTGACCAGACGGAATGCCAGATATCCAGCCTCGGTCCAGGTGTTCCTCAAAGGGCAGGGTCTATCCCATTGGCTAATAGAGTTCGTGGACCACATGTCGACCAATAAGAGTGCAAGCTTGGAAGTTTGAGGGCGGGTCGGCGACACCGAACAACATCAGTCGATGGCACTTTTAGGAACCTTTTCACGAAGACGCGGTAAGCTATCCACGACTCAACGTACCCGCGGGGATATCTACCTTGCCACTGGATTGCGATGCAAGGGACCCGTTTCAGGCTGTTCGGTTTTGGAAGTGAGTCGAGTGTAGGCGGATAATAAAAAGCGTTTTAGGCCACGGGAGACCGTGGAGAGTGGGCCCCGCGTTGCCTCATCTCATCCTCTTTTGCTTCATCTTTGTTTTTGGTCCCTTCGATTCGCTATTGCGGTTTGCGCTCCCCTCTCCTCGCTTCTTTCCTATTGCTCTGTCTGAATTTCTTCTCGTGGGCGGATTTCGATATCGCATCCTTCTTTTTGGGCTAGGGTTTTCATCTTGTCACTGATTCTCGTCCATGCCATGGAAGAGGTAAAAAAAAAAAAAAAGATATTTTCCCCTTATGAGATCCCGCATAAGTTGTAGCTGCCTTTTATTCTTTTTATGATTTTGTCGCGCTGAGTTGGAATCTGTAGCTGGCTTTGTGCAAGCTTTAATTTATTTTTTTTATCAATTCGATGAGTTGAAGATCATGATTACACTTCACGAGCTGCGTGTTTCTTTATTTATGTTTTTTTGGTTATCTCAATTAACGTAAATAACGGAATTGTGATGCGAGACCAACGAATGGATAGTAACAAATCCATCTTGGAGCATTTTTTTAGTTTGCTTAATCTCTGAATTACTTTTGTATATTTGTTTGGATTGGTTTTTTTTTCCACGGATTAGTTTGATTAAAGTACTATCTATTCAGATTCTTCAGCTTCCCAAAATAGCTGGATTCCACAAAGTGGACTATTTTAAACGTGCTTGCTGTTGAACTGATTTATGGCTGTGTCCAGATTTTGCCCTTTTGCCTTTTGTTTTATTCGAGTGTCTTGCAAGATCAGATAGTACTATTTATAGATGCCACTGTATGTAAGTCAACTGGAGCTCCTAATGAACCTTAAGGCGTTATGAGTGGTATAATCTTTGGGAATTTATTTGTTGGATAAAATTTTACTAAGATATAAATATTGATGGCGTTACATATTTTAGCAATTTTTGGAGCTTGGCTTTGATCTTGCCTCGTTTTTTTAATCATGAACTCTGATTAATAAATGTACAACTTAAGTATACTCCAACCTTAGTTAAAAAGTTGGCACATTCTCCAACTATCACTGCTAAACTTGTGTTTCTCAGCAAATTTGAGGTAGATTCAATTTTAGCTTATCGTACCTAACGCATCCAATTTTAATTTTCAAGTGTTTTTGGTTTTTTTGGCTTGGGAGAATGAATGCACCAGCTAAAACTCAGGAGCATCGTCAGTATGGACATGATGAAACTTTTTCTTAAAGAAGAACGGTGTTGTTAGAATTACCAAGAACTATAACACATCTCATTTGGTTGCTTTTTTAGCTGAGACTGTGGAAGCATGAATCATTTTTGTGATTATTGTGGGGAGCAAAGATCCATAGTCTATTGTAGGTCTGATGCTGCTTCTTTGTGTTTGTTCTGTGACCGGAATGTCCATTCTGCAAATGCACTTTCTCGGCGCCACTCTCGCACACTTGTGTGTGGGAGATGCAATGCACAACCTGCTGTTATCAGATGTATCGAGGAAAGTGTTTCTCTTTGCCAAAATTGTGATTGGAATGGACATGGCGGGTCAGCAATGGTTTCAGGGCATAAAAGACAGACAATAAACTGTTACTCAGGCTGCCCTTCTGCTGCAGAACTTTCAAGAATGTGGCCATTTTTACGGAATTTATCCTCTGGGGTTGAGTCTGATTGCGAACAGGGACTAGGCTTGATGACTATCGATGAGAACAGTGTTAGTAATTGTTGGGAACCTTCAGGAGGCAACATTAACAGAGATACTTCATTTCCACAGAAAGTTAAAGACCTAGAGATCATTGATAAGCAAGATCCATGGATTGGATCATCCTCAGGGTCTGCATTATGTCCATTGCCATCTACTGCTGATCTGGCTGGTTCATCACATTCAGTAATTGAAAAGGTACTCTCAGATCATTTCAGTTGCCAAGGCTGTTGCTAACTTACTAACTAACTAACTATACATTCACTTTCGAAGTTGATACTAGCAGTTGACTGTTTCATTGCGGCAGCATATATTGCTTCCTACTAAAATGTGTATCCTTGCTTCCACAGAGGGCTAATTTTTGAAACTAATGGACAAAAACAAAAAAAATATTCAACCTATCATAATCCTTGTCATTTTCATCTTTTTGATGTTTGAGCTGCAATTAGAACTTGTCCTAGTTAGATGATTTTCTCCAATTCAGTGAAGAAATTAGGAGCCTCTTTCAAGTTTGATTTCATACTGTATGCTTTGTAAACTAAACAATCAGCCTCTTGACTTAAAACCTTTACAACTCCTTTGAAATTAATTTATAGTTCAAAAAATCATGCACTTCTACTAATGCAGAACAGGTCACATTGTCACTTGTAAACTTAAGTGTTTAGCTTCCATTTTTGATGGCAAGTGCTAATTTTTCTTTGATTCATTTGCAGCTAGGTTGTCCAGGGATTAAAGAGATTGAATTCAACAAAGGTGATTTCTATGCAGATTTCAATGTGGATGATGTTGGCTTGACATTTGAAAACTATGAAGAACTTTTTAGTGCATCTCATAGCCAAGCAAGTCATCTTTTTGATGATGATGGTGGAATAGATAGCTTTTTTGATATTAGGGAGGCTTCTGCTGCAAACTCTGACTGCCAGGATCTGGTTGGACAAGCTCATCTGGTTAGCTTTCATTATGCCATTTGGGATTCAATTATTATGCCAGCTTCTATGCATCATGTTCTGTTCTATTATATAATGAAACATGATCAGCTATTCCTTCCTCTAGGTCTTTCCGTTGGGGCACACTCAATATACACACGCTTAGTCTCTGTTGATCTTTGATTTTATACCATGCATTGGCTTCTTCCTACAACTTATACTCCATCATTAATGTTTATCAGTAGGGAAGAATAGATGACTTCATAGAATAGAAAAGGAGTATTCCTTTTGTTCTATAGTTATTTCGCTCCTTTAGGATACAAGTAGTGGTGGAGCTAGATAATTGTTTAATGTGCACAATAACTTTGCCAAGTTAATTTAAAAATAAATTATATTGGTGTCCATTGATCCCATTTAATTTTATTTTTAAAAAATATTTTCTGTTTTTTCCACACATTACATTTAAAAAACAATTATGAGGCCGATTGACCTCATAAGTCCAGTGCGGCTCACTTCTAGATGCAAGATGCCTTTGACTTCTTTTTGAATTTTAGATTTGTCAGAATCATAAACTAGTAAACTACTAATTGCCTAGTAGTGGCAAGAAAAATCAGACTGTTGAAGGACCAGCAAAAAATTGCTTTTGTATTTGTTTTTTGACCATACTCCTGAAGTGCACAGATGACCAGAATCATGAATAAAATAAATGAAAAATACTGATGAATCATAATCGTGTTAAAGCAGATATGGAATGTGCATCCTTTTTAGATAGAATTTATTCAATTATAGGCAACCTTATATGTTACATTGTTTTACAAAAAAAAAGAATAAAAATACCATCATCATGGATTTTATCAGCAATTGTTCATACATGTGTTATGTGATTCCTCACGTCATCACATCAATTACCAAGACAAACTTCTTCGGCATTCAAGACTTTTAATACATCTACTTTGCTTGCTTCAGGCCCTGTATTTTTTTTTAAGTTTTTGCAACTGCAGCGTTCATCGTTACCTTGTCAATATGTGAGAACATAATTTACAAATTCTTTATCTTCTTGTGTTAACTTGCTTGAGTTTGGTGCTACCTTGACATGCTGTTGATTTGTTGATGCTGTAAAAACACAAAACCTTTTCTTTTACTTTCTTTCAAAAATAAAATGATCCATTTGGATAAATAGATACATGGTATCATGCCTTGCACAAGCTAGTCCCATTGTGAAGCAAGCTTTACTTGTCACATGTGAATTGTAATAATGACATAGCAAAATACACACAAGAGCTAACTACATTAGATGAATAGATCTGAAAAAAAAAACTCCACTAGTACCATGAGAAACAACATGGAGCCTAAAACCTCCAGAATGTAAGCATAAAGTGCATGATATGATATATCCCGTTAAAGAATCCAAATAGTGACAATATTCAAAGTTGTCATTGCTACCACCTTTTGACAATTTGAAACTCTTTAAGCTCTTCTCATAATTGACTTTTTAATTACTCTCAAGTGATTTTATCATTTCCTCATATTTTCTCTTTTAAACTGTAAAAGTTTTCCCACCTTAATGTATCTAGAAATCAATGTCTATTAAATATATGCACACATGAGGGAATTAGTGAAAAAGAATTTTATTCAACAATCACAATGTATTGTACCCAATAAGAATGCATTTTATATATGGGGTAAAAAAGGGCAGCTAGTGCATGAAGCATTCGCCAATGCGGCATCCCGGGAATGGTCTATTGTATGCAGCCTTACCTGCTTTATATGTTTTTGATACTCGAATCCCTGACCTTTAGGTCATTGCGCCAAGACTCCCCCTGCCCTATTTTATATACGGGGTAAACTACTAATAATTCATCCAATATAAAATGTATTATATAAATATATATAGAGGGTGAACAACGTATAATTCATCTAATAAAAAAAATGCACCTTATGAAAGGACGAACAATTTGCATTCCACCTAGTCTGGAATACATCTTATATAAAATGGCTAAAACTTATATAATGTGTGAAAGGACCCAAGGTCTATTGGGGCGTAGAGTAAAAGTTTTATAGTATAAGTTATTTATCCATTATATTATTAGTGTTGTATAAATAGTTATACATTTTTGTCTGTCTCTTGTTAATAATGTCAAGAAAACAACAAAACTAGATAAACAACTAACTAGATTAAATAAGAACAAGCAACATAAAAGCTTCAAGTAATCAAGAGTAGAGACAATTTTGAAAACGATCCCCTTTTTTTTTAAAAAAAAACAACAAATAATTAATCTTATATCATTTATTTATTTATTTTTGATAATCTAGGTGTCCGGGCTTCGCTCGATTAACCTTGGAGGCAAACGGTTCACCTACTTGGTAAATATGGAGTAAAGCTTATGCACACTCAGAGGTCGACCTCTAGAATATTCGTCACAATTGAGATTCAAATCATGGTCCTCTTATTTATTCCCCTGAATGCTTTATCACTGCACAATGTAAGTTAATGGGAACAAGAAGGAACACCCACCTCGAAGAACAAATCCTCTTCATCATAGCTACCTTGAGACACTTTATCCTATACTATTAATTATATATGCATAGATGTGAAAAAAAACTAACTCTCAACTACAAATTTAATTGTCAAGATAAAATCATGAAAAAAAAACTTACCTCGGACACAAATACACAAGGTAGGATACTAGGATCAAGCTCCCATAATCATGGGGCAAGATGAATGGTTAAGCATTGAACTAGAACTCCAGCTCAAGAACTAAACCTCAACTTAATTAAAGACACTTACCTGAGGATTAAGGATCGACTTCCTAGAACCCATAGAGCATTGTTAATGACCCTAAAATTGCTGCCCCCACTGAAAACTGTAAGAGAACTCAATAAAAAAACTGAATATAAGCAACTAAACTAAACTCTTACCTCAAAAATCACGGCTAGGATCTAAACTTGGCAAAACAACACCCCACAGTCAAATCACAAGCTTAGGGAAGGAAACATCATTAACGATTGCACCTCGAGTGGAATCAACCTAGCATCAAGTTGAAATAACTACCTTAGCACCACCACTTCCACTTTGAGCCGAATTCAGCATCTTCCATTTGTCTTGATACTCAAATAATATTTTCTCTCAAACTTGCAAAAATGCCAATTGATGCATGTAACTTGTGAGACTGCTAGCTGAGGAACATCTATTTAACCTTACATTATCAGGTTTCATGAGATGACTGGTTGAGGCGCACAATCCCTTCTCTTTCTACATTAAGTGGTATCAAAGCCAACCCTTAGATGTGCCTTGTGTCCCTAGTTGCCGTCTTCCTCTACCATAGTATAATTCTCTTTATGGTATGATGTCTCCACTCCCTTGTTATTTCTTATCAATTTCCCACTCATTGCCCCAGATGGAAATTCAGCAGTAACCTAGCTGCACCTTTTTTTTCAGCCCAGGACATGTGCTCAAATCTCTCCTCTGTCCTGCTCTTTTTCTTCCGATGCAGCAGGGATCAAGTCTCCTCCCCCTTGGGTTCATCAGGACAGTCATGCCTCCACCAACCCACCTATTCATCCACCCTAATGAGTTCCTGGACCTCGCCAGGAACTCGCCCATTACATCCTGATCACTGCAATTTTTCATTGTTTATCCCTAGGAGCCCATTGCAATCCTGCAGTTCTGATCATGTTTCTCAACATCACCAACCTATTGATCTGTCTTCATGCTCAACTTCTTTCCATCAAATTGAGAGTGCTATTGAACATATTTAAGAGATTCACATTGAGGTTAAGAGAAAATTTGAATTGAGTATACAAAATACATGTCAGGAACTAAAGAGTACAACATACTTTGTTATGTCCTTGTACTTCTCAACATTCTGATGTTTATTTCCTTCTGAATTAAACATTAATATGATTTTAACATAAAAAAATTTGCTATCTTACCTCTGAATATTTGAGTCTGTATTCATTTGTTGATTTTTTTCTCAAATTATTCTCTAATTCTGGTGCCTGTACTCTCCTCTACAGCATAATTAACATCTCAAATTGAAGATGTATTTGACACACACACAGTGCGAGCTCTGGGAACTCACATAGATATTTAATCTTTTGGAAAAGACTCCCTACTATAAATGACATTTTTTCATGAAAAATGAGATTTGCCAAACAGCATCAGAGAGGTTCTTTGAAGTTTAATAACAAATGTTAGAATCATCTTTCCTAAGGATTTCCTTGATCAACTACTTCACACTTACACTTATTGTCTGAAGACTTGATATGTTTTTATTCTTCTCACTAGATAGGCTCAAATAATAATGCAATACAAAATAAAGTTAAAACCTTATTTTCTTAAGATAAATGGCGAATAAATTGGTACATGGTTTAAATTTTGCGACTTATATAATTATCTTGTTTTGAGTTTAGTGTTTCTAGTAAACCTACTTTATTGTAACTAAGTCTTAGGTGAAGGTAAAAGAGGCCTCCACCTCTTTACTTCATTTATCCGATCATTGATCAAGTTTTCTATTGGAGTTTCTCTCTTCTTTCCTGCAAGATCACCAAGGGGCACACCATCCTTGAGATCATTGGCTGAGGTGCATAGATCTATCCTCAAATTGTGTCAACTCTAGTGAGTGCGCCAATTGTGGCATTTGTGTTCTGTGACATCAAACAGTGGCCAATTGTTTTTACTGGTTAAAAGCCTTTCAGGTTGCTAACTGCTTAGAGAGCCATTTTAAATGGTAGTTTTTAACCGTCTTCTTCTTACTAGATTGTTTAAGCAGTTTTTCCAATTTATGCCAACTTATGGAATGACATAAGTAATGCTCAAATTTATAAGAATTACATTGCATTGATTGTTGACAAACTACAATCCACTAGTCCTTGCAAAAGTCTTCAAGCCAAAAGGCTTGATACTTAATCAAGAAATTTTATTTTGTCAAACTCAGTCAGCTTGCTGACTAACATTTCTAATCTCATGCTGTCGCTATTAAGGTCTTTTTTTTTCTAGACATTTATTGTTATTGCCATCTTTTTCAGATATCTCCTGGAGAGGAAAAGATTACACAGGCAACGTGTCATGCAGTATCTACTGATGCTTTGATGTCAAATCCAGGAAAAAAAGCTGATTTGAGCCTGTCTTTTCCTCCACGCAAAGCTCACTCCAACATATCCCTTTCCTTTTCTAGCTTGACTGGTGATAGCAACGGTGGGGATTATCAAGATTGTGTTGTATCATCAATGCTTCTTATGGGCGAACCTCAATGTTTTGTGGCTGGTCTTGAAAGTTCTTCACTGCCTATAGTTACCAGGGATAGTGCTGTCATGCGTTACAAGGAAAAAAAGAAAGCACGCAAGTAAGTCTAGCCTGTGGTAACTTCATAATCAAAATTGTACTTATACTCAATTTCTCTAAAATCTGTGGAATGTAGGACCCTTTAAATTTTTAGTTGAGGTTAGATTTGTTGGTTAAGCCAGAAAAAAGTTATGATGGTTTATTTAATTTGTACATATTTGATATTTCTATAGTCTAACTATGTTTTATGGTAACAGAAAAATGTTCTAGATCATTTGCTTTTATATACCCACTTGCTTAGCTCATGGATTGGCCAGCCTCTTTAACTGAACATGGCTTATCTCTTTTGAACTTTCATGGTTATTATTCTAAATTACTATATATATATATATATATATATATACGGTAAAGTGGTTGCTTTGTGACCAAATAGTCACGGGTTCGAATCCTGAAAACACAGCCTCTTACAAAAAAAAAAACAGGGTAAAGTTATGTACAATGGATCCTTCCCCAGGACCTGTCAACACAGTTTATCTTTTATTCAGTTTATTGTTTGTTTCAACCACTGCTAATTATTTAAAGGCCAATAATATATAGATGAGCATTTTTTGTGCACTTGAGGATAAGAATATGATTATGATTTTGCACACTAATTATTTACAATGCCCTTTTTACTTGTCAAATCCTTTGGCCACTTGCTTAAGTTTTATAGGGTGGCAACTCTGCAGTTACTAGAGAGGATGCTTTTGGAATTAAAGATGAAAAAAATTATCTAGTGGTCTTCTAGGTTATATGTAACACAGAAAAACCAGGAATTCAAACAACACATTCATTAGGTATGAACTAACACAAAGAAGTTCCTTGGGTCAAAGGTGATCCCTCTGAATGAACAAAGAAAATGATGAAGTAACCTGAAATCACCATGCAATTGGCCTAACATGGTTTTTTGTGGTTGATGAAGTAACATGAAATGTGATTATATTTATTGCATCCTCTGAAAGCATAAAAAGACTATTTTACTTGGAGTTCTGTTGATCTGCATTGCAGGTATCTCAACTATAAACTCATCACTCTGTGAAAAGAAATTAGCAGCAACCTTGTACTATTACATAATGAAGAATACAATAATCAATAGTAATGGAATGCAAAAATATGTTTTGATCTTTTTAGATTTGTGATAGATCAATTGTAACAAAGGGTAGCCACTGAGGTTCTGTTTCCTCAGCGAGAAGGGAAGGGAAAGGGAAAGGAGAGGAAGGGAGAGGAGAAAAAATGAGAAGGAAATCAAGAAGTTATTTACTTGGTGATGGGAAGGGGAAGAAGGAAAAGAGGTGGGAAAATGATCATATTATCTCCATTTTCTCCATTTCCTGAGACTTCCTCCCTTTGATTCCTTGACGACCTCCTCCATCTCCCATGACCTTGGCAGCTAGTTGCTGACATTGAACATCCTTCTGTTTGCTGAACACAAGCTCATGTTGTTCCCCCATCATCTGCCACAACCTCTACACAGTCATTCGCTGATGCCACTAATGGAGATGGGTGCCATGGATGAGAGGAAATGAAGATGAGAATGGGAAAGATTGATCTTCATCCCCACTTGTGTTAAATTAACCAAAACCCAAGGGATTCGAATCAGCACACACTCAATATCCACCCATGTTTGTCCAATTTTGTGTGGATGCCAAACTGGTGCAAACGTCAGTAGAAAGGGCCCAATCACCCTCTCTCTTTCAAAGTGAACCAGGGAATGGGTCTAAAAATTAGTCCCTTACCTCTCTTTCCATTCAAATAAACACACCCTAAGAATAGATTAGATTATTATGAATTCAATGGATCAGATACCATAATGCTAGATCCATCTAGCATCTTTTGAATGGCCCTAAAATTTTATAACATTGTAGGTACAACACATTGGAACATTTTTCTCCTTGTGTATTGGAGACTTAGTTTATGTTTATTTGTAGTCAGGTTGGGCGTTAGTAGAGAAAAGTTCATTTCTGAAGGTTGAACGTTAGAAAAGATTGGCAAGGAATAGAATGATACCATTGGGAAGTTGTTGAATTAGTTGGATCATTGTGAAACTGAAAACTATGAGAATAACAAAATGGATAGACCTGTG
Source organism: Zingiber officinale (assembly GCF_018446385.1). NCBI lineage: Eukaryota > Viridiplantae > Streptophyta > Magnoliopsida > Zingiberales > Zingiberaceae > Zingiber > Zingiber officinale. The sequence continues at coordinate 22,221,758 of NC_056001.1, read as the reverse complement.
TGTGTGTGTATATAACTTATAAGAGTATTATGCACTACTTTCTAATTTTATTCGTAAATATATTCCTTAGAGCATTTCAATTGAATTATTTGGCTGTCTTCCTGGTATTTGTACAGGTTCGATAAAAAGATCAGGTATGCGTCTCGAAAGGCTATGGCAGAGGTGAGAAGGCGTGTAAAAGGGCGATTTGTCAAGGCTGGTGAAGCTTATGACTATGATCCACTTGCACAGACAAGAAGCTGTTGAGTGCACAGCCTATCTCATTTCAAGTAACATCAGTTGGTAGATATTTGTGTGAAGTGGAGACAGAAACAGGTTAGACATACCATGCAATCAGAATATTTATTTGATCAAAGATGAAGAAACAATGAGAAAGAAGACGGCATTTGACTGGCAGCAAAGGTTCCAAATATTAATTCAATCTTATACTGTCTAGTCTGGAAATATCAAATATGAGTTCTCCAACTCCAATGGCACAACCTTCTGATCTTGATATGTTGGTCTTAGTATTTGATTTGTTAGCAGATTGAATGAATATGTCCTAAATTCTCAAATTGCCAATGTACATGGTTTACTATGTTACTAATGATCCAATAACAAGTCCTTGAACCTCAATCATATAAATCTTCCTCTTCAGCTCCCTCATGCATTTCTTTGTGGTACATAGTTTCTTGACTCCTTGAGGATGATTCAACATGCCATGCACCCAGGGTTAAATTCTGATAGATTATACTCTATTGTATCCAAGAGTATCTCCCTGTATCAATTCACATGTAAAGGTAAGAAATACTTGGAAAATCAAGAACTCGATTTCCATGCCATCTGCTGTACAAATATAATATAACTAGCGCTTTATCTATATGTTTATTTGTTGGTGGATTTCTAAGCAAAGGCAACACTTGTTTGTTTTGCTCATCCATATTTCTTTCTTTATGTTTTTTTAATCCTTGTACAGTCATTCAACCCATTTATGCAATACTTACCAATGATAAAATGCCCTTTTAGACCTGCACAACCCCATTCCTAAATGAGCAAATGACACACTGTATGATCACTACTGATCTGCTCTGTTTAGCTGGGCAATGTTGGGCTAAAAGTTAGAACTGTGTCCTTTTTTCCAGGAATTGTTAAGGAGACGTCTCTTTTTTGTTGTTGTTATTTTATCATTAAAAGTCATGCTATGCTTATTGCAAATTTACCCATCTTGCACCTTCATCTATCTACTCAACCTGGACTACGGTGCAATAGTTAGACTCATTAATCAGATATTTAAAGTTTGAATCCTGCTACAATGTATTGTAAAGATTTCTTTTTTCAGTAAGACGATAAATCTAAAAAAGTTAGTCACTTGGATATATAGGTTTTCGTGAGCATTTCTAGATTTCTCTTAGTAGTCAGCAAAAATTTTTTATGGGATTAGACCGGTCATTTTTAGGATTAATCAACTTGAAAAGTTGGATTAAAAAAAAACAATTTTGATTTTTAAAAGAAATATTTAAAAAATAAAAAATATGTATAAATTAACAAAAATATTAGAAAATACAATTTATTAATTTTTTTTTTTAAAAAAATCATCTTTTAGTCATATAATAGTTTCGACGCACCCTATTTTTTTTAAAAAATAATTCAATAATTTAGACCAGTTTAAAATTATATAGTAATTTTTAACAAAACTCATGACTTGTTTAGATCATCTGGATTCAATATATGCCTCATTTTTCATTTTGAACTAGTTTAGATCATGAACTTAAATTGTATTAAATTTAGAAATAAATACTGCAATGCGTATCTTGGGTCATTTAGAATCGATATATGACTTCATTTTTTAAATTTAGACTGATTTAAGGTTACTATATGATCTAAACTTCTCTAAATTGAGAAACAAACTATTATATGATTCTAAAATAGTCTAAATTTAAAATTAAATACTTTTTAAAAATCCTATATAGTCAACATTTACTTATGTTAAGATTTTTTTTTAAAAAAAGATTTATAGTGTAAAAAAGTTTTCATGAACTAACAATGTCTTAAAAAAATTAAAAAGTCCTAAGAAGAATGACAATTTAGATTAGAAAACAAATGTTCAATGATATGGGTTGGATTAATATTATAATATCCTGAACTTGGAGGAAGACTATTATTTTTTGATATTTGATAAACTTAATTAGTCTCACTGACTAATTTGGACGATCAGTTTAGCTTCACATAATTTTTCTATTAATCATCAGAATAAATCGATAAACACATGCTTATGACGGGAGTTGCGCTCTCCATTTGAAAAAAAAATCCTATAAATATGCGTTAGCTGGAGATCGAATCGTAAATATTGGATGACAATCTAAATATCGTGTCGTTGCATATAGCCCCGGGGCAATTATTTTTTGTTATTGAGCATTAGGGCATCCATATTAGTGAGTGTTATAACACCCACCATCTCATAAAAAGTGTGGACCCACATACTGTATACATATTATATTAACTACGCTTCATTCTTTTCTATTCGTTTTAACATTAACCTTCATTATTTGTGGGGTCCGCTGTCAATTCTGTTAGGACCAAAAGTAGCTAGAGGGGGGGGTGAATAGCTCGTCGCTCGCTCGTTCCTCGACGTTGCTTGGCGTTGATTGTTTCTTCAAGAATATGCAGCGGAAAATACACAAACAAAACACTCAACGCTAACACTAGGATTTTACTTGGTATCCACCTCCAAAGGAGGTGACTAATCCAAGGATCCACACCACGCACACACCCTCCACTATGAATAACACTCCTTTATGGTAACTACCAAAGGCGGAGAAGCCTTACAGCACTCTCAATACAAGAAGAAGAAAGGGAAATACAAGATAAGCAAGAGCTTACAAGATGTGCAGTAAAAACCCTAACCCTAACTTCTCTTCTTGTTGTTGATCCGCCTCTTGACTTGGAAAACCTCCAAGATCCTTCAAGAACTGGCGATCTTAGCTTCAAGAGCGCTGTGGAGGAGTTGGCGAGAGATCTGGAGTGATGCCGAAGGAAATGAATCGCTGCGGCCTTTATCGACGCCAACGGTCGGATCCCGTCGATTCGAATGTTCCCAATCGATCGGGAGGCTTTGGATCGATTCACGGATCGATCCGGCCTTCCACGAAAAGCGCCGGATCGATCCATGGATCGATCCGGCGCTTATCGCGAAGCGGCCGCGTCCCAATCGATCCAGTCGAAGATTCGGAAATCCAACATCCGGTCGACCGTGACCTGTTGGAACCTCATGGCTCGTATCCGATCAACCTTGACCTGCTAGGTCTTCTTCACCAAGTGTCCGATCAAACCCTTTGACCCACTTGGACTTTTCTCATCACGCCAAGCATCCGGTCACCCTTAATCCACTTGAACTTCCACCAGATGTCCGGTCACCCTTGACCCATCTGGATTTCTCGTGCCAAGTATCCGGTCACTCCCTTGACCTACTTGGACTTCCACCAGATGTCTGGTCAACCTTGACCCATCTGGATTTCCTCATGCCAAGTATCCAGTCAATCCTTTGACCTACTTGGACTTCCCAACACCAGATGTCCGATCATCCTTGATCCATCTGAATTTTCCCTTGCCTGGCTTCACTCACCAGGACTTTCACCTAGTTTCACTCACTAGGGTTTTCCATCTGCCTAGCTTCACTCACTAGGACTTTCCATCTGCCTAGCTTCACTCACTAGGACTTTCACCTAGTTTCACTCACTAGGGTTTTCCATCTGCCTAGCTTCACTCACTAGGACTTTCCATCTGCCTAGCTTCACTCACTAGGACTTCCCAGTCAAGTATCCGGTCACTCCCTTGACCTACTTGACTCTTCTTCAATCAATATCTTATTGTCAAACATCTAAACTCAAACCAAGACTCAGCTTGGTCAACCAGGTCAACCTTGACCTGAGGGATGTTGCACCAACAAATTCATGTTTACTTTTATTACCATTTTAATTATATTTACACAATTTAAATAATTATTATTTAAAATAATTAATAATATTATTTTTAAATATATTATTTGTGTAAAATTAAAATATATTTATTTAAAATTAAAATAAATAATAATATTAATAATTTTATTTAAAATTAAAATATTATTATAAATTTGAGATGAAGGAGTACAACATATAAAAAAATTACACTTGCATAAACTTAAAATACAATACTTTCAAGAATTCTTGTTATATTATAACCAAATATACAAGCCGCAATATGTCTTCATCACTGTGGCCGCTACAATACACACTATAAACACTATTGTAATTTGCGTGAAGCGATATACCTTTTTTTATATGGTATTATGTCAATGTGATCGTATGATACTAGCAATTCTATTGGGTATACCCGGAGGACGATTCTCATTGTAATAGCTTGCAATACGTCTCCAGAAAGCATCCACTTTCTAATTATTGTCGATGATTGGATCATCACTGATAGTAACAAATGATCTCGCTAAAACCTCATCTTCAACCTTACTCTATGTTGATCACTTTCTTCTACTCACAACGTCAGAATCCGTCTTCTCCAAATTTGCAAGTTCAATTGGGGATTCATGGTCAGACAGTTGAGTCTCTGGAACAAAAGTTGGAGTAAACGGTTCATTTTTCGTCAGAGATATAAAAGACATACTGGTTGCATGTGGAATAGATGGATAATTTTATGGATATGGATTATATTAGGGATGACAATTTCACCGAACCCGATGGAGGATCTGACATCCGACCCGAATGGAGGAGGAGGGTATGGAGGGACTATCAATACCCGAATATCCGATTAAATAATATATATACATATATTAAAGAAAATTTCTTTTTCTAAAATCAACTTACTATTTTTTTGTTGATATTAGTAGGAGACTATATAGATTTTTGGTAATTCACAAATTTTTTTAAAAATTCTCGATTATTTTCATCCGAGGAAAATAAGAGAAGAATTTTGGATTTAGATGTTGAAAGATTGAAAAAAGGTGATGAATATTTATAGATGAAATTTTATATTTAAAAAAAATATATACATTGAAACTTGAAATAATAGTTGAAAAATTAAAATGATCTATTGCGTTGATTAATATCCATTGCATTGAAAAATTAAATTTTTTTTTTTTAACTATCCATTAAAAAAACATTGAAAAACTATCCGTTTAAATGATTTTTTATATTTTTTAATTTTTTTAAATAGAATATATATATATATATATATAATAAAAATAATAATAAATTTGTGGTGGGCAACGTAGGAATTAAAAAATATAAAAATATACGTTGAACACGTTCAATGTTTGTGTGAGTTCCATATATGTTATATCCTGCATTAATTTTAACATTTTATAAACGTTATAACACTTTTATAGCGCTCCAATGCAGTTGCTCTACTACTATATGTTTTTATCTTACATAATTATTTGAGGAGGGTTAGATGTAATTATTTTTTACTAAATTAATAGTAGGGTAATTTTGCATGTAGTTTTTATTGACAAATAAATCTCTACATGCAGTTCTTATTGGCAAATAAATCTTTGCATGCAGTCCTCATCCATGCAAATCTTTACCTAATTGCCCATGATATTTTTAGGTAAAAAAAATTTAAAAATCAGTATAAATCCTCTTACATTGAGTATATTAACTTAGAATTTAGTATATTTTCTATTAAATTGAGTACGATTCTTTTTTCATCTTAAAATATACTCGATTTTAGTTTAATGTGTTGAATTTAATAGGAATTATACTCATTTTTAGACTATTTGTACCGAAAAATATGACGATTAATTTCGATAGAAAATATATTCTATCATAGTATAGAGTACTAGATTATAGTGTAAAGTGCTGAATTTAACATGAATTATACTTATTTTTTGACTTTTTATATCTAAAAAATAAGAGGGACAATTTTGATAGAAAATATACTCAATTTTTAATATAAAGTACTGACTCTAAGAAGAATTATACTCATTTTTGAAATTTTTTATTCGATTTTAAAATTTTGTATCTAAAAAATTTGAGGGACAATTTAGGTATCAATATTTGCATGAGGGAGTTGAAATAAGTAATACTTTACCTGCAGGGAATGGAAACAAAGTTTTTTAGATATAAGGATTACATACAAAGATAACATTGTGGTTAAGAATTTTTCTCTAATTTATCTTAATACTGCACATACATTTCTATAAATCTCAGTACACATGAAACTTAAAAGTTCTTTTTTGATTGTTTGGTCAGTGTTTGATACTTAACCATGTTAGGGTTAGGTCACGTTGTCCACTGAGACGCCCGATTGGACATATAGAAAGTGAAATAATTGCTGGTCCGGTGGTCCCCTTGATTTCACCTGGCCATGTCCATTCATTCAGCCAGATGCATGAAAGTACAGCAGCATAATCTGTATAAGCAGACAGAGAGAAAGAGAACAGCTGATTGAACTTCATTGAGCAGCCAGAACTTTGACTGCAACCAACTGTTTAGGCCTGTTTTTTTTCAAGCCCAAGTGGAGAACAGTGATGAGGAAGATCATCAAATCACGTCCTTGTGTTGTTCATTCATGTGTTCTGTCCTGGTCATTGCGCAGGGTGTTCTATTGCCATGCAGCACAAGCCTGTGCTTGAGTACTGGCTCGTCTATGTTGCACTGGATTCCAGCTAAGAAATCTTATTCTAACTGCTGCAGGCATTTGCAAAATCATGATCCTATATATAATCTAAAACACCGCACAATCCTATAATCTAAAGAACGAATTAATTCTGGATCGTACCTACATGAACATTTTTTTTTATGGAATCGCAGCGTGATTAGTGGAATCGATGGGATCAGTAGGATGGATAGGATTAGAGTATGATTGGAGTAAAATTTGGAGAGATTATGATTTTTAATTCGAATTAAATCTTTAAGTTATAATATATATATATATATATATATATATATATATATATATATATATATATATATATTCATGTCTAAAAGCGTGAAGCTGGAAATCTGAGAACTGACGGCTTCATTAATCGGACATGAATTTCATCCCGTTTTGTAAAACAAACGATGTTAATACTGGGTCAGGAAAAGGGTCTCCGACATTGACTTTTCAACACTCAAATCAATCACTGGAATGTGGATAAAAGCAAAGCAACAGTAACAACAGTAGAATCTAGAATAATGCGTACTTTCGCTAGTGATAGACTTCCTTTTATATAGAGCCCTGATGGCCAGTGTGCACGCTTCTCGATGCATGAGCACGCTCTCCCATGTGTCTCATGAAAGAGCATTGTCAGGAAAGTACCTCTGATACCATAACTTAACAGGGCATGCATATCCTTGATGCGACAGTAGAAGTTTCTATCATACGATTCACCTATCCACTATGCCTTGTGTCAGCGACACTATCTTCCAAAAGGATATCGAGAGATATTACAGTGATTTCGTTGCTTGGTCGAGCGGGGTAGCCGCTCGACCATGACTCCGCTTCGTCCATGGCTAGATCCCGCTGCTTGACCGAGCGGGGTAATCGCTCAACCGGAACTCCTCCGCTCTGTCGGCCTCCGTGGTTCTACTATACGGTGATTGTGTAGTAACATATATTCCCCCATTCAGACTAGCTATGTGGTCTCTCTCAACGTCCTGCTGCTCCGTATTGAGCGTCAGCTGTTTTGCGTATTATCCCGAGCCGGAATGGGGTCGGCTCGGATACATCTCCGTCGGTCAGGGCCTGACTGCCTGATCGACCATTGCAATTGTTCTCCGTTCAGCCCTGACATCTGGACATTGACCACCTTAACTTTGACCTCCATCCTGACAATTAACCTCGTGTCAAGTAGACCTCCCTCCATCGCCGCATCAATATCAAATTAAAATTTATTCACATATATATAATTAATTATTAGGTTAAATTCATAATCATCAGAAAAAAAAATATAATTTAAAAACTTTTCGGATATCCAAAAGATTTTTAATTTTTTTTTATTATCTTTGACTATTCTATAATTTAAATTATTTTCATCAATATTTAATTATTTTTAGTTATTTTTTTTATGAATAATATTTTATCATATCTTTTACCAAAACGATAAATTTTGAATGCCTTTTATTTGATATTTTGTGGAATGAACCGGTTTTTTAAAGATTATTTTTGACTGCTAGCCTTTTAATTGAGTCATATTGTAAACCAAAGAAACATTTTGATCCCGATCAATCCGATGGCAGTGCCATATCGACCTTGATCACCATTCTGCAAGCTATGACCACAAGTTCATCCAATTTTTTGCTCGCTACTGGTAAAATGCATTTGGATTTAGTCTTAGGTGTGATGGAGGATGGAAAAAGAAAAAACAACACTGTACTTACTTCCTTTTCAGGTCCGGTACTACACTTTGATGGTAAATTTTGAATGTATTTGTCTCAGACATGAAACAGAGCTCGAAGGCCGAATAATTTTTTCATGATGCCTTGAACCAACCCAAATCAGTCAACGTGCAGTTGCACATGCCCCCCTACGACACAGCCACACAGGCAAGCAAAAGAATTCATTTTTATCTTCTACCTTTGGGGTAGAACAGGAGGCTAGCTGCCCCTGCCGACCGCCGAGGAGCCAACAGCCAAACTCCCATGTGCCTTAGCATACCCTTCAATGCGCAGGCAACTCTGGGCTTTGTTTCTTGTGCAAGAAGAGAGCATGGCATTGCACTTAAATGCCATAATTGCAGGATTTATAAGGGATGGAGACGAGAAGAGAAGAGAAGAGAAGCAGCATGAATGCCTAATGACAAGCACTGCCCCATCTTAAATCATGTTCAAACACAGAGCTATCTTGTGGGCACTCCACTGCCTGCCCAAGGATTACGCGGGGCCATGATCAGTTAAAATAAAACTAAATTATTCAAAATCCAATCAATCAAATTTTCTTGAACTAATTGATCGTATTTTTCAATAAAAATTAAACAAGTCAAAATTAATAAAATATTAATTAATTCGATCAAAAATTTATAATTTCCTGAGTTTTCTCTTCATATGTGATAACTGACCGTGTTGGACCACTGGATTCCATTTTTACTAACATACAGCGGCGAGCGAATCTCCTGGCTCAAAGTGCGCACTTACCAAAAGATTAGTCTGTCACCATCTTGTCCCTCCATTTAACACAATTGCGTGATCAAGGAAAAAAAGCTTCTCCTTTCGCTTTGACCATCTCTTCTTTCCAGGCGCTTTATGCACCCTCACCATCCAAAATAAACTTTCTATTATTATTTTTTTCCTTTTGCCAAATTTACCTTTCCCAGTTTCCCTTTCCCTCTTCTCTCTCTCTCTTTCTCCAGCTTGTGGTGTGGACTGCAGTGTGAGAGCTGTGGAACCCTTCCTCGCTGTCTGTCTGGCTGGCGATCTAAAGGTCTGGACTTGTCGCAAGGTAAAGTTTTTCTCGCGCTTGCTTCCGCCTCTTTGTATCGTTTCTCCTAATCTCTGATCTGGGAGCTCTGGATCTGTGTTCCTTGTGTTTCGGCGTTATCGATTGGGACGCTTTTGCTGGAACAGCATTCGTTCTGGGCTTGATTTGTGTTAAAGGCCGCTTCTTGCAGCTATTTTGGGGGTTTGCGAATCACGTATTTGTCAGTAATGTTTGTTTTTTCTCTTCCAAATTTTGTTTTTCTGGATTGATGAGATTTTGGGGGCTCCTTTAAAGAGAGAAGACATGTTTTTGTTCAACGATCTGACGCCCTAGACCAGGTTGAATCTATCCTTTGCCGGGTAAAACTTACTTGATTCGGTGTGGGCTTTGGTTTGTCGATCTCACGGATGAAAAATTGTTCCTTGATACCCTTCCGCACGACATTCAGTATAATGTTATGCCCTATAAGTCTTTTAGTTACATTTGGTGCTTCTATATTCTTGAATGCACTATTCTGAACATTCAAGCCGATTCTTAAAACATTCTTATTTTTATTTGTGTTGTTTTTCTTTTGAACTCAAACTATTTTACATTAAGCATGCTTTCCAATCTCAGTTTTGGTGGCAATTACTCGATTTTCGAACAGACTGATAAATTACTTACTAACCGTACCTGGCTGCAATCTGCAAGCTAAATGTTCCATTAAATTTTATTTATCCTTGTCTTTTTGCAATTACAGAGCCCAAGTTGAGGAGATCTATCAACTCATGATGAAGAAGGAGATGTTTGTGACTTCTTACAGTGGATGCTGCGTATCATAATTGAGCAATAAGTACTTAAGTTGCATTTCCTAGTTAGATAAGAAGTATTATACAAATATCGATGGCTTCAAAGACTACATCACAAGCCAATGCTAAGCTCCAAACAGAATCTTCTGGGAATCCCAAAGTAGAGCCAAATTCTTTTAGATCTTCCCAGATTCTGAGGCAAAGCAAATCAGATTGCAGTACTGCCAAAACAATGGTAGAGATAAATCAGAATGTGTCAAAATATGCTCTGAATGGCCTAACGAAAGATAGTAAATCAGATCACCATCAGAAGGAATCTTTTGAAAATTCAACAGACAAGGTTCCTACTGAGGTTCCCTTGTCCTCTGAAACTTGTGATAAGCTCCCTTCAGATACTCGGAAGCAATCACTGGAGCAAGGAGATGCTGGGGAAAATGGAACCACAATTGGAGATGGTAATGGAGATCAAGCCAAGAAATCCGAACAGAGTGGAAATAATAACTTTGTATCTGCTAAATTTAGTGATGAAAACAGTAGTGTGACAGCTGACTTTGTTGAGAGCGGAAAAAGTAGCATGTGCCGACCTAGTACAAATAGTGATGTGAGTGATGAAAGCTCCTGTAGCAGTTTGAGTAATAGTATAACCAAACCTCATAAATCAAATGATTCAAGAGTTGAAGCCATTAGAAAGATTCGTACAAAAGATGGTGTTTTAGGTTTAAATCATTTTAGGCTATTGAAGAAGTTAGGTTGTGGTGATATCGGCAGTGTGTATCTATCAGAATTAAGTGGGACAAAAAGCTACTTTGCGATGAAGGTTATGGATAAGGGATTGCTGGCTAGCCGTAAAAAGCTTCTTAGAGCTCAGACAGAGAGGGAGATATTACAATGTCTGGATCATCCATTTCTTCCTACACTTTATACCCACTTTGAAACAGATAAATTCTCATGTTTGGTGATGGAGTTCTGCCCTGGAGGTGATCTGCACACACTTCGTCAAAGGCAACCTGGGAAACATTTCTCAGAACAAGCTGTGAAGTACATTCTGCACTTCAGTCCTTATTAGATTTGACTTGCTGTTTTAGGAGTGCATGCTAGATGATTTTTCATCATTCCAATTTCCATTTTTCCGACATAGTTTATTCAGCCTAAACACATCAGTTAATTTTTTGTACGTAAATGCTACAAACATGTCATGCCACTAGCATGATAAAATGCTATTCTTTCCTTTTTGTTTGTGTCAATTCATCAATTCATTATTTACTATTTGGTCATGGAGGAAATGACTTATACCTGTTTTGAAGTAATTAAATCCCTTATGAATACATGGTGCGGGGTGAACTAAGATCATTAACTAGAAATGTAGGTCGATTGCAATAGGAAAGCCCATTTTACTTTTTTCCTAGCTTTAGGAAACTCCCTACGAGCACTCATCTACGAGCACTTATTTTCTTGTTTAGCTTGTTAGCTAGAAGGCAATAGAACCCAACTTTTTTTTGTTGATTGATATCTTCTTGAGGCTATGTTTGAATTTAAAAACTGTTTTGTAAATTTTAGAGATATGCTACATGAACAATATTGATCGTTCAGATACTCTAGGATTTTTCATGGTAATCTAATAGTTGTTTACTGATTTCTGATATCCCAATTTGTTCAAGGATGCATGCATTCTTTACGTGTAAGTTCTTGACTTGTTTTGGGTTTAGGGTTCCCAGCATGAGCTTCCGTATAGTTGTGGACCAATATTCCTATTGCTCTTTCGAATAAGTTAAGTTTGATTAGATGCTGTTTGTATCTAAACTGACCCACCTTAGGACTTTCAAGTTCAAGAATTCCAATCGAATCACTTGAGAGGATTTATGCATAAGGTAGTCTGGACTCTGGAAAACACTCTATTTTATGCTCATGACATTTATTTAACTCATTTCAGTGTCACTAATGCGAAATCTACCTCAAGTAGAGGTCACTCGCCAGGCTTATTATTGTTATCGATGACGATGTTATTCAGTGTGAATTCAACTTTATTGGTCTATATTCGATATCATACTGTTATCGTTTGTTATGTGAGAATTGATTGTTTGCTGGTGATCGCCAAATTCACTGATCAATATTAAAATCTTGAATGTAGGTTTTTTGTTGCTGAAATCCTTCTGGCATTGGAATACCTACACATGCTTGGAATTATATACCGGGACCTGAAACCAGAAAATGTCCTTGTTCGCGAGGATGGCCACATTATGCTTACTGACTTTGACCTCTCTCTCCGCTGTGCAGTAAACCCGACACTAATCAAGTCCTCAAACCCAGATCCTGCATCAGCTAGAAGGAACAACACTACTTACTGCATTCAGCCTGCTTGCATTGAGCCATCCTGTATTCAGCCCTCTTGTGTGGTGCCTACAACTTGCTTTGGTCCACGGTTTTTTTCTAAATCGAAGTCCAAGGAGAGGAAAGCGAAGTCAGAAATAGGAAACCAGGTGAACCCGTTGCCCGAGCTCATAGCAGAGCCTACAGATGCTCGTTCCATGTCTTTCGTTGGCACACACGAGTACTTAGCACCGGAGATAATAAAAGGCAACGGCCACGGGAGTGCAGTTGATTGGTGGACGTTTGGCATCTTCATGTATGAACTATTATTTGGGAAGACGCCATTCAAGGGATCAGGTACCAGGGCAACATTGTTCAATGTTGTTGGCCAGCCGTTGCGCTTCCCAGAGTCCCCAACGGTGAGCTTTGCTGCCAGAGATCTGATGAGGGGACTACTTGTTAAGGAACCTCAGCACCGACTTGGGTACAAACGCGGGGCTTCAGAGATAAAGCAACACACTTTCTTCGAGGGAGTCAACTGGGCACTTATACGATGTGCAAGCCCTCCTGAGATTCCAAAACCTTTTGACATGGAACGACTCGCAAAGCCTGCTGTATCAGCAAGTGAAAAAGCCACGACAACTGTGAACCAGAAAGGTTCGAACGACTATCTAGAATTTGATTTCTTTTAGTCAATTCTCCTCTTGATCAACCAGTTGAAATTGTAGAATCTGTGGGAAGTTGTATGGGGAATGCATTTTTGTTTTACCCAGTAGAATCTCAGTGAAGTTCTGTTCCAGGCATGTATTCCTTAAGGATTATCACTGCATCTCCTGTTTGGAAATGCACCATCAACTCCAGATATGTATTCCTCGAGGATCATCCAATATATCCTCTTTGTTCTTTATCAATGCTAGATTTTGTCCATCTACTACAATGTGAATTCGTTAAAAGTTTTACATTTTGTACTTTTGAGTCAACAATTGAATTCTGTCACTGTGCGGTGGAATGTTGTGATGGTATTCACTACAGATTGTTGTAAAATATTCATGCCTAATGAAAGAATTACTAATTTGAAAATTATTCTCAACTATTTTTTGACTATACATAGATTCAAAATGATTGTATATATATAAACATTATCACACAATCCATAAAATTTAGATTTTAACGAAAAAGAAAAAAGAGTAACTAAAAACAGAATAGCAAAAAAAAGATGAAGAATTAATCACCTTGTTTTAGTTGCTAAAGACTAACCATTCACCGGGAGCGTAATCACTTTTGCTTAAAAAAGAATAATCATTCACCAAGAATCCGAAATGCAAGATGCTAAATTTAGAAGTCTGAAAGAACCATTCGCCCATTTCCTAATCCCATAATCCTTCCTGATTCATGCTGCAAACAGCAGCATAATTTTAATTCTACTTCTCTTTAATTCTTTTTTTTTACTGTTTGCTTTAATAATACAGAAAGATTTTTCCCTCTTTGCAATGCATGCATGTGACGTCGAGCTGATCTTTCCGATCTTTGCAATTCTATTGCAATTTGCCTCGTTTATAAATTTTACCATTTGTTGTTTTCATTAATTGTGATTTTGAGCTTCTCGGAATTCTTCTGTTCATGCTTTTTCGCATTGCGATCATGCAAGATGATGGTCATGGTCATGGCAAAAGCACGCACTTTATAGATGACCCGCCCCCGCCGCCGCCTTCTTCTTGCTCCAGCGGTCCAGCCTCGTGCGCCATCGCTGGCATTCGCCTCCGCGGCCGTGAATCCCTGACGGAAGCTATGGACGCCGACGCCGACTCTCCCAGGATGTTTGGCTGCGGCCTGTTCCGCCGCCGGAGGGCGAGGTCGACCAGTTCGATCCCGGCCTTGGAGTCCGCCGGGGCGGCCGCGGCGAAGCGAACGCTGGACGTGGGCACGCCTCGGCAACGCAAGGGCTCCGACAACGTTACTTCCATAGTCCGCGTCCCGGTTCCGCTGCCTGCCGTGAAGGCCCGGGCGGCTCCGGCGGTTGTCCAGTTGCGCAGGCCGAGGACGGAGGCCATGAGGGCGCTCCCGGCTCCGGCGACAGCGCCGGCCGTGAGCAAGGGGATCGTGGCGGAGCTCGACGGAATGCTGTACGATCGGCAGCGCGCCGCCGCCGCCGGAGGCGGTCACCTCCTCCGCGCCTCGTCGGGCAACGTGATGGTGTACGGCAACCTTGGCAACCTCCGGGGAAATCCAGTGAATCCTCCAAGCCGAAATAAAATGCTCGATTCCCTCCCCAAAACGGTCAAGGAACTGAGGGAAGAGGCGAAGGACAAGGAGATCAGGGCCTCGGCGCCGGCGAATCGGATCCCAATCAAGGAGAAGACTCCAGCTCCCGCGCCAGAGCTGTGCCGCGCTCTCTCGACGAGGCAGAACCCGGAGGAGCTGAAGGAGATGGGGAACGAGGAGTACAAGAAAGGAAGTTTCGCGGAGAACCCCGGCAAGGCCTCCTACTACGTCAACAAGGCGGCTGCGCTCGCCGGCATGGGCCGCCTCTTCGACGCCGTGGCCCAATGCAACGAGGCCATCAGAATCGATCCCGCTCACTATCGCGCCCACCATCGTCTCGCTTCCCTTTATCTCAGGTAATTCCTTAAGAGCTAGCATCCATGGAAAACAGAGTGATCTGTTCTGATTCCTACAACCATCATTGATCATCAGACTGGGAGAAGCCGATAAAGCAGTTCATCATTTCAAGCAATCGAGAGACGAAGCCAGTGCCTGGGACAAGTCGAGAGCACAGGCCCTGCAATCCCACATTTCCAAATCCAACGAAGCTCGCAGGTTGAAGGACTACCTCACGTTGCTGAAGGAATCGCAGTCCGCTGCTTCCTCTGGTGCCGATTCTTCCCCCCAGGTTCCATACCATGCCATTCGATTGTCGTTGCAGCTCTCTGACACGATCATCATCATCATCTCTTTGTTCTTTCAAAAATCAAAAAGGTCTTCGCGATGCAAGCGGATGCACTTCTGAAGTTGCAGAAACACGAGGATGCGGATTCGACCATGAGCAGAGCCCCCGAGTTGGGCGGCATGGATGAGTTTACCAAGTTCTTTGGTGCCACTGCAAATTCATACTTCCTCATGATCCAAGCACAAGTCGAGATGGCCGCGGGAAGGTTAGTCGTCGTCGTGCGTGTTATCGATCTGTTTCTTTGCTGCCAACATTTTTTTGCATTGAATTTAGGTTCGAAGAGGCGGCGGCGGTGGCGCAGAAAGCTGCTCGACTCGACCCGGGCTGCCGGGAGACGGCCGCAGTAGCCCGACGAGCACGAGCCGTAGCCTCAGCAAGTGCGAGGGGAAACGATCTCTTCAAGGCGTCCAAGTTCGCCGAGGCGTGCGTTGCCTATGGAGAAGGCTTGAATCACGATCCCCAAAACGCCGCCCTTCTCTTTAATCGAGCTACGTGCCGCTCGGAGCTTGGGCACTACGAGAAAGCGGTCGAGGACTGCAACGCTGCGCTTGCCCTCAGGCCTTCCTACGGCGAGGCTCGCCGACGGCGGGCCGACTGCAATGCCAAGGTTACTAGTCCGCCGCACTTGCCTTTGGCTCTTCTTGTTCATGGCTAACACCACAACAACCACAACAACCGATTGAGCTTGACATGCGCAGTTGGAAAGATGGGAAGCAGCAGCGAAGGATTATGGAGCGTTGGCCGCCGTCCAGGAAACCCCAGGAGATGAAGAGGTGGCCAAGGCTAAAGCCAAGCTCAAGAAGAAACAAGATGAACGATCGGTAGACTGATCAGCTAGCTGCAAGGTCGATCGATTCGATCTCTTTCTTTGACAACAATTAGAACATTTTCATTAGAAAGCTTTGAATTCTAGTGGCTGCTGATCAGTCCACTTGCAGTTATTGAATATTACAGAGGAATTGAATATTATTCCGCATGGCTGCTTCCTAGTGGCATTGTGCACTTACTTTGCTTCTGAAACTGTAAAATGAACTGCTCAGATCGATCTGACACGATAAATCCTGTCTGGCTGTCGTCACTGCAAATATATCGCCATTTCCGGGCTCGGCGTCCATCGATGGAAGTGTAAGAAAATCTGCAGTGCCTCACTGATATATCGTACGGCAGATCGCCAGAAGGACTGCCCTCTGCCACAACAGTCAGTAACGATATACTTCTCGACTCCTATAAAAATGCTACCAGCTGCACTCATCCGTTCGTCATTGGGTGACCTTCTCAGATAGTTCTGGTTCCGACCATGGAATCCACCGTCAACTCATCTACTGTGGTGGCTGACGATGCCTTTGATGCTCCGCCGCAACTCGAGGGGATCGCGGCCGTGGTTGGCTACCACGTTCTCTTCGGCCGGCCGCCGCCGAGCTCTTCGTCGCCCGGCGGGAGCGAGAGGACGGCGGTTGATGGCGCGGCGGGCGCCGTGGCGCCGATTAACTACCGAGGAGTGAGGAAGCGGCCGTGGGGGCGGTGGTCGGCGGAGATACGTGATCGGGTGGGGCGGTGCCGGCTTTGGCTGGGGACGTTCGACACGGCCGAGGAGGCGGCGCGCGCGTACGACGAGGCGGCGCGGCGGCTGAGGGGGGCCAAGGCGCGCACCAACTTCGCCGTCCCTCCGTCGTGCATGCTACCGGCGGCTCCCGTCGGTAGCTCCTCTCCGCCGACCTCTGCCTCCGCTCCCGCCGCCGCCGCCGCTGGCGGCGGCGTTGGGCCGACGATGAAGAAGAAGCAGAGGCGAAGGAGGGCGGAGGAGGAGGGGGAAGCGATCAGCGACAAGAGGAGCAAAGCGGTGACGAGATTCGCGCAGTTGTTCGGGCCTTCGAGTTCGAGTGCGGGAGTGAACAAAACTGATGTGGATGGGATTTGATGAACCCTCAAACACGTCGTTCCTCATTTTGCAATATATATCTATAATTTAAGAACAGCTCCTTTTTATGTCTTTATATTAAATTTTTTTAAAAAAATTATGTTAAATCTGCGACTAATTTCTTCAAATAAAAACCAAAAAAGCTCGATGATACACGTTAGCGTTTGAAGTCTGACTTGCATTCTGAAACATGCTGCTGCTGATTGTTCTTCCTTGGAATGTCCCCTCGCTGGCGTTGAAGTACGTAAGAAAGGCAAAATGATGCAGTATTAATTGCATGGCATTGGCATTGGCATTGGCATTGGCATGTATGTGAATTGTGAAACTGAGTCATCTCCATTCCATTCCATGCTCAAATATATAGATAGATATGTGAGCAGTGAGTGACGGAGCATGCATGCAAGGACGTGTATTGATCAGCGTTATCTGTACGTATTTGACAGGATGCTGATGGATGGATGGATGGAATGCATTCGATCTGTCATCCATCTATCTAGCAGTTATATTGAATATAACTCATACAATATGTGTATATACGGATTAATTGGGAGACAAGGAAGCACTCGAATACGTATGAATTGGGGTTTGGGTGCATGGTGCATGGTGATGGTGTGTATATATGGTGCGATACTATGCTCACTCTCTCACGTTTAAGATGCGCTTCCGTCATCAGTCGCTCTCAGCTCAAATATTTTTGATAACATATAATAAAATATAGTACCAATTACTTTAAATAGTAAAATAAAAATAAAAAATAGAATAATATAATATTATAAAACTTTAATATATATCATTGATGAGAAGACGAGACGATGATTTAAGTTCTCTCGTAAACTTGGAGATATATAGAGATAGAGAAGATTCCCAACTTCTCATTGACTCTATTTACTTATGTGTAAAAATTGAGTACATGAATGTGGATTGTACCGTAAGGCATCTAGATTGGTGACTCTGCTAAGTGTATTTCACCTTTCTCAGTTTGATTCCAAGCAAAACTTAAAATCAACATAAACCCTTGTTCTTGGTGGTGGTATAAATGAGGACAGAAACAATTCATTTATAAATAAATGTCATCCTTGAAGACTAGTTTGGTCAAAATTATGTATCTTTTGCCAGTAAATTTACAATTTATACTAATTTGGATGAAGCTGCGAACCTCAACAGATTTATATACAAGGAAACGCAGCGTAACCAGTTATTTTTCAAGAAGCTTAAGCATTGCGTGAGCATAACAGACCGTTGCCACACTTTGTTAGAATGCATCATTTTGATGACCGAATCAACTATGACTAATAGGCATAGAAAAAGAATAATTTGTGATGAAGAGTTCATTTCTTCCATCCCTCTATCTTCTCTTCCCCAATGATCCATCTGGTCAACTGGCTCGGGTCCTCTGCCAAGCCTTTGAATGAAGAGACTATTCCGAGATCTGCTCCAATCTGAGCATACTCATTGAGATAAGCCAGCATTTCGACCTCTATTTCTGTGTCATTCATGTTATCGAACGACAAGGATAAAGCTTCTGCATAGTGTCTCTCTTTTTCAGGATCATGCTCAAAGGGATCCATAACTGCACCCTGAAAGAAAATCTCAAGAGTGAAACTTATATTCACATTCAATTTCTTTGAGCTATTATTAAAGTTCAAAATATGTTACCTGACATAACATGGCATAATGCTTGTAAGCTTCACTATTTTCATCCTGGTCGTATATCAAATTCCCACCATACCAATTGTCATCTTCATCAACAGAGGTCACTGCATGGTATCTGGAAATACAAGAGCATTGTGACCAAAAGTGGAACATATGTTTTCTCTAATAGTAAATCAACAAGGATCCAAAACTTGATTCTATTTCGACATGAAATGTAGAATTATTTAAGACTTAGTAAAAGACAATATAGGAACCACAGTCAAACATTCTATTATATACATCTCATAATTTTAAGAGACAAGTAGAGGATACAAATGTTACATTGATATACAAAGAAGCTAGAGTGCATAGATAATTTGGAAGAGATAATTACTTCTTGAAGATATCCTCCTCGCACACATCATCTATGTGAGAAAGCCAATTTAAGCTATCATAACCAGCAGCACAGAAATCATCTTCAGGCTTCCCATTTTCCATTTCATTAACTGTTACTTTTGAGGCAGGCATATTTTCTTCATACTTTCTATGGCCAAATAACCAATTTGGGCTTTTAAGTTGTATTTCACTGTAATAGGTTACACAGAAGTACATTAGCATTGCAAAATAACAATCATAGATGGCATATAATTAGGAATTATATGGAGTTGCATAATATAACTGGCAAAAGAAAAAAAAAATAGAAAAAAATCATCTACATTAGACAAAAAAAGCCAAGACTATTTACACTTGAAACTTGATGACTGTTGATAACTATCAAATGATGAGTGAAGAGAGCATTTCCGTGTTGAACAACAGGCCCTATGAGTACCAGAGACCGTTGATCAACTGTTGCACCAAGCTAGCGTACCAACAACAAGATAGTCTCAGTGGCCCTCTAGCACACAAATCTATGCAAAGGGCAATTCACTATCCAGCTTGAACTGGCCACAAACTCCCTTGCAGACACTGCCTCCCTAGTTCACTCTCCACAATCAAGATCTGATGATCTCATTAGCCTTATATCATACAGTCTAGTCACCAATTAACTCATCACACAGTTTAAGGCGCATGAACCACTTGGTAAAAGATAGAGGAACGTTCTGAAAGCAAATGTTATCATGAAAATAGCTACACTACCAACTGGTTGTAAGTAGTTAATTCGAGGGTGTAATCCTTCCACCCTTAAATCCGTTTAAATCTACACATATTAAGCAAATCTAAACTATCCGCTTGAATGTTTTCTTGTTATCACTTCTTGTTGTATAGGGAAACAATTGGCCTAGGTGTGATAAACCGCTTAAGGACTGTCTACCCACTGATCAGTCAGCAAATGGCAACCATTTTTCTTATTTTCCTTTTGGAGGGGGCACAATTATTTCCTTCTGTTCATTCAGGAAACACAGTGAACTTTCATGGCAATCATGTATGACTGAAGAAAACCATCCAATGTGTCCCAAACAAACGAGTAGAATTGAACTTTTATCCCACTATAAGTGGGATCGACTATATGGATCCTCTTATGTCATTGGGCTTGATCCCCTACCATATCCTCATCTATATTTGAGGATATACAAGTAGGTGTTTGATAATAAACACTATCTAGATGTACTTTCAAAACACTCCCCTCAAATTGGTTCAAAAATAACATAAAAATCCAACTTGTTAAAGCTATATTTAATTTCAGGTCCACTTTTAGATTTAGTTACAAATTCTCATAGTATGGAGCTAATGGGAATTTTATTGGATTGAGTTTGATGAAGTGAGAATCAATATATACTTTTTCCACTTATGAACCACTAGATTCAAGGCTATGTGCATGGCATGTTAGTTGTCATGATAAAACTTCACTAAGAGCATGTCTCAGCTCAGGCATCAATTGTTTGACCCAGATAAGTTCACATGTTGGTAAGATTATACCCTATCTCTCCCAACACTTGATTGCACTACAACAATCTATTTCTTTCTATTCAAGCAAATCATATCACCACCCAAAATAGTGCAAAAAACTGAAGTGGTTCATTTATCCTACCCAATTTGCATCAATATAACCAACAATATAAAAATGACCTCGATTATAAAACAAGAGACATTTTCTCAAAGATGCTTAAGGCATAATGTGTTCGTCCCACATGGGTTTTTTTATGGTTGACTAACATGTTCAAATGAGTCATTTGTGTTTAACTTAGTCAAGCCAATAGACTAGCTAAATGGATCAACTTGAGAAGTCTTTTGACCACAAACGGATGCCCAAATATTTGTACTTCAGGTAGATGCATTATAATGTATAAATATGTGCCTCAACAGAAGTCAGTGACTTAAAACACTTGAAAATTGATTTTCAATGTTGACTGTTCACTGTTGGCCTACTAAACATCTTGGTTTAGTTGACCAAGCACTATTGGTTGACCAAATAAATTTAATTTGGGCTACCAAACTGATGGATAGTGATCATCAAATGACTTGTGTGATACTTATCCATTCATCTATCCAATGGTGGTGCTTTGGTTTTATAGTGATCATCAAATAGACACGTTCTTTATAAAGTTCTTTTCGTTTTTTAGCAAATACTCTTTATGAGCTTTATGTATGTCTTTTACATAGACATTGGGCTTTGCTTTGTATCTCTTATTCTTCCTGCGCACTTTATTTATATTTTTTCAAAGAGATTGAGTTGTTTTCTTCTTCTCTCTTTTGTACTTATATTCTATGAGTGTCAAAGTTTTAATCTAGCTCTTAGAACAGATCTGAAATTTATGAGACTATATTCACAAGATTGTAAAGATCATTCTTAATCATTTCTTAATGGTGAGATTTTTCATTGGGAAAATGTAGCACCAAAACAACATGGGCTATGGAATAGAATGAATCTACGAATCATGTTAAAAGATCATGATAGCATTGTTTCTCCTTTTTATCTTAGTCTTTCGGGTTGCAATTAATTAAGCTTTTCTCGTAATTAATTAAGTTTTTATCATTGAAATACAATTCAAGAATTATGTTGCACTTATAAGATTTATCATTACAATTACAAAATTTATCTTTGTATTTTATTTCTTTTCATTGCAATTTAGTTAATAAATTTATTGTAACAAATATTTTGTTTTTAGAAATTGTTTTTTTTGGCTAGAAATTATTAATACCTTGACCCACTATTTGATTTCAAAAATCTCATACTAATCATTTACGTCTATCATAGTAGCATGGTTTAACATGCAGCGGTAAGAGTTGGTAAGTAATGAAATTTATAAAATTTATAATAATAGTAAAGCAAGGGTACAAATAAAGTGCTACGGTGATCTTTTCTCAACAATAAATTAAACTATGAAAGCATGATAAGAAAATAAATGCTGACATTTTTTTTCTTTTTTTGTGATAGAGAAAAAAACAAATGTTTTGTGAAAAAAATTAGGTAAATGCAAGAATTTAACACCCAAATAAAATTAAACAAAACTAATTTCCAAATGAGGAACGAGTTTACAGGAGTAATGTGAGTCTATTATGCTGCCAAAGTTTAAGGTGCAACTGTCTTGATGGTGGGGGATGATATCTACCTCAAATGTAATCATATTACTACAAATCTAAAAATGGAGGACTAATCTACAAATCTACAATTTAATAGACTAATTTGTAAAAAACTTATCAGGTTGTCTCAGATCAAAGGATATAATTGTGGTTGGCTGGGGGAGACATCCATGAGAGATGGTCGCATGTGAGCATTGAATCCTGAGGCACTAAGGAGCCAAGTATTGATGTTGGGTAAAGGTGAGGACACCTAGGACAGCAGTGGCATTGACAAAGTGATTTGGATGAGGGAAGGGATACAACGAGGTCAGAGAATAAAGTGTTGCGGAAAGAGGAGTGGTAGTGAGCACCCGATTCATCCTCCCTAATGCGACACAAATGATGAGCCACAAAGGACCATGATCTTGTGGCTTCATCCTTGAATGGCGCATGCAACCATGTAGCTTCTCGTGTCGATGAGATTGTCAAAGTGGCTGTAAGAAACAAGAACTCAAGAATTGAAGAACTACGAGAAAACGACATAGCCAAGGGGAATGTAAGAACCGAATTAGGAATTTGACTTTGATACTAATTGATGCAACATTCCGATCAACTCAACTTATTGAAAGGAGAAATACAAATGAGCCAACTTAAACACTTTGACAACATCTCAAATAAATCTAACTCCAATAAGATTCCAAATAAACAAACTTTTTAAAATTTTAAAATAGCAGACTTAAAACCATAACTACATCAAATCTACACCATAAATTTGAATGTACCACTCAACCACCAAGGGACCTTTCTATAGTCATTAGGAGAGATGAAACGTCACCTCAGCATCCCCTCCAAGGCGACTAATTGGTATTGCTGCCTATAGTTAGTAGGAGAGCATTTACCAATGAAGATTCACTTACAAAACCCACTTACAAGATTAAACTATGTTCTAATGACACAAACAAAGTATAAGATCTCGAGACGTGGCGATCAGAATGATAAATTTTGTTCGCTGACTGGCATGGCATTGAGCTTGGAACCATGAGATTGCGGAGGTGCTTGCAACCTTGCGGCGGGTCGCGGAGGTGCCGCAGAGGCACCACGGGTCGTGGAGGCCCCCACAAGGTTGCAGAATTATTTATTTATTTATTTATTTATTTTTTACCTTTTTTTGCAAATATTTCTTTTCCCTCCCTCTATTAATGTTTTCCTCTATAGAAAGAAAAATATATAATTTATTTTTCTCCATGGAGAAAAAACCTCTTTAAGGATAAAAGATACATATTATTAAAATAAATAAATAAATAAAATTATTAACCTTACTACTATCAATAAATTAAATTATTTTATATATAAATTTAGTTTAATTTTAAGCTAATCAAAATAAATTCAAATAAAATCAAGTTTATGTTGGTGCAATCAACCTCTATGATTTTGATGTCTGACAATATATTTAATGGAGCTTTGGTTAATGTTGACCTAGTCAAGGGAGAAGTCAAGTCAAGTTTGACCGAGTGACTGCAAGTGGTGAGTAGTCTACCGACTGACTAGCAAGTCCAAGTAAATCAAGGTGACCGCTTGGCAAGAGGAAAAACCCTAGGGGGATGTAACCCTAGGTAAAGAGGAAAACTCTAGGGGGAGGTAACCCTAGGTCTTGGAGGAGTGAACTCCAAATAAAAGCCCTAGTGAGTGAAGCTAGGTGGTGAAAGTCCTAGTGAGTGAAGCTAAGCCCTAATGAGTAAAGCTAGATAATACAAGTCCCGTGAGTGAAGCCAGACAATGAAACCCTAGGTACCTAGGGGAGATAGCCCTAAGTAGTGAGAAGTCTTGAAGGAGTGGACTTTAGGCATGTGTGATCAGATGGTTTCCGATCGACCGCGTGCGGTCAACCGGACCAGCGGATTTTGATAAACCTAAGTATAGTTTTACCAACACTATATTACATTACTATTATTTGTTGTTGTGCTAATTAGTATTGTAGGAAAAGTCTTAGTGGATCATGCCAAACACTGAGCAGAGAAAGTCCAAACAGGTCTGAAGGACGAGATGTTTGACAGGTGAGTTAAGGTAAACTACTAAAGGTAGTGAAGTGAGATCGTGTCCCATTAGGGACAAACCTTAGGTACTAATCCAACTAAAGAAACCGGCAGAGGTTTCTAAATTGAGATCAAGTCAGTCAGTACTGTCTTATTCATGCATACTATATCAACACTAATCTTGCTTTGCAAATTTATTTTCTAACTCTATTTTGCAAGGTAATTATTATTTATGTTACTAATATTATTTTTGCAGAAAATGAAGTTCCGTTGAAGGAACAAATGTGTTTAGTTGACGGATCAAAGAAACATCAGAACAGTGAAATTTGAATCAGAACAGAAAAGGAAAAAGTTGTTAAGTCGATGGATAAAGCCTTATCAGTCGACGGAACACCATGCTCTCAGGGATTGGGCTAATCAGATCTGAGCAAACAGGGAAAGTAAGGTTCAGTCGACAGAAAGATCTTGATCCATCGATGGAACAACGGGATTTCTGCGATCAAATGGATCGGATCACCGCAAACAAGGAAAGAACAGTGGATCCGTCGAAGGATAAAAGGATCAATTAACAAATAGGTTTAGTCGATGGAACCCTTTATCAATTGACGAAACAAGCCCTATAAAAAAGCACTCGAGCTCCGAGCCAAAAAGAACTCCCGTTTTTCAATTTTCTAGTGCGCTTATTCTCTGCTCGTGCTAACTCCAACTACTAAGACACCGAGAGGCTTCCGACAACCTATGCTTCATCTTCTATACGATTGTTGCCGATATATTTATTTTACTTGCACATTGTAATCATAATTGTACTATTATTCTATCAGTTAGTGGATTACCCAACGAAAGTGATCAACAATCGCGGGCCTCCCTCCTCCTCCTCCTCTTGTACTCTTACGATCCAACAGTTTAAACCTATTTAATCATGCCATGTTTACTTAGTGAACTTTATTTGGTGAACTTCAATTAACCCTATATCTATTTTTACTAGTATCAAACTTTTTATAAGATAATATCAAATTTAGCAATCAAATATTAATAATATTTTAAATTATTATATTTTAAATTTTAAAAGTACTAAAATTGTATTGGCATGGCACGAAATACTGAAACTATATCGTTCCGTCATAAACCAAAAACTTCAGCCCTACTTGAAATTATAAACCTAACACAAATACATATTCGGTTTAAAAGCTTATATAAAGAAACAAATCAAAAATGTAGTTGACAAAGAATATCAAAATGGGAAACTTACGCTGCATCTGGTGCCATTCCAGAACTTCCTGCAATAGCATTTGCCTTTACATCAGATTCTTTGTATAGACTTACGTTCATTAAAGAACTGCATGTTTGTTCCATTAGCTTATCAAATGATGTCAATTTGATCCTCAAGAAATCTCTTTTGTAGGCAGGTATTGGTACAAGAGTTGACTGAAGTCCAGATAGATGAGTTGTGTCAAACGGTAAGCTGTAGAAGATTCAAATCATGTTAACCTAGGGAATTGGCTAGAAAAAATAGTGAGTGATGAATTTATTCTTAACTTTGCACTATAACTAGCAGATACTATAAAGAATAATAATAGTGCTTATGATGAATAAATAAAATACATGATTTATAATAAGTAGCCAAATTTTTTTTTCACCTTCTGTCAGAATCAGGAACGACTTCATCACCAATTCCGGCAACATGAAGATAGTAATCAGTCTCCAACTCCCAAAGAGCTGGTTTTCCATCTTTTGGTTGAAAATAACCTAAAAAACTGATCATGAAACAAAAACAACAAGAAGATGGTTTAAAATGACAGCAGATGTTTCCAAGAAGACATGGATTAACCAAAGATGAGCAGATAAAGTGCAAAAACAGGAAATGCAATTTCAGGGACAGCAGAATAATGAGATACAGAAGAAAGACTTCTAAAGGATATTACAGGTTTATGGCATCTTGTTTTTCACCATCTGTGTAAGCATTGCTGTAGTAACGCCGTATAGACTTCAAAAACTCACGAGATTGAGTAGTGGCATTCCACTTGCCTTGCCTTTCGGGAAAGACCTAACAAGGGGGGGAAAAAGGTTAAAAAAAAAAACAATGAAGTATTTATTTGATTTCATAATCTACACAAAACAAAAAGTCAACAACAAAAGAAGATAATGCAAACTAGATGTGTTGTTATCAGAACCATACAGTGTTATGAGCTGCAGAACCTCCATATTGTTGAGCAAGTGCATCACCCATACTCTGGTACATATCCATTAGAGCAGCAGCAATGCTGCTATCTGCGTCAATTTTTGGAACATCACTAAGTCCCAATGCCTGTAGTTGGCGACCTAAAGCTGCCAATCCATAAGCATATTGTGCAACATTGGTACGGTCTAAACAGTCAATGCAGTTAGTACGCAGAACTCCACTTTGAAAACGAGGCCCACCAAGGATCTGTAGCTTCTGATTTAACTTCTTTTCTCTATCTGGAAAGACCATTGTGTTTAAAGCTTCAAGGTTACTTGCCATCCTAGCAAGGTCTCCAGAGCTGGCTCTAAGATCCCCAATGCTGGCGTCTCTATATACAACACATTTTACAATATTAGTAGTGTGCCCAAGTGAGGATTAAAACAACAGCATAAATATGATAACATGGGGAAAAAAGCAGTTAGGATTAGTAGCACCATACAAAGATTGAGAAGTTCACAAAAACTAGGGATCCAAAGAAATTAATTGATAAGTAGCTAGATTGCATTAAAAATTGTTAGAATTCGCCAAAAATTTGGTCAAATTAGAATGCAAATGGATGTAATCAGGTTAATATTATATTTGATCAAATTGAGATGCCTTTTGAAAATCCTAAGCGATATAATCTTTTCTTTAACCCAAGCTTGATTATTAAAAACTCGCATGGGAAGAATTGCTTAGCATTCACCATAATATCAAAAACCATTCATTCAACCTTGTAATTACATGTTAGAGTTACACTTGACTCATCTTTTTCTTGTTCACTATTGATTGAGTGCTATTATTGTGGACCAACAGGGATAATTGCGGTTTGAGGACGTAATAATATTTCTCCCTTCTTAGAATAGATGATGAAACTGTAATGTTAGATTTGTAATACTTTTATTAGTTTTAAAATTGTTAGTGAGTTTAATATTTATCCTTATCCAGTGTCCTCTTTCTTTTAATGAATATTTTACAGTCTTCTCAGACATCCTCATTTCAAATAGCAATATCAACCTTTATTCAATCTCTCTCTGGATAGTATCTTTGTCTCGAGTGTAGATGTTAAAACTTTATTTTATCTATTACTCTGCGACCTAACTTGCTTCTTTTGTTTCACAGGAGGTTAAAGAGGAAGATTATATCAAATCCTTTAAAGATCCTCATAAACTTCATCTTACAAAGATCTCTCTATCTAAGATGTCATCAACTTCAGTGTAACTGTCAACTCTCTAAAAATCATTCAAAACAACTTGTTGTCAAGCTTCTCAGCAAATGTATTATTGTTGTGTCTTCATCAAGTATCGTAGTTTTATTTTCTTTTTGTTAGATTTTTTGGTTCATATAACAAGTTGAACATAGAGGAGTGTCACAATTATTAGAACTAGTACTAACAGTCATGATATATTTAGTTATAGTTGTCTCCTAAATAGATGATGTAATAATCTTTCTTGATAACAACAAATATAATACAATATTTTATTCCCTATTTCAATAAATATAAGCATACAAGAAAGTAGAGACTGAGAGAGGACAGAGAAAGCAATGTAGTTAAGAATTAGACTGATATTATGAAAATTCTTGAAATTCGAAATCAATATCAAAGGTTGACAGCACTCTTCATCTGCATATACATCTAAGAACTGCTCTTTTTACCATAGCATTAAAAATTGGACCAAACCATCAGTTAGACTACAACAACAACCAAGTCTTTATCACACTAAGTGGGGTGACTATCAGTTAGACTGGAGAAAAAAAATCAAAACTAGATACTTCTCTAGGTCAGGTTAGCTCATGAATTTGGCATGCAAGAAACACGTTGGATTGGCCAGTTTTGTGAAAAGACAGTTGAAAAGGCCAGTTTTCAGAAAAGTAGCAGGTCAAGCAATTTTTAGAAAGTTGGGTCGATTGATCATATGACTTAAAATGCCAAAAATGCACTTTTGTTTCAAATTATTAAATTTGGAATAAGAACAAAATTCTTTTTCATATTTTAACATACTAAATAAATTTTATAAAATAAAAAAACATTTAAAATAAAATTGCAAGCTGATTATTCTAACTTTATAATAACACCTATTCCATATGTACTAATATTTTTTTTTTACATTTGGTGTCTAATCATATTCTAATGATTTTTATCTATGGACAAATTTATAATACAATAAAAGACATGTGTCTTTGTGATGTGAATTATTTGTTTGACATAATTTCTTAATCTCCTTTATTACCTAAATTTATAGTTTAGGAATGCATGATAAATTTTCAGTTTCACCAGCAGATTTAGTCATCTAGGTCAGTCTAGCTAATGAAATCAGACAAGTAAATGTCCCAAGTCCACAAGTGGTTTGATCAGTTGGCCTGCTAGTCTGACCATTTGCACAGTGACTCAGAGGCTGATTCAATTTCCAATTCAGTTTTTTTAACCATGCCTTTTAATCTAATTTAGCAACACATCTTGTAGTTAAAAGATTAGTCCCCTTTCATCATTCTACCCTTTCTTGCAAGATATTAGAAAAATTATAAAACAAAAGTCTTGTCACATAGCTATCCACACAGAAATGAAAATTTTTTATTTTGATTTTATATAATCCACACACACAATTCATACACAAGTACCACAAGGTATAATTAATCTTAACTTCCCCAAAAAATATTATATACCTTCCAGTGCTTGTTCGACTGATCTGTGCGGATTTCTTTCTAGCAATGATTGGCTTTCCACTGTAATAAAAGCCAGTCAAATCAAGTGCTTCACTAGCCACCGCACCTAAAACAGCCAGCACATTGGCAGACTTGCTATAACGTTTGGAGAAGAAAAGAATCAGATGGTAATAGTTTTATCTCAAATGTATGAAAATAGCATATTGATAGTACCTTTTTGCAAATTTATGAAAATCCCAGTGAATAAATTTCAACTGGCTTTCTTCTGGAAGAATTTGGTTAAGATAGCCAACAGCATTAGCAAATTCGCGCCTCAACATCATTTCACGAGGTCTTTTCTCAAAAGTCTACATAAATCAGTAACCAAGTCAACAAAATTTCATAAATATAAAAAAAAAATATTGAATACACCATAATAGACTATGATAGAGGAACCATTAACTCTAAATTTGCTTTGGAAACATATTGTAGCATAATATCAAAGGTCTCGCTATCCATCATACTGAGGTTTGAATTCTCGAGATGAACTGACATTTTGAACCTTGGGCAACTGAAGATTGTTGGGTGTGCTAAGTGTTAGCATTGGAGGTGTGAACAACACAAGAAGAGATGGAGAAGGAAGAAAACTTGCCCATTTTGTGAAGTTATTGCAAAGTTGAGAGAGACTTCTTAGAATCCTTCACTGCCTAGCTGAGAAATACACACTGTGAAGCTACAAAGCCACAAAGCCCTCATCGTGAAGCTGCAAAGCACTGAAGACCTCACCGCAAAGTCCTTGCTGCTGGATCTTGCCTGAGTTTTAGACCTTCACATCACTGGACTCACAATATAAGCCCTCACTGCCTCGCGAAATCTTCAACAATCTTACCCAGGGTCATCCTTGACCTTGCATTGCATCGCATTGCAAGAAAAATCAAATGCCTTGGGGGAAGGCCGGTTCGTAGTCATCTTCACAGATGGAATGCAAAAGTGTTTTAGGTATTTTGAGTTGTTCTACATGCTGATCAGGAAAGCAAATACTTTGCCTGTACCAACTGGCACTGAACGAAATTTGGAACCACACATCACTTATGCAAATAAATCATGTCCTAATGCAACTCTCCAGAAAGGTGGTTTCAGTTTCATAAAGATCTTCCTTAAAAATATTTCTAAGCTGTAGCCAAATTACTTGGAGTTACTTGTATGGTTTGTCCAACTTCCTAACTTTTATATGCAAGCCAGGATAGTCGTTTCTTATCAAAACCATGGTTTGAAATTTTGTACCATGCTGGGAAAAGATCCAAATATATCATTGAAACTCCGTATTACTTGATACTGAGACAATGTCTCCTGTGTTTTTAATCAATCATATCAACGAATATCATATCATGTCAATACTCAAATCTCCTTGAGATGCTAAAATTAAGATAATGTTGTCATTCTTTTTCTTTAGTTTGTCACCATATAAGATAATGTCAAAATCATACTATTCCAGATGGAAAGGAAATATTGAACTAAACTATGTATTAATTATATAGTTGTCATATCTTTTTCTTTTTCTTCTTTATCTCTTTCCTCTTTCCACCTCCAATTTACTATCGGTACCATTCATTATAACATCAGCACAATACCAAAACAATATCATTTTAGTCAAAGACCAAACACCCGTACGGCTCGAGATTTTGAACATTAATCAAAACCATACTTTTTGTCACGCATTCTTTATGGTGATTAGGAGGCCCCTATACCTTGAAACATAGCGAGTGAAAATCCAGTAATCAATTTCTAAGATATCTCAATTAATATGAGATTTTATACCCTTTTATGCTGGTTGACATTGTCTAATGCAACCCATCATCTTTTAACCAGAAATTGAGACTAACATTGGAGGTGTTACAGAAACAATTAATATGAAAATTGGATAGTTGAAGTATATAGATTTAATAGACAAGTTGTCTGCCAGGGCTCAATTGGCATTCATTAAGCTCACAAGCTAGTTGATTTAACCTTTTGAACCTGATTAATCATCTTTCTAACTGCTGTAAGCTCAGAGATCAATGTCTACAACTACAAGGGCAGGTTATGATAAGTTATGAAAAACTGTGCAGCTCTTACTAAAATTCTGCATACCATTTATCTAAAGTATCTTCATCTAGCGTGTATACACTAAATCACTTAAGAGTCATAACAGACAAGTTAAACCCTTAGCAACCAAATGAGGAAAGAAACCAACAATAAAAGATCTAGCAAGCACCTTAATAAGATTAAGAACAATGATTGGATTCCCATAACGTTTGGCCAGGTCTTCAAAATGCAACTTAGTTGATTGGTATGTAGGGTCATATCTTTGTACTGCAATAAGGAAAGAAAAGGTGATAGAAATTCATTTAAGATTTTTTATTTAGAAAATTTAGCATTATTCTCTTTGATATTTACATCTTGCAACTGTCATTTGGTTTACAGCCTTCTTCTCTTTGTCAAAGTGGAAAACAGATTAGAACACACAAACTTACAGACAATATCAGGTTTAGGACTGAATCTTGAAGCCTCTTGGGACCAAAACAGGGGGATTGAGCCTCGCATCTGTACAACTGAACTCATTTTACCACTGCATGATCCAGCTTCTTCATCAAGGACTATTTGTTCAATCTCAACATCATTAGCAACTCTACCACAATCGTTTACTCCTCTTTTCAAATACCTTAATACAACAATGTTAGCACAACAAAAAGAAATATTGAAAGAGGAACAGCAATGTGAGTTCATAATATGCTTTAAGAACTGATGCCAACTCATAGATCGTCTAACAAAGCCGAGTATTAAGATACAACATCAATGTTTCATGGTGTATCCTGATCTCCTACATCATTTTCAAAAGCTTGAGACATGAACCAAGTAAAGCATAGTGACTGAAAATTTTTAATAGTGCACCTCAGATGAAACTCTATTTTCAATAGACAAATAATTGTATTGGCTGAGGTTTAGCATAAGGTTTAAAATTTTGACCAATACTGAAATTTCGGTCCCAGATTGGAACAATACGATTTCGGTATTGTATCGTGTCGTGCCGATACGGTTTCGATATTTTTTTATTTATATATAATAATTATTAGATAAATATGTTTATGGTGTATAATTTAAAAATAAATTGTATATTGATTTTATATAAGTTCTCCATTATTGAACAATTCAATATTATTAAAAAATAATTAAATATAGTTTTCTTTAAAGAAAATTGATCTATCAATAACTCGAAATAAAATTGACACATCATAATATGTTACCTTACTAATACCAAAAATAGTGGTGTGAATCAAATAGAAGCATTAGTTCTTCAGATTAAATAATCATAATTATATAAATTAATACAAAGATGTTATTTTATATATAATAATTATATAATTTAATTAATTATTAATTAAATAATATATATTTAAAATAGTAAAAAATATCAGAATATCAATTAAGCAGTATAAATAAACAAAATAAAATATCAAAATATAAATTTGATTTATTATAATTTTTTAAGAATTTTTAAACAAAATGTAAATCAGTAAAAAAATTCAGATTATCAATCAGTATAGCACGGACACTCCAAAAAATATTTTTTTGGAGGTGTCGGACACGAACACGACTCGGACACGGACACGACACGCAAATACGCGTGTCAGACACGGCAAAAACCGTGTCGTTGACTTTTTACAAGTTTGACCAGTCAGACACGGCTAGGACACGGATGAGACACGTTTCCGGACACGTTTGGGCACAATTGCAAAAAAAATAAAAATTTTGAGGGTAAAATTGAAAAATAATAAAATTACGAGGACTACTTATTCAAATGGAAAAAAGCCCTAAATCACTCTCCCCACTCCCGATTCTTTTTTCCTATCTCGACGGAACTGTTTCACGCAACCATCTCCTGCGCTTTCGCCGCCAACGCTCTCCACTATTTGTCAGCGTCTTTGTCGTCTGCCGCTGCTCGCAGAAGTCTGCCACAGCGCCACTGCTCGCAGAACCCAGCAGCAGCTCGCCGCTGCTCGCAGAAGCCCGGCGTCGCCTGCGCTCTCTTCAATAGAAGCCCAGCGTCGCCGCCGCTGCTCGCAGAAGCCCGGCGTCGCCTGCTCAACAACAACCCTTGCAGAAGTTAGCAGCAGCCCAGCGCTGCTCGCAGAAGCCAGCAGTAACCCGGTGCTGCTCGCAGAAGCCTGCCGCTGCTCGCAACAGCCGCCATCGCTCGCAACGGATATTATGGTTGATCTAATATGAACATGGTTTTCTATTCTAGGATTTTTAATTTTTAATAATATATATATATATATATATATATATATATATATATATATATATATATATATATATATATATATATATATAATATTTTTTATTTTTTAATAATCATCGTATCCTAGTCGTATCGTGTCTTATATTTTTAAAATTTTTCGTATCGCCGTATCCGTGTCGTATCCAATACGATACCCGTATCCGTATCCGTGCAACATAGTTATCAATTAATAAAATTTATTAAATTTTTAAATTTTAAATTTATTTTTATATATTTTATTGGGATAATTTAATTTGGGTTTATGGAAGCCTTTTCGAAGTATCATACTTAAGTTGGGAATTGTTTTAATTAATTAAATCTAAATTTAATTTTCATCGGGGAACAGGAGCATGGCGCACGCGGAACGCCCTCCAACGGCATCGTACGTCGCGGGATGCTTCCATCGCCGCTAGAAGCGTCCCGTGACATTTCCGGCAGCGTCCCGCGACGCTTCTGGCGGCGTCCCGAATGCCTCCGGACGCCTTCGGACACCAACGACCCACCTTTTGACGCGCAACACATGCGCATGACGCACGCGAAATTGTTCGTCACGCGGTGCCAGTTTCGCTCTGCCATTGGAAGGGTAAAAATTGTATGTGCCGCTCCACACAGAACGGTATTTCAATCCCTGGTTTAGCATTCCACTCATGCCTAAGATGTGGAATGACATTAATATAGATTTCTTCCTCATGGGGACGAGGGGCTTCTTCCTCCTATTGATCTTTCCTCCACTCAAGACATGAACACTTGATAAGAGACGGAACAATTTCAAGGGCCCAAAACTCTCACAGTTCGGTTCTCTGTCAAAGGATCCCTCAACTTGGTCCTTGGCCCCCGTCTTCCTTGCAACTGAACAAGTTTGGTGAAAAGAAGGAACCCTTCCCTTAACCCAAAGGGAAGAATTCAAGGTTTATCAGTCATTAGCTATTGCACCAGATCCTGAACCAATTGCATCGAAATTCATTCTCTCTCCTTGCGATTGGTATTGTGCGAGATACCATATCTTGGTCTAGCACTATTCTAATCTTTTTTGCCTTTTCTGTTGAAGTTTGATTTTTAAGATGGGTCAGACATCAAAAATAATTGAATCAAAGTTAAATTACTATAATTTGCCACTTAATATCACAGAGATTGGAAACACAAACAAGATAGTTTTCTCAAAGATCATCCTGCAAAAAACACTACCAGAAACAGTTCAAATATGAGATAAAGTACATCAACAAAAAAAATGATAGATGAGTTCCTTAAAGCAATATGATAAAAAAAAGGTTCACAATTGCTTTTAGCCTCAAATAATATCTAAGAGAACTTGACCCAAAAAGGCAATAAGAAAATGCAAGATTAAGAAACGCGCCAATGAGAAGACAAAATGTTTCCTTTCTATTTGATAATATGGAAACTCTTGATTACTAACAAAGAGCTACAAAACCAAAAGCATGGCTGCCACCTAAATAAATTTGTGAAACATACCGTGTTCCTGCAAAATGACGAGATCGTCTAGAAATGAGAATAACACTGAATTCCCGACCAAAAATTGAAAGCTTGATCTGCAATTTGAAAATGGTAGCTTTACAATAAAAAAACATTTACAAAAAAGCACAAGTGGAATAATGTAGATATAAATTGACACCAGGTGTGAGCAATGTTAACATTTACCATGCTTTTATCCAAGTTGAAGAAAATTATCCAAGATCAGAACCAAATTTAAGAATAAGATTCAAAGCCCCTACTCAACTTAAATCCAAAGAAGCTTCAATTGATCCACATAATTTAACTCTTAATTTGTCTTTTGATAAATTAACAAAACTCATAAATCTTAGCGCAAACAATAGTGTAAAATTATCTAGTGATCTTTTCCACAAAGAACCATTAGCTAAGCCACAAGATTTCATATTAGAAAAATCTTGCTAACTTAAGCCTACAAGCTCTCTGATTGAATTGACATTAGAAGATTCTCCTTGTGAAAATATCCCCTTAATTATTTAACCTTACAAAAGCCCTAACGGCATGATGTTAGAACAGCCTTGTTGATTTAACACTTTTAAAGAAAGTTCAGCATATGATTATCCAAAACATAAACTTACAAATTATAGCTCCTTCATATTGTCCTAAGCATATGCCCCTTTTTTAGTATTTTATAATTTTAATGTTCATCAATCTACAAAGTTATTTCTTTTATATGCTATTTGTTATCCCATTAAGATTTCTACTGAGTAGATACAAAAGATAAATGTTGAAACTAGGAACACAAGTATATTAAGTAATCATATTACAATAGTATGGCTCTAAGCTCATCAATCTATGAAGTTATTTTTTTATCTGCTACTTGTCATTCAATTTCTACAGAGTACAAAAGATGAATGTGATATGGTAAGTTTTCCTCTCGCATTCATGAATTTGAATTGTCTAACTACTTTAGAAAGCTTCATGTCTAATTTATTTACATGTGAGGAAATTTTATTTTAATGCATATTCATATAGCTTAC
The DNA here is from genome assembly GCF_018446385.1 of Zingiber officinale. Taxonomy (NCBI): domain Eukaryota; kingdom Viridiplantae; phylum Streptophyta; class Magnoliopsida; order Zingiberales; family Zingiberaceae; genus Zingiber; species Zingiber officinale. The sequence continues at coordinate 22,185,616 of NC_056001.1, read as the reverse complement.
TAATTTATTTGAATATTATTCAGTTTCGAATTTAAGGATATAATAATTACCTCAAAGAAATTCAAGTCTCTACCCTTCTATATTGAGTTTATCACAAGTTTTGCTTCTTCACTTTGGTGTCAAAATTCATGAATCAGCATTATTATCATTTCAGCATACTATGATTATGATAAAAATGTAAACTTCATTTTGCCCTATGATCAATTAAGGTGTTTTATTGGTCATTGGAAGGTGCAACTGAAAAGGAAGAGATAAAATAAAGGTTCAATTCCTTGAGGAACAAAACAAAATGCCAGATGCAATTATTACATACTCACTGGAACAGCAGTTGAAAGGAGAAGATAATAATGTGATTAATTTAACTTGTTTCGTATCCTAGTTTCATCGAGTCGATTTAGGTATATGATTTTTTTTCTGTACTATAATACTTATAGTTTATTTCAAATTGTGTGGGTTGGAATCTTTAAAGGACTCTCAATTCCCACATATTAATTATCTTTGCATAAAAAAATTTCCTCTTTTTGAGTTTTTGTTTTTTGTGTAAGCTTTAACCTGATTTCATGCTGCATCAGAATCAGAAGCATTATTGGTCAATATATCATTATCCATAAAACTACATGAGAAGAGCAACATATGATTACTGTTCAAAGAGCAGTGGATGCTCAGTAAATTGACAAAGTAGAAATAAACTAAAATTTTGAAACAACATCAAAGGTAGCTAAAATGCATCAGTGATATTAATCTTCCTCAACTTTTAGTATGCACTCTCTAGACACTTGAGGGCTCTCTGCTGTGAGGACTTACATTAAACAAATAAAAAGAATAATTAAAATCAGCATAAAGATTTGAAAAAAAATCATAATAAAAAGATATTAAAATGAGGAGGAGATGACTGTATGAATTGACATGGATATAAAGTTTTAGTGAAAAGAAAATAAAAAATATAGCATTTACCTGCTTGAAGTGTCCATGAATCAAAGCAATCGTCCAGCGTGTATTGTTACACCTTGATCTGATTGCTTGTGTGAGGTAGGCATTCCAAACAAACATATTTTCATAAGGCATCTTTTCTGTGTTTATTTCAAGGACGTTCGTCTGTAAGCTTTGCATGAGCGGATATGTATAGCTATAGAAGAAGTCTTTGGTCAAATCTACACTTGACAAAAGCTTCTTGTACCTGCAATAATTAATAAGATTTAAAGAAAGAGATGAAATGGAAAGTTGTATTTACCAGCAACAATAGAAGTAACTGGTTGAAGCACAGGTTTTCTGAAGAGAAATTCAGGTACTTAATAAATAGTATCTTTTGAAGTTGGTCTAACAATTGCATCTATATAAGACACAATTGAAGTCCCAGGTACATTGCATATTGGTCGGTCATTACCTATGACCTACCATCCATATGTTGCTCTAGACCAATATGAATATTGTAGAAACTCCTTAGGCAATTCGTGAGCAAGAATACTAACAAAAAAAATTTACTTTAGTAACTGCATATGAAAAAAGAAATAGAACTAGACCGAAGCTCTGTCTTCGAGTGAGCGACATCAGATTGAATCGATGAATGTGGAACAGTGATCATCTGGCTTTCATCGATGCAATAAATTGCATGCCCGCATATACTCCCAATCTGCCGTCTCTTAGTGACCAAAATCAGGTAGTACGACTCCAGAAACTTAATGCAACCTAACCACGAAATGAGAAAACGAATCACAACATGTCTGTTATCTTATACAATTCTAGAAAGCAATAGAGAATCAAAGGGGTATAAACCTGCAATGCCGTAAACCTTGCCAAAGAAACTGAGACCGCCAGTCGCACGATTCCCCTCGCTGATCCTCTGGAGAAGGCTCTTTACTTCCTGCGGAGAGTACACCACAGGATCCTCGCTGATGTTGAGCTCGGACGGTTCGCAGCGGTCGATCTTGAGCACCCTGAAGAACCGCTTGTCCCGATCGCTCCCGATCAAGTAAAATCTCTGAGGAATTCAACAAAACCAGAAAGAATTGAACCATGAAACCACAAAAAGAAAGGTTGAGCGCGAGGGCTACGAGGAGTGATGAGGAAATCTACGGCTCGGGTCTCATAAAGTCGAAATTTCTCGAGGGAGCAGGAGTCCGGATCAAGGTCCTGATCAAAGTCCTGATCTCCGGGCGGCGGCGAAGTAACAGGGAGAGGCGGCGTCGGTGGCCTCTTAGCCATTGTGGCGTGCGTGAGGGGATGCACCTTCGCCTCGCCGGGAGGAAGAGGGAAACTGAGAAGGATGAGCAGACGTTAAATCAGGTTCGAGACTTGAATCGCGTCTGAATTGAACCTTCAACGAGGTCGGTCGACGAGTCGTGATTCGTGAACAAAGAACGGTATAATATGTTGGAAGAAAACGTTCCTGGCTTCTAGCAACACTATTTTATTATAGCGTTGTTGATATCAAATAATTGTCATAATATTTTAAAATAAATTAGTTTAATATATAAAAAATATTATGTATAGAACATTTAAAATAAAATTATCAAGTTAATTAAAAAAAATTAAACTTATTAAGTTTATCTTAAGATAATCTAAAATAATTTAAGCAGTTATTTAATAGCTTCTAGATAACTGTTAGATTATTTTTTGATAAGTTTAAATAATTTAAATCAATTTAGTAAAGAGTTTTTTATATTAAAATATTTTTTAAGGATAAAAATATTGCTGCCGTAAAAATATATTAAAGTATTGTTTTAACTACGTTGAATTTAAAAATATATAATAATACTTTTAACATATTGCAACATGTGCTATATCTATATGTTATAGATTGTACCACAATAAAAATTATGCTATTACTTCAATAGCACAATTTTTATTATTAAATTTGAACAAATAAAAAATAGATTAATTCAATCAGTAATCAAATTAACAAATTTTTTTAAAAAAAAATATTAAAATTTTTTAATAAAAACTTAATTGGTTTAATAAAAAATTTATTTTAAAAAAAACTATTATTTAATAAAAAACAGTTTAATTAATTTAATCAAAATTTAAAATTTATAATTGAAATTGAACTTATTTAATTAAAATAAACGATATTTAAATAAATAAATAAACTTCCAAATAGACCAAATTAAATTTCTAAATTTATTTAATTCGATCTGTAATTAAAATTGTGTTTACCAAACTATAATAAGATGAATAAGTGCATTTTCAAAATAAAAAAATATAGAAATTTCTTTAAATTCTTAAAAAAAAAGGAAAATAGCACTTATTTATTTGAAGAAGAATAAGCAATGAGAATCTCTACATCCATTATAATACACAACCATAACAATAAAGTTTGACTCAGTTGACGATATTTATCAGAAGATGAAGAATTAGGTATCTCATAGTTGGAGAAGGACTTCCACCTCTTGAGCTAAAATCTTTGCCAAGATTAGGATTTTCATCAGTTTCAACCATAAAATAGAGCTACGAAATTTTGGCACATTCCCATTGAGGTCATTATAAGTGACATCTAATATTTAGATAGTAGGGATCTGAGTTAAGCTGACGGGATTGTTTTGGTGAAGTTATTGTTGCTTAATAACAACCGAAGTAAGGATTTGCGGGTGAACTAGGGGAAAGGCGCCCGCAGCATGGTGAACTAAGCAAAAGGCAGGTAAGGAAAGACTATGATACAACACCTTGTGAAATTGTTAAACTATAGTTCAATCTAATTAGTACACTGAATTTTCGGTATAATATAAATTTCATATCGTTTATATTAAAATTTTAGTATTGATACGATATATGCGATAGAAACAGCCCTGGTATGGTTAAGGTGTTGGCTGCTACTCGGAAAACCTAATGGTTCCACTGTATAAAAATTTTATACAAAGATCTGAACATTTTCCTAGCTACCATGTGTTCTTTTAAATTAAACTTGGATCACGTACGGAACTTAACACGTTTGATCCAAAGTTTAATTTATTTGTTTTTTTAGGTTTAGACTTGGATCTCCTGCGGAACTTAACACGTTCGAACCAAATCACCTAGGTTATTAATTTCATTAAAGATTAATTTCCAAAATTGGCTTCCAGGACTGCATGGCGAGGCACATGACCTTCTTGGATATGAGAACAACCACCACCGCCTAGATAAAGCCTTTTAAGGAAAGCTAATATTTAATTTCCTTAAATAACTTTAGGTCAACCAAAAAGAACAATCAAATCACAAGGAAAAGAAAAAATAAAAGAACACAACATCGAAAACTAATTCGAAATACTAGAATCGCATGCCTCTTGTATTTGATATTTTTACAAAGAAATAAAACTAGTATGATGCGGAAATTAAATACTAGTATACCTTTTCTTTTGCAAACAAAAACCTCTAGGTCTTCTACCGTATTCCTCTTCTAATCCTAGACGTTGTGTGGGCAACGATCTTCCGAGACGAGAACCACCAAGGCACATTCTTCTTCCTTCCTTTAAGTTTCGGCCAAGCATATCTTCTAAAGGATGAAGAACTTTTTTTTACCAACTAAGCTCCAAGGGATACAAGCTTTCTCTCCTTCTTCCTCAAGCTAGATCCGGCCACCTCCTCCAAGCTCCAAGAGATAAAGGATTTCGGCCACACAAGAGGAAGAGAGAAAAGGAGAAGGGTCGGCCACACCAAGGAAGAACAGAGGGAGAAAATAGAATAGAGTCGTTAGCCATGAAACCTCCTCTACCCCCTCTTTTATAATCCTTGGTCTTGGCAAATAAGGAAAATTTAATAAAAACTTCCTTATTTCTTTTGCCATTGAAAAAGAAAATTTATTTAATTAAAAATAATTTTCTTCTCATCAATTATAATGGCCGGCCATATTAAAGCTACAAACAAGGAGAGTTTTAATTAATTAAAACTTCCTAATTTGTCTCCGGAAATTTAAAAAATTTCTCCAATAATTTTCATGCCTTCATGATTGGTTAATAAAAAAGAAATTTTATAAATTAAAATGTTTCTTTTTAACATGTGGATAAAAAGAGAGTTATCTCTAAAAATTTAAATCTCTTTTAATCTACAAATAAGGAAAGATATCAAATCTTTTCTTAATCTTTTGTAGAAACTTATAAAAGAGAATATTAATTTTTTAAACTCTCTTTTAAATCATGAACATGGTTAAAAAAGGAAAGTTTTCTTAAAATTTAAAATCCACCTTTTCAACAAATAAGGAAAGATTTCAAATTTTAAACTCTCTTTTAAACATGTGGATGATTTACAAATAAGGAAAATTTTTACCAAAAATTAAAACCATCCTTTTAATCTACAAATAAGGAAAGAGATTAATCTCTTCTCTTAATCTTTTGTAGAAAGCTATAAAAGGAAATTTTTAATTTTTTAAACTCTCTTTTAAAAACATGATATCCACATAAGAAACAATTTTAATAAAAATCCTTTTTAATATTCTAGTGGCCGGCCACCTAAGCTTGGGACCCAAGCTTTGGCCGGCCACCAACTTGGCTCATCCACTTGGTCTTGGCCGGCCCTAGTTTGGGTTCCAAGCTAGCTTGGCCGCCCCATTGAATGGGTAAGAAGGTGGGTATGTGGTGGGTATAAATCTCTATATACAAGAGGCTACGATAGGGACCGAGAGGAGAAACTGGTTTTGGTCTCCCGATGAAATTAAGCTTCCCGTGTTCACCCCGAACACACAACTTAATTTCATCAATAATAATTCATTCCACTAAAGAACTATTATTGAACTACCGCACCAATCCCAAATTACATTTTGGGCTCCTTCTTATTATGAATGTGTTAGTCTCCCTGTGTTTAAGATGTCGAATGTCCACTAATTAAGTGAGTTACTGACAACTCATTTAATTAATATCTTAGTCCAAGAGTAGTACCACTCAACCTTATCGTCATGTCGGACTAAGTCCACCTGCAGGGTTTAACATGACAATCCTTATGAGCTCCTCTTGGGGACATTCTCAACCTAGATTTCTAGGACACGGTTTCCTTCTATAATCAACAACACACACTATAAGTGATATCATTTCCCAACTTATCGGGCTTATTGATTTATCGAACTAAATCTCACCCATTGATAAATTAAAGAAATAAATATCAAATATATGTGCTTGTTATTATATTAGGATTAAGAGCACACACTTCCATAATAACTGAGGTCTTTATTCCTTTATAAAGTCAGTATAAAAGAAACGACCTCTAATGGTCCTACTCAATACACTCTAAGTGTACTAGTGTAATTATATAGTTAAGATAAACTAATACTTAATTACACTACGACCTTCTAATGGTTTGTTCCTTTCCATCTTGGTCGTGAGCTACTGTTTATAATTTATAAGGTACTGATAACACGAGCCTCTGTGTGTGACACCACACACCATGTTATCTACAATATAAATTAATTGAACAACTACATTTATCATAAATGTAGACATTTAACCAATGTAATTCTTATTTTTAGATAAATGTTTATACCAAAAGCTAGGCTTTTAGTATACATCCTAACAATCTCCCACTTATACTAAAAGACTAAGCTGTCATATCTGCTGCCATACATCTGATTCCCAACCCTTCAACATGCCCATCAAAAGCTCTTGCCTTAAGGGCCTTAGTGAAAAGATCTATAGGTCATCATCTGATGCAATCTAGGTAGCAACAACTTCTCCTCATTTATATGATTTCTCGTATTGGGTGGTACTTGCGCTCTATTATGTTTCCTTGCCTTATAGACTCATGGTTTCTTCGAGTTTGCTACTGCACCACTATTATCACAATAAATTGTAATAATCTTTGGACAAACCAGAAATCATATCTAAGTCTATCTTGAGGTTATTGAGTCATTCAGCTTTTATGACTACCTCAGAGGCTTGTCATATACTCAGCTTCTATGGTGGAGTCCAGAAAAACACCTATGTTTATCACTCTTCCATAGTTATGACTTTACCTCCTAAAGTAAACACAAAACCCCGAGGTTGACTTACTATTGTCCCTATCCGATTGGAAGTCAAAATCCGTGCAACCCACAGGGACCAAATCAACTGCCTTGTAAGCTAGCATATAATCTCTAGTGCCTCTAAGGTACTTCAATATATGCTTTACTGCAGTCCAATGTTCATGTCAAGGGTTACTTTGATATCTGCTAACTATGCCCTTGGCAAAACATATTTCTGATCTCGTGCATAACATACATTAGGCTTCTGACAGTCGAAGCATAAAGAACTGCCTTCATTTCCTCTATCTCCTTTGATGTCTTCGGAGACATCTCTTTAGATAAAGCTACTCCAAGCCCAAAAGGTAAGAAACCTTTCTTGGAGTTCTGCATGCTTAAAACAAGCCAGGATTTTTTTTCCCCGATATATGAAGCTTGGGATAAGTAAAATATTCTTTTCTTGCGATCCCTTATTACTTTGATCCCAAGAATATATACATTCTCCCAAGTCCTTCATATCGAATTGTTTGGACAATCATACCCTTACTTCCGACAACACTTTGATATTGTTTCCAACTACCAAAAATGTTATCTACGTATAGTACAAGAAATACCACCACGTTTCCATCACACTTTTTTGTATACACAAGACTTATCCGGTTACCAAATAAATCCATAGGTCTGGATTACTTTGATAAACCGGATGTTCCAAGACCTTGAAGCTTTGCCTCAGTCCATACACTGATTGAGCTTGCACACAAGATGCTCTTTGCCCTTTTGCAATGAACCCTTCTGGTTGCTTTATATGGATGTTTTCTTCAAGACTTCCATTAAAGAATGTTGTCTTGACATCCACTTGCCAAATAGATAAAAGAATCCGGATAGACTTAAGCATGGCTACCAGTGAAAAAGTTTTCTTTTTCATCAAGCCTTGCTTTGAAAGTTTCTACCTTCCTGTCTATCCATCTTTTCCTATTGTAGATTTATTTTCACCGAATGGCTTTTACACCATCTGGTGGTTCTACAAGCTTCCAGATTTTATTAGAATACATATATTATAATTCTGTATTTATTGCTCTTTGCCAAGATGCTGTATCTTTATCTTGGAGTGCTTCATCATATGTCCGGGATCAGGCTCATGTTCATTTGGGATCAAGTCCAAAAGACTCTTCCAAAACATGAATCTTTTAGGTTGTTTGACAACCCTCCCACTACGATTAGGCACTACCTATAATTGTGTATCAATTGTGATACGTGTTACAGTTTCTTGTGATATTTCATCTTGTACAGTTGGTACTAGATTAGACGTGTCCTTTATTAAGAATAAATTTACTTATGGGCTTGTGATTCATTATATAGTCCTCTTCTAAAAATCAGTCATTGATGCTAACAATGACCTTCTGATTTTTAAGACTATAAACCTACTTTCGTTTCTCTAGGATAACCCACAAACAAGTGAATTCATATCCAACTTATCATTGTCTCTCTTTAGCATATGTGCTGGACTACCTGAATCCGAATATGCTTCAAAATAGGCTTACGCCTATTCAGCAATTCTATATGAGTAGAGAGTTCTGACTTTGGAAGGTACTATGTTCACTTTCTTTTTCAGAGTATATCCTTAAAACGAACTTGGTAATTTTCTGAATAACTCATCATCAATCTAATTATTTCCATAAGAGTCATATACCTTCTTTCTACTACACCATTCTATTGGGGTGTACCAGGTGCAGTTAGTTGGGAGTGAATCCCTACTTTTGATAAGTAACTCCTAAATTGTCCCAAGAGGTACTTGCCACTACGATCTTACCATAGTGACTTGATACTTTTACTTTAACGTTTCTCCGCATCAGCCTTGTACTCTTTGAACTAATCAAAGCACTTAGTCTTGCGGCACATTAAGTAAATGTATTTGTATCTTGAATAGTTGTCTATAAAATAGATGAAATATTCGATACTACCTCTTGTCTGGATAGTCATAGGATTACACAAATCAGAATGAACCAATTCCAATATATCTTTGGCTCCATACCCCTTAGACTTAAAAGCTTCTTGGTTATTTTTCCTTTCAAGTAAGACTCGCAGGTTGGAAAGATTTTCACTACTAATGAACCCAAAAGTTCATCAGCTACCAATGAATCCTACTCAAGTTAATATAACCTAGCATTAGATGCCAAAGATATAATTGGTTCATTTCCGAAGTTTAGTTTCTCTTAAAGTTAGAAGATGTGTTACTAATTTCCATTTGTTACATCGTGGGAGTTATTGGATTTATAAATTACCAACCAACGTACCAGAACAGATAACTTCTCTCTTTTTCTTAATAACAACTTTGTTATTAAAAGAGGCAGAATATCAAGTTCTTTGAATAGTTTAGAAACTGAAAACTAGTTCTTTCTAAACTTGGTACGTAAAGACAATTACTTAAAATCCATATTTTATTCTTATCAAAGGATAAGCATCTCCCACTGCAACAGCTGCCACTTTTACAGCAGTGCCCATGTGGACGGTATTTTTATTTAGTTGTCGGGTTTCCTGGAACCCTGCAATGAATTACGGACATGATTAATGACATCTGTATCTACACTCCAGGTTCTGGTAGATAACACCACTAAACATGTTTCAACTAATGAATTAAATACACTTATATTGTTCTTAGTTCTAAGAAGACAGTCTACCTTAATGTCCAAGTCTTATTTCCAATCATTACAATTGGGACTACTAAGTCTTTTCTATAGTATAACAACTAGGGAATTGACAAACATTTTAAATCCTAAGAATCACAAAAATATTTGGTCAAGACCAATTCTTTAAAATCCCTATGAATTTTGTATACCACGATAGTGTGGACGTATATAAAATCAAAGAGGAGATTTTATCCATTAATTTTATTATCTCGTCAACTTTACTTTATGACGAATAAAATTAATAGTTGATCTGTCTTTGATCAAATATTTGGTCAAAACTTTTTGAATTTAAAATAACATTGATTCCTCAAACAATATTATTTAAATTCACCAACACCTCAAACACCGTGAATTTTGCATGCCACAATAGTGTGGACGTATACAAAATTTAAACATTTGTAAGAGGAGGGTTTTACCCATTAATTATCTTGTCAATAAATCTTTATGACAAAATAAAATTACCTCAAATACCGTGAATTTTGTATGCTACGATAGTGTGGACGTATACAAAATCATACATTTGTAAGAGGAGTTTTTAATTTTATTATCTTGTCAACCTATTTATTTGACAAATTAATAGTTGGTTTTCTTCGGTCACACAAATAATAGCAGTGACACCGATGGGGAGGATACTATTAGATGTGCCTAAGTGTATACCATTACTTGACACTAAGTCCATTAATAAGATTCTGCCCCTTCCGATGGGGAAGATCACACGCTCTTAATTAACTTCCTATAGTCATCTAAAATAGAAGTTTAAGCTAGTGATCCGCAAACAAGCTCATCCGATATGGAGGAAGGCACTTAGAGCCAACGCGCAAGCTTGTTGCATCACTTATAAACCAGTAATGGAGACCGTGAAATTTATTTAAAAACAAATCCCTCTCCCACTTAATTATTTAAAGTGAGGAATTTTGACTATGCTAGCCTACTTAGCATGCATACTAACAAGCACACACAACACAACATAAAAAATAATAAATAGAAAAACTAATTTTCAACTATTATGGCTTTTATCTATTGCTGTCCTCCGTGTGTCACCAACCCTAGCTGCTGCCATCTATGGCCACCGCCACCGGGTCTAGTTGTCGCATCCATCTTGCTCCTTGTTCCGCTGCACCTCTGGTCCTCAAAAGGTTCCACGCCTTGCAAGATTCGATCCGCGACATAAATAGAATTTTACATTTTTCGATACTATATTCCTCGAAGGAATATACATGTAAACTAGATCGAACATAAAATAAAATTTATATCCATCGATCCTATATTCCATAAAAGGAATGCACATGTATCTAGATCAAAAAATAAAATCCTAATAAAACTAAATACAGCTCCTGCTGTATTATAATACAATCATGCACACACAATAAAATGTCCTTGACATGTCCAAGGGTCCAATCACACACATAATAACTATAAGCCATAATAGTTGAATCCTACATCCAAAAAGTTAGCACATCCTACTATTATCCTGCCTAAATTATGTATGACATGTGCATAATTAAACTAATACCAAATACACAGAGGTAAAACCCTAGCTCTGATACCAATTGTTGGTTGCTACTCGGAAAACCTAATGGTTCTACTGTACAAAAATTTTATACAAAGATCTGAACTTTTTCCTAGCTACCATGTGTTCTTTTAAATTAAACTTGGATCGCCTGCGGAACTTAACACGTTTGATCTAAAGTTTAATTTATTTGTTCTTTTAGGTTTAAACTTGGATCTCCTGCGGAACTTAATACGTTCGATCCAAATCACCTAAGTTATTAATTTCATTAAATATTAATTTCCAAAATTGGCTTCCAGGACTGCATGGCGAGGCACATGGCCTTTTTGGATATGGGAACAACCACCACCGCCTAGACAAAGCCTTTTAAGGAAAGCTAATATTTAATTTCCTTAAATAACTTTAGATCAACCAAAAAGAACAATCAAATCACAAGGAAAAGAAAAATAAAAGAACACAACATCGAAAACTAATTCGAAATACTAGAATCGCATGCCTCTTGTATTTGGTATTTTTACAAAGAAATAAAACTAGTATGATGCGGAAATTAAATACTAGTATACCTTTTCTTTTGCAAACAAAAACCTCTAGGTCTTCTACCGTATTCCTCTTCTAATCCCGGACGTTGTGTGGGCAATGATCTTCTGAGACGAGAACCACCAAGGCACCTTCTTCTTCCTTCCTTTAAGTTTTGGCCAAGCATATCTTCTAAAGGATGAAGACCTTTTTTTTACCAACCAAGCTCCAAGGGATGCAAGCTTTCTCTCCTTCTTCCTCAAGCTAGATCCGGCCACCTCCTCCAAGCTCCAAGAGATAAAGGATTTCGGCCACAGAAGAGGAAGAGAGAAAAGGAGAAGGGTCGGCCACACCAAGGAAGAAAAGAGGGAGAAAATAGAATAGAGTCGTTAGCCATGAAGCCTCCTCTACCCCCTCTTTTATAATCCTTGGTGTTGGCAAATAAGGAAAATTTAATAAAAACTTCCTTAATTCTTTTGCCATTGAAAAGGAAAATTTATTTAATTAAAAACAATTTTCTTCTCATCAATTATAATGGCCGGCCATATTAAAGCTACAAACAAGGAGAGTTTTAATTAATTAAAACTTCCTAATTTGTCTCCGGAAATTTAAAAAATTTCTCCAATAATTTTCATCCCTTCATGATTGGTTAATAAAAAAGAAATTTTATAAATTAAAATATTTCTTTTTAACATGTGGATAAAAAGAAAGTTATCTCTAAAAATTAAAATCTCTTTTAATCTACAAATAAGGAAAGATATTAAATCTTTTCTTAATCTTTTGTAGAAATTTATAAAAGAGAATATTTAATTTTTTAAACTCTCTTTTAAATCATGAACATGGTTAAAAAAGGAAAGTTTTCTTCAAATTTAAAATCCACCTTTTCAACAAATAAGAAAAGATTTCAAATTTTAAACTCTCTTTTAAACATGTGGATGATTTACAAATAAGGAAAGTTTTTACCAAAAATTAAAACCATCCTTTTAATCTACAAATAAGGAAAGAGATTAATCTCTTATCTTAATTTTTTGTAGAAAGCTATAAAAGGAAATTTTTAATTTTTTAAACTCTCTTTTAAAAACATGATATCCACATAAGAAATAATTTTAATAAAAATCTTTTTTAATATTCTAGTGGCCGACCACCTAAGCTTGGGACCCAAGCTTTGGCCGGCCACCAACTTGGCTCATCCACTTGGTCTTGGCCGGCCCTAGCTTGGGTTCCAAGCTAGCTTGGTCGGCCCCATTGAATGGGTAAGAAGGTGGGTATGTGGTGGGTATAAATCTCTATATATAAGAGGCTACGATAGAGACCAAGAGGAGGAACTGATTTTGGTTTCTCGATGAAATTAAGCTTCCCGTGTTCGCCCCGAACACACAACTTAATTTCATCAATAATAATTCATTCCACTAAAGAACTATTATTGAACTACCGCACCAATCCCAAATTACATTTTGGGCTCCTTCTTATTATGAGTGTGTTAGTCTCCCTGTGTTTAAGATGTCGAATGTCCACTAATTAAGTGAGTTACTGACAACTCATTTAATTAATATCTTAGTCCAAGAGTAGTACCACTCAACCTTATCGTCATGTCGGACTAAGTCCACCTGCAGGGTTTAACATGACAATCCTTATGAGCTCCTCTTGGGGACATTCTCAACCTAGATTACTAGGACACAATTTCCTTCTATAATCAACAACACACACTATAAGTGATATCATTTCCCAACTTATCGGGCTTATTGATTTATCGAACTAAATCTCACCCATTGATAAATTAAAGAAATAAATATCAAATATATGTGCTTGTTATTATATTAGGATTAAGAGCACACACTTCCATAATAACTGAGGTCTTTGTTCCTTTATAAAGTCAGTATAAAAGAAACGACCTCTAATGGTCCTACTCAATACACTCTAAGTGTACTAGTGTAATTATATAGTTAAGATAAACTAATACTTAATTACACTACGACCTTCTAATGGTTTGTTCCTTTCCATCTTGGTCGTGAGCTACTGTTTATAATTTATAAGATACTGATAACATGATCCTCTGTGTGTGACACCACACACCATGTTATCTACAATATAAATTAATTGAACAACTACATTTATCATAAATGTAGACATTTAACCAATGTGATTCTTATTTCTAGATAAATCTTTATACCAAAAGCTAGGCTTTTAGTATACATCCTAACACAAGGTGGGTGATTCTGTCCGAAAGTCGATGAGATGGAAAGCTAGGGATGTAACGCTCCCGCTGACCGCCTGTAGACTCCACTCCGCTCTACAACACATATAACGTCAGTGCCGAGCCAGGGAAGGGGTCCTTGGCGTTAGTCCTCCGATGCTCAAGTCAATCACCGTCGATGAAGTAGAAGGCGGAGCAACAATAAGAAAGAACAGTGTAGCATGAATACTGTCTATTGCGTACCTCCGCCGATGTGTGGCCCCCCTTTATATAGAGCTCCTGTAGTGCGCGTGCACGCTCCCCAAGGTGAGCACGCTTTCTAAAATTTTCCTTGAAAAGACTTGTCAGTAAAGTGTCCCTGACACAATACCTTAACAGGTTGGGCATATCTCTAATGTGACAGTTGAAGCTTCCATCGTACGATCTTCTGGTTGGCCATACCCGGTGTCAACGGTACTAACTTCCAAAAGGATGTCGAGGGATAACACAGCGAGGTAGTTGCTAGGCCGAGAGGGATAGCCACTCGGCCGGGACTTCGTTGTTCCTATGTACCGCCCGCTCGGCCGGGACTTCGTTACATGCGTTGCGTCCACTCGGCCAGAATTCCATTGTGCTTGTGTCACGTCCACTTGGCCGGGACTCCACTGTGCTTGTGCCACGTCCGCTCGGTCGGAACTCCACTGTGACAATGTCGAGTCCTGCTGCTTGGCCGAATGCGGTAGCTGCTCGGCCCGGCTTCTGCATATCGTTTCCTCCTCCGTCCAGTGTCCAGTACTCCATTGAGCGTCAGTAATTTGACACCTTCCTGTGTCAGAGGCGGGCTCGGACCGGAACTTTCTCCTCCCTGTCGGGGCATGATCGCCCGACCAGCCGATGATATCTGAGCATTGACCGCCTTGACTTTGACCTCCACCGTGGCAGCTATCCTCCGCGGGATGGGGCCCCTCCTTACCACCGCATCACATGCCTCCCCCTCAAGTCTAGTCAAAGGAGGATGCAAGTCCGACTGACTGGATAAAATGTCTGAAGCTTTTCACCCGCTCGACTTATGACGCTCCTGATCGGCCCGACATAATCCGTCGGTCGACTATGAGACTGCTCTTCTGTAACCAAGCGAATATTAACAACTTTGACTGTCGATCGGCATGTTGAAGACTGTCGTTCGGCGACACGTTTGCTTCCTTACGTCGATCAACACAACAAACATTCATACTTAAAAAACCTTTTCTTGCGCTGCCTTGGGCGAGCACGATCCGGGCTTACGTCAACTATATTTCTGGGAGACTGTGTAAATCCCGGCTCATGATGGCTGAACATGATCCCATGCCTCCTTAATTGTCTCCATTAAATGTCGTCCAGTGGCTAAGCGCCACGTGTCCTACCCATTGCTGCCACACGCTTGACGTAACAGGTGGATATCCATTGGCGATGTGACGTTTGGCGCTTTGAATTCAACGGTCCGATTTCTACCTGGGTTTCCGCGACCTAGATCGGACGGCTTCGGTCGGCTGGCCCCAAGACTTATAACCCCGTGCACGTCACCTTCTCCTCCTTCGCATCTCCGTCTTCGAGCTCCTTGGCAATAAACCCGTGCGTTTCCTGGCGACATTCTGTCATTGCTCCTCCACAATTTTCTTCCTCCGTTGCTCTCCGACGACAACCATATAAGCTTTTCTCCCTTCCAATCACGTCTTTTCACTCTCCTTTGCATTTTTGCCATGGCGAGTTCCTCACAGCCTCCCGCCAGCGTCCCTGAGCCTTGGTATACCTCTACCGAGTCCCGGTTTGACGCTGGTGATGCTGAGAGCCTGACAGTCGCCTTTGAGTTTCCTTCCAAATACAAAGTTGTTCTTCCTTCTCTTTCCGATCAGCCCAATTCTCGGCCGCCTGACTATCTTTGTTTCTTTAGGGATCAGTTTACCGCTGGTCTGTGGTTTCCTATCCACTCATTCTTTCCTGCCATATGTAAATACTTCCATATCTCCCTTCATCAACTAATGTCAAACTCCTTTCGGCTGTTGTGCGGGATAGTGGTTCTGTTTCACCTGTACGACATTCCTCTCACTCCTCAGATTTTTCATTCCTTTTATTATCCCAAACTGTCCGAGCCGGGGACTTTTCTTTTCCAAGCTCGAATGAGCTTAGTTTTCTTTGATAAAATGTCGACCTCCAACAAGCATTGGAGAGAATACTTCTTTTTTGTGCGCCTTCCCGAGCAGCCAGACTTTCCGACCAGCTGGCATCTTGAAGTGGCGAGTCAGTCTCCCTTAAAACAATACAAGAGTCGATCAGACTACCTCAACGCAGCTTCAATGTTGGTCGATCAGAAATATGGCATCCATAAGTTGCTGTTGGAGGATGTCCTCTACATTTTCAGCTTGAGTCCGATCTACACCCAGCTTCTGTCCAGCCTAGGTATGCAACTTCTTCACTCATTCCTTTGATTCTAACTGATTTTTCTTCCTCTTTTGTAGCTGAAGTCACGCAACGCGCGTGTCTAGCCGGAAAGGCTAAGCTTGCAGATGCAGCGATCAATGTGGCGGCCGTAGATGAGTTGGAAAGTCGTGGTCTGTAACCAGTCAACTCTCAAGAAGATCCACAGGATGAGAGCAAAGCGGCTCTAGTCTTGGTGAGAGGAGAGGCAGCTAGCTGGACGCCTAGCGGTGGAGCTGCTAGTGGATCATAACCTCCCTTTGAACGACTTCCGGTCGTTCAAGTTGAGAGGGCATCGGGCTCGACCTCCTCAGGAGAGCCACTGATCAGGCATAAGGCGGAGACTTCATCGCGCTCTGCTTCTTCAATGATGCAGACCACCGGTTGAAACTTCGACCCCTACTCCGGTTTAAGAGACTGTGGCCCCTACGTCGTCTAATCTGACGCCCTTGTTGTTTGGTCTACCGAAGGGAACTCTTTGTGCACCACCAGTGGCCTTCATGCCACCACCATCGAAGGTCAAAAAGTTTAGCATCTGTCTGACGTCCTCATCTCAGTCGTCTAGCCGAGCAACCTCAGCCCAATCAGCCCCGAGCGGCCAGGACCATATAACGGTGGTTCTCCACCTCTAGACTGAGGAATGGCGAGAGTCGATTAGCGCTGAATCCCAATCCACACTAAATAATTATTCGGGGGCCGCTCGCACAGATATGGGTTGACACCTGAGCCCCTGCAACGATGATGCCTCCGGGGGCACTCGCGAACAGCCACACTCAGATGTCTACTGGGGTAAGTGTTGTGTTTTATAATATTTTCTTAATTTATCCCCGGTCGACGCTTATACTTTCCTGGTTATTCGCGGTATTGGGCAGAGAGTCTGACCATGTGCCAAAGGCTCACCTTTCTGGAGGTCATCATTCGAGCGGCCAATCCTCCGCCTCTCAGGAGCAGCGGAATGTTGAGGTGGCTCAGCTGAGGGCCAATCTGGCGAAGAGCACCGAGTTGCTACAGGTTGAGCGGGGAAAGAGCGCAGAGTAGGCCTCTCTGCTGGCTCGGCTTAACAAGCAAGTCAACACTTTTGATTCCAAGATCGAATCAGCTAATGCGAGAAAACTCTGGGTCATCGAAGACCTGGACCTGAAGAATAAAGAGGCCCGAGCTCTCGCTAAGAAACTTAAAGAAGCTAAAGATTTTTTGATTGTTGAACGGAAAAGTCAATCGGTCGAAGAAGCTGTCCTTCGAGGCCAACTCTCCGTAAAAAATGATGAGCTGGCCACCGTGAAAGATGAGCTGGGGGCCTCCTGAGCGGCTTTGAAAACCTATCAAGATGCCAAGCCTAGCCGGTTTGAGATTATGAAGAAAAACTACATCTGCTCGGACGCTTTCAACGACAAGGTCGCCGATTGAGCTCTTCGCCTGTTTGATCTTGCAATTGAAGGGACGTTCGGCCAACTCCAGGCAGGCAGCTACATCTCTGTTGCTTTATCGAGTAAGGTCATCAGTAGGGACAAACTGACCGAATCGCTGCTCGATGATGCCTTGGATTATCTAGAGTAAGCTTTTCTCAAGTGATTCTATATCACCCTTCTGTTTGTAACCCGCCTGCAAGATGTTTGTACTCTTTCTAAGTATTAACGAATGATCGATGTTTGACTATCTTTTATTATGCGTTCACCCCCTTGCCATCCTTCGGCCTCTTCCGATTTGACTCGTATTTTAGTTCGTGTTGTCGCGCAAACCCCCGACTGAGATTGCGAGCTGCTTATCGCTACTTTGTGATCTTCTGATCGGTAGGAGAATAATCCTGAACGGTAATCGTATTTTGAACACTTGGAGCTTTTGAGTAGCTCGTGTTCGTGGTCAGTCGTTCATCATTCTTGAGTTATAAAATCGTCGCTTGACCACTCATCGAGTCGAGGGTTTAAAGTCGTCGCTCGACCGTTGGCGAAGACTGGGGTTTAAGGTCGTCGCTTGACCATTGATAAAGACTAGGGTTTAAGGTCGCCACTCGACCGTTGATATAGATAGGGTTTAAGGTCGTCGCTCGACCGTTGATAAGGATTAGGCGAAGGCTAGGGTTTAAGGTCGCCACTCGACCGTTAATGAAGACTAGGGTTTAAGGTCATCGCTCGACCGTTGATGAAGACTAGGGTTTAAGGTCGTCACTCAACCGTTGGTGAAGACAAGGGTTTAAGGTCGCCGCTCGACCGTTGGTGAAAACAAGGGTTTAAGGTCATTGCTTGACCGTTGGTGAAGACGAGAGTTTAATGTTGTCACTCGACCGGTGGGGAGGACGCATCTCAAGAGTGTCATTCTTCGCTTTTATTCATA
This sequence comes from Zingiber officinale, assembly GCF_018446385.1. NCBI lineage: Eukaryota > Viridiplantae > Streptophyta > Magnoliopsida > Zingiberales > Zingiberaceae > Zingiber > Zingiber officinale. Next base: position 22,167,050 of record NC_056001.1, on the reverse strand, counting down.
TTTGCCTTGCATTCAGGAAACATACAAAAATACATATATTCACTCGTGCACCTCTCATCCAACCCTCTAGGGTTGGAGATGATTCGCTCTCCATGGCCTCTCGAGCTGCCTTCTCTCCTCGTCCTCCAAGTAGTAAACGCTTGAGCAGAGCTTTTGCATGACCTTGAAAGGTCCCGCCCATGTGGCTTTGAGCTTGGTTATATCGCTGACTGACTTCACCTTCTTCGATATGAGATCGCCAACTTGGAAGGACCTCGGGATCACCCTCCGGTTGTAGTTCTGCTTCATCTGTTGCCGGTACACTGTTAGCTGAACAGCTACTTTAGCATGCGTTTTGTCCACCAAGTCGAGCTCCATGAGCCTCCATTCGACGTTTCCTTCATCGTAGTACTGCACCCGATCGAATTATACCCCGACCTCTACGAGGGCGACTGTTTCACTGCCATATACCAAGTGGAAGGGGGTTACGCCGCCCCCCTCCTTCGAGGTTGTGCGAAGGGCCCACAACACACTCGGAAGCTCGTCGACCCAGTTGCCTCCAGCGTGGTCAAAACGAGCGCATAAAACTCTGAGGATTTCCGAATTGACGACTTCGGCTTGTCCATTGCCCTAGGGGTAGGCCACAGAGATGAAGGCATGTTGGATGGAATAGCCCTCACACCATTCTCTAAGCCCTGACCGGTGAATTGTTTCCCATTATCTGATACAAGTCGGTGTGGGATGCCGAACTGGCATATGATGTTTTGCTAAACAAACTTAATGACCATATGCTCGATTATTCTTGCAAGCGGCTCGGCTTTCACCCACTTCGAAAAGTAGTCCACCGCGATGAGCAGAAATCTTCGCTGACCTATCGCCATGGAGAATGGCCCAACGATATCCATGCTGTTGGTTGCTACTCGGAAAACCTAGAGGTTCCACTGTACAAAAATTTTGTACAAAGACCTGAACCTTTTCCTAGCTACCATGTGTTCTTTTAAATTAAATTTTGGATCGCCTGCGGAACTTAACACGTTTGATCCAAAACTTAATCTATTTGTTCTTTTAGGTTTTGACTTGGATCTCCTGCGGAACTTAACACGTTCGACCCAAGTCACCTTAAGTTATTAATTCCATTAAATATTAATTTCTATAATCGGTTCCCAGTACTGACGTGGCGAGGCACATGGCCTTCTTGGATATGGGAGCAACCACCACCGACTAGACAAAACCTTTTATAGAAAGCTAATATTTAATTTCCTAAAATAACTTTAGGTTAACCGAAAAGAACAATCAAATCACAAGGAAAAGAAAAACAAAAGAACACTATATCGAAAACAAATTCAAAACTCTAGAATCATATGCCTCTTGTATTTAGTATTATTTCCAAAAATAACTAGTATGATGCGGAAAGAAAAATTACTAGTTATACCTTTTAGAAAAACCTCTTGATCTTCTACCGTATTCCTCTTCTAACCTCGGACGTTGTGTGGGCAACGATCTTCCGAGATGAGAACCACCAAGCACCTTCTTCTTCCTTGCAAATTTCGGCCACCACAATTCTCCAAGAGAAGTAGAGGTCCGGCCACCACCACCACCAAGCTCCAAGGGATGCAAGAAACAAAACCACCTTTCTCTCCTTCTTCTCCTAGCTAGAACCGGCCACCATCAAGAGCTCCAAGAAAGGTTGCCGCCGGCCATAAGAAGAAGAGAAGAGGAAGAAGCTAGGGCCGGCCACCAAGGAGGAAAAGAGAGGAGAAGAATAATAGAGTTGATCACCCATGAAGGCACCTCTACCCCCTCTTTTATAATCCTTGGTCTTGGCAAATAAGGAAATTTAATTAAAAACTTCCTTAATTATTTTGTCATGAAAAAGAAAATTTTATTTAATTAAAAATAATTTCCTTTTTACAAATACAATGGCCGGCCACACCATTCCACAAATCAAGGAAATTTTAATTCACACAAGAATTAAAACTTCCTAATTTGCTTTCGGAAATTTATAAAAATTTCTCAAATAATTTTTCCCTTCATGGTGGTTAATAAAAAGGAATTAAAATATTTCTTTTAAACATGTGGATAAAAAGAAAGTTATCTCTAAAAATTAAAATCTCTTTTAATCTACAAATAAGGAAAGATATCAAATCTTTTTTTAATCTTTTGTAGAAACTTATAAAAGAGAATATTTAATTTTAAACTCTCTTTTAAATCATGAACATGATTAAAATTGAAAGTTTTCTTAAAATTTAAAATCCTCCTTTAATCAACAAATAAGGAAAGATTTCAAATTTTAAACTCTCTTTTAAACATGTAGATGATTTACAAATAAGGAAAGTTTTTACCAAAAATTAAAACCATCCTTTTAATCTACAAATAAGGAAAGAGATTAATCTCTTTTCTTCATCTTTTGTAGAAGGAAATTTTTAATTTTTTAAACTCTCTTTTAAAATCATAATATCCACATAAGAAATAATTTTAATAAAAATCCTTTTTAATATTCTAGTGGCCGGCCACCTAAGCTTGGGACCCAAGCTTTGGCCGGCCACCTACATGGCTCATCCACTTGGACTTGGCCAGCCCTAGCTTGGGTTCCAAGCTAGCTTGGCCGGCCCCATTGGATGGGTAAGAAGGTGGGTATGCGGTGGGTATAAATCTCTATATACTAGAGGCTACGATAGGGACCGAGAGGAGGAATTGGTTTTGGTCTCCCGATGAAATTAAGCATCCCGTGTTCGCCCCGAACACACAACTTAATTTCATCAATAATAATTCATTCCACTAAAGAACTATTATTGAACTACCGCACCAATCCCAAATTACATTTTTGGGCTCCTTCTTATTATGAGTGTGTTAGTCTCCCTGTGTTTAAGATAACAAATGTCCACTAATTAAGTAAGTTACTGACAACTCACTTAATTAATATCTAGCTCCAAGAGTAGTACCACTCAACTTCATCGTCATGTCGGACTATGTCCACCGGCAGGGTTTAACATGACAATCCTTATGAGCTCCTCTTGGGACATTCTCAACCTAGATCACTAGGACACAGGCTTCCTTCTATAATCAACAACACACTATAAGTGATATCATTTCCCAACTTATCGGGCTTATTGATTCATCGAACTAAATCTCACCCATTGATAAATTAAAGAAATAAATATCAAATATATGTGCTTGTTATTATATTAGGATTAAGAGCACACACTTCCATAATAACTGAGGTCTTTGTTTCTTTATAAAGTCAGTATAAAAGAAACGACCTCTAATGGTCCTACTCAATACACTCTAAGTGTACTAGTGTAATTATATAGTTAAGATAAACTAATACCTAATTACACTACGACCTTCCAATGGTTTGTTCCTTTCCATTATGGTCGTGAGCTACTGTTTATAATTTATAAGGTACTGATAACATGATCCTCTGTGTGTGACACCACACACCATGTTATCTACAATATAAATTAATTGAACAACTTCATTTATCATAAATGTAGACATTTGACCAATGTGATTCTTATTTCTAGATAAATGTTCATACCAAAAGCTAGGCTTTTAGTATACACTCTAACACATGCCCCATTGATCGAACGGGCAAGATACTGTGGGCACTTTCATTTCCTCGGTCGGTCAGTGCGGAAGGATGTGATACTTTTGGCAGGATAGGTAGGTGATCACTGTCCGAGCGGCATCTTCTTGGAGGGTCGGCCAAAAATATCCCGCTAGGAGTATCTTTCGAGCTAACGCACGACCGCCTGGATGGCCTCCGCAGGAACCTTGGTGCACCTGTCGCAGAATGTATTCAGCATCTTCTGATCCGACCCATTTGAGTAGGGGTCTAGAGAATGTTCTCTTATAAAGCTGGTCACCGACTAAAGTGAACCTTCCAACCCTCTTCTTCAGCAAGCAAGCTTCTTCCTGATTGGAAAGTGTAACTCTCGACTGCAGAAACTCTGTCAGAGCCATCCTCCAGTCATTTGGGAAGGTCATTCCTTCTATTTAGTCAATATGTGCCATGAGCGAGACCTGTTCGATCGGTTGCCCTATGACAATCAGTGATAATTCATTGGCTAATTTTGTCAACTCATCTGCCGCCTGGTTCTCCGATCGGGGGATCTTTTGTATAATGACCTCCTGAAAATTGGTTTTCAGCTTCTCGAAGGCTTCCGTGTAGAGCCTGAGTCGGACATTGTTTATCTCGAACGTCCCGGATAGCTGCTGAGCGGCTAACTAAGAGTCCGAGTGGATGAGGACTTTAATGGCTCCCACATGCCGAGCTGCCTGTAAGCTGGCTATCAATGCTTCATACTCAACTTCATTATTGGTAGCGCGGTAGTCAAGCCGAAGGGAAAGATATATCCGATCTTCCTGTGGTGAGATGAGCAAGATGCTGATTCTGCTACCTTACCAAGTGGACGAGCCATCGGCATATATCTTCCATGTTACCTCCGACTCAACATTCTGGATTTTTATGACAAAATCCGCCAAGGCCCGTACCTTGATTACCGTTCGGGGTTGATATTGTATGTCGAATTCACTAAGCTCCATAGTTCATTTGATCAGTCTTCCTGATGCCTCGGGGTTGAGAAGAACACGTCTCAAGGAGCTGTTAGTCAACACGATGATTGAGTGTGTGAGGAAATATGGACGAAGCCTCCGAGCGGTGAGAATTAAAGCATAAGCTAATTTTCCAGACCGGTGTAGCGAGACTCTGCATCCTTCAATATATGGCTTAAAAAGTATACAAGCTGTTGTTCTTGGCCGTTCTGCCTAACTAGAGTCGATCCAACGACATGTTCATTGGATGATAGATAAATCCAGAGTGGCTCACCAACAATCGGCTTGGCCAATATAGGCAAGAAGTTTAGATATTCCTTAAGCTCTTCCAATGCCCAATCACACTCAGCGTCTCACTGGAATTTTGTAGCTCAGCGAAGCACTTTGAAGAATGACAAGCTCTGGTTGGATGACTTGAATATGAATTTGGACAGTGTCGTGATCCGACAGATTAGCCGTTGAGCTTCCTTTAAGTTTCGAGGCGGCGACATGTCTTGTAACGCTTTGACTTTGCTTGGATTGGCTTCAATGCCCCGCTCGGTGATGATGTAACCCAAGAAGTGGCCACTCTTTGCACCGAATAGACACTTACTCGGATTCATCTTTATTCCATAAGCCCTCAGCGTTCGACAGGTTTCCTCGATATCTATGTCAGGTCAGTAGCTCGATGGGATTTTATTAATATGTTATCGACGTATACCTCCATGTTATAGTCGATCTGTCGTCGGAACACCTTGTTCATCAACCTTTGGTAAGTTGCTCCAACATTCTTGAGTCTGAACGGCATGACTTTGTAGCAATACGTTCCGTCGGTCGTAATGAAGTTGATCTTCTCCTGGTCTTCTCGGGCGAGCGACACTTGGTGATACCCTTGTTATGCGTCGATCATGCAGATCAGTTCGCAACCCGCCGTTGAGTCCACCATCTAGTCTATCCTGGGTAACGGATAGAAGTCTTTTGGGCACGCCTTGTTCAAGTCACAGAAATCGATGCATACCCGTCATTTATTGCCCGGCTTAGAGACTAGCACAACGTTAGCGAGCCATCTCGGGAATTGGACTTCTCTTATATGGCCAACCTCCAGCAACTTCTCTATCTCCGCCCGGATGATCAAATTCTGTTCCACACTGAAGTCCCTCTTTCTTTGCTTCACTGGTCGTGCATTTGATCGGACGTGAAGCTCATGCTGAGCCACACTCGGGAAGATGCTGGGAAGCTCGTGTGTCGACCAGGCGAACACATCGTGATTATTTTTGAGACATGCAACCAACTCTTCCTTCTTCCTGTCCTCCAGGTCGACAGCAAAAAAGGTGGTTGCTTTCGTCCGGCTTGGGTGGATCTGAACCTCCTTCTTTTCCTCGTATACCAGTGTAGGAGGTTTTTCAGTGATTGTGTTCACCTCCAAGCGTGGATTCTTCCGAGCGCTTCTCACTTTGGACTTGACTATCTCAATGTAGCATCACCGAGCAGCCAGCTGATCGCCTTTAACTTTGCCCACCCAATCGTCTACCGGGAACTTGATCTTTTGGTAGTATGTAGACACCACCGCCCGAAATTCGTTGAGGGTTAGTCGGTCCAAGATGACATTGTAGGCCAACGGTGCATCCACCACGATGAAGTTTGTGGTCCTGGTTCTCCTCAGTGGTTCTTCCTTGAGCGAGATGGCCAATCGGGTCTATCTGGGCGGCAGTACTTAGTTGCCCGTGAAACCGTAAAGAGGGTTTGTCATGGGCAGCAACTCATTGAATGCCTTCTTGAAGATGATGTTCACCGAACTCCCTGTATCAACAAGAGTTCAGTGAATAGTATAATTAGCAATTACTACTCGGATAATCAGCGTGTCGTCGTGTGGGATCTCCACTCTCTCCAAATCGTTGGAGCTAAATCTGATCTCGGGCCCTTCAGCCTTCTCCCTGCTGCATCCCACAGCGTGGATCTCCAGTTGCCGAGCGTACAACTTCCTGGCTCTGTTGGAGTCGTCGTCGGTCGGCCCACCGACGATCATGTCTATTTCTCCTCAGTCGGTGTTGCTTCTGTTTTCTTCTTCCCAAGTGGAGGGTCTATTTTGCTCAGCCGGGACTCAGGAGGGATTAACGTTATCCCTCCACTGGTGCTGATGGTGTCGTTCAGGCGCCCTTCTTTTGTCCTCTTGTCGCCCGGTAGATCGCTGTCTATGTCGCCGATCGGGAGTTGGAGATCGACGGCGGTATCCTCTCGTCACCGATCGGCTGTCTATCCATGGCCACTTGATTGAAACGTCTTATGTATGCTCGGAGTGCTTCTTTCGATCCTTGCTTCAGGGCAAAGAGGCTGACGCTCGTCTTTTGATAGCGTCGGTTGCTGGAAAAATGGTGCTGGAATGCAGCTCAGAAGTCCTTGAAGCTACGTATTGATCCACCCGGCAGTCTTCAGAATGAGCGCTACGCTGAGCCTGAGAGAGTAGTGAGAAAGACTCGGCACTTCAACCCATCTATGTACTGGTGCAGCGTGGTCATGTTATCAAACTTATCCAGATGATCATCTGGATCGGTCGTTCCGTTGTACTCCCCGATCGCTAGTGGGATATAATGCCTGGGTAGAGGGCCACACAAGATCTCCTGAGAGAACTACAGGCTGATCCGTTGGGCGAAGCGTGGCTTCTGGGCGCCTTTCCTTTTCGCACATCCTGAACGGGAGTGTCGTCCGAGGATGATCCTCGTTCCTGGTTCGCCTGGGCTATTTCTGAGTGAGTTTGGAACAAGGCGTGATGAAAGGAGATGGGCGCGGGCGGCGCTTCACCTTGCATGCCGGTCGGCCCTCTATTCTGCCCCCATATGGAAACTGGCTTCAGTCGATCTTCCAATCCCCTCGCCCTCCTGCTACCGAAGTCGCCGGCTATTGTACTAGCCGATCGGCTAGTGCCTGTTGTTGCTGCTGCTCGAACATCTTCATCGCTCGGGCTTGCACGAGCATGTCAAGCTCCTCCTTACTGATCGTCACGGTAGTAAGTCATCCAACGTCCTCCATCTTCTCAACTCGGATGCAGGTTAAGTTCTCACAGACAGTGCCAAATATGATCATGTCCGAAAGTCGATGAAATGGAAAGCTGGGGATGTGGCGCTCCCGCTGACCGCCTATAGACTCCGTTCCGCCCTGCAACACAGATGACATCAGTGCCGAGCCAGGGAAGGGGTCCCCGGTGTTGGCCCTCCGACGCTCGAGTCAGTCACCGACGATGAAGTAGAAGGCCGAGCAACAATAAGAATGAACAGTGTAGCACGAATAGTGTCTATTGCGTACCTCTGTCGATACTTGGACCCCTCTTTATATAGAGCTCCTGTAGCACGCATGCACGCTCCCCAAGATGAGCACGCTTCCTAAAGTTTTCATTGAAAAGACTTGTCAGTAAAGTATCCCTGACACAATACCTTAACAGGCCGAGCATATATATGATATAACAGTGGAAGCTTCCGTTGTACGATATTCTAGTTGGCCATGCCTGGTGTTAGCGGCACTAACTCCCAAAAGGATGTCGAGAGATAACACAGCGAGGTAGTTGCTAGGCCGAGTGGAATAGCCGCTCGGCCGGGACTTCGCTGTTCCTGTGTACCGCCGGCTTGGCCGGGACTTCGTTACATGCGTTGCGTCCAGTCGGTCGAAATTCCACTGTGCTTGTGTCACGTCCGTTCGGCCGGGACTCCATTGTGCTTGTGCCACGTCTGTTCGACCGAAACTCCACTATGCTTGTGCCACGTCCGCTTGGTCAAAACCACATTGTGCTTGTGCCACATCCGCTCGGTCGGAACTCCACTGTGCCAATGTCGAGTCCTGCTGCCTGGCCGAGTGGGGTAGCTTCTCGGCCCGGATTCTGCATATCGTTTCCTCCTCTGTCCGGTGTCTAGTACTCCATTGAGCGTCAATCATTTGACACCTCCCCGTATCAAAGATGGGCTCGGACTGGAACCTTCTCCTCCCGGTCGGGGCATGATCGCTCGACCGCCCGATGATATCTGAGCGTTGACCACCTTGACTTTGACCTCCACCGCCTTGAATTCCATATTAATTCATCACAATTTAAATTAAATCAAGTATATTTTCTATCCAATTGAGCCTATCTACAATAGATTGATCAATCATCAATATGCACAAATTAGGTACAAAACACAACTTCTCTCTACAACTGCTTTTTTGCGCGCTCTTCAAAGACGCTCCTACGACGCTGTGAAGCTTCTCCGACAACCTGTGACTTAGTTTTTATTTTCCTTGTTGTCGGTAACTTTATTTTATAGTTCTTATACTTATTGTGTAACTCTTTTGAGAACTATTAGTGGATTGCCCAACAAAAGCACTCTTACGTGCGGGCTTTGGAGTAGGAGTCGATGAAGGCTCTGAACCAAGTAAAATTTGGTGTGTTAGCATTATTTTCATTATTATTTTCCGCTACGTACTTTGACTCGATAATGATTTTTCAACGATCGCTATTCACCCCTCCCCTCTTATCTAGCATTCTTTTCAATCCAACAAATGACATCAGAGCGGGTACCACTCTGATTTGGTGCAACCACCAATCAGGCATAGGGGGTGAAAATTTTTATTTTCTTATTTTCAGTTTTAAGTTTTTCGATATAATCCAAATTGGTACAATTACCTCTTAGGAAATATTTTTTCATAGCAAACCAATTTGAATTGGTGGAACACTAATTCAGTCTTAATATTTTTATTTTTATCCCACACTACTAATCCAAGACCAAAAGTCTTGAGACCATCTTTGTTTTTCTTTATTGTGTGCAAGAGAAATGACCCAAAATGATGGATACAACACTGTCCGTCCTCCCCTCTTCAACGGTGATGACTTTCTGTACTGGAAGAAGTGAATGAAGATCTATCTGAAGACCAACTTCAACCAGTGGTTTAGCATCACCAGAGGCTATAAGGTTCTAGTCGATAACACCGGAATTCCGATGGACCCGGAACAATGGAATCCGAAGATGAAGAAGAAAGCCCAAATAGATTTCAAGGCTCTCAACACCCTCCAGTGCGGGCTAACAAAAGAAGAACTGAACCGAGTCGACACACATGAAAATACAAAGAAACTGTGGGATAAGCTCATCGAATTGCACGAGGGAACCAGCGACGCGAAGGTAACCAAAAGAGAACTCTATCTGAATAAACTATTTAATATAAAAATACAAGAAGGAGAAACTGCGAGTTAACTCCACATGAGGATAAAGGACATTCTTAACGGGCTTCGCAACATCGGCCACAAGATGGAGAACCGTGACCTGATAAGGTATGTCCTTAACGTGTTTCCTCGAAATGCACTGTGGGCATCCATCATGGATGCTTGCAAGATTTCAAAGAATCTTTCCAAATTAAAGCTAAATGAACTATTTTGTGAGCTCGAACTCCATGAACAGACTAACTCAAAACATGTCGAGAAAGGAATTTTCCTTTTTGCAAGCTCCTCCAAAGATAAGTCAAGAACCAAACCTGAACCTAAAGGTGAGTTTGACCAATACCTAGAAGACGAAGAATACCTGACGAACTTGGTAAGAAAAATGTTTACCAAGAAAAAGAAGAACTTCAACAGAAATGACCTGCAGAAGATCAACTCCACCACCGATCCTAACAATAAAAACGTGACCTGCTTCAGATGTAACAAGAAAGGGCACTACATGAATGAGTGCCCAAAGCTGAAGAACGACAAAACCAAGAAGACAACACTCAAAGCAACGTGGGATGAATCATCTTCGGATGAATCGAACGCCGAAGAACAGAAGCACCGAAGTTACCTCGCGCTGATAGCATGCGAATCAGAATTGGAAGGCGAATCAGAAGACGGGTTTGAACCCAAATCGAGCCACGAGTCCGTACTCGTTTCCGAAGGTTTCGATGAGGTATACCTTAATTTAAGCAAAAAGTTTTTCAAAATCATTGCATGCTTAAATAAAAAATTAACCGAAAATGAAAATCAAAATAAAATGCTTCTTGAGGAAATCAACACCTCAAGGAACAGATCGAAAATTCTAATCCAAATCAAGTTGTAAAACTTGAGGGGGAAAACTCAACATTAAAAATTAAAATTAACAAACTTAAAGGGCTGTTAGAAAATTTTACGACTAGATCTAAAAACTTGGATCTAATCATTAAAAATCAAAAAGCTATATACAACAAATCTGGGCTTGGATACAAGTCCAATTCAACAAATAAATCATTCATATCACTCGTAACTCAAAATAAAACACAAACTAAAGCTTGGGTTCCAAAATTGTGTCTAACCATGCAAGTAGGAATTAACCAATACTATATACCTAAAAACTAAATATATATTATGCAAAACCAAATAACCCAAATCAAAGTCCAAAACATAAAACTAAATCAACTAAACCAAAGACAAATCATAGAAAGAACTACAAAATCAACTCAAACCCAAACTATCATCAAGTCTATTATAATTACAAAAGTAACCGACATAAACCTAATACCAAAACTTAAGAAATCCATATCAATAATTCAGGAGGAGACTCTAAACTAATTGGCACCTCTAAAAAATAACCTACCCGGCAAGATAATTAGAATTAGAGTAAAAAGGGATAAAAGTTTAACTTGACATATAGTACTAGTGAAGTTTTGGATGATAGTAGGTTAGGGAAGCTTTGTCTATGCATGACTAGGAAGATATGACTTCGACCTGGTGCATTTGGCTTAGTGGAACTAACTGAAGCTACCCCTTACGAATCTTAACTAGTTAGACCAAAATTTTGTACTAATTTCAGTGGATGAAACTATTTGGAAAACCTCGAAGGCATGGTTACTCTAATGATGTCCAGGTGACTCATCATAGCTTAGAAGTTTATACAAAGAATGTCTGTTTGTTGAACCCAAAGCTAAACCTGAATCTAACACAAGGTTAAACCAAACTTTGAAATTGAACTTAACTCATCTCACAAAATTATAGGATTCCCTGATTGAAAATATAGATCAGGTGAGATGACTAAGAACTTAAAATTAAAAATTAAATTAAACTTAAACTTAAAATTAAATTAAAAAATTAAATTAAACTTAAACTTAAAAATAAAATTAAACTTAAAATTAAAAATTAAACTTAAAATCAAAAATAAATTAAACTTAAACTTAAAAATTAAATAAAACTTAAAATTAAAAATTAACTTAAAAATTAAATTAAACTTAAACTTAAAATTAAATTAAACTTAAAATTAAAAATTAAATTAAACTTAAAATTAAAAATTAAATTAAACTCAAACTTAAAATTAACTTAAATTAAATTAACTTAAAATAAACTTAATTAAAAATTAACTTAATCTAAAACTTAAATTAAAATTAAAAGTTAACTTGACTAAATTAACTTAAAATTCAACTTAAAATTTAAATTAACTTAAAATTAAAATTAACTTAAAATAAACTTAATTAAAAATTAACTTAATCTAAAACTTAAATTAAAATTAAAAGTTAACTTGACTAAATTAACTTAAAATTCAACTTAAAATTTAAATTAACTTAAAATTAAAATTAACTTAAAATTAAAATGAACTTAAAATAAACTTAAAATTAGTTTTAAAATTCAAACTAAATCAAACCTAAAATTAAATTAACTTAAACTTAAAATTAATTTAAATTAACTTAAATTAACTTAAAATTAACTTAAAATTATAATTAACTTAAAATAAAACTAATCTTAACTCCTCCCTATGGTAAGAAACCAAGTGGATATTGGATAGTGGTTGCTTCAAACACATGACTGGAGATCACACCAAATTCACTCAATTAACCTACAAAAGCTTAGGAACAGTTGCCTTTGGAAACAATGGTAAACTCAAGGTAATTGGGATAGGTAATATTGAACTCAAAACAGATTTCATTGTTAAGAAAGTATTACTTGTTGAAAAACTCAAATACAACCTTCTTAGTATAAGTCAATTGTGTGATTCTGGATATAAGGTTAGGTTTCTTTCCTTTGAATGTTTAATTAAGCACTTAGATAACCCTACTATAAGCCTAAAAGGGTTTAGAAAGGACAATATCTATGCAATTAACCTAACTTCTTTCTCACTTAAGTGTTACTTAACACAAAAAGAAGAAACCTGGTTATGACATAGAAGAATGTCACACACAAACTTTAGAAATCTAAGTAAATTAAATGAATTAGTTAGAAACCTACCAAAATTACCAAACTTAAACTCAACAATCTGTAATGCTTATCAACAAGGAAAACAAATAAAATCTACTCACAAATCAATTAATCAATTTCAAACAGATTCAATACTAGAACTATTGTACTTAGACCTATTCAATTCCCATGGGGTCAAATCAATAAATGGAAGCCTATATTGTCTAATAATAATAGATGACTACTTTAGATTCACCTGGATAAAATTCTTAAAAAATAAAGATGAAATATTTGAAATCTTTACTAATTTTTGTAGACAAGTTGAAAATGAAAAAATATAAAAAAATTAAAAGAATTAGAAGTGACAACGGAGGTGAATTTAAAAATCATAACTTTAACCAATTTTGCCTTGAAAATGGTTACCATCACGAATATTCATGTCCTAAAATACCTCAACAAAATGGAATAGTAAAAAGAAAGAACAGAACCCTACTTGAAGCCTTTAGGACAATGCTAAATGAGTATAACCTACCAAAATACTTTTAGGCAGAAGTTGTTAGCACAGTCTGCTATGTACAAAACTGAACCACAATAAATAAAACTCATAATAAAACTTTATTTGAAATATATTATAACAAACAACCTGATATTAAATACTTTAAAGTATTTGAATACCTTGCCTATATATTAAATACAAGAGAACACTTAGAAAAATTTACATCAAAAATAGAAAATGAGATCTTTGTAGGATACTCATTAAACAGTAGAGGTTATAGAATATATAATAAAAATACACTGAGAATTGAAGAAATCTCAAATGTAAAATTTGAAGAGTCCAACCAAAACTTAGAACAAACTCAGATTCAACTAATTGATTTTGTTCAAAGTAACACTAGTCAAGGGGGAGCCAGTAAAAATCTAAGTCGAGAAGAAGAAGATCAACCTCAAATGAATGAACATACTAGAACCATAAGAGTCAACTCAAATAATCCAAATTGACCAAATAATTGGTGACTCAGACCTAAGAGTTCAGACTAGGTCATCCTTCAGAAACTTAAGTCAGATATCCCTAATCTCAAAAATTGAACCCAAAACAATAGCTAAATCTTTACTTGACCCAGACTAGATCATAGCTATACAAGAAGAGTTAGCCCAATTTGAGAGAAACGAAGTTTGGGACTTAGTACCACCACCTAAAAATAAAAAGATAATAGAAACAAAATGGATATTCAGAAATAAATTAAGTGAAAATGGAGAGATTATTAGAAACAAGGCTAGACTAGTTGCTAAAGGGTTTAGTCAAGTAGAGGGACTTGACTATGATGAAACATATGCCCCAGTAACCATACTAGAGTCCATTAGAATGCTACTTAGCTATGCATCCCATAAAGGATTTAAACTTTATCAAATGGATGTAAAATCTGTCTTTTTAAATGGGCTAATAAAAGAGGAAGTTTATGTAGGTCAGCCACCTGGGTTTGAAAGTTTAGATCATCCTGACCATGTATTTAAACTTAAGAAAGCCTTATATGACCTTAAACAAGCACCTACGATATGGTATAAAAGGTTAACCTCTTACCTAATTTCCAAAGGGTTCAACCAAGGATAAATTGACCCAACTCTATTTGTCAAATCAATCAACCAAGATATTTTTATAGCTCAAGTATATGTAGATGATATAATCTTTAGGTCAACCAATTCATAATTTTTCTAAGAATTTATAACCCTAATGGAGTAAGAATTTGAAATGAGATTAGTAGGTAAACTAACTTACTTTTTAGAATTACAAATTAAACAAAAAAATGAAGGTAATTACATTTATCAACAAAAATATATTAAGGAATTACTTAAAAAATTTGGAATGGAAAATACTAAAAAAATAAAGACACTTATGACAACTAACACAATCTTAGATTATGACCCAAATAGAAAACCATTTGACTAAAATACTATAGGAGTGTCATAGGTAGCCTTCTATACTTAACTGTAAGTTGACATGATATTTTATTTGCAGTTAGTATGCGTGTTAGATACCAAACTTGTGCTAAAGAATCACATTTGACTAACGTCAAAAGAATTTTTAGATATTTCAAAGGAACATCAAATGTATGAATCTAGTATCCTAGAACACCCAATTTTGAACTCATAGGCTACTCTGACTCAAACTATACTGGTTGTAAATCAGACTGTAAAAGTATAAGTGGTGGGTGTCAGCTACTTAGCCCATCACTTATCATCTGGTTTAGTAGGAAGCAACACTGTGTTGCCTTATCTACTATTGAGGTAAAATATATAGCTATAGGAGAATGTGTTGCCCAATTATTATGGATGATGCACACTTTAAAAGACTTCAATTTAAACTTTACAAATATAAAAATACTAATTGATAATGTCAGTTCAATTAATTTAACCAAAAATCTTGTGCATCATTTAAGAACTAAACATATCAAAATTAGACATCACTTTATCAGGGATTATGTCACTAATGGTGGCATTGAACTCAAATACATTGAATCCAAGTCAAACATAGCTGACATATTCACTAAACTTCTCCCTGAAAGTGAATTTAGTAACTTGCGTCGATAATTAGGAATGTGCTTAATAGACTAGGACTCTTAATTTCAAAATTTATGTAAAAAATTATTCTTTAAAATTCTAGGGTAAACTTCTTTATTTATTTTTCTCAAAACATTCCTTATTTTTAGAATTTTCAAAATTATTTTTAGCCTGAGTCTAGATCAAACCCTTAGAAAACATGCTCCTATAAATCTAGGACCTGAGCATCTCACCAACACACTGGGACTACCTTGTTTGTGTATTGATAAACTTAGAAAGGGATGAGATACACAGGTAGATTGCTTGGACTTAAGATGCTTATATCAGTGCATCAATACAAGTCTAGGCATTAAATATCAAACTAATAGTAATCAGGTTAAGTTTTTCAACTTAGTTAAATACTAACCAGATAAATTAACTTAACCTGACTAACCAAGTGAAAACTGTTATCTTCTGATAGTTAGTAAGTAACTAATGGTTAGATAGTTATGGACATTTTTTTAGTTATCTATTTTGAAATAATGTCATGTTCAGGGGGATGATTAATAACTTAAAAATTATTTTGAAAATTGCTTCATTTTTTTACTACTAGCATTTTCAAAATCGTAAAATTTGTAAACACTTCAACTTTATCACCCTTAGTGTTTTTAAATGATAGCTTTATCACCCTTAAATTTTTAAAATATTATTTTAAAAGACATTTTTGGAAAAAAAAAATCAAATGTTTTCAAAAGTTATCTTAAAAACCCAAGCTATTTTCAAAATATTTCTTGTTTTTATTTTGAAAAATAATTTTAAATTTTCTAACCTTAAAGTTATTTTTGCAAAAAAAATTCTTTTGAAAACCTTATGAAAAATTAGTAGATTTTAAAAATAATTTTAAATTTTCTAAGTTTTTTACAAAAACTTAGAATTATCAAATTTTTGTATCTTTTGGAAATCTTATATTTTGAAAACTGTGTAGATTTGGAAAATAATTTCAAAATCACCTTATTTTTGAAAACCTTGACATAAAATTTTTACTTTTAAAAATCACTTTACAAGATGTCTTTAAAGATTCTCTTCAAATTAATTAACTTATTTTCTAAGTTGTTTTTAACTCTCCCAAGTAATCCTGAAAATTTTCTATTGTCAAAGTTTTTTTTGGTTACTTAGCAAATTTTTTCCATGTATTGTCTATTCCTATTTTTTGATGAATGTCAAAAGGGGAGGGTTTGGTGGATTAAGTTAGCAAAATACCAAACATAACATCAAAACAAGACTAACATAAAAATCTAAGTTGAGATCTTGACTAGATTCTAGTATCGAGGAGATAGAATCTAATTACTACTCTTGACTACAATTGTGCTAACACTTGTTTTGCAGGGTAATATAAGTTTTATTGTCTCGGACTAACTTCATTTTGCAGGAAATAAAAGTTGTTGGAAATGTTGGTCTGGGCGCCCGGAAGTGATTCGGGCGCCCGGAATACCCAAAATTAATCTTGTTGCTAGCTTGGAGCACGTTGATTGGATTGTTGATGTCACAGTCTAGGCGCCCAGAAGGGATCCAGGTGCCCGAAACTGCCTATATAAGCAGCCTTCCACCAGGAGCACAAAACACAACTTCTCTGTGCAACTTCTTTCTTGCGCGCTGCTCCAAAGATGCTCCTGCAACGCTGTGAAGCTTCTCCGACAACCTATGACTCAGTTTTTATTTTCCTTGTTGTCGATAACTTTATTTTATAGTTCTTGTACTTATTGTGTAACTCTTTTGTGAACTATTAGTGGATTGCCCAACGAAAGCACTCTCACATGCAGGTCTTGGAGTCGGAGTCGATAAAAGCCCTAAACCAAGTAAAATTTGGTGTGTTAGCGTTATTTTCGTTATTAATTTCCGCTGCATACTTTGACTCGATAATGATTTTTCAACAATCACTATTCACCCTCTCCCAAAATCAATCTTGTTGCCAGCTTGGAGCACGTTGATTGGATGGTTGACGTCACAGTCCAGGCACCTTGAAGGGATCCAGGCGCCCGAAACTGCCTATATAAGCAGCCTTCCACCAGGAGCACAAAACACAACTTCTCTCTGCAACTGCTTTCTTGCGCGCTGCTCCAAAGATGCTTCTGCAATGCTGTGAAGCTTCTTCGACAACCCGCGACTCAGTTTTTATTTTCCTTATTGTCGATAACTTTATTTTATAGTTCTTGTACTTATTATGTAACTCTTTTGTGAACTATTAGTGGATTACCCAATGAAAGCACTCTCACGTGCAGGTCTTGGAGTAGGAGTCGATGAAAACTCTAAACCAAGTAAAATTTGGTGTATTAGCATTGTTTTCGTTATTATTTTCCGCTGCATACTTTGACTCGATAATGATTTTTCAACAATCACTATTCACCCTCCCTCCTCCCCCCCCCTCTTCCTCTAGCGTTCTTTTCGATCCAACACTATCTGTTTTATATTTTGAAGCATAAATTCTCCATCCACAACTTATTTCACTACAAATAGCAATTACCTTCTCACAACCATTTTTTCTATACAAAAATGAATGTCTTGTAGCAACAACATAGTTTTTAACACATCTTCTAAAACCAGCAGCATCCTTGAAATTTTGCCCTTCGCCTTGGATATAGTTAATCCAAGCATCTATAGTATTCAGCAATGGGGCTTGTTCGAGATCTCCTCATCACTTTTTGATTGTGTCTGTTCCTCCTCAACCCTTACCAGTTTGATACGATTAATAGTGTCAACTTAACTATATCATATGCACTTGTGCTAGATGTAACATATAATATTATCAAAACCATAATATGAAGAGGGATATAATATATGCTACCTCCCTAAATTTAGGCTATCGTCGACATGTTCGTTTCTGGTCTCTACCCTCAAATTGATCATGCTCAGCTTCATACACATATGAAAATGTATCATATTGAGCACATCACCATCATCGTTCAAAGTCATAGATACATCTTATGTTGCGAAGCTAAGTATTGCAAAATCATAGATTCGGGAGTAATTTCCGTACATTTTTTTGCCAAGACTCATATATATATCCATCAAACTACAGCCATTGAAAATTAAAATCACAAATAACTGGTTCTTGTACTTACAACTACCCAAAAATATAAGATTGCAAGGCCTACTTCCAGAATTCATTTTAAATTAGTATAATTCAGTATATTTAGATATGATATTTTTCACTCTTAGTGGTGAGGGTTATTCAAATTAATGTGGAACGGTGTATATAACCGACGAGTGATCCTTAGCATTCATGTTGGTTGGTAAGATAAATTGCTCATCTCCTGAATAACGAGCTTGTTATAAACTTCTCTATCTCATTTACCTACAAAGTTACCAAATAGTTAGTTTAACTGGAATAAGAAATATTTTCGAGATAAAATATTTTGATTTTTGACCAATAGTATTAATATTAATATATTGATCTCTTTGTTGTTGGCCTAAGTATTAGGCGCAGATTTGAGAATTATTATACGGTAATGATACATGATCGTAGGTAACAGGGCCTAACTATTCTAACTTCCCCTTCCATCCAGTCAACTATGCGACCCATCGTCCCCGCTCATTTCGGCGACTGATATGAGAATAATCATGATGCAAGATTATGTAATCATTAGGCAGTAGGCCTAACTACACCAACTTTGCCTTCCATTTAGTCAACCCGGTCGCTTCCTTCGTTAGCCTTAATCAATATATAATTTGCAGTAGAGAAAGAGGCGAGAAATTGAGAGGGAGATCGAGATGGAAGAGTTCAGCTTCCCGATCATTGTGACAGACCAGTGGCCCCACGAAGGCTCCCGCCCGCCGTTGTTCCGCTCCTTCCCCGCCTCCGCTTGGTTCCACTCCCCGGAGGCGGACCCCGGGTACCTCCTGCGAAGCTTCTCCGAAGGCGGCGCCAACGACGCCGCCACCGCATGGAAGCGAACGCCGAGATCCCCTGTGCTCAGCGACTGCGGAGGCGACGACGACGATGAGAGTGTGCTGGAGTGCGAGGAGAGGATGGACATGCTGTGGGAGGACTTGAACGAGGAGCTCTTTCAGATCGACGACGGCGTGGAGGAGACGGGATCGAGGAGGAGGAGGAGAAGGTCGGTGGGGATGGAGGCGTTCCGTTTGCCTGCCGAGGGAGGCGATCCGATAAGCAAGAAGGCGCACCGCCTGCTGCTGGTGCCGGCGACAATGGAGGAGCCGAGCAACAGATCATCGCTACGGCGGCGGAAGAAGCCTGGTCTAGTGGCGATGTTGAGGATACTGAAACAACTTTTTATTGCCCAGAAGATCAAACCAAAGCAACAAAAATAAGATTATATATATAAGTTTGTCTACAATTCTATCTTACTACCTCAAACAATACATTATACAATTCTACCACAAGTTTGTCTACGATATACTTACACCACACAAACACTCGTGAAGTCGTTAATAAGAAGAAATCATCTCGTCGCTTCTGAGGTTCTTACAAATGATCTTCGCCACCATACCTGAAAAGCCTTGCTCAAATCTGGACATTCATTGCCATGCCTGGCAAAGCAGCGGAACCATTCCTCAAATAAAACCTGCTGTTGCTTCAGCGTCAGTGTAAGAATAACTTGGCCTAGGCTTTCCTCCAGCATCCTCATATCCAGCCCTTTCGAGCAACGTTGTAGCCAGCCGAAATCAAGTAGCATAGGTTTAAACCATGATCGGAGAATGCTGAATCTGATCCCAGCTGGACATTGCAACCTCCTCCTGCCGAGTGCAATGAACACACTTGCTGATATCCGACTGAGTTCGTATCTCACCATGGGTGAAGCTCGCTCATGTAAACTGACTAGTTTCTCTTGGTTGGCCCATAAACTCACAAACTCTTCTGCCATCTCCTTGTCTATCAGAATTTCTAGCAGCCAATTAAGATTTTCAACTTGCCTAGAGACCCTTTCGATCAGAGGCTTGGTTTCTTTCCTGGTTATAGTTTGCTCGATAGGAATTGAGTTTAAGGCATCTTCAAAGAGATTCACCAAGGAATCTAAACAGGAAAGGCAAATATCAGATAGGTTGTCCTTGTTAAGCCCCACAGAGTCCTTTTGGTAAATTGAGCTCTTTGACAGAATGCTATTCACTAAAGACGTCATCTCCTTTCTTGCACTACTGTTTGTTGCATTTGTGACGGATTGAATCAGCCGTAGTGCAAGATCACCTGAGTAGTTGCAATCTTGTGGATCCAATCGGGATAATACTTCTCGGCGCACTGCCTCATCAAATTTACACCTTGTGAACAACCTCTTCAACTTCTCTTCCTCAGCTTCAGTCCATGGAACAGCCTCAATATAACTGAGACAGAACCTGATACCTCTGTCAAACATAATTGTTGTGCATACCTAAAGAATGAGAAACAATTAGTTCCAAGCCAAAAAAACACAAGACAAAAATATAAAACTATCAACCAAAAGTGTGTTGTTGAATATTTAATATGAAAAAAATACTAAATTATAATCACATTTCGACATTACCCTACTTCTCAATTTGAAATACTAATGTATTCTTGGCACAGATTACCAAATAGTATCTAGTATACTAGTATCAAATTGTGAGCTACTTGTCAAACAATTAAATGCTGACAAAAGTTGGAAAGTCTTATGCATCATCATAAATTGAAATGCCAATTTACATTTTACGGTCCTTTAAGAATCATTCCATAGATGTCTCATCATACTTGGTTGCAAAACCCTAGTTTATGTGCCACTGAACTCATGAAAAATTTCAGACATTTATCACCATTATGTAAAATCTGGGAAGGATTGATACAATGCTTCCACTATTAACTAACCGAAATAAATGACAATAGAATATGCACCACCATGAGAAAGACCCCAAAACTCACACTACTTTTTTCAATAACTTTGATCAATACAAAAACTTTAGAATCGATAATTCTTGAACAATTCAAGAACCAAAAGAAAAGTCCAAATCCATTAATGTAATGGGTGAATAAACATAACTCTACTTAAGTCCCACAATCTTCAAATATGATGTAAAACATAAGTTCACTTCACCCATGATTAACAATGTCTTATGATGTGGATATGTCTTAAGGGTAGAGGAGAAATTAGGAGAGGGAGGAGGGGTAATTTTATCTTTTCACTGTTTAAGGCTTTAAGGATGGGGGAAGGCACTGTTGCAAAGGGGGCTGCCTGCTTCCGGTCTTTTCCCCGTCGCCAGGATGAAGGATCAGGGGAACGCCGCCTCCGCCGCTCACTAGACCGTCGCCCCTCGAGGGTCGCCTTGCGCCATCGGGCCTCCCTTTTTCTCATCTCTCTTTATCTATCTCGATGCCTGGAGCCGCTTTCTTCCTCCTCCACATCGACATCGCCTGAGCTCGCCAGCACGCTGACAGCCCACTGCCTCCTCGCCGCTCACCCAACTGTCTTTGCCGTCGGCCCTCTCCTTTTCTTCTTCTCATCCTCTTCGCGCAGTCGCCACCACCGGACCATGCCTCTCGTCACCAACCGTCACTCCCCTTCTCCTCCTCACACCGCCGTTGCCATCAGACGGAACACAGCCTTCATCACGCAGCCGCCTCCCCTCTCACCGATCTCTAACGCCAGCTGCTTCCCACACCGGTCGCCTCTCCTTTAACGGTCAAGCGCAGCGCCACCCCCTGGTCATGCGTCCGACAGACCCCCACGTCGTCGACAACCCGCAGTGCCGCAACCACCTCTCGCCGCACAACGCCGCAGCTTCCATGTGGCCTCGGGCACTGTTGTCGTCTCCTCACGGGCACACCAGCAGTCCACGCATCACCTCTCTTCTCTTGGCACGCTGGCAGCCTGTGCATGCACCCCCACCGTCAGATCCGACCACTCGACACTCTCGTCTCGCGAAGTCTTAGTTGCTATTCTATTTCGGCCATCGAGCCATTGTCACAGCTCGATCTGCGTGCCGATGTCATCTCCTTGCCTACATGCCGATGTCATCTCCCGGTCTACGTGCCGATGTCATATCCTGATGTACGTGTTGCTGCTAGGTCCTGGCCTGCATGTCGTCTTCTGGATCTAAGTCGCGCTCGACTAGGTGCTGTTAGATCCAACTCTTCATCCTGCTCAAAGTTATCTACTCTTCTGGGCCACGACAACTTAAGTAGCATCCCGACCAGCTCACCGATCCACCAGAGGGTGCTCCCTAGGCCAAGGTACATTACCGTACCCACTCTACATTCATTTCATTATTTTACTATTAGTCTGTTCATTATATATTCGTTGGATCTGCCTCGAGCATCGGGGTATCTGAGACCGGGGCGACCCGGTCACTCGCTGCAAGTAGCGTCGGCTAGAAGACTTCTGACGACTTGGTCAATATAGAAGTCATCTAGCATACCCCCTTCGGGACATCGTGATTCGGTCAACATTCCATCCACCTCACCCGGTGGTCTGTTTGACTCAGTTTCCGAACATGATCAAATTTGATATCGTCTGTGGGAATCTTCTTCACCTATTCTGGAACGTGAAGATGGACGACGTCGGAAGGTTCTCTGCCATTATCATAGTTCCAGAGGATCCTAACGAACATATTATCTTCTCCCCTCGCTCCACGGGTATTCGGGAGTGAAGAAATTGACTTGGAGCTTCAAGTGGCTGGCAAGTTAGTTTTTCAATTATATTTTTTTCCAGACTCCACGGGTATTCGAGAGTCGAGGGACCGAGACAAATCTTCAGCCGGTTGGCACGGCTCCTTGATCAGGTACGCTACAGGCTCTGCTCCGTTTTTACAGTTACAGGATTTGCTACAGCTGCCTGATAAGAAAGTAAGAGCCTAGTTCCTTCATCAAGGATTAGAGCCCTAGATCCTTGATCAGACACTAGGGACATCTTCCCGATCAAACACTAGGGGCATAACTCCCCAATCAGATACTACGGGCATAGCTCCCTAATTAGAGACTCGCGGTACAGCTTCCCGATCAGGATCTAGAGGCCTCACTCTTTGATTACAGGCTAGGGAGCTTACTCTCCGATCAGGGACTAGGGGCTCAGCTTCCCGATTAGGTGTGCTACAGGCTCTGCACCCTCCGCTCATGACGCTCTGCATCCTCTTACGTTTACGGGCTTTGCACCCTCTACCCACGACGCTCTGCTTCCTCCTATTGCTACGGGCTCTGCTCCCTCATATTGCTATGCGCTTCACTCCTTTTGATGGTCAGGGCTCAAATTATTCTCTCCCTGACTCTGCAAGCGTTTGGAAGTCAAGGGATCGACACTATTTCTCTCCCCGACTTCACGGGCATTTGGGAGTTGAGGGATCAAGTCAGATTCTAAGCCGGTTGACACCACTCCACAATCAGGTATGATAAAGACATTGCTCCCTCATATTGCTACGAGCATCGCTTCTACAGACTTCAGGGCTCAATCTCCCCGTTCAAAGTCGAGCTATCGCCACTGGTCTCAGACCAGAGTATCGCCACCGATCTCAAACCAGAGTATCGCCAATGACCTTTCGGTCGGCATTCCAGACTCTCGCCGCAGTGTAAGTTACAAGCAAGCCTGCTCTCGCGACCAACGATCTCTCAGTCGGCTTTCCAGACTCTCGTCCCAGCGCGAGTTATAAGCGAGCATGTTTTTGCGACCAACTACCTCCCGGTCGATTTTCCAAACTCTCGCCCCAGTGCGAGTTATAAGTGAATATGCTCTCGCGACCAACGACCTCTCGGTCAGGTTCCTGACTCTCGTCCCAGTGTCCCAGTGCGAGTTATAAGAGAGCATGCTCTCACGATCAACAACCTCCTAGTCATCTTTTCAGACTCTCGCCCCAGCGCGAGTTATAAGCGAGCCTGCTCTCTCGACCAACGACCTCCCGGTAGGCGTTCCAGACTCTCGCTCTAGTGCAAGTTATAAGCGAGCATGCTATCGTGACCAATGACCTCTCGATCGGCTTTCCAGACACTCGGCATTATCTCGGTCACCCGTTCGGCATTATTTTGGTCACTCGGTCGGTATCTTTGTAGCCGCTCGATTAGTATCGTCTGGCCATTCGCTCGGCCGCTCACTAGTGCCACTCAGTCGCTCGTCCAGCATTCTCTCGGATGCTTAATCGACATTCTCTCAAATGCACGGTCGGCATTCTTTCGGGCGCCCAATCGGCATTCTCTTAGTCGATCGATCAGTATCGCTCGGTCATCCGTTCAGCTACTCGCTTGTATCGCTTGACATTCTTACGTCCACTCGCTCGGCATTCTCCCGATTGCCCAGTCGGCACTTTCTCGATCGCGAGCTCGACACCGCTCACCTATTATCTTTCGACCCGCTCGGCATTCTCCCTGTTGCCCGATCGACATTTGCTCGCCCGTCCTCTTTTCACCCACTTGGCATTATCTTAGTCGCTCGCTCGACATTCTTTCGATCACTCGGTCGGCATCTTCAAAGTTACCCGATCAATATCGTCCGGTCGTCCGCTCGGCCACTCGCTTGTATTGCTCGACATTCTCGCGGTCGATCGATCGTGGTCTACTGTCGCTCGATCGACATTTTCTCGGTCACGCGCTCGGCATCGCTTGCTTGTTGTCTTTCCACCCGCTTACCGTTCTCCCGATTGCCCAGTTGACATTTTTCGGTTGCCCGGTCGAGGTTTACTGTCGCTCGGTCGACATTTTCTCGATCGCGTGCCCGATATCGCTTGCCCATTGTCTTTCCACCCGCTCTGCGTTCTCCCAAGTGCTCGGTAGATATGTCTTCGATCTCCCGCTTGGCGCTACTCGGTCTTTTACTTTGTCCCGTTTATATGCACGCTTGACATTCTTTCGTTCACTTAGCATCCGTTGGGTACCATTCGGTCGTTTAATCAAACTCTCTCGGTCAGCTTTCCAGACTCTCGTCCGAGAGCGAGTTATAAACGAGCAGGGCTTTTGTGGTCAACGACCTCTCGGTCGAGCACAACGACTAGTCGATTGGGTTTTCTCCCTGATCTAGTGTTGGTCTCACTTGCCGCTCTATTCGACACTCGTCGCCTGGTCGACATTCCTCTTATTCATCGCTCGCGCCTCACTCGCCGCTCTCCCCGGCACTCATCGTTCGTTTCTTACTCGTCGCTTTGTCCGACACTCGTCGCTTGCGTCTCACTTGTCGCTCGGTCGGCACCTGTTTTTACTTCTTGCTTGGCATTAGTAGAATTGCTTGATCGCTTTGCTCAGCATCACCCGATTGTCAACTCGATATCACTCGGTCTCCCTCGGCATTTGACCGATCGCTTACTTGGCGTACACTCGGCAGTATCTCTTACGTCGCTCAGCTTGGCACGCCTTTATTCAATCGATCGCCTGCTCAGCAATATTTTTTGTCACTCACTCGGTATTGTTTCAGTCATTATTGCCACAACTACTCGTTCGACGTTATACGACAGACCCAACAATCTGACTCTCGTCAAGAGCAATTTCACTTTACGTTAGGCTTGGTGTAGTCAGTCGGACTTGCGCCTCCTTCGACTAGACTTGAAGGGGATGCTTGTGATGTGGATATGTCTTAAGGGCAAAGGAGGAATTAGGAGGGGGAGGAGGGGTAATTTTGTCTTTTCATTGTTTAGGGTGTTAAGGATGGGGGAAGGCGCTGTTGTAAGGAGGGCTGCCTACTTCGGGTTTTTTCCCTGCCGCCACAATGAAGGCGCAGGGGAACGTCGCCTTCGTCCCTCACCGGACCGTCACCCCTCGAGGGTCGCCTTGCGCCATCGGACCTCCCTTTTTCTCTTCTCTCTTTATATATCTCGACGTCTGGAGCCGCTTTCTTCCTCCACGTCGACATCGCCTGAGCTCGCTAGCACACCGACATCGTCTGAGCTCGCCAGCATGCCGACAGCCCACTTCCCTCCTCGTCGCTCGCCCAACTGCCTCGGTCGTCGGTCGTCTCCTTTTCTTCTTCTCCTCCTCTTCGCGCAGCCGCCACCACCGGACCAAACCTCTCGTTGCCAGCCGCCACTCCCCTTCTCCTCCTCACACTGTCGCTGCCATCGGACGGACTTGACACAGCCTTCATCACGCAACCGTGTCCCCTCTCGCCGATCTCTAACGCTAGCCGCCTCCCACGTCGGTCGCCTCCCCTTCAACGTTCAAGCGCAGCCCCCTATCATGCGTCCAGCAGCCCATGCGTTACCCTCGGCAGACCCCCATGTCGTCGACAACCCGCAGTGTCATAGCCACCTCTCGCCGCACAACGCCGCAACTTCCATGTCAGGCACTGTTGTCGTCTCCTCACGAGCACGCCGGCAGTCCACACATCACCTCTCTTCTCTTGGCACATTGGCAGCCCGTGCATGCACCCCCACTATCAGATATGACCACTCGGCATTCTTGTCTCTCGGAGTCTTAGTCGCTATTATGTTTCGGCCATCGAGCCATTGTCACAGCCCAGCCTGCGTGCCGCTATCGTATACCGGCCTACATGCCAATGTCATATCCCGGCTTGCATGCCAATGTTATATCCCAGCTTGCGTGTCGATGTCATATCTCGATCTACGTGTTGCTGTTAGGTCCCGGCCTGCATGTCGTCTTCTGGATCCAAGTTGCGATCAACTAGGTGTTGTCAAATCAAGCTCTTCATCCTGCTCAGAGTCATCTACTCTTCCGGGTTACGACAACTCGAGCAGTATCCCGACCAGCTCACCGATCCACCAGAAGGCTCCCCCTGGGCTAGGGTGCGTTACCGTACCCACTCTACATTCATTTCATCAGTTTACTATTACTATGTTTCTTATATATTCGTTAGATCTGCCTCGAGCATCAGGATACTAAAGACCGGGGCGACCCGGTCGCGCGCTGCAGGTAGCGTTGATCAGAGAACTTCTGATGACTTAGTCAACATAGAAGTCATCTCAGCATACCCCCCCCCCTTCGAGACATCAAAATTCGGTCAATATTCCATCCACCTTAGTCGGCGGTCCGTCTGACTCAGTTTCCGGACAGGATCATCTATTATAAATAGTGTTTAACAACGACAACATTAGGAAACATATTAGGAGATAAGGCAACTATCAAATCCCCATATAAATCTTGATCTAATATGAAAACTCCAGCATTCTGACCTCTAAAATATCAATTGCTCGGGAGACCCCTGCCTTCACGAGCCAACTTGTAGCATCCTTGGCATACATCAGCTCAATTGTCTCCTTAAATGCATCCACATCCTCTATACCAGTAACCTCAATCTTCGTAGACTGAGTATCCGAGACTTCCAGACTAGAGCCCACGATCATAGCTGCAAAAAAAGGGCTGCTTTCGCACAGAACCCTCGAATCCAGCTCCAGAAGAAAGCATTTTTCATCTTTGCCTTTCAAGTAAAGCCTCATGTCCGAAGATTTCTGTCTTACCCAACTCCGAGGGTGTGTATCCATCGTATCTGGAACCAAAGGCCGCTCCTTTGGCGGCGGATCTGGAGATTCAGGCTCCGACTCAGCGGCCACCGTGGAGAAAGATGTGGAGTCCGCAATCACCGGAAGGGGGCCAAGGGGGGCTTCAGAGTCAATGGGAGAGACCCTGCCCGGCGAGAGGATGCGGCGAGGGTCAATGATGCCGAGTCCGAGCTTGCTGCTGGGGGAAGGGGAGCTGTGGAAGGAACCCGCGTTGCGAGGTTTGTGTCGGGGCTTCAAGGAGGGGCGCAGGTCGCCACTGGGGGAGGATCGGGACCGCCGGAGGTGTTCGGGACTGCGGGGCGAGGAAGAGAAAGAGCAGCACCATGTCCGGCGGAGGATGGGGCCACGGCGTCCGGCGGAGACTGATCCCTGCACTCCGCGATCCGCCATTGTTGCAAATGACGAAAGAGACAGTGAAAGAAAGAGCAGTGCTGGGTTAGGGTTTCTTCTGGCGAGCCATGGATTCGGAGAGGCCGCTTCGGCAGCTTTGCAAGCCAACCTTTACCTTTCGCTTTCCACGCTGGGCGGAGAAGAAAGACGTTGAAAAAGAGGAGGAGAACCGATCGGGTCCAAGGTACATTGTAAATGATCGAGTACAAAGTAAATTGTAAATTGTTAGGTTGAAAGAGACTTAGTTTCCGGACACGTGAAGAAAAGTTGCGGCTAGTGCAGAAGGCGACAGCCTTAACACGTGCATGGACAGGACAGCAGAGCAATCATCTGATGACGTTCGAATGAACGGACCGGATCGGAAACTGAGATTGCATGTCATCTCACATTTATCCGGCTCTGTCTTTCTGTATCATCGGACCGGACCGGAGACATTATTGTATTTAAATTTTAGGTTAAAATAATTTAATTAATAAAATTATTATTTTTATTTCAAAATATTATAAATAATATTATATATATATAATGGATTTATTTATTATTATTATTTTTAATAGCTTAGATATCTTTCAGTCCTATATTTTCATTTCTATTATCAGCTGTTATACAGGAATTATTTAATGACCTTGGACTTATAATAAATAAATAAATAATAGTTAGTTTGAGGCGGATCCTAACCATTTTTCAGCAAAAGTCTAAATTTAAAAAAGTCTCTAAATAATACTATGTATATATACTCCTTTAGTTCCATAATTTTTCAAATTAAATCAATAGACAATAAAAAAAACTAAACAATTGTAATAATCAAAATACTTTCTATTATAATCAAATAATAAAGTGAGTCCACCCACTAGATAATATTTTTTTATTATTATTTTATATAATTAAATAATAAGATAAACATCCTCTTACCGTTTTAAGTTTAAAAAACTAATCAAGTTTTATATAATAAAGTTGTTAAATAATTTCTTTCTCAATTGATAATATCATAAATTTATTCATTTTCATTTTTTTTTTTTTACATGTTTGATCAAAGAAATATTTTGATGAACTATAACTGGGATAGTCAATAAAATTTTATGAATAATATAGGCATTTGAGAAAGATTCATCCATTTTTTTTTTAAGTAATTTACTATATCAATTATTAATTTTGCTTCTCTCGATAATGAACACTTCAAGAATATCAACTGGATAAAAAGAGCATCCCTATTAATATCAGAACAATCTTATGGATTCTTTCAAAACCTCAATAAAACTTTTTCATCTGCATGTTGGAACATCTTAAATTTAACAAGAAATATTTCATCATATTTTTGAAACGGTTCAAATCAAATTTTTATATAATAAAGAGCTTCATCGATTATAAATAAAAAGTATTTAATTTGAAAATATTCTGTAGTTGACTATGTTATTCCTTCACTTTACTTTTACCAAATTATTTCTTTCTTTTACTAACAGCTTGAATGCTCATCTCACATATTATGTATTTAGCTTCAACCATGGCCTTATCTTATCATAACCCTCTTCTCTGAATTTTCTAGAAATAAAATAAATCCTTATAAAAGTCTAATAGCAATATTAATATACATATCTTCGTATTGAAGAAATTTACTTTATAGTATTGATAACATATAATAACTTGTATAAAATTACCATATCAAGTAAGAATTTAAAATTCTCAAGTTTATATAACACTAAGGACTCAATTTTACTCTTCGTTTTGAGATCTTCGCTATCATTTGTCAAATTAAACAAAGCATTTTTTATTTGTGCAATTTGCTCCTTTATAAGTTTAACACTCTCAACATGACTTTCCCAACATATTTGTGATGACTTAATTATCAAACTCGTCACGTGATCTTTAAAAGTCTTCCATCGCTGGGTAGAAGAGGAAAAGAACAATATATAAATCTATCGTATCACTCTAAAAATTGACATAGCCTTGGACAAAAATTTTTCATATCACATAAAGTTAAATTAAGACTATGACATCTATAAGGAGTATAAAAAACCTTGAGGGTGTGTTTGATTCAAGGTTATTATTGATAACATTGATTATCTATTCAAGATTATTGATGACTTCTTTTTCTACTCGCTTGGACTCCTCAACAAATCCTACTTTCTCATAGTACTTCATGGCTCTGAGACAGTAACATAGATTAGAGTCGGGTCGACTTCTCCAGTGTGACCCCTCTGACGCTTAAGTTAGTAATTCATCGAGAAAGAAGCAGTGGCGGATCTAGGAATTCAAACATGGAGGGACGATTTTTATGTGGAACAAAGGGTGGTATCTTCTATCTCCACCGGTGGAACCCCATACAGCTAGGAGTTCCATTACCGGCAAAGGTCGCCCCCTTCCAGATCCGCCCCTGGAAAGAAGGGTAGTCAGGAAGAATAAGAAAATTTTGAAGAAGAAAGAGCTGCCTCCACTAGTTAGAAGAAGAAGACTATTGTACCTTGAAGTTACTGTCTAAGATGCTTATATAGTTGTTAGAAAAGAATTTCCACGTCACCCATCTTGGCGCCTCTCCACTTCTTCCCGCCTAGGTCAACGAGAACGCAGCTTCTGATGGTTCATTATTGTGCTCCTAATCCCTGACCGCCACGTAGAGTGATGAGGGTTCTAAGGAGGCCGCCTCTGATAACTACTATTCATCCATGATTGACTAATCACTATGTATTATGAAGAAGGAACCAAGGGAACCGTCTCAGACATCCATCACTTGCTTACCTAATCATCAATCGCCACATAAGATGAGAAGGGATTAATGGGAATGCCTCGTACCTTTCTCTGCTCCGGTTCAGCTCGTCTCAGTTCGGCTCATCTTGGTCCGGGTCTGTTCGCTCCGGCTCCGCTAGTTTGGGTGATCTCGGCCTTCCAGAATAGGGCTCACCCGAACCCATGTTCCGGCCTTCTCCTCGAGCAGCCTTCCTTCCCGGTTTCTCGTCCCTCGAGCGCCGCACACGCTCTTCTCATCCACCGGTGTACTCTTCCGCGGACACCTCGTCCCTCGGACACACCGAGCCCGTCGGCTCTCTCCCGTGTCGTCCTTCTCGCTAGCCGCGTCTTCCGCTCGACTTCCTGTGTTCCTAAGCTCCTGCACACTTAGACACAAGGGTTAAACAAACGCAGGACCTAACTTAGCTTGTTTGATCACATCAAAACACCTTGGGGTTCCAACAATCTCCCCCTTTTTGATGTGAGCAACCCAAGTTAAGTTAGGGTAAACATATGCAATAAAAATAATTTATATTCAAGTAAGTCCAAATATTTTTCAATTGAAAAATTATATTACCTCCCCCTAGACTTAACATACTTCTCCCCCTTTGATCACATAAAAATTGGGGTTATAAACAAGTCTAAGGTAAATTTCAAACAAAACTTTGAGTGTAAGATATTTTAAAAAAAAATAGTCATGAGTGTTTTTTTTTAAAAAAAAAAATTACGTTTGAAATTTATTTCAACAGTCCCAAAAAAATTTTCTAATAAAATCAATCCTAAGTTAATATTCATAAGAAATAATTCTAAGTCAATTTTAAGAAAAATTATAAGGCAATATTGTCATAAAAAATTCTAAGAAAAAAAAAATTCTACGTCAATTTTCATAAAAATTTCTAAGATAATAAAGAATTTCTAAGTCAAGTTTTATAAAAATTTCTAAGATAAAAAATTTTAATATTTTCTAACACAAATTGAATAACTCTTTTAAAGCATTAAGTAATTTAAATTAATGCTTTTTCAGTTAGTCAATTAAACTTTTCATTTCAATACTTGGCTTCCAGGTCGTGGCGAGGCATTAGGCCTTCTTGGTTATTGGAGCAACAACCACTTCCTTAGACAAAGCCTCATAAAGAAATTAGTTGTTTAATTTCCTTGCTGAAAATGCTAAGTCTGACTTTAATTTTAAATTAAACAGGTTTTTGGAACCCAGTAGAGGTTCATACCTACATGATTAACTAAGTATTTCCTAGGTATATAGATTTTTGATATATTTCTAATTTGACTTTGATGAAATCTATAATACCAATTTAAACCTCTATAATTTCTAAAGGTAGAAATATTTGAATCATTAGATTTTTTTAATCTTTCTATTTCTTCTTTTAGTTTTTCATTTTCAATTTTCAATTTTTCAAAATCCTCTATAAGACATGATTTTGCCAAAATTCTCTTTGTTTCTAAAATTTCATTTTCTAATTTGGCATTTTTATTTTCTAATTTATACATGGATTTAGTCATAGCTTTGATACCAAAGTAAAGTTCATCAGGGGGTAAGAGGCATACCTCACTTGCCATATCAACCTGAATCTCCCCCTGCTTCGCTACTTCCATCTGAGGTCGCTCCCCCTTCATCGATGCTGGGTTCTGATGTACTTTGTCCTTTGTAGCTTGCCATCAGTGCTATCCCGGCATATTCTTGAGCTTCTGATTCGGATGAAGAAGTGTCGTCCCAAGTTGCTTTTAGGTTGTGTTTCTTGGGTGTCTTCATTTTGACCTTCTTGAGTTCTGGGCAATCTTCCCTTAGGTGTCCCTCCTTCTGACACTGGTAGCACCGTACCTTTCTTCTACCTTTTTGATTCTTTTTATTCTGCATTTTAAATTTATTAGATCTAAAAAACTTTTTAAAGTTTCTTACCATGTACGCTTCTTGATCGTCTTTGGAGTCTGACTCGGGTTCATCCTTGTTGGTTGCGTTCAGCGCCATAGTCTGGGTTGTGTCCTTTGATATCTCTGCATATCTAGTTTCGTGTAATTCAAGGGTAGAAAACAACTCTTCTAAAGTACTTACCTCCAAGTCTTTTGAGATGTAGTAAGCATTGACGATTGATGTCCACTCCGGAGTTCTTGGAAACGTGTTGAGCGCGTAGCGTATAGTGTCCCGGCTTGTTACCGTTTCACCAAGGTTTTCGAGACCAGTAACTAGTTCTTTTACCTTTGCATGTAGACCGGCTACTTTCTCACCTTTCTCCAGAAGGATGTTCATCAGTTTGTTGCGGAGGATGTCCATTCTAGCGAGCTTCGCTTCGGGCGTACCTTCGTGGAGTTCCAAGAACTTCTCCCAAAGTTCTTTAGCAGATAAATAGTTTCCGATGCGGTTGACCTCTTGAGGCGGTAACACGCTCAGCAGGTGATGTTCCGCACGGCTGTTTGCTACTGACTCATTCTGCTCCTTCTTTGTCCAATCGCTCTCTTCTTTTTCTTTTCCATCTTTATCTATTGGAGCTACAAAACCATATTTCATAATAAATCGAATTTCAAAATATGTTTTTAGGAATACCTCCATACGACGCTTCCAGTCTGTGAAGTTCCCCTCGAATTTTGGTGGAACAATGCTTGGTCCGGCCATCTTTGTTGCTTCGATCGGCGGTTAGTCCTCCTGAAGCGCCTGGCTCTGATACCACTTGTTGGTCCCTTTGGAGGCCGGCAAGAGGGGAGGGGTGAATTGCCCTACAAAATAAAACTCGAACCTTTCTCGGATTTCAACTATATCATAAACACTTGTAATAAGAAGTAGAGACTAAGTAAAGAAATCATACACCAGAGATTTACTTGGTTTGCAATCAGAGGATTACTAATCCAAAGAAAGTAAGCACACTATGATCTCCTCTGGGCGGAGAAGCCTCTTTACAACGTTGACAGCACAAATGAAAAGAATACAACTGAAAGCACAGAAAGAATTGATTACAAGTGAGTTATTTTGAATGTACGGATCAGTACTTTATTTATAGTACTGGTCCGGGCGCCTGGAAGGGGTTCCGGGCGCCCCCGGGGGGATAAATTTTATCCCCCAATGGTCAGTTCGCGATCAGCTTCGATCTGGTCAAATATGAACCCCCGGGCGCCCGAAATGGTTCCGGGCGCCCGGACCTGTCAAGTCAACAAAGTTGACTCTGGTCCAGGCTCTCTGCTCCGGTTCAGCTCGTCTCAGTTCGACTCGTCTTGGTCCGGGTCTATTCACTCCGGCTCCGCTAGTTTGGGTGATCTCGGCCTTCCAGAATAGGGCTCACCCGAACCCATGTTCCAGCCTTCTCCTCGAGCAGCCTTCCTTCCCGGTTTCTCGTCCCTCGAGAGCCGCACACGCTCTTCTCGTCCACCGGTGTACTCTTCCGCAGACACCTCGTCCCTCGGACGCACCGAGCCCGTCGGCTCTCTCCCGTGTCGTCCTTCTCGCTAGCCGCGTCTTCCGCTCGACTTCCTGTGTTCCTAAGCTCCTGCACACTTAGACACAAGGGTTAAACAAACGCAGGACCTAACTTAGCTTATTTGATCACATCAAAACACCTTGGGGTTCCAACAGAATCCACTAGGACTTTTGCCTAAGAACACTTAGGACTTTCCTGCAATCTCATTCAAACTTGTCAAATCACAAGACAACTTAACTTTGGACCCTTTGACATAATCAAAACTCAGGTTCGATCGTCGGATGCTTCTCACACCAACATATTATTAACAATTGAAATTTGTATACTTTTGCTTGTAGGGTTGGCACAAGATCCTCCACTTGATTTTTCTTGACTTGTGGATGTGGCACCATCTTCTTCTCCATTTGACCCGGAAGTAGAAGTCTCTTCCTCCGATGTTAATGAATAACGCTCCCCCTCAATTCTAGAGGTGGAGGCCTCTTCATCTTCATCCTCTTGCACATGAAACAAAAAGTATGCTCCCTCTTTGTTCTTTTAGTTGCACTCTTTTAAGGATGAAGCTTCTTGGACTTCTTTTTCATAAGTTTAGTATCTCTTAACTTCGAAGTCCTCTTCCTCTTGATCTTGATCCAATGAGTCACCCTCTTTGGATTCTTCTTGGTTTGGTGCAGTGGAGGGGATCACATGGAGTTTAGCCAATTTGCTCTATAGCTCCTTCAAATTCTCCCACTTATTTCAAAATGTTGCTAGGCAATAGATTGACCAATAGTTTGGTCACTTTATCATTGGCCTCACATCTTCGAATTTGCTCTTAATTCCACTTGCTCTTCTTGAGAATTTTGTCTTTGCTATTAGTTGGAGCTTGGAGACCTTTCATTAGAGCAAATCATTACTCTATGTTCATCATAAGAAAACTTTCGATCCTTGATTTCCAAGAATCGAAGCTCTTGATGTAAATGGTGGAGGCACTCTTGTGTCGAATCCGAGTCAATCTCGGAATTCCATCTTGAAGTTGAGCCTTTGATGAAGTCTTTGACTTGTTAAAATTTGCTTCAACTTCTTCTCCCTCTAGCTTGTTGCCCTTTCCGGCGATGATTTCGATGAAGAGCAACCTCACTATGATACCACTTATTAGGTTCAATTTGTAGCTAGAGGGGGGGGGGGGGGTGAATAGCTTGTCGCGCTTCATTTGCTTGCTTCGTGATGATGATATGCAGCGGAAAGAATTCAAAACAAGCCTCACAATGCTAACACGTAGATTTACTTGGTATCCACCTCAAGAAGATATGGTTAATCCAAGGATCCACACACGACGCATTCTCCATTATAAAAAAAACACTCCTTCTCGGTAACTACCGAAGGCGGAGAAACCTTGTACAATCTCTCAATACAATAAAAAGAAAAGAAGAAGCAAATATAAAGAAAATCTTACAATATTTTACATAAATGAAACTCTAGCTAGCTTCTTCTTCTTGTGTAAAACACCTCTTGACCTTGGAAGTGCAGTAAAACTTTGCTCCAAGAAGCTTCAAGAACTGGCATAACCTGTGAGAAATGATCACAAGGAGTGGAGAGACAAGAGCTCTCGAATCGCTGCGAGGAAGAAGGCTTTTGTGTGCTTTCCTTTGCAATGGTCATATCCCAATCGATTGACCAATCGATTGGGGAGGCTTGAATCGATCGGCTGATCGATTCAGAGTGCCTCTATGCTCTGCTGGAAACTGTCTGAATCGATCGACTGATCGATTCAAGCTTCCTCGTGATCGCGTGAGAAAATCAGCCTCCAATCAATTGACAGATCGATTGGCGGTGCCCAATCGATCGACCAATCGATTGGGCTGCATTTTGTGCTCGTAATTTAGGCTCCCAATCGATTAGCTGATCGATTGGGCTGCTATTTATGGTAGCATTGTGCCCAATCGATCAGCTGATCTATTTGACTTGGTCCAATTTGATCACTTGATCAAATTGACTAACCCTAGCTTGCCCGAGTCAAGTTTAGGGCTCCCAAACCTAACATTCAGTCAACCATGACCTGTTGAGACTCCTCGTGCCTAGCATCTGGGCAATCTTGACCTACTGGGACTTCTTCAACAAGTGTCCGGTTAATCCTTTGACCCACTTGGACTTTTCTCCTCGTGCCAAGTGTCCGGTCAACCTTGACCCACTTGGACTTATTGTCTCGTGCCAAGTGTCCGGTTAATCCTTTGACCCACTTAGACTTTTCTCCTCGTGCCAAATGTCTGGTCAACCTTGACCCACTTGGACTTACCGTCTCGTGCCAAGAGTCTGGTCCTCTATGACGTATTGGACTTCCTTCCACCAGATGTCCAGTCACCCTTGACTCATCTGGATATCCTTGTGCTAAGTATTCGGTCACTCCTTTGACCTACTTGGACTTTTCTAACACCAGGTATCCGGTCAACTTTGACCCACCTGAATTTCCACGTGTTTGACTTCACTCACCATGACTTTCCTTTTACCTAGCTTCACTCACTAGGACTTTCAACTGTCCGGCTTCACTCACCAGGACTTCACCTAGCTTCACTCACTAGGATTTTCACCTGGCTTCACTCACCAGGATTTTCTCACTACCTGGCTTCACTCACCGGGACTTTCCATCTGCCTAGCTTCACTCACTAGGACTTTCCAACTGCTTAGTTTCACTTACCAGGATTTTCACCTAGCTTCACTCACTAGGATTTTCACCTGGCTTCACTCACCATAATTTTCCCACAGCTCGGCTTTACTCATCAGGACTTTCCAACTGTTTGGCTTCACTCACCAGGACTTATCTTTGCCTAACCTTCAATTAGGACTTTCCTAGTCAAGTATTTGATCAACTTTGACCTACTTGACTTTTCTTCACATCAAACTGGTCAAACCTTGACCAGAGGGGAATTGCACCAACGATCTCCCCAATCAGATGATTGCACCTGCAATCCCAACATATTGTCAAACATCGAAATCTAAACATTAAGACTTAAGCTTGAGCCAACTCAAGCTTAGTCAACCTGGCCCAGGGGATATCGAAGGATTCACAAATTGGAAGGGTAAAGATAAATTAAATATTCATGTTGGCCAACATGATAGTGAACATCATAAAGCTCGAATGAATTGTGAAGCTTTAATGAATCAAGATGAGCACATTCAATCAATTTTGCACAAGCAGTCAAAGCAAATGCGAAATGATTATCGTATCCGTCTTAATGCTTCGATTGATTGTATCAGAGTTTTGTTGCGACAAGGGAATTCATTTCAGGGTCATGATAAGACTGAAGGTTCTCTTGATCCGGGTAACTTTCTTATTCAACTAGAGTTTTTAGGTGCTCATAATAAAGAGATTAATGATGTGATATTGAAAAATACTCCTAAAAATTATAAGTTAATATCACCGGATATTCAGAAGGATATAGTAAGGTCTTGTGCAACTGAAACAATTAATGTTATTGTCAAAGATATTTGTAATTCATCATTCTCTATTTTAGTTTATGAATCTCGTAACTGTTGGTTCGAGAAATTCACTAGAAGGGGGGGGGGGGTGAATAGCGATTACAAAAATATCGTATTGAGAGTAAGCAGCGGAAGAGAAAAAAGAACAACGCTAACATAATCCGATTTACTTGGTTCGGAGCCTTTGTCGACTCCTACTCCAAGGTCCGTACTCGTCAAGTTCTTTCGTTGGGAAATCACTAGCAGTTCGTAAAAATATTATAAGTGTAAGTACAGGAACTTTTAAAATGAATACTGACAACAGAATAAAAGAAAAATAACTCTTAGCAGTACGTTGTCAGAGAAGCTTTGCAGCGTCACAGGAGCACAACACGACAAAGAAAATGTTGGATGGCATTGTAGTGGTTGTTGGAAGCTCTGGAGAAGGCCTCCTTATATAGGAAGCTCCGAGCGCCTGGACTGTGACGCAGCCCGACCAACCAGAGCGCTCCACGGTACGACGCCGTTTCGGGATAGATTTTGCATTCTGGGTGCCCGGATCCCTTCAGGGTGCCCAGATCCCTTCAGGGCGCCCGAACCTCTATTTTCCAGTTACCTGCAAGAAAACATTAGTCCGAGGTAAAATGTAAATTATACTACCCTGCAAAATAAATTGTTGGTACAGTTATATAAGGAACGAGTAGTAATTAGATTCCGTCTCACTGTGACCCGAATCTAATCAAGATCTCAACTTAGAGTTCCGAAATGGTTCTAAGTTGGATCGGCGCCTAAGTTCCCTTCCTAGGAACGCGTCCTCACAGTCACTCCCCTCCAATGACTTACCTTAACTTACCTGCCAGACGTCCGGTCAGCCCTTTGACCCGTCTGGACTTCGTGCCAGATGTTCGGTCAGCCCTTTGACCCATCTGGACTTCGTGCCAGCTATCCGGTCAGCCCGTCGACCTAGTTGGGTTTCGTTCCAGACATTCGATCACCCCGTCGACCTGTCTGGACTTCGTGTCAGCTATTCAGTCAGCCCATCGACCTAGCTGGGCTTCTCCAGCACACTTGGTCAAAGCATTAGATCACAATGAAATTAACTTAACCTACTTTATCATTCATCAAAATCTGAGTTTAACCGTTAGTGTTAACTGCACCAACAGTAACGTGTCAATGAAAGAGCAAATGTTAGTTGTTTTGCACTATGTGGATAGTAGTGGCATATAAATGAGCGTTTTATTGGAATTTAACATGTTACTAGTACTACAACACTCTCACTTAAAGCTGCTATTGATAAGATATTCTCAAAATATAATTTGGGCATATCTAATGTGAGAGGACAAGGTTTTGATGGAGCAAGTAATATGTAAGGTAAATTTAATGGTCTAAAAGCACTCATTTTAAAGGAGAACCCATGCGCATTTTACATACATTGTTTTACCCATCAGCTTCAACTAGCTCTTATAGTTATGGCCAAGAAAAATCTTCTGATTTCTAATTTCTTTTGTATTGTTGGTGATGTGATAAATGTTGTTGGATCATCCTACAAATGTTCTGATCTTCTTAAGGAGAAACATTCAGATTTTATTGTTGAGGTATTAGAGAAGGGTGAAATTTCAAGTGGTCGAGGACTTAATCAAGAAACTACCTGATCCTGTCCGAATCGCCTAACCAAAGGACGCTGGGCATGTGGCGCGATCCTAGTCGATGGAGTGGATCTCCGGCTTGGTCGAACGAAGCTCCGGTGATCCTGCACAAAAGTCGAGCCGGGAAGGGATTCCCGGCGGCGACCCTCCGACGCTCAAGTCAGGTAAGTGATGGAAAAAGTGGCTGCCAAGCTTGTATCATGTGTACCTTTTGAGAAGTAAGAGGCTCTTTATATAGGGCGAGGAAGGAACTAATGCACGTCCACCGAGGTGCATACGTGTCAGCAACCCATACCTTGGTATGCACTTGTCAGAGAACTTACCTGACACTATACTGCTACAGTCCGAACATGCCTTCGATGGGACAACAGGACACCCCGTTGTCAGATTAGGAGTATGGCGTAGCCATATGACTTGACGGCTGTCAGAAGATGTTCCCGTCTTTTACCCACCGCTCGGCCGGGACGTCCGTCCGGCCGATCTGGCGAAGAACGTCGTCTGGACGGCCTTAATTCCCCGCGCCGGCCGGGCGGCACGTCCTTCCGCTCGGCCATTATGTACCGTTTCATTTGAGCGTCGGAACCCTAGTCCCTACCAGGGTGCCTTTTACTACCAGATGCCCCTTTCTTCCAAGTCCGATCGGCTCGTCCTTCTCCGGCGGGCCACTGGGCCCTTTGACCTCCCCGTGGCGTTGACCCCTCGTTATGGGGTTTCGGATTCTTACCACCGGATCACTTGCCTTCCCCTCGAGTCTAGTCGAAGGAGGCGAAGTCCGACTGACTGGACTGCCAATCTGACTGAGCAATGCTCCTTGCATTAGGCCGCTCGGCTAGGCATAAGGATGCTTATCCGTTCGGCAGTATCTATCCGTCCGGCGATATCTTGTTTGTGCCTTGTGTTTTCTTGGAATCCACGTCCGCTGTTCTCCCATACTGCCCATCACGTGCTCTGCGCACGGTAAGGGGAGCTCATTAAATGCGGCTAGTAACCGGCTGACACGTTGCGATCGTGCGTTTGTCAGCGTATGGCGGTTGCGTCACTTCCGATGGGACAGCCGTCGTTTGAAATGGACGGCTAGATGACAACCTCGATATCAATGACCTGGATCGGACGGTGGAGATTGCTCCCGGGCGGCGATATAAAGCCCTCGACTCTGTTTCCGCCGCATTTCGTCCTCCTCGTTTCCAGACACCTGTTGCTCCTCCTTTCGCCGACGACCTTGTGCTCAGGCTTTCCGGCGACCATACGGCTTCTTCCGACCATCTCCCTCACTTGTAAGACCCTTTTTCTCGCTCCTGGCGCTTTCTTCTTTCTGCTAATCGTCTCCTTCAGTCGATTTCCCTCCATTCCTTGCTTGAACTTTCCCTTTCGGTCACGTATCTTTATTTGTCGACCATGACTAGCACCTCACAGCCGACCGGCGGTGCTCCGGGTCTTTGGTACTCGAACATGGAAAGCCGGTTCGACGAGGAGGACGCCTTGCGCCTCACTCGAGCCTATGACCTGCCGATCGACTACCAAATAGTGTTAGCCACACCAGCCGATCGGCCTCACGATCCGCCGCCCGGCACTGTTGTTTTCTTCGGAGACCAATTTCTGGCCGGACTGCGTTTTCCACCCCACAAGTTTTTCTTAGAAGTTTGCAATTATTTCCGCATTCCGCTCGGCCAGGTAGTTCCCAACTCTATTAGGTTGTTGAGCGGAGTGATAATTTTATTCAAACTGAACGGCATCCCCTTAGAACCAAAAACTTTCCACTACTTTTTTTATCCCAAGCAAGCCGAGTGGAGCACCTTTGTTTTCCAGTCTAGGATAGGCTTCGTCCTTTTTGATAATATGCCGAGCTCCAACAAACATTGGAAGGAGCATTTTTTCTATATACGTTTTCCCGAACGGCCAACTTTTCGCACCAAGTGGCAGACGGCGATGCCATTGCAACCGGAGCTCGGCAAATTTAGAGGTGACACGGCCTACCTTCATGCAGCCGACCGGCTAGTCGGCCAGCGCTATCATATTGACAAGCTACTCCTCCCGGGAGTAATGCACATATTCGGCTTGTCCTCTACCACAGGCGATATGCCTTGCAGCATGAGTAAGTTTCCTTATCTTCCCATTTGTTTTGTTCTAACTGATTTATTTTTTGCTCCTGCAGCTGAAGTCATGTGGCGCGCCAAAGCTACCGAGAAGCTCAAACTGAAGGCCGCTCAGATTGAGGCGGTGACGAACAAGGAGGCCGCCGAACGGGGCCTTGCTCCGGCTGATCCGGTCGGCGAAGAAGGTGAGGGGGCACCAACTGTCCCCGAAGCCTCAGACGCCCCCGCCCCTCATGATGAGGCCGCCGGCGACATAGAACCTCCCACTGAAGCTGAGGTGGAGGGCCGTTCGGCCGATGATGTGCCGCTGCGCACTCGGAAACGCCGACGATCAGGGTCCGCCCCTACCTCTACACCTGATGAGCCCCAACCCGAGCGGGGCACGGGTGCACCGGTGCTGTCCGGGACGGTTTCCCTCGAGAGTACCCCGACCCCTCAGGGTTCTCCGAGGGCCAGCTCTGAGGTGCCATCCTCCAGCCCTTCAAGAACTTTGCGCCGTATCAGGCGTTTGGGCGAGCTTCCTTCCTCATCCACCGGTAAGGCCGGTACCTCTCAGAGCGAGCCGAGCGGCTCGAACTTAATAAAGACCATTCTGCGCCTCCCCTCAGAGGCGTACATGGCTGCTGCTGATCGGCCAGTGGTCTCCGAGCAGCAGATTACCCTGACGGGCCCTCTCGCACAAGCTTGGATAGATGCTCGGCGTCGAATAGCCAAGATGACTCCCGGGCAGCTCGGTGACAGCAACCTCCAACAGGCCACCGGGGTATGTTCTCCTTTTCTTTGTTTGCATATTCGAATTAAGTTCTTTAACCTGCACACATTTGCTTGCAGAACTGGGTGGAGCAGATCGCTATTAGCGATCGATTGGCCGAACTGGAAGACGAGTTGAAAAAACAAAAAGCT
This sequence comes from Zingiber officinale, assembly GCF_018446385.1. Lineage (NCBI taxonomy): Eukaryota > Viridiplantae > Streptophyta > Magnoliopsida > Zingiberales > Zingiberaceae > Zingiber > Zingiber officinale. The sequence goes on along the minus strand of NC_056001.1, from coordinate 22,124,878 downwards.
GCGGGGGATAATGGGCAGTCGACGGTCGCTCTGGAGAAGTCCCAAAAACTGCTGGATGCCGAGCGGAAAAGGGCGTCCGATTTGGCGAGCAAGGTCGTTCGGCTTGAGGCGATGCTCAAACAACGGGATAAGGAGATCAAAACGGCGACCTCTCGGAAGCAACAAGCCATTAATGATATGGATCGCATGAAGGTGGAGATCAGGGGGCTGGAGCAACGCATCAAAGATTTGGACGCCCTGCTGACCACCGAGAAGGAGAGTCGCTCGGCTGATCTCCAGAGATTTGATGGGGACTTGAAGGAGCTTCAAGCTGCCAGTGATGCCGCCCACGCTGCGCTCAAGGAATACCAAGAGGGGGAGTCGGCCCGCTCGGATGAAGTGAGGAAAGCGCTCCTCCGCTCGGAAGACTTTGGAGAGAAGTTTACCGACAAGATATCCCTCACTTTCGAGGAGGCGATCAAGGCGGCGGTGGGTCACCAGCCTGCCGAGCTGACCATCCCCCCCGAGGATCTAGCGAGCGTGATGGACACCATCCCCGACGCTCTTTTTGATTTTGATGTGTGAGGAGCGTTTTTGTAAACTCCCCTTTTTTTTTTTTTGAATTCCCGCCGTTCGTCCCTGCTTATCTCTGTAATGACTTTCTTGGCTTGCATAATAGATAATCTTCTGTTCCTTTCGCTTTTTATTTTGGCAAGAAATTTTTCCTTCGTCACATCTAAGTGTTCTTTAAAACTCTTCCGCTCGGACGGTTATAGACGCCGGCTCGTCTCTCGATCTTTAACGTCGGAGCTCGACGGCGCGGATATTTATAGCCGGTCGGCGCGGCTCTCGATCTTTAGCGATGGAGCTCGTCGACCTTCCGCTCGGACGTTTATAGACGCCGGCTCGTCTCTCGATCTTTAACGTCGGAGCTCGACGGCGCGGATATTTATAGCCGGTCGGCGCGGCTCTCGATCTTTAACGACGGGGCTCGTCGGCCTTCCGCTCGGACGTTTATAGACGCCGGCTCGTCTCTCGATCTTTAACGTCGGAGCTCGACGGCGCGGATATTTATAGCCGGTCGGCGCGGCTCTCGATCTTTAGCGACGGAGCTCGTCGGCCTTCCGCTCGGACGTTTATAGACGCCGGCTCGTCTCTCGATCTTTAACGTCGGAGCTCGACGGCGCGGATATTTATAGCCGGTCGGCGCGGCTCTCGATCTTTAACGACGGAGCTCGTCGGTCTTCCGCTCGGACGTTTATAGACGCCGGCTCGTCTCTCGATCTTTAACGACGGAGCTCGTCGGCGCGGATATTTATAGCCGGTCGGCGCGGCTCTCGATCTTTAACGACGGAGCTCGTCGGTCTTCTGCTCGGGGATTTATAGACGCCGGCTCGTCTCTCGATCTTTAACGTCGGAGCTCGACGGCGCGGATATTTATAGCCGGTCGGCGCGGCTCTCGATCTTTAGCGACGGAGCTCGTCGGTCTTCCGCTCGGACGTTTATAGACGCTGGCTCGTCTCTCGATATTTAACGTCGGAGCTCGACGGCGCGGATATTTATAGCCGGTTGGCGCGACTCTCGATCTTTAGCGACGGAGCTCGTCGGCCTTCCGCTCGGACGTTTATAGACGCCGGCTCGTCTCTCGATCTTTAACGTCGGAGCTCGACGGCGCGGATATTTATAGCCGGTCGGCGCGGCTCTCGATCTTTAGCGACGGAGCTCGTCGGCCTTTCAAAGCTAACTCCTTATCATGCCGGACGGACTGGGCCTTCGTATCACTTGAACAATATTTATGCCCCGCCGAACAGCACGGGTTATTTGCTTACAAGTCTTTAAACATATAAACCTACCGGCCGATCGGCTCGGGGGCCTTCACATTTAGAGCGCTGGGCTCAGATAATTCACCTCCGGCCGAACGGCACAGGGCCTTCACGTAGTAAGCCATTCGGCGGAAGATGCTCAATGTGTTTTCATCTTTTTGCTTCCTGCATTACAAGTATATAGGCGACTAGCATATACACAAAAATAGATTACATTCGTGCACCTTTCATCCAGCTCGATAAGGCTGGAGATGATTTGCACTCCACGGTCGATCCAGCTGCCGCCCGGCTTCATCTTCCAAATAATAGGCTCCCGAGTGGAGATTTTCAATAACTTTAAAGGGGCCTGCCCACGGTGCCTCCAGTTTGCCTACGTCGCCGACCGGCTTGACTTTCTTCCAGACGAGATCGCCGACCTGGAATGATCTGGGGATTACTCGACGGTTGTAGTTCTGCTTCATCCGCTGCCGGTATGCCATCAGCCGAACGGACGCCTTGGCTCGCTCCTCTTCGACCAAATCCAGCTCCATGTCCCTCCGTTCGGCGTTGCCATCATCATAGCTCTGGATCCGGACGGACTCAACGCCAACTTCCACCGGAATGACTGCCTCGCCACCATACACCAAATGGAATGGTGTGGCGCCCGTCCCTTCCTTTGGCGTTGTCCGGATGGCCCACAAGACGCCCGGCACTTCATCCGGCCAACTTCCTCCCAAATGGTCGAGCCGAGCACGCAAAATACGAAGGATTTCCCGATTGGCCACTTCGGCTTGACCGTTGGTCTGAGGATAGGCCACGGACGTGAAGTGTTGTTCGATGCCGTAGCTTTTACACCAATCCTCTAGCACCTTCCCTGTGAACTGCCCCCCATTGTCGGAAACCAATCGGCGAGGGATGCCGAATCGACAGATGATGTGTTGCCAGATGAATTTTTTAACCATATGTTCGGTGATCTTTGCCAGCGGCTCGGCCTCCACCCACTTGGAAAAATAGTCGACCGCCACTAGTAAAAATTTCCTCTGCCCGGTCGCCATCGGAAATGGACCGACAATATCCATTCCCCATTGATCGAACGGGCATGAAACGGTTGATGCCTTCATTTCTTCGGCCGGTCGGTGGGAGAAGTTATGATATTTCTGGCACGAAAGGCATGTAGATACTGTCCGAGCGGCGTCTGCTTGTAAAGTTGGCCAAAAGTACCCGGCCAAGAGGATCTTCTTTGTCAACGAGCGGCCGCCCGGATGCCCCCCGCATGATCCTTGATGTACTTCCTGGAGGATGTCGGCCAAGTCCTCCGAGCTCACGCATTTCAGCAACGGGCGAGAGAAAGCTTTCTTGTAAAGCTGATCGCCGATGAGTGTGAACCGACCGACCCTTCTTCTTAGCAGCCGAGCTTCATACTCACTGGATGGTGTGGCGCCCGAGTGGAGGAACTCTATGATGGGTGTCCGCCAGTCGCTTGGAAATGTAAGGCCTTCCATCCGGTCGACGTGCGCTACTAACAGTACTTTTTCAATTGATTGCTGAATGGCGACCGGCGTTATTGAGCTCGCGAGCTTGGCTAACTCATCAACTGTTTGATTTTCTGCTCTGAGTATCTTCTGTACAATAACTTCTCCAAAATCAGCCTTGAGCTTCTCGAAGGCTTCAGCGTAGAGCTTGAGCCAAGCGCTATTGATTTCGAAGGTACCAGAGAGCTGCTGAGCGGCCAACTGCGAATCCGAGTGAAGAGTGACCCGACCGGCTCCCACATGCCGTGCTGCCTGCAAGCCAGCTATGAGGGTCTCGTATTCTGCTTCATTGTTGGTAGCTTTGTAATCCAGCCGGACGGATAAGTGCATCCTCTCTTCTTGAGGGGAGAGTAACAATATCCCAATCCCGCTTCCGAGCTGTGTGGACGACCCATCCGCATATATTCTCCACATAGCTTCTGGCTCCGGCCTTTGCACTTCAATCACAAAATCGGCCAAGGATTGAGCTTTGATCGCCGAGCGGGGCTGGTATTGGATGTCAAATTCACTCAACTCCGTCGTCCATTTGATGAGCCGTCCGGATGCTTTTGGATTTAGTAGCACATGTCCGAGCGGGCTATTGGTTTTGACAACGATTGTGTGCGCCAGGAAGTATGGACGAAGGCGCCGAGCGGCGAGAACCAGAGCGAAAGCTAGCTTTTCGAGCCCGGTATAGCGAGATTCAGCATCTTTTAAAATGTGACTAAGAAAATACACAGGCTCTTCTCCGCTCGACCTCACTAAGGCTGAGCCGATTGCATGCTCGGTTGAAGACAAGTACATATGAAGTGGCTCACCCGCAATCGGCTTGGCTAATACCGGGAGGGAGTTCAGGTATGCCTTCAAATCTTCGAACGCCCGGTCGCATTCTTCGTCCCAGTGAAATTTTGTAGCTTTGCGTAAAATCTTGAAAAAAGGAAGGCTCCGGTCGGCGGTTTTGGAGATGAACCTAGACAGAGCGATTATCCGACCGGTCAAACGCTGCACCTCCCTTGTATTTCTTGGAGGCGGCATATCTTGTAGAGCTTTCACCTTGCTGGGATTTGCTTCGATTCCCCGTTCGGTCACTATGTACCCCAGAAAATGCCCCCCTTTTGCTCCGAACAGGCACTTCTGAGGATTTAGCTTGACTCCATATTTGCGCAGCGTTCGGAAGGTTTCCTCCATGTCTTTGAAGAGATCTGCCGCTCGGACGGATTTGATGAGAATGTCGTCCACATAAACTTCTAGGTTCCGCCCGATCTGCTCTCTGAATACTTTATTCATCAAGCGTTGATATGTGGCTCCCGCATTCTTCAATCCGAACGACATCACATTGTAGCAATAAGTGCCGTCGGCCGTCACGAAGCTGACTTTTTCTTGATCTTCACGGGCGAGCGGCACTTGGTGATAGCCCTGGTAGGCATCGAGCATACATATTAATTCGCAGCCAGCCGTAGAGTCCACCAGCTGATCTATCCGGGGCAGAGGATAAAAATCTTTCGGGCAGGCTTTGTTAAGATCCCGAAAATCTATGCACACTCTCCATTTGTTGCCCGGCTTGGAGACTAATACCACGTTTGCCAGCCAGCTCGGGAACTGCACCTCGCGTATATGACCGGCTTCCAAAAGCTTTTCCACCTCCGCCCGGATGATGGCATTCTGCTCGGCGCTGAAATATCTTTTTCTTTTCTTTACTGACCGAGCGTCCGGTCGGACATGTAACTCGTGCTGCGCGATGCTCGGCGAAATTCCGGGCAGCTCATGTGTCGACCATACGAAGACATCATGATTTCTTCTAAGGCATTGGATCAGCTCCTCTTTCTGCTTCTCCTCCAGATCGGACGCAATGAAGGTTGTGGCCTCCGATCGGGTGGGGTGAATTTGCACTTCCTCTTTTTCTTCATAAATTAAAGTGGGTGGCTTTTCGATGATGACGTTTACCTCAATCCGGGGCGTTTTCCGAGCGGAATTGGCTTCTGCTCGGACCATCTCAATGTAACATCGCCGAGCTGCTAGCTGATGTCCTCGTACTTCTCCCACTTGGTCCTCCACGGGAAACTTGATCTTCTGATGAAAAGTTGAGACGATCGCCCGGAATTCGCTGAGCGCCGGTCGTCCCAAAATAACGTTGTAGGACGAGGGAGAGTCCACCACCACGAAGTTTATTGTTCTTGTCCTCCTGAGCGGCTCTTCTCCCAGTGAGGTAGCCAGCCGGAACTGAACTTCGTTACCCGTGAACCCGTAGAGCGGAGTCGTCATAGGTAGCAGCTCGGCTCGATCAATTTGCAGCTGATCGAACGCCTTCTTGAATATGATGTTGACTGAGCTCCCTGTGTCAACAAATACGTGGTGAATAGTGTAATTGGCTATTACCGCTTTGATGAGTAGAGCATCGTCGTGGGGTACTTCAACTCCTTCCAAGTCCCCGGGCCCGAAACTAATTTCGGGTCCTTCCGCTCGTTCTCGGCTACAGCCGACTGCATGAATCTGGAGCTGCCGGGCGCTTGCCTTTCTAGCTCGGTTGGAGTCTCCTCCGGTCGGCCCACCAGCAATAACGTTGATCTCGCCTCGGGAAGTATTGCTTCTATTTTCCTCTTCCCGAGCGGACGGTCGAGACCGTTCTCTGGACGCTCGGCGATTTTCCTTCCTTGGAGAATGATGCCGATCGGGAGTCTGTCGTTGTCATCTATCAGCTTGCGTCCGATCGGCTTCATTAGCTCTTTGTCGCCTGTCGACTGAGGGAGACCGTCGTCCGGCGTTCCGAGGCACAGGATGAGCCACGAAGGGAAGACTTCGACAATCCCTTGTGTTGTGGGTATCCGTCCGGTGGAAGGAGCAGAACATCGGGGTCCATCTCTTCTTTATCTTGGGCCGAGCGGCAGCTACCTCTTGCACATGGGACCTAACGTGGGGGGATCGGATTGCTTCAGCCCTGGGTCCTCTAGGCGGCTGATGAGCAGCAGATTGTTTCCGCTCGGACGGAGGAGGTCGCTCGGCTGGAGTTTCTTTTTTCCGAGCTGCTTGCGCTTCTTCCACATTGATGTATTCATTCGCCCAGTGTAGCATGTGATCATAGTCTCGGGGCGGCTTTCGGATGAGCGATCGGAAGAAATCTCCATCCACTAGGCCTTGTGTGAAGGCATTCATCATAGTTTCCGAGGTGGCCGTTGGAATGTCCATCGCCACTTGGTTGAATCGCTGGATGTAAGCTCGGAGCGATTCACGGGCTTCCTGCTTGATGGCGAACAGGCTAACGCTTGTTTTCTGGTAGCGTCTACTGCTGGCGAAGTGGTGGAGGAAGGCCGTTCGGAAGTCCTTGAAGCTGGTGATGGATCCGTCCGGCAGCCTTCGAAACCACCGTTGGGCCGATCCCGAGAGAGTGGTAAGAAAAACTCGGCACTTTACTCCATCTGTGTATTGATGGAGGGTTGCCGTGTTATCAAACTTACCTAGATGATCATCTGGGTCGGTTGTCCCATTATACTCGCCGATCGTCGGAGGTACGTAATGCTTGGGCAGAGGGTCTCGTAAAATAGCCTCTGAAAATTGACGATTGATCCGCTCGGGCGATGCTTCCGCTCGGGGGGCTTTCCCCTTCCTATCATCTCGTCTAGGCATTTCATCCGAATAAGACCCCCTATCTCTGTGAGTTGGTACGACTTCAGGGGTGCGGAACAGAGCCCGATGAAATGCGACGGTGGCAGGTGGTGCTTCCGCTCGGCCACCAGATGCTGAGGTTGCTTGCTGCTCCGGCCGCTCGGCTGCGACTTTCTGTTTTTGCTCCACAAGCTTGGCGGCCCTTATCTCGATCAGAGCGTCGAGTTCCTCAGTAGAAAGTGTCACCGCGTGTTGTCGTCCAGCCTCATCCATTGTTTCCGATCGGATGCAGGAGCGTTCCCACAGACGGCGCCAAATTGATCATGTCCGAATCGCCTAACCAAAGGACGCTGGGCACGTGGCGCGATCCTAGTCGATGGAGTGGATCTCCGGCTTGGTCGAACGAAGCTCCGGCGATCCTGCACAAAAGTCGAGCCGGGAAGGGATTCCCGGCGACGACCCTCCGACGCTCAAGTCAGGTAAGTGGTGGAAAAAGTGGCTGCCAAGCTTGTATCATGTGTACCTTTTGAGAAGTAAGAGGCTCTTTATATAGGGCGAGGAAGGAACTAATGCACGTCCACCGAGGTGCATACGTGTCAGCAACCCATACCTTGGTATGCACTTGTCAGAGAGCTTACCTGACACCATACTGCTACAGTCTGAACATGCCTTCGATGGGACAACAGGACACCCCGTTGTCAGATTAGGAGTATGGCGTAGCCATACGACTTAACGGCTGTCAGAAGATGTTCCCGTCTTTTACCCACTGCCCGGCAGGGACGTCCGTCCGGCCGGTCTGGCGAAGAACGTCGTCCAGACGACCTTAATTCCCCGCGCCGGCCGGGCGGCACGTCCTTCCGCTCGGCCATTATGTACCGTTTCATTTGAGCGTCGGAACCCTAGTCCCTACCAGGGTGCCTTTTACTACCAGATGTCCCTTTCTTCCAAGTCCGATCGGCTCGTCCTTCTCCGGCGGGCCACTGGGCCCTTTGACCTCCCCGTGGCGTTGACCCCTCGTTATGGGGTTTCGGATTCTTACCACAGGATCACTACCCTTAAACATGCTAGGGATATACGTTGGGGGTCACATTACAATTCTTTGATCAGTTTGATTTCTATGTTCTCTGCTGTCAGTGATGTGCTTGAAATGATTTCAAAAAATGATTCCAGTTCTCCTGATAAAAAAACTGAGGTATTTAATTTATTGGAGTCAATACTTTCATTTAATTTTGCATTCAATCTACACTTGATGAAACATGTCTTAGGTATTTCGAGTGAATTGTCAGCAGCATTACAAAAGAAAGATCAAGATATTGTAAATGCAATGGATTTGGTACAAGTATGCAAACACCAACTTCAAAATATGAGAGACGGCGATGATTGGGATTCATTTTTATAAAAGGTTCACTATTTTTGTCAACGATAGTACATTGATTGTCTCAAAATGGATGATATGTTCATACATTGGGCACCACATGGTTAGCCCCATTATAATCCACTAGAACTGAAATTTACATCACTATCGAGTTGATTTATTCTATTGTGTTATTGATATGCAACTTCAAGAATTAAATGATCGTTTCTCAGAGGCAAGTACAGAGTTACTTCTTTGTGTAGCTTGTTTGTGTCCACAATACTCTCTTTTGGCTTTTGACAAGAAAAAATTGTTGCAACTGGCTGAGTTTTATCCACAAGATTTCTCAAGATTTGATCTTCTTGTACTTGATGATCAACTTGAAATTTATATATGTGATATGCATTATAACAAAACATTTCAAGGATTGAAAGACCTCGGTGATCTTTCAGAGAAGTTAGTTATGTCAAAAAAAGTATGGTGTATCCATTGGTTTTTAAGCTTTTGACATTGACATTAATTTTATTGGTTGCGACTGTAGAGATAGTGTTTTCTGCCATAAGAATTGTGAAAGACAGGTTGCGCAATCGAATAAATGATGATCGGATGAATGATAGTCTTATTGTCTGTGTAGAGAAAGATATATTTCTAATAGTTGATAATGAAGCTATTATACAAAATTTTCAAAATATGAAGATTTGAAAAGAACAATTGTAAGATAATTATATTATGATGTTTGATTTCATATTGTATGCTTTCTTAACAAAAGAATTAGCTTCTTGACTTAAAGTCTTTACAGCTCTCCTTTGAAATTAATTTTGTTTTTTAAAAAATCATACAGTTGTACTAATGTTGAATATGCCACGTTACCACTCATAAGCATAAGTTTTAGGTTCTCATTTTGAATTTTGATAGCAAATGCTAATTTGTCTGATTCATTTGTAATTATTTCTATGTAGATTTCAATGTGGATGATGGTGGCTTGATGTTTGAAAATTATGAAGAACTTTTGAGTGCATCTTATTGTCAAGAAGTTTTTTGAAAAAGATGGTGGAATAGATAGTTTTTTTTATATTAAGGAGGGTAATTCCGTTGGATAAGCTCACCGAGTTAGTTTTCATTTTACCATTTGTAATTTAATTATTATGCCAAAAAAAATATATTATGTTCTATTATATAATAAAACATGATTAAATATTTTATTCTCTAGGTCTTTTCAATGAGGCTCACTCAATATATATTTTGTTTTATTTTGTTTAGTACTCTTTTGATTTTATACCATGCATAATTTTACAATTATAAAATTAATTGTATCATGCCTACGCTCAACTAATGCTTGCTTGGATAGTTGGATTAGAACACGAGGACAAGATCGTCATCTCCGAAACAAGAAGTGTAGCGGCGCCAAAATGGTAATACACTCGTCGCACTCTGCTCCTCCTCCGATCACAACGTGGGTGTGCCAGGCCCGGACCTTTAATGTAAATTGTGAGGCAAGTGCCTCGGGCCCATAAATTTTAGGGGCACCAAAATTTTAAAAATAATATATATAGATATATATATATATATATATATATATATATATATATATATATATATGAGAGTTGTGATATGTTGCGCGACACTACTGTGCGCATCGCGCAACATATCAACTTTCTCTTCTTTTTTTTAAATTATTTTATTTTAAAGATTTTGATTTCTTTATATAAAATCTTAATATATAGATATATCCCCTAAACACATTACAATACTCTGTAAATACTTAAATTTATTTTATTTTTAATTTTCCTTTTAATTAAATACTATAATCCAATTAGGAAGGGTTGAATACTATAGGTAAAATTTTAAAAAAGAAAATTAGTTTAAAAATTATAACCCAATTGAGAAGTCTGAACCCTAGAAAATAAATCTTAAAAAATAATTTATTTAAAAAATTTAAAAAATAAAGAAATTTTGATTAAAAAAAATCAATATTTCCTTTTATAAATCCCTAATACATTAATATACCCCCTCAACATACTACAATACTCCGTAAATACTTAAATTTATTTCATTTTTAATTTTTCTTTTAACTAAATACTATAATCTAATTGAAAAACCTGAACCTAGAGGTAAAATCTTAAAAAAAAAAAATTAATTTAAAAATTATCATCCAATAAGGAAGTCTGAACTCTACAAATAAAATTTAAAAAAAAATATTTTAATTATTTTTAATTCAAAATTTAAAAAAATAAAAAAAAATAATGAAATTTGATTTACTGCGCAACGTGCACAGTTCGCAACTGGGCGCATCGCGCAGTAGATTTTATATATATATATATATATATATATACTTTTATTTATTTATTTATTTATTCTTTTTCTTGCCCTAAACACTCTTGCTTCTCCTCTCTGTATACCACATCATGTTCCCCCTCTGCAACGGTAGAAGTGCTGCAAGCCGCCTCCGCCATTTCGCCATCAGCTGTACCTCTACGGCTCTGCGTCATTGCTATTGCTCCCATCGACGACTCAACAAATTCACCTTCTTCCGCTCACCTTGACGGCTTGGCCTCCCCTTCCCCCATTTAATCAATACTTTCGCTTCTAAAACTAAGAGGCGAGCAATATTCAAGTGACATACATTGGTTTGGAAGATGAATTTTATATTTTGTTTTGATCATTTTGATTTTATTAATATTTGCTTGTGACATATTATTTTGTATGATATATTTTTTTATCTTCTATTTCTAGAATTAAAAATATTGTTATATTTACATTGATTGAAAAATATATGAATGTCAAATTTTGAGGGCATCATTTTTTGTGCTCGCCTCAGGCCCCAAAATCACAGGTCCGGCACTGGTGCATGCCTCACATACGCCAACTCCCTACGTCTCTCTGTCATCAGAACTCTATATCTCACAATGCTTCAATCTCTTTCTCTTTCTGTCCTCCCTTCTTATCTCTTCCGCTAGTGTCAGCAACAGCTGTAGCTAGAATCAATCGATGGATCTTGTGGGCAGCATCCTCAACTTTGTGGTGCCGCCGGCAAGCATGGTGATGCTGGCCTTCGCATGGCCAACGCTCTCCTTCATCCACGCCCTCGAGTGGTTCTTCAAGACATTGAACAGGGACAACATGGAGAACAAGGTCGTTGTCATCACCGGAGCTTCTTCCGCAATAGGAGAGGTACACACACGCATAGACACACAGCTGAACTCGTCGCGAAACCTCAATTGATTTGAACAGTAGATTATATTATTTCCCTATTAATTGATTAATTACAACATGCTCAGCAATTAGCGTACGAGTACGCAAGGAGGAAAGCAAACCTGGTGTTGGTCGCAAGGAGGGAACACCGACTCTGGGGAATCAGCGACAACGCTAGACTGCTGGGTGCCAAGCATGTCCTTGTCATGGCTGCAGATGTTGTCAAGGAAGAGGAGTGCAGAAGATTCATTTATGATACTATAAACTACTTTGGCCACTGTAAGTATTACTTTTAGTAAATCACAAGCACCTTGTTCTTCTAATTCCAATATTCCATATTCACGCAGTGCATCACCTTGTCAACACTGCGAGCTTGGGGCATAATTTCTACCTCGAGGAGGCCACTGACCCTTCGGTTTTCCCCCATATGATGGTATAAACCACTGGCAATTTTCAGAACACTTCGACCTTGTGCGACTATGCTTGATCTTCCTTTTTTTTTCTGGTGAGACAGGATATCAATTTCTGGGGCAATGTATATCCGACGTATGTTGCACTGCCGTTCTTGAGGCAAACACGCGGTCGAATCCTCGTCAATGCGTCCATGGAGAGCTGGCTTCCCATGCCCAAGATGAGCCTCTTTGCAGTGAGCACTGAAACTGAACCTTATCGACGCTTGATGTTCTCTGTTTATTTGAAGTTATATCAGACCAGTACTGGTCGTCTTTCAGGCGGCGAAGGCGGCGGTGATAAATTTCTACGAGACGTTAAGGCTGGAGGTGAGAGATGAAGTGGGCATCACGATCGCAACCCATGGATGGGTCGGCGACGACATCAACAGGAGAAACTTCATGCTGGAGGAGGGAACAGAGATTCACTGGAAAGAAGAGAGAGATCAGGTGAGCCTGTCGTCCCTGTAACTACTGTCCTTAATTGGGAGAGAAAAAAATGGTCATTGTTTCTCGTTTTGATCTTGAGGTAGGTGGCTACGAGCGGAGGGCATGTGGAGGAGTTGGCGAAGTTGATGGTGGCCGGGGCTTGCCGTGGTGATGCCTACGTGAAGCGTCCGAGCTGGCACGACGTCTTCCTACTCTACCGTGCCTTCGCTCCGGACGTGCTTAATTGGACCTTCCGGTTGTTACTCTCCGACCACGGAGCCAAGCCAACGGCCCCCAGATCGCAGCCGATTGAGGCAGCAGGATCGCCTCCTCGGAGGGCGATCGCCTTCTCCCCTGCTTCACCGCCGCCGCCACAGCAGATTGCCAAATAGGTTTCTCGATCAAGACGGACCAAAATAAACGCATTTGTGTGCATGGTTAGTTAACGTCTCGAATAACGCAGCGGACATGTCTTTAATTTCTTCCTTCGGAACTCTGTGTCGGTCAATATCTATAAACATGGGCATTTCCTTCAACTGCAGGCTAAATCATCCTTATGACATGAAACAGCTGATCAATGTCCTACGCTAAATCCCCATCCATTTGCTTGGCACACGTAGATTAGCTTCGGCTATGCTAATATAGAGGAGATAGTGCTTCGGATTTATCATGGATGAAAGAATTATACTAGAGAATTGAATATCTGAATTAAAAATAAATAAAACAAATGAGAAGTATCCACATATATTAAACAGAGAGTTGCTTGGTGATTTGTTTAGTTAGTAATGGAATTGATACTGCTAGTCGTGCAGCACCGGTAGGTCGGCGGGATGAGCTGCTGCATATAGAAAGACTTAAGGCGCCTGTGCGTTAGGGCGGTATCCATCATGGTAACCACTCCTTAGCTGTCGTACTTTTATAATCGGAATCTGTTGTCGTTTTTCTTCTCTTGCACAACAAAATCCATCTCCAACCTTCAACGAGTATACAAATTTAGGGACATATCAAATTATTTTATTTGTATTTTTAAAATAATTATTCAACAATTTTTTTTAAAAAAAAATCGACTGCTAAAGAAATCTATTAATTTCATAATTAATCAATTTAATTAATTTGATAGATTTGATTATTAGCCAATTTCTCACCGGACGTGGCTGCTATTTCTTTTGGCAGTTATTGTTTAGCGAGCAACTGCCACCTGCTGCGGCCACTCTTGTACGGACCAATGATCCTCTCGCCTTCTACTAGCGATCGAGCATGAAATGAGGCGAAGTCGTCGCGAGGCAATTTAGGACTCGATGGGCACGAACTCGTTCAGGAGGCGGAGCAGCGGCTTGCTCTCTCTCCGCTTAGGCTGCGGAGTCTGCTCCGACTCCAAGTCCGTCTCTGTGTCGGTCGCTAAGCTCACCTCGCAGGCGCGGACCGGTGCCACCGAGGAATCCTCCGCCGACACCACGCTCACCGTCGCTGCCGCCATATTGTCCTCCTCCTCTTCCGACGGCGACGAGGAGGAGACTACCGGGCAGGTGCTTGCGTCCGCCAGCAAGCCGGCGAGCGTCTCCGAGTTACTCCGCCAGCTAGGCGAGCTGGAGCAGAGCGGCGCGGGCTGGAGCGGGGGCGTCTCGAGGAGCGAGAACCGCGGAGTCGAAGACAGCGAGGTGGTGGTGAAGGAGACGGCGGACCCGATGGGCGAGTTCCGGAGGTCGATGCTGCACATGATCGTGGAGAAGGAAATCGTGGGCGGCGCGGAGCTGGGGGAGTTACTCCGTCGCTTCCTGGCTCTCAACTCGCCGCAGTACCACGTCGTCATCCTCCGCGCCTTCTCAGAGATATGGGAGGACGTGTTCGCAGGGTACGAGCGGACGCCGGATCTCCTGCGCCGGATCTCCTCTAACAAGTTGCAATCGACCTACAAGTAATTATGCCGCTTCGCTATCTTAATTGGTGTCTTGGGTATAAATTGTACAAGATTTGGAGAACAAACAAACATATTTTCGATTTCCCTGAACTATCTGAGACACATCTACAGCTCACAAATATCTATATATCCTCGTCTTTTTCATGGATCCTCAATTACGTGGCTTATGATCTAGAGAACAGAGCAGCAGTCGCTCACCCATGATTACTTTGAATGATTGAAGTTAAACTTCTACTCTTAATGATTTAGGACCGGCTATAAATTTACTTTGTAATTTATCTTCCTTAACATAAATTGTAAAACGAAATTGGACTATGAGGAATAATCTTGTTCGAAATCTGAGCCAAACAAAAATAGGATGAACTATAAATTTACTTTATAATTTATTTTTCTCTACATAAATTTAAAATAAACTACGAGGAACACGAACGTAATCATCTTTTAATACAATTTGAACGATTGAAGTTGAATCAATCTAATTGCACCTAAATGGTGAAATTTTGTTGCCTAAAGTTTGCCCAAGTTTTTTTTTAGCTTATCATCTTGCTTTCATTCCCTTTATAGATCTCTACATTAACATTAGCCACTTTAAGATGTATCAAAGATTTGAACATGGATTTGGACATGGATATCTGTTTCAGGCAAATATCATTGATAGTCAAACTACTAGTTAACGAATGATCATATTTGATTCACCTTAACTTTGACTGACGGCACAAACACAGGATAACTGGAGAAGTCAGCCGCATCAATACTAAAACAGAGCCAATTCTAAACAAAATATTTACACAAAACCGAAGATCACGATTGTGACTCGCCTTAGATGAAGTATTAGTTGGTTGTTGAGCTCCACCCGAGTCGAACTAAGTCAAGCCATGATAAGCTCGACTAACTGGTAGTGAACTGAATTCCTTTTAGTATTCATACCTGCCCTTAAAAGTATTAAAACTACATCTTCATACAGATTGCCATGGGAGAGTCCTCTCTGTGGGCATACGCGTAGGAACGATATGACACCATAAGTGGCTGTTGATCCACCACCATCACAGTAGATTAGGACCTTTTCTTTATTTGAATCAGATAATAATAGACACCTCCGAATCCGGAAGCTGATACTCAATCACATGAACACCCAGGCTTCCCTCGACTCTAATTAACCACCACATGCATCATCTGACAAATTCGGGCACAGAGATTACATATATTCCTATACATTAGTTAGTTAACTAGCAGAATCTCAACGCACGCAGTCTGTTTGATAGAATGCCCATTAAAAAAAAACTGCAAGTACAATCTATACAGCAAACTGTATGTTATCTTCTCTTTAACTACGGCAATCCGAGGACAAACTACTGGATCGAAACATACAAAACAAAAAAGGCGAGGAAAATGAAAATCAAGCTTCAGCTGAGGTTAATTGGAGCTGTTGTAGAGTTTATTTCTCCTGACTATCTCCTTCTCCAGCTCCTCCAGGCCATCCACCTCCTCCAGCTCCTGCAGCAAAAAAACAAGGAGATGAGATTAGATCACTAGTCCTGTTCGCTACCATGTCACTGTGTCTGCCTGCGCAATGCAGTCTCAAGATCAGCCAAGAAAATGAGGCGTGGCATCACCTTGGGGCCCAAGAACAGTCCGTAAGGCACCCCCTCGAACTTGTCCATGTGGTGGATCTGATAGGAGCCACACAAATCAGACACAAGCATTTGGTTAATCAGAGACGATGATGGTGGAGAGCGCATGGTACCTGGTGGGCAGCGGCCACCCGGCGAAAGTAGGGCACGTTGGCGATGGGGCCCACCGGGAATCGGCGGTGGACCAGCCCGTCGTGGACGAACATGTAGGCCATTCCGAACAGCGTAATCCCGAGGCCCTGTAAGTTTCCGCCACGTCGAATTCGTATCGCGGCAATTCGGATGGACCGAGGATGAAGTAAGTAATTAAATTAATGAATAAAAGTAATTTGGTGATTAATTGGGCTTACAGCGCCAAAGCACAGGCCGGGAAGGAGCCCGCGGTTGAAGAAGCCGTAGGCCATCAGGGAGATAGCGGGGACGGCGTTGATGATGGCGAAGACGTCGTTGAGCTCGAAGGGGCCGTCGCGGGGTCGGTGGTGCGACTCGTGCATGTGCCACAACGAGGCGTGCCACAACGCCCGGTGCGCCCAACGCGCCCAGAACTCCATTCCCACCTGAACACCAAACCGATTCTTACCTTGTCGCTCCGGCCAAGAAAAGAAAAGAAAAAAAAATAAAAAGACGATTTAGGTCAGCAGCCTCTTACCGCCGCGCCGACGGAGAGAGCGAACGTCCCGAACATCTCCGTCGCCGGAACCTCTCCTCCCTATAACACAAATCAATCTCTCGGTCACTACTTAAATTGAACGGAAAATTAGGGATTGAATGGAAAGAAATCGAGATCGATCACCTCCATTTGCCAGGTGAACCGGTAGTAGACGGCTGCGACCGCCATGGAGGTGATGCCGAGGCTGGACATCACCGCCGCGATCAGGTACGTCCGACGTTCCGCCTCTTTCCTCGCCTTTCTCTCCGCCGCCCGACGGTCCGAAGCAATTCGCAGCTCCTCTGTTTCTTTCGCCTCCTCGCCCCCCTTAATCAGAGCCTTGCCCAGCTTAACGTAGCCACCCCCATTACTCCCCTCCTCCCTATCCACCTCCTTAAGCACAAAACGCACCGCGGTGGATCTCGTTCGGAACGGCCAGCGGGAGGAAGCCGCGCCGCAGGGGATCCGAACGGGGAGCGGGCGAAAGACGAGAAGGCAACCGTCGCCGGAGATTCCGTGAGGCAATCGGCAGGAGATTGAAGCGGCGACCGCCATGAGTTTCCTAATTAGCAATTGAAGTGCTGGACTACAGGTAAGTAATGCCGGCCGGTAATTCCGTCGGTCCCCTTCTTTCTCTCTCTCTCTCTCTCTCTCTCCAGCGACCGTACAGAGACGTGAGATCGATAGACTTCGCTCGTCTGCTCACAATAACAGAGAGTGGGCGAGTGTGTGGACAGAGCGTTTTAACTCGATTCCAGTGACTAAAATGCCACACTCATTCCCTTTCATTTACAAAGATGCCACTGCTCTTCCCCATCAAGCTAGTGACCGTCGGTCGCACTGCCCAAATCCCAGTGGCGTTGCTGTGGCAGCAGTGGAGGTTGGTAACATAACGCCGGACACGTACGCCGCCCGCGTGCCCCTACGCTGCATTAATTAATTTTCCACGCCCATTCAAACTGGCGTCAACAGTGCACTTTACGCGGTGGGGGCGGGGGAACGCCACACGTCGACGCCTAGCCCTCCCCCCCACTGCCGGTCTCAGCTCGCACTGCCGCTGCAGGGCATGGGGATGTGAATGTGCATGAATGTTCGGGGTGGAGATTGACGCCGCCCCGACCCCACCCCAAATGCAGCCACGTGTAGAAGACTTCGGCCAGGACCTCCGAGTGGAAAAAGCGATGCAAGCGTCACGGCTGACGGAGGTGGAAGTGGCGCTGGCCCGGCCGAAAGGATGGACGAGCCAATGCCCAGGCGAATAATGGCAGCTTAATAATTGTCGTGGCCTTTAATGCCGAGTGGACATCAAATAAAACGCGGTAGTTGATCAACGCACTTATACTTATAGTGCGGTGGTGAGAAGCTTAGCTTCGTAGACCCGGGTGTAGGCAAGATGCTCTCTGTTTAGACAGAGTTTAGCATCTGACTGATTTGATCCCCGATCGATATAAATATTTTTAAAAATTATTTTGTGTCTCTATTTAAGAAGATTACTCAGAAAATTAAATAAATCTCTATGATTTATACTCTTTAATAATATGTGAGACCGTCTTACCAGGAACATAAAAATGCTAAGGTGACAATTTCTTCTTTTCCCATCACATGCGGTAAGATATCAAATAACAAGAGTTGTATTTTGTAATGATCAAATTTCTAATGACATGAGTGTCACATTAGAAATTGTCGTGCTTCTAAAATTTATTTAGTATATTTTTGTTAAACTGTTCTCATTATTAGCCGAATTATAAGACAAATAAATTATAGCAAAAATAATTGTGTTCATGTCTCACACCACGTCCCAGTGACGAAAAATAAATTATAGAATTTCAAAGAACAATAATATTGATTTTCAAAAATAAAATCAACATTTTGTGTTTTAATAATTAACTTCACTGTTATTTTTTTTTTTTTGAAATGATGGGCGGAAAAGTAAAATAAAAAATAAATATATCTTTTAAGAAAAATCTAAAAGTTAGATACGTTTTTTTAAGAATTACATAACTTTAAGTGCAATAAAATGAAAAATATCTATCAATTAGAAATCGACACAGAAAAGCATGCATAATATGAATCACAAAGTAGTTCGTTCTTCCCGTGTTTTTGCCTATTAATACACATGCATTCTACCAGTAACGATCAAATCCACTACAACAGGCTAAACACCTAAAACTAATCGGATTCACACAAACTAAATCCAACACTGAACGTTCGTTCCAAATGATCATGGAAGATACTTGACAAACTCTTTAGGTTGTAGGATGCAACAGGCACTCATCAGCACCAGGAGCTATATCTGCAGAACAAATGACAAGGGATCGCCAATATAATTTATCAGTCATTTTCCAAGTGAGCATCTATGTTGTAAACTAAAACGTACATGTAAATATCCTTGTCATTGGTCGGGATTGAATAGCAAAGATTCCCGCCAGATGAGCTCTCTGATGTTTTCCTCCGTGAACGTCGGTTGCTCGAAATCGAAACTGAAGGGTGATGCGGACACAGGCTCATCATTTACGTCGTGAAGGGGTGCTAAATAAGGGTGATGCAGAGCCTCGTCGACTGCAACAAAAGAAGCAGTGGACATGATTTGCATTTGCTTGGGGGACCTTAACCAATAAACCATGGAAAATCATCCTATATACCTGTGATTCGCCTGCTTGGATCAAAAACCAGCATTCTTTCTAACAAATCACGAGCACCAGAAGACATCATGGGAAACCTCTGTGCAAAATTCTGTCTTGGATACCTTGGTAGCTGTCTCACATATCTTCGGGCATTTTCGCTACGTAGAAACCCAAGGCTTGATTCATCTGGCGAACCTATCAGCTTTTGTAAGCATGGAAAGCATGTCACATTTCAATTCAATGATACTTGTGACAAAAAAAAAAACTATGAAATTGAGGTCTACAGATAATAGAAATGTAAATGCTGTCAAATAAAAAGAAAAGGGTGATTGTTAGAACTTATGGAGGAGAGGGTGTTTGTTAGAACTAAAGAAAGGGGTGTTAAAAAGTCATTTTGAGCAGTGATGACCAATCTTCTCTATAGTCGATTGTTGCCAGTAGTATTGTTGTATTCATCATCATCATCCAATGCCAGAAAGCAGTATGCTTTCAGCTTAGCCACTATTTTATCTTCCTCCAGTCTCACCACCAACTCAAAGTCAACCCCTTTCTACTTGCTGCGTCTCCAACTCTACTGGCAGTCATGCTCCTACTACTAGGACACCAATCCCTTCACCACTTTGATGATGCGATGGATCATGTGTTGGTTGTGCAATGCGTGCCATCGTGCCTCTTATAGCATTTGAAGCAACCACACCATTGATCCCATGGATTCACCCACTACCGTAACCATTCTCAGCGTAGAAAATAATAATAATAAAAACTACAAAGATCTATTGTTTACTGAACTAATTGACGATGTAAATTTAGTCTTTTAAAGGAGGTGATAGAATGACATTGTTATATAAGAGGTACAGGGTGTTGCTACAAGTCATCGCTACCAGGAAATATTACTTCAAAGAATAAGAAACAATTTCATGTTTGAAAATGTATATTACCAAAACTAAAAGAACTTGGAATTTTTCGAAGCCTTACCTCAGTGATTAACCTTAGTTGTTGGACATAGTCTCTCCCAGGAAACAAAGGTTGCCTCATCACAATTTCAGCAAGTATGCACCCTACTGACCATATGTCTATTGCAGCGGTATACTCTGAACAATTAAGTAGCAGCTCAGGTGCACGATACCACCGAGTGACAACATATTCTGTCATTAGATCTGTTTCAGAAGTCATTCTTGCTAGTCCAAAATCTCCAATTTTCAGATCACAATTTGCATTTACAAATAAATTGCTTGGTTTAAGATCACGATGCAAGACATTCGCTGAGTGCACATATTTCAGACCGCGGAGAATTTGATACAGGAAATACTGCAGAATAAAATGACATTAATCTTGAAGGGATGATGGGAATCATAAAGTAGACTGAGAACAACTAAAATGAGCAAAGATGGTAATCATTTTCTTAAGTTTTAAATATGTGAAATCAGAAGAATTATCAAAACAAAGGTATACAATGCAAAAAAATACACATAAATACCAATCTATAGCAAAAATGTTTCTAGACATATGGGTTTGATCAGTAGATATAAAACATACTAAATATGCAAATAGAACCAGAGCCATCAAACTGAATTTAAACATTAAGAAAGTTCGGTTTAAGAACTAGAGAGGTAGCACGAAACAGACAATGTATCTAGCAAAGTAATGCTAAAAATATGCAAGTAGGTAATCAGCTTTTTTAGAAAATTCTGATGATTTTTTCTCAAAGCTGAGTCAAAATCATCAAAGCACATCATCCAATATCACAATGCCTATCAAAAACAATAGAAAAGGAAGGAAAAGGAATCAGCATGCTCAGAGCGGCTACGATTAGCTCAATACATGACAGAAATATTTAGCTACAAGTGGTACACAATAATTCAGAACCACTTTTTGGAAGTGCTACAACCATGCTGCAATCCACGTACCTGGCAGTGATCATCTTCCAGTGGCTGATTCGACCGAATAATCTGATTAAGGTCAGTATCCATTAACTCATAAATGATGTACACATCCTTGAAATTCTCCTTTACAGGAGGGCGTATGATGTCCTTTATTCCAATAACCTGTAATGGAGAAGAATATTAGAGTTTGTTAAGGAGCCAACACCAGATGCAGTGAGATATCCGCTCAATACTAAAGGGAAGCAACATACAAGGGAACTTCATTCAGCAAATCCAACAGAAGTGGAAAAAATATGTCAAATGAAACATTACTGACAGAAGTGGCCGACTCTAATAAAAAAAGGCTTGATGAGCCATGGACAAAGTTATAATTCTAAGCAACAGAGTTCAAAATATTTCAAATGAAAAATTACTGAAGACCAATAGAAACAACAAAAACAGCAAACAATACCAAAACAAAATAAGAAAATATCTCAAGGGTTCTTTGTGTGCTTTAGGAGGTCATCAGGAGTCGAGCTTCAAATTGAATACAAAATTCTTCTCCTTCTCTTGTTATCGAATTTTGTGTTTTCTAGTGTAGTTTTTTGTTTTCTTAGCCTTTCTCTGGTAATTTCATAAGGTTAATAGAGAGCCTCCATGGGTTAGAGGACTAGGGAACAAAAAAGCTAATTCCCCTGAGAGAAGTAGCAAGGTACTCAAGCATTCAAGGAGAAGTATCTAGCTAAGTATCTGATGTAGGAGGGGATCTAAAGTATTTAGATTTATATCTTTTGGATTTTTTTTAATTAGTTATCCGTTAATTAAAAAAAAAAAAAAAAAAAAAAATCCGTTAATTAGCCAACCCCACTTAGTGGGAAAAGGCTTGGTTGTTGTTGTGGTTGTTGTAGTTATCCGTTAATTAGTTTTTTCCTTAATTATATTTAATTTTTGTCCTAAATCTTAGGGAACTAAGTCTTGTTAGTTAATATATCCTAAATCTTAGGGAACTAAGTCTTGTTAGTTAATATATCCTAAATCTTTGGGAATAAGTCTAGTTGGTTATTTTTTTCGTTTAGATTTGTTTGATGTTTTTAAGAGCTATATAAACCTATGCTTAGATGATATTTAAGACAAGTTATTTTGATATTGAATCAATTGATTTCGCTTAAGCCACGTTATGGCTACATCTCTTTTTCTTTGTGCTCTTGATTTCACAATAGGCTTAAGCCTAATTTAGGCTATTCCTTTTTTTCTTGTGTTACTTCTCTCTTGTTTTCTTGTTAATCCCTCTACAACTTCACCTCTAGAATAATATACATATTCTGCTCGACGTCAGTTGGTATTAGTGCTCATTAAGATCCAATGGATGGTCATCGTGAACGTGGTCATGGTCGCAACAAGCAAGTTCCGAATGAGGAAGCCTAGCACCGTAATCATAATATCCAAGATGTAATGATGATTGAGGATTTGTAAAAACAAGTTGTGGAATTAAACCAGCGTCTGACAACATAGGATTTTAAAGATCTTGAGATCTATGATTGTAACTCTGAGTCTACTTTTGAGAATCTATATCACCATCTTACTATGTACCGGGAACACCGTGGTCGAGAGAAACGATATGGGGACTTTAGTTTCCGAGTTGATCTTCCTGATTTGTTGGCACATTACAAGTGGGAAGGCTTCATTGATTGGATCAATGAAGTAGAGATAATTTTTGAATACAAGGAAGTACCTAATCATGTCAAAGTAAAGTTAATCGTTATCAAGTTCAAATGCCGAGCCTCAACATGGTGGGAGCAACTTTGGCGATCAGGTGAGAGACAAGGTAAATCCAAAATCACTGATTGGGAAAAATTGAAAAAACTAATGAGAACCCACTTTCTTTCCTTTGGCTACACGCAAACGTTATTTCAATGACTCCATACATTGGGGCAAGGGGCTAGAACCGTCGATGATTATACGGAGGAATCCTATCTGCTTATTGCTATGAACGATGTATCTGAGACCGAGGAGCAGACGACCGCGCGATATGTAAGGGGATTACAACAGCCCTTTCAAAATTCTCTGAGCCTCTGCTCACTCTGGACTGTTTCAGAGGCTTATCAGCGAACCTTGATTATTGAAAAAAGATAAACCGAAGACTAACAAATAGGAGCGATCAAAACAATCGAGTTGTTAGCCCTTGCCCTTCCCGGTAGCCACCACAAGGTAACCTTAAGACCTCTATCAAGTGTTTTCGATGTGGTGAACAGGGGCATCAAGCTTTAGATTGTAAAAGATCCCTAAATTAAAAAAAAAAAAAAAAAACTTTGCTGGTTGAAGAAGACATAGAGGATGAACCCGAACAAATTAATGAGCCAATTTACGACGATGATATCGATGACGAGATTCTTTTTGGAGATGGTTATGAGACTCTCGTCGTACACAAAAGCCTATTGGTCCCCAAGGAAGAATCGGAAGATGATTGGCTAAGAATTAGCATCTTTCACACAACTTGCACAGTTACCGAGAAAGTTTGCACGATAATTATTGATAGTGGAAGTTGTGAAAAGATTGTATTTGAAGAAGTTGTGCAAAAGCTGCAGTTGAAGACGGATCATCATCGAAAACCCTACAAGTTGTCATGGCTAAGCAAAGAGAGCGAGGTAACCGTAGATAGGCAGTGCCTTTTAACTTTTTCTATTAGCAACAAGTATTACAATCGAACATGGTGTGGTGTTGTGTCAATGGACGCATGTCATGTATTGTTGGGACGACCTTAGTAATATGATAGTAGCGTCGTCCACGATGGATGGAAGAACACCTACACCCTCAGCATCGAAGGGAGGAACATTGTATTGTCTCCTCGACAATAAACCCTTTCAAATTTGGTAATCAATAACTCTACACTACTTTTTGAACGAGATGAAGCACATGTCTATGCTTTGCTTCCTTATGAAAGCGATGTAATAAGCCTAGACTCGGATCTACGAGGTGCAACAACTCCTATCCGACTTTGTTGATTTAATGGCTGAAGACCTTCTTCTGGGACTTCCCTCTATAAGAGACATTCAACACCAGATTAACCTCGTTCCGTGGTCAAGCTTACCTAACCGGCTGACATACTGTCTTAACCCTAAGGATGCCGAAGAACTACAACGACAAGTTGTGGAGCTATTAAGACGAGACTATATTCGTGAGAGTATAAGCCCTTGTACAGTCCCTAACCTACTTGTGTCAAAGAAAGACGGTTCGTGGTGCGTGTATATTGACAGTAGAGTCATAAACAAAATCACGGTAAGTATAGATTTCCGATTCCTCGCTTAGATGACATGTTGGATCAACTTTCCGGTTCTAAGATCTTCTCTAAGATCAATCTTAGGAGTGGATATCAACAGATTCGAATCAAGCCTGGAGATGAATGGAAGACCACCTTCAAGACACAACATGAGTTGTACGAGTGGATGATCACGCCTTTCGAACTGTGCTAGGTGCATGAGATTCATGCATCAAGTCTTGCGACCTTCCATGGGAAGATTCGTGGTTGTATACTTTGACAACCTCCGCAATTATAGTCTGACACATGCTTTGCACCTTGATCACCTCTGAACTATTTTTAAGAAACTAAAGGTGGAACACTTGTTCGTTAAAGTGTTCTTTCTTCACGGCCTCAGTTTTGATTCTTGGATTTATAGTGTCTACTGATGGTGTTCGTGCAGATCCATTAAAGTTAGCCACAATCTTAAAGTAGCCGCAGCCAAAAACCATTCACGACTTTCGAAGTTTTCATGGATTGACCTCTTTCTACTGCCAATTCATCCGGAATTTCAGCACCTTGATTGCTCCTATCACTGAGTGTCTCAAGGGGTGCGAGTTCAAGTGGACTGACACGACTATAACTAGTTTTCAACTGGTGAAGCAAAAGATGACCGAAGCACCCGTTCTAGCACTTCTAGAATTCGACCAACTATTTGAAGTAAACTATGATGCATTTAACATTGACATTGGTGGTGTTCTAAGTCAATCGGGATGCCCTATTGCCTTCTTTAACGAGAAACTATCCGGTGTCAAGAAAAATTACTCTACCTGTGACCTGGAATTCTACGTTATTGTGCAATCCTTGAAGTATTGACGTTAGTATCTCTTGCAAAAGGAATTTATCTTGTTAACTAATTATGAGGCTTTGAAGTACATCAACGGCCAACATAAGCTAAGTAGTCGACATGCCAAATGGGTAAATTACTTGCAGAAGTTCACCTTCACGTTGAAGCATCAATCCGGGAGTCTCAATCGTGTTTCAAATGCTCTAAGCCGTTGTTCTTCCCGGCTTACTACCATGAGCATTAGCGTTGCCGACTTTGGATCTTTCTCGTATATGTATGTTGTTGATCCCTCCTTCGGCAAGATATTTCAGGAGGTAACTAATGGTCTTTACAATGATTTTATTCTGTACGATGGTTATTTATTTCATAGACTACGATTATGCATTCCGGACTGTTCCTTAAGGTAGCACATTATTAGTGAATTTCATAACGAATGACACTTTAACCGAGATAAGACATTAGTTCTCATCTCTTCCGACTTCTATTGGCCCAATCTAACAAGTGACGTAGCTCATGTGGACCGTTGCATTGTCTATCAGCAATTTAAGGAAACCCTCACCAATGCTGGTTTGCATACTCCCTTACCAATTCCCGAAGCTCCGTGGTGCAAGGTTAGCATGGATTTTATATTGGGTTTCCCTCACCCAACAGACCGCGGATTCTATTCTAGTTGTGGTGGACTGATTCTCCAAGATGGCTCACTTTGTGGCGTGTAGAAAAACCATGGATCCTGTTCGGATTGCCACCCTCTTCTTCAAGGAGATTGTGCGTTTACATGGTATTCCTCAATCTATTACTTCAAATCATAATACTAAATTTGTCAGTCGATTGTGGAAGACTTTATGGGGAAAGCTAAGGACGAAGCTAAACTTCAGCAGCGCCTATCACCCTCAGACAGATGGTCAGACCGACATAGTGAACCGGAGCTTGGAAAATCTTCTGAGATGTCTCACAGGAAAACTGAAGCAATGGGATCTCAAGCAAAATTCACATACAACAGATCAAAGAACAAGACCACTGGTTTGAGTCCTTTCGAAGTTGTTTATGAACGAAACTCATTCCGAGTACTGGATTTAGTCCCTATTTCGCATCCAAGACAAGCCAACCCCAAGGCTGAGGAGATGACCGAGCATCTTCGAGTCATTCATGAGCAGGTTAAGCAAGCTATTTAGGAAAGCAACACCTAGTACAAGATCAGGGCAGATCGGCATCAACGTCAGGTTCTTTTTGACATTGGTGATATGGTTTGGTTTGTATTAACTCGTGACTGTTCCTGTTGATGAATACAACAAGCTCAAAGATCGGTAGATTGGACCTTGCGAGATACTAAAAAAGATTAATAACAATACATACATGTTGCGACTTTTTAGTCATTTAAAAACACCCGATATTTTTAACATGAAGCACCTAAGTCATTATGCTGTGGAGCCGGATACATTCGCCCTAAACTCAAGAATGAGTTCTCTTCAACTTCGGGTGACTTGATACAGGAGGGGATCCAAAGTATTTAAATTTACATCTTTTGGGATATTTTTTAATTAGTTATCCGTTAATTAAGTTTAGTTTTTTTCCCTTAATTATATTTAATTTTTGTCCTAAATCTTAGGAAACTGTCTTGTTAGTTAATTTATCCTAAATCTTAGGGAATAAGTCTAGTTGATTATTTTTCCGTTTAGATTTTTTTTTGAGGGTTTTGAGAGCTATATAAACCTATACTTATACTTAAATGATGTTTAGGACAAGTTATTTTGATATTGAATCAATTGGTTTTATTTAAGCCACGTTACGGCTACATCTCTTTTTCTTTGCGCTCTTGATTTCATAATATGTTTAAGCCTAATTTATGTTATTCCTTTTTTTTGTGTGTTACTTCTCTCTTATTTTCATGTTAATCCCTCTGCAACTTCATGCCCCAGAATAATATACATATTCTTCTCAGCGTCAATATCTTGAAGGAGAGTAATGAAGAAGAAAATTCAAACAAGAGTTTTTAAATTTATTATGATGGCAAGACATCCCCATCTAGCCATAAGGGGAAATTAGGAATCTAGAGTAAATCATAACTATACTAAGCTTACAAGCCAATTTAAATCTGACACCATCAAAAAAGAAGTTATAGTTCCAATCAAATTCTAATACCAATATACGACTTAAATTAAATCACAAGGTGTGAATCAGACAAAATCAATCTACCAAAATTATATCTCACCGGACAGTAAGGCAACGATCTTATTTACAAACACATTGAAGATGAATCTTTGGATGGAATAAAGAGCTTCAAACCCAATTTCAACAGATTGTTTTATTGTCGTTTCTAGTGGGATGGTAGAATTGTCAAGCAAAGCATGAAAAGCAATATAGTGTCAGCCACATATTGAAACCTTCATATAGTCTTTCAAACTTGGAAATTTGAGAATTATAATGGAAGAATCAACCATCTGTTGCAATTTTCCGAGACCATTGAGTTTTCTCAAAACAGATGGAAACATAGCAGTGCAAGAGATCCCGCGCTTATATTTGCATTCTTAGTACACTTAATGTGTACTTCTAGCTGCTCTCCAAATTTATTTTTGCTACAAAAGTATAACAAATTCACAAGATAGATGTAATCAAGATATTTACCACATTAATATTTAAAATCAAGATAAGGAATGATTGATCAATATGGGAAATGCAATGTGACAATCCTAGGTGTACATTAGTTCTGATTGACCAAGAGAATGATTTAACAAAATGCATAAGATTGAAATCACGTCAGATGATTGATTAACATAAGGTTTCAACAGCATCAACAGGTATAACTTAGTCTCACATTTTCATGGTCCATATGACGGAGAAGCCTTATTTCCCTCAAAGTTCTCTTGGCATCAATACGATTATCGAATGCATTACCAATTTTCTTAATAGCTATCTCTTCACGAGTTTGTGAGTTCACTGCAGCACTGCAACAAACAATATACATGTATTTCAGCCTTGTGCAGTGCAGAATTAGCACATTTAACTAATATCATAAATATAAGCCACGAAAATTGTTATCAAGAACATAGTTGAAAACTTGATATCTAACTAATTATCAAATAGGATAATGACAATCTAATATTTATAGACTTAAACACGACTAATTCTAATAAAATTAGGCATATTACCCCTTGAGTTTGAGTATAGATATCTATCACGCTCAATTTCTTATCCAAAACATAAATTTAGCGATAAAAGAAACTTGATAAGGATGTTGGCGATTTGTTCTTCGCAAGAAGTGTGCAGTGGTCGATCTAGTAAATATATTACTCAATCTTTGCGATCTAGAAGTTTGTACCTTATAAAATAGATCAAACAGACAACTCACTAGGAAGGAAGCCGATCTAAAAGGAAAGGCTGCAACTTTACAGGCATGAGGGAAAATTCTCTCACCATACGATGCCGTAAGCCCCTCGGCCGAGCGGGCGCAGTGGCGGGACGTACTTGGCGCTGACCTCAAACTGGTTGCCGTAGATGTTGTACAGCACGTAGCGACCTCCATGGACCGGAATCCCCCTGATCTGCCCCTCCCCAGATTCCATCCTCAGCACAGAAGGCGGCGAAGAAGAGGGAAGAGGAGAAAAGGAAAGACCTCTGGACTTGGGGGACAGGTCAATCGAGCGCGTGGCGGATCAAGTTGGCTTCTTGGTCTTCTCCTCCTCCTCCGCTTCACATCCCTGTCAGTTTGCTCCTTTTTGCTTGCCCCTTTGACAACGCTGGCTTTCTACCGTATGGGAAAAGATGGAATTTTTGCTCGGTTAATGTCCGCGACCTCCATCTTCTTCGTTATGTCCACAGCAGTCGACATCGGTCGACGATAGAGTCGGCGCACGATAGCGCATGTGACTGAAGTAGACTTTTTTAAAAGATTTCTTTTCCCATGGTAATCCATAAATATTTACCAATTTTGATTAATTTTTCTTGTGGAAAAACAACTCTGGAATTGACTGCATAGCAATGAGTTATTCGTACTTTGAAATTTAATGCAAAATAATCTATTAAAAATAAAATAAAATTTTACTTTGTCCTTAGCGAAGACAAATATTATCGAAGTAGCCAGTTGTGGTTGATTGAGGATGATGGTGGTTGAATGGGGGCCACTAACATTGAAAGGATTGTCTTTTTTTTTAAAAAAAAATGATAAACTTTATGCTGGATCAATATTAAAAAATTTATAGTGTTTTTTTATTTTAGTTGACATTATATATTTAATCTATGCTAATTAATTATAATGATAATCAATTTAACGTTATACATTTTTTTTATCCAACCATCAACATAAATTAAAAAGTGTTAGTAATGAACAACCAATTAATCCAATATTTTTAGATTTAGAATTTGATTCTCAAATATTTGAAAAATTGTGAATGCATTTTGTCGCAAGTGGCGTAGTCATGTGGAGATGAAAGGGTGTGACTATATATTTGAAAAGTCTCACTGTCACTTTAACCTGTCGATTCATCACCATTTGTTGATAAAAAAATTAAAATTGATCACAACTATCAATTGGTATCCCTTTTATGAAAAAATATCGTGAATTGGAATGTTAAATATTAAATTTTAAAAATAAAATATATAATAATAAATGAATGAATTAAATCGTATAATATAAAGTAAGGGCGTTAAATTAAAATTAGATCGAATCGGAATTAAATTCAACGAATAAATGCGGAGATAAGGATAATGTTGATTTATATTGGAATTGATTTAGAATTGATTTAATTAAATTATGGCTAAACCAAATTTAAAATTTAAACTAATTTGATGGGTTTAAAATGAATTAGAATATTTTTGAGATAATGTTCACTTTATTTTTTCCCCCTTCTTCCTTTTCTCCCAATACACGTTACAACCCCTGCCATGTCATACGCCACTACTGTGCATTCGTCCATCTCTCTATTTTATTTTTCGTTCCTCTTCTTCCTTAGGGTATTCATAGTCGTAGAACCTTTTCACAAGTTCCTTCATTGCTACATCCGCGCCATGTCAAAAATAGGAACCTCACACATCTCTCAATTATAAAAAAACTTCTCAACAACTCTTTCATTTCCCCACCTTTTCATTATATATATATATATATATTTTCATCTCTCCTTCATATTTTACCTTATATATAATTATTTTTTTATAAAATTTAAATTCACAATTTTTTATAATATTCTCTCCTCATATTTCTCAATTTTTTAATTTTTTAAATAAAAATAAAAAACATTTAATTAAAAGAATAACGAAGAAACAACTCCTAATCCTCAAAATCAAGGAGAGAGAGCGCTCGCTCTTTTGATGCATCCATATTAGGAGTTTCAAGAAAAAAATAATTAATTAGGCTGGATAACGTCGAGTTTGGGGAGATCAGTCCGGTCATACGGAAATTTTTCACCGTCCACCAGGATAAATCGGAAAACACACGTGGTGGTCAGCCTAATTGTTGGAGCTTCAGAGCTTCCATTGTGAATGCTCTAATTTCCTCTTTCTTCTTCTTATCTACTCTAACAATAATAAATTTATAATTTTATTCTCTCCTCTTCTCAAACACAAGAGCTCTTTTTTCTTCTCTTTTTTCTTCTCCCGTAAGCAAGAAAGCAACATCAGCTACTGTCTTTTTTCATCAACCAGAGCAGTCCTCAATCCTCGTATCTTTTTCCTCTTCTTATGTTTTTTAAAAATTTTGTTAGTAATATAAAAATAATCATGTTTTATCTTGTTTTACCCTCTTTGTGTTATAGCTGAGCTCATCGTAACTAGTTAAGATTAATAACGAAGAACGTAAAACTCTCCTTTTTATTTTTTGATTTCTTCTTCTTTATTTCTGTTATCTGTTTTTCTTAAAACAAGAATTTTCCCTTTATTTTTTCCAACCAGCAGCTCTCTATAAAACAGCTCTTTTTTCCCTTACCAAAAAAAAAAAAAAGTAACTTGTTCTTTTCTTCTCCCATGTTTCACTGAATACGAATTATAAAATATAATTTTTATTTTATTAAGTTGTTGGTTAACTGAAGAAGATTATTTATATCGGAATGAAAGTCTATGTAAAAAAATTAATTAAATATTATAAATAAGTGAGATAATAAATGATTTTTCAATTTTAAACCATAAATAAACTTTGTAGATGGATAAATCGTTGTTTCAGTTAAAATTGAGGACTAGGGTTGAAATTTTTAAATTGATATTGGTTTTAATTTTAGCTCCTTGAATTTAAAATTTAGATTTTTGAATCATAAAAATCGACTACACTAATATTTAAATTTTTTAAAAATCGTTCTGCATCAAAATCGGAACTGTACCATTGCCTTTGTGCAAGAATGATAAATATTGATAAAAATAGTGACGACGAAGTGAGAAATTCTCATGGCACTAGAAAATAATATTAATATCATGAGTAGATAAAAATATAAAATGATGAAAATAAAAAAGACATAATTTTTTTTTTATTTTCATCAAAGAATACGCCATTTAAAAAAATATTAAAAGGACATTTCATATTTCAAAAATATCTTTCTCCTGTTACGGTAATTTTAAACAAAGTTGCTCTAATATATTTAAATTACTAAGAAAAATAGTCAAAGAATAAACCATCAAGATTTGCAACAGATAACAAAATTCAAGTTTGGAAAATGTCATAAGTCCTTAATATTTCTTTGAAATTTGAGAGTGCTATCGAGATATAAGTATATTTTAAATTATAAATTAAGATGGACTGAACGAGTATCCGAACGTTATCATGAATAGTAAGAAAGAAAAAAATGAGATAGACAAAAGTGGAAGGATCTTTTTTTTTTGTGTTGCATATGCTCTTTCGCTTCTATAGTGCTAATGGTTATGACCTCTGACTGAATAAAGGATACTTGTCTGGTTGGGCCATCAATGGTCGGCCGTTTTAAATTGACATTCGACGCATACAAATACTATGGGTCATCTTAGTTCAGTATAATTCGAAAAATTATGCTTACCATGACTCTCTTGTCATTTACATTTCTAATAGAATACACTAAGAAATTAGATTTGGCTTCTCATCTGTAAAATAAATGTTAGGATCCGTTTCACTGAGAACACATTATCGTCCGATTTACATGAGACCGGATCTTATGATCCAGAATTTTTTGAATCAAAATATCATATTCATTCATTGGGTGGGTGGACTGGATCCCACCTATTAAACGGATGGGATCCAGCCCATCGAACCAATGAATAAGTAAGAGACTAGGACTAGTCCAGAGATTCAAGACTAGAGGATCCCTGCCCAATTTACATAGGGAAATTGTATGATTTTTTTTTCTAAAGGTTTGCCCTTTGACACCGATGATTATCAAATAATTTATAAAAGGTTTAGAGGTATGGTTTCTCGATAAGTTGCTAACAACATTGAATTCAATTCTCTCTAAACCAATCATTCTTGGCATTAAATGGAGGCCGGATCCTCTGGACCGTAAAATACGATCCAGAGAATGGACCACTTCATTCATAGGTGGGAATTCATGAACCTCATCTGTTATACAGATAGGATCCATAAGATCTCATCTATCAGCAACCCTTGGTCCAGGAGCAGACCAAGGGTTACGATCCAAAAAATCCCGGATGCATTAAATGAGAGATGACCCATCACAACTATCGTGCGGTTAACAAATACATTCAATACATTATATATTTGTGGGTAGTCCATGCCGCAGTTTTTGCTATAGATACCGACAATTTCTCAAACTAACTTCAGATTTATCTTTATGATTGAACAAAAATATAATCATTTGTTTCTCCTTATGTTGGGAGTTGACAAATTATTTATGAGTTTTAAATCGCGTTGTCGTAGTGTTGCCGATCTAAATTATGTTGAGTTATATATTTATATTAAGGATGTCAATTTGAATAGATTGAATGAATTTGGATCGGATTGAAATAGGAGTATTATAAAAAAATTTCGATCCTATATGAGCCAAACTAAAAATTATAAATTTGGTTCTAAGTGTAAAAATTTGATCAATTTAATTTTTTTTTACTATAAGATATTATTCTTGAACAAAATAATTAAATTAAAAAATTAAAATACATAATAATAATGATATTTTAGAAATTCTATCTTGATGATAGATGGTAGAAATAATCATAGGCTAATATGAACTCGATTCATTTGTTTTTTCCAATTAAGTCAGATTTCTAGTCTAATTCGATCGGCCTCTGAAATTTCCAATTCTAATCCATTAGTTTTTGTGTCAATTAGAATCGGACAGACATATATTGATTCATTTTTAACACCCTAAGCTAAGGTCTCAAGCGGTTCAATCTATTTGACACCTCTATTTAAGTCACTCTTTGGGAGGATAGATTCTCTAGTCCATAAAGAAGTCATGGGCGGAGCCAGCACAGGCCCAGTGTGGGCAGTTACCCACACTGAGCTAGGACTCACTTAAAAAATATGATTAACATAATCTATGAAAAAAATAGATGATGAGAAAAAAAAGAAAAAGAAAAAGCACTTGTTTATTTTGCCTTGTTACAACAATATTTGATGCATGTTAATTACATTTTTTTGCAATCCTAAATTTTTTATAAAATTTCATTGTACTTCAAATACATTATTGAACAAAAATATTAATTTTTTACATTTTTTGTTGTTGCTGGACCTGGGCACCGAAACTACCCTTAATTTTATGATTCTCTCCTCTAGTATTTGCTTTTTCCTAACTAAACAGCATAACAAGCATATGCAGTATGCTGAAAACAAGATAGATGTTGATACACTTCTTTTCTTGTTGTGTTTCCATACAAGTATAAGAAAAAATTTAGGCAGATGACGGCAAAAAAAAAAATAGGCATATGATGCAAAAAAAATTTAGCAAGATACATGACGACATGACTTGTAAAGCGGAGAGCTTTAGTTGCTTCACTACGGTTGGGCTACTGTCGGAACTGGACGAGGCACCCTCCGCAACATGTCCGTCAATGATAGCTACAATTGCCTACACTAAACCAATATCCTAACTCCGCCCCTGAAAGAACTGAACCCAAAAATAGACCATTTACAATTACGATCGGATTATGACTGTGATTTAATCGTAATTAATTATGATCCCTATTTAAATTCACCGTCTCCTATGTTATAGTTTAGATTGGGACATGCAAGTGGTCGAAGGTCGTCCGGAGATTGTCGGCGGTGGACAACTGGCCAGACAACCTAGCGCCGAGTGGGGGTAGCCTCCGAGTGGCCTCCGACCATCTGTCTTCACCCAACTATAATCCGAGAACGATGAATCTAGGAAGGGATTACAACAAATTACGATCGGATCACGACTATGAATTAATCATAATTACAAATAGTCCATCTCTTAATTTTTTTTTTTTTTATAGACTAGGAGATCTAGACTCCTCTATGAGATTCATAAAATTCGAGTTCAAATCTTCTATCCCAATAATCGTGTGTTTTCGTATTTCCTCACTGATCGATTGATCATGACATCCTCGACATGTATATGATATCCTCGTGATATATTTTATATCTTTGAAATATACACTGCATGTTTAAAATATGATCTAATTCGACGATAGGACATTAGGACATAGAATTATTGGGACAGACAACGTGAAGTCATAAAATTGACGTCCTATAAGTGTTATTTGTTATAAGGAGGCGGGCTTTCAGCGTCCAAGCGGTTTCAGCCCGTTGCCACAAAGCAACGGCGCTACTTAACAAATCGGCCAGTTAAGAATGGTTTTATTTTATTCTCTTTCATTTTGTATTATTTGTTATTCCCAAAAATGCAGAATGAATCATTTATTTACTGAATAATTAAAAAATAAAAGGAAAGGGGTTGCCGGCGGGTCGTGCAGGGAGGAAGGAATCGAAATAGTTTCCGCACGAACGTTGTCGTTGCTGCTTCAGATTGCTGCGATACTTCCTCCTCCCATCTCACTTCTCTTCTTCTTTCTTCTTCTTCTTCTTCTTCCTCCTCCTACTTCTCCTGTTGATTGTAGGAAGGGAAGGAGAAGATCGACTACTGTGCAAAGGTGCGAGCAAGGGAGGGAGGGAGGAAGGGGGTTTGCAGAAAACGGAAAGAAAAAGTGGGAAGAAAGGGTGGATTGTGTAGGATGACGGAGGTAGTGTTGCACGTATACGACGTGACCAACAGCGGATCGGAGAAGACGAACAACACCATCCTCCAGATCAACCGTATCTTTAAGGATCGTATCGGACTCGGCGGCATCTTCCACAGCGCTATTCAGGTTTCTTTCTCTTTTTTCCCTTGCTTTGTAGTTCTTCCTCTCCTTTTGTGTTTTGTGGGGTCGTCCCTTTCAAGATCTGGAACGGTTTTAGCCTTTTAGGTTCTTCAACGAATTACATGATCGATTCCCAATTATTTTTTTTTTTACTCAACCCCTATCTTGTGTTTGAAGTTAAATATTACGAGAATGAAACTGATTGCTTCATCCAGCAAGAATTCCTACGATGTTTTGGTGATGTTTAGGGTGTGATTTAGCACAACTTTTATATTCTTTTCAAGTTAGGACTTCCAGCACAAATTGACAATGTGCAGACAGGTTAAGTGTCGTTCATCTGTCTTTGTTGGAGTGATTTATATCATGTACGCCACCAATAGGCAGGAATTTGTAAGGGAACTTATTGTATCATTATAAAAAAAAAAATGACACCTAATTGCTAGAGATCTGTCATGTACTGAATTACATACACTGAGTGGATTTCTCAACCAACTGATTCTTATTCTGTAATAGGGTAGTGAAGAAAGAGTTGTGCTACTATGGATGGCTCATATAATCCTTTCCCATTTATTTGGGCCATCTAATTTCTTCCTTTAATACTATTTGATATACGTTTATACTATGAACTTACCACTTAGTTTGCCAAGCTTTATATGGAGAAGGAAAATAATGCTCATTTCTCACTACAGTTGCTGAAAGCCTTTCGTATTTTAAATTTCTGAACTCTTTTTCATTTATTATCTTTATTTCATGAGTCAACTTAATGCAATCTGATGTTTGGCTTATAAACTGACACTATTTCTCTTGGTGATAATATCCTTGTTATTGATGAGAAAGTTTATTTGAAAATCTGAGTTATTCTTGGAATCTCACCATTCTTTATTGAGTCTATTTCTTGGTTAGGCAAATAAATGCTCTCTTATTAGTGTTCACTAAATGTTCATTTTGGCCACCTATGTTCTTTTAACTGATCAATTTTTAAGAAATTATCCACTTCTTTATCTAGTTTTTTTTTTTTTTTTGCTAGAGTTCCCAAAATGCAACTTCAGGTTATGCATAGGTTGGATAGGAAAAATGAGAAGGCAGACACCTATTCAATCCTTTCCTTGTTTTGTTTTGGTCAGAAACAAGAAAAAGGATTGTAAAGTTATCTTGGTTGGATTAAAAAGATGGGAAAAAAAGAATGGAGGAGAAGATAGTTAACTTGCCTCCAAATGCAGAAGTTTTCCTTCTCAAAATTGGATGGAAGTGGAGACACAAGACTAAAGAGAGATGAGAAGTGGTGATAAATTAATGTTCCGATATGGTCCTACTTCCAGTTGTTAGGATGATAATTTTGAATTCGTCCTATGTTGCATTGATCTTGTTCAACTTAATTATATTTAGTTTGACCAAGATTAATTCTCAAATGAGAAAACCTGGAAGTCTAAGGCATTGAATGAACACGCTATTTTCTTTCTTTCTATTATCACCAAATAAGTTAAATACTATTGTTTCTTTTCATCTTATACATGCAAACAAGGGAATCGGGGAAAAAACTCCTTATGCTCTTCCTTTGTTTTTCTTCCATTTTTTTCTCTAAGCTACTTCCTCTTTCCATTCTCTCCACTTTTTCAGATCCAAATATAGCCTTAGAGATTAAGTGTTGCTTAAAATCTGTAAGGAGTTACTATGTTTTTGTTACTTCACTCTATCATCACAATCGAGGTTGTGATGGTTTGATTAACTCATAAACTTCATGTCTACTGGTTGGTAACCATGTCTTTTGCTGTCTAATTCTGTTGAAGAAATTGGACATCTTATGATAATGTTTGAAAAACTCACTTAACTTGAGTAGACTCGACAGAACAAGACTGACTTGATTAGAACCAGCACATATCTGTTTGAATCAATGAATTATCCTATACTTGCTGTTTTTCTTATTATTGATCAGCTGAAGCGTTTTTTAGTGAGTTATAGCCTGTTATTTCAAACTAAAAAAAAACAGAGATGCCAGCAGTATGATAGGTAGAAGAGTGGAAAGAAGAAAAGTGGGAGAATGGTGAAATAGGTCGAAGAGTGGGAAAAAAAAAGTGGGAGAATAGATGTATAGTACTGAGATCACTATCCATGACTAGCCTTGACACTGTGTCCCCCACTGTCATCATTGTCTCTTTATTTAATGCTGTTAAATTCTTCCACAATCTTCTTCATTCTACACTGCAAGTGGTAAAGAGGTTGGGCCACAAAATTGACAAGCTCGAGCAAGAAGACTCTCTGAAGCATTAAATTATCAGATGTTGCTCGTATTTGTATATAATTGGTAAAATGTCATATCATAACATCGGCAAGATATCCTACAATAGCAGGTTGTCATGAAGTAAGGGATAGCAATATTAAATAGGTAATCCAAATAGATAATTGGTAAGATATAGCCAAATAATTGCTAAAAGTGTAAGATACCTCATAATATGTAATCTATAGAAAAGTGGGCTAATCCAACCAATCTTGCTTGCACAATGAAAAGAGTCACTGACTTTTCTCTCCAGTCTCTCCATTGAATCAAAATAGCCAAGGCATGAGCCCATGCCAATATGGGCCAAGAAAACAGAACATAAACCCTGTCGTCCAAAGAAACATTGTCTCAAATCCACATAAGAGCATCCAAACCCATATGGATAAATTGTTCATAGCAAAAGGCTATTATTGAAGTGCTTAGAAAATATTGATAATTGTTATATAGTACATTGATACATCTATTTATGAAATAATATATCATATTATGTGATTTTTTTATGCACACGATTATCTGACACTTCATGAAAATATATTGAACAATTTAATTACTATAGGAACTAAAACATAATTAGACTTTTTTTAGTAAGAATGTTCAATTTAAGTTAATTTTGCTATTTAAAAAAAATATTACAGTAGTTAGTGCGATTTGTATCAAAAAATGAGAAGAAGAAAAATAAAGAAATAGATTTAGAATATAAATTCACTAGGAATATGTTAGAATAATTTAACTTCATATAACATTACAGGATGATTACTTAAGGTTAACATTATGAAGGCAAGTCATCTATCATATCCTATTTGATTTTAGTATGTCATTTTTATGTCATCCAGTTGGTTGGAAATGGATGGCCTGAACCAAAAATCATTTGCTTTGCTTTGCTTTGCTATGCTAGCACAACTGGAAAAATTTTACAGCTAAAACTTAATTCCTAAATTCTTGTTTTTTTTCTTCTTCTTTACTTGCATGGAACTAGACATGGATTTGTGTTTGGGATGACTATGTTAT
The DNA here is from genome assembly GCF_018446385.1 of Zingiber officinale. Taxonomy (NCBI): domain Eukaryota; kingdom Viridiplantae; phylum Streptophyta; class Magnoliopsida; order Zingiberales; family Zingiberaceae; genus Zingiber; species Zingiber officinale. The sequence goes on along the minus strand of NC_056001.1, from coordinate 22,086,289 downwards.
CCATTACCAATGGGTACAGAAGTTAACTGAAGATGTGTGAAAAAGAAATGAATAGGTTTGGATAAACTTGTCAAGATAGATACATTAAAATGGATTACATTTGTTAAAACTTTGAGAATACATAATATTTTTATTAACTAACCCTAGTTAGTGTAAGTGAATTTAAGAAATATACTTACATTTGGAATTTTTTCAATATATATATATGAAAAAAATGTTATAATAAAACATATAGACTTCTAAGAAAAATTATTATGGAGCTAATTATGGATCACAAATAATATATTAATAGATTTAGTCAAAGGTAAATGCTAACATAGTGTATAAAGAATATACGAATATCAAAAAATATATCTCCATAATATTGCACACTCTTGTGGGTTGCTTCATTTTTTAATTGTTTTTATCATTGATTTAAAATTGTGGCCTTTTTAATTCCTTTTCCCATTTATTCGGAGTGTTTACATTATTTTTTTATTTTAATCCTGAAAAAGAGTACCTATTCTTATTTGCAGGACAGACCATAAGGCCTCTGTCCTGTGATTTATTTTTTGGGTCTGACTCATTCTTATATTTAGGAAAAAGCGACTAGACATTTATTGTAATCATAATCACTGAAAACTGGATCCATTGTATTGTATGTGCTTAACTAGGTTGTTCGCCATTTGTGTCCATTCTCAACTGGAACACATTTATCAATTGCATCAGGTACTGGATGACAGTGATTTGTTAACTAGAATGAATGGATTTGCTGCTTGCTTGTGTATGCTCATACCCTTATTCAACTTCTAGTTGTTTTTGTCTGTCCAGTCAAACTGATTGCTGAGATTGAGTTGGAGATCTGCAAATCTGGAGATGTATACTATTTTTTTTAACCATACTATGCAACATGGCTGTCAAAATCAACCGGTACCAATATCATCGCTTGAGTGGGAAAGATATAGACAAAGGCCAAGCATTTACCTTCTGAAAAATTGGTCATCTTATGTAGATCGATGAATAAGTTTAAAGAAGATATAGATTCAAAGAAATCTCCTTGTTAGAAATGAGTTGACTGCATTTGGTAATAGATTAAATTGATTGAAAGTTCAAAAGATGGAGCTGATTGAAGCTTTGTCAAAGTAAACTGATTCTGATAAACTCGATCAATCTAGCTAACTATATCATGATCATAGCTTGAATACTAACAAGTTAGCAAAAGACGACTGCGCTTGCCCCTAGCATCCCTGCCAACCCATCCTAGTATCCCACGACCAATATGGAGGAGGTAAATCGCGGGTGACTACGAACCCTTGGAACAGTGATTGCCACATGAGGGAGACATTTACTTCGACTATGTCGAGATTTAAACCCCTAGACTCAAGTTGGTAGCACCTCATGTGCTAGCGACCGTCCCGAGGGGACAGCTTGAATACTAACAAAGACATATAGTAGAGAGAGGGATAGAATCCTTGTTGCTTTCATGAATTCTAAGTTGAATTACTTACCGCCTACCACCTAAGATTTGTTGTGACATCAACAAAATAACCTTCAACATACCATTTATGTAGGACAAACACCTTATCCATGTCTTATTCATCCAGTGATAATTAAGAGTTGGCATTATTGATAGAGAGAATATATTGTATCTCTGAGTCAATACTGTCTCAAAAGCCCTTCTCACCAATATTGAATATTAATTAATATCTATTTTAGTAAATAGTACATTAATACTAATATTATATAATTCTTGTATTAGTAAATGGATTTGTTTTATTTAATATTTATTGTTTATTTATTACTAATAAAATATCATTTATTATCTACCAATAATCTAAATGATATACATTCAGGATAATATTATTGGATATTTTCTATGGATAATATTTTATTAAGTAATAATAATCTTATTAATCAAATAATAAATTCATTTATTCTACAATTCATTATTTATATTGTGTTTCTATGCTATTTTGTGAGACACATCATTTGCTATCTTTGTATATCAAATTATATAATTTTTCACTTTTTTTTTTTTAATTTTCCCCAACAATTCTGATTTAACCAGTCTTACTGATCTGAGACATCTGATCTCTAGTTGTTTTACCTATTTCATCCCAATACCAAATTTTTTGGATGGTCAAAAAATTACGAGTAAATTTTTCTTTTTTGAAGAAGCAAGAATATAAGTTATTGCTGTCATTTGATCCTAATCTAGTAATGTAGTCTACTTCAGAAATATTACTCTTCCATATTTTATGTTTTTTTACAGTTGGGAGAATGCTTAATCAGGAAATGGAAGTCTCTATCTCTAATTTTTATGATGAAATAATTTAAAATTTCCCTTATTTGTTCTTCAACTCATGGTTGTATCTCTATTTAGGCCAAAGTATGTGCAATTTCAATGTTTATTTTCTCTTGCTTGGTTACCATGTTACTTTTATCCTGACAGGTTTATGGAGATGAGGAATGGTCATTTGGATTTTGTGAACAAGGCTCTGGAGTTTTCAGTTGTCCTCCAGGTAGAAATCCTATGTATACCTACCGTGAGAGAATTGTTCTGGGAGAAACAGATTGCTCAATTTTCAAAGTAAATCAGATTTTGAGAGAGCTTAGTCGAACATGGCCGGGACAGTCATATGATCTTTTATCAAAGAACTGCAATCATTTCTGTGACACATTCTGTGAAAAGCTAGGTGCCCCAAAGCTTCCAGGTAATATCATTACCCCTTTTGTGACATGGCAAATTTAGTATTTTTTTGGATTTGTAGTTTTTTTTTATAAAAGCTATTCAAGTCTAGACTCAGAATTTTAATTGTAGAAACAAGTGACAGAGCCAAAGGTTTTTAAGCTTGGTAAAACTATGATTGAATACATGAAATGCAAGTTTAAATATTTCAGTATTTGAAAATAAAATTGAAAAAATAATGAAGTTTGATAGAGGTAACTCTTGCAAGCATGCTTAAATCAGAATTTTTAATCTCTTGAATCTGTAATTTATAAGAGAAAATAAGTTAAAGTTATGCATTCCATAGTTATAAAAGGAATTGATTAATGTTGAAAAAGTGTTTGAAGGGTAAAAGAGTCCATAGAAATCTGTTTTCTTCATTTTTTGAGCAGGTCATGACTATCAAGCTTGAGATTGTCTTGAAATGTTTTTAGCCAAAAATAGAATTTGTGCTCCAATTAAGTTTTTGAATACGAGAATGTATGTTGACATAGAACTGGTAGATAGGAGGGAAGACTGAACAGAAGAGAGTAGGAAAAGTAAACATGGAGAGAGGAATATAAGAGTGAAGATTAAAAGATAGAAGACATTACGTGCTTAATTTATGTTAAGGGGCCTCTATTTTTAGGCTCCAATCGTCAACAGTTCGTGCAAAAACCTACAACCATTCTATTCACTATTTGAACAAGCCAGACCATTAAAGATAGAAGAACTCACTCGAGTAAGATCTTAATTCTTGATTTCCAAATTAAACATATGAATGAGAACATCTATTCTCTAGTATCTGTGTCTAAATATCTAGAAGAAAATCTTTTCTGTCTTTAGGCTAAGTAGGAAATGACATTTCTAGGTTTCCTTCTCATGTGAATTGGGATACATAATCATTCTTTTTGTTGCTGGGATGGATTGGAATAATTTATCTGTATATTTTGGATACATACTACCAGATAGATTCTCTTTTTGTTGGTATCAGAGTTTATCTATAAAGCATTTCTCCTGATTGTGCACTTACAGGCTGGATTAACCGCTTTGCTAATGCTGGTGATACTGCTGTGGTCGTTGCAGGAAATGCAGCATTCAGGGTACTTGACCATTTGCTATGTATCAATTTATTGCTACAAGTTCTTTAGTCATGTGTTCACCATATAGCCTGCTTTGGGTATTTGCCATCGTATGAACATACTATGTTTCTCAGTCTGTCTCATATGTAGGATTATTAGTACTGCTAGGCATTGGCTAAAAGCATACATCACTCACTGAAATTCTTGGTTCTTGGCTTTTGAAATACATATACTGGCATATGATTCATTTTATTTCGAGATGAGTTAGTTTCACCTTATAGCTTTTTTTGTTCTCCAACATGTCCACTTTTTCAGCTGCGTCAAGCAAAACAAGAAATTGTAACTGCTAGCAAAGTGGCTTACAGATTTATGTCTGGTTTAGCTTCAAATCCAAATTCAGAGGAGGGTACTCCAGAATCCCCAAGCAATTCTAATAGAGGTAGCCCTAGATTTCAAGGTGCATGGTTTAAAAACTTGATGTCCATTGGCGCCAAACCATCAACAAGCACATCGGAGCTCGCAGAAGAGTCTAATGACGTACCTATCCACCATCAACAACATTCAGAAGCTGCAACACGGCTCGAAACAAAATAGGAATCTATGTTGTACAACTAGACATGATGTGTTTTTTACTGTAAATCTCTGATTCCTGTGATCCCGAGTGCAAAGAATCATTGTTAAGAGAATTGCTGTATCATGTATTCGACTGCTATCCTTGGATCTGTTCTATCAACGTTTATTCCTAAAATGTTCTGAATCTTATGCAAGCCGTCTTCACAGGGAAATCACATATTTTACTTTGCAATATATTTCTTTTGATAAGAGGATTGCTGCATCATGTCAAATGCAAGTTGTGTTCATTGACAAGCCACTTGCTCGTCCTTGAGGATTTAAATTGTGGACATCCATCAATTCGTTTTCTCGTGCTCCTTGTTCAGTAAGGTCCTCGTGATTTACCCTCTTTCAGAGGATGAGGATATGGGATGGTTCTGGAGGGACCGTTTGTATGGGCCACTAAAGTGACCTTTTGCCATCAGTGGGCATCCATCAACTCATTCGTGTTCAGAATCACAACATTTCTTTAATCTTAATTGGACTTCAGGAACTTTGCCATTTAACTAATCATTTATATATAAAGAAAGCAGGTAACGATTTAGCTTCTTGCACGATTATGATGTACCTGCAAGCACGTTCCAAATGTTAGCTCAAAAGAAAAATTTTCCATTCTTTTTAAAAATCTTTGTGCTCGATCAAATTATCGGAATTGATTGATTAAATATTGATGGAAGTCGCCCTATTTATCCACAAAATTCAAGGGGAGCCGGCATCGGAGATGATCGACCAGGCAGGAGCAATGGCGCCCTCCCTGCTGCGGCAGCACGGCCGCCTCGCGTTAGTCTTCCTCGTTCTCCTCCTCGGCACGGCCACCACGTCGTCGGCTTTAACGTTGCCGAAGTTACCTAAACTTCCCAATTTCCGACCCGGCCGTTGGAGGTACGCCCACGCCACCTTCTACGGCGACGAGACGGCGTCGGAGACCATGGGTACGTACGTACGCCGCAATATCTCCCACCAGAACTCGCGCATGGTTCTGCATGCCGTTAAACTCACTGCTGTTGATATTCCAGGCGGAGCATGCGGCTTCGGGAACTTGTTCAGCACCGGGTACGGGACGGCGACGGCGGCGCTGAGCACGGTGCTGTACCTGGGCGGATTCTCCTGCGGGCAATGCTTCCAGATCCGGTGCGCGAAGTCGCAGTACTGCTACCGTGGGTCTCCGATCGCCACCATCACCGCCACCAACCTCTGCCCGCCCAACTGGGCCTTGCCCTCCAACAACGGCGGCTGGTGCAACCCTCCCAGGCCCCATTTCGACATGTCCAAGCCGGCCTTCATGAAGATTGCCCAGTGGCGCGCCGGCATCGTCCCGGTCATGTACCGGAGGTATGTACGCGATTAAGCATACATATCAATCAATCTTTTGGCCGATAGATATATAGATAAGCTCTGTTGGATGTAAGCAGGGTGCCGTGCCCTAGGAGAGGAGGGATTCGGTTCTTGTTGCAGGGCAATGGGTACTGGCTGCTGACGTTCGTGATGAACGTGGGAGGGGCAGGGGACGTCGGGAGTATCTGGGTGAAGGGGAGCAAGACCGGGTGGATGAAGATGAGCCACAACTGGGGAGCCTCGTACCAGGCCTTTTCCCGGCTCGGCGGCCAGTCGCTCTCCTTCAAGGTCGTCTCCTACTCCACCAAGCAGACAATCTTCGCATACAACGTCGCTCCGGCCAACTGGTGGACCGGCAAGACGTACCAGGCGCGCGTCAACTTCAAGTGATCATCAGCCGGCGGTGGATCTCGATCGATCGGGGGAGGGCCGGGAATAAGCTCGATCGTATATATTTTTGAATCGACTACAAACTTCGCCATGTAATTGAATCGATTTGTGTTTTTTATTTGCACGCTTCCATTTTGTAACCTTCTTGTGAAAGGGAAATGGCTCCAGTTTCTCGATCGGCCATTAGTTCCATGCACTACTAATTACTTCTCCATGCATGCGTTAATTATTTCATGTATTTGCTTCTCATTGATGTGATGCACTCTTATTCACATGCTCTCAATCCTGTTTTTTGAAGTTACTGCCGTGAGATAGTGGTCACAAGTTTAGGTCGCCGAAATAAATACTTACGATGGGTCAGAAGGTATACAATAGTTTCAATATCATCAGATTTTTTTTTTTTTTGGTGAGATCCTATAATGATAGAAACTTTGTCTTTGTGCACCGTGATGCGGTGGAATAACCCTCGTATATCTCACATTGTCAGAAGTCATATTTGAAAAAAGTCAAGATCAGTTTTCCTGCTTAAGATCATCGATGGAGTCATCGATCGGTGGGTTATCGCTAATATTGACCAAGTCGTAGAACTTCAAGGAGAGTAGATCGCCGAGAGGGCTCCTCAAGCTAGAAAGAAAGAGAGAATGAGCAAGAGAGGGTTATAATGGAAGTTAGGGACGCCTCGACTCAATCACTACGATCATCAAATTAGTCTTCGACGAAGGAGAGAATGGAGAAGATGAACTATAGGTGATTAATGAAAAATAGAGGTATCATGATGGTGTATGTGTACCTTTTATAATACTCCTATCTTCATTAATTAGATGTTACATTCAGGTAAAGAAAATGTCAGAGTATCATCGTTGTATCATATAGTCATGCCACCCACTTTTTGACCCACATTCTGTGTTCATAGGTTGTTCTACGTGCTCTCTGATAATCCATGTGGTGTACCACATGTTGAGACAACCCATAAGATATAGAAGTAATTGGGCCTAAGGGGCTTGCCCATTGCGTAAAGGAGAGTCCAATTGGTGAGGGCGAACTGAGGCAATCAGATCAGTGAAGCTGATCCGACTGAATAAGAAGATGACCGATTGGGGGATCAGTGGAGCTATCGAGATGTGCAGATCGGTGGTGCCAATTCGACCGAATGAGACGATCGATTGGGGGGAGTTGACCATTGACTTTCTTGTACTCATGGAAACTCCTAATATTCCTTGCATCATACATCAATAGGGTAGACGTGACTCACAGGGTGTCAAACTCAGCTTAGAAGAGACTCGAGTCTAATTGAGTCCGTTCACACTCATCCTAAAGACTCGAGTCTACCGACTTCATCTAGGACTCGACCTTAGTCGTCGATATCATTCATGGCTCGACTCCAAATCTCAACATCCTCCACACTTCAGTCTCAATTGCCGACATCGCCTTTGGCTCAGCCTCAGTTGCCTATATCATCCTGATCTCGGCCTCAGTCGCTGACATCGCCCTTGGCCTAGCTTTAGTCACCGACATCATCCCGATCTCGCCCTCAGTTGCCAACATCCTCCCTATCTTAGCTTTAGATCCTGACATCCTCTCTGCTTAGACCTCGACTTCCATTATTATCAAAACCACTCAACATTGACCTTATTTCCTGATCCTCAGATTAGACCCACACCCTATGCTAGCCTGCTAAAAACACATGACGGGCCCGTGGATAAGGAGGTAGCGTAACCGCCTCATTAATCAAATTGTTATTCTTGAAAGATGCGGAGACGATTATGAATATTCTAAAATACGTGATACCAAATGAATGGAGAGGTGGTCAAGTGGTTGTCAGATCTGGTCTTCTAGATGTCCTCCTTCAAACAAGTGGTGTTTGGTGAATGGAGAAACAACTAACGACTATCGGATTTAGTCCCTTCACTGTCTCATACAAGGATGATGAAGGAGATCAATGTGACGTTTGATGTGGAGATGCTCTTCTGACAGCTATCTAAACCCTAGAGAAGGTAAATGCAAGGGAACTCTCTCTTCGGCTCCATCAAGCTCTCTCTTGCTTTTTCTTTCTCCTCTAGTTTCATACCTCAACCCTAATTTGAGCGTTGGAGTGGTTTGCCAAGATCCCTCTCTGATGTCATTCTAACTCTTTGTTGAAGTGCTTTTCAAGTACTCCCATCCTCCTCACCGACGATCTCCATATGACACGCAAGTCAACCCATTCGTTGAGTGGTAGCTTCACCATCCACGGTATTTGACAGAAACAAATTGACATCGTCTGTGGGAATTCTTAGCTAAGACGCTGCGATGATTAATACTAGAAGAACTACTGACAACTGTAACTCTATCAGAAAGAGAAGTAGTGGCGAAATATTGGTCATGACACAAGAAAACATCAATCAACTGGTCTCCAAGGCGGTAGAAGAAATATTGCAACAACACTCACTCTTGCTGCCGCTACTAGTGGAAGCCCCTTCTCCCTTGGCAGGCGCATCCCCTCCTTCGAGTAAGATGCCACCACTCTTGAAATAGGTTTCACCAATTATGGTCTCAATTAACAAAGCTCAAATATCGTAAAATTTTATTGAGAGCTCGATAACATCTAAATAAACTAAACTCAAGTCAAACTTATAAAAAAATCAAATTAAGTTTGAACAATCATTTCAATGATTTGATTTATTTTAGATTTGCCTCAACTTGATTTGATTATCTTATTAAATAAGTTCAAATATTATAAAACTTTATTCGACTTGACTTGTTACTGCCTTAGATGAAATAAAATATACTTTTGTAGCAAAAGGGTTATTACACTCATCTCAGACACCTTTCACAGTCTGTCCCTAAGTTATGTGAAGGGAGTAAATTATAGAGTCAACTTATAGCTGACTGGCAAATGACTAGAGGGTGAGAGGAGTTTTTCCTCGAGGGTGTGCGTCGGCCGAAAATTGATCCTTACCCCGTTGTAATAAATATATCACCGTCTAATCAATTGGACACCTCGTGAGGACGAAATAAAATGCACTTGAGAATTATAATAGAGGTAAATTAATGTTCTTCAACTATGAGGGCTAAGTTTTTACCCGTCTATATCTAGTCGAACTGACGATACTAGACCGTCTGGGATGAGCTAATGTATCACCTTTTACTCCAACTATACGGGCTAACTTGGTTTGTGCTAGTTCGACAAGTTTATTGATATAAGTAGGTGGGTGTAAGACTAGATACAACATAAGTAGGTGGGTGTAAGACTAGATACAACATAAGTAGGTGGATTCCGACTAGATACATTAGGTTGACTAGTCAAGAATTATATTATAATTGTTAATCACAAAAAACAAAAAGATATATATTTTTTAAAAATAGCTGTTAATTAAATTAAATTTTGGTTTAAATATATTATATAATTTTAGAAATTATATTGGCAAGATATATTATTTTAAAATTATTTCCCTATTTATTTATTTTTTAAAGATAAAATAGTTTAGAAACGAGAAGATTCAGTAGAACATCAAACAAAAAAAAACCTACATGCAGAGCACCAATCAATTTAGTGATCCTGCGCAACAATCGTCTCATATTTTTTATTAGCCAATGAAAGAGATTCCATCCTCTTAATTTTACTTTACGCTAAAGATTTAAAATAAAAAAAAATATATAATTTGTTTACTGCTCACCCATATATGGACAGGACATCTAGTATTTTTTTTTAAAAAAAAAAATCAGGTTAAACATTACATCCTAAATTTTAATTCTAAATCCAATTTTTTTTTTTTATTATTTTATTAAAATAATATTTATCTGATGGAGTACATGTAATTTTCCCACTGACCTTCACTCATCACCAAACAAATCAACATCTCGCCTGTGCTGTTTGCCACCAACTTAACGAAATGCTTCCGTCCCAACACGTATGCGCCACAGGTCAAATCTACAGCGGCTGGATATTTGAAACGCGAATCACGTTACGAAGCGTTTCAATTACTTTTTAGAATTTTCCGCGCGCTCGATCGAGCACTGAACTCTACAAATGAATGAAGAGAGGCAGCGAAGGATACATTCTCTTACTTTTCTACTGTTTGGAGCCATGTAGCACTCAGTCACTCACGGAGGAGGCTGCTAATTCCTATCCCGGTCTTCGATTCTTCGTGTATATATATGATATCACGGACGCCCTCAAGATCATCACTCACACTGGCCCTGCTGCTAAATAATATATATATTGAGATAATTCTGCAGCGGAGATCGATCGGAAATGGCATTGGAAAGAGAAAGACGAGCCAGGTTGGTGGTGGCCTTGGCCATGGCCCTGTGGATTAGTGGCGCAATGAGAGCAGAAGCTCAGTTCAAGGTTGGCTTCTACTCCCAGAGCTGTCCCCGAGCGGAGGCCATCGTCAAAGAGGAGATCGAGAAGGCCCTCGCCGACGACGAAGGCGTCGGCGCTGACCTCCTCAGGATGCACTTCCATGACTGCTTCGTCAGGGTGCAGAATATTGATCGCACTACTTGTCGTAATTATCATCGTAACAGGATTAATTAATCCGATCGCACTTGTTTTGTATGATCAGGGCTGCGATGGTTCGATTTTGTTAGACTCCACCAACAATAGCACGGCCGAGAAGGACGCGCAGATCAACCTCACGCTCGAAGGGTTCGACATTATCGACGATGTGAAGGAGAAGCTGGAAGCTGCCTGCAAGGGAGTTGTCTCCTGCGCCGACCTCCTTGCCTTCGCTGCCAGGGACGCCGTTGTTCATGTAACGTTGGGGTTGCTCTGTTTTTGTTTGATTTTCCGATTGAGTTGAATGTAGGATATGGTTGGACAGTACAGTACGGAGGGATTCACTACGAGGTGCCGTCCGGGAGAAGAGACGGAAGGATCTCCGTTGCCTCCGACACCGACATCCTTCCTTCGCCGGACTTCAAGCTCGCCAAGCTCACCGACTTGTTCGTCTCCAAGGGCTTGAGCCAGAGCGAGATGATCGTCCTCTCCGGAGCTCACACGGTGGGCATTGCGCACTGCGACGCCTTCTCGAAGCGGCTGGACTCGGCGGACCCCAGGATGGACGGGAAGTACGCGGCGGCGCTGAGGAAGGAGTGCCCGCCGGCGAGCAACAACACGGTCTCGATGGACCCGCAGTCGCCGCACAAGTTCGACAACCATTACTACCGCCTCGTGCTGGACAGCCGCAGCCTCTTCACCTCCGACGACACCCTGCTGTCCGCGTGGAGCACGGCGGCGCAGGTGAAGCGGCTCGCCTGCGACTTCAAGGGTTTCCAGCGGGAGTTCGCGGCCGCCATTGTCAAGATGGGGGCCATCGGCGTACTCACCGGCTCCGGCGGCGAGGTCCGCACCAATTGCCGAGTCGTCAACTGAGCAATTAGCCATCTACGCGCGTGATTTCCCTTGTTTGCGTTCTCGATCAAATTTTAATCTTGTTGTGTCGTTGTATATCGTGATTCAAGAACATCAAATGTTTGTGTTATAAAAAAAATATTGTTGACGAGTACAACGATTTGGCAGGAGAATCACGAGCCATGTGAACGATTGATGGAGTCCCACTGTCCAGGCATAACCGAGCCATGTAGATTTATAGGAATGGACCAGTATCGATTCCGGACGAAGCCGACCAAAAATTTCCTCCAATGCAGTAGCCTGCTCAATTTCTTAATTTAGCTTTCTACAGCAGCGTGGGACGCCCGGGTGACCTTTGTTTTTTAGAATTATGAACGATTGGGAGGCGATCGCCGGCGGAGTTGGTGGAATCATTACACATTCGCGCAGTAAATAAATTAAATGAAGTCGAAGGCTGTCGGCCCTCGGCCTCATCACGGGAAAAAGATTTCATGTCGAATTTAACAAGTGGGCGATCAATTGCAGCATTTGATTTGCGAATTGAAAGGTCAGATCTTACTTATCGTAATAGCAAGAGCTGCTGGTAGTCGTAGTCGCGGTTGGTGGGCGATCTAATCTTGATTGTCTGAAATCAGCAACAATCTTGCACGTTTTTTATATTCATCCTATTCGGAAATGACTCAATCGAAGATTGGATGGGTTGTTACTAGTATTGACAGGGAGATGATTATGTCACTCTTATCATATGTGCTTAAGAGAATGGACCCTCATGTGGTGCTAATGAACGACGGTCCATGAGCCGGCGGTACTTTGTACTTTAAGTTCTGCGCACACTCAGACAAGCACATGGAACGTTAGAGATCAGAAATCAGAGAAAAAGTTCCCTGCGCAGACCCTTCGACGCTCAAGTCAGGTACTTTTTCCCTGGAAGAGCAGTGTACGAAGGAAAAAGAATTATACAAGACAAGCACGAATGTGCGAGAGAGCGTACATGCTCAAGGGAGAGGACCTCCCTTTTTATATGACCGTGCGTACCTCTGAAGACTGACCGATGTTAGAGAATGCCGGGTGTCAGGACCTGTCGGGTGATGGAGGACGCGTGACACCCTCCCATGGACCGGAAGAAGGTTCCATTCGCAGATGACCGCAGACCATTAGAATATTCCTTGACATACATCAGTTATTCTTTGACAGGCAGTTACGATTCCCTGACATTGTTGTCGTCTAGCTCCTTCTATCTTGCCCGGGTTTAGGGGCAGCTCGGGATGATCTGTCAGGTATAACACCTGGTTTGAGTTTTGATGAGAGGGACGAGCTGTGGCGAGAGCCTCATCTTCCCTTTTGGATTGCCCAAGAGCCGACTAGGAGTCGACCTACCGAGAATACTAGGTCTAGATATGTAACCCGAGCTGAGAAACCCTGACCAGTCAGGTCAGGTCAGGCATTACCCCCAGTCACACCCTATGTCTCAGATCTGGGATCCTGATCTGTAAGCACCCAACCGGGAATCATGCGGTTGATGACGTTAGGCAGTCCCACTTTTTCTTTCTTTAACTGTTGATTGTCATGCCTTCCTGACTGTTGACTGTCATGCCCCCTTGACTTCTGACTGACACTCCCCATTGACTTTTGACTGACATGTCGCCTTGACTTTTGACTGTCACGTCCCCTTGACTTCTGACTGCTTGGCCTTATCGGACCCTACCATTATGCATCGTATCACAAGCTTCCCCTCCAAGTCTAGTCGAATGAGGCTAAGGTCCAACCGACTAGACGCAAACCCTGGTTTCATTTTTTTATCATTACTCAATAAATCTATGAGGAAAGGTTACTTTAACTTCTGCATAAGTTGCCTTCTCTTTCCCCTCTTCTTTAAAAGGAGGTTGATCACCATCCCTAGAGTCGTACTTTCTTTCTACTGACGCCCCATAATCATGGATTTGAATTCCGAGTTGAATGAACCGCAGTGTCTCTGTCAACAATGGGATCAGATGAGTGAAGGCTCTGCTTGCTGATAACCCACTTCAGAGCAAGAGTGTAGAAAGCTGACCCATGAGTTGTTAAGTGCGAGAGTATGCTCGCTTATAACTCGCACTGGGGCGCGAGTCTGGAGGCGTGAGAGCATGTTCTCTTATAACTCGTGCTGAGAAGAGAGTCTGGAGGTGTGAGAGCATGTTCCTTTATAACTAATGCTAGGGCAAGAGTCTGGAGGCGTGAGAGTATGCTCACTTATAACTCGCGCTGGGGCGAGAGTCTAGAATCCTGATCGGGAGGTCGTTGGTCGTGAGAGAATGCTCACTTATAACTCATGCTGGGGTGAGAGTCTGGAATCCCGACCGAGATGTTATTGGATCGTGAGAGCATGCTCACTTATAACTCACGCTGGGACGAGAGTCTAGAAGCGTGAGAGCATGCTCACTTATAACTTGCACTGGGGCGAAAGTCTGGAGGCGTGAGAGCATGCTCACTTATAACTCGCGCTGAAGCGAGAGTCTGGAATCCCGATCGGGAGGTCATTGGGTCGTGAGAGCATGCTTACTTATAACTCACACTGGGGAGAGAGTCTGGAATCCCGACCGGGAGGTTGTTAGTCATGAGAGCATGCTCACTTATAACTCGCGCTTGGGCGAGAGTGTGAAATCTCGACCGAGAGGTCGTTGGGTCGTGAGAGCATACTCATTTATAACTCGCACTAGGGTGAGAGTCTGGAATCCCGACCGGAAGGTCGTTGGTCGTGAGAGCATGCTCACTTATAACTCGCGCTGGGCGAGAGTCTAGAATCTCAACCGAGAGGTCGTTGGGTCCTGAGAGCATGCTCACTTATAACTCGCACTGGGGCAGAGTCTGGAATCCCGACAGGGAGGTCGTAGGTCGTGAGAGATGTTAGAGTGTATACTAAAAGCCTAGCTTTTTGTAAATATTTATTTTTGAAATAAAGAATCACATTGGTCAAATGTCTACATTTATATGCTAAGTGTAGTTGTTCAATTAATTTATATTGTAGATAACATGGTGTGTGATGTCACACACAGAAGATCATGTTATCAATTCCTTATAAATTATAAACAGTAGCTCACGACTAAGATGGAAATGAACAAACCATTGGAATAGTCGTAGTGTAATTTGATATTAGTTTATCTTAAGTATAAAATAACACTAGTACACTCTGAGTGTATTGAGCAGGACCATTTAAGGTAAGTTCTTTTTATACTGCCTGCATAAAAGAACAAAACCTTTGTTATTATGGAAGTGTGTGCTCTTAATCCTGATATAATAACAAGCACATATATCTAATATTTATTTCTTTGACTTATCAGGGTGTGATTTAGTTCGATAAATCAATAGGCCCGATAAGTTGGGAAATGATATTATTTATAGTGTGTGTTGTTGATTATAGAAGGAAACTGTGTCCTAGTAATCTAGGTTGATGATGTCCCCAAGAGGAGCTCATAAGGATTGTCATGTAAACCCTGCAGGTGGACTTAGTCCGACATGACGATAAGGTTGAGTGGTACTACTCTTAGAGTTTGATACTAATTAAGTGAGTTGTCAGTAACTCATTTAATTAGTGGACATTCTGTATCTTAAACACAGGGAGACTAACACACTCATGATAAGAAGGAGCCCAAAATGTAATTTGGGATTGGTGCGGTAGTTCAATAATAATTCTTTAGTGGTATGAATTATTATTGATGAAATTAAGTTGGGTGTTCGGGGCAAACATGGGAAGCTTAATTTTATTGGGAGACCAAAACCAATTCCTCCTCTCGGTCCCTATCGTAGCCTCTTATTTATAAAGTATTATATCCACCAAATACCCACTTCCTACCCACCCTTAGGTGGCCGGCCAAGCAAGCTTGGAACCCAAGCTTGGGCCGGCCAAGCCAAAAGGCTTGAGCCAAGTAGGGTGGCCGACCATAGCTTGGAGCCCAAGCTTGGTGTGGCCAGCCATATAAAATAAAAGGATTTTATTTTTAAAATATTTTCTTATGTAGATACCATGGTTTTAAAAGAGAATTAAAAATTTAAATCTTTCCTTTTATAGCTTTTTACAAAAGATTAAGTGAAAGGTTTGATATCTTTCCTTATTTGTAGTTAAAAGGAAGATTTTAATTTTTGATAAAACTTTCCTTTTTTGTAACCATCTTCATGATTTAAAAGATAATTTTAAAATTAAATCTTTCCTATTATAGTTTCTATAAAAGATTAAGCAAAAGATTTGATATCTTTCCTTATTTGTAGAATGAGAGGAAGATTTTAATTTTAAAGAAAACTTTCCTTTTTGGAAATCATCCACATGTTTTAATAAGAGAGATTTTAATTTATAAAATTTCCTATTATAACCAACCATGAAGGGAAAATTAATAGAGAATTTTTTATTTTAAAATTTCCGGAAACAAATAAGGGAATTTAATTTTGTGTTTAAAACTTACTTTATTTGGAGCAATTGATGTGACCGACCATGATAAAGGATTAAAGGAAATTTTAATTAAATTTTCCTTTCATTGGCAAAGAGAATAAAGAAGTTTTTATTAAAACTTTCATTATTTGTCAAGACCAAGGAATATAAAAGAGAGGGTACAGGTGCCTCACCTAATAACATATCATCTATTATTCCTTTCTCTTTTCTTCCTTGGTGTGGCCAGCCCTAATCATCCTCTCCTCTCTTCTTCTTGTGGCCGAACCATATCATCTCTTGGAGTTCTTGTGGTGGTCGGATTTTGCTTGGAGAAGGAGAGAAAGGATGCTTTGCTCTTGCATCCCTTAGAGCTTGAAGGTTGGTGGTCGAATCTTGCAAGAAGGAAGTTGTCTTGGTGGTTCTCATCTCGGTAGATCGTTGCCCACACAATGTCCGAGATAAGAAGAGGAATATGATAGAAGATCAAGAGGTTGTTGCTTACAAAGAAAGGTATAACTAGTAATTCTATTCCGCATCATACTAGTTTTCTTTGTATAGATTTTGAAATACCAAACACAAGAGGCATATGATTCTAGATTTCGAATTTGTGATTCGAGTTTGTGTTCTTTTCTTTTCTTTTTCGATTTTGTAATTCAATTGTTCTTATTGGTTAAACCTAGGGTTACTATAAGGAGATTGAATATTGAATTTCTTTAAAAGACTTTGTCAAGGAAGTGGTGGATGATCCCATAACCAAGAAGACCTAGTGCCTCGCCATGTTTAACCTGGAAGCCAATTTTAGAAATAAATATTTAATCAACTTTGTAACATGGGAGGACTTGGATTAATAATGTTAAGCATCGTTTACGATCCAAGTCTAAACCTCTAAGAACGGATAAGTTAAATTTGGAATCAATAATGTTAAGTTCCACTTGCTATTCCTAATTTAATTTTTAAAGAACACAATAAGTTGTTAGGAATGGTTTAGGACTTGTACAAAATTTTTGTACAGGGGAACCAGTATGATATTCTGAGTATCAACCAACAATTGGTATCAGAGCTAGGGGTTGCCTCTGTGTGTTTGGTTTTCAGTTTAATTATGCACATGTCATACATAATTTAGGCAGGATAATAGTAGGATGTGCTAACTCTGTGGTTGCAGGCTCCAATTAATATGACTTATAGATATTGTGTGTGATTGGACCCTTGGACATGTCAAGGGCATTTTTGTGTGTGCATGATTGTATGTATTAAATACAGCATGAGCTGTATTAGTTTTAGGATTTTACATTTTTGTTTCAATCTAGTTTAAGTGTACATTTCTTTGTGGGGTATAGGATCGATATATGTAAAATTCTATTTTTGTCGCGGATAGTATCCTTGCAAGGCGTGGTACTTTTTGTGGACCAGAGGTGCAATGAAAAAAAGAAGCAAGATAGATGCGGCGACTAGACCCGATTATCGACCCTTAATTTGGCCCATGGGTCGTACTTCATTGTCGGTGAAGTCGTATAATGAAGTGGCCATGTGCTGAAGCTCACTAGCATCGATCTGCATGCCCTTGAATGCATTCTTGAATAGCACGTTGACAGAGCTTCCGGTATCAATGAAAACCCTGGCCACGTGACTGTTGGCTATAACGGCTCTGATTATTAGGGCATCATCATGAGGGAGCTCCAACCCCTCTAGATCTTGTGGCCCAAAACTGATTATGGGCCCGACAACTTGTTCCCGATTGTATCCTATGACATGTATCTCCAGGCGGCGTTCATGAGATTTCCGAGCCCTAGCAGAATCTTCGTCCATGGGCCCTCCGGAGATTATGTCAATCTCTCGGATGACCGCATTTCCGCTGTTCTCCTTCTCCGGGGATTCCCCTGGCTCCTTACCCCGACCTTACTGCTGGCTTCCCTAACCTGTATTTTCTGGCAGGGATTTACCTGACTAACCTGCTATAGTAGGATGGCTAGCCAGCAGCCTCTGAAGCTTGGACGCGATCTTAGGTGGAGGCAGGCCCAATTCAGCTGCGCGCTGAGAGTCACGGGCGAACTGGATGCAATCCCCAGTGGCATGGGTGTGAGATCGGTGGTAAGTACAATAGCGAGGTCTCCACTGACGGGGTCTTGGGGCTTGGATAGCTTGTACCCTTTGGGCCATTCGAGAATCCTGCCTGGGCAGGAATCTCGGTCGGGAATCCCTGGCACACGGAAGAGGCTAAGCCGGGGATTGGGGCGGGCTCTTCTCTGATTTGTTGGCAGGAGCAGGCTCCTTGTCCACTTTCCGTCGAGCCGCCTAGGTTTCTTCTACGTTGATATAATTGACAGCCTTCCCTAACATCTCATCGAAGTTCTTCATAGGCTCTAGGATGAGGGCTCGGAAGAACTCCTCTTCCACCAGACCATGGGAGAAGACACTCATCAGTATTTCAGAGGTGGCAGATGGGACATTCTAGGCTACCTGGTTGAAGCGTTTGAAACAGCCTCTCAAGGGTTCGATAGATCCTTACTTGAGGGCAAAGAGACAATGGTTTATCTTCTGGTATTTCCTGCTACTAGCGAAATGACGCAGGAAAATGGTCTTAAAGTCATGGAAGCAAGTGATGGATCCATTCGACAGCCCATCGAATCATTTTTGTGTCAAGCCAAACAAAGTGTTTAAGAACACTCGGCACTTGATGGCGTCGCTGTATTGGTGTAGTAACACAACGTTCCAAGACTTTTGAAGATGATCCTCCGAGTCCTTGCTACCGTCATACTCTCCAATAGCTCGGAGCTTGTACCCCTTTGGTACCTTCTCCTCAAGTACCCTTAGAGAGAAGGACACTTGCTCCTCAGGTTCCCCCCGGGGCTCCTCCCTGAGGACTATGACTTTCTCTTTCTTTGAATCTCTAGGCGGGGAGCTCTCCACGATAGAGGCCTGTGGTTGCTCTTTCTTATTGTAACGATCTGGGCCCTTATGGTAATGGTCCAGGCCAAGCTCCCGATAGAAGGCTGGAGGGAAATCCTCAAGCTGTTTTCTCTTAGATCCCCTATCCGAGACGCGAGTCAGGTCCTTGGAAATCGCAGGCATCTTGTACGGCCGTGAAATAGTGGTTTGCTTTTCGGAAGCCGGGGCTTGGCCTCCTTGAATAGTTTGTACTCCCCTGCCGTCATAGTGACATTGATTCTTCCGGTCTCCTCCATCTTCATGCTCCAAAACAGGTGAAGGAAGTTCCCACAGATGGTGCCAAATTGATTTTGTCCAGAATCTGAGTCAGACGAAGGTCGGATGAGATGTTACTGGTGTTGACGGGGAGACGATTATGACACTCTTATTGCACGTGTCCAAGAGAACGAATCCTCACATGGCACTGCCGAATGACGGTCTTTGAGCCGACGGTACTTCGGTACTTTAAGCTCTGTGCACACTCAGACAAGCATACAGAACGTTAGAGACCAGATACCTGGGGAAAAGTCCCCAGCACAGGTTCTCTGACGCTCAAGTCAGGTACTTTTTCCCCGGAAGAACAGTGTACGAAGGAAAAAGAATTGTAGAAGACAAGTACGAATGTGCAAGAGAGTGTACCCGCTCAAGGGAGAGGACCTCCCTTTTTATAAGACTGTGCGTACCTCTGGAGACTGACATATGTCAGAGAATATCGGGTGTCAGGACCAGTCGGGTGATGGAAGATGCGTGGCACCCTCCCATGGACCGGAAGAAGGTTTCAATCGTAGATGACCGCAGACCATTAAATTATTCACTGACATACATCAATTATTTTCTAATAGGTAGTTACGATTCCCTAACCTCGTTGTCATCTAGCGCCTTCTGTC
Source organism: Zingiber officinale (assembly GCF_018446385.1). Taxonomy (NCBI): domain Eukaryota; kingdom Viridiplantae; phylum Streptophyta; class Magnoliopsida; order Zingiberales; family Zingiberaceae; genus Zingiber; species Zingiber officinale. Next base: position 22,066,638 of record NC_056001.1, on the reverse strand, counting down.
TCGCTCGAGTTTGACTAGGGGCAGCTCGAGATGATCTGTCAGGTATAACACCTGGCTTGAGTCTTGATGAGAGGGACGAGCTATGGCGAAAGCCTCATATACCCTTTTGGATTTCCCAAGAGCCGACCGGGAGTTGGCCTACCGAGAGTACCAGGTCTAGATATGTAACCCGAGTTAACCAGTCAGGTTAAGTCAGGCATTACCCTCGATCACACCCAATGTCTCAGATCTGGGATCCTGATCTGTAAGTGCCCGACCGAGAATCATACCGTTGATGATGTCAGGCGGTCCCACTTTTTCTTTCTCTAATTGCTGGCTGCTAGGTCCCATTGACTTCTGACTAACACGTTCCCTTGACTTCTGACTGCCTAACCTTATCGGACCCTACCATTATGTACCGTATCATGTATGAATACTTTTCTTGGATAAATATTCTTTTTTTTGTTCATCCAAAGGAATTGATACAAACAATATGTGATCAACAAATCAAAAGTGTTTATGAGAGTCACTAGAGGTTGAGATCAAAGATTATTGTGGTTTTTTTTTTTCAAAATAATGAACCACTTTGCTTTATAATAAAAAAAAAGCCTCCTTTTTCACTGTTTAATTATGTACATTTAACTTTCAACATTATTTTTTATTATTATCTTTAGTCTAAATATCTTAAATTTTGAACGTGTCAGACGTATTGCAGTAGTTATAATTTTATAACTGCTATAATATGAATGTTATGTTAGCAGATCAAATATGCATTATAGCAACTATGTAACTGCTATAACATAAATGGTAGGTGGACAAGATTGAATCCGTGTTATAGCACCTACAAAATCATAATTGCTACCACGTGAATATTTTTGAGCATGCTAAGTATGTTGATCTATTCCGTAAATTGAGTAGATGGGTGGTCGTTGAGGCGACAGGAGTGTTGACAGAGAAAAGACTTCGAGTTGGGAGTTACGGACCTGGAGTTGAGAGATGCGGACCTACGCACACTATAAACAGGGCCAACAATAAAGTTAGAGCTAGAACCAAGGGGGGGTCCTTGTCGCAGACACTCGTACGCTCAAGTTAGAACGATAACCGAGCAAAAATAGAAAAGAAAATGAACAGTAGAATAGTAATCTGGATGCATGTGCGTGACATGTCCTTAGCCAACGGAGAGCACCTCTTTTTATATTATCTCTCATAATCTCCGTAATATTGAGCCATCATAAAATGTCAGATATCAGAATATGTTGGGTAGTAGAGGATGTACGACCGCCTTCTCCTAGGCAGAAGAAGGTTTTATTGCATGTATATACTAGAGCAGGAGAATATTCCCTGATGAATAATGATTATTCTCTGACTGGTGATTTTGATTCTATGACAAGGCTATCTCCTAGAGGGAGTTTGACCGGTTATAGGGTCGGTCGAATTTATATTGGGAGTCATACCCATGAGGAGTGGGGAGCTAAGCCCCGAAGATTTGGCTGGCTCTAGGGCTGATCGATTTTAGGTTGGGAGTCATGCCCACGAGGAGTGTGAAGCTAAGACCTTGAGGTTCAACTAGCACTAAAGCTGGTCGGTCTAATTTTGGGAGTCATGCCTATGAGGAGTGGGGAGCTGAGCCCCGAAGATCCGACTAGCTCTAGGGTTGGGCGGATTTATGTTGGGAGCCATGCCCATGAGGAGTGGAAAACTGAGCACTGGAGATCCGATCAGCTATAGGGTCGACCGGGTTTATATTGAGAGTCCATAAGAGTGGAGAGCTAAGTCTTAGGGATTTGACTGGCTCTAGGGCTGGTCGAGTTTATGTTGTGAGCTATGCCCATAAAGAGTGGGGAGTTGAGCCACATAAATTCAACCAGCTAGGTCGGTTGGGTTTATATTGGGAGTCATACCCATGAGGAGTAAGGAATTGGGCCCCGTTGAAAATGGTCTATTCGGATACATACACCTTGACCTTGACTGTCACATTATCTTGACTATCGATCTCATATTATCTTTGGAGCCACTCATAACACGTCATATCACAAACCTCCCTTCAAGTCTAGTCGAAGGAGATTCATGATCGTCTGACTAGACCTAAGTCCTTTAGACATTCAATGATCTGATTAACTAGCGACTCTAACCACTGTCACTTAATATTAACATTAACATTAACATTATCTTTGGATGTCGTATGACTGGTTTTTGGTCAAGTGAGAGGCGAGTTCAAGTAATCGGGGATATGGGATGAGTGTTGAGCGGCGATTCATGCGGCGTGAAAAGCAAGTGGCGATTTGTGAGGAATGTCGAGCAGCAATATGCGAGTATCGATCGAGCAGCGATATATAAGGAATACCGAGCGAGCAATCTTTGATGATGAGTGTCGGTCTAGTGGGATCCATGCCCAAGTAAATGGGTGCTGGGAGTTATGCCCAAGTGAATAATTTGCATGAGTCATGCCCACTTATAACTCACAATTGTGGCTAGAGTCTGGGACAACCGACTGGATGATCATTGGGCATGTGAGTCATGTATGCTTATAACTCGCAGTTGGGGCAAAAGCTTGGGACATCCAACCAGATGGCCATTCGACGCGTAAATCATGCACGCTTATAACTTGAAACTAGGGCGAGAGTTTGGGACAACCGATTGGATGGTCATTGGGCACATGAGCCATGCACACTTATAACTCGTAGCTAAGGCGAGAGTTTGGGACAGTTGAACGGATGATCGTTGGGCACGTGAACCAAGCACGCTTATAACCCGCAGCTGTGGCTAGAGTTTGGGACAAATGATCGGATGGTTATTGGGCACGCAAACCATGCACACTTATAACTCGCGGCTGTGGCAAGAGTCTAAGATAGCCGACCTGATGGTCGTTAAATGCATGAGTCATGCATGCTTATAACTCATAAGTTTGGTGAGAGTTTGGAACAGCCGATTGGATGGTCATTAGGCGCATAAGTCATGCGTACTTATAACTCGTAGCTGCGGTGAAAGTCTGGGATAGCCGAGTGGATGCTTGTTGGGTGTGTGAGCCATGCACGCTTATAACTTTAAACTGGGGCGAGAGTCTGGGATGGTCGTTGGGCGTGTTTCACAAGCAAGTTGATGATAGTCTCTTATGTTATGGGTCTTGGACCAATGGTAAGTGCAATATCGAGGTACCCACTGGAGAGGTTCACTAAAAGTAGTCCAAACTGCCTCGATGTGTTGTACCACTCTAGCTTTCCGAACCAACGGAAGATTTGGTCGAGGGTCTCTAGGGCATACTGGAGGTGGTGGTGGTCTTCGTCATCTTGGTCGGTTGGAGATGGGCCAGTCACCTCCTTCTTCCGAGTGGTCTTGGCTTCCTTTACATTAATGTATTTGGATGTTTTCCTCAACAGATCATTAAAGTCCTTTGCGGGCTTTCTAATGAGGGCTCTAAAGAATTCTCCTTCTAAAAGACCTTGAGAGAAGACACTTATTAATATTTCGGAAGTGGCGAACGGAACATCTAGTGCTTGGTTGAATCGCTTGATATATGCTCGTAGGGACTCCTTGGTCCTTTGCTTGAGTGTGAATAGACTCAGACTAGTCTTTTGATACCTCCTACTGCTGGTAAAGTGGTGCAAGAGGGATTTTTTGAATTTCTTAAAATAGGTAATAGATCCGACCAATAATAGGCCAAACCATCTTTGTGCTGAGCCTGATAGAGTGGTCAAAAACACTCGACATTTTATGACATTGCTATACTAATGTAATATAGGGCGCTCTCGAATCTTCGAAGGTGATCTTCAGGATCGGTGTTGCCTTCGTACTCTCCAACCAACAAAGGTCAGAAATGCTTAGGTAGCTTTTTATCTAGTACCTCTTGAGAGAAAGGTACACTGGGTTGTTTAGGTGATTTTTGAGCAACAGGAACCTTGCCTCGCCTTGGGTCTCTCTAGGGTGAATTCTCTAATGAGAAGGCTTGTGACTACTCAATTTTGGAGCAACCCTCAGTGGACATTCAGAAAAACACTCTAGGAAACTCAAATGACTATTTTTTACTTTGATCTTTTCTCAGACACAGGAAACTCCTCCAGCGAGGTTGTAGGTGCCCCGTGCGGGTGAGAATCCATGGCCTATTCTTGGGACATTGCTTGCACCTTGGCCTTCAGAAATAGCTCGTACTCCTATGGTGTTATGGTAATGTTAATTTTACTAGCTGCGTCCATCCTTATGTTTTGAAATAGGTGAATGTTTCCACAATTGATGCCAAATTTGATTCTATCTGGAAGTTGAGTAAATGGGTGGCCGGTGAGGTGGTAGGAATGTTGATGGAGGAAAGACTTTGAGCTAAGAACTGTGGACCTGGAGCTGGGAGCCGTGGACCTGTGCACACCACATACAGGGCCAAGGGGAATGTTAGAGCGAGAACGGGTGAAGGAGCCCCTTGCGCAGACACTCCGACGCTCAAGATAAAACAGTAGCTGAACGAAAATGGGGAAGAAAATGAATAGTAGAACATTAATCTGGATGCGAGTGTGTGCACGCGTCCTTGGCCAATAGAGAGGACTCCGTTTTTATACTGTCTCTTATAACCTTCGCAATAATGAGGCATCAGAGAATATCATGTGTCAGAATATGTCAGGTAGTTGAGGATGTACGACCGTCTTCTCCTAGGCAGAGGAAGGTTCTATTGAGTGTATATGTCATAGTAGGGGAATATTCCCTGGCGAGTGCTGTTATTCTCTGACACGTGATTGTAATTCCCTGATAAGGCTATCTCCTAGAGGGAGTTTGGCCGTCTATAGGGTTAATTGGGTTTATATTGGGACCCATGCCCATGAGGAGTGGAGAATTGAGCCTCGGAGATTCGATCGGATCTAGGGCTAACCAGGTATATATTGGGAGTCATACTCATGAGAAGTAGGGAGTTGAGCCCCAGGGATATGATAGGATCTAGGGCTAGTCGGGTTTTTATTGGGAGTCATGCCCATGAGGAGTGGGGAGTTGAGTCCCAAAGATCTGAACAACTCTAGGGCTAATCGGGTTTATGTTGGGAGTCGTGCCCATGAGGAGTGGGGAGCCGAGCCCCAAAAATTCGACGGCTCTAGGGCCAACCAATTTTTTGTTGGGAGCTACGCTTATAAGGGATTGGGAGCTAAGCTCCAGGGATCTGACTTGGCTTTAGAGTCGACTGTGCTTGTGTTGGGAGCATAGTTTGTAGAATCGTGATCCTACATAGAATTGATTTAGGGTCAAGATTGGATCAGTCTGGCTTGAATGGTAGAACCGTATGATTTTACTAAAAACCCTTAAAATTTTATAATACACGATTAATAATTAGAAAAAAAATATCTAAAAAACTATTTACATATAAATAGATTACTAATTTTGCATATATATGCAATTATTTACACTCAACACCTCTGATTAGATTACTACATATATAAATTTAAATTAACTAGTAATTTAACTACCATTCTCATAAAATAACACTCAATAATATTTATATTTTCATATCATAAAAAGAAATAATATAAAATTTTTACTAAAATAATAATAATAATAATTACATTCAACCTCAAAAATATTCTCTTGGTTTACAAGATAATCCAATTTAAAGGCCAACAAAACACTTAACACGCGTAGTAGAAACCATTAAATCCTTTGATTCGAATATGAAAATCGGAAATAATCTTCTAAAGACTTTTTGGTTCTGTGGTATACTAGACAATAGACATCTAAAAACTTATTATTTTGGTGAAAAGAAATGATAGAATATTACTAATAAAAAACTAACTCAAAAATAATTAAACGTATGTTTAAATAATCTCAAAACCCTAACTCTAACTCTAACTCTACAGAAGATGAAAAAAAAGATAATAAAAGAAGATAAAATCTTTCGAGTCTCTGAAAATGCTTTAAATGATGTTTTTTGGGTTTGAAACTCGATGGTTAAGGTAAACCTTGAAATTAATTATAGATCTTTGAACGAGTTTCAATTTGATATACTATAGGTCACGTGGTTCAATCACATTCAAAAGTTATGACCCCTCAAAGCTTTCACGGATCTTGCTCTGATTCTACTTTGATCCTGTTACAATCCTACCGATCTTGTTCTGATCTTACTGATCCTATTGCAATCCTACTATAAAAATCGATTCTACACAATCCAAGATCGATTTGTGCTTTCGAATCATACGAAATTTTACAAACACTGGCTGGGAGTGCCCATGAGGAGCAGGGAGCTAAGCCCCAAAGATCTGATCATCTTTAGGGCCAGCTAGTTTTATATTAGAAGTCATGCCCATGAAGAGTGGGGAGCTGAGCCCTAGAGATCCGATCAGCTTTACGGTCGGTCGGGTTTTTGTTGGGAGTCATGGCCATGAGGAGTGGGGAGCTGAATCCTAGAGATTTGACCTACTCTTGGGCCGACTGGGTTTATGTTGGGACTCATGCCCATGAGGAGTGGAGAGCTGAGTCCCGGGGATCCAACCGGCTCTAGAGCTGGTCAGATTTATGTTGGGAGCCATGCCCATGAGGAGTGGGGAGTCGAGCCTCGAATATCTAACCATCTCTAGGGCCAGCCAGGTTTATGTTGGGAGTCATGCCCATGAGGAGTGGGGAGCTGAGTCCCGAGGATTTGACCGACTCTAGGGTCGGTCAGATTTATGCTGAGAGTCATGCTTATGAGGAGTGGGAAACTTAGTGTCGGAGATCCGACCAGCTCTATTTTCGACCGGGTTTATGTTGAGAGTCATGCCTATGAGAAGTGGGGAATTGAGCCCCGTTGAAAGTGGTCTGTTAGAATATATACACCTTGACCTTGACTACCACATTATCTTAACTATCGACCTCACATTACCTTTGGGGTCACTCACAACACGCCATATCACAAGCTTCCCTTCAAGTCTGGTCAAAGGAGGTTTATGATCGATAGACTAGACCTAAGTCCTTCTATCACTCAATCATCTGATCGGTAAGCGACTCTAACAACTATCACTCAATGTTAACATTAATGTTATTTTGGATGTTGCATGACTGACTTTATTGTTGGGATCTTAACGCCCGCTAGAGGGGAGGTGAATAGCTCGACACTTAAATAGTCACTTCCTACAATGGTTTGTATGCAGCAGAAATAAAAGTACTAACAAACAAAAGGAAATCTAACTCTAGAAGACAATAAACAAGAAAACAAATCAATGTACGTTGATTTAACGTGGTTTGAAAATAAAGCTCCTACTCCATGGCTGCCCTTAAGGTGGACAATCCTGATTCATCAGTGGATGATTCCCCAAAAACTTCGGGTAGCTCAAACCTCCTTCTCGGTAGAGAAACCTCACCACAACCTTGATCTAAATATCCTTAGATTACAAGAAGAGCTTGAAGGCTTTGGGAGACTACTGATAGGGGTTAACCACCTCTATTTCTTCAACCATGCCCAAAAACCCCGAGCATTATTAAATAGATCTCGAGAGGAAAACACCAAGCTATTTTCTCGCCACTAGTCGATTGGTGCATGCATCAGTCGACTGGTCATTTAAGTGAAGTCGACCGTTACCCAACGGTCGGCTACCAGTCGATTGCTACAATATACCAATCGACTACTGTAGTTCTGCTATAGTAATAACTACAGTACTGCTACAATGATTACTATAGTACTGCCACAGTGGTCGCTACAGTAATGCTAAGTGATTGCTACAATAAATCCTAAAATATAGAATTTTACCTTGAGTACAATCTCTCATGCACTCGCCCTTGCCCACACAACCTAGACCTAACCTTCTAGTCTCCTCCATCAGCCTTGCGTCTCTCGAATGTCTCCCCATCCTTCATGCCTTGCCTTCTGGAGCTTCCATAAGCCTTGTCATCATTGTTGGATCTTCACCGCCAAGAGTCACGCTCTGGGACTTTATCATTTTCCAAGTCACACTTGGATTTACGTTGCCAAGACTATAGACTTGGACTTACACCGCCAAGACTCACCCTTGGACTTTCCTCCTTTGCTAAGATCACACTTGGACTTTTCTTATTGTACCTCTATCCTGCACACTCACAATGCATATCAAATACAACAATAAACCTAACTTAAACCTTTGCCTAAACATCAAAACCTAGAGCACCTAGATTGCTCCAACATTTATGTCAAGTGAGCGACGAGTTTAAGTAATCAGGGATGTGGGATGAGTGTCGAGCGACGATTCATGCGACGTGCTGAACAAATGGAGGTTTGTGAGGAATGTCGAGTGGCGATATGTGAATGTCGAGCGAGCGACGATGTGTAAGGAATTGACGAACGAATGACCTTTGATGATGAGTGTTGATCGAGTGGGAGACATGCCCGAGTAAATAGGTGTTGGGAACCATGCTTCGCATGAGAAATTGATAAGATCATTTTTTCCATGATACGATATCAAAAGAATTAAGTATTGAATCTATCTACGCTAGTATAGCATAAGGTCAACTCGAATCATCTCCCAACGAATGCAACGATGGAATGATAACTATAGGATTATATGTTATTTATATTTTTAGATTTTTGATATGGAAATAGGGGTTTTAGGTTTTGATTCTAAACCTAAAAATGAGATAACAAAATAAGTATGAAATTTACCCTAACGAAATGAACAACATCCTGTTTACCCATTAATAGTGATCTCCCAATGCATTGTCACTCTACGCTACGATTTCACCATCAACGGAATTAAACTAATGAATGAAATAACAAAATATTAAATGAAACCTAATCTAGTAAATGAAAGACAATACAAATAAAGGAAGGCTAATCTAACCTAAATTACAATTGCACTAGAATAAAAAGCAACATGAAGTAAAGCATGAATGAAACTAAGAACACACAGCAAGTGATAGAGCCGTCTGGCAGCCTCCGAAACCACCTATGTGCAGATTCCGATAGAGTGGTGAGAAATACCCGGCACTTTACGCCATTAGAGTATTGATGCAAGGTGGCGACGCTGTCGAACTTCCCCAAATGATCGTCGGGGTCGGTCGTTCCATTGTAAGCTCCGATCGGCGGTGGTGTATAGTATTTTGGTAACGGATCCCAATGTATGACTTCAGAGAATTGTCGGTGAACCTGCTCGGGTGGTGCGTCCGCTCGGGGAGCTTTGCCCTTCCTATGATCCCGAATGGGAGGCTCATCGGATGAAGATCCTTGCTCCCCGTGGGCGGGCGCGATTTCTGGGGGAGTACGGAAGAGAGCCCGAGGGAACCCTCCCGTTGAAACATATTCCGGGCGGTCTGCCTGCGCCGCCCGGCCTGCTGAAGCCGAGGTTGTTTGCTGTTGCGCTCGCTCAGCTTGTGCTTTCTCCTTTTGCTGCGCCACTATCTGGGCCGCCCTCGCCTCAACTATAGCGTCAAACTCTTCTTGTGAGAGTGCCACGGTACGTAGTCTTCCAGCCTCGTCCATTGCCTCTGCTCGGATGCAGGTGCGTTCCCACAGACGGCGCCAAATTGATCCTGTCCGAATCAGAAGTCAAAGGACGCTGGGGACGTGGCGCTCCCTGCTGGATCCTCGAGTGCTCCGGCGAACCTGCAACAAAACCGAGCCGGGAGGGGTGTCCCGGCGACGGCCCTCCGACGCTCAAGTCAGGCGAGGAATAACAAAGAGGTGGCTTCAGAGATTCATACCAGCGTCTCTCCGGTGAAGAAATGGAGACCTTATATAGACCTCTCGAAGGAGCCTGGGCGCGCCAATCAAAGCAATCACCTGCTTTCGACCATGCCCAGGTATGGGTTTGTCAGAAGGGCATCCATAAGGCCATACCGCTACTGTATCAACCTCTCCATGATGTGACGGCGAGATCCTCCATCGTGCAATCTTGTGTACGGCATAATCATCAGACATGCCTTTGTTGACATCCCATATCCCGAGCCGAACGAATAGGCCGCTCGGCTAACCTTTGTATCCTCGCCCTTATCCTGGCCGAGCGGACCACCCGCTCGGCCCTTCGGTCCCAGCCGGGCAGACACCCGCTCGGCCATTCAGTCTTCCCGCCTTGGCGTCGGAAACCCAAGCCCATGGCTGGGTTATCTCTGGCTCCACTCGGACCTGCTCAACTGCTCGACGCGGCCATTACCCGCTTAGTCAGCCCTCCATCTGTCCTCAGGCTGGGACCCTTCAGGAAGTGGGTCCCCCATTCTTACCGCCGGATCACTTGCCTTCCCTTCAAGTCTAGTCGAAGGAGGCAGTGAGTCCGACTGACTAGACTATGTGTCCGAGCGGGCGGTCGTCGCCTTACCGTCGCTTATAATATCCTTTGAGCCGTTCGGCCCTTATGCCAAATTCAGCCGCTCAGCTCTTCGTTTTGGATGTCTTGGCGCTCAACGTGGATGTTTGCTTGTCTAAATCTTCTCGAAAATCACGCAAATCCTTTTCATTAAGTCGAAGCATGCGCAGTATGGGCGCATTAATTGCGCCTGGTGCCAGAGCGCCACGTGGCTCTTCTCGCGTGGCGGTGATGATCCGTACGATGGGACGCCGATTATTTTGAAATGGACGGTTAGATGATGACCTCATCTCTCGTGACCTGCATCCGACGGACGAGGCTGACCAGCCTCGTTCGGATAAAGCCTTCGTCTTCGCCTTTACGCTGCATTCTCTGTTTCATTGCGCGTCCTCCGTCGAAGGTGCCCGTGGCTGCATCATTCTGGCTGTCCTAGTTCTTGCCTCTTGGTGGTTTTCGGCTTTCCGGTGATCCTCTCCGTTCATCTTCCCTCCGTAAGCTTCTCCCTTCCTTTCGTTCGGCCTTTCCCTTTCGCGTGGAACTCCTTTCGTTCCCTTGCTTGCGAACTCTTATCTGTCCTCCGTTTCCGAGTTTCTTTCGGCTTCCTTCTTTCTTTTTCTTGGTACTTTAGTCATGGCAAGCACTTCTGTACCCACTGTTGATGTTCATGGTCCTTGGTATATGACCATGGAGAGTCGGTTTGATGAAGAGGGCGCTCGGCGTCTTGTTCGGACGTACGGGATCCCGGACGACCATGAAATAGTTGTAGCCGACCCGACCGACCGGCCCCATAACCCGCCGATCGGTACCATTTGTTTTTTTCTGGACCAATTCCAGGGCGGCCTTAGATTTCCCACCCATCCTTTTGTTTTGGAAGTTTGTAATTATTTTCGCATCCCGCTCGGCCAACTTGTGCCGAATTCCTTTAGGCTGCTGAGCGGGGTGGTCGTCCTCTTTAGGCTGCACAATATCCCACTCGACCCCCAAATATTCCACTACTTCTTCTACCCCAAACAATCCGAGTTGGGTACTTTTATTTTCCAAAGTAGAATAGGCTTCAAATTTTTTGAGAATATGCCGACCTCCAACAAGCACTGGAAGGAGTTCTTCTTCTATATACGACTTCCCGAGCGGCCAGCATTCAGAACCAAATGGCAGACCGCTGTGCCGACCCAGCCGGAGCTCGGCAAATTCAGAAGCAATCCAGCCTACCTTCATGCGGCAAACTGGTTGTCCGGTCAGCGGTACAAAATCGACCAGTTGCTTCTCAAGGGGGTGTTGTACATTTTTGGATTATCTCCCGTTCGGGCCAATCTCCCCTCGCATGAGTAAGGACTCTTTACTCCCTTCGCCTTTTTATCCAAGCGATTTTAATTTTTCCCTGCAGTGAAGTCATGTGCGCTCAAGGCTACCGATCATCGAAATTGAAGGGTGGAAATTGAGGGTGCTACTACCAAAAAGAACTCGCCGAGCGGGTCTCATCCCAACCGCCCGGCAGATGCAGGGGGGGGCGCAATCCGCCCTGAAACAGAGGTTGCCCGTCCGCTTCAGCGGAGGTTGAGGCGGATCACTTCCTGCTCCGCCCACGAGCCGGAGTCCCCAGGCCGGATTCACCATCTGGAAGTTCGCGGAAGCGTCGAAGAGGCTCCACCTTCCCGACCCAAGAGGGCGAACCACAGGCGTCGATCGAGGTCGCTTCAGATCGCACGCCGTCGCGGATCGGGACCCCGGTGGCCTTGCCCACAGCCCTCGGCTCTCCTCCACGGACTCGTCGTCGCCACGACGGTTGGGTGAAACTTCAACCATAGGGGAGTCCTCGGGCAGCGCCGGCCGGCCATCCGACCATCAAGACTACCCTTCGATTCCCATCGGAGGAATATTTATTGTCTGCCGATCGGCCATCGAGCCCCGTTCATGAAATAACCTTGACGGGTCCGCTCGCCAAACTTTTCGAGGACGCCCAGATTCGGGTGGCCCTCATGACGCTCAAGCAGCTCGGCGATAATCATATGCAGCAAGCCACTCAGGTAGGTTCATTTTTCTTCCTGTGCCATGCTACTGTTCAGTTCCTGATTTTGTTATTTCTCTTACAGCATTGGGCGGAGCAAATCACCACTAGCCATCGGCTGGCCGAGCTGGAGGACCTCATGGAAAAACTCCAAGTCTCGGGGGGTCCATCGGCCGAGCTGGAGAAACAAGCCCGTGAGGCCGAACAGAAGAAGGCCGCCGACCTGGCTACAGAGGTGGCTCGACTTGAAGGCCTGGTGAAGAAGCGCGACGAAGACATGAAGCGCGCCAGTAGCCGGAAGAAGCGGGCGATCGCTGATATGGACAAAATGAAAGTTGAAGTCCGAGCCCTAGATCAGCGATCTAAGGAGCTGGAAGCCCAACTAACTGCCGAACGGGATGGGCGCTCAGCTGAACGCACGAAAGCGGAGGTGGATCAGAAAGTCCTCCACGATTCACTGATTGCCTCCCGGGCGGCGCTCAGAAACTACAAGGAAGGGGAGCCGAGTCGTCTGGCTGCTGCACGTCAAGATTACCTCCGCTCGGAGAGGTTTGGCACGAAATTTGGCGGCAGCGTCTCTTCGACCTTTGCCGAGGCCGTTAAGGTCACTGTGGCCTACTTGAAGAAGGGTGGCCACCTTCCTGCGGGAATGCACATTCCCGCCTCCGACCTGGCGGTCATGATAGACGGCTTCTTCAACTTCGAAGACCCTGAGTGAGGAGTGTTCCTTGTCTGTACCTTGTTTTTACGTTTCCTAAGCCCAGCGCAATTTTTTGCACTTGCCGTTCGGCATGCTTCCCTTTTAATATAATTATGTCTTTGCTTGTGTCTTCCTATCCATAATATTCTTCTGTTTGTTTAACGTTTATGCTTAGAGTTAGTCATGCTCTTAAGCGTTCTCCGTCACGCGGCCGGTCAGCTTAACCCATTAAACAAAATCCGAGCAGGAGGGCCTACTCGTTCTACACATATCTAGCCAGTGTGAACTCAACAAACGCCAAGTATCGAAGGACCAACGCCCGAGCAGGCCTAAATGTTTTAATACTTGTGGTTTTCGCGGTTTCTTATTCTCTGATATTCATTCGTCCGCCCGGGGTATTTATAGTCGCCGGACCGACTCTCGATTTTTAACGACGGAGCTCGTCGGTCTTCTACTCGGGGATTTATAGACGCCGGCCCGTCTCTACGGTTTAACACCTGGGCTAGACGGTCTTCCGCTCGGATATTTATAGCCGATCGGCGCGGCTCTCGATCTTTAACGACGGAGCTCGTCGGCGCGGATATTTATAGCCGGTCGGCGCGACTCTCGATATTTAACGACGGAGCTCGTCGGCGCGGATATTTATAGCCGGTCGGCGCGACTCTCGATCTTTAACGACGGAGCTCGTCGGTCTTCCGCTCGGACGTTTATAGACGCCGGCTCGTCTCTCGATCTTTAACGTCGGAGCTCGTCGGCGCGGATATTTATAGCCGGTCGGCGCGGCTCTGGAGCTCGTCGGCCGTATTAGCGGATATTTATAGCCGGTCGGCGGCTCTAGATCTTTAACGACGGAGCTCGTCGGCGGATATTTATAGCGGTCGGATATTTATAGCGGTCGGCGGCTCTAGATCTTTAACGGAGCTCGTCGGGCGGATATTTATAGCGGTCGGTGCGGTTCTAGATCTTTAACGGATCTCGTCGGTAGCGGATATTATAGCCGATCGGTGCGACTCTAGATCTTTAACGACGGAGCTCGTCGGCGTGGATATTTATAGCCGGTCTGCGATGTTTAATAGCGGAGCTCGTCGGCGCGGATATTTATAGCCGGTCGGCTCTCGATCTTTGCCGGAGCTCGTCGGCGCGGATATTTATAGCCGGTGGCTCTCGATCTTTAACGACGGAGCTCGTCGGTAGCCGCTCGATATTTATGGACGTCGGTGCGGATATTTATAGCCGGTCGGCGGCTCTAGATCTTTAACGACGGAGCTCGTCGGCGCGGATATTTATAGCGGTCGGCGCGGCTCTAGATCTTAACGACGGAGCTCGTCGGCGGATATTTATAGCGGTCGGTAGCGGCTCTCGATCTTAACGCACGGGCTCGTCGGTAGCGGATATTTATAGCGGTCGGCGCGGCTCTCGATCTATACGACGGAGCTCGTCGGCGCGGATATTTATAGCCGGCGGTGCGGCTCTATAACGACGGAGCTCGTCGGCGGATATTTATAGCCGGTCGGGCGGCTCTCGATCTTTGACGGAGCTCGTCGGCGGATATTTATAGCCGGTCCGCGGCTCTCGATCTTTAACGGCGGAGCTCGTCGGTCTTCCGCTCGACGTTTATAGGCGTCGGCTCGTCTCTCTTTAACGTCTGAGCTCGATGGCGCGGATATTTATAGCGGTCGGTAGCGGCTCTAGATCTTTAACGGCGGGCTCGTCGGTAGCGGATATTTATAGCGGTCGCGGCTCTCGATCTTTAACGACGGGCTCGTCGGCGTGGATATTTATAGCCGGTCGGTGCGACTCGATCTTTGCGGAGCTCGTCGGTAGCGGATATTTATAGCGGTCGGCAGCGGCTCTCGATCTTTACAGCGGGCTCGTCGGCGCGGATATTTATAGCCGTCGGCGCGACTCTCGATTTTAACGCGGAGCTCGTCGGTCTTCCGCTCGGACGTTTATAGACGCCGGCTCGTCTCTCGATCTTTAACGTCGGAGCTCGGCGGTCTTCCTTCGGATATTTATAGGCCGGCTCGTCTCGATTTCCGGCGGAGGTTTATAAGCCGGTCCGTCTCCGGTTTCCGGCGGAGGGTTTATAGGCCTGATCCGTCTCCCGTTTCCGTGGAAGGTTTATAAACGGACCGTCTCCCGTTTCCGTAGGAGGGTTTATAGACCGGACCGTCTCCGGTTTCGTAGGAGGGTTTATAAAGCCGGACCGTCTCCGGTTTCCGTAGGAGGGTTTATAGGCCGGACCGTCTCCGGTTTCGGCGGAAGGTTTATAGGACCGTCTCCGGTTTCCGTCGGAAGGTTTATAAACCGGACCGTCTCCAGTTTCCGGCGGAGGGTTTATAGCGCCGGACCGTCTTTCGGTAGGAGGGTTTATAGGCCGGACCGTCTTCCGGTTTCCCGGCCGAAGGGTTTATAGACGCCGGACCGTCTCCCGGTTTCCCAGCCGGAGGGTTTATAGACGCCGGACCGTCTCCCGGTTTCCCGGCCGAAGGGTTTATAGACGCCGGACCGTCTCCCGGTTTCCCGGCCGGAGGGTTTATAGACGCCGGACCGTCTCCCGGTTTCCCGGCCGGAGGGTTTATAGACGTCGGACCGTCTCCCGATCTTTAACTGAGCTTGCATATATAAACCTCCCGGCCGAGCGGCTCGGGGGACCTTCGGATAACCAGCCGTTCGGCTATGAACACAGAATGCCTTGGGAATAATTTGTTTCCTGCGACAAAAGGAGTACAACTATTTTGAATTTACACAAAATAGAGCAACAGCGCACCTCTCACCTAGCTATATATGGCTGAAGGTGATTTGCACTCCAGGACCGGTCCAGCATCCGACCTTCCGCATCCTTGAGGTAATAAGCGCCCGAACGGAGCTTCTCGACCACTTCAAAGGGTCCTGCCCAGGGAGCTTCCAACTTGCCGACCTCTCCGACCGGCTTAACTTTCTTCCAAACTAGGTCGCCTACTTGAAAGGCTCTGGGGATCACGCGCCGGTTGTAGTTCTGTTTCATACGTTGCCGGTACGCCATCAGCCGTACGGACGCTTTAGCTCTTTCCTCTTCGACCAAGTCTAGCTCCATGCTCCTCCGTTCGGCGTTATCTTCATCATAGTTTTGCACCCGAACGGACTCCACCCCAACTTTAATCGGGATGACTGCTTCGCCTCCATATACCAAGTGAAATGGAGTGACGCCCGTTCCCTCTTTTGGTGTCGTGCGGAGAGCCCATAGGACGCCCGGCAGCTCGTCTACCCAGCTGCCTCCTTCATGGTCGAGCCGAGTCCGTAAAATTCTGAGGATCTCTCGGTTGGTTACCTCGGCTTGACCGTTACTCTGGGGGTTTGCCACCGATGTGAAGTGCTGCTCGATGCCATAACTTTCGCACCACTCCCCGAGCAACTTCCCCGTGAATTGACGTCCGTTGTCGGAGACGAGTCGTCTTGGGATGCCAAAGCGGCAGATGATATTTTGCCATATGAACTTTTTAACCATCTGCTCGGATATCTTTGCAAGTGGCTCAGCTTCTACCCATTTTGAGAAGTAGTCGACCGCCACCAATAAGAACTTCCGCTGCCCGGTAGCCATGGGGAAGGGTCCCACGATGTCCATCCCCCATTGGTCGAACGGGCAGGCCACAGTTGATGCTTTCATCTCCTCTGCCGGTCGGTGGGACATGCTGTGATACTTCTGAAAGGATAGACAATTTGCCACGGTCCGGGCAGCATCCTTTTGAAGTGTTGGCCAAAAATACCCGGCTAGCAAAATCTTCCTGGTTAATGACCGTCCGCCTGGATGTCCACCGCATGAACCTTGGTGCACTTCTCGAAGGATGTACTCGGCATCTTCCCAGCTGACGCATTTTAGGAGCGGACGGGAGAAGGCCTTCTTGTAGAGTTGATCTCCTACGAGGGTGAATCGACTAGCCCTTCTCTTCAGTAAATGAGCTTCTCCCCGGTCGGATGGGGTAGCTCCCGAGCGCAAAAACTCCACAATAGTTGTCCTCCAGTCGCTCGGGTATGTGATGCCCTCCATCCGATCGACATGTGCTACTAAAGATACTTGCTCGATCGGCTTCTGAGAGCCGACCGGGGATAACGCGCTTGCCAGCTTGGCCAATTCATCCGCGACTTGATTCTCCGCCCGGGGGATCTTCTGAATAATCACCTCCCTAAAGTTGAGCTTAAGTTTTTCAATAGCCTCCACGTAGAGCTTGAGCCTTGTACTATTTATCTCGAAAATCCCTGAGATTTGCTGAGCAGCCAACTGGGAATCTGAATAGAGGATGACCCGGACGGCTCCAACGTGCCGAGCGGCCTGCAATCCAGCAATAAGGGCTTCATATTCTGCTTCATTGTTGGTCGCTCGGTAATCTAGCCGGACGGAGAGCTGCATCCGCTCTCCTTGTGGGGACAACAAAACTATGCCAATTCCGCTCCCGTGTCTAGTGGACGATCCATCCACGAACACTTTCCACACAGCTTCAGGTTCCGGGTCATGCACCTCTGTCACGAAATCGGCTAAGGCTTGTGCTTTGATAGCCGAACAGGGTTGATATTGGATATCAAATTCGCTTAGCTCGGTTGTCCATTTGATGAGCCATCCGGAAGCTTCTGGATTTAAAAGCACTCGTCCCAACGGGCTATTAGTCTTGACGATAATCGTGTGCGCCAGGAAATAAGGACGAAGCCTCCGAGCGGCAAGGATCAAAGCAAAGGCCAACTTCTCGAGTCCGGTGTAGCGGGTTTCAACATCTTTCAAGATATGACTAAGGAAATATACAGGTTGCTCCTCACCTCCCGACCGGACTAACGCCGATCCCACAGCATGCTCGGTTGAGGATAAATAAATGTGCAACGGTTCGCCGACAGTTGGCTTGGCTAGCACAGGTAGGGAATTTAAGTACGTCTTCAGTTCTTCAAAGGCCCGATCGCAGTCTTCATTCCATTGGAACCTTATAGCTTTGCGGAGGATTTTGAAGAACGGAAGGCTCCGGTCGGCAGTCCTGGAGATGAAGCGTGATAGCGCTGTAATTCGACCGGTCAGTCTCTGTACTTCCCTCATGTTTCTGGGCGGTGGCATGTCCTGAAGAGCCTTCACCTTGCTAGGATTAGCTTCAATACCCCGTTCAGTCACAATATAGCCCAAGAAACGTCCTCCTTTGGCGCCGAACAAACACTTATGAGGATTTAGCTTGACCCCATATTTTCTGAGTGTATGGAAGGTTTCTTCCATATCTTTGCATAAAGTGGCCGCTCGGAAGGATTTGATGAGGATGTCATCTACATAGACCTCCAGGTTGTGTCCGATTTGCTCGCGGAAGACCCTATTCATCAATCTTTGATATGTTGCTCCGGCATTCTTCAGTCCGAACGGCATCACCGTATAGCAATACGTCCCGTCCGGTGTAACGAAGCTAACTTTTTCCTGATCTTCCGGGGCGAGCGGTACTTGATGATAGCCTTGGTAGGCGTCCAGCATACATATAAGCTCGCATCCGACTGTAGAATCTACGAGCTGGTCGATTCGGGGCAGAGGGTAGAAATCCTTCGGGCAGGCTTTGTTCAGATCTCTGAAGTCGATGCATACCCTCCATTTGTTGCCCGGCTTGGAGACGAGCACCACATTGGCTAACCAACTTGGGAATTGAACCTCCCGTATGTGGCCGGCCTCTAAGAGCCTTTCTACTTCCGCTCGAATGATAATATTCTGCTCGGCGCTGAAATCTCTTCTCCTTTGTTTTACTGGCCGAGCGTCCGGCCGGACGTGAAGCTTATGTTGGGCTATGCTGGGGGAGACACCAGGCAGCTCATGCGTCGACCAGGCGAAGACGTCATGATTCATCTGGAGGCATTTGACCACTTCTTCTTTCTGTTCGTCCTCCAGGTCGGCGGCAATAAAGGTTGTAGCCTCCGATCGGCTCGGATGGATCTGAACCTCCTCCTTTTCATCATAAATTAAAGCAGGAGGTTTCTCGGTTATGGCGTGTACCTCGATCCGCGGAGCCTTTCGCGCGGCGCTGGATTCGGCTCGGACCATTTCCACATAGCATTTCCGAGCGGCTAACTGATCTCCTCGTACTTCACCGATTTTGTCCTCGACCGGGAATTTGATCTTCTGGTAGAACGTTGACACAGCAGCTCGAAATTCACTTAACGCCGGTCAGGATGAAGGGAGTCGACCACCACAAAGTTTGTTGTCCTCGTTCTCCGGAGCGGTTCTTCCCCTAAGGAGATAGCCAGTCTTACTTGTCCGACCGGAAGAACCTCATTGCCCGTAAACCCGTAGAGGGGGGTTGTCATGGGCAGCAGCTCGGCTTGATCGATTTGTAGTTGATCAAAGGCCTTTCTGAAGATGATGTTGACCGAGCTGCCAGTGTCAATGAAGATACGGTGGATGGTGTAGTTGGCTATCACCGCTTTGATGATAAGGGCATCATCATGCGGCACCTCAACTCCCTCAAGATCCTTGGGCCCGAAACTGATCTCGGGTCCGCTCGCCTTTTCTTGGCTGCAACCCACCTCATGGATTCTGAGCTGCCGAGCGCTTGCTTTTCTCGCCCTGTGTGAATCTCCTCCGGTCGGCCCACCCGCAATAATATTGATTTCTCCCCGGGAGGTGTTGTTTCTGTTCTCCTCTTCCCGAGCGGACTGCCTAGGTCGCTCATTGGACCTTCGAGAGCGATCTTCATGCCTTGGAGGGAAACGCTGTTCGGGAGATCTCCTATATGTTCGCCGACCGGACTCTTGATGCCGCTGCCGGCGGTCGGGTGAAGGCGATCGACGAGGGCCACCCCGTCGTACGGGATGGGTGATTGAAGGCAAGCCCCGACAGTCGCGGGTGTTGTGGGAGTCAGTATTATGGAAAGAGCAAAACATTGGGGTCCATACCCTCTTTTTCTTCATCCTTGGCCGCTCGGCCGCTACCTCTTGGACCACCGGGGACTTCGCATGATGTGCCCGGGATGCCTCAACTCTTGGTCCTCTTGGTGGCTGATGGGCAGCGGGCTGCTTTCGTTCGGCTTGGGCCGGACGTTCGGCATGAGTTCCCTTCCGTCGGGCAGCCTCCGCCTCTTCCACATTTATATACTCATTCGCCCGGTGTAGCATGTGGTCGTAGTCTCTGGGCGGTTTGCGAATGAGCGTGCGGAAGAAATCCCCTTCCGCGAGGCCTTGCGTGAATGCGTTTACCATCGTCTCCGAGGTGGCTGTGGGGATGTCCATCGCTATTTGATTAAACCGCTGTATATACGCCCGGAGAGATTCTCTTGGTTCTTGTTTGATGGTGAACAGGCTGACGCTTGTCCTTTGATAACGTCGGCTGCTCGCAAAGTGATGAAGGAATGCCGTTCGGAACTCCTGGAAGCTAGTGATAGAGCCGTCTGGCAGCCTCCGAAACCACCTATGTGCAGATTCCGATAGAGTGGTGAGAAATACCCGGCACTTTACGCCATTAGAGTACTGATGCAAGGTGGCGACGCTGTCGAACTTCCCCAAATGATCGTCGGGGTCGGTCGTTCCATTGTAAGCTCCGATCGGCGGTGGTGTATAGTATTTTGGTAACGGATCCCAATGTATGACTTCAAAGAATTGTCGGTGAACCTGCTCGGGTGGTGCGTCCGCTCGGGGAGCTTTGCCCTTCCTATGATCCCGAATGGGAGGCTCATCGGATGAAGATCCTTGCTCCCCGTGGGCGGGCGCGATTTCTGGGGGAGTACGGAAGAGAGCCCGAGGGAACCCTCCCGTTGAAACATATTCCGGGCGGTCTGCCTGCGCCGCCCGGCCTGCTGAAGCCGAGGTTGTTTGCTGTTGCGCTCGCTCAGCTTGTGCTTTCTCCTTTTGCTGCGCCACTATCTGGGCCGCCCTCGCCTCAACTATAGCGTCAAACTCTTCTTGTGAGAGTGCCACGGTACGTAGTCTTCCAGCCTCGTCCATTGCCTCTGCTCGGATGTAGGTGCGTTCCCACAGACGGCGCCAAATTGATCCTGTCCGAATCAGAAGTCAAAGGACGCTGGGGACGTGGCGCTCCCTGCTGGATCCTCGAGTGCTCCGACGAACCTGTAACAAAACCGAGCCGGGAGGGGTGTCCCGGCGACGGCCCTCCGATGCTCAAGTCAGGCGAGGAATAACAAAGAGGTGGCTTCAGAGATTCATACCAGCGTCTCTCCGGTGAAGAAATGGAGACCTTATATAGACCTCTCGAAGGAGCCTGGGCGCGCCAATCAAAGCAATCACCTGCTTTCGACCATGCCCAGGTATGGGTTTGTCAGAAGGGCATCCATAAGGCCATACCGCTACTGTATCAACCTCTCCATGATGTGACGGCGAGATCCTCCATCGTGCAATCTTGTGTACGACATAATCATCAGACATGCCTTTGTTGACATCCCATATCCCGAGCCGAACGAATAGGCCGCTCGGCTAACCTTTGTATCCTCGCCCTTATCCTGGCCGAGCGGACCACCCGCTCGGCCCTTCGGTCCCAGCCGGGCAGACACCCGCTCGGCCATTCAGTCTTCCCGCCTTGGCGTCGGAAACCCAAGCCCATGGCTGGGTTATCTCTGGCTCCGCTCGGACCTGCTCAACTGCTCGACGTGGCCATTACCCGCTTAGTCAGCCCTCCATCTGTCCTCAGGCTGGGACCCTTCAGGAAGTGGGTCCCCCATTCTTACCGCCGGATCAATTATGAAAAACACAAAAATACCATGTCGTGTCATACATACATCATTTAGTTCTAGCGAATTTCCTTTTGAAAATTATTTATTTTGATGTATGCCATAAATCATCATGCATTATTTTTAATTCCTTGCAATTAAGGACAAATGACATTTATTAACAAGTAACATCCTTGGTGGATGTTCAAAATTCTTAAAATGCCTAGATAGAAATGCATGATCCCTAGTTTAGGGCAAAACCAAACTTTACATCTCATAAAGACTTATAAGGTGACTTGTATGTGTTTTATTGCACATTAGATATAAGTTAGATGTTAGGACGATAAACGAAACTCAAGATGTTGATTTAGTGCATCTAGTTGAGTTTTAGGTGTAGGACTGTTGGGCCGGCTAGAAGGGGGGGTTGAATAGCCCTGAATAAAACACAACCCTTTCTCGAACAATTAAGCTAACACTTGAAAAATAGATTAAGCAGAAAATAAGGCATAAAAACGAGGCACCGGATTTGACTTGGTTTCAACCGGGGAGGTTGTTAATCCAAGGAAGATGGTTGCACTAAGAACTCCTTCAGGCGGAGAAGCCTCGTTTACAGCAGTGTTGGCACAAAAAGAAAGAAGCTAATCAAAGCAATGGAAGCACACAAGTGTTGTTACAATTTCTGAAATAATGAAAAGCTTCTGGACCAAGGCTATATTTATAGCCTTGGTCGGGGCGCCTGGAAGGGGTTCCGGGCGCCCTGGGGGGATAAAACTTTATCCCCAACGTTCAGATCGCGTAAATCGCGATCCTGGTCAAAATCAGGGTACGGGCGCCCCGGAGGGCTCCGGGCGCCCCGGACTGTTCCGGGCGCCCCGGAGCCTAAAGTCAATAGCGTTGACTTTTTCATCCGGGACCTCTTCTCTAGTTCAGTCCCTTCTCGGTCCGGTTCTTCTCCTTCGGATCCGCTCGCTTGGGTGATCTCTGCCATCCGGAAAAGGGCTCACCCGAACCCAACTTCCGGTCTTCTCGAGCGAGCTTCCCTCCGGCTTCTCGTCCCTCGGAATCGCTGTGTGTTTCCTTCTCGTCCGCCGGTGTACTCATCCGCAGTCATCGTCCCTCGGACGCACCGCGTGCCGTCCTTCTCGCTAGCTGCGTCTCTTGCTCCCGGAGCAATCTTCCGCTCCAGCTTTCGTCCCTCGGAACCACCGCACGCTTCCTTCTCATCCGCCGGTGTACTCTTCCGCAGCACCTCGTCCCTCGGACTGCCGTCCTTCTCGCTAGCTGCGTCTTCCGCTCGACTACCTGTGTTCCTAAGCTCCTGCACACTTAGACACAAGGTTAAAACAAACAGGACCTACCTTAACTTGTTGATCACACCAAAACAACCTTGGGGTTCCAACAATCTCCCCCTTTTTGGTGTGATCAACCCAAGTTAAGCTAGGGTTAAAATAGACATAAAATAGAATTAAGTAAATTAACTTAATTTGTAATTTAAGTGCAAAAAGATAGAAAAAATTAAATCTATCTACCTCCCCCTAGACTTATACTTTCCCTTCTCCCCCTTTGATCATAAAAAAAATGGGGTTCCAAGAAAAATAATCTAAGGGTTAAAGACTTAGAAAAAATATTTCTAGAAAAGTTTTAAGTTTTTAAGAAAAAATTTCTAAGTTTCAGAAAAAAATCTTAGGAGAAAATGATTTGACAATTTTTCTAAAAAAATCCTAAGTAACAAAATTTAAAAAAAAATTATAACTTAAATTTTGAGAATTTTTAAGCACATTGTTTTTTTAAAGCAAATGACTTAGGCAATTAAAAAAAATCTAAGTAAGTAAATTTCAAAATTGAAATAAAATGTTTTGAATAACCTTTTTAAAGCACTAATTAATGCTTCATTAGTAAGTTAATTAAACATTTATTTCAATATTTTGACTTCCAGGTCGTGGCGAGGCACTAGACCTTCTTGGTTATTGGAGCAACAACCACTTCCTTGACAAAGCCTCATAAAGAAATTCTTTGTTTAATTTTCTCACTTAAAGTGCTAATTTTAATTTTAAAATTTAGTTTAAGCATGATTTAGGAACCCAATATAGGTTCCAACCTACTAGATTAACTAAAAAAATTTTGGGGACATTTTTTTTTGAAATGTTCCTAATTTGTCCCGGGTGATATTTAAAGTACCGATTTAAATTATTAAATCTTCTAACATTGGTTTTAGATGAACATGCATAATTTTTTAAGTGATCTATTTGAATTTTCAAATTTTGATTTTCTAATTCCAATTTTTCATTTTTTCATTTTAATTTATCTAATTCTTCTAAGGGACAAGACTTAGCTAGAATTACTTTTAAATTTTTATTTTCACTTTCTAATTTGCAGCAGTCTTTTGTTAAAAGTTTAACAAACTTAAACATTTTATCGGGAGGAAGAGATCGTACCTGACTTACCTTTTCGATCTCGTTGTCCGTTTCTCCCCCTGAACTGCTGCTTTCTTCCGACGTGTCTCCCCCTTCATCGATGCTCTCGATGCTCATTTCAGAAGAGCTTTAATCGTAGTCGTCGTCTTGATGACTCGCCATCAGTGCGAGTTCGGAGAATGCTTCGATTTCCGATTCGGACGACGTATCATCCCACGTCGCCTTCAGGGCCTTTCTTTTCTGGATAGGCTTCTTACCCTTCTCCTTGTCTTTGTTCTTCAGCTTGGTGCAGTTGTCCTTGACGTGCCCTTCTTCGTCGCAGTGGTAGCAGCGGATCGTCCTTTTCTTCTTCCCCTGCGGATGGTTAGTAGATCTAGATTTACAAAGTTTCTTGAATCTTCTTACCATCATTACCATTTCCTCGTCGTCGAGAGATGATTCCGACTCAGGTTCGTCTCTCGAAGCTTTGAGGGCGACGTTGTTCTTGGGCTCCTTCATTCCTGCACATCTTGACTCATGGACTTCAAATGTTGAAAAAAATTCTTCTAATGAAATTTTTTCTAAGTCCTTAGAAATGTAAAAAGCATCTACTAGTGATGCCCATTTTGAATTTCTCGGAAATGAATTTAACGCGTACCTGAGCGAATCTCGGTTACTTACCTTTTCTCCGAGATTCGTGAGTCCGGTGATGATTTCTTTTATTCTGGAGTGCAGATGTGCGACTGTCTCGTCTTCCCCAAGTCGCAGGCTGGTGAGCTGATTGCGAAGCAGATCTCGTCTAGCGAGTTTGGCTTCAGACGTACCTTCGTGCAGCTCGGGGAACTTCTCCCAAAGTTCCTTTGCGGAGTTGTATTTACCGATCCTGTTAACTTCTTGAGGTGGAAGAACGCTTAGTAGATGGTACTCTGCTTTGCCGTTCACCACGAAATCAGCCTGCTCCTCTTTTGTCCATTTATCTATTTCCTTGTCCTCTGGAGCTTCAAAGCCAAATTTCATTGTTAAAAATAATTCAATATCTGTTGTAAGAAATACCTGCATCAGTTTTTTCCAGGTAGCGAAGTCCCCTTCATATTTCGGTGGGTGGATGCTTTGTCCGACCATCGCGTTGCTTCGTTCGGCGGTTAGTCCTCCTGAAGCGTCTCGGCTCTGATACCACTTGTAGGACCGTTGGGCCGGCTAGAAGGGGGGTTGAATAACCCTGAATAAAACACAACCCTTTCTCGAACAATTAAGCTAACACTTGAAAAATAGATTAAGCAGAAAATAAGGCATAAAAACGAGGCACCGGATTTGACTTGGTTACAACCGGGGAGGTTGTTAATCCAAGGAAGATGGTTGCACTAAGAACTCCTTCAGGCGGAGAAGCCTCGTTTACAGCAGTGTTGGCACAAAAAGAAAGAAGCTAATCAAAGCAATGGAAGCACACAAGTGTTGTTACAATTTCTGAAATAATGAAAAGTTTCTGGACCAAGGCTATATTTATAGCCTTGGTCGGGGTGCCTGGAAGGGGTTCCGGGCGTCCTGGGGAGATAAAATTTTATCCCCAACGTTTAGATCGCGTAAATCGCGATCCTGGTCAAAATCAGGGTCCGGGCGCCCCGGACTGTTCCAGGCGCCCCGGAGCCCAAAGTCAATAGCGTTGACTTTTTCGTCCGGGACCTCTTCTCTAGTTCAGTCCCTTCTCGGTCCGGTTCTTCTCCTCCGGATCCGCTCGCTTGGGTGATCTCTGCCATCCGGAAAAGGGCTCACCCGAACCCAACTTCCGGTCTTCTCGAGCGAGCTTCCCTCCGGCTTCTAGTCCCTCGGAATCGCTGCGTGTTTCCTTCTCGTCCGCCGGCGTACTCATCCGCAGTCTTCGTCACTCGGACGCACAGCGTGCCGTCCTTCTCGCTAGCTGCGTCTCTTGCTCCCGGAGCAATCTTCCGCTCCAGCTTTCGTCCCTCGGAACCACCGCACGCTTCCTTCTCGTCCGCCGGTGTACTCTTCCGCAGCACCTCGTCCCTCGGACTGCCGTCCTTCTCGCTAGTTGCGTCTTCCACTCGACTACCTGTGTTCCTAAGCTCCTGCACACTTAGACACAAGGTTAAAACAAACAGGACCTACCTTAACTTGTTGATCACACCAAAACAACCTTGGCGTTCCAACATTAGGTTCATCAAAACACATAGTTATGTGTTTTCCAATCATAGGGAAAGCTAATGTACAAGTCATGTGCATTGAGCCCAAAGAATATGGTTGGATATTGGTTTTGAAAAATATTGGAAAACCTTGGTAAAGACTATCTTTTGATAGTAATCATCATTGAAAAGTTAGACACAAATTTGAAGAAAACACTAAAGTTTTTACAAGTTTTCAAGTTTGTGTCAATCTTTGAAAATATGACTTATTTTTATAGAAAACTATTTTTCCTTGATAGTATATACCTTAAATAATGTCTGCAACAATTTTCATGATTTTTAGAATTTTATAGAATTTTTTGAGAGTTTCTGAATATCACTGAAATTGTATTTCAATTTTTTAGGCCTTCAATCGATCACCCGATCGATTAAAGTGCCTCAATTGATCGGGCGATCGATTGAGAAGGCGTTTATCGCAGACAGAAGCTTAATGGATCGATCCACCGATCGATCCACACCTATTAAATCGATCAGTGGATCGATTGGGTCAGATTCAATCGATTCAAGCCCCAATTTCAATCGATTAAAGTGCTGATTTCAGCTGGAAAATCCTAATTTCAGCATTTTAGACTATTTTTAGTCTAGGTAATCATTCGTAACCCCTCAAAACACATTTGTTTACATTTAGGAGGAGTTTTCATGATGAAAACAAAATTGAATTGGTTAAGGAAGACTAAGTAGAAGTTTAGGTTGACGTTTAGTTTCATTATTGGATTTTTGAATCTCAAAACTTCTAAATTTGGGTTTCCTAAAGATTTAGGGATTCCAAGTCATTTTTGGTACAATGATAGAAGTTACGTGTATGCCTTTAGGGGGAGTTACTCTTTTAGGACATGAAAATTTATTTTCTGATACCATTGAAGGTGGTTAAATCTTTGTTTAGAAAAATAATGCTCAAGGTTGAGCGTTGAAAAACAATGGAGAGTGGATATCATTATTGTGGGGGGTTATGGATGTTCTAGGATGAGCATCATAATGTGGAATAATGCTCCAGGGTGAGCATTTAATACAGTGAAGGGTATGAGACCTTCATTGTTGAAATGATTAATACTCAAGGGTGAGCATTGGATACGATGAAGGGTATGAGACTTTCATTGTAGTGTTGTGTCCAACAAGTGAAGTTGTGAACAATGGTGAGTAACTCTTTAAGGGGAGAGTTATTTTTTATGTGTGCCAATAGGGGGAGAATGTAGGGTTTAAGTTAGACATTCATTACCTAAACAGGGAGTTTGCTCTCTAGAAAAGGGGGAGAATGAAGGAAACCCTCATTCATGCCTTGGCATGAAACAAAGTTTGAGGCTATGGGATTAGCCTAACTTAAAGGTATTGTCAAACATTAAAAAGGGGGAGATTGTTGGTACAATATTCCCTAGGTCAAGGTTGACCTGATTGACTAAGCTTGAGAAGGCTCAAGCTTGAGTCTTGATATTTGGGTTTCGATGTTTGGCAATATATGGAGACATAATACATGGAGATTGCAGGTGCAATCGTTTATGTGGGGAGATTGTTGGTACAATTCTCCTCTGGTCAAGGTTGGCCAGTTAGATGTGTTAGTTAGAGCCCTAGAGCCAATCATATGATGATTGTTGTATGAACTCGATGTATCATATTCCTATATATTTATAAAGGTATTTCTTTATGGTTATTATACTTACTTGTATTGATGCCAAATAACTAAGTATAATAGCGTCCTTGAGTAGAAGGTTCTTATCTATATCAATCGATTGGTTGAATTGATAGTGAGATGATATAGAGAACGCTACTCTTAATCATTCCTAGTCAAGTATTAACATTCAGGGACAATGTTAATGCGATGAGACTAGCATGTAGGTCAACTCGATGACTTGATCTCACAAGTCATGGGTATAGAGATATCAAGTTGACACATGAGTATGCATTAGAGAATGTATACTGAATGACCCGCCATGAGAAAGTATCATGGATCGTTATATAAGTGTCATATACTTTCTCATGTGACTATTAGTATGACTATCAGTCCTTGGACCTGAAGTCACCATGGTTCCCTACATAAGGAGTTGCATACTTTGGTTTCGTCAAACGCCACCCGTAATTGGGTGGACTATAAAGGCAATTACCGGGTATGTAACAAATTATGCGGAGGGATATGAGTGATGTAGATAGGATCTATCCCTCCTATATGACGGGAGAGACATCATGATTCTTGATAGAGTGAGACCACTAAGTGCATGGTCATGCCCAAATGAGTTAATATGAGATATTGAGCTCATTTGATTAGAGTGAGTCTACTTGGAGTTCAAGATATAAATTGATTAGAGGATGACACGGTCTATGCCTCATTTGATCAATTTAGATGTCAAGGATAGAAGGACATTGTCACATATTGTGAGAGTCACAATTAGTAGTCACAAAGGTGATGTTGGATCTCAACATTCTTGTAACTTGGGTAGTAATGATGTGTTGCTAGATACCGCTCATTACTTATGCTTCTAAATGAGTTTAGGAGCATTGCCAACGTTACAAGAACCTATAGGGCCACACACAAAGGGCAATTAGATGAAGAATAGATTCATATGATGGACTAAGAGGATTAGGTTCATGTGATGAACCAAATTGGATTAAGAGTAATCTAAATTAGACTAATTGAGTTGGACTCAATTTGATTCATGTGTTGAATGAGTCTAATTTAGATTATGACTTATTGAATCAATTTAATTCAATGAATAGAGATTCATTAAATCAAATTGACTTGAATCAATGGTTAGATTTGATCAACCATGGGAGATAAATGAGTCAAGTTTGACTTGACTTGAGAGAGAAGATGAAGGGTCAAGTTTGACTTGACCAAATGTCACTTTATTGTGACATGTCATGGGGGCCGACCAATGATGATGTTCCACATCATCATTGCTACATCATTGAGTGCCACCTCATGAGGTAGACCAAGAGTCATGACTCTTGGTATTACATGGAGGTATAAGAGCCTCTAAATGTAGTCGGCCACATTAGTGAAGTGAGTTACATTTTGTGTACTCATTCAAGAGGTCATCTTCTTCCTCCTCGTCTTCTCTACTCTCCCTCTCATCCTCCATTGCTGTGACCACCAAGAGTGCTAGCACACTCTAAGTGGTTTTCTCCACCTTTTGTCCGTGTGGATACATATAGAGGGGTGTACACTTGACACCCTACGAGATCCGGCAACTCTTGGATGAGCGAGATAAGCGAAGGGCTTCGCTACAAGGGTAACTCTCTTTTCATGTAGATCTAAGGTAGATCTAGTGTAGAAACATGTACATGATTTAATTTTAAATATATCTTCACACGGATCTGTGGCTAGCTTCGGGGTTTCCGCAACGCAAAAATCGGTTTTTGCGGCTTGAATTGCTAACAAGATGTGAAGAAGAGTCAAGTAGGTCAAGACTGATTGGATACTTGACTGAAAAGTCCTGGTGAGTGAAGCCAGACAGTTGGAAAATCCTGGTGAGTGAAGCTAGGTGAAAGACCTAGTGAGCGAAGCTAGGCAGAGAAGAAGTCCTGGTGAGTGAAGCTAGACAGTTGGAAAATCCTGGTGA
Source organism: Zingiber officinale (assembly GCF_018446385.1). NCBI lineage: Eukaryota > Viridiplantae > Streptophyta > Magnoliopsida > Zingiberales > Zingiberaceae > Zingiber > Zingiber officinale. The sequence goes on along the minus strand of NC_056001.1, from coordinate 22,036,956 downwards.
GTGAACTCAGGTGAAAAACCTAGTGAGTGAAGCTAGGATGAGGAGAAGTCTTGGTGAGTGAAGCCAGACAGTTGGGAAATCCTGGTGAGTGAAGCTAGGTGAAAAACCTAGTGAGTGAAGCTAGGCAATATGAAAATCCTAGTGAGTGAAGCTAGGTGAAAGTCCTAGTGAATGAAGCCAGGCAGATGGGAAGTCCTAGTGAGTGAAGCTAGGCAGAAGAGAAGTCCTGGTGAGTGAATCCAGGTACGTGAAAATCTAGGTGGATCAAGGTTGACCGGACACCTGGTATTGAGAAGTCCAAGTAGGTCAAAGGGTTGCTCAGATACTTGGCACGAGGAGAAAAGTCCAAGTGGGTCAAAGGGATTGATCGGATACTTGGTGAGGAAGTCCTAGCAAGTAGAGGGTGACCGGATGCTAGACATAATGTCCCAACAGGTCATGGTTGACCGGATGTTGGTTTTAGGGACTTTGGACATGATTTGGCAAGTCACAAGTGAGTCCAATCGATCAACCGATCGATTGACTCATACCCAATCGATTGATTGATCGATTGGGCGAGCCCCGCGACAAAGGCTTCTCCCAATCGATCAGTTGATCGATTGGGAAAGAATTGGCATCGCACAGAACACCTCCCAATCGATCACCCGATCAATTGGGAGCCTCCAATCGATCGGGCGATCGATTGGAGCGCTGGAAATCACACGATAGCCTTGAATCGATCGGTTGATCGATTCAGGCAATTTCTAGAGAGCATAGAGGCACTCTGGATCGATCGACCGATCGATCCAAAGCCTCCCCAATCGATTGGGAGTAATCCAATCGATTGAGATCCGACCGTTGGCGCATATTATATCCGTTGGCGAGTGTTCTTCTTCACAAGGCTTACACGGCTACAGCTGCGATTCTTCTCTGATCTTCATAGCAACTTCTCCGAACTCTCACCGCCAGTTCTTGAAGGTTCTTGGAGGCAAGTGCTTGTGCACGTCCAAGTCAAGAGGCGATCTACGACAAGAAGAAGAAGCTAGGGTTAGGGTTTCAAGTGTAAATCTTGTAAGATTTCAATTGTATTTGCTTCCCTTTCTTTCTTCTTGTACTAAGAGTGTTGTAGGGCTTCTTCTCCTTCGGTAGTTACCATAAAGGAGTGTTTTCATAGTGGAGATTGCGTGTCATGTGTGGATCCTTGTATTAGTCACCTTTTCTTGAGGTGGATACCAAGTAAATCCTTCGTGTTAGCGTCGTATTTTTGTTTCTTGTATTTTCCGCTGCTTATCATCACCAAGAAGCAAGATGATGAGCGTACGACGAGCTATTCACCCCCTCTAGCATATTTCAACCCTAACAGTAAGAGTCTGGGACAGTCGACCGAATGGTCGTTTGATGAGTAAGTCATGCATCCTTATAACTTGCAGCAGGGGCGAGAATTTGGGACAGCCGACCGGATGATCATTGGGCGTGTGAGCCATACACACTTATAACTTGCAGCTATGGTAAAAGTCTGGGACAGCCTACAGGATAGTCATTGGGCGCGTGAGCTATGCACACTTATAATTAACTCGCAAGTGTGGTGAGATTCTGGGATAGACGATCGGATGGTGGTTAGACACGTGAGCCATGAACACTTTTAACTTATAGTTGCGATGAGAGTCTAGGATAGCCAATTGGATGGTCGATGGGTGTGTGAACCATACACGCTTATAACTCGCAACTAGGACAAGAGTCTGGGATGGTCGTTGGGCATGTTTCACGAGCGAGTTGATATCAGTATCTTGTGTCGTGGGTCTTAGACTAATGGTAAGTGCAATATCGAGATACCTACTAGAGAGGTTCATTAAAAGAAGTCCGAACGACCTCAACGTGTTATACCATTCTCGCTTCAGACTAGCAAAATATTAGGTGGAGGCTCTCTGGGCATACTGGAGGTGGTGGTGGTCTCCAATCAACTTAGTCAATCAGAGTTGGGCTAGTCACCTCCTTCTTTCGGGCAACCTGGGGTTCCTCTACATTAATATATTTGACCAGCTTCCCAGCAGGTCATCGAAGTCCTTTATGGGCTTTCTAATGAGGGCTTGGAAGAATTCTCCTTTTAAAAGGTCTTGAGAGAAGACACTTATTAATATTTCAGAAGAGACGAACATAACATCTAGTGTCACCTGATTAAATCGCTTGATGTATGCTTGCAAGGACTATTTGGTCCCTTGTTTGAGCATGAACAAACTCAGGTTGGCATTTTGATATCTCATGCTACTGGCAAAGCAGTGCAGGAAGGCTTTTATGAATTCGTTAAAATAGGTAATAGATCCAACTAATAGTCGGTCGAACCATCTTTGTGCCAAGCCTGATAGAGTGATAAGAAACACTCGGCATTTTATGGCGTCGCTATACAGGTGCAGTAGAGCAATGTTCTCGAATCTACTGAGGTGATCTTCAGGATCAGTGTTGCCTTTGTACTCTCCAATCGACAAAGGTCAGAAATGCTTAAGCAGATTTTCATCTAGTATCTCTTGAAAGAAAGGTACACCGGGTTGTTCGGGTGATTTTCAAACGACAGGAGCCTTGCCTTACCATGGGTCCCTCTGTGGTGAATTATCTACCGAGGAGGTTTGTGACCGCTCGATTTTGGGGCAACCCCTAGCGGGCATTTAGAAAAATGCTTGGGAGAACTCAAACGGTTATTTTTGCTTGGATCTTTTCTCAGACATAGGAAACTCCTCCACTAAGGCTATAGGTGCTCAATGCGGGTGAGAATCCGCTGCCTACCCTTGGGACAATACGTGCACCTTGGCCTTTAGAAATAGTTTGTACTCCTCTGGTGTGATGGTAACGTTGATTTTACTCCTATGTTCATCCTTTAGAAATACTTGCACCTACGCACACCACAGATAAGGCCAACGGAAATGTTAGAGCGAGAACTAGGAAGGGGGTCTTTAGCGCAGACACTCCGACACTCAAGTTAGAACCACAACCAAGCCAAAATGGAGAAGAAAATGAATAGTAGAACAGTAATCTGGATACACGTGTGTGTGTGCATCCTTGGCCAACGTAAAGGACCCTATTTTTTATATTGTCTCTCATAACCTCCGTAATAATGATGCATCAAAGAATATCAGGTGTTAGAATATGTTGGATAGTGGAGGATGTGCGACCGCCTTCTCCTAGGCAGAGAAAGTTTCCATTCCAGGTATATGTTAGAGCAAGGGAATATTCCTTGGCAAGTAATTATTATTCTTTGATAGGTGGTTGTGATTCCCAGGCTATCTTCTATAGAGAGTCTGACCGACTATAAGGCCGGTTGGGTTTATGTTGGAAGTCATGCACATGAGAAATGGGAAACTGAGCCTCGGAGATCCGACCGGATCTAGGGCTGTTCGAGATATGTTGGGAGTCATGCTCATGAGAAGTGGAGAGCTAAGTCTCAGGGATCTTACTGGATCTAGAGTCGATTGAGTTTATGTTGAGAATGTTGGTGCAATTTGCACTAACGGTCTAACTCAGGTTTTGATGAATGACAAGTGAGTTAAGCTAAATGTTCTTGTGATCTAATTACTTTACCAAGTATGCAAGAGTTGAGTTGATAGATTTGGAGGACCAAACACCAGGCTGAAATCCAGCTAGGTCCGTGAGACCCGATAGCTGGTACGAAACCCAGATAGGTCAAAGGCCCGACCTGATATCTGACGGAAAGTCTGGTTGGGTCTGAGGGACCTGACAACCGACCGAAATTCAGTTGGGTTTGCGGACCTGACAACTGGCATGAAGACTTAATGGTTCAAGAGACTAGTCGACAGATTGTAAGTTGATAAGCAAGGTAAGTCACTGGAGGAGAGTGACTCAGTGAGGACGTGCCTCGGTTGAGGGATAGTAGGCGTTGGTTCAGTTTAGGTCCATTTTGGATCCCTAAATTGAGACCTTGACTAGTTCATGATCCTAGAAGGATAGGACCTAATTAATACTCCTTGTTATGATTGCACTAATCTTATTTTACAGGTTAGATATTGTTGTATTCAACTAACCTAACTTGCAGGACAAATGGAGCAAAAAATCCCTCAGGTGAACAATACCCAAGGCACCTTCAAACATTGGAAGGCGCCTTCGTACTATTCATGGAAGGCGCCTTCGGTGCTATGGAAGGTGCCTTTCGCAAGATCAGAACTTGTCGATAATAAGGAGCAAGAAACTTGGGATCAGATTTACCACATTCGAGGCACCTTTAAGACTTTGGAAGGTGCCTTTAAGGCTTTGGAAGGTGCCTTTCATGCTCAAGGAGTGCTCGTCCAAGGCATCATATCCATCACTCATACGAGCTTCTGCACTTTCGATTGGGCTTCCGACTACTCCAGCTTCCTGCTGCTTCAAAGAAGTCTGTCTGCTACCAAGTTGCACTTCCAAGTCAGCTGATCATCTTCGGCAGACCGACAGCAACACACGAGTGCGTTCAAATTATTGGAAACTTTAATTGTGTTATAAACTTTTCATACTATTGCTTTTAAAGGGAAGTGTAAGTTGTTACAATGTCCCTATCTTGTATTCGATTACCTCTTCCGACGGTTCTGGAAGAGGCGTTTAATGGATTATCCATTGATAGGTCTGTGAGATTTGGATCTTAGAGTAAGAGTCGCTGAAGGCTCCGAATCAAGTAAAATCGACTGAATCTTCCGTGTATATTATTTTCTTTAATCTTTTCGCTGCAAATTTATTTTAAATAAAGTTACTCTGTTTTTGAAAAACTCATGATTCACCCCTCCCCCCTCTCACGATCCAATAGGGAGTCATGCCCATGAGAAGTGGAGAGCTGAGCTCTGAAGATTCGAACGACTTTAGGGTCGACTGAGTTTATGTTGGGAGTCATGCCCATGAGAAGTGGGGAGCTAAGCCCCAAAGATCTGATCGGCTCTTGGGCTAATCAATGTCATGTTAGGAGCCATGCGTATGAGAAGTGGGGAGTTGTGCCCCAGGAATTTGACCGGCTCTAGGACCGACCATGCTTATGTTGGGAGTCATGCCATGAGAAGTGGAGAGCTGAGCCCCAGAGGTTCGACCGACACTAGAGTCGGTTGGGCTAATGTTGGGAGTCATACCCATGAGGAGTAGGGAGTTAAGCCCCAGAGATTTGACCGACTCTAGGGCTGACCGAGTTTATGTTGGGAGTTATGCCCATGAGGAGTGGAGATTTGAGCTCCGGAGATCTGATCGACTCTAGGGCCGGCCGGGTTTATGTTGAGAGCCATGACCATGAGGAGTGGGGAGTTGAGTCCTAGGAATCTGACCAGTTTTTGGATCGGTTGAGTTTATGTTAGGAGTCATGTCCATGAGGAGTGGGGAATTGAGCTATGTTGAAAGTGGTCTATTCGAAAACATACACCTTGACCTTGACTACCACATCACCTTGACTATTGACCCCACATTACTTTTATGATCACCCATAATACATCGTATCATATGTGTTGTATAATTATAAAATCGTAGCTGCTATAATATGTGTAGTAATTATGAAACCATAAATATTATAATATGTGTAGTAACTACTAAACCATAACTATTACAACGAGTTTGCTTAGATTTAGACGAAAGATTTAATTAAACGGAAGATAATAATGAGAATAATATTGTAGGATATGAAGTAAATATATATTATTAGAATAATAGATGATATCGTTTATCCTAAACGGTTCAGTATTGTCGGTTTCACAGCAAGATATAGATAATCTAAATCATAAGATACATTATATGAAGAAGTTAGACATTCAATAAAATATTTTATGAATAAATATATATAATTATTATAAAAAATAATTATGTTTATACCATATCTCTCTTATGGTTCATCTTTAAATTATATTTTAAAAAAAATAATTACAGAGTAAATTTATAATTCATCACTGGCGGAAGGAATTGTAATAAGTATATGCGATTGAACAATAATTAAAAAATAGTAAAATAGGGCAACTGATTATTTTTTTTAAAAAAATATTGACACTGCCTTCAAGGTGCAATACAATAAATACAATAGACAATCGAACAAGAGAGAGGAATAAAAAATGAATTGTTGCGTTAAAATGAGATGGACCTTAATTTTTATTGAGAGACGTTTTAATAAATTGATATTATTTGGGCGGAGAAATCTCCAGAATCTCCTCCGACCTTATCCGTACCTGACCAACGTGGCTGGGAGGCGGTAGATTCCTTCCTTATTCCTTCCGTTGCCACCTGTGGACATCTCGCTTGCACGATGGACCTCGCAGCCAGATCCCCACCGTCCGCCTCCGATCTTATCACACCAACGTCAGCACCGGCGCCAACACACACAACGCTACGAAATCGCATTTCGACCTGCAACTCGCATACCCATTTGGCACCCTTCTCTATTAACCCATTTAATGTTTATTTATTTGCAACATCTCGCGAGTCTACCCACCGCCGCAACCCCACCTTCCAAACCAATCCGATCCGATCCCTCATCCTTTATCAGAAAAGATTCGGTTTTTATTTCTACGCGACGACCCGCCCCCGATCCCTCACTTGCTCTCTCCTCTTCTTCGATCCTTTCTTGGATTCCAAGCCACCCATCGAAGACCAAATCGCCGGAGAGGATTCGCCCAGATCGAGATGGAGATGGTCGAGCGCGGGCAGCGGTTCCGCCATGACTACATCCGCGCGCTCGAGGAGGAGCGCAAGAAGATCGAGGTCTTCCAGAGAGAGCTGCCGCTTTGCCTTCAACTCGTCACGCAAGGTTCGAATCCTCTTCTTCTTCTTCTTCTTCTTCCGGTCCGATTTTTGGTTATTTCTTGTGTTCGATTCGTGAAATGGCGGTGACGGTGCAGCGATCGAGAGCGTGGAGGAGCAGATGTGTGAGGAGGAGAGGTTATTGAGCGGTAATGAGCCGGTATTGGCAGAGTTCATCCCTCTGAAACCGAGCTTAGCGTCGACGGCGGAGGAGGAGGTGGAGAGAGGTGAGCAGGCGGCCAGCGGCTCTGATGCGAAGCCGGACTGGCTAAGATCTGTCCATCTATGGAATCAGTGCGCCGACACTGGCCCGAGAGTGGTGAGCTGATTCATTGAGTTTTCCCCCTCTCTTTGTGTAGGTTTTCATTTGTTGCTGGATTGCAGGAACCGCCGGTGAAGCCCATAGCTGTGAACCTGAAGAAGATGGGCGGCGCTTTCAAACCTTTTGAGCGAGAGAAGCACGCTGCCCCTCCGCCGGTGGCGTCGACAGCAGCGGCCGCTAGTTCTACAACTAGCGCCAGTGGTAGCCGAGGATGCGGCGAAAACGGTAGCACCAGAGGAGACAAGGAGAAGGAAAGGCAATCTCAGACCAATCGAAAAACCAGACGCTGCTGGTCGCCGGAGCTCCACCACCGCTTCGTCGACGCCCTTCAACTGCTCGGTGGTGCCCATGGTAACCCCCACAATCCACATCTTTCATCCTCACGCCTCATTTCAAGACAAAATTCTAAATTTTGGATTCAATTAATTCATCTCAGTTGCAACCCCGAAGCAGATCCGCGAGCTGATGAAGGTGAATGGGCTCACCAACGACGAAGTCAAGAGCCATTTGCAGGTAATTTGGACACCACTTTTCTTTCCTTTTTTTTTTATCATATCACGCAAGCAAAGAATCGGATTCTCGCCATGAATGATTCCTCATGAAGCTTGATGTTTGTTTTTGCTTGAAGACAAAGATCTCTTTAGCTGTTATCTACCCAATTAAGGATAACTTGTTACCAACAAATTAATTGAATTCCTCATGGAGCTCTGATTCTTCTTGTTTATTCCACCATACTTCGTGCTCTACTTTGATTCTTCCACAAAAGGTTAGTTGCCGCCATTCACAAACCATCTTTTATTCATGGCCGAATAGCTTGGTTAGTGCCAAGAGTAGTAGTTCTCTAGAATGTGACCAACTGTGATAAGGCTGAGAGCTCCCAATTGGCGTATTAGGTTCATGGATTAGCATCCAGATCGATAGATTCCAGATATTGTTTATGCGTGGACCGCAATAATCTCGGCGGACCCAGTGATCGTACAAACCATTCAAGTCCTTGATGGAGAGAGATTCTCTGCATCCAAGTTTTTTATATAGACCGACAACTGTGAAATTTTCCAAGAGATTGATAAGTTCCTTCGTATTGTTCAGAAATACCGACTGCACAATAGACGATCAGGCATGGCAGCTCAGAGCACCAGCAGCACCAGCAGCACCCCGGCGCCGCAGATTGTGTTGGTCGGTGGCATTTTGGTCCCGCCGCCGCAGCCGCCTACGGGTGGTTCTTGTGCTCCTCCCGGCGGAGTCTATGCGCCGGTGGCAAGACACTACCCATCGGAGTCGAGGTCTCCGAAGCAGCAAGCGACACAAGTATTGCCCGGAACATGCAGTGGAGATAGAGATGATGACAGTGATGACGACGATGAAGTGACCAACTCTGCGTCCCTTTCTGCCTCTGCAACTTCCCAAACGACGATAGCGTCGCCTTCCTTTTGAATCATGAATGAATCCATTTTCTTCTGTGAATTCTCTCGGTTGGTTTGTGAGTTTTGCGACCAGAGTTCCATTCCTGTATCTGTGTGGGTAAAAATCTAAAGTTTTGTTGTCTATCATTGGCCCAACGCATTCAAAATCCAGTTGTTTCGCAGAATAGTTTATATAAATTAAAATAATCTTCGAGTAGAAAATCTAGCGAGAAAGTTCTTATAAAGAATTCATTTCCTGTCATATCAAGTGAATGGCAGATAATGAGATGCCAACGGCTTGTGTTTGTGATGAGAATTTTTCTAAAGGTATATCCGTTATACTAACAATCTTTTTCATGTAAATATAAATATATAAATGTTAGGTATATAATAGGATAAATCTTAAATATTTATTCATAAGAATCGACTTACTAGAAACAGACTGACAAAAAGTTAATTTAGCTTGTGTCAAATTTTGAAGTACCACAACGCCATAATAACGAGTAGCTACATCCTTTCTTTATAATATCAATGTTAAATTTGAAGTCAAGTTTTCGTTCTTCTCGTTCATTTGAATCATTGCTCCTCAGGAAAAAAGTAGATCCAATTCTAATCCATCTCCAACGTGCTACTTAAATATCCTACTCTTCTCTGTTTAGGATTTAAAAACATTATCACCTAGGCAACTTACAATTGTTATGGCATTATTGATTGAACAAAAATTAAAGGCATGTTAAATTATGAAATTATCAAAAAGACATCTATTTTTTGAAAAATAAATCGGGCATCCCACTTTTAGAAAATACCCTTTAGTCTCAGCACTGTTATAACTATTTATAATATAACAAAGTATATGTTCCAATGTGTAATAACTTTTTTTTTTACCAAACAATGTACAACCATTAATATAATATTATTGTAATATTCTAGTGGCTATTTAATAGTTTCTATAATTATGTAGCATAACTATATAGCAGCTAATTAATCTAGTAGTATAACTATTTTAAATAATTTTTGACCAATTTAAAATAATTTTATTGTATTTTAATAATTTGTGACCAAATTAATAATGAGTATTTTGATATAATAATATACCAGATAACAGTTAGTTATTAATTTTTACAATTATGTAATAGCTACCTAGTTTCAACAACTACTTTAAAGTAATTTTGATAAATTTAAATTTATTTTGATAAAGTTTCAACAACCGTTGATGCAATCAGAGTTTAAGGTCGTCGCTCGACCATTGATGTAGATAAGGATTTAAGGTCACCGTTTGACCCTTAGGAAAGACGAGGGTTTAAGATCATCGTTCGACCGTTCATGTAGACTAGGGTTTAAGGTCGTTGCTCGACCATTGACGTATACTAGGGTTTAAGGTCACCGCACGACTGTTGCTGAAGGCCAGGGTTTAAGGTCGTCGTTCGACCGTTGATGTAGACTAGGGTTTAAGGTCGACGCTCAACCGCTGATGTAGACCAGGGTTTAAGGTCGCTGCTCGACCGCTGATGTAAATCAGGGTTTAAGGTCAATGCTCGACCGTTGATGTAGACTAGGCGAAGAGTAGGGTTTAAGGTCGTTGTTTGACCGTTGATGAAGACTAGGGTTTGTTGGAGCAATCCCGATGGTCCGTGTGACCATGTGTTTTGGTGTTTGGGCAAAGGATTTAAGTTAGGTTCACCATTGTTATTTGATATGTGTATGTGAGTGTGCAGGTTTGCAGGATACACATATGACTCAGCTTGATGGCTTCGGGTCCGGTGAAGGATGAAGCATCCGAGGGACCGTGGACAAGGCAGCAAGGACAAGGGTCGAGGGAAGCGACTTCGAGGCATACGCGAAGGATGACATTAGGGACGAGCCGCGAGCTTGGATGCATCCGAGGGACGAGAGCCAAAGGAAGTAGGCTTGAAGACTAAAGGTCAAGGCTGCAATGAAGGGTCAAGTGAGTCGTGAGGGTACGAGTGCATGAGAGATTGTACTCAGGGTAAAATCCTAGGGTTAGAGTTTTACTGTAGCAGTTATTATATCAGCACAGTAGCAATTACTGTAGCAGTCGGCTGGTGAAAACAGCAGTCGACTGATGTAGTCGACTGGACAGTCGACTGATGTAGTCGACTGGACAGTCGACTGGGAGTGAACATAATGCTTCTGTTCGCTCAACTAGTGTGGAGCAGTCGACTGCTAGTTTTATCAGTCGATTGGTATCGAGCCGTTGGGATGTAACGGTCGAATTTCCAATGCTTATGTTCGCTCGACCAGTATGGAGCAGTCGACTGCTAGTTTTATCAGTCGATTGGTATCGAGTCGTTGGGATGTAACGGTCGAATTTCCACAGAGGGCAGTCGACTGATGATTTTAGCAGTCGACTGGTAGGCGGGATTTTCCAACCCGTTGCCTATATAACCAATGCTTGGAAGCTTGGTTATAGTTGACGAAATTAGTGGTGGTAAATCATAATTAGTAGTCTACTAGTCTCAAGAGTCTTGGTTGGTATTGTTGTTAGGTTTCTCCACCCACAAGGAGCGACTTGAGATAGCCGGAGTTTGCCGGGGGCTAATCCACCGACGGATAGAGATTATCCACCTCAAGGACACGCCGTGGAGTAGGAGTAAGCAATCTCCGAACCACGTTAAATGATCATGTAGCTTGGTTTGATTTCTTTCTTGTCTTTAGATTTCTTTGTATTCATATTAGTTTATATTTTCGCTACGTAAACTAACAAGTGTAGGAAGTGAGTATTTAGGGATGCCGTCTATCCAACCCTCCTTCAAGTCGACTACTAATCCCCTACAAGTGGTATCAGAGCAAGGTTGCTCTCCGTCGGACTAACCGTTGAGGAAGCAAGAAGATGACCGACCTGATAGAACCTCCGAAGTTCGAAGGAGAAGCTTATGGGGCATCACGTTTTAATTGGTGAAAATGAAGAACTTCTTCGAGATGGATTGGGACACGATGATGGTCATCGAGGAACCATTCGAAGTCCCGATGGACAAGAAAGGAAAGAAGCTCCGACCACGACATTGGACGGAGGAGCAAACCACACGATATAAGGCAAATTCAAAGATAATATCAATGTTGATTAAAATTTTGCCCTCTAACGTGATAAGTCGTATAGGTGAATACAAGAACACCCACGAGTTTTGGAGTAAGTTGAAGAAAGTTCTAGGAGAGGAACTTTTGCCTACACATGAAGAGGTATAGCCCAAGGAGATGGATTCAATTACTCATGGAGAGGAGGTTGAGCAACCGGAAGTTGAGCCATGCTCAACATCCGAGGAGGAGAAGAAGGATAAGGTATCATCTACATCCTCAAAGGGTGAAGAAGAATCCAAGACGAATGAAGAAGAGGTCTTGGAGGTCAACCTAGTGAGCATCTCAACCGAAGCAAAGTCAAAAGACAACATCATTTGCTTCGGGTGCAATGAGAAGGGGCACTACAAGAGTAGGTGTCCATTGGGTAAGAAGAAGGTAATTTCTAAACTCATTCAAGTTAATTTAAACACTAACAAGGGTTGGAGGAATGAAGAAGCTCAAAGAAGGAGAATGCGCATTGTATGCTTCACATGTGGGGAGAGGGGACACTACCACACAAAATGCCCCAAGAAGAGGGATATCAAGAAGCTTGCGCATCTAAAGAAATGGGAGAAGAAGAAGAAAAACTCAAGTCAAGGGGGAGTTTCAAGGGTAAGGGAGGTATATCCTAACTTGAATTGCAATTCAAGGTTTAATTCTTATACTCCCGTGCATGCTAGGAATAATTTTCATTATTTACCCATGCAAAATTTTAGTTTCAAATATCATGATAGAAGTAGGGCTAATTTAGATCAAAACCCTAAGGTATCTATGCATGATAAATCTAGAAACGGTAGACCTAAGGAGACCCTAGGCATTAATCCCAAGAAGGGGAGACACATGCCTAGGAAGGGTAGGTCTAGGAATGTCCAAGGTGGGCATATCAACTCTAGGGTTAGGGACCTAGAAAATGAAAATCAAACTTTGAAGGCAAAGCTTGATAAGTTCAAGAAAACCCTAGAAAGATTCAATATTAGATCTAAGGGTTTAGGTATGGTGTTGGGTAGCCAAAGACTCAACAATGATAGATCGGGTGTGGGATACCGATCTAATGTCTCCAATGCTAAGGTAAAGTCTTATGCTAAGGTTGCATATGACTATAGCAAGGAGAAGCCAATAAATGGAAAGAGAAAGTCATTTAAAGGTAAGGTTAAATTAACCAAGGATAAGGTGTCCAAGGTTACAAATGTTAGGTTTGTAGGCCAAGTGTCACCGGAGGTGCACCGATGTGGTCTAGCAATTGTTAATGAGTCACCTAGGGAGGTGGTAAGGCTAAGAGCTCTAGGGGAAGCTCAAAGAGTCAATTTGGGGCTCATGGAAAATGTATCTCAAGTGGGTACTATTTGGGATTCTAGGTTGGGTCATGGAATGTGCCAAGTAGTTTAGAGACGGACTTGAGTCTCAAACATAGGGAATTGGCACACATGGGTTATGTTTCATGCAAGGAATATGACATTGGGATCATATTACATGATAATTGATTTTGGATGTATAGATGTCATATAAACCAATGCTATGGATGCATTGTGGGTTAGTATGAGCAAATACATCAAGAGCAAGTCAAAACTAGGACTTTAGGTCAAGGTTCAATTGAACTTTTTAGCTAGTTTTGTGTTTTGTGTTAATCTTAGGATTTGTGATAAATATATTTTTGTATATATTTTTCTCAAGTAGACATTGATATAATAGATCTCTCCATAAAATTTGAGAATTTTTAGAGATCTGTGGGATTTCTGGTGTATTTCTGAGGTTGGTCTAAAAAGGTTGATTTTTTGAGAAATAGCGTACCAGTTGATTGGTACAATTACCAGTCGACTGGTAACACTGTTTTTGAGCACAAAATATCTCTTTAAGATCATTTCAATAAGTGTAGTCAACTGATACTTCTGGCAGTCGACTGATACCAGTCTGAAATTGTTTTCAGAATTGGATTTTGACCAGGTCAGCTTGTATATGTGTATGAGATCCATGGGGAATAAATACACGAGTTTAGGGTCAATTTGATGATAAAGTTTTCAACAATTGGGATATTGTTGGAGCTTTTTGATATTAGGCAAAGGGGGAGAAGTAATGTTTAGTTGGGAAAACCTTAAGCCTCTGTTTACTTAGAGGTAAGGAAACTAAAATAAGAGAAAAGTTTCCTTCTAGAAATTTTTTTATTATTTACTTGATTAAAACTTTAAAGCGGATGGAATTGTATTCCTTCGGCGGATATATTTTTGAGGAAAATTTATCCCGTCCAAATCGGACGGAAAGACAAAGGAAAGAAAAGTAAATAAAATGAAATCGCATAAATATCCCTAACTTTCCTTTTCTCTTCCACCAAATCTGCGATTCTGGCTCCTTACCCACACAACGACGATTTCTGCCTCCACACCCAACGGCGATTTCTGCCTCCACACCCAACGATGCCTCCGCTAAATCGCCTATTTCTTCTTCCTTCTCACCTGCAGACTCTTCTTCTTCGTCCTCACCCGTCAACTCCTCCTTCGGTCCGTCTTTTTCTCTTCCGAGACTGTTGTAGTTGCTCCGACATTATTGTAAGTGCTCTTCTTCTACGATTGCTTAGCCAATGCTTTGTGTTGAGTTTTCCTTCTTTGTGATTGCAGTAAGTTTGATTTTACTCATTTCTTCTTCCTTCTCACCTGCGGACTCTTCTTCTTCCTCCTCACCCATCGACTCCTTTGTCGATCCCTCTTTTTCTCTTCTGAGATTGCTACAGTTGCTCCAATATTGTTGCTAAGATTGATTCACAACTGTTGTAAGTGCTCTTCTTCTATGATTGCTTAGCGACTGATTTGTGTTGAGTTTTTCTTCTTGTGATTGCAGTAAGTTTGATGTTATTCATTTCTATCTTCCTGCTTTGTGTTGAGTTTTCCTTCTTGTGATTGCAGTAAGTTTGCTCTATCTTCTTGTTGAGTTACTCATTTCTATCTTCGTTTTGATCTTACCAGTAATTAGAAAACTCTAATTAGAGGAAATATAATTTTCCTAATTTCTATAACTCTTATTAGATGAAATAAAACTCTGATTTCTACTTAATTTTAATTTCTATCTTTGTTTTTTATTTTTATTTTTATTTTATTGATTTCTATCGTTTAGATGAAATATAACGTTTTTTATAGCAACCTTGTTGAATTTATTATAATAGTCTATTTTTATTATTTATCTTTCAATAGATTTGATGAGATGGAGTGGGATAATGGTGAAGGAGATTATCCGAATGTTAATGATTGTTATGAGGAGAATAATGATACTCTAGATGAGAGTTCAGATGATGAAGTTTTCATAAATAGAAATTGTTTAGTTATTCTTGCGATGATGTTGAAGAATATTAATAAGTATGTAGATAAAGGTCTAATGGAGAATGATGAGCAAAAAGATGATGCAAGACGTATTTTGTTGCACAACCTTATGACATCTAATGAGGTATGTCGTAGCATTCTTAAGGTAAGTGTGGATGGCTTTGTTCGCTTGTGTGAACTATTAAAGCACAACACAAGGGTAAAAGCCAATAGGAATTCAAGTATTGAAGAGAAGGTTGCTAAGTTTTTATATTTGCTTGGTCATGATGTCAAGCATCGAGAGTTGAGTTTTTTTTTCGTCGAAGTACAAGAACTATTAATAATCATTTTCATGAAGTCTTAAAATCTATTATTGGACTTCATGCTGAATTTATAAAGCAACCAGATGGTTCTGAAATCCCTCCGCTTATACAGAGTAGCAGTAGATTCTACCCTTACTTCAAGGTAACACTCATTTTGATCATTTTGAATTTTAGAAGGTTTGTAAGGTACTTTGTAGCTAAATATGCTCATTGTCTCCTAATTGTAGGATTGTGTTGGTGCATTAGATGGAACTCATATACGTGTTAAGGTATCTGATGAAGATGCACCTAGATATCGAGGAAGAAAGGATTGGCCAACTACAAATGTGTTGGCGGCATGCTCCTTCGACCTGAAGTTCACATATATTTTATCTGGGTGGGAAGGAACTGCATCTGATTCTCGAATTGTCAAAAATGCTCTATCTAGACGTGATAAATTATTAATTCCTCATGGTATTTAATTTACAATTAATGTTCCTTGGTGGGCAATGTTTGGAAGTAAATATGATTAAACTATATCCTTTGTTTGTTGTAGGTAAATATTATTTAGTTGACTCTAGATTTATGTTGAAGAGGGGTTTAATTACCCCTTATCGAGGAATTCGTTATCACTTAAAGGAATACTCGACATGCATCTCTCATTGCAAAAGAGTTATTCAATCTTAGGCATGCATCTCTTCGCAATGCAATCAAGAGAGCTTTTGGGGTTCTAAAGAAGAGGTTTCCCATTATTGCTAGCGGAACAAAACCTCACTATGAAATTAACATTCGCACAGACATTATCTTAGCATGTTGTATTCTTCATAATTTCTTAATGGGTGTGGATCCAGATGAGAGGTTGATTAGTGAAGTGGATCATGAATTAAGTGTAAATTATGACAATGAAGTGAGTTGCAATGAGAGACAAGATGATGACTGGAGTCAAGGGAATATGATCAGGGATAACATAGCTAATGTTATGTGGTCGGATTATAATAATAACTAAAGAAGATTTATTTGGTTTTATTAAGAAAATTATGAGAGCGGTTTGATGTAGCATACTAATTAATAATGCTTAATTTGAACAATGTGATGATTTGAACATGCTATTGGTAAATCTTAATACTGGATGTTCTATTATTGAATATGAATTTTTATGCATTGATTATGTTTGTTAATCCAATATTATACAGTTGAATGTTACTAGATTATAACTATGAATAAGATTTAATTTTTTTTCATGGTCACATGTGAATTTGATGCAGGTATTGAGTAGAAATGAGTTCTACGGTCGAACAAGTCAAAAAGGATATGATTAAGTGGATTGATGAAATGGATAAAATTTTTATAGATGTTATGTTAGATCAACAAGTTAATGGCAACCGAGTAGGTAGCACTTTCACGTCTACTGCATACAAAGAAATGGTTGTCATTTGTCGTGAGAAGACTAAAATTCCATTGACAAAGGACCATTTGAAGAATAGAATGAAAACATTGAAGACTAACTTTAATTCATGTTACGATTTGTTTAAAAATGCAAGTGGAGTTCAATGGCATGCTGAGAGTAAGAGGTTTGAGGCCGAGGAAGAAGTTTGGAAGCAACTTATTGATGTAAGTATTAATGATAGATATTTCATTTTATATTTTGTCAGTTTATATAACCATTATGTTTATGATTAATTTTATTTTTATCTAGGCTAATCCATCAATTAAGAAGTGGAGATATACCTCTGCACCTCATTATGAGAAGTTGTTTGAGTTATTTGCTTATGACAGAGCGAATGGTCAAGGAGCTTCCACTGCTGCCGAAAGAAATGTTGAAATTATTCAAGAGGAAGAACAAAGAGATGATATACATGTGAGTTCTGAAGTAGACCTTGATAGTTCACCATTTGTCGAAGGATTAAAGAAGAGAAAAATTACATCTGTTGATGCTTATGGTAATAAGAAAAGTTCAGCCCTCGACTTAAGTATCAAGGAAGTGGTTGCTGCAATTGACTGTTCAAGTTCAGTTATCGAGAATAAGCCATTTCGTCAACAAAAGTTAAATGAGAAACTCTATAAAGATTTAGTTTCTGTTGGTGTTCCAGATGAAAATATACTTGATGTTTATCTATTCCTAGGAGAGAATAAGGAGAAGATGATGCTTGTTATGGGATGTCCAGTGGAGAAGAGACTTGCTCTTCTGAAGAAGATGTTTTCTTTCTAATTTTGAATTGTGTTGTTTGAATAATTGTAATCCAAGATTTGGATAGGTATTGAGAGTATAGGATTATATAGGTTTATTAGTAATTATTAGCATATGAAAGTCAATTTAATTTTTTAGTTGATAATAATTTTGTAATAATTATGGATTATTTCTAGGTAATGTTTATTGTTGATAATTTTTTATTTTAATATATGATAATGGTATAAGTTTTTTATTTTAATATATGATAGCATTCTTATGACATCTAATTTTATCTTGATCATATTTTATTCCACTTCTATGTAATATTTTCCTCACACTTTATTCTACTTATATGCAGTGTTTTTTTATTTCTTTCATAGAAACTTTTTATCAGGTTAAAAATATATTATTTGAATTCACAATTATAAGATAATATATAAAAAAATTAAAAATTAATATAAAAACATTGGATTTTGAGAAGATAATTATAAATACGTTTTATATTTTTTTTAGTTCAATAAAGAATTTTATATTTTTATCTAAAAATGGAGAAAAGGGTATTTTGGGTAACATATTATTTAGTTTTCTTTCTTTTATTGTAGTAAACGTGGTAATGAATTTCTCTCATTCTTCTTCCCCGATTGTAGTAAATAAGCACACCAAATAAAGAATTCTTTTCCTTTTCCCTAAAGAATTTTTTCCACTATAAATTCCTTTCTTTTCTTAATTCACATCTTGAAGTAAACAGAGCATAAGTGTCTTTGCGTAGGGGGAGCCTTGTGATAGGTTCTTAAATAGTCCTATGGGAAATTCCTAGCTCAATGGGGAGCATAGGTATAGGGGGAGCCTTGGGATAGGTTCCAATGCATGGTGCATTTTCATTCGGCAGTGTAAGTCCAAGTGTGTAGCCTTGGCAACATAAGTCCATTCGGCAGTGTAAGTCCAAGTGTGTAGCATTGACAACATAAGTCCATTCGGCAGTGTAAGTCTAAGTGTATAGCCTTGACAACGTAAGTCCATTCGGCGTTGTAAGTCCAAGTATATAGCCTTGGCATCGTAAGTATATTCGGCGGTGTAAGTCCAAGTGTGTAGCCTGACATCGTAAGTCCATTATTTTTAGCATGTTTATTTGCTATTTGTTTTCCCTAACTTAAACGTTTTGGTAAACATCAAAAAGGGAGAGATTGTTGGAGCAATCCCGATGGTCCATGCGAACATGTGTTTGGGTGTTTGGGCAAATGGTTTAAGTTAGGTTCACCCTTATTTTTTGATATGTGTATGTGAGAGTGCAGGTTTGCAGGATACACATATGACTCAGCTTGATGGCTTCGGGTCCGGTGAAGGATAGAGCATCCGAGGGACCGTGGATAAGGCAGCAAGGATAAGGGCCGAGGGAAGCGACTTCGAGACATACACGAAGGATGACATTGGGGGCGAGCCACGGGCTTGGATGCATCCGAGGGACGAGAGCCAAAGGAAGTAGGCTTGAAGGCTAAAGGTCAAGGTTGTAATGAAGGGTCAAGTGAGTCGTGAGGGTACGAGTGCATGAGAGATTGTACTCAGGGTAAAATCCTAGGTTTAGGGTTTTACTGTAGCAGTTACTGTATCAGCATTGTAGCAATTACTGTAGCAGTCGACTGGTGAAAACAGCAGTCGACTGGGAGCGAACAGAATGCTTTTGTTCGCTCGACCAGTGTGGAGCAGTCAACTGCTAGTTTTAGCAGTTGACTGGTATCGAGCCGTTGGGATGTGACGGTCGAATTTCCACAGAGGACAGTCGACTGATGATTTTAGCAGTCGACTGGTAGGCGGGATTTTCCAACCCGTGGCCTATATAACCAATGCTTGGAAGCTTGGTTATAGTTGACGAAATTAGTGGTATGGGAGCATCCACCACCGCCTAGACAAAGCCTTTTATGGAAAGCTAATATTTAATTTCCTTTTATAACTCTTGGTTTAACCAAAAAGAACAATCAAATCACAAATTCGAAAAATAAAAGAAAAGAAACACAACTTCGAATATCTAATCCGAAAATCTAGAATATAATGTCTCTTGTGTTTGGAATTCATACAAAAGAAAAACTAGTATGATGCGGAAAATAATTACTAATTATACCTTCCTTTGTATGCAACGACCTTTTGATCTTCTACCGTATTCCTCTTCTTATCCCGGACATTGTGTGGGCAACGATCTACCGAGATGAGAACCACCCAAGGCCTTCTTTTTCCTCCTTGCAAGTTTCGGCCAAACCAAGAATCCTTCAAGGATGTAGAATTTCGGCCACCACCACCAAGCTCCAAGGGATGCAAGAAACAAAGCCTCCTTTCTCTCCTTCTTCTCCTAGCTAGAACCGGCCACCATCAAAAGCTCCAAGAGAAGGATGAAACTGGCCACTAAAGAAGAAGAGAAGAGGAGAGGGAGAACCTTTAGGGCCGGCCACAACCAAGGAAGAGAGGGAGGAAAAATATAATAGAGTTCTCATCCATGAAGGCACCTCTACCCCCTCTTTTATATTCCTTGGTCTTGGTAAATAAGTAAATTTAAATAAAAACTTCCTTAATTTCTTTGCCATGAAAAAGAAAATTTAATTGAATCAATTTCCCTTTTCTTAAACAACATAGCTGGCCACAACCAAATCTCCAAGGAAGGAAAGTTTTAAACACAAATTAAAACTTCCTTATTTGTTTCCGGAAATTTTAAAATAAAATTTCTCTAACAATTTATCCCTTCATGGTGGGTTATAAAAGGAAATTTTATAAATAAAAAATTTTCTTTTAAACATGTGGATGATTTCCAAAAAGGAAAGTTATCTTTAAAATTAAAATCTCCTTTCAATCTACAAATAAGGAAAGATATCAAATCTTTTCTTAATCCTTTGTAGAAACTTATAAAAGGAAATATTTAATTTTAAAACTCTTTTTTTTTTAAATCATGAACATGGTTACAAAAAAAGGAAAGTTTTATCAAAATTAAAATTTTTCTTTCAACCTACAAATAAGGAAAGATATCACATCTTTTCTTAATATTTTGTAGAAAACTATAAAAGGAAAGATTTAAATTTTAAACTCTCTTTTAAAACCATGGAATCCACATAAGAAAAAATTTAAAATAAAAATCCTTTTAATGTGATGTGGCCGGCCACATCATGCTTGGTCTCTCCAAGCATTGGTCGGCCACCTTCTTGGCTCAACCACTTGGTTTTGGCCGGCCCTAGCTTGGGTTCCAAGCTAGCTTGGTCGACCTCCTTGGGTTGGGTAAGGAGTGAGTATGCGATGGGTATAAATCTCTATATACAAGAGGCTACGATAGGGACAGAGAGGAGGAATTGATTTTGATCTCCCGATGAAAATAAGCTTCCCGTGTTCGCCCCGAACACACAACTTAATTTCATCAATAATAATTAATACCACTAAAGAATTATTATTGAACTACCGCACCAATCCCAAATTACATTTTGGGCTCCTTCTTATTATGAGTGTGTTAGTCTCTCTGTGTTTAAGATGTCGAATGTCCACTAATTAAATTGAGTTACTGACAACTCATTTTAATTAATGTCTTAGTCCAAGAGTAGTACCACTCAACCTTATCGTCATATCAGACTAAATCCACCTGCAGGGTTTAACATGACAATCCTTATGAGCTCCTCTTGGGGACATTATCAACCTAGATTACTAGGACACAGTTTCCTTCTATAATCAACAACACACACTATAAGTAATATCATTTCCTAACTTATCGGGCCTATTGATTTATCGAGCTAAATCTCACCCTTTGATAAGTCAAAGAAATAAATATTAAATACATGTGCTTGTTATTATATTAGGATTAAGAGCACACACTTCCATAATAACTAAGGTCTAGTTCTTTTATTAAGTCAGTATAAAAAGAACTTACCTTAAATGGTCATGGTCAATACACTTAGAGTGTACTAGTGTAATTTATTAGTCAAGATAAACTAATACCTAATTACACTACGACTATTCCAATGGTTTGTTCCTTTTGTTAGAGTGTATACTAAAAGCGTAGCTTTTGTAAACATTTATTTTTGAAATAAAAGAATCACATTGGTCAAATGTCTATATTTATTTGTTAAATATAGTTGTTCAATTAATTTATAAAGTAGATAACATGGTGTGTGATGTCACACACAGAAGATCATGTTATCAGCTCTTTATAAATTATAAACAGTTGCTCATGACTAAGATGGAAAGGAACAAACCATTAGTATAGTCGTAGTGTAATTTGGTATTAGTTTATCTTGACTAATAAATTACACTAGTACACTCGAAGTGTATTGAGTATGACCATTTTAGGTAAGTTCTTTTTATACTGACTTAATAAAAGAACTAGACCTTAGTTATTATGGAAGTGTGTACTCTTAATCCTAATATAATAACAAGCACATATGTTCATGGACATTGTTTAAGAACATTGTTTATGAACTTTAATATTCATAAACGTTGTTCATGAACATATGTGTACTCTTATTTACGAACGTTGTTCACGAACTTTTGTTCATGAACATTGTTTACGAACATTAATATTCAAAAATATTAATGAACTGAACACATATGTGTTCAAACTTATTCGTTTAGTTTAACGAGCTTTTCAAGTTTATTTATTTAATTGATCTTGTGTGTAATGAACGAATATAAATAAGCTCTTGCCAAGCTGAACACCAAGCTTGTTTATGAATATTCGATTCATTTATAGCCCTACTCACAACCAGAAAGCTCGCGGCCGCGAGCTCATGGCCGACCAAGCTCGTGGCTGCGAGCTCAAGATAGACCAAGCTCGCGATTGCGAGCTCGCGGCCGACCAAGCTCGCTGTGGCGAGCTCATGGCCAGTCGAGAGGAGAGGGAAGGGGAGAGGAGTTAACATACCTACGGAGAGGAGTTTGTCGGAGATTGAAGATGAGTTGCCTCATGAGATCAAAGAGGAGAGACGATGGAGGAGAGTTGACGCCAGAATCACAAGAGCTGATTGATTGGGCAGAATCAACCCTAATTTTTATCCTAAAAATTATGACGGAACTAATATTTTCATCGCTAGGTTACGACGATATTCCATCGCTACTTAACGACAGAATTAATTTTTCGTTGCTATATAAACAACAATAATATTAATTTAGTCTCTAATTTAGCGATGAAACATATAAATGGTCTCTAATTAGCGACAATATTCGTCTCTAATGAGAGACATAATTTAATATCCATCTTTAGTTTGAGATGGAACTTAATGACCATCTTTAATTAGTGATGAAAATAAATTGTCGCTACTAATTAGAGACGAATTATATATTTTCGTCGTTAATTAGCAACATAAGTTAAATGTTGTCGCTAATTCTATCATTAATTCTGATATATCTTGTAGTGTCAGTTGGAGAAGGTGCTAAGGTAAAAGGCTCATGAGGTCAAGCTGTATGAACTATTAGATAATCCTACAAAAGAGATATTAGCTAACAAAGAAATAGTAGGATCATACAAGAATTATCAAGTGAATTCGTGGACTTGAAATTCAGAGAGAGTTGAGAACATCTATAATGTTCCAGAAGATTACATGATGAAATATACGAAGTATTTGAGATAATGGATCTCAACATCTATACCCTTTATGTTCAATGCTATATACTCGGAAATAATATAGTCAGATTCGAGATTCTAAGTTGGTGTACTCATAAGGTTGTAATAGTATAAAGTAAGCACAATCAAAAACTTTAGGAGTACGATAATCAAGGGCTCGATTAAAAAAATGTTCAAAGAGAGAGATGTTACCTATTATGAGAGAAAGGATGATATTCATAATTTAAACGACTGTGAATGCTACCTCTCCCCAAAAGATTTTAGAATAAGAGGATGAAATGAGAAGGACTCGCCAACGTTAAGGATCAGTCTGAGTTTGCGTTCTTTATTTCTTTCATATGGATTTTAAAACCTGTATTTCTGTCATATTTTTCATATTTTAGAATAATATGTTTTTTAAAATTAGTTTTTACAAAGACTATTTTTTTAAAAATGTTTTTTAAGTTTTAAAAATCATTTTTTACAGACACCTAATTTTTAAAATTATTTTTATGCTATTAATAAGTGAAAATATAATTTGCCCGTAGCGTCAGTTGATTAATTGTAGAGATGTATAAGCGGTAACCACACACACACTTCGATCGAGCTCCTCCGCCCCCTCTCGTTCGCCCGTCGCACAAGCTGCCAAGATCAGGTCTTCCTCTCCCTTCCACCGTCGCGAGCATCCATCTCTGTTGCTGGGTACGACGACTCTGCGAGGCGAGGAGACATCTTGGAGGCTTGAACCCTCAAAGTACGCTCGATGTTAACCTAAAATCCCTGCAGACTTTTCATTCCGATCCGGTCAGAATCGGCCGGGGATATTTAATGGATAAAGGATGGTGCATCATTTACAACAATAAGATTGTAAAGTTTCTTCTGTCGAAAGATGCATCATTTCCATGTATGTGTCTTTCTGTGCATCGTACTGAATGTTTCAAATTGAGTATGCTTCTTTTGGGGTTTATCAGTGATATTTAGAAAAAGAAATGGTTTCCTTGTTTTGAATAGAAGATGTTTATCTTCTATGAAATTGTCTAATTTACGGCATCAACTCTCATTCTGCTGTATGACAAAGTTCAATAGAATCCCACTATTACACTCAAAGATTTTGGAAAAGCTTTTCTTATTTAAAATTTTTGTTTTTATCCCTTCAGTAAATAAGCATGATCACATCAAACATATTCAATTCTTTCAAACTGCCTCGCCTCTCTGTTTTTTTTCTTTCTGTTCTTTGCTGGATTGTTGGTATTTTGATTTTTGTTCCATTTTCCATCAATGAATAACTGTTACAAATTCACCATCTTTGAATTATATTTGACATTCATCACTCTAGTATGATATCTCATTTTCCTTTTTTGTTTTGTTTTGTTTTGAATATCATAAACGGAAGATGGAAATTGCTTGTGGCATGGCACCTTGTTCAGGTTTCGGTCTGCACTGCCTACTCTATTTTATTCATATTATTCATGAGATGCATGATTGAATACTTTGTTTTGATCTTGATGAAATCTTACTTGTGTAACATCTCCTCCTCCTTCTAGGTCTATTTTTGTTCAAGCCTTTCACTGTCTCAATAACATTTTCACTGGCCATGGAAGACCAAGTTTTCCATGGTTAAGGTCTTGTTCAGTCTATCTTGTACATGTTTAAATGAATGATTGTTGGAGTCATTTTTTATTTTTTTTATTTTTTTTATTAAACTTATTATTTTAATAGAATAATGGACGAGCTGCCACAAAATCACTTTCGAGTTCTAATCTCATTTGTGCATCATTAAGAAGTAATGCCCATCCTAGATTATCTTATGGGGATGGTTTTGACAAAGAACCATTTTGGATAAATGTGGTGAAGGATACTGCATGGTAAGTGGTTTTTTCCCCCTAAATTAGCATATGTTGCTACTTCCTGTTAACAAGGTTCGCCAAATCATTGTCCTCTCTCCTTGTTTATATAGGAGTTTGAAATCTGTAGCAGTATTCTTTGCTGAGCAGCCTAGCCAGATAAAGTACATAGAGTGGCCAACATTTCAAAGCACGGTATGTATACCTGAAAGTAATAGCAGACAAAGTTATTCTTAGCCAGATAAATTATTTTTTTTGGTTTTACAGTCAAGGCATTGTTATACCTGGTTTACTACTTTTGCCACTACTTAATTCCAATATGAGATAACATCTGATCCCATTGAAATAACGAACCAAACATTGTTGATTTGATATAAATTTTAAATGGCCCAAAGTACCAAACTGGATTTTACCACCTTTTTTTTTTTGGCTTGTGACACGCCATGCTTTTAAAACTCTGCACGTTAATTGGTGTCTTTTAGAGCAGTGTCACTGCTGCAGTTCATTTACCTTCTTGGATTATGCATCCTGATGCCACAATAGTTTGGTATGAGTATGTGTTTGCAAACACAACAATCTTAGATGTGAGGTCAGTAGGTGTTGAGTTAACTCTGTTAATCCACTGGAACCAATGTGATAGTCATTTGAGGCTGCATGATTGATTCATAAATTTAGTCTAAGGGACAATCCAATGCCTCCTTTAGATAGTTGTCTTACTAAAGTTCATAAGAATATTAGATAGTTCATAATATTAGACTGTGTTTCAGATAAGACCCTTTGATAAAGTTCATAATGTTAAATAGTTGTCTTACTAAAAGCATAAGCTGAGTATTAGGTTGCTTTAAAATAGCTTTGTTATTGAGAACATAATATGTAGTCATTTTGTGAACGTTGTAATAAAACAGATTGTTAGATTTAGTGACATGAAGAAACATTTTCCATATTATTTTTCCAATAATTCTTCTATAAACTTCGGTCAACTGTTAACTTGGAGATAAAAATTGTTAATTTGGTCTTTCTGAAAATGAACTCATGAATTGGAAGTTGAAATATGGCGTATCGATTGCCGAATGGGTATTTAGATGCAGCTTATGAGATCCCCTCCTTATTGTGGCTGAATTTTTGTGAAACAATTATAAGAATTCAATAAAGGCACAGTTATATGTTAGGTTATTGAGTATGAATTTTTGTTCTTGGCTTTAAGGAAAATAAAGTGGCCAACTAGAATAAATATTAATAGCTAAAATATTGGATGAGGCAATCAGATTAAAATTTAAGCTTAGTTGTGACTTAAAACTTCTATTAGTTAAAGGCTTAGTTGATTGAAAGGGTACACAGTACAAAATGCCATATTTGGTGACAGTGAAAGGTTATCCATCACTCGACCTCTATTGAAGTCCTAAGCAGAAATGCATCCATTTTGTCGAGGGCTTTTGCAAAGGTTGCTAACATGGAGCGTCAAATTTAAGTGTTTTGAGGCATTAGGAAATGTGGTTCAAAAGTTATCTTAGGCCTCACAATAGAGATAGTTAACCCAAAGAATGCCTTTCACGAAGAGGATAGCAAATGATTGGAGTTCCATGGGAATACAAAAGCTTGCTTGGAGTATGCATGGTGCTGAATTCAGTATAGCTTCTTACACAAGGATTAACTGCACCGTAGCAATGCAGATCCTAGCAGAGGAATGGTACAAGTTATGTGCTTGTTCAAGAACAGTCATGACATTTGAATGGCATGTAGCATCAAAAACAGGTCTTGGTTCCAAAGCTTCATACAATTGAAGTCTTTATGAAAATGTGGATAAACGGTGCCGGAATTTTGGCTTGATGGAAGAGAAGCAAGTGTATTTTGATGCAGGATAGAGAAAACTATAAATTAGAATTCTGATAAAATAAAAGTGAAGAAAATCTGTTATTGTTTGGGAGAGAGCCCTTTTATAGTACGAAAAAAGACTTATTCTTTTAGAAAAATAGCCTTGAAAAGTTCTCAAATTACTTTGTTAATAGAAGAGTAATCCCTAAAATAACCTATCCTGATAAAATATAAATTCCCTAGGTAAATAGGGAATATGCTATTTTTAAGAAAAGCCACTTTTCATTCTATAAAAAACTCTAGTGCAAGATATTCTTCAATGTTAATAGAGTTCTTGTGAGTTTTCTTCTCAGTGTGAGAAGTCTAATTTCTACTTAAGATAGTTGTTCTGTGTTGTATCTATTTGGTATCATAACAATTTTAGTGCTACATTAAGTGGTATCAGAAGCTTTTGCTATCTAATTTCTCCTTTTGATGCTTTGTGCTTATTTTATATCAAAGCTGAATTTCATGTTCAATATTCCAACTTCTTCTAAATCTCCATTACCTAAACACACATCCAAATGTCTATCACCTCCATGCCTATAGCGCCACTAGATCCATCACCCCATTGCCTCTCTGACACCTGACCAAACCAACACCTGCCTTTGTGATGGCTAAAAGAATCAAGTTATATAAGAGCATAGTGAATGTTTGATTCACTTCTGTGTTGCATCATTATATGCATCACAACTAAATCATTGGCTGTAGCAAATCTGAAAATTCAAGGATCTCAAAAGCATAAATTGGTTTATTGTAAACTGTCTTAAGTTCATTATGTTGGTTTAGGCTTATATTTTCAGGTGTGTCAATCTTAGACTTTGTATATTCTGGTTCATGGTCCATACATTTCTTCAGTAATTAACTCCAATGATTAAACACATGTTTTCCTCATTTTGTCATTCGAAAAAATTATAAATGTTAGTAACTCTAAAACTTCTTTTTTGTATATTATTTTTAGTTGAGGACGGCCAGTCTTACCCATGTTCTTGTGGCTTTGCTCATTGTTGCTTTGTCCTCTGTGGACTCGTGTCTCTGTTATATTTTGGCTTTGCTGCTCAGGAGAACTGCTTAGTTACAGGTACATGCAATCATCATATATATATATTTTTTCTTCACCTTGTTTATCTTAGTTTACATCAAGACACATCTAATTTTGTGCAATAATATGCTCAAATTTATCAAGATGTGATTTAATTGACTTACCATAAAAAATCTTTGTGTTTTGCAGAGCTTTTGTATGCCGTCGACCTCAGAGACTTGTCAACGGCGATGCAATTTCAAGTTGTGGAGCATGAAACTAGCAAAACGTAATGCTTAAATCTTAAGGGGCTGAATTCTGAAGTTCCTGTGCCACGACTGATTTTACTTGTTGACATCAAGATATTTGGTTGGATGGTTTCTAACAGTTAGCTCGTAGCATGACATTTTCTTCTATCGACTCGTGCAAGTTTCTCATAACTCAGGAGCTCAACCTGATGGATGTAGAAATGAACCTCGAGAGGAATACATATGAGAACTAAGCATTAAAGACGAAACTCAGTGTGATGTTCAGTTTGTGGTAAGCAATACTTAGCTTTCATAAGCTGAAGGAGATCAATCTGTTGCTACACATGCAGTAAACTAGAAAAGGCCGCAAGGGAATGACTTCTCTAGAAAGACTTACCTGAACTCGGCCGAAGGCATGATCCATAGAAATAGCAGGGAGGAGGATTTCCCAGACACGCCACAGTGCCTAGTGAGATCTTATTACCTTAAGGGACACAGCCATCTTCTCAGCATATCCTCAAAGGAGACATAAAAAGAGAGAAAAAACGGACCTGTCAAGAGAAGAGAAGAAGAAACTACCAATCGAATCACCTCGAATCTTATTCCACAAGCATTAAAGACTCAAGGAGACTGTACTGTGCATAGGCCGTGTGACCCAAGGTGAGGGGTGTAATGATGGAGGAAAATAATCACGATGAAGCTTTTGGAAAACCGTGAGTCCATTGAATGAGCCAGCCCCATTTATACAACTTCACCGGGAGCAGCTCACTTTGAACGTAGACTCAGTGCTAAGTATGGGAGCAAAGTGAAGTTTGTCATCTTAGCTCTCTCTCTAGGCTGGTTCCATACTATTTAAAAAAGGATAAATCGGGAGCATAAGTATTATAGCAAAATATGTCTACATAATCCATCCTTAAAGTACGATGAGAAATAAATCATGGGATCAATTTATAACATCGGGAGGTATGAGTGTGATTATTAGTAAAGTGATCGAGTTGAATTAGATTGTTTTGATAGGGTTAATGAAGAGTTTAAGTTAAATCTATTTTGAAATTATGATGTGTTTATTAAGTGCGAGTACAGGTATAATAATGAACAAGTTTAAGAGGTAAAGGGAGAAAAACAAGGTTTAAGTTGTTGGGAAAAAATTATGAACCAGGTTGGGGGAACAATAAAGAAATATTTTCATTATTATTATCTAACTTAAATCATTTGATACAAATTCGAAGAAGTTAGGGTTGACAATAAGAGAAATCTAAGAAGCTTCAATAGAAGTCAGATACTTGGTAAGTGATTTAGAAGTTGGAGAGGTCTTGAGAGTAATCAATGAATGTTCTACTCATGAAAAGTAAAATTATATTTTAATTTGAGTTGACAGAACTAACTTAACTAAGTAATCTACCGTTGAAATCTCTATTTGAATTGAGTTGATTAAAATCCATTGTTAGATAAGTTTAGGAATTAGGATCTTATTGAATAAATATTGAATCAATCGAAAAGTAGTTTTTTTTAGTTGTCACATAAAAAGGCCGCCGTTGCATCATTACCCGGGACAATTGAAAACTAGTTATTCCGTTATTCGTAGATATGATTCTTGAATCGATTGAATTAAAAAAGAATATTTATGCAAAACTTATTCAAACTCGATTATCATTGCAGTTTTGATATGCTGTCAAGTAATTTATACTTTCACAGGGACTAAATTAGAATAACACAGAAATTGCAAAAAGGTCATCGATAATATGCAAATTGTTAGCGCCAGAATAAAATAAAATAAAATAAATAGGCTTTTAAAAAAAATCTCTGTACTTGGAGTGTATTTTTATTATTTTCGCAGATACTGCAATATTTCCTCGCCCTCTTCCCCATCCAAACGAAAGCAGAGCACAGAGAAAGCCAGAAAAACAAGCAAAGCTTAAGCACGGCCTGCTCCTCCTCTTCGTCCCTCCATGTCGCTTTCGCTTCTCCTCGTCTAGGGTTTGGATTCCTGATCTGTCTGCCTTGTGGATTTGATCGGTCACTGCTTTTGCCTGGCGATCGTAGCTTACTTGAGGCGAGGAGCGCTTTTGCTGGTCTGAGGAAGAATGTCGGGTGCGATTCCGTGAGATTAGGCGTCTTATCGGATAATGTGGACGTTCGGACGTGGTGATAACGCCGTCGTCGACTCTGGCCTTGGCTGCGGAGCCGAGGACGTGACGGGGGAGAATGGTGACAAACGGGCGGCAATGGCGGTTCTTCCATCAGTCAGACTCGAATGCAGTAGGTCTCATGGAGGCGGCGGTGGCCGGAGAGTCGCCTCAGCTGCCGTCTTGCCGGACGAAGAGGTGGAGGTATTTGCTGGAAAGATAGACGCGGAAGCTTCCCATGGGTGGGGGAAGTACATTCGTGCTGACGAGCGCACGCGCGAGGAATCTAGGAGAGTGAAGATCGCCGGGAAGGGCAAGTTCTTCGGGCCCTCCGGCGCGGCCTTGGATTCCGAGCTTCGCTTCGGACAGATGGAAGGCTTCCGAACCTTCACCAACGACTACTACGACGAGTGCGATTACGGATGCAAGTGGTATGTCAACGGCGACTATTACGAGGGTGAATGGCGGCGCAACCTCCAGGAGGGTCATGGCCGGTACGTCTGGCGGAGCGGCAACGAGTACGTTGGAGAATGGAGGAATGGCGCGATCGCTGGCCGCGGGGCTCTCATCTGGGCGAACGGCTACCGCTACGAAGGCTACTGGGAGAACGGCGAGCCTAAAGGGAGCGGCGTGTTCACTTGGCCGGACGGAAGCTTCTACGTCGGTAGTTGGAGCAAACCTGAAACAGTGACCACCAACGGCGGCCTCTGCCGTGCCGTCGCTGCCGGTTGCAAGGAGATCGCCGGGAGAAGAAGCCCATCCTTGCCTTTTGAAGAAGCATTCATGGTTCCAGCGTCAAGGAAGAGACCGTCGGCCGATGGAGGAGTAGCGGAGTGTAGGAGCTCCACTACCGAGAAAAGCTTTCCCAAGATCTGTATCTGGGAGTCTGAAGGAGAAGCGGGGGACATCACATGCAACATCGTGGACGCTATCGAGGTCGCAATGTTTTACCAGGATGGTGGTCGTACTCCGATCGGAAGCCTGCGACAGCGAAGCATCCCGTGCCCGTCGTCAAGGAGGGAGGCAAAGAAGCCAGGCCAGACCATATTGAAAGGCCACAAGAACTACGATCTGATGTTGAACCTGCAATTGGGCATCAGGTAGGTGGCTCGATCTCTTGTAGGATAAGTGATTGTTTTAGCTACTAATTCCTTTGGATGTTTGGTGTCAGATACTCTGTGGGGAAGCCTGGTTCGCTAAGAGAACTCAGAGCTGGAGATTTTGATCCCAAGGAAAAATTTTGGACGAGGTTTCCGCCTGAGGGATCAAAGAATACTCCTCCTCACCACTCCACTGAGTTCCGGTGGAAGGATTATTGCCCCATGGTTTTCAGGTACTGTTTATTGTACCGACCAAACAATGCAGTTCACTGAGGTTTTCATGACTGGTAGTTTTGGTTTGCAGACACTTGAGGATTTTATTTGATGTGGATCCAGCAGATTATATGCTAGCTATATGTGGAAATGATGCTTTGAGGGAATTGTCTTCACCTGGTAAAAGTGGGAGTGTCTTTTACCTGACCCAAGATGATCGATTCATGATTAAGACAGTAAAGAAAGCTGAAATGAAGGTTAGATAGAGATAACAAATTGCCATGTTATTTGAGATTTTCATTTGGCTATCCATGGTTCAACCTCTACAGTTTGAGATCATTCTTACGAATGCAAAATTCTAATCGTCTAAATTGTATTTGATCTTAGAGTGCCATCATATAACAATTCAATTATGAAAAGGAGCATGGTTTTCTCTTCTATTTTGGATATTGCTATTGCTGCAAGTAGTAGGGGCTTGGAAGGAAACATGGACAACTGATGATCTTTTCTTGTTTTCTTTTCTTCATCTATGCTTTTTTACATATACAACAATGAAACAATGTGGGGAGCATATGATCACTGTGTTCTTTTAGAATTAATGGCTTATGGGCTTTTCCGTTTACTTGATGAATCTGGTGACATTTAATGCTATATCTTTTATGCTTGAGAACCCAGTTGAGACAATGTCTAAGCTACATCCACTTCAACTGTAATTGGAAACTAGCTTATATTGTGTGTAGAAGGTTCTCCTTGTAATTGCTCATGATATATTGCTTTCTTAGTGCTGATCCTAATCAGTAGTAGTGTCTTTTTCAGGTGCTTATCAGGATGCTGTTCAGTTACTACCAACATTTACGTCAATATCAGAACTCACTAGTCACAAAGTTCTATGGAGTGCATTGTGTGAAGCCAATTGGTGGCCAAAAGGTAAGCTGAAGATTCATATAAAACTCTTGATTTATATCAACCATGATTTAAGTATCGACAATTTCTGCTAATTAAGAAATAGAAAAGTAAAGCTAATGGCATTTACTTCATCTGTCTGCTTTTATCTGGTCCAAGCACAGGTGCGTTTCATTGTGATGGGCAACTTATTCTGTTCAGATTACTACATTCATAGAAGATTCGACCTGAAAGGTTCATCACATGGTCGAATGACAGCCAAGGCTGATGTTGAAATCGATGAAATGACAATCCTCAAGGATCTTGATCTCTACTATGTTTTTCGCTTGCATAGATCTTGGCACCTAGAACTTATTAAGTATATTATCCCATCTTACAGATTTAATTGCTTTGGTTTTATTTCCTAGTCCTTTTACCATTTAATAATAACAACATTTGTTTACCTTCAGACAAATCAAGCGGGACTGTGAATTCCTTGAAGCAGAGAGGATCATGGATTATAGTCTCTTGTTGGGACTTCACTTTCGAGATGACATTTCAACATCTTTGACAGGCCAATCACCATGTTTTGCTCCTCCAAGTAGGTAATTGTAAATCAAATTTTGGTTGTCTTTGTGGAACACTTTATGGAGCATCTTGTTGCTTGATCAGAACCTTCTTGCCAGAGGTATGCATTTCATGATCGAGGGGATTGGTCTGAAATTTGGCTCTCAAATTCAACCCCTCAAGATCTGAATCTGACTATGGATGGCCGGTACATCTCCTCAAATTGCACATTTCTTTCTATTTACAAATTTTCATTTAATAATCATCAAAAATCACAATTTGCTTTCTCACTTTATTATGTGGAATACAAGTTATTGTAACTTTCTTTCAAATAACAATGATCTTCCAAATGCATTGCCTTCTCATGTTTAATTCATTCACTCCTTCATGGTTTATACTTTCCTAGAAGAGGGATAGCTACTATAACCATCCTCTATAGAATGCAATGCAGGTTTAATAATCATGCCATTTTTTAATGCTTTCCCACCATTGAGAATGCTTCCTGGGAAGTAATTGCAAGATTTATATATGTTGGTTTCAATTTAGGCAATAAACCATTTTTTTAAGAAGAAACTCTTCTCATTCATGGAGAACAACTACTGATTGTCTATCACTATTGTGCATTTCAACAACTATCTTGTCTCCAAGTTGTGTTCGAAAGATCCGATGTTTACCATTGGCCATATATGGTAGGTAATCTGTTTCCTCCTTGTTTTATCTATATTTCAATTATAGTAGAAGAAATTTCCACTGGTCATTCCGTCACCATGTGTGGCTAACATAAGAGAGGGATGTTGTATGGCTTGGGCCTGCCTGTGTGATCCTAAACCCTAAACGCATCACTTATCTATTTTGCTAAAAGGATTGTATGAAGTTTAATCAAAGTTGATCTTATTACTTTGGAGGTCTAACTTATGGTTACTGATAGAATCTTTTCATCCTTGATAGGAAACCTTTGATTCGACTAGGTTTGAACATGCCAGCAAGGGCAGAGCACATATGGAGAAGCAATGCTGAACCATTTCTTGTTAGTGGATTGGCAGAGTCATCCTACAGTCGCAAGACGCATGATGTGATTCTGTATTTTGGGATAATAGATATTCTGCAGGGCTACGATGTCACCAAGAAACTGGAGCATGCCTATAAATCTTTGAAGGTGGATCCCAATTCCATCTCAGCAGT
The DNA here is from genome assembly GCF_018446385.1 of Zingiber officinale. NCBI lineage: Eukaryota > Viridiplantae > Streptophyta > Magnoliopsida > Zingiberales > Zingiberaceae > Zingiber > Zingiber officinale. Next base: position 22,003,083 of record NC_056001.1, on the reverse strand, counting down.
TGATCCAACCCTTTATTCACTGAGATTCCAAGACTTCATCAGGAGAATTTTTGTGGAGGATGACTAATGCAAACAGAGAAATGGGCATATATAGGAGGGTGTTCGATAACCAAAAACATTTGTGTACAGGTAACATAACATGATTTATATACGACAGGTTTAATAATCGGAAGGCTTCTCAGTTATTTCCTTATAATTAGTGCAGGTGCTATTTATGATACTGCTCAAATAAAAACCAGTTAAGATGCCACACATTGAGACCAGATGTACTTGTGATACTAACAGAGCAGAGTAGGAAAACTGTTCTTCAGCTACATGAATGTTTCTCTTAAAAATCTTATGTTGAGTGTTAAAATCTCAGTCGAAGATTTTAGAAGATTGCTAATTGAAGTCATTTAACTTCAATACCAATTCTTCATGTACTCAAATATCTGTAGCTTGGATCGGCCAACTTTAGATGGCACGCCAAGCACAATTCAGTCTGAATGGTTCACAAGCAATTAATTTGACTGCACAACGGAGTTTATCCACGGAAGAAGCTTGGTTTTACTACGGGGAGCTTTGGATTCCACTAATTTTCCTCTTTCTATTTTTTGTTTCAGATAAAATGGAAAAAAGATGCATGGAATAATGATCATTGAACGTGTTTATGCCGAACCTAATTTTCCGTCTTACATTATCTATTGTGCTCACTTGTTATGGTATTTCTCTTATTATTTTTTCCTGTGTACCTGATAGTTTTCTCACAATGTGCTCATATGTGAAGTGGTAAAGTGGAGGGAGAATTGCATCAAAAGTAGAGAAAAGTGATCTCAATCTCTTTTGAATTTTCATTTCCTCGCTTAACCTCTTTTGGTTTCCATTTGTTTGACTGGCATCAACACAGTGTTAACCCCGTTGTATGACTCCATGTTTGCATTTTTACAGAGAAAGAACAAATCGCATTGCGTGTTTGGCAGCTACTTTAACACTGTTTCGTACGTCGATGGTTTTGGAGATGGAAGGAGGGAAAGAGACGAGACTGCATCGAACAAGGTGCCTTCCTCTTATATTCTCTATCCCATTTAATATTATCTTCGAGGTCAAAGAGTGTCAGCGTCAAGTGCCTTTTCGTACTTGTTCCAAGTTTCCTTTTTGCACTTTTCTGCTGCTTGCATGAACTGATATGTCATTGCATTTGCACCCAGCCCAAGCTTACTGTTTCAACGCCAATCCCAGTAGAGCTGTACAAGAATGGAAGACCAAAAATGTCTACTGCCTATTTCCATCCATACTCGTACTTTTACAGCTTATATAGTCCGCCGTAGAACCATGCACTCTGATGTTCGCTGAGATTCTCCTCTTAAATCGGCTTCGGTCTTTTTGTACCTTTTTCAAGCTCAGGGGACTGTTCTTTGCAATTGTGCTGTAACAGTGAGCTCTCTTGGATACATTGATAGGTTTTGTAGACTTTAGATAATGTTTTGATGGCATTCATAGTCTAGGGAAGTTAGTAGAAATTTGTGAGATCTTAGTTGCATAATAGAAACATGAAAACTTGGGGATGTCCCACGTTAGAAATTAAATTTAAGAGTGGGAAAACTAATTTTCTTTAATTTATTAATAACACTATACGTTCTGATCTTTGAATTAGGGTACTGGATATATAATCAACTGTACTGAACAGCTTGAGTAAGTTTCAATATTATTTATTTCACGTACTCAATTTTTATAATTCTAAAAACACGCATCATATTTTTGTTATACCCTTCTTCTTTCCAAATTCAAATTTTTACTCTCTTTATTTAAAAATTCATTGTTGTTGCTATTTACTCCAAATATAAAGGTATAAATACAGAAGCTTATAGGAGTACGTTAATTTTGATTAAAATAATTTAAAATTTTCTATATCCATCTGTTAATTTCAGACCTCTTTAATGTATTGTACCCTCATACTAGAATTTGATAGCATAAATTGATAGTAATAATTTTTTAAACTTACAAAACTGAATTAAATTTATCTCATTATAAAATCAAAAACAATGATACTTAGAGCATCCTTATCAAATTCTTTATTAAATTTGGATATTCATTTTTCATTACATAATACATTAACTTTCCTATAATTTACTATATTTTTAATTTATTTTATTATTGTTTATTTCTCATTTATATATTTTTATTCTTACAAACCTCGAAGTAGAAATTAACAATTAGAGAAAATAATTTAATATTTAGGGAATTAGAGAAAATAATTTAATATTTAGCGAATGAATTTGATTTTCCAATGCCATGAGAATTCCTAGGACATCATAGTTTAAAAAATATTGAATTTTAAATTTTCAAAAAGCATAAGTCCATCAGTTTCAAAGGAAATCGCAGATGGGCATACTTTTTTTTTTATCAATTCAAATTCAAATTAATATATTTTTACAAACCACTTCAATATATTTATACCTTTATATTTGAATTCGACCGCATAAATAAAAAGCAATGAATTTTTATTTAAACAAATTGAAAAAAAATTTAAACGTCAAAAAGAAATTGAATGTGAAAAAACAGGGAAGGATATAACAGAAATATAATAGGTATTTTTTAAACTTATGAAAATTGGATAGTGAAATGGGTTCAGTAAAATGCAACGTGTTCGAGTTAAAATGTCAATCAATTTTGTCATATATATTGGTGCCAACATTGCTATTTTGAGTCAAAAATCTTAAGTTGGCCGTTCACTCATTCTCATCCTGCGAACCTTAGTTTAAGGAGAACATGAGAAGAGCCGCAGCAGTAGCATCGCCCAACCATGGCCGTCGGTCCGCATGCAGGTCGACGACCGATTCAACAGATCGCGCGCCTATACAAGCAAGAGCACCGCCCACACTTAGCCTCGACCAACGTCGTCGCCTTCGTATTTTCTTTCCATTCTACGGCGAACTTCTCAATAATCGGACCGGCGTCCGATCAAGATTATATACACATCCACCAGTCGAGATGGCAGCATGCGACAAGACCCTCGCCGTTGCGCTCCTCCTCTTCTTCGCCCTGGCGTCGACAGCGGCGTTGGACGCGTCGCTGTACGACTCGGTGGACAACTCGTGCTACTGCCACTGCATGATCGACCGCTGCATGGCGGCGCCCGACGCCACCAGGGAGGAGTGCGGAACGTCCTGCGACGCCGGTTGCATCAAAAGCGGCCGGCCTGGTCGGATCGACGGCCATGATTTCTGTGGCTATTAATCCGAGAAACCACATCGATCGATTGCTATTCAATCCTAAACCTTAATTAATGTTCCTTTATCGAACATGAATGAGTTATAATAAATTTTCATATTCTAATTTTTTTCTTATGCATTTTTTAAGTCAATCTCCAGTATTTCTAGAGAACTCATGATTGTTCATTAATTATTTCATATTTACTTTTTCACCATGTCAGGGCATGGGCCATTGATGCTGAATTTGGTCGAAAGAAAATATATAGAAATGTGTTTGAGTATTAGGAAATTGCCTTTAAATCTCAATACAAATTTAAATATTTGTATTCAGTTTTTTGTCAATATAAATTTATTTTCAACAGTTGATCGGATCAATTTATTTATTTTAGCTCCTTAACCTTGACGAAATTATCATATTACATTCGTTTGGATTTAAAATGCACAACGGCTTTTTTCTCTCCCAACGTCTGACGCATCACTTCGTGACTCTAAACTTCAATGATGCACTTCGCCTTCGCGACTCCAAAACTCAGCGACGCACTCCGCCTCTGTGACTCCAAACCATCAGTAATGTACTCCCTAGTTTTGTCCCCTAAACCATCTCCATCGACATTAAAGGTAAAAATCAGAGAAGCGGCAGAACCCGACTAAGCCATCTTAAACCATTGAATCATCGGTAAGTAAAATTTGTATGTCCTAGATTTCTACTAATCTGTTATTCCTTTATGAAAAATCGAAGGTTTAGTTTATGAGTGTTTTTGATTTTATGAGGTTGAGGTTCAATAAAATTAGGTTTAGGTGTTTGTATTGCAATTTTATGAATGAGTTTGTATTGCATCTTCTTCAATTCAAGGAATGTGAGATATGTGCAAATTTTGTAGAGATTATCAACAAACTGAGTAATATACTCAATTTAAGCACTTTGATGTTTAAAATTTGTAAGATTGTACTTTAGGGTATGAATAGGTAAATTGTTATAATTATTGACATTGTCCATTCTGCTGGCTCGAATAAAATTACTTTTAGTGTTTGAATTATAATTTTATGAGTGTATTTATGTTTTATCTTCTTCAATTAAAGAATTAAAAGATATATGTTAATTTTGGGTATTGATTATTAATAATCTGAATAATATCTTCTCCAAAATGTTTAGGATTTGTATTTTAGGGTATGAATGGGTAAATAGTTCAAAATTTTGATGTTGTCCAATCTGCTAGCTAAAATAAAATTAGTTTGGATGTTCGAATTGTAATTTTATGACTGTATTTGTATTTTATCTTCTTCAATTAAAGAATTTAAAGATATATGTTACTTTTGTATATTGATTAGCAAAAAACTAAATAATATACTCAATTTCAGTTCTTTGATGCTCATATTTTTCATGACTTATACTTTATGGTATAAATTATAAATTGTTCTTATTGTTTTAGTGTGGTTGATTTTGTTAGTTTGAATAAAAATGAGTTTTGGATTTCTAATTTCAACCTATTTTATAAATGTATTTATGTTTTATCTTCTTCAATTGAATGATTGAATGAGATATATGGTTGTTGTGTAATGATTATCAATAAACTGAATAATATACTCAATTTAAGTGCTTTGATGCTTATATTTTCCATGGATTATAGTTTATGGTATGAATTGTTAAGTAATTTATTTTTATGTAGAGATGGGAAAGAATACTAGAGCTATAAAATTAAAGGAGGTTAAGGGGAAATCTGTGGAGAATAACAAGTGCAAGAGCGGCAAACAATCATGCTCGCGTTGTTCACCGACATATTTCAAAGTTATGTTGGATGAAGTTGTTGGGACCTTGACGTCTACTAAAGAGGGGGTGAATAACGTCTCACCCAAATCGTTCGCTTCTTATAATGTTAGTATACAACGGAATACAAAACAAACTAACAAGTAAAAAGTTAAACTAAAACAAGAAGAATGAAGACAAGCAAACCACAAAGACACGCTTGTTTATGTGGTTCGGAGATAAAGCTTCTACTCCACGGTTGTTCGTAAGGTGGACGATCCTAATCCGTTAGTGGATGATTTTCTAGAGAATTTCTGGCTAGCTCATGTAGCTCCTTGTGGGTGGAGAAACCTCACCACAACTCGCACAAGATCACATTAGATCACTTGAGCACTTGGAGACTATAATTAAGGTTAACCACTACTAATTTCATCAACTATGCCCAAGCACCCCAAGCTCTATTAAATAAAGCCCAGGAGAAAAATACCAAGCTATTTTCCCACCACCAGTCAACTGGTAAAAATACTAGTTAACTGGTCCTAGGTGAAATTCAACCATTACAGGCCAACGGCTCGATACCAGTCGACTGATCATGAAACACCAGTCTAATAATCTACATGAGTTGAGTGAATAGAGGCATTTTGTTCGCTACTAGTCGGCCACTGCTACAGTAACTATTGCAGTACTACTACAGTAATTGCTACAATACTACTACGATAAAACCCTAGACCTAGGATTTTACCTTGAGTACAATCTCTCATGCACTCGTCCTTGTGAGTAAAACTTAGACCTAGCCTTCTAGTATCTTCCATTAGCCTCGCGTCCCTCGGATGCCTCCCCATCCTTCACGCCTTGCCTTTTGGAGCTTCCATAGGCTTTGTCATTATTGTCGGGTCTTTCTTTTCCAAGAGGTCGCGCCTCCGAGACTTCATCCATTGCCAAGTCACACTTGGATTTACGTTGCCAAGACTGCATGCTTGGACTTATACCGCCAAGACTCACCCTTAGACTTTCCTCCTTTGCCAAGATCGCACTTGGACTCTCCTTATTGTACCTATATCCTTCACACTCACAATGAATATCAAATACAATAATAAACCTAACTTAAACCTTTGTCCAAACATCAAAACCTAGGGTATCCAGATTGCTCTAACAATCTCCTTTTTTTTTTTTGATGTTTGACAACCCGTTTAAGTTAGGGAAATAATATAGCAATACATATGTAAATAAATATGCAAATAAACTCATGCATAAATAATGGAACCTAAATCCATAGGCTCCCCCTTTACCTAAGCTCCCCCTTGAGCTATGATTTCCCGCAATGGTAAACTTCTCCCCCTTTGCCAATAAATGAGCAATCGCTCCCCCTTCACCTAAGCTCCCCCTTGAGCTAGAATTTCATGCAAAGGTGTGTAGATTTCCCACTTAAACCCAACACTTCTCCCCCTTTGCCATACATCAAAAAGAGTTCTAATAATATCCCAATTATTAGACTTTTTAACTTCTAATGATCATAAACATCATGTATTAATCCTCTATAAGATTATATACATGTTCACGATCCTTTTGGTCATTTTCCAGTGCCAAAACATTTTTTAGACTGTATCAGTCGACTGCCATTAATCTTAGTCGTCTGTCCTCTTCAAAACGAGTTTACAGAGACATTCTATGTTCATGAACAGTATTACCGGTTGACTGGTAACTGTGTCAGTCGACTGGTACACTATTTTAGCCAAAAATAGTATTTCTGATACAACTTTAGAAATGCACCAGAAATTTCACAGAACTCCAAAAAATTTTAAATTTTATAGAGAGGTCTATTTTATCAATGTATACTTGAAAAAAATATATTTACAACAAATCCCTCTCTCGACCAATCTTCTATTATTCCTTAGCCCATGTATATCTTTACATACATGTGAGACACACCATATATTCAATATCTAAGTGTCTAAGAAAATAATATAACAATCAATAATGAAGATACTTGAAGCAGATGAGGCATCGGATGTTATCTTCTTCTTTAGGGACTCAAGATAAATCTTGTAGTTTCTTCTCCAATATCCCACCTTGCCATAGTGGTGACATGGGCCCTTTGGTGCCGGTTCTCCTTTTTTAGCCTTCTTCCCTTTAGCTTGAGTTTTTGACTTCCTTTTAGAACATTTCTTAGAAGAATCAAATAACATCACAACTTTTGATTCTTTCTTAATCGATGGCTCCACTATCTTAAGCATGTTGATCAACTCAAAAATTATGGATTTAATTTGGTTCATTCGATAGTTTATCATAAATTGTGAATAGCTATTAGGTAAATTATGAAGAATTAAGTCAATAGTTAACTCATGATCCATCACAAAACCAAGTGATCTTAAATGCTCAATGTAATCATTTATCTTTAGTACAAACTGCACTACAAATGAACTCTCCTGCATCTTTGAGCCAAAGAGGAGCTTAGAGACCTATAACCATTCGGATCTTGCTTGCTCATCAAAATGATAAACAATAGTATAAGCATCCAAATGCTCATGTTGCTTTTGTAGTTCAAGAGACATCGAAGTTAGCATGATGCAACTAGTAAGCTCAGAATCAGTCGTATATTTTTTATATGTGAACATTTGGTCAAAAGTTGCATCATCCACCAAACTCATGGGAAGAGGCTCTTCAAAGACATAGGTGATCTTTTCAACCTTGAAAATAATTCTCAGGTTTCAAAGTCAGTTCAAGAATTCGTCCGGGTCAGTTTATTTGTGTCCAAAATTGAGCGCAAGTTAACATAAGTCATGTTTATTCTATTAACCTAGAAATACAAAATTGAGCATATAAGAAAAATGAATTAATTATATAATGCAAATCATTTGCATGCATAACAAAAATCCCACTTGTTTATCAAATTCTAAAGCTCTTACTTTGAATTTGGGAGATGGTAGATATTTTCTAAGTTGATATTCATTATAGATAAGAACAACATTGGAGTGAGTTCAATAAGTCATTCTTAGCTCTAGTGGTAGGTATCAAATATACCAATTATATATTTCTTATATAACTATTTTATTATGCTATCAACATTTGCTATTTGCATAAATATTTGGTTGTTAACTCATTAATATATACATGATATGCATATCACCCAACATCACCTCTTTTCACATTAACTTGGAGTAAGTCCAACAAATTAATGCTTCAAGTTAAAGTCAATCCATTAATCATAAGATCGTATCTCAATGGTCCGAACATGTCTAATTTCAAGTTAGGCTTGGAGTGAGTCCATTAATCCAAACTTGAAATTAAACTCTAATTCTTATCATATTAATGAAATGTATAAATTTTAATATTTTTATAAGGGTTTTAATTATCTAGGTCTCTTCAATCACATATAAAGAAGACATGCAAAAATTTATAAACTATTTACATGGTATAACATTGCATATTCATGGCATCAATAATGAAATCTAACATGTCATAGATTATGACATAATTCATGACATAGTTATAATAAATTAATTTAGGAAATAAATATATTAAATAATTTGATTTCATGAATAATAATTCCTTAATTAGATTAGGAAATCATTTTTAAATATAATTCCATATTTTATTTAAAAAATTCCAAATAATGAAGTTCCTTATTAAATTAGGAAATAATTGGTTTTTTCCTAACAAATTAGGAAATATATTGTAAGATTAAAATTTCCTAACAAATTAGGAAATAATTTATAATATTAAAATTTTCTAACAAATTAAGAAACATATCCAAAATTGGAATTCCTAACAAATTAGGAAACATATCCACAATTTAAAATCTTTTATATCATATTAGGAAACAATTTTCTTATATGAAATTTCCTAAATTTTCCAAATTTAACTTTACAACAACCTATGACATGCTAAACAAAGATTTAAGATTTATGTTGAAACACGGGTGGCTCTGATCCACTATTGGGTATTTCTATGCGTATTTTAAAAATTTGTTTCAAAACACGGGTGGTACTGTTAGTACAATCATCATCGGGTCAAGGTTGATCAGTTTGACTAAGCTCGAGTTGACTTGAGCTTGAGTTTTGATGTTTGACAATTTGTGAGAGAGAAATCAAGTAGGTCATGGGAGGATCAGATACTTGTCTAGGAAAGTCTTAACTCGGGGTTAGACAATAAAAAATCCTAATTGGAGATGGAGTAAAGTGATGTTGAATTTCCATCCACCAAGAGACAATCTAAAGCAAAAAAGAGCAAGTAATGTAAGGGTCCTCATTGTAAACCCTAAAAGTCGTTCTTGATTGTATTTGGTGCTTACGTTCTTGTTTTCTTATTGTATTCTTGTACTTGAGCTTGTTGTTGGATCAAGATGCGCTAGAGGGGGGGGGGAGGGGGGTGAATAGCGCTCATGGCTTGCACGCGTTTTGGATTCGTAAAACAGCGAGTAATAAGCAGTGGAATTAAAAGAGAACAAACACGAACACAAGTGATTTACTTCGTTCGGAGCCTTGGGCGACTCCTACTCCAAAGCCCATGATCGTTGATCGCTTTCGGTGTGCAACAACTATAATATCGTAAGAGATTTACAAATGAAGTACAATTAATAGCAAATAAATATACCGACAATAAAAGAAATGGTAGAAATAAAACTCCAGGTCGTCGGCGTCAAGTTGTAGCTTCGTCGGAACTTCTCGTTAACAGTCGGTTGCAGAAAGGTCTCTTGGAATCTAATATCCTGAAGTATTGCTCGAGAGGTCCTTAAATAGCCTGCTTGAGGCGCCTCAAGGCTCATTCAAGGCGCCTCAAACCTGCCGAGTCAGCCGTGTGGATCAGCGCTGAAGTTTTCTTCGTTGATCCACTTGGAGGCGCCTCCATGGCCAGTCCGAGGCGCCTCCAAGCAGTCTGAGGTGCCTCCAGCTCTTTTGAGACGCCTCGGAGTCCGCTGCGCGCAACCTTCAGCTCCTTTGCACCCGAGGCGCCTCCAAGCTCCATGAGGGCGCCTCGGGTACTGTTCATCCGAGGCACTACTTTATTTTTTGACCCTGCAAGACATGTTAGACCATACAAACACAATATATCCTGTAAAACAAAGTTAACACATAGTAAGTATGATAATCAAAATACTTTGACAGTCTCTAGACTGTCCGGTTCTGACTTCGGATTTCCAACCGGAAACCTTAGGTCGAACCGACGTATACTGTTCTCTTTTCCGGGGAACACATCCTCACCTACTCCCCTCAGGAGAGATTACCTGATGCCAGAATGACCCTCCAGACCGACTGGACTTTCTGCCTAGGGTTACCACCCCCTAGGACCTAGGGTTACCGTCCCCTAGGGGTTTTCTCCACCTAGGGTTACCACCCCTTAGGACCTAAGGTTACCCCCCTTTAGGATTTTTCCTCCACCTAGGGTTACCACCCCCTATGACATAAGGTTACCGCCCCTTAGGGTTTTCATCCACCTAGGGTTACCACCCCAGGACCTAGGGTTACCACCCCCAGGACCTAGGGTTACCACCCCCTAGGGTTTTCCTTCACCTAGGGTTATCATCCCCTAGAACCTAAGGTTACCGCCCCTTAGGACTTTCCACCTGCCTAACTGCAGTTAGGACTTTCCTGAAACCTCATTTAAGCAAGTTAGATAACAAAGAATCTTAACTTTGAATCCCTTTGTCATTATCAAAACCTTGATTTTTAAAATGATTTTTAAATAAGTTTTAAAAGATTTTTTAAAATGATTTTTAAACAAGTTTTTTTTAAAAAGATTTTTAAATAAATTTTAAAGTGTCTTTAAAATAATTTTTAAAAGATTTTTCAATAATTTTTCAAATAATTTTTAAAAGCTTTTTAAATAATTTTTCAAATATTTTTTAAAAGATTTTTAAATATTTTTTTCAAATAATTTTTAAAGTGTTTTTAAAATAATGTTTAAAAGATTTTAAAATAATTTTTAAATAAGTTTTTTAAATGATTTTCAAATAAGTTTTAAAATGATTTTCAAACAACTTTTAAAAATGATTTTAAAATAATTTTTAAATAAATTTTTTAAAAGATTTAAAATGATTTTTTAAAAAAAATTGAAAGTTTTTTAAAATAATTTTTAAATAAGTTTTTAAAAGATTTTAAAATAATTTTTCAAATAATTTTTAAAGTGTTTTTAAATAATTTTTTAAAAGATTTTTAAATAATTTTCCAAATAATTTTTAAAGTGTTTTTAAAATAATTTTTAAAAGATTTTAAAATAATTTTTCAAATAATTTTAAATAAGTTTTAAAAATAATTTTTAAAAGATTTTAAAATAATTTTTCAAATAGTTTTTAAAGGGTTTTTTAATTAATTTTCCAAATAATTTTTAAAATATTTTTAAATAATTTTTCAAATAATTTTTAAAAGATTTTTAAATATTTTTTCAAATAATTTTTAAAGTGTTTTAAAATAATTTTTAAATAAGTTTTTAAAATGATTTTCAAACAAGTTTTTAAAATGATTTTCAAACAAGTTTTTAGAATTGTTTTTCAAATAAGGTTTTAAAATTATTTTCAAATAAGTTTTTAAATTGTTTTTCAAATAAGTTTTTAAATTGATTTTCAAACAAGTTTTTAAATTAATTTTCAAATGGATTTTTAAACTAATTTTCAAATGGATTTTTAAACTGATTTTTAAATAATTTTTAAAATGATTTTTAAAAGAATTTTTAAATGATTTTATAAATTTGACTTTATTAATTTATTTGAATTAACTAGATTAATTATGTTTAGTTGATTTTGACTAAGTTCAACCTAGATCCATCTCAACCGATTCTACATTATCAATCAGGGAACATTAAATAGTTTTGTGAGAAGGTTATCTTTGATTTAGATTATTTCTAAGGATTAATTTACATTTTAGTTAAACTTAGGTTTTTCAATTAGTCAATTAAATACACATTTCAAAGATTGATTCCCAGGTCATGGCGAGGCACTCGGCCTTCTTGGGTATGGGATCATCCACCACTTCCTAGACAGAACCGCTCAAAGAAATTATATATTTAATTTTCTTTTTGAAACCCCTAGGTTTAACTAACAAGTGTAAATTATGCCTAGGTCCTTAATCTATCCTAACCTAAGCATGTATAATAAAAAGCAAGAAAAAACAAGCATCAACCAATTTTAAAAATAGCTTTTCTATTTGCTCCCCTTGGATCATAGTCTCGATATGGTCTATCAAGCCATCAAGGTGATGAACTTGATCCTTGGGGACCCAATATTGATCAGGTCCAACTTGATTAACCAAGTTAGACTTTGGTTCTCATGCTTGGACTATCTTACTATTTGGTCTATTAATAAGCGATAAATAAGACCGTTGTTTCTTTTTAACTTTAAATCCAAGTCCGGATCGATTATATACGGCTTTCTGTTTTCCAAGAATCAAGTGAAGATTCTTGGAACCCAGTGTAAACCGTTCCAATGTAGTCTTCAAATCCTTGACTTGATTTTTCAAGCTGAAATTTTCTTTCTCAAGCTTTTGGACTTGAGTTAAGGTTCCAGTTTGAATAGGGTCATCCAAGGATTCGGTATTAGTCACTTCTTTAAGGGATGTTACCTCCTTTAGAAGCGACTTGACCCGAATGTTGGATTTTGCTAATTTATTTAACATATAAGAAACTAAATTTTCTAATTTATCTACATTTGTACTGAAAATCAGAGACCTTACAGTGGGTTTGGGTCCTTCGGAAGCGGATATGGATCTGTGGCTTCGCTCGGACTCGGTCTCGAACTCGGACTCGGTTTCCGCCACAGATGCTAGTACTGGTAGAGCGAGGAAGCTTGCCGGTTCTTCTTCGTCGAAGTCGGATTCGTCTGATGACTCGGACCACGTTGCCTTCAATGCTTTATTTCTTCGTTGTTTTTTGTTTGGACAATCCGGCTTGTAGTGCCCCTTCTGGTTACAGCCGTAGCAGGTGACTCCGGACTTGTCCTTCGTGTTCGTTTGAGTCGCCTTTTTATTTCTGTAAATCTTTCGTACGAGCCTTAATAGCTCGGATACAATCTTGTTGTCATCCTCTGATTCGTCTTTGGACTCGGGTTTGGTTTTATGTTTTGTTTTAGTTTCCCGGGTTCTGCCTGTACTTGCAACCAAAGCCAATCCTTTCTCGGTCGGGCGTGCATTAATCTGCTCATGCATTTCAAACTCAGCAAACAACTCATCTAATTTAATAGAAGAAAGTTCCTTAGAAACCTTGTAGGCATCTACCATGGATGCCCACAAGGTATTCCTCGGAAAGGCGTTTAAGGAATATCTGATGATGTCCCGGTTATCTACCTTCTACCCTATCGCATGAAGCCCGTTGAGTAGATCTTGTATCCGGGCGTGGAGTTGGGTAGCTATCTCACCTTCCTGCAATTTAATATTATATAACTTATTAAATATTAAGTCCCTTTTACTTACCAATTGGTGTCGGACGTTCCTTCATGAAGCTCGATCAGCTTCTCCCACAATTCCTTGGCACTAGAGAAAGGGTCGACGCAGTTGAGCTCCTCTTTTGTCAGCCCACATTATAGCATGCAAGTTGCTTTGGCATTGGCTTCAACCTTTTTCTTTATGCTGGTGTCCCAGTTGATGCATGAAATTGGTTCTCCGGTGCCGTCACGTGGAAGCTCGAGACCGGTCTGGATAATGATCCACATCTCGACTTGCGTCTTGAAGTGGTATTCCATCCGGTTCTTCCAATAGACAAAATCGTCACCGGTGAAAAGCGGGGGTCGGGTTGTATTGAAGCCTTCTTGGAGAACCATGAAAGCAAAATCTTGCACACAAAGAAAAACAATGGAAAAGGATGTCCCAGGACTTAATCCTGGATTAGTAGTGCGGGAAAAAGATATAAATGGAAATTCATGAATTTTGAGAAAAAATAATAAAATAATATTAAAAAAATATTACCATAAATTTTTGAAAACGCGATATTTCGCTAATACGGACCAGTGGTGAAAAGATGACAGTATATTTTTCGAAATTAATTTTGGAGGGAAAAAACGAAAGGCGTGGCTTGCACGTAAAAATGCGACGTAAAAATGCTCGAACGGTAGTTGTACCAATTTATAGCAACCCCGCTCTGATACCAATTGTTGGATCGAGATGCGCTAGAGGGGGTGAATAGCGCTCGTGGCTTGCATGTGTTTCGGATTCGTAAAACAGCGAATAATAAGTAGCGGAATTAAAAGAGAACAAACGCAAACACAAGTGATTTACTTCGTTCAGAACCTTGGGCGACTCCTACTCCAAGGCTCGCGATCGTTGATCGCTTTCGGTGAGCAACAACTATAATATCGTAAGAGATTTACAAATGAAGTACAATTAATAGCAAATAAATATACCGACGACAAAAGAAATGGCAGAAATAAAACTCCAGGTCGTCGACGTCAAGTTGTAGCTTCATCGGAACTTCTCGTTAACAGCCGGTTGCAGAAAGGTCGCTTGGAATCTGATATCATGAAGTACTGCTCGAGAGGTCCTTAAATAGCCTGCTTGAGGCACCTCAAGGTTCATTCAAGGCGCCTCAAACTTGTCGAGTCAGCCGCGTGGATCAGCGCTGAAGTTTTCTTCGTTGATCCACTTGGAGGCGCCTCCATGGCCAGTCCGAGGCGCCTACAGCTCCTTTGAGACGCCTCGGAGTCTGCTGCGCTCAACCTTCAGCTCCTTTGCACCCGAGGCGCCTCCAAGCTCCATGAGGGTGCCTCGGGTACTGTTCATCCGATGCACAACTTTGTTTTTTGACCCTGCAAGACATGTTAGACCATACAAACACAACATATCCTACAAAACAAAGTTAGCACATAGTAAGTACGATAATCGAAATACTTTGACAGTCTCCGGACTGTCCGGTTCTAACTTCAGATTTCCGACCGGAAACCCTAGGTCGAACTGACGCATACTGTTCCCTCTTCTGGGGAACGCGTCATCACCTACTCCCCTTAGGAGAGATTACCTGATGCTAGAATGGTCCTCCAGACTGACTGGACTTTCTGCCTAGGGTTACCACCCCCTAGGACCTAGGGTTACCACCCCCTAGGACCTAAGGTTACCTCCCCCCCCTTAAGATTTTCCTCCACCTAGGGTTACCACTCCCTAGGACCTAAGGTTGCCACCCCTTAGGGTTTTCCTCCATATAGGGTTACCACCCCCTAGGGTTTTCCTTCACGTAGGGTTACCACCCCCTAGGACCTAAGGTTACCGCCCCTTAGAATTTTCCACCTGCCTAACCGCAGTTAGGACTTTCCTGAAACCTCATTTAAGCACGTTAGATAACAAGGAATCTTAACTTTGAATCTCTTTACCATTATCAAAACTTAGGTTCGATCGTCGGATGCTTCCCACACCAACCCTTGTATGAGACTTGTTTGCCTCCAGGAAAGAGGTTTTCATAGTGCATATGTGTGAGTGAGGAGTGAACCCTTAGATTAATCACCTCAAGGAGGTGAATACCAAATAAAATGAAAGTGTTAGTATTTCTATTTTCTACTACAAATCAAGTTCAAAGAAGTGATCAAAGCGATTCACTACCCTCCTCCCTCGCCCTCTAGCTGTCTACATATCCTAATAAGCACAAGACAAAAAGTCTAAGTGGGGCATGGTTGACTGAACACTTGGTGATCAGAAATCCAATAGGTAGTTGGTAAGAAGAAAGATTAAGTGGGTTGCGATTGACCAGACACTTGCCAGTAGGAAGTCCAACAAGGAGTTGGCATGAGACGTAATGTCCTGGTAAGTCAAGGTTGACCGGATGCTAAGCAATAAGGAAGTCTTGATAAGTCAAGGTTGACAAGATACTAGGTAACAAAGAAATCTTGTTATGTCAAGGTTAATCGATTACTAGAGAATTGGAAGTCTCAGCGTATTAAGATTGACCGAATATCAAACAAAAGAAGTCCTGGTAGTTTGAGTTCAATTGGATACCGAACAAAATGAGAATTTGACTTTGATAAGACTGAAATAAGAGTTTTAGTTAATTAATAGGGTGTATCAATTGACTAATGGATGTAAAATTCCTAAAACTTCAAAAAAATATAGTTATTACAGTACTGTTGTAATGTTACTACAATGCTGCTACATTAACCGTGAATAATATTTTGTTATAGTTACTGATCCTGTCCGGGTGTTGAGTCGACAGACGCTGGGGACGTGGCGCTCTCGTTGACGGCGTATAAACCTCCGACTAGTGTGAGCCTCCGGTGAGAACCTGCAAGCACAAAACCGAGCCGAGAAGGGATTCCCTCCGACGACCCTCCGACGCTCAAGTCAGCTCCGGTGAGAAGAGATCGAGGCAGAGTAACGAGAATGAAGACTGTAGCTACAGTAGATGATAATGCATACCTCTGTCGAAGGTTGGGGTCCCTTATATAGGGCTCCCCAGGGGCGCGTGCACGCTTTCCGAGACATGCACGCTCCTCAAAGCATAGCTAGAAACGGTCGTGTCAGAAAAGTGCGTCTGACGCCATACCTCAATTGTCCGAGCATATCTCTGACGTGACAGTGTTAGTTTCCACCGTACGATTCTCTGTCTGGTCCGGCCGCCGCTCATGCCGTCTGTCGGTGGC
Organism: Zingiber officinale; assembly: GCF_018446385.1. Lineage (NCBI taxonomy): Eukaryota > Viridiplantae > Streptophyta > Magnoliopsida > Zingiberales > Zingiberaceae > Zingiber > Zingiber officinale. The sequence continues at coordinate 21,986,603 of NC_056001.1, read as the reverse complement.
ACTTGTCTCAAGGAAGATATAGCCAGATGTTATTTTTGTCGGTATCGGGCCGAGCGGAAGGGACGCTCGGCCCGTCAATCACCCGGTCGTTCGATGGGCATCACGGCTGAGCCGATCGGGTCGTCCGCTCGACCGAGGACGACTGGCGCGGTCCTCTGAACAAAAGGAGTCCTACTTAGCTTGTGAGCGTCGGAAGCTCAGCATAACGGCCAAGCTGTCAAAGCGCCGGCTCGGGCGTTGTCCGAGCCGATCGCGCAGGTAGGTTGACATTAACTGCGACCGCCACAGGGCCGTTGACCATTATCCGGGCGGCCCCCCTGTCAAAGCGCCGGCTCGGGCACTGTCCGAGCCGATCGCTCAGGTAGGTTGACTTTGACTGCGACCGCCACAGGGCCGTTGACCATTATCCGGGTGGGCCCCCCCTTTCTTACCACTGGATCAGTTACTATTGGTGCAAGGAGCACCAGACGATCTAACTTGTGTTTTAATAATCGCAAAGGCTTCAAAAGTTAAGATGTCTTGTGATCTAACAAGTGTCACTGAGCTTGCAAGAAAATCCTAAGTGTTCTTAGACAAAAGCCCTAGTAGATTCTAGGTAGGTACAAAATCCTAGGGGAATGTAACCCTAGGTCATAAGGGGAGGTAACCCTAGGTCATAGGGGGAGGTAACCCTAGGTTATGGAAAGTCCTAGTTGCGGTTAAGCAACGAAGTCCTGGTCTGAGGGGTTGGGCGAAGTCTTGGCGGGTAGAGGACTTTAGGCGAAATTCTAGAGTCGAGAACTCTAGGTGAAAATCCTAGGGGTCACAAACACCAGGTGGAAGTCTAGACGGGTCATGGAGCGGACGTTCTACATGAAGTCTTGGAGTCTTGGACACTACGCAAAGGTCCAGATGGTCTGGAGCACCGGTCTGGCAAAAGGTAAACTCTCCTGAGAGGAGTAGGTGAGGACATGTTTCCCATTGAGGGAACAGTAAGCGTCGGTTCGACCTAGAGTTTTTGGAAAATCCGAAAGTCAGAACCAAACAGTTTAAAGACTGTCAAAATATCTTTTTGCCTATTATTCTAACTTTATTTTGCAGATAACTAACATTTTATAAGTTGAAGTTTGCGATCTTGATCGGTCGACCGAACCTCCGGATCGATCGATCGAACCCCAAAGATCAGATCAACTCACAACGGGGTTTCGACCAAGGGGGATCGGTCGACCGATCAAAGTCGAGTCAAACCTAATCTCGAGATCAGTGGATTCGGATCAGGCTCAACTTGACTATAAAAGGAGATCTCGACCCAACACTTCGGAACAACGAATTCCAACCACTTCAACTTCTGCGCACTGCTCTAAAAGATCTCTACGACGCCAAAACTCTACTCCGACGACAACCACGCAAAAGCTCCAACTTTCCAAGTCGACAGTATTTTTTTAAGTTACTTATATTCAAATTGTAATCATTCTTTTAATTTTCTGAATCTATAGTGGTTATCCAACGAAAGCGATCAACGGTCATAAGCCTTGGAGTAGGAGTCGTCAAAGCTCTTAACCAAGTAAAAGAAACGTATTAGCATTGTTTTACTTTTCTTTCTTTATTCCATTGTGTTTATCTCCGATTGTTTTAAAAACGTACGAAATAGCCACAAATGTTATTCACTCCCCCCCCCCCCACCCACCCTCTCTAGCGCATCTCAATCCTACAATTGCAGCAACAGTCGATTAATAGACATTGTAGCAGCATACAAAAACTTCAAAATCTACTTCGATTCAACTGATGGCATTCATCGACTAATGTTTTATATTAGTCAACTAATATCGATCGAGGACCAAAGAAAAGCAAATTGAAGTAGATCTATTCGACTGCAGGATTCGATTGTTATTAGTCGATTGTAGCATTTATTAGTTGACTGTTGGTGGTTAAATAAGTCAAGAAAGAATTGTTCTATAGGTTTAAATGGTCGGATTTGACAAGGTTGTCGACTGATGGGTAAGATCAGTTGATTGTCAAACAAAAATCAACCCCGACTTGAAGGTCATAAAAGAAAGGTTTTGAGGAGATTTTCATAGCCAATTCTTAAGGATTTGGAGATAAAGTGTTGTTGTATTTCTCACCATTAAGAGACAATTCAAAGCTATAAAAGAGCGAGCAAAGTAAGGTTTTTATTGTAAAACCATTTTCACTTTCATTTATATTTGCATTTTTAGTTCTTATTAGATTGTTGTGAAAACAAGTTGTAAGAGACTTTATAGCCTCCATAAGGTATCCGACAGAGAAAATTTAGTGGCAGTAGATCACTAAGACTAGGCTTGGATCAATCGTCCTAAGAGTAAATACTAAGTAAAACTAAGGCATTATGCATGTGGCGTCAAGTTTGATTCAAATATTCCGCTGTTCATTTAAACAATGAGCCCGCAATCAAGACAAAGTAATCGAAGTTATTCGCCCACATCCCTTAGCTCACACGAATCCTAACATAAACAAGCTTAACTAAAAGTACGATAACATTTAAAAAAATTAAGTTCAAGTCAAACTTAAACTAAACTTAAGCTTGTAAAACAATCAAGTTAAGTTTGAACGATTTATTTCAACAGCTTAGTTAATTTTAATAACGATCTGTTTTAATTTAATTATCTTATTAAATAAGTTTGAAAATCATAAAATTTGATTGATTTGGCTTGACTCTGCTATTTTAATTTTAACCTAATTTCTTTTTTTTTTAAAAAAAAAACTCCCCTATTTCATTGTCGTCACTGCTGTTGATCTATTTGCTGTCAATTATATATTTCAATAAATAATTTCTTACTTAACGGAGTATTAAAGAAAAATTAAGATATTTTTAGCGGTATTTCAAAGATAATTAATGAACCTTGTGCATTAAATTAAACAATTATTCAATTAAAGAATCAATTAATTCGCTCAATTTAATTTAATTTAATTGTGGCTTCTCCGTAGCAAATCGCCGAACCGCCTGAGGATCTGCCTCTTCTTTTTCCGCTGCGCAAATGAGTCCCACCCGCCTACCGCCACCGCCTTCACCTCATCCTGCTCCTCCTCCGATGGGATCCTCTGTTTTGGCGAGTGCTCCGCCGAGTCAAATATGGACCCCTCAAACCCGTACATGTCTCCGCCCGCCGACCGCCGCCGCCAGTTTTCCGACCGGTACTTCGCCGTCCGCTTCGCCTTCGACGGCTCAAGATCGATCACGTCCGGTGAAACCAGCAGGCTCTGTAGCTCCCTGACGCTCCCCAGCGCAGCCAACTCGCCTTCCTTGGCGCACTCCAACTCCTGCTTAGTCACCCGGAGAGCGTCCTGAAGCTGCGCATTCTCCCGCCGGGCGATCTCCAGCGCCTCCTTCACCACCGAAGCCTCATTGATGGCCTGCTTCACGATGTCCCGGAGCTTTGCCGATTCCTCCCGCGCCACCCGGTGCTTCTGCGCCGTCCGCGCGCGGTCCATCCGCGCATCGGCCAGATCGTCCTCGCACGTCCGGACGCACTCCAAGAACCCAGCCTCCTTCGCCTGCCACGTCACCAATGACTCCGCCGCCGCCGCCTTCGCGCCGCGTAGCCCCGCGCGGAGCCGCTCGATCTCGCCGCGCGCGGCCTCGAGCTCCACCTTAAAGCGGCTGGACTCGGTGGCGACCTCCTTGAGGGCGAGCGCGAGCCCGTCCATGGCGCGCTTGCTCTTCTCCTCTGCCGCGAGCGCTAGGCGGAGTTCGTTCCGCAGCGCGGCAACCTCGTCGCCCTGGTGGCCGAGGGACGTCGTCGCCTGGAGCGATCTCAATTCGAGCTTGGTTTCCTCGAGCAAGATCTTGGTCTGCTCCAGCTGCTTCGTTTGAAAGGTCAAGGATTCGAGCATACGGCGCTCCGATTCCTTGGCCTTGTCGAGCTCGGATCCAAGCTCCAGCTCGATGCTGGCTTTGGATTGGACTTGGCATTCCCGATCCTCTAACACTTTCCACTGCACCTCTTCGAGTTCTTCCACGGATCGGCATCGCTCCTGGGCGGTCTTGTGGAGCTGCTGCCATCGGAGCACCACCACCTCGGCCTCGGCCTCTCCTTCTTTTGCCATTTCCTTATTTACAGCTGTACGGCGAATTAGGATTAATTAATTTTGTCCGAAACAGAGCCAACGATCATGGCATGGAGGAATCGGCAGGCAGGGAATAGAGTTGCTTTGAAATTAAAGAGGGCGAGGTTAAAGGCGCGCCGCCCGCTTGGCTGTGTAGCCAGATTCCGCGGGGCGACATCGTACCGTCGGAGATCAAACGGTACGGAATGCTGGTGGGAACGATAATTTTTTCGAACTCATAATATATACTTTATTTATTTATTTATTTTCATGATTTTAGTATAAATATTGATCCGGCGGTACGAGGGGATCCCGTCCTACAGAAAGTCCTGAGCCACGTGAGAGGTCAAAGTCAACGGTCAACGCTGTGAGTATCCAGCTGAGCGGGCGTGTGTGTCTGATTCTACATTACAGCTCGGCCTGATGTCGAGCTTCCGCCGCTCAGAAGACTCAAGCATGGCTATAGCAGGGAGGAACGAGGGCCGAGTGGCCCTCCGCTCGGCCCGGCAGATATGGTTTCTTCACTCGGCAAGATGGAGCCGGGACAATAGGATGATTGGGCGAGCGGACATCCCGCTCCGCCCGGCCATGGGATCGCCCAAAAGGCACTAGCCGAGCGGTTCCTCCGCTTGCCACGGTAAAGGACAAAAGAAGCAGCTGCGATATCTTCTTAGGGAATAGTGTCGCCGACAAGCGGCATGGTCAGACAAAGAATCGTACAGTGGAAGCTTCCACTGTCACGTCAGGGATATGCTCGTACTATTAAAGTATGACATCAGACACACTTTTTTGACACGTCCATTCCAAGTATGTTTTGAGGAGCGTGCATGTCTCGAGGAGCGTACATGCGCATCTGGGGAGCCCTATATAAGGACTCCCAAACTTCAATGGAGGTATGCTCACTTCTTTACTATAGCTACAGTTTTCGCTTCCTCTTTGCTCTACTTCTTTCCGCCGAAAATCTTACTTGAGCGTCGGAGGACCATCGCCCCCGACTCAGCATTGTGCTTGCAAGTCTACGCCAGCGGGAGATCTACACCTTCGAAGTCTTCGACCAATCAACAAGAGCACCATATCCCCAGCATCCATCGACTCAGCTCTCAGACAGGATCAAATTTGGCGCCATCTATGGGAACGCACCTGAATCCGAGCTAAGGAGATGGAAGAAGCTGGACGTCAGCACACTGTGACGCTCTCTCAGGAAGAACTTGATGCGCTCATCCAGGCGAGAGCAACCAAGATGGTAGAACAGCAACAGAATGCGTTAGCCAATCAGCTAGCGCAACAAGCAACATCGACGTCTGGAGGCCGAGCAGCGCAAGAGGACCGACCAGAGCAGCTCTCTATTTGGGGTCAAAACAAGAGACCGACCGGCACTCAAGCAAAAGCGTCGCCCGTCCCAATACCATTCCATTCCAGACACCGCCCGAGATTGCATAAGCCAATCGAGACCGATCTTCATTAGATGAAGCTCCCGGTCAGGACGCTAGAAAAGGCAAAGCGCCCCAAGCTGACTCATCCCCCGAGCGGATCAACCGTCAATTTTCCGAGGCGATTCTGCAAGATCCTTTGCCAAGGCACTATGCTCCCTTATCAATCGGAGAGTATAATGGAACAACCGACCCGGACGATCATCTGGTAAGTTCGACAACGCCACAACTCTTCATCAATACACAGATGGAGTCAAGTGTCGAGTCTTCCTCACTACATTATCTGGTTCGGCACAATGTTGGTTTCGGAGATTACCGAACGACGTTCCTCCACCACTTCGCAAGCAGCAGGCGCTATCAGAAAACTAGCATCAGTCTATTCTCTATGAAGCAAGGGCCGAGAGAGGCTCTGCGGACATACATTCAACGCTTCAACTAAGCAGTCATGGGCATCCCCTCAGTCTTGTCTGAAACCATGATACATGCCTTCACCCAAGGGTTCGTCGATGGGAACTTCTTCTGATCACTCGTCAAGAAGCCACCTCGCGACTACGACCATATGATGAAGAAAGCCAACGACTATATCAATGTAGAGGAAGCTCAGGCGGCTAGAAGGAAGGAGACATCGTCCGAACCATCAGCGCCAACCGAGCGACAGCCACCTTCCAGCCATCAGCCACCGAGAGGACCACGGACCGAGGGAGTGCGGCCACACTAGGAAGCAAGACCACATGTCGTCCAGCATGTTACCGCAGAATGGCTGACACCCAAGGGGAAGGTATGGACCCCTTTATTCTGCTCGTTCCACCAGTCTGCAATGCACAACACCCGCAACTGCCGAGGATTCAACCCGGTCGCCCAACCAGCGCCTAGGAATTATCGTCGTTGGTCCCCCTCTCCTGACCGGCGACACGAGTATCATCATGTCGATCGTCGAGAGGAGACAAGGCGATCCCCAAGGAGGCCTCACCGGAGCACAGAGATGGCGAGAGCCGGACGTGAGCAAAACAGGTCGTCCGCTCGGGAGGAAGAGAACAAGAGTAATGCCGCTCAAGGGGAGATCAACATCATAGATGGCGGGGCCGACTAGCGGGAATTCCAATCGAGCCAGGAAGTCACACGATCGACGGTTGGAAATCCATGCAGTAGGTTGCAGCCATGAGCAGGCCAGCGGACCCAAGATCAGCTTCGGCCCCCGATCACGTGATCTCGAAGGAGTTGAAGTGCCGCACGACGACGCACTCATTATTCGAGCGATAATCTCCAATTACACTATTCACTGTGTATTCGTTGACATAGGCAGTTCGGTCAACATCATTTTCAAGAAGGCGTTTGACCAGCTCCAAATTGACCGAGGTGAACTGTTGCCAATTATGACCCCTTTATACGGGTTTACCGGCAATGAAGTCTTGCCGATCGGCCAGATTAAGATGGCCATCTCGCTCGGGGAGGAACCACTCCGAAGGACAAGGGCCACCAACTTCATCGTTGTAGATGTCCCCTCAGCCTACAATGTCATTTTGGGCCGATCGGCTTCCAATGAATTCCGAGCGATTGTCTCAACTTTCTGCCAAAAAATTAAGTTCCCGGTAGAAGATTGAGTCGGCGAAGTAAAGGGCGATCAGCTGGCCACTCGAAGATGTTATGTCAAGATGGTCAAGACCAAGGCAAAGTCCGCTCGGAAAGCACCCCGGATAGAGGTAAGCACCATAACCGAGAAACCTCCTACTTTGATTTATGAAGAGAAAGAAAAGGCGCAAATACATCCATGCCCAGCGGAGGCAACAACCTTCATAGCATCTAACCTAGAAGTCGGGCAGAAGGCCAAGTTGATCAGTTGTCTTCAGCAGAACCATGATGTCTTCGCATGGTCAACACATGAGCTACCCGGCATTTCCCCGAGCGTCGCGTAGCATGAGCTCCACGTCCGATCGGACGCTCGACCGGTGAAGCAGAGGAAGAGAGACTTCAGCGCTGAGCAGAATCTGATCATCCGGACGGAGATTGAAAAGTTGTTGGAAGCCGGCCACATACGCGAGGTTCAGTTTCCGAGTTGGCTCGCGAATGTGGTGCTGGTCTCTAAGCCGGGCAATAAATGGAGGGTCTGCATCGACTTCCGAGATCTCAACAAGGCGTGCCCGAAGGACTTTTATCCCTTGCCTTGGATCGATCAGATGGTAGACTCCACGACCGGGTGCGTGCTGATATGCATGCTAGATGCATATCAGGGGTATCATCAAGTGTCGCTCGCTCGTGAAGACCAAGAGAAAGTCAGCTTCATCACCGCCGACGGTACGTACTGCTACAACGTAATGTCGTTCGGCTTGAAGAATGCAGGAGCCATCTACCAGAGGTTGATGAACAAAATCTTTCGGCGGCAGATCGGCCGCAACATTGAGGTATATGTCGATGATATATTAATTAAATCCCTCCAAGCTGACGATCTCTGCGCAGATATCAAGGATACCTGCCAGACCCTTCCGGCGTACGACATCAAGTTGAATCCCCAGAAGTGTCTGTTTGGCGCTAAAAGTGGGCGCTTCCTGGGGTATATCATCACCGAACGGGGCATTGAGGCAAACCGGCAAGGTGAAAGCACTCCAAGACATGCCACCACAAAGAAACTTAAAGGAAATGCAACGCCTCATCGGTCGGATAACAGCATTGTCGCGATTCATCTCCAAGTCTTCCGATCGGAGTCTTCCTTTCTTCAAGATCCTGCGCTGAGCCACCAAGTTTCAGTGGGACGAGGAGTATGGTCAAGCCTTCGAGGAGCTTAAGGCATATCTAAACTCACTACTTGTACTAGCTAAGCCTACTGCTAGTGAACCACTCCGAATCTATTTGTCTTCAACCAAGCACGCTGTCGGCTCGCCGTTGGTTCGGCAGAACGACGAAGAACAACCAGTGTACTTCTTGAGCCATATATTAAAGGATGTTGAATATCGCTACACCGATCTTGAGAAGCTTACATTTGCCTTGGTACTTGCCGCTCGGAGGCTTCGCCCTTATTTCCTCGTCCACACTATCGTAGTGATGACCAACAACCCTCTGGGAAGAGTCCTGCTTAACCCAGAGGCGTCCGACCGGCTGATCAAATGGACAACGGAACTCAGCGAGTTTGATATCCAATATCATCCCCGAACGGCCATCAAAGTGCAAGCCTTAGCTGACTTTGTCACGGAGGTGCAAAATCCTGAGCCCGACTCGGTCTGGAAAGTATATGTGGATGGGTCGTCCACCCGGCAAGGCAGCGGGATTGACATACTGCCTGTCTCCCCATAAGAAGAGCGGATGCAGCTGCCCATTCGGCTGGAGTATCAGGCAACTAACAATGAAGCGGAGTACGAGGCACTCATAGTCTGCCTACAAGCCGCTCGGCATGTCGGTGCCGACAGGGTTCTTATCCACTCAGATTCTCAATTAGCTGCTCAACAGCTGACTGGAGCCTTTGAGATCAGCAACACGCAGCTCAAGTTGTACGCCGAAGTCTTCGAAAAACTGAAGGCAAACTTTCAAGAGATGATCATCCAGAAGATCCCCCGAGCATAGAACCAAGCGACGGATGAGCTGGCCAAATTGGCAAGCTCACTCTCGTCGGGTGTCATTACGAAGCCAATTGAGCAAGTATCTTTGGTGGCACACATAGATCGGATGGAGGGACTCACTTTCCCTAGCGATTGGAGAACGGCCATAGTAGAGTTTCTACGATCAGGAGCCTCACCGTCCGATCAGGAGGAAGCTCGCTTACTGAGGAGGAGAGCCGGTCGCTTCACCCTAATCGGGGACCAGCTCTACAAGAAGGCCTTCTCCAGGTCATTACTGAAATGCATCGGATCAGAGGATGCCGACTATATACTGAAGAAGTATACCAAGGCTCCTATGGAGGACATCCAGGCGGTCAGTCACTAGCAAGGAAGATCCTGCTGGTCGGGTACTTCTGGCTGACTCTATAGGAAGATGTCGCTCGGGCAGTTGTCAACTGTCTGTCCTGCCAGAAGTATCACCACCTTTCCCACCGACCGACTGAAGAGATGAAGGTCTCCACTGTGTCGTGCCCGTTCGACCAATGGAGTATGGATATTGTTGGACCATGGCGACCGGGCAGCGAAAGTTCTTGCTCATCGCGATGGACTATTTCTCCAAGTGGGTCGAAGTCGAGCCACTGGCCAAAATAACCGAGCAGATGATCCAAAAGTTCATCTGACAGCATATCATCTATCGGTTCGGCATTCCGCTTTGACTCGTCTCAAACAATGGTAGATAGTTCGCCGGACGGAAACTCGGAGAGTGGTGTGAGGAGTATGGCATCCAGCAAGCCTTCACCTCCGTAGCGTACCCTCAGCGCAATGGGCAAGCTGAAGTCGTCAATCGAGAGAGCTTGCGAATTTTGCGAGTTCGGCTCGACCACATCGAAGGGAGCTAGGTGGACGAACTCTCCGTCGTGTTATGGGCAATCCAAACAACCCCTAAGGAAGGCACGGGTGTAACCCCGTTCCACCTCGTATACGGCAGGGAGGCGGCCGTCCCGGTCGAGGTGGGAGTCGAGTCCTATCAAATACAACACTATGGTAAAGACAACGTCGAGCGGAGGTTTCTGGAGCTAGACTTCGTGGATGAGACGCGTGACAAAGCAGCTGTTTGGCTGATAGCTTATAGGCAGAGGATGAGGTAGAACTACAATCGACGAGTGGTCCCGAGGTCATTCTAGGTCGGCGATCTCGTGTGGAAGAGGGTGAAGTCGGTCGGCGATGTCACTAAACTAGAAGCTCCGTGGGCCGGACCATTCAAAGTCGTGGAGAAGCTCCGCTCGGGTGCCTACTACCTAGAAGATACAGACGGACGGCAACTAGAACGTCCTTGGAGTGCGAACCATCTCCAGCCGTACCGAGCTGGATGAAAGGTACGCCAATATAATTGAAGTGTACCTTTCGTTTTTCTTGTGCCCTCTGATTGTAGGATTGAAATGAAAAATGAAAGGTTACCCAAATACTCGTCAAGCGGTGACGTTAAACTCATGTCTCCATCGACGGTTGAGCGGCGACCTTAAACCCCGGTCTTCACTAAATCGTCGAGCGGCGACATTAAACCCATGTCTCCATCGACGGTCGAGCGGCGACCTTAAACTCCAGTCTTCACCAAATCGTCAAGCGGCGACATTAAACTCATGTCTCCATCGACGGTCGAGCGGCGACCTTAAATCCCGGTCTTCACCAAATCGTTGAGCGGCGACGTTAAACCCATGTCTCCATCGACGGTCGAGCGGTAACCTTAAATCCCGGTCTTCACCAAATTGTCGAGCGACGACGTTAAACCCATATCTCCATCGACGATCAAGCGGCAACCTTAAACTCCTGCCTTGGAAGATCGTCTACCGGAGACGTTAAAACCCAGAGTTGAGTGACGACTATAAACCCCGGAGGTACAAGCCTAGCGAATATTTCAATAATGAAAGTACGGTCATAATAGCCGATCAGAACCATACAGCCAAATACTTTAGCAAACAGATGACAAATGAAGAAAGAGCCCAAAAAGATTTCATTGATAATTGGTTACTGTCGGACGGCAGAAGTACATTCAAAACATTCTCTACCGACCCCTCGCTCACTCGATATATTCAAAGGTCTCGTCGGGAATGGACTCAAGGAGCTGGACGCGGTTCACGTCTTTATCAGACAGGGCCTCGGAGACATGATCGTTCACCTTCAGTTGGCCGAGTGTCACATCGATCGCTAGCTCAAACAATCGGACGATTCGATCAATCGCCTTCTCCAGAAATTGGTCTGAGCGAAGGTATTGCTGCTTCAAGACTGCGAAGCGACCCGGCTCGGCCTCCTGATAGGTAGTCAGAGCAGCACGGGAGGCTGCCAGCTCATCTTCAAGGCGCTTCACTCGATCCTGAAGCTCCGCGTCCTTGGCCGAGCGGCTATCCCGCTCGGCAACCAGGAAGTCCTCTGCCTTCTTCAGCTTCTCGGCCAACTGCCGAGCATCCTGGTTTTTCTGCTCCAGGTCGGTGATGGTTCGTTGTTTCCTTTTGGTAGCCAGCTCGAGTTTATGATCGTAGGTCTTCAATTGCGCCTCGATCTGGCCCATCCTACTGGCTTGTTCGGTCGACTTCTGCTGCTCCTCCGTGAGGAGTTGTTGGGCCTTCTGCAGGTCGGCCTGCAGACGGGCGACCGTTGGCCCCTGGGAGGAGGCTTCTCTAGAAATTTTGAGCTTCTTCAGTTCGTCCTGCACTTGTGCCAACCGCTGGCACATGGGAATATTCTCCACCCAGTACTGTAAGCAAATAGTAGTGCCGAGCGGAGGTTACTTATGAATTGATTGTTGAAAATACTAACCCCGGTAGGCATCTCGAGATGGCTATCAGCAAGCGTGCCCAGGGGTTTCATGGCTGTTCGGGTCCTCGCTTCTTCCCAGATGCGAGCGAGCCTGCCACGAAAATAGACTTGATGCTAGGGAGAGCTGGGTTGGTCACCTGGCGCAAGAAAGTCCTCTGTCGGCAGGCGAAGAGTGGCGGTGACGGATCGTCGCCCACTCGGCGCCGAGTGAGAAGAAGCACTCGGTCCTGAAGTATGGGCAGGGGGGACTGGAAGGATGGCGGATCGTGTTATCTTCCGCCTAGCTGGTGGCAAGGAAGCGATCGGCTGCACGGTGAGCGGCTCCGGTAACTCAGCCACAGACGGAGTCCGATCGGAAGAGGTAGCCTCCACTGTTGCAAGAGCAGCTGGAGACGGGGCGCCCCCCCTCCCCCTGCAAAGGTTTGGATGGCCAAGGTGGCAGAACGGGAAGGTGCATTCGTTCGGCGTCTCTTGCGGGAGAGCGGTACTTCATCGCCAGAGGACCCCCGAACCCTCAGCAGGGATGATAGGTGACGCTTCTCGGACCGATCCTGGGTCGGCCGCCCCTCCGGCGCTGGCGTCTGCTCGGCGGTCCCGTCGCCCACAATTATTGTTTCCCCAGCTGTGCCCTCCTGTGAGTTGACAAGGGTCAGGCCGAGTCGTTCCATCTCCTTGGCCGCGGCTGCTTCAATCTTGACCTGCTTGGCCTTCATTATCCTGGCTGCTCAGGCACGCATCATGATGTCAGCTGCAAAAGAAGAACAGAATCAGTTAGACTCAAAGGAAGAAGGTTGAGAAATGGCATACCTAGGCTGCTCGGGAGCTTCGTTCGAATAAGACTTAGCCCGAATGCGTACATTACACCCTCTGGCAATAGCTTGTGAATGTCGAACTTCAGGCCGGCCAGCATATTAGCAGCGTGGAGGTAATCCAGTCGGGTCTTTTATCTCTTCAGATCAAGTTGAGTAGGGAGCCCGACCTGCCACTTAGTCTGAAAGCAGGGCCGCTCGGGAAGTCTCAAGAAGAATAAGTACTCCTTCCAGTATTTGTTGGAGGTAGGCATTTTGTCGAAGAAGACTAGATCGATCCGAGATTAGAAAAGGTACGTGCCCAGCTCGGACTGCTTGGGATAGTAGAAGTAGTGGAAGACCTCAGGGGTCAGTGGAATGTTGTGCACTCGGAACAACACCACCACGCCGCACAGCAAGCGGAAAGAGTTGGGGACAAGCTGGGCGAGCGGGATGAGAAAGTAATTGCAGACTTCGGTTATAAAGGGGTGGATGGGAAACCGAAGACCGGCCACGAACTGATCTCGAAAGAAACAAACTGTGTCGATCGGCGGATCATTGGCCAGTCGGACGGGGAGGCTAAAATTATTTCGTGGTCAGAGGGAATGTCATAGACGTTTATGAGACTCGCAGCGTCGCCCGCGTCGAACCGAGTCTCCATGGTAGTGTACCAGAGACCGAGAGCAGGGTCGGACGGCTGCGAGGAGCTCGCCATTATCGGGAAATGAAAAGGCAGAAGGTTCGACGGAGAAGATGATCGAGAAAAACCAGGCGGAAACAGGAAACAGGAAAGCTATGGAAAACTACGCACAAACGGAGATTGGGAAATGTCGAAAGGCTTACAAGAGAAAGGCCGTTGGAAGAAGCCGAGAGTCGCCGGAATGCTGGACGCAAACAAAATCACCGGAGCAAAATCATCGGAAAGCCCGAAGAAAGTGTAGACGAGAAGGCGATGCTGAGGCTTTATAAAGATGGGCGTGGCCGACCGGAGCCATCCGATCTAGGGCCCGAAACTCGGAGCGTGCATCTGGCAGTTGAATTCGAACCATCAAACGTCACATCAGTAGCTGTCACCTCGGATGTGCAACGGTTGTGCCGGCGACATGTGGCGACCTCCCATAGGCTAACATTTAATGGGTGTGGGTGCATGCTCGGTATTGATGGGGGTGATTTGCACGTATTCCAAGGAGATTTGAGCGACGTCAACATTGATCGCCCGACTCGCACCCCGCCAAGAGCGATGAGGAAAAAATATTCAAGTGCGGAGGCTTTAAGCGCCGATCGGCATAGAATGATCAGTCCTACACGGGTCGATCAGGATCCAACCAATCCATTGGTCGGTCGACCAATCGGTCACCATACTACGTGTCCAGTCAGTCGGACTTACAGCCTCCTTCGACTAGACTTACGGGAAAAACACGTGATCCGGTGGTACGAGAGGGCCCCCATCCTGCAGAAAGTCCTGAGCCACGTAGGAGGTCAAAGTCAACGGTCAACGCCGTGAGTATCCAGCTGAGCGGACGTATGTGTCCGATTCTACATTACAGCTCGGCCTGATGCCGAGCTTCCGACGCTCAGAAGACTCAAGCATGGCTCTAGCAGGGAGGAACGAGGGCCGAGCGGCCCTCCGTTCGGCCCGGCAGATATGGTTTCTTCGCTCGGCAAGACGGAGCCGAGACAATAGGATGATTGGCTAAGCGGACATCCCGCTCGACCCGGCCATGAGGTCGCTCGAAAGGCACTAGCCGAGCGGTTCCTCCGCTCGGCCCGGTAAAGGACAAAAGAAGCAGCTGGCGATATCTTCTTAGGGATCAGTGTCACCGACAGGCGGCATGGTCGACGACATGGTCAGACAGAGAATCGTACGGTAGAAGCTTCCATTGTCACGTCAGGGATATGCTCGTGCTATTAAGGTATGACGTTAGGCATGCTTTTCTGACACGCTCATTCCGGCTATGTTTTGAGGAGCGTGCACGCGCTTCTAGGGAGCCCTATATAAGGATCCCCAGACTTCGACGGAGGTATGCTCACTTCTTTACTGTAGCTACAGTTTTTGCTTCCTCTTTGCTCTACTTCTTTCCGCCGAAGATCTTACTTGAGCGTCGGAAGACCATTGCCGGAGAACCCCCGGCTCGGCATTGTACTTGCAGGTCTACAGCAGCGGGAGATCTATACCTTCGAAGTCTTCGACCAGTCAACAGGAGTCCCATATCGCCAGCGTCCATATATATATATATGCTCAAATTAAAATTCGAATAATGAATTAGAATTTAAATCAGTTCGAATTAAAAACTTTTAACAAAAATTACATACATCTAAACCAAGAAAGATTAGGCTAAGGGTGTCGTGCACATGGGTCCTAGTTGGCCGCTTTCTTCCTAAGCAAACAAGGGATGGCATACATAGTCAATGACGATCCTCGATTTGGCATCAAAAGCAAGTTATCCGCACCATTCCTAGCTCTTCCGATCTTCTTGGTCGGATAGTTTGTTGAACCCTCATCAAATTGCAAGTTGAGCCTTCCTTTCTGAGCTAACGAAGGTGGCTTTTGGAATCCCTCTCGTTACCTTTGTAAGGGGTTATATAATTGTCAGGAAAGCACTTCCATGTCACCTGAAATACCTTCATTGTAGGAGCCGATGAGGGGAGCAGTTGTATCAATAGAGGGTATTTAGAAGACCGAATCTAATAACTTCATAACTGTTACTACATTCTTAGGATGTCATGTGTCATGGAATATTTGCCGTCCTTTTTAGTGAGCCCATGTAGAGTATAGGCTTGTATTAAAGGTGAAGAAAAGTAACGTCGACATGGAGTGACTTTGAGAACAGACAAAATTGGGATATGAGATCGAGACCCAAAAGGTGAATCAATTGTTGAGACTGAAACTGAGAGAGGGTGTGAAGACTTGAGACCAAACCAGAAGGTGAGTCGATCATTAAGACTGAAAGAGGGTGCAGGGATCCGAGACCAAGTCAGAAGGTGAGTTGATCGCTAAGATTGAACCTGAGACTAAGCTTAAGACTAAGAGAGGATGCGAGGACTCAAGACTGAGCCAGAAGTTAAGTCAGCCACAAAGATTGAGTCCTAAGACTAAGAGAGAGTATGAGGACTCAACATCAAGTCAAAAAGTAAGTTGGTCACTGAGATAAAAGCTAGACTAAGTTCTAAGAGATTGAGTCCCAAGACTAAGAGAGAATGAGGACTCAACATCAAGTCAAAAAGTAAGTTGGTCACTGAGATAAAAGCTAGACTAAGTCTTAAGACTGAGAGATGATACAGGGACCAAGATCGAGCCAGAAGATAAGTCGATTGCTAAGACAAGGGCCATGATATAACTGACTTAATCTTGGTTAGTTTTGCATCTCTAAAATGAGTGTATTTGGTGTTCAGCTTGAGTTCCTTCTATGTTCAACTTTGACCTTTTATTAGTGGCATCTACTATATTTTAATTTTGACTGACAACTAAGTAGGACTTTCTACCCTAGGAGACATTTAGAACTACAGAGCTATACTGTATCAAAGGTCTTTCTTATTAGTGGCATAATGTTGTTGCTTATGTGTTCCACACTTGCAAAATGACTTTTTATGTGAAGTTTTTGTCTTCTCAGTTATAACTAAATTAAGAAGAGCGTCAGTAAGTTTCTAAGAGCATTACGAATTCAATGCATATGATGATTTTATATTACCATTGTGATCATCGAAAAACGTTATCAAGGTGTGTTAACTAAAACATCCTATTGTTCTTTCACTTGTCCAAATTCAAAAATAAGCTCTTATATTACCATTGTCACTTATTAAAAAGGTACCAAAACCTTGAAGAATTAATTTGTCTTTGTTTACAAGTTGATTTCAAATGATCATGTAGAAAATCGGAAGAAAGTTAGAATTTTGGAACAAATTTCCTCTTAGAATTTGACTTTTGTGACTTTTTCCGAGAGGCCTAGATTCACTTAACTAGTTATACCTCCATCCATCAGCTTTTGCAAATTTTTTTATTTTTATCATTGTCTAAGTATCATAAGAATGTCACCTATGGACTAAAACCAAACATAACAAAAATTTTAAGGGAATTTATTTTTTAACCTAATTTTTTAAAAATGTAATTAATTTTCTTTAAATAAAACACAAATATTTTTTTTTTTAAAAAAACTAAATAATGCTTAAAATTAGTATATATAAAATCTTCTAAACTATAGTAGTTAGAAGTAATAAGAAATAAAAAACAACTACTAAAGTATATCTTGTTCTTAAAATTTAAGATGAGTAGAAAATTCAAGAAACTATTCAAAGTCAAAGTGGGAATATCATCTAGAAATATAAAGTGTGTGGCATATGGAGCCTCACTTGTATATTGATGTTGAATATTATTGTTTTTGCTCTCTCAATCCGGAAAAGTGGAGAGAGTTTTGGATTCTTACAAGAAATCTAGTGTTGATGGGTCTCAAGTCAGCATCACATCTCCTTTAGTGGTATAGATGTACACGAGTTCCATTTGTTAGATAAGGATTTAGGAACACAATCGAGAATAGTTAGGTTTTAATCATTAGTCAGGACAAAGTAAGTTGTGTCCAGAAGGTGAGATTGTTCCCACTGTGAAACTAATTTCTTCCGGTAAGAAGGTAATCTAGAATGTTAACTTTAGAACGACGGACCATTTATATTTCTGGATTTATTATAATGATTGATAAAAAATTTTCATACGACTAAATTAAGTACCTTTAAATTTAGTCTGTTTAAAAATTGAATACTTAAATTATTAAATATGGTTGATAGTTCACTCTTCTTCTCTCGAGGGATACATACGTGTTCCAATACGGTTGCAAATGGTTCAACTAACTCGAGTACTTGAGAGGTTGATGGGTTTGTGTAAGGTTGAACCAATTATGGTTAGCCAAACTCACACTCATCTACCTACCACCACGAAATTTAATCCAATTAATTAATTTATCAAGCATTACTATAATATTTAATTATTCGTACAATTGGCATGTGATCATTCGTAAGGGGGCTTCACGATGATACTACACATCTATCTTCCATCTTGAAAATTCTTAATATTTAGATAGTTGTATTGAATATAGTTAATTTTTTTAATAATAATTATGTAAAACGCATAAAATTTATTACAATAAAAAATTATCCAACTTTGCTTGAATAAGAATACAATGGAACTTATCTCCGGGCTACAGATTGAGCGGTTAATTAGATTCTTCAAATCATTAGTCAGATATAATTTTAGTTACAAAGGATTTTTCTATAGTAAGATGATAAATTTAGATCAATTAAATGAGTCTATGTAAGTATTTCTAGATAAAAAAAATTATATATAGTATCCAACCCAGAGTTTAAAAAATTAAATATCTAAATTATAAAAAAATTAAATACAATGGAACTTTAATATGCCTATAAATTATTATAAAGTTTTTGTCGCTTTATAATTTGAGGGTTGGCAGAATTTGACTGGAAGCTTGTGTTATTGATGGAGATAGACTTCCATGCTTTGCTTTGGACAAAATTAATGGCTCATAAAGATTGATGTTAAATTGTAATAAAAGTCAAAGATTAAAGATCACCATTTATTTTTAAAATATTAAAAGGATGTATGTTCTATTTTTTATTTTTAAAATACTTTTTTTTAAAAAAAAAAAATTATAATAATAGATTTAATTAAAATTGCTATAGGAAATGTTCAAAATTAATTAGTAATTTTAGTTAAAAGTGTTCAAATATTAATAAAAACTATATGAATCTGGTTAAAACTTTTTAACTTGATCAAATTAGGCTAAATATTATTGAAATAGTTTTTAAAAAATTTAAATTATAGTATTTTTTTTATCAAAATTACTACAACATACAACAACTTTAATCAAAATTATTCAACATACCATCAAAGTTGCTAAAATATAGGCAGGGATAATTGAACAATGGTTAGGCTTTTAATAAATAATCAAGAGATTTATGATTAAGCTTTTAACGAATAATTAAGAGATTTAAGGTTTAAATTTTAACTGTAGTATATTATAGAAAAAAATTTCTCCGGTAAAAAGTAGGCCGAAGAATATTGTTTGTTTGGATAAGTCTTCAACCTTGAGTGCTTCTCGATTTATTTGGTAATTAGTGAAAACTTTCATGAGTCAAATTAGTCATCAAGGATTAGTCAATTCAAAAAACTGGATACCTAATACCAACTAAAAAATTAAAAAAATTACTAAAATATAAAATAAGGTGTCTTTCGAGCATGATGCGATGGTAAGAGATAGGATGAACTCTTATACAACGAGTGCTCGAAACTCACATAGGACACATGCATCCATAATATTTGAATCACTCGTGATGTTAGATCATCCGTTGGGATCTATTAGTGCTTTCCAAATTTATACTGTGATATATGAAAAATTTTCATTAGGCTGAGTTAATCATCTCCCGATTAATCCATTCCAAAGTTGAATATATAATAATAATAATAATAATAATAATAAATACGGTAGAATTTTTTTAATGATTTTTAAAAATACTTAAACTTCTTTATTTTATAAAGTAGAAATAGGGAGAAGAAACCAAATCAATTTGTGAAAACTACTATCCTTCCCCTTCCTTTTGTTTTCTTCAATCTCTTCCATTTGCTTCTTCCCT
The DNA here is from genome assembly GCF_018446385.1 of Zingiber officinale. Lineage (NCBI taxonomy): Eukaryota > Viridiplantae > Streptophyta > Magnoliopsida > Zingiberales > Zingiberaceae > Zingiber > Zingiber officinale. Next base: position 21,967,346 of record NC_056001.1, on the reverse strand, counting down.
TTCGGTCGATCAGTCCAGTCAGCAGCGGCGACAACGAGGAGTGCGACGCCGTCGTCGACTCCCCAGCTCCCTCCTCCTTCTTAAACCTCCCTCCTCCTCCGCCACTGCCGCCGGCTACCACTCCTCCTGCCAGCTCCTCGATCTTCGACTCCTTCTCCCCTTACTTCACCCCCTTCCCGTTCCAACCTCCGCCGCCGGAACACGCCGCAGCCTGGTCCTTGTCTCCTCCTCCGCCGCCGCCACCGCTCTCCACGTCAGCACCGTCGAGCACTCGCGGCGGTCCCACTCCCCAGCCGGTGCAACCCCCCGCCGCCGCTCCGCGAGGCCCCAAGAAGCGCACGAGGGCTTCGCGGCGCGCGCCGACGACCGTGATCAACACCGAGACCTCCAACTTCCGCTCCATGGTGCAGCAGTTCACCGGCTTCCCGTCGCCGCCCTTCGCCGGCGCCGCCGCATCGCCGCAGTTCCAGAGCCCTGGCCTGCAGCTGGATCTCTTCGGGTCGTCGGCCGCCGCCGTCCCGCAGTTCCTCCTCAGGCCCTCGGCGCAGAAGATGATCCCCTCCCCCGCTTCCTCCTCCGCCTCCCCCTCGCTCTTCGACCACATCATCGCGAGAAGCAACCTCGCGAGCATCGGCAACTCCTCGATTACTAGCGCCGACGTCGACGGCGCTCCAAAATACCACGACAAGTTTCCCCTGTCCCTCTTCGAGCAACAACCCGACGCGGCGAATCGGGGCACGGAAAGAGGAAGCTTCATGCCGCCGGCGTTTCTCCAGCCGCAACGAGCTCAAATGGCACAGCTGCCCGCGGAATTTGCCAGAGGCAGCCTGGGGAACCTCATAGCCACCGGCGCCGCCGCCGCCGCCGCCACGAATATTACTTATAATAACAGGCCGAGAAGCGACGTCGGATTATGCTGGGACGTGAATGAGCAAAGCGGGGAGGAACGCAGGCCAGCAAGCTCCATCGAAGACCAACAACCTTATCAGAAACTTTGGCGACCAAATCTAGATTGAATTATGTCGGAAGAAGAAAAGAAAGGGAAACCTCACTCATGAACAGATATTGCTCATCACTATCGGTAAACACTTTTTTTTTTATTTTTTTTTTATTTTTGGGCAAGAATTATTGATATAAACTTTAATTATATCACGAACTTTCCCCCCTTTCCTTTTAATGGATTGAAAATCTCTTCTTGAATTTTCACTCATGGAAGAGTATGAATTAGTCATAGAAATGTATTATCTCTTCTTGATAATAATGAAAAAAATGAACCAATAATTGCAAGGGAAAAAAAAACAGAAAAGGGAGATGTCTCTATACTTTGTTTGGTAAGATTTCATTATTATTTTTTAATAATTCAACTGTTTAAGTTTCACCCGATTAATTTTGAAGATAAATAATTTTTTTTATTGATTTATTTACTGAATAAATTCAGAATACTTTATGCAAAGTCTAATTATTTTATCAGGATCCTTTTATTTTATTTTAAATATTTTATCACTCCATCACACGAGTATAATTAAGATTCTATTGTTTTCTTAGATGGCATTTTATTAGGTGTGCAGAATCAATTTAAAAAATATTTATTGAAATAAGTACGCCACAATTTTGATCCATTTAACTTTCAAAAAATATTGTATGTATGTACCAATTTTAGTTAAAATTGTTACATGGGCATGTAACCATTTTGATATAAAAAATTATATGACCATTTCTAAATATTTTTTTGGTGGCAAATATGAATAAACTTTGATGATCTTTCTTAGGGAATATTTATTCTTTAAATTTTTAGGGAACTAGGACAGTAAATGAACTGAACGTTCATGAACAACTTTGATATTTGACTTAGTAAAAATTTATTTATGTTTGTTCAATACACATAAGATCAATTAAATAAACAAACTTGATCAATTCATTAAACTAAACAAACTTGAACACATATGTATTCAATTCGTTAATTAATGTTCGTGAATATTATTTATGAACAACGTTTATAAACAATGTTCATTAATAAACAAATCTATCAACATTCTAAATAAACAAAAAAATATGAACAAATAAATTTAATTTATCAAGTTCAATTATTAATTAAACAAATAAAAATTTCAAACAATCAAATAAGTTTCAATTGAGAGTTCAATAATATCTAAACGAATCAAGCTCAAGCAAAACTTAAATTACGAATTCGATAACATTTAAACAAACCAAACTCAAGTTCAAAATAAATAAACCAAGTCATGTTTGAACAATTATTTCAAAACTTTAATTTATTTTAAGCTTAGCTTAGTAGTCTTATCAAATAATCTTAAACATTCTAAAATTTAACTCAACTTGACTTGTTTACAACCCTATATGAAACAACAACCTCCTACATTATACCTATATATTTAAATTGTTACATTAAAATTTTCATAAAACTCTTACATGACTATTATTTAATCTTTTGTCATTTCTTAAATACTATCTAGTTAAACTTTTAATTAAAAATTATATATATAATCCTACACGCTCATCTATCTCATACTATGTTGGTCACTTTAAAAAGCATAGGCTTCAATATATGCTTGTACAACTATTTATTTAAAATTTAAAGAATAAATCAAGTAATTTTAATCAAAACGACACCATAACTATTTTTTGAACACTTTTAAAATGAAAAAACCTAACAATATATAAGTTCATAAACAAATTATTTTCTTCAAAAAAAAAGATAAATACAAATATGATACTTTTAATCAAAATTATTGGTCATATAATAATTTTGTTAAAAATAGTCCTATAATTTTCTTCTTAAGTTTTCAATTTGAATCAATAAATACAACTCATGCAAATTTATTTACATTTTGAAAGTGATCAAAATATTTTAAAATGACCATAAAGATTTTCAAATTTTTTTAAATTTAAATAAATAGGTGATTATCGAAGTTGATACATATATATTTATTTTAAAAAATGAATAAATAAACAGATGGTATATATAGATATATACACACATAAACACGATTTCTTTACATTATTAAATTTCTTTTATTCACTCTCCTTCCGTCCTTTATTTAAAATCTATGGCTAGGTTTTTAATTTTTCGACTTTTCTAAATCTAAATTTCTCACTCTTATTCTCGCTCCTTTCGTTGCCTTCTTTTGTCGCTTTCGCTCCTGCCAGCAAGCAAAGCAAAAGAGAAACAAGCTAAGCACAACTTATAGTCACATGCTTATTCTCAAGCAAGCTAGAAGCTCCCCAAACTGTCACAACAAATAAAGCCGACGCTACATGTTGCTTAGCACCCCTCTCCAATCTCGGTTTGTAATCTCTCGACTTTCCCAAATCTTACTCTTGCTCCTTCCTTCGCCGTCGTCTTCCGTCGCACTCGCTCCTGTCGGCAAGCAAAGCAAAGGAGAGACAATTTAAGCATTAACTTACAGCCGCATGCTTATTCTCGAACTGGCTGGAAGCTCCCCAAACTGCCACCACAAACAAAACTGACGTTACATATTACTTAGCACCCCTCTCCATTCTCGATTATAAGTCTTTCCACTTCACTATTTTTAGCGTTGTATAATATTTTTTTTATTAGGATTTATGCTACAACGTACAAGCCCTAACTACCGGTGGCGGATCCAGGAGTTCAAGTATGGAGGGGCGATCATAATATGGGATGAGTGTGGCTAATTTTTTTTTAAACAGTCAATTAATTATATGTAATCAAAAAATATTTTTTAAATAATTTCGCATACAGCCTACCGCCATGGATTTATTTCGTTCAATTACTTAACAACACCTTGAATTAAATTCTCACGATTAGTAAAGATGTAGGTATTTTGATATTTCCAGTACCGACGGGTAAAGCAATGAGCTCGTTGCTCAAGTACAAGTCGTCATCCAAGTGCACCTCAGCACCACCAAGATTATTCACTCCAACGATAAGCGTCGATGATGACTTTCCCAATGACGGTTGTAGAATTCACTTTTTTTGGTCGGATCCATCCTGTTTTTGTAATATTTTATTTTTTCTTAAAATAGAATATTTTTTAAAATTAAATATAAATAATATAAAAATATAAAAATTAAAGTCTCCAATAAAATTAGGCCCTGGTCAGAGGGTCTCCGGCACTGAAATTACTTTAACATTAGTCAATTAGTTTAGCATTAATTCAAACTATTTAATATAACTTAATTACAAATAAATTTATTTTAATAAAAAAGCTATAATAAGACTAGCATAAGATTTTTTTTTAATGAATAATAATGGAGTACCATTTTGCTATTGATAACAACAAAAACAAGACATCTTTTAGTTATTTATTTTTTACCTGAGAAAAATATTATTGGCTCTATCAAATTCATACAAATTTAGTAATTATTTTTCATTTTTTTTATTTTAATTTTAAAATTTTCCCCATTTTAACGTGGTATGGCAGTAGGTGGGCTTCCTCATATTCTTTCGTTGGGTTAAAGTGCGCCGACGGCATTTTCGGAATCAACCTCCGACGATAGTTAGCTACTTAGTTACCACAAAGTGTAGCAGCTAACTGTCCAAGTAACTACTATAACATCTAACAGCTACTTGATAGTTAGCTGTCACAATGTACAAGCTCTAACTACTACAATGTATAGTAGCTACTTGGACAGTTGTTAGCTACTACAATGTATCGTAGCTATTTGAACAGTTAGCTATGACAACTTGTAGCAACTACTTGGACAGTTAGCTCAACGATGAAGTATAATCTTTTTTGATAAATTTTAAATTTTCTAGTTATAAAATTTGCAAGAACCTTACTAAATATCATTTCTCACTTTTCATAACTAATAATAAGTCGTTTCATTTTAAATTGTAATTCTCTCTAATCATAATATATTTTATATATATGATTCTAAATGATCTATTTAATATAAAAAAAACATATGTTATCTTTATTGGACGTCCGTCAAGTGTTTATGACATATGGATAGAATATCTACATAAGTTAATCATTTTAATGACGTTATACACAAGTCCTTTGAAAGTAAAGAGAGGACAAAAAAGAGCTTTTGAAACATACAACATACAATCTTACAATATTAATAATCTTTTTTGATAAAATTTAATTTTTTGATTATATAATTTGCAAGAAACTTACCAATTTAAGTCGTTTCAATTTATCACAATTGATTCAATGGTAAGTCATTTAATTTAAGTTGTAATTCCCTCTAATCCTAATATATTATTAGGATTTATGGTACAACGTACAAACCTTAGCTACTACGACGTATAATAGCTACTTGGGCAGTTAGCTATCATAACATGCAGCAGCTACTTAGACAGTTAGCTTCCACAACATGTAGTAACTATTTGGACAATTAACTGCTACACGTTGTAATAGCTACTCAGACAATCCAATCAACCTTTTCTTACCTATTTTTAATTTTATAATTTGTAGGAAACTTGTCAAATATTATTTCCCATAATTCCTTTGATGGTAAGCCATTTCAATTGAAGTTGTAATTACCTCTAATTCTAATATATTGTTTATACGTGATTCTAAATGATCTATTTAATGTAGGGAAAAACATATATTGTCTTTATTAAGTGTTAACCGTGTTTATGACACCTAGATAAAAATATCTACACAAGTTAATCATTTTAAGAGCGCTATACACCAGTCCTTCGAGAATAGAGAGGATGCAATAAGAGCTTTTGAAGCACGATAAAAAAATCTAGCATTTACCTCCTTACACTTCTTTACATCGAGAGGAAAAAAAGTTTATGTGCATCTTCAAATATAGTATTAAGTTCAAATTCAGAGAGAAAACTCTCGAAGAAGACTGAAAAATTTAGAAAATCGAAAGATGCATTGGAAGAGATAGAACAACCGTTCGGTCAAAACTCATTGATTGAGCTAGAGGCATTGGATTTCTGAAATTTTGGTATGGGATAGAACGGGTGAGTGTATATTTGTCCTTCAACTATAGTTCTGAGACTCACACAAGAAGTTGTAGTCGTGTGCCAAGTGACACGAACATTGGTGTGAATCTTACAAAAGCAACACCACGTTGGTGCCGCTCTTGCAAAAGCAGCATTAATGTGACCTTAGCTTTCGATCACCAACCTTAGTGTTGGTTTCCTAAGATCAGCACCAACGTGGTGCTGATCTTCTCAGACTAGCACCACAATGTACATAAAGATTCAAATCATTTGGAGCAATGCTAGGAAGGTCTACGAAGAATAAAGGAGAGCATATTCAGACTCCTGTGATCCATATGAATCCAAAGGATTTGAAATGAGTCCGATCAGAGTCCTCTAGGTCCATCAATGGGTTTTAACCGAAACCCATTAATTGAGCTAGGGTCTTTAGATTTCTGAAATTTTGGTATGAAATGGAAAGGGTGGGTGTAATGAATATATATATGTCCTCCAACCATAATTCTGAGACTCACACAATAAGTTATGGTCGCATGCCAAATAACACGGACATTAGTACTGATCTTGCAAAACCAGCACCACGTTGGCACTGTTTTTGCAAAAGCAACACCAACGTGGCCTTGACATCCAATCACCAAGCTTGGCGCCGGTTTCCAAAGATTAGCACCAACGTGGTGTTGATCTTTTCATACCAGCACCAACATGGTGCTGATCTTTTCATACCAACACCACAATGTACATAAAGATGTAAATTGTTTGGAACAACGCTAAAAAGGTCTAAGAAAAATAAATGAGAGCATATTCAGACTCCTGTGATCCATATGAACTCATAGGACTTGAAATGGGTCCGGTCAAAGTTCTTTAGGTCCATCAATAGATTTTGACTGAAACCCATTGATTGATCTAAGGGCCTTGGATTTCTGATATTTGTTGGGACCTTGACCTCCGCTAGAGGGAAGGGAGGGGAGGTGAATAGCTCCTTACCCAAATCGTCGCTTCTTATGTATTCGTTAGCGTATCGGAAATACAAACAAATACAAGTATGAAAGCTAAACCCTAATAGACAAGAAAGAACATCAAACATCACACATTCATATAATGTGATTCAGAGATAACTTACTCCTACTCCACGGCGTGTCTGTAAGGTGGACGATCTCTATGATCGTTCGGTAGATCAATCATCGGAAAACCTCCGACTAGCACGATCTCCTTGTGGGTAGAGAAACCTCACCACACTTTTGCTCAAGAGCACTTGGGAGACTTCTAATAGACTTTAACCAAACCTATTTCATCACTAAGGCCAACCACCCCGAGCTATATTAAATAGAGCTCGAGAGGAAAATACCAAGTTGTTTTCTCATTACCAGTCGACTGGTCACACCATCAATCGACTGGTCTTTTGTGAAATTCGACTGTTACAACCCCAATGGCTCGATACCAGTCGACTGATGTCAGGATCAATCGATTGGTCCACTTGGGTTGAGAGAACAGAAGCATTATGTTCTCTCCCAATCCAACCACCATTCGATTGGTAAACCCTAAACCTAGGGTTTACCCGAGTACATTCTTTCATGCACTCGTCCTCGCCCGCACAACCTTGACTTTGCCTTCTAGCCTCCTCCATCAGTCTTGCATCTGTTCAAGAGCTTCCTTCAATCTTGTCCTTGTTGTCAGATCTTCTTTTGCCAAGAGATCGCGCCTCCAAGACTTTAACCTTTGTCAAGTCACATTTAGACTTACTTTGCTAAAGCAACATGCTTGGACTTACACCACCAAGACTCGCCCTTGGACTTTTTCTTTAGCCAAGATCTTACTTGGACTTTCCCCTTTGCCAATATCCCACTTGGACTTTTCTTGTTGTACCTGCATTATACACACTCATAATGCATATCAAATACAACAATGAACATAACTTAAATCTTTGCCCAAATATCAAAATCTAGAGTCACACAGATTGCTCCAACACTATTTTGGTATGGGATGGAAGGAATAAGTGTATAGAATGTATATACGTCCTCCAATCATGATTTTAGGACTCGCACAAGAATTTATGGTTGCATGTCAAGTGGCACGGACGTTAGTATTGATCTTACAAAAATAGCACCACGTTAGTGCTGCTCTTGCAAAAGCAGCACCAACGTGGCCTTGGCTTCCGATCACCAAGCTTGGTGCTGGTTTCTAAAGATCAGCACCAACATGGTGTTGATCTTCTCAGACCAACACTACAATGTACATAAGATTCAAATCATTTGGAACAATGCTAGGATGGTCTAAGAAGAGTAAATGAGGGCATATTCAGACCTCTGTGATATATATGAACTCATAGGACTTGAAATGAGTCCGATCAGAGTCCTCTAGGTCCATCAACGAATTTTGATCAAAACTCATTGATTGATCTAAGGGCCTTGGATTTATGTTATTTTGATATTGGATGGAAGATGTAAGTGTATGGAATGTATATATGTCCTCCAACTATGATTTTGAGACTCACACAAGAATTTATGACTACGTGCCAAGTGACATGGACATTGATGTTGATCTTACAAAACAAACACTACGTGGTGTTGGTCTTTCAAAACCAGCACTAATGTTGCCTCTTGGGTTCTTCAAACTCAATATCCTATTTCAATTGCTAGAGTACATTTTATAAAAGACAGTATCAATGTCTTCTATCCAATAGTATCATTTCACTGTCAATATTGGTAGAATTCACATGCAGAACTGAGTTTCATAAAAAATTATAAACTTTTGTTAAAAATACGACAGATACAAAATATCATTCAAGAATTAAAATTACAGTTTTACAAATTCCAGTTCACATGAGGAAAATTGTCTACATGTCGACCAAAAACAAGTCAAATGCGATGTCTCACACAATTGTAGATTAAGGAAACACTTCTAATCCTAATACTAAGATAACTTCAACTTAGCTAGGGTATAGGGCATGTTCGGTCCTCATATATAAACTTGTGTGTAATGTAAATCAATGTAAGCAAATTGTATTAACCATAAAATAATAAATGGTTTATACAAAATAAATTTTCTCATTCATTCTTTATATCAGAAAAAAATTTCAAAGTCTGTATTTTTTGTGAGCTTGAAAATATTTACATTCGGATACACTAAAATAGAATTATAAAAGGCTTAAACCAATCTATTCTTAACTAATAAAAGACTTAATTTTCCATATGTAATCATAAAAAATAAGAATGTTCTATTTTTACATGAACATAATAAGTTAGCAATCTTATATAACTAAAATAAACTCTGATTCAGAACAGATATCATATAGAAAAATCATAATATATTTCAATTTGTGAAATATAACTAGCAATAACTTATAACTATTAAATGCAATGTAAAATAGTTTAAGTATAGGGTTGAAATCTAACATTGTGATTGACGTACAAGATATAACAAGTAATTACAGGTCCTCGTTCTCATCAGTATTCCAATTCTTTACAAGATATGAACTCCAATTCATCTAAAGAAAAATTCAAAATAATTATTTCATCAATCTCAAGTTATAATTTAGTTAATGAAACATTTTATTGGTAAGCAAGTTGAAGAATACAAAAAATCAAAATAATGTTACAATATTATGCTGATCTTTGCAAATCAGCACCAACATTGGTGTTGGTCTTTCAAAGTCAGCACCAACGTTGGTGCTAGTTTGCAAAAAATCATCATCAACGTGTAGTCAATGGGTTTTTGAAAACCAGAACCAACATATAGTCAATGGATTTCTGAAAATCAATACCAACGTTGGTGCTAATTTATAAAGACCAGTACTAATGTTGCAATTTTTGAAAACCAACATCATCATGTTCTTCGAAATCAAGCACCGTGTTCTTTGAAATCAAGCACCAAAATATTCTTACAGTGGGTTTTAAACAATTGGTTCTTAGAAACTATGATGGGTAAAAGACAAACACTCAATATACTTTTACGTCCTTCGGAAACACAAGTAAAAAAAAGGAGAGGAAGATGATCAATATAGGTGTGAGCGAAAACCCTAGCCCCCAGGGCGTAGCGCAGACGATGGGCGCATGACATCTCTGGCGTAATTGCTAGGGGTCGATTCTAAAAAACTGACGACCTAGAGTTTACCCCACCATGCGCTTATGGCATGTATACCTGCATATACCTCCCTCCATATCCATGAAGCTGGCACTAGGGGGGCCGCTAAGATAGTGGATAAAGGGAGCGAAAACCTTAACTCACTTGGCATGAGTTGAGAGCTAAATAAAATGACCTGTATATAAGGTTGAAAGCGGAGGAAGAGAGGAGCGGATGAGCATCAAAGAGAATTTAGAGCTTTCATTTTAGGGAAGAGAAAGAGAGGAGCAAATGAACGACGCAAAAGATTTAGTACTTTCACTTTAGGGAAAAGAGGGAAGCGAAGGAAGAGAAAGAGCAAAAATAAACTTAGAAAGAGCAAAAATAAACTCATACAAAGGAATACAAAGAAGAGAGAAATTAAAAATAAATAAATTTATATCATATCATCGGCCCACGTATGTGTACTGTCCACGGTCGTCCATATAAGAATGGGAAGAATATGCACTATTACAAAACATCGGGTTATACCTGCTTCTAAATTTATAAAAAGCTTAAAATAATTATTATAGTAATCTTTTTGACCCACATTGCTATTGTTACCTTTGACTAAAATTATTATTATTTTATCTACATTTATATGTTTTTTAAATATTTTTTTTCCTAAACTCGTAAAATCTGTATCATTTTGATTTCTATTACTTTTAAAAAAATAAAACTTTTATATTATATACTTTTAAAATTGTTATTCATTTAAATCTTTTTGAAATTTTAATGTAAACTGAAATCACTTCGCTTTATTATATTTTATAAATTTATAAATCATGTATAATTCTAAAGATAAATGTTCTTCCTTTCTGCCTATCGATAAATTTAAAATATAATTTATACACATTCATTCAGAGGTCAAAGGTCGATCTTTAAAATCATCCCCATTAAAATTCAAACTTTGATCCTCTTGTTCTTTGAGTGTTTTACCACTGCATCACATCTGTGAGAATGATTTACCTGAACGAGTGTATTAATCTTCGGGCAATCAAATTTAGAAGGACAGGTAAATTTGGTAGAAAATATCAAGATGCAAAGATTGGGTTGAAATCCTCTTATCGGTCCCTGCACGGATAGTTATCTTGTGGGTCCAATCTAGTGGGCTGCCCTTAGGCTAGATAGTTGCTCCTTGTACCAAGTTACATGGAGATTCTATCTATCAATGATAATGGTGGAGCACACCAACCAAAAAGTTCCTAAAGGTACCTTTGGAGTAGTTGAGCCTGACAAAAATGGATTTGAACGTGCACATTGCCAGCAAAGTGGTCGTCCACATGGGTGCAAGTGTCCAGGTTTGGTATTAGGTTTTGGAAGAAGGCTACTAGAGTTACTCTTCCAAATTATCAGATCTCATTTTGTTACGGGAACCTCCTTCGATGGACAACATTGAGGTTCATGGTTCGATCGATCAGATAAGAAAATGATTTCGAAAGATGAGTTGTTTTAGTATTTAGACGGAGAAAAAAAGGTCCATATGAGCACAATTTAGCATTTCCCAACCCGCAAAAGTTGGCATGTTAGAGAAAGCAAGTTTACTAAGGGAATGGAATTACCTTAGGTCGCTAATCTATGTGGCCTTGTAGGTTTTGAGAGATATAGACAGTAGTATTTCTTTTCATGTAACCGACATAGTTATGCCGTGTCCAATTCGAATGGTCTGTCTTATTCACTCCCTTGCTCCATTTGGAGCCACCGTTTAGCTACTAAGAATCTTCAATAACAATAAGCATTTAAGATAGAAAATCCATGACAGATGTGAGATGACCAATCTTGGATACTTGAAAAAGGAGTAGCAAGCTTTTCAAGCATGATGCATGACTTAGCTCAGACACAATTTTCTAATTACTGAACTTACAATTCGAGTTTCCGCTTGATGAATGAACTCCAACTTCAGATCAGAAAGAGTCTGTACCAATCCTAAGATTAAACTGAAATAACCGTTGATTTGGTCAAAATTAAGGTAGAATAACACATTAGTTTTTTACCATTGTCTATTGCATGCAAGTGTTTTTAGTGTATATCATACATAAAGCAAAACCTCAGATGTATACGATCAACACATACCTCCTGTCAGTCTACGAGAAACACTTCAGTCTCTGTAGATTAGAGATGAACAGTTAGTATACAGAAGTTTTAGGATTTAGACACTATTATTTGTCACCCACCTGTCTCTCAACTTCCAACAGAGATTCAGAAAGCTTTCTCTTCAGGATTTCCTTTTCCAGTTCGCAACTTTTGTACTTGGTATCTGAAGAGGGAGATAAGCCAACTATAATTCCCAGCATATGCAGTGACTTTGTACAAGAGATGGATTACATGATAGCAATAATTAGTGCAAATCGATTGAACATGAACTAGCGATTCATTTCTGTCGTATAAAAGCAATATTTTGACTTGCAGCAACAAATGGAGGAAATTTTGGTCAATTCTCACCATAATAATGAGTTGACAAGATGGTTATGCGCTCCACTGGCTGAAAAAGAAAACATGAAAATGTTACTACACAAGCATAATAGCATTCTTGAACCGGCATATGTAAGGGTTCTTTTGTTGTGAAAAGGGTCCAGAAGAAATTTGGTGTTCCTCAAACTGTCATATTTCCTCGAGTTGACGTTTTTCAATTTCTACTGTATATGGGTTTCTATACGAGGTACATAGAGGAACTGCCATGATACAAAAGGATGAGAAATATATTTTATTCTATCACATCTTAGGCCTACAAATTGCGAGGTACAAGGATAATAGAAAAAATGCAAATTGTGCGTCAACTTGGTAGATCGAACAATATTGGATGGACCAAAAGTTACAACTAGCCTGATTTTCAGATTGCTTATTTGTTAATCAGTGGAGAATTTACCATAACAAAAATCCCTTCACGCCGTGTAGGAAGCTCTTCCAGTCTGCTTAATGCCTCATCACCTCTAGTCAATTTTCCAAAGATGGCATACTAAGGTCATGTAAAATCAGAAATAGTGGTGAGAAAATATCAATTTGTTTGAAAATATAAAACTGTCCAATAAGCAAAATACCTTGCCATCGAGGTGAGGTGCATCTCCTAAAAGGATAGAGAATGAAGATGAAGCACTATCAGGATCAGAATATCTGAGGAAGAATAAATCGAATTAAGATACATTAAAAGGGTTAAAGTGTAAAACATGGCTTTGCACTTTCCATAATAAAATAGCTTGTCCTTAGTACAATCGTTCCCTTTGTCATCAGCTAGGTCTTAAGAGTAAAATTACGATCAAGTTGTTTGTGTTCCTAGAATGCATAAAGACAATAATCAAAACAACAGTAAGCGAGAGCTAAAGATGAAATTCACTACACATTCTTTAAATAACAAAAATGGATAAGAGATGCTACTCATCCTCCAAGCTTGCTCCAACAAAAAATAAAATAAAATAAAAACAATGACAACAATCTTTATCGGAACATCATTTAACAATATGCATTTATGATAATTGAAATTTCTAAGTCAAACTATAAATAAGAGGGAAAATGCATACTTTGGACAATCCAAAAACAACAATCAGCAACAAATACAAACACATTTTTTTCAATCTAAAGTCTAAACCCTATAAGATGAATTGAAGGCAGATGGACATTTGATAATAAGTTACCTTCCCATTGAGAGGATGCCTCTTACATGTTTGACTTCACTAAATTCACCAATAACAGTTTTCTCAGCTTCCAACTTTTGTTCTTCATTCAAAGGAGCACTTCTGCCTCCTACAACAGCAGCCACTTGTGCAACAAAACCTTTATCAACCTACCAATGACAATAAACTTGGTTACAGAAGAAATATCTACATAAAAAAGTGGATTAGTAAGGTCACTACCCGAAAGAAGTGATTTGTGTTATAGCAGCCAAGCCGCACAAGCTTGAAAATATGCTCTACAGTTTTGGGAGCAACATTAGGGAAAAATCCAAACTCAATGTCACCATAGTTTGTCTGCACAAGAGATAAAACAATTGTAAATATTACCTAAACACAAACTGAATTTTAATTTAAATTACTGGAAAGCATAAAATTAATTTAACTTTAAAACAATGTTTTAAAACATAATGACAAAGAACATTTTCACAGTGAGAACGGACAAAATGATGAATATTGCATAAAATTTTATACAGGGCACTCTTAAATAATTTAGGATAGTCATCTCGATAGAAAAGTAGTTTAGAACCAAGAAAATTGATAAAAGATCAGACTATTCAAATGCTTGATCCTTTGAGCTCAACTGATGCATATCACAAGTAGGGCACTACCAACAAAAGCCTTCCCAAACATGAAAAGAAAATTGATACTCGTTTTTTGAATCAACAAAGAGAATAACTCAAAAAGTCAACAAGCACATTATATATTTTGGCTACCTTAGCTTCTCAGACATTTTCACATGAGACAACTACATTTTTACGAGAAATTCAAGGAAAGAAAAGATATAAATAATTATGATTGGAGCTGGTTTTTCAACAGAGCAAGAAGCAAGTAGCTTTTCAGAATATTAGGTGCCACGATATCACTTACTTCCCCTTGTCATCAGTTTAAGCGTATGTAGTTTTTGAGTGTTTGTATTCCAGCCACCAGAGGCCGTAAGATCTAGAAAAGCTCTCTATTCCCACTTTAATCTCTAACCCACTACTCTTTTTTATTCCTCATTGACATGAAATTTGCTGCAACCCATAGTTTCCTAAGAGAAATCACACTGAACATAAAATATTTGTCTATTTTTTACTGATATACAAACATACAACCACACTTGTGAATACTTACAGAGCTTAACAATTTTTTATCCCTTTATTGATAAACCAAGCCACAATATCTTTGACTAATACATACACATTGAACAAAATTCAGAGTGATTCACTCATATGAATAAGATTATTTTCACAAGAGTAACGGTATTATTCTTTGAATTTTTAAATTTGCTGCTCTGATAGACATATTCAGTAGACTAGATTATGATATATACCAATATATTGATCTGTTTTAGTTAGATTCTCATTAGTTAAGTTACAATCAGTTCGGTTTCACAGAAATTGAATCTCTAGTATGTTTATTCATATGCTAATTGATTTTAAGCCTTAATTTTGTTTAATTAGTTTCTGCATGATTAGAACTTTTATAAATTATGTCTGAAGATAGGTTGATTGATTATCCTTAATTAATACTTGACTGCATCCTGAACAACTTTAATTTTTATAGCAAGTGATCATCCCTAATTCCCTTTTTCACAAACAAACAGACAACAGATTGTGATGAAACTGTCCTACAAAGGGTAAAAACTAATAGACCTAATTTCTCTAAATGGACAACGGATGAAAATGTGACTTATCATACTTGGATTAATTATAGCCTTAGGTAAGATATCTTCATTTGAAGCCTTTAATTCCAGAGATGTCTCAGCTCCTTCGACCAATAGTACCTCTGGCAAATCCCAAAAACCTATGGAGTTCTAACTAGTTGTCAAAACTACAAAGGAAATTAAACATCTCTGCAGAAAATAAATTCTTAGTTGTTTATCCAACAGCCTATATAAATGTATAAAAAATACTGGAAGATACATAATTTAGGGCAGTGAAAAGGTGGTAAGATTCACTTCCTTTGAGTTCAGCAAATTCAAAATTATAGACAACGTTTCTCATTGATGATTAGATCCACACATTCCTTAAAATATGAACCATCACATCCACAAAAATCAGAAAATCCTAACGGGATCCTTCTGACATGTATGTAGAAGGCATACAGATTACAACTACAAAACAGAAGAATATCATTAATATAATAAGGATAAAATAATTCAAAAACCACACAGCAAAATTACCTAATCCAATTCTTATGCCATTACATTGGTGCTTGTTTACGACTAACTCTACTCTTTCTTTTTCTGTTTAAATAAGACAAAGTTTTCAACTTGTTCCATATAGATTTTTTTCTTCTAATTATCCATAAAGAAAGACTAGCGTAACATTCATTAATTTAGGAATGGATGTCAGGGCAAAACGATTCAAACGGTGGTAATATTTTCCATACGCGTGTATCTATCAGAATAGTCTGTATCAGCCTTTTGTTGAATATCTTGAACGCTTTGTACTCGAAACAATCTGAGGCAAAGCTATATAAGATCATGAACATTAAGAAATTGAACAAAAGGAAAAGTTCATTATTTGATCTGATGGAATAAATCAAGGAACTTCCATCAATGTCATCGGCGAGAACTTGCAAATGCATGGACGAAACAACTAGCTAACCTAGTAAAGTCGACTATTCCAACACAAAGAAACAATATAATCTAAGTATACTGAGTGAAGAAAAAGGAGATTATGGTTAAGATCAAGATCTGCCCACTGTCCCTAACAACATGAAAAATTGCAAGCGAAGAGGGAAAACGGAACCTGGAAGACGACGCGAGTGGTTCCGAGAGCAGGATCAAGGAAGGCGGAGGCTGGATCGACGATGGAGAAGGAGAGGTAGAATAGCAGGAGAAGCGATGGGAAGCATCGGTTCTCCATCTCGTCGCCGCGGTATCTTCCAATTCCGAAGATTTTCCAAATTTGTTTTTTTCTAATCTCCAGTTAATTAATTGCTCATTTATTAATCAATTTGGCCCCTACAAAATAGAGATTATCATTTATAGACTCAAGAAAAACGCAGAGCATGCATTTGGCGTAATAATAAAAACATTAGAAAAAGGTCTTCTGGAAATAAAATATTCGTAACTTCCTTTTACGTTGCGTGTATAATATAATATATTAAAATTACATTAAATTTTTTATAATAAAATTATATTAATTAAAGTATTTTAACATTAAATAATTAAAGTAGAATAATTAGGGTAAAGTACTGACTTTTGAAAATCTGAAAAATCTGAATTGTTTGGATTTTTTAGTGTCACCCTAGAGAATCCTAGCAACAAACTACTGTAACGGGCTTCCCTACGAAAAAAATTAATTTAATATTATATTTATCTTAATAAAAAAAACTAAGAAAAGTATATTTTTTAATATTGTCGGCCTAAAATATTTATAGAAGCTTCTTTGATCATAGTGTTATCAATTCTAAGATGTGTGACTAAAGAGAACTATATTTTTTTACATAAAACAACCAGAGAAAATTAATGATGAGACGTCGCAGCTGAGTCTCGAACTCTAGATCACTGATTGTTTCGCTTGGAATTACTAATAAATCTTGGAATTATTTTTAGTATGAATAGAAAAAAGGATATTAACGTAAATTCATTTTAAACTTCACCAAAGTTAGTTAGTAAAGGGGAGAAATTTTTAATAAAATAATAAGATATATGTTAGTAAAATAGTATGATTCAGTCCAAGTGTATAAATAAACCAATCGGTCATCTTTGATGTATTTATTTATGTTCATTCATATAAAATTAATTAAATAAATAAAAATGAACAACGATACGAGTTTAAACCCATATATTCAATTTAGTAATATTCATAATCAAGGATTATTGTGAAATATGTTCATTAATATGATAAATAAATAAATAATAACTTTGAAAATGAATATACAAACTTATATTATCAAATTTATTAAACAAACTTATTACACATAAATTTAAACTTAAACTGAGAAGTCAATAACATCTCGATAGCATAAACTTTCACGGAAAATTTGATAACATCTAAATAAATCAACTTAAACTTGTAAAAAACATCAAATAAAACTTAGCAATCTTTCATTTCAACAATTTAATTCAATTTAGACTCGATTAGCTTGAGTGGTTATCTTCTCAAATAAGTTTAAACGCCATCAAACTTACTTGTTTACAACCCTTAGAGACAGAGAAATGGTCAAAACACTTAAAATGATCTACAAGTGATATGCATACAAATAAACGGCCCGTGGCTAATCCATTAACTTAACTTGCTCTTTATATATATATATGTAGACAACAGAAATACAATTCAGGTGAGCACACACTTCCGCTCGACCAACCTCGAACTAGCCTTCTAACCTCCTCCATCAACCTTACGTCCCTCGGATATCTCCCCATCATTCACGTCTTGCCTTCAGGAGCTTCGTTCGGGCTCATCTTAGTTGTCGTGTCTTCCTTGCCAAGTCATACCAGGACTTACCTTGCCAAGACCACATGCTTGGACTTACACCCTTTGCCAAGATCACACTTGGACTTTCCGTTGTCTGGCTCCTCGCTAGGACTTCCCAATTGCCTGGCTCCTCACCAGGACTTTCTCCTTTGCCAAGATCACACTTGGACTTTCCAATTTGCCTAATCTCTAGTTAGGACTTCCACCACTGTCTAAACTCCAGTTAGGACTTCCATCACTACCTAAACTCCAGTTAGGACTTCCATACGCCTAACCTCCAGTTAGGACTTTCCCAGTCAAGTCTCCTGTCAACCTTGACCTACTTGACTTGTATTCTCATCAACCTGGTCAATCCTTTGACCATCTCCACAACTGGACGATTGCTCCAGCAATCTCCTTATATTGTCAAACATCAAAATTTTAATCCTGACTCAAGCTTGACTCAACTCAAGCTTAGTCAAACTTATCAAACTTGACCTAGGGAAATTGCCCCAACATTTACTTCATCCGTGTTAGTCCTAGGATGGGTTGGCAGGGGCGCTAGAGACGAGCGCTTCGCCTTTTGCTAATTGCCACTTTATTGAACTGTGGGGGGTTTGAATCGCAGGGTTGACAGCTGCATAATACCTTCCCTCCTGGGGACTATTGCGTACTTGATTTACCTATCTGTATCTTGTTGTGGGGCCAATGATACTAAACCGCTTAGGATGAGTGAAATCATCTTTTTTTGCTTCCTTCTTTTATTGAACTGTGGAGGATTATGAACCACATTAACTCAAACAGAATATTTTTTGTTGGTGGATTTAACCTATGTGTTTGCTACCTCTAGCCATGGCTAGATCATCATCAGAAATTAGTATTACCAGTTATGATACTGGCAATATGATCTTTATGGTAAGTTAACCAGGTGGTAGAGGTGTTACAAGCATCCATATGTTTGAATTGCACAATAATTGGTGGATTACTCTGCCTTATCATTTGTAGACAGGTTTGTAGGTCAAATTAATGCGTTGGAGAGTTTTATGATGATTTGATTGCAAAGTAATTTAAGACACTCTTTATCAGTTACAATTCTGCCAAATATGGGCAAATGCCTATTTGTCTTACCAATTTTCTTATTGATTTTCCTTTTATTTTTATGACATTTCCTTGATTCACCAGATTGCAGCTTTGCTGTAGGGACCAGATTTATTTTCAACATCACAATAGATTAAGAATAATTTCCTTCCAAAAACTCTTTCCTTGATTCTTCCATTTCGAAAACGCCACAACAAATTATGTCTGTATCACCTACATTTCAGTCTCATGAACCTCCCTTGCTAATGTCTAACCATTCTGTGGAATGGAGCCTTACATCTGACTGTGCCTATTCTGTCATACCCGCATAAAATGTTTTACTTTGGATTATTTTGTGACTGCACAAAGTTAAATTATGTGGTTGGAGGGTGGTTCATGAGAAAGATTGTGCAAGAGTGGCCTACTCATGTTTTTCCTACCCATTCATCATCTCACCTCTTTTTATCCTGTGATTTTTCTCTAGTGAGGTTGATCACAACCTTTTGGCTGTAATGATCTTCCTACATCAATTGATGAATGTTCAAACCTCCCTTATGATTGTGACCTTCGCAAGATAAGCAAACAAATCCATCATCCTTGGCTGGACTTAGGAATGTGGAGCAAGCTTAATAATCACCTATTCCCTCGCTTTCCAACATTCTGAATGGCTACCTATGCTTTTTTGGGTTTATCCTTAGATTAACCTTTTAAACTTATTATCGTTTATTCTCCCTCGTGGGATTCTGTAAATCTTCTATACATACTTTTACTATAATACATGGGTGGATTTTTGCCTTCCTCTCTCTATGTTTCCAATTTTGTCGAGTACTCTGATGATGCATTCTACTTCTTCTACAATTATAAGTGACGAACATGTTCTTATATCAGGCTGATGGTCTTTCTTTATGTTCGACGTGAAAAACTAGTCACTAGTAGTTGCTATTTGTGCATTTGGTCAAACTAACTAGTACTTACTATAAAGGTTTATAGTATCATTTCACTGGAGTTTTGTTCTCTGATTGAGACTATATGGTTCAGATACCATGGCATAGTGATACCAATATAGTAAGCATCTTGTATACTAACTATACTGATACAAAAATGAGTATTGTGCATCAGATGCAAGCATTGATTCTTGTAGAATCTTAACCCTAATTTGCCGATTCATAAACTATATAATGTTCATAAGACATTTGATATTGAATTGATTCTCTAAATGTCGTTCAAAATACCTAAGATAACACCTGGTGTTAGTTTTGCACCTTCTCAATTAGGATATAAATGGATCTCAGTTTGTTTCTCAAACTCCTACATCATTCCTCTTTGTTACTGGATAGGTGCTTCCTTTCTGGTCCTCTCATTTTATAGTGTCTATTTACTCCCTATGATTAATTGAAAGAATCAAAGAATGAGTTACGAGCAAAGAATCAGCTTCCTACCTCAGTTGCTGAAAATGTGTCAGCACGGGCTGCACAGTGACTTATCTATCTATGATGGCACAATATTAGTAGGTTTCTGTCATGCTGATCGTAATCATCGATTGGATACTGATCGGCATTTGAAACAACGGGTTTTGTATCTCACCCAGTTCATCTCCTGCTCCTCTCTATGATGCCACTACACCATTCTTTCTTAGTCCTTATCAAGTTACGTGAGAGATCTTAACACTTTATTCTAATGAGCTAGCAACTGTTCTTACAAAGGCAAAAAAAAAAAAAAATCTACTTGTACTCTTGGAATTTACTTTGTTCATTTTGTTTAATATTATATGCTCATCTTGAAGTCTGAATTTATAACTTTGCTAAGCTAATGGATTGAATTTTTAAAATTGTCTTCGTCCATGTTCAGGCCAAATATAGTGGACGGTCAAGCCACCGGTCAACAAACGGATTAATGTGCATGCTCCTCAGAGATCGTCGGTGAAGGGGATGAAAGAACCAAAAAAGCACTCCAAAAGAGGGTTAGAATGATGTTAGAGAGGAGTCTCGACAAGTTACTCCGATGCTCAAGTTAAGGTTTGTTTAAGGGAGAAGACTGGCGTAAGGACAAGTTGGATTCTGTATGTACATACCTGTGCCCGTAGGAGTAGGCGATCTTTTAAAGAACTGTAAATGTGCATGTTCTCCAGAATATTCGTTATCGTTGTCCATGTCTTCTAGGATGCTCACTGTCGTTGTCCACGTCTTCCGAAATGCTCGTTGTTGTTGTCCACATCTTCCAGGAGAAACGGTCTTATTAATGAGGCAGTTACGTCGCCCCCTATCCATACACCTCCCAGTGTTTTTAGAGGGCCACATAAGGTGTGAGCCCGATCTGAGGTTGATGTTGAGTGGACTTGAGGATAGACGAAGTCGGTGACTGAGACGAATTATGGAAGATGTCAGCGACTGAGGCCAAGGTGTAGATGAAGTCGGCGACTGAGGCTAAATCATGAAAGATGTTGGCGACTGAGGCCGAGGCAGAGATGATACTGGTGATTAAGGCCAAGGTGGGATGATGTCGGCGACTAAAGTCGAACCAGGGGTGATATTGGCGATTAAGGCCGAGGCGGGATGATGTCGGCGGCTGAGGCCGAGTCAAGGCGATGTCGGTAACTGAGGCTGAGTCGCAATAGCTGACTTATCCCTGTGTAAACTCTATTATGTGGGATGGGTGTATTGAATAGGTTTGATTAGACTCGAGTCCCTTCTAGACTGTCTGATACCCTTTGAGTTACGTCTAACCCATCTTAACTTTAACTGAACATGACTTTTAACCACACGGGACACGTGGAGGGATTCTACCATATCAGTCACATTGGGACTATCTTATGTCTCTATGTTTCAACTAATATTATAGAGGAGATGATCAAGTCCAAAGACTAAACTATGCTGAATTTAAATACATGCTCCCATATAATTGCTCAAACTACAACTTAGCCAACAACCCAAATGTAGCATCTCTGCAAGTAGGACAAAATAATCTCATGTTGCTTCTATAACAATAACAATAATAAGCAAACTAAATATTTTTAATAAAAGTCACGGGTTCAAATCCTGGAAACAACTTCTTGTAAAAAGTAGGATAAGACTGCATACAATGGATCCTTCCTTAGGACCCTGCATGGCGGGAGCTTCGTGCACAGGACTATCTTTTTATTATTATTATTATTACTATTATAAATTTTATTGCTTATTATTTGATGACCTTCCTATATTGCTTTAAATGACTGATATCATTCTTTTTTTTATTATTGTAATAAAGAGCATTTTATTTGACACTGAAGAAAGTAAATTTGGGAGAAAAAATTGTAGACATGTTTCTCTAACAGCTTCTTTTTTGACACAGGGAAAAAGAAACCACAATTGATACTGCTTGATCATGGTCTTTACAGAGAGCTCAATAACTCAATTTTTCTACTAGAATAAACTATGCTGCACTTTGGAAGGTACATCTAATCTTTGTTTACGTACTCTTTGATATCTACACTTATGATTTATTTCCATTGGGTTCATCTTGTGCATCCAGGGTCTAGTTTTTGCTGATGTTAAGGCCATCAAGGACAATAGTATAAAACTTGGTGCTGGTGAAGATCTTTATGTTCTATTTGCCGGAGTACTCACTATGAGGCCTTGGCAAAAGGTTGTGGATCCATCAGCAGACCACTTAGTTATCAAGGGAAATCAGGATGACCGTGCAGAACTACAGGTATTGAGCCTATTTGTATTAGTCAATACTGCCTCTGAAACTTTAAAAAAAAAATCATGAAAATAGGATTGATTGGGTGGGTTTTACTCTTAGATTCTCTATGTAATTAACACGTGTTGAATTGGTTGACCAAGTGAAAATTTCACTGAACTATCTAGAAAGTGATTGGACGAAATCAAGCTATAAATGCTTTCTATTGATAGTAAGGATTTTCTGGTTCGTAAATTGTGGATCAGAGGATGGTCCATTGATAAGAATCTTTGATTTGGAAGGATCCTATTTTTAAATGAGATATGATATAGGCAGCGACTTTTTAACGCGACATACCATCGCGACCCCGTTGGCGGCCTTCGTGGCATCCTCCACTTCAGCACTCTCTCTCCCTCGCGACAAAGACTTCGCGTCAATATTTGCGGCCGAAAATTTTGACGCGCCCTAACTCCATCCTTCGCCTGCAGAACAGCAGAAGTCTCCAACCTCGCCCTAACTCCATCCTTCGCCAGCAGAAGTCTCCAACCTCGCGAAACCCTAACTTCTCCACCCTCTCGTTCTCTCTTTCTTGCCCAACCTCGCGTTCTCCCTTCCGTTCTCCACCTTCGCATTCTCGAAGAGATCTCTCTCGCGAAGCCCTAACTTTTGCTTGCTCCGTCTTCCCTGCAAGCCGAGCAAGCGGACGACTCGCCTTCTCGAAGATTGGAGCGAGAGCAGCAACCTTCGCGTTCTCGGACAAGGAGTGTGAAGCCCTAACTCCTCCAGCCGCAATCAGCCCTAACTTCTTCTTCGAAGCACATCAAGTTATAGCAGCAAGGAGCAGTGACTTTGAGTTTAGGTACTCTTTAAGGTAATCAATTTTGTGTCCTTCTTCTTCTTTAATGTTCATGTTTTAGCTGGGATTTGAATATTATTTGAAGAACTTGTCTTTTGTACCCAATCTGGTATCTATTTAACCAACCAATCTGGTGTCTTTTGAATATTTCTTGAAGAACTTGTCTTCTGTACCCAGTCTGGTGTCTTTTGTACTCTTTAATAGAAAATACAAATATTTTCAAACCTCCTATACAATAGTAGACCAATATATATATTGAGCTATGATTTCTGCTTCCAGTTCATGTTTTTTCATAAATCTTGGCTCAGCATCTAGCATGATATTCTAAATCATAGCTTATGTCATGTTTAATCTCGTGTCATTCCCCTATTTGTTCGTATATGCATGGAAAATTCATATGTTCTTTTCGTCGATTTTTAATAAATGTAGGTGAAGAAAGTGTAATGGAAGAAGGAAAAATTGATTCAAATGAGATAAAAGATAAGAATGACCATGTGGATCAAGACCCATCTACATCTAGTGTAAATGAAGTCAAGCTTCCTAAAATTGGAATGACATTTTCATCTGAAGAAGAAGTTCGTATCTTTTATAATTCCTATGCTCAGAATGTTGGTTTTGGTATTTGCAAATTAGGTGGTAGAAATGGAGATGATGGAAAGCAAAAATATTTCTCTATTGGGTGTGCTAAAAATAATAGGAAAGTATCTCAAGCAAAAAATATTTTATACCCTCGACCTTCTACTAAGACGAATTGTAAAGTTAATATTAATGTTGCTATCCGAAATGATCAGAACTTTGTGATAACTAGTATATGCCTTGATCATAATCATATCTTAAGCCTTGGAAAGTCACGACATTTTAGATATAATAATGTATTGGATTCAGCTACAAAGAGAAAATTGATATTAAATGATCAAGCTGGAATAATCTTAAGCAAAAGTTTTCAATCTTTTGTAGTTGAGACTGGAGGCTATAAGAATTTGGCATTTGATGAGAGAAAGTGTAGAAATTATGTTTCAAAAGCTAGATAGTTGAGGTTAGGGAATGGAGATGCCGAAGCTTTGAGTAATTATTTTTGTCGCATGCAAAGTAAGAACTCAAACTTTTTTATGTGCTTGATTTAGATGGTGAATCTCGAATAAAAAATATTTTTTGGGCAGATACAAGATGTAGAGCTGCATATGATTACTTTTCTGATGTCGTGACTTTTGATACAACCTATTTGACTAATAGTTATGACATGCCATTTGCTCCATTTGTCGGGTGAATCATCATGGTCAATCAATTTTGTTGGGATGTGGATTATTATCAAGTGAAGACTCAACAACTTTCATATGGTTGTTCAAATCTTGGTTGACATGTATGCTTGGACGTGCTCCAAAGGCTATAATTACAGACCAATGTCGTGCCATGGCAATTGCAATTAAAGAGGTATTTCCGAATTCTCATCATCGTCTGTGTCTTTGGCATATCATGAAGAAAGTTCCAACAAAATTAGGTGGTCATGCTCAATACAAAATGATAAAGAAGCAATTGAAGAACATTGTTTATAACTCGCTAACAATTGATGAGTGTGATGAGAATTGGTTGAAAATGATTGAGGAGTTTAATTTAGAGAACAATGATTGGTTGAAATCTTTGTATAAAGAACGGAATACATGGATACCTGTATATGTTAAAGATCAGTTTTGGGCAGGTATGTCTACATCTCAAAGAAGTGAAAGTATGAATGCATTTTTTGATGACTACGTCCATTCTAAAACATCCTTGAAGCAATTTGTTGAGCAGTATGATAATGCTTTGAAGAAAAAAATTGAGAATGAAAAACATTTGGATTTTGTTTCTTTTAATTCTATCATGCCAGTTATTCTTGGTCATCCTATTGAAAGACAATTTCAAAATGCCTACACTAACAACTTATTTAAGTTGTTCCAAGATTAAATAAGAGGGTTGATGTTTTGCAATGTCTCTTTGTTGAAAGAAGATGGGACAACTTTAATATTTGAAGTAGTAGAAACTATGTTGGAAAAAAATGGAGAATCTGTAAGAGAAGTTTCCTTTAGGGTTCATTATACGGAGTTAGATTGCCAATTGAAGTGTGTGTGTCGTCTATTTGAGTTTCGGGGAATTTTATGTAGGCATGTGATCAAAGTATTGATAAGACTGAAGGTGATTGAGGTTCCTAAGAATTACATTATTGACCGATGGCGCAAAGATATTAAGCGTGGGTATCAAAGTATCAGTAACATCTATGATGATTATGGTTGTGATGGAGAAAGACATCGGTATAATATTCTCACTCCATTAATACAAGAGGTTCAACAACTTGGCGCAAAAAATGACGACAATTGTTCTGTTTTGGTGGAAATCTTGAAAGACACGAAGGAAAAACTGATTGCAGGTGATCTTGGGCATTCAAGGGTTGAACAACTGGAAAAAGTATCTACATCCGGTGCAAAAATGATACACTCTCCATTAAAAGTAAGATCTCGAGGTCGTCCACCCACAAAGAGGAAACAATCAAAGATTGAACAAATTGTGAAGAAATCAATTGCAAATGCCAGAAAGAAGGTAAGTGATGCATATAATATATATCTAAATTAATTGTGTGGTCTTGGTTTAGCTAGTTTATAATTATTTCTATAAATTAATTGAGTGGTCTTGGTTGAAATTGTTGTAGGGAGTTGCTGGTTCTGATCCAAGTAATGTAGGTTTTAGTTACTAGGAGCTGCTAATCCTGCTCGCAATGCTAGCTGTGAGTTCCATCTTTATCAGACCTCCTGTTGCATATCAAATTGATTCATATGTTGGTTCTGTTATTTTATTTATCATTTTTAAAACATGGAATCCTACAGATCAAATTCCTACTTCTACAGATCATGCCATCTCTGGTGACTTTTGTAAGAACATGTAATCCTATTTTAGAAGAACTGTAATCCTATTTTAGCATGGAGTTAAAATCTGACTTTTTTTTCAACATTATTGGTGGCTGTTTTGTATTTGTTTTCTTCATTTTGTAATCTGAAGTTGAATTGGTGGTCGTGCTTGTATTCTTCATTTTGTAATCTGAAGTAGAAGTGGTGGTCCTGCTGTGCTGTGAGGTCCTTATGTTTTATGTACGCTTTGAATTTGAAATTTAAATTCAAGTCTAATTTAACTAGTTATATGGATAAACGAGAATTAGGAAACTATAGCTTGGTATTCATCTTGATACTGAAATACGGAGATAGCAATTATAACAAATTTCAGTCTTTAATATGTGTTATAGATGCCTCCATTCTATATAATGATCCCTGCTTCTAGTCTTGCTATTTACAACTTGTGATTCCTTGAGCTGTTCTCTATGATCCTATTGTAGACTGTATATACTAGAATCTTGTTTCATAAAAGACAATTAGCAGTTGTTTTTTTGTTTTGTTTTGTTTTTTTGAAAGACTATAAAATGATACTCTTCTGGTTTGTTAATTTACTGTTTCTTCTGCAATCTGGACATATTGAAATTAATATTCTTGGAAACTATGAATTTGTACATCTAAGTTAATATATACAAGGCAAAAAGGTGATGCTTCTGGAAGGTCAAAACAAAGTAGGAGCGAGAAGAAGAGCCGGAGGGCTATGTTGAAGCCCAGTATGAAGCCAGTACCTGGTGTCAACTGCGTAACACTAAAAAAGAGCAAGAATGTAAGTCGAATGAATTATTATTAATACTATTTCTTCTGATATCTTGAGAACTTTAAGGTGACTTCATTCTTCATTCTTGAGTCACATGATATCAAAACCTGAGCCATCTACCGTTGCACAGGATGACGAAGAGGTCGATGAGGCTGGTGTCGAGCCAAAGGACATCGAATTGGTAATGACTCGGGCTGGGGTTCCCATACAGGGGAAGATCTATATGCTGAGAATGAAATCTTATTTAGGCCTTGAAGTTATGTTAATTTCATATTTTCTTTCCAGAAACATGAAAAAAAATGGGTGGATCTTAGAATTTCCTACACAGATGCAAGTCATAATTCCATATGGATGGAGCTCTGATTTGTATATTAGTATTTTTTTTTAATGCTTGGAATCTCAAATCTATAAATAGTATTTTGATTGGATTTCCATACTCCGTTCCATATATTTCCTGAACTATATGGTCATTGGACTCACAGTTTCTTTTCTGTATCCAAGCAGGTGACTTATTAGTTATTCTCTTCTATTGATATCTAAGGTTTATTCCATAATCTGGTAGACTATAATTTACCTATCTGTATAAGGCTGCAGCGTACAGAGGCTTGTTAATGCACCTTCCAATTGCAGGTGAAACAATTAATCATGGCAGCCAAAAGGGTAGCAGCCTGAAGATACAATGCACTTGGCCATGTAGGCGTATAACTAGTGCCTGCATTGCATTGTTAAGAGCTTCCTGTGGCATATCATTCATCAGATATGATAAGCAACGGCGTGCAAAAATGGTTGGCGAAACCATTGTCTCAACATCAATAAACTGCATGTCACAGTATGTGGTCATTAGGCGCTCAAAGAAGTCAAAGATTTTCATGTGGTTCCCAGGTCCAGGGCTGTCAATGCGCTCAAAGCTGTCAAAGATTTTCATGTGTAGTATCAATGTATCTGAATGTAGAAGTTATGGATTTTGAAAGAATGTAAAGAGGCAAACAAGTGCAGGGGCTCATCAATAAGAAAATTTTGTTACTATTAGAGTTCACAATTTTGTATGATAACATACCAATTTTTGTGATCTATAAAAGAATTCTGATGATATTAGATCTTAGATTTACATGGGGGCAATGTTTACTCTGTTCACTGTTATTTCAGAATGTTTACTTCAGCTTAAACCTTCATAGCAGATAAAGAGATAATCTAATTCCTTTCCAATGTGAAAAAATGGTATCTTTAAAATGCAGAACCTTGTTTCAGAGAACCAATTAAGAACACAAGATATTAAGAAACACGAGATAATCTAACTTGAAGTTGAATTGGTTTGTATTTGTTTTCTTCACATTTTGGACTCACAACCTCAAATTAAACGGTGTTTATATTTGAACACTCACCCAAACACACATAAACATTTAAATTAAACAATGCTTCTATTCAAACACTCATTCAAACACTTAGAAACATTTCAATTAACCCAAGTTTACGTCCAAAATTACAAATACTTACGGAATAGTGTTAAATCATATAAACTAATAAACCAAGTTTACATCCAAAATTACAAACACTTAGCCAATTACATTACAACACCAACATTACTTAATACTAACTAATCAGACGAACTAACAACACAATCAGGATTACGGCTAAGAGAATCAAGTTCACCATCACTGTTATCCAAATGAATTTCGGTACATCTATTTTTCCCATATTATGTTCATGAGAAGCATTATATTCACTTTCAATTTTGCCAAATAAATTAGTATCAGTGGTCATCCACTTTTGCCATCCATGTTGGGCACATCTGTAATAGTATCTTCCAGGATTCTTGGTTGATCTAGAAACACACACCGATGTTCTTTGACCGCAATCCCTACACATTACAGGTTGAAAGCTCGTATTGTTGATGCTGCTATAACTTGAAGATGCCATGAAATAATAACCTACTAATCAAAATTTCATTATTAGATTAAAAAAGTATAACATGCAAAGATTAAAGTTTACAACATTTAAATAAGGTTCAATATCTCTAAACTATCACATTTCATACCACTAAGAGGAACAAATACAACATATAAAGACCAGTAGTAGACTAGCAACCATGAAAGATTTACTATCATGAATCTGTAGGATTTTATATAGAGACTACTAAAGGTTAATTTCATCATTACCTTTCAAACAACCATAGAATAATTTTAAATAAGAATTTTCAAACAAATATATAACGGAAAAAAACTATATTTTAGGGTTTTCATGGTCTGTTTTATAGATCATATCAGTCATACACAACAAGACTATAGATTTTCACTTCAAGGGATAGACTTAATGCTTGCAAAATCTAGGTGTTGGGCATGAAGATTTTTACCTACTAAATCTTATTGAAATTGACCATTAACCTGTGACTTTTGGTGATGTAAATGCTAAAAATTGACCACTAAATCTCTGCTTCCCCAAAGGGACAGAAGGAGCACATAGCAGGAAAAGAATAGAATTACCAGAGTGAAGTAGTCTAGGGCTCGGGAGTAGTCCCCTTGGCCTAGAGGTCACGGGCGAGGTCGAGCAAGCGGACAACGTCCGATATCCGGAAAGAGAAAAGATAACGCACTAAAGAAGCTTACCAGGGAAAAAGAAGTTAGGGCTGGTTGCGGTTGGAGGAGTTAGGGCTTCACACTCCTTGTCCGAGAACGCGAAGGTTGCTGCTCTCGCTCCAATCTTCGAGAAGGCGAGTCGTCCGCTTGCTCGGCTTGCAGGGAAGACGGAGCAAGCAAAAGTTAGGGCTTCGCGAGAGAGATCTCTTCGAGAATGCGAAGGTGGAGAACGGAAGGGAGAACGCGAGGTTGGGCAAGAAAGAGAGAACGAGAGGGTGGAGAAGTTAGGGTTTCGCGAGGTTGGAGACTTCTGCTGGCGAAGGATGGAGTTAGGGCGAGGTTGGAGACTTCTGCTGTTCTGCAGGCGAAGGATGGAGTTAGGGCGCGTCAAAATTTTCGGCCGCAAATATTGACGCGAAGTCTTTGTCGCGAGGGAGAGAGAGTGCTGAAGTGGAGGATGCCACGAAGGCCGCCAACGGGGTCGCGATGGTATGTCGCGTTAAAAAGTCGCTGCCTATATCATAAGATAGGATCTATCCAAATTAAAGGTCTCCATATAATGGATCATCCCTTGATCCATAATTTACGGACCAGAGGATCTGCTCTCTTCTATTGGTAGAACTGTTTAACCGCAGCCCCTTGGATTGCATTCCCAAAATTGCTCTTGTTGCTGCTGTGTCTAGGCAGGTTGATGATAGATGTGTGATAATTAGTCTTTTTTTGTAGTATTTTTGTTTACACATGAGTGGCATGCCATGTACAAGTAAATTGCTTCTTGGGTCCTACCTACCACTGTAATCATGTTTCAAAAATCATTGCATGCTGGTGGCACGAGAGAGCACAGGTTGGCATCTTCTTGTAATTGTTCTCTACTCAATGCATCTTCTTTGAGTCCAATTCTCCACCAGATTGTGACAAAAGCACCTTCTTTCTCCAGCTTGAAATGACCTTCTTCACCGTCCATAAGAAGCGACATGAGTGTTTCTTCTCTAGGGCTGATGGAACCTCGTCTCCTCGCAACCCGAGGAGTTGACCTTCTTTGATGAAACGACACAAGGGGGGACTTCCTCCAGTAATGATGCACATGACACTTGCAAGGTCCTCCATTGGTGAAATAAGTCTTCTTTTCCTCTAATATTTCCTCCTCTTCTGTTAGGGCTTGGAACAAGACCTTTGGTTCATTATTTTCTTTTTTACCTCCCTTGCTGTTCTTAAGTCTCTGCAACGCCTTGGGGGAGTCCCTGTCGATGAAATTTCGACAACATCTTTCTTGTACGGATGACAATCTGGAGCCTAACTACATAGCCCTCAGAGCCTCTCAATCCTTGGTCAACACGGTCGGAACATATACCATAATTAAATAAACAATCCACACAGTTTATATAGTACAGCCTTCGGCTGACAATCACAACTACGCAGTTTAATAAAATCATACTCCACTACAATGAGGAAAACACAACCCACAATGTAAAAACTATCGCAGCGAAAAACATGGGCATCATATCTGAATCACGATATAAAATCCACGAGTGCAAGACACATGCATCACTAGTATGTATATACATAATAAGAAAACAAAAATTGAAAACATAAAGCTGTCACAACACGGAGTGGGGACTAGCGACTGGAACCTCTTGACAGCTTCAACCTAAAATAGGAAAATAAAACAACGGGGTGAGTTCAATGAACTCAGCGGGTATCAAGCTGACATACATAATAAGATATAACTATCAGTAATAATCATGGAGTACAGTCTCCTGATCAATAACAGGAAATGTGAAGAACTAAACAAACAAAGAAGTTGTACTCACCAGGACTTCCTATCCGGATATAGGGTTGTCAGACCAAATACCGCATGTCTCCTGTATGCATGTCAATCATATGCAACCACAAAAAAAAATGCAGCATCCAATATGCAACAATCACAAACAATAAATGAAATCCATGCATATGATGCAAATGACATGGTCACCCCTGATGACAGTCAACTATCTCACTCGCGATGGTGAGACCGATTGGGTAGGACTATGATAACTGTGTACTCTGCTATCACTACTCCTGAGTGGACAGAATGCTGTCGGAGTACACCTATTCTCCTACCCCAAACAAAGTGAGGGAGCCAAAGCTCTCATCTCCCTGTGTCATAGTCAAGAGGAGAGATCCCTACCCGCTACCACGCTACAGTCATACTACCCATGAGCGGACTAGAGGAGCCCTAACAGAGCAAACTACACACACTCTGCCCGATATACTATTAACCCATGAGTGGTTGTGTGTGTAGATCATGTAACTGGCGATGTGCTCAACAATAATGGAGCCGACAATCGCTCATGCAATCATGCAAAATGATGCAGGACACTAAGCATGTAACTCCTGAAAATATCAACCTCCTCATAATGTGTACCAAAAGGAAAATCAAGTCCATATCAATGATCTAGGTACACATGTCAAATAATAAACTTAGGTACACATGCCAGGTAATAAACTAAGTACACATGTCAAATATATCTAGTAGCTAGACTTGTATCTGGTAATGCATTGTATGTCACTACATAAGTACTCAATGCAAGAATTAAGAGGACATAAGCATAAATGTATCACAGATAACAATATGGTAAACTACGATATCAAGTAGTGACATACCAAGCAGATATAAGCATAACTATTACTACTAGTTATAACTCACTAAGCATATCAGAATGACAATATCAAAAAGACAAGTCAAAGGTACCCGCCTCAAAAATGGAGAACGTATTCGAAATAGATCTCACATCGAGATGTCTTCTCGAATAAAAATCCTGTAATACATGATATACAGATTTAACTAATTACATATAAATTAATTAGCTAAATCAAATTCCCAACTAAATCTAATTCATCGATCAACTAGGGTTAGCTCCATTAACTCTAACCATTCCACTATTCAATTAGATTTAAGTCTATACATAAATCAACCTAAACTCACCCAAATATGAATCTATCCTTTAACCATGTAATCCAATCCATACTTAATTCAATGTATTTACCTCAATAAAATAGTTCTTGCTAACACTGTTAACAATTCCAGCTCCACATAACACAATTATACTTGCTAGAAGCTGGTGACCGGAGCTGGATGATGCTGCTAACCACCCAAACAGATGCCCCAAATCAGATATTTAACAACTTAAATACTTAAAATCAGTTGCTAAGGTTAGTGATTACCTCTAATATGGCAGCAAGGCAGCAGAGCACACCTTGTGACCAGTGGAGAGGGTGAGTGTGTGATGGCGTCTCCCACAACAGCCGGTGGCAGCGCCTCCGACGATAAGCAGCAGTGGATCAAAGATAGAAAAGGGCAACGACCGGTGATAGCGATAGGGTGGCGATGAAGGGCTAGTCCGTGGTGGTAGTAGCAACGGTGGCTAATAGAGGGCCCCCTTGCCCTCGGTCGTTGACTCCCCTGTGCGAGAGATGGCTCGGACAGGAAAGGAGGAGAAGTGGGGGAATAAAGGCAACCACCGAGAAGAATCAGGCAATCGTGGCAAAGGATGACCTGGTTGGCGGTGGGTTGAACGGAGCCGACATGATCCCCTTGTGGCGTCAAGCTGTGGAGTCGGACAGGAGCTCAACGGGGATTGGGTGAGAAGGGAGATAACGCTAGGGCTTCGGGGCTTCCCTTGGCCGATGGCTTTATCAACAAGGAGAAGAAGAGTCGCGTCGGGTTGGCGTCGTCGGTTTGGGGAAGATGAACTGGCTCGGGGAAGAAGAACCCGCAGAGGAAGAGAAATGGTGAGGGGAGGAAGGGAAAGAAATCGACGTGGGAATGGGTTAGGCACGGGGAAAGAAAAAGAAAAGAAATATTTAAAGAAATTAAACATTTCCTCGTTTAAATAGGGTAGCTTAAACAAGTTTTTCCTTGGCCCAATAATTAATCCCCTTAACATACGTCATACGAACTCCAAAAAATTCTCAGAAATTTTTTAAAAATTCCAATAAGATTATTTTCTCAAATAACCTTATTATTTAATTATTATTATTTAAGTACCATATTTTACAGCATACGGATCAAAACTGGGATTGACATGACCAACGTGACATCAATGTGGCTAGTTCCAAACTGGATACTGATACCCCAACTCAGAATTAGACTTTAGACCTTTGATTGTAATTTCATCTCAAATTAGTAAAATGAGCATACAAGAGAGAAGGGAAAACGACAAAATTAATTAAAGGGAATGAAATTTAAAATGAGAAAGTAACTAGATGTCACGCCCCGGGGGAGTTCCTGTCAGAAGAAATTTCGACAACACATCCCCTGTACGGAGGACAATATGAAACATTACTACATACAAAATATACATCAGCCACACTCGGCTGAAATATATATATCATAGAAAATGGAAACAACACAACCACGTAGTTTAATATACTCAGCCTACTCGGCTGAACAAAAGATAAAATAAACACAGCGGAAAGAAAACGAAGAGAAAACCCACAAATTACAAAGTTATCAAAACATCACTAATACCAAGTCCACACAACAAGTATCAAAACATAGTTCTCACAACACCAAATCCAATGAATACGAAATGCAAGTAAAGAGAAACAGAACCAAAAATCAATTTTTTTGAATATGACGTGGGACCCAGGACTGGCAGCCGGCATCTCTCCAAGCATCCATGACTCATCTATCTGTTACCTGGCGAAAGAAAACCATTTTACGGGGTGGTGAGTATTGGAACTCAGCGGGTAAGGAAAGAGATAGTGCATGAACATAATCAACCAATAAAGAATACCCAAAAGGAATACAGTCTCATAAGAGAATAGCAGATACAAAAAAATAAAACCATGATAAAGGTTCATACCTGGAACGATATCCTAGGCTAAATATAGAAAGTCGA
This sequence comes from Zingiber officinale, assembly GCF_018446385.1. Taxonomy (NCBI): domain Eukaryota; kingdom Viridiplantae; phylum Streptophyta; class Magnoliopsida; order Zingiberales; family Zingiberaceae; genus Zingiber; species Zingiber officinale. Next base: position 21,932,572 of record NC_056001.1, on the reverse strand, counting down.
AAATGGTACTAATCTACTACAGTACTGCTCATAACTACAGAGGTAATGGGTAAGGTATATAAACATTTCCAATTTCTAAACCAAGGTTTAACCACCTACAACGTGAGCATGTCTTAACATAAGACAGCATGTCAGCATAAGTGAACAACAGCAAGAAGCAACGACAACATAAATATACCACAGCAGCATAAATAAACAATAACAACATAAGTAAACAGCAGCAGCCAAAGCAGGCATAATAACAGCGTATGCACGGATGGTCACCCCGCCCACCTCTCTGCACCATGACCCCTGTATGGTCGAGAGGTTGGATCAATGACAACTGTACCACCCAAAGGCCGCCACTCCCGCGAGTGACCGGATGGACAAGTGCTGAGTAGCTAACTAGCTACACAGCGAAGGGGGTCCCTGCTGCTCGCAACTCCAGCTACCACTACCCACGCGTGACCGAGTGCGGCACGACAGGACAAGCGGCATCAACTCCAGCTACCACTCTCTCGAGTGGCCGAGGATGCGGCATGCATGCAATGACATGATGCGGACAATGCAATAGTCATCATATATATCGGCAGAAACAGGTATGCTACATGAAGCCAGCATGCTCAATATCATACATAAATAAGCAACAGTCCAAAGCATACAAACATGGTATCTAGTATCTGCTACTGATCATGGACAACAACAAGAGACTGTATAGATATGGAACGAATTTCTCAAAGATTACGTGGAAGTATCAAGCACAAGAAAAATAAGAGTGGAGTCAAGGTAAACAGTCCTTATCCAAAATGATTCGTGCACTACGGTCAAAGTACTAAAAGAAAACAAAGCAAGAAGTACCCGTCTTATGTGGAGATCGTGTCAACCGTCTTCAATCAACGTCCTGCAAATCACGTGATGTACAGTTTAGCTAATTTCATAAACGATCCTAGCTAAACCGAAACCCAACTTAATTAGGGAAAAGCCCTAATCTAACTATGAACCTCGATTCACCCAAATCTAAACAGCATTTCTAAAGCACCAAAGGAACCAAAATGTGTTCCACCCAAGTTTAAACCTCCACCAAAAGCAAACATTAAAACTCTAGTGTTACATCATTGCTCCAAAACATATCCGAATAGTGATATCAAATCCACTAAGAAATCCAAGCTTCGCAGTCCAAAAACAAAGACTCCAGGGATATCAAACTCAAACTACCAAGAACTTGTCCATAAATTTCAACAGCTATAAGGAGGAGAAAAAAAAACAGTAATGCACACAACTTAATCAAGTAGTAAATCATTAAATCCTTGCACCCAACTCCAATCCAATCAAAGCATGTTTCCTCCAAAGGTTCATCAGAAACAAAAATAGCAAACCGACCACTGTACAAGAACACAGAACCATCCTCAAAACAATTCTACTATCTTCCAATCTATTCAAATAAACCGAAGCCATCATATAAAACAAACCCGCATTGAAATCTTGCTACCCACCTACTAAAACTGTCCACGAAATTTAGCTAACTCAAGCAAGCGTTCACATCACCAAAATCGAACCATTACTGATCTGAAATTCGCCACGCAACAACACCACCACAACCTCCAAAATTAACTCACGAACAGAAATACCAAAAATTCAAGTGAAACCTAACCTATCACAAGAGAACAGATCTAAACCAAGAAATCGGAGCAAAACTAATCCAATCAATCGCACATCCTAGGCAAGTATTATCTTCCCCTAGATACCTATTTCGTTACCCATGGAACTCATACCAACATATGGAGATGTAGTTGCCGGATCAGTTAGGGCATACCTCCACGTGAGGAAGAGGGGTCGGTTGCCTTGGCTCGGCGGCTGGTGCCCGCGTGAGGAGGAGGGTTGCCGGCTACTGTGGTGCTTGCGCGCGAGAAGAGGGAAGAGGCTTGGCTGTGGCTCGGGGGCGGTGGAGGCTGTTGCTGGCCGACGGGGAGGCAGCGATGGCACGGCGCACAGCGCCGCCTGCGCGTGCGAGTGTGAGAGGGAGGGAGGAGAGTCGGCGGCGTCGCGATGAAGAAGGGGAAGGGGATCCCCAAATAATATTTACACTAGAACTGGAGGAAAATAAGACAAACATTTTTCTTTTCTACTTGCCCGAGTCTGATGTGGTTTTAGCATGAGTTAGTGACCTGAGATAGTGAGGTGTCTAATACGAAGAAGTCTGTTAGTGACCTGAGATAGTGAGGTGTCTAATACGAAGAAGTCTGTTTTTAAATTTATTTATGGAAGTTCTTGAACTTGTGAATTAATCCAATTGCACAGTATTGTCAACTCTCTTTTTCAAGTACTGCTAGCAACTTTTTTGACCAGTGGTGTTGTAGTAGTGTCAACTTCCTAGGTGAAATTGAATCATGTAGTTTAGTGTTAGCTGCAAAAAGGTGGAATCGTCATCCTAGCGGCCCTCTGGGCCTGGTCCCTCAGGATTCCAGAGGGAGTAAATCACGGTTAATGCTGGGCAAGAGAGGTGACTGGGGGTCGCAGGAATTTTTGGCACAGCAGACCAGGATTTTAACCCCGTGTGCAACTGGCGACCTTTGACCCCAGAACCTTAGCTGCAAGAATCAGGCACCTCTCCAGCTGATCCTGCCCGTGGGGGCATGTAGTTTAGTGTTAGCAGCATGATAGGTGGTGGTGAGAGATTGATTAGTGGTGGTGTTCGAAATTAGTGTGTTGTTATTTAAACTTGTGTTCCATATTCAGACACGTTATCTCTGATCATTGTTGTGTAGTCCGTTTCTCTTGTCTCAGAATGTTTCTATTCTGTCTAAGCTCAAGTATCTTGTAGAATTAAGGTTGTGTGTCATTTTTTTTGGTGACTGTCAAAAAATGAGATTTTTGTTGGTTACCTGATGCAAGAAGCTTTACAAAATATGTGCCCTAACTTATTTTCTTTATTTCTTATCCAGATGTATGTTGCTCAGTATTTTCCTCAAATATCAGAGCTACTTAGGAGACTACCACGTGTAATTTTACTAATGTTGAAGACTAATGACTGTTTAAGATCTGTCAATCATACCCTGGTAGGTTATATATCATGCATTTGTTTCAAGCTTAGTCACATTCAAAAAAAAATTGTATTAAGATTATATTCAGCAATCAGGCATGTCACTTGATGTTTTTTTTTGTACTCTTTATTTTTCACCTGCTAAATTTATTTTTTCTATTATCACCTTGAATATCTCGTAGTTGTTACTTCTTTCCTTGTTCTCACATTGGTCCCCGAAAATGTTGTAAGCATATCACTGAGTATCAGTCAGGATGCTCTGATGATAGCTGAGAGTGTTGTCAGTAGATCTGATGGACAACTTCCCTTGATAGTTTTCATCAATAGCTTCCATGCCTCTTTGTTCTCTGTTTCCCACATGATTCATTAACAATCCTTTTACATGGATATTTTTTTTGGCCAGCTTCAAGGATCCTCCCTAGAAACATATTTCATCATCGGCAAAGTTGCATCGGAAGCATTCACAGATTCCAAGAGAATAACATGCGAAGGATCAGCTTTTGGGATGCTAGGCTTTTGGCTGGAAATGATTTTGGTTGAAGTCCGATTTCTATGCCTGAAAATTGCAATGCATCTTCTACGGCTTAAAAAAGCTATTGATAGTCACTGATCACATTTTGGCCAGAGAGCAACTTATTTGTTCCTGTCCAGCATCATTTTTTTTCTTTCAAAAATTTTGTGTTGATTTATCAATAAAATATTTATATTAAAAATTGCATGCAATGTTTCAATTGGAATTAAATATTAATTGATTAATTACATCAATGAATGTATTGACGTTGTTTTCAACAACAATAAAAGTAGCTTTTTCTGTAAAAAAAAACAAACTCATTTGGAGTGGTACAACTCTTTTCATTTTCAGTATATGTCTCTTATTTTTGTTGTTTGGGGATGAAAGAATTTCATCATCCTTTCAGTTATCATGTTTGGGGAATGATGGATGTATCATTTATGTCTTGTAACAATATTACTCAACTATCTTGTGAGTAATTTATATTAACATTTCCTTGTTTTTCATTTTGAATTTGTAGCTCAGTTTCCTTATATTTGATTTTGCCTCTGTTATTAGATTTCTTGCAAAATGTTACAAGAAATCAGTTTTGCTTCGGGACAACAATGGAAGATGATATGGTTTGAATGGGAGTGTGAAGGTGGTAAGTGGGTTGTGTCTCCGCTAAGGGATGAACAAAGCCAATAGTGAGAAAAGAGGATAGGATCTAGAATTTGCTTGTTCGATTTAGCTCTCCTCTATGCGGTAAGCTGGTAGATTCAATGGATTTGTGAAGGTTGGAGCTGACCAATAAAGGGGATGGAAGTGATGGGTGGGTAGAGGCAACTGAGGAAGATGGATAGGGAGAGGCCAAACAATTCGAAAGTTGAGTTTGATGTTGAATGTTGCTAAGCTCAACAAACTCTTCAATAGCAAAGTAGTCCAATTTGAATAATGGATGGGCTACATGTAAATCACATGTAATTTTTAACTCTAGGCATATATCAAACAAATAGTATCTCAAACCACAGAAAAAGTAATCTTCTCACTCTCTTGTTCGTTTAATTTAAAAGTCAAATTCTTAATCAATGAAAATTCTTGAGTACCATGGAGTATCATTTGAACCTAACAAAGAAAGGATACAAAGGGTTCATCTACAAGTAATCACATCATAAACTTGAATCACTTGAGATGAATAATTTTGGTGATTTAAAGAGGTTATTCTTTGTTTTTATCATTTTCAGTGGAGATCATGACCTGGTGCTTCCATATACTGGACAACTCCAATGGCTGAAATCATTCAACTACTTTGTCATCAACAAATGACATCCTTGGACGATTGATGACAGCATTGCTGGGTAAGCCAGTCAGTTTTCTTTAATAAACCAAAATCAGTTTCAGTAACTTTTTCATTTTGTTCTCATTTTGTTCTTGGAACAGGTATGTTGTAGAATTTGAAAACAACCTTTGCTTCGCCACATTCAGGGTGAGAAATCTTGTTCTCTTTGAGATTTTTCCATGAACATGCAAATTAAAATAAATAAGAAAAATGAATAATGTTTTAATCCTTGTCATGAACAGGGTGGCGGCCACACTGTGACTGAGTACATGCCCCATGAGGCACTGATGGCTATTGAGAGATGGCTTGGTGGTGCTTCTTGCCTTTGATGTTTTTGGCCTTAATCTTTACATTCAAGTTGTGAAGTTGTTTCAAAGTATTTTGGCCATGCTTTAATTGTTGTGTGAGATTGATAAAAATACTCATAATAGTTGAAGACAAGTTCGATCATAATTAATTTATCTGAACTTCTTATTAAATCCAACCCAATAGTTATGTTTCTCTATTGAAAATTTATTTATTTTTATATATCTTAGTAATTGCTCTTTTTATCTAGCTAATATTTATATATTTGTTTTACATTTTGTTCGGCAAGAGACTATCATTAGCCGATCTCTCTAAAATCTAATAGTTAAGTTGTATTAATGTACATAATTTTTTTCTAGATTTAATTGAATAAAATTTATCGAAAAAAATAATGACTTAACATCAACTAAACTTTTGAAAATTTTACTAAAAGATTTTTATTTTCAAGTTTGCAACAACGCTAAAGTATACTAGGCTAAGAATTTCTAAATTCTTGGATCTTTCGCAACATTATTAGCCAACCACCTTTTGATCCACCTTGTTAGAAACTCTCGTTCTATCTTTGTAAAGTCGAGAAAAAAAAATCCTTCTTCGTACTAGTCAATTATAATTTTCTAATTTACCTCTTCATAAATGATTGTGAAACTGACGATGTAGAATTACTATGTTTGATAAATTTTACATTTTACTATTATTATCAGAAACCTGCTTCCATCAAATCAATTTAATGTTTAAGTTAATTACATCTCAACTCAACTATTTCAGAGTCATGAGCTCTACGTGCGCTCTCCGCTAAATCTCTACGCACTTAATATGCATTGTTCCATTTGTGATCATCATTGCATAAATAATTCACATTATTATTTTCGTCTTACCATTTTATTATATTTTAGTGAGAATATAATTAAATATTAAAATTATCATATGTATAATTTTTAATTGATTACTTAATAAATATAAATAAATTTTTTTGCTATATGATTATTTTTAATAATCATAAATAATTATATGAATTTATAATTTTATTTTTTAAATATAATATAACCATGAATGACTTGACGGTTTTAAACCTTGAATTAAAGTTAAGGATTGAGAAATCGTTGTCTTTATGGGTGTTGAGGTTAGGGTATTTTTGTCAAGGGACTTTAAAAGAAAAGTAAGGAATTCCTTTGCTCAATGGCACAAAGTTCATCCATTAGGGTTTATGGTGAGATGCCGTCTAGCTTCCTGATTCGTCCTGCGGCTATTTTCCATCGTTGGTGGTAATTTGCACTCGAAGACGATGGATGCTAGACCCCATGCATCCCGGAAGAAGCGGAAGGGGCGAAGGCCCCAAACCCACAAGAGCTCGGAGTTGCCAACCCTAAAGGCGCAGCGTGGCAAGGCGGAGTCTTCCTCGCCGTCGCCCCATCCTAAGAGGAGAAAGGTTGAACCTTCATCCAACTCCAAGTCGCAACCTGGTTTCCTTGAGAAGGTAATTAGGCGCATCACTCTCTGGCGCCGAGGAATTTTGTGTAGGATTTCAAAAAATCGCACCTTTGTTCCTTGATCCCTTTTCTTCCTTTCGTGGTCTGTGTTTTCTTTTCACAAGATTCTTTTTTAGGCCTTGTGAGAGGGGAGAGTCCATGTCGCGAGGCAAATGAGTGCGATAGGCGATCTGATCAGACGCTTGAGGCATCGTCCCCCGTCCCTGATCAACATTCTCTCTGGGGCACTGCAACTGCTACATATAGTTGTCGCACACGTTCCCTCCTTCTCTTCACTCTTTCAGAGCCTTCTTTATTTTATTATAAGAGAAAGAATTTTAAGGATAGATTATATATAAGGATAGAGCAAGAAGGAGTTAGTGGAGAGGAGTGGGAGCAAGCGATAGCGTAGCAGAGGTAGGACGGGGAAGACACTCCCTCAAGGCCTCACGGATTAGCTCCTCGATATTGAAGGTGGTGGAAGAGCATTCGTTCTTCTCAGAACCTCACGTTTGGTCTTGAACAGATAAGGCTTTCTCAGCGAAACAGATCTTATCTTAATTTAATGGATTCGCGCCTCTGTTGAGTTGTAAGAGTTCTCCTGCCTGGTCTGCACTTACTAAGCTGCCATGGACCAGTTCTGAAGCTAAGCCTGACTCCGGTGTCGGAGATCTGGCAACTTTCTTATCAGAGGCCGGGCGGGGATTGGGAATAGGGTCTTTTTTTCTTAACCTTCGGACTCTTTGCCTTCTCGTTTCTATATTTCAAGTCGTTACATATTTGTTTTTCCTCACAGCCACAATGTTCTAACTGATCTGTAGATGAGAATGAGGTTATCAGGAGGCCATTTCAGAATGCTAAATGAGAAATTATACACTTGCAATGGTACCGAGGCATTCAACTTATTCAAGGATGATCCGCAACTATTTAATGTGGTAATTCTACTTTTTCATTTGTATGTCTTGTTTTTTTTTTCTCTCCAAGACTGTCTGATTAGACTTGCTGAGGCTGCTTATAAACTGCTGCATTTTCGATGCCCATTATCATAACCAGTAATGTTGAGGAAATTTGTCTGATGTTTTGAAATAGAAAGTTAACTAATGAGCAGAGTATGGAAGAAGCCTTAGTATAAACCTAGTTGATTTGAGAGCATGCTTTACCTCCTTTATCTTTATTTTCCTTCCATATCCAATTTACCCTTTTATATTACATCAGCAAGCAAAAAATTCGTTTCAGGACTAGATTATGACATGAAGTATCACATATTCTGTTGTGACTTATGCTTCACTCGTTAGTATCATGCAGGATACCAAGAGCAAATGTTGCATTGGCCACAACAACCAGTTAACACGATCATTAAATGGCTAAAGAGTCATAGTTCTTCTTTGACAGTTGCTGATTTTGGTTGTGGTGAGGATACTTTGAAATTCACTTTGGGTTGAATATTATTTCTATATTCAAGTGACAACATTAACCTTATTTGCATTAATCATTTAAATCATACTCTAGGGAATGCAACACTAGCAAGAAATGTGAAGAATAAGGTCTTCTCCATTGACCTTGTTTCCAATGACCCATCAGTAATTGCCTGTGATATGGCTCACGTATGCACTACCTCTTTTCTTTGTAATGATTTCATTATTGATTATTTTCCTTAACATGATATTGCATTTTACTTATTTTTCTTTGTTTCTGTCTATGTTTATAAAGATCTAAACTTCGATTTCTTTCTAGCTATTCTTCTTCTGATATGTCCTTTAAACACCAGATCCATTGTTCTTGATAAGTTCTAATTAACTATATTCATATATTACTGGCTTCTGTTACATAATGTTAAAATGACTTGTCTTGATGTTTAATTACTTCCTAGTACTCCAAATTCAAATTGAAGTAGCGACAATCAGTGTTTCAAAATCAAATCACTAGTTTCTTTTGTTTCTACCCAAAATGAGTCCCAGGTCAGATCTAGTTCAGCCTTTATTTAAAAAAAAACAAAAGAAAAGGAATTTTGGTAAAGAAAAATTCTATCATGAACTGTTTAAACCTGCTCGCCTATACATGAGGATCAGTTGCCAGCTCCCACCCAGATTGCTATTTTCTAATTATTTTTGTTTATATTTTCATTTGTATCAGTTAATGGTGTGAACCTCTTCCTTGGTGAAGTAAGCACTGACTAATAAGGGATTGAAAATGTTGGCTGAATTCAGACTAGAGATTCATGGTTCTGTTACGGTGATTTGAGATTTATGCTTCTGTTATTGTGACTTAGGCTATGTTTACTTGGAGTCTTGGAGAGAGGGAGATTGAAGAGAAAGGAGAGGGTGAAAAGGAGGGAGAGGAGGAGCAATAAGGGATAAAACCTTGATTATTTGGGTGAGGAATAGGGAAGAGGTAATGAAATTTTCAATCTATACTATTGTCTCCAACTTTCCATTTATTCCAAACTCTTAAGATGGTGGCAGTCTGCAGTGGGGGTCAATGACTCAATATGTTCATATGTTCATGGACAAATGTCACGAGGGTGATCTTCCGTGTACCAGGTGGTGCCCTACATGATGACCATGTGTTAGAAAATATCCACAACCATCATACTAATGAATAACATGACCTAAGTAGATATCACATAGTCAACATATGCATTTTATGCCTTTTTCAAATAACAGAGGAAATTTACAAAGGATACACAAGATCATTTCTGTTGCTTTGTTTATTCTGCATTGATAGTTGTACAGTTGATCGGTTAATTATTTCCTTTGAAGTTGACATGTAAAATACTGACTGTAATTGCCACCCCTCTTAATGTCAGACAAATGAGTTGCAATGCATTCTACTATATTTTTTTCATTTAATGTATAAAATCATCATCAAACTTCTGTGAGTACAAGCTAGATATGCAGTTGCACCCTTTGGTCCATGCTCCCAATATCAGTGTTGACACCCGGACTTCTAGATGCTCTTGATCACATGCATTACTTTTTAACACAATTATGACCCATAGTAAATATTCATACCTGATATTAACATGGCTAACATGTAACTGTGGGCATTTTTATGGGTAGACACCACTGGAGTCAACCTCCATAGATGTAGCAGTTTTCTGTTTGTCTTTGATGGGAACCAACTACCATAACTATTTGTTGGAAGCTAAACGAGTTCTAAAGCCCAGGTTAGCCATTCAATTTTGTTCTTAATTCAATGTTCATGTTCTTTTCTAAATGTATTTTAATAGATTAGCTACTCATGCCATGGTGCAGTGGCTGGCTTCTAATAGCTGAAGTGCGGAGTAGGTTTGATCCTAACAATGGTGGAGCTAATCCTGATAAGTTTTGCGGAGCCATTGAACAACTTGGTTTGTCTTTGCTTTCAAAGGTTAGTTCATTCAGCCATCTAAAACTCTCTATTTGCAGCGAGCACAATCTAACTAGACAAACTGAATGATTATCCTTGCCAATGCTCTCATGAGTGAGAGAAACCCGCTTTCTGCTATGTTGCTAATGCTAAATTAATTGGTTTTCAGGATTTTTCTAATAAGATGTTTGTTATGTTCTACTTCAAGAAAACGGTAAGATTTCATCTCACAGCTGCTTTAGTCAGGTATCCAAGAATTTACATATTTCATAATAGGTTTGGCTGGAGTTGCCAATATTGTTTTACAGGAAAAAAGTACCAAAGTCAAAAGCATTGAATGGCCTGAATTGAAACCTTGCATATATAAGAAGCGATGAATTTGGTGACTGCAAGGGCCACAAACATTGGATGGATACAAGCTTTATCGTAGTGAGATGATGGACATGTATGGGATTGTTGATAATCTACAATCTCTAGGGATAGTAGTGGGTCCTGACTCCTGAAATGAAAAATAGAATAGTCAATAGTAGGTATCTCTACGTTGGCCATGTAGCTCATTTGTCAGCAATTTTGAGGAAGTTTTTCCTTTGTTCTTGTTTTCTCACTGCATTTGAAGCTATATGCTTATAGGCAAGTTAATGGTATTTATGAAAGATGATCGTTTATTTTCTTGTTATTGAATTCATTATGATGGCTTGTCTTCTAGTTTCTTTTGCCTATAGCGACTTGTTTTTTCTTTTATGGTTAAACGATGACTCTGTAATAGTCAAATGGATCCATATCAAAACCAGATAACACATATGAATTATGTAGTATGACACAACATATACCAGGGTCTGCATCGCTTTCAGTAGCATATGAACTATGAAGTATGGCGCAGCATATACCAGGTAACACTTAGCACATAAATTCGGGAGAGGGGAGTGATAGCAAGAAATCAACTTAAAGATGCTTATTTACTTTTCTATGGGTATAACCAAATGTAATACCGACTAAAAAGATGATCGTTTGTGCATCGAGGAAGAATCAATTGTTACTTCAAAGGTTTCAAGTATGGAAAAACATAGTTTTGTAGTTTTTCCCACTCTATTCAAATCATGTGGATAACTAATTCACATTGGGAGGGACTTGCTACAAATTCAGTTTTTTGCTCAAAATTACAGTGTTTGAAATGTAAAACCCTTTTACAGTTGGAAGCACATTGCACGTCTAGTAAATCAAATTGCAGCTTGACCATACGTCGTAGAAGGGAGAGCTCGCCAACGATAATCTGGTAATAGAAATTGCCAACAAACAACTTCAGTACTTACTCAGCATAAAAGTTTAGAATGATGAATGGAGGCTGTTGCAATGTACAACGAATTACGTACAAACAACTGGGTGGAAAAAAAGAGTAAAAAGGTCATCCTACACTAGTGCTCAAAGAGCTGTTTGAGGGAGATTAAACTATTTCATTCTCTTTTACAAGAACAAGGGAAATTGGCATGAACGCCTGAAGGAACTCAGATTTGGACCAGATGAACACAAAGGCAAATTGAGATTTAAATTTGAATTCCTCGTCCTTTCAAGAAAGAAAATTTCTCATTGGGAGTTTATTTTATCCATCAAAAAATTAAATCATTTAGGGGAGAAACAAAAAGATATAAGAAAAGGAGCGCCCTTTGGCCAGAAACAAACTGTGGGTGTCCTATGAGAATAATTGAAAGAGGTGCTTCGTGAGAAATTCTCATAATTAATTGTAACTGAGAAAGAAAAGAGGGGGAAATTAATCTTTTGACTGGAGGTACCTCCTCATAGACCTTTGCAACTCTCCAATAGCTTTGTATTCTCTAATAAAACCTGCAACCAAGCAACCCATAAAAAAGGTGCACACATTAAACATAAATTGAATAAAACATAAGGAATGATTGACATACAACATTAACTAGAAGTTAAGGGGCGGGGAACATAAATTTTTCAACATAGCCAACAATTCTCATGCTATGGGAATTTAAAACTCACCAAGCTACATGTATTACCTAAAGCATTAATAATACCCAGATGAATAAACTCTACGAGGAATTTTCTAAAACATTAAAAAAAAAAACAACATAAAATTGCATGAACATTGAGTAATTACTAGAAGCAAAATCTTGAATGCATGAAATCATCTAATTGATCGAATCATTTCTTACTTCCCGTATGTACTGAGCTATCGCTTTGCATCCTTCTATTGCAAGTTGCATAACATTTTCAAAAATGTCGATAGGTAGTTTTGAATCCATCTGAAATTTTCCCAAAATGAGAATCAGCCAAATATAAAAACTGAAAAAAAAAAAAGTATAGAACAAATGTAAAGCATTACTCTTCATTTTGGATAGGCGTACCAATCAAACAACTGGGAATGACTAAACTCAAATAAGCCAAATACAAACATAGGTAAATTCTCATTAAGGTTCTACCCTTCTAGGAACCTCATCAAAAGAAAAATGCAAACATTATTCATAATTAACTTGAACACTGCTTCATAAGTAGTTGGAACTTTGAACATAACTCCCTTGTAAATAATGCATATGCTTGTTCCGACTTTGTTAGATTAAAAAGAAAATTATGCTTCTTCAATATACACTTTAAGGATTTTTATGAGCATTATAGTATAAGTAAATACTAAGCAAACTCATAACCAGCTCTTAAATCTTTTTTTACCCCTAAAATCATTGGTATTTGTTCAGTAAACTTGTACAAGGACCTAATTTTATTGGGCGCGTTTTGAGCTATTTACGGGTATGAGCATAGCTATAGTTAAGATTAGCAAGAGTTTTGTGTTCAGTATCAAGACTGAGCATAGCTATAGATATAGGCATATTCAAAGATGATAATAGATGCTATAGTCACACAAATTAAAACATCTAGTTTTAAAGGATGTGGGGGTTCAAGGGAATCAAGGAGATGAAAAATAAAACTCAAGTTATCATATAAACAAAAGTACCTTAAATGATCTAAACATTATTAGTGATAATCATTGCATAAGTCAAATGTTGGGATAAAATAGTATTCGGAAACTAGCATGGCTTGTTGTTGTTGATGTTATTATGTTAGAGCTCAGTTGTAGAGCTGGACAAAAGCTCAAACTCTTCAAGTTCTTTGACATGTTGAATCGATTGTGTTGAGTGAGGCCTAAACATTTCTTACAGAATCTGATTTTTTTTTCCTATTGTTCACAAATCTAATGTTCACATGGGACCTTATATGTGTTACCTATGATTTTATTTACTTTTCAACATGAAATGCTAATACAAATTGTTCAATAGATGAAATAAATATTTCCTAAGATTAATATAATTGAGAAACAACAGAGATAATATGGCATGTTCAGCAACTTGTATCTAGAAATACTCTATTTGCTACGATACCCGAAGAAGAGTTACTTTATCCATCTTTGTTAGAATCCCTACAGTGACATCTGGACCTCCTGCACTATCCTCTACATAGTTTAGATCTGCCAACAATAATAAATTGATAGTGAGACTAGAATATAAAACTTCAAAGAGGAAAAGGAAATTGTTCAGAAGCAAAGAAAATTGTGGCACCCAGCAAGGGTGTAGAAGAAAGATATCCAGCACTGCAGGAGGTGACAATATCACGCATAAGAATGCCAGCATCAGCAAGTGCTAAAGTTGCAGCATTGATACAAGCTGATCGAATTCCTAAAGTATCATGGAACATTGAAAATAATGGGCAGGTTAAAGATGAAAAGGTGAATATACATTAGAAAGGTACAATTTAAAATACTCATAAATGCATTTAAGTACATGATTGAAAGAGATGTTACCTCCATCTGCTTAAAGAACTTGTACAAAAATGTCAATCTGCAAAAAGAAAATTGAAGGAAACATTAATTAAAGAAACCAAGAATATGCAAATGGAACTCCAAATGTTTACCTGGGAGCGTGGCATCAAATGTACTAGAATACATGCTTCCATTGTTTGGCAAATTACTAAAGATATTTCTGTAGAGCGTCTGTCATTAAAGATTTGAAATGTTTTTGTTTAGCACAAAGCAAAAAAATTGTAGTAGTTCCAACAAGTTTCAATATGAGAATTAAAAATAAGCAAGATATTATTGGCATCTCATCCAATTTAATAAGCGAAAAAAGAGATAAGTCCATAATTGGGTATGCTGAAACTCAAATTAAAATTCTTAAACAAGCAAGACTTTGAACATGAACATTGTCCAAGGTCATTATTCCATAGCCTTGGAAGGCAGTCAAGGCACAAAATATCTTTCTTGTAACCATGCAAATAAAAGTAATTTTTCAACATAAAAGACAAGGAACACTCGAGTGAGTTGGTAAAATTACCTGTCCCCCTTTGGTCTTCTTGTAGATCCCTAGTGCTGAAATTAGCCATGCTATACTCACAGCCAGAGTCGTACTTATGTTCGACGGGGCCTGAAGCGCATATTAAAAAGTGATTCTTTTACTACGGTAACTAATAATAAAGTTTAATTTACAAATAACATATATACTAAATATATAAATAAACAAAAAATAAATATATTACATCAATAAAAAGTTAATAAATATTTAAAATAATTGTATAAACACTACTCGTCTAGATGTTTTAACGATAAAAATATTTATTAAATCTGTATAATTCAATTGTCGGACTCTTTCTTTCTCAATCGATAATATTGATAGTCCATTTAGTGTATCATGTAATACTGAGACCAATGCAGTGGCCGCAAGAAGTAGCAAGGCGACAAGTAGTGACCACCATGCAATTAGGTTGCAATTGCCACAAGCGACTGAGGTAGCGTGCGACAGCCCCGTGCTACGCAATTAGGTCACGCGAGCAAAGGCCAACCGCCAGCCCGCGTCGAGTGAGATAACCACTGCGAGAATCGATGCGATTAGGTCGCACAAATGATCCTTGTTGCACAATTAGATTACAATTAGTGTCAAGTGTTGCAAGACGAAGAAGATGGTCGAAGAAGAAGATTATGATTACCTCTTATTCTGTAGATTCGTGCCTTGGTAGAAAGAACGTTGTAGAAAAAATCGCGTGCAAAGAAGAGCAACACTGGAGAAGAAATTGCATGCAAAGAAGAGTCATGCGTCGGTGTATGCCTCAGAGCCATGAGAATAGATTTAACGGCCATTTAAGATCCATGTCTCTCATTTTTTTTAGTATAATTAAAAAAAATGGGTCCTTCATTAAGCTGGGCCCTAAGGCGGTTGCCTCTCTGGCCTTATGGAAGTTACGGCTTTGCTCACAGCGCACCTAAAAATATCTCGAGGAAACATAAGATGTAAGAAAATATACTAGTAAAACATTGTTGCAACAACAGAAACAGAAAGAGACAATAAACTCACTAATGCTTGGTTATTAATCTGTTGCCCCTTATTTTGGATCTAAATCATGTTACAGAATATAAAATTAAGTCTTGACATTGGAAATAATATCAGCAAAGAAGCTAAAATGTCACTGGAGCCCAAAAAACTATTTTAACAAAGAGAATATAGTAACAGCTTGAACAAGTAAATATAAATATCTAACCTCTCTTGGCCCATAAACAGCAGCAATGACTTTGGTGTTTCCCATCTGAAAAAGGGCAGATCTGAGACAAATCAAATAAAAAATAGTAGAAAACGTATTCAGTATTCAAGTGATATGCCACAAGGTATATTTGTGGTATGCAAGTGCCTAACAGGTCATAATTAAAATCAGAGCTAAATTTCTTCACTAGATATTAGGCACAATATGTAGTGGTTAACTGATTAATATCACCCATAATCATAAACATCATTAGGTTCCTCATAATCACCATTCTCTTCATTCTCACTTCATAAGCACTAACCTTTTCACTAATGTTTACTATAAGGCACACGGAATAAATGAATCTCTAGCTTCATGGACGGCATGGCTGAGCAGCACATAAAATTTTGCAGGTAAATACCATACTAAGCATAAAGCAAGAATTATCTATTTTGTTAGAAAGCATCAAAATAAGATATTGTTTGAACTTTCTGGATCTTTTTAGTCAAGTAATTCCATGGTTGTCGAAATGAGCTTTATATCATGAATTATTTTGGCAAACTTGCAAATCATGATGTGCATCAACTTATGAGTTATGAATCATAAAGTCTAGATAAAAAACTAAAAATATGTTTTAAAAAATAATATATGTTTGGAATAGTTGTGACATCCAAAAATATGTAAAATAATGGAATATTCCCTTAAATAGCATAATAATATAGGCAGAAGCTGAATTTGATCATAACAAAATATGCAGATTCTCATCTTAAATTCATGATAATGTACAAATTGTTATTTATTTCATTGCATAGAAATGAAACGTCAATAGAAAATTGTTGCCAAATGCTTTTAAAGAAATTTCATCTAGAAATGGAAGATGACTTTGCTATTACAATATTTATAAGCCACCATCGCTTCCCTCCTCATTGATATTTTAAGACAGACTTGTTCTCCTCATTCATTGTTAAGGGAGATTAAAAATTCTATTTATTCCATCATCGGATTTGATATTTGGCTTTCTTCCTCCTTTATGTCTCTATTGCATAATATAAAATTCTTCTTTTTTACAATGATTTAGATTTAATTTCTAGTATATTAGGTTTAATCAATTTCTTAATGTGTTATATTTACTTTTAGTTGGTTATATTTGACTTTTAATTTATTTTATTTATAATTTTTAGGATTATATAAAATAAGATCTATATGGTATTGAATAGAATTGATTTTCATTTCTGATTCATATGTATGAATCATATCATTTTATAAGTGAATTATAACTATGATTTCTTCCCTTTCATTTACTTCACTGCTAACATATTCCTAAAGATATTAAGTGGAACAAATAAGCTAGTGAGCATATTGAAGAAGGAAACGAGTTCCTTTCTTTGTTTAGAAAACTGGCGACAAATAAATTAAGAAGAAAAATAAAATCGTATACCCGTCAGCTTTTACGACAACCCCAATTTCTGCACGTATTTGCCTCATCTGCAAAGGGAGAAACCAATGGAAGTTTCAAGAAAATAGATAAATAAATTGAAAGAGTAGAATAAGTGAAGAAAGATGCACATCATTCGGACGACGACCGTCTAAGCGGAATCCGATGAGCGAATCCACGTACTTCATTTCCAGCGACACTTTAGTTTCGTGGGAGAAGAAGTGACAGCAATGAAAAGATGTTGCTGAATACCTAAGGGTTAATTATGTCTCAGGCCCAAGAAAAAATAATTTTATATTTTCAATATTTTTTTAAAAAAATAAATATTCATTCTTACTCTTTTTCATCTAGGTCGATTTATAAATTTTTAAAAATTTAAAAATAATATTAATTTTAAAAATAGTTTTTTATAAAAAATTTATTTATTTTACTAATTAAATTTTTATATTGATAATAAGTTTTTTTTAATGGATAAGATTGTTATAAATCACGTTAGAGTAAAATTTCAATTAATAAAAATCAATGAAAATTAACATGTTAGGTATAAAATCTAAAATTTTCATATATATATATATATATATAAATTACTAGCACAATAAGTCTCAATGTACAATAAGTCTCAACATATAATAGGTAGACAATAAATTATTCATATGATGATTTTTAAAAGAGAACATATTCCAGATTCTAAATTTTTTAAATAGCATGGATAATATGCCTAAAGATATCAACAAAGTTTATGAAAAAAAGATCTCGATGTTATTAGAATATCCAACCACATACTAGTAGATTTACATGCAACAATATAACAAATACAAGTTAGCAAGCATTGATCTCTATTTCTCAATCTTCATTATAGTAAATTCGGAAGGAAAAAAAATACATTCATGGTAAATATATATAATACACTTGATGATTTTGAGATGTATACATCAAATGAGAAGGAACTTGGTAGAGTGTATAACTCACAAAACTTAATGCGGTGACGAGGGAGACCGTCAAGATAGATATTTGAAGCTTAATTACTCTCATAACTAGCTTATCAGCAGGAGATGGATCAGCCGGCGAGGGAAAACCTAGCTTTGTCGCGAAAAGTGAGGGACGCATAGGAAAAATTAGCTTCGTTGCAGTATAGGGAAAACCTAGCTTCGTCGTGGCAAGGGAGGGAGGCTCGGCGCCCATGATCGAAATCACGGTGAGAGAGGGCAGGGCATGGAAAGGGCTAGAAAACCTAGATTCGCAGAAGGGTGTGGCGAGAGAGGGCAGGGTGTGGTGAGGGATTGCTGTGATGTGGCATCGCAGTGAGGGTCGATGTGTGTGTGTGTGTACACACACACACACACACACACACACAAAGGTGATATGATGCGGGACTTGAAAAATGCGCCTATGCACGACTGCCCTGTTGTCAAGGTTTACGTGGCCTCGCGTAATTTCCTTTTCTCTTCATAACGCCGCTCGTTAGACTCTCCTCAAAGGTCCACAGCGAAGCTAGGGCAGAAAAAACAATTCTCGGAACTTTGTGACAAGCTGGATATGATTGAGATATATGCTCCAGCTTGAGCGGAAGTGTTGAATACTTTTGAAGACTCCTTTACTTGTAGGGATTATGATTGATTTAGATTAGCTTGATTATAGAGATTGTGATTGATTGTAATTAATGATTGATAGACATACCATAATTATAGGATCATCTTTTTGTTGGTGCAATATACCCTAAGTCAAAGTTGACCAGTTTGACTAAGCTTGAGTTGACTAAGCTTGAGTCCTGATGTTTGAGTTTTGATGTTTGACAATACATGGAGATTGCAGGTACAATCGTCTGATTGGGGAGATTGTTAGAGCAATTCCCCTCTGGTCAAGGTTTGACCAAGTTGATGTGAAGAAGAGTCAAGTAAGTCAAGGTTGACTGGATACTTGACTAGAAAGCCCTGGTGAGTGAAGTCAGGCAGATCGAAAGTCCTGGTGAGTGAAGTCAGGCAGATTGAAAGACCTAGTCAGTGAAGTTAGATAGTTGTAAAAGACCTAGTGAGTGAAGCTAGGCAGTTGGAAAATCCTGGTGAGTGAAGCCAGGTGAAAGTCCTGGTGAGTGAAGCTAGGCAGGTAGAAGTCCCTGTGAGTGAAGCCGACTAGTGGAAAGACCTGGTAAGTGAAGCTAGGCAGGTGAAAGCCCAGGTGGGTCAAGGTTGACTGGACACCTAGTGTTGGAAAGTCCAAGTAGGTCAAAGGGTTGACCGGATACTTGGCACGTGGAAATCCAGATGGGTCAAGGTTGATCGGACACCTGATGTTGGGAAGTCCAAGTAGGTCAAAGGGTTGCCGGATACTTAGCACAAGGAAATCTAAATAGGTCAAGGATGACCAGACATCTGGTGGAAGGAAGTCTAAGTGAGTCATGGAGGATCAGACACTTGGCACGAGGAGAAAAGTCAAGTGGGTCTAAGGATTGACCGGACACTTGGTGAAGAAGTCCCAGCAGGTCAAGGTTGATAGGATGCTAGGCATGAGGAGTTCCAACAGGTCACGGTTGACTGGATGTTGAAATTAGGAACCTTGGACTTGAGTTAAGCAAGTCCAAGGGAGGCCAATCGATTGGACTATAGTCCAATCGATCAGTCGATCGATTGGTTGTGTGCGTGATCGAAGGCTGGCCCAATCGATCGACCGATCGATTGGGAAGCGAAATCACGCACACAAAAGCTTACCTAATCGATCAGTCGATCGATTGAGCATCGCCAATTGATCGACCGATCGATTGGGGAGCTGGAAATTGCGTCAAGTTGTGATAGAGGCTGAATCGATCGAACGATGGATTCAGGCCTTTTCCAGCGAGCATAGAGGCACTCTGAATCGATCAACCGATCGATTCAAGACATCCCAATCGATTGATCAATCGATTGGGATGTGACTGTTGCGAAGGAAACGTCGAGTTTAAAGTCGTCTTCCTCATAGCGATTCCAGCAACTCTTCTCCACTGTTTTCTCACGACTCTCACAGGTTTTCGCCACCAGTTCTTGAAGCGTCTTGGAGTCAAGTGTTGTTGCATTTTCCAAAGTCAAGAGGCGTTCCACAAGAAGAAGAAGCTAGGGTTAGGGTTTCATGTTGTAAATCTTGTAAGATTTTACTTGTATTTGCTTCCCTTGTCTTTCTTCTTGTACTGAGAGTTTGTACAAGGCTTCTCCGCCTTCGGTAGTTACCGAAAAGGAGTGTTTTTCATAGCGGAGTGTGTCACGTTCGGATCATTGGATTAGTCACCTCTTTTTGAGATGGATACTAAGTAAATCCTTTGTGTTAGCGTTGTAAATTTGCTTCGACCCCTCCTGCCCAGTTTAACCGTGATTTACCCCCTCTGGATATCTGTGGGACCGGACCCAGGGGGCCGCTAAGGTGGCGGTTCCACCTTTTGCAACAAATCGACCCTAACACTTTCCCTTATGTATATAAATATCTACATATAAGTGGATTATTGGGTGAAGAAATACATGGTCTCTCTCTTTTACAGGTACAAAGGTGGTAACACAGTGTAGCAATTCACATATCTTGTATCAAAGTCAAACATACTAAGACGAAAGCTTGACTTTCTCTTAATAAATTAATATCCTTCAATTAAACTTGTGTTTAAATAGTATTTTAGTTTGATTAGCTAAAGCATACAATGGACTCGAACTAGAAACTAAACAATATTTATAGTTAGATGCATGAATAAATTATAAACTCTTTATTTACTTATTTTTGTTCCACATGTCTCATTTTAGTTCACTTTTATGTCTATTAGTTTTAGAATTTGTTAAATTTAGATTTGAGCGTCTTTTTCCTTTATAACTTATATTCTTTTGGTTCTACAATTTACAAGAATCTTACAAAGAACATGACTCTTTATATACCATCCATGGTAAATCGAGTTGGATCGTAGAAGTCATACAACTAAATAAACCAATCACTCACTAAATAATCATTATGAATCAACTCCAAACTTACCCAAACGCTGCTTGTTCTCCTTCTCCAACCACAACTTATGGTGGAATGAAACCCTCCTAGGCAATACTCCGAACGTCTTCAAGGTTATGATTCTAAGAAGATATGAACAAAAATATGGCATCACTAAATCAAGTCTAACAAATGAAATTCGTTACCCAAATCAACCGCTGACCTCCTTCCTCTCTGGTGGTTTACTGCAGCCGGAGAGCCACTGATCAGGACTGGCTGTCAGCGGCGGCTAGCTGCTGGCAGCAGTGGAGAGGAGAAGACTAGATCAGAAGAGATACGAGGCTAAGGCTCGACGACAACATGGCGTCGACAAGGGCGGCGGTGCACAGGGATCAGATCTAGGGCACGGGGAAGAAATTAGGGCTTGAATACTTGCTCCTGGCTGAAGACTAAACCTGTGCAGAGATGGTGCCTCGGCGAGCTAGGGCACGGATCGGCGGTGTGAGGTGAGAAGAAACCGAGAGCTTCGGGAGAGGAAGGCTCGGCACTGAACGGTGGTGTTATGTTCCACAAGTGTACGGAAATATCGCAAGTAATATAAAAGATTATCGTATCCACAGGGACTGGAATAAGCACTAAAAATATCTCAAAGCGAATTAGCTAAACAACTAATCAATTGGTTTCAAATGCTAAGGATGAAAAACAAATCTAAAATGAAAGATTAACAAACAAGAGTTTGGGGTTTGAGTTATGATAAAGGGAGGTTCTAGGAGTTTTGGTTTCTTTGTAAGATCTCTTGAATATATATGGTTTACCAATTCTTATTTCTCAATTGTCTAATATTTGTAGAAGGTTGTCAGTTCTTTCTTGCAATAGATAATTGGCTTAGAACTGAAAAATGTACCTAAATGTGATCAATTAGATATGAACCTACGTTGTCCTTACACAGGATTACACCTATTACTATGCTTCCCTCGGATATCAACATAGAAGTTCATAGCTTCTTAAGCCATAAAGATACAAGGATTGAATCATAAAATCTATCCTACCCTCTTGAATATTCTCATTTCCCCTTCAAGGTTATCCCTCAAACGTCCTTACACGGGCTTGCACCTATCACATGGATCCCTCGGAAAATCGAGTGAGAGTTAATCTCTACAAAGTCTATAAGATATCCAAATAATCAATCAAGAATGAGAATTAAGCCATAATCACAATTAATCATTTAAGATCCAATCGATACAAACTAGGCAACATCATAGAAACAAAGAAATGACAAATCCACAAGAGTTTACATCAATTTATCTCACAAATACTCCCTCCATCCTAGAACAAAAAGATCTACTCCATAAAACGAAGAAAGAAAATCAAAGATAAGAAGATTACAAGCATTTCTTCAATCCCAATCCAAGAAGAGGAGAGAAAGAAAACTTATCTACAATATAGCTTCATCTTCGGATCCAATCCTCGCTCCCGGAGTCGAATTTGCCAAGATCTCCCTTTAGATCGCC
Source organism: Zingiber officinale (assembly GCF_018446385.1). Lineage (NCBI taxonomy): Eukaryota > Viridiplantae > Streptophyta > Magnoliopsida > Zingiberales > Zingiberaceae > Zingiber > Zingiber officinale. The sequence continues at coordinate 21,910,214 of NC_056001.1, read as the reverse complement.
CAAAAATCCTCCCAAGAATTGGAGGAATCCACCAAATCTTGCTTTTTCCCAAAGGGGAGAAGATCCCCTTTCAAATCTTCAAAGAGGCTTTAAATAGAGGGGGCTTTCGGGCGCCACACGGCCCCGAGGCATGGCCGTGTGAGGTTCACACGGCCAGAGCCTTTCCCCTCTCTGCCATCCATACACGGTCGTGTGGTGTACACGGCCGTGGACAACTCCCATCAAGACCTCCAAGCACGGCCGTGTAGATCCACACGACCTGGGCTGCCCCAAATTCTGGAAACCTGGCACGGCCGTGTGGTGCACATGGCCAGAACACTTTTAAGCGATGGGAACCCTGCACGGTCGTGTGATGCACACGGCCAGGGCCTTCTTGGTCTCTGGAAACTTTACACGGTCATGTAGATCCACACGACCATGTAAGGATTGAACTTTGATTTGCTTCAAAACTTGGCACGGCCGTGTGAGGTTCACACGGCCAGGCCAAGTTCCTTGTCTGTTTCTCCTGGTTGACCACACGGCCAGAGCACTCCACCCAGGCAAAGTCGTGTGTAGCACACGACCAAGTGCTTTCTCCAATGCTTTGCTCATAAGTTTGTCCAAGAATGTAGAATCTTCACCAAATTCGACTCCTATGTATAAAAAATGCACAAAAAGTAGATCACCGAACAAAAAGAGTAAATATGCTAAAAGAAAAGCTAGAAGTATAAAAATGCATAGATCAAGCAAGCTCAAAGTATTTAAATGTGCGCCAAAACATGCATAAAAGTATATAAAATCTACGCACATCACACCCCCAGACTTAAACCTTTGCTTGTCCTCAAGCAAAATGCTGCAATCTAAATTCATATGTTCTACAACGCATTTATAAACCCTAATGTACTTTCCTAACTCTATCAAAGAGTTCCAATAACAAGCATAATCATGGAAACAAATCAAGTATGGCTCAAGCTTAAGTATCCTGTGCACAGTGTAAAAGTAACTCAAAAACCCTTCAAGTTTCAATCTATGTCCTAGTCAAGTCGTCATCAAATTTGAATTCCTAATGTTTCCGGTGAGAGACAAGTAACCAGTGATAGGCACTTACTTGTCACTCACTTGGTTCATATTTCTCAACCAACGCGAGGTCTCAAAGGTGTGCTCAATCTCAAGAGAAGTTAAGCAGTCATTTCCCCAGTAACCTAACTCGGTCTCAAAGGGGTGACTTGCTAGATTCCACTCACGACAATTGTTTTTTATATCCCTTTTTTTTTTTTTCATTGCTTTTCTTTTTCAATTTTTTTCATAAGTATTTGCATTGGGCAAATCTTATTTCACAAGTGTACTTTTAGCACAAATGTTGGGATATTTTGATTTTTCCAAATGAGCTTTCATGAGTTGAGCCTCATCTAGTAACCAAAATGAAGTTTGAAAAATCACCATGGAAACTAAGTACTAAGCAAACAAGATGAATCATGACTATTTCAATGATATCAACCATTCAAGCATTAAGTCAAAGTGTAGTGAAAGTAAGATTCTTAAGGTCAAGCCAAGACTAAAACTCATCTCCATATGGTTCTTAGCTTATTTCATGCTACCCAAGATAGAGAAAAGAAGTACATAAAACTTACTATTAGCATCATTTACAACATCATGAATCTAGATAATGAACGTGCTAACATTTTATCTTGAATCCAAGAAAGCATAAAAGTGAAGATTGATGTTCTCAAGATGTTTGCCAAAGGATTTTAAAAGATAATCAAATGACTATCAAAACAAACACTCAAGCAAGACAATCAAAATAGAATGCAAAACAAAAACTACACATGCAGAAAACAATCAAAAATTGAAACAAAAAGAAATCAAGTTTGACACCCCCCCAGACTCAAACTTTTCATCGTCCCGATGAAATTAATATGGTGGAGGTGGAGGTGGAGGGGGACGAGGAAAAGGGTGCCTATGATGTAGCCGACCAATGGGAAAACTCGGGAATCCAGGAGTTTCGCTCAGGATTATATGATACTCAAACAAAGCATCAACTTATTGGCTAGTGACACTCATGCTTTGCATAAAGTCTCTCATTCTAGCTTGATCAGTATCATAATCTTGGACAAATTCGGCCACTTGACCCTGAAAATTCCTTGTGAATTGAAAGTGCTTTTGTACTTCTCTAAATTGATTATCTGATAAAGAGAAGCGGCCTTCCAACATTCTTTGTTGGGCATCATGCTTCTCGTGGAGCGATTCTAGAGAAGTACGGAAATTAGAAAAATCAAATCTGGAGGAACCCGTACCATAAGCAAAAGAATGCCTAGCAGGATCCGGATGTCTGGAAGGCTGCGGGTATCTAGATGTCGAGGGTTCAATGTGTGGCTCTGTGTCTCTGGATATAGAGGGAACATTTTCGGGATCAATATCGGTGATTACCCAATTAGCAGGGTTACGAATAGACATTCATTCAGGACAAGGAAGAGGTAGAGGAAAACCATTCCTCCTAGGAAATGCAAACCCATTCTCATACCGAACGATCATCTTCATGGCAAGACATGCATCCATGTCAATCATATCATTGCCATGAATAACTACTAACCCTTCTAAATCAAGTTCCAAATTAATGGCTACTTGGGTAATCAAACCACCAAGCACTATTGATCCCGAAGATGCCCTCGCAGTTCTCATTAAGGTTTGTAAGAAATGAAAATCGGAATCAAAATCATCCTTATATAGCATAGCCCATAGAGAATAAAGTTCTACCTTTTTGACGACTCCATCACTATCACCTCTACCAAAAATAGTTTTGCTCATAATTCTATGTAGATATCTAAAAACTGGGTTTCGCATGTGAGAAGCCTTAGCTCTAGAGGGCTCATAAGGATGATCTAGTCCAATAATTGAATTCCAAAAATGGTTCCAATTGAATCTAGAGTCAAACCTTCGAGAGCTACCAGAGGACAATCCAAAACAAGTATTAAAGTCACTAAACGTTCATTGAATTTCTTGATTCATTAATCTAAAAGTTATTCTGCCAACATAATCGTCCTCATTGGTAAAATGGACATCTAACGAACTCAGAAACTCCAGAACAAGACGAGGATAAGTTGGTAGATGTGAGTACAACATATCACTCCAATCTAAGAACTCAATCATCCAATCTATGTCATCCCTAATTCCCATCATATCTAAAATAGTTTGGTCATTTACCGAGTACACACAATCTTTCTATTGACAAGAATTGTAAATCTAGTAATTTGATCATCATTTCTAAATACAATATTGAATTCATTGTCATTACCTTCGTTGCGTGATATCCTCTTCCCTTTGCCCTTCATTGGTTGTTTTCCTTTATCCCTAGATGGTTCCTTCTCTTTGTCTCCACTAGATCCACCACCTCCTTTGCGAAGTTTCTTCAAAAGATTGGACATCTTGTTGAGTTTAGATGAGGGAAGGGACTATTTAGGGTTAGAGAAGTAAGATCTCAAAGAAACAAATCTTTGAAGAACAAGATTTGAGGTTAAGAGAACGAAAATCTTGAGTTTTGGAGAAGAAAAGAATCTGGATCTAAGAAAGTTTGAGGAAAAAGGTTGAAGAAAAGAGGGATATTAAAGAGATTGAGAGAGAAGAAGATGTTTTAAGAGAGGTGGGTGTGTGCGGGACACGGCCAAAATCTGGACGTGTAAGGAAGACACGGCCTCTTAAGGGCTTCTCCACATGAGTCGTGTAGATCTAAACGACCCCTCCCTTTCCCTCCTCGGCTTCATTCACACGATCGTGTCTGGGACACGGCCACATCCTTCTTCTTCTCGGCTTTCTTCATACGGGCGTGTCAGAGACACGGCCTTCCGAGTTCACTTCTCTGGTTTTGGCACACAGCCGTGTTTGGTACACGGTTAGTGCAGGCTCTTGCTCGGACTTCTTCACACGGCCGTGTCTAGAATACGGCCGAAGAACTCTCCTTCTCTGGATTCTTCACACGGCCGTGTGTGGGACACGGCCTTGCCCCTTTCCTTGTCTGTAGACTTTACACGACCGTGTCTGGTAGACACGGCCAGGTCATCTTCCTTCTCTACATCCTTTGTCTGGCCGTGTACAGCACACGACCATGCCCCTTTTTATTCCATTTGATGTTTATTATCCTAATCCACTTCTCCAATACTTCCATGCCCATGAAGAAGTCATGGCCAACTCATGGAAGTAGATTTTAACCTGAAAACAAAACTAAAACATAGTGAAAACAAAATAAAGATGAAAATACAAAATACAACTAACTAAAAGAACCCTTGGGTTGCCTCCCAAGAAGCGCTTGTTTAGGGTCTTTAACTCGACCAATCCAACTTATTCTTCTCGTTTCCTTGCCCTTGGAGGGCAGACATATTTTTCATTTTTGTTGGGAGGTCTCCTCCCAACATCCTCTACCAAATTGTTCTTTTCATTAGGTGGCCTTCCATGAGGATGGAAATTCCATTCCTCAAGTTTGTAAATCCTTGCCCTGCTACAAGCATTTAAAAGAGAAGAAACATGGTTAGAGACATTAGATAAATCATACTCCAACCGTTCCTTACCAATTACCAATGACAACTTATGATTTTTAACATCAATAATTGCTCCAGCTGTAGCAAGGAATGATCTTCTTAATATGATAGAAATTTTAGGGTCCTCTTCCATGTCCAACACAACAAAATCTGTGGGAATAATACTCCCACCAACTTCTACTGGCACATCTTCAATAATACCCATAGGGTACCTGTAGAAATGATCAGCAAGTTGTAGTGTCATAGTAGTAAGTTTAATGTTTTTGAGACCTAACTTATTATAAATTGAATAGGAAATGAGGCTAACACTTACCCCCAAATCACAAAAAGTTTTTTCAATGAATTCTGTTCTTATCTTGCAAGGAATATAAAAGCTCCCTGGATCCTTCAATTTCGGGGAAGTGTTCTTCACCAAAAGAGCGTTGCATTCCTCAGTTAGTGCAATGGTATACATCTCCTCTCTTTCTTTTATTTGACATGATGTCCTTCAAGAATTTGGCGAACTTTGGCATTTGAAGAATAGCATCTATAAGAGGAACTTCAACGTATATCTCTTTAACCTTCTCCAAAAATTTGCCAAATTCTTCATCCTTTTTAAGCATATTGAGTTTTTGGGGAAAAGGGATAACTTTGCTCTGATGGTTCAGTGGAAGAGTCTCTTCAACCTCAATGGTATTCTCCTCATTATTAAAAATTTGACTAGGTGTAAGAGGAGAGAGCTCTTCTTCATTTTGCATCCCTTTTTGAGCAGTCACTTGGGGATTTCCCAAGGTCCGTCCGCTCCTAAGCTCAATTATGTTGCAATGCTCCATAGGATTTACATCAGGTTTTCCAGGAAGTTGTCCTGGTGCTCTAGAAGATGAGGAAGCTAGCTGGGAAATTTGGCTATCCTGAATCTTTTGATGCTTTTCAGAATTATCCATTCTCTGAGTAAGCTTCAATAGATCCTGCTTTATTTCATTTTGATTGGAGATAATTTCTTCAAGCATCTTTTCAATTTTGGATGTAGGAAAGACTTGAAAAGATTGTTGCTGAAAATTTTGTTGCCCAGATTGAAAATTTGGTCTTGCCCCCATAGATGGTCCTTGATCCTGATTATTTCTGTAAGAGAAATTTGGATGATTTTTCCATCCAGGGTTGTAAGTATTTGAGTATGGGTTGTTCTGTCTTTGATTGAAACTCATGATTGCATCGCATTGCTCTAATTGATTAATTTGTGTAGTGATAGCTCCCAAAGGACATGAGTCATTTGAATGTTCTGAACTCCCACATACTTCACAAGACATAGCAATGACATTTATCATATTTGAACTAGTCCCCATATTCTCAAATTTTTTTGTAAGAGCATCAAGTTTTGCAGCCAATAAAGTCACTGCATCAACATCAAACCTTCCTGATGCTTTTGTTATTGGGTTTATTGAAGGATGACCACCACTTCTTTTATTTGCCTATTGATGATGATTTTGTGCTACACTCTCTATGATTTCCTCAACTTCATCCAAATTTTTATTCATGAGTGCCCCTCCAGCAGCTGAATCAAGGGACACTTTGGTATGATAATTAATATCATTATAGAAAGTATGCAACACTAACCATCTTTCCAAACTGTGGTGAGGGCATTGTCTGAGCATACTATTGTATCTATCCCAAGCTTCAAATAGAGATTCTGAGTCAGCTTGTTTGAAACTTGCAATCAAATTCCTCATATGAGCAGTTTTACTTGGGGGATAGAATTTATCAAGGAATTGTTGCTCACATTGTTCCCAAGTGGTGATCCTGTTGGGAGCCAAAGAATTCAACCATTACTTGGCCCTATTTCTCAAAGAAAACCCAAATAATAATAACTGCACTGCTTCTGAAGGAACACCATTCATTTTCATTGTCCCACATATTTCATAAAAGACCTCTAAGTGTTGATTAGGGTCTTCATGTGGTCCTCCCCCAAATTGATTTTGCTGCACCATGGAAATAATTGCAGGTTTGATCTCAAAATTATTTGCCTCCACTGAGGGTCTTGAAATACTAGATCGAAAACCCCTAGCATAAGGTGCTGCATAATCCTTTAGTGGTCTATTAGTCATGTTCAAATGCTCTTGTTCTTCAATTTGTCTCTGCAGAATTCTTCTTCTATGAAATGTTCTATCAATTTCAGGGTCAAGAGGAAAAAATTCTCCTACAAAGTTAGATCTTCGCATACACAAGAACAAGATTGCAATAGAAACTAAATCAAACAAAGAAATTAAAAACAGAGAAAGGTAAGATTGGAATGTTAGAAAACAAAAAAAATGCAGAATTAAAATTGCTACAAAAGAATTTCCAAGAAGTTAGAAAGTATATAGGAAAATGAAAACAGAAAACTAGAGATTAGTTACAACTATGCAAATGAAAAGAAATAGAAATGTTATGTTTAGTCTAACTCAATTGATAATCTCCAATGTTATAGCGCAGTCCCTGGCAATGCGCCAAAAACTTGTTACGTTCCGCAAGTGTACAGAAATGTCGCAAGTAATATAAAAGATTTTCGTATCCACAGGGACTGGAATAAGCACTAGAAATATCTCAAAGCGAATTAGCTAAACAACTAATCAATTGGTTTCAAATGCTAAGGATGAAAAACAAATCTAAAATGAAAGATTAACAAATAAGAGTTTGGGGTTTGAGTTATGATAAAGGGAGGTTCTAGGAGTTTTGGTTTCTTTGTAAGATCTCTTGAATGTATATGGTTTACCAATTCTTATTTCTCAATTGTCTAATATTCGTAGAAGGTTGTTGGTTCTCTCTTGCAATAGATAACCGGCTTAGGACTAAAAAATGTACCTAAATGTGATCAATTAGATATGAACCTACGTTGTCCTTACACAGGATTGCACCCATTACTATGCTTCCCTCGAATATCAACATAGAAGTTCATAGCTTCTTAACCCATAAAGATATAAGGATTGAATCATAAAATCTATCCTACCCTCTTGAATATTCTCATTTCCCCTTCAAGGTTATCCCTCAAACGTCCTTACACGGGCTTGCTCCTGTCACGTGGATCCCTCGAAAAATTGAGTGAGAGTTAATCTCTACAAAGTCTATAAGATATCCAAACAATCAATCAAGAATGAGAATTAAGCCCTAATCACAATTAATCATTCAAGATCCAATCGATACAAACTAGGCAACATTATAGAAACAAAGAAATGGCAAATCCACAAGAGTTTACATCAATTTATCTCACAAATACTCCCTCTATCCTAGAACAAAAAGATCTACTCCATAAAACAAAGAAAGAAAACCAAAAATAAGAAGATTACAAGCATTTCTTCAATCCCAATCCAAGAAGAGGAGAGAAAGAAAACTTATCTACAATATAGCTCCATCTTCGGATCCAATCCTCGCTCCCAGAGTCGAATTAGCCAAGATCTCCCTTTAGATCGCCCAAAAATCCTCCCAAGAATGGGAGGAATCCACCAAATCTTGCTTTCTCCCAAAGGGGAGAAGATCCCCTTTCAAATCTTCAAAGAGACTTTAAATAGAGGGGGCTTTCGGGCGCCACACGGCCCCGAGGCATGGCCGTGTGAGGTTCACACGGCCAGAGCCTTTCCCCTCTGTGTCATCCATACACGGCCGTGTGGTGTACACGGCTATGGACAACTCCCATCAAGACCTCCAAGCACGGCCGTGTAGATCCACACGGCCTGGACTGCCCCAGCTTCTGGAAACCTGGCACGGCCGTGTGGTGTACACGGCCAGAACACTTTTAAGCGCTGGGAACCATGCACGACCGTGTGATGCACACGGCCAGGGCCTTCTTGGTCTCTGGAAACCTTACACGGCCATGTAGATCCACACGGCCATGTAAGGATTGAACTCTGATTTGCTTCAAAACTTGGCACGGCCGTGTGAGGTTCACACGGCCAAGCCAAGTTCCTTGTTTGTTTCTCCTGGTTGACCACACGGCCAGAGCACTCCACCCAGGCAGAGCCGTGTGTAGCATACGGCCAAGTGCTTTCTCCAATGCTTAGCTCATAAGTTTGTCCAAGAATGTAGAATCTTCACCAAATTCGACTCCTGTGTACAAAAAATGCACAAAAAGCAGATCTCCGAACAAAAAGAGTAAATATGCTAAAAGAAAAGCTGGAAGTATAAAAATGCATAGATCAAGCAAGCTCAAAGTATGTAAATGTGCATCAAAATATGCATAAAAGTATATAAAATCTATGCACATCAGGTGGTCGGCTTCAGGCTGCGACGATCGGTCGTGGGTCCGTGGTGGTCGGCAGCGGCGTAGAGGAGAGCGGCAGTGGCGTCGGGTGTTGCATGACGCGAAGAGGAGGAGAAGGGCTTGGCCGGCGATTTTGTACGCGCGGGAGAGGAGGTGTCGTGTGGCGATGACGGTTTGCGGCGGCGATGGCGCGTCTGATGGGGAAGAGAAGAAGAATCGGAGTCGCGAGAGGGGAGGAGGAGAGGGATCAAGGGGAGGAGATGGGATAGGGGATTAAAAGAGAAAAGTTAATAAATTTAGGTTTAATTTAATTAAATTTTAAGTTGGTTTCTCAATCAACTCTTATTTTTAGATATTTCAAATAGACTTCCATTTAGCCTAAAATTTTATCCCCTTAAATTCGTGAGCTCCGAAAAATTCCTAGAAAATTCTTAAAAATTTCTAAAAATTCCCTTATGATAATTTGTCCTTTTCGGTATTTTACACAAGAACTATTAAAATGAAATACTAACAACAATAATAAAAAAAAAACTTGAACCGCAAGTTGTCGGAGTAGCTTCCCAGCGTCGCAGGAGCATGGCGTAACAGAGCAGTTGTAGAAAAAGTTGTTATCTTGATGCTCTGTGGAGGCTTTCTTTTATAGGCATGCTCCGGGCGCCCGGACCGTGACGTAGGTCCGGCCAATCAGCGCGCTCCATATCTATGACAAGATAAGTTTTGCCTTTCGGGTGCCCGGACCACCATTTTCTAGAAATTCCTTTTCCTGCAAGAAAATGTTAGTCCAATGCAAAATAAAGGTTATATTACCCTGCAAAATAAAAGTTAGCACAAACATAGTACAACAGAGTAATAATTAGATCCTGTCTCACTGAGACTGGTATCTAGTCACGATCTCAACTTAGATTCCCGAAATGATTTTAAGTTGGATCGACGCCTAAGTTCCCTAACTGGGAATGCGTCCTCACAAGTCACTCCCCTCCATTGACTTACCTTAACTTACCTGCCAGACATCCGGTCAGCCCGTCGACCTGTCTGGACTTTGTGGCACCTATCAGGTCAGCCCGTCAACCTAGCTGGACTTTGTGCCAGACATCCAATCAGCCCGTCGACCTGTCTGGACTTTGTGCCAATTATCAGGCCAGTCCATCGACCTAGATGAACTCTCCTGCAACACTAAGCTAGCACAATAGATAAGGCAAAATAATGTTAACAGAATTCAAGTATCCGAAATAGGTTCTATCTTAGGACGTCTAGCAGGTAAGTAGAGGTAAGTCACTAGAGGGGAGTAACTGTGAGAACGTGTTCCCGAGAAGAGAACATTAGGCGTCGATCCGACTTAGATCCATTTCGGATACCTAAGTCGAGATCGTGATTAGATTTCGGTCTCAATGAGACAGAATCTAGCTAATACTCTACTTGTTAAGCTTAAACTGTGCTAACACTTTATTTTGTAGGATATATATATCATATGTTTGCCTCCGGACTAACGTTTTCTTACAGAAAGGAAGATATTGAAAAACTGGGATCCGGGCGCCCGGAGGTGAAATTTCATCCGCAACGTCATTTTGCCACGTAGAGCACCCTGGTTGGATCGACTATGTCATATTCAAGGCGCCCTAGAGGTTTCAGGCACAAATTGTCGGCTTTTTCGTTTACTAATTAATTCTTGTACTTAACTTGTAATATTCTGTCGAATTATTAGTGATTGCCTATTGAAAGCACCCTTGCGTGCGGGCCTTGGAGTAGGAGTCGCCAAAGGCTCCGAACCAAGTAAAAGGTTCTTGTGTTAGCATTGTTTTGGTTTCGACTTTTCCGCTGCGTACTCTTTCGAAAATTTTTAATCGCTATTCACCCCCTCTAGCAAAACTCTACGATCCAACAATTACGATCTCAACTTAGATTCCCGAAATGATTCTAAGTTGGATCGACGCCTAAGTTTCCTAACTGGGAACGCATCCTCACAAGTCACTCCCCTCCAGTTACTTACCTTAACTTACCTGGCATACATCTGGTTAGCCCGTTGTCCTATCTGGACTTTGTAGCAGCTATCAGGTCAGCCCGTCGACTTAACTGGACTTCGTGCCAGACATCCGATCTGCCCGTCGACCTGTCTGGACTTCGTGCCAACTATCAGGTCAACCCGTCGAGCTAGCTAAACTCTCCTACAACACTGAGTTATCACAATAGATAAGGCAAAATAATGTTAACAGAATTCAAATATAACCTAGGGTTATCTCCCCCTAGGGTTGCCTAGCTTCACTCACTAGGACTTCCATTGTCTAGCTTCACTCACCAGGACTTCCTCCATGTAGCTTCACTCACTAGGGCCCAACTTCACTCACCAGGACTTCTATCACCTAGCTTCACTCACTAGGGTCTGGCTTCACTCACCAGCACTCACTAGGACTTCCACCACCTAGTTTCACTCACTAGGGCCTGACTTCACTCAATAGGACTTCCACCTTGTCTAACCTCCAGTTAGGACTCGTCACTCAGTAGACTTCTCACCTGCATATCCTTTGGTTAGGACTTACATTTGCTAGTCATCTAGTCCTGACTAGACTTCTCTCTTCCAAGCATCAAGTCTTGTTTGGATCAACCCTTGGTCAAACTGATCAGACTTAGGTATATTGTCAAACATCGAAACCCTAGAGGTCGACTGCACCAACAAATCGTTACATTTAAGTTCTAATATTTTGTTTATATAACATTCTAGATGTTGTTTTAAATGTAGGGAAAAATATATATTGTATTTGTTGGAGGTAAATGAGAATTTATGAAACATGGGCAGAAGCTTCTAATCATGTTAATGACTTTAAGGGCACTATACACAATTCTTTCAAAAGTAGAGAGGAGACATAAAAAGCTTTTGAGGCATACTTAGGTAAAAAATCTGCACCAACTTCCTTTGCACCAAGTCAAAATGAAATATCATGTGCAACTTCAAGTTCATATTTAAAGAGAAAACTTTCGAAAACTGAAAAATTTACTAAGTTGAAGGAAGCATTGAAAGAGATGAGCATCAATTGGATTCTCTTGTGATCAGTGATGATAATGACAATGATTAGGCATGTTATTTTAGGTTGTTATATGAGTTAAATTTCAAACACTGATTTTATTTTGAGTGGTTGCAATGGTTGTATCAAAATTAAGACGATGATTTTATCTAAATTGTTTTATGTAAGTTGTTACAAATAATGTGATGAAGTTGTTGCAGATTTTACAAAATGCAGGAGGAATCAACTATTGTAAGTAAAGCTGATTGAAGTTGTTATATGAGTTTGCAAGTTGTGGATCAATCCATGTATTGACATTAGCTAAACATGAATTTTGATATTCCTATCTTTACATAGGCAGTCAAGTAGCTCCTCTAGAATATAAAAGAGTTAAGAATAAACTCCTTGAGCAATCTGCAAGCCGTGGCTGCCCCTCCCTTAGGAACGCCATCGGTAAAAGAAATATCATCAAATGACATAAATATGAAAGAGTTTCCATAATCCTGGATGATAAAAGAAAGTGGAGATTCCCTACTGATCCTGTCTGAGCGCTGAGTCGATGGATACTGGAGCGTCGGAAGGTCGTCGCCGGGAAACCCCTCCCGGCTCGACTTCTTTGCAGGTTCGCCGGAGATCTACATCACCAGTCGAAGACAGCGGAGAGCATCACGTCTTCAGTGTCCATCGACTCAGCGCTCAGACAGGATCACCTACCATCTCTTAACTTCTCAGGCTCATCAGATATTTGAGAGTGATAATCAGCACAAACAAGAGCATAAGCGATGACACTTGTTGGTTCATCATCAAAAATTGGAATGGCAGTATCGTTAACAATAGATTGATTATCATGAGTAAATGTAGCTTAGCTGCTTAATGGAAGATAGATATTTTAGTATTCATGAGTCAATATTCAATAATGAAATGACAACTTTCATGTCTATGAAGTCAGATATTTCAAGAGAACCAAGAACAATAGATTGGTTATCATTTTGTTGAGCAAAAAGATATGGAACAAAAAATTGTACCATATGTTAGTTTTTCTTGACAAGGGTGTGAAAATGATAAAATAAGTAAAGGGGCTATATGAATGCTTCATTTCTAGATGTTGTCACATTAACCCTGAATTGTTAAATAAGAAACATATCCCTTTCTCCTCATTGTAATCCACCATTAGTTCAAGTGCCAGCAAAATTCCATATTCTTGCAAAGAAAGATAAAATCATAACAAGTTCATGAATATCGTAGTGTAAGAAGATTTTTCTGCACTCAAAAAGTTCCAAATTCTCACTGAAAGAAAATCCTAGAACACTGATAAAATCAGTATATGTTTATCACTCAGTTGAAAGAAATCATTAACACTTTGCAAAAATTTAAAAAAAAAAAAAGAATCATTACACCAAAACTGAAGCTGAATTCCTACAGCAACATAAGACTATTTTATCTGCTCCATCATTAACACACGCCAACATAGATATCAATCTCCTTCAAAATTGATGGTTTGGATGCCTCAATACGGGAAGGTATTGCATAATAGTACAACCTTATTTCACGCAACATTCTATTGCTATAGTGATGATTAAGGGTCAGTTTGTCACTAAAAATTGTATAAAAAATGCCGATAAATTAACTTGGGTAAAATAAATCTAATAACTTTCCTCTAACTGCATTTTCTAATTAAGCATAAATGTTTGGTGAAGTGCAATATGCAAAAATGTACATCTTCAGATGCATGGGAACCAATAACTGATTGACAATATCCATAATATGGGCAATAAATGACAAATCCTAAAATCTTATATTTTACAAAGTTTGCTCCAAAGTTGTCATCAATAAAAGCATTCATTCATTATATTCAAAAAGCATAAATATATCACACACAACGTAACAGTATTCTTTAAGTTCACTGAAATAATGTTTTCTTTAGTTAAATTCATTGACAGTAGAATATCACAGAAGAACACCACATTAAAAATGGCAGCATTTGCAAATCTTAGACAAATACAGAAATGAATAAAGAGTTCACAACATCTTGCTAGTCTTCTCCACCTTTAGGTGCTACAGCTTCAGATTTAGGTGCTTGTCTGTGCAACTGTTTCAAGTTCTCTAAATTATAAGGCCTAAGTGACAAGATATTCACTCAAATGTTGATAAGGGCATTCATAAGCACAAATCAAGCTAACATAAGTGTAATTCATAAGCACAAATCAGAAATCATGTGTAATAGCTAATTAATCAGAAATAGACATAATTAACAAAAGTGAAAAAGGAATCTTTGACACGAATTTTCCTGTATTGACCCAGCTTTAGACTGATTTAACTAACAAAGCACATATTGTTAGAACCTATAATAATAAAGACAGTTATTAATTTTAATATCTCAATCAATCAACCACTAACTTTAAATTAAACTTTGATAGTACTTGCCTGCTATAGATGTCAATTCTTCTTCATATGTGTCATCATCGTTGTTATTATAATTATCCACAGTTGATCTGACAATCAACACATCGTTGTATTTACACAATTTATGTAAATACAAATGGAGAATTAAAGTTGATTTGTAAATAAAATTATCATACAAATGGAGAATTAATCAACACATAACCTTACTGTAAAATTAGACAATTGAGCTTGTCATGTGACACGCCTCGATGCTCACGCCCACGACATAATCGAGACCTTTCAATTTCTTTCCACATCCCTTTATTCTTACTAAAGAAGGATCCATAATATTAAGGGACTCATCATGGATTTCTTCCTTTGACCTTGTTGGTGCGGTTAGCACTGACGGTCTAACTTAGATTTTAATGAATGACAAAATACGTTAAGTTAGTTTCATAGTGATCTAACACTTTGACGAAGTGTGCAGGAGAAGCCCGGCTAGGTCGACGGGTCGACCGGATAGCTGACACGAAGCCCAGCAAGGTCGACGGGTCGATCGAATAGCTGGCACGAAGCCCAGCTAGGTCGACGGGCTGACCTGATAGTTGGCACAAAGTCCAGATTGGTCGACGGGCTGACCGGATATCTGGCACGAAGTCCAGCTAGGTCGACGGGCTGACCTGATAGCTGGCACGAAGTCCAGACTGGTCGACGGGCTGACCGGATGTCTGGCATGAAGTCCAGCTAGGTCGACGGGTTGACCTGATAGTTGGCACGAAGTCCAGACGGGTTGACGGTCTGACCGGACGTCTGGCAGATAAGTTAAGGTAAGTCACTCGAGGGAAGTGACTTGGTGAGCACGCGTTCCTCGTTCGAGGGAACAGTAGGCGTCGATCCAACTTAGAACCATTTCGGGAATCTAAGTTGAGATCGCGACTAGACTCCGGTCTCGGTGAGACGGAATCTAATTACTACTCTTTTACTATAATTGTGATAACTTCTGTTTTGTAGGGTAGTTTAGCTTTTATTTTGCTTCAGACTAACACTTTCTTGCAGGAAAAGGACTTTCTGGAGAAAGGTGGTCCGGGCGCCCGGAATCGGTCCGAGCGCCTGGAAGGCAAAAATTATCCTGACAGCTTGGCGAGCGCTGATTGGACGGCCGACGTCACGGTCCAAGCGCCCGGAAGGGATCCGGGCGCCTGGAGCATGCCTATAAAAGAAGGTCTCCACGGAGCCTCAGAACAACGTCTTCCAACGGCTGTTCTACTGTGCTATGCTTCTACGACGCTACGACTCTACGAAGCTTCTCCGACAACCAACGGCTCAAGTTTTTTTTATATTGTTGTCGGTATTTTCTCTCTAAAGTTCTTGTACTTACATTTGTAATCTGATTTTGTGAACTATTAGTGATTGTCCAACGAAAGCACTCGACGAGTGCGAACCTTGAAGTAGGAGTCGATGAAGGCTCCGAACCAAGTAAAATCGGTTCGTGTTATCATTGTTTTGCTCTTATTTTTCCACTGCTTACTCTAACTCGATGACGAATTTTAAATCGCTATTTACCCCCCGCTCTATGATCTAACAAGTGGTATCAGAGCAGGTACTGCTCTGAATTGGTACAACCGCCTTTCATTTTTTTCCCTCCAAAAATATTTTAAAAAATTTATTTTCATTTTTTCACCGTTGGCTAGTATTGACAAAATATCACGTTTAATAAAATTTGTAATAATATTTTTTTATTAATATTTTTTTTTATTAATATTTATGATTTTTTAAAAAAAATCATGCATATTTCTTTATCTCCCACATTGCTTACCCCAAGACAAAGTCTTGGAAATTGTTTCTTATCTATTTTTTTTACAAATATATCAATGTCTATTCAAGAATGACGGAGCATCCACGAACCACCACCATACGATCAAGAAGATTTCAACTACTGGAGGCAAGAAATGGAATGATTCTTAGGAAGTCTAAATTTTGATAATTTGCTGATATTGAGAAAACCTTCTCGGGACTCAGAACTGAACAAAAATGTAAATAAACTTATTTGTAATATTTTATCTAACAATATTTTATGCAGACTAAAAAAGTACAAGAATGAACATGAACTTTGGACCCAGTTGATCAAGCTACACGAGGAGTCGTTAGAGCTAGAGGATCAAGTCAAAATCAAAACTGGACCTGAGTCAAATCCAATAAAAAAAACCCACTAAATTAGGGAATGCGGTTAATGTTAGTATAATTTACCAAAATACCCCTATCAGTAGTAGTTTAAATAATATGCATGATAATTTAGATAAGTATGAAATTATCCCAAATATGGTACATGATAATCTAAATTTACATGATTCAAGTTCAAAACCACAAAATAATCTAGATTCTGATCAAGTCAATCAAGACTTTAATTAAATCAGCGTCAATTGTGACTTCGTCAAACAAAACATTGACCAAATCAATTCAGACACATTAATTAATTCAGAAATAATTAATTCAAACATTAAAATAATGTCACGCCCCCGAGGAGTCCCTATAAAAAAATTTCGACAACATCTCCCTTGTACAAGTGACAATCTGAGACATACATACATACAAAATACATCAGCTACATACGACTGGAATATATACACCACCACACAGTTATATAATCGGCTCACTCGGCTGGAACAAGAATAAACACAACCACGCAGTTATATATATATTAAACAACACACACGGCTGAAAATAAAACACAACGGAAATCACAAATAACGATCACAAAACCACAATACAACCAACTACGAGTCGGCTCGGCTTGACACGACAACCACCACATCAAACCAAATACAAGATACTACAAAGCAAACTCCATATAAAAGATATAAGTACACGAATAATTACAAAACCAAAATAAAACGTATAGAAGCACTAATGGTACGGGAAGCTCGGTGTGACATGAGACTGCCGGGAAGGATCTCCAGGCGACTCCATAAATCCTTTACCTGCTACCTGGTGAAATAACCAGTTTACGGAGTGGTGAGTATAAAGACTCAACGGGTAATAGACAGATAGTGCATGAGTATAGTAAAGAACTAGAGATACAAAGGTATACAGTCTCGTAGGGAATATAGCAGATACTGTGATATCATAATAAGTGTCCATACCTGTAACCATATCATAGGCTAGTAAGGTCGGGAATAGTTCAGACCTGCTACAATACTGCTCATAGCTATAAGGGTATCATGTGAGGTATACTACCAATAAGTAAACTAGCGTCTAAACACATATCTCAGGTATATATCTCGACCTATGTGAGGATATCAGCATAAGAAAGCAACAGCAACATAAGTAAACAATAGCAGCATAAGTAAGCAATCAGCAGATATAATAATAACAGCGTATGCACGGATGGTCACTCCCACTCACCCCTCTGCACCATGACCCTTGTATGGCCGAGAGACCGGGTCAGTGACAGACTGTACACCACTCCAGCTACCACTACTCTCGAGTAGCCGAGGGGATAGTTGCATAGTAGCTGAATAGCTACGTCTGGGATGGGGGTCCATGCTGCTCGTGACTTCAGCTATCACTACCCATGAGTGTGCGAGTGGGGGGCACAATAGGATAAGCGGCACGCTCCAGCTACCACTACCCATGAGTGGCTGAGCGTGCGGCCCTGACCAACGACCCTCTCAACCACAAGGGAGGCATGGTCGCCAGCATGCATGCAATGACATGATGCAGTCATCATATATATATAAACAGAAACAGGTATGCTATATGAAGCCAGCATGCTCAGTAAGAAACATGAATAAATAGCAGTCAAAGTAAGAAAACATGGTATCTGGTATCTATATATCCAGTATATGGTGTCTAATATCTGCTAAATATCATAGATAGCAATGAGAAACTTTATAGATACAGAAACGAGTAGCTCAATGATTGAGTGGAAGTATCAAACGCAGGAAAAATACGAATGGAGTCAAGATAAATACAGGAACTATCCGAAGGTATAACTCATGCACTAAGAACAATGTACTAAATAGATAAAGCAAGAAGTACCCGCCTTTATACGTAGATCGTGTCAAGTACTCCCACGTCGAGACGCTCGTCCCGAACCCGAGTCCTGCAATCACAATATGTATAATATAACTAGTCAAGTAGGAACCAATTAGCTAAATCCATCATAAATTAGCTAACTTAACCCGAATCTGATTAGGAATCTATACATTGTTTCGCTTTACTACACTACAACAAATATGTTAAAAGACAACACTATAAAGACAATAGTTTTCGAAGGAACTGTTGTTAATTTGATAAAAGACAACGGTTTTGTCAAAAACCGTTGTCTTTGAGCTTTAAAAAAAAACAAAAGACAATAGTTTTGTAAAAACTGTTGTCGTTGAGCGAATTATTTTCTAATCAACAACGCATTTTACAACGGTTTTTTAAAACCGTTGTTGTTTTGCGCATTTTTTAGAGGATACCAGACATGGTGAAATTTCTTGGCACGTGTTTTCCCTCCCCTTAGTCTTCGGGAACCCTAGCCTACGGTGTCTTTCTCCTCTCCTTATCACGCGATCTCTTCACGTTCCCTCTCCTCACAAAATCTCCTCTTCCCAATCTCCTCACACAATCTCCTCCACTCCTCACACGTTTTTGCCTTCCACCCCTTTGCACGAACCCCTCTCCTCAAAACTCCTCTCTGCCTAAACCTCTCTCGCTGAACATCTCCGGCGAACCCCTCTCCTTGAACCTCTCCTTCGAAATCCTCTCAGACTAACCCTCTCCCGCTGAACATCTGAACAAGCCACCTTCATTCCCTTTTCAAAGGGGGTGAATCCACAGTTACACTGATATAACTCAGGTATGACTGGAAAAACTCTTTCATCTTCTTAGAAGGGTTTATAGTATTTTTTTCATCTTCTTATAAGGGTTTATATTGTTTGTGTTTGTGTGCTAAGAAGTGTTAACATTTTTATACAGGTATAAACAACAAATGTACTCTACCAAAAGTTTGCTTTCATTGTATTTTTTTTATTAACTTGTCAATCCATACAAGCATGATCTGCAACTGGAAGTTTTTTTTGCTAATTAATGTTATCCTGGTCTCTTCTTTTACAATTCGTCTAGCTTGTCTCTCTTCAAAGTATACTTCTCTTATCTCTACTACATGCTTAATGTTTAAAATAATTGATTCATAGTTGTCACAATTATTATTAATTTAGCTATATTTACCTTAATAATTAAATGAAATTTAATAGATATAATCCAACATAATTCATTATATTAATTTTGTAACGCCCCAAATTTCCTCAATTAGAGTCCTAAAAGTAATTTAAAAATATTTAAAAATGCTATAGAAATATTCAGGGATTTTTAGAAATTTTTAGAGTATTTTTATGAAATTTTTGGAGGTCGTTTGGTATTTTTACCAAAAGAAAGAAGTTTTGGAAAAAGAAAATGTCCAAGCCGAGGCTTGAACCGGCAACCCCTGACCCGAGCAAAACCCGGCTAACCAACTGGGCTAGCAGTTGTTACTTAATCAAATAAAGAGTTGTTACTTAACCAACTGGGCTAGCTATTAGAATTACATGAGTAGATTCCTTAGCTTTTCTTTGCTATTAGTTTGACATGAGCAGTTATGTTTATGCTTTATTTCTTTTTAGAGCATATAGTTTCTAGTTCTTTCTGTATACATGCATATTCGTGTTTTTTTGAGTTAGACAGCGCTTACTAAGCAAATTTTACTTATAGATTGCACTTCCTCTTACTGTAGATACAGGAAAGGAAAAGATATAGAAAGGAAGGCGACAAGGAGGTGTTCGAAGGATGTGTGATGCCAGGACTATGGAAGCCTTGGGACTAGGAAAGAAGTTTTATTTTAGTTTCCATTGTCTTTTGCTATGTTAGGAGTATTTGAGATAGTATTTGTTATTTTGATGTGATTAGGACATAGTAGAAGAATTGTAATCTTGTGTGATGATTTCTGGTGTTGTTCTCTTTTGTTTTGGATTTATTAAACTGCGTGAGAGTTTGTTACATGTTCCAGCGGCCTGTGGCTGTATATATTATGTATGTATGTCAGTTAAAGGTCACCGGTACAGGGGAGACTCTGTCGAAATTTTTTGGTAGGGTTTCCTTGTGATTTTAATCATACCGGTTAAGTAAAGTTAGTAGTTAAGTAACGGTCACTCTTAGGTAGTGTTAGGATCGATGATCGCGGCTAGAGAGGGGGGGTGTGAATAGCCGCCCCAAATCTTCGCGTTTCTTTCTACAAATCAGGTTAGCGCAGCGGAAATAAACAAAAGAAACGACAACGGAGAATAGCAAACCTCAAACTCGTCGATGTAACGAGGTTCGGAGATGATACTCCTACTCCTCGGCGTGTCCGTAAGGTGGACGAAGCCTATCAATCCGTCGGTGGATGAGACCCCGGAAAACCGGCTAATAACAACTCCTTCTGGGTGGAGAAACCTCGCCACAATAACTTGCAACAACAAGATGGAAATACAGCAAGAAATACAAACAATATGAATGTAAAACACCTTGCTTGCCTTCGACTGGTTTCCGTTGACGAAGCAGCAACTTCACGGAAGAACAGCAGCAGCTGACCAGCCGGGGAAGCTCACACGAAGCTTCACGAAGCAGAGAGCTCAGCAAAGCTCAAGTGCAGCAAGAAGCAGGGGCAAGAAGGAAGAAGTAACCGAGACGAAGAAGCGACTCTGCAGAAGCCCTTGAACTCTTTTATAATCTGCACTGCACCTGCGAGGAAGACACAGAAGAAACTAGCCGTTGCTACGCAACGGCTAGAACGTGGACCGATCAGGCCCTTCCCTGATCGATCCCATGACCGATCAGGACCTTTCCCTCCTTCTGATCGTCTCCTGATCGGTCTGCAGACCGATCAGGAACTTCACTGTATGCTATTGATCGATCACTGATCGGTCTGCTGACCGATCAGATAAGCAACAGAAAGCTTCTGTTTGGTTACTGATCGGTCACCAGACCGATCAGATAACCCAGCGTATCACTGGATCGGTCACCAGACCGATCCAGGTTTAGAGCTCCCAGCCCTAAACCCTACTTGGTCCTGAGAACGAGCTACCGAGCCCTCTCCGACTTCGTCCGGTCCAGAGAACGAGCTACCAAGCCCTCTCCGACCACAGTCCGGAGAACGAGCTACCGAGCCCTCTCCGACTTCGTCCGGTCCAGAGAACGAGCTACCGAGCCCTCTCTGACCTAGTCCGGAGAACGAGCTGCCGAGCCCTCTCCGACTCCGTCCGGTCCAGAGAACGAGCTACCGAGCCCTCTCTGACCACAGTCCGGAGAACGAGCTACCGAGCCCTCTCCGAATTTCCGTGCCAAGTCTCCAACTTGGTCTTCTCCGTGCCAAGTCTCCATACTTGGACTTTTCCCGTGCCAAGCTCCCTGCTTGGACTTTTCACCAGATGTCTGGTCAACCTTGACCCATCTGGATTTCCCTTGCCTGGCTTCACTCACCAGGACTTCCCAACTGCCTAGCTTCACTCACTAGGTCTTTCCCTTGCCTGGCTTCACTCACCAGGACTTTCCCGAATGCCTGGCTTCACTCACCAGGACTTTCCCGAATGCCTGGCTTCACTCACCAGGACTTTCCCAACTGCCTGGCTTCACTCACCAGGACTTTCCGAACTGCCTAACATCCCAGTTAGGACTTCCCAGTCAAGTATCCGGTCAACCTTGACCTACTTGACTCTTCTTCATCCAACCTGATCAGACCCTGATCAGTATCTCTCTGCATGGACAACTGCACCTGCATTGTCCATGTCTACATGTCTTTCTGTATTGTCAAACATCGAAACCATGACCAAGGTTTACGCTTGGTCAACTAGGTCGACCTTGACCTACTGGAAATTGCACCAACAATCTCTCCCTTTTTGATGTTTGACAATACCTTTAAGTTAGGCTAATCCAATAGCATCAACTTTCTTCATGCCACTAGGTAATGAAACCTAAGTTACAACCTTACATTCTCCTTCTAAGAAGACAACCTCCTTCTTAGATAATGAAGCCCTAACTTAAACCCTTCATTCTCCCCCTATTGGCACACATCAACTAACTCTCCCCCTGAAGAGTAAGTTATCGTTGTTCACAACTTCACTCGTTGTGATCAACAAACTCTCCCACTAACTCCAATGTTCTTCCTTGAACATTCTCTAGACATTCTCTCCCCCTTTTTGATACACATCAAAAGGAGTAAATCAAGGTCAAGAGTTTCTTCCTAATGAAAGTCCCATACCTTTCATTGAAACCCCTAATTTCCCCCTTGATACTAATGTCAATAGTCAATTTAGTGATAATCCCATATCACTCATGACAACTCCCCCTAAAGGTCAACTCCCCCTAAAGGTCAACTCCCCCTTGACCATTGCACCAACAATGTCTTGGAGAGTTCCAAACCTTTAGAAACCTAAAACACCAACTCCCGAGCTGAAATTTCAGACAACCAGTCGAATTTCAGCAAGTTGGCACGCCCTGATCGGTCACCGGACCGATCAGACTTCCTCTGGATCGGTCCAGTGACCGATCCACACAGACCTGGACCGATCAGGGAATCTCCTGATCGGTCCACGACCTCTGATTTCTGATTTCTGAAATTTTCTTCTTCCGAAATTCAGAAACCTCTAGAAAATCACAGAAAATTTCAAAAATTATAAAATTTTGAGGATATATTCCTCATAACATATACTATCATGGAAAAATAATTTTCGATGAAAATAACTTCCATTTTCAAATCTTGATACAAAGTTCAAAAGTCTTTGAAATAGCTCAAGTTTAACTCAACTTTGTATCAACTTGCTCAATGATGAATGCTATCACTAGAAAAGCTTCATCAGAGTTTTTCAAATCAATTTTAAAATGATTTTAAACCATTTAAATTAGGACCACAATCTTAGGGCTAGATGTACATGACTTGTACACAAGCTTTCCCTATGATCCCCAAATTAGAATTAGGCTCATCTAGGTACAAGAACTATGCACCTTGATCCTAACTCATCATCCTAATATCTCACACACATCTAAGGTGTATCAAACACATTCAAGTCAATTTTGATGTGAGATATGGGTTTAGGTTAGCTTAATCTAAGTTCTCATGCATTTTTCTAAACAACAATTTGATCTCCACATCAAATTGTGTTTCTTATCCTTAAATCAAGTTAATTGATCATTAATGCACAAGATGATGACATGACATATAATGATATCATAAGTGAAATATGTGCCAATGTCATGATGTCATGGCATAAAGTATGAAACTAAAAATAAAGCATGACATTTAACTAACCTAAGCATTATCATGACATTTTAAATGATCATAAAATAAATATGATGTCATGACATGGCATATGACAAACAATACATGGCAAATAATATATAAAGGTATAGAGAATACCTAATTCTAGCCTTAGTTGTCATTTTTGATATTTTTGATCATTTTGCCATAAATTCTATATTCCTAAGTGTAATAGACCTAAAATCACATACCAAGGATGTTTAGATCACTATGTGCCAATTAAATTGACCTAAGAGAACTCCTCAAATGTGATTGGCACATCCTAATCACCTTAGGAATAATTTTCAAATTCATTTTCAAGGCTTGATTGCACCTTGAAAATTCCTAAAGTGCCACCTTTTGCCATGATTATGTTAACTACCTATTCAAGTAAGGTTGGCACACCCTAACTCATCTAGCGTGATGAAATCACGCTCCTAGGAACCCAATACCTATTGGAGCTCATTGGGTTCACTAAATATTCACTAGGGATGACTTCCCTAGCAACCCTTCTAATGACCCTCCTAGGCTTTGAAGCCTTGGTCATTTGGGACTCATCAAGATCAACTCTAGGGGTGACTCCCCTTGTGACCTTGGTGATGGTCTTTCTAGCCCTAGATTTTGTTCCATAATCGAATGGAACATTATGATAACTGGGCTTGACCACTTGGGACTTAGGTTTGTGACCCAAACCTTTCTTGTCCTTGGACATTGGTTTTTGACCCTTAAACCCTAGAGATGACTTCTCCAAGTTCTTAAGAGCCTTTTCCAAAGTATCAAGTCTTGACCTCAAGACTTGATTCTCCTTCTCTAATACCTCAATTTTTAATTTTTCATTTTTCTTTGAGGTATTCCTAGGCATATGTCTAGTTGTTTTGGGGTTTCTACCTAGATTTTTCTTATCCTTAGATGAACTAATCCTAGGGTTGGTATTTCTAGTGTTATCCTTATCTAGACTCACATGTTTGGCACCTAAGCATGTGTATCGATTTCTAATGTTATCATGCTTACCATTATTAACAATAGCAATAAGGCTACTTGTGTTCTATTTGAATTGCAAAAATGAGCCTTAGAGATTACCTTAGGGTTTGCCTTAGCTCCCCCTATCGATGTGTTCGTCTCCTTGTCCTTGTGAGGTTGCCTCCCCCTCGGACATTGACTCCGATAATGTCCCCTTCGCTTGCATTGGAAGCACACCACGTGCTCCTTGCACTTGCGTATCGGGACTCCGACTTCCTTGATCTTTGGCGCCGGTGGAGTCTTCCTTATCCTCTTTGGACATTTACTCTTGTAATGCCCATATTCCCTACACTCAAAGCACATTATGTGTAATTTATTCGAAATTAAAATGCTTGAGTTACCTAGGGTTGAGGATGGTTGTATGCTTTCTCCTTCATCCCTTCCGGAGATAGAAGCTTCTTCTTCTTGCTCCGATCTTGAGGAAGAACTCTCCTCCTCTTCTTCCTTAGATGTTGAGTAACCCTCAACTTCTAATTCCACATCTCCATGGTGTGAGCTACTTAGCTCACTTGACTCCTCTTCATGGCTTGAAGTGGAGCTCCCCTCATGGAACTTGGCCAAGTTGTTCCACAACTCCTTGGCATTGTTGTATCCACCTATCCTACACAATATATCGTTAGGTAATGAGAATTCAAATATTTTCATTACCTCGTCGTTGATTATGGATTGGTGGATTTGCTCCTTCGTCCACTTCTTCTTCTCAAGAGGTTTTCCTTCTTTATCCATCGGAGGAGTGAAACCTAATTGTACACAAGTCCAATTTTCAATGTTAGTCATAAGGAAATACTTCATCCTTACCTTCCAATACGCGAAGTCGTCGCGATCGTAGAAGGGTGGAATGGTGATGTCTTCTCCGAGTTGATCCATCTCTAGCTTGTGCTCCCTCGGGTGTTAATCCGGCGAAGAGCGACCTGGCTCTGATACCACTTGTTAGGATCGATGATCGCGGCTAGAGAGGGGGGGGTGTGAATAGCCTCCCCAAATCTTCGCGTTTCTTTCTACAAATCAGGTTAGCGCAACGGAAATAAACAAAAGAAACGACAACGAAAAATAGCAAACCTCAAACTCGTCGATGTAACGAGGTTCAGAGATGATACTCCTACTCCTCGGCGTGTCCGTAAGGTGGACGAAGCCTATCAATCCGTCGGTGGATGAGACCCCAGAAAACCGGCTAATAACAACTCCTTCTGGGTGGAGAAACCTCGCCACAATAACTTGCAACAACAAGATAGAAATACAGCAAGAAATACAAACAATATGAATGTAAAACACCTTGCTTGCCTTCGACTGGTTTCCGTTGACGAAGCAGCAACTTCACGGAAGAACAGCAGCAGCTGACCAGCCGGGGAAGCTCACACGAAGCTTAACGAAGCAGAGAGCTCAGCAAAGCTCAAGTGCAGCAAGAAGCAGGGGCAAGAAGGAAGAAGTAACCGAGAGGAAGAAGCGACTCTGCAGAAGCCCTTGAACTATTTTATAATCTGCACTGCACTTGCGAGGAAGACACAGAAGAAACTAGCCGTTGCTACGCAACGGCTAGGACGTGGACCGATCAGGCCCTTCCCTGATCGGTCCACAAGGGTCCTGATCGGTCACAAGACCGATCAGGCCCTTCCCTGATTGGTCCCATGACCGATCAGGACCTTTCCCTCCTTCTGATCGTCTCCTTCTGATCGTCTCCTGATCGGTCTGCAGACCGATCAGGAATTTCACTGTATGCTACTGATCGGTCTACTGACCGATCAGATAAGCAGCGAAAGCTTCTGTTTGGTTACTGATCGGTCACCGGACCGATCAGATAACCCAGCGTATCTCTGGATCGATCCAGGTTTAGAGCTCCCAGCCCTAAACCCTACTTGGTCCTAAGAACGAGCTACCGAGCCCTCTCCGACTTCGTCTGATCCAGAGAACGAGCTACCGAGCCCTCTCCGACCACAGTCCGGAGAACGAGCTACCGAGCCCTCTCCGACTTCGTCCAGTCCAGAGAACGAGCTACCGAGCCCTCTCTGACCTAGTCCGGAGAACGAGCTGCCGAGCCCTCTCCGACTCCGTCCGGTCCAGAGAACGAGCTACCGAGCCCTCTCTGACCACAGTCCGGAGAACGAGCTACCGAGCCCTCTCCGACTTTCCGTGCCAAGTCTCCAACTTGGTCTTCTCCGTGCCAAGTCTTCATACTTGGACTTTTCCCGTGCCAAGCTCCCTGCTTGGACTTTTCACCAGATGTCTGGTCAACTTTGACCCATCTGGATTTCCCTTGCCTGGCTTCACTCACCAGGACTTCCCAACTGCCTAGCTTCACTCACTAGGTCTTTCCCTTGCCTGGCTTCACTCACCAGGACTTTCCCGAATGTCTGGCTTCACTCACCAGGACTTTCCCAACTGCCTGGCTTCACTCACCAGGACTTTCCGAACTGCCTGGTTTCACTCACCAGGACTTTCCGAACTGCCTAACATCCCAGTTAGGACTTCCCAGTCAAGTATCCGGTCAACCTTGACCTACTTGACTCTTCTTCATCCAACCTGATCAGACCCTGATCGGTATCTCTCCGCATGGACAACTGCACCTGCATTGTCCATGTCTACATGTCTTTCTGTATTGTCAAACATCGAAACCATGACCAAGGTTTACGCTTGGTCAACTAGGTCGACCTTGACCTACTGGAAATTGCACCAACAGGTAGTAGTAGTAGTAAGAAGGGTGGTCGTTACAAATTTTGTGTTGTTCGTAGTATTGCTAATTTAATGTTATTCTTACAATTGTTTTGAAGGATTTGACTCATTATTAGCTGCTTAGTTGTACGAGTAATGGATAAAGATTGGATGTCAAAGAATAGGTTATCACATGATTATGAGGTTGGGGTAGAGTCTTTCTTGCACTTTGCAACGCAAAACGCTATAGATCCGAATGCAATACCTTGCCCATGTGCAAGATGTGGTAATCTAAAGACGAAAGATGTTGACACTATAAGAGCACATTTGTGTTGTAATGGTATGGATTTAACATATCATACATGGATTTAGCATGGGGAAAGATCTAAGATCGGGAACTCAATGAATGATCAAGTAGGCCAAGATGAACACAAACCAATTGATATGGTACATGCTGCATATGATAGTTATGCTGAGAATCCAAACCAATTCCATAAGCTACTTGAAGATGCTGAGAAACCTTTATATCCAGGACGTACTAAATTTACAAAGTTATCTTCACTTGTCAAATTATATAACTTGAAGGCAAAATATAGTTAGGGTGATAAAAGTTTCACTGACATACTTACTTTGATCGGGGAAATGCTTCCAGATAACAATGAATTACCTTTATCTTTGTATGATGCAAAGAAAAGCTTATCTGTATTAGGGATGGATTATGTGAAAATTCATGCTTGCCCTAATGATTGTATCTTATACCGGAAGGAGTATGAGGATTTTTCCAATTGCCCTATTTGCGGGATGTCAAGGTGGAAGTTGGGTAAAAAAAATACGATAAATGAAGGAGTTCCAGCAAAAAACCTTTGGTACTTCCCACCTATTCCAAGATTTCAAAGATGGTTTAAGAACAAGGAGATATCTAAGGAGTTAACTTGGCATGCTGATAAAAGAATTCGTGATGGATACTTGCGTCATCCGGCTGATTCACCCTCTTGGAAATTGGTGGATCACAACTGGCTTGATTATGCTTCTGAGCCAAGAAATCTAAGATTGACCATATCAGCAGACGGGATTAATCCCCATAGTTCAATGAGTTCTACATATAGTTGTTGGTCAATTGTTATGATCACTTACAACCTTCCTCAAAGGTTATGTATGAAGAGAAAATTTATGATGCTCACTTTGATGATTTATGGTCCCAAACAACCGGGGAATGATATTGATGTCTATTTAGCACCTCTAATTGATAACCTAAAATGCTTATGGGATATAGGTGTTGATACATATGATGTATATCGAGAGGAAAATTTCTTGCTTAGAGCTGTTTTACTATGGACAATCAATGATTTTCCTGCATATGGGAACATGTCAGGTTGTGTTGTGAAAGGATATCATGCATGTCCAATATGCGGTGAAGAAACGTATTCAACAAGGTTAAAGCATAGTAGAAAAATGTCATATACTGGCCATAGAAGGTTTTTCCTAAAAGTCATCCTTATCGAAGGCAAAAGAAAGCATTTAATGGGAATCAAGAGTTTAACCTCGCACCAAAACCATTAACTGGCCATGAAGTATTAAAAAGAGTTGAAAGTATTAATTATCGTTTGGGAAAATTGAGTGGGAAGCTTCAGTTAAAGGATGTTGATGAAAAATCATGCTGGAAAAAGAAATCTATATTCTTTGAACTTGAGTATTGGAAACATCTACATGTTCGACATGTTCTTGATGTGATGCACATTGAAAAAAATGTTTGTGAAAGTCTCATTGGTACGTTACTTGACATTCCAGGAAAAACAAAGGATGGAGTAGCAGCAAGACTAGACCTTATGGAGATGAATGTGAGAACTGATTTGGCACCAAAGATGGGGGAGAATAAAACATATTTGCCAGCAGCGTGTTTTACACTAAGTAAGGTTGAGAAAAGAAAATTTTGCAATTCTTTGTTAGGAATAAAGGTCCCAACAGGTTACTCATCCAATGTTAAAAACCTTGTGTTGATGAAGGACTTTGTTGGCCTTAAGTCACATAACTATCACACTTTGATGCAACAATTGCTTCCAGTGGCTATCCGTGGTGTCTTGCCTAAACATGTTAGAGATACTATCATTCGGTTGTGTGGCTTTTTCAATATACTATATAATAAAGTGATAGATGTCTCAAAGTTGGATGATTTGCAAAGAGAGATTGTGATGCTATTGTGTTTACTTGAAAAATATTTTCCCCCATCTTTTTTTGATATAATGATTCATTTAACTGTTCATCTTGTGCGGGAGGTGAAATTGTGTGGACCGGTATTGTATAGGCATATGTACCCATTTGAAAGATTCATGAAGATCTTGAAAGGCTATGTGCGAAATCGTAATCGACCTGAAGGGTGTATAGCCGAAAGTTATATTGCGGAAGAGGCTATGGAATTTTGCTCAGACTACTTGTCTAGTGTGCATACAATTGGGATCCCATCAAGGCATCGAAGAGTACAACTCATAAAGCCTCTATCTGGTTCAGTAATTCACTCCACTAGTCATGATGAGTTGCATCAAGCACATCGTTATGTATTAGAAAATGATGATGATGTTGATCCTTATATCGAGTAATTTCTCTAACTTATTAATACTTTCTTCCACTTTTCTTATATTCAATTAGTTAACTTATCCCTAATCATTTCATCAAGAAGCACATGACATTTTTGAATGCAAAATTTCCTCATAAGGCTAAGTCTAAAAGGTGGCTACAAGATGAGCATAACCGAACATTTATTAACTGGTTACGTGATCGTGTAAGTTTCATAAGGTTTGAAATATAGGTTTTTTCAAAGCTAAGTTCATATTTTATGACATTGTGAAATATAGGTTGCAAGTGCAGTTGGTCATTCCACTAGTCAAATATCAGAAAGATTGAAGTGGATAGCGCGTGGATCTAGCAATCAAGTGTTAAAGTACTCTAGTTATTTAATTGATGGGGTTACTTATCATACAAAAGAGCGTGATGATATACGAGTTGTTCAAAACTCCGGAGTAAGCTTAGTCACAAAGACAATGCAAGTTGCTAGTTCAAAGGACAAAAATCCGGTTGTGTCAGACATGATTTTTTATGGAGTCATTCAAGAAATATGGGAACTTGATTACCAAAAGTTTCAAGTCCCAATGTTTAAATGTAATTGGGTTGAGAATAATAATGGTATTAAATTTGATGATCTTGGTTTCACGTTGGTAAATCTCAAGAGAATTGGATTCAAATCTGACCCTTTTATATTGGCCAGTCAAGCAAAGCAAGTATTTTACATTGAAGATCCGCAAGATCCTACATGGCATGTTGTACTTGCAACACCTAACAAGGAGAACATTGAATATATAAATGATGATGAGTTGGAAAATGATGTAATCTACTACCAATGTTTTACAAGAGGGTTTCTATCAATGGATGTTGATGGAATAGATGAGAAAGAACCACCATGTAGTCGTGAAGATTGTGATGGGACTTGGGTTGATAATAAATAAGTGCAATCCTACATGACATCAACTAGCAGGTTTTTAGTCTTTTGACTATTGTTCATTAGTTGTAAATGAAGTTCATTTGTTTATTTGTATTATGATTCTTGTATGAGTAGCATTGTGAATGACATTGATGTATGATGCAAATGGAAACTACTGTACTTTATTTACCAATGAATTGCATAGTGTAATTTTATGAATGGCTAACAAGTTGTCAATGCATAATGCAGGAACTGCATCATTGGAGAACTTTACAAGATTCTAGAATTGTATCATCTCATTGCTTTGTAGAAACTATGGCATCTTGTGGAAAAAAGAGTACAAGAAATGGAATTCAGGTACAAGGAAATACTGTAAGCACCAAAGAAGTTAATATGGCCAATTCTACAAATTCTGGAAATTTTGGTACAGTAATGGAATCTCAAGAGACCGAAACAACAAGAACTTCAAGAGGTCGCACTCGTTTGGATAAGCTGGTTAGGCAAAGGGTCCACGGAATTAGAAAGGATATAAAATTCAATAAATTTGGACAGCCAATAGGAGACTTTGCTATTGAAATGCAAAGTTATATTGGCATTCTCGCTCGGGAAAAGGTTAGGATAAGTTACAAATCATGGAAGCAAGTTCCAAGTGGTGTTAAGGATTTAATATGGGAATCAGTTAATGTAAGTTAAATTTGTTTTGACAATTTTAATTACCTTTTGTATGTTTATGATCTATTTAATGTGAGGGGTTAATATTTTTTATAGTTGAGTTACAATATTGACCCTAGCTGGAAAAAGGGGTGTTTGAATTCGGCAAATAATAAGTGGTGACAATATAAAGCTCTCCTCACTCATAATTTTATTGTTAGCAAGCTTGCTAAACCGGAGGAGTTGAAAGAACCACCAAGTGGTTATGGTATTACACGAGATGATTGGAGTGCATTTGTAATCAGTCGCATGTCTGACGACTTCAAGGTAAGAATTTTAATTTCCTATTTTCAATTAAGTTGATCACAAGCCACTGTTTTAGTTTTAAAGCTGGTATATGAGGAATGTTCAATTAACTAGAAAGTAAGTGATGAGCAAAAGAAGAGAAGAAAGCAGAATGTTTACCCACATCGGCTTGCCCGTAAAGGTTATCCACGTTTTGCTGCAGAAATAGTAAGTATTTCTACTTAATTCGGTAAATATGATCTATAATCTGCCTATATTTTATTTCTACTAAATCTATTAATGTGATTTATAAAGTTGTTTATATTATACATTTTGATTGTAGGGAGATGAATTATGTGATGATGAAGAGATTAATCGAGCGATTATTTGGAAGAAAGGACGGATGAATAAGAAGGGTCAATTTGAAGGCGATGATTTGAAAATGACAATAGAAAAGATTGTAAGCAAGCTCATTATGCGTCTTTCCTACTAAATCTATTATGCCTCTGTGTTTTCTTGTCGCAACAATAATTTATTGTTACATTTATTTACACTACATCATTGCAGAAAAAAAACAATTGTTGTATAATAAAATTTGGATCTTTAAACATGAATCTGCATCTGCTTATTTTCAGCAATAGTTTGGATACAATATTCTTTTTATTACAGAATCGTTTCACACCCAGAATAGCATCATAATCTGCATCTACATCAAAATCTGCATCTACATCAAAATCGTTTCATAAAAATCTGCATCTACATCAAAATCGTTTCATCAAAATCTGCATCTGCATCAAATTCGTTTCTTCATCAAAAATGATGTTATGTACCAGTAATTTATTCTGTACCAGTAATTATTTTGTTTTCTTTTGCATGACAAGATGATTATGTGCAACAAAAATGAGAGGGTAAGTTGCAATTAGTAGAGGCAAACACAGATATCCTTTCAAAAGCACTTTCATCTGAGGAGCATTCTGGGCGTGTGAGGGGTGTTGGAGGTCATGTCACTCCAACATTCTATTTTAATGTTGGCAGCAAAGTGAAGAAACATCTTGTCGATGAGCAGTTTATCGTTCAGCAAAAGGAGTTGATGGAGGCAAAGATATTAATCTCAGAACAAAATGCACGCATCTTAGAACAAAATTCACGCATATCAAATCAAGATGAACGCATACAGAAACTTGAAGCAATGTTCAGAAAGGGTGCATGCGACTTAGATACTGATGAAAAAGGTAGTTGCTTAGTAAAGTTGCATCCCATGAGTGACGAAAATATCAAAATTGAAAAGTGTGTCCCAAATATTGAAACTTTGGATGATGATGACATGCAAATTTTGAACAATGATGATTTCTTCCAGGTATATATTTAGTTGTCCTTATATTACTTAGTATTATTGAAACTATGAATTGCATCAATTTATAACATGATTACTTATCTTCTAGGGTAAACCGGTTGCATTGACAGTGGGTTCTAAGAGCAATATTGTTGCCTATGGTACAATTGTTCATGTCAATGCGGTTGGTAAATTACTTCATGGTGTTCTATTACCCATTAATTGTATGCGTGTCTCCATTGATAAAGCTGTGGATGAATTAGCACATTTGCCATTGTCAATTCCAAATCAATGTGATACAATTGGTGATGCTATAGGAACACATGTGGGATGGCCGGCTAACTTGGTAGTTATGCAAGTTGAGGTAAATGTCATATTATATTTATAGTTAAATTGTCCAACAAAGATTAGTGTTGCACCTAACATGTGTACATTTGCAATTTTTAGAATCCTCAAAGGAATAGAAGTGTTGCCCAAAGAAATAATCCAATTATTTCATCAAGAGTGCCAAGGTCATTGCATCTACTGTATTGTTATTGTAAGCATGCTCTAAATGATGAAACAAATATATCAATGATTTGTGAGCATGGTTTATTTGACGATGATTATGAAATCCTTGTGCACCTTGAAGATATCATTCCTTTTTATCATTTGGATCCCATAACTGCAAATTGTATAGTAATTTACATGTGGTAAGTCTTCTTATTCTATTTGTTTACCATATAAATTGTATAAACTTTATTAATTTAGCATTGTAACATTCTTCATTTTGAAATGGTAGGCATCTTTATAAAAAGTTGAAAATATATAGCAATGCCCATACAATCATATTTGTGAATCCACACATTATCCCATATATGGCATGTGTCACTCGACTGGACAAAAATAACAAAATCGAGCACTTGAATGAAAGAGCTAGTGTTTTGGCAGATAAGCTGAGTCAAGCATCAAGAAATCAACTAGTTTTGGTGCCACATAATGTTGGGTAAGTCAGACTTATAATATCAGTTTTAATTTATTCTTTTGAGAAATATGCATGCAATAATTATGTGATTTGTGCATAGTTATCATTGGATTCTCACTGTCATTGATCCATATAAGGAGACAGTTTATTTGTTGGATTCGCTTAGTCATCGCATTCGTGACGAGGACTGGAAATACGTAGTGGATATATGAGTACATATTTTAATTTTATTAAGGATTTGTTAATCAGTAAAACTCTGATATGTCCATTCTTATTGATGTATAAAGGAGCATAAGATTGTTTAATTCAACCAAGGAAAAAAAAGGGAAAAAACAAGTTACATGGGAAATAATAAAGGTATGCATGTCTACTTATGATTAAATTACAAACAATTAAACATGTATATTAGACATTTACAATTTGTTTTTAACATAGGGTCCTCGCCAACCAGATTCGAAACAGTGTGGCTTTTATGTGATGAGATATATGAGAGATATTATTGAAGAAGTGGAAACTATCGAGAGGGATTCACTTCGATCAATAGTAATATTTGGCATTCAATTCTAAATCTTCTCAAATATTTATGTGTTTATCATTTTGCACTTATCATCTTTTGATTGTTTTTTACTAATCTAATCTATGTCTTTGTTCACAGTTCATCAAAACGCAGTACTCTAGAAAAGAAATTGATGAAGTGCGTTCCGAGTGGGCAGAATGCATACAAGACTATATTTATGACTAGGTATGTAAAGTTATATAATGACTAATATACATTTCAGTATTTATGACTAGGTATGTAAAGTTATAATGCATACAAGGCAAACTCATTCTCATTTAAGTATTTCTTCTCTCTCTCTCTTTATATATTTCTTCTTTTCAAACTGAAAAAAGATCACAATGTTTTTAAAGTCCATGAAATCCCAAACAATCTACAAAATATACAGTTTCTTTTGCTCTATATGATCTCCTCAGTAAAGAGTTTCAGAAGATTAATAAGCTCAAGTCTTGTTCTTGCTTAATAATCTTTTCAGAAACAAATCATTCTGATATAAAGAAATAAAAATATAACAGATTTCTGATTTTTTTTATATCTTATTATTTTTTTAATGAACATGTTAAATATCATTTCTCTTGGATTTATTTAAAGTTAGAATAACTTGCGATTGGACAATCAGACCTTAAGTAGAGGAGAAACAAAATTAGCTCAATATAATAAAACAATATATTTTTAACCATTATATTTTAAATTTTCTGATATTTTACTGCTCTGCACGTCTATTATAAAAAAAATGATATGTTTTTTTGGTATGTGTGACTGCCTAGCACATGGAACTGCCTTTGAATACCTTAAACAAAATTTATCTTATGGTTGATATATTGTGAGAGTAGTTCTTCACCTTTTCTCTATAGCAGCTATGTTCCAAGTAATTGACACCAAATAATTAAAACATATGGTTTTTTTTTGCTGTTGTAGTTATTCATCTTTTGCTTCATGATTTCTTAATTACTAAGTTGATTTGTGTCATTTTACTTGTAAATCAGTTGGGTCGTTTGCTGCTGATTTGGTCTATTCTAGCATAAAAGCAAATTAAAACATTAAGCTAGTGTCTGACTATCTACAAGTAAAGATAATTTAGAGCCTCATAGGCATATCTTTAAATTGATCTATGAACATGTACGCTGAAAGAATACTTGTAATCTACTAATTTTTACATTAGCTTAGCATACAATCTTTATGTCTACCTTTTAACAGTTTGTTCAATTTATGTCAAGCTTCTGTTCTCTGAATAGTGTGTCTAAGCTTAGCTTGATCCAACCCGAATTGTTTGATTCTCCTTATTGGTGTTCATTGTTAATATTATCAAAGATATAGATTTGCATCGAGTTTGATGGAGGAATAAGATCCATTCTGTCTAGAATTAACATGATGATCATATCTAACTCAAGATATGCCACTTATTGCATTGGTGAAGCTATGTACTATTACCAATCTTCAAATCTGATTTCATCTCTTCCCTTCTCCAACTGCAGATATAGTCAAGGTGATTTCTTAAGGATGAAATTCTACTTGTATAATTGCACCCTCATTTCAAGTCTTGTCTCAGTGAAGAGTTTCAGTAAAGAGTTTCAATTTAGGTGGTAGTGATTATCAGTTTAGAAAATCATATTCTGGATTGCATAAAGTGATTAACAGTTTAGATGGTTTAATGGATTAGTTTGTTCTCGCTTTTTTATAGAAATAATGTTGAAACTAGTTTCGTATACTGCTTTGAGATTTTTTGTGGTTTTTATGCAAACTGCACATCCTCAAGCTTTGAGATCTTACTAGAGTGTTGCTGCTGTAATGTTGAGACATAAGGTACATGACTTCGATCCTCTATGATTTCATCTTTCTGTTGCTGCTGTTAGCTATTCTAGCTGCTTTCACATAATACATGGTTCAAGATATAATGTCAAATTTATATAATATTCATCAACTTTTTCATACTCACTTGCTTGACTGTACATGGTTCAAGATGCAAAACTGCAAGTTTATAATTGTTTATACATGTTGATAAGTTTTCTACTTTTGGGGCTTGTTTGTTTCAATTATCACTTTAGTTTGTAGTGGTTTATTAGATTATCTGTTTCAATTATCAGTTTGCAATGTTTATCAGTTTATACATGCATGTTTCTACTTTTTTCTATGGCTTTAACTATATTTTATTTTCAGAAAAGGGATAAAGCTGGGTTTGCAAGCTAAGTCTATGAAATTCTATATGTAGAAAAAGGACCAATACGCGAAGATTGATGCACATCCTGATCACTTGATCTATTCAGAAAAGGGCAAGTTAATTTACATGGTTGTGGTCTAATAAACTTAATTTTGTGGTCTCATCTTTTGTGATGGTCATGAACTTGTGGTAATGTTGGGATAGCTTGTAGTAATTGTAGAAGTTTATAAACTTAAGTGAATGTACATATATGTTGTACCAGTTTTTGGTTGAGACAAGATGTATAAAAGACAACTTAATGTATATATGTTGACAACGGTTTTTGCTAATGTATATATATATGTTGTACAGGTTTGTGTGTAAAAAAATTATGTTGACAACGATTTTTGTGAATGTATATACGGGTTTTGTGAATGTATATAGACAACAATTTTTTAACCGTTGTGAAAAATATGCAAAGGATCAATGGTTTTTAAACTAAATTTGGAAGAAAGACAACAGTAATGTATTTGTTGTTAAAAGCATATCTGCATGCGATCCAAATTATTGCAAAAATGGCAATTACAACGGTTTTATATGTTGCAGAACTGTTGTCTTTGGTATTAAAAAGACAACGCTTTAAATCCGTTGCATGACTGTTGTCTAATGTGGTCAAAGACAACAGTTTTAAACGGTTGTCTTTTACTGCACATTTAACAACACTGCCAATTACAACGGTTTAAAGAGCCTACGACAACGGTTTTTAACCGTTGTCTTTTAATATTTTTGTTGTAGTGCTAATCGAACACTTCTTTCAGTCCTTATGATTTAATCCAACTCATTTAGTTAACCTTTCTTGTTAATATGCTTCCATTATCCATCATGATATAAATTAACAATCCAACTACTATAATCAATCATGTATCAATTAATCCTCAATTAACACATCATTTAATCCATGTCTTAAATCAACTAGACATCATGAATCAATCATATTGATCACTAATTATCCAAGCAACAACAGATTACAAAATGTCCAACGCAATAGAATACATATCCATATCCACCCAAGCAACAGATCACATCTAAATATAATTAGAACTCCTAACCATTCCACAACTAGAATTAAATTTATACATGCATATCTCCAAAACTCACCCAATTTCATACTCATTCAAATGATCACTCATATCTAATCATTTAATCCCTTGATCTAACTACTAGCCATCATAAATCAAACCAAACTCACCCAAATCCGGAAGATCAGTCGGTGATCCACATCCGAAGATGTGCTTGCTGCCGGAACTAAAACTAGAGCTACAATAGTTGATCCAGCACTGCACACATTCCAAACCAATTAACATAATCTTAATCACTTCATAACCATCACAACTTACTTTAATTTTACTCCACGGTCACTTGGTTAAAGGCTTCCGTTGCAGCAGCGTGGATAAAGGAGTTCCCCACTCGGAACTAGTAGTGATCGAGGCAGCCCTCGAGTGCAAGAAGAAGTAACGACGAGGTTGAACTGTTTCGGCGGCACTGAAACAGCATTTCTTGCACTCATGTAGTCGGAGATGGGAGAGGATCGCCCTGCCGGTTGTGGCTCGACTCTACTCCGATCATCTAGTACCCTAGTAGAGAAGGCAATGGACCTCCCTGGTACAAGATCCAGTGAAGAAGAGGTGGTGTACCTTTCTGATGCAAGAACTGCAGCTCCTTTCCGATTCCACATGATTTGAATGGTGGGAAAAACTACAAAACTATGTTTTTCCATACTTGAAACCTTTGAAGTAACAATCGATTCTTCCTCGATGCACAAATTATCATCTTTTTAGTTGGTATTACATTTTGTTATACCCATAGAAAAGTAAATAAGCATCTTGAAGTTGATTTCTTGCTATCACTCTCCTCTCCCGAATATATATGCTGTGTTACCTGATATATACTTATGTCATACTTCATAGTTCATATGACCCTGCCAAACTCAACTAACATGAATCCCCTCTATTTCGATATGGATCCATTTGACTATTATAGAGCCATCTTTTAATCATAAAAGAAAAAACAAGAACGAGCCATCATAATGAATTCAATAACTTGCATATAAGCATATAGCTCCAAATGCAATAAGAAAACAAGAACAAAGGAAAAAATTCCTTAGAATTACTGACAAATGAGCTACATAGCCAGCGTAGAGATACCTACTATTGACTATTCTATTTTTCATTTCAGGACCCACTACTATACTTAGACATTGTAGATGATCAGCAATTCCATACATGGCCATCATCTCACTACGATAAGGTTTATATCCATACATGGTAAGCAATTAATTAAATTTTTTATTAGGTCATGGCCCTACTACGATCTTCTCAAGCTAATGAGAAGATCGGACGGTCAACCTAGGGTCAACAGCTTCTTCAAGCTCCTCCCTTTGACCGCCATGTGTTGCTCGCACCCTCCTCGTAACTCCATCTCGAGTGGACCTTCCACCGCTTCATTTTTGTACATTACAAATTTGAAACTCGAGTTACATTCGAATCTAAAATCTATTTACAACAAGAATTAAATTAGAAAGGCACGATGCGCAGGTCGCGTATCAAATACAACACGCACAATCACACAAAAAATGGAACGCATGCCATATTATGAATTACAACATATATTTCCAATCAAATTGGGTTCTTTGGGCCATGACCATCACAAATGTAACGACCCAAATTTTCTCATTCCAAGTCCTAATAGCATTTAAAAATATTTAGAAATGCTTTAGAAATATTCTAGAGATTTTTAAAAAATTTTAGAGTATTTTTATGTAATTTTTAGAGTCCATTTGGTATTTTTACTAAACGAAAGAAGTTTCGACAAAAATAATATCCAAGCCGAGATTCGAACCAGAGACCTCCGGCCGAGCCAACTCTTAAGCGAATCCAGCTGACCAAGTGCCCAAGCGGGCGTTGCTGATTAGAAGGAGAACAAAATTTATTTAAGCAGTAGTTAGGAAATAGGAAATAAATGGGAATAAAAGGTTCGGATGAGGAATCGAACCCGCGACAACGCCAAGTGTTCAAGCGGGCGTTGCTGATTAAAAGAGTAGTGAAAATTATTTAAGTGGTAGTTAATAAACAGAAAATAAATTGGAATAAAAAGGTTGCGGCCGAGATTCGAACCCGCGACCTCCGACCCGAACCGAACCTTAAGCAAATCCGGCTGACCAAGTGCCCATGCGGGCGGTTCTATTTAGAAAAGGTAGCAAAATTTATTTAAGAAGTTAACAGATTATTGGAGATTATAAAAGGGATAAGTTAGGAGAGGGTTTTATTTCCCGTGACCTAGAAACCTTTCTCCTCTCCTTTCTTCTGCGCGTGGCGACGGCGATTTCTCGGGCGGAAACAAGCCGGAGCTAGGCTTCTCTCCGGCGGCCGTCGAAGGGCAAATCCCGAGAGTTCTTCACCTCCTTAAGATCCTCTCGTCAAAGAGAAGCCGTGGGCACGAAGAAGAGCCAAAATCTCAAGCTCTCCGAAAACCCTAGAAGCCTAATTCGGATTGTAAGACCAAGAAACCAAGGTAAGTGCTACTCACCTGCGGTAAGGGTAGTTTCGAGCTTTGATTTAGTGTTTCTTTTAGTTTTCGGAATATACTGTAAAGGATTGTGGTTGCTTGGGAATTTAGAGTAGATCCAAGATTTGTTTTTCTCTTGTAATTAGAAATTCGGGTTCTTATGTGAGCTTATAGTGCAGATTTTTAATTAAGCATATAGTGCAGATTTTAATTAAGCTTATAGTGCAGATTTTTATGTAGGCTTATAGTGCAGATTTTAATTAAGCTTATAGTGCAGATTTTAATTAAGCTTATAATGCAGATTTTTATGTAAGCTTATAGTGCAGATTTTAATTAAGTTTGTAGTGCAGATTTTAATTAAGATTATAGTGCAGATTTTTATGTAAGCTTATAGTGCATATTTTGATTAAGTTTATAGAGCAGATTTTTGGTGGAACTTGTAGTGCAGATTTTTGGTGGAATTTATAGTGCAGATTTTAATTAAGCCTATAGTGCAGATTTTAATTAAGCTTATAGTGCAGATTTTTATGTAAGCTTATAGTGCAGATTTTAATTAAGCTTATAGTGCAGATTTTAATTAAGTTTATAGTGCAGATTTTTGGTGGAACTTGTAGTGCAGATTTTTGGTGGAACTCATAGTGCAGTTTGGTTAAGTATTATAGTGCAGAATTTATGTTTGCATAGTATGCAGAAATAGTGTAGCATAGAATGTAGAATCTTGATTAGTATAGTATGCAGAATTTTGATTAGCATAGTATGCAGATTTTTGTTTATGCATTTCAAAGTTAGAATTTGTTTAAACATTTCAGTTTTAAAGAA
Source organism: Zingiber officinale (assembly GCF_018446385.1). Classification (NCBI taxonomy): domain Eukaryota; kingdom Viridiplantae; phylum Streptophyta; class Magnoliopsida; order Zingiberales; family Zingiberaceae; genus Zingiber; species Zingiber officinale. The sequence continues at coordinate 21,869,379 of NC_056001.1, read as the reverse complement.
GCATTCTTTTATTAAAAGTATTAACAAGTATAAGAAAGATAAAGAAAAGAAAGAAAAATGTCAAGGCCTTAAGTAGATCCCAAAGTCAAGACTTTAGGGATTTTGGCACACAAGGTGCTCGTTAAAATGCCAAGGCATTTAAAGAATAAGTAATTAAGATAAATCAGCTTATGAATCAGTATTTTACTTTTATCAGTGACACTGTGCTGGACTCTTAGTTGTCCTTGGGTTGGGCTCCCATAGTCGTCCCTAGGTTTAGATAACCTAGTAAACCCTACTAGATTCGGGACTAGCTACCTCGGGTCTAGTTAGGGATGCGCGCATAGCAAGTACAGTTGCCAGGCCCATCAGCAGATTGATTATTATTTTTATCTATTATGAAAATAGTTTTCAAAACTTCACAAATCAGTTACGTGAATACAGTTCAGATTCAGCATTAGCCTAGCATCAATTTAGCTCAGCTTATGTATCAGTTCAGTTAAACTTATTATTCTGAAGTATAAAAGTATAAGTTTTGAACAAGTGAAATAAGCTTTACATGTTTAGCATTTCAGCATGTCTTGTTTCTTTTGCTATTAGATGAGTATGTGTAGTATTTCCTTTAAAGCATTCAGTTTTAGATTTATTTTATTCACATGCATATTTGAGTTTTGTGAGCTAGATAGCGCTTACTAAGCAATTTTGCTTATAGTTGCATTTCCTCTTACTGCAGATAAAGGAAAGGAAAAGTTATAGCAAAGGAAGGCGACAAGGAGGTGCGGATGGATGTGTGATGCCTGGACTATAGAAGCCTTGGGATTTAGCTTAAGATTTTATTAAGATATTTTGTATTTAGACTATTAGGATTGTTTATTCATGTAGATAATTTAATTCATAAGATGACTTTATGTACTTAGAATTCTTTCATTTAAATCATCTGAGTTGTATAATGGTTGCATGCATGTTTAGATTAATACATATATTTCAGCTTGTTTAGATTGATGTATAGTTTTAGTTGTGTATATATGCTGGAGTAGAATGTAGGGATAAGTTATTCATGTTTTCCGCTGCTAGTTAATTGCATGTTTAGAGAGTTTATGTATTGATATTCACATGTGTTCAATGTTAGTTAAGATAAGTTAGTAGTCCAGTAGCGCTCCGCCCTCACAGACTAGTAGTGAGGAGGGTGGGGCGTTACAACAAAATTATACATAATTCTAAATTATGTAATTTCCATAAATTTCTATAATTTTATTACTATTTTTATAATTTTATGAGTTACAACTTCCCGGCGGTCCCGTTTAGCGATTTTCGGGCGCGATCGCGGGACAATGCCCCTTATGGGGTTAGGGGCAGCACCCCTTCTCGTGAAATGAGTCTCATGAGTGTCCCACAACGATCTAACAGCGCCTTAAGCCGCTGTCCCAAAATATTTTGGATGAGACTTTGCCGTTTCGAAAGGTGTTTCTCAGTAGTCGAAGCCTACAAGTGTCCAAACACTTATTGCTTCGTCTTTACGAGAAAAATACCCAGAAAATCCATAAAAATAATAAAATCACAGAAACTTACATATCTACAATTTTTCATAAAAATTAAAATAAAACAAGTACACGCTTCTCACGTGGCTCTGATACCACTGTTGGAACTTTCGAGCCGCAAAAATCACTTTTGCGTTGCGGAAACCCCAAAGTCTTGCCACCGGATCCGTGCGAAGATTAAAATAAATTCATGTACTTGTTTCTATTCTAGATCTACATGGTAGAGATTTTATACCTTTGATGCAAAGTCCTTCGCTTATCCCGCTCGTCCAAAGTTGCCGGATCTCAAGAGTGTCAAACGTGCACTCCTCTATGTGTATCCACACGAACAATAGGTGGAGAAAAACACAACTAAGAGTGTGCTAGCACCCTGAGAAGGTCACGGCAATGGAGGAAGAGAGGGAGAGAAGAGAGGAAGAGATGAGGAAGAAGGAGTGAATGAGCACACAATTGCATTCACTTGCAATCAAGTGGTCGGCCACTTCATGGAGAGGTTATAAACCTCCATGGGATACGAAGAGTCATGGCTCTTGGTCTCCCTCATGAGGTGGCACACACATAAGCCAACCTTGATGATGTGGAACATCATCATTGGCCCACCTTATGCCAACACACAAATGATGTGGCATTGGTCAAGTCAAACTTGATCTTTCATCTTCCCTCTCAAGTCAAGTCAAACTTGACCTCTTATCTCCCATGGTTGATCAAATCTAATCATTGGTTCAAGTCAATTTGATTTAATGAATCTCTATTCATTGAATTAAATTGACTCAATAAGTCCAAGTCTAAATTAGACTCATTTAACACATGAATCAAATTAAGTCTAACTCAATTAGTTGAATTTGGATTACTTTTAATCCAACTTGGTTCATCACATGAACCTAATCCTCTTGGTTCATCAAATGAACCTAATCTCCATCTAATTGCCCTTTGTGTATGACCCTATAGGTTCTTGTAACGTTGGCAATAATCCTAAACCTATTTAGAAGCATAAGTAATGAGCGGTATCTAGCAACATATCATTACTACCCAAGTTACAAGAATGTTGAGATACAACATCACCTTTGTAACTACTAATTGTGACTCTCACAATATGTGACAATGTCCTTCTATCCTTGACATCTAGATTGATCAATGTGATGCATAGTCCGTGTCATCCTCTAATCAATCTAAATCTTAAACTCCAAGTATAATCACTCTAATCAAATGAGCTCAATATCTCATATTGACTCATTTGGACATGGTCATGCACTTAGTGGTCTCACTCTATCAAGAATAATGATGTCACTCCCGTCATATAAGAGGGATAGATCTCATCTACATCACTCACATCCCTCCGCATAATTTGTTACATACCCAGTAATCGCCTTTATGGTCCACCCAATTACGGGTGACGTTTGGCGAAGCCAAAGTATGCAACTCCTTATGTAGGGAACCATGGTGACTTCAGGTCCAAGGACTAATAGTCATACTAATAGTCACATAAGAAAGTATATGACACTCATATAACGATCCATGATACTTTCTCATGGCGGGTCATTCAGTATACATTCTCCAATGCATACACATGTGTCAACTTGATATCTCTATATCTATGACTTGTGAGATCAAGTCATCGAGTTGACCTATATGCTAGTCTCATCGCATTAACATTGTCCCTGAATGTTAATACTCGACTTGGAATGATTAAGAGTAGTGTTCTCTATATCATCTCACTATCGATTTAACCAATCGATTGATATAGATAAGAACCTTCTACTCAAGGACGCTATTATACTTAGTTATTTGACACCAATACAAGTAAGTATAATAACCATAAAAGAAATGTCTTGATAAACATATATGAATATGATACATCGAGTCCATACAATAATCATCATATGATTGGCTCTAGGGTTCTAACTAACACATGATACCTCGATGCACGAGGCGGGTCCCACGAATATGTAAGCAACCAGACAATAATAGAATAGTGAAATAAATACAAGATAGGTACAATGACGTACCCTGGCCCCGGGGGGGACCTCGGATGGATCGGTGAGTTGACCGCGGTACTGATCAAGTCGCCACGGCATGGACAAGTGGATGAGTGTGAGTCCACCGAGGAGCCGGACCTGAAAGCGGCGACAGGGAATCCAGTGCAGCAAGGATCCAAGAAGACAGCACGCAGGCTAGATACGACAGCGGCTCGCAGGCCAGATAACACTAGTAACGCACAAATATAATAACGGTGCAAATAACGGAGCACAACGGCCCGACGGATGGATCTGCATCGGCTCACCGGCCAAACACCCTCCAGGCTCGACAACCGGCGAAGACAAACAGTACGAGCGGCGTCGGCCGCTGGAGGGGGCTGGCCGCTGTCGGAGGCAGTTGCCCACTACCGGAGGCAACGACAGTGGCTGCAAGAGGCGGAGGCGACGCCCACTGGGGGCGGCGGCAGCACTCGCTAGAGGGGGCATCAGCGAACCCTGGGGGCGATGGCGCTTGCCGACAGCGAAGCCCGCTGGTCGCAGTGTGTAGGGGCGGCTGCGGCGCGTGGAGGCGGCGGCAACCGGCAAAGGCAGCGACGACGCATGCTGGAGGAAGCATCGGGGGCGTCCAAAGGGTCAGAGGCGGTAGGGCAGTGGAGGTATGCGTCGGCGATAAGAGGGGGAGTGATGGCTGGAGTCCCCGTGAGGATGGCATCGGTACGCATGGCAGAGGTGTCGGCTGGAGGCTTCTGCCGGGAGGAGATCTCCCGTCTGCGGAGCTAGCGGCGGCAAAAGGATCCCCTTCCTTGTGATGACACTGGAGTGACGAGGTTAAAGGGAAGAGGGCAGAGGAGAAGGGGAAGGAAGTGTCGGCGGCTTCGTCGTCGCCGGCGCAGGGCGTCAAAAGGAGGAGAGTCCTCCTTGGCAGGCGGCGGAGAAAAAACCTCCCCTTCCTCCCGTGCACAGTGCCCCCTTTTAAAACCGAAGCCCTAGAAACTTGAAATGACCCCAATGCCCTCCCTTCTACTGCCCTTATCTCATCACCACATCACAAGTCTCTCCTTCAAGTCTAGTCGAAGGAGGCGTTAGTCCGACTGACTGGACAGTCTATTACCAAAACCGAATCACTCTCGATTTCCAAATCCAATCCCTGAATTCCTCGTACAATGTTACACGAGCAATCGCTGTATAGTGCCTCATGAGGAATGGAGACAATGCCGAGCGGACTGCGAGAATGTCAAGTAAGCGACAAGTAAAACGATTGTCGACCGAGCGACCAGCGAGGTGCCGAGTAGACCGGGCGAACAGGTGATGCCAAGCGGACTACGAGAAATAGTACTAAGTCGATAATTGGCCAGATGCCGAGCGAGATACCGTGCAAATGTCGAAGGAGCAACGAAAACATCTTTGTGAGCGATGACTATACTGGGTGCACGATGAAAATAATGTTGAATGAGTGACAAGTAAAATGATAGTAGACCGAGCGACCAGCGAGGTGCCGAGTAGACCGGGCGAACAGGTGATGTCGAGCAGACTACGAGAAATAGTACTAAGTCGATAATCGGACAGATACCAAGCGAGATACCGTGCAAATGTCGAAGGAGCAACGAAAACATCTTTGTGAGCGATGACTATACTATACCGGGTGCACGACGAAAATAATGTCGAATGAGTGACAAGTAAAATGATAGTAGATCGAGCGGCCCGTGGGATAACAAGCAGGCCGAGAGAATGAGCAGGCGATGCCGAATGGGCGACTGAGAAAATGTCAACCAAAGGATTGTAAAACGCTAACAGAACCATCTAGCGAATGTCGAGCGTTCGACCAAGTAGTTCAAGTGTGTGGTCGAATGGGCGACTAAGCGATACCGGTCGGATGAATATGAGAGTGCTGAATGAGCGGCCTAGAGAATGTCGACCGGGTGATCATAAAATGACGATCGCATTGTCGTAAAATGCGACTAAGAGACCAAAGCGTCGACTGAGCGATGAAAGATAGGGCCGAGCTGCTGCCAGGCAAACTATCGGGCAAACGCCAAGTGCACACCGGGAAAAATACCGAGCAAGAGGTGAAACAACGCTAGGCAGGAGTGGAGCTCGAAAACCGAATGGGACCATAGCTCGTGAAATCGAATGCGCAGAGACGGAAGTCATGAGCCGAACCGGCGCATCGCACGTAAACTGAACTGGAGCGTAGCCCGTGAATTGAAGGCGCATGAAAGCGAAAGTCGTGAGTCGGACGAGCACATCGCACGTGGACTGAACTGGGGTGTAGCCCGTGAATCGAAGGCGCATGGAAGCGAAAGTCGTGAGCCGGATGAGCACATCGCACGTGGACTGAACTGGGGTGTAGCCCGTGAATCGAAGGCGCATGGAAGCGAAAGTCTTTAGCAGAGCGGGCCTAGAGCACGTGAGATATCCTGGTCCAAAACCAGTTGACACTCTTGTCCGTGATCATTAAAGATGGCTCGACCCCGAACGGAGGAGTTAAGTGCTTGTGAGAACTACTCGACTCTGAACGGGGGAGATAGATGCTCGTGAAGGCTGCTCTATCCCGAACGAGAGAGATAGAAGATATGATGTGCTCATCCACGACCAGTGAAGACTGCTCGACCCTGAACAAGGGAGATAGATGCTTTGATAAGCTGGTCCGAGACCAATGATAATCACTCAACCTCGAACGGGGGAGATGTAATATCTGATAGTGACGACTGCTCGACCCCAAACGGGGGAGATGAAATAACTGAAGCTGGTTCGAGACCAGTGGAGACCGCTCGATCCCGAACGGGGGAGAAAGAATATCCGATGAACTAGTCCGTGAAGACGGGGGTTTAACGTCGCCGCTCGACGGTTTTCAGGTCGGGGGATTTATAGTCGCCAGTTCGACTCTAGAGTTTAACGTCGCCGCTCGACCGTCTTCAGGCCGGGGGGTTTATAGTCGCCGGTTCGACTCTAGAGTTTAACATCGTCACTCGACGGTCTTCAGGCCGGGGGGTTTATAGTCGCCGGTTCGACTCTAGAGTTTAACGTCGCCACTCGACGGTCTTCAGGTCGGGGGGTTTATAGTCGTCGGTTCGACTCTAGAGTTTAACGTCGCCGCTTGACGATCTTCTAATATAACTCAAACCCGGCCAATCGGCGCAGGAGTCCCTAACAGAGCTCGGGACTCGGATAATATACACCCGGCCGATCGGCGCGAGGTCTTCGTCAACGAGCTCAGGGTTCGGATAATATACACCCGCCGATCGGCGCGAGGTCTTCGTCAACGAGCTCGGGGCTCGGATAATATACACCCGGCCGATCGGCGCGGGGTCTTCGTCAACGAGCTCGGGGCTCGGCTAATATACACCCGGCCGATCGACGCGGGGTCTTCGTCAACGAGCTCGGGGCTCGGCTAATATACACCCGGCCGATCGGCGCGGGGTCTTCGTCAACAAGCTCGAGGCTCGGCTAATATACACCAGGCCGATCGATGTGGGGTCTTCGTCAACGAGCTCGGGGGCTCGGATAATATACACCTGGCCGATCGACGCGGGGTCTTTGTCAACGAGCTCGGGGCTCGGATAATATACACCCGGTCGATCAGTGCGGGGTCTTCGTCAACGAGCTCGGGGCTCAGATAATATACACTCGGCCGATCAGCACGGGGTCTTCGTCAACGAGCTCGGGACTCGGCTAATATACACCCGGCCGATCGGTGGAGGGGTCCTCGATCGAGGAACTAGGGCAGATCATATAGCTGAAAGAGGAAAGATAACGCAAAAACTAACCGAGGTCATGAGGATGGTAGAATTTTCCAGTGTCGTCCATCTTCACATTCCCGACCAGGTGCGTTCCCACAGACGGCGCCAAATTGATCCTGCCGGGAGGCTGAAAAGACGAACCTGCTGGTGTATCGTGTCTAGAAGGTTGACCGCGTCCCCATGACCTGGACAGTGAGCTATCTTCTGTGTTGACCATGTCATCAGAAGTCCTCCTCTGGTCAACCGTTTCTGTATCCAGCGACCGAGTTACCCCGGTCCCTGGTACCTCGATGTTCGAGGCGGATCACACGAATATGTAAGCAACCAAACAATAATAGAATAGTGAAATAAATGCAAGATAGGTATAATGACGTACCCTGGCCCCGGGGAGGCGCCCTCTGATGGATCGGTGAGCTGACCGCGGTACTGATCAAGTCGCCACGGCATGGACGAGTGGATGAGTGTGAGTCCACCGAGGAGCCGGACCTGAAAGCGGCGACAGGGAATCCAGTGCAACAAGGATCCAAGAAGACGGCACGTAGGCCGGATACGACAGCGTCTCGCAGGCCAGTACACGGCACGTAGGCCAGATAACACTAGTAACGCACAAATATAATAATGGTGCAAATAACGGAGCACAACGGCCCGACGGACAGAACTGCATCGGCTCACCGTCCAAACACCCTCCAGGCTCGACGACCGGCGTAGACAAATAGTACAAGCGGCGTCAGCCGCTGGTGGGGGTTGACCGCTACCGGAGGCAGCTGCCCACTACCGGAGGCAACGACAATGGCTGCAAGAGGCAGAGGCGACGCCCACTGGGGGCGGCAGCACTCGCTGGAGGGGGCATCAGCGAACCCTGGCGGCGATGGCGCTTGCCGACGGCGAAGCCCGCTGGTCGCAGTGTGTAGGGGCGGCTGCGGCGAGTGGAGGCGGCGGCAACCGGCGAAGGCGGCGACGACGCATGCTGGAGGAAGCATCGGGGGCATCCAGAGGGCCGGAGGCGGCAGGGCAGCGGAGGTATGCGTCGGCGAGAAGAGGGGGAGTGACGGCTAGAGTCCCCATGAGGATGGCATCGGTACGCATGGCAGAGGTGTCGGCTGGAGGCTTCTGCCGAGAGGAGATCTCCCGTCTGCGGAGCTGGCGGTGGCAAAAGGACGCCCTCCCCTTCCTTGTGGCGACACTGGAGCGACGAGGTTAAAGGGAAGAGGGCAGAGGAGAAGGGGAAGGAAGCGTCGGCGGCTTCATTGTGGCCGGCGCAGGGCGTCAAAAGGAGGAGAGTCCTCCTTGACAAGCGGCGGAGAAAAAACCTCCCCTTCCTCCCATGCACAGTGCCCCCTTTTAAAATCGAAGCCCTAGAAATTTGAAATGACCCCAATGCCCTCCCTTCTACTGCCCTTATCTCATCACCACATCATTCTAATTATCCATAAAGAAAGACTAGCGTAACATTCATTAATTTAGGAATGGATGTCAGGGCAAAACGATTCAAACAGTGGTAATATTTTCCATACGCGTGTATCTATCAGAATAGTCTGTATCGGCCTCTTGTTGAATATCTTGAACGCTTTGTACTCGAAACAATCTGAGGCAAAGCTATATAAGATCATGAACAATAAGGAATTGATCCTTTCGGATGGGTCTAGTGACTAGCGCATGAGGTGTTGCCACAATGAGGTATGAGGTTCGAATCTCGACAAAGTCGAGGTAAATACCTCCCTTATGAGCTAGTCACTATTCCAAAGGCTAGTAGCCGTCATTGATTTACCTCCTCCGTGTTGACCTTGGGACGGATTGACCGGGGCACTGGGACGAACGTATTCATCTTTTATCACAATGACCATTAAGGAATTGAACAAAAGGAAAAGTTCATTATTTGATTTGATGGCATAAATCAAGGAAATTCCATCAATGTCATCGGCGAGAACTTGCAAATGCATGGACGAAACCACTAGCTAACCTAGTAAAGTCGACTATTCCAACACAAAGAGACAATATAATCTAAGTATACTGAGTGAAGAAAAAGAAGATTGTGGTTAAGATCAAGATCTGCCCACTGTCCCTAACAACATGAAAAATTGCAAGCGAGGAAGGAAAACGGAACCTGGAAGACGACGCGAGTGGTTCCGAGAGCAGGATCAAGGAAGGCGGAGGCTGGATCGACGATGGAGAAGGAGAGGTAGAATAGCAGGAGAAGCGATGGGAAGCATCGATTCTCCATCTCGTCGCCGCGGTAGCTTCCAATTCCGAAGATTTTCCAAATTCGTTTTTTTTAAATCTCCAGTTAATTAATTGCTCATTTATTAATCAATTTGGCCCCTACAAAATAGAGATTATCATTTATAGAATAATAAAAACATTAGAAAGAGGTCTTCTCGAAATAAAATAATCGGTAACTTCCTTTTGATGGGAGACGATCATGATTATTTTTTTCTATTTATATATGTTACTATTACTAAAACAATATGGTCCAGTCCCCGTGTATAAATAAACCAATCGATCATGTTTGATGTATTTATTTATGTTCATTCATATAAAATTAATTAAATAAATAAAAATGAACAACGATACGAGTTTAAACACATATATTCAATTTATTAATATTCATAATCAAGGATGATTGTGAAATATGTTCATTAATAAGATAAATGAATAAATAATAACTTTGAAAATGAATATACAAACTTATATTATCAAATTTATTAAACAAACTTATTACACACAAACTTAAACTGAGAAGTCAATAACATTTCAGTTTATTAACATATAAATAAATCAACTTAAACCAAACTTAAACTTGTAAAAATCAAATCAAATCAAACTTAGCAATCTTTCATTTTAACGATTTAATTCAATTTAGACTCGATTGAGTTTATCTTATCAAATAAGTTTAACCGCCACCAAACTTACTTGTTTACAACCCTTACAGACAACGTAGAAATGGTCAAAACACTTAACATGGTCTACAAGTGATATGCATACAAATAAACGGCCCGTGGCTAATCCATTAACTTAACTTGCTCTTTATGCAGATAACAGAAATACAATTCAGGTGAGCACACACACCCGCTAGACAAGCTCACCTGCACCAAGATCTCGAGAATGCAAATTTAAGAGCAAAACTACATAGCCGTCACTGAACAGAGAGCTTTTGCAGTAATTATGACTCTAAGCACTTCAACGAAACAACTTAGCTTCAGCATCTTATAAACCTGAGTTAGAACGTGTGGATGATGATGACAATGATAGTTATGACAATGATGATGATGAGCACCCAACGGCACCTTGTGCCTCTGATATTCTGCCGCGGGAAACAACTTGGATCCCATTTCTCTTCGGATCCTCGCTTTGTTTCTTGGTCAAATTTCCTTTCATAGATAGCTGCCTCTTGATATGGCTTTTACTCAATAAAACCATCCCACCGTGTTTTGGCGCATGTAAAGCGCCTTCCACACAATCACCCGCTTGCGCGCAGCTCCAAATTCTAGAAGGCCCTTCCCCAGGTGATTTCAACCTTCGAAATCCATTTTTCATTCGACAGCCAGCCCAGTTATCAGAAATATTTTCATGCAACTTTGAACAAAGTGGGCACGGGGGATCATGTTTGGATATCTTCGGGGTGGTTCGCTCTAAACATTCAGAATGATACACGTGCCAGCATGACAGAACACTTGCAGTTGGCAAATCTCCGCTGCAAACAATCCGGCGGGAGGACCATGGTGATCTCTGCGACAACCACCTCTCACATAGTCCGCATTTGGATAACTCGTGCAAAGAATTATGAGGACTAGATTTGGGTTCCAATAGTTCACAGATGTCCATGAAGTCAACATTGCCAGAGTTATCCCAATGCACTGGCTCCTTCTGGAGGACGCCACTGGTCTCTGATAAACCAAAAGAATGAAGTTCAGCCAGTGGTCTGATAAATCTATGATCAGTATGTAGACTGTTTCCAGAGATTGTCGAGAAAACATTACTGTTTCGTTCTTCACCTCCAGCAATGTGGTCTGGAACTGATAGAGGATGAATGGCCTTTGGCATGAAAAAGCGATGACTTGAGAAGCTGCAACCAGCAGAACCATGAGATTTTGATATAGCATCATATTCACTGCCATCTGAACGCGAGGAAAAGGAACCATTAAAGGATGGAAGCCCCAGTTTTCCCTGTAGATCAAAGGTAAGTCAATCCAGATCATTACATAAGAATCTTAGTTGCAATATATTCTTTGTATTCATAAGTGCGATCGAGATACCTCCACAAACCGTGGGATGACCAGTGGTCCAGATACTGGATCTGTTATATCAATGAAACAACTTTTGCTTGAGAATTCATTACCCACATTTGAGTTAAATTGTAATCAAACAGTGTAAAGATATGCTCATTGAGGCATTAAATTCTAAAATAAAATAAGTCAATGTAATTGTCAACTCAGGAACATTCCCAACCAAAGTACATAGTGAAGCTCCTGGTCATGCACCATATCTTGCAATTCTAGAGTTGCCTCTTAACTAAAATATGCTCACAGATGAAGTTTAAAATGCCTGTGAAAGGGTAAATTAATTTCGCTGATGACAACACATAACAGAAAGGCCAAAATGCATCTTTAATCGTTAACTGAGAGTACATGGTGAAACTCGTGGTCATGTAGCCATACCTTGTAATTCTAGGGTTACATCTAACCAAAAGACGTGCACAAATGGAGTTTCAAATGTGAAATCTCTAGTAAAAGGTCAAAACAATTTAAATTTCCTTGATGACAGAACAGATAATAAGAGAAAGGCCAAATCCGACACTTAATCCTTTTAGAAAATGTCAAACGATGGCCCCTTTGAAATTGAAAAAAAAAAGAGAACCAGGAAACTGACACCATTCCATCAAATCCATGTTAGTCCCAATGTGCAATTAAAAATATAAAAATGCATGTTTTGATATCAGTATATAGATTATCCTAAGTGGGTAGACAAACTAGAATAGCTAAACGATAACATCTTCCATTGAGTTTCCTATAAAATGCCAATTGCCAATATGCTGTCTAATCAAGTGCATGTGATAGATAAGAACCAAATTTTTACAAGTAGAATAATGAGCAAATTCAAAGAGACACCCATCAAATCCAAGCTTGACTATTTGTTCTTTTCAACTTTTAGCCAAGAATTTATCTTTAAAATGGGAATGATTGAACTCTCTGCATAATTCATAATGTCCCAAAGAATACAATATTGTTCCATTTGCACAAATATTGTTAATCAACATGCAAACCAAGTATATAAGCTGCAAATTTGAACTCTATGAAAATAACCATACAGACTTCCACACAGTCAGAGTTGACCTTTGTGAAGTCTAAAGAAATTTATTCATAAAATCATCGATTTCCAATATAAATGAAAGAGGAATCCAAGTTTCAGCTTACCTCTGATGTATTCCTCAATGCTGGCTCCTTGTGTAACTGGGGGTCTCAAATGATAGTTTTGGAAGCTATCAGAAGGGCTACTGGTGCATGAAAGAGCACCGTCAGAGACAGAGAACTGATGATTAGCAAATGACTCATTCCTTTCCCAACTCCTGGAACTTTTGTCATTCAACGAAATGGAAGATCCACAGTGCACAACTCTATCATCACCTTGTGAGCCAAAAGAAAACCCCTCTGCACGAAATCGATAGTCCCATCTTGTTGACAAGGGCGGCGAGAAACTTGAGCTTGTTGGCCAAAATGGTTCATTGCATCCCACCGACCACTCTCTACTTGTAGCCCGAGAACCGTGTGGCCTAGCGGCCACACAACAAAGCGCCCCTATCTTAGCTACAACTTAAAAACCCCTACTCTCAACTTACAACCAATTAAAACCAAAAATCACTGCAAGCGCACCGTACCTGCATGTTCTATCAAGAACAATCTACAAAAATATGTGATTAAAAAAAAAAAAAATCAAAGCCCTTGTGTTTCTCGAAGTACCAACTCCGACCCTGAAGTAGTGGTTCCTGACCTTTGCGGTTGTTCAGAACTTTAAATCACGAAGAGCAGGGGGCGAATCGCCCAAATTCACCACCTAAAGCGAAAAAAAACGATCTTTACAACGAGAGAATCTTTAAAAAGCCCAGAGGAAACAACCGGAAGAAGCACAGGTAGACAAACTAAAAAAACCCGATAAAAACTTTTATGCAGATGATGATTCATCGAGTTTCTATGAACAGCAACCGAATCTTACAAGTCAAGAAAACACTAAAAAAAACAAATTCCCCCCCCTAGTGATTCCAAGAGAGTAACTTACAGAGATTTAGCCCCAACAAATGGTGCATCACTGGGAAGAAAGAATGGACGGGAGCGGATTCGCAGTCGGAGAGGGTACAAAAGCCCTAACGTGGGTTTCCGGTGAGGAGGAGAAAGGGATTGTCGGACTCATAGCGATGAGGATCTGTCGGACTCGTAACCATGAGAGAGTGAAGTAAATAATTTTCCACTAATACCCTCGGGCCTCCGGGTAATTATAGCTTAAAGAATTTATTTTTTCGGCCGTTATTTTTCTTTTATTTTATTTTTTAAAATGTTTCGCTGAATTTTTTTTTAATATATATATACACACACATAAATTTTAATTTGAAAAAAAAAATTATCTCAAATTAATTTCCAAATATGACATTTTAAATTTGTTTATGTTAATAGAGACAAACATTTAATTTGTTGATTGATCCGTCTAAGTCAATTTCTTAATCAACTTAACTCACCAATTGATTAACTAAACCCGATCTATGATTATTCTATGAATAAGTCTGGCTTAAGTTTCTCAACGCACATAACTTATATATTAGATTTTATCTTCCTCAATTTAACTTGTCACCAAATGAATATGCTGCGAGACAGTTTGTCTTCTTCTAGCTGTTGTCAGTATTGAACTAACTTCATCACGCCAAATCAAACTCCACAAGCTGCTGTAACACCGCCTCAATGCTAATGTTTCAGATATCTTATACGCCTTCTCCATTCTTCATTGACCCTCCAAGTTACCATCAACACTAGCACCTTGCAGAGTTACAAACTCCATGTATATCTTATGAAATTTCTTGCACAACTTAACACAAACAAAACCTAAGATTCCGAGAACGATTTAACTTATTTTGAAAAAACATGCCTTGATTATGGGTAAAAGTTTTTTAAAATGTAATCCATAGATCTTCGAATGAGAATAAATTTAAAACACTCAATAACCTTAATTTTTAAATAACCAAGTAGCTTACAGTGAAACAAGAAAGAATGTGGCATTACAAATTAACTAATAAACAAAAGAACAAAGGCTATTAAACAAAGAAACAATAACAACAGAACATCTATGGTAGGCCTATAAAGGCCTACAAAGGCATGAAGGGAATGGCTAAACTTTTCTTTAAGAGAAGGCTAATAAGTTGCAGGGTATCTGTTTTCATCTCGATGAGTTTGACTGGTAAGGTACATTAAGGCACTCCTTTGCATTGGTTAGGCATTCGTGCGGGTTAGCATAGAAGTAATCTTCCTCTTTAGGTTTGTTGATGAGAACTTTTCGACAGATTGGCTGTCCAAGACTCCCATTAACAACTTGTTTCACTGAAGATGCAAACTCATCCCATGGAAGTGTTTTGTTGTTATGCATATCAAGAAGCTTAACCAATTTTCTGCGGTCCAGCAAGATAGTTTTCTGAAACCCAAGGTACCTACCAATGCCAAAATCCGGGAAATGAAACTAATTGACAACACAGAAAAAATGGAAAAGGAGAAAAGTGTTACCTTCGATGCCCCTCAACAACTTTGGCCATATTTCCATCATATGTTGGGATGAAAGTGTCGCTCGCCAACGAAACCATATAATCAAGTGCAGCCATTTTGGATGAGTGATTTTGGAACTGCTGCAGATCTTCTGAATTAAGCAACATCTCCTTTTTAACCTGCAGATTGGGTGTATCATAGAGCTTCAAAGTTCTGGACTAAGAGAATTAAGTAGAACAGAGATCATAGATCGGTATCATGCCTCAACCTGAATTTGGTAGCTAAAGAAAAAGTGAAGCAGCATTGTAAACGGGAAATGGTCTTACGAGATTGGGAAATTCTGCACGCAAAACTGATAGCCTCTTTTCCCCACCGTAAATCTCACCAGAGGCGATGTATATTACAGTGTCTTTGTCAAAGCCCAATGCTTTGAGAATAAGGGTGGTTTCCTCAGGTGTAAGTGGGCACAAGCCTTGCAGTCTCTTGGCTGTGGAATTTATCTCTTTTTCTCGCCACCAAGGATAGGCATACCTGAAAAGTGTAGAAGTTAGTTTCAAGTATGTACAACTATATAATGCTGTTTACAAGAATAAAATGAATCTGCTGTACCTGACGACAGAAACCTTATCATGAAATATCAAAATTTCAAAAACCTTCTGTCATTAAGAACAACAGTTTGGCAATGCCATCATAGATGAAATCATAGTTTCATCTATGATTGGGTACAAGTATAGTTTAGGTTTAATAGAGATGAGAATAATGAGATTCAGTGTGGGGTTATTGGGAAATACAAATAAAAAATGTTACCATGGGAGGAGTAATTAGTGTAACTCTAACAGAGTATGAAATACAGTCAAATGAGCTAAACTTCAAATATGTTTACCATTCTATAGTCTAATTATTGAAATCATGAAATGATAGGAGTTGAGAGTGTGAAGGAATAGATGGAAACTAAAAACTTCAGTTAATGTAATTAAATTTAAAAGTGATTTAAGAGATTCAAATATTACAATGATACAGTTTTACCAAATGTTTAATGGAAGGATACGAATGATAGGGGCTATCCCGATAATTGTTGAGAACAGTAGAGTTTACCCAAATTATTGATATACAATAAGTATATAGGTAATTCCACAAAATAGAGCATAGCTTCAGTAGTAGATAAGTGTTGCTAGAATATATAAATGAAAAAGGTGAATCCACAAAATGGTAGCACTGGTCTTCTTGAATTCTCCAATTGTAAGTTATGTAACATACCCTGAATTAGTACAAAATTTTTGAAGACCTTTGTTTTTTTTTCTTTTTTCCTTTCCTTATTCTCTGTGAGAAGAAAGAACTATATATAAAAAGAAAGTTAACTTTTGCAATTTACCAGTTATTTGTTAAATACCATAATTTGATTTACAACAGTATGCTAACTTGTAATGAAAAAACCCAAAATGCCATAGGAAGACATAACAACATATTTTACAAAGCCTAAAACTTCAGCGGTGAAGAATCAACAAAATGTGAATTAGTTACAAGAAGATCAAAGAGGTTTTATTGTTGTGTACCTTAATCTTTTAAGCTCTTCAGCTTCTTTCTCAGAACAATCATGAGTGCAACCAGAAAAGGCCAGCATGTCCATTTCATATCTCAAATGTAAGGTAACAAAGGATCCCTTCCCTCGAAGAATCTGAACCAACTTGTTTCCCAATGTCATGATCTGAGGAGAAAATTTCAGCGCATGATAGTTTACACGGCATCTAAGCTTCTGGAGCTCAAAAGCAAGATTGTTTGCTAATCGTGCATCCGTTTTATTAAAATGAATCACATTAAACTTGTTGAACAGTGGCAAAATCTGCAGCATAAGAACAAACAAGAGACAACACAAGAATAATAAATTCCCACATAACAGCCGAGCAATTTGCAAGAACACAGACAAGAGACAAGAAACACAGAGCCCTAGTTCCTTACTCTGGCAAAAATGATCAAGTCATTCATGTTAGCATTTCAAGTAACAGAACAAAATGTCAATATAATAAACTATGAAAAGATGTCCGCACCTGTTGTATGTAGTATTTCTCATCTGACCAACTCACTGGGCGCATCATAAAAAACTGGCTTGAAGCATTTCTATTTATGCTATTTGGCAGCTTTTTAATTATTCGCACTTCGTCTTTCAGTGATTTGATGAAATACCTCACATCAAAGATATCATCAAAATTACTGAAATTAGACGACAGGAATATATTAGGACCACGAAAAAGAAAAAGGATGATAAGAAACAACAACAGGATAATCTATAAGTTATACAGAGCACTGGACAAGTATATAAGTTAGTGCCAATGTATGAAGAAATGAATATTTGATATCCTGGTGTCTCCACTTTTCAATTAATTGACACTAAACGGCAAGCTCAGCGGTTGGTTCTTGTAGTTCTGAATTAGCATGCACTTTGGATGCGAAATAGGGATGAACAGTACCTTGGGTCAGCCCAAAATGAATTCTTGTCCAGTTCCGGGACCACTAGTGTTAGGTTCAGTAAGCGAGCCACCATCACCATGTCACATATCTGAAAACCAAATACCATAATTTCAATACTTGCCCTTGGCAGATGTCCACAACTTTGAGAAGGAATTATACCAACCGCTGCACGCATTTGGTTCAAGCCACCATTGCATGATAGTTTTAGATAGCCGTTGCTTGTATAATTTCCTGAAAGTGGTTAGATTTTGCAGACATCACACTCTAGAAGATAGACAAGTTAAAATGCCAATTTATTTAACTTCGGTTCTAAAATAATGGGTTATTATTATACTCGGTCTGTTTCAAAACCAAATATAGTTTGTAAATAATTTGTGCTTGAATGGCATGGAAAATCATGTTCAACCATCAAGCACCTGTGTTTATAAATCTAAGCCTATCTGATGCCATTCATATTCAAGCAAAACTAAAATACAACGGAGGAATCATTAAAACATCTTCTGTGGATCAAGAACTATGATTAAAATAAGGAACAGTGAAACACAAGGGAATCATCCCTGCAGACAAAAATCTTCCAAGCAATGAGTACAGGAGGAAAATAAATCAACTGCATCAAAAAATATTCTTTGCGTTGGTATTAGCAGCTCCAAAACTCAAGCTATTGGATATATGCCTTGTCTACCATGCGAAGCAGAAGATCAAAAGGCAAAGATTGAGAGTATACCAAAATAGATAGTACATCTCATCTACTTGTTCTAGGTATTAATTCATTATCCGTCTAGTGTCCGCTTACAAGTGCATTGATCGTCAGCAAAATAGTTTCTTTATTCGCGAATCTTTTTTGTACCACTCATTAGGGGATAAAAGAATGGTGAAATCTATTATCTTTTTCTCCTAAGACACCTACCCCGCAACAGTCCAAAAGGAAAAAAGAAATATTTGTATGGTTTGCCGAAACAACATTGCACAAAAAAGATAGGGCTACATACTCGACTGTAGCCCTGGTGATGGAGGTGTGAGCGGCGGAGGAGCTGAACTCGATCCAACACCGGCGACGTCGTCCCTGAGGACAAGGAAAAACCGCGCGGGATTCCAACTCTGCCAGAGACGCCCATAGGCAAGGAGCTGGATCAGGCACGTCCAGAGGAGGACGCAACCGCACGCGGTCACGAACCACGCCTGCCGTCGCACCCGCGCCGTCATCGCGGCTCTCGCCTGAGGCAGCCCGCTGACCTCAACCGCGATGGTGCCCTCCGACATCGCGCCGCCACCTCATTAGAATCGGAAGGCACGAACCCTAAATCGCAATATCCATCTCCAAGTATCGATCTTTTCAGGTTTCAGGATCGAAATAAAAGGGAAGAGAAGAGATTCCCACCAAAGGAAATAAAATTACTTATTAGGCATAACGAGGAAGAAGACGGAAATTTTGCCATTTTGAAATTAATTTTATAATATATATGAGTTCTTAGAATAATAATTTAGTACATTTTAATTAAGAACATTATATTATTTACTGTGTTTTTGTTATATTTGTTAATATTCTAAAATGACATTTAAATAATAAAAATACAAAAAAGAAAAATGGAGGATCATCTTGTCTGAAAGTCGAAGAGACGGAAAGCTGAAGATGTGACGTTCACGTCAACTTCCTATGAACTCCGTGCGGACCTGTAATACAAACTACGTTAGTGCTGAGACAGGGAAGGGATCCTCGATGTTGGCCCTCCGACACTCAAATCAGTCACCGGCAATGAGGAATGAAGTGGAGTAACAAAAAGACTATAGCACAAACAGTAAATATCGCATACCTCCAATTATGCTTGGACCCCTTTATATAGGGCTACGGTAGCGCACGTGTACGCTTCCCAAAGTGAGCGCGCTTATCAAAGCTTTTTCTGAAAAAACTGATCAGTAAAGTGTCCTTGACACAGTACCTTAACGGGCTGAGCATATCTCTAAAGTAACAGTGGAAACTTCCGTCGTACGATCTTCTGGCAGTCCATGCCCGATATCGACGGCACAAATTCCCAAAAGGATATCATTAGATATCATCAGGAGTGTACTTCTAGGCCGAGCAAATTGATCGCTCGGCCTTAATTCTACCACTCTGATGTCCCATCCGGTCAGCCACAGCCTCGTTGTTCCTAAGTGCGTGTTTGCTCGACCGAAGGTTCATTTTGCTATTGTCGAAGCTTGATGTCAAGCCGAGCGAGGCAGCCGCTCGGCTGAAGCATGTTGCCAGGCCGAGCGGGATAGCCGCTCGGTCGAAGTCAAACTCTGCACATCAATTCATGTTGTCTTGCCGAGCGGGGTGGTCGCTCGACTTCTGCATACTCTCCCTTAGTGTCGATTATTTGATTGCTCCCTGCGTCGAAGATGACGGCGGGTCATAGCCTTCTCTCCAATTGAGACATGCTTTGCCCGACCGATCGATGTCATCTATGTTTTGACCGCTTTGAATTTGATCTCCATCGTGATAACGGAGGCGGGGGCCTTCATCATCACCGCATCATAGGAGAAAACAAAATGAAAATGTGTCTGTGATAGATCTGAAAAAGAAACTTAAAAATAAAAATAAATAAATATCCCTTAAACTAATTCTAAAAAAGCTAAATAAATATTTTTTTTAAAAAAAACTAATAAATTATAAAAATTGATGATGCGTTATTTAAAAAAAAAACAAAGAGTGAAGAAGAAGAAGAATATAAGAACTTAAAACCATAATCGAATAGAATCAGATGCGGATTGAAAGCTAAAAAGGGTAGAAAGCAGGGGAGCAAAATGTGGGGGCGAACGGCTTCCTTCATCCTCGACAAGAACAATCTCAGCCAGTTTCCTTCCCCCTATTCCTCGCCCTCGGAATCCTCCTCCATGGATCGCTCTAACCCTAGGCCCGGCATCTCCGCCTACTACCAGACCCGCGCGGAGCACCACGTCACCAGTGACTGGCTCGCTCAGGCCCATGCTGCGCTCCTGAAGGAGGAGGAGGAGGAGGGGGATCTGCCACCATCTGCCCCTGGATCCATCGTGAAACCCTTCAGCGTCATCGACGAATTTAACCACTGGCGGAAGAAGCCCGACCTCGCCGAGGCCGTCGCCGCCATCATGGCCCTCGCCGCCGTCATCCGATCCAGTGAGGCGACCACCATGATGGAGCTTGAGATCGAGCTCAAGAAAGCTTCCGATACTCTAAAGGTAGGATCTTGGTTGCACGTCCTCTTGTTCCAGTACATTAAACAGCGTTCTATGATTCTATTGGTTCCTACTTTCTAGGGTTTTGCTTGCACGTTTGGAAAGATGTTAATCTTTATGTTATTGCTGATATTTTTATCTCACAACCCAGAAGAATTACTAATTCCTTACACAGTTCACTTTCGAACCGATCTCTAACGATCTTTCTTTCTTTGATAAGTTTGGACTGGACAATCTCTTTTTTTCAGTTTCTAAAACATTTCTGTCTTCCTTCCTTTAGCGGCTTCCTTAAAATATTTTTGTAGAATCCCTACTAATGAGTGAATCACATCTTTGCTGATATTTTTTTTTGTTTTGGGTGACTATTTTTTGGGCTAGGTTTATTCACATTGATTATATTAATGCAAAATTATCATCTTTTTTCTCTAAGCTATGTGGGTATTTTTGTTCAACCTCAGTAGTGTTTATGCATTTTTTTTTTCCAAATTGGATCACTCCCTTATGTTTTCCTTTTTATAAATAGTTCTCACTCATTTTCTCAATCTTCATACTGATTACAAACTTCTTGGCATAGCATCATTTAGTTGACAAAGCTGCTCGTCACTTAAGTTAGGATATTTAATTGACAAAGTTGCTCGTCACTTAGTGAAGTTAGGATATTTAGTTGACGAAGTTGCTGGTGCAAAATAATCAATATCAATTTCTTAATTAGCAAAAGTAGGCTTAATTGCAGTGATGTAAGATAATCAATAAAAGCATAAGCTATAATTAAGAATATTCAGTAGGATAAACAAAGAAACAGTTTAGAGTATACAACCCGGTTACCCAGGCTTGATCCGACCCTCTCCCTCTAAGTATACAACCTGTGATGCCTCTATTACTGATTCGACTACACAATAAGGTCTATCGTGCACCCTTTCAATGTTGAGCCTCGTCTGAGTATATATGATTTAAAAATTGAAACGAAAGAAGAATGAATGGGAAAAAAAAAGGCATTAGAGTTCTTGAGGAAGAGACTTTAAGCATTGGGAGTGGCCTTTCTTTTTAGAGGGCAATTGCTTTGAGGTGCACATTGACAAAGGTTGTCTCTTCTAGAGATGTGCCCTTTTAATAATAAAAATTCAAAAGACAATATAAAAAAATTGAAATATAATTTTAGCTCTTATAGCTTTGATAGTTTAAAGATTACCAAGTTAGGTGTTACTTTTTCTGATGGCTTGATCAGTAGAAATACAATATAAAAAAAATTCAATTATAATTTTAGCTCTTATAGCTTTGATAGTTTAAAGATTACCAAGTTAGGTTACTTTTTCTGATGGCTTGATCAGTAGAAGTATCTCTCTCTCTCTCTCTCTCTTCTTGACCATAAGGTGATCCCGCACCCCATTGGATGTGACGTCACATGGAATGTGAAACTATTCTCCATTTTAGGACGGGAGTAAAAGGTTAGCTCCTCCCAACAATGTTGTTAATGTTGTTATATGGGATCTGAATTCCCACACATTGGTGATGAGTCCTTTGGTTTTGTTTTTCTTTTTATAAATAATTCTCCTTGAATTTCTTAGCCTTTAGTCAAACTACAAACTTCTAGGTGTAGTTTCTGGACTTACGATATTTTGGTGATGAAGCTGTTTGTGCAAAACATAAACAATCAAATAAAATTATTCAAGAGGAACAAAAAAAAATAGTTTAGAGAAATATAACCTAGAGGCAAGCTGAAGCTCACAATCCTAAGGTGTCATTCTGGTTTCATCCAGTGTTCTCGCCTTGAGGATACTACCATCAACTGGCGATGCCCCTATTGTCAACATGACAGCATATTGAGACATGTCACGGACTCTTAAAGTGTCGTGCAACGTCTAAGTATATATAGGTCTCTTTAATAATAAAAAATTAGGATTAAATGATAATAAAAATATTATTGAAATATTGTTTTTGAGTTTTTATAGATAAAGACATTAATAAAAGCAGCTTCAATAGTTTAACATTACTACATTTTGTGATGGCCTAATCGACAGAATCAATTTTATTTTTCAGTCTGATCTAATGTTGCAGACAAAAAGACCTTATAATTGTTGTTTCCATTGCTGGATTACTTGCTTGAAATTATAACTAACAGATATGCCGGTATCTCAGTCTTGGGATGCAACTTCCATTTCACTATCAGCTGGTTGTGATCTCTTTATGCGATATGTTACCCGAACTTCTGCCCTTGAATATGAGGACTTTCATGCTGCAAAGCTTCGCTTGATTGAACGAGGGGAAAAATTTGGTGAGATTTCCATGAAGGTAGGTGATTGCCCGTGTTTCTTTTGTGATTTTACCCGTATGTCATAAAAACTAAGTTTGACTTTAAATATGCAAGGCACGCCGCACAATTGCCCTGCTTAGCCAAGATTTTATATTGGATGGCTGCACAATATTAGTTCATGGCTTTTCAAGAGTGATATTAGAAGTTTTGAAGCTGGCAGTTTCGAATAGAAAACTATTCACAGTCTTCTGCACAGGTCCTTTATAAAACATTTCATAACTGGGATCTTGGGACACTTAAACAAAAACTCATGTGTTCTTTATGTTTCAGAGGGTAGACCTGATGGAACTGGATTGAAGTTATCCAAAGAACTCGCTGCACTAGGCATTCCTGTTAAACTTCTTATTGATTCTGCCGCCGCATATGTAATGGATGAGGTTGACATGGTATTAGTTGGAGCTGATGGAGTTGTTGAGAGTGGAGGCATTATTAACATGATGGGAACATATCAAATTGCGATAGTGGCGCATAGCATGGATAAACCTGTTTATGTGGCTGCTGAAAGTTACAAGGTATACTTTTCCTCTTAATCATTATGTCAAAATTCTTATGAATCTATGAATGCATATACAAACATAGAACTTCAACTCGTTTGCAAGGCAGAATAACCATTGAACTCAAAAAGCTTTTACGACGATACTATTTTTATTGTGATGATCTGCAGTTTGCACGGCTGTATCCATTGGATCAGAAGGACATGGAACCTGCACTTCGTCCGATCAACTTTGGCGTCCCTGTTCCACCAGATGTAGAAGTCGAAACATCTGCTAGGGATTACACCCCGCCTCAGTACCTCACACTGCTCTTCACTGACCTTGGCATTCTTACTCCGTCTGTTGTGAGTGATGAGCTTATTCAGCTCTACCTTTAAGCGCCATGGCAATTATAACTTGCTCTGAGGTAATGCTATAAGCTTGTCAAATAAAAAGGGGAAATTTGTGCTAATTCCCTTTCTTTCTTTCTTTCGTTTTTTTCCTCCTTCCTTCGTAATTGACTCTTCCTTGAGAAATTTTGTGCATCGACTACTTGTATATGGATAAAAGCCAGTTTGTTCATCTCCCTAGCATTCTCGATAACAGAACTATTCACTGCTTGATTGTAACTCCTTTGTAATACGAAGTCATAGATGCCAAACATCATGCGAAGGTGGGTATTGTTAGCGTCGAGTTGCAGGTTCGAAAGTTGAAGAACACATGATCTAGACTGGGTCAGAAATATCTGATCATAAAAGAACGAGGGGTGATGTTCGGCTGGTTGATACCACCAAAGTTAAATTTTTAAAGATAATAATAGTAAGATTAAGTTTGCCAAAAGTGCACGTAACAAATTGAGCAAAACAAGTTAGGAGCAAACATGGTTCTTCGATAAATTCCAAATATAACACATCCTAAAAGTTCACTAAAATTAGATGCTCCTTTGCAAAATGCTAATAGAACTTCAGATTGCTTCAAAATGTTCCCAGCAATTTTAAAGAAATGATAGGTTGTATACAAATTAGTTTTAACTAAATAATATAAATCTTAAAGCCATGGTTGGAGAATAATCTCAGAACAGGATATTAGATTCAATAAAATTAATGTTGGCGCAAGACTAGCCTACGAAGAGAGGGATGCCATCACGTCTGATGCTCTCAGAACAATGAATTCTGCACCGTCGCTGCTTTTGAACTCACTTCCAGCATACTTGGAAAACATGACGGTGCTCCCAGCTTCGAGTTTCAATGGTGTTCTATTGCCTTCTGGATCTAAATTGCCAGGGCCCACGGCAATCACCTGCTCGATCAGGATGACTTTAGGCTTTAACATTCTGGCTAAATCAATGTAAACTTAGCATTAAGTTATGTTTCTTAAGATTGACAATCTCACCGTCCCCACCGAAGGCTTCTCCTTTGTGGCCTGAGTTAGCAGTAAACCGCCAGCAGTTTTCTCTTCCGCTTCTGCCACCTACGGAAAGGAAATAGCTAAATGGTATGGCTTGCTTGCAGCAATTGATGCTTCTTAGGAAACATGAAAATATCGTAAGCTCCACCGATGGAATAGCGAGAATGAAAACACTTATTTGCGGGAAATTATGAATCTTGATTATCTAAAAGGAATCAACTTTTAAATCTGATGGTATACCTACTAAAGAGGATATACTAGCCCTATCAAAACTTAAACACTAAAAGTTCGGATACAGAATCCAAAACTGGTTTAGCACAATCTACTGAACTCATTGTCAGTAATAAAACACAACTTTATGGAAAATTGGACTCTCTTCATAAAATACTCGAGGAAATCAAGAAAATGAACAAACTTAAATTTGAAAACACTCAATACTAATAAGCTTTAGAATATGCCAAACAATTTTCTATGACAAAAGAAGACGGTTTGACTGACAATCAAATAGCACTTGCATATGAATTCCACAAAATTCTTTGTTAGAAACTAGGTTACTCTCCCTAGAAAAACAAAATTCAGGAAATAGTCAAAACACCAAATGAACTTAACAAGAACGGAGCCTTTTACTGACTCCTCACAAACAGTCAGAGAGAGGCCAACAGAATCAAACACAACTTCTTGACTAGGTAGTTAAATGAATTAAATCCTAGGTGATTATATAGCCTAGAAATACTAAGGTTTGGTTTATAAATTTTTTATTTTCATTTTCTAAGAAAGTAAAAAACATTGTTTGTTTTCTAAAAAAAGAGAGATCATTTTATGAGAAAATAGAAAATATCTAAAAGTCATTTTCTAAGAAAAGGATAACACGTGTTTTTTAGAAAATGAAAATAGAAACCAAACGCACTCTAAACTTCTCAACTGCTGTGTATAGACACCATAGAGAAGAAGCTCTTCATCTCCCAAATGAAGTAAAACTTAATTTAATGACTGAAACATCAACTAGAACTTTATACAATCATCGACACAAACATCCATTTAGGATTAATTGAATATGGACTTAGAGGACTTATGACTCTCGATTAAAAATCAATCATAGGACTTGTAGAAGTTGATATGAATAATATCATTATTAAAGACTTTGTCAGACATTAAAGTACATATCCAAGCAAAAGGATATGGTCAGTTCCAAGATGACAATCTTCAGTTAGATATCATCTATTTGGGGAAAACAATGAATCATATTCATAATCATTTTAAAATTATGGTTACTGATATGATTGAAACACTTACTACAAAAGAAATATGCTTTCTAAAACCTGGAGAACATAACTCAGAGGTTTTAGAATGGAACATAAATCTAAATAATCCTGATACAACATTAAAACCCACGACTTCGATCATGTATAAAAACAGAAATGAGAAACTTTCTATTAGATTTTCAGAATTGATGCCTTCTACATCTCAAATTGAAGAAAATATAGAAGATGATAATTTAAATCTAATGTTTCTACAAGATGAAGATCCTTTCAGTATTCTTAGAAATTTGGGAAAAAGACTTAGTAGTAAGTCGGTCAGAGAGTTTAAGTGTGAATTGTCTGTGTGTAGACAATGAATGTGAGCTTTGATTCTAACATAACTATGATTATTTTGATCTAAAGTAATGATTGTTCTGGCTGTAAAGCTAAATTTAAGTAATATAACTTTCTAATTTCGTGTGGAGTGTTAGAAAGCATATACTAAGTGTCCCAAAGTCGTAATGGGCTCCGATACCAAAATTTTTATGGGTTGGATGATCCAAAATATTTAGGGTGACTGTTCCAAATACTAGTGGAGTTAAGTGGTACTCCTATGGAGTTATAGAAAGGTTGCTTCTGGAAATACAAAAGTGTGTTTATGTGTTGAGAGGGTTTTAGAGAGTTATAGACTTCATTGAGAGAGTTTTAGATAGTTATAGGCAGGAGTTATAGACTTAATTGAGAGAGTTTTAGATTGGATCTAGGCACTTTAGAAGGTAATTTTCTTTTCTGCTGCTTCTCACTAGTGAACCTCACCCTATTAGAGAACAACAAGAATCAACGTTGTATTTTTCAAACCTTACACTAGCGTCTTCAGGTCTTACAACAAGCTACTCAGATTTTATTGCCTTACTTAGCCAACAAGGGATTTGCAGGGTGGAAGAAATACAACAGTTCTATCCTCTCCCTTAGATAGTTATATTTCTACAACATTTATACTCGGATAAGGACTAAGAATTCTTGAAACAGGAGAAAGAAAATCATAGTCTTCCTCTTAGGCTTAAATAAGATTATTAAGCTGCCATAAATATAAGGTTTGCACAGAAAGATAAACACACAGAAGTATAAACAAGATTCACACGACCTGGTCGGGGGTTCAAGGGACGAGCGGCACCGGGGCACGCCCCATTCTCTTTCTCTGGAGTTGAGTTTGCTCCGAGGGAATTATAAGGAAATTGCAGAAACTTAAAGACTCACAGACTTGCTACAACTTGCTTCTTGCTTACAAGCTTGGGGTTTCTTCGATAATGAGACTCGCAGGCCTCAAGAGGGGATTTATAGAGAAGGAAGAGGAGAAGAGAAGAGAGGTCTACCATCTTCTAGAGAAAAGCAATCCACTAGGTTGTCAGCATTCCAAATAACAACATTCCTAGATTCTTTTATGTTATTTATGAAGTTACAATTAAAACAGATTGTGAAGCTATAGTCCTGTATCACTAGCAAACGAAAGGAACTAAAAAAGGATTAAGCTCAAAAAGATGGATAAAATTCAGTGACACTATAATCAATAGAGGATTAAAAATAAATTAGAAACATATAAAAGGAACCAATAATTCTAGCTGATACTTTATGCAGACTGCTACATTAAACTTCTTATTATTTTCTAGAAAAATAGATAGATAGAAAAAGGTCAGAACTTATGGCTACAAAACTATGAAATTCGGAAATCAATAACTTCAGCGGTATACATGAAAAGATGATATTTTCTAATTTGGTTGAAGATCAAAGCTGGATCTAATACAACAATGTCTTATAGATAATATTTGGAATATCCCTGCACCCGGAATTGTTATTCACAAGATTGCAATAATCAATGCACTCTCTAATTACTTTATAACAACCGTTTAGAAACAAATTGGAAAAAAAACATTCTTGCTATGCTCTCTTTTCAGGTACTCAAGCAGGACTTTACTCAAATTAGAATGAGGTAAAAACAACCATTTAGAAACAAGTTGGAAAAAAAATATTCTTGCTATGCTCTCTTTACGGGTACTCAAGCAGGACTTTACTCAAATTAGGATGAGGTAAAAAGTATTATTATAGATTGCAATAAGTCATTTTATAAAGGCTTTTACGCTATGGAAGAAGCTGTTGACTTACTCAGTGCTCGAGTAGGCCCATTATTAGTCCCTCACTAAGATCAGAAGGGCAAGCTCCTCCAGATAACTTAGACTTATTGCCAACTATTGATATTGAAACTTCACAATAAAAGGACCTTTACCATATAGACCTCAAAGGCCTATTAACTACTAATCTCTAGAGATTCTTCAGGCCATAATGCATTTTCTGGACAGAAAAATAATCTACCAGAAGATATTCTTACATGTATCAAGACTTTGGCAAACACTTTTACTTTTCAATAGTTTATGGAACTAGGGGGAGCCCTGAATTGGTTTCATCAGAATCTAACCGCTAGTATTACCATAGCATATGGTGAAGAATATAATTACAAAATCAAGTGCCAGAAAACATTTCCCCAATGTACTAAAGCACATTAGCCTTAGGTTGTCAATTACTTTATTCTTTTCGAAGAGCAAATATTCACTATGGAAACTTTGAACATAAAAACTATAGAGGAAGACTGATCACTCAATGGACTTCGGCCTTTTACAACAACTATGGATCCATGACTTGGACATCATACAACACTTCCCATATAGACTTGTCATAATTCTACAACATACTCCGGAAGAAAGAAAAATTTTCATATTATGCTCGTTTGACAGTTCTCCCGAGAATGGCTCCATCTAAAAATTGAACTAGCGAAGCATATTATTAAATTTGATAAACAAGGAGTTAATATATAACTTCTCATTTTTGAAGATTATCCTTCAAATCCTGATAGAGAATGGACATCTACGAAACCTCTAGCAAACCAGGTAAAACATTGGCGGGCTTCTGTCCAAGGAAGTTCTTGGCTATGGGATCCCTACCTAAACCCACAAGAATACACACTGGCCGGAGAAACATTTAGTCAAAGGAAATGGGAACTGATTTTTTTCAAATCAAATATTCTGCGCAACATGAAACACTATCAATTTTACGAGAAGAAAAATAAAAATAGTACAACAAAAATAAAGACAGCTCAGCTCTCTCACAAGGACAGTCAATTTCAACCTTACCACCCTCTATGGGCTTAGTAGAAGAGGTGAATCCAATCAACATGATGGAGCTTTAACCTAAAGCTACTTTTTTAGAGCACTAACTCTCAAACTTTTGTTCCTTTTGGTTATCACTTAGCAAGATTCTCTAACTCAGCAAGCAATGAAGCGCACCCAAAGATACTTTCTTATTGCCAAGACTCAACATTCAATTATGAAGCGCACCCAAAGATACTTTCTTATCGCCAAGATTCAGCATACAATTATGAAGCGCACCCAAACGATATTTCTAGCAATATGACTCAGCACTATAACAAATACTTGATGACTCACCCAATGGATTGCTTTTCTCCGTAAGATGGTAGACCTCTCCCCTCTCTTCTCTTCTCCTCTTCCTTTTCTATAAAACCCCTCTTGAGGCCAAGTCTCATCATCAAAGAAACCCCCAAGCTTGCAAGCAAGAAGCAAGTAGTAGCAAGTCTGTGAGTCTTTAAGTTTCTGCAATTTCTTTTCTTATAATTCCCTCGTGTAAATCTTATTTATACTTCTGTGTGTTTATCTTTTGGTACAAACCTTGTACTTATGGCAGCTTAATAAACTTATTTAGGCCTAAGGAAGGCTCTAATTTTCTCTCCATGTTTTAAAAATCCTCAGTCCTTATCCGAGTATACATGTTGTAGAAAGGTAACTATCTAAGGGTAGTGTTCTAAATTTCGGACTAGGCGGCCGCCAACCACACCGAAAAAGTGTTAGGCGGCAGCCTAGATGGAAGTGTGCGTCATCTGTGAATCACCATGACAGTGTCGATCACGAGACGCCTCTGGTGCTGCCGAAAGCGTCGCGGGATGCTTTTAGCGCCACCTTGCGGGACGGGCATGCACAACAAATGTTGCGTTCATGTTACCCAAAAAGATTTAATTAATTCAAATAATTCTCAACTAAAGTATGATATTTCGAATAGACTTTTATAAATCCTAATTAAATTATCCCAATAAAATATATAAAAAATATATTTAAAATTTAAAAAATAATAATAAATTTTATTAATTGATATTATGAAAATTCTTTTTTTTGCAGTTTTAAATTTTATTTAAAAATTCTAATAAATCAAATTTATACTCTGATAATTTTTTATTATTTTATTTTTTTTACAGTTTAATTGATATTTTGATTTTTTTTATTTTAAATATATATTAATTAAATGAATAAATAATTAATTTATATAATTATGATGTATCAATTTTAATTCGAGTTATTGATAGATCAATTTTCTTTAAAAAAATTATATTTAATTATTTTTTCTAATAATATTAAGTTGTTCAATAATTGAGAAGAAGAAGAAGAGGATCACAATGATGATAGTGAGTGTGTCCGATGAAGAACAAGTTGTTGAAATTTATGGAGAAGAAGTAGAATAAATATGTAATATTTTATTAGTTGTGTAATTTTAAACTCATTTTAAATTTGATGTTGTTGTGTTGAGTTATAGTATGTGATTATGTAATTTATATTGATACCGTGAAATCCGCTTAGCAACACCTAATCCCCGCCTAGGCGGCCTAGACACTAAGCGCTCGACTAACACCTAGCGAATTTTAGAACCTTATCCAGGGGAGAGGATGGAACTGTCATATTTCTTCCACCTTGTAAATCTTGGGCTGGATAAGTAAGGCAATAAAAATTGAGTAGCTTGTTGTAAGACCTGGAGACACCGGGGTAAGTTTGGAAAATACTACATTGGTTCTTGTTGCTCCTAATAGGTAATGCTCACAGATGAGAAGAAATTTGTATGAAAGTCAAATCTAGTTAGATTTCATGTTTTCTAAAATTCAGTGTAAATCTTTCTTTAATGCAAATGTTTGGTATGGTAGAGCATTTTTCACTCTTCAAACTATTTGAATTCCAACGTCTTTGTGCTCAAATAATACACACAAAAATTACTTTTTATTGGAGATAAATCAAGATGATTCACTCAGGCTTTTATTTCAAAGCCAAAAACTAGCCTTAAACTTAAATTTGATAAACTTGAATACTAGAAAAAAATTGTCCATTTTGACTGTAAGTCCATGGACATGAGAAATGAATGGCCAACAGGGACTCACTTGCAGTTGCTTGAGGCAAGGTACAAACTTGCCAATGTGTTTCAAATTTACCCTCGTTCTATCTATGAGGGTGAACCTTCTCATTGTCATGTCTAACTATAATCTCCTAAGGGGCCACCACATATCACAAACAAGTATCTTTCTCCCACATAATGGGGCAAGAATGAATGTTTGACTGTGCGAGAACAAGGAAAAGGTGATAGCCCAAAACATGAGAATAAACAAGGAAGGAGCATTTCAAGATTTTATCATGCACAACTAAACCATGAGAACTTTTAACGACAACAAGAGAAACCAAGCTTTTATCCCACTAAATAGAGTTGGCAGCATGAGAAATTTCTTGATATAAAATTAAATCCTACATTAGATGTGCACCAAGGCTAATATTTAGATTATAAATCAGAATTTGAGGTAAATTGATCAGATTAACAAATTAACCTAGAAAATCTTATTTAAATAATAAAAAAAATCCTACAAACTATGTGTTTAACAGATTAAAGCATTATGTAATCACAGCCTAGGTAGGTCAATTGTTCAGAAACAGAAAGTAAACAAAACCCAGGGTCAATAAACTAAACCATAACAGAAAATTGGTAAATGTCATCAATCGGAACCTAGAAACAGAATCAACCAAATATTAACAAAACCAAAGCTTTATCCATCAAAAGCTACATATAGAATAATCATATGTAAACAGAACCAAGATAAATGTTATCACTCTGTACCTGGATACACAGTTAATCAAATACCAACCGAACCAAAGCAAATATTATTAATCAGGACATAAATAGAGAATCAACCAAATGGTAACAGAACCCAGCTAAAAGTAATTAATCAGAACATACATCCAGAATTAGTAAAATACTAACAGAATCAAGGTATAAGTAAATAATCTGAATCTAGATCCCGAATAAATCAAATGTTGACAGAACTAAGATAGATGTTTTTAATCAGGACATAGCCACATAATTAATCAAATTCTAACATAACCACGGCATAAATTGTTACTTAGAACCAAGATAGAGAATTAATAAAACACTAATAGAACCAAGAAAATAATTTGTAATAACAACCTAGAAACAAAATTAATCAAATGCTAACAGAACTAAGGTAAATATTATTAACCAGAACCTAGTACCTAGAATAATCTGGCTACAAACGTCAAGTTAAGGATATACATTGTGATGATTTTTAACTTTTTCCCAAGATAAAATATTCCCTAGAAATCACGATCAATAAATTATGCACCAGCAAAAGGTTGATTGGAAAACCCTTCCATAAAAGTTTGATTCCTCTTTTGATGGTGATGGAAAAGGTGGGTTTTATATTAACCCCACAGTGTAGATTATATGTAAATGGTACAGGCTTTATATTATTAGCATAGAATGGCATGACTTCATGCATTTTGCTTTCCTTAATTTAATCACAATTTAGTTGTTTAACCAACTATATAAAATAGCCAAGAAATTGGAAAAACAACACAACTAAATGAACAGCAAGTCTTAAAACAAACCTTGATTAGAACACGATCATTGAGTGGCTTGAGGTCCTTGATATCGTCCGTTTCAAGAATACCAATGAGGTCATCTTCTTTCAACAATAGATGATTCGATCCATGGAATTCAAGTTCTGTTCCAGCATACTTTGAGTAGACGACTTGTTTACCAGCCTACAACCACATATTGCATATTGTCAAACTCAAGGTACACAACTGGTCGGACACTAACTGATCTGAAAAAAAATAAAGCATATTCAATGTTTAACCAACAAGGTAATAAGAACATTAGATTGAAATTCTATTCCAAAATCTGGAGTTGAGGACCTGCTTACCACTGTGCAACCAGATATTGCATATAATCAAACTTGAGCAACTGATGATAGGCTCAAGATACAATTGTTGGCCCATAACCAGTAAAGTGCACACATTATTCGACCAATAAAACATCTAGGTAACAGGTTCAGGTTCAAGAATTGAACTGCCTTAAATATTGTCCGCCCCCAAGAATGGAACGGCTAGGAGCAAGAAATGAATATATGAATAATGCAATTATACAGTTTGATCTTCACACTCCAATCAAGGATTCTTTATTTCCCTCATTAACATGAGGTCCAAAATAGTCCAAAATGGGGACTTTCAGTTAAGTAAAGACATTAAAGCTTGAGAAGTTGAAGCATAGCTCATCAAGATTGATACTAGAATCACTCCCCAATAAAGGATTCTTTATTTCCATCATTAAACATCAGGTCCAAAATTGTCCAAAATGGGATATATTGATTAAATGAAAGGATCAAAGCTAAACAAGTTGAAGCATCATTCCTCAAAATTGATGAAAGAAATCTCGTTGTATCAATTTTTAATATAAAAAAATCATGATGCTTAAATCAAACTATTTCCTTTATATTGTTCAGAAGCCACAGAAATCTATACTAGCCCAAATTAAATTAACATAAAAGAAGGCATACCTCAATTCCAATTTTTATTTCAATTTTCCCAATTGTTCTACCTTCTCCAACAGCAACAACCTCACCACTTTGAGGTTTTGTCTGAGCAGTAGTAGGCAGAAGTATTCCTCCACTGGTTTGCTCCTCAGAAGACTTGATCTTAACTAAGACTCTATCACCCACAGGCTGGATAGATGTGTACTGTGAAAATCAAAGAGAGATTTAAAATGAATAAGATATGATTATTTTTAGGGTAGAATGTTCTAGATATATTTGTGCAACTAACAATTCAAAGACATAAATCAGTAAGGTCCAAGCATTAATCAAGACATAAGATGCTACCCATAATGGATCATGAGAAGCATAAGAGGTGTTGGTTATGGAGAATCATAAACACGAGCTGCATAAAATGCATATCAACTTGAGGGTGTCGAACTATCAGTAATCTGGATAATTAACACAACATAAAAGGCATATACCCATTGATGGAGCATGAGAAGCATATGAGATCTTGGTTATTAAGAATCATAACCAAAATATATGGAACTCAAGTTGAAAATATTAAGAGAATGATGAAGCTATTAATACAGCTTAACATCCAAATACAGAAGCTTCTGTAATCTATAAATTCTATTCAAGGATGATCCAATAACAAAATCTACTTGCATGCAAAGACCAATAAAGAAACCTGGAACTCAAATATCCATCTACAAAGGCGATACTCTAAATTGTATCTAAAGCAGCTCTGTGCACAAGCGCGCTAAACAAGCAAATTAAATCCCAGAAGTAGAAAAATAGTATATATTTCTGAAACATTCCAGCAAGATCACAGACTTTCTCGGTAGCATTTTTTTCCTTTCTTGGAAACCTTTTAGAGGAGCTGTATGACGTAGATTAGAGGGAAAAAAATCTATTATCAATGTTACGGTCTGTGACAAGGGAAACAAAAGGGAAACTCAATCACAGTCCAACGTAGAGGTTGCCTTTCCATCAGCGCAGACTCAGTTATTACCTTTGCTACCCAATAAGATGTCCAAGTTTCCCACAAAGAAAATATAAGCACAAGAGATAGTAAACTCGACAACTATCCTAGCAAAGCACGTTTTTAATTTCTTATACCTTGGGAGCGATAACTGTAGCAGCCTTGACGACAAGTCCAGAAAAACTCCTTTTTAGCGCCATCCCTCGTGTTCCAGAACAGGAAGAGGTGCGAGCGGCGGTTGGGGCAAGACGGAGACCTTCGAACAAAGGAAAACTCCGCGCTCCGACCACTCCGCATGAAAACGGTTGCAGGGCTGCCATCGGTCCAAGGAAAAATCCTACCTCTGATCAAATCGAATCATCAAAGCAATATCAAGATCCAAGATTTCCAGTTTCGCACGATAGCGAGCTAGAAAAATGCAAAGACAGAAGAACCGATGTAGACGGGCATACCGATCAAGGGGAGCAGACACAAAACCCTAGCGATGGGTAATTGGCACTTCCTGCTGGGCTTGCAGTCGAAACGAGACGGCGTAGGTATTATCCGAGAAGCTTCTGTTGCCCCGCGGAACACGCTTAGCAAGACAGTCACGTTAGGGGTTTCGAGTGACCAACTGGGAGCCGGTTCGAGAATGTTCCAGGAATTAAGAAAAAAAACAAAAAAAATATTAAAGCATTGTAACAATTCAGGTTAGTTATTAGCCGGTAATTATAATATTTGATAATGTTATTAGGTTGGGATTGATTATTTTAATGAATAAAATTCAAATATTGGCCTGGAAAACAACATTTATAAAATTTATCATTGTAAGATATTCTGGTCGAAATCTTAAGATCAAGCTAGATGACTTGAATCTCGTGGATTGTATTTTATCAAGGGCGGATTCAATGGGGGCGGTATCGGCGGTCGCTCTTTTTTATTGACGATGAAATCCCTAGTATTATGAGGTTTTATCGATGGAGATGAGGAATATCATCTCTTATTTATCATGATCTATCCTTCTATATTATAATGTACCGTTGATATGGTAGAGATTGTGTACAAGTTAGTCCTATTATTCGTATTGAGAATAATTAGATGTTCTATACCGTTGATTATGATGTCTTACTCTCTAGAGGAGTTATTCTCGAATAGTCAAAGTCATATTAAATAAATGCACTATGTTACGAACCGAGAAAACTATAGTATTCCACATATTAGGCAATCAAAATGACAACATAGTGCAAAATCAAATGGACATACAAATAAGTAGATGAACTAGATGAGTTGCATAACTTGAATAGACCAATTGAATTGACACGACTAAATCGCACAAACTTATAAATCCAAAGGATGGCCTTCGCTAATCAGAAAGAAAAGAAAAAAAACAAAACAAAACAAAACAAAAAATATGAAAGAGCAAAATAAAAAATAAATGGGTGCAAATGACTTTTAATTTGTCTACAATCATATGCTTTTGCGATGATGCTTGCAAATTTTACAGTGTGCCCTGGAGGTTAAAGATTCAAGTTATAGAAATAGCTTCTTGTAGTGTAAGATAAGATTATATAGAATAGATCTTTCGCTAGGACTTGTGTTGATGGGTGATGTGGATATGTATTAAAGGTAGAGGAGTAATTAGGGGAAACAGGAGGGATATTTTGGCCATTTTACTATAGCTACTTTTTCTTTAGGGCACGGGAGATGTGTGAAGAAGGGGGGGTTTTTTTCTTCGACGGGGAGTTTTCCTTCGCTACCGCGAGGGATGGACGGCCCTTCTTCGTGGTTTTTACTGCTGCCGCCAGGAAGGAATTAGGGAGGCAAGCTGCCACCTCCAATCGGTGTTGCCTCGCCGGATGTTCTCGTCGATACCTCACCACCGCCGTCACCGGGGGTTGGGTCCGCTGTCGACGGACCAAAGAAGAAGACGCGCCTCTCTACTTCACGCTCAGCTCCTCGCGACGTCGTCGCCAGACAGATCGGCCCCTACTCTTCTTCTCCCTCTTGCGACGCCATCGCCGGACAAACCGGCTCCTACTCTTCTTCTCCCTCTCGCGACATCGCCGCAGGATAGACCAACCACTACTCTTCTTCTCCCTCTCGCGACGCCACCGCCAGACAGACCGGCGCCTACTCTCCTTCTCCTCCTTGCGACGCCATCACCGGAGAGACTAGCCACTGCTCCTCTCCTTCTCCTCATCTCGCGGGAGCTGCCTCAAAGCCACCCCTTTTCTCCCTCTCTACATGCCACAACCTTCCTCTTCCCGGCACCACTGTCCGCTTTCTCCGACACCCATTCAGTCACCCTTCAATGTCGCTACAGCAGACTCCGACACCTCTATAGTCGTTGTCGCCGCTTCCGGCGTAGATCCGACCATTGTTATGTGTCGTCCATCGAGTCGCTGTGTTTCATTCTTCGCATTGTTATTATGCTTCAGCCTTCGAGCTGTGGTTGAATCCTGATTTGTATGTCGTCGTCGTTGTATCCTGGCCTGTGAGCCGAGGTTGTATTCCGGACTATGTGCTTTGTGTCTAACTTTCGTGTTGTAGTTATATCCCGGCCTGTGTGCCGAAGTCATATTCCGGCCTTCATGTCGCCATTGTATCCTGGCTTGCGTGCCGATGTCCTATCTCGGCCTGCATGCTGATATTTTATCCCGGCCTGCGTGCTAATAACTTAGTCCGGTCTGCGTGTCAAGGTCACATCCGGCTTCGTGCCACCGTGTCCGACTTCGCGTCGTCAGATCCAGCTCTTCATTCGGCTCCGAGTCACCTGCTCTTCAGGGTCGCGACAACTCGAGTAGCGTCCCATCCGAGGGCGCCCCCTAGGTCAGGGTATGTTTTTCGTATTTACCCCTCGTTTATCTTATTATTACATTATTAGCCTGTTACTCATATATTCGTTGGATCTACCTTGAGCCTCGGGGTACCAGGGACCGGGACAACTCGGTCGCTGGCTGCAGGTAGCGTTGACCATATAACTTTTGACGACTTGGTCAACACAGAAGTCATCTCAGCACACCCCTCTCCGGGGCATCGCGACTCGGTCAACATTCCTTCCACCTCACCCGACGGTCCATTTGACTCAGATTCCGGACAGGATCAATTTGGCGCCGTCTGTGAGAATCTTCTCCACTTGTTCTGGAACGTAAAGATGGACGACGTCGGAAGGTTCTCTGTTATTATCACAACCCCAGAGGATCCCGACGAACATATTATCTTCTACACTCACTCGGTATTCGGGAGTCGATGGATTGAGTTGGAGCTTCAGCTGGCCGACAGATTAGTTTTTCTATTATATTTTTTCCCTGACTCCACGGGTATTCCAGAGTCAAGGAACCAAGACAAACCCTTAGTCGGTTGTCACGCCTCCCTGATCAGGTGCGTTACATGCTTTGCTTCCTTTTTACGGTTATAGGAGCTGCTATACCTCCCTGATAAGAGAGTAAGATCCTAGTTCCTCGATCAAAGACTAGGACCTTCGATTTTTGATCGGACACTAGGGGCCATAGTTTGCAAAATCGCGATCCGGATCGTAGGATCGTACGATCCTACGATCCGGAAACCCAAAATCGATCCAGGATCGTGCAGGATAATTTTGCAGTAGGATCGCAGCAGGATCGGTAGGATCGGAGCAGGATCGGTAGAATCGGAGCAGGATCGGAGCAGAATCGGAGCAGGATCGGTGGAAGCTTTGAGAGGTCATAACTTTTGACTCGGATTGAACCACGGGCATATAATATATCAAATTAAAGCTCGTTCAGAGATCTTTAATAAATTTCAAAGTTTATCCTTAACCATAATCTTTTTTTCATCTTATTAGAGTTTTAAATTATTTCAATATATGTTTATTTATTTTTGAGTTAGTTTTTTATCAATAACATTCTGTCATTTATTTTTCTCAAAATAATAAGTTTTTGGATGCCTATTGTCTAGTATTGTGTGACATCAACCAGTCTTTAGAAGATTATTTCCAGCATTCATATTTGAATCAAAGGATTCAATAGCTTCTGTTATATACGTTAAATGCTTTGTTGACATTTAAATTGAATTATCTTATAAATCAAGGAAATATTTTTGACATTGTATGTGTTATTATTATTGTGTTAATAGATATTTTATATTCTTTCATTTTATGATATGAAAATATAAATATTATTACTGTGCGAGAATGATAGTTGAATTACAAGTTAATTTAAATTTGTACATGTAGTAATGTAATTTGATGTGTTGAGTGTAAATAATTGTATATATATACAAAATTATTTATTTATTTATATGTAAATGAGTTTTTTAGATATTTTTTCTAATTATTAATCATGTATGATAAAATTTTAAGGATTTTTGGTAGGATCGTACGATTCTACGATCCGATCCTAACCGATCCGATCCTGACCCTAAATCGATCCTGCGTAGGATCGCGATTTTACAAACTATGCTAGGGGCCCAGCTCCCCACTCCTACATTAGGGACACAGCTCCCCGCTCATACACTAGGGACACAACTCCCCGATCATTGACTCGCAATACAACTTCCCGATCAGGATCTAGGAGCTTCGCTTTTTGATTATAGGCTAGGGGCCTTACTCTCCGATCATAGACCAGGGGCCCAGCTCTCCGATCAGGCATGTTATGGGCTCTGCATTCTCTTACTGCTATAGGTGCTTCACTTTATTATTACTATATGCTCTGTACTCTCCACTTGTTTTGCATTCTTTTACATCCGTAGGCTCTGCTCCCTTCACCCACGGTGCTCTGCTTCCTTCTAATGCTACGAATTTTGCTCCCTTATATGATTACGGGCTTCACTTTTTTGATGGTCGGGGTTCAGATTATTCTCTCCCTGACTCCGCGGGCATTTGAGAGTCATGGGATCGATACTATTTCTCTCCTTGACTTCACAGGTATTTTGGAGTTGAGGGACCGAGACAGATCCTCGGTTGGTCGACAATACTCCGCGGTCAAGTATGATAAAGGCTTTGCTCCCTCATATTGTTACGGGCATCGCTTCTACGAACTTCATGGCTTATCTCCCTCGTTCGGGGGTCGAGCTATTGCCACTGGTCTCGAACCAAAGTATCGCCACCGGTCTCGGACCGGAGTATCGTCACCGGTCTCGGACCGGAGTATCGTCACCAGTCTCGGACCGGAGTATCGCCACCAGTCTCGGACCGGAGTATTATCACCGGTCTCGGACCGGAGTATCGCCACCAGTCTCGGACTGGAGTATCGCCAACGACCTCTCGGTCGGGATTCCAGACTCTCACCTTTCTTAGGGTGAGTTATAAGTGAGCATGCTCTCACGTCTCCAGACTCTCGCCTCAGTGCGAGTTATAAGTGAGTCTGCTCTCACACACAATAACCGACAGGTCGGGTCTTAGACTCTCACCTTTCTTAGGGTGAGTTATAAGTGAGCATGCTCTCACGGCTCTAGACTCTCGTCCTAATGCGAGTTATAAGTGAGCATGCTCTCACGCCCAACGACCTCTCGGTCGGGTCCCAAACTCTCGCCTCAGTGCGAGTTATAAGTGAGCCTACTCTCATGCCCAACAACCTCTCGGTCGGGTCTCAAACTCTCGCCTCAGTGCGAGTTATAAGTGAACCTATTCTCACGCCCAACGACCGACAGGTCGGGTCCCAGACTCTCACCTTTCTTAGGGTGAGTTATAAGTGAGCATGCTCTCATGGCTCCAGACTCTCGCCCTAGTGCGAGTTATAAGTGAACATGCTCTTACACCTAACAACCTCTCGGTCGGGTCCCAGACTCTCGCCTTAGTGTGAGTTATAAGTGAGTCTGCTCTCACGCCCAACAACCTCTAGGTCGGGTCTCAGACTCTCACCTCAGTACGAGTTATAAGTGAGTCTGCTCTCACGCCCAACGACCTCTCGGTAGAGTCCCAGACTCTCGCCCCAGTGCGAGTTATAAATGAGCTTGCTCTCACACCCAATGACCTCTCGGTCGGGTCCTAGACTCTCGCCTTAGTACGAGTTATAAGTGAGCATGCTCTCACGTCTCCAGACTCTCGCCTCAGTGAGAGTTATAAGTGAGCATGCTCTCACATCCAACGACCTCTCAGTCGGGTCTCAGACTCTCGCCTCAGTGCGAGTTATAAATGAGCATGCTCTCACGCCTCCAGACTTTCACCCCAATATGAGTTATAAGTGAGCATGCTCTCACGCCTCCAGACTCTCACCCCAGTGTGAGTTATAAGTGAGCATGCTCTCACGTCCAACGACCTCTCGGTCGGGTCCCAGACTCTCGCCTCAGTGCGAGTTATAAGTGAGCTTGCTCTCACGACCAACAACCTTCCGGTCGAGATTCCAAACTCTCGCCCCAGTGCGAGTTATAAGTGAGCATGCTCTTACGCCCAACGACCTCTCGGTCGGCGCTCACCGCTCACTTGTCGCTTTGCCCGACACTCATCATACTAGCCCCACTTGTCACTCTGCCCCGCACTCGTCATACTCGCTTCACCCGCCGCTCTGCTCAGTACTCATCATTCATGTTTCGCTCACTGCTGCTGCTTGGTCGGCATTCACAGCTCCCTTGTCGCTATGCGCAGCACCCACCATTCGCTTCTCAATCACCGCTTTGCCCTGCACTCATCACATTCGCTGCACTTGTCGCTCTGCCTGGCACTCATCGTTCGCGACTTACTTGCTACTCTACCCCGCACCCACCATTCACGTCTCAATCACCGCTTTGTCCAGAACTCGTCCCTCGCATCTCACTCATCGCTTTGCCCCGCACTTGGCGCTCGGTCGAGATTTTCTCGATCGCGCGTTTGATACCACTCGCCCATCGTCTTTCGACCCGCTCAGCATTTTTCGATTGTCAGGTCGACGTTATTCGATTACCTGATCGTGATTTATTGTCGCTCGATCGACATTTGCTCGGTCGTGCTCACAGCTCTGCTCGCCCATCATTCCCTCTATTGCTCGATCGTAATTTATTGACGCTCGGTTGGTATTTTTCTTGGTCGCGCTCACGGCTCTGCTCGTCCATCATTCTCTCTATTGCTTGGTCACGATTTATTGACGCTTAGTCAGTATTTTTCTCGGTCGCGCTCACATCTCTACTCGTCCATCATTACTTCTATTGTCTGATCGTGATTTACTATCGCTAGGTCGACATTTTTATGATCGTCCGGTCATGATTTTTTGTCGCTCAATCGCGCGCTTGACACCGCTCGTGCATCGTCTTCCAACTCGCTCGGTATTCGGTCGATCGCTTACTTGGCATGTGCTTTATACTATTTCATACATCGCTTGGCTCGACATTCCATATGTCGTTTAGCTTGATGCACGTTTATTTGATCGAGCGCTCCTTAAGCATTCGCTCGGTCGCTTGCTCGGCTTTCCATTCCCTGTTCAGCTCGATGTCGCCACAACTGCTTGTTCGACGTTATATGACAGACCCCGCGATATGACTTTGCATTCAGTAGCGATTCTATTTTTTGTTTGGCTGGGTCTAGTCAGTCGGACTCGCGCCTCCTTCAACTAAACTTGAGAGAGAGA
Organism: Zingiber officinale; assembly: GCF_018446385.1. Lineage (NCBI taxonomy): Eukaryota > Viridiplantae > Streptophyta > Magnoliopsida > Zingiberales > Zingiberaceae > Zingiber > Zingiber officinale. The sequence continues at coordinate 21,827,137 of NC_056001.1, read as the reverse complement.
CTTGTGATGTGGATATATATTAAGGGTAGAGGAGTAATTGGGGGAAATGGGAGGGGTATTTTGGCCATTTTTCTGTAGCAACCTTTTCTTTAGGGCACGGGAGATGTGTGGAGAAGGGGGTTTTTTTCTTCGGCAGGGAGTTTTCCTTCGTCGCCGTAAGGGATGGACGACCCTTCTTCGTGGTTTTTACTGCCGCCGCCAGGAAGGAATTAGGGAGGCAAGCTGCCACCTCCAATCGGCGTCGCCTCGCCGGATGTTCTCATCGATACCTCACCACCGTCGTCACCGGGGGTTGGGTCCGCCGTCGATGGACCAGAGAAGAATACACGCCTCTCTACTTCACGCTCAGCTCCTCGCGACGCTACCGCCGGACAGACCGGCCCCTACTCTTCTTCTCCCTCTCGCGACGTCGCCGCCAGACAGACCGGCTCCTACTCTTCTTCTCCCTCTCGCGACGTCGCCGCCGGACAGACTGACCCCTACTCCTCTTCTCCCTCTCACGATGCCATCGCTGGACAGACCCGCCCCAACTCTCCTCCTCCTCGCGACGCCATCGCCGGAGAGACTAGCCACTGCTCCTCTCCTTCTCCTCATCTCGTCGGAGCTGCCTCAGAGCCACCCCTTTTCTCCCTCTCTACATGCCACAACCTTCCTCTTCCGGGCACCCGCAGTCTGCTTTCTCCGACACCCATTCAGTCACCCTTCAACGCCGCTACAGCAGACTCCGACACCTCTACAGTCGTTGTCATCGCTTCTGGCGCAGATCCGACCATCGAGTCGCTGTGTTTCATTCTTTCGCATCGTTATTATGCTTTAGCCGTCGAATCCCAATTTATATGTCGTCGTCGTTCTATCCTGGCCTGTGAGCCGAGGTTGTATTCCGGACTATGTGCTTTGTGTCTAACTTTCGTGTTGTAGTTATATCCCGGCCTACGTGCCGAAGTCATATTCCGGCCTTCATGCCGCCATTGTATCCTGGCCTATGTGTCGATGTCCTATCTCGGCCTGCGTACCGATGTCTTATACCGGCCTGCGTGCTAATGTCTTAGCTTGACCTGCGTGTTGGGGTCACATTCGGCTTCGTGCCACCGGTCGCTGACTGTAGGTAGCGTTGACCAGAGGACTTTTGACGACTTGATCAACACAGAAGTTATCTCAGCACACCCCCTTCGGGACATTGTGACTCGGTCAATATTCCTTCCACCTCATCCGACGATCTATTTGACTCAGATTCCAGACAGAATCAACGGGAGTTTTATACACTGAATTTTTTTTTTTACAGATTTTATTGTAAAAAAGAAAATAGAAAAACATTGCCCGTCGAGTTTATTAATTTCCTCCTGAACTTAAAGTTTTCATTTCCCTTTCTTTTTTCTGATTAATTAATCGCGGTGTTCTTTATATAACCACCATGTTCTTTGTGATCTCAGCTAAGAGATCTAGTTGAGTTTCTCGTGCATGTAGGAAGATGCATTCGTGCATGGTGCTCGCAGAAAGCTCTTCTAGGCTGCACCCCAAGTTTGTGGCTTCTGTCCACAACAACACCAGCACCAATCCTAAGGGCACGTTTGGTTCAAGTAATGACACATAACCTTGATTATGTGATTACCAAGTAATCACATAACCAAGGTTATAGGGAATGAAACATAATCATTGGTTGTTTGGTTCAATTTAGGTAATCCAATAAAATCTTGTTTGTTTGGAGGTTTTAGTATATAACCTAATGTGATATTTTACCATATTACCCTTTATTATATATATATAATTAGATTTTTTGTTTATTTTTTATTTTTAGATTTTTATGATTTTTTATTTAATAATGTCATTAGGCTCGGCATGTTGACACAACATCAAAACCACCATATCGTTCTAAACCCTATACCCTAGCTCAAAATAGTATTTTAAACCACTGTGTGATTAAAGGATGCAAGACTCGGAAAGAAAAAAAAATGAAATATGGTAGCTCGGACTTTAGCTATCTAATCTCATCAAATAATCTTGCAAAACAACAATATGCAAGGAAGGCAAAGAGAATGCAATTTGTAGTTCAAAGCAAAAGTACAGAATAATGAATTATCAATAGGGAAAAAATAGACAAACAAATGTAATAAGTAAAATTGGTTCCATGATCAGTGGGAATGAAATGCAATGGATGAGAAAGACACTTTCAATCCAAATCGATTGCAGGAGTGGACTTTCTTGTATAGTTTCAAAGTGTCAGCGAATTGTCATCAGTTTGTAAACTTTCTATAAGTTGTACTACAATTGTCTCATCTCGTGCAAGCATTGCATGACGGAGACAAAATGTGTAACTAAAAACTGGTTATCTACTTCTTGTGCGGGGTCCCTGGATGAAGTAACTGAAAACGGGCAATCGGAGACAAAATCACAGAACTGACATTTCCATTTCTCATCCTCAGACACAAAGCTTGCTTCCCTGTATCCCAACCAAAACTCAAGGCCCCTGTTGATCTGTGTCTTAAGCCAATTAGAATCATAGGGAAAATAGTATTCTTCTAGTAATGACTGATCGGATTGCAACTCGTATCTGCACGAATAAAGCAATGTACTGCTAAATTTGTCATTTAGTTGAAAGAAAACACTTCATTGTAAGTCCATCTTGTGGTTGTTACCTCCGGAGGAGTTGTTCGTCGGATTGGGATAGCAAACTAGACGTATCTCGGAAATGAGATAATTCATCATCAAGAGTCTGTAGGCAATAAATAAATCAGATCACAACCAAGAGCAGCACCTTTCAACCCACATTTGCTGCATTTTAACTTTTTAGTTCTAACTCAAAGTTTTTCACGATTTCTCCAGAAAAATACACTTGAGGAGCCCTAAGTACACAATCACCAAATAGAAAAAGGATCAGTAAGGAAGAAGCATAAACCATCTAAGCTCCAGAACTCCAAATGATAAGAAGGAATTGTTGAAGGAACAAGAATAAACACTAGATATGGATTTAACTAGTGATGTAACTGATCCTGTCCGAATCGTCGAACCAAAGGACGCTGGGCACGTGGTGCTTTCCTAGTCGATGGCGCAGGCCTCCGAAGCTCCGGCGATCCTGCACAGAAGTCGGGCCGGGAAGGGGTTCCCGGCGGCGACCCTCCGACGCTCAAGTCAGGCAAAGCTCAATAGAGAGAAAGGGGCTCCAAAACTCGTAGCGTGCGTACCTCCGGCGAAGTGAGAGGTTCTTTATATAGAGCGGTGAAAGAACTAATGCACGTCCACCAAGGTGCATATGTGTCTGCAGCCATACCCCGGTATGCACCTGTCAGAGAGCTTACCTGACGCCATACTGCAACAGTCCCATTGCGCCTTCGATGGGACAACAGGACACCCCGTTGTCAGATTAGAAGTATGACCTAGCCATATGACTTGACGGCTGTCAGAAGATGTTCCCCCTTCTTTACTGCTCATAATCCGGGGCGTTCGACCGGCTGGACAGGGAGTCCGGCCGGCCGGCCCCTCCTCCTTTTACGCGCTGGCCGGACGGCAGTCACCTCGCGTCCAGCCTGCCGTTGATATTGGTGTGCTGGAGAAATTTCCAGTAGACGCTATGTAGAGACTGTTAGCAGTGTCATTTTCTCCTGGTTCTTCCGCTCGGCTCTTAACTACTGTTTCGACAGAGCGTCAGAACCCCTACCCGGTCGGGGCGCCTTTTGTTACCGAAGGTCCCTTGGTCGGCCGATCGGTCTTATCCATTTCTTCCAAGTCCGGTCGGCTCACTCTTCTCCGGCGGGCTACTTGGCCATTTGACCTCCACGTGGCGTTGACCCCTCGTTAGGGGGTCCCGGGCTCTTACCACCGGATCACTTGCCTTCCCCTCGAGTCTAGTCGAAGGAGGCTAAATCCGACTGACTGGACTGCCGATCTGACTGAGCAACGATCGCTGCATTGGGCCGCTCGGCCAGGCATAAGGATGCTCGTCCGTTCGGCGGAATCCATGTCCGATGCTCTCCCCTACTATCCATCACGTGCTCTGCGCACGGTAAGGGTGTTGGGTTCTTCGGGCCGCGAAAATCGCTTTTTCGCGTCGCGGAAACCCCGAGTCACCCAAAGCCGTAGATCCGTGCAAAGATTCGTAAACAAAAAACTTTTCGAAAAACCTTTTCTTGTACGAGTTTGTAAAACCTTTAGATCTACACTAGATAAGGGTTATACCTTCGAAGCGTGCCTTTCGCTTATTCCGCTCGTCCAAGGAGTTGCCGGATCTCTAGACCGTCAAGCGCCGGTCCTCTAGAAGTATCCACACGGACACGTAGGTGGAGAAAAACCTCACACAAAGGTGTGCTAGCACCTTGGTGAGATTCGGCCAAACAAGGAGGAGAGGGAGAGGGAGAGCTTGAGAGGAAGGAGGAGGAAGATACACCACACTTGAATTGAAAATTAATTCACATCCATTCACAAAGCGGCCGGCCACTTTCTCCACAAGAGTAACTCCCCATTAAATGCAATTAATGTGGAGTTAATAAGAAAATGGCTTTGTAACTTCCATGAGGTGGCACACCATGATGATGTGGAACATCATCATTGGTCCACCTAATGTCAACTCACCAATGAGGTGGCAAAAGGTCAAGTCAAAATTGACCTTTGGTCTTCCTTCTCTAGTCAAGTCCAACTTGACCCAATCTCTACCATGGTTGATCTAATCCAACCATTTGATTCAAGCCAACTTAATATAATGAATCTAATTCATTAAATTAAATTGATTTAATAAGTCATAATCTAAATTAGACTCATTAAATACATGAATCAACTTGAGTCGAACTCAAGTTAGCCCAATTAGGATTACTCTTAATCCAATTTGATTTATCAAATGAATCTAATCCTCTTGGTTCATCATATGAACCTAATCTCTATCTAATTGTCCTAAGTGTGTGACCCTATAGGTTCTTGTAACGTTGGCAATGCCCTAAACCCATTTAGGAGCATAAGTAATGAGCGATATCTAGCAACACATCATTACTACAAGTTACAAGAATGTCGAGATCATTACCTTGTGACTCTAATTGTGACTCCTCACGATATGTGACATTGTCCTTATATCCTGACATCTAGATTGATCGATGTGAGGCATAGACCGTGTCATCAATCAATCTAAATCTTGAACTCAAGTAGACTCACTCGATCAAATGAGCTCAACATCTAATGTTGACTCATTTGGGCGTAACGCCACGCACTTAGTGGTCTCACTCTGTCGAGAATAGCGATGTCGCTCCCTCATATGGGAGGATAGATCTCATCTACATCACTCACATCCCTTCATATTTACATACCCAGAATCGCCTTTATAGTCCACCCGATTACGGGTGACGTTTGAAACAAAGTACATAACTCCTATGTAGGAATCCATGGTGACTTGAGGTCTAAGGACTAATAGTCATACTAATAGCCACATGAAAGTATATGACACTCGTATAACGATCCACGATACTTTCTCAGTGGCGGGTCATTCGATACATTCTCGATGTATACCCCGTGTCGACCGATATCTACATATCCACGGACTTGTGAGATCAAGTCGAATTGACTACATGCTAGTCTTATTGCATTAACATTGTCCCTGAATGTTAATACTCGACTAGGAATGATTTAGAGTAGTGTTCCTTATATCATCTCACTATCGATTCAACTAATCGATTGATATAGGTATGAACCCTCTACTCAATGACGCTATTATACTTAGTCTATTTGGCACTAATACAAATAAGTATAATAACCAAACAAATTCCTTTATTAATATACAAGAATATGATATACATGAGTCCATACAATCATCAAATGATTGGCTCTAGGGCTCTAACTAATAAAGGGGAGCTCATTAAATGCGGCCAATGTCCCGATGACACGTGGCGATCGTGCATTCGTCAGCGTATGGCGGTGGCGTCACTTCCGATGGGACAGCCGCCGTTTGAAATGAACGGCTGGATGACGACCTTGATATCGGTGACCTGCATCGGACGGTGGAAATGGATGGCGGCCGCCCATATAAAGCTCCCGACCCCTGCTCTTCGCCGCACTTCGACCTCCTCGTTTCCAGACATCCCGCTGCTCCTCCTTTCGCCGGCGACCCTGCGTTTCGGCTTTTCGGCGACCTTACAGCATCTTCAGACCGTCTTCCTTGCTCGTAAGACCTTTTTTCTCGCTCCCAACGTTTTCTTCTTTTTGTTAATCGTCTCCTTCAGTCGGTTTCCATCCATTCCTCGCTTGAACCTTCCCCTTTTGTCCCGCATTCTTGTCTTTCGATCATGACCAGTACTTCGCAGTCGACCGGCGGTGCTCCGGGTCTTTGGTATTCGGCCATGGAAAGCCGGTTCGACGAGGAGGACGCCTTGCACCTTACTCGAACCTATGACCTGCCGACCGACCACCAAATAGTGTTAGCCACACCGGCCGATCGGCCTCCCCATTCTTTTCTTCCGAGACCAATTTCTGGCCGGATTTCCACCCCACCAATTTTCTTACAAGTTTGCAATTATTTTCGCATTCCGTCGGCCGGTAGTTCCTAACTCTATTAGGCTCCTGAGCGGGTTTATTCAAGTTGAACGGCATCCCCTTAGACCCAAAAATTTTCCACTATTTTTTTTATCCCAAAGTGGGGCACCTTTGTTTTCCGGTCTAGGATAGGTTTCGTCCTCTTCGATAACATGTCGAGCTCCAACAAACATTGGAAGGAGCATTTTTTATATCGCTTCCGAGCGCCAACTTTTCGTCAGTGGCGGGCACCTTCGCCAAGAACTCAGCAATTTAGAGGCGACGACCTACCTCATGCGTAGAGCGGCTGGTTAGTCGTAGCTATCGTATTGATGCTCCTTCGGGAGTAATGCATATTAAACTTGTCTTACACCGATCGCCCGGCATGAGTAAGTTCCTTATCCTCCGTTTATTTTGTTCTAACGGATTTATTTCTTGCTGAAGTCGTGTGGCGTCTTAAGGCGAGAAGCTCAATTAGCCGGATCGGCGGTGAAGAACAAAGAGGTCGCGGGGCTTGGCTCAGTGATCCGTGGCGAAGAAGGTGAGGGACTCAACCGTCCCGAAGCCTTAGCCTCTCACGATGAGGTGGGCAACATAGAACCTTCCACCGGCCGAGGTGGAGGCCGTTCGGCCGATGATGTGCCGCTACGCACTGGAAACGCCGGGAATCGCATCCGCGACTCCATTTGATGAACCGGCGGGCGCGGATGCTCGGTGTTGTCGGGCGGTTTCCTAGAGTACCCGACCCCACATGGCTCTCGAGGCAAGCCCAGTGCCGCCGTCGATCCTACAAGAACTGCGTGTCGGTGGCGACTTCCTCCTCGTCCACGGTGAGCTGTCCGGTAAGGCCGACGCTTCTCAGAGCGAGCCTAGCGGCAATTTAATTAAAATTTCTGCGCCTTCCTTCGGAGGCATACATGGCTGCTGCTGATCGGCCATGGTCCCCAGCAGATCACCTTGACGGGCCCTCTTGCCCAAGCTTGGGTGGGCGCGGCGTCGAATAGCCAAGATGACTCCCGGCAGCTCGGCGACAACAACCTACAACGGGGTATGCTCTATTTTTTTGTTTGCATATTTGAATTATGTTTTAACCCGTCACATTTGTTAGCGATCGGTGGGCAGATCACCATTAGCGATCGATTGTCCCGGAGGACGAGTTGAAAAACAAAAGTCGTAGTGCGGGCGTGGGCCGCTCTGGAGAAGGCCAAAAACTACGGATGCCGAACGGAAAGGGCTTCCATGGCGAGCAAGGTCGTTCGGCTGAGGCGATGATCAAGCAACGAGATAAGGAGATCAAGACGGCGACCAGGAAGCTCCGGGCCATCGATGATATGGACCGAATGAAGGTGGAGATCAGGGGAGCAACGCATCAAGGATCCGGATGCTCTTCTGGCTACCGAGAAGGAGAGCCGCTCGACCGAATTTGATGGAGACTTGAAGGATCTCCAAGCCGCCAGCGACGCTGCCCACGCCGCGCTCAAAGAATATCAAGAGGGGGAGTCGGCCCGTTCGGACGAAGTGAGGAAGGCGTATCTCCGCTCGGAAGATTTCGGAGAGAAGTTTACTGACAAGATATCCCTCACTTTCGAAGAAGCGATCAAGGCGGCGGTAGATTACCTGAAGACCAAGGGCATCCCCCCCAAGGACCTCGCGATCGTGATGGGCGCCATCCCAGACACTCTTTTTGACTTTGACACGTGATAAGCGTTTTTTGAACTTTTTTGTATTCCAGCCGTTTGGCTCAACTTATTTTTGTAGTAACTTTTTTGGTTCACCCAGTGCATAATAGATAATCTTTTCTTTTCCTCCAACTTCCGTTTTGACAAGAAATTTTTCTTTCGTCACATTTTAAGTGTTCTTTATAACTCCTCACTCGGCTTTACACTATAACGTGGACTCAAGCCGCTTGCCTTCAATAACATCTTTCGCCATGCAACTAGGTAGCCGCTCGGCGCTCGAACGTCATTCGTTCACTTGCTCACATTTTTAATTCTAATTAACCATCTCTAGCTTTACGCCTTATTTCAAAGGGGTTTGCACTAGATTCTTGCAATGCGAGCCGCTCGGACGTTTATAGACGCCGGCTCGTCTCTTGATATTTAACGTCGGAGCTCGACGGTCTTTCGCTCGGACATTTATAGACGCCGGCTCGTCTCTCGATATTTAACGTCGGAGCTCGACGGTCTTCCGCTCGGACGTTTATAGACGTCGGCTCGTCTCTCGATATTTAACGTCGGAGCTCGACGGTCTTCCGCTCGGACATTTATAGATGCCGGCTCGTCTCTTGATATTTAACGTCGGAGCTCGACGGTCTTCGCTTCGAGCGTTTATAACGCCCGGCTTGTCTCGATATTTAACGCCGAGCTCGGCGGTCTTCGCTCGGACATTTATAGGCCGGCTCGTCTCGATATTTAACGTCGGAGCTCGGCGGTCTTCCGCTTCGGACATTTATACTCGTCTCGATATTTAACGCCGGGCTCGGCGGTCTTCGCTTCGGGCGTTTATAAGCGGCTCGTCTCGATATTGCGTCGAGCTCGGCGGTCTTCCGCTGGCGTTTATAGACGTCGGCTCGTCTCGATATTTAACGCCTGAGCTCGACGGTCTTCCGCTTCGGCCGACGAGACGTCGGCTCGTCTCTCGATATTTATCGTCGGAGCTCGACGGTCTTCCGCTCGGACATTTATAGACGTCGGCTCGTCTCTCGATATTTAACATCGGAGCTCGACGGTCTTCCGCTCGGACGTTTATAGACGCCGGCTCGTCTCTCGATATTTAACGTCAGAGCTCGACGGTCTTCCGCTCGGACGTTTATAGACGCCGGCTCGTCTCTCGATATTTAACGTCGGAGCTCGACGGTCTTTACAGCTAACTTTTAACTGATTATATACGCCCTGCCGAGGGGCGAGGGGTCTTCGCTATCGATCATGCGGCTCGTTTAATGTACCTCAGGCCGAACGGTCCGGGGCCTTCGATACTAAGCCTTTGGCTCGGATACAATTCACACTGCCGAACGGCGCGGGGTCTACGTCATCGAGCGTTTGGCTCGTATATTTGTACGCCTCAGCCGAACGGCACGGGGTCTTCACGCAGTAGGCCGTTCGACGGATAATGCTCAATGCGTTTTCATCTTTTTGCTTCCTGCATTACAAGGACATAGGCGACTAGCATATACACAAAAAATGAATTACATTCGTGCACCTCTCACCCAGCTCGATAAGGCTGGAGATGATTTGCACTCCACGATCGATCCAGCTGTCGTCCGGCTTCATCCTCCAGATAATATGCGCCTGAGCGGAGCTTTTCAATAACCTTGAAGGGGCCCGCCCACGGTGCCTCCAATTTGCCGCGTCGTAGGCCAAACGACTTTCTTCAAACAAGATCGCGACGGAATGATCCGGGATTACTGGCGATTGTAATTTTCTCATCCGTACGCCATCGTTAGGACGGACGCCTAGCTCTTTCCTCTTGACTGTGTCCATCTATGTTCCTCCGCCGTTGCCTCATCATAGCTTTGGATCCCATGATTCGACCGACTTCAACAGAATGACCGCCGCCGTACACCAGTGGAAAGGCGTGGCCGATCCTTCCTTTGGAGCCGTTCGAATGACCCATAAGACGCCCGACACTTCATCTGGCCAACTTCCTCCCAAATGGTCGAGCCGAGCGCGCAAAATATGAAGAATTTCCCGATTGGCCACTTCGGCTTGACCGTTGCTTTGGGGATAAGCCACGGACGTGAAGTGTTGCTCGATGCCGTAGCTCTTGCATCAATCCTCTAGCATCTTCCCTGTGAATTGCCGCCCATTGTCTGAGACCAATCGACGAGGGATGCCGAACCGACAGATGATGTGTTGCTAGATAAATTTTTTGACCATCTGTTCGGTGATCTTGGCTAGCGGCTCGGCCTCCACCCACTTGGAGAAATAATCAACCGCCACTAGCAAAAATTTCCGCTGCCCGGTCGCCATCAGGAATGGACCAACAATATCCATTCCCCATTAATCGACTGATGATGCCTTCATTTTCTCTGCCGTTCGGTGGTTGAAGTTATGGTACTTTGGCATGAAAGCACGTCGACACTTGTCCGAGCGGCATACGCTTGTAAAGTCGGCCAAAAGTATCCGGCTAGCGGGATCTTCTTAGCTAGTGCTCGTCCCGGATGTCCTTCGCACGATCCTTGATGTACTTCTTGGAGGATGTGAGCCGGTCCTCCGAGCTCACGCATTTCAACAACGGACGTGAGAAAGCCTTTTATAAAGCCGATTGCCGATGAGTGTGAACCGACCGGCTCTCCTCCTAGCATGGGCTTCATACTCATTGGATGGTGTGGCGCCCGAGCGGAGGAACTCTATGATGGGCATCGCTTGGAAATGTGAGGCCTTCCATCCTACCGACGTGCGCCACCAACTTTTTCAATTGGGCTGTTGAATGACGCCGGCGTTATTGAGCTCATGAGTTTGGCTAACTCATCACCGCTGATTTCTGCTCTGGGTATCTTCCGGACAATAACTTCTCTAAAATCTGCTTTGAGCTTCTCGAAGGCTTGAGCGTTGAGCCAAACACTATTGATTTCGAATGTATCAGCTAGCGCTGAGCGGCCAACTGCGAATGGCTGCTACGTGCCGCGCGGCCTGCATGCCGACTATGAGGGCCTCATACTCCATTGTTGGTAGCATTATAATCCAGTAGGACGGATAAGTGCATCTTTTCTTCTTGAGGAGAGCAACAATATTCCAATCCCACTTCCGCCGAGTGGACGACCCATCCACATATATTCTCCACATAGCTTAGGCTCGGCCTTTGCACCTCACAAAATCGGCTAAGGTTGCGCTTGATCGCCGAGCGTATTGGATGTCAAATTCACTTAACTCCGTCGTCCATTTGATGAGCTTCTGGATTCAGTAACACACGTTCGAGCGGGCTATTAGTCTTGACGATGATACTATGCGCCAGGAAGTATGGACGGAGGCGCCGAGCGACGAGGATCAGAGCAAAAGCCAACTTCTCGAGCCCAGTGTAGCGAGATTCAACATCTTTTAAAATATGACTAAGGAAATACACGGGCTCCTCTCCACTCGTCCTCACTAAAGCCGAGCCGATTGCATGCTCGGTTGAAGATAAGTACATATAAAGTGGCTCACCAGCAGTCGGCTTGGCTAATACTGGGAGAGAGTTCAGATAGGCCTTCAAGTCTTCGAAGGCCCGATCGCATTCTTCATCCCAGTGAAACTTTGTAGCCTTGCGTAAGATCTTGAAAAAAGGAAGGCTCCGGTCGGCGGTTTTGGAGATGAATCTGGACAGAGCGGTTATCCGACCGGTCAAACGCTGCACTTCCCTTGTATTTCTTGGAGGCTACATATCTTGCAGAGCTTTCACCTTGCTGGGATTTGCTTCGATGCCTCATTCGATCACTATGTACCCCAAGAAACGCCCTCCTTTTGCTCCGAACAGGCACTTCTGGGGATTAAGTTTGACTCCATATTTGCATAGCGTTCGGAAGGTTTCTTCCAGGTCGTTGAAGAGATCGGCCGCTCGGACGGACTTAATGAGAATATCGTCCACATAAACTTCTAGATTCCGCCCGATCTGCTCTCTGAATACTTTATTCATCAAACGCTGATATGTGGCCCCCGCATTCTTCAGTCCGAACGGCATCACATTATAGCAATAAGTGCCGTCAGCCTGACTTTTCTTGATCTTCACGAGCGAGCGGTGATAGCCCTGGTAGGCGTCAAGCATACAGATTAATTACCGTAGAGTCCACCGGTGATCTATCAAGGCGGAGGATAAAAATCTTCTGCAAGCTTTGTTGAGATCCCAAAATCTACGCACACTCCACTTGTTGCACGCGAGACTAATACTACATTCACAACCACTGAACCGACCTCACGTATATACGGCCTCGAAGTTTTTCCACCTCCGCTCGGATGATGGAATTACGCTCGTATCAAGTCCCTTTTCGCTTCACGGCCGTGTGTCGGTCGGACATGTAACTCTCGTCTATGCTAGGCGAAATTCAGGCGACTCGCCTGCATTTAAGACATCATGATTTCTTCGAGGCAGGCGACCTTTCTGCTTCTCCTCCAGATCGGATGCAATAAAAGTCGTGGCCTCCGATCGGGTTGGGTGAATCTGTACCTCCTCTTTTTCTTCATAAATTAAAGAAGGTTGCTTCTCAGTGATGGCGTTTACCTCGATCCGGGGCGTCTTCCGAGCGGAATTGGCTTCTGCTCGGACCATCTCGATGTAGCATCGCTGAGTTGCTAGATGATCTCCCCATACTTCTCCCACTTTGTCCTCCACGGGGAACTTGATCTTCTGATGGAAGGTTGAGACGACCGCTCGGAATTCACTGAGCGCCGGTCGTCCCAGAATAACATTGTAGGACGAGGGAGAGTCGACCACCACAAAGTTTGTTGTCCTTGTCCTCCTGAGCGACTCTTCTCCCAACGAGGTAGCCAGCCGGATCTGTCCGACCGGCTGAACTTCGTTACCCGTAAACCCGTATAGCGGAGTTGTCATGGGTAACAGCTTGGCTCGATCAATTTGCAGTTGATCGAACGCCTTCTTGAATAAGATGTTGACTGAGCTCCCTGTGTCAACAAATACGCGGTGAATTATGTAATTGGCTATTACCGCTTTGATGAGCAGAGCATCGTCGTGGGGTACTTCAACTCCTTCCAAGTCCCTTGGCCCGAAACTGATTTCCGGTCCGTTCGCCCGCTCTTGGCTGCAGCCGACTGCATGAATTTGGAGCTGCCGGATGCTTGCCTTTCTAACTTGATTGGAGTCTCCTCCGGTCGGCCCGCCAGCAATAACGTTGATCTCGCCCCGGGAAGTATTGCTTCTATTTTTCTCTTCCCGAGCGGAAGGTCGGGACCGTTCTCTGGACGCTCGGCGATTCTCCTGCCTTGGAGAACGATGCCGATCGGGAGCCTGTTGCTGTGGCCTATCGGTTCGTGTCCGTTCGGCATCATGAGTTCTCTGCCGCCTGTCGACTAAGGGAGACCGTCGTCCGGCATCCCGGGGCACGGGATGAGCCACGAAGAGAAAACTTCGACAATCCCTTGTATTGTGCGTATCCGTCCGGTGGAAGGAGCAGAACATCGGGGTCCATTTCTTCTTTGGCTTTGGCCAAGCGGCAGCTACCTCTTGCACGTGGGATCGGACATGGGGGGCTCTGATTGCTTCGGCCCTCGGTCCTCTGGGCGGCTGATGAGCGGCATGTTGTTTCCGCTCGGATGGAGGGGGCCGCTCGGCTGGAATTTCTTTTTTCCTGGCCGCTTGCGCTTCTTCCACGTTGATGTACTCGTTAGCCCGGTGTAGCATGTGATCATAATCCCAGGGCGGCTTTCGGATGAGCGATCGGAAGAAATCTCCATCCACTAGGCCTTGTGTGAAGGCATTCATCATAGTTTCCGAGGTGGCCGTTGGAATGTCCATCGCCACTTGGTTGAACCGCTGGATGTAAGCTCGAAGTGATTCATGGGCTTCTTGCTTGATGGCGAACAGGCTCACGCTCATTTTCTGGTAGCGTCGACTGCTCACAAAATGGTGGAGGAAGGCCGTTCGGAAATCTTTGAAGCTCGTGATGGATCCGTCCGGCACCTCCGAAACCACCGTTGAGCCGACCCGGAGAGGGTGGTGAGGAAAACTCGACACTTCACCCCATCCGTGTATTGATGTAGGGTTGCCGTGTTGTCAAACTTACCCAAATGATCATCCGGGTCGGTTGTCCCATTATACTCGCCGATCGTCGGAGGCACGTAATGCTGGCGGGGTCTCGTAGAATAGCCTCCGAAAATTGGCGATTGATCCGCTCGGGCGATGCGTCCGCTCGGGGGGCTTTTCCTTTCAGTCATCCCGTCTAGGCATTTCATCCGAAGAAGATCCCCATCTCTGTAGTTGCTGCGGCTTCAGGGGTGCGGAACAGGGCTCGATGAAATGCAACGGTGGCTGGTGGCGCTTCCGCTCGACCACCAGACGCTGATGTTGCTTGCTGCTCCGGCCGCTCGGCTGTGGCTTTCTGTTTTTGCTCCACGAGCTTGGCGGCCCTTATCTCGATCAGAGCGTCGAGTTCCTCGTTCGAAAGCGTCACCGTGTGTTGTCGTCCAGCCTCGTCCATTGTTTCCGATCGGATGCAGGAGCGTTCCCACAGACGGCGCCAAATTGATCCTGTCCGAATCGCCGAACCAAAGGACGCTGGGCACGTGGTGCTTTCCTAGTCGATGGCGCAGGCCTCCGAAGCTCCGGCGATCCTGCACAGAAGTCGGGTCGGGAAGGGGTTCCCGGCGGCGACCCTCCGACGCTCAAGTCAGGCAAAGCTCAATAGAGAGAAAGGGACTCCAAAACTCGTAGCGTGCGTACCTCCGGCGAAGTGAGAGGTTCTTTATATAGAGCGGTGAAAGAACTAATGCACGTCCACCAAGGTGCATATGTGTCTGCAGCCATACCCGGTATGCACCTGTCAGAGAGCTTACCTGACGCCATACTGCAACAGTCCCATTGCGCCTTCGATGGGACAATAGGACACCCCTTCTTTACTGCTCATAATCCGGGGCGTCCGACCGGCTGGACAGGGAGTCCGGCCGGCCGGCCCCTCCTCCTTTTACGCGCTGGCCGGACGGCAGTCACCTCGCGTCCGGCCTGCCGTTGATATTGGTGTGCTGGGGAAATTTCCAGTAGGCGCTATGTAGAGACTGTTAGTAGTGTCATTTTCTCCTGGTTCTTCCGCTCGGCTCTTAACTACTGTTTCGACAGAGCGTCAGAACCCCTACCCGGTCGGGGTGCCTTTTGTTACCGAAGGTCCCTTGGTCGGCCGATCGGTCTTATCCATTTCTTCCAAGTCCGGTCGGCTCACTCTTCTCCGGCGGACTACTTGGCCATTTGACCTCCACGTGGCGTTGACCCCTCGTTAGGGGGTCCCGGGCTCTTACCACCGGATCAGTAACAATTAGTGGAAAGAATGTGACAAGCTAGAAAATTAAATCATCATACGCAATTACTTTGAAATCTCATAATTCTGAAACATTTATCGAAGAAATAACTTACCATACAACGCACTTTTCATGAACATATATTCCATCAGGCTGGTTTGCTTCCTCCAATGCAGTGAGTTTTCCATCTTTGTAGCAATACATAGGTCCAGAAGCCTGCAAATGCCAATTTGTTAAAAAAAAATATTGTTGCAGAATATCCACTGCGAAAACAATCAGCGGAGGAAAATGCAATGTACCTGCCTTTTTTGAATCGAAGGAAAATATAGTACCAATGCTGGGTAAGGACACACCATCATCAAAACATAAATATAACAACAAAACTTAATAATATAAACATTTTTGAACCAGCAATACAGACACCAAATACATACTATCAGCAAACAGAAATACAAACAGAAAATAACATACTATCATCAAGTTCAATCTAAAATGGCATTCATCCAATAAGTTTTGACAAACAATTTTTTTTTTTTTTGCAAGATTCTTGTTAATTTGTAGTTGAACGAATGGACCAGATGACTTACCTTGACTAGGACCTTGGATTTCCCCATCACTTTCACCACCTCTCTGGCTCTCCAACATACGAACCAGGCTTCTGAAGCAGCTGCAGCTCTTCTCGGAGCATTCTGACTGCAACCACAACGTACAACAACAAACAACCAGAAAAGTTATTGCGATGGATCTGACCTTTTCTTATTGCTAAAATCTCCGTTAAGAATTCGAAACTAAATTTCCAGCAGAACAAGTAAAATCACATTGGGAACCACTTCTATCGAGTATCGAAAAACCTAAACCTTCTCAGGATTAGGGCATCGTGGAAAATGGTGCAAAAACACACATCGAGGGTTGGGATTCCTAACCGCGAGAGTTGAGATCGTTCCGTTGGGCCTCGAGGCGCTGGAGGTTGTTCGCCTTCTGCCTGATCTAGAGCTGGAGATCATGGATGTGCTGAACGTAGTACTACCGCAACCCCTCGCCTCCGCCTCCGCCTCCTCTCACCTCGCCGCTGGCGCGCACATCTCGCCCTCCACCTCTGCAGGTTGCTTTTTCTCCACCGCGGCGGACGTCATCGCCTTCTGCCTACCTCACCGGTGTCGTCGCTGTGTCTCGTTTCCCCTTGATTTCGCTCGGCCTTGGGTTCGCAATGGGCACTCTCTCTGGGGCTGATAAATTAGATCGCTACTAGAGGGAAAGGTTGTGCACGAGAGGAGGAGCGGCGAACAATGGCTAGGTTTTTTTTTTTGTGAATCTGGAGCCATCCGAGTGGAAGATTGAAATTTGATAGATCTGTAGGGTTATTTTTGTCTCAAACGGTAAATAATGAAGGATAATTTTGTCTTAAAATTTTTGTGAACCCCGGAATCAAGGATAACCCCACTTTTCTTAGGTTTTGTGATTCCGGGTTGTATGCCCAAATTGCTGATGTGTCAGGCGTGCATCATGACTTAGGAATCATCAATTACTTAAACCAAACAAGGTTATCCTTGATAACCTTGGATGGATAACCAAGGTTATCAAGGATAACCCCGAACTAAACGCGCTCTAACAGTACTTACCCATCACCACCCCTTCACTTGCAGAAGAAGCAGCAAACCTCGAAACCCTGCCATTACAATGATCAAGTAAGTTCTTAAATCCATTCTTTTTTGTTTTTAAAAAAAATAAAGAGCGTATTTTTTTTATTAGAATCATTAAAAAAAAATCCTAGTTAAGGGTTATTGTAGTAATTACCGGATCATAACTAGTACGGATATTTCAATTTTGATCAACACTAATAATACTTTATTGTAATCCTTTCAAGGGTTGACACACAAAGAGTACTTACATATGACGTTCTTGTGATAGATCATGGGATCGATTCTAACTATAAGTAATCAGATAATCAAAATAGACCAAGTGCAATCCCAAATGGACATACAAGGTAAGTAGATGAACTAGATACAAACTTATTAATCCAAAGGATGACCTTCACTAATGAGAAAGAGAAGTAAAGTAACAAAACAAAGTAAGGAAGTGCAAATTAAGAGAGAATCCATCCATCCAAAATGGGGTGCAAATGACTTTTACTTTGTCTACTTATCCTGAACACTCTTATGCTTGATGGTGCTTGCAAATCCTATCGCGTGACCTAGAGGTCACGTATTCAAATTATGGAATAGTCTTTTGCAATGTAAGATAAGATTGTACGATAGACCTTTCGCAAAACCTATATTAATGGAGCTGGATTATTTTTTTTTTTTGCAAATTTTATTGTATCTGCTCATAATATACTTTTAAAAATGACATGGTGTGTGGGAACAAAGTTAGAGTACTTCACACTCAATTTGCTTTCATGGTGATGCCTGCAATTCTACAAAGTTGCCTAATAATAAGTATACTTAGAAAATTAAGTGTGGGTGTGTATGTGCCTGCCTGAAAAATGAGTGTGTGTGGCCTAATTGCAGTAAAACCTTGTTTAGGATTACTTGGTGTTGATTTTAATATTATGGGCGAACATTTTACAGAGAATAAACTGTTTTTCTTATATTATCAAACTGACCAAAGTCATCGTGGAAGAACTATGTCTCAATCTATATATTTTTTCTTACTGTAGAAGATTTGAAGCAACTATCCCCCTACCATTTTTAAGCAAGCTGCACATGTCGAGAACTAATTTGATTCCTCCAGAAAATGGGCATTCAGTAGAAATAGCAAGCCACCAAACTTTGACTCAGTTGTAGCTTCTGAAAGAAGGCAAGACTAGTTCGGTGTTGCATTCAATCCCCATTAAACACATGCAGGTTTTTGGATATGCAGCTCCAGTCCGTTGATCCTAAAGCATTGTGATATCAGCTCGTTGCTCAGGTCAAAGAGGAAGGTTTGAAGTCAGTGTCAGACATGGTTTTGAGCCTTAGAAGAAGCAATTACGAAGCAGAGTAAAAAGCCTTAGAAAAGTAGATTTAAGGTGCTTGAAGTTGACTGAGATTAGTCATCAGTATGGCTTTCGCAACGCACAGCAAAGATGAAGTTTGAAAGGTTCGATGAAATAGTCATTTATGTAGAGAATAACTGTTTGTGGAAAAAATCAAATAGCTGAATCCAGAGTTTTACACATAAAACAACTTCACTCTGCGGTAAGATCAGACAGTAGCTGATACATATGAATGGTAACTAGATTTCTGATATGCTGCATGAGCTACAGCTTTAAAAACAAGAACACAGAAAATCTAAATCGATGCAACTTGTTGGAAAAGGAAGACAAGTTCCTCAAAAAAAGAAGCAATCGAAGATTTTCTGAGCACTTTGCTTCAAGGTGAGAAGCATGTGAAACTGAACTCGACACAAGCAGGCCTATCTGCTATACTCAGAGCTCAGACTGAGACTGGGAGTGAAGAGGTTAGTGCCCAAGCCAAGCCATGCTTTGCGGTTCTCCTGGTTAACAGAAGTGGCCATTCGAGGAGATGGAATCATTTGGTACGGTGCTCTCGCATTGATCCTGAAATTTTTTTTGTTTAACCGATTTGAATTAGAACAGCTGAAACAATCAGCACTCGTTGATCTTTAGCATAAGAAAAGGATTACCGGATTGCCTACCGGTAGTTTCTCTTCTGCAGGAATCGTTGCAGTGAAACTTTTCTAGCAATAGGAAGATCTGTAGTTCAGCAAAACACTATCAACGTCAGTAGCTTGCATGGAGGTTCAAACATGATATGAATTTTGTTTTACATGTACTAATCTACTACCTGAGAGATTTGGCTCTGCTGATCTTGGCTGATTGACCAAGGTCGAGCTTTGACGAGAGAGGGAACTTGAGGCTGTCACAGGAGGAACGTAGCTAAAGTTTTGAGCAGCGGAACTCCCTTCGCTTGCTATCCGGATCAGATCCCTGGCTTTCTCGGCTGGGAAATTGTCAAACACCAGCACGTTTCCACCGTAGAAAATTGAAAGTTGGGATTTTTCTTCCCCCCTGCAAAATAAGCAGCCATAAAAACTGGTTAGAACACCTCTAGGGGTTTTATCAGATTCCTTTCTTGTTCTTTGATATCAAGCTTTTATTTCTTTCTTGTTCTTAGACATCAAGCTTTTATTTCGAATTTGTTCTGTGGTTGTAAGAGAGGTGAGACCTTGAACCCTGTGATACGGAGGGAATGAATCCGGCACGCCGGGGAAAGAGCTCCATCGGGTTCTCATGGGAAGCTACTTCCCCTTCGCTTTCCTTCTCGCAGTCCTCTCCACCGGAGATGTCCGCTCCGGGCAACAAACAAATGGTGGCCGGCGGCGGCCGAAACGACTGGGAGTTGCCTGGAAGAATAGATGGGAGTGATCAAGACAAGCTTATGCGAAAAAAGCACCAAATTCAGAGAAATCCATAAAATCTTCGAACGGAAGAACGAAACTAGTAAAAAGAAATATCATTTTCGCCAAGAACACGAATTGAAAATTCAATAAGGATAGATCAAAGACCTAGTGCGAACAAAATCGATCAATGTTCTGAAATGCATATCTAACCAAACAAATATTCGCCGTAATAATCCGAAAAGACAAATTTTTGAAAACAAACTAGTAGAAAACGCCGACCGATGGCATTCCTGCACGAAATCACCGAGAATCCCAACAAAACATTAGCAAGAAAAGAATACAAGATCGGGATCATCCGATGCAAAAAATCCGTCCAAAAATCTCAAATGCACAGCCAAAAAAAGCTCACCCTTAGTGGCGTCCTGGGCGATCCCGATCCCTAGGTCGGCGACGCTGCCCTTCTCCTTGATGTACTGGCTCAGGAAGCTACAGGCGAGCTCGAAGTTGGTGAAGCCTTGCTTCCGCCCCTCCGCCATCTCTCGATCCCCAAATTTTTGGAAAGTGAGCACGAAAATCCACTGGGGAAGGATGCAACTCGTTGCACTCGGAAACCGCGGTTTCTTCCCTCCTCTGGCCTTTGCCTTTCCTATTTATAGACGGCTTTCCATTTCAAACATGTGGTTCTCGAGTTGGGTAAAGTAGAGAGAAATTCACGATCGTACCTTTATTTTCCTTATATAAAAATTTATTTACTTATAACTCCCAATTATAAAATAAATAATTAATCGAGTGTCTAATAATAATCTAAATATCCTATCGTTAGATTATAGCCCCGAGATACTAACTCCCTCGTATAAATATCATTATTTAATTATCTTTAGGAACAAAATATTTAAAAATGAGTATAATTCTTATTTAAATCAATATTTTATATTAAATTTGAGTATATTTTCTATCAAAATTGTCTTCATATTTAATATGAATAAACTAGAATTGAGTACATTTTCTATTAAATTAATATAATTTTCTTCCTACTTAATATAATTTTTTTAAAATTCAGTACTATTTAAAAAAAATCTAATATATTTTCCATCCAATTAAGTATCATTTAAAGAAAATCTAATATATTCTTCATCCAATTGAAGTAGAAAAAGAATCGTGCTTAATTTAATAGAAAATCTACTATATTCTAATTTAATATACTGAATTTAAATAAAATTATACTTACTTTTGGATTTTTTATACTTAAAAATATTAGAGATAATTAGATACGTAAGATTAACTAGGTAGTGAAAATAAAGATTTTTATGAACGAGTACTATATGCAAAGTTTTGTTTGTCACTAAATTGTATGCAAATTTTTCCTCTCGAGTTCGTGCAACTACAGAAAATTAATTAAATAATAAATGATATTTGCCACTAACTTCAACATTATTTCAATTTAGTCCAAAATTTCCCATCTGAATGAACTTAACCAGAATAGTGAAAATCGGATTAACTTAAATATGACAATTTATGATTCTCCATGAAACATATGGACCAACTTGTGTCATAAAAATTACAAAATGAAAATATATTATAAATTAATTTTTGAATTAGTCTATTTATTTAGAGAAAAAATATTTAACAAACTTAATAAGTTAATTTATAAATTAATTTGCATTGTATAAAAGGAGTTCTAAAAGGGATTTACAAATTATTTTGTGATATTTTGATAAAATAAGATTTAAAATTTTTAAATAGGACAATAAATTTGACATTAAATTTGATAAATTTTATTTATGTCCATTTAATTCTCAAGTATATAAAATAAATAAATTTATTTAAAAAAAATAAATAATTTATGAATAAATATGATAAGTTACATAAATTTAATTATGTTTTTGTAATTTAAACACATAAAAACAATTAATATAAAGTTTTACATTTTTAAATTATTTATAATATATTTAAAATAAAAATAATATAAATCTTATCATTTTAAAAAATCTAGATATATGTGTTTTTTAACTTACTAACCTTAGATGTGATTATTTGGCCTATTGGTCATCAAAGTAGATCCAAAAATACAAACAATTCCTTACCTAGCCATTGATATCTTAGAAAAATCCTTTTAATATATCGCAGCGGGGAATCAAATAACAAATGCTTACAAATTACTACAATATCTTTGCATCATAGAGCAGGGGTAATATATATCTTATCATTGGCTATAGACAAATTTGAATAAGTTTTGTTTGACCCATATATATATATATACTAGTGTAATCGGAATATAATAATATATAAATTATTTAGGTTTTTAAAAATCCGAATTATAGAATCCCAACAATAAACTATTGTAATGGGCTTCTCTATGCAAAAAAATATTTTAATTTAATATTATACTTATCTTAGTAAAAAAACTAAGAAAAATATATTTTTTAATATCGTCGGCCTAAAATATTTATAGAAGTTTCTTTGATCATAGTGTTGTCAATTCTAAGATATGAGACTAAAGATAACTATATTTTTTTTATATACGTCGTAGCTGAGTCTCGAACTCTAGATCACTAATTGTTTCGCTTGTGAAATTACTAATAAACCTTGGAATTATTTTTAGTGTGAATAGAAAAAAGGATAGTAACGTAAATTCATTTTAGGCTTCACCAAAATTAGTTAGTAAAGAGGAGAGATTTTTAATAAAATAATAATATATATATATATATATATATATATATATATTACATTTCTATTTTCAAACGCATGAAAAGCTAAAAAAATTTTAACTTATAGGGCCTTTTTAAAATTTTCAATGCAGCCGGCAACATAAAAAAAACAATACAAACTCACATGGGTAAAAATCAAAGATTTTTTTATTTTTTTTTTGTCTTTTTTTAAATCATGTGCTCCTCCGGCCATATGAAAATTACATAACTACTCTCATGTATCACGTCGGATTGATTTTGAGTTTTTGACAAGTCTGATTTTAAATTTAAATTTTGAATTAGTCGAGCTAGTAACGTTTACAATTCGTATAATAATAATAATTATAAAAACATAACGATTTAATATTTTTGTTATAATAATTATAAAATTATAATTACTATAATATAAATTTATTTTATTTAACAATATTTATATTATAACAATTATTAAATGTCAGCACTATAACATAATTCTATCATGTTCAAGCAACTGACAGACCGATTCACGATTAAAATTTAAATTTTACCTATCTAATAGTCAACATCAACCGAAAAATATACTTGTAATTTTAGGACGGATAAGATAGGATATCTTTTTAATAAAAAATAAATGGAATAGTCTTTTAAAAAAAGACAATTCGGTGCATAAAATTTTTATCATGCGTAGTCTCGAAGAATGATCTATTGTGCGTAGTCTTATTTTATTTTTTGCAATAAGCTATTTCTAAGATTCGAACCTGTAATCTTTTGATCACATGATAATAATTTTATCGCTGTACCAAAACTCTCTTTCACGAAATAATCTTTTCTGACAATTCTAATAAAATAAAATGATCATGTCCGAGAGCGAGTAGACGGACGCTGGGTAGACGGCACTCACGTTGACTGGATGTCGACCGAAGATGTCGTGAACCTCCGACGAGCTGAGCCTGCAACCACAAGTCGTTAGTGCCGAGCCAGGGAGGGGTTCCCCGGCGATGACCCCCCGATGCTTAAGTCAATCAGCGTCAGTAGAAGAATGAACTAGAGAAGAAAGGAGTAGCGTGACTGTAGCTACAGTGATCGAAGCATACCTCCGACGAAGTCTGGGGGTCCTTATATAGGGCTCCTGAGAGGCACGTGCACGCTTCTCAAATCGTACATGGAAAGGATGTGTCAGAAAAGCGTATCTGACGTCATACCTTAACAGCCCGAGCATATCCCTGACGTGACAATGGAAGCTTCCACCGTATAATTCTCTATCTGACCCTACCGCCGACCACGCCTCCTATCAATGACACTGATCCCTAGGAAGATATTACCAACTGCTCCCTTTGTCTGTTATTGGGTCGAGCAGGAGAGTCGCTCGGCCAGTCGACTGTCTAGACGATGCAACGACCGAGCGGAGCGTCCTCTCGGCCGATGGGCTGCTGCCGGCTACACCCCGTCGGGCGAAGGAGTCTTGCCTGTCGAGTAAGGCTACATCCACTGTTTGTCGAGCGGGATGGCCGCTCGACCTTCGTGCCTCCCTGGTTGAGCTTTATGAACGTCGGAAGCTCGGTGTCTGACCGAACTGTCGAAGTGTTGGACCGGCTACCCTACCTACTGACCTGGAAGGTAGTTCGCCTGATCGGACGCCTGCCTAACGTTGACCACTTTGACCACCTGCCGGACGGGCCCTACCTTACCACCGGATCATGTGCCTCCCCCTCAAGTCTAGTCGAAGGAGGTTACAAGTCCGACTGACTGGACAAGTAGTTTGATGACCAATTGGTTGATCAGCCAATGAGCCGGTTAGATCCCGATCGACCCGTGTAGGGCTGGTCTTGCTCAGCCGATCGGCGCTTTGAGCCTTTGCACTTGGATTTTTTCTCATCACCCCCGGGGGGCCGCAAGCTGGGCGGTCAATGCTGACGCTGCCCAAATCTCCTCGGAACATGCACAAATCATCCCAATTAAGGCCGAACACGCGCCTATGCCCATTAAATGCTGCCCTGTGGGGAGGATACCACGTGTCACTGGCGCAGGCGCCTCACGTCCAAGGTGACAGCTGCTGATGTGACTTTTGGCTGTTCAAATTCAACAGCCGAATGTGCGCTCCGAGTCTCGTGCCCTAGATCGGACGGCTCTGGTCGGTCGTGCCCATCTTTATAAAGCCTTAGCATCGCCATTTCTTCCTCTACGTTCTCTTTCTGCTCTTCGACAGTTTGCTCCGACAATTTTGCTTGCTTCCAGCGTTCCGACGATTCTCGGCTTCTTCCTTCAGCGACCTTTCTCTTTGTAAGCCTTTCGACCTTTCCCAATCTCTCCGTTTGTGCGTAGTTTTCATAGCTTTCTTGTTTCCCGTGTCCGCTTGGTTTTTCTCGATCATCTTCTCTTTCGAACTTTCTACCTTATCATTTCCCGGCAATGGCGAGCTCCTCGTAACTGTCCGACCTCGCTCTCGGACTCTGGTACACTAGCATGGAGACTCGGTTCGACTCGGTTCGACGCGGGCGACGTCGCGAGTCTCATAAACGTCTACGACATCCCCTCTGACCACGAAATAATTTTTACCTCCCCGTCCGATCGACCCAATGACCCTGCCGATCGGCACAATTTGTTTCTTTTGAGATCAGTTCGTGGCCAATATTCGGTTTCTCATCCACCCCTTCATAACCGAGGTCTGCAACAACTTCCGCATCCCGCTCGCCCAGCTCGTCCCTTACTCCTTCCGCCTGTTGTGCGGCGTGGTAGTGTTGTTTCGAGTGCACAACATTCCACTGACCCCTCAGGTCTTTCACTACTTTTACTATCTCAAGCAGTCCGAGCTGGGCATGTACCTTTTCCAATCTCGGATCGGTCTAGTCTTCTTCGATAACATGCTTACCTCCAACAAGCACTGGAAGGATTACTTCTTCTTCCTGAGACTCCCCGAGCGGCCCTTCTTCCAGACCAAGTGGCAGGTCGGGCTCCCTACTCAACCTGATCTGAAGAGATACAAGACCCGGTCGGACTACCTCCATGCTGCTAATATGCAGGACGCCCTGAAGTTCGACATTCATAAGTTGCTGCCAGAGGGTGTGATGTACGTGTTCGGGCTAAGTCCGATCCGAACGAAGCTCCCGAGCAGCCTAGGTATGAAATTTCTCAACCTTCTTCCTTTGAGTCTAACTGATTCTGTTCTTCTTTTGCAGCTGACATCATGATGCGCGCCTGAGCAACGGGGATAATGAAGGCCAAGCAGGCCGAGATTGAAGCAGCCACGACCAAAGAGATGGAACGACTCAGCTTGACCCCTGTCGTCTCACAGGAGGGTACAGTTGGTGAAACTGCGACTGTGGGCGATAGGGCCGCCGAGTGGACACCTAGTGTAGGAGGGGCGGCCGACCCAGAACCGGTTCGAGGAGAGCCACCCATCATCCCTGCTGAGGGTTTGGGGTCCTCGGGCGATGAAGTACCACTCTCCCACAAGAGACGTCGAACAGACTCGCCTTCCAGTTCCGCCACCTCAACCGTCCAAGCCTCTGCCGGGGGGGGGGGGGCACCCCGTCTCCAGCTACTCATGTAATAGTGGAGGCCACTTCCTCCGAGCGGACTCTCTCTTTAGCTGAGCTGTCGGAGCCGCTCGCCGTTCAACCGATCACTTCCTTGCCACCAGCTAGGCGGAAGGTGACATGGTTCGCTATTCTGCTGGTCCCTCCGGCTCAAGCTTCCGGCCCGTCAGCCTCCGCTCCATTGGCGCCGAGCGGGCGACGATCCATCACTGCTACTCTCCGCCTACCGATAGAGGACCTTATGGCACCGGGCGACTAGCCGAGCTCTCCCTAGCATCAAGTCTACATTCGTGGTCGGCTCGCCCGCGTCTAGGAGGAAGCAAGGGCCCGAACGGCAGTGAAGCCTCCTGGCACGCTGGGCGATAGTTACCTGGAGATGTCCGCCGGGGTTAGTATTTTCAACTTATCAACTCATGATTTACCTCCGATCGACGCAAATATTTGCTTGCAGTTCTGGGTAGAGAATATCGCCATGTGTCAGTCATTAGCTCAGGTGGAGGACGAGCTGAAGAAGCTCAAGATTTCCGGAGCTTCCTCCTCCCACGGGCCGCCGGCCTCCGCCTGCAAGCCGACCTGAAAAAGGCCCAACAACTTCTTGCGGAGGAGCAGTAGAAGTCGGCCGAAGAGGCTAGTAGGATGGGCCAGATCGAGGCGCAATTGAAGACCTACGATCATAAATTCGAGATGACTTCCAAAAGAAAACAACGAGCCATCGCCGATCTGGAGCAGAAAAACCAGGATGCTCGGCAGTTGGCCTAGAAGATGAAGACGGACGACAACTAGAACGTCCTTGGAGCACGAACCACTTCCAGCCGTACCGAGCTGGATGAAAGGTGCGCCAGTGTAATTAAAGTGTACCTTCCGTTTTTCCTATGCCCTCTGATTGCAGGATTGAAATGAAAAATGAAAGGTTACCCAAATACTCGTCGAGCGGCGATGTTAAACTCATATTTCCATCGACGGTTGAGTGACGACCTTAAACCCCGGTCTTCACCAAATCGTGGAGCGGAGACGTTAAACTCATGTCTCCATCGACGGTCGAGCGGCGACCTTAAACCCCGGTCTTCACCAAATTGTCGAGCGGTGACGTTAAACCCATGTCTCCATCGACGGTCGAGCGGCGACCTTAAACTCCGGTCTTCACCAAATCATTAAGCGGCGACGTAAACCCATGTCTCCATCGATGGTTGCGCGACGACCTTAAACCCCGGTCTTCACCAAATCATCGAGTGGCGACGTTAAACCCATGTCTCCATCAACGGTCGAGCGGAGATCTTAAATCCTGATCTTCACCAAATCGTCGAGTGGCGACGTTAAAACCATGTCTCCATCGACGGTCGAGCGACGGCCTTAAACTCCTACCTTAGAAGATCATCTAGCGGAGACGTTAAAACCCAGAGTCAAGCGGCAACTATAAACCCCGGAGTTACAAGCCTAGCGAATATTTCAATAATGAAAGTACGGTCATAACAGCTGATCGGAACTATACAGCCGAATACTTAGCAAACAGATGGCATATGAAGAAAGAGTCCAAAAGGATTTCATTGATAATTGGTCACTGTCGAACGGCAGGAGGACATTCAAAACTTACAAAAAATATTCTCTACCGACCCCTCGCTCACTCGATATATTCGAAGACCTCGTCGGGAATGGATTCAAGGAGCTGGACGCGATTCACGTCTTTATCAGACAGAGCCTCAGAGACATGATCGTTCGCCTTCAGGTGGATGAGCGTCGCATCGATCGCTAGCTCAAATGATCGGACTATCCGATCGGTTGCCTTCTCCAGAAATTGGTCCAAGCAAAGATATTGTTACTTCAGGACCGCAAAGCGACCCGGTTTAGCCTCCTAATAGCCAGTCAGAGTAGCACGGGAGGCCGCCAGGTCATCCTCGAGGCACTTCACTTGGTCTTTGAGGTCAGCCTCTTTAGCCGAGCAATTCTCTCACTCGGCAGTCAGCAGGCCCTCCGCGTTCTTCAGCTTCTCGGCGCCCGAACGAAGCTTCTCCATAACTTTAAATGGTCCGGCTCACGGAGCTTCTAGTTTAGTGACATCACCGACCGACTTCACCTTCTTCCACACGAGGTCGCCGACCTGGAATGACCTCGGGATCACTCGTCAATTGTAGTTTTGCCTCATCCTCTGCCTATAAGCCATCAATCGAACGACTGCTTTGTCACACGTCTCATCCACGAAGTCCAGCTCCAGAAGCCTCTGCTCGGCGTTGTCTTCGTCATAGTGATGTATTCGATTGGACTCGACTCCCACCTCGACTGGGACGACCGCCTCACCGCCGTATACGAGGTGGAACGGGGTTACACCCGTGCCTTCCTTAGGGGTCGTTCAGATTGCCTATAACACGCCAGGTAGCTCGTCCACCCAGCTCCCTCCGATGTGGTCGAGCCGAACTCGCAAAATTCGCAAGATCTCCCAATTGGCGACTTCAGCTTGCCCATTGCTCTGAGGGTACCCTACGAAGATGAAGGCCTACTGGATGTCATACTCCTCACACCACTCTCTGAGTTTCCGTCCGGCGAACTGTCTACCATTGTCTGAGATGAGTCGACGCGGGATGACGAACCGACAGATGATTTGCTGCCAGATGAACTTTTGGACCATCTGCTCGGTTATCTTGGCCAGCAGCTCGACTTTGACTCACTTGGAGAAATAGTCCACCGCAACGAGCAAGAACTTTCGTTGCCCGGTTGCCATGGGGAAGGATCCCACAATATCCATTCCCCATTGGTCGAACGGGCACGGCACAATGGAAGCTTTCATTTCTTCGGTCGGCCGATGGGAAAGGTGGTGATACTTCTGGAAGGATAGACAATTGGCTACTATCCGAGCGACATCTTCCTATAAAATCGGTCAGAAGTACCCGCCCAGCAGGATCTTCCTTACTAGCGCCCGACCGCCCGGATGCCCTCCACAGGAGCCTTGGTGTACTTCTTGCAGTATATAGTCGGCATCCTCTGATCCGACACATTTAAGCAATGGTCTGGAGAAGACCTTCTTGTAGAGCTGGTCCCCGACTAAGGTTAAGCGACCGACCCTTCTTCTCAATAAGCGAACTTCCTCCCGATCGGAAGGCGTAGCTCCCGATCGTGGAAACTCTATTATGGTCATTCTCTAATCGTTGGGGAAAGTGAGCCCCTCCATTCGATCGACGTTCGCCACCAAGGATACTTGCTCGATTGGTTGAGTAATGACGATCGGCGAGAGTGAGCTCGTCAATTTGGCCAGCTCGTCTGCTGCTTGGTTCTCCGCTCGGGGGATCTTCTGGATGATTACCTCCTGAAAGCTTGTCTTCATCTTTTCGAAGGCTTCGGCGTACAACTTGAGCCGCATGTTACTGATCTCGAATGCTCCAACCAGCTGTTGAGCGGCTAATTGAGAATCAAAGTGGATAAGAACTCTGCCTGCGCCGACGTGCCGAGCGGCTTGTAAGCCGGCTATAAGAGCCTCGTACTCGACTTCATTGTTAATTGTCCGGTACTCTAGTCGAACGAACAACTGCACCCGCTCTTCTTGTGGGGAGATAAGCAGTATGCCGATTCCACTACCTTACCGGGTGGACGACCCATCCACATATATTTTCCATACTGAGTCGGGATCAGGGTTTTGCACCTCCGTGACAAAGTCGGTCAAGGCCTGCACTTTGATGACCGTTCGAGGATGATATTGGATATCAAACTCGCTGAGTTCCATTGTCCATTTGATCAGCCGGCCAGATGTCTCTAGGTTAAGCAGGACTCTTCCCAGAGGGTTGTTGGTCATCACCATGATAGTGTGAGCGAGGAAATAAGGGCGAAACCTCCGAGCGGTGAGTACCAAGGCAAATGCGAGCTTCTCAAAACCGGTGTAGCGAGATTCAACATCCTTTAATATATGACTCAAGAAGTACTCTGGTTGTTCTTCGTCGTTCTGCCGAACCAGAGCCGAGCTGATAGCGTGCTCGATCGAAGATAGATAAATCCGAAGCGGTTCACCGGCAGTAGGCTTAGCTAGTACAGGTAGTGAATTCAGATATACTTTGAGTTCCTCGAAGGCCCGGTCACACTCCTCGTCCCACTGAAACTTAGTGGCTCAGTGCAGAATTTTGAAGAAGGGAAGACTCCGGTCGAATAACTTTGAGATGAATCATGACAACGCTGTTATCCGTCCGGTAAGGCGTTGCACTTTCTTCAAGTTTCTTGGTGGTGGCATATCTTGGAGTGCTTTTACCTTGCTGAGAATTGTCTCAATGCCCCGTTCGGTGATGATATACCCTAGGAAGCGCCTGCTTTTAGCGTTGAACAGACACTTTTGGGGATTTAACTTTATTCTATACGTCTGAAGGATCTGGCAAGTCTCCTTGATGTCTGCACAGAGATCGACGACTCGGAGGGACTTAATTAATATGTCGTTGATATATACCTCCATGTTGCAGCCGATCTGCCGCCGGAAGACTTTATTCATCAGCCGCTGGTAGGTGGCTCCCGCATTCTTCAAGCCGAACGACATTACGTTGTAGCAGTACGTACCATCGACAGTGATGAAGCTGACTTTCTCTTGGTCTTCACGGGTGAGCGACATTTGATAATACCCCTGATATGCGTCCAGCATACATATCAGCTCGCACCCGACCGTGGAGTCTACCATCGATCGATCCTGGGCAAGGGATAGAAGTGCTTCGGGCATGCCTTGTTAAGATTCCGAAAGTCGATGCAGACCCTCCACTTGTTGCCCCGCTTGGAGACCAGCACCACATTGGCGAGCCATCTTGGAAACTGAACCTCGCGTATATGGCCGGTCTCCAGCAGTTTCTCAATCTCTTCCCGGATGATTAGATTCTATTCAGCACTGAAGTTTCTCTTCCTCTGTTTCACCGACCGAGCGTCTGGTTGGACGTGAAGCTCATGCTGCACGACGCTCGGGGAAATGTCGGGCAGCTCATGCGTAGACCAGGCGAACAAGTCATGGTTCTGCTGGAGACAACTGATCAGCTTGGCCTTCTGCCCGGCCTCTAGGTCAAACGCTATGAAGGTCGTCGCCTCGTATCGGCTCGGATGTATCTGCACCTCTTCTTTCTCTTTATAAACCAAAGTAGGGGGTTTCTCGATTATGGTTTTTACCTCCATCCGGGGTGTATTCCAAGCGGTCTTGGCCTCGGTCTTGACCATCTCGACATAGCATCTCCGAGCGGCCAACTGATCCCCCTTTACTTCTCCAACTCGATCTTCTACCGGGAACTTAATCTTTTGGCAGAAGGTTGAAACGACTGCTCCGAATTCATTGAGGGTCGCACGCGCCAAAATGACATTGTAGACTGAGGGAGCATCTACTACGATGAAGTTGGTGGCCCTTGTCCTCCGGAGTGGTTCCTCCCCGAGCGAGATGGCCATCTGAATCTAGCCGATCGACAAGACTTCATTGCGGGTGAATCCGTATAGAGAGGTCATCATTAGCAACCGTTCACCTCTGTCAATTTAGAGCTGGTCGAACGCCTTCTTGAAAATGATGTTGACCGAGCTGCCTGTGTTAACGAATATACGATGAATAGTGTAATTGGCAATTATCGCTCGAATAATGAGTGCGTCGTCGTGCGACACTTCAACTTCCTCGAGATCACGGGGACCGAAGCTGATCTCGGGTCCAACGGCCTGTTCCCGACTATAGGCCACCGCATGGATTTCTAACCGCCGGACGTGTGACTTCCGGGCTTGGTTGGAATCCCCGCTGGTTGTCCCGCCAGCTATGATGTTGATCTCGCCTCGAGCATCATTACTTCGATTTTCCTCCTCCCGAGCGGACGACCTGCTTCGCTCGCGCCCAGCTCTTGTTGGCTCTGCGCTTCTCTGATGAGGCCACCTTAGTGATCGCCTTGCTTCTTCTCATCGATCGGCCCGATGATGCTCGTGTCGCTGATCAGGAGAAGGGGATCGACGCCGATAACTCTTAGGTGTTGTGAGATGCAGACTGATGGAATGAGCAGAACAAAGGGGTCCATACCTTCCCCTTGGGATTCGGCCGTTCTGCGGCAACATGCTAGACGGTATGTGGCCTTGCTTCCTGGTGTGGACATACTCCCTTGGCTCGGGGCCCTCTTGGAGGTTGATGGCTGGACGACGACCATCGTTCAGTCGGCGCCGATGGTTAGGATGGAGCCTCCTTCCTTCGGGCCACTTGGGCTTCTTTCACGTTTATGTACTCATTGACCTTCTTCAGCATGTAGTCGTAGTCGCGAGGCGGCTTCCTGACGAGCGATCGAAAGAAGTCCCCGTCCATGAGCCCTTGTGTGAACGCGTTCATCATGATCTCGGACGAGACCGAGGGGGTATCCATCGCCACCTGGTTGAAGCGTTGGATGTAGGCTCGTAGAGTTTCCCTCTGGCCCTGCTTCATGGAAAACAGGCTGACGCTTGTTTTTTGATAGCGCATGCTGCTCGCGAAGTGGTGAAGGAAAGCCGTTCAGAAGTCTTTGAAGCTTCGGATAGACCCGTCCGACAACCTTCTAAACCACCGTTGGGCCGAGCCGAAGAGCGTAGTGAGGAAGACTCGACACTTGACTCCATCTATGTATTGATGAAGGATAGCGGCGTTATCGAACTTACCCAGATGGTCATTCGGGTCGGTCGACCCGTTATACTCTCTGATCGCTAGGGGAGCGTAGTGTTTCGGCAGCGGATCCTGAAAAATAACCTCTGAGAATTGTCGGTTGATCCGCTCGGGTGATGAATCGGCTCGGGGCGCTGTGCCTTTTCTTTTGTCCCGAGCGGGGGCCTAATATGAGGAACCCCTATCCTGGTTGGCCTGAACAATCTCTGAGGGCGTCTGAAATAACTCCCGGTGAAATGGAATGGACGCTGGCAGAACTTCTCCAAGAGTGCCAGTTAGCATCTTATTCTGTCCCCATATGGAGAGTTGCTCCGACCGGTTTTCATGCGCCGCTTGACCTCCCGAGGCCGATGTTGCTTGTTGTGCCAGCCGATCGGCCAGCGCCTTTTATTGCTGCTGCTCGATTAATTTCGTCGCTCATACTTGAATGAGCGCATCGACCTCTTCTGGAGTGAGCGTCACGGTGTGGAGATGTCCAGCTTCCTCCATCTTCTCCGTTCGGATTCAGGTGCGTTCCCATAGATGGCGCCAAATTTGATCTTGTCCAAGAGCGAGTAGACGGGCGTTGGGTAGACGACGCTCACGTTGACTAGATGTCAACCGAAGATGCCGTGAACCTCCTACGAGCTGAGCTTGCAACCACAAGTCGTTAGTGCCGAGCCAGGGAGGAATTTCCTGGAGATGACCCTCCGACGCTCAAGTCAATCACCGAGAGTAGAAGAATGAATTAGAGAAGGATGGAGCAACGTGACTGTAGCTACAGTGATCGAAGCATACCTCCGACGAAGTCTGAGGTTCCTTATATAGGGCTCTTGAGAGGCGTGTGCACGCTTCCCGAGGTGTGCACGCTTCTCAAAGCGTACCTGGAAAAGATGTGTTATAAAAACATGTTTGACGCCATACCTTAACAATCCGGGCATATCCATGACGTGACAGTGTAAGCTTTCACCGTACGATTCTCTATCTGACCTTGTCGCCGACCACGCCGCCTGTCAATGACACTGATCCCCAGGAAGATATTACCAACTGCTCCCTTTGTCTGTTATTGGACCGAGCGGGAGAGCCGCTCGGCCAGTCGACCGTCCGAACGATGCAACGGCCGGGCCGAGCGTCTGCTCGGCCGATGAGCTGCTAGCGGCTACACCCCGTCGGGCGAAAGAGTCTTGCCTGTCGAGTAAGGCTGCATCCACTGTTTGCCGAGCGGGATGACCGCTCGACCTTCGTGTCTCCCTGGTTGAGCTTTATGAGCGTCAAAAGCTTGGTGTCTGACCAAACTGTCGAAGTGTTGGACCGGTTACCCTACCTATTGATGGGGAAGATAATTCATCCGATCAAACGTCCGTCTAACATTGACCATTTTGATCACCTTTTGGACGGACCCTATCTTATTATCAGATCATAAAAGAAAGAAAGGTATTTTGACTTTTGCCCGACTAATGGGCAAAAACATATTAAATCCTAAAAATAAACGTTGCCTCATTAATGAGGGATGGGAAATTTAATTTAAGCACGAGATTTGGATGGCCTTGGTCGATTCCACCGGCAAAATAAATATTGATTATTATTATTATTATTAATGACCTAATTGTGCCGTGTACGAGGTGACGAAATAATGGAGGGCAAATTTAATGATTATTTTCTTCATTTCCAAATGGAGGCAAATAAAACGTGGAAATGGAAGCAAATAAAACGTGGGAAATTAAGAAAAATGAGGACATATCATCAAAGGAGAGGAAGAGGATTGGGTTGGCAGGCGTCCATATCTTGCGCGATTCTCTTACACTTACACTTACACTTAGCGTAGGTGACGGCTTATCTGTTCATAAACTGTCAAGCAAGTTGCTAACAATGACGGTAGCGAGTTGCAATTCTATCTCTTGACGAAGAGCTTTGGACATTCTGAATTGTGAGTTAATGAGACATCTTATAAATTTAGAGAGATATTTCGATTAACTATTAAAAATAGGCGTCATAAATATAAATGCACTTTGTGAGATACCAATAATTTTGTTTATTTAGTTTAAATCTACAAAGCAACTAGTCTTCGAGTTGTATTACGGAAAAGTAGTTGTTAGAAGCTTAATACTTTAGACAATGCCTTCCCTTTTGTACTGGACTAATCAAGCACGGAACCATATTGGTGGATATTCGGGCTGTAGCCTGAGGTCTAATAGGGATGAGAACGAGATTTACACGTGAGAAAAGAAAAAAAAATGTTAGGGGAAGAGAAGGTTAGGCCCGGATGATAGCATCAACATTGGTAAAAAGAGGAGGCTAGCCGACGATGTTAGCATTGATACTCAAGGGCCACAATCCGCATATATCATCTCAGTTGACTCCATCATTAAAACTAATATGTATCTTAACGTCCCTAATTAAAAATTATAAATAGGAAAAAATATTGAAGATCAAAAAAAAAAAAAAAAAAAAAACTAAGTTCTGTCATTTACAAAATAAAAATCATCTCCTTATCCTGTAGTAAGAGAGATAATAATTTTATCGTATTATGTACTAATAGTGACCTAACCCAACCCATGGCTTATTTTAAAATTAATAGGAAATTAGAAAATATTTTTTAAAATTTATTAAAAATATTTTGCTTTTATAGTTTTTTATTTAAAAATAAGTCCGGCGAGGCTAGTCATGCTCGACAAAAAAAATGGGCTAATCAAATTCTGGCCTTATGGCCCATGTCTGACCCGTAAGTCCGTATTGACACCGTAGACAGTATACCAAATTGACATGTCACCACTAAAATAAATAAAAATTGTCAGGTCTTCCTCTCCTCCTCAGTTCTCACCAGAAAAGGGTAATATTTGCAGTTTAATTAATCGAGAAGGGTCTAATTGCAAAAGCACATATTTCTTGGAGCTGAAGCAGCAGGGTGCGAGCCTTCTGCCCCTTTCCGCCTACAAATTAAATCGCCAAAGAAACCCTAGCCATCGATCTAGTGAAGATTTGAGAGAAACGCCATGAGTCGAGGAACTGGAGCTGGCTACGATCGCCACATCACTATTTTCTCTCCTGAAGGCCGTCTCTACCAAGTCGGTAAGCCCCCTAGGTCCTCGAATCCTACCCTAGGGAAAGATTTAATTTTTTTGGGTTCTCCCTAATGTGGATCGTGCTCGAGGTATTGATGTGCATGAGGAAACTTCCGATCTAGGTTTGGTTTTAGCTGCAAGTGAATTTGTCTTTGGTTCTGCAGAATACGCGTTTAAGGCTGTTAAGGCGTCCGGTATCACGTCAATTGGAGTTCGTGGAAAGGATTCGGTGTGCGTTGTCACCCAGAAGAAGGTTCCTGTGAGTGTTTCTCATTTGCTTTTCATCATCTTGTGGGTGCGGAATGCTTCTCGTGTTTCTTTATGTAACCTAGTATTTCTCGTGGGAATATCGATGCAGGATAAGCTATTGGACCAGACCAGTGTCACGCATCTCTTTCCCATCACAAATTACCTTGGACTCTTAGCCACAGGGATGACAGGTTGTAAATCTATGTATTCCTCCTAGTGAATTATAGCCTTACAGTTTTAACTTGTTGCGCATCCAATCATTGTGGATACTAAGGTACTTGATGTTTTTAAACTTATGAGACCATAACCTCATAGAACATCTTTATGTGCTGCCTCATCTCAAATATTAGACGCACAGATATGTAACCGTTCATCATCCTTATAGCTGCTTGCTATGCAATACATTTCTAGTATCCTTGTGTATAAAATTA
The DNA here is from genome assembly GCF_018446385.1 of Zingiber officinale. Classification (NCBI taxonomy): domain Eukaryota; kingdom Viridiplantae; phylum Streptophyta; class Magnoliopsida; order Zingiberales; family Zingiberaceae; genus Zingiber; species Zingiber officinale. The sequence continues at coordinate 21,790,856 of NC_056001.1, read as the reverse complement.
TCTCATGCGAATTAGGGCGTACACATCTTTTAAATCTTTTAATTTGTGATGGAATACCAGAGTTGTTGGAAATGTTAAATCATATTTTTTGAGTTGAATATTACAATGCATATATTATTCAGCATGATTGACTTTGTCTTTCATCACTGCTTTTATAGCTGATGCAAGGTCCTTGGTCCAACAAGCAAGAAATGAAGCAGCAGAATTTCGTTTTAAATGGGGATATGAGATGCCTGTAGATGTATTTTCCAAATGGTACTATCATCCTCTTCCTATTTATCACCTTGTAGACTTGTATGGTGTTAAACTGATAATCATTATGCATTACCAGTTTATGCACGTACACTTCACTAATTTTGTCCAACTAAAAGTTGCTTTCCAAAGCCTTAATTATGGTTTCCATTTCGTGTTATTCTCCTAGATAGCCAATAACAAGTGTGAGGCAATTTGAAGATTTAATATCTAGTTTTGGAAATGTTGCAATTAGGATTTTGTGATTTCCATCTCTTTTTCTTGCTAATGCCAATCTTTTTGGTTTCAATCTGGGATAGGCTAATGCTCATTTTGTATGGAGAACAAAACATGACATGTTTATGCAGCTATTAGGGTTAGGAAATTGACATTCAAGTGTTGCCTTATAATGAACTTTACTGATCAAGACATTGATATTTCATTAACCAAAGTTTGTTTCAAAGATCTCCCTTATTAATAAATGACTAGTCAAGTTTGAGTTCCAGTGGAAGTCGATTTAGATTTCAGGACACCTTCATTTTATAAATTGATATTGTTAGTTACTCGAATTGTATTGACCATATTCACTTATTTGAATTTCTGGTGTTTAGCAGGTCATAGTTTGTTCATTATATCATTTTATGGATAGCTGTCCTTGCATTCAGAATAAACTGTTCTGCTTCTCTTTCAGTAGCATAGATAATCTGCCAGTTATTAAGAGAAAAAATTCTCACATGAATGTGCAGGGTTGCAGATAAATCACAGATATATACCCAGCATGCCTACATGAGGCCTCTTGGAATAGGTTAGATTCTTGTTTACAATACATCATTGAGATTATGAAAGTTCTAGAAGAATGGTAGTGGAGTGTTCTTCTAGATTCGAACTCTCTGTCTTTCTCATCCTATGATGCTTTAATGCAGTTGCAATGATCTTGGGTATTGATGAGGAGAAGGGACCCCAACTCTTCAAATGTGATCCAGCTGGCCATTTCTTTGGGCACAAGGTGTCGGAATTTGAAATTCATATAATATATATTTTTACTTGCCTTTATATCATAGTAATCTCTAGCACAATACTATCATTGGTGGATGATCTTTGATAAATTAACACCATTACAATATGGAGGACACAATCTGGAAGGTAATGCATGAACCATGCTATTGCTGACAGAATCCAACTGAACTGTATTATGTGTTTGATAATATGAGAAATATGATTTTTGTAGTTCCTTTCTAGATACCTGTTACTCTTTCATGGTGTTTTTCTAATAAGTATTGGAAATTCTAGGCCTATAACTCAATTGCAATGTACTAGGAAAGAGAAAAACAGACGGAGATACTTGCATAAGAGGGAATTCCATTTAATTCTATTCAATGAGAATGTCTTATCGAGGATGATGCCCTTAGTCATTTCTTACATGGAAATTTATGTTACCATGTAATAAGTAACAGATAACTAGTAATTTGTTCTTTGGTCAACTTTTACATGTTAAATTTACAGGACATTTCCCATTCGCTTTTCCAGTCTTCTGAGGTACAAACTACTGAATTGCCTCATATTAGTTAATAAATGGATTATATTGTTATTATTCCCTTTTCAAACCATCATTGATAATGATTTATTAAATTATAGAGTTGAATAACATGAAGAGGTATGAGTTAATGGAGTTCATAGGCTTTAGAAGAGGGAATCACTATTAGTTGGGTATAAGCATTTGGGTTAATGGCTGTACTTAACAAAGCTAATAGGCTAGTTCTCTCAAAACAGATTCGGCGAGGTGTTTCTAGAACAGTGATGACACAGCCATCATTGGCCTTACATGCCATCAATAATGGATGATTCACATGAAGAGTTGTGGTAAAGTTGTTGCCATGTGACCAAAAGGTCACGGGTTCGAATCCTGGAAACAATCTCTTGCAAAAAACAGGGTAAGGCTGCGTACAATGGATCATTCCCCGGGACTCCACATGGCGGGAGCTTCGTGCACCGGGCTGCCCTTTTCACATGAAGACTTGTGGCCAAATCATAGAGGTTATAAACTTGGATGTTGGAACTATTATCCTTACTTGAGCTTATGCTTTTTGGACCAGTGATTAAGGCTAACAAAGTTAATTGATCGGTTTTATCATCTAGGTGGGTCTCGATAGTCCAATATGCAACAAAAAATTACTATATGTAGTATCAGAAGAATTCTCCTTGTACTTCCTGTCTGATGAGAAGTAACTTGTATACACACCTAATGAAACTTTTACCTTATGTGAAAAAAATTTATTGAAGATCATATGAATCTCATATTTTTAGTTCCATCGATTATTGCTAGATGTATTGTTGCTCGGTTGCAAATCATGCTTCACTAAATCAGTTAGTATTGTCAACTTGATATTGTTTTGTGATTTGTCAATGTATCGATCTTTGAGCTGCTAAAACTGTATCCAAAGGTTCTGTTTGTTTTGCGTAAAATAGTTTTGCAAAAAAAATATTTATATATTTTTAATGTTTGATGTGATGAAAAACCATGATTAATGGAAAACTTTCTATTGGTCAACAAAAGCAAATATGAGTATTTTAGAGGAAAATTATGTTAAATAGGAAATTACTTTCTCTTGAAAAGAGCATCAGTCAATTTCCTCCCAACCCATCTCTAAGCCCTTTGTGCGCATCAACAATTCTCCCTTTCCCCCTCCCCATTGTAGTCTTATTTGTGAGTCACTCTTAACCTTGAGACCTTTAACTTTGCTTATGAGCTCGTCTGAATTTGACCTATCCACCTTGTTTGCATGAAGTCATTGCCCTACCCAATTGGTCGCACTATCTACCTACCATGTCAGACAACATAGCTTACCACTCAGCTTGAACGACCAATAGGACCGAGCAACCTGCTTGGGCTACCTTGGTTGCTTGGACCAATTGGACAGTCTACTTGCCTGAACCACACTCTACTAACTCACCTAGTCTGCTTGGCTTAAGCGGATTGATTACTCGGACCAATTGGCCTGCCTGGCACACCTGATTGGATCAGCCTTCTTGACCTACTAACCTTATTGTCCTTCTTAGATCACCCAATCCAACCCAACCTCCTCCAGACAGACCGGTTCAATCAGGAAGGGAAATTTTTTTCCCCATATTCCAAATATACAGATGCTCTTCTTTTAAAAAAAATTTGCCTCCAAAATTTTTTAAAAATATTTACATGAAACAAATAGAACCAAAATTGCTGATTAGCAATATGCTTGACTTTTTTTGCTAGTCATATTACTACTCAATGCAAATACCTTTTATGGCACTAGTAGGAATGCTATTAGGTGCAATAAACTAATCCTTATAGTTCCTGTAAATAGCTAGTTTTGGAGCATGCTTTTGTTTGTAAATGTAGTTGGTTATGTTTGTTTATACATTGCTTTGATTATTTTGATTCCAGGCGACAAGTGCTGGCCTGAAAGAACAAGAAGCAATCAACTTCCTGGAAAAGAAAATGAAGAATGATCCTGCATTCTCATACGAGGAAACTGTGCAGGTATGCCTATAAGATCTATTGTTACACGATATAGTAGTATACTTACCATAGATCACTTATTTCAAATAACTCACACATTTTCCTTTTATGTAGAATTGCAAGGATACTCTAATCTGGCTTAATAAGTTTTAGTATACTAACAATATCTACACTATAGTAACCATGTTTAGTGGCTTATCAATAGTTAGCAAGTCTATTTTTAGTTAGAATATCTCTTCTTTTAAAACTGCTGCTTATAAATGTTATAGAGATGAAAATAACATACTTGTTTTAGAGCCCTACCTGTTTTCTCATAGTTTCAGAGGAATCTAGTTATTCAGTAATCTTATGTTACACTACAACCTTTTTCTCAATGAATGATTGGCCATTATTAGCTAAAATATTTGTGAAGTGATATTCTATTGACCTTTTTATTTTGGCAGACTGCGATATCTGCACTGCAATCGGTTCTGCAAGAGGATTTCAAAGCTACAGAGATAGAGGTAATCTCTTAATTTAGTTATGAGGACTGGATTTCCTGATAATAGTGGAGAGCATATTCAGTCACTATTAATAGCTTATCCATTCTGTGAAAATTTCTGACTAGAAAATTGGTCATATAATTTCCTCTTCATCAGATAGATACATTACTTGTTTTCCATGTACACGTTTGTGAATATAAATGTTTATTTCCTAGGTGGGAGTTGTGAAAGCAGAGGATCCAGCATTCAGAGTGTTATCGACAGAGGAGATAGACGAACATCTAACAGCAATCAGTGAACGTGATTAGCGGAGGTCCATTTCAACAGCTTGACTCAGTTTCAGATTTCAGACTCTATGTTTTAAACTTGTGTCAGAATATCTATTGTGTCACTATATCTATAATGAATTGGTTTTTCCACCGCCAAATTTCCAATGTAATATTGAGTTTCGTGCTGTCAAATGGCTATTGTCACAATTTCAAAACCCCTTGATCTTGGATCATGGCATTCCCGGTGGATTTGACAATAAATCTTTACATCTCTCAGAACGTTTATGCTGTCTTCAAGAAATGGAAATTTTAGTATCATCGAGCTTTTTAAGTGCCATAATTGTAATATGTAAATCTGTTCTTGTTAGGAGTGTTTAACCTTCATGTTCGTGTCGTGGCACGGTTCGAAAGTAATTGAGGTTTCCATGACTGATGATGACTCATTACTGAAAATTACACAGGGCTGGCGTGCTTGAAGAGCCATGTTCCGATTAAGCATATTTAAAGTGTCCGCAAGCTCTTTTGCCCTATTATCTGTAATGATCATTTTGGTTGTAATCCAATAAAGTCGATGTACTTGAAGTGCAAAGCACTCTCCATTTTTCACGTTCTCCTTAACATTCACAATTTGTGGTCGCTTGACGATCGACTAGAGGGGGATAAATAACTTGTACAATAAAAATAAATTTTTCTTGACTTTATAACTTTATAGTTATATTAACATAAACATTTGTACAAAAGAAAATTAATCAAAAAAAACAAGAGTCTCAAATATTTTACTTGGTTGCAACTGGGTCTTTTTCAGGCAGAGAAGCTTCTTACATTAATTGAAGTACTCAATTATAAAATAAGACTGCAAATGAATTAATTACAAGTATTGTTCTACCTTCAAGGACCAGAGTTGTATTTATAGTCTTGGTCAGGTTCCAGATGCTGGAGGGGGATAAACTTTTATTCCCGTCGTAACAGTTTGCGACACCTGGCATTTGGATGAAATTCCTTGTCTGGGCTCCCGGACCGTGCAGATAGGGCTCCCCCTGGGCGAGGTGCCCAGGGGACGCTCAGCTGATCCGAGCGTTCGGACCAGGTCTGGGCGCCTGGACTTGGTCCAGGCGCCCGGAACCAAAAGTCAACCCTTAATTGACTTTTTGGTCTGGGTCTTCCGTTCTAGTTTCACTCCTATTGGTCCAGATCTTCTGCTTCGGTTTCACTCGCTTGGGTGATTTTAGTCATCCGGAATAGGGCTCACCCGAACCCAACTTCCGACCTTCTCAAGCAAACTTCCGCTCAGACTTCTCGTCCCTCGAAGAATGTTATGTGCCTCCTTTTCGTCCGCCCACGTACTCTTCCGTAGCACCTCGTACCTCGAACGCACCGAGCCCGTCGACTCTCTCCCGTGCCGTCATTCTCGCTAGTTGCGTCTTTCGCTCGACTTCCTATGCACCAAAGTTTCTGCACACTTAGATATAGGGGTTAAATACCAGCAGGATCTAACTTCACTTGGTTGATCATATCAAAACTACCTTGGGATACTAACAATATCTCTCTTTTTGTTATGAACAACTCAAGTTAAGTTAGGAAAAAACATAAACCAATAATAACAAAGTAAATTTTTGCAAGTAATAATGTGCAAAAAAAAATTAAGAAAATTAATAGCAAAAATATACCCTTCCCCTAGATGTAATCTTCACTTATCCACTTTTGATCACAATAAAAATAAGATTCTTACAAAAATCTAAAATAAGGTCTAAGGAAAAACACGGTAAAAACTTTGGAAAAAATTTGGAGTCTTAAAATGAATTAAAAAAAAATTACTAAGAGTTGAGCAGACATAAATTTTTTCAAAAAAAAAATATTTTCCAAAAATATGATATTTCTTCATAGGAAAAAAATAAAAAATATTTTAATTTTTTTTACAGCTAAATGATGAAATTTTCTTTAAAAAAATTATCTTCTAAATAATTTCTAACAATGAGTTTGAAAGTATTAGATAATTTTTTTATTATTTTAAAATAAATACTTCATAGTTAGTAATTAAATATTTATTTTAGTAATTGATTTCTAGGCTATAGCGAGGTACTAGACCTTCTTAGTTAATGGAATATAAGAATCACTTCTAGACAAAGTCGGTTAATGAAAGTAAATATTTAATTCTCTCTAAAAGAAAAAAAAACCTAAATATAATTTTTGGAACTCAAAATAGATTCCTTCGTATAAGATTAATAAAATTTTTTTTAGAAATATATTTCTGTGATATTTTTTCTAATTTAACCCTTATGACATTTAAAATATCAATTTAAACCATTATATCTTATAATATTTTGAACATGTGAGCATGCACGTTCCTTCAAATATTCTATATATGTTTTTAATTCTTCATTTTTCATTTTTATTTTGTCGAGATCATCTAATCGACAAGATATAGCTAAGGTTGATTTTAACTCTTTATTTTCTTTTTCTAACTTACAATAATTTTTTGATAATATTTTTACGAACTGAAATAACTTGTCAAGAGGAAGAGACCGTACTTGACTTACCTTATCGATCCCATAATCTAAAGCTCCCCCTGAAGTGCTGCTTTCTTCCGATGTGGCCCCCCTTCATCGATGCTCATTTCTGATGAGTTTGTTTCGTCTTCGTCTTCTTGGTGATTTGCCACTAGCACAAGTCCAGCGAGGACTTCTATTTCTGATTCGGATGATGTTTCGTCCCACGTCGCTTTTAGACTATACTTGGTATGGGCTGACTTATTATTCTTCTCCTTGTCCTTGTTCTTATCCTTGCTCTTCAATTTAGGGCAATTATCTTTCACGTGTCATTCTTCATTACAGTAGTAACATTTTATCTTTCTTTTCCTTCTATTATCCTACACTTGATTAAATTTATTAGTCTTAAACAATTTTCTAAAATTTCTTACCATGAGTGCTGTTTCGTCATCATCGAGAGAAGATTCAGAATCTCGTTCGTCCGTTTTTGCCTTTAAGGTAATGTTGTGCTTTGACTTCTTCATATTTGCACATCTTGTTTCATGGACTTTAAACGTTAAAAATAATTTTCTAATGCACTTAATTCTAGATCCTTAGATATATAATAAACATCTACTAATGATACCCATTCAATAGTCCTAGGAAATGCGTTAAGCGTGTACCTTAGCAAATCTCGGTTGCTTACCTTTTCTCCGAGATTTGAGAGTCCGATGATGAGTTCCTTTATTCTTGAGTGAAAATGTGCAACAGTTTCTCCTTCTTCTAATTTGATGTTGCTGATATGGTTCCTGAGCAGATCTCGTCTCGTAAATTTTACCTCAGAGGTTCCTTCGTGTAGTTTTAGGAATTTCTCCCAGAGCTCATTAGCATACTCGTAAGCTCCGATCCGGTTGACTTCTTGTGGTGGTAAGATGCTTAGCATATGGAACTCTGCTTTGCCATTTGCCACGAAGTCGACTTGCTCCTTCTTCGTCCATTGGTATTCTTCTTTACCCTCAAGTGTTACAAAACCAAATTTCATTATTAAAAGTAAATCGAAATCTGTCTTAAAGAATACCTCCATCTTTTTCTTCAGCTCGCGAATTCTCCCTCGAACTTCAGTGGGTTGATGCTCGGTACGGCTATCTCTTGTGCTTCATTTGGTGGTTAGTCTTCCTGAAGTTATTGGGGCTCTGATACCACTTGTTAATCCCTTGACGACCAGTTAGAGGGGGATGAATAGCCTGCACAATAAAAACAAACCCTTCTCGACTTTATAGCTATATTAACATAAACACTTATACAAAAGAAAACTAATCAAAGAAAGAAGAGACTCGGAGATTTTACTTAGTTACAACCGGGGATGTTGTTAATACAAGAAAGATGAAAAGCTCACTAAACGATCTCTTTCAGGCGAAGAAGCCTCTTATAGCAGTTGAAGCACTCAATTATAGAACAAGACTGAAAAGGAATCAATTACAATTGTTGTTTTGTCTTCTGGAACCAAGACTGTATTTATAGCCCTGGTCGGGGTGCCTGGAAGGGTTCCAGGTGCTTGGAGGGGATAAACTTTTATCCTCATCACAACGGCCCGCGACATCTGGCGTTTGAATGAAATTCCTGGTCCGAGCGCCTAGAAGGGTTTCGGGCGCTCGAACCGAGGCTCCCCCTGGGCGAGGCATCCAACTGATCCGGGTGCCTGGACTTGGTCCAGGCACTTGGAACCAAAAGTCAACCCCTGGTTGATTTTTTGGTTCGGGGCTTCCGTTCGGTTTCGCTCGCATTGGTTTGAATCTTCCGCTCCGGTTCCACTCGCTTAGGTGATTTTGTCCATCCGAAATAGGACTCATCCGAACTCAACTTCCGACCTTCTCGAGCAAACTTCCGCTCTGGCTTCTTGTCCCTCGGAGAATGCCGCGTGCCTTCTTCTCATCCACCCGCATACTCTTCCGTAGCACCTCGACCTCGGATACACCAAGCCCGTCGGCTCTCTCCCGAACCATCCTTCTTGCTAATGGCGTCTTTCGCTCGACTTCCTATGCTCCTAAATTCCTATATACATAAATACAGAGGTTAAATATCAATAACACCTAATTTCACTTGATTGATTACATCAAAACTAACTTAAGATATTAATATAATCATGACCTAAAATCTCGAAATGTACTTGAAGGATTCATTTTCTTATCGAATAAGCTTCTTTCCTCATAGAATAAGTTTCTTTCCACCTGAGAGGTCATTCAATATTGTGATTTACCTTCTCTTGGCCCTAGGACTGACAATGAAGAGGTGGCTGAAGTGAAAGTTATCATCTGTTTTACAACATCAGTTCATTTCTTTTCGATTTCACTCTACTAAATTGAACACAACTAAATTTCTTAGTATTATAAGTTGCGAAACGTAGGAAAGCCACGATGTGTGACGAAACATTTCTTAATTTAGTCACACTTATCCATGTGTACAAGCATTGCCAACAAGCAACGATCAAGAAGCAAACGACATCAACGTCTGCTATTATTATTATTGCACACCTTGGTAACATCTTTATGAGTTTAAACGGCGACCAGATTCCCTGCGTAGCCCGCTGCAGGATCGTTGTTGGGAATGACATGATGAGCTCCATGCTGACCAAAATCAGTGGTATTGCCATCCACCATATTTCCACAACCTCCACATCCACCGCCGCCACATTTGCCACCACAACCGCCGCCACAGCCAGCAGACATATTGCCACAACCTCCACCGCAACCTCCGCCGCATCCACCACGACCTGCAGACATTTTCCCGCAGCCTCCACCGCATCCACCACCGCAACCTCCGCCGCATCCACCACAACCTGCAGACATTTTCCCGCAGCCTCCACCGCATCCACCACCGCAACCTCCGCCGCATCCACCACAACCACCAGACATTTCTCCGCAGCCTCCACCACAACCTCCGCCGCATCCACCTCCACAACCACCAGAGTTTTGGCCGCTTAATGCGTTCAGCTTGTCTTCATTATCTGAAACAGAATCAACGATCTTCACTAGATCCTCAGCACAGGCTAGTCCATTAGATGCCTTCTGCTCATCATGTTCTACCTCATTTGAGCTGGGGATCACTTCTGCATCCTCTTTGTTTGGAAGGACATTGCCGCGTTGCCTTTTGTTCGCATATTTGAGAATGAATGCCAATAGAACACCAAGTAAAACAAACTTCGTTTCATTGACCTATTCACAAGATGACAGTAGGAATCTGTTAAGGAATATGAGGAAGAATTGCAAAAAAAAAAAAAAAAAAAAAAAATCTGGTTATTACCTCGATAGCACCAGCTTTCATGTCGAACAATGCAACAGCTTTTCCGTAGGGATTTTCAGCAGAAAACTCAACAAGTGTAATGAATTCATTGCCATTTTTTTCCTTGCAACATTTGGGTTCATATTCCAGCTTTTTCCCGAGGAAGAGCTTCATCTGTTTAAAAAATGGAAGCCGAAGATTTAGACGCAACAGGAACCAACCAGCAATAATATGAACATTCCAAAGTAGTTTCATCATACACGTAGTGGATTAGAATCAAAGGAATTAATCATCTTTTACTACGGCCTAAAAGAACAGGATACATGGATACTGAGAAATTATTAATAGGAACAAGAAACTTAAATGTGGATTGGAAGTTGGCAAAGACTAGCAAACGATGAACTTACCATGAAATCACCTTTGATTTCAAATATATGGCCATCTTGACCTGTATTATTCTCAACTAGGGAGATATTGTAGTTATTCAGTGACCAGTTATTGTCTGAGTACTTTGCGACCTGCCATGGGTTTCTTGATTCTCTTGATATGCCAACGACTTCCCTCGTTAAAGAAGTGGCTTTTTTGCCTTCCAATGTCTCCAGATTCCTGTTAATATAAAACTAACTAATTACTTTATTTCCATTTCCAAATAGAATATCATATTTTCTCCGAGAACATAACATCACGCGTTTTAAAAAAAATCATAAATACAGGACTAATGTTGCATTGTTTTCCTGATAGAAGCATGGAATTACAGCTAGCTGTTCTGTCATTCTTTTGATATAATATTTTTCTCTTTTTCAAAATGTATTTCACAGTATATTTAATAGAAAGAGACGTGGTTTAACTCCAACAATGACCAAACGATTTGATCTATAGACAAGCACCCGTCCAAGTGTGAGTGCATCTCTAACTAAGCACATGATAAAATTGAGGGAATGTGAATGCATTCGCAAAAAACAACCTTCTAGATAGCAATAATTTTAACTACAAAGTTCGGGGTTTATATGTAGCATGCGCACCTAATTTGCAGACGAATTACTTCCTCGCCATTATGATCAAGGAAACGTGTCCAACCTTTGAAATTTTCCTTCCCTCTAAGTGGTAACAAGCATGTGTTGGTGGAGATAGAAAGTGATTTAAACATGCGAAGTTCAAAGGGAGCAAGGACTGGAACTGTAAAAGACACTGCGACCCGTAGACAAACTGGTTTAGAGTCCACATTCCCAGAATGGGGCTTCAATTCAAACCACTTCTCAGTCGACAATTCTGAACTGGGATTATTCAAGTCTTCAAGGGAAATTGAGGTTGTCCCAATCGTTCTTGATAATGTGGCAATCTTTGGTTTCCATCTTGACATAAGTGTCAAAGTGAGCTCTCCTGTTGGTTCACATGTGAAACTGGCTCTGTGTTTCTTACCGGATACAGATTGAATGCTTAGAGCACCACCGTAGAAGAATAGATCTGGTTTTTTCTTGGCAAATAATACGAATAGGTTGCTCTTTTCACTGTTTGGTAAGTTTTTTATTTCCACAATCTCCAAAAGCACCTGCATAAATGAAAATTGCAACTAAACAGCTGAAAGTGGAGAAATTATGGAAAGGGAAAATATTCTATCACACTTACATGTATTTATAGACAACATAAAAATCGTAAACATGACTAATTCTATCTAAAAATTAGACAAAAGATTAGGTGTATTTTCAGACTAGGTTATATTTAATTTTTATCTAACAGGAAGCATACACAATGGAATTATATCCATGTCAAACCCAACTTAGCTGACAAGGATCTTCAAAAGAAATGTACTCAGAAGCATATCTTGATATGGCTTTGCATGTTCAAATGGACTATTGAACAATAAAATTACTTTGCTTCTTGTGTAGAACATATCAAACGAGAACAAGCAAACCATGTAATTGACACATTGTTGCGATAGTTTTGTGGCCTGAAGGTAGCTTAACTGAAAAGACTTAACTCTCAAATTATCTTAGGATTAGTTATAATTTTAGGGCAATATATTAAAAATATTCACAAAGTGTTTTGCCTTCCCCACTTTTACAATCCATCTTTGTTTAGATAAAAGCTAGAAATGTCTGTTCTCAGGTGCAAAAAGCAAAAATAAATAATCATGAATCTTACCAGAACAACCATAGGTTGTTTAAGGGACTCGTCAATGATTGTTTCATTTACAACTGGATGGCTAGAAAAATATGGAATGGATGTCACTGGAGAAGGAGAGTTCCCTCTGTACATCGCACCTGCCTTCCAATATCTGGATCCATATGTATCCTCCCACTGCTTTGTTGTTTTATCAAATCCAACATCAAGTTTCTTCCCTTTTGACCTGTTGGAGTCCATATCATCATGTTCTAATACCTTCCCAAGCAGGTTAATCGTGTCATTGCAGTACGAAAGAGGATGTAGTTGATGAGAATGCCACATGAGATCTATGTCATAGGTTGGCACAGTGAATTGTTTGATTGATCTATCAAGGTTAATCTTGATCAGATTAAGGAAACCCTTGTATCTTGCAGCTGCTCCTTCCAGATATCGTCTATCATGCATACATGGTCTCGACACCTATCAGATAGTAATAGTATATAAGGAACAAATGAGCAATTTTGGAGAATGAGGGAGATTAGAAAAAAATCAGATGTGAATGTTCAATTCTGGTCCAAGCATGCAAAGATATAATTTTTGACAAGATAATCTGATTTACGCAGAGCAAAAGAGAAACTGTAATTCCAAAATGTTAAATCAATCAATATATTTTCTATTTTCATTTTCATATAGTGCCTACATGAAAACTAAGAGGAAGTCAGCTACTAAAAACATTTAATTTTTTTTTTGTTCCCTCTCATCTTGTTATTTATAAAAATCTTCAACTGGTTTCTAAAAAGGTTAAACTGCAAAAGTTCATAAGAAATAGGCCTGCACCAGAAAACTCTTTGGAGGTTCATCTCAATTATCAATGTTGTTTTGTCTCCAAAATTAGTCAATTTTGGGAATTGCAAGATTTTTTTTTCTGAACCTGAGCTTGACAAAGCAGAATGATATAGCCTCTCTTTTTAGGTAATAGCACCACCAGTAGAAGCATATATTGTAATTTACTTCAGTTTATAACTGGCTTGATTCTGAGATCAGTATATCATTCCACAAACTTTAGCATGGATTCTGTGATCTTTGTCTAGACAATCATTATGAAGTACAAGATACAAATTTCCTTTGAGCATCTTCTTGCTATGTGAAATTGATAACTAGCTATAAGAAGCCTTGTGCCCTTGTCTATTATAATTTACAGTCAATATATTGTAGTATTGTTGGTTACTTGGTTATATACAGTTATTATGCTCTGCGTCAATATTGCACATTCCATCTTTCCAAAAAAGGCATGGGATGCACATATGAGTGAGTCCCTATATTAGTTTTTTCCAGACTGACAGATATTGAGGACCTTTGCATGAATCACATTTTAAATTTACTAAGACTAGAAGTAGCGTTTTGTTCAGAAGTTCACTGGTTCATGTTCTGTCCCTCAATTTAAGAAGACAAATATATGTGTAAGTTTCTGCAAGTTCTAGCACAAGTTTCTGCTTCTTAAACCGAGAAAAGCATAACAATCACCATAAAAGACTGATGACAAGCTTGGTTATTCATTAATATGTCAAGTAAAGAACTATCATAATTTCAGTACCTGGTAGCAAAACGAAGACTGCCTTTTAACAGCAGAAACCAAATCATATGTAAGCCTTGAAGCAACTCCATGGTGCTCAGATGAAGTTTCCTTTGAGACAGTATAATCACAGCTGAGCTCAAATGGCTCCTCTGGGTACATCTCTGACCACTTCTCTGTTATTTTGTGCTTGGACCTTTCTTGCAGCGATGATATGACATTATGGTTATCTAGGATCCTCCCAAAAATCTCCTCACAGTCCTTTTTGTATCGGACCTGAAAGTGAAATAGAATGAGAAATAATCCACCAATAATCATACAAAGAATTCAATCCTCAGAATATATGCGCACCGGATTCAGTCGATGACAATGCCATATCCATTCACAGTCCAGAGGGACATACAAAAAATCATCCTCTGCTCCATGTTCACAATGCTTGGCTAACAAAGGAAGCCAGAAAACCTTGTACCTAGAAAGCAAGAGCACGCATGTCAATGAAAGACAAAAGACTATGTCTTTTCCAACATAATTGCAGAAACTTGGATTTGATCCTCCAAGTCAAAAATCATCAAGTAAAAATGTAAAAAATTCAATCCAATACTTTGAAAAAGTGGTTTGACAGTAAAACAAGGATAGTTATGAGTATTTTTTAGGCATCATATAATTTTCCAAAAAACTCTTAAAAATGTAAATTTATTGATCCTCCAAGTCAAAATTACTAAGTAAAAAATGTAAAAAAATCAATCCAATACTTTGAAAAAGTGGATTGACAGTAAAACTAGGATAGTTATGAGTATTTTTTAGGCATCAGATAGTTTTCCAAAAAACTCTTAAAAATGTAAATTGATTGAGTCCTTTCCAGAAAGCTCAAAATAGACTAATTTATATACTTATATAATGGACCAACATTTATTTAAATTTGGGTTTCAAATTAAACAGATTTTTTAATTAGACCACTGTGATGTGGATATATTGCCATAACATGACCAATATGGTGTGTATAAATTATCTTAAATTAAAGTGACTATTTTTTGGTTTAAAAAAAACAATTTTGATGCTTGTTTGGCAAACACCTTTATATTGGAAACAAGATAAGTGTGCTTTTTTTCTTAGTTAATAGAGTAATATAATGTAGTTTAATATTATAATTTGATTTTATATAGAGGAACTAGAAATACTTTTCTAATTATTGTCTACTGTATTTATTTATTTTATTCTTTATGATTAATTAATTATGTAGCATGACACGACTATCCATGTTAGCATCTTGCTGAACGATATCACGCTAATGTCTTAGCAACAGAAAAAAGAGTTAATGAGTGCTAGAGGTTGCATGAACTATGGATGTTATGATAGAATTGAAAAAATTATAAAATAATGTGCTACATTTGAAAACATGCACGCTAGATTAATTAATTAACACTGTTATTAAATTAAGATGTGCTGAAGAAACATAGTTCCTAATGAGCAATAAATGAGTTGTTCACGACAGATCACCAAATGAGGATTTGCTCCTGTTAATTTCTTACCCTGTCAAAATCAAGTCCCATGATTACTCCATTATCTCTAGAATACAATAAAACAACTTTGACAAGTCCGATCCAAATAAGCAAAGAATTGGGATCCACATAATTTTTGGATTTGAGATAATCCCAAGGCCAGATATTTTTTATAATGCGTTTCCAAAGTCAACAAGAAATTTCTAGCATCAAACATGGACATGTAAACCCTACCACACGCAAGAAAATTGGGGAAAAATAATCCCACCCACGTTCTTACCTGTAGATGGCACGATCCAGAAGGGGGCCGTCGTAGAGCCACCTCCGGCGATCTACAGCAGCTAGGAACTCCAGCTGCTGCTTGGCGGCCGCCACGAGGTCCGCAGTGACAACGACCTTCTGCGCCTCCAGCCACGCCGCCTCCTGATCCTTGTCCATCTAATTTTGTCCCGAAAGACGAACAATCTGCCGAAATATACGCCCAAAGTGAAAAATCGAGACGACGAGAACTAGCTAGAAAGAAAATAGCGCAAAGAGCGATCTTTGAAGCAGCGGATGGTGCCTATTACAAATCGGGAGGAGAGGGGAGGATTTGAAGGGCATCAGAAGATGTCGAAGACGCTTACCTCGTTGGGCGACTGAAGAGCTCTACGCCGTGGAGCGCTCAGCTTCGATGCTTTGTCTATTTGTAGTACCGTGGGAGCCGTGAGGAGAAGTTAAAATTGAAAGTAGGGATCTCTTTTCGATAAAATAAAATAAAAAGAGTTTCTGTCAAAAATTAGGCAATTTTACTGAAAAGTCCTCGAGACTATTTGTATGATCAAAACTCGCCGAATATTTTCATTTTGTGAATATTAATAAAGTAATTCGTTTATTACGACGATAAGAATCCAATAAAAATAATCAATAAATTATGAATTTTTAAAATATTAAATAAAATAGTATGAGTTATATTATAAAAGTCTAATAAATCATTTATCTTTTATGAGGGACGAGAGTTTTGCCCCAAAAGCATAGATGATAATTCTTAGAAGTCTGAAAGAAATGTGAACCGACCGGTTCAACCGAGTAAGTAGTACCACGAACACAAGTTAGATGGTTAGGAGAGAAGAGGTTGGTTGTACTACAAACAAAGATCAGTGTACTATCACATAGAGACAGAGAAACAACTCAGCAGGGGGTTTTCCTGAGGTAGATCATCTGCTGGTCTATTATTGTTAAAAAGGACACCTCTCCCCGTGGCATAGCCAAGCCGAGTTGATTACGTGTTAGATTTAAAGAAATAGATAAATGTCGTTTCTCTTCTGCAGGAATCGTTGCAGTGAAACTTTTCTAGCAATAGGAAGATCTGTAGTTCAGCAAAACACTATCAACGTCAGTAGCTTGCATGGAGGTTCAAACATGATATGAATTTTGTTTTACATGTACTAATCTACTACCTGAGAGATTTGGCTCTGCTGATCTTGGCTGATTGACCAAGGTCGAGCTTTGACGAGAGAGGGAACTTGAGGCTGTCACAGGAGGAACGTAGCTAAAGTTTTGAGCAGCGGAACTCCCTTCGCTTGCTATCCGGATCAGATCCCTGGCTTTCTCGGCTGGGAAATTGTCAAACACCAGCACGTTTCCACCGTAGAAAATTGAAAGTTGGGATTTTTCTTCCCCCCTGCAAAATAAGCAGCCATAAAAACTGGTTAGAACACCTCTAGGGGTTTTATCAGATTCCTTTCTTGTTCTTTGATATCAAGCTTTTATTTCTTTCTTGTTCTTAGACATCAAGCTTTTATTTCGAATTTGTTCTGTGGTTGTAAGAGAGGTGAGACCTTGAACCCTGTGATACGGAGGGAATGAATCCGGCACGCCGGGGAAAGAGCTCCATCGGGTTCTCATGGGAAGCTACTTCCCCTTCGCTTTCCTTCTCGCAGTCCTCTCCACCGGAGATGTCCGCTCCGGGCAACAAACAAATGGTGGCCGGCGGCGGCCGAAACGACTGGGAGTTGCCTGGAAGAATAGATGGGAGTGATCAAGACAAGCTTATGCGAAAAAAGCACCAAATTCAGAGAAATCCATAAAATCTTCGAACGGAAGAACGAAACTAGTAAAAAGAAATATCATTTTCGCCAAGAACACGAATTGAAAATTCAATAAGGATAGATCAAAGACCTAGTGCGAACAAAATCGATCAATGTTCTGAAATGCATATCTAACCAAACAAATATTCGCCGTAATAATCCGAAAAGACAAATTTTTGAAAACAAACTAGTAGAAAACGCCGACCGATGGCATTCCTGCACGAAATCACCGAGAATCCCAACAAAACATTAGCAAGAAAAGAATACAAGATCGGGATCATCCGATGCAAAAAATCCGTCCAAAAATCTCAAATGCACAGCCAAAAAAAGCTCACCCTTAGTGGCGTCCTGGGCGATCCCGATCCCTAGGTCGGCGACGCTGCCCTTCTCCTTGATGTACTGGCTCAGGAAGCTACAGGCGAGCTCGAAGTTGGTGAAGCCTTGCTTCCGCCCCTCCGCCATCTCTCGATCCCCAAATTTTTGGAAAGTGAGCACGAAAATCCACTGGGGAAGGATGCAACTCGTTGCACTCGGAAACCGCGGTTTCTTCCCTCCTCTGGCCTTTGCCTTTCCTATTTATAGACGGCTTTCCATTTCAAACATGTGGTTCTCGAGTTGGGTAAAGTAGAGAGAAATTCACGATCGTACCTTTATTTTCCTTATATAAAAATTTATTTACTTATAACTCCCAATTATAAAATAAATAATTAATCGAGTGTCTAATAATAATCTAAATATCCTATCGTTAGATTATAGCCCCGAGATACTAACTCCCTCGTATAAATATCATTATTTAATTATCTTTAGGAACAAAATATTTAAAAATGAGTATAATTCTTATTTAAATCAATATTTTATATTAAATTTGAGTATATTTTCTATCAAAATTGTCTTCATATTTAATATGAATAAACTAGAATTGAGTACATTTTCTATTAAATTAATATAATTTTCTTCCTACTTAATATAATTTTTTTAAAATTCAGTACTATTTAAAAAAAATCTAATATATTTTCCATCCAATTAAGTATCATTTAAAGAAAATCTAATATATTCTTCATCCAATTGAAGTAGAAAAAGAATCGTGCTTAATTTAATAGAAAATCTACTATATTCTAATTTAATATACTGAATTTAAATAAAATTATACTTACTTTTGGATTTTTTATACTTAAAAATATTAGAGATAATTAGATACGTAAGATTAACTAGGTAGTGAAAATAAAGATTTTTATGAACGAGTACTATATGCAAAGTTTTGTTTGTCACTAAATTGTATGCAAATTTTTCCTCTCGAGTTCGTGCAACTACAGAAAATTAATTAAATAATAAATGATATTTGCCACTAACTTCAACATTATTTCAATTTAGTCCAAAATTTCCCATCTGAATGAACTTAACCAGAATAGTGAAAATCGGATTAACTTAAATATGACAATTTATGATTCTCCATGAAACATATGGACCAACTTGTGTCATAAAAATTACAAAATGAAAATATATTATAAATTAATTTTTGAATTAGTCTATTTATTTAGAGAAAAAATATTTAACAAACTTAATAAGTTAATTTATAAATTAATTTGCATTGTATAAAAGGAGTTCTAAAAGGGATTTACAAATTATTTTGTGATATTTTGATAAAATAAGATTTAAAATTTTTAAATAGGACAATAAATTTGACATTAAATTTGATAAATTTTATTTATGTCCATTTAATTCTCAAGTATATAAAATAAATAAATTTATTTAAAAAAAATAAATAATTTATGAATAAATATGATAAGTTACATAAATTTAATTATGTTTTTGTAATTTAAACACATAAAAACAATTAATATAAAGTTTTACATTTTTAAATTATTTATAATATATTTAAAATAAAAATAATATAAATCTTATCATTTTAAAAAATCTAGATATATGTGTTTTTTAACTTACTAACCTTAGATGTGATTATTTGGCCTATTGGTCATCAAAGTAGATCCAAAAATACAAACAATTCCTTACCTAGCCATTGATATCTTAGAAAAATCCTTTTAATATATCGCAGCGGGGAATCAAATAACAAATGCTTACAAATTACTACAATATCTTTGCATCATAGAGCAGGGGTAATATATATCTTATCATTGGCTATAGACAAATTTGAATAAGTTTTGTTTGACCCATATATATATATATACTAGTGTAATCGGAATATAATAATATATAAATTATTTAGGTTTTTAAAAATCCGAATTATAGAATCCCAACAATAAACTATTGTAATGGGCTTCTCTATGCAAAAAAATATTTTAATTTAATATTATACTTATCTTAGTAAAAAAACTAAGAAAAATATATTTTTTAATATCGTCGGCCTAAAATATTTATAGAAGTTTCTTTGATCATAGTGTTGTCAATTCTAAGATATGAGACTAAAGATAACTATATTTTTTTTATATACGTCGTAGCTGAGTCTCGAACTCTAGATCACTAATTGTTTCGCTTGTGAAATTACTAATAAACCTTGGAATTATTTTTAGTGTGAATAGAAAAAAGGATAGTAACGTAAATTCATTTTAGGCTTCACCAAAATTAGTTAGTAAAGAGGAGAGATTTTTAATAAAATAATAATATATATATATATATATATATATATATATATTACATTTCTATTTTCAAACGCATGAAAAGCTAAAAAAATTTTAACTTATAGGGCCTTTTTAAAATTTTCAATGCAGCCGGCAACATAAAAAAAACAATACAAACTCACATGGGTAAAAATCAAAGATTTTTTTATTTTTTTTTTGTCTTTTTTTAAATCATGTGCTCCTCCGGCCATATGAAAATTACATAACTACTCTCATGTATCACGTCGGATTGATTTTGAGTTTTTGACAAGTCTGATTTTAAATTTAAATTTTGAATTAGTCGAGCTAGTAACGTTTACAATTCGTATAATAATAATAATTATAAAAACATAACGATTTAATATTTTTGTTATAATAATTATAAAATTATAATTACTATAATATAAATTTATTTTATTTAACAATATTTATATTATAACAATTATTAAATGTCAGCACTATAACATAATTCTATCATGTTCAAGCAACTGACAGACCGATTCACGATTAAAATTTAAATTTTACCTATCTAATAGTCAACATCAACCGAAAAATATACTTGTAATTTTAGGACGGATAAGATAGGATATCTTTTTAATAAAAAATAAATGGAATAGTCTTTTAAAAAAAGACAATTCGGTGCATAAAATTTTTATCATGCGTAGTCTCGAAGAATGATCTATTGTGCGTAGTCTTATTTTATTTTTTGCAATAAGCTATTTCTAAGATTCGAACCTGTAATCTTTTGATCACATGATAATAATTTTATCGCTGTACCAAAACTCTCTTTCACGAAATAATCTTTTCTGACAATTCTAATAAAATAAAATGATCATGTCCGAGAGCGAGTAGACGGACGCTGGGTAGACGGCACTCACGTTGACTGGATGTCGACCGAAGATGTCGTGAACCTCCGACGAGCTGAGCCTGCAACCACAAGTCGTTAGTGCCGAGCCAGGGAGGGGTTCCCCGGCGATGACCCCCCGATGCTTAAGTCAATCAGCGTCAGTAGAAGAATGAACTAGAGAAGAAAGGAGTAGCGTGACTGTAGCTACAGTGATCGAAGCATACCTCCGACGAAGTCTGGGGGTCCTTATATAGGGCTCCTGAGAGGCACGTGCACGCTTCTCAAATCGTACATGGAAAGGATGTGTCAGAAAAGCGTATCTGACGTCATACCTTAACAGCCCGAGCATATCCCTGACGTGACAATGGAAGCTTCCACCGTATAATTCTCTATCTGACCCTACCGCCGACCACGCCTCCTATCAATGACACTGATCCCTAGGAAGATATTACCAACTGCTCCCTTTGTCTGTTATTGGGTCGAGCAGGAGAGTCGCTCGGCCAGTCGACTGTCTAGACGATGCAACGACCGAGCGGAGCGTCCTCTCGGCCGATGGGCTGCTGCCGGCTACACCCCGTCGGGCGAAGGAGTCTTGCCTGTCGAGTAAGGCTACATCCACTGTTTGTCGAGCGGGATGGCCGCTCGACCTTCGTGCCTCCCTGGTTGAGCTTTATGAACGTCGGAAGCTCGGTGTCTGACCGAACTGTCGAAGTGTTGGACCGGCTACCCTACCTACTGACCTGGAAGGTAGTTCGCCTGATCGGACGCCTGCCTAACGTTGACCACTTTGACCACCTGCCGGACGGGCCCTACCTTACCACCGGATCATGTGCCTCCCCCTCAAGTCTAGTCGAAGGAGGTTACAAGTCCGACTGACTGGACAAGTAGTTTGATGACCAATTGGTTGATCAGCCAATGAGCCGGTTAGATCCCGATCGACCCGTGTAGGGCTGGTCTTGCTCAGCCGATCGGCGCTTTGAGCCTTTGCACTTGGATTTTTTCTCATCACCCCCGGGGGGCCGCAAGCTGGGCGGTCAATGCTGACGCTGCCCAAATCTCCTCGGAACATGCACAAATCATCCCAATTAAGGCCGAACACGCGCCTATGCCCATTAAATGCTGCCCTGTGGGGAGGATACCACGTGTCACTGGCGCAGGCGCCTCACGTCCAAGGTGACAGCTGCTGATGTGACTTTTGGCTGTTCAAATTCAACAGCCGAATGTGCGCTCCGAGTCTCGTGCCCTAGATCGGACGGCTCTGGTCGGTCGTGCCCATCTTTATAAAGCCTTAGCATCGCCATTTCTTCCTCTACGTTCTCTTTCTGCTCTTCGACAGTTTGCTCCGACAATTTTGCTTGCTTCCAGCGTTCCGACGATTCTCGGCTTCTTCCTTCAGCGACCTTTCTCTTTGTAAGCCTTTCGACCTTTCCCAATCTCTCCGTTTGTGCGTAGTTTTCATAGCTTTCTTGTTTCCCGTGTCCGCTTGGTTTTTCTCGATCATCTTCTCTTTCGAACTTTCTACCTTATCATTTCCCGGCAATGGCGAGCTCCTCGTAACTGTCCGACCTCGCTCTCGGACTCTGGTACACTAGCATGGAGACTCGGTTCGACTCGGTTCGACGCGGGCGACGTCGCGAGTCTCATAAACGTCTACGACATCCCCTCTGACCACGAAATAATTTTTACCTCCCCGTCCGATCGACCCAATGACCCTGCCGATCGGCACAATTTGTTTCTTTTGAGATCAGTTCGTGGCCAATATTCGGTTTCTCATCCACCCCTTCATAACCGAGGTCTGCAACAACTTCCGCATCCCGCTCGCCCAGCTCGTCCCTTACTCCTTCCGCCTGTTGTGCGGCGTGGTAGTGTTGTTTCGAGTGCACAACATTCCACTGACCCCTCAGGTCTTTCACTACTTTTACTATCTCAAGCAGTCCGAGCTGGGCATGTACCTTTTCCAATCTCGGATCGGTCTAGTCTTCTTCGATAACATGCTTACCTCCAACAAGCACTGGAAGGATTACTTCTTCTTCCTGAGACTCCCCGAGCGGCCCTTCTTCCAGACCAAGTGGCAGGTCGGGCTCCCTACTCAACCTGATCTGAAGAGATACAAGACCCGGTCGGACTACCTCCATGCTGCTAATATGCAGGACGCCCTGAAGTTCGACATTCATAAGTTGCTGCCAGAGGGTGTGATGTACGTGTTCGGGCTAAGTCCGATCCGAACGAAGCTCCCGAGCAGCCTAGGTATGAAATTTCTCAACCTTCTTCCTTTGAGTCTAACTGATTCTGTTCTTCTTTTGCAGCTGACATCATGATGCGCGCCTGAGCAACGGGGATAATGAAGGCCAAGCAGGCCGAGATTGAAGCAGCCACGACCAAAGAGATGGAACGACTCAGCTTGACCCCTGTCGTCTCACAGGAGGGTACAGTTGGTGAAACTGCGACTGTGGGCGATAGGGCCGCCGAGTGGACACCTAGTGTAGGAGGGGCGGCCGACCCAGAACCGGTTCGAGGAGAGCCACCCATCATCCCTGCTGAGGGTTTGGGGTCCTCGGGCGATGAAGTACCACTCTCCCACAAGAGACGTCGAACAGACTCGCCTTCCGGTCCCGCCCCCCCAACCGCCCAAGCCTCTGCGGGGGGGGGGGGGGCACCCCGTCTCCAGCTACTCATGTAATAGTGGAGGCCACTTCCTCCGAGCGGACTCTCTCTTTAGCTGAGCTGTCGGAGCCGCTCGCCGTTCAACCGATCACTTCCTTGCCACCAGCTAGGCGGAAGGTGACATGGTTCGCTATTCTGCTGGTCCCTCCGGCTCAAGCTTCCGGCCCGTCAGCCTCCGCTCCATTGGCGCCGAGCGGGCGACGATCCATCACTGCTACTCTCCGCCTACCGATAGAGGACCTTATGGCACCGGGCGACTAGCCGAGCTCTCCCTAGCATCAAGTCTACATTCGTGGTCGGCTCGCCCGCGTCTAGGAGGAAGCAAGGGCCCGAACGGCAGTGAAGCCTCCTGGCACGCTGGGCGATAGTTACCTGGAGATGTCCGCCGGGGTTAGTATTTTCAACTTATCAACTCATGATTTACCTCCGATCGACGCAAATATTTGCTTGCAGTTCTGGGTAGAGAATATCGCCATGTGTCAGTCATTAGCTCAGGTGGAGGACGAGCTGAAGAAGCTCAAGATTTCCGGAGCTTCCTCCTCCCACGGGCCGCCGGCCTCCGCCTGCAAGCCGACCTGAAAAAGGCCCAACAACTTCTTGCGGAGGAGCAGTAGAAGTCGGCCGAAGAGGCTAGTAGGATGGGCCAGATCGAGGCGCAATTGAAGACCTACGATCATAAATTCGAGATGACTTCCAAAAGAAAACAACGAGCCATCGCCGATCTGGAGCAGAAAAACCAGGATGCTCGGCAGTTGGCCTAGAAGATGAAGACGGACGACAACTAGAACGTCCTTGGAGCACGAACCACTTCCAGCCGTACCGAGCTGGATGAAAGGTGCGCCAGTGTAATTAAAGTGTACCTTCCGTTTTTCCTATGCCCTCTGATTGCAGGATTGAAATGAAAAATGAAAGGTTACCCAAATACTCGTCGAGCGGCGATGTTAAACTCATATTTCCATCGACGGTTGAGTGACGACCTTAAACCCCGGTCTTCACCAAATCGTGGAGCGGAGACGTTAAACTCATGTCTCCATCGACGGTCGAGCGGCGACCTTAAACCCCGGTCTTCACCAAATTGTCGAGCGGTGACGTTAAACCCATGTCTCCATCGACGGTCGAGCGGCGACCTTAAACTCCGGTCTTCACCAAATCATTAAGCGGCGACGTAAACCCATGTCTCCATCGATGGTTGCGCGACGACCTTAAACCCCGGTCTTCACCAAATCATCGAGTGGCGACGTTAAACCCATGTCTCCATCAACGGTCGAGCGGAGATCTTAAATCCTGATCTTCACCAAATCGTCGAGTGGCGACGTTAAAACCATGTCTCCATCGACGGTCGAGCGACGGCCTTAAACTCCTACCTTAGAAGATCATCTAGCGGAGACGTTAAAACCCAGAGTCAAGCGGCAACTATAAACCCCGGAGTTACAAGCCTAGCGAATATTTCAATAATGAAAGTACGGTCATAACAGCTGATCGGAACTATACAGCCGAATACTTAGCAAACAGATGGCATATGAAGAAAGAGTCCAAAAGGATTTCATTGATAATTGGTCACTGTCGAACGGCAGGAGGACATTCAAAACTTACAAAAAATATTCTCTACCGACCCCTCGCTCACTCGATATATTCGAAGACCTCGTCGGGAATGGATTCAAGGAGCTGGACGCGATTCACGTCTTTATCAGACAGAGCCTCAGAGACATGATCGTTCGCCTTCAGGTGGATGAGCGTCGCATCGATCGCTAGCTCAAATGATCGGACTATCCGATCGGTTGCCTTCTCCAGAAATTGGTCCAAGCAAAGATATTGTTACTTCAGGACCGCAAAGCGACCCGGTTTAGCCTCCTAATAGCCAGTCAGAGTAGCACGGGAGGCCGCCAGGTCATCCTCGAGGCACTTCACTTGGTCTTTGAGGTCAGCCTCTTTAGCCGAGCAATTCTCTCACTCGGCAGTCAGCAGGCCCTCCGCGTTCTTCAGCTTCTCGGCGCCCGAACGAAGCTTCTCCATAACTTTAAATGGTCCGGCTCACGGAGCTTCTAGTTTAGTGACATCACCGACCGACTTCACCTTCTTCCACACGAGGTCGCCGACCTGGAATGACCTCGGGATCACTCGTCAATTGTAGTTTTGCCTCATCCTCTGCCTATAAGCCATCAATCGAACGACTGCTTTGTCACACGTCTCATCCACGAAGTCCAGCTCCAGAAGCCTCTGCTCGGCGTTGTCTTCGTCATAGTGATGTATTCGATTGGACTCGACTCCCACCTCGACTGGGACGACCGCCTCACCGCCGTATACGAGGTGGAACGGGGTTACACCCGTGCCTTCCTTAGGGGTCGTTCAGATTGCCTATAACACGCCAGGTAGCTCGTCCACCCAGCTCCCTCCGATGTGGTCGAGCCGAACTCGCAAAATTCGCAAGATCTCCCAATTGGCGACTTCAGCTTGCCCATTGCTCTGAGGGTACCCTACGAAGATGAAGGCCTACTGGATGTCATACTCCTCACACCACTCTCTGAGTTTCCGTCCGGCGAACTGTCTACCATTGTCTGAGATGAGTCGACGCGGGATGACGAACCGACAGATGATTTGCTGCCAGATGAACTTTTGGACCATCTGCTCGGTTATCTTGGCCAGCAGCTCGACTTTGACTCACTTGGAGAAATAGTCCACCGCAACGAGCAAGAACTTTCGTTGCCCGGTTGCCATGGGGAAGGATCCCACAATATCCATTCCCCATTGGTCGAACGGGCACGGCACAATGGA
Organism: Zingiber officinale; assembly: GCF_018446385.1. Lineage (NCBI taxonomy): Eukaryota > Viridiplantae > Streptophyta > Magnoliopsida > Zingiberales > Zingiberaceae > Zingiber > Zingiber officinale. Next base: position 21,764,492 of record NC_056001.1, on the reverse strand, counting down.
AGCTTTCATTTCTTCGGTCGGCCGATGGGAAAGGTGGTGATACTTCTGGAAGGATAGACAATTGGCTACTATCCGAGCGACATCTTCCTATAAAATCGGTCAGAAGTACCCGCCCAGCAGGATCTTCCTTACTAGCGCCCGACCGCCCGGATGCCCTCCACAGGAGCCTTGGTGTACTTCTTGCAGTATATAGTCGGCATCCTCTGATCCGACACATTTAAGCAATGGTCTGGAGAAGACCTTCTTGTAGAGCTGGTCCCCGACTAAGGTTAAGCGACCGACCCTTCTTCTCAATAAGCGAACTTCCTCCCGATCGGAAGGCGTAGCTCCCGATCGTGGAAACTCTATTATGGTCATTCTCTAATCGTTGGGGAAAGTGAGCCCCTCCATTCGATCGACGTTCGCCACCAAGGATACTTGCTCGATTGGTTGAGTAATGACGATCGGCGAGAGTGAGCTCGTCAATTTGGCCAGCTCGTCTGCTGCTTGGTTCTCCGCTCGGGGGATCTTCTGGATGATTACCTCCTGAAAGCTTGTCTTCATCTTTTCGAAGGCTTCGGCGTACAACTTGAGCCGCATGTTACTGATCTCGAATGCTCCAACCAGCTGTTGAGCGGCTAATTGAGAATCAAAGTGGATAAGAACTCTGCCTGCGCCGACGTGCCGAGCGGCTTGTAAGCCGGCTATAAGAGCCTCGTACTCGACTTCATTGTTAATTGTCCGGTACTCTAGTCGAACGAACAACTGCACCCGCTCTTCTTGTGGGGAGATAAGCAGTATGCCGATTCCACTACCTTACCGGGTGGACGACCCATCCACATATATTTTCCATACTGAGTCGGGATCAGGGTTTTGCACCTCCGTGACAAAGTCGGTCAAGGCCTGCACTTTGATGACCGTTCGAGGATGATATTGGATATCAAACTCGCTGAGTTCCATTGTCCATTTGATCAGCCGGCCAGATGTCTCTAGGTTAAGCAGGACTCTTCCCAGAGGGTTGTTGGTCATCACCATGATAGTGTGAGCGAGGAAATAAGGGCGAAACCTCCGAGCGGTGAGTACCAAGGCAAATGCGAGCTTCTCAAAACCGGTGTAGCGAGATTCAACATCCTTTAATATATGACTCAAGAAGTACTCTGGTTGTTCTTCGTCGTTCTGCCGAACCAGAGCCGAGCTGATAGCGTGCTCGATCGAAGATAGATAAATCCGAAGCGGTTCACCGGCAGTAGGCTTAGCTAGTACAGGTAGTGAATTCAGATATACTTTGAGTTCCTCGAAGGCCCGGTCACACTCCTCGTCCCACTGAAACTTAGTGGCTCAGTGCAGAATTTTGAAGAAGGGAAGACTCCGGTCGAATAACTTTGAGATGAATCATGACAACGCTGTTATCCGTCCGGTAAGGCGTTGCACTTTCTTCAAGTTTCTTGGTGGTGGCATATCTTGGAGTGCTTTTACCTTGCTGAGAATTGTCTCAATGCCCCGTTCGGTGATGATATACCCTAGGAAGCGCCTGCTTTTAGCGTTGAACAGACACTTTTGGGGATTTAACTTTATTCTATACGTCTGAAGGATCTGGCAAGTCTCCTTGATGTCTGCACAGAGATCGACGACTCGGAGGGACTTAATTAATATGTCGTTGATATATACCTCCATGTTGCAGCCGATCTGCCGCCGGAAGACTTTATTCATCAGCCGCTGGTAGGTGGCTCCCGCATTCTTCAAGCCGAACGACATTACGTTGTAGCAGTACGTACCATCGACAGTGATGAAGCTGACTTTCTCTTGGTCTTCACGGGTGAGCGACATTTGATAATACCCCTGATATGCGTCCAGCATACATATCAGCTCGCACCCGACCGTGGAGTCTACCATCGATCGATCCTGGGCAAGGGATAGAAGTGCTTCGGGCATGCCTTGTTAAGATTCCGAAAGTCGATGCAGACCCTCCACTTGTTGCCCCGCTTGGAGACCAGCACCACATTGGCGAGCCATCTTGGAAACTGAACCTCGCGTATATGGCCGGTCTCCAGCAGTTTCTCAATCTCTTCCCGGATGATTAGATTCTATTCAGCACTGAAGTTTCTCTTCCTCTGTTTCACCGACCGAGCGTCTGGTTGGACGTGAAGCTCATGCTGCACGACGCTCGGGGAAATGTCGGGCAGCTCATGCGTAGACCAGGCGAACAAGTCATGGTTCTGCTGGAGACAACTGATCAGCTTGGCCTTCTGCCCGGCCTCTAGGTCAAACGCTATGAAGGTCGTCGCCTCGTATCGGCTCGGATGTATCTGCACCTCTTCTTTCTCTTTATAAACCAAAGTAGGGGGTTTCTCGATTATGGTTTTTACCTCCATCCGGGGTGTATTCCAAGCGGTCTTGGCCTCGGTCTTGACCATCTCGACATAGCATCTCCGAGCGGCCAACTGATCCCCCTTTACTTCTCCAACTCGATCTTCTACCGGGAACTTAATCTTTTGGCAGAAGGTTGAAACGACTGCTCCGAATTCATTGAGGGTCGCACGCGCCAAAATGACATTGTAGACTGAGGGAGCATCTACTACGATGAAGTTGGTGGCCCTTGTCCTCCGGAGTGGTTCCTCCCCGAGCGAGATGGCCATCTGAATCTAGCCGATCGACAAGACTTCATTGCGGGTGAATCCGTATAGAGAGGTCATCATTAGCAACCGTTCACCTCTGTCAATTTAGAGCTGGTCGAACGCCTTCTTGAAAATGATGTTGACCGAGCTGCCTGTGTTAACGAATATACGATGAATAGTGTAATTGGCAATTATCGCTCGAATAATGAGTGCGTCGTCGTGCGACACTTCAACTTCCTCGAGATCACGGGGACCGAAGCTGATCTCGGGTCCAACGGCCTGTTCCCGACTATAGGCCACCGCATGGATTTCTAACCGCCGGACGTGTGACTTCCGGGCTTGGTTGGAATCCCCGCTGGTTGTCCCGCCAGCTATGATGTTGATCTCGCCTCGAGCATCATTACTTCGATTTTCCTCCTCCCGAGCGGACGACCTGCTTCGCTCGCGCCCAGCTCTTGTTGGCTCTGCGCTTCTCTGATGAGGCCACCTTAGTGATCGCCTTGCTTCTTCTCATCGATCGGCCCGATGATGCTCGTGTCGCTGATCAGGAGAAGGGGATCGACGCCGATAACTCTTAGGTGTTGTGAGATGCAGACTGATGGAATGAGCAGAACAAAGGGGTCCATACCTTCCCCTTGGGATTCGGCCGTTCTGCGGCAACATGCTAGACGGTATGTGGCCTTGCTTCCTGGTGTGGACATACTCCCTTGGCTCGGGGCCCTCTTGGAGGTTGATGGCTGGACGACGACCATCGTTCAGTCGGCGCCGATGGTTAGGATGGAGCCTCCTTCCTTCGGGCCACTTGGGCTTCTTTCACGTTTATGTACTCATTGACCTTCTTCAGCATGTAGTCGTAGTCGCGAGGCGGCTTCCTGACGAGCGATCGAAAGAAGTCCCCGTCCATGAGCCCTTGTGTGAACGCGTTCATCATGATCTCGGACGAGACCGAGGGGGTATCCATCGCCACCTGGTTGAAGCGTTGGATGTAGGCTCGTAGAGTTTCCCTCTGGCCCTGCTTCATGGAAAACAGGCTGACGCTTGTTTTTTGATAGCGCATGCTGCTCGCGAAGTGGTGAAGGAAAGCCGTTCAGAAGTCTTTGAAGCTTCGGATAGACCCGTCCGACAACCTTCTAAACCACCGTTGGGCCGAGCCGAAGAGCGTAGTGAGGAAGACTCGACACTTGACTCCATCTATGTATTGATGAAGGATAGCGGCGTTATCGAACTTACCCAGATGGTCATTCGGGTCGGTCGACCCGTTATACTCTCTGATCGCTAGGGGAGCGTAGTGTTTCGGCAGCGGATCCTGAAAAATAACCTCTGAGAATTGTCGGTTGATCCGCTCGGGTGATGAATCGGCTCGGGGCGCTGTGCCTTTTCTTTTGTCCCGAGCGGGGGCCTAATATGAGGAACCCCTATCCTGGTTGGCCTGAACAATCTCTGAGGGCGTCTGAAATAACTCCCGGTGAAATGGAATGGACGCTGGCAGAACTTCTCCAAGAGTGCCAGTTAGCATCTTATTCTGTCCCCATATGGAGAGTTGCTCCGACCGGTTTTCATGCGCCGCTTGACCTCCCGAGGCCGATGTTGCTTGTTGTGCCAGCCGATCGGCCAGCGCCTTTTATTGCTGCTGCTCGATTAATTTCGTCGCTCATACTTGAATGAGCGCATCGACCTCTTCTGGAGTGAGCGTCACGGTGTGGAGATGTCCAGCTTCCTCCATCTTCTCCGTTCGGATTCAGGTGCGTTCCCATAGATGGCGCCAAATTTGATCTTGTCCAAGAGCGAGTAGACGGGCGTTGGGTAGACGACGCTCACGTTGACTAGATGTCAACCGAAGATGCCGTGAACCTCCTACGAGCTGAGCTTGCAACCACAAGTCGTTAGTGCCGAGCCAGGGAGGAATTTCCTGGAGATGACCCTCCGACGCTCAAGTCAATCACCGAGAGTAGAAGAATGAATTAGAGAAGGATGGAGCAACGTGACTGTAGCTACAGTGATCGAAGCATACCTCCGACGAAGTCTGAGGTTCCTTATATAGGGCTCTTGAGAGGCGTGTGCACGCTTCCCGAGGTGTGCACGCTTCTCAAAGCGTACCTGGAAAAGATGTGTTATAAAAACATGTTTGACGCCATACCTTAACAATCCGGGCATATCCATGACGTGACAGTGTAAGCTTTCACCGTACGATTCTCTATCTGACCTTGTCGCCGACCACGCCGCCTGTCAATGACACTGATCCCCAGGAAGATATTACCAACTGCTCCCTTTGTCTGTTATTGGACCGAGCGGGAGAGCCGCTCGGCCAGTCGACCGTCCGAACGATGCAACGGCCGGGCCGAGCGTCTGCTCGGCCGATGAGCTGCTAGCGGCTACACCCCGTCGGGCGAAAGAGTCTTGCCTGTCGAGTAAGGCTGCATCCACTGTTTGCCGAGCGGGATGACCGCTCGACCTTCGTGTCTCCCTGGTTGAGCTTTATGAGCGTCAAAAGCTTGGTGTCTGACCAAACTGTCGAAGTGTTGGACCGGTTACCCTACCTATTGATGGGGAAGATAATTCATCCGATCAAACGTCCGTCTAACATTGACCATTTTGATCACCTTTTGGACGGACCCTATCTTATTATCAGATCATAAAAGAAAGAAAGGTATTTTGACTTTTGCCCGACTAATGGGCAAAAACATATTAAATCCTAAAAATAAACGTTGCCTCATTAATGAGGGATGGGAAATTTAATTTAAGCACGAGATTTGGATGGCCTTGGTCGATTCCACCGGCAAAATAAATATTGATTATTATTATTATTATTAATGACCTAATTGTGCCGTGTACGAGGTGACGAAATAATGGAGGGCAAATTTAATGATTATTTTCTTCATTTCCAAATGGAGGCAAATAAAACGTGGAAATGGAAGCAAATAAAACGTGGGAAATTAAGAAAAATGAGGACATATCATCAAAGGAGAGGAAGAGGATTGGGTTGGCAGGCGTCCATATCTTGCGCGATTCTCTTACACTTACACTTACACTTAGCGTAGGTGACGGCTTATCTGTTCATAAACTGTCAAGCAAGTTGCTAACAATGACGGTAGCGAGTTGCAATTCTATCTCTTGACGAAGAGCTTTGGACATTCTGAATTGTGAGTTAATGAGACATCTTATAAATTTAGAGAGATATTTCGATTAACTATTAAAAATAGGCGTCATAAATATAAATGCACTTTGTGAGATACCAATAATTTTGTTTATTTAGTTTAAATCTACAAAGCAACTAGTCTTCGAGTTGTATTACGGAAAAGTAGTTGTTAGAAGCTTAATACTTTAGACAATGCCTTCCCTTTTGTACTGGACTAATCAAGCACGGAACCATATTGGTGGATATTCGGGCTGTAGCCTGAGGTCTAATAGGGATGAGAACGAGATTTACACGTGAGAAAAGAAAAAAAAATGTTAGGGGAAGAGAAGGTTAGGCCCGGATGATAGCATCAACATTGGTAAAAAGAGGAGGCTAGCCGACGATGTTAGCATTGATACTCAAGGGCCACAATCCGCATATATCATCTCAGTTGACTCCATCATTAAAACTAATATGTATCTTAACGTCCCTAATTAAAAATTATAAATAGGAAAAAATATTGAAGATCAAAAAAAAAAAAAAAAAAAAAACTAAGTTCTGTCATTTACAAAATAAAAATCATCTCCTTATCCTGTAGTAAGAGAGATAATAATTTTATCGTATTATGTACTAATAGTGACCTAACCCAACCCATGGCTTATTTTAAAATTAATAGGAAATTAGAAAATATTTTTTAAAATTTATTAAAAATATTTTGCTTTTATAGTTTTTTATTTAAAAATAAGTCCGGCGAGGCTAGTCATGCTCGACAAAAAAAATGGGCTAATCAAATTCTGGCCTTATGGCCCATGTCTGACCCGTAAGTCCGTATTGACACCGTAGACAGTATACCAAATTGACATGTCACCACTAAAATAAATAAAAATTGTCAGGTCTTCCTCTCCTCCTCAGTTCTCACCAGAAAAGGGTAATATTTGCAGTTTAATTAATCGAGAAGGGTCTAATTGCAAAAGCACATATTTCTTGGAGCTGAAGCAGCAGGGTGCGAGCCTTCTGCCCCTTTCCGCCTACAAATTAAATCGCCAAAGAAACCCTAGCCATCGATCTAGTGAAGATTTGAGAGAAACGCCATGAGTCGAGGAACTGGAGCTGGCTACGATCGCCACATCACTATTTTCTCTCCTGAAGGCCGTCTCTACCAAGTCGGTAAGCCCCCTAGGTCCTCGAATCCTACCCTAGGGAAAGATTTAATTTTTTTGGGTTCTCCCTAATGTGGATCGTGCTCGAGGTATTGATGTGCATGAGGAAACTTCCGATCTAGGTTTGGTTTTAGCTGCAAGTGAATTTGTCTTTGGTTCTGCAGAATACGCGTTTAAGGCTGTTAAGGCGTCCGGTATCACGTCAATTGGAGTTCGTGGAAAGGATTCGGTGTGCGTTGTCACCCAGAAGAAGGTTCCTGTGAGTGTTTCTCATTTGCTTTTCATCATCTTGTGGGTGCGGAATGCTTCTCGTGTTTCTTTATGTAACCTAGTATTTCTCGTGGGAATATCGATGCAGGATAAGCTATTGGACCAGACCAGTGTCACGCATCTCTTTCCCATCACAAATTACCTTGGACTCTTAGCCACAGGGATGACAGGTTGTAAATCTATGTATTCCTCCTAGTGAATTATAGCCTTACAGTTTTAACTTGTTGCGCATCCAATCATTGTGGATACTAAGGTACTTGATGTTTTTAAACTTATGAGACCATAACCTCATAGAACATCTTTATGTGCTGCCTCATCTCAAATATTAGACGCACAGATATGTAACCGTTCATCATCCTTATAGCTGCTTGCTATGCAATACATTTCTAGTATCCTTGTGTATAAAATTATCTCATGCGAATTAGGGCGTACACATCTTTTAAATCTTTTAATTTGTGATGGAATACCAGAGTTGTTGGAAATGTTAAATCATATTTTTTGAGTTGAATATTACAATGCATATATTATTCAGCATGATTGACTTTGTCTTTCATCACTGCTTTTATAGCTGATGCAAGGTCCTTGGTCCAACAAGCAAGAAATGAAGCAGCAGAATTTCGTTTTAAATGGGGATATGAGATGCCTGTAGATGTATTTTCCAAATGGTACTATCATCCTCTTCCTATTTATCACCTTGTAGACTTGTATGGTGTTAAACTGATAATCATTATGCATTACCAGTTTATGCACGTACACTTCACTAATTTTGTCCAACTAAAAGTTGCTTTCCAAAGCCTTAATTATGGTTTCCATTTCGTGTTATTCTCCTAGATAGCCAATAACAAGTGTGAGGCAATTTGAAGATTTAATATCTAGTTTTGGAAATGTTGCAATTAGGATTTTGTGATTTCCATCTCTTTTTCTTGCTAATGCCAATCTTTTTGGTTTCAATCTGGGATAGGCTAATGCTCATTTTGTATGGAGAACAAAACATGACATGTTTATGCAGCTATTAGGGTTAGGAAATTGACATTCAAGTGTTGCCTTATAATGAACTTTACTGATCAAGACATTGATATTTCATTAACCAAAGTTTGTTTCAAAGATCTCCCTTATTAATAAATGACTAGTCAAGTTTGAGTTCCAGTGGAAGTCGATTTAGATTTCAGGACACCTTCATTTTATAAATTGATATTGTTAGTTACTCGAATTGTATTGACCATATTCACTTATTTGAATTTCTGGTGTTTAGCAGGTCATAGTTTGTTCATTATATCATTTTATGGATAGCTGTCCTTGCATTCAGAATAAACTGTTCTGCTTCTCTTTCAGTAGCATAGATAATCTGCCAGTTATTAAGAGAAAAAATTCTCACATGAATGTGCAGGGTTGCAGATAAATCACAGATATATACCCAGCATGCCTACATGAGGCCTCTTGGAATAGGTTAGATTCTTGTTTACAATACATCATTGAGATTATGAAAGTTCTAGAAGAATGGTAGTGGAGTGTTCTTCTAGATTCGAACTCTCTGTCTTTCTCATCCTATGATGCTTTAATGCAGTTGCAATGATCTTGGGTATTGATGAGGAGAAGGGACCCCAACTCTTCAAATGTGATCCAGCTGGCCATTTCTTTGGGCACAAGGTGTCGGAATTTGAAATTCATATAATATATATTTTTACTTGCCTTTATATCATAGTAATCTCTAGCACAATACTATCATTGGTGGATGATCTTTGATAAATTAACACCATTACAATATGGAGGACACAATCTGGAAGGTAATGCATGAACCATGCTATTGCTGACAGAATCCAACTGAACTGTATTATGTGTTTGATAATATGAGAAATATGATTTTTGTAGTTCCTTTCTAGATACCTGTTACTCTTTCATGGTGTTTTTCTAATAAGTATTGGAAATTCTAGGCCTATAACTCAATTGCAATGTACTAGGAAAGAGAAAAACAGACGGAGATACTTGCATAAGAGGGAATTCCATTTAATTCTATTCAATGAGAATGTCTTATCGAGGATGATGCCCTTAGTCATTTCTTACATGGAAATTTATGTTACCATGTAATAAGTAACAGATAACTAGTAATTTGTTCTTTGGTCAACTTTTACATGTTAAATTTACAGGACATTTCCCATTCGCTTTTCCAGTCTTCTGAGGTACAAACTACTGAATTGCCTCATATTAGTTAATAAATGGATTATATTGTTATTATTCCCTTTTCAAACCATCATTGATAATGATTTATTAAATTATAGAGTTGAATAACATGAAGAGGTATGAGTTAATGGAGTTCATAGGCTTTAGAAGAGGGAATCACTATTAGTTGGGTATAAGCATTTGGGTTAATGGCTGTACTTAACAAAGCTAATAGGCTAGTTCTCTCAAAACAGATTCGGCGAGGTGTTTCTAGAACAGTGATGACACAGCCATCATTGGCCTTACATGCCATCAATAATGGATGATTCACATGAAGAGTTGTGGTAAAGTTGTTGCCATGTGACCAAAAGGTCACGGGTTCGAATCCTGGAAACAATCTCTTGCAAAAAACAGGGTAAGGCTGCGTACAATGGATCATTCCCCGGGACTCCACATGGCGGGAGCTTCGTGCACCGGGCTGCCCTTTTCACATGAAGACTTGTGGCCAAATCATAGAGGTTATAAACTTGGATGTTGGAACTATTATCCTTACTTGAGCTTATGCTTTTTGGACCAGTGATTAAGGCTAACAAAGTTAATTGATCGGTTTTATCATCTAGGTGGGTCTCGATAGTCCAATATGCAACAAAAAATTACTATATGTAGTATCAGAAGAATTCTCCTTGTACTTCCTGTCTGATGAGAAGTAACTTGTATACACACCTAATGAAACTTTTACCTTATGTGAAAAAAATTTATTGAAGATCATATGAATCTCATATTTTTAGTTCCATCGATTATTGCTAGATGTATTGTTGCTCGGTTGCAAATCATGCTTCACTAAATCAGTTAGTATTGTCAACTTGATATTGTTTTGTGATTTGTCAATGTATCGATCTTTGAGCTGCTAAAACTGTATCCAAAGGTTCTGTTTGTTTTGCGTAAAATAGTTTTGCAAAAAAAATATTTATATATTTTTAATGTTTGATGTGATGAAAAACCATGATTAATGGAAAACTTTCTATTGGTCAACAAAAGCAAATATGAGTATTTTAGAGGAAAATTATGTTAAATAGGAAATTACTTTCTCTTGAAAAGAGCATCAGTCAATTTCCTCCCAACCCATCTCTAAGCCCTTTGTGCGCATCAACAATTCTCCCTTTCCCCCTCCCCATTGTAGTCTTATTTGTGAGTCACTCTTAACCTTGAGACCTTTAACTTTGCTTATGAGCTCGTCTGAATTTGACCTATCCACCTTGTTTGCATGAAGTCATTGCCCTACCCAATTGGTCGCACTATCTACCTACCATGTCAGACAACATAGCTTACCACTCAGCTTGAACGACCAATAGGACCGAGCAACCTGCTTGGGCTACCTTGGTTGCTTGGACCAATTGGACAGTCTACTTGCCTGAACCACACTCTACTAACTCACCTAGTCTGCTTGGCTTAAGCGGATTGATTACTCGGACCAATTGGCCTGCCTGGCACACCTGATTGGATCAGCCTTCTTGACCTACTAACCTTATTGTCCTTCTTAGATCACCCAATCCAACCCAACCTCCTCCAGACAGACCGGTTCAATCAGGAAGGGAAATTTTTTTCCCCATATTCCAAATATACAGATGCTCTTCTTTTAAAAAAAATTTGCCTCCAAAATTTTTTAAAAATATTTACATGAAACAAATAGAACCAAAATTGCTGATTAGCAATATGCTTGACTTTTTTTGCTAGTCATATTACTACTCAATGCAAATACCTTTTATGGCACTAGTAGGAATGCTATTAGGTGCAATAAACTAATCCTTATAGTTCCTGTAAATAGCTAGTTTTGGAGCATGCTTTTGTTTGTAAATGTAGTTGGTTATGTTTGTTTATACATTGCTTTGATTATTTTGATTCCAGGCGACAAGTGCTGGCCTGAAAGAACAAGAAGCAATCAACTTCCTGGAAAAGAAAATGAAGAATGATCCTGCATTCTCATACGAGGAAACTGTGCAGGTATGCCTATAAGATCTATTGTTACACGATATAGTAGTATACTTACCATAGATCACTTATTTCAAATAACTCACACATTTTCCTTTTATGTAGAATTGCAAGGATACTCTAATCTGGCTTAATAAGTTTTAGTATACTAACAATATCTACACTATAGTAACCATGTTTAGTGGCTTATCAATAGTTAGCAAGTCTATTTTTAGTTAGAATATCTCTTCTTTTAAAACTGCTGCTTATAAATGTTATAGAGATGAAAATAACATACTTGTTTTAGAGCCCTACCTGTTTTCTCATAGTTTCAGAGGAATCTAGTTATTCAGTAATCTTATGTTACACTACAACCTTTTTCTCAATGAATGATTGGCCATTATTAGCTAAAATATTTGTGAAGTGATATTCTATTGACCTTTTTTATTTTGGCAGACTGCGATATCTGCACTGCAATCGGTTCTGCAAGAGGATTTCAAAGCTACAGAGATAGAGGTAATCTCTTAATTTAGTTATGAGGACTGGATTTCCTGATAATAGTGGAGAGCATATTCAGTCACTATTAATAGCTTATCCATTCTGTGAAAATTTCTGACTAGAAAATTGGTCATATAATTTCCTCTTCATCAGATAGATACATTACTTGTTTTCCATGTACACGTTTGTGAATATAAATGTTTATTTCCTAGGTGGGAGTTGTGAAAGCAGAGGATCCAGCATTCAGAGTGTTATCGACAGAGGAGATAGACGAACATCTAACAGCAATCAGTGAACGTGATTAGCGGAGGTCCATTTCAACAGCTTGACTCAGTTTCAGATTTCAGACTCTATGTTTTAAACTTGTGTCAGAATATCTATTGTGTCACTATATCTATAATGAATTGGTTTTTCCACCGCCAAATTTCCAATGTAATATTGAGTTTCGTGCTGTCAAATGGCTATTGTCACAATTTCAAAACCCCTTGATCTTGGATCATGGCATTCCCGGTGGATTTGACAATAAATCTTTACATCTCTCAGAACGTTTATGCTGTCTTCAAGAAATGGAAATTTTAGTATCATCGAGCTTTTTAAGTGCCATAATTGTAATATGTAAATCTGTTCTTGTTAGGAGTGTTTAACCTTCATGTTCGTGTCGTGGCACGGTTCGAAAGTAATTGAGGTTTCCATGACTGATGATGACTCATTACTGAAAATTACACAGGGCTGGCGTGCTTGAAGAGCCATGTTCCGATTAAGCATATTTAAAGTGTCCGCAAGCTCTTTTGCCCTATTATCTGTAATGATCATTTTGGTTGTAATCCAATAAAGTCGATGTACTTGAAGTGCAAAGCACTCTCCATTTTTCACGTTCTCCTTAACATTCACAATTTGTGGTCGCTTGACGATCGACTAGAGGGGGATAAATAACTTGTACAATAAAAATAAATTTTTCTTGACTTTATAACTTTATAGTTATATTAACATAAACATTTGTACAAAAGAAAATTAATCAAAAAAAACAAGAGTCTCAAATATTTTACTTGGTTGCAACTGGGTCTTTTTCAGGCAGAGAAGCTTCTTACATTAATTGAAGTACTCAATTATAAAATAAGACTGCAAATGAATTAATTACAAGTATTGTTCTACCTTCAAGGACCAGAGTTGTATTTATAGTCTTGGTCAGGTTCCAGATGCTGGAGGGGGATAAACTTTTATTCCCGTCGTAACAGTTTGCGACACCTGGCATTTGGATGAAATTCCTTGTCTGGGCTCCCGGACCGTGCAGATAGGGCTCCCCCTGGGCGAGGTGCCCAGGGGACGCTCAGCTGATCCGAGCGTTCGGACCAGGTCTGGGCGCCTGGACTTGGTCCAGGCGCCCGGAACCAAAAGTCAACCCTTAATTGACTTTTTGGTCTGGGTCTTCCGTTCTAGTTTCACTCCTATTGGTCCAGATCTTCTGCTTCGGTTTCACTCGCTTGGGTGATTTTAGTCATCCGGAATAGGGCTCACCCGAACCCAACTTCCGACCTTCTCAAGCAAACTTCCGCTCAGACTTCTCGTCCCTCGAAGAATGTTATGTGCCTCCTTTTCGTCCGCCCACGTACTCTTCCGTAGCACCTCGTACCTCGAACGCACCGAGCCCGTCGACTCTCTCCCGTGCCGTCATTCTCGCTAGTTGCGTCTTTCGCTCGACTTCCTATGCACCAAAGTTTCTGCACACTTAGATATAGGGGTTAAATACCAGCAGGATCTAACTTCACTTGGTTGATCATATCAAAACTACCTTGGGATACTAACAATATCTCTCTTTTTGTTATGAACAACTCAAGTTAAGTTAGGAAAAAACATAAACCAATAATAACAAAGTAAATTTTTGCAAGTAATAATGTGCAAAAAAAAATTAAGAAAATTAATAGCAAAAATATACCCTTCCCCTAGATGTAATCTTCACTTATCCACTTTTGATCACAATAAAAATAAGATTCTTACAAAAATCTAAAATAAGGTCTAAGGAAAAACACGGTAAAAACTTTGGAAAAAATTTGGAGTCTTAAAATGAATTAAAAAAAAATTACTAAGAGTTGAGCAGACATAAATTTTTTCAAAAAAAAAATATTTTCCAAAAATATGATATTTCTTCATAGGAAAAAAATAAAAAATATTTTAATTTTTTTTACAGCTAAATGATGAAATTTTCTTTAAAAAAATTATCTTCTAAATAATTTCTAACAATGAGTTTGAAAGTATTAGATAATTTTTTTATTATTTTAAAATAAATACTTCATAGTTAGTAATTAAATATTTATTTTAGTAATTGATTTCTAGGCTATAGCGAGGTACTAGACCTTCTTAGTTAATGGAATATAAGAATCACTTCTAGACAAAGTCGGTTAATGAAAGTAAATATTTAATTCTCTCTAAAAGAAAAAAAAACCTAAATATAATTTTTGGAACTCAAAATAGATTCCTTCGTATAAGATTAATAAAATTTTTTTTAGAAATATATTTCTGTGATATTTTTTCTAATTTAACCCTTATGACATTTAAAATATCAATTTAAACCATTATATCTTATAATATTTTGAACATGTGAGCATGCACGTTCCTTCAAATATTCTATATATGTTTTTAATTCTTCATTTTTCATTTTTATTTTGTCGAGATCATCTAATCGACAAGATATAGCTAAGGTTGATTTTAACTCTTTATTTTCTTTTTCTAACTTACAATAATTTTTTGATAATATTTTTACGAACTGAAATAACTTGTCAAGAGGAAGAGACCGTACTTGACTTACCTTATCGATCCCATAATCTAAAGCTCCCCCTGAAGTGCTGCTTTCTTCCGATGTGGCCCCCCTTCATCGATGCTCATTTCTGATGAGTTTGTTTCGTCTTCGTCTTCTTGGTGATTTGCCACTAGCACAAGTCCAGCGAGGACTTCTATTTCTGATTCGGATGATGTTTCGTCCCACGTCGCTTTTAGACTATACTTGGTATGGGCTGACTTATTATTCTTCTCCTTGTCCTTGTTCTTATCCTTGCTCTTCAATTTAGGGCAATTATCTTTCACGTGTCATTCTTCATTACAGTAGTAACATTTTATCTTTCTTTTCCTTCTATTATCCTACACTTGATTAAATTTATTAGTCTTAAACAATTTTCTAAAATTTCTTACCATGAGTGCTGTTTCGTCATCATCGAGAGAAGATTCAGAATCTCGTTCGTCCGTTTTTGCCTTTAAGGTAATGTTGTGCTTTGACTTCTTCATATTTGCACATCTTGTTTCATGGACTTTAAACGTTAAAAATAATTTTCTAATGCACTTAATTCTAGATCCTTAGATATATAATAAACATCTACTAATGATACCCATTCAATAGTCCTAGGAAATGCGTTAAGCGTGTACCTTAGCAAATCTCGGTTGCTTACCTTTTCTCCGAGATTTGAGAGTCCGATGATGAGTTCCTTTATTCTTGAGTGAAAATGTGCAACAGTTTCTCCTTCTTCTAATTTGATGTTGCTGATATGGTTCCTGAGCAGATCTCGTCTCGTAAATTTTACCTCAGAGGTTCCTTCGTGTAGTTTTAGGAATTTCTCCCAGAGCTCATTAGCATACTCGTAAGCTCCGATCCGGTTGACTTCTTGTGGTGGTAAGATGCTTAGCATATGGAACTCTGCTTTGCCATTTGCCACGAAGTCGACTTGCTCCTTCTTCGTCCATTGGTATTCTTCTTTACCCTCAAGTGTTACAAAACCAAATTTCATTATTAAAAGTAAATCGAAATCTGTCTTAAAGAATACCTCCATCTTTTTCTTCAGCTCGCGAATTCTCCCTCGAACTTCAGTGGGTTGATGCTCGGTACGGCTATCTCTTGTGCTTCATTTGGTGGTTAGTCTTCCTGAAGTTATTGGGGCTCTGATACCACTTGTTAATCCCTTGACGACCAGTTAGAGGGGGATGAATAGCCTGCACAATAAAAACAAACCCTTCTCGACTTTATAGCTATATTAACATAAACACTTATACAAAAGAAAACTAATCAAAGAAAGAAGAGACTCGGAGATTTTACTTAGTTACAACCGGGGATGTTGTTAATACAAGAAAGATGAAAAGCTCACTAAACGATCTCTTTCAGGCGAAGAAGCCTCTTATAGCAGTTGAAGCACTCAATTATAGAACAAGACTGAAAAGGAATCAATTACAATTGTTGTTTTGTCTTCTGGAACCAAGACTGTATTTATAGCCCTGGTCGGGGTGCCTGGAAGGGTTCCAGGTGCTTGGAGGGGATAAACTTTTATCCTCATCACAACGGCCCGCGACATCTGGCGTTTGAATGAAATTCCTGGTCCGAGCGCCTAGAAGGGTTTCGGGCGCTCGAACCGAGGCTCCCCCTGGGCGAGGCATCCAACTGATCCGGGTGCCTGGACTTGGTCCAGGCACTTGGAACCAAAAGTCAACCCCTGGTTGATTTTTTGGTTCGGGGCTTCCGTTCGGTTTCGCTCGCATTGGTTTGAATCTTCCGCTCCGGTTCCACTCGCTTAGGTGATTTTGTCCATCCGAAATAGGACTCATCCGAACTCAACTTCCGACCTTCTCGAGCAAACTTCCGCTCTGGCTTCTTGTCCCTCGGAGAATGCCGCGTGCCTTCTTCTCATCCACCCGCATACTCTTCCGTAGCACCTCGACCTCGGATACACCAAGCCCGTCGGCTCTCTCCCGAACCATCCTTCTTGCTAATGGCGTCTTTCGCTCGACTTCCTATGCTCCTAAATTCCTATATACATAAATACAGAGGTTAAATATCAATAACACCTAATTTCACTTGATTGATTACATCAAAACTAACTTAAGATATTAATATAATCATGACCTAAAATCTCGAAATGTACTTGAAGGATTCATTTTCTTATCGAATAAGCTTCTTTCCTCATAGAATAAGTTTCTTTCCACCTGAGAGGTCATTCAATATTGTGATTTACCTTCTCTTGGCCCTAGGACTGACAATGAAGAGGTGGCTGAAGTGAAAGTTATCATCTGTTTTACAACATCAGTTCATTTCTTTTCGATTTCACTCTACTAAATTGAACACAACTAAATTTCTTAGTATTATAAGTTGCGAAACGTAGGAAAGCCACGATGTGTGACGAAACATTTCTTAATTTAGTCACACTTATCCATGTGTACAAGCATTGCCAACAAGCAACGATCAAGAAGCAAACGACATCAACGTCTGCTATTATTATTATTGCACACCTTGGTAACATCTTTATGAGTTTAAACGGCGACCAGATTCCCTGCGTAGCCCGCTGCAGGATCGTTGTTGGGAATGACATGATGAGCTCCATGCTGACCAAAATCAGTGGTATTGCCATCCACCATATTTCCACAACCTCCACATCCACCGCCGCCACATTTGCCACCACAACCGCCGCCACAGCCAGCAGACATATTGCCACAACCTCCACCGCAACCTCCGCCGCATCCACCACGACCTGCAGACATTTTCCCGCAGCCTCCACCGCATCCACCACCGCAACCTCCGCCGCATCCACCACAACCTGCAGACATTTTCCCGCAGCCTCCACCGCATCCACCACCGCAACCTCCGCCGCATCCACCACAACCACCAGACATTTCTCCGCAGCCTCCACCACAACCTCCGCCGCATCCACCTCCACAACCACCAGAGTTTTGGCCGCTTAATGCGTTCAGCTTGTCTTCATTATCTGAAACAGAATCAACGATCTTCACTAGATCCTCAGCACAGGCTAGTCCATTAGATGCCTTCTGCTCATCATGTTCTACCTCATTTGAGCTGGGGATCACTTCTGCATCCTCTTTGTTTGGAAGGACATTGCCGCGTTGCCTTTTGTTCGCATATTTGAGAATGAATGCCAATAGAACACCAAGTAAAACAAACTTCGTTTCATTGACCTATTCACAAGATGACAGTAGGAATCTGTTAAGGAATATGAGGAAGAATTGCAAAAAAAAAAAAAAAAAAAAAAAATCTGGTTATTACCTCGATAGCACCAGCTTTCATGTCGAACAATGCAACAGCTTTTCCGTAGGGATTTTCAGCAGAAAACTCAACAAGTGTAATGAATTCATTGCCATTTTTTTCCTTGCAACATTTGGGTTCATATTCCAGCTTTTTCCCGAGGAAGAGCTTCATCTGTTTAAAAAATGGAAGCCGAAGATTTAGACGCAACAGGAACCAACCAGCAATAATATGAACATTCCAAAGTAGTTTCATCATACACGTAGTGGATTAGAATCAAAGGAATTAATCATCTTTTACTACGGCCTAAAAGAACAGGATACATGGATACTGAGAAATTATTAATAGGAACAAGAAACTTAAATGTGGATTGGAAGTTGGCAAAGACTAGCAAACGATGAACTTACCATGAAATCACCTTTGATTTCAAATATATGGCCATCTTGACCTGTATTATTCTCAACTAGGGAGATATTGTAGTTATTCAGTGACCAGTTATTGTCTGAGTACTTTGCGACCTGCCATGGGTTTCTTGATTCTCTTGATATGCCAACGACTTCCCTCGTTAAAGAAGTGGCTTTTTTGCCTTCCAATGTCTCCAGATTCCTGTTAATATAAAACTAACTAATTACTTTATTTCCATTTCCAAATAGAATATCATATTTTCTCCGAGAACATAACATCACGCGTTTTAAAAAAAATCATAAATACAGGACTAATGTTGCATTGTTTTCCTGATAGAAGCATGGAATTACAGCTAGCTGTTCTGTCATTCTTTTGATATAATATTTTTCTCTTTTTCAAAATGTATTTCACAGTATATTTAATAGAAAGAGACGTGGTTTAACTCCAACAATGACCAAACGATTTGATCTATAGACAAGCACCCGTCCAAGTGTGAGTGCATCTCTAACTAAGCACATGATAAAATTGAGGGAATGTGAATGCATTCGCAAAAAACAACCTTCTAGATAGCAATAATTTTAACTACAAAGTTCGGGGTTTATATGTAGCATGCGCACCTAATTTGCAGACGAATTACTTCCTCGCCATTATGATCAAGGAAACGTGTCCAACCTTTGAAATTTTCCTTCCCTCTAAGTGGTAACAAGCATGTGTTGGTGGAGATAGAAAGTGATTTAAACATGCGAAGTTCAAAGGGAGCAAGGACTGGAACTGTAAAAGACACTGCGACCCGTAGACAAACTGGTTTAGAGTCCACATTCCCAGAATGGGGCTTCAATTCAAACCACTTCTCAGTCGACAATTCTGAACTGGGATTATTCAAGTCTTCAAGGGAAATTGAGGTTGTCCCAATCGTTCTTGATAATGTGGCAATCTTTGGTTTCCATCTTGACATAAGTGTCAAAGTGAGCTCTCCTGTTGGTTCACATGTGAAACTGGCTCTGTGTTTCTTACCGGATACAGATTGAATGCTTAGAGCACCACCGTAGAAGAATAGATCTGGTTTTTTCTTGGCAAATAATACGAATAGGTTGCTCTTTTCACTGTTTGGTAAGTTTTTTATTTCCACAATCTCCAAAAGCACCTGCATAAATGAAAATTGCAACTAAACAGCTGAAAGTGGAGAAATTATGGAAAGGGAAAATATTCTATCACACTTACATGTATTTATAGACAACATAAAAATCGTAAACATGACTAATTCTATCTAAAAATTAGACAAAAGATTAGGTGTATTTTCAGACTAGGTTATATTTAATTTTTATCTAACAGGAAGCATACACAATGGAATTATATCCATGTCAAACCCAACTTAGCTGACAAGGATCTTCAAAAGAAATGTACTCAGAAGCATATCTTGATATGGCTTTGCATGTTCAAATGGACTATTGAACAATAAAATTACTTTGCTTCTTGTGTAGAACATATCAAACGAGAACAAGCAAACCATGTAATTGACACATTGTTGCGATAGTTTTGTGGCCTGAAGGTAGCTTAACTGAAAAGACTTAACTCTCAAATTATCTTAGGATTAGTTATAATTTTAGGGCAATATATTAAAAATATTCACAAAGTGTTTTGCCTTCCCCACTTTTACAATCCATCTTTGTTTAGATAAAAGCTAGAAATGTCTGTTCTCAGGTGCAAAAAGCAAAAATAAATAATCATGAATCTTACCAGAACAACCATAGGTTGTTTAAGGGACTCGTCAATGATTGTTTCATTTACAACTGGATGGCTAGAAAAATATGGAATGGATGTCACTGGAGAAGGAGAGTTCCCTCTGTACATCGCACCTGCCTTCCAATATCTGGATCCATATGTATCCTCCCACTGCTTTGTTGTTTTATCAAATCCAACATCAAGTTTCTTCCCTTTTGACCTGTTGGAGTCCATATCATCATGTTCTAATACCTTCCCAAGCAGGTTAATCGTGTCATTGCAGTACGAAAGAGGATGTAGTTGATGAGAATGCCACATGAGATCTATGTCATAGGTTGGCACAGTGAATTGTTTGATTGATCTATCAAGGTTAATCTTGATCAGATTAAGGAAACCCTTGTATCTTGCAGCTGCTCCTTCCAGATATCGTCTATCATGCATACATGGTCTCGACACCTATCAGATAGTAATAGTATATAAGGAACAAATGAGCAATTTTGGAGAATGAGGGAGATTAGAAAAAAATCAGATGTGAATGTTCAATTCTGGTCCAAGCATGCAAAGATATAATTTTTGACAAGATAATCTGATTTACGCAGAGCAAAAGAGAAACTGTAATTCCAAAATGTTAAATCAATCAATATATTTTCTATTTTCATTTTCATATAGTGCCTACATGAAAACTAAGAGGAAGTCAGCTACTAAAAACATTTAATTTTTTTTTTGTTCCCTCTCATCTTGTTATTTATAAAAATCTTCAACTGGTTTCTAAAAAGGTTAAACTGCAAAAGTTCATAAGAAATAGGCCTGCACCAGAAAACTCTTTGGAGGTTCATCTCAATTATCAATGTTGTTTTGTCTCCAAAATTAGTCAATTTTGGGAATTGCAAGATTTTTTTTTCTGAACCTGAGCTTGACAAAGCAGAATGATATAGCCTCTCTTTTTAGGTAATAGCACCACCAGTAGAAGCATATATTGTAATTTACTTCAGTTTATAACTGGCTTGATTCTGAGATCAGTATATCATTCCACAAACTTTAGCATGGATTCTGTGATCTTTGTCTAGACAATCATTATGAAGTACAAGATACAAATTTCCTTTGAGCATCTTCTTGCTATGTGAAATTGATAACTAGCTATAAGAAGCCTTGTGCCCTTGTCTATTATAATTTACAGTCAATATATTGTAGTATTGTTGGTTACTTGGTTATATACAGTTATTATGCTCTGCGTCAATATTGCACATTCCATCTTTCCAAAAAAGGCATGGGATGCACATATGAGTGAGTCCCTATATTAGTTTTTTCCAGACTGACAGATATTGAGGACCTTTGCATGAATCACATTTTAAATTTACTAAGACTAGAAGTAGCGTTTTGTTCAGAAGTTCACTGGTTCATGTTCTGTCCCTCAATTTAAGAAGACAAATATATGTGTAAGTTTCTGCAAGTTCTAGCACAAGTTTCTGCTTCTTAAACCGAGAAAAGCATAACAATCACCATAAAAGACTGATGACAAGCTTGGTTATTCATTAATATGTCAAGTAAAGAACTATCATAATTTCAGTACCTGGTAGCAAAACGAAGACTGCCTTTTAACAGCAGAAACCAAATCATATGTAAGCCTTGAAGCAACTCCATGGTGCTCAGATGAAGTTTCCTTTGAGACAGTATAATCACAGCTGAGCTCAAATGGCTCCTCTGGGTACATCTCTGACCACTTCTCTGTTATTTTGTGCTTGGACCTTTCTTGCAGCGATGATATGACATTATGGTTATCTAGGATCCTCCCAAAAATCTCCTCACAGTCCTTTTTGTATCGGACCTGAAAGTGAAATAGAATGAGAAATAATCCACCAATAATCATACAAAGAATTCAATCCTCAGAATATATGCGCACCGGATTCAGTCGATGACAATGCCATATCCATTCACAGTCCAGAGGGACATACAAAAAATCATCCTCTGCTCCATGTTCACAATGCTTGGCTAACAAAGGAAGCCAGAAAACCTTGTACCTAGAAAGCAAGAGCACGCATGTCAATGAAAGACAAAAGACTATGTCTTTTCCAACATAATTGCAGAAACTTGGATTTGATCCTCCAAGTCAAAAATCATCAAGTAAAAATGTAAAAAATTCAATCCAATACTTTGAAAAAGTGGTTTGACAGTAAAACAAGGATAGTTATGAGTATTTTTTAGGCATCATATAATTTTCCAAAAAACTCTTAAAAATGTAAATTTATTGATCCTCCAAGTCAAAATT
Source organism: Zingiber officinale (assembly GCF_018446385.1). Lineage (NCBI taxonomy): Eukaryota > Viridiplantae > Streptophyta > Magnoliopsida > Zingiberales > Zingiberaceae > Zingiber > Zingiber officinale. The sequence continues at coordinate 21,742,327 of NC_056001.1, read as the reverse complement.
ACTAAGTAAAAAATGTAAAAAAATCAATCCAATACTTTGAAAAAGTGGATTGACAGTAAAACTAGGATAGTTATGAGTATTTTTTAGGCATCAGATAGTTTTCCAAAAAACTCTTAAAAATGTAAATTGATTGAGTCCTTTCCAGAAAGCTCAAAATAGACTAATTTATATACTTATATAATGGACCAACATTTATTTAAATTTGGGTTTCAAATTAAACAGATTTTTTAATTAGACCACTGTGATGTGGATATATTGCCATAACATGACCAATATGGTGTGTATAAATTATCTTAAATTAAAGTGACTATTTTTTGGTTTAAAAAAAACAATTTTGATGCTTGTTTGGCAAACACCTTTATATTGGAAACAAGATAAGTGTGCTTTTTTTCTTAGTTAATAGAGTAATATAATGTAGTTTAATATTATAATTTGATTTTATATAGAGGAACTAGAAATACTTTTCTAATTATTGTCTACTGTATTTATTTATTTTATTCTTTATGATTAATTAATTATGTAGCATGACACGACTATCCATGTTAGCATCTTGCTGAACGATATCACGCTAATGTCTTAGCAACAGAAAAAAGAGTTAATGAGTGCTAGAGGTTGCATGAACTATGGATGTTATGATAGAATTGAAAAAATTATAAAATAATGTGCTACATTTGAAAACATGCACGCTAGATTAATTAATTAACACTGTTATTAAATTAAGATGTGCTGAAGAAACATAGTTCCTAATGAGCAATAAATGAGTTGTTCACGACAGATCACCAAATGAGGATTTGCTCCTGTTAATTTCTTACCCTGTCAAAATCAAGTCCCATGATTACTCCATTATCTCTAGAATACAATAAAACAACTTTGACAAGTCCGATCCAAATAAGCAAAGAATTGGGATCCACATAATTTTTGGATTTGAGATAATCCCAAGGCCAGATATTTTTTATAATGCGTTTCCAAAGTCAACAAGAAATTTCTAGCATCAAACATGGACATGTAAACCCTACCACACGCAAGAAAATTGGGGAAAAATAATCCCACCCACGTTCTTACCTGTAGATGGCACGATCCAGAAGGGGGCCGTCGTAGAGCCACCTCCGGCGATCTACAGCAGCTAGGAACTCCAGCTGCTGCTTGGCGGCCGCCACGAGGTCCGCAGTGACAACGACCTTCTGCGCCTCCAGCCACGCCGCCTCCTGATCCTTGTCCATCTAATTTTGTCCCGAAAGACGAACAATCTGCCGAAATATACGCCCAAAGTGAAAAATCGAGACGACGAGAACTAGCTAGAAAGAAAATAGCGCAAAGAGCGATCTTTGAAGCAGCGGATGGTGCCTATTACAAATCGGGAGGAGAGGGGAGGATTTGAAGGGCATCAGAAGATGTCGAAGACGCTTACCTCGTTGGGCGACTGAAGAGCTCTACGCCGTGGAGCGCTCAGCTTCGATGCTTTGTCTATTTGTAGTACCGTGGGAGCCGTGAGGAGAAGTTAAAATTGAAAGTAGGGATCTCTTTTCGATAAAATAAAATAAAAAGAGTTTCTGTCAAAAATTAGGCAATTTTACTGAAAAGTCCTCGAGACTATTTGTATGATCAAAACTCGCCGAATATTTTCATTTTGTGAATATTAATAAAGTAATTCGTTTATTACGACGATAAGAATCCAATAAAAATAATCAATAAATTATGAATTTTTAAAATATTAAATAAAATAGTATGAGTTATATTATAAAAGTCTAATAAATCATTTATCTTTTATGAGGGACGAGAGTTTTGCCCCAAAAGCATAGATGATAATTCTTAGAAGTCTGAAAGAAATGTGAACCGACCGGTTCAACCGAGTAAGTAGTACCACGAACACAAGTTAGATGGTTAGGAGAGAAGAGGTTGGTTGTACTACAAACAAAGATCAGTGTACTATCACATAGAGACAGAGAAACAACTCAGCAGGGGGTTTTCCTGAGGTAGATCATCTGCTGGTCTATTATTGTTAAAAAGGACACCTCTCCCCGTGGCATAGCCAAGCCGAGTTGATTACGTGTTAGATTTAAAGAAATAGATAAATGTCAATTTCTAATTAAAACGGTGAAAAGTATTTGTTCAATTTTATAATTTATTTTTTTACATATGACCGTATAGAGTACTCGAAATCTATTCATGATGACTTTTTGTTAAAAAAAACACCTCTACTTAATGCTCAGTCACTAGTGGTTGGATGCCTGAGTACGAAACTCCTATAAATAATCTCATTTAATAGGATAAGATTATATCTTATCCAATTGCTCCATGAATCGATATATATATATATCTGAAAACAGAAATATTTTGGGCATAGGTTTCATAAAATATCTGTGATTTTTTACTCTGATACCAATATTTGTGTTTTTTTGCAATATTTGGCATCAAAGACCTGCCCCAAAAATCAAAAAATATTTTGTACCAAATCTGAAGGAAAAAATATTTCTGGTACAAAATATTTGAAATATTTTTTATTTTTGCAATATTTTAGCTATCAGATCCAAATTATATATTTTTGCAATGTATATCCAAAAATTGGTATAGAGGAAGTTTTTTACCATCCTTGTGTTTTTTTTAACTTGATATCAGATTTTGATATATATATATTCATTCAGTAAGTTCGTTTTAGTTTAGAGTATATTATATCTATTTAGGATTGAAGATTTTAAGATTTAAGAATTAAGTTATAATGAGTTTGAGTCAATATTTTTTTTTTTTTTAGGATTCAGGTTTCTTTTTAGATTATAGTACTTAAAATTATATATTTTAAATACTCACTAAGTATATTATATATATATATATATATTTAAGATTTAAAATTTAAAAGTTAGAGGTTAGATTACAATAGGTTTAAGGAAATATTAATTAAAAAAAATTAAAAACTTGAATCCAGCCTCTTGGATTGCGTAATCATCTTCAAATTTACGCCACAACTTTCTGATGGAAATATATATCCAATTATATATTTCTAAAATAATTACTACAGTGTATAATAGCTATTGATTAGTTTCCACCACGTTTCTTACCTGTGAACTTATTATATCAACACTGTGGCACTACTGAGTAGATATTACAATTATTTTAAAATAATTTTGATTCATTTAAAGTATTTTTATTAAATTAGTTTTTTTTATCGAATTGATAAAGAATATTTAGATATAATAGTATTTAACATTTAAGATTTAGAGTTTAAAATTTTAACATTTACAGTTTAGTCTAAAAGATATTCAGTAACTTATTGAAAAATGGTTACAAATTTAAAAATTAATTCTTGTAGTGTTTAGAGTTAAAAATTTAGGCTTCAATATTTTAATATTTAGAATTTAAAAGTTATTTGGTAATGTTATAATATTATATCCCTTGAATAAGGGATATATTTAGAGATAAAATATCTGACGTGCACGAGCATAAGAAGTGGCAAAAGAGGTGGCTGCGTGTGCAGTGTGCTACTACAAGACAGCTCAGTGTAAAAACTGAAGTGGAAGCTAGTCAGAATTAGAGCATAAACTTCATGAAGTATTATTAGCTATCAGGGTATAATTTTATACTTGAAAGGCAGAACCTAAGTGAGACGTTACTTTAAGCAAACTCTATCTGTAAACATCATACTTTTTTTTGAACATCGTACTAAAATTATTGATTGATCACTTATCTTAAAAACCTTATAAAGAAAAGACTAGTTTATATACTTATGTAATGGACTAACATTTTGTTTAAATTTGGATTTCAAATCAAACAAAAAAAATTTAATTATATTTCTTTCTGAATGTTTGGTACATCTTTGATATTTATACCATTACTTGGCGGATTTTCTTGAGGTTCTTGGCACTTTACTTTGCTTGTGTCGTATTTTTTTTCTTATAATAAAGATGTCTAAAATTAATTAATTTTGGAGATAATCGACCTAGTTCTACGGAAATTTTTTACTGACCTTCAGAATAAATCTGAAAAAGTCCTCATGTTGAAGACCACATGTAATCAACCTCTTTGAATTGACTAATCTTGAAAGTCATCGATCCGGCCATATGAAAGTTTCTTACTGGTCATCGAAATAAATTAGGAAAGTGTTCTCATTGAAGACTACTACAGCTGACCTCCACAATAGATGCATCTCTACAGGTCGTTGATACGGTGAATGAAGAAGGGCCCCTAAGCAAGGTTGGGAGGTCAATAGACTGAAGAGGCGGCAGTCAAAAGTCCAAGGTGGTACGAGGACTAAGGAACCTGTTCGGTGGTACGAGGACTAAGGAACCCGATCACCCAAGGTCGATTGGACATCCTTTTAAGGGCTCAGCGTCTCACTCGGCCGGATACTTATGGGACTTTGCTCACCCTGACATCTTGATCGACCAATTTCATCTCTTATTGGAGGAGGACATCTTATCTCAAAAGACTGTCTTTATTCGGGCTTCGAGAATAAAAACCCTAACCTCCGATTTTTTAGGATAATAAAAATAGTAAAAAATATAAGAGTCAAGAGAATGTGGTATATTTGAAAGAGAATGACAACCCTACACAGCAGTCAAATAGAATTGGGGGCTAACTGTTAAAGAGGAATACCAAAATATTGAGATATTATCGAAAATAAACTAGGAGAAGTGAAGACCTCCCAAGAACCAGTCTTTGAAAGAGGTGATATAACTAGGGGAGGAAGATGAGGACGATCAAGAGCATTTGGGGATGATGATGTGGTAATCTTGAGGAAGCTCGAAGGTGGCTGGATCTGGTCCACCTCTCTACCATTAAAATTAGAAAGGGTGGAGGTATACCACTGGATGAGAATGTGCAAGAGGGCGACAAAGGTCGTGGTTCGATATGAAGACTTAGGAAGAAACTTATAGTTGAGGGGGAGAGTTGAAACCTAAGAAGGGAATCACTGAATCAAACCACGAGTGACTAACGCTAGAGGAGAAGAAGAAGAAGAAAGTGTGGGCAAAAACCCTAACTAGCAGAGCTTATAAGCCCTAAGGGATTGAACCATAACCGTTTGATCTCGGGGATAAAAAGGTTGGTTAATTACCATAGTCATCCGATAGAGGAGCCAAAATCCCCAGTAGCCTAACAGTCAAGTGTCTCTTAGGGAATTACAAATTAGGTATAGGTGGATCACATGCCAGCACCATATGAAAAGGCATTGATGATGAATGTGACAAGCGGATCATTACCATGATACACTATCACATGACGTATTGTCGTGCATTACCGTGCATTTATGGCAGCTGGCACACCCCTTGTCAAGGAAGATAACCATCAACTATGTGTCTGGTAGAATGATGTCAGCTGGGACAACATAGCTGATTGGAAAGCTAAAGCTTGTAGGGGTCTAGTCAATCGGTCCAGATCCTCTTTCGACTAGACTTGCAAGGGAGGATTGTGATACGACGTATGAGGAGAGGCCCCCAAATAGGGTTGGAAGGTTAACAGACCGGAGTAGGTGGTAGTCAAAAGTCCAAGGTGGGATAAAGACTAAGGAACCTGCCTAGTAGGAATTCCCTTATGTCGATAGCCTAAGGTCGATCAGACCCACTCTTAGGGGCTCATCTTCCCACTCAGTCGGAGGCTTTTGAGACTTTGCTCCCCCCTTACATCTCGATTGGCTAAGGCCGATCGGACATACTCTCAAGGGCTCGACTCCCCACTCGGACAAATACTTATAAGGCTATGCTCACCTTGACATCTCAATCGATCAAGGCCGATCGGACATACTCTCAAGAGATCGACTTCCCACTCAACCGGATACTTATGTGACTCTACTCACCCTGACATCCCCATCGACTAAGGACGATCTGACATACTCTCAAGGGCTTCACTCCCTAGCACTTCTCGATTGTCTATTGCCAATCGGACATTCAGGGGCCAGTGCCCCAGTATTCTAGTTGCCTACTAGATTCAACTCCCTTCAGGATACTATCATAGCTTATTCATTCCTCACGAGAGACTAGACTCTTTGTTCATGACCCATCTTCTGACTAGCAGCCCAATAGACCTTTTGGTCTATAAACTTATTTTGTTATTAATACATCACATCAGTTTGTCAGAAAATCGTATCTTTGCATGGAAATGCAATATCCCCATACCTACGATGGGACGGTAGGATACAACGGAAGCATAGTGATTAGACAAATTATAAAATAGCAATGTGGTGCCTCATTAAATGTAAAGATTATGAGAGACATTATAAAAGGGATTCTTCTCCGCTGGTATAGATACGCAAGTCCATTGCCTTTCTCTCATTACACCACTATTCTTCTTTCTAGATTTTGACTTGATCATTGGAGTAGTTATGCTAGGGACCCTTTGAACTGCTTATTGAAAGTTTTTTTCCTCCTCTTTTGGTTAGTGATTGTAGGCGTTCTCCGGTGTTCCCTTGTCGAGGCCTTCTTCTAGTTAAACTCTCAGTCAACTTACTAGTAGTCCATAACTCATCGCTTCTAAGCAACATCAACTGCCATGCTGCACTTGAGCACTTGAATCATGGGTTGCAAACATAGTCGCTTCGTTAGGTGGGGACTGCTAGTCCCACCTAGGTAATTATAATTCCTACCGCTTCTCATAACTTTACTGTTAGGACCAAAAGTAGCTAGAGGGGGGGGGGGGGGGGGGGAATAGCTCGTCGCTTTCGCTCGTTGCTCGGCGTTGCTTGTTTCTTCAAAGATGTGCAGCGGAAATATAAAGAAACAATCACACAACGCTAACACGGTTGGTTTACTTGGTATCCACCTCACAAGAGGTGACTAATCCAAGGATCCACACCAACACACACACCCTCCACTAAATAAAACTCTCATTTATGGTAACTACCAAGGGCGGAGAAGCCCTACAAGACTCAATACAAGAAGAGAGGGAAAGGATACAAGAAATACAAGCTTACAAGCTTACAATGAGTATAAACCCTAACCCTAGCTTCTCTTCTTGGCTTTGATCCGCCTCCTGAGAAGAGGTGTCGAAGGAATCGTGCGCCTGCGGCCTTTATCGACGCCAACGGTCGGATCCCGATCGATTCGAATGTTCCCAATCGATCGGGGAGGCTTTGGATCGATCCACGGATCGATCCAGAGCGCCTCTGTGCTCTGGGAAAAACGCCTGGATCGATCCATGGATCGATCCAGCGCTTATCGCGCGAAGCAGCCGCGTCCCAATCGATCCACTGATCGATTGGGACATTTGGATCGATCCACGGATCGATCCAGAGGCTCTCTGTTCGCTAGGAAAGGCTTGGATCGATCCACTGATCGATCCAGCTCCTGGATCGATCCACTGATCGATCCAGTACTTGGTTTTTGCCCAAAACCAAGTCCCAAGCCTACCAAAACAACACCCGGTCAACCTTGACCTGTTGGTACACCATGCCTAGCATTTGGTTACTCCTTTGACCTGCTAGGACTTCCCACCAAGTGTCTGGTCAATCCCTTTGACCCACCTGGACTTTTATATTCATGCCAAGTATCTGGTCACTTCTTTGACCTACTTGGACTTCCCAACACCAGATGTCCGATCATCCTTGATCCATCTGGATTTTCCCTTGCCTGGCTTCACTCACCAGGACTTTCACCTAGCTTCACTCACTAGGACTTTCCATCTGCCTAGCTTCACTCACTAGGGCTTTCACCTGGCTTCACTCACCAGGACTTTCACCTAGCTTCACTCACCAGGACTTTCACCTAGCTTCACTCACTAGGGTTTTCAATCTGCCTAGTTTCACTCACTAGGACTTTCCTTCTGCCTGGCTTCACTCACCAGGACTTCCATTCTACCTAACATCCCAGTTAGGACTTCCCAGTCAAGTATCCGGTCAACCTTGACCTACTTGACTCTTCTTTAATCAATTTTTTATTGTCAAACATCTAAACTCAAACCAAGACTCAGCTTGGTCAACCAGGTCAACCTTGACCTGAGGGATGTTGCACCAACAGTTGTTAGGTTTCGTGAACCCAACTGGATTTCGTCAGGTTGTCATGTCCTGTGGATCGAAACGGACTTCCCGCCAGATATCAGATCCTGTGGACCTATTTAGACTTCGCACTAGCTATCGGGTCCTGCAGACCTATCTAGATTTCCTCTTGGTATCAGGTCCTTCAGACCCGTCAACTCCTGTGCACTCGGTAAAACAATTAGACCATAAACACTCTAACTTTAATCTATTTATTATTCATCCAAATCTGAGTTAGATTATTAGTCAAAATTATACTAACAATGGATTTCTGTGAGATTCAACTCCTGACTATTATATTATGTATATTGTCTGTGCTATGCCTTTGATCTTTTTTGTGCTTAATTAAAAGAAATCATGTTAAGTGACCATTCTGAATTAAAAAAAAACAAAAAAAGAGGAAATTTGTAATTACATGCTTACACAAGGAAATAAATCGATTAATCAATTATTCTGATTTATTTAAAAATATTAAATTTATTTGAACAAATTAATAAAAAAATTTATTCATAAATTATTTAAATTTATTTTAAAAGGCCCTTGTAATCCTCGAAGTTGATGACCGCCGCCGCTTCCTCTGCCGTTGCCGATGGGAGCAACTGCACTGTGGTAATGATAAGATCCTTTAATGGATCTATTCAAATAAATCCTTTAACTTTATTTCCTTTTTAAAATAAGTTTTAGGCGTTTTCTTTTTTCTTCTAGATAAGTTTTAATAAGACATTTTCTCTTGAAAATATATTTTTTATTTTATTTTTCTTTTAGACCTTTTCTTTTGAAAATATAGTTTAGGTCTCTATTTAAAGAGACGTTATGTAATTTTGGAAGACAAGTAATTTTCCTTTTAGTTAATCAATTTCATTTGATTATTGGAGGTTGATCCCCTCGAAGTGATCACCCTATCCCCTTTTTATTTTTCTCTTTCAATTTTTCTATGTGATAGGCCCCCCGAGTTCCTATCAACTTGATATCAGAGCACGTTCACTTCATCTTCGCCCTATAGTATCTCGCAGCAACTTCAACAAACGCATGGTCTTAACCTGACTTCAAGAGAAGAAAATTCACTCTGACATGACGATCGGAGGATCTCATCCTGACGCCAAATAGGCTCTGGAATTTGAAGCTAAGCACGAGACAAGGATGGATAAACTCGAAAAAAAACTATGACATCGTTGGTCACAATAGTGCAAGAATTGAAGGATCGTTTAGAAGCAGATTCCAGCTCAAGCATACTAATCAAAAGGGGAATAAATCAACAGTCTCGACAACAACAATATAATCAAGGAGCAAACTCAAATGAAGATAGAGAGCACAACCGTCCACGTATGAAGGTGGAATTTCCTCGTTGGGAGAACAATGATTTGATTGGATGGATTTCAAGGGCTGAAAAATATTTTCACTTCCACAGCACATCGGACAATGTAAAGGTAGAACTAGCATCTATAAACCTCGAAGGCGATGCCATCCAATGGTATGACTGGCTTGAAGCATGCCATGAGTCTCCAAAATGGGAGGAATTCAAAGAAGAACTCATCAATCGATTTGGTCCCTCCGGTTATGAGAATGTTGATGGAGAATTGGCAAAAATTCGACATACTTCAACCATACTAGAGTACCAAGGACGATTTGAGCGACTCTCTAATCGAACTCGTGATTGGTTAGAAAAGCAACTACTGGGCACTTTATTTGAAGGACTTCACCTTGATATACGACGAGAAGTAAAAATGAATCAACCCCGCACCATGAAGGCTGCCTTATCCTTTGCACGACTACAAGAAAAGAAGATCAATGAGGAATGAAGAAGAAATAACAAGGTAATTCGTGAAAACCCATCACATTATTCAACACTCCGTAGATTGACAAAAGAAGAGATCAAGGAAAGGATGGTAAAGGAATTATGCTAGCATTGCGATGAAAAGTGGCACCGTGGTCATCAATGCAAACAAAAGAGGATACTAATGAATGAACCAATAGAGAACTCTGAGGAAGAAGATGATTTTGATGAAGGTGAAACACAAGATAATATCAATGAAGTACAAGATGACTCTATGGAAATATTAGTACATACCTTAGAAGGACTACAAACTCCACAAACAATGAAGGTAAAAGGACTGATTAAAAAGCAACCAGTAATGATACTTATAGATTAAGGATGCACCAATACTTTTCTAGACTCAACCTTAGCAAAAAGGCTTAAACAAAAAATAGAACGAGCATCTACATTTGATGTTAAGGTGGCGGATGGAAGATCACTTACAAGTCCAAGAAAATGTGAAGGTATTAAAATTTTCTTACCAAATTATGAATTAATCACAGATCTCTTTCTTCTACCCCTGGATGGATGTGATGTTGTACTTGGAGCACAGTGATTGAGAATATTAAGAGACATAATATGGAATTTCTCTCAACTAACAATGCGCTTCCAAGATCAAGGAAAAAAGTTTGCATCAGAGGCAAGAGACAAGATACTATCACATCAATCAGTAGTTATCAAGCTGAACGGTTATTAAGGAAAGATTGCTCCATTTTTCTCATGCAACTCTTTATCAAAAAGGATCCTAAAGGTACCTTAAATACCCCTCCAGAATTAGAAGCGCTTCTTTCAAAATTTTCTATGATATTTGCTGAGCCAAAGGGACTTCCTCCATCATGTTCACATGATCATCATATACCTCTAATACCGGGGAGTGCACCAGCAAATATTAAGCCTTATCGCTACCCTTACATATAGAAGGAGGTAATTGAGAAGATTGTACAAGAGATGCTTCAAGATGGTATTGTTCGCCCAAGTGTAAGCCCGTATTTTTCTCCAGTATTGCTTGTATGAAAGAAAGACGGAAGTTGATGAATGTATGTAGATTATCGGGCACTCAATAAAATTACAGTGAAAGATAAGTACCCCATCCCCATCATTGATGAATTACTTGATGAATTAGGAGGTTCCTCATTCTTCTCAAAATTGGATCTTCGCTCAAGCTTTCATCAGATAAGGATCTATCAGCCGGACATTCCAAAAATAGCTTTGTGAACTCATGATGGTCATTATGAATTTTTAGTCATGCCTTTCGGTTTAACTAATGCACCTTCTATATTCCAAAGTCATGCCTTTTCAGAGGCCTTATCTCCGCAAGTTTATTTTGATTTTTTTTGATGATATCCTTGTTTATAGTTCATCATTCGAAGATCATTTGCATCATCTTTATAAAGTACTCACTCTTTTACGTGAGCATTTTTTTTTGTGAAAAGATATAAGTGCAACTTTGGGACAACTAAGGTGGAATACCTTGGTCATATTGTAAGTCAAAAGGGAGTAGCTACTGATCCCTCAAAGGTACTAGTTATGAAGGATTGATCCACCCCAAAGAATATCAAGGCATTACGTGATTTTCTGGGTCTCACAGGTTATTATCGTAAATTTGTAAAAAATTATGGAAAGATTAGTACTCCACTAACGACTTTGTTAAAGAAAGATGCATTTAGATGGTGTCCTGAAGCAAAAAACACATTTCAAAATTTAAAGGAGGCTATGACGACAACACCAGTTCTTGCACTACCTAATTTCAATAAACAATTTGTCATTGAAGCCGATGCATCTGGAGTTGGAATCGGAGTAGTACTTATGCAAGAAGGACAACCATTAGCTTTTACTAGCAAGACACTATCTCCTTTACATCAACATATGTCAATTTATGACAAGGAAATGTTGGATATCATACATGCCGTTACAAAATGGAGACCCTATCTTCTTAGCGGACGTTTTCAAATACGAACTGAGCATAAGAGTCTTAAGTTCATCTTGGATCAACGAATCTCAAATATGGATCAACAAAAATGGATCAAGAGACTTTTAGGATATGATTATGAAATCATTTACAAGAAGGGAACGAAAAATACAGTAGCTGATGCTTTATCTCGCCTTCCTAACCAAATAGAGTTTGTTGCTATATCTTTAGTAACTTGCAAAAACTTGGAGAACATAAAAAAGAGCAAAAGAAAAATTCAACGGCACAGGCTTTCATCCAAAACATATTACAAAATTCATCGCCAGAACCCCACTATTCTTGGGATGGAAAAATTTTACGATATAAAAACAAAATTTCCCTTCCAACAAACTCAGTTGAAAATGAAGTAATATTAGAGGAATTTCATTGTTCACCAATTGCAGGGCATTCTGGCTTCCTACGCACGTATAAACGGATTTCAAGAGTTTTCTATTGGAAGGGAATGAAGAAAGATACCAAAAACTTTGTTGTTGAATATGATATATGTCAAAGAAACAAAGGAGAAAATGTAGCAAGACTAGGTCTTCTTCAACCCCTTCCCATACCTGAACAAATTTGGACAGACATTTCCATGGATTTCATAGATGGGTTACCCACTTCACAAGGACAAACTACTATCATGTCGGTTGTTGATCGTCTGACAAAATATGCCCATTTTTGTACATTATTGCATCCTTATACAACTGCCCATGTTGCTCAAGCATTTGTTGACCATATAATCAAACTACATGGTCTACCAAGATCTATTGTCACTGATAGAGATCTGATTTTCACAAGTAAATTTTGGAGAGAATTATTCCAATTGCAAGACACTAAACTTAATTTTAGCACATCCTACCACGCACAGTCTGATGGACAAATAGAGGTGGTTAATCGATGTTTAGAGAATTATTTACGTTGCTTAACTGGTGATAGACCCAAGGAGTGAGTTCGTTGGCTTCCATGGGTAGAATGGTGGTACAATACGACCTACCACTCAGCTACTAAGATTACCCCATTTGAGGCCGTTTATGGATGTATACCACCCTCAGTTAGCTTATACACACGTGGATCAACAAATGTGCATCAAGTCGACCAAAACCTACTCACAAGGGACCAAATATTACAACTTTTGAAAAACAACTTATGCAATGCACAAGCAAGAATGAAGCAACTGGCTGACAAGCATCGTTCGGAAAGAGAATTTGCAATAGAAGATTGGGTTTTTCTAAAACTTCAACCATACAAACAAGTTTCAATTCGTTCTTCAAACTCTATGAAGTTGTCATCGAAATTTTATGGCCCTGTATTTCACGTGTCTTGTTTAAAGAAAAAACTAGGCGATAAATTTACTCCTCAACAACACCTTCCTGAAGTGAATTCAGATAGTGAAGTTAAATTTCAACCTTATGATATTTTAGAAAGGAGACTTGTGAAGAAGAACAATCAAGCAACGGTTGAGCTATTAATTCAATGGGACAATTTATCTATCGATGATGCAACATGAGAATTATATGATACAATTCAAGAAAAATTTCCAGAGTTTATTGATAAACAACCTTGATGACAAGGTTGTTTTGAAGGGCGATGGAATGATAAGATCCTTTAATGGATCTATTTAAATAAATCCTTTAATTTTATTCCCATTTTAAAATAAGTTTTAGATTTTTGTCTTTTTTCTTCTAGATAAGTTTTAATAAAACATTTTCTCTTGAAAATATATTTTTTATTTTAATTTTCTTTTAGAACTTTCTTTTTGAAAAGATAATTTAGGTCTCTATTTAATGAGACGTTATGTAATTTTAGAAGATAAATAATTTTTCTTTTAGTTAATCAATTTCATTGATCATCCTATTCCTTTTTCATTATTCTCTTTCAATTTCTACACGTGGATGCCTAACAGGTAATCCGGCGATCTCATGTTCTACTACCATCCTTACTGCTTTAACCCTATTGAAGTCCCTGTAATCTTCCTCTTCATCTCCATTCCAGAAGCCGATTAGGGTTTATTCTCCTCTCTGGCTCAATCCGTCTTCTTCTCGCAGCCGATGTCGAAGAAGGTGATTACGAGGGATGAATGGGAGAGGAAGCTTAAGGATGTGAAGATCACGAAGGAGGACATGAATAAACTCATCATGAACTTTCTCGTCACCGAAGGCTATGTGGACACCGCCGAGAAGTTCCGCATTGAATCCGGCACCGAGCGTATCCTGTCACTTTTACTTAAAAAATTGTTCTTTTGCCTATTTGGTTTTTGTGTTTGTTGTGGACTTTCCTTTGCTTGTTCCGTTCGTAATTGTCAATCGTGTGTTTCTGTTTTATTTTTCCTTATGAGTAATTAGCTGGTGTTGACCTCGCCACAATAACTGATCGCATGGCTGTGAAGCAGGCTCTGCAATCTGGCAATGTGGAGGATGCTATCGAGAAAGTTAATGATTTGAATCCTACGGTAAAGCTCAAATTCTGTCATCGCACCTCGTTTAGGTGTTTGTTCTGTGGACCAATGTTTAACTGATTGTTTGTATAGAGAATTTTTGTTATTAGTTTTGACAGCTATTGGGATTACCCTACGAATGTAAATTTTGAATTTTCTGAAAAAATTGATCTTTTGTGTGCTGGTAGTCCTAATATATATCCTAGTAGGTGTCACCCTTGATAGTGAATCAGGGGAAATCATATACCTTTCGATTCATATGGAGCCCTAGATAGTTTTCTTCTTTCATAGATGTGTTATAACCGAAGGGGAGCCTTGGAGCAAAGTTGTTACCATGTGACCGTGAGGTCACAGATTTGAGTTGCAGAAATAACCTCTTGCAAAATGCAAGATAAGGTGGCGTACAATAGACCTAATGTGGTCCGACCCTTCTCCGGGACTCTGCACCGACGAGAGCTTCGTGCATTGGGCTACCCTTTATAGATGTGTTATAACCATGAATTTTTTATGGAACTTCTTGTGTTGGGGTGGATATACTTATCAATTAAGTGTTATACAAACCAACATTTTTGTTGTTCATGCTATGAAAACTAAGTTTCTAGTCCTTTTGTAACTTAGAATGCGAACGTAACGTTCAACCTGACTAACAGTTTTACCATTAAATTAATTGAATTGATTATAATTGAAAGTTCAAGGGATTGAGATACCAAACAAAACTATCACTGTTTTATTTATCATGTTTGTTTAGAATTGAAAATGAGAAATACTCTTGTTTATTTGTTTTTTGTGTTTTGAGATGTACATTTCATTTCCGCTCAACTTAATTTTTCTCTTTCCCTCTAAACAAGAGAAATCAATCACTTCGTTTCATTCTTTTCTTTTCTCTCTTGTTTCCATCCAAGTAAACACAAGATGAAAGTGATCTGAAAGATCTAGCTATTACCGCTGATATAATCTCACATAAAGTTCCTTAGAAGAAAAAGGTCCAGTATAATAGACCTCAAATAGTTGTGTTTCACTAGTTTGTATTGTTGTTAAAGCATTATTTTCTATCAAAGGTGAATCTAAAATTCCTACCAATGTTTTATTTGGCATATGCATTATTAAGTAATAAAGTAGGGCTTGTCGCAGAGATTGGGTGCTGATATCTTGGCTTTAATTCTCTCATTTTACTTAACATTATCAAGCTGGATTACTGTTTTTATGAGAGTCTTTGGCACTTTAAAGATTAGCATGCGATTTTTTGTTCATTCCTCATGTGTGAAGCTCAAGCGTCTGTTCAATCTAGAGATGCAGTCAAAATTAGTTCATATTGGTGTATTTACATCACAACTTAAGTAGACTACTGGGGAAGGATAAATGATTTTTGCTTCTACCTTATTTTAACAAGAATGTATGATTATTTGGAAACTATTTCATTATGTATTTACAAGTTACTTCGCTCCTTCTTTTGCCATGAATGGATACTTATTTTGTCAACTCAAAATCATTTAGTAGGCTGTATAAGGAATTTGTTTCTTTGCTCCTGACTTAGCATGTTTCATTTTGCAGATTCTAGATACCAATCCTCAACTGTATTTCCATCTGCAGCAACAGAGATTGATTGAGTTGATTCGCAGTGGGAAGATAGAAGAGGCTCTAGAGTTTGCACAGGAGGAGCTGGCTCCAAGAGGAGAAGAAAATGTATGCTCGATTCAGTCTTATATAGAAAAACTATCATCATTAAAGATCCTCGTGTTCCCATTGTCACCCACATGGAGTATATATTATCGTTCTTACATTTGACCTTACATGAACTTGTTCAGAGGGCGCTTAGTTTGTTCTTTTTTATTTGCATTTGGCCTTCTCATATAGGAAAATTTGCTGTAATTCATTCCTCTGAACTTTGCTGAGTTTGCTCCATTGTTCTCTTGTTTGGCTAGAAGTATATCGATGCGTTATTATGTGAAATCTTGAATGAATTTTGTTTCTTGTTATTTGCTGGCTGTGATTATAGAGGAAAGGTGTATGCTAATTAAACTTTATTTTGGTTTTGGCAGCAAAGTTTTCTTGAGGAGTTGGAGAAGACAGTCGCTCTCTTGGTGTTTGAAGATGTGAAAAATTGTCCTTATGGTGACCTTCTAGATGTGTCACAACGCTTGAAAACTGCAAGTGAGCTTAATGCTGCCATACTAACAAGCCAAAGTCATGAGAAAGGTTGGTGGTATTGGTATTTATTTTTAACTTCCATCTTTACAACTCCTTCCTATGAAATAAAGGTCTGCGCAAATATACTAACTAGCCAATTCAAATTTATGACCCAAAATCTTATACTTTATGATATTATGGAAGCTCTAGATGTACTTATTTTAGATTCAAGAATTTTCTTTTTTTCAAAATTGCCCAAGAAAATGCTAATGCAACCCAGGGAACTCTATTAAGGAATATTTTTAATAGGAGGTCGTTCAGAAGTGTAGATTGATTCTGGTTCTAGCAAATTCAATCCTATAATCACCAACTAAAACGATAATTTGAATTCCTTCTCAGTGCTATAAAATTTCTGACTTGACCTGAACAAGACTTCCTATTGTTTTGGCAGATCCAAAGCTTCCTAGCTTGCTGAAGAAGTTGATATGGACTCAGAATCAGCTGGATGAGAAGGCTGCTTATCCAAAAATAAACAATTTAACAACTGCAGCACTTGATGATCCAGCAGTTTGAACACGTTAAGCTTGCCTCTCAGCTATTGGTTCATGAATAACTTCTGCATTCTCTAAGTTCGGCCGGTTGGAAGGCTCGGTTAGCTTTGCTGTTGTTGGATGTGTAAATTAGCTGTTTTATTTTGGATATTTAAGTTATAATTGAACTGTCATTGTCTTATTTGGATATTTATGTCATAATTATCCATTCAAGAACTGCATTTAGTTAATTTGCTACTAGATTACATGCCTCTTGGTGTAATAATGTAAAATAGAATCAGTCCTACTACAATTTTTCAGACCGAAACTATAGTTTCGATCATTGTGTTGCTCAGCATCCTACACTCTTTTTTCCCCTTACCTGAAAGCAAAGCAAGCAAGTTGACATACCAGATCATGTGCTTCTAGTCTCTGTTATCAAGATCCATGTGCACTTAGTGAAAGTGGAGTATTTTGCTGATGAACTCATCTATTAGGTAATGGCTTTGCTCAGAGGATTGGTAGGTCAATGACTCTTAAGAAAATATTATCTACTTAAGTATAAGGCAAACACAACCAACTCACTCAATCTCATTCTAACCCTGAACCTTCCTCCTATCGTAGTTGTATCGAAGAAGTGATGGCAAGTGTTGAAACGAGAGACGTACCCAAGACTACAAACACAGAAGAGGTAAGGTTAGGAGCATTTTTAGATAATATTAGTATAATTAGGTGTGAGATCTTTTCTAAAGATAGTGAAGAAAATATTATTTGTAAATCTTTTGATGACACTTACCACATCATTACAATAGTTGTTTTGAAACAACACTATCCATTGAAATAAAATATAATTAATATTTATGTCAATGAATGTTGAAATAGAATTCATTAGCATTTAAAGTTTATTTATTTTGTATTAAACAAACAAAAATGCTCTCATCAAATTAGATATCAAACTTATTGATCAATAATTCATTCATTTAGAGCCATCCACATGTGTTGAATGCAAAACAGAGGAAAATAAACTTGAATGGCTTTTGGGGGAAAGAAGGATTATATAATAAACGAGACCAAGTTGGTTTCTCAAAACAGAGTAATTATTTTATCTTTATGGATGCAAAATAAAAGAGTTGCATTTAAGAGCAAGCAAACATTTCTTGTCAGATAAAAACATTTGCGCTTGCCGCATTTATCGAAAGTATATTTTGCCCCCTTTTTTTTTTTTCTCTATGCCCCCTTTTCATCTCACGCGCCGGTGAACCCTAGACTCGCTTCCCTTTTCGCCATCGTCTCAGTTCTCAGGTAAATTTCGGTGCCCTCTTCTCCTCCCTGCCTTGCTTTGCCAGTGAGGAAGTTTTTTTTTTTTTGGGTTTCTGAAACCGCAGCGCCAGTTTTTTTTTTTTCCTTTTCGTCGTGTGTTTTTCTGCGAGATTTTACCTTGTTTTTAGCATGTGCGTTGTAAATGTCTCATCTTGGGACCTGGCAGTTCAAGCTTTACTGCGAATGCAGGCTGCAGGGATTTATTGGGATTTCATTCTGCTGTTGGTTTATTTGTTGCTTGTGCGATCGGCTTTTGTCCCCAGGGTTTCTTCGGGGATGCTGCTTTTGCAGTTTTCTTTTATATAAAAAACATATTTGTGCTTATTTTGCAGTTTTATTTGCATCTCTCATGCACTTGTTGTTGTTGTTGTTTTTTTTTTTTTTTCATTAAAGGGGTTTTGGCATTGGGCATTGGTGAGATGATGCAATGTGTTTGAGTGTTGGTCGATATCAGCATAAAAGTAACGATTTTTTTACAGTGATTGCTAAATCAGAATATAAGCTTCCATGGATGACGATGGGGGATTAGGCATCCGGAATTGGGGCTACTATGACCCACCATCAAAGGAAAATCTTGGGTTGCGGCTCATGCCTTCTCTGGTGGAGCGGGATGTGAAGCCAGTTGTTTCAAGTAGTGGGTTCATTCACAGGCATTGCAATCTTCCTGAGCCATCACTTCCAATGGACTTTGTGAGAGATGGATGGTTTCACCATAGTAATGACAATGTAAAGAATGAATATGTGAGGGAAGGATGGATACACTATAACAATGACAATAGCAAGAACTTCCCTTTTTTGACAACAAACCATCAGCAGCACACCAGTTATAGTGTCCTCCCTGATCCTACCATAATGAACAATGTGCAGATGTTTCAACACTTGGAGCCACAACCCAAGGAGGAGAAGGTTTTGATGAAAGAAGAGACAGTAGAGGGAAATGGGCCTTCTTTGAAGAAGAGATCTAGGGGTCGTCCACATAAATCACCAAAGCCAAAGAAGCCCAAGAAAGCCGCAGCACCAAGAGATGGGGTTGCTAATGGCTCCGTTTCACATGGAAAGGCTGGGAAGAAGAGCACAAGTATGGTCATTAATGGGATTGATTTTGATATCTCAAGAATTCCAACCCCAGTGTGCACTTGTACAGGAAAGCAACAACCATGCTACAAGTGGGGTATTGGAGGATGGCAATCAGCATGTTGCACAACTAGCATTTCTATGTATCCCCTTCCAATGAGCACCAAGAGAAGAGGGGCACGCATTGCTGGTAGAAAGATGAGCCAGGGTGCATTTAAGAAGGTACTGGAGAAACTAGCGGGAGAAGGTTATAACCTTTCTAACCCGATTGACTTGAGGACATTCTGGGCCAAGCATGGCACTAACAAGTTTGTGACTATCAGGTAAAGATTTTGTTGGATAGGTTTATGAATCATTGCATTTGCAATGGATCATTGCTTCTCTAATGTAGATTAATTTGTGTCCTGTGGAAATCGTTCGATATAACTTGAGTGTTCTTTTTTGTATTATTAGTCTTAACATGGTTTATGGGGCTTAGACACTCAGGTTATATCATCAAAGCTTGTAGCTTTTTGTGCGAGACAATGCACCCTAAGATGATCCTTTCACCTACTACATATAATTTTTTGTTTACTTGCTTCTTCTTGAGATTAAGCTTGTATGGCAGTGTCCTAACAAGTGCTGTTTAATGTTTCTACTGTTTTTATGATGTTTTGAGTCATGTATTGGTGTTTTGAATGCTCTATATCTATACTTTTTATGATTAAGTTGTATTTGATCACTGTGGGAATTAATATGGTATAGCAATTAGATCTGTTCACAAACTTGATTTTAATTTTCACTGTCAGAACTCAAAATTGAAATAGTCCCTTTAACATATAAAAAATCTTAATTCATAGTTTATCAATTGTGCTCAAAACTATAATTATATGATATTATCATATATGTTGTTTATAATGCAATATTTCATATCATGAATTTTGATGTATATAATTTTTTCCACTTTTTATTGATCATTGGTTCTTAGTTTGTGTTAACTAAAATGTACATTTCTCAAGCAATCAATGGTTTGGATAGCATATGCAGTTAACATGCAATTAGTTGATTATTTAATAGATTTTCATTTTGCAGTTCATACTCAAGTATCTAGTTAAAAATATTTAATTGTTTTATATTATTTAAAACCTTCAATTTAATTGGTTGTAAAAGAACTTAATTAAACAATTCACGAAAGCTGGTTTACGTCTACCACAGCATGAATTTTAAAGATACAAAGTTAGACCTAAAGCCTTAATCACTTACCACTAAATAGAACATGTAGTGTCTGTACAATAAAGCTTCAATAATTGTTATTTGAAGTGCTAATTTTCTTAATCTATTGGCCAAATGCATCATTGCTATAATCTTCATTGAAGCAGTTGCCATGCTCTCTTTTTGTAAACCAGGTTGTGGTTTATTAGTTTCCATTTTTGGTTAAATGAGTCTAGAACTCTGTAGTTACGCAAACTTATTAGTATATGTAGCTTTTGCAACAAAATTTCACCACAAGCTTATCTTTCCTAAAAATCAATTAACCATCCTTTGTTTTGTGTCATGATATCTTATCCTATGGGTTTCATTCTCATTTGTTGATA
Organism: Zingiber officinale; assembly: GCF_018446385.1. NCBI lineage: Eukaryota > Viridiplantae > Streptophyta > Magnoliopsida > Zingiberales > Zingiberaceae > Zingiber > Zingiber officinale. The sequence goes on along the minus strand of NC_056001.1, from coordinate 21,721,550 downwards.
TTAATATTTTCATGGAGTTGATTCTAAGTCATAGTATCAAACCATTCATCTTCACATTTACTATATTTCTTTAGATAGAATATTTTTTAAAAACCCAACAATTAGTATTATCTAGATCAGCAATGAAAGATTAAGTCAATAAATGCTGCATGCGGCGCATGTACCTGTTTTTCTTGTTATTTCTGGCCTAGCTGCATGTTCACCTTGCCCTCATAAGCTTGCTAAACCATGCTGTACAATGGCCTGATTATCTAATTGTTATAATTTTATTGGTTAGAAGTAGAAAAGCTAAGGGAAAATATTTCGAGGAAGACTCACCTAAATTCATCTTGACATCCTTCAGTACATGCCAAAGCATTTTGGGTGTTGGCATAATATAGTGTTAAAATTGTTCTATCCCATCCCAGGACTAAAATTTCAACATGGGAGGGTATTTTAAACTTTTGTTTATTGTGATTGCCAGTCCTAGTAATCTGTTGTAATTTTCTGGTTATGGGGAACCTTGGTCATGGACTCCCTTAGCCCCGTTCCTGAGACCATAAATGACAAAAATCAGGAGACCAATGCTTACCTACTATTGCTCTGGAATAACTTCCCAACCAATGAGTCAACTGTATATAAGTTGTTTCTATGTTCAAATTAAGTCATCCTTATTTTAATATTTATTAATCAAATTTTTAATGTGTCATTGATGCTAAACATTTACACTACTCCTTTGTTCTTCTTCCTATTTTTCTTCTTGTTTCTTATGCACATTTAAAACCATGGACCATTAAATCTTTTTATCTATTTATTTTTGTCTCCTCGGCTTTATGGTATTCTCCCCTACCAAGGAACTCTATTAGGGCCATCAGAACTAATATCAAGGCAAACAATTCCAGTTATCTCCTCTAAGCTCAGGCATTTGAGTTTTTTTTTGTTCTCATTAGAAGTATATCCATCTCATATCTTCAGCTTCATATAGAAGAATGGGAAGACTTAGTATATACATTATGTATCAACAATATGAATTTACTATAGCAACTCCACTAATATTCCACTCTACCTTAGAAGAGATATGAGATGTTTTACGGCACATGTACTTTTCTGAGTAAATATTTTCTTGCATATATCAGTATCTAGGTTTTTTTAAAAAAAAAATTATGACCTGTTGGTTGTTCATCTCAAGTAGGATGAACTTGCTATATATCATCCTATCATCTTGGATCCTTTAGGACGAAGAGTTTCAAACAACTGAAAACTTTTCTAGCCTTGATGATTTATACAATATTGTTCGATCACACTTGTGATTGCTACAGTGTCATCTGTGAATTCCTGGGCTTTAGTGCTTCATGCTTCCCCTGCATCTAAATCTATGGCCTACCCAACCCCATTGAAGCAGTCTTACTACTGGATGAGTTTATTGATATGGAGGGCGCGGTGGTGGTCACAAGCATATTCATTGTCGAAAATAAAGGAGTTTGTTAGTCTTTTGCTTTCACTTACCATGATCAGTGCTAAACATGTGAACTTGCAATGATCATTTTGCATTTTTTTTTCTCTAATACTCATGCCTCTCTTTGCTCTAATTCACTTTGATATTTGAGATCCAAGTCATGTCTCTAGCAATGGTGGTTCTTAATATATATATATATATATATATATATTTCTTTCATTGATGACTATTCTCATAGGACACAAAATACTTAACTCAGGCTCGTTTGGAAGTGTTTGATACATTCACTTTTCCTTTTTTAATTAATAACTTCAGATCCACACTCTGAATCTTTGTTAGTTACTTTGATACCCAAAAGGTTTTCTGGTGTTATGATTCCCGGTCACTTCTCTCATATGTCTATACTAAGGCCATATTCTTTGATACTACACTCTATTTCTTGGATTTTTTGCCATCTCTACTTGACTCCATGTCATTTCCACCTTCAGCTTAAAGTTCATCTCTCTGCCAGATCCATCCAAAGCATCACTTTGTAGCAAATTATTAGGAACAAAATCTGATAAAACAGAAAACGAGTACATGCATCATGCTTATGCTGCTTGAGTTGATCAATATTTTACTTAGTTGGAGGGCTCTATAGAGGCATGTATAGATGTGAACTGAATGTTTAGTCTTTTCATGGGCAGGGATAGGTATAGCAGATTGTTGGAGTTTGCTTTCAGTATTTTTTTCCTTCAAATATTTTAGCAATGGCGCTGCCTTATTCTGAAATTTGTTAACTGATTTTCCTAATGCAGCTGAAAATCCATCAAACTGATGGATTTTTTCTCGTTTATAAACCCTTCCCTTCTTGCTTGCAATTTTGAAATCGCGTCTCTTGTGGATATTTTGACATCTAGAACGAGTTATCTTCTTTGATTGGATACTTACCAAAAGTATTCTTACGTGGTTTGGATCTCGAGAGCCACTTTCTCATTATTTAGTTATATTGACATTCTTTATGTGTTTCGATGGCTTTTATCTCAACTATTCTGGTGGCTGCTACGCATTGCAATACCAATACCTTAAAACTATTAACATTATTGAGTTGAACACAATTTTAGGCTTTGCTAAAAATGTTGCACGCTCTGAGGAATCTACAATATCTGAAATTATGTTTCGATTGAAATTCTGATTCCTATGGTCATTTACACGGAGTACCAATTTGTTATTGCTTCAAACTAGGAATGTGCGGTCGATCGGGAAAAACTAGAGCAGTCGACTGGATGGTGCGGCCGAGCGGGTTGAGAAGCTGAGCAGTCTCAGAGGCCGAGCGAATGTGCGGCCGGTTGTCGAGCGAGCGAGCTGTCGAGCGACCGAGCGAGTATTCGGTCAGTCGGACAGAAAATCGAGTGATCGGGTGAGCATGCGGTCGAACGAGCGAAGTAGGCAAGTGGTCGGTTGGGCAGAGAAGTAGAGCAATTGAACAAGCGGTCGAGCGGGTAGAGAAGCCGAGCGACCGAGTGAACCAAGGCCTGTGATGGTCACAGTTTCCTGGAAACAGATTTGTCCCACCTCCGGCTGTGCTTTGAGGTTTATTCGGGTTGTCTATTTCCCAGAATACAACGGTTAACCGTGATTCCTATCAAGCACTGGTGGTTACGGTGAATGAGTATTCGGTCGGGTAGAAAATCGAGCGGCTAGGCGAGCGTACGGTCGGACGAGTGAAGTAGGCAAGTGGTCGGTCAGGCAGAGAAGCAGAGTGATCGAACGAGTGAACGGTCGGACAAGCGAAGTAGGCAAGTGGTCGGTTGGGCAGAGAAGCAGAGTGATCGAACGAGTGAACGGGCCGAGCGGCCGAGTGGACTGAGGTCTACGATGGTCGCAGTTTCCTTGAAACAAATTCGTCCCACCTTCGACTGTGCTTCGAGGTTTACTCTGGTCGTCTATTTCCTAGGATACAAAGGTTAACCGTGATTCCCATCAAGCACTAGTGGTCATGGTGAACTAGGGGTGCAAATGAGCCGAGCCGCTCGCGAGCAGCTCGGTCAAAGCTCGACTCGAGCTCGAAGTTGACCGAGCTTAAGTCGACTCGTTTATTATTCGAGTCGAGCTCGAGCCCATTTAATACTGGCTCGATGGCTCGTCGAGCCTGTTCGAGCCAGGCTAATTCAGTATTTCAATATTTAAAATAATTTATACTTTAAAACTAAATAATAAGTTAAGAAGGTGTTTGTGATTAGCGTATTTCATTAGGTAAGCAGAGGTTGAAGGTTCGAATCCTAGTCTATGCAGCTTGTTTTTTCATTTAAATTCACTGTTTCGAGCCGAACTCGAGCCCATAATTAAATGGTTGAGCCGAGCTCGAGCTCAGATTTAAAAACTTGCTCGAGTTTGAGCCAAGCCTCTTTAGTTTTCTCCAGCTTGAGCTCGAGCCGACCCAAGCTCGAGCTAGACTCGGCTCATTTACACTCGTACGGTGAATTGAGTAGTACCCGACTATTATCATGGGCACTACGCCGAGCAAAAGTTGCATGACAGAGGAGGGGAACGAAGGTGGAGAGCTACTACTTATTTACTGTGTGTCTTGCTCAACACAATGATCTCCCTTTATATAGGAGCACCATCCCTTACTAGCATTGAATGACGAGTAATGACTATTCAATACCCAGGGATTAATGATAGTCGACAACCATCAATGGCCGACCATTACTATTCAGGAGGTTACGAAAACAATGGTTAATGCTTCTGTTATCTTCTTGAGCAGCAAAAAGAATCCACATGGTAAAATATTGGTTGTTCCACTTGAGTAAATTTTGCCCCGTTCGGTTCAGCATTCAGCACGCGCATGAGTCAAAATGGTTCAATGCAATCCATGCCCTGGATTTGCATCTCCCTATGCATCCACGTGTGAGAGAGACTCTTCCCCCATATATTTGTTCACATCATCAATGTATGTGAATCAATATAAACCAACTAATATGTCTTGAAACTCTCAATGTAAGGCTAAAGTCTCATTCACAATGAAGAGCTTCTTTCCTCTTCCACCTCTTCTCCATTCATATATATATCTAACAATCTCCCGCATGAATGAAGATAGGATATGTGATAGATGTAAGTATCCCGTAGTACTTTTGATGTAATTAATCAAGTCAAGTTAGGTCCTAATGTGGTTTGATCCTTGTGTCTAAGTGTGCAGGAACTTAGGAGCATAAGAAGTCGAGCGAAATACGCAGCTAGCGAGAAGGATGACACGGGAGAGAGTCAACAGGCTTGGTGCGTCTGAGGAACGAGGAGCTGTGGAAAAGTACACTAGCGGACGAGAAGGAAGCGTGCGGCATTTCCGAGGGGCGAGAAGCCGGAACGGAACTTTACTCAAGGAGAAGGCGGAAAATGGATTCAAGTGAACCCTATTCTGGGTGGCTGAAATCATTCAAGCGAGTGGAGCCGGAGCAGAAGACTCGGACGAAAAGAACCTGAAGTTGATTGTGGTTCGGGCGCCCGGACTGGCCTAGTCCAACCGGGGCGCCTTAGCGAGGCACCCTTGTGTGATGGCGGTCCAGGCGCCCGGAGTTGTTCCAGGCACCTGAACCAAAGAATTTCCAAACTCGTTGCGTGGATAAAGTCTTATCCATGTCCAAGCGCTCGGAACCTTTCCAGACCCCATATCAGGACTATAAATACAGCTCTGATCCCAGTAATTGAGAACAACACTTGTAAACAATATTCTTTTCTATTGTACTTTGTGATATAGTGTTTTAACCGCTGTAAGAGACTTCTCCGCCCGAAGAAGATTTGATAGTGAACTTTCAACGTCTTGGACTAGCAATCTTTTGATTGCATACCAAGTAAATTAGCATGCCTCTTTTCCTTTATTAATTAGCTTGTCAATCTTTATTATACAAGTGTTTTATTATTTCTAAAATTGAGAAAGGTGTTTACATTTTTATGCAGGGTAATTCACCCTCCTTTTGCTAGCCGCCAAGAGACAAACAAGTGATATCAGAATCCAACCGCTTCAGAAGGACTAACCGCCGATCGAAGAACAAAAGAAGATGACTGGACTGAGCATCTACCCACCGAACTTTGAGGGGGAGTTCGCGAATTGGAAAAAGAAGATTGAGGTATTCTTCAAAACGGATTTTGAATTATTAATTATTATGAAGTATGATTTTGTAGCACCAAAGGACAAAGAAAAACATCAGTGGATGAAAAAGGAGCAAGTCGACTTTGTGGCAAACGAAAAGGCAGAATTTCATCTGCTGAGCATTTTATCATCACAAGAAGTAACCAGATTGGAGCCTACGAGTCAGCTAAAGAGCTTTGGGATAAATTTCTGGAACTACACGAAGGGACCTCAGAGGCAAAACTTGCGAGACGAGACCTGCTCTGAAACCATATCAGCAACTTTCTGTTAGAAGAAGGTGAAACCATCGCACACCTCCACTCGAGAATTAAAGAACTCATCACCATGCTCACGAATCTCAGAAAAAAGGTAACCAGCTGAGATTCATTAAGGTACGTGCTTAACGCATTTCTTAGGACTCCTGAATGGGCAATTCTAGTAGATGTATATTTCATCTCTAGGGACTTAGAGGTAAGCAATTTAGAAGAATTATTTTTTACTTTTGAAATTCATGAGATCTAAAGGAGTCAAAGCACAACATTGCCTTAAAGGTAAAAATGAATGAATTAGAATTTGAAACTTCTCTCGATAATGACGAAATAATATTCATGGTAAGAAAGTTCAGAAGTTTTTTAAAACTAATAAGTTTAATCAAGTACGGGCCTACTATCATTATAATAAAGAAGGACACGTCAAAGACAACTGCCCAAAACTGAAGAACAAGGATAAGGAAAAAGACAAAAGAGTGACCCAGAAGAAGTACAAGAATATAAAAGCGACATGGGACGAAACATCGTCATCAAATTTGGACGTTATAGCCTATGTCGGACTTGCATTAATGGCAAGTCACCAAGAAGATAACAGAGCAAGTTCATCGGAGATGAGTATCGAGAGCATAGATGAAGGGGGAGCAATGTTAGACAAAACCAACTTTACAGGGGGAGCATCAGAAATCGATAAGGTAAGTGAGGTACGGTCTCTACTTCCTGATCAGTTATTTAAATTTATTAAAATTTTATCAAAGAATTCTTGTCAATTAGAAAATGATAATAAAAATTTATTAAAAGAAAATAATGAGTTAAAAGAAACTTTAGCAACATCTTGTTGATTGGAAGATTTCGATAAATTAAAAATTGAAAATAAAAAATTAAAAGTAGAAATAGAGAATCTAAGGGTGGGTTTGGTACGAGCGTTTTTCGTTTTCATTTTCTGAAAAACGTGCATTTTCTGAAAAATCGTGTTTGGTTTGCGTTTTTCGTGTTTGTTTTCTAAAAAAAATAGCTAGCGTTTTCTAGGAAAACAGAGAATGACAAAAAGTCATTTTCTGTTTTCTAAAAAACGCGCGTTTTCCAGAAAATGAAAATGGAAAATGCGCGTACCAAACGTACCCTAAATAATTCTGCATGTACGAATATTGCTATTTCAAATTTCAAAACTTATTTAGGATTAAATTAACAATTTAGATACCACAAGGGCTAAATTAAAAAATTATCAAGAAAATATGTTCTTTGACAATTCTTGATTAATCCAGTTGGTAAGAACCTAGATTGGGTTTCAAAATCATGATTAAATTAAATTTTTACGCATGTCATATTTTTAAATTGATTTAATTTTTTTAATTATCTAAATAAATTGTTTCATATAATTTTGATTGGAAATTAATTTCTTCTTTAATTTTTTCGAGAAAGAGAATTTTATGACTTATCCGTAGGAAAATTTTCAAATTATTTTGACTGTTAAATTTTTTCACGATCAAAAATATTTTTTAAATTATTTTTTTAAAACGGTTTATAAATTTTGAAATTTAAAGTTCATGATTTTTCTGGATGATAGTCACTGTCTTTTTTATCCCTTAGACTCTGTTTTGAATTTTCTTCAAGTTATTTTTATAGCATACCCTTATTTTTAATGTGATCAAAGGGGGAGAATTAAAGATTAAGTCTACGGGAGAGTACATTTTAATTTTTGCACATTTTTTTAATTATAAAATTTATACTTGTTACCTTATTTGTTTTTGTTTTACCCTAACTTGTTTTGCTCACGTAAAAATAAGAAAAGATTGTAAGTGCTCTGTGGTAGTTTTGATGTGATCAACCAAGTTAAGTTAGGTCATGTTGTGTTTTGATCCTTGTATCTAAGTGTGCAGGAATTTAGGAACACAAGAAGTCGAGCGAAATACACAACTAGCAATAATGATGGCATGGGAGAGAGTCGACGGGCTTGATGCGTTTGAGGAACGAGGGGCTGTTGAAAAGTACGCTGGCGGATGAGAAGGAAACGCAGGGCATTTTCGAGGGACGAGAAGTCGGAGCGGAAGCTTGCTCAAGGAGAAGGCCGGAAAATGGGTTCGGGTAAGCCCTATTCCGCATGACCGAAATCACCTAAGCGAGCGGAGCCGGAGCGAAAGACCCGGATGAAAAGTCTACCTAAAGTTGATTGTGGTTCAAGCGCCCGGAGCTACTCCAGGCGCTCGGGGTGCCTTGGCGAGGCGCCCTTGTGTGAAGGCAGTCTGGGAGCCCGGAGCCGTTCTAGATGCCCAAACCAGAGAATTTATCTAGACCCGTTGGGATGTGATCCGTTGCGACATAGATAAAGTTTTATCCACTCCCAAGCACTCGGAACCCTTCCAAGCCCCCGGATTAGGGCTATAAATACAACTCTGATATCAGTAGTTGAGAACAACACTTATAAATAATCTTCTTTTCTGTTCTACTTTGTGATCTAGTACTTTAATTACTATAAGAGGTTTCTCCGCCCGAAGGAGATTTGATAGTGAGTGATCCGGTTGTAAGAACAGGGGCCCCCCCGTCCGGTGGAGTCAACGCCACGTGGAAGTCAAAGTGGCAGGTGGCTGGCCGGAGAGGGGTGGGTTCGAACGACCGGGCGGCCGGCCGGTGTCTAGTTGATGGTTAAAGGCGCCCTGTCGAAAGTCGGGGTTCCGGCGCTCAGCGGACAAGATCGCAGGGCCGAGCGGGCTGCACGCTCGGCCAAAGCCATCAGGTAGTATACTGTTAATAGTCTCCACAAAGCACGTGATTAAGAATCACCCAAGTAAACCATCGTATACATCCGGCCGGATGTCGCGGAAGCTGGCCGGCCGGACGTCCTCCAGGGAGTACGGGCAAAAGGACAAGCGATATCTTTTTCTGACAGCGGGTATGTTCCACATGTAGGCCATACTCCAAATCTTATGACAGGGAGTTCCGCTGTCCCATCGAGGACATGCTTGGACTGTAGCAGTATGGGTCAGGTAAGCTCACTGACAAGTCCTTACTGGGGTATGGGCCACGGACACGTGTACACCTCGGTATGTGTACACTCGCTTCTCCGCTGCCCTATATAAAGGCCCTCATCCTTCGTCGGAGGTACGCATTCTGATATTTTTTGGAGCCACTTTTTTCACTGCTAGCTTGCCTGACTTGAGCGTCGGAGGGTCGCCGTCGGGAGCCCCTTCCCGGCCCGACTTCTGTGCAGGTTCGCCGGAGCTTGGTACGACCAATCGGAGATCTACGCCAGCAACTCGGAGAGCGCCACGTGCTCAGCGTCCGTTGATTCAGCTTTCGGACAGGATCAATTTGGCGTCGTCTGTGGGAACGGTCCTGCATCCAAACGGAAACAATGGACGAGGCTGGACGACAACACACGGTGACGCTTTCCACGGAGGAACTCGACGCTCTGATCGAGTTGAGGGCCGCCAAGCTTGTGGAGCAAAAACAGAAAGCAACAGCCGAGCGGCTGGAGCAGCCAGCAACTTCAGCGTCTGGTGGCCGAGCGGAAGCACCACAGGCCATCGTTGCATTTCATCGGTCCCTATTCCGCACCCCCGAAGCTGCAGCAACTAATAGAGATCGGAGATCTTCTTCAGATGAAATGCCTAGACGAGACGACAGAAAAGGAAAAGCCCCCCGAGCGGACTCATCGCTCGAGCGGATTAATCGCCAATTTTCAGAGGTTATTCTACGAGACCCTCTGCCCAAGCACTACGTGCCTCCGACGATCGGCGAATACAATGGAACCACCGATCCGGATGATCATTTGGGCAAGTTTGATAACACGGCAACCCTGCATCAATACACAGATGGGGTGAAGTGTCGGGTTTTTCTCACCACCCTCTCTGGGTCGGCTCAACGGTGGTTTCGAAGATTGCCGGACGGATCTATCTCAAGCTTCAAAGACTTCTGAACGGTCTTCCTCCACCATTTCGCAAGCAGTCGGCGCTATCAAAAAACCAGTGTTAGTCTGTTTGCCATCAAACAGGAAGCCCGCGAACCGCTCCGAGCTTACATCCAGCGGTTCAACAGAGTGGCCATGGACATTCCAATGGCCACCTCGGAGACCATGATGAATGCCTTCACACAAGGCCTCGTGGATGGAGATTTCTTCTGATCGCTTATTCGGAAGCCGCCTCGAGACTACGACCAAATGCTACACCGGGCCAACGAATACATCAACGTGGAGGAAGCCCAAGCAGCCCAGAAAAAAGAAACTCCAACCGAGCGGGCTCCTCCTGCCGAGCGGAAGCCGCACGTTGCTCAACCACCCAGAGGACCAAGGGCCGAAGCAATCCGCTACCCCCATGCTAGGTCCCATGTGCAAGAGGTAGCTGCCGCTCGGTCCAAGCCAAAGAAGAAATGGACCCCAAAGTTCTGCTCATTCCACCGGACGGATACGCATAACACAAGGGATTGCCGAAGTCTTCCTCTAATCGCCCACCCCATTCCCAGAAGCGGTGGTCGTCGGTCGCCATCAGCCGACAGGCGGCAGAGGCCTAGTGAAGCCGATCGAACGGTAGCTGACAGACGACAACAACAAACTCCCGAGCGGCATCGCTCTCCGAGGCGGGAGAATCTCCGGATGTCTAGGGAACGCCCCCGACCATCCGCTCGGGAAGAAGAAAATAGAAGCAATACTTCCCGAGGCGAAATCAATATCATAGCTGGGGGGTCGGCCGGAGGAGACTCCAATCGAGCAAGAAAGGCGAGCGTCCGGCAGCTCCAGATCCATGCAGTCGGCTGCAACCAGGAGCAGGCGAGCGGACCCGACATCAGCTTCGCGCCCAGGGACTTAGAAGGAATTGAAGTTCCTCACGACGATGCTCTCCTCATCAAAGCGGTAATAGCCAACTACACTATTCATCGCGTTTTTATTGACACAGGAAGCTCGGTAATATAATATTCAAAAAGGCCTTCGATCAACTACAAATTGACCGCGCCGAGCTGTTGCCCATGACAACCCCTCTCTACGGGTTCACGGGCAATGAAGTCCTGCCGGTCGGACAAATACGGCTGGCTATCTCACTGGGAGAAGAGCCGCTCAGGAGGACGCGGACAGCAAACTTCGTGGTGGTGGACTCTCCCTCATCATACAACATCATTTTGGGACGACCGGCCCTCAGCGAGTTCCGAGCGGTCGTCTCCACCTTCCACCAGAAGATCAAGTTCCCCGTTGAAAACAAAGTGGGAGAAGTACGGGGAGATCAATTGGCAGCTCGGCGATGCTACGTCGAAATGGTCCGAGCAGAAGCAAATTCCGCTCGGAAGTCGCCACGGATCGAGGTGAATGCTATAACTGAAAAGCCTCCCTCTTTAGTTTATGAAGAAAAAGAGGAAGTGCAGATACACCCGACCCGATCGGAGGCCACGACATTCATCGCGTCCGACCTGGAGGCGAATCAAAAAGAGGAGGTGATCCAATGCCTCCGGAGTAACCATGATGTCTTCGTCTGGTCGACACATGAGCTGCCCATAATTTCACCAAGTATAGCGCAGCATGAGCTCCACGTCCGACCGGACGCTCGGCCAGTAAAGCAAAGAAAAAGGGACTTCAGCGCCGAGCAGAATGCCATCATCCGAGCGGAGGTGGAGAAACTCTTGGAGGCCGGCCATATACACGAGGTCCAGTTCCCGGGCTGGCTGGCGAACGTGGTGCTAGTTTCCAAGCCCGGCAACAAGTGGAGAGTGTGCATCGATTTTCGGGACCTTAACAAGGCGTGCCCAAAGGACTTTTACCCCTTGCCCCGAATCGATCAACTGGTGGATTCTACGGTCGGCTGCGAGTTGATATGCATGCTCGACGCCTATCAGGGATATCATCAAGTGCCGCTTGCCCGGGAAGACCAAGAAAAAGTTAGCTTCGTGACGGCCGACGGCACCTACTGCTATAATGTGATGCCGTTCAGATTGAAGAATGCGGGAGCCACTTATCAACGCTTAATGAACAAAGTATTCAAGGAGCAGATCGGGCGGAACCTGGAAGTTTATGTGGACGACATTCTTATCAAGTCTGTCCGAGCGGCCGATCTCTTCAAAGACATGGAGGAAACCTTCCGAACGCTACGGAAATATGGAGTCAAGCTAAATCCCCAGAAGTGCCTGTTTGGAGCAAAAGGAGGGTGTTTCTTAGGTTACATAGTGACCGAGCGGGGTATCGAAGCAAATCCCAGCAAGGTGAAAGCCCTACAAGACATGCCGCCTCCAAGAAATATGAGGGAAGTGCAGCGTTTGACTGGTCGGATAACTGCTCTGTCCAGGTTCATCTCCAAAACTGCCGACCGGAGCCTTCCTTTTTTCAAAATCCTGCGCAAAGCCACTAAGTTTCACTGGGACGAAGAATGCGATCGGGCGTTCGAAGATTTGAAGGCATATCTGAACTCTCTCCCGGTATTAGCCAAGCCAACTGCGAGTGAGCCACTTTATATCTACTTGTCTTCAACCGAGTAAGCAATCGGCTCAGCATTAGTGAGGGCGAGCGGAGAAGAGCCTGTGTATTTTCTTAGTCATATTTTAAAAGATGTTGAATCTCGCTACACTGGGCTCGAGATGCTGGCTTTCGCTCTGGTCCTCACCGCTCGGCGCCTTCGTCCATACTTCCTGGCGCATACCATCATTGTCAAAACCAATAGCCCGCTCGGGCGAGTATTACTGAATCCAGAAGCGTCCGGGCGACTCATCAAATGGACGACGGAGTTAAGTGAATTCGACATCCAATACAAGCCCCGCTCGGCAATCAAAGCGCAGTCCTTGGCAGATTTCGTGACTGAGGTGCAGAATTCCGAGCCAGAAGCTATGTGGAAAATATTTGTGGACGGATCATCCACTCGGCTCGGAAGCGGGATTGGAATACTGTTGCTCTCCCCTCAAGAAGAAAAGATGCACTTATCCGTCCGGCTGGATTATAAAGCTACAAACAATGAAGCAGAGTATGAGGCCCTCATAGCCGGCTTGCAGGCAGCACGACATGTGGGAGCCGGTCGGGTAATGCTTCATTCGGATTCGCAGTTGACCGCTCAGCAGCTCTCTGGCACCTTTGAAATCAACAGCGCTCGGCTTAAGCTCTACGCTGAAGCCTTTGAGAAGCTTAAAGCCAATTTTAGAGAAGTCATTGTCCAGAAGATACCCAGAGCGGAAAATCAAGCGGTCGATGAGTTAGCCAAACTCGTGAGCTCAATAATGTCGGTCGTCATTCAACAACCGATTGAACAAGTATGGTTGGTCGCGCACGTCGATCGTATGGAGGGTCTCACGTTTCCGAGCGACTGGAGGGCATCCATCATGGAGTTTCTCCGCTCGGGTGAGGGGCCGACCGATCGAGATGAGGCCCAGCTACTAAGGAGGAGAGCCGGTCGGTTCACGCTCATTGGAGATCAACTATACAAGAAGGCTTTCTCCCGCCCGCTTCTAAAATGTGTGAGTTCAGAAGATGCAGCATACATCCTCCACGAAGTGCACCAAGGGTCATGCGGGGGACATCCGGGCGGGCGATCACTAGCTAAAAAGATACTGCTGGTCGGATACTTCTGGCCAACTTTACAAGTAGATGTCGCTCGGACCGTCGCGACATGCCTTTCTTGTCAAAGGTATCATAATTTCTCCCACCGACCGGCAGAAGAAATGAAGGCCGCTACTGTGTCTTGTCCGTTTGATCAATGGGGAATGGATATTGTGGGTCCGTTTCCCATGGCGACCGGACAGCGGAAATTTTTATTGGTGGCGGTTGATTATTTTTCCAAGTGGGTGGAGGCCGAGCCGCTAGCCAAGATCACCGAGCAGATGGTCAAGAAATTTATTTGGCAGAACATCATCTGTCGGTTCGGCATCCCCCGTCGACTTATCTCCGATAATGGGCGGCAATTCACAGGAAAGTTGCTCGAAGATTGGTGCAAAAGCTATGGCATCGAGCAACATTCCACGTCCGTGGCATATCCCCAAAGCAATGGTCAAGCCGAAGTAGCCAATCGGGAAATTCTTCGTATTTTGCGCGCTCGGCTCGACCATATGAGAGGAAGCTGGGTGGATGAGGTGCCGGGCGTCTTATGGGCCATCCGAACGACCCCGAAGGAAGGAACTGGCGTCACACCCTTCCATTTGGTGTATGGCGGCGAAGCGGTTATCCCTGTCGAAGTTGGAGTTGAGTCCGCTCGGATCCAAAATTATGATGAGGACAACGCCGAAAGGAGGAACATGGAGCTGGATTTGGTCGAAGAAGAAAGAGCCAAGGCGTCCGTCCGGCTGATGGCGTATCGTCAAAGAATGAAGCAGAGTTACAACCGGCGCGTAATTCCCAGATCATTCCAAGTTGGAGATCTTGTCTGGAAGAAAGTGAAGCCGGTCGGCGACGTCGGCAAGCTAGAAGCTCCTTGGGCGGGCCCCTTCAAAATCATCGAAAAGCTCCGCTCGGGCGCTTACTATTTGGAGGACGAAGACGGGCGGTAGCTGGACCGACCTTGGAGCGCGAATCATCTCCAGCCTTATCGAGCTGGGTGAAAGGTGTTGGAGGATCTTGCGACCAGCTTGAAGGGGGGTTGGATAGACGGCGCCCCCAAATCCTTGCTTCCTATGATGTTAGCGCAGCGGAATACAAACAAACACAAATAGAAAGCTAAACACTAAATACAAGAATGGAAATGTAAACCGCTAACACGTTCGTTTACGTAGTTCGGAGATAACTTGCTCCTACTCCACGGCGTGTCCGTAAGGTGGACGATCCCTCAATCCGTCGGTGGATTAGTCCCCGGCAAACTCCGGCTAGCTCAACCTCCTTGTAGGTGGAGAAACCTCACCACAACACTCACCAAAAACACTTGGACACAAGGGAACCTTTGAGCACTTAGTGACTACTAATTAGGCTTTAACCAAGTCTAATTTCGTCGCCTTGGCCGGCCATACCAAGCTCCTTCTTATAGAGCTTGGAACAAATCAGAACCTGATTTGCCCGTTACCAGTCGACTGGTCCTTGCATCAGTCCACTGATGCCAGCCCAACGGCTCTCTCAACGGCTATCTGCTACAGTGCATCAGTCGACTGGTCCATACACCAGTCGACTGCTACAGTACGCTACATTAACTGCTACAGTGCGCTACAGTTGTTAGGACCAAAAGTAGCTAGAGGGGGGGTGAATAGCTTGTCGCGTTCGCTTGGTGCGCTTCGTTGCTTGTCGTTGCTTGTTTCTTCTTGGATGTGCAGCGGAAAATACAGAAACAAACATAAAACGCTAACACTAGGATTTTACTTGGTATCCACCTCACAAGAGGTGACTAATCCAAGGATCCACACCAACGCACACACCCTCCACTATGAATAACACTCCTTTATGGTAACTACCAAAGGCGGAGAAGCCCTACAACACTCTCAATACAAGAAGAAGAAAGGGAAATACAAGTTAAGCAAAAGCTTACAAGATGCGATGAAAACCCTAACCCTAACTTCTTCCTCTTGCAATAGATCCGCCTCTTGACTTGGAAAGCCTCCAAGAACCTTCAAGAACTGGCGATCACGTGCTTGTAGAGAGCTGTGGAGGAGCTGGAATGAATCTGAGAAGAGCTCGTGAAGATCTGCCGAAGACCACGCCCGCTGCGGCTTTAAACGCCAACAGTCGGATCCCGATCGATTCAATGTTCCGATCGATCGGGAGGCTTGGATCGATCCACGGATCGATCCGAGCGCCTGATTGAATGCTCCCGATCGATCCACGGATCGATCCGAGTTTCTCGCGAAGATCGCCCGATCGATCGGCCGATCGATCGGGACCTCGGATCGATCCACGGATCGATCCGAGGCTCGTCACTGAAGAATGGATCGATCCACCGATCGATCCACACCGGATCGATCCACGGATCGATCCGACTTGGTTTTTGCCCAAAACCAAGTCCCAAACCTCCCTAACCAACATCCGGTCAACCTTGACTGTTGGTACATCATGCCTAGCATCCGGTCACTCCTTGACCTGCCAGACTCCCCACCAAGTGTCCGGTCAATCCCTTTGACCCACTTGGACTTTTACTCGTCGTGCCAAGTATCCGGTCACTCCCTTGACCTACTTGGACTTCCCAATACCAGATGTCCGATCATCCTTGATCCATCTGGATTTCCTTCCTTGCCAAGTATCCAGCCAATCCTTTGACCTACTTGGACTTCCAAACACCAGATGTCCGATCATCCTTGATCCATCTGGATTTCCTTCCTCCCTGCTCCACTGGACTTTACCTAGCTGCTTCACTCACTAGGACTTTCACCTGGCTTCACTCACCAGGATTTCCTTCTGCCTAGCTTCACTCACTAGGACTTTCACCTGGCTTCACTCACCAGGATTTCCTTCTGCCTAGCTTCACTCACTAGGACTTTCACCTGGCTTCACTCACCAGGATTTCCTTCTGCCTAGCTTCACTCACTAGGACTTCCTTCTGCCTAACATGCCAGTTAGGACTTCCCAGTCAAGTATCCGGTCAACCTTGACCTACTTGACTCTTCTTCGATTGATATCTTATTGTCAAACATCTAAACCCTAACCAAGACTCAGCTTGGTTAACCAGGTCACCCTTGACCTGAGGGATATTGCACCAACAATCTCCCCCTTTTTGATGTTTGACAATACCACAATAACACTTACAATCCCACATGTAAGTTAGACTAATCCTATAGCCTCCTTCTTCATGCCACTAGGTAATGAACCCATAAATTAAGCTTTCCATTCTCCCCCTAAGAGGGCAAACTCCCTCTAGGTAATGAAAACCTAACTTACTTCCTTTCATTCTCCCCCTATTGGCACACATCAACCCCCTACTAATAAAACACATCAACCCGTCTTTGGACACACATCAACCTATGCTCCAATTTTGGGCACACTTCAACAACTCCATTTGTTGAAGACTCTCCCCCTGAAGAGTTGCTCATCGTGATCACAATTTTACTCATTGTGATCAACTCAATATTGAAGGTCCCATACCCTTCATTATCCTTAACTTCTCCCTCAATGTTGACAAATACCCAACCTTGAGCATTTTCAACCACTTGAGTTGCCACTTGAAATGATGAGGATATCCACTCCCCATTTATCCCCATTTCAAGTTTAAATGCTCAACCTTGAGCAAGTTCACAACAGAAGGTTAACCACCTTCCAAGGTTCATGAAAAATAATTTTCATGTCTTTAAAGAGTCCCTCCCCCTAAAGACATGGTGGTAACTTCTGTCATTGCACCAACAATGACTTGGAATCCTAAACCTTTAGGAAACCCAGATTTAGAAGTTTTGAGGTTCAACTGTTCAAAATTTGAAACAAACCTCAACCTAAACTTCAATGAAGTCTTCCTTTACCATTCCATCCTTGTTTTCAACACGAAAACACCCTTTTTATGTATACAAATGTATTTTAAGGGTTTGGAATGGTTACCTAGACTAAAATAGGTTCAAAGTGCTGAAATCAGGCTTTCCCAGCCAAAATCAGCAACTTGGATCGATTGGAGTTGGGTTCCAATCGATTGAATCTTCCGAATCGATCCACCGATCGATTCAGACTACCGGATCGATCGGCTGATCGATCCAGCGAGCCTCTGCTCGCGGATGGCTTCCGAATCGATCCATGGATCGATTCAGCACTCCAATCGATCCATGGATCGATCGGAGCTCGATAGTTGCTGAAATTCCATTTCACTCAACGTAAACCCCTAGAAAATTCTACAAAAATCCAAAAATTATGAAATTTCGTGTAGACAATGTTTAGGGCATATATTATCAAGGAAAAATAGTTTTCTATGAAAATACATCATATTTTCAAAGATTGACACAAACTTGATAACTTGCAAAAACTTTAGTGTTTTCTTCAAGTTTGTGTCTAACTATACAATGGTGATTACTATCAACAGATAGCCTTCACCAAGGTTTTCCAAAATCATTTTGAAAACTTTTTCAAAACCAATATCCCACCATATTCCTTGGGCTTAATGCACATGACTTGTACATCAGCTTTCCCAATGATGGGAAAACACATAACTATGTGTTTTGATGAACCTAAAACTCAAAAGAATGCACTAAATCAACATCTTGAGTTTTGTTCATCTTCCTAACATCTCACTTGTATCTAATGTGCACTAAAACACATACAAGTCATCTTATAGTCCTTTGTGAGATGTAGAGATTGGTTTTGCCCTAATCTAGGGATCATGCATACTATCTAGGCATTTTGGAGATATTAAACACCCACCTAGGATGTCACTTGTTAATAAGTGTTGGTAAATGCCTTTTGTCCTTGATTACAAGAAATTAAACTTAATGCATGATAATGTTATGGCATACATCAAAAGGAAATAATTTTCAAAAGAAAATATCCTATAACTACATGATGTATGAATGTCATGACATGGTATTTTTGTATTTTTCATAATAAGTCATGAATGCAAAAGTAGACATGATGTCATGGCATATGATGGGCAAACAATCATGGCAAGATTTAGCATAAATAAAATATACCTAGATTAACTATCTAAGTATCCTTAAAACCTTAGCTAAACTTACAACTTAAACCTAGATTGCCCTTAAGTGCGTCAAGAAAACGCCAAAACCTAAATTGGAATTTCTAATTCCCTTGATTAATTTATGCCAATTGAAATTAAGCATATTCCTCAAATGTTGGCATATTTCATTTTTCCACAAGAGTAGCACTTTAAAGTTAAGGCCCGGATTGCCTTAAATTTCCTAAGAACATACCAAAATCCCAACTTGGTAGCTCTTATGAATTTCCCAATATGTGCCTTTTAAGATTAAAATCAAATTTGCACCACTAGGCACATTTTACTCTTTCAAGGAGTAAATAATAGTTCCATTTCATTTTCAAAGGTTAACAAAACCTTGAAAATGCTCCTTGAGTGTCAATTTCCTCAAAGTTGGGTTAACTACCCTTCTAATTGGAGTTGACACTCTCTACCCATTTATGGGGTAGAGAAGATGCTCCTAGGAACCCAACACCTATTGGTGCTCCTTGGATGCTCTAGGTACTCACTAGGGATAACTTCCCTAGATACCTTCCTAGTGACCTTGTTGGGCTTCTTAGAAGCCTTGGTCACATTTTCTAGGTCAACTCTAGGGATAGCCTCCCTTGTGACCTTGTTTGTGACTTTCTTAGACTTCTTAGAAGCCTTAGTCACATTTATTGCAAAAATACTCTTAGGGATGACTTCCCTAGTATTTTTGACTTGACCACTAGACCTAGGGTTTGTTCCATAACTATATGGAACTCTATGGTAAGAGGGCACATCCTTCTTAGCCTTTGGTTTGTATCCCAAACCTCTATGGCCATTGGATGGCTTTTGTACCCCTAAACCTAGGTTATGCTCTTTTTGCCCTAATAGGATATTTTCCATCCTTTTTAGGGTCTTTTCAATTTTATCAAGTCTTGATCTCAAGACTTGATTTTCTATCATTAAATCCTTAGAATTTGGTTTTTCATTAAGTCCATGAGCATTTTGGTTTCTAGGCTTGTATCTAAAATCCTTAGAGTTATTGCCTAGACTTTTACCTACATTCCTAACCCTAGGAGTGATAGTCTTAGCATGTAGGACCACATGCTTTTCCTTAAAGCCCTCATGCTTTCTATTCTTATGGTAAATTGCATTAAAATGATAAAAGTTAGACCTATCATGCTTTTTACCATAATGTAAAGGAGTAGGCTCAATAAATGTTACCTTCTTCTTTACCTTGGAGGCTCCCCCTTGACTAGTGCCTCCTTGAGCCTTGACCCTCTTGTTCCCCTTGGGGCATTGACTACGATAATGCCCCTTTTGATTGCAAGAGAAGCATATAATATGCTCCTTGCTCTTCTTTGTGTTGGGGATGGTCTCCTTGGGCTTCACCTTGCCCTTTTGTGCCACTTGGCCCTTCTTCTTGGCTAATTTAGGGCACTTGCTCTTGTAGTGCCCACTTTCCCTACACTCAAAACATATTATATGATTTTTATTTTTAATTGAAACATTTATACCTTCTTGTGTAGGGATGGCACTTGCTCCTCCATTTGCTATTCTTTGAATTTCGGAGGTGGCACCATCTTCTTCTTCTTCACTTGACCCGGATATAGAAGCTTCTCCTTCTTCTTGATCCGGTGTCACCAAGGATTGCTCCCCCTCAATCCTAGAGGTGGAGGCTTCATCATCTTGAATATGAAACAAGGAGTATGCTCCCTCCTTGTTCCCTTCGTTGCATTCCCTTGAGGATGAAGCTTCTTGGATTTCCTCTTCTTCGGAGGTTGAGCATCTCTCAACCTCGGAATCCTCCTCTTGGTCTTGCTCCAAAGAGTCACCCTCTCTGGATTCTTCTTGATCTCGTACAGTGGAGGGGATCTCTTCATGAAGCTTGGCCAATTTGCTCCAAAGCTCCTTGGCATCTTCGAATTCTCCAACTTGAGCCAAGATGTGGCTAGGCAATAAGTTGACCAAAAGCTTGGTCACTTTGTCATTTGCCTCGCCCCTTTGAATTTGCTCCGAGCTCCATCTGCTTTTCTTTAGAAGCTTGCCCTTGGAGTTCGTTGGAGCTTTGAAGCCTTCCATTAGAGCAAACCATTGCTCTATCTCCATCATAAGAAAGTTTTCGATTCTTGATCTCCAAGAATCAAAACTTGTGGAAGTGTATGGTGGAGCCACCCTTGTGTCAAATCCAAGTCCATCTTGGAATTGCATCTTGAAGTTGAGCTTGATGAAGTCTTGAACTTGAAGAATTTGCTCCAACTTCTTCACCCTCTAGCTTTTCTTGATATGCTTGACCCTTCCGGCGATGATTCCGGTGAAGAGCGGTCTTGCTCTGATACCACTTGTTAGGACCAAAAGTAGCTAGAGGGGGGGGTGAATAGCTTGTCGCGTTCGCTTGGTGCGCTTCGTTGCTTGTCGTTGCTTGTTTCTTCTTGGATGTGCAGCGGAAAATACAGAAACAAACATAAAACGCTAACACTAGGATTTTACTTGGTATCCACCTCACAAGAGGTGACTAATCCAAGGATCCACACCAACGCACACACCCTCCACTATGAATAACACTCCTTTATGGTAACTACCAAAGGCGGAGAAGCCCTACAACACTCTCAATACAAGAAGAAGAAAGGGAAATACAAGTTAAGCAAAAGCTTACAAGATGTGCAGTAAAAACCCTAACCCTAACTTCTTCCTCTTGCAATAGATCCGCCTCTTGACTTGGAAAGCCTCCAAGAACCTTCAAGAACTGGCGATCACGTGCTTGTAGAGCTGTGGAGGAGCTGGAATGAATCGAGAAGAGCTCGTGAAGAGATGCCAAGACCACGCCGTCATGGCTTTAAACCCGACGCATCGTTGATCCCGATCGATTCAATGTTCGAATCGATCGGAGGCTGATCGATCCACGGATCGATCCGGAGCGCCTGCTAGCTATCGATCGATCCACGGATCGATCCGGCATGCTACTGCGAAGATCGCCCGATCGATCGGCCGATCGATCGGGACCTGGATCGATCCACGGATCGATCCGGCTTCGTCATTGGAAGAATGGATCGATCCACCGATCGATCCACACTGGATCGATCCACGGATCGATCCAAAGACTTGGTTTTTGCCCAAAACCAAGTCCCAAACCTCCTAACCAACATCCGTCAACCTTGACCTGTTGGTACATCATGCCTAGCATCCGTCACCCTCGACTCGCGGACTCCCCACCAAGTGTCCGGTCAATCCCTTTGACCCACTTGGACTTTTACTCGTCGTGCCAAGTATCCGGTCACTCCCTTGACCTACTTGGACTTCCCAATACCAGATGTCCGATCATCCTTGATCCATCTGGATTTCCTTCCTTGCCAAGTATCCAGCCAATCCTTTGACCTACTTGGACTTCCAAACACCAGATGTCCGATCATCCTTGATCCATCTGGATTTCCTTCCTTGCCTGGCTTCACTCACCAGGACTTTTACCTAGCTTCACTCACTAGGATTTTCACCTAGCTTCACTCACTAGGGTTTTCATTCTGCCTAGCTTCACTCACTAGGACTTTCACCTGGCTTCACTCACCAGGATTTCCTTCTGCCTAGCTTCACTCACTAGGACTTTCACCTGGCTTCACTCACCAGGATTTCCTTCTGCCTAGCTTCACTCACTAGGACTTCCTTCTGCCTAACATGCCAGTTAAGACTTCCCAGTCAAGTATCCGGTCAACCTTGACCTACTTGACTCTTCTTCGATTGATATCTTATTGTCAAACATCTAAACCCTAACCAAGACTCAGCTTGGTTAACCAGGTCACCCTTGACCTGAGGGATATTGCACCAACAACAGTAACTGCTACAGTGCCATTGCAGTAAAACCCTAAAACTAGGATTTTACTCCGAGTACAATCTCTCATGCACTCATACCCTCACGACTCATTTGACTCTTCTTTGCAGCCTTGACCTCTTGCCTTCAAGCCTACTTCCTTTGGCTCTCGTCCCTCAGATGCATCTAAGCCCGCGGCTCGTCCCCAATGTCATCCTTCGCGTATGCCTTGAAGTCGTTTCCCTCGGCCCTTGTCCTTGCTGCCTTGTCCACGGTCCCTCGGATGCTCCATCCTTCACCGGACCTGAAACCGTCAACCTAAGTCACATGTGTCACCTGCAGTCCTGCACAACTCAAGTACACATATCAAATAACGAGGACAATCCTAACTTAAACCCTTTGCCCAAACACCAAAACACATGGTCCCGCGGACCATTGGGATTGCTCCAACAAAAGGTGCACCGATGTAACTCATTTTTGTGTGTATCCTAGTCGCCCATGTCCTTATAATGCAGGAAGCAAAAATGATTTAAAGGATGGCTAATATGTTCGCCGAGCGGCTATGTTAAAGTTAGCCTGTAAGGCCGTCGAGCTCCGACGTTAAATATCGAGAGACGAGCCGGCGTCTATAAACCCTCCGAGCGGAAGACCGTCGAGCTCCGACGTTAAATATCGAGAGACGAGCCGGCGTCTATAAACCCTCCGAGCCGAAGACCGTCGAGCTCCGACGTTAAATATCGAGAGACGAGCCGGCGTCTATAAACCCGCCGAGCGGAAGACCGTCGAGCTCCGACGTTAAATATCAAGAGACGAGCCGGCGCCTATAAACCCTCCGAGCGGAAGACCGTCGAGCTCCGACGTTAAATATCGAGAGACGAGCCGGCGTCTATAAACCCTCCAAGCGGAAGACCGTCGAGCTCCGACGTTAAATATCGAGAGACGAGCCGGCGTCTATAAACCCTCCGAGCGGAAGACCGTCGAGCTCCGACGTTAAATATCGAGAGACGAGCCGGCGTCTATAAACCCTCCGAGCGGAAGAAGGAAATAAAAAAGGACTGCACATGTCCAAGAAACTTGCCATCAATATCGTTCGACCGACTCTACGTCCTGCTTGGCTCAAAGCCCAAAGGTACTTGTCGACTTTTAGTGAGCGATCTCTGCTATCAAAGCGGAATGTTACGCATTCGAAATAATTACCCGAGCGGAAGGGCAACACCAAGTACTTCGCAAAACTCTCTTTCGAATGCCAGAAGGGTGATAATAGGCGAGTGGACAACACACATATTAACTAGCAAAAGGACAAAGTGCGCGAAAGGAAGACACTGCATTAAAATTAAAACTTTAGGCCGGACGGCCTAAGTACAAAAAGGATCATATCTAGCTGAGTGGCCGAATTACAAAAGTTACTCGATATAATCATAAAGGTCCTTGGGGATGTTGTCCAGGAGCGCCACTTGATCGCCGGCCGGAATGGTAGTGGACTCCGGAAGAAGACCCTTAGACTTCAGATAAGTGGTGGTGGCGGTCATAGTCAAGTCGAAGGCTGTGTACATCCGCTCGTAGATTTTCTTCGAGAATTCAGGCGAGCGGATGTAGCTCTGTCTTAAGGCAGCGATTCGACTCGGCTCGGCATCTTGATATTCTTTGAAAGCCGCCTAGGAGCCAGTAAGGGCCTCATTCAGATTCTGAAGCTTATCCGCGTCGGTCGAGCGACCCGCCTTCTCCCTGTCGAGCTGCTCTATCAGCTCCTTTACCTTCAGCTCCAAGCCCCGAGCCTCCACGTTCTTTTTCTTCAGATCGGAGATGGCCGTATTTTTTCGAGTGGTGGCCAGGGTTAATTTTGTGTCAAGCGACTTGACTTGTCGCTCGGACTCGGCCAGGGCGTGAGCCTGGTCGGCCGCCTTCTTCTGCTTGGCCGCCAGCAGATCTTGAGCTTTCTTCAGCTCCTTTTGCATCTCAAAATATGAAGGGCCTTGAGAGCCGGACGGACCGACTGCCGCCTTTAGTTGTCTCAGTTCTTCATCCACCATCGCTAGGCGGTTGGAGACTGCTATCTCCTCCACCCATCTCTGATGCAAAAGGAGGAATTGTTAAGGGCCGATCGTGGAAAATGCACGCAAAACTTGGAAAAAAAAGGAGAAGAACTTACCCCCGTAGCCTCCTGCATGTGGCTATTGGCCAAATTGCGGAGGGGGATCAGCACGATGCGCGCCCGAGCGTCGGCCCACATCTCGGCTAGGGGCCCTTTCAAGGTAATGGTGTGCTCGGGCGCGGTGGGTCGGTCGGCCTCTGGTAGCAGCTCTTCAGTCGGGAGATGAAGAGTAACCCGCGGCCCCGACCGGGGGTCGTCCGACCGGCAGTCGGAAGGGGATCGGAAGCCGGCACAGAAAACTGAGAATGAATGGTTAAGCGCTGGACTGAGTGACGAGCAGGCGGAAGGGTGCTGACCGGAGTAGCTTCAATTGGAGCAGCCGGCTCGTCCCATTCAAAAGGCGTTCGGTCGGAAGAAATGGCTTCGACCTCTGGCGCCTTGCCTCGAGCAGTTGCAGTGGCCCGCTCGGATGGTTGGACCGCTGAGGTAGCCGACCGCAGGGGAGTCTCCACTCGGCGCCTCTTTTGTAAAGGTTGCTCCTCCTCCCGAGCGGAACCTTCTTCGGGGACAGTTGGTTCCCCGGGGGGGTGGCTCCGCTGGCCACGTTTTGTTGAGAAGCCGGAGCGGTTGACTCAGCCTCAGCCCCGCTTTCTCCTTCATGGGATCCGACCGGCTGGATACCCAGCGCTTCCATTTCTTTGGCCGCCGCGGCTTCTAGCGCTGCCGCTTTTCTCTTCAAAACGCCAGCCATCACCGAATCCATGACGATGTCCGCTGCAAAGGAAAGAAAAGAAATCAGTTAGCAATCAAAGCAAATGCCCAAGTAAAATTCTTACCGAAGCCGGTCAGATGAGGAGTCCGTATGGGACTCAGGCCGAAGATGTACATCATTCCTTCGTGAAGAAGCCTATTGATGTCAAGTCGCAGACCGGCTAGCATATTTGCAGCATGGAGGTAGTCTGGTCGGGTCTTGAATTTCTTCAGCTCGGGAGTGGGGGGTAGGTTGACCTGCCACTTGGTTGGGAAGTTGGCCTGATCGGGCATATAGATGTAGAAAAAATAATCCTTCCAATGCTTATTGGAAGAAGGTAGTTTGTTGAAGAAGACTAAGTCGGGCCGAGCTTGGAACATGAAGGTGCCCAGCTCGGCTTGCTTGGGATAATAGAAATAAAAAAAGACCTCCGGTCGGAGGGGGATGTTGTGAATCTTGAACAAAACAACAACACCACAGAGGAGACGAAAGGTGTTGGGTACCAGACTGCCGAGCGGAACACCGAAAAAATTACAAACATCTATGATGAAAGGATGTAGAGGGAAACGCAGACCGGCGGTAAACTGGTCGCGAAAGACACAGAAAGCTCCGCGCGGCGGCCTGTGCGGCCGGGCGGAAGGACCGGCTAAAAGAAGTTCAAAATCTTCGGGGATTTCAAAATTATCGGTTAGAGTGTCAAAGTCACGCTGATCAAATCGTGACTGCATGGTAGTATACCAAGGGCCAAGGGACTGGTCTTCGGGATGGGAAGAGCTAGCCATGGGCCGATCGGAAGAAATCAAAAAGGCAGGAGAAAAACAACAGCAAGCGAAAAGAGGTTTCAAGGATTGAAGCTGGGGAAAGGAATACAGGAGTAAACACCGGAAACAAGAAAGAAAAGGTATAGAGCCTTACTGCGAGGAAAAAGGATCAAGGAAGAGGCGCCGGAGAGCGTCGGAAAGCAGGAATGGAATCGCCGGAGCACCGAAACACCAGAGACAAAGGTAGAAATGGCAAAAGCAAGTGAGGGGAATAGGAGAGAGCGAAGATTTTATATAGCGGGGGTCGGGCGGCCTCCGCCGTTGGATCCAGGTCACGGGAATCAAAGTGCACATCGCGCCGTCCATTTCGAACCGCCTCGATCCCATCAAAGCACCACACCGCCGTCGTACGATGACGACAGTTTGCCACGTGGCTTTCGGTCATTCGATGCATTTAATGAGCACATGCTCAGCCTTAATGACGAAGATTGGCACGGGTTACAAGGAGATCCGAGAAAGGTTGCTGTTGACTAACCTTAAAGGCCATCCCTGTGAAAAGCCTAGCGGATTAGGTGTGCTGAAGGCGCCGCCCGGCTAGGCCAACAGTCCAGTCAGTCGGACTAATCACCTCCTTCGACTAGACTTGAAGGGGAGGCAAGTGATCCGGTTGTAAGAACAGGGGCCCCCCCGTCCGGTGGAGTCAACGCCACGTGGAAGTCAAAGTGGCAGGTGGCCGGCTGGAGAGGGGTGGGTTCGACCGACCGGGCGGTCGGCCGGTGTCTAGTTGATGGTTAAAGGCGCCCTGTCGAAAGTCGGGGTTCCGGCGCTCAGCGGACAAGATCGCAGGGCCGAGCGGGCTGCACGCTCGGCCAAAGCCATCAGGTAGCATACTGCTAATAGTCTCCACAAAGCACGTGATTGAGAATCTCCCAAGTAAACCATCGTATACGTCCGGCCGGATGTCGCGGAAGCTGGCCGGCCGGACGTCCTCCAGGGAGTAAGGGCAAAAGGACAAGCGATATCTTTTTCTGACAGCGGGTATGTTCCACATGTAGGCCATACTCCAAATCTTATGACAGGGGGTTCCGCTGTCCCATCGAGGACATGCTTGGACTGTAGCAGTATGGGTCAGGTAAGCTCACTGACAAGTCCTTACTGGGGTATGGGCCACGGACACGTGTACACCTCGGTATGTGTACACTCGCTTCTCCGCTGCCCTATATAAAGGCCCTCATCATTCGCCGGAGGTACGCATTCTAATATTTTTTGGAGCCACTTTTTTCACTGCTAGCTTGCCTGACTTGAGCGTCGGAGGGTCGCCGCTGGGAGTCCCTTCCCGGCCCGACTTCTGTTCAGGTTCACCGGAGCTTCGTACGACCAATCGGAGATCTACGCCAGCAACTCGGAGAGCGCCACGTGCTCAGCGTCCGTTGATTCAGCTTTCGGACAGGATCAGTGAGTTTTCAACGTCTTGGACTAGCAATCTTCCGATTACAAACCAAATAAATTGTTGTGCCTCTTTTCATTTATTAATTAGCTTGTCAATCTTTATTATACAAGTGTTTTACTATTTTCAAAATCTAGAAAGGTGTTTGTTTTTTTTGTGCGGTGCAATTCACCCTCCTCTTTCCGGCCGTCAAGGGACCAACAATAGCATTCAACAGTTGAGTGTAGTATAAGACAGGTAGATTTTACCCTTTAAATCTTTCCTTGTGAAGATATGTTTGCTTACTGCTAACAGTAGACGCGATGTTCTTGAACTGTTATGCTGTTTGTGCAAGCATTAACATATTTCACCCAAGACTCTCCCTGATACAACTTAGTTCTCATGATTGTGTTCGTTTTTGGCCATGAGCACGCTTGATTCTATGAGAAGTTCTAATAATTGTGCCTCTAATTCTCTTTAAGTGGTCTCACTTCTTTCTCACATATGTGATCTCTTAAGAGTATTCCTCATTACTCTACTTGGATCATTAAAAGTCGTATGCTCAAGCTCCGTCCTTCACTGATCCATTGGATCATTCCCTCACAGTGAGTAACTTTGTCAATATAATTAGGTTGCCCCTTTGAACCTAGTTCTTAGGATATCCAGTCTGCATAGGTTGGGCTTCCTATGCACCAATATTTCTCATCGACATCTAGTACATCCCTTACGATGAGCTTGTAACTAACTCTCTGTTTAACCACTTGGTTAACAAATCTGCTAGGTTATCTTTTGACTTTACATAGTCAACAGTGATAATTCTCGTTGTGAGTAGTTGTTTACTGATATTATGTCCATGACGTATATGTCTAAACTTACCATTATTTAGATGGCTCTGTGTCTGACCGATTGCTGATTGACTATCGCAATGCATGCAAATTATCGGTACAAGTTTTGGTCATCTCGGAATATCTTCTAAAAATTGTCGTAGTCATTCAGCCTCTCCACCATATTTGTCAAGAGTCACAAACTCAGATTCCATCGTAGATCTAATTATTACCGTTTGCTTAGAGTGAATACATATCCACTCGTAGACTTAGAGTCTTTTATGTCAGATATCCAAGTCGCATTGTTGTATCCTTTAATCATAGCAAGATATCTTGTATAGTGCAGTCCATATTCACGAGTATACCTCAAGTATCTCAGTACTCTTGTTATCCATTTCTAGTGCTCAATACCGGGATTATCCGTGTATTTACTCAGTTTACTTACTACATAGGTCAAGTCTGGTCATGTACAACTTATCAGGTACATCAGACTTCCAATCAATTGAGAATATTATATCTGAGAGATACTTTCACCTTAATTTTTCAATAGATGTTGACTCATATCTATCGGCGTTTGTACCAACGCAGTATCACCCTTGGTGTATTTCTCAAGAATCTTGTCCTCATAATAAGACTGACTAAGAACAAGTCTTTCTGTTGTTCTAAGAATTTTGATTCCTAGAATCACATCAACTAAGCTCATATCTTTCATATCAAATTTTGAGTTCAATATGCCCTTAGTGGATTTAATTATCTTATCATTACTCCCAATGATAAATGTATCATCTACATATAGACACAAGATGACGTAGTCACTTTATGTGATTTTCATGTAGACACATTTATCACATTCATTGATTTTTGAATCCATATTCCTTCATGACATTATCAAATTTCTCATGTCACTACTTTAGTACTTGTTTCAAGTCATATAATGATTTCACCAATCTACAAACCTTGTTTTTCTGACCTGACACAAAAAACCCCTTAGGTTGCTCCATGTAGATTTTCTCTTCTAAATCTCCGTTTAGAAAGGTTGTCTTTACATCCATCTGATGTAGTTCGAGATTCCATAGAGTGGTTATTGCCAACAATACTCTAATAAAGTTATCCTCGACACGGAAAAATATGTATCAAAGTAATAAAGGTCTTTTCATTGTCGGTATCCTTTGATTACCAATATGGCCTTATACTTATCAATTGTGCAATCTGACTTCACTTTCTTCTTGAAAATCCACTTACAACCTAGTGGTTTGCTTCAAAGAGAAAGATCCACAAGTTCCCAAATGTAATTTTTCAAGATAAATTCTATCTCAGATACAATTGTCTCTATTCAGTGATGTCCATCAGAAAAACTTACTGCTTCTTAGTAACTTCAGGGCTCACTTTCCAATATGCAAGTGATAAAATTCGATCCGTAGGATTTTTCTATCCGAGCTCTTTTGCTTCGTCTAAGCTCAACCTCGCCTGGTTCATCATTATCTTCTTCGACTTATGTTTCATATGTCCATTTTGAGGAGCTAGCATCCTCTCGAGTTTTATACGAAAATACATGCTCGAAGAACGAGACATTTCTCGATTTTATTATCTAGTTATTGTGTATATCCATTATTTGTGAATCATACACAAAAAATCGATACATACTGCTGTTATGTACATATCCAATAAATATACAATCAACAGTTTTGGTCCTATTTTAATCCTTTTTGGATAAGGCACCAATACTTTAGCAAGACACTCCCACATTCGTAAATATTTATAGGACGATTGTCTTCCATTCCACAACTCAGAAGGACTCTTATCTATTTTCTTGCGGGACACCTTATTTAAAAGGTAATTAGTTGTTAACATAGCATCCCCCACATGAACTCTAACAGTCCAGAGCTTAATAGAAGAGCATTCATCATCTCCTTTAGAGTTCGATTTTTACGCTTAGCAACTCCATTTTGCTGAGGAGTATAAGGAGTTGTTATTTCGTGTCTGATCCCATGTTCAACACACAACTCAGCGAACGGTGATACATATTCACCGCCTCGGTCACTTCGAACCACCTTAATCTTTTTATTAAGTTGGTTTTCAACCTCATTTTATAGAGAGCAAATTTCTCTATAACTTTATCTTTACTTTTGAGAAGATATCATAACAGTATTTTGTGTTATCATATACAAAAGTGATGAAATATTTATTATCACTATGTGTTGGTGGACTTTTTAGGTCTCACACGTCAGTATAATTAGGTCAAGTGGTTCGTTACTTCTTTCAATATGTTGAAAGGATGACCTTGTCATTTTCACTTCAACATAAATCTCACACTTATATTTTAGGTCAAGGTGAAATTTAGGTATGCTTTGCATATTTATTAATTTATGCAACACATCATAGTTAACATGTCCTAATCTACCATGTCACAAACACAAAGACTTAAGTATATAAGTAGAAGAGCTTTCATTTTTAGTTATTTTATGCCTAATGGTCATTACATTGAGCTTGAATAACCTATCATATATATACATAGCCCCTCGCGACAAACATTTCATTCTTAGGCAATTCAACTCTGTCTTACTCAAAAACAATGTGAAAACTATGCTTGCTTAATAGTGATCTAGACACTTGATTTTTCCGAATCTCCGGAACATACAACACATTGTTTAGAGTAAGGTTCTTGTCTGAGGTCATCTTTAGCATCACTTTTCCTTGACCTATGATATCCGAGGTTGCTGAGTTTCTCATGAATTGTTTATCTCCATCAACTTGTTCGAAGTTATGGAGCAGCTCCTTATTACAGCAGACATGTCTGGTGGCTCCAGTATCGATCCACCATTGTCGCGGATTGGAATCCATCAGGTTCAACTCAGATACCACAACGCAGAGATCGTCCATTTTTTGTTCCTCGTTCAGGTTGACCTCTTGCTTCTTCTTCGGCTTTCTGTACTTCGAAGATTTGTGAACGACTCGGTCACAGTTGAAGCACTTCCCAGAGAACTTCTTCTTCCTGATGCCTCTTCTGGGTCCCATTTTGGAAGATTTGTGGTTCTTCCATTTCTAGTTTTGATCGTGCTCAACCACGTTGGCATTCACAGTAGTATGAGAGAACAACTTTCTCTCTGAACTCTTTTTGTCTTCTTCAATGCGAAGTCTAACAATGAGTTCCTCCACATTCATTTCCTTCCGCTTGTGCTTCAGATAGTTCTTGAAGTCCTTCCAGTCAGGAGGCAACTTCTCAATGATAGCAGCCACCTGGAAGGTTTCACTCAAAACCATCCCTTCCGAGTGGATCTCGTGCAAGATCACCTGAAGCTCCTAGACTTGGTTGATCACCGTCTTAGAATCAACCATCTTGTAATCCAGGAATCAACCCACGATGAACTTCTTGGCCTCCTTCGTTTTGTATTTCTTGTCCAGGAACTCATACAGTTCCTTAGTCGTTCTCTTCACATTATACACAGCGTACAACGAGTCAGCAAAGCAGTTGAGGATGTAATTTCGGCAAAGGAACTAAGAATGAGTCCATGCCTCCACTTAGGGGTGGGTATAATTCGGTTCAAACCGGAAAAACCAACCGAACCGAAAATTTTCAGTTTTTTTTGTTCGGTTTTTTCGGTGTTTCGGCCGGTTTCGGTTTAAGTTTTTTAAATTTCGGTTATTTGGTTCGGTTTACGGTTTTGACTCCCAAAAAACTGAAAAAACCGAACCGACCGTATTATACTTAAAACATTATTTTTATGGATATTGAATCATACAAGTGGATTAATTTCTAATTATTTATAATATAATAGCATAATCAAATTATATATTTATATTTATTTACTGTTACCGGATAACAAAATTTAATATTACTTTAAATTCATAATTATTTTAATAAATTGATACTTTTTCTTTGTCTCTAAACTAATATTTGTAGTAGCACAAAATTAATTTAATTTATCATATAAACCGTATATAACCGACCGTATAAACTGGACCGAACCGTAATAAAATGGTTTGGTTTTGGATCAAAAATCTTTAAAACCGAAAAAATAAAATCATAGTAGGGTAAAACCGGACCAAACCGGCCGATGCCCACCCCTACCTCCACTGCACTGATGGTCTGCTCATTATCATCCTCAGCACGCTTGGGAGAGTCCTCGGTTAAGAACCGAACCAGATTGAGCGTGGTCAAGTAGAAGAGCATCTTCTGCTGTCACTCTTGAAGTTCAGTCCACTGAACTTCTCTAGCTTTTCCTCGTGATTGACACAGTTCCAATCCTCTCAATATAATCGAATCTGTTTCAAGATTATAAAACAAATAATCTGAATGATCGAAAAGAATTTAGATATCTCCACAATAATATGATATTGTCCACTTTGGGCCTAAGCCCTTATGATTTTGTTCTTGATCTCTACCCAAAAGGCCTCATACCAATGAAGATATTTTTTCCCTATAATCCATAAACTTTTCCATGTATTTTCAATATGGGACTTTGTTTGCAACCTTGCAACCTTGCAACCCAACAATCCTTCCCTCAAACGAAAGACCACAGGCTTCCCACGTCCAATCCTCGACCCACCAGGTCTTTCTGTCCCTTGGTCAACCCGACCTACTAGGACTTCCTTGTCTAACCACAGCTAAGACTTCCTTCTTGGTGTCTGGTCCTCTTGATTCGGACATGGGACCCCCTCCCCCCCCCCCCCTACTTCCTTTATTCGAGCTCAATATTCTACTCACACGGCTCAATTAGATCATAACTCTTGTGCACAGTCGGTGGTTAGACCTTCTGGCAGTTCGGACTCTGATATCAATTGAATGATCGAAAAGAATTTAGATATCTCTACAATGGTATGATATTGTCCACTTTGGGTCTAAGCCCTCGTGATTTTCCTCTTGATCTCTACCCAAAAGGCGTCATACCAATGGAGATATTTTTTCCTTATAAATCTATGATCTTTCCCATGTGTTTTCAATGTGGGACTTTTTTTTCAACCTTGCAACCCAACACAATCTACCGGAGATTATGGAAAATTAGCCAAATTTAAATACATAAAATTAAATTTAACTTATATGTTGAAATGACCTGAGCTGATAATCTAAGGCTGCCAGTGGAGGCTAGTTTTTGTCAAATGTTGAGTGTAGACTGGTCGAGCAGGCAGAGAGGTCGAGCAGGCAGATTGGCCGAGCGAGCAAATCGACCGAGCGAACAGTATAGTCGACCGAGTGGTAGATTAGCCAAGCAGGTAGAGCAGGTTGTGAGGCTGAGCAACCAAATGATAAAGTGACCAAGTGGTCAGTGCGAATGGTTTCCAGATCAAACAGAGAGTCCAATCGGGCAAAGCGGTCGATCGAGTAAAATAGAGCAGCCGACCGAGTGGTGTAGCCGAGCTAGCTGAGAAGCTGAGCAGTCTGAGAGGCCGAGCGAATGTGCGGTCGAGTTGCCAAGCGAGCGACCGAGCAAGTATTCGGTCGGCCGGGCAAAAAATCGAGCGGTCGGGCAAGTGTGCGATCGAGCAAGCGTGCGACCGGACGAGCGAAATAGGCAAGTGGTCGGTCGGGCATAGAAGCAGAGTGACTGAACAAGAGAACGGTCGGACAAGCGAAGTAGGCAAGTGGTCGGTCAGGCAGAGAAGCAAAGTGATCGAACGAGCGAACGAGCCGCCGGGCAGAGAAGCCGAGCGGACCGAGGTCTGCGATAGTTGCAGTTTCCTTGAAATAGATTCGTCTCACCTTCAACTATGCTTCGAGATTTGCTCGGGTCATCTGTTTTCTAGGATACTATGGTTAACTATGATTCCCCCAAGCACTGGTGGTCATGACAAACTGAGTGGTACCCGACTGCTATCACGAATACTTTGTCGAGCAAGAGTTACACGACAGATTGCTATCACGAACACTTCGTCAAACAAAAATTACACGACAAAGGAGATAGAGAATTGAGGTGGAGAGCTAGTACTTCTTTATTGTATGTCTTGCTCAAAGCCATGATTTCCCTTCTACTCCTCCAAGTCATCTGCTTGAAAATTGTCAGGACTATTGAAGTATGTCTTAGACTTTTGGATTGGGATTTCTCTCTCTCGCCATATTGTTCAAGTAATTTCTGTAATGGTCAAGTTGATTCACAGGAATTCTACTCGTAAATTCTGCTGCAAAAATAGTTCTTTATTTGGTTTAAAAATAAACTTTCAATGCTAATTTAAATGAAGTTATTGTTGTTTAATTATCCTCCTTATTTTCCCTGTTCTCAGAAAAATTTATTCTTATATCATCCGAAAAAAACTCCTAAGAAACAAGTTTCTTTCCCTTTCTTGTGGTTGACTTTCTCATCTTGCTTGTTTATTGCGGTGTTATGTTTTTAGTGGAATGATATGCAAGTGAGATTAAGGATGCAACCTAATCAAAGTGAGTAAGGGTTGTAATAAGTCGAGCTGAGCTTTCGGACATTTACACTTAGTTGATAAGATAATCAAATTAAATTGAGTCGAATTTAAAATAAATCAAATTTTTAAAATGATTATTCAAATTTAACTTAATTTATTTTTTAGAATTTTCAATTTATTTGAAACTTGGCTTGAACTTTATTCATTTAGATGATATCGTGCTCTCAATTCAAGTTTTACTTGAGATTGATTAGAGCTTGATTCGTTTAGATATTATCGAGCTTTCAATTCAAGTTTATTTGACTGGTTATTGAATTTAATAATTCAAATTTATTTATTTGTTTATTTTTGTTTATTTAGTATGTTGATTAGAGTTTTATTAATGAACATGATTTGTGAACATTGTTCATGAATATTGTTCACGAACGTTCTTCACAAACATTAAAAGCTGAACACATATATGTTCAAATTTATTTGTTTAGTTTAACTAGTTGTTTAAATTTGTTTATTTAAAGTATTTTATGCATATTGAATGAATATAAATAATCTCTTATCAAGTCGAATACTAAATTTGTTCATGAACATTTGGTTCATTTACAACACTAAAAGTGAGCGGAATAATATTGATATTTGAGTTTACTCTCTATTTGAGAGGAGACGAGGGAAGGGGAGGGAAGCGTAAATAAGGAAAAGGGGAACTTTTAACCTTGGTTTGGAAGGGAGTGAGATAAGGAAGGGTAATGTTTAACTTTGCTTAATTATGAAATGGAAGATTTTCTTATATCCCAATTTGAATAGCAAGGAAGGGTAAAGGGAATTCTGAGTTTGTCCGTGGTGATTGGCGAAACTTCTTCCTTTTCTCGTTATTGTCTCATCGCCGGTGCCCTCGCTCGGTGACAATGTTCTTCAAAATTTGCCGTCCATGTGGCGATGAATCGCAGATCTCCTCAAATGGCAGGTCAAATTTATTTTTTTTGGATGGAAAAAAATCAAGAACAGATTTTGGACTTCTCATTCTAAGATTTGAGATAACAATATTGAGCTAACTTTAATGTAACATCGCAAGGAAAGATTTTGATAGACCTAGTACATTAGGGATTCTTCTATTTACCATCGAAGGTTTTTGTCTTCAACCTTAAACTTTGTAGAGATTATGCAGTAACTTGGATATGTGGTATCGTTTGTCTCGGAGATTTCGTTTGTCTTGGAGATGGCTTGTCCCACTTAATTGGAGTTTGTTCACTTTTTGCCTGTTTGACATCCCTAAGAAGTCATCATCCTTACGTTTTTAATGCTGTAACTTATATTTTTTTCAATTTTAGTCATGTCATAAGTCAATTTATATTTTTAGTCCTGTAACTTGTAATATTTTTCAATTTCAGTCTTTTTTTTTTTTAAAATTGAAATTTTTTAACGAAAAATGATGAGTTTTAAAATGTAATTTTCTCTCTATTTTGTTTTAAAATGTCGTTTCTTATTCCCAGTAGCATGCCAAGACGATAAAAATTAAGGGGAAAAAATGTTAACAGATAACATCAAGCTATTAGTTTAGCTTCCGAAAAATTTTTCAATCGTCAGGGTAAATTAGGAAGTGCTTACGACGAATGATCCAGAAATTCAACATCCCACAATTGCACGTCCTATTTAAAAAAAATCTATATAAATAGTAAGGATATGAATATCTCAATGATAATATAATTCCTTTCATTGAGGTGTCGATCATTAAAAATGTCCCAACTATTTGTGGTTCATAACACTTCAAATAACAATCATTTATATAAATTTTAACCGTCAGTTGGCTCAATGTTTTTTGTTTTTCTAATCTTCGAATAAATAAATAATTTGAAGTAGTTTAAATAGTATGTTTAAAAATAATTTTATAATTTTATATATTTAATTTTCATTATCTTCCCTTTTTTTATAAAATTCGATGACACGTCACATATGTTATCTCGTTCTCAAATAAAAGGTACATACGAATTTTACTTCCCTTGGTGTTTTTTTTATCCATATCCTTACGTTTCCCCTTTGTTTTTCATGAAACTTTCCTCACCACCATCAAACAGAAATGATTTAAATTATTTGGATGGATAATATATTATGAATTATTATGGGTTTAAATTTGGTTTGAAAAAAATATTAAATATATTTATTAAATATATTTTTATATTCCAAGTAAAGACCCGATCAGAAGGATAACGTGCGATCGAGATGTTTTGGAATTGGTATTAGGATAAGATTTGTTATTAAAAAGCCATGATTTAATTTTTGACAGACGTAATCCTGTCTAGAAAAGTTATTCGGTTAAGGTTGAAATAAGTCTTAATAATTTATCTTCTCTTAAAATATATGAAACCACTATAAAGATATTGGATCTTTTGAATCCCACTTTCAATTCAGAGAGGATGAACTAATTCATTTATAAATGAAGTTCTATGGACTTCATCTCTATAATAGATGAGATCTATAGAATCCTACCTATGAATGACTCTGATCTAGGAGCAGACCAAGGGTCGGTCGATCGAGGATCCCACCTGACTAAGAAGGGACCACTGAACTGAGGATTTTATCTTTTGCACCTGGGATGTTTTCCCAGAGCTGAATTATTTGGTCGACTATCTCAACATCAAAAGTTATTTATTGATTTCCCCCAAGTTGGAGAAGGTCGATCTAGACATTCAAGATCGACTTACAAAAGATTATCCACTCTTGCATGTTGGATATGGTCCGCGTAAATAAAATAAATAAATGGTGCTTGAATTTGACCTCCAACCTGTTCTCCATCTCAAATTTTGCTCTCGCAAGATCTTGATCGCACCGTTAAGTTGGAGACAGCTACTGAACAGCTACAGATCATCAATCTTGTGGGGAGATATTTGATAGATAGATAAGAAAGGACATGAAAATGAGGACAGGAATGATGATGTCAGGCCAAGTTCTAGTCTGCACTTCACTCCGAGGGAAACATTCCAAAGGAATTGGAAGAAACTTGTTATCATTTTTTTTTTTTGTTAATTCACATTCCTAACTCTTGCTACAATGAATATTATTATTATTCGGGGAAGAAAAAAAAAAATTGTTATCATTATTCTTTCGATACTATTTTCTATATTTACAGAAAGTCCTTTACATAAAGAATTTTCATTTTGTTTCTATCAGCTAAATCCTCTGTGCTTCCTCCTCAAAATGTGGATGGATGCTTGTTCTAGCTAGAGCTCTTAGGCACATCAACATCGACAACGAAGATTCCCCGCACCGGGCGATGATCAGACAGTCTCAACTCGCAGCGATCGTACCGTTCTTGGTTTATCCCCTCGCCGCGCCATAGAATTCTATCACACCTATTGAATCATTGCGAGATTATATATATATTTCAGTCTCAACTAGCTAGAACCGTGTCATGAATTGAAAACGCTATTGAGACTCACCAAGCCGGGGCTCGACTCTTCCCGCTTTCTTGAGTTGGAACGCATCCGTAATATTTATCGGAGTTCAAATAATATTTGTAGGTGGGGAAGAACGTTATGGCGCCTTCTTGCCAATCTTCAAACAACTTCCCCTTGGAGACCTCCATTCTTAGCTATATATATATACACACACACAAGTCGATTCTTTAGAAGATTTTAAGAATATATAATGTAAAATTAATTCTAACAATAATAATAATAAAACTACCTGATCCTTCTGCAACAAAATGCTCCAACGATTTTGCTCCATTAAGGACCTCGTGGAGGCATTAGGCAAGGAGATTCGATAGTTCAAGTCGCCAAACAAGAACACTCGGCTACAGAGAAATTGAAGTTAGATTTGAATTGTAATCAAAAACACTGGAACAGAAAAAAAAAAAAAAAATGGATTTTTCCCTTACTCATGATCAGTAATCTTCTGTGGCAAGTCGAGAGGAGGAGGAGGAGAGGAGGGGAAGGTGGTCCTCGAGAGGATCTCCATGGCGTTCGTGTTCCTCTTCACCTCGTCCCCTTCTTTGCCTCCTGAGGCGAAGTGACAGCAAGCGAAGCAGAAACTCGTCTCGTGCAGCAAGAATCTAATCGAGACCGATCCCTGAAATGCAAAGGCAGGCATCCAATTTCAGGAAGAATAAGTTCGTGCCATCTCAAACAATGGATAGCACAATTAGCTAAGCGAACCTTGTTTCCGAGGCATCCCATGACTCCGCAGCCGACGCAGGCAATGCACCGGTGACTAATGCATCGCCGGAGGTCACTTCTCGCCCACACCGACACGAGAATCCCCACCATCTGCTTGCTCTCCACACACTCGAATTCTTGTGCGTGGCCGCCTTCTTTTCCTTCTTCTTCTTCCTTCATTGGGTGCACCTTTTGCTTCCCTTCATGTAGCTTGGACGATGGGAGCTTGTTCAGTGACTTCCTTATGAGAGAGCTCCACCTCTCGAGGACCCTCCTGTTCTTCGGGCCCAACACGTTCCTCGCATTAAGTGGCACGACCTCTTGAAATCTTCTTCCGAAAGAAAATCGAAATTTTTACTTTTTTGCAAGAGATCAACTGAGAGATGTACTAGCTGAAGATCTACTAAACTGATGATGCATGAATGAATACCCGAGAATATAGATGTCATAGTGGCCGTTCTTGATGTCCAGCCATTCCTCTAACTCGGCATCGTCCGATGGGAGCAGACCTCCGACATTCCAAGTGCTGACGAACAATCTACATGAAGATGATGGGCGTTAAGGGAGATCGACATCGATCGAATTCCCAGATCAAAAATGTAAATTGAAACATAATATTTACCTGTAGGTTCTCTTTAGGCTGATCGAGGAACTGCCTTCCATGATCTCGAGTCCACTGTATATGAGAAGAGGGAGGAAGCTTTGCCACTCACAGGACAGAAGATGAGGAAGAGGAACGAGAGATTTATAGACGAAAAGAGTAAAATGGAAAACAAAATAACTCCTCTGAATTTCATAATTTTAAATTCACTCTTTTTGTGGATTGTAAAAAAGAAAATGGAAAACAGGCAGAACCTTCAGTGCGCGAGAATAGTTTAAGATTGGGATGAGGCTGTTTTGGAAGGGAGTCTGGGACAGGGACAGCATGTTCCAACTTGAATGGTGGATTCTTTATCATGAAGAAGTGCTTCTTCAAAATCCTTTTCTTTTCTTGTTGCCTTGCTCATAAATGGCCAGTTGATGGTTGAGGAAAGTGAGAGGTTGCGATCGATATAGCCATTTAATGAACCTTTAGGAAGTCTTGAAAATATCATATTTGGTCCCCTTAGAACACGTTCATCATCTCTGACAAATATAAAGCGGAAGAATGGATGCTCATAAAGGTGAAAGAAACCAGTGCAAGTTGAATAAAGATGGGCAGCATGCGATGCAGATGATGAAGAATACTGTTAAAAGAACAGGTTCTGTTCATTGGGTATCTAGTGCTATTACTCTGATCCAGCAAACAACATCAAAGAGAAAAGGTACGGCTGAAGACGAACATATAAATTTATAAACTCAAGCCAAAATTAAATTCGAACAACTAGTAAAATAATGATTACAGGCGTTAGATGTGATCTGACAAAGATCCAGGTTGGTGTTATCTGTTGCATTTAAAAATTTAACTAGATAACGTTTTCCATATCTCAGCTTGGTTGTTTCCCAGCCGACCTCTTTCACTCGTGACATCATTCATATCTTTTACTTGCCCTTTCTTTAACACTTCCTGCCTGCCTCCTGCTGTACATCCTAAAATACAAATATCCTGGAAACCGCTGCAAAAGCCCATAGAAATCTTAAAAAAAGTCTATTGGGTTAGTAACCAAGTCTCTTCAGCCATCATGTTTTTGATGTAAGAAATCTAATTGAACTTGTCTTTGCCTCTGCCGACAGGGAAGAACACAATGGGCTTTATACAAAAGAGTTGCACCGATACAATAAAACAATAGGAAAAGGGGGATTGGGAGGAAAAGCAACAATGACAAATTTGGATGTGAAATGCAAAGAATTCCTTGTAAGGTTACTCGAAGCTTGTCCATCAACCATTCCCCGGTAATCAATCAAGAACTCAATTTAGATCAATGAGTTTCTGTGATTCAGCCTATAAAAAGAGCAGACTCGACACTAGAGCTTGGACGATATGAATGATGACTTTGGCATGATAGAAACGATATGCGGCGTCGGATGTAGCTGAGGTTGAGTTGGAGGAAGGAGCCAGTGATGTGCCATTCAGAATTGTGCTGTTCCGCCCACCGCTGCAAGGAATAAGAAGGTTCAATCGTTTTAGATTGAACAAACAGACTAAAAAGAAAACATATCCATTCATGTTTAAGGCTTTAGGTGTCAATTTATTTGACGTTCAATATTTGTCTTTGCCCAATAATACTTTTAAAAATTTTCAAAAATTCACTAATAACATACCTTCCAGAGAATAAACAAGAATCATGGCCTGAAATGGAAAAAAAAAACAGAGATGTTAGAAATGCAGCTGAAATAATACCAACTAAAGCAAGTGCTATGAAATAAACTTAGTCACAAGCTAAAAAAAACACAGTGGGAACAAGAATATAAATGGCATTATGGAAAACACGGTGGTCAGTCAAATCAAAACTAGACTTATTTAATAGTTAAGTCAATATTTTTTACAAAAATATAAGAGGTGTTTTAGTTAAGTCTTAATAAATTGATATTTTGATTTCTAAATTATTTAATATAATACACATTTTCCCATAAAAATATAATACATAGAACACCAAACATTTAAAGGTGAAAAAAATATATATTGAGCTCCGATTCAATTTAAAAATAGACAGAGTCAAATGTCACCAATTTTATTTTGCAAAAGATCTTCACCAAAATGACTTTGTTGCAGTATTGATGTTCTTACTAATTCGTTGGGTTATAATAAAAAATCAGGTAAGATGGCCCAACAGACATCATTTAGTTATATCAAAAATATTTTTCCTACAATTTTTTTTAAAAAAAAAACACAACTATTTGGCCAATCGCCCTAAAACTACCATACATAATTTTTATAATTGCTATAGTAAGGCAATTATCTAGTGCCAATTGTCACAATATAGTTTGACTTGGCAAAATACACTATCCTATCCTAGGATTTTAGACATGTATCTTGTTAAAAGACTAATTGCATGCTAAGTATCACCTACAAAATAAGCACTCAACATCCTGCTCTGAATAAGAAAAAGCTAGGGAGAGCGGAGGGAGAGTAACAAGACTATGTCAATGAAGATCTTAATCTCAATGATGCAAGATTAATTATCTCGCGTCCATATTAAGTCAATCAATCAAATGCATATCCAAACAATTTATTATTTCTTTTTT
This sequence comes from Zingiber officinale, assembly GCF_018446385.1. NCBI lineage: Eukaryota > Viridiplantae > Streptophyta > Magnoliopsida > Zingiberales > Zingiberaceae > Zingiber > Zingiber officinale. Next base: position 21,679,969 of record NC_056001.1, on the reverse strand, counting down.
CAATTTTGAAGTTCTTTACTTTTTTTTGTTATTTCTTAATATTTATTTATTTTTAATTAATTAAAAATAAGGCCAAGTCTAAACCCTGGTTTTCTTGGGCCTGAGAAAATGAGCCCAAGCACACACTTATTGGGCAAATGATAGAAACATAGTAAAGGAATCTGAGTGGATGAGTTCCTTAGTTCATGCCCTCTTAGAGCATTCAAAATAAGAGCAAATATTTCTTTGTGATCCCCATGTCCACATCAATCAAATATCCATTTCTTAAATATCTCAAATTCAACCATCAAATATTTCACAAATTAAATATTTTTGGGCCCACACCCATCAAATATCTCACTCCCAAAAAAAATAAATACAAGTTTTGCCCGGTGATTTCTAAACAAGACGAGCCGAGCCAAGTTTTAGGTGTTCAAACTTGTTTGATATTACCAAGCCAAACAGAATTTAAAATGAACCAGACTTTCGAAATGATTGTTCAAGCTTGGCTTGTTTTAGTTTTTATGAGCTTAAGCTTGTTTGAAGATTTGAGCTTGGTTCGTTTAGATGTTATCAAGCTCTCAATTCAAACTTGGTCAAGCTTGGTTCGAACTTAGTTCATTTAAATATTATCGAATTCTCAATTCAAGCTTGTTTGATAGTTATTGAACTTAATAATTCAAACTTATTTATTTATTTTATTTTATTTTTTTATTTAACATATTGATAAGAGATTTATTAATGAACATGGTTTGTGAACATTATTTACAAACATTAACAAGATGAATACATATATGTTCAAACTTATTTATTTAGTTTAACAAACTGTTCAAGATTGTTTAGTTTAACAAGCCGTTCAAGTTTATTGATTTAATTGATCTTGTATATATTGAACGAACATAAACAAGCTCTTACCAAGCAAAACACCAAGCTTGTTCATGAACATTTGGTTCATTTACAACCCTACCAATCTCCATCCCCTTCCAGTGGTGAAGATTTGAGATATAGGGATATTTAGAGAAATATCCTCTCCAAATATCTCTCATTATGGATGATTCTTAAATGAGAGATATTTGGGGAGGATATTTCTCCAAATATCCCTAAATCTCAAATCTTCACCATTGGAAGGTGATAGCGATTGAGATATTAGCAATCACCAATTTTGTAAAATATTTGATGGGTGGAGCCCATATATATTTTTGATTTGTAAAATATAGGATATTTGAGGAGTGAGATATTTGATTAATGAAGTGGACATGGGAATGACACATATTTGGGAGAAATATTTGCTCTTATTGTGGATGCTCTAATACTACGTTAAAATCCTAAAATAGAACTCAATCATCCATAGTGCTTGACAGGATATCCCTTAATATTTAAGAATTAAGTTCATCTCTTCTTCCTTCACGGAAATGATTTTACTCTTCTTGTTTCTTCTTTCTCTATCTCTCTATTTCCTTCTCCCAAAAGAAAAGATTATAAGACAATCTCTTCTTTCTATGCCTCCAAGGAACCCAATGCTAGGAAAAATTTCTCTCTTTTTGCCTAACGGATTTATTTTAAACTCTTCTTTCTATAGTTGCCCCTGAACCTCCATCATTGAAAAATTAAGATTAGATCAAGATAAAATTCTTCCTTAACACTCTAAATGCGTTGTCAAAATTATTTCAAGAAACAAGTATATCCTCCAAATTCTGAAAAATTATGTCTAAATTTCAGGGTATTAGACAAATTAAGGAGCCAATTCATCAAGCAAATACGAAGAAGGTAAATGGAGAATAGAAAAGATGTTGTGCAGCTTACTTGGATCTGTTGTAGTAATGGCAGCAACCCCGCTGAAGTAGCAACTCCCGGCTACCATCCCCATCCCGTGGTAGTACTCATTAAATGCATAAGAAGCGTGCCCATCCACTGTATCAGGATCATAGCAGGACTTCCCTTGGACTAAGTCCGAGCAATCTACCTTTCCAGGCCCGCACGCCCAGTCGAGCGCCGCCTGCAGCAGCTTCGTGTCCGCACCTTCCCTCGCCACGCAAAAAGTCTGGTTCGTAGTATCGTTCGCCAGCAGCACCCCGGACCCCGCCAGATGCAGATTGTACGCCGGCACGCCAGTGGCGTCAAACAGCCCCCAGAACTTCTCAGACGTCACCCCCGGACGAAGATCCTCGTCGTAGAGCTCGTAGATGTAGGTAGGCACCGAAATCCCCGGGTGCTTGGGCGTGCCAGTGCTGTTCAGCACATGACGGATGAGGTTGCTGTTGAAGGTGTCGGCATTGTCGACGGTGGCGTCGGGCTCCGTGGTCGGGTCGCCTTTGTGCGGCCAACCAGACTCCATAACGACCACCGGCATATTTGTCATGTTGAGGTAGGCCATGGCGAAGTAGGCGGCGTCAACCACCGCGTCGAACACATTGGTGTAGTGTAGAAGAGTATTGGCGTCGACAGCCTCCTTGTTCGGCGGGAGCGGGCGGAAGAGTGCATAGTCCAAAGGAATGATCCCATTAGACTGCAGATAGTCGTAATAAGGGTAGACGTTGAGCATGAGGTAGGAGCCAGTGGACCGGAGGAACTTGAGCATGGGAACGATTACGGGCTCAAGAGTGCGGTTGAAGAATGCCTGAGATGGAGGGAATGAATCGAGGATGATGGAGGAAGAATGCGGAGTAGAGACCTTGATGGCGCCGTCGAGATTGGCGGCGACGAGGGCAGAGTGGATATAGCGGAGTGCGGGGACAAGGAGGGGAGCAGCATTGGGGAGGGCGGTCAGAACCTCGGAGCCGACGGAGACAGCAGTGATATTGACAGCGGGGACGTGAGCAACGACATTGCGCGCGACCCAGTTGGCGGCGGTTGCGTTCGACTGACCCACAGCTAGGAGCTGCTCGTTGGGAACAGAGACGACGACGCTGATGCCTGTGTTAGCCAGGGCTGCCAGCATCGCCGGATCGGCGTCGTAGAGGCGGACGTGCCGGATTTGCTGCGACTTCAAAAGCGCCGCCACCATCGTCGGCGACGGCATGTTCGACACCGCCGTCCCGACGTTCACGCCGATGTACGGACCTGGCGGGTAAGGTGCAGATTAGTGAACAAAGCGAATCTGTGCTATATTACGCATCTCTCAACGGCCATGCCTGGATTGGACTCAGGCGGCCCATAGGCCCGTGAAATATTTTTTAAAAAATAAACTGTAAAAAAATTAAAAATATTCTACTAAATATTAGTAATATATTTATAATAAATGAATATAAGAATTAAGACTTTTTAGAACTGAAAATAATATTTTATTTATAAGGTTAAAGTTTGTAAGTTCCCAACAAAATCGAGACCATTTGACTGGAAACGATGCAGACCATTTGGGCCGGTGCCTGGCCAAGGTACGGCCGTTACCAGCTCTGCGAGCAGCAGGGCCAGCAGCTGCCAGTGAAACGAGAAACAAGGCGGTACAGGCCCCACGTGCCTATAAAACAATTAATTTCTTTTAAAAAAAAAAAGAAAACGGCTAAAATTTTTCGATAGAAATGAGTGAGTGACATGCGAAGAAGCGGCAGCAAAAAAAATTTGATAAATATTTTAAGAAAAGAAATGGAAAAAACGCACCGACGAAATATTAAAAACTCTTGACGGGTCCCGTAATTATAGAACAAATCCAAAGAAGAGAATATTAACAATCACTATTGTGTTTTTTTAAAACTAGTTTTTAAGGGGAAACAGCCGCAAAACGTACGCTACTCCACTGTGGCCACCAAAGGTTAGGTCAGCTCGAACCATTCATCTGAGAATGTGAGAATAGAAGAGCAGAACGATCGAGCAAAGAGGAGAGTTGAAAAGTTCAACCAGCCTAGAGAGCACCCTGATCGAATTGAATGGAAGACCGACTCACCTTCGTCGGCGAGGACAGCAACGAGGGTGAGGAAGATGAGCAGAAGACGCAGTGTCGACGATTTCATCCCTTCTCACTTACCGATCGTTCGAATATGGAGGAGGAATCCGGTGGCTGGCCGGAGAAAGGATAGATCTGGAGGAGAGAGCAGGAGGACGGAAGAAAGAATAAGTGGAGTGGTGTGAAGTGAAAGGGGCGTGGGAGGCGACCAACGGCCGGGGGAAGGGAATAATGGAAATGCGTGGCCTTTTATAGAAAGGCGAGGAGGGTGGGGCCCGGATTCAGTGCTCCCTGATCGCGTCGTACGATGGAGTCGATCCTACGGCCAGGGACGCTTGATTGAAAATAAAGAAGAGAAAGGATGAGTCGACCAGGGTCGTGTTTTAGGGGTGACGTGGCAGCAACGGTCATATTTGGAGCAGTATGGGCAGCACAACTTTTGGAGGTGTCGTTTTCTCGTGTTCACAACCTTTGTTGGCTTGCCCGAGACGCAGCGCAGAGGCGTTGGTTTGCCGTATTACGAGCCTTAACTTCTGATCTCCTCCCATCGCTAGGCAAGATCCATCGGTCAGTGATCACGTTGATAAAACTGGAACGCGGATCACGAAGCGTTTGCACAAATCCCGAGGAAACTTGGATAAATGTCCGTCCCCAGAAGATAGAAAAAAAAAACACAATTCTTCTCTTACTGCGATTGGTTTCACCCCGGCTGCACACCCCGGGGATTGGATAAGTGGCGTGGGCTCCATTTATAACCGTTGTTTATGAGGTACTAGCACAACACTCGTGCTTTGCACGGGGGGTTATAAAACCCGTTTGAAATGCCTTTTTTCTCTACACACTGTAAATTAAGACGTTCTGTAAATTAAGCATGCGATTAAACACTCCACCTGTTTAATCTCCATTGCTAACTCTAAATCTACATCCAATGTTTTGACACAAGATCAAAGGTTCACTAACAAACTCAAATAAATTCATTGATAACGATATTACAAATCACCACTACCAAGACAACAGAGGGGGCATTGCAATTCAAGCAGGTTCAGATAAACCAAAATTATCATGAATCGTTCATAAAATTAAGAGGTTGTGGGGTGGAAAAGGATGATGAAGTTAAAACAAGTGACTACTCTGGAACTCACCGTCTCCTCATGCCTCTTCCGCCACGGCCACGAAAAGCTGCTCCACCACGACCACGCCCAGCCATTGCACTTGCAGCAGCTTCACCTTGAGCACTCTCTGACTGATAATCACAGTTGAAAAGCAAACCAATAAGGAAAATAACAAGAGTCCGAATCCACTTTACTATATATTATTAATGCAAATTGATACCGTGAGAAAATAGCATGGAAGGCTAAGTATAATTTCCATAAATTTCATATGACTAAATTGTAAATATAAAAGAATAAGAGAGAAAAGGCAAACAATCCCTGCAATACTGCTGCTCTGAAATTATATCGGGGAGGGTTTAGCAGAGCATCAAATCGTTAGCATCAACAATCTATGCTGAACTTAAAAATCTATGACACGGATGTTTAAAGCACGCAGATGACTCTCCAGAGGTGTCTCTAATAACAAACTTGAAGATATCGTGGTGGTTACAGAAGTATATTTCATCTATTTATGTTCCACCAATATTTGGTTTATGATTAAATAATGCATGTGTGATGATGTTATTGTTAGATTAAATAGAACTAACATATCTTATATTTTGCTATGAAATAGTGGAATAATACAGATATTACATGCTGTCAGTGTTATTGGAAGCTCTAAATAAGACGACCGTATCTTATAAATTGCTAGAAGACACTAGAGAATAATATGGATATTACATGCTAGTGTTATTGAATGCTCTAAAGATAAAGTGCAATTGTCATTAAATTATAGGGAGAGGCTATAACAAAAACCATGTAAGAGTGAACCGGGTAAAAAAAATTGAAGACATAATCTATGTTAGCAATACTAGAAAGTATAATCATTAGAGATCAGCAAGTTGTTAGCTGACAACCATTTAAAACAAAAACAAACATGTAGATATTGCCGCTTGATACGGTTGTCACTGAGGAATATCTTACAGCAATTTATTTAGCTCGTGCAGAAGAACATTGGACATGGTGAATCTACTGAGAAAAGAAAGATTCAAAATAAAAAAGCAAACTTGAGAATTTAATTAAAAACAAAAAATGTGATTTGGGACTACTTAGTTTGACTAGTAATGCTCCAATATACAAGCATAAAATCTGGGAGGAAAAATTCTATTAGTCCAGAGCAGTTGGAACATCACTACAAATTACTCTTTTTATTGCAAAATCATATTAAGATAGTAAGACCCGGCACAAAAAAGAACAATAATAATAATTACAAGAACTCAGGAACTTAATTAAGAAGTTTATTTCATCAGACCAAAGCAGATGCTGCAAACTAACTATACTAGAACCTCAAGCGAAACATGAAATGGAATTTTTTTTAAAAAAAAACTGTTTTATGATAAATAAAATTGTACCTTGGGATTTTTAACTGTCTCATCCACACTTAAGATAAGACAACAAGCTTCAGTTGCAGCATTTATAGCATTGATCTGCAATTCATATCTTGAGTCAATATAAACACCAATATCCACCAAATAACTTGGACACGAGCAAAAGTTTTAAAAATTAATATTACTTTCACAACTGAAGGCTCCCATACAAAGTTAGCAAAAGAATCTGCAATTCCACCAGTATTAATGTCCACACCATAATTTGCACCTTCCCCTGTTATAGTCATGACTTTCAACACATGTTACAGGGAAAGAAAAAGGAAATCAAATGCTCTCATTTACAGGAGGAAGCTAACCAGATGCATGCTTCTGTCTTAGTTTGTTCAGTACGTCTGTAGAATCAAATCCAGCATTGTCACAAAGTTGGCGTGGAATGATCTGTAGATTTAAAAAAAAATCCAAAATTGGCCATTAAAATATAGCCAACCTACTGAATAGACAGCTCATATTCATAAAAGATCCATTCTTTAAGATTGCTTAGGCCACAATTCTACCCTTTTGAAAGATGAACACCAGATAAGTAACCAATTTGTTTTTGATTATTCAAATCAAGAAGTAAAAACAACAATCATTCTCTCAAAATTTCCTAACGAGAACTCCTTATAATACCTCAAATCCTCCCACACTATCAAATTTCATTCTAAGTATAGTTTGGATTGTCAACGTTATTAATGGAGGCGAAGATAAAGGAATGGAATATAGCCTCACATTGCAACGTGGCCTTCTTAAGCATATTTAAATATCAAGAAATTGCCCACCTGTGTGCCTTGACATTTTTTATTTGGATTGGTCTCAAGTATTACCATGAAGTTGAGTCTCTCCCCTCTAGCGATGATAAACCTTAGAGGAAATGTTAAAAGGCATGTCAAAGGTTGAACCTCCACCCTTTAGTCTCACATTGCTGGGTGAGGCTTTTAAGCATGCCAACATATCAAAGATCACCCAACTTCTTGAGCTTTAACACATATTATCACTTCAAAAATTTCTTTCAGCTCATAAGAACAATGACATTCCCACTATTTAGCGTTCAGATTAATCAATGAATTATTCTCTTCGATTTTCAAATCCAAGACAAGACATAAAATAATTACTTCATCAATTTGTAAATCCAAGACAAGAGAAGAAAATGTATTTACTGTGATGTGAACACTGTTCACTTAAATGGTATTCCATTTGTTACAATTTTCGATAGTATCAAAATTGATTTGATTTTATTGACTTGAAAAGGTCTGATAGAGCCATTAGACAATTATTGTTGATGAGTTTAGCAAAGAAAATCAAATAATTATATCGCTGTAATGAAGGATAGGTAAAAAAAAGAGACTAACTAGTGTTAGAGCTACGAAGGGAGTAAAAATTTATATTATTTTCTTCTATAGGCTCTAATCAGAATTAAGAGGGGATGCTGCACCTACACACAAGTTAACGCTCTACCCCATTTCAAATGTTGCCAAAAGTTGGATTTATATTGCAGGTTTCCATGGTTTCTTCTGTCAACTGATTATGTATATAAGTGAATAAGGTGCATCTTTCATGAGCTTATTTCTTAGACAAAAAGTCAAAATAAAGAAATTGAAACCACTGTTTCCAAGGAGAAGCTAAACCTGTAAGATAACATGCTATTTTTGGTTGACCTATAAGAATTCTAAATTCACAACAGCAGAAACTACATCTGTTCCTCGTGTCTTCATGGTGGAAAAGAAACAAAGCAAACAGACATGCATTTTTATGTCAAGAACACATGGCAAATGAGTTCATGACAATTACATGGTACTAAAGTCTATGCCCTGTAGCTCCTATAGCAAAGAGGCATTTTGACAAATAAAATTTAAATAGCATTACCTTTTTAAAAAAAATAGTGAAGAAAGGCACTACAGCCAAAATAAAAGGAAAGTGCAAAGGAAATGCAAAAGCATGATTACCATTGTCCTCAAACATCATTGTGATATTGTAAAATATTCAACAGAAAGATAGAAAGCATGATGTTCAAAACATAAAGGAAACAGATACCAAGATACAAAATGTTAGCCTACATACCTTGTCTAATTGTTCAGAGTTTTAATAAAAGGATAAGAAGTAATTCGTATAAAATCAGAAATTTACAACTATTGAAAGCATGCAATAGATAGATAGAAGCGCAAATACCATCAAGGATTTAAATGAATGGGAAATAAGTACATAGTCATCTACCTCAAGAGCTTTGGCATATGAATTGATAAACAGCTGTGACTTCCCAGCTATTGTACGGGCATGCACCCTTAAATACCGGCTTAGTTCCATCTGCCAGTAACAGCAAAAAAAAAAAATTACAATATAGAACAAGCAAGAGAAGAAATAACAAAGATTAATTATAGAAAATTACATCAATAGCACCACCACCAGGCACAATGGTAGAGTTCTTTAAAGCTCTCCTGACTATCATAATGGCATCATGAAGGCTCCTTTCTGCTTCTTCAATGAACTGAACAGGATACAGAAGCAGTTTTCATTATCAGCAAAAACAATAAAATTTCACATTAGAATAACAACAACAATAATAAGTCATGACTTCTGAATATTTTGGGTTGGATATATGGATCTTAGACCACATTCATCATTGACTCTATGTAACGCTACATGGATCTTATCAAGCCACTGAACCCTATAGACAGATTATTCCATTATAATTTTGTTAAACACAAGCCTTTTTGAGCAACGAACCTGATCTGCACCACCTCTGAGAACAATGGTTGCAGTCTTACCAGAAGGGCAACCATTAAAAATGTTAAACCGTTCATTTCCAACTTGTCTTTCTTCAAATACTTCACAGGACCCAAGTACCTTGTGACAGAAAGGCAATGAGCAATATGAAATGATACCGAACCAAAATCTTATATTCAACAATCAAATAGGCAGATAAGAATAAGCTAGGTATAACATATCAGAATGGAGTAAGCACGAGCTAGACCTCATCAATGCAATTGTTCACAGAGGTCTGAACAGTTCCACCTGTTGCAGCAGCAACACGCTGTAAATCTTCCTCCGTGACACGACCAGCACAGAAAATATCCCGATCAGCAAAATACTGCTCAGAGGCCAATTGTTATGCTCCAAAAAAGCAATTAAATGATTAATGTAATAACTCACAACTGAATAAATTACCTGAGTCGCAAGATCACCAATTGCTAATCTAGATAGAACAATTTTTGCTCCACTTTTAACACACTTATCTAGCTTGTCGTATATGATATTCCATTCAGCATCAACAATTGACTGATATTGTGAAGGGTCAGACAGCCTATGTAAGAACCAGAAAGCATAATTATAATGCTTGTGTATGAATATGAAATATGACTGAAGTAACAGCAAGCCTAGTGGACCTGATTTCTGCATTTTCTTTCTCTGACTTCAACTCCAACTCAATGTTCAGTAAAAGAATCTTGGGATTTAAAAATTTCTTTGGCTGCTGCTCAAAACCAGCATAAGAGAATGTCTTTTTAAAAGCAACGCCATTAACAAGAAATGAGTCTCTCATGTTGCCTCCAGGGACCTACAGAGTAAGTAACTGAAATTTTAAATGCTGAAATTCCTCCAGAAAGCTAGATAGTCTCTCTAGTATAACTCAGACTGAAAAAGGTCCTTCTAAAAAAGTTAAACTGGTTTAGGGTAGTATGATATATAGTGTTTTTCAAGGCATTAAGAGCAACTAGATAGTACCAGCCCCAGAACAAAGGGCAGTCGCACATCTAAGAACAGCGAGGCTCCTGTTCTTATAATAACATCAAGAATTGTATGTGCATGACAAATTAAACTGGTATTGCCTAACTAGGTATTTCCACTGTTATGCCCAGCACCATATCACCTAGGTCCATCTAGTAAAAATACATGATATATAGTCTAGAAGAAGAAGTACCAGAACTAAAACTCACAGTTGAATACAGTTGAAAAATTAGCACGAAGCATTTAAAAGCATACTATTGAAAATCATAGTTAGATGAAGAAATGCAAGACTCATTACAGCTTGAAACTTTTTTACTAGGATTAACCGATCTAAACCGCTTGCCAATATATTCCAAGCTTCCCAAAGATCAATAAAAGACAGGAAAGCAATACAGTAAGCCTTGATGATCCTGCCATCAAACTATGGAAGAATCAAAGTACAGAATTTATACTCCATCATATCCCTCCATAAGACTGTTGGAGGAACTAGAGGGGCAACCTAAACAAGGATATTTAGTCTCTAATGTCAAATAGCTGGAGGATTAAAACTATATGATATACTCAGCAACTCAAAGGTCATAAAAATATGCTAGATAAGTTATAAAATCCAAAAGTGCAAATGAGATTTTATAAACTAAAAAGACATGGTTTAATACTGCTTAAGGACATGGTTTAATACTGGTTTATTATGACTTTTAGCAACTGAAGTAACAAATACATGAAGTAAATAGCAATATGTTCCTTGTCAAGGGAGAATTAATTGTTCACACTGAGAATGGATTGACTGAACAAAATTTTCAGTGTTATATTCCTTGAAATGGGGAAATAGTTTCTTCATTTTGAAAATGGTGAATATATATAGATAATGTCACATCACAAAAAGGAGTAGTCAAGGAATATTGCTGAAGTGATTTTGATACCCACCATAAAGCATGAAAACTAAATCCAAAATCCAAACCTTGAACTAGTTGACAAAACTAAGAATGTGAGCATGACCTTCTTTATCCCGATCAAATTAAGCCTATCATCAATGCCAATTGCAAGGACAGCATCCACAACCATGTTTGCAAAAAACTCCTTCTCACCGCCAATTAACTTTGAAGAAAGGGTTGTAGCTGCACATTTCGCCAGCAAGGATTTCTTCTCTTCAAGACTTTTTCCCTCTATGCTCACAGCAAGATCTTTGATTTTGTTGATGGCCTAGAAAATATGACATGCAACTTTTAGCAATTGAGTTTTGCATCCAATTGCAAAAAAGGTTTATTCTTACCAACAATGATGCAGTCCGGTAACTTCGAATAAGATTTTGGGGATGAACTCCATCTTCAATAAAAGGTTTTGTCTCCTTCAGGAACTCACCAGCCAAAAGCACCACTGTTGTTGTTCCATCACCAACCTGAACCAGGATATGCAGGATTTTTTAGACACTCAGACACAATAAAGCTGGTAGCCAAATTGTGTGAATATATTGACTTCTTTCACAATACTCGAAATGGCATTGGAACATAGTGTTGTGGATATATAGTGTTTGTTCTGTACCAAATGTACTTTCTCCCATAAGATAATTATAATAGGAGACTTATCACTATCTAATGTATCTGACCCAATTGATCAAATCTCCAGATAGTTAAATTGTGCATCCGATGCTACTAGAACAACAATTTGAAGCCAACTGTTAACATTGAAGTCAAAAAATCTAGCATCCATCACAAGAATCCATCAAAGATAGCGCCTTTTCATGCGCTTCCATTCCACCACCTATCCAGGAGGAAGTTACTTACCTCAGAGTCCTGAGACTTGGCGATGTCAACCAGAATCTTGGCGGCAGGATGGACAATATCAAGAAGCTTCATGATGGTGGCGCCATCATTGGAGATGGTAGTGTTCCCCTTATCATCATGGATGAGCTTGTCCATTCCTCGTGGACCCAGCGTCGTGCGAATCGAGTCGGCCACGGCCGTGCAAGCATTGATATTGCTCACTACCTGCGCCTTCCCCTGTGAGGTGTCTGTTCCTTCCTTCAACAGTATGATCTGGGGTTGCTGCAAGCATCGCAACAAGGGATCCAAGGAGTTAGCCACTAAGCTGTGAACAAACCGAGGAGAACAGAAAACAAGAAAGGAGGAGAGGCGAAGTTACCAGCATCGCCGCCATCGGAGTCGCTCACGGAAGAGGAGAGAACGGAGGGACTGAGATCGGCACGAGTTAGGGCTTGGAAGCGAAAGTGGAACTGGAAGGTTCGAGCGAAGGTTTAGATGCTGATTTAATTCTGAAAAGGTTTATTTATGCTGTGGCGAAGCCAGTTGAGTCCAGGTTAGAAGAGATTGGACCACTTGAAGTTGAACGTGTTTCATTATTTGTTGTAAAAAAATAATCCAGTCTTTCTTCGCTGTAAGATTAGGGATGATAATTTTACCTGAATTTGATGGAGGATCTAACATTCGATTCGAATGGAAGAGAATATGGAGGGACTATCAGTACCCGATATCCGACCCCGAATATCCGATTAAATAATATATATATATATATTAAAGAAAATTTCCTTTTTCTAAAATTAATTTATTATTTTTTTATATTAGTAGAAGACTATATAGATATTTAATTTATTTTTTTAATTATATATATATATATATATATATATATATATTTATTTATTTATTTATTAATATGATGTTAATTTTAATATATTTTTGTTGAATGATAATAATTCGATAGAAAGAAGAAAAATTATACGTATAGAAGATATCCGATCTTTTAATGGGTATGGGTATACCCATCGGATATCCTATACCTGATGGGTATGGGTACGGAGGATATAGAATCCGACTTGAACCCGACCCATTGCCATTCTTATGCAAGATTGACCACTTGAAGTTGAACGTGTTTCATTATTTTTTGTAAAAAAAATAATCTAACCTTTTTTCGCTGCAAGATTTATAATTAATCATCATGGTAAAAGATGAATATTTTCCGTTCCTATCAATCCGTTGATCAACATGAGAAAGATAAATCATGGACGACTACTAGCATTTGGAATAATGACTAATACATAAAGGAGATACTTACCTGGACTTTTATCGAGATTCGAACCCAGAACTTATAGTGGCAATACCTCATACGCTAACCACTAGATCCATATGAAAGAATAAGTAATCATGATAAACGATCTCAATGATGACAACACCTCATCTGAGTGAGATATTTACCTCTGTTTTATGATTAACGATCATAAAGTTTTAATAAGTTTGTCTAATTTTATAACTTGTCCCGTGATAAATTATTATTTTATTTTATTTATAAAAAATAAAGGGCATTCAAGAATGTTATCTTTAACAAATAAATTTCACTCCGAGCCATCTTAGCAGATTATAAATTATTCCCCTTTTTACTACAATTTAATGAACAAATTTCACTTTGTTTTTGAAAAAGCAGGTTAGAGGTATTAATATAGCGAGAAATCATATACATCTCGAAATCCTATCTTCATCAACATAGACTCTCACATGGACATTTCCACGCTAGCACTAAAAAAATTCATTTTTTCTTTCTACTGCATCTCTCCCAAATCTCTCCGTGCTCATTTCTCTCTACCTCCCTACCCTAAATCTCTTCACCCGAAACCTTTCCACGGCCATCGAACGCCCCGACAAAATCTCTCCGCACCCATCGAATGCCCGACGAAATCTCCTTCTTCCCCCAGCCCTCCCCTACCCTAAATCTCCCTTCCTTCGTCTCTTCAAAGATATCGATGTTGAAACTCTCCTCCTTCCCCACCCTCCCCTACCCTAAATCTCCCCTCCTTTGTCTCTTCGAAGAGATTCAGGGTTTGTCCTCCTCCATCCAAGCGAAGGATTCAACCAACGAATCGAAGTATGAGGTATTTCTATGAGTGTTCGAATGGGTTACGCTAGTTTCTTTAGCTGAGTTTACAAATTTTGTATTTTTTTGTCCAAATCAACTTTCTTTTGTTTGGATCTTAATATAACTCGATTTTCTTTTGTTTAGCTGATTTGTGAAGCTGCTTTTGCTAAAGCTGCGACTCCTTCAGCTTGCTTGGTTCACCCCAGGGTAGCCGATATACATCTCGACTCTCTCTGCAAACAAGCTTGTGACATATACTTTGCACCTTTCAAAGAAGGTAATCTATATTGATAACTTGTGATAATTAGTGTATCTCTTGAACATAATCATGTCTTCAGCCCGAGAAAGTCACGACATTTTAGATGTAATAAATGATTGGATTAAACTACAAAGAAAAAACTTGAATTAAATGATCAAGTAAGAATAACTTTAGGTAAAAGTTTTCATTCATTGGTAGTTAAGGCGGTAGATTATGAGAATTTGTCATTTGATGAGAGAAAGTATATGAATTATATTTCAGAAGCTAGAAGGTTGAGGTTAGGGGATGAAGATGTTGAAGCCTTGAGTAATTATTTTTGCCGCATGTAAAGTCGGAACTCTAACTTCTTTTATGTGCTTGATTTAGATAAAGAGTATCGAATAAGAATATTTTTTGGGCAGATGCAAGATGTAGGGTTGTATATGATTACTTTTATGATATCGTTACTTTTGATACAACTTATTTGACTAATAGTTATAACATGTCATTTGCTCCTTTTGTTGGGCTGAATCATCATGATCAATCCATTTTGCTTGAATGTGGATTATTATCAAGTGAAGATTCAGAAACATTCATATGGTTGCAGACATGTATGTGTTGGGACCTTAGATGGCTAGAGGGGGGTGAATAGCCTCTTTGAAAAACACTAAACACAAATTTCTTCAAGAACTTTGTTAGCACAGCGGAATTAGAAAACTAAAACAAGAAAGCACAGCACACTAACTCAGAGATTTACGAGGTTCGGGGATAACTTGCCCCTACTCCTCGGCGTGTCCGTAAGGTGGACGAATCCTCTTGATCTTTCGGTAGATCACACCCCGGAAGCTATCCGGCTAAAGGATTCTCCTTCTCGGTGGAGTAACCTCTCCACAAAGTCTTTAACAGCAATAAGAAATTAAGCACAAGACTTACAGTAGTGGCTCAAGTGAAATGATCAAAGGAAGCTCACAGCCACAATCAGCGAAGAACAAGCACACTGCTTCAATCTTCCAGAGAGTTTTTTTTCTCCACAGTGTCTTTCACAGCAAGAGCACAAAAAGCATTGTTACGAGAGCCTCTCCTCTCCACCTTCATATGCCTCTCTGCTCTGTAACGGATCTCTGCCAAACCTGCTGCAAATCCCTGCAAATCCCTGCGACGCCAATCACGCTTCTTCCTTGTCTGATTGTCTCAGCTCCCACCAATGGCATCCTCGTTTCCACTGGTACCTCTGAGCTTGAACCTATCAGCACAAGTCAAGCTGATTTCGACCAAACGGCTGCCAGCAGATCGCAAACGAGACTTTGCTACCAAAACTGGTTTGTCCGCAGCGAGACACAGCAAAAGCTTTTTCGTCGCCTTCTACTAATGATCCTTAATTTGAATTCACCCAACATCAAGTAATCTGTAACCTGCAACTTCGAGAAAGCTTACAGCAGATGGTTAGAAACGAAATAGGTAAAAGCAATTGCGAATCAGAAACAATAAGAGAAAGCGCATGCAAAACAAGTCATACTGTGGATCGGTCAGCAGACCGATCCACGCTTCTATTTATCGTCACTGATCGGTCTGGTGACCGATCAGGTGCTTGTCTGATCGGTCCCAAGACCGATCCACCCCTTCACGCGAATCTGGCACCGAAGCCTGATCGGTCTGTGGACCGATCAGGACTCAGCTGGATCGGTCCGTAAGACCGATCAGTATCCACTCAGCGCTACTGAGGATCATCTGATCGGTCCCCGGACCGATCAGTATCCACTCAGTGTGCTACTGAGTGTTATCTGATCGGTCCCCGGACCGATCAGTATACATCTGAGGATCATCTGATCGGTCCCCGGACCGATCAGTATACACTCAGTGTGCTACTGAGTGTTGCCTGATCGGTCTGCAGATCGATCAGGCAACTGGATCGGTCTACAGACCGATCAGCCGTGCCACTGTGCCACTGGATCGGTCTGCAGACCGATCCAAAGCTGTGAGTCTCGAGTCAAGCTTCCAAGCTTGCTGCCCTCACCCCTGACGGTCCAGAGAGCGTGCTACCGAACCCTCTCCGACCATACATGCCAAGCTTCCACACTTGGACTTCCCAATTGCCTGGTTTCACTCACCAGGACTTTCCAATTGCCTGGCTTCACTTACCAGGACTTTCCAACTGCCTAACATCTCAGTTAGGACTTTCCCACTGCCTGGCTTCACTCACCAGGACTTTCCAACTGCCTAACATCCCAGTTAGGACTTTCCCACTGCCTGGCTTCACTCACCAGGACTTTCCCGTGCCAAGCTCCTCGCTTGGACTTTTCCCAATCAGGTCAATCAGGTTAACCAAGTCAACCTTGATTAGTAATTAATCTGAGTTAATTTAATATCTGATTCAAACTTAAATCAGTGTCAACATCAAAACAACATCCAGGTCAGACTGTATCAACAGTATGCTCGGACGTGCTCCGAAGGCCATAATCACAGACCAGTGTCGTGCCATGACAATTGCTATTGAAGAGGTATTTCTGAATTCTTATTATCGTTTGTGTCTTTGGCATATAATGAAAAAATTGCCAGCAAAATTAGGTGGTCATGCTCAATATAAAATGATAAAAAAAATAATTAAAGAATATACTCACTTAATATTGATGATTGTGATGAGAATTGGATGAAAATGATTGAGGATTTTAATTTGGAGAGCAATGATTGATTGAAATCTTTGCATGAACAGTGGAATAGATGGATACCTGTGTACGTCAAAGATAAGTTTTAAGCAGATATGTCTGTTGGGGATCTTGCGGCTAGCTAGAAGGGATGTTGAATGGACGGTGCCCCCAAATCGATAGCTCTTCCTACACTTGTTAGTTGTGCAGCGGAAATCTAATACTAAATACAAATATGAAAGTTAAAGACTAAGACTAAGAAAGGAAATACAAACCGCTAATACGTCAATGTAACGTGGTTCGGAGATAACTTGCTCTTACTCCACGGTTGTCCGTAAGGTGGATGATCGCTCAACCCGTCGGTGGATATTAGTCCCCAGAAACTCCGGCTAGCACAAACCTCCTTGTGGGTGGAGAAACATCGCCACAAACTCACCAAGACCTCTTGGACATAAGGGAATCCTTGATCACTGGTAGACTACTAATTAGACTTTAACCAAGTCTAATTTCGTCAACTCTAACCAAGCTTCCAAGTCTTGGTTATATAGGTCATGGGTTGGAAACCCCCGCCTACAAGCCGACTATCAAAACTATCAGTCAACTGCCCTATGTGGAGATTCGACCGTTGCATACCAACGGCTTGATACCAGTCGGTTGCTCCACACTGGTCGAGCGAACAGAAGCATTCTATTCGCTCCCAGTCGACTACCAGTCAACTACACCAGTCAACTGATGAAACTACCAGTTGACTGGTACCTGAGTACAATCTTTCAGCACTCGTACCCTCACCCTTAGACTCATTTGACTCTTCGTTGCAGCTTTGACCTCTTGCTTTCAAGCCTACTTCCTTTGGCTCTCGTCCCTCAGATACAACCAAGCCCGCGGCTAGTCCCAATGTCATCTTTTGTGTATGCCCCGATGTCGCTTCCCTCGGTCCTTGTCCTTGCTGCTTTGTCCACGGTCCCTTAGATGTTCCATCCTTCACTGGACCCGAAGCCATCAACCTGAGTCATATGTGTATCCTATAAACTTGCACACTCATATACACATATCAAATACAAGGGTGAACCTAACTTAAACCCTTTGTCCAAATACCAAAACACATGGTCGCATGGACCATTAGCATTCTCCAACAATCTCCTCCTTTTTGATGTTTGGCAATATGTTTAAGTCAGGGAAAACAAATAACAAATAAACATGTTACAAACAATGGACTTACGTTGCCAAGGCTATACACTTAGATTTACACTGTCGAATGAACTTACGTTGCCAAGGCTACACACTTGGACTTACACTGCCGAATGGACTTACGTTGCCAAGGCTACACACTTGGACTTACACCGCCGAATGGACTTACGTTGCCAAGGCTACACACTTGGACTTACACCGTTGAAATAAAAATAATGCAACATGCATTGGAACCTATCCCAAGGCTCCCCCTACACCTATGCTTCCCATTCAGCTAGGAATTTTATCACAGGGTTATTTAAGAACTTATCACAAGGTTCCCTCTACACCTATGCTCTCAAGCTAGGATTTTCACCACCGCAAAGGTATTTTTAGGTTTTCCCTACTAAACCTTACTTCTCCCTTTTGCCTAATATCAAAAAGCTCCAACAATATCTCAATTGTCGGAAACTTAATCATCAAACTGACCCTAAATTTGTGTATTTATCTCTCATGGATCTCATACACCTATACAAGCTGACCTGGTCAAAACCACTGTTGAAAACAGTTTCAGGCTGGTATCAGTCGACTGCCACAAACATCAGTTGACTGCTCCTATCGAATTCAATACACAAAACCATTCTGTATTCAATAAATACTGTTACAGTCGACTGGCACCCTAATTCCAGCCTAATCAGCATTTTGAACTCAATTTAGAAATGCGCCAATAATTTCACAAACATCCAAAAATCCTCAAATTTTGTGGAGATGTTTGTTTTGCCCATGTCTACTTGGAAAAAATAATTAAAAAATATATCTATTATCAATTCTAAGATTGACACAAAATTCAAAACTAGCTAAATGGTTCAATTGAACCTTGACCTAAAGTCCTAGTTTTGACTTCCTCTTGATGTATTTGCTCATACTGACCAACAATGCATCCCTAGCATTGGTTTATATGGTATCTATACATCAAAAACTAATTATCATGCTATATGACCCCAATGTCATATTTCCAACCATGAAACATAACTCAATTGTGTCAAATCCCTAGGTTTGAGACTCAAGTCTATCTCCAAACCACTTAGCATATTCCATGACCTAACCTAGACTCCCAAGTAAAATTCACTTGAGATTCATTGGTCGTGAGTCCCAATTTAACTATTTGAGCTCCCCCTAAAGCTCTTAGCCTTAGTCACCTCCCTAAGTGATTCATCCGCAATTGCTAGGTTATATCGGTGCACCTCCGGTGACACTTGGCCTATAAATCTAATCTTTTTAACCTTGGGCACATTGTCCTTAGTTAATTTAACCTTACCTTTAAATGATTTTCTCTTTCCATTTATTGACTTCTCCTTGCTATAGTCATATGCAATCATAGCATAAGACTTTCTCATAACATTGGAGACATTAGATCGGTATCCCAGATTCGATCTATCATTGTTGGGTCTGTGACTACCCAACACCATACCTAAACCCTTGGATTCAACATTGAATCTTTCTAAGATTTTCTTCAACTTATCAAGCTTTGCCTTCAAAGCTTGATTTTCCCTTTCTAGGTTCCTAAACCTACCCTTTCTAGGCATATGTCTCCCCTTCTTGGGATTAATGCTTAGGTTCTCCATTACCTTATTCTCCTTAGGTAATAAGAATTTAATGTGTCTAGGTCTATCATGCATAGGTCTTCTAGGGTTATAATCGACATTTATCATATTCCTATCATGATATTTGAAACCAAAGTTATGCATGAGTAAATAATAGCAATTATTTCTAGTACGCATGGGAGAATAAGAATTTAAATTTGAATTGCACTTCACTTCTTTAGATGCACTAGCTTCTTGATCTCCCTCTTCTTAGGGCATTTGGTGTGGTAGTGACCCTTCTCCCCACACGTAAAGCATATGATGCGCATTCTCCTCTTTTGGGTTTCCTCATTCCTACAACCTTGGTTAGTGTTAAATTAAATTGAATGAGTTTAGGATTTACCTCTTTCTTACCCATTGGACACCTACTCTTGTAATGTCCCTTCTCATTGCACCTGAAGCACACAATGTGATCTTTTGGCTTTGCTTCAGTGGAGGTGCTCACTAGGTTGACCTCCGAGACCTCTTCTTCGCTTGTCTTGGATTCTTCTTCAACCCTTGAGGATGTTGATGATGCTTCCTCATCCACACTTACAGATGACATTTCATCATCCTTCTCCTCCTCGGATGTTGAACATTGCTCAACTTCTGATTGCTCCTCCTCAACTTGAGCAATTAAACCCATCTCCTTGGGGTTCTTCTTCTTCTTGTGTAGGTTTAGGTTCTTCTCCTAGAACCTTCTTTACTTTGCTCTACAAATCGTGGGCATTCTCATATTTTCCTACATCACTTATCACGTTAGGTGGCAAATTATCAATTAAAATCGTTATTACCTTTGAATTTGTCTTTGCCCGTGATGTTTGCTCCTCCGTCCAATATCGCGGTCAGAGTTAAATTCTTCCCTTTCTTGTCTTTTTGGGACTTCAAATGGTTCCTCGATGACCATCATTGTGTCCCAATCCGTCTCGAGGAAGTTCTTCATTTTCACCAACAAAAAGGTGATGCCCCATATGTTGGATCGTGTAATTCGATAGAGGTGGGGTGCATATCGATCAGAAAGAATTATCATTGAGTAAGCAGCGGAAAAGTAGACAACAAAAAAGTACAATGATAACACGAACCTTTTTACTTAGTTCGGAACCTTGGTCGACTCCTACTCCAAGGCCCGCACTCGTCGAGTGCTTTCGTTGGGCAATCAACTAGCAATCTGAAAAGATGATTACAGAATTTGAAGTACAGAGATGCTAAAATGAAATAAGTACCAACAACTAATAAAGAAAAAGAAATTAGTGCATTTGTTGAAGAAGCTTCGTCGCAGGAGCACGTCGGGATCGCAAGCGTCAAAAGGCGTAGTCGTGTGTTGTGTCTTGCTCCAGGCCTCACCCTCCTTATATAGGAGGCTTGGGGCGCCCGGATCCCTTCCGGGCGCTTGGAGTGTGACATAACCCAGCCAACCATGAAGCTCCACGTGTTGACATGCTTTTGAGGATAAAATTTGCCTCCGGGCGGCCGGATCCCTTCCGAGCGCCCGGACCCTTATTTTCCAGAAATCTCCTTCCTGCAAGAAAACGTTAGTCCGAGGCAAACGTAAATTATATATCCTGCAAAACAGAGCATTAGCACAGTTTATAATCAAACAGAATAGTAATTAAATTTCGTCTCACGGAGACCGGAATCTAGTCAAGATCTCAACTTAGAGTTCCAAAATGATTCTAAGTTGAATCGGCGCCTAAGTTCCCTTCTCAGGAACGCGTCCTCACAGTCACTCCCCTCCAGTGACTTACCTTAACTTACCTGTCAGACGTCCGGTCAACCCTTCGACCCATCTGGACTTCGTACCAGTTATCAGGTCAGCCCATCGACCTAGCTGGACTTCATGCCAGACGTCAAGTCAGCTCCTCGACCCGTTTGGGCTTCTCCTGTACACTTCGTAGAAGTGTTAGATCAATATGAAACTAACTTAATCTACTTTGTCATTCATCAAAACTTGAGTTAGACCGTTAGTGCTAACCACACCAACACCATAAGCTTCCTCCTTCGAACTTTGGCAGTTTTATCAAGCCAGTCATCCTTGCTTCCTCGACGGTTAGTCCGATGGAGAACAGCCTCGCTCTGATATCATTTGTTGGGGATCTTGCGGCCGGCTAGAAGGGGGGTTGAATGGACGACGCCCCCAAATCGATAGCTCTTCTTACACTTGTTAGGTGCGCAACGGAAATCTAATACTAAATACAAATGCGAAAACTAAAAACTAAGACTAAGAAAAGAAATGCAAACCGCTAATACGTCAATGTTGATAGATCAGATGAGTACGATAGAGGGGGTGAATATCGTACTCTTTTAAAACTTTTCTTTTCCTTTTTGAAATCAGAAATGTGCAGCGGAAAGTAAAGAGAGAGACACGTTCGTTTACTTCGTTCGGAGCTAGCTCGACTCCTACTCGAGGGTCCGCGGTCCTTGACCGCACCGATGGGCAAATCACTATAATCTTTCTTTCTGAAATCCTCGGAAAGAAGTGAATCGTACAAATACAAATATGTAAGATAGTAACACTCCTACTATCTTACAGAAATTAAGTGCAGTACTAAAATAAATATATACCGACAATAAAAGTAGTAAATCGTAGCTCGGTCGGCACTGTTGGATGAAGTCGCTTGCAAACTTGATGACGACGTGTAGCATGAGCAGCTTGCAGAAGAGCACAAGAGTTGATCAGAAAGTTATATCTAGCCTCTGACTTCGAGCCTCAATTTATAGGCCTTGGGCGTTCGGTCGACCGATCCCACTGTTCGGTCGACCGAACCCGCTCCCTCCTTCCTTCCTGGTCGAAGTCTGAAGCTGGTCTTCGGCCGGCTCGGAAATCTGCATTAACTGAACTTTAATGGTTCGGTCGACCGAACCATCTTTTCGGTCGACCGAACCATCTTTTCGGTCGACCGAACAAGCCTTTTCCTTGTTCGTCGAAATCTGCCAGCGATCTTTTTTTAATGTTGTTTAATGCTGAATGGATCGGTCGACCGATCCCTGGTTCGGTCGACCGATCAAGCTTCGATCGGACTGTGCTTCGCTTTGGTCTGAACTGATCTCTGGTCTGAGTCAAGCTGGTTCGGTCGACCGATCCTCCTGTTCGGTCGACCGATCAGGCCGAACTTGCAAAACAGAGTTAAACAATATTTCTGTAGAACAAATGTTAGCACAGTAATATAATGCATGAGTAATATAGACAGTAGAACTGTCTTGATCTCAACTTGGAAACCTTCCTGGTTTCTTCAGTTGGATCAGTGACCTAAGGTTGTTCCCTTTAGGAACTCGACCTCACTATCGCTCCTCTAGTTGCATACCTCAACTTACCTGCCAAACATTGGTCCTCCAGACCTGTTTGGACTTTTGCTTGCTCAGTGTCTGATCGCCTGATCTACTAAGACTTTTCCTGCAATACTACATTAGCCAACAACAATAATAGTAATACAGAATACAATGGTAAACCTAAATCTAGATTTACCGAGATCCGTTGGTCCGGTCGACCGTGCACGGTCGACCGGAAACCATCCGATCAACCTTGCTTGGAGTTCACTCCTCCAAGACTTCTCGTTACCTAAGGTTACCACCCCCTAGAATTTTCTCCACTTGGCTTCACTCACCAAGACTCAATATTCGGCTACCCAGGGATCAAGTCCTCCAGGCCTATTCACCTGACTTCCACAATATACTGAGATTCCCCTTACCTAGCCTACAACTAGGACTCAGTATTCAGCTACCCAAGGACCAAGTCCTCCAGACCTATCCACCTGGCTTCCATGATATACCGAGATTTCTCTCTTTACCTAGCCTCCAACTAGGACTTCCCTTGCCTAGCCTACAACTAGGATTTCCCTAGATCAAGCTCCATACTTAAACATACTTAAACATATTTGTCTGACATTAAAACCTTGGAGGTCGATTGCACCAACAAATGTAACGTGGATCGGAGATAACTTGCTCCTACTCCACAGTTGTCCGTAAGGTGGACGATCTCTCAATCTGTTGGTGGATTAGTCCCTAGAAATTCCGGCTAGCTCAAACCTCCTTGTGGGCGGAGAAACCTCGCCACAAACTCACCAAGACTTCTTGGACACAAGGGAAATCTTGAGCACTGGTAGACTACTAATTAGACTTTAACCAAGTTCAATTTCATCAACTCTAACCAAGCTTCCAAGCCTTGGTTATATAGACCTTGGGTTGAAAATGTTGATGTAATTAACACTAATGGTATAACTCAAGTTTTGATGAATGATAAAATAGGTTAAGTTAGTTTTATTATTATCTAACACTCTGATCGAGTGTATAGGAGATGCCAGACAGGTCGACGGGCTGACCTGATGTCTGGCACGAAGCCCAGCTAGGTCGACGGGTCGACCAGATAGCTAGCACAAAATCCAAATGTGTCGATGGGCTGACCAGACATTTGTAACGAAGTCCAGCTAGGTCGACGGGCTGGCCGGATAGTTGGCACGAAGTCTAGACGGGTCGAAGGGCTGACCGGACGTCTGGGAGGTAAGTTAAGGTAAGTCATTGGAGGGGAGTGACTGTGAGGACGCGTTCCCGGGAAGGGAACATTAGACATCGATCCTACATAGATCCATTTCGGATATCTAAGTCGAGACCGTGACTAGATTCCAGTCTCGAGGAGATGGAACCTAATTACTATCCTGTTTTATTATAAACTGTGCTAACACTCTGTGTTGCAAGAAATATAATTTTCATTGTCTCGGACTAACGTTTTCTTGCAGGAAGGAGAATGCTGGAAAACAAGGGTCCGGGCACCCGGAGGCAATTTTTATCCACAACGTCGCCTCGCCACGTAGAGATCCTTGGTTGGCTCGCCTACGTCATATTCAGGGCGCCCGAAGGGATCTAGGTGCCCCCGAACCTCCTATATAAGGAGGGTAAAGGCTGGAGTCACAATACAACAACTCACAATCTACTCTTCTGTGCTCCTGCGACGCTGCGAAGGCTCTCCAACAAGTGCATTTTCTGTCTTATTTTTATTGTCGGTTTTTCTTTTACTAATTAATTCCTGTACTGCATTTGTAACAAATTTTTGAATTATTAGTGATTGCCCAACGAAAGCACTCAACGAGTGCGAACCTTGGAGTAGAAGTCGACATAGGCTCCGAACCAAGTAAAAAGATTACTTGTGTTAGTGTTGCTCTCTTTTTGTTTTTATTTTTCTGCTGCGTGCTTACTCTACAATATTTTTAAATCGCTATTCACCCCCTCTAGCGAATTCTTGATCCAACAAGTGGTATCAGAGCAGGTACCGCTCTGATTTGGTGCAACCACCAATCAGACGGGGGTGAAATTATTTTCAATTTTTTGTTGTTCATTTTTTTTGGATTTCAGTTTTGTGTCATATTCCAAACTGGTATTGTTACCTTTTTGGAATCTTTTTTCGCAATTAATCTGAATTGATGCAACACCAATTCAGTTTTAGCTTTATTTGATTTTATTCCGCACTACTAATCCAAGACCAAGTCTTGGGACCCCTCGTCTATTTGTTTAATTGTGTGCAGGTTAAAAAATGTCTCAAGTTGAAGGGTTCAGCACAGTACGCCCACCCTATTCAACGGGGACGATTTCCTGTACTGGAAGAAGCGGATGGAGGTCTACCTGAAGATGGATTTCGACTAATGGTTTAGCGTCACCAGAGGCTACAAGGCGCCGGTCGACAACTCCGGAATTCCACTGGACCCAGAACAGTGGACTCCGAACAGGAAGAAAAAAGCGCCAACAGACTTCAAAGCACTCAACACGCTGCAATGCAGACTGACAAAGGAAGAGTTGAACCGGGTAGGACCGCATCAAAATGCTAAAGAGTTATGGGATAAGCTGATCGAACTTTACGAAGGAACAAATGATGCTAAGGTAATGAAACGTGACCTTCTTTTAAAAAGATTATTTAATATTAAAATGCAAGAAGGAGAAACGGCGAGTCAGCTTCACGCGAGGATCAAAGACATCCTCAACGGACTCCATGCGATAGGACATCAAATGGAGAATCACGATCTAATTAGGTATACGTTAAACGCTTTCCCGCGTAATAATTTATGGGCATCTATCTTGGATGCCTACAAAATTTCAAACAATTTATCAAAGTTAAAGTTAGACTAATTATTTTGTGAATTAGAATTACACGAGCAAACTAATGTCGGGACCGAGAAAGGTATTACCTTATTTGCAGGTTCCTCCAAGGAAAGAACAAAGACCAAGCCTGAGGTTGAAGATGAGTCTGACCAGGATTATGAAGACGAAGAGTACCTGGTGAACATGGTAAGGAAGATATTCACCAGGAGAAAGAAAAGCTTCAGCAAGAAGGACCTGCAAAAGATCAACTCCCCAAACGAACCGAGGAACGTGACCTGCTTCAGGTGTAACAAGAAGGGCCACTACAAGAATGAGTGCCCGAGATTGAAGAGCGACAAGACGAAGACAACCAAAAAGAAGGCTCTCAAAGCAAAGTGGGACGACTCTTCATCAGAAGAATCGGAGGCCGAAGACCAGAAGCACCAGAGTCACCTCACATTGATGGCCTTCGAAGCAGAGTCGGAGGATGAATCAGAAGACGGGTCCGAACCCGAATCGAGTCACGAGTCCATACTCGTTTTTGAAGATCCCGAAGAGGTACACTTTAATTTAAATAGAAAGTTCTTTAAAATTATTGCATGTTTAAATAGGAAATTAATTACAATAGAAAATGAAAACAAATTGCTCCTTGAGGAAAATCAAAAACTCAAGGAACAAATCACAAATTCAAATCCAACTTAAGACCTAACACTTGAGGAGCAAAATTTATCACTAAAAATAGAAATTAATAAATTAAAAGATCTCTTAGAAAAATTTACAACAAGATCTAAGAATTTAGATCTAATTTTAAATAATCAAAAGATAATTTACAACAAAATCGGACTTGGCTACAAGTCAAGTTCAAATAAGACATTTAAATCGTTAATAACCCAACACAAACAATCAAGTAAAGCTTGGGTTCCGAAGGTGTGCTTAACCACGCAAGTAGAACTTAACCAATACTACACACCCAAAGAAAAAATATATTATGTAAAATCGAATAAATCAAATCAAAAACCAAAATACAAACCTAGACCAACAAATTCAAAATCTAAACATTTCAAAACCCACCAAAACTTAAAATATCATCAAGTCAATTATAATTATAAAAAGAACAGACATAAACTAAGAACTAAAAAAAAAAACCAATAATTCAGGAGGAGACTCCAGAATAGCTGGCACCTCAAAAAATAATCTACCTGACAGGGTAACCAAACTAACCTATTCGACAGGGTAATTAGGACTAGTTAGAAAGGGATCAAGTTTAACTTGACCTATGGTACTGGTGAAGTTTTGGATGATAGTACGTTAGGAAAGCTCAGTCTATGCATGTCTAGGAAGATATGGCTTCGCCCTGGTGCATTTGGCCAAGTGGAACTAACTGAAACTACCTTTTATGGATCCTAACCAGTTAGACCAATGTTTTGTATTAAGTTCAGTGGATAGGACTATTTGAAAAACCTCGAAGGCATGATTACTCTAATGATGTCCAAGTGACTCACCATAGCCCAGAAGTTTATCCGAAGAATGCCTATTTGTTGAGCCTAAAGTGAAACCTGAATCTAACACAAAGTTAAACAAAACTCTAAAACTGAACCTAATTCATCTCACAAAATTATAGAATTCCCTAAACGAAAACGTAGATCGGGTGAAATGCCTAAGGACTTAATTAAATTAAAAATAATTCAATTGAATAAAATTAAATTAAAATTAATTCAATTAATTAAAATTAAATTAAAAAACTTAAAAATTCTTTTTAAAATCATTTAAAAATTCTTTTAAAAATAATAAAAATCATTTTAAAATTTCATTTAAAAACTTTAAAAATCATTTTAAAAATTCTTATAAATATTTTGAAAATTATTTTAAATATTCTTTTAAAAACTTTTAAAATCATTTTAAAAATTCTTTTAAAAACTTTAAAATTATTTTAAAAATTCTTTTAAAAACTTTAAAAATTCTTTTAAAAACTTTAAAAATCATTTTAAAAATTCTTTTAAAAACTTTAAAAATCATTTTAAAAATACTTTTAAAAAACTTTTAAAAAATTCTTTTAAAAACTTTTAAAATCACATTAAAAAGTCTTTTAAAATTTTAAAAAATCATTTTAAAAATTCTTTTAAAACTTTAAAAAGATATTTTAAAAATTCTTTAAAAAACATTAAAAAAAATTATTTTAAAAATTCTTTTAAAAAACTTTTAAAAATTATTTTAAAAACTCTTTTAAAAAACTTTTAAAAATCATTTTAAAAATTCTTTTAAAAATTTCAAAATCATTTCAAAAACTTTAAAAATAATTTTAAAAATTCTTTTAAAAACTTTAAAAATCATTTTAAAAATTCTTTCAAAAATAAAAAAAAATATATTTTAAAAATTCTTTTAAAAATTTTTAAAATTATTTTAAAAACTCTTTTAAAAAACTTTTTAAAATCATTATAAAAATTCTTATAAAAACTTTATAAATCATTTTAAAAATTCTTTTAAAAACTTTAAAAATCATTTTAAAAATTCTTTCAGAAACTTAAAAAACATTATTTTAAATATTATTTTAAAAACTTTTTAAAATTATTTTAAAAACTCTTTTAAAAAATTTTTAAAATTTTTTTAAAAATTCTTTTAAAAACTTTTAAAATCATTTTATAAATTCTTATAAAAATTCTTTTAAAAACTTCAAAAGTCATTTTAAAAATTCTTCAAAAACTTTTAAAAAATTCTTTTGAAAAACTTTTAAAAATTATTTTCAAAATTGTTTTAAAAACTTTAAAAATCATTTTAAAAATTCTTTTAAAAACTTTAAAAAATTCTTTTAAAAACTCTAAAAATTACTTTAAAAATTCTTTTAAAAACCAAAAAAAATCATTTTAAAAATTATTTCAAAAACTTAAAAAAAATTCTTTTAAAAATTCTTTTAAAAAACTTTTAATAATTATTTTAAAAATTCTTTAAAAAACTTTAAAAATCATTTTAAAAATTCTTTTAAAAACTTTAAAAATTACTTTAAAAATTCTTTTAAAAAGTAAAAAAAATCATTTTAAAAATTATTTCAAAAACTTTAAAAAAATTTATTTTAAAAAATCTTTAAAATACTTTAAAAATCATTTTAAAAATTCTTTCAAAAAACTTTAAAAATCATTTTAAAAATTCTTTCAAAAAACTTTAAAAATTCTTTTATAAACTTTAAAAATCATTTTTAAATTCTTTTAAAAACTTTTTTTAAAAAAATATTTTAAAAATTCTTTCAAAAACTTTAAAAAATTATTTTAAAAATTCTTTTAAAAACTTTTAAAATCATTTTAAAATTTCTTTTAAAAACTTTTAAAATCTCTTTTAAAAACTTTAAAATCATTTTAAAAATTCTTTTAAAAACTTTAAAAATTCTTTAAAATGTTTTTTTTTTTAACTTTGAAAATTATGTTTTTTTTAAACTTTAAAAAGTTTTTTTAAAAACTTTAAAAATTACTTTAAAAATTCTTTGAAAATCTTTAAAAATTATTTTACTTTTTTTTATAAAACTTATAAAATTATTATTTGAAAACTTATTTGAAAAACTCTAAAAATCATTTTAAAAAATTTATTAAAAAAAGAATAAAAAAAATAAAAGTTTAATAATGATAATTATTTTACTATTATTTTTGCCTAAACAAAATTGGAATCAAAACATAGACTAACCCTCAACTCTTACGTATTGTAGGAAACCAAGTGGATCTTGGATAGTGGTTGCTCCAAACATATGACTAGAGATCATACCAAATTCACTCAACTTACCTACAAAAGTCTATGAATAGTTGTCTTTGGAAATAATGACAAACTCAAGGTAATTGGTATAGGTAATATTGAGCTTAAAATTGACTTCATTATTACAAATATTTTACTTGTTGAAAATTTCAAGTATAATCTCTTAAATATCAGTCAATTGTGTGACACTAGGTATAAGGTTAGGTTCTTATCTTCGAAATGCTTAATCAAACACCTAGATAATCCTGCGATAAGTCTAAAAGGGTTTAGAAAAGATAACATCTATGCAATTAACTTAACTACTTCTTCAATTAAGTGTTATTTAACACAAAAAGAAGAAACTTGGTTATGGCATAGAAGAATTTCACACACAAATTTCAGAAATATAAGTAAATTAAATGGATTAGTTAGAGGTTTACCAGAATTACCTAACTTAGACTCAACAATATGTAATGCTTGTCAACATGGTAAACAAACAAAATCTACTCACAAACCAACTAATCAAACTCAAACCAACTCAAGACTAGAACAATTCCTTAGAAAGCATGTTCCCCTAGGGCTAGTACTTGAGCATCTCATCAACACCCTAGGATTTCCTTGTTTATGATTATCAAACATAGAAAGGGGTGAGATGTATAAGCAAATTGTCTGAACTTAAGATGCTTATTTCAGTGCATCGACATAAGTCTGGGCGTTAAATATCAAACAGACATTAATCAGGATAAGTCATTCAGTTCAGTCAAATACTAACTGATTACAATTAGATTTAAACTGACTAATCAAATGAAAGTTGCTATCCTCTAATAGTCAGTAAGTAACTAACTTGTTAGATAGTATTTGTAATGTCAGGTTCAGGGGGAGGATTAATTATTTTTAAAATTAATTATTAAAAAATATCTCCTTTTAAATCATTTTAATACAAACTAAGTGCTTTTAAAAATTTTGTTTGGAGTTTTCAAAGTTATTTTTTTAAAAAAAAAAGAGCTAAATCTCCTTAATGGGATTGTTTTAAACTTAGGTTTGAAAATTTTCAAACTCTAAACTTTTCAAATTCAATTTTGAAATTCATATTTTTTTAAACTTAGTTTTGACCTTCTAAACGTAGGTTTAAAAAGTTGATTTTGACAAATAAACTTTATTCGGATTTGAAACTTAGACTTTTCATTTTGAAAATTATATTCTACTTGGTTTTAAAAACATATTTTTGGAAATTTATTTTAAAAAATTGGAGGTTACAAACTTAGGTTTGAAAACAGAATTTACTTAGTTGGGTTTCGTTTTGAAAACTTGATTTGAAAATTGGACTTATCCCAAATTTTTTTTGCTATATTTGAAAATTAGGTTTTCAATTTGTAAAACTTATTTCGAAAAATTAAGTTAAAATTATAAATTTTAAAGATGACTATTTTAAGTCATCTTTATAAAGTTAATTATTGATAAAAGCTTAAAACAAAAGTTATCTTTCTTTCTAGCTTAAACTCCCTCAAGTTAATCTGACTTACATTTCTAAGACTTCCTTGCATTTTTTTAGTTTGTTCTATGTTGACTTTTGATGAATGCCAAAGGGGGAGGGTTAGGTGGTTTAAGTTAGTTAAACAATAAAATTTAAAACAAAGCTAACTTAACAACCTTATAAATGCTTGATTTTTCTTGCATATTTTTTCACTAACTTAACCAGGTTGTCATTGCATCAAAAAGGGGGAGATTGTTGGTGCGGTTAACACTAACGGTCTAACTCAAGTTTTGATGAATGACAAAATAGGTTAAGTTAGTTTCATTGTTATCTAACACTCTGATCGAGTGTACAGGAGAAGCCCAGACAGGTCGACGGGCTGACCTAATATCTGGTACGAAGCTTAGCTAGATCGACGGGCCGACTAAACAGCTGGCACAAAGTCCAAACGGGTCGATGGCCTGACCGGATGTTTGGCATGAAGTCCAGCTAGGTCAATGGGTTGACCGGATAACTGGTACGAAGTCCAGATGGGTCGAAGGGCTTGTTGGAGTGTATACTGAAAGCCTAAGCTTTGTAAACATTCATTATGAATAAAGAATCATATTTGGTCAAATTGTCTACATTTAGTTGTAGTTGTTCAATTAATTTATATTGTAGATAACATAGTATGTGGTGTCACATGCAGAAGATAATGTTATCAGTATCTTATAAATTATAAACAGTAGCTCACGACCAAAATGGAAAGGAACAAACCATTAGAAGGTCGTAGTGTAATTAGGTATTAGTTTATCTTGACTATATAATTACACTAGTACACTCAGAGTGTATTGAGTAGGACCATTTGAGGTCGTTTCTTTTATACTGACTTTATAAAGGAACAAAGACCTCAGTTATTATGGAAGTGTGTGCTCTTAATCCTAATATAATAACAAGCACATATATTTGATATTTATTTCTTTAATTTATCAATGGGTGAGATTTAGTTCGATGAATCAATAAACCCGATAAGTTGGGAAATGATATCACTTATAGTGTGTGTTGTTGATTATAGAAGGAAACTGTGTCCTACAGATACTAGGTTGATAATGTCCCCAAGAGGAGCTCATAAGGATTGTCATGTTAAACCCTGCAGGTGGACTTAGTCCGATATGACAATAAGGTTGAGTGGTACTACTCTTAGACTTAGATATTAATTAAATGAGTTGTCAGTAAACTCACTTAATTAGTGGACATTCGATATCTTAAACACAGGGAGACTAACACACTCATAATAAGAAGGAGCCCAAAAATATAATTTGGGATTGGTGCGGTAGTTCAATAATAGTTCTTTAGTGGAATGAATTATTATTGATAAAATTAAGTTGTGTGTTCGGGGCGAACACGGGATGCTTAATTTTATCGGAAGACCAAAACCAATTCCTCCTCTCGGTCCCTATCATAGTCTCTTATTTATAGAGTACTATACCCACCTATATCCACCTTCTATACCCACCTAAAGGGGGCCGGCCAAGCTAGCTTGGGAACCAAGCTAGGGCCGGCCTAAGCATGGGTTTAGGGTGGCCGGCCCTAGCTTGAACCCAAGCTAGTAGGGCCGGCCATAATTAAATTAAAAAAGATTTTTTATTTTAATTTTTATTATGTGGAAGATATAATTTATTAAAGAGAATTAAAATTAAAATATCTCTCTTGAAAAGGATCTACAAAAGATTAAAGAAAGAGATTAGATCTCTTTCCTTATTTGTAGATTGGTGAGATATTTTATTTTCTCTTTAAAAATTATTCACATGTTGTAAAATTAAAATTATAGAAATTTCTTTTTATCAACCATGAAGAGAAATTTTATTTTTTAAAATTTCTGGAAACAAATTAGGAAGTTTTAATTTGTTGATTAAAACTTGTCTAATTTATTTCTCTTGATGTGGCCGGTCAATATTGATTTAATTGGGAAATTTTATTTTATTTTATTTTTCTCAATTAAATCATATCAAAGAAATTAAGGAAATTTTATTGTAATTAAATTTCCTAATTTGCCAAGGCCAAGGAATATAAAAGAAGGGGTGGGGGTGCCTTCATGAGATGAACCTCTATTATTTCTCTCCCTCTTTTCTTTGGTGATTGTGGCCGGCCATCATCTCTTCTCCTCTTCCTCTTTGTGGTGGCCGAAACTCTCTATTGCTTGGAGCTCTTGTGGAGGTCGGATACTACTTGGAGAAGAAGAAGAAGAAGGAGAGAAAGCTTGCATCTCTTGGAGCTTGGTTGGTGTTTTTCTTCTTCCTTGGTGAAGCTTTCTTGTTTTGGCCGAACCTAGCTAGGAGGAGAAGAAGGTGCTTGGTGGTTTCTCATCTCGGAAGATCGTTGCCCACACAACGTCCGAGGTTAGAAGAGGAATATGGTAGAAGATCAAGAGGTTTTTCTACAAGGTATAACTAGTAATTTTTCTTTCCGCATCATACTAGTTATTTTTGGAAATAATACAAATACAAGAGGCTTACGATTCTAGTATTTCGAATATGTTTTTCGATGTTGTGTTCTTTTGTTTTATTTTTCCTTGTGATTTGATTGTTCTTTTCGGTTAACCTAAAGTTA
The DNA here is from genome assembly GCF_018446385.1 of Zingiber officinale. NCBI lineage: Eukaryota > Viridiplantae > Streptophyta > Magnoliopsida > Zingiberales > Zingiberaceae > Zingiber > Zingiber officinale. Next base: position 21,646,502 of record NC_056001.1, on the reverse strand, counting down.
TTTTAGGAAATTAAATATTAGCTTTCTATAAAAGGTTTTGTCTAGTCGGTGGTGGTTGCTCCCATATCCAAGAAGGTCGTGTGCCTCGCCACGTCAGTACTGGGAACCAATTATGGAAATTAATATTTAATGGAATTAATAACTTAAGGTGATTTGGGTCGAACGTGTTAAGTTCCGCAGGAGACCCAAGTCAAAACCTAAAAGAACGAATAGATTAAGTTTTGGATCAAACGTGTTAAGTTCTGCAGGCGATCCAAAATTTAATTTAAAAGAACACATGGTAGCTAGGAAAAGGTTCAGACCTTTGTACAAAATTTTTATACAGTGGAACCTCTAGGTTTTCCGAGTAGCAACCAACAGGGCTGACCGGCCATCTGGCAGGTAAGTTAAGGTAAGTCATTAGAGGGGAGTGATTGTGAGGACGCGTTCCCGGGAAGGGAACATTAGACGTCGATCCGATCTCGAGAAGATGGAATCTAATTACTATCCTGTTTTATTATAAACTGTGCTAACACTCTGTATTGCAGGAAATATAATTTTCATTACCTTAGACTAACGTTTTCTTGCAGGAAAGAGAATGCTGAAAAACAAGGGTTCGAGCGCCTGGAAGGGATCCGAGCGCCCAGAGGTAATTTTTATCCACAACGTCACCTCGCCACGTGGAGATCCCTGGTTGGGTCGGCTACGTCATATTTAGGGTGCCCAAAGGGATCCAAGGGGCCCGAACCTTCTATATAAGGAGGGTAAAGGCTGGAGTCACAACACAACAACTCACAATCTGCTCTTCTGTGCTCCTGCGACGCTGCGAAGGCTCTCCGACAACTTCATTTTCTGTCTTATTTTTATTGTCAATTTTTCTTTTACTAATTAATTCATGTACTGCAATTGTAACAAATTTTCGAATTATTAGTGATTGCCCAACGAAAGCACTCAACGAGTGCGGGCCTTGGAGTAGGAGTCAACATAGGCTCCGAACCAAGTAAAAAGATTACTTGTGTTAGCGTTGCTCTCCTTTTGTTTTTCTTTTTCCGTTGCGTGCTTACTCTACGATATTTTTAAATCGCTATTCACCCCCTCCTCTAGCGAATTCTCGATCCAACAAAAAAATCCCGCCTACCAGTCGACTGTCCTCTGTGGAGATTCGATCGTTATATCCCAACGGCTCGATACCAGTCGACTAGTAAAAGTATCAATCGACTTCTCCACACTGGGTTGAGTGAACAGAAGCATTATGTTCGCTCCCAGTCGACTACATCAGTCGACTGATGAAATCACCAGTCAACTGGTACCTGAGTACAATCTCTCAACACTCGGACCCTCACCCTTATGACTCACTTCAAGCCTACTTCCTTTGGCTCTCGTCCCTCGGATGCATCCAAGCTCGCGGCTAGTCCCAATGTCATCCTTCGCGTATGCCTTGAAGTCGTTTCCCTCGGCCCATGTCCTTGTTGTCTTGTCCACGGTCCCTCGGATGCTCCACCCTTCACGGGACCCGAAACCATCAACCTGAGTCATATGCATATCTTGCAAACCTGCACGCTCACATACACATATCAAATACAAGGGCGAACTTAACTTAAACTCTTTGCCCAAACACCAAAACACATGGTCACATGGATCATTGGGACTGCTCCAACAATGTTCACATCTCAAAGAAGTGAAAGTATGAATGCATTTTTTGATGAATATGTTCATTCCAAAATTTCTTTGAAGCAATCTATTGAGCAGTATGATAATGCTATGAAGAAGAAGACTGAGAAAGAAAAAAAATGATTTTGGTTCTTTTAATTCTATGATACTAGTAATTAATGGTTATCCTATTGAAAGACAATTTCAAAGTTTCTACACTAACAACTTATTTAAGTTGTTCCAAGATGAGATAAGGGTTGATATTTTACAATACCTCACTAATGAGGCAAGAAGGGGTTTCTTTTATATTTGAAGTGGTAGAAACTTTGTTCAAAAAAAATGGAGACCCTATAAGAGATGCTTCCTTCATGGTATATTATACCAAGTTAAATTGTCAAGTTAAGTGTCTATGTCATCTTTTTGAGTTTCGGAGAATTTTATATAGACATGTGATCTCTGTATTGATATGAATGAAGATGATTGAGGTTCCTATTAATTATAGTATGGATCGATGGTGCAAAGATATTAAGGCGTGGTTATCAAAGTATCACTAAGATTTATGATGAATATGTTTGTGATGGAGAAAGACATCGGTATAATATTCTCACTCCATTGATACAAAAGGTTTAACAACTTGGGGCAAATAATGACAAAGGTTATTCTATTTTGGTGGAAATTTTGGGAGATGCGAAGGAAAAATTAATTGCTATTCAGATAAATCATTCAAGGCTGGACCAACTGAAAGAAGCATCTACATCGAGTTCAAAAATAATATACTCTCCATTAAAAGTATGATCTTGAGGTCGTCCACCCATAAAGAGAAAAACAATTTAAGATTTGAACAAACTGTGAAGAAATCAGTTGCAAAGGCTAGAAAAAAGGTATGATTTATTATGTTTTAAGCGATAGGATTATTGTTCAGTACCTATGAGATAACTTTTGCTTTATATACTTCGTTGTAGCCAAATATCTATGTTTACTATTTATAGGGTTCTTTGTTACATGTCAGGTGATTCATTTTGTGGCAACCAGTCAATCAACAACATAATTTACTTTTCTTAAAATTTGATGTCAAAGCAGAGGTTAGTCCCTATAATTTGTCCAAATTATTAATGGAGTTTGTACAATATTAAGCAGTGTGATTCACTTCATCTGTCATTAGTAAAATAGGTTCTTCATCTGTACAATATTAAGATGTTGCCAGTACAGTGCTATTTAACTTTTGTGATTTGACTTTGCTTGCTTGTTCTTGTAGTGATGTGATGGATCATATCGATTTGGGCTTCTTGGGAACTATCTAGCTTTCTTAGTACTACATTTGTTTGGCAATTACTTACAATGAGCCAAAGAATGCAAGTTGTTACTTAGTTCTACATTTGTTTGGTTCTTCTCTTAACTTGTTACACAATTGTCTATTGAGAGCATCTATCACAATGCTTGACATCATTTGTGCAACCATGATCTAAATTATGAGCATTTTTACCTTCAGAATGAACACTAAAATTAATATCTAGCAACTCAGTTGATTGATAACTAAAGTTTATTGATGCGGTGATGGTGAGGGGCCTCGTCCCGCTGCTATGGTGGAGGTCAATGGAGGTCAAAGTCAAAGACAGTCAACAGATAGACGGTCTTGGCCCGTCGGGCGAGGCATGTTCCGATCGAGGGTTAAGCACCGACCCACCGTCTCCGATACGGAGTAGTCAAATCGATGCTCAAGGGACGCACAAAAGCTGAGCCGAGTGGCTCCTCCGCTCGGCCTAGCAGCAGACTCGAGACTAGCCGAGCACGCGGATAGTGAACTACCCGCCGAGCGACTATCCCGCTCAGCCCAGCAATAGAGCAGGTGCACAGTGGGCTTCTGGCTGAGCGGTCATCCCGCTCGGCCCAACAAGGAACAGCATTTGGACAGGGAACTTTCAGCCAAGAGGCTATCCCGCCTAGTGTGGCAGCAGACACAGGGATATCAGAGTCCTGGCCAAGCGGCCATTCCGCTCGACCAAACAACAGACACAGTGGGATGTCCTTTGACATCCTTTTGGGAGCCAGTGCTGCTGACGGGCAGCATGGTCAGACAGAGGATCGTACGACGGAAGCTTCCATTGTCACTTCAGAGATATACTCGGTCCGTTAAGGTACTGTGTCAGGGTCACTTTACTGACATGTCTCTTCAGGGAAAGTTATAGTGTGCTCGCTTTAAAAAGCATGCGCACACACTACAGGAGCCCTATATAAAGGGGGGGGTTCAGACATCGGCGGAGGTATACTTTTCTCGCGATTTCTACTGTTGCGCTACAGTTCTCTTTGCTTCTTGCTTCGCTGGAGACGGTTGGCTATCGCCGAGGGCCCCTTCCCTGGCTCGGCACTGACGCTGCTTGTGTTGCATGGGTGAGCGAAGTCCACCGGAGGTTAGCGAAAGCATCACGTCCCCAGCATCCGTCTCTTCGACTTTCAGATAGGATCATTTATATTTGTGCTAGAATTTTCAATAAAAGTTATACCTCTGTGAGGTGGCCAAGCTCCTTTACCATTCTTGTGAACATTGCACGCACAAGCGTGTGCGCGTGCATATACACAATAGTATCAGTGCAATCAGTAGGAAATTTTGTTATTCTATATTGTCGTTTCGTTGGCTAATGATTAATGAATAACTGTTTTCTTCAATGCAATGAAATCAAAGAGAGAATCAAGAAAACAAAAGATGAGAAGAATCAATCTTGGCTAAACTGGTTGCAAAGTCTTAGAAAACTCAAACAAAAGGTGCTCTAAAGGGTGTTGAACCCAAATTCCCTAAGCTGGGTGATGGCGGAGGGAAGCGTTAAAATTACAGCAACCTACTTTTTTAGCATTCCTTGCAATGCAAAACTAATAGATAATGTGTTGCTTTCAAAACATTCTGGCATGATTGTTGACTTTTAATATTGGTTTGGATTTAGTTTCTATTTTGGATTGATGCTATAACAAAGGCTTTGAGTTTTTAATTTGAATGTCTATTTGGATTTAGTTAATACCGAATTGTAGTTACCTATTCATTGATCTGTTTGTTAATATTCGACAGTACTACCCATTGAAGTCTTTTTTGTTGTGGCTGGAAGGATTTATATTGGTTCTTTGCCTTTAAGAACTATTCTCATGTTGTAGATTGAGAAATAACTTGCATCTGAATGTGGATGTAAAGGTAAAACATATAAGGATACAAATTTCTTTTGTAGAATTTATCGATTAAATTGTAATGATTAGTGAATCATTTCTGTTGATACAGTCTGACCTGGCTGTTGTTTTGATGTTGACATGGATTTAAGTTTGTATCAGATGTTAATTAAACTCGGTTTGATTAATGATCAAGATTGATCAAGTGGAAGGGAAAAGTCCAAGTTGGAAACTTGGCACGCGAAGTCGGAGAGGACTCGGTAGCTCGTTCTCCGGACTAGGTCGGAGAGGGCTCGGTAGCTCGTTCTCTGGACCGGACGAAGTCGGAGAGGGCTCGGTAGCTCGTTCTCCGGACTAGGTCAGAGAGGGCTCGGTAGCTCGTTCTTTGGACCTGACGAAGTCGGAGAGGGCTCGGTAGCTCGTTCTCCGGACTAGGTCAGAGAGGGCTCGATAGCTCGTTCTCTGGACCAGACTAGGTCAGAGAGGGCTCGGGAGCTCGTTCTATGAACCGGACTAGGTCAGAGAGGGCTCGGGAGCTCGTTCTCTGGACCAGATTAGGTCAGAGAGGGCTCGGTAGCTCGTTCTCAGACCAATCCGCCTATCACATAGGCGTTGGATCGGTCAACAGACCGATCCAGTGATACTTTGGATGACTGATCGGTCCGCAGACCAATCTAGTAAGACTAAATTCTCTGATCGATCTGGTGACCGATCAGGAAACACTTAGTAGCACACTGAGTGTAATCTGATCGGTCTGTAGACCGATCAGGAAACACTCAGTAGCACACTGAGTGCAATCTGATCGGTCTGTAGACCGATCAGGAGAAAATGCCAAGAAGAAAAAGGGTGTTGGATCGGTCTATGGACCGATCCACATCCAATCTGATCGGTCGCCACGACCGATCAGACCATCCTCAGACCGATCAGGCTGTTGTCTGATCGGTCCAAGGATCTGTGATCGGTCTGCTGACCGATCCACAGTTAAGTCCATTGTGCATGCGCTTTCTCTGATATTTTCTGATTCGCACTTCTTTTTGCCCATCTCTGTTTAACCTTCTGCTGTGAGTCTTTTGGAGATACAGGTTGCAGGTACCATACCAGTGCTTAATTTCAAATTAAGCCTCATCAAAGGAATGAGACAAAGGATCTTTCCACTGCTTTCTCTGCGTCAAATGCATTTGAAGCAGCAACGGCTACGGGTTGCGATTGGCTGTGTTTCTGGCAGTGATCAGGTGGCGATTGGCTTAACTCCTGGTGATTGGTTCGAGCTCAGAGGCACCAGTGAAGACCGTGGTTCTATTGGTGTGAGCTCAGAGAATCAGAAGAGGAAGAGAAGCGATTGGCGACGCCGTAGCTTGCAGCAGGGATTCGGTGCAGGTTGGCAGCGATCCGGTGCAGGCTGATCGAATGCAGAGACATAAGAAGCAGTGTATGCTAGAAAGAAGGTGAGAACGAGAAGCAAGGAAAAAAAGCTGTGTGTTTCGGTTGAGAACTTGCTGTGTTCTTGGACTCTGTCTTCATCATCTTCGTGGCTGTGAGCTTACTTCGATTTTCTTTGAGCCACTGTGATCTGTAAGTCTTGTGTGCTTCATTTTAAATATGTTCAAGACTTTGTGGAGAGGTTTCTCCACCGAGAAGGAGAGCTTCATTAGTCGGAGTCATCCGGGGTGTGATCTATCGAAGATCAAGGGCTCGTCCACCTTACGGACACGCCGAGGAGTAGGGGCAAGTTATCCCCGAACCTCGTATATCCGTGTGTTAGTGTGCTTGTTTCCTTCTTGTTTTAGTTTCCTAATTCCGCTGTGCTAACAAGTTTCTTTGTAGAAATTTGTGTTTAAGTTTTTAAGAGGCTATTCACCCCCCCTCTAGCCATCTAAGATCCCAACAATTTCTTCTTCCACAAAGTTTGTCCTTCAATATAAGCAATTTTTACTTTGTCCTTCAATATAAGCAATTTTTCAGCATCTTCAATTTAGTGACTTTTGTTGGCTTCTATTCATCTCACTTCGAAACAAAATTCTAACTTTAGCCTTTGAAAAATCTAGTGTACATATATTGTTTTTCTGAACGGATGTTAACTGCTGTTGCCATTCGCGCACCCACCCATTTGGATTTCAAAAGTGGGAGTTCCATTAGAGTAACTAGAGGCATATTTTATCATGTTTGATTGGCTTAATCTTCAAATGCAGAAGGTAATGTCATTTTTTGTACTCTCTAAATAGATGCTTCTTCTATATCTAATTTTTTCTGAGAGTAGAAGATGTTAGTGGTGGATATGGCTCTCTCATTCACAGTATGTTTATCTCTCTCAAATGAAGATATTAGTCTGCAAGACTACAACTGAAATGTCTGTTTGAGAGATGGATGCACTCCACAACCTCATCTTTGCAAAAAAAAGGGTTGCAAATCTAGGGATCATCATCCATATGGGTTGAGATGGAAGATGGTCTGCAAATCAATCCCGACTCATCAACTAAAAATAAATACGGATTGATTTGTGCTTTATAAATTGAACCATCCATAATCAACAAAGGACCAATTATGGTAGCTCAAACATCAGATGAAGGGATGAAACAACGGAAAACAATCAACATCGCATCATCCTACCACATGAAAGATGCAAACTAGAAATCCAGAGTGAGCATATCCACACGAAGATAAATATGCAAACTAGAAAGATGCAAACAGCAGAAAACAATCAACATCAAGCTCACATTCTTGCTTGTCTAAAGAAGTATCAGAGATGAAAACTAAGTCTCGAAATAAGAATAACATAGAGTAAGTCATTACAAAATGTTCAAACCATTATTTAACATGTTCTGCATCATCCATCTTAACTAAAAACTAATTATCCTATCATATTACAACACAAACATTAGTCAACACTAATTAACCACATGAACTAATAAACCAATTAACCTTTAGCTAATTCTTACAAACATTTAGCCTATCATATTATAACAATAACATTACTCAACACTAATTATCAAGACCAAACTAACAAAGTAATAAGGTACACGGCCAAAAGAGTCAAATTCACTATAACTAATATCCAGATCGCTGATGGTATATTCTAATTTCCTAGACTATGCCCACAAGAAGTAATGTGTTCACTTTCTAATCATGACTCTATTCTTCCTAACCTTCCACGACATATTTCACTGTTGTTTTCATCAGACAAAGTATCAGCTACCATCCACTTTTGCCAGCCATGTTGCCCACATCCATAATACCTCCTTCCGAGATTTTTGGTCGATCTAGAAACACATGCCAATGTTCTTCGTCCGCAGTCCCTGCATGATACATGTTCAAATTTCGTATTGTCAATGAAGTTGTAACTTCATGATGCCATGAAATACCAACCTAATAAGCAAACGAGAATTATTTAGATTCATTTTCTTAATGGTCATAGATTGTATGCTAAATCAATTCAAAAACAGGAAATAAGATATTTTGCATTATTGTATAAATCAGCAATAAATACCACATAAATTATCTCATTTTGATAATAAGCAATAAGTAAAACATAAACTTATTGCTTCAAGCTATCTCATCGCTCGATTTTCATATCTAAGTATCTCATCTAACAACTAACAACTTATTTATTAGGATATGAGATACAACAAATAAACTACCAATTTCTTGAGAGACAAGAATGAGAGTTCACTTCATGGAAAGAAAAAAAAACTGACAGAGAAATAACATAGAAAAAACATATCCAAAAAGCATAGGCTTAGAAAAGAAGTTCACTAGTAGTGATGAGTAGACCATAGTTTAAATAAAGAAAGCAAAAGGGAATGGAGTTGCTAAGCTAAATCCACATTCCATCTGGTAAAGAAGAACACAAACAAAAAGTTATAAGGGATAGCTATCAGCGTAGCACTGCCCTCTGTCACGTTTTGTTTTAAAAACTTACTAAACCAAAGCCACTACCCCAAAACAAAAATCAAAACCCAGACAACCAAAAAAATTCACATAAACACAAAAAGCAATTGTGATTCGGGAACAAAATGGTTTCTCTAAAAATAGTTTGGTACTACATACTGAAACAGAGTATACAAGTATCAAAATAAGATAAGAAAATGGAACAACATAAACTTCATTAGAATTCAGTTAAATTGTTAATAAAGAGTTCCACTGGCTGAACTTTTAATTTGAAACACCAACTTCAATACATTTTCATAATTTATACGATAAATTGTTAATAAAGATTACCTTATTTGAAAGGTACAAAGTATGTGCCATAGGCTTGTTCGTACGGAGAGTCGAGATGTATATCGGCTACCTTAGGGCAAACGGGCCAAGCTGAAGGAGTCGTGAAAGCAGCTTCACAAATCAACTAAACAAAAGAAAATCGAGCGACATTAAGATCCAAACTGTAAAATATGACAACAAAAATTAATTAAATAATAAGGTTAAATAGAGGAATAACCTTAACGGAATTTTTCAGATTTTTTAGAAATTTTCTAGAAATTTTTCGGAGGTCGTATAGTGTAGGTTACGGGGATAAATATTAGGGCTAGGGGAAAGTCTGTTTAAGTTACCCCATTTTAACGAGGAAAAGTTGAATTTTTCCTTTTCTTTTCCTCTTTCCCTTCGTTCTCACCCGTGCCCTAAACGCCGATTTCTCTCCTCCCCTCTCGCTAGCGCCGAAACCTTCTTCCTCCCCGAGCCCTAACTCTTCTTCTCCCCATCTCGCCGATCTCCTCCTCCCCTCTCCTCTTCTCACTGTCACCACCGCATACTCCCGATCCCTCGTTGATCTCTCCGTCACTCGACACCCGATCGTTGCCTCCCTGACGGCGGTTCTCGAGGGCCTTTGAGTGCCACTCGAGTGCCGCCTCTCGGAGCAACGTCGTTGTCTTCTCCGTGTAAAGATCACTTGACAACGTTGTATCTGTCGCCTAGATCGCATTGCCACAGATTTCTGATCGCACCGGCACCATGCGACTATTGGAATGTATACTAAAAGCCTAGCTTTTGTAAACATTTATTTTGAAATAAAAGAATCATATTTGGTCAATATCTATATTTATTTGTTAAATGAGATTGTTTAATTAATTTATATAGTAGATAACATGGAGTGTGGTGTCACACTCAGAAGATCATGTTATCGGTTCTTTATAAATTATAAACAGTTGCTCACGACTAAGATGGAAAGGAACAACCATCGGAATAGTCATAGTGTAATTAAGTATTAGTTTATCTTGATTAATAAATTACACTGATACACTCTAAGTGTATTGAGTATGACCATTTAGGTAAGTACTTTTTATACTGACTTAGTAAAAGAACTAAACCTTAGTTATTATGGAAGTGTGTGCTCTTAATCCTAATATAATCACAAACACATATATTTAATATTTATTTCTTTGACTTATCAAAGGGTGAGGTTTAGCTCGATAAATCAATATGTCCGATAAGTTGGGAAATAATATTACTTATAGTGTGTGTTGTTGATTATAGAAGGAATCTGTGTCCTAGTTATCTAGGTTGAGAATGTCCCCAAGAGGAGCTCATAAGAATTGTCATGTTAAACCCTCTAGGTGGACTTAGTCGGGCATGACAATGAAGTTGAGTGGTACTACTCTTGGAGTTAGATATTAATTAAGTGAGTTGTCAGTAACTTACTTAATTAATGGACATTTGTTATCTTAAACACAGGGAGTCTAACACACTCATGATAAGAAGGAGCCCATAATGTAATTTGGGATTGGTGCGGTAGTGCGATAATAACTCTCTAGTGGAATGAGTTATTATTGATGAACTTGAGTTGTGTGTTCGGGGCGAACACGGGATACTCAAGCTCATCAGAAGACCAAAACCAATTTCTCCTCTAGGTCCCTATCGTAGCATCATTATAGCCTCAAGACCATCCAAATGTAATACTCTTCTTGGTGTCCAAGAAATGGGTCGGTCCAATGCTTGGTGACCAAGCAAGGGTCGGCCACATCCTCTTCTATAGGGGTCGGCCCTTTGCTTGGTGACCAAGCATGAAGGGGTCGGCCACAATATTCAAAACAAGGAGGGTTGTTTTTGAATTTTTAAAATATTCTCTTTGTAAAAAACTATAAGTTTTAAAAGAGAGCTTTTAATATTAAAAACTTTCCTTATTTGAATTTGGCCGCATATTTTAATAGAGAGTTTTAAAACTTTCCCTTTTTAACCATCCTCATGGTTTAAGAAAAAAAGGAAGATAAGTTTTAAAATTAAAATTTTCTATCATCATGTTAAAAAAGGAAATTTTATAAGAGAAATTTTAAATTTTAAAACATGGTTTTAATTTTTAGAACTTTCCTTTTTTAACTCCTACTTTAGGAAAGAGAGCTTGTAAAATTTTATAAGAATTTTTCTTGTAAAATTTTATAAAAAATATATTTCCTTTTTCCCTTGATGAGGTGGCCGACCACCTTGCTTGGTGCCCAAGCAAGGGGCCGGCCATAATAAAATAAATAAAATCATCATCAATTAATTTTGGTGATTGATTCAATCAAGAGGAAAGAAAAGGAAAAATAAAAAGGGAAAAGGAAAAACTAGAGGCTGATTTTATTTTTTATAAAAAGTGTTTCCTTATTTGCCTTGGGCAAGTAATATAAAAGAAGGGGCGAGGAGGCTTTATGAGATACAATTCTTATTCTCTTGCTTGGAGACCCTCTTGGTGTGGCCGACCCTCTCCCTTCTCTTTCCCTTTTGCTCTCTTCTCCTCGGTGGTGGTGGTGGCCGAATTTTAGAAGAAGAGGAAGAAGCTTTTGGGTGGTGTTCATCTTGGAGGATCGTCGCCCACACAACGTCCAAGACGAGGCGAGGAATACGGCAGAAGATCTCGAGGTCATTAACTTACAAAGAGAAGGTATAACTAGTAATTTTCTTCCACGTCATACTAGTTATTTTCTTTGTAAGAATTTTAAATACAAGAGGCAATTAGATCTAGTTTTTCGAATTTATTTTTTGAGTTTGTCTTTTCTTCTTTTTCGAATTTGTGATTCGATTGTTCTTTTTGGTTAACCTAGGGTTATTTAAGGAAATTAAATATTAGCTTTCCTTAAAAGGCTTTGACTAGGCGGTAGTGGTTGCTCCCATATCCAAGAAGGTCATGTGCCTCGTCATGCAGTCCTGGAAGCCAATTTTGGAAATTAATATTTAATGGAACTAATAACATAGGTGGATTTGAATCAATAGTGTTAAGTTCCGCTTGCGATTCAAATCTAAACCATTAAGAACAGATAAGTTAAATTTGGAATCAATGATGTTAAGTTCCGTCTGCGATTCCTAATTTAATTTCTAAAGAACACAATAGGTTATTTAAGGAAAGGTTCGACACTTGTACAAAAATTTTGTATAGTGGAATCAGTTAGTTTTTCTAGGACTAACCAACAGCGACCACCTCCGAACCTGAGCCCCTTCTACCCCTTTCTCGCAATCGATCCATCGCCGATTTCCTGTGCGTGAGGTATCTTCGACTGTGCCAAGCATGGCCAGTCGACGCCACTGGTCCTCTGTTCCAGCTATTGTTGCAACTGGCGTGTTACCCACTGCTATTCCGGAAAGGGGTTGTAGTTGGCTACTGGGGTGGACACCAGAGATTAGGGTTATCACTCTCTTGCACACCTGCGACCCCAAGAAACATCCCCTACTACCAAGGTTTGGGTGTTGTTGCCGGCTGTTGTAACCCGATTCAGTGGGTTTGTTGATGTTGTGAACCACCACCGGAGAAACTATAGGGTAAGCTATGATGGGAGTTTGATTAATATCGAATTGATTCAATTTTGTATTTGATCTATAACTAACTGATGGTTGGGTATTGGGTTAGCAGGAAAAAGGAATCATGCAACAATAAACCTCGGTTGACGGCAGTGTATCACCAACTGCCACCTTCAAAATTAGGGTAAGGCATGTTTAGTGTTAGACAAGCAATGACATGATTTTATATTTTGGTATTGGGATATTGTGATTAGTTGCTTGTCTTTCCTTTGTGATTAGGAGGTAGTGGATTAGATGAATCGAGATTTATCGTTAGATTGAGGTTTCCTTAATTAGTTTTAGGGATTTTATTTAGCTATTTAATCCATGTGAATTTAGTTAAATAAAATATATTGATGCAAGACTTTGATTTGAGACGAGCGTCTCGACGTGGGATTGGTTTAGCACGATCGACGTATAAAGGCTTCAGATTATCACGTGTACATGGGAGATGCTGCCGGATTTTTCCTCTGGCTGGGACTCCCCGAGGCGTGACAATTTATTTGGTATCAGAGTCACAGGTTTACGAGTCTTATTTCCTGTATTTTGGATTTCATATTTTGGTTTTCTCGATGTGACTTTTTCGGATTTTGGGACCTGGCAGCAGTAGGACATCTTTAAGTTATAGGAGGTATGTTGGTATATTATTATCATACATTTCTGTTAATATTATGCATTGTTGACTATGATAGTTATGACATGTGTTAGTACTTTTTGTTAGTGCATGTCTAGTTGTTATAGCATATATTACATGTATTGAGTTAACCACTGATCATGGTCGACCTTAATAGAGATCAAGGATTACAGTCTCAGGTGATTTTTTATATCATACTACCGGTAGTTTTTGCTTCTTTTACTACTAGTTGGTTAGGAATTGGAGGTACATACCAGTCTCTGCTATTATTAGCGGAGTAATGGAAGTAGAGTACCAATTTAGCTTAGTTAGTTTCGTCAGTAGATAATTAATTTACTCTTGTTAGATCGGTCAGTAGAATACTGATTTACACTTGTTGACTTGGGTAGTCATGGATCGATTTACCTTAATCACTTTGTGGATGATTAATGTATTCTTGTTGGATTAGTTAAGTAGATGACTGATTTATTTTGTTGGTCCGATCAGTAGGGGATCATCATATTCTATTTATAGAGGTTTTGATCTTTGGGTTATTCGTACTTAGTTAGATATCTTGAGCACATTTGAGTACATGGCTTGTACCGATGTGGAAAAGACTAAATTAGTTGTATACCATTGTCGGCTTGGTCAGTCTATAAAGGATCGATGTATCCTATTCCATGGGGACTTTAACCATGGACTGTATGTACCTGGTTAGATAACTTAGAGATATAACTGTTACCAAGGTTTTAGTTGATTAACACCTATGAGATCCACTATTCCGAGTGGAAATAGCATATGATGATCTACGAGGGGTAGAGTGTCAATTGACAGATATTTTACCTAGCTAATTTAGTTATAGTGTTTCTCTATCTTGTGTGCATTGCTCGCCTCTAGAGGTTACTGAACCTCAGGTAGAGCAACCGTAGCATGAAGTACTGCAACACAATAGTTAGATGACTCAAATAATATTGTCTCTATCAAGTAGCTTAAGGCCTTGATCATGTGATCATTTACCAAGATCTTGAGGTTTATATGTCAGATCAGAGAGTGTTCGACCTTTTATCGACATTTGACGGAGGATATTTACAGTCACGACTATGAGAGTTCTAGAAATACACTCTTAATAGGTTGACTCTTAGTCAGGACATTGAGTGAACCATTAGATATAGTCTCTGTAGTGGTACGACATATACGTGCAATGTTGAACCATGGCGAGTATTTCTTTCTTGGCCTCTATTTGTTAGTTTGAACTTAGAGCATGGTTATTACTGGATGATTAGGTTGTCATACCTTAGAGTGTCTATGATTATTATTTTTCTACTTGATACTTATGCTTGATTTTTTAGGTATACCACTAACTCATGAGAGTAGGTAGCATAGGGTTTTGATTGGTTGATTGGGTTAATATGCTGATTATGCATATCTATGTTAAGTATACACATGATTGGTATATGTTGTAGGAGTCCTAGGATAGACTATTCATTTGCAGGTAGTGTTTGTATACATGTCCAGTTATGATTGTTGTAGGTTTCTTGTGGACTATACCTATGTGGTTAGGTGTACATGTCTGGTTATATTATTAGAGGTATCTTGTCGATTTAATCTGTGTTGTAGTATGTGTACATCTGTTTGATGTATTATTGGGGGTATCTTATCGATTTAATCTGTGTTGTAATATGTGTACATCTGTTTATACTCTTGGCGTATCTGTATGTATGTTAGATGAGTATTGTTTGAGTTGTATTGTCGATTATACCTACGTTGATATTTGTACACAGGTTTGGTATGTATTGTTGGAGGTATCATGCTGATTTATACCTGTGTTATAAGTGTGTTTGGTGTGTACTAATTGGAGGATTCTGTCGATCATACCTATTTAGTGTGTGCACGTGTGTCGGGTGTATTATTGGTAGTATCATGATGATTCTACCTATGTTGAGTGTCTACATTATGCCATTCACTGTATATCCTGTCAACTAATTTTCCTACTGGTGAGTGGTCCATTACGATGTTGAGGGAGTTGACAGAGGATTTGATATGTTTACTAAGTTGTTATACCCTTGGTTGCCCACAGTGACCTGTGGTAGAGCGATCTCGTGCATTCTCTAGCTAGATAGTTAGATGTCTTGATCACTTATGGATTATTTGTGGTGGAGCGTAACTCCTATATATTATAGATTGTTGTGGTGGAGCATTATATTGCTCCCACATATTGAGGATTGCTTGTGGTAGAGCGTTGCTCCCACATATGTTGTTTTTCTTGTGATAGAGCGTTGGTCTCACATTTGATGATCTATTCCTTGGTGTTTATTGTCGGGGATCTTATGGTTGAGGATGTCTGATGTACGGACATTATAAGTTTTTGATTTTATCATTTAGGCTTATAGTGCCCTAGATGTTAACATGGACTCGATGATTTGGGTATCCCTAGGATATTGAATTAATATCCGTTATCTTTATTGATGACATGGTGATCTATTCCCGATACGAGGTGTATCACGTACACCATATTCGCATAGTTCTAAGGATGTTTCGACGGGAACATTTATATGTGAAATTCAGTATTGCATATTTTGATTGTCTTCTGTGAGATGATTGAGACACATGGTCACCAGTAGGGGTATACCATGGATCCACAGGAGATAGAGGTTGTTACCAGTTGGGAGTTGTCGTAGTCTATACAGGAGACTCGCAACTTCCTTTGTCAAGCTAGTTATTATCAGAGGTTCGTTGAGGGTTTTCCTCGCGTTGCTATGCCACTGACACGCTTGACTAGGAAGGGCGTGAAGTTCACATGGGCAGAAGTTTGTCTCAAGAACTGAATCGGAGATAAGTGTCGACACCAGTTCTGGTTTTACCTCTGGAGAGGACGAGTTCGTACTCTATACCGACATTTCTTTACAGGGTTTGGACTCTGTTTTGATACAACATGGCAGGGTAGTCTCATATGCCTCTCGTCAGTGGAAGGAGCAAGAGAAAAACTACCCTGTACATAATCTAGGGTTAACCGCCATTATCTTTTCTTTGAAGATTTGGCGACATCGTCTGTATGGTATAATATTTGAAATTCTCACTGATCATAAGAGTCTCAAATAAATTGTCATGCTCGGGGGAGTTCCAGCCAGAGGAAAAATCCAGCAGCATTTCCCCTGTACACATGACAATCTGAAGCCTTTATACATACAAAAATATACATCAGCCACACACGGCTGGCATATATACACAACCACGCAGTTTATACTCAGCACACTCGGCTGGAACAAAATATTCACAACCACACAGTTATATATATATATATATTAAACAACCCACTCGGCTGTACAAAAACCAAAAACATAGCAGAAAATGATAGAAATCATTACAAACAAAAAATAAGACTGTTAGTCGGATATGTTAGGACCAAAAGTAGCTAGAGGGGGGGGTGAATAGCTCGTCGCGTGCTCTTTGCTCGGCGTTGCTTGTTTCTTCTAAGATGTGCAGCGGAAAATACAAAGAAATAAATCACACAACGCTAACAAGGTTGGTTTACTTGGTATCCACCTCACAAGAGGTGACTAGTCCAAGGATCCACACCACGCACGCACCCTCCACTATGAAAATACTCCTTTTCGGTAACTACCGAGGGCGGAGAAGCCCTACAAGACTCTCAGTACAAGAAGAAAGGAAAGGGAAACAAAATACAAGCGCAAAGCTTACAATGAGTACAGAAAACCCTAACCCTAGCTTCTCTTCTTGCCTTTGATCCGCCTCTTGACTTGGAAAGCTTCCAAGATCCTTCAAGAACTGGCGATCTGAGAGAGCTGTGGAGGAGTTGGCGAGAGATGGAGTGAATCGGTGAAGAGATGCCGAAGGAATCGTGCGCTTGCGGCCTTTATCGACGCTCGGAACCGATCGATTCAAATGTTCCCAATCGATCGGGAGGCTTTGGATCGATTCACGGATCGATCGGGGCTCGCGCGAAAAGCGCTGGATCGATCCATGGATCGATCCGGCGCTTAGCGCGAAGCGGCCGCGTCCCAATCGATCCAGCGATCGATTGGGACATCTGAATCGATCCACGGATCGATCCGAGCTTTCATTGGGAAAAGCTGGATCAATCCGCGATCGATCCGGCTCTGGATCGATCCCCTGATCGATCCAGCACTTGGTTTTTGCCCAAAACCAAGTTCCAAGACTCCCAAACCAACATCCGGTCATTCTTGACCTGTTGGTACATCATGCCTAGCATCTGGTCACTCCTTTGACCTGATAGGACTTCCCACCAAGTGTCTGGTCAATCCCTTTGACCCACTTGGACTTTTCTAGTCGTGCCAAGTATCCGGTCACTCCCTTGACCTACTTGGACTTCTCTAGTCGTGCCAAGTATCCGGTCACTCCCTTGACCTACTTGGACTTCCACCAGATGTCTGGTCAACCTTGACCCATCTGGTTTTTCCCTTGCCTGGCTTCACTCACCAGGACTTTCACCTAGTTTTACTCACTAGGGTTTCCATCTGCCTAGCTTCACTCACTAGGACTTTCCATCTGCCTAGCTTCACTCACTAGGACTTCCACCTAGTTTCACTCACTAGGGTTTTCCATCTGCCTAGCTTCACTCACTAGGACTTTCCATCTGCCTAGCTTCACTCACTAGGACTTTCCATCTGCCTAGCTTCACTCACTAGGACTTCCTAGTCAAGTATCCGGTCACTCCCTTGACCTACTTGACTCTTCTTCAATCAATATCTTATTGTCAAACATCTAAACTCAAACCAAGACTCAGCTTGGTCAACCAGGTCAACCTTGACCTGAGGGATGTTGCACCAACAATCTCCCCCTTTTTGATGTTTGACAATACCACATGTAAGTTAAGCTAATCCCATAGCCTCATTCTTCATGCCACTAGGTAATGAACACATAAGTTAGACTCTTCATTCTCCCCCTAAGAGGGCAAACTCCCTCTAGGTAATGAAAGCCTAACTTACTCCCATTCACAAGTCCTTTCATTCTCCCCCTATTGGCACACATCAAACCCCCTACTGATAAAACACATCAACCCATCTTTGGGCACACATCAACCCATGCCCCAATTTTGGGTATACATCAACAAATCCATTTGTTGACAACTCTCCCCCTGAAGAGTTGCTCATCGTTGTTCACAACATCACTCGTTGTGATCAACACGACAATGAAGGTCCCATACCCTTCATTTATCCTTAACTTCTCCCTCAATGTAGACAAATACCCAACCTTGAGCATTTTCTAACCACTTGAGTTTCCACTTGAAATAATGAGGATATCCACTCCCCATTTCAAGTTCAAAAGCTCGTCCATGAGCATTTTCTTTAAAGAAGGTTAACCACCTTCCAAGGTTCATGAAAAATAATTTTCATGCCTTTAAAGAGTCCCTCCCCCTAAAGACATGGTGGTAACTTCTGTCATTGCACCAACAATGACTTGGAATCCCTAAACCTTTAGGAAACCCAGATTTAGAAGTTTTGAGGTTCAAATGTTCAAAATTTGAAACAAACCTCAACCTAAACTTCAATGAAGTCTTCCTTAACCAATCCATCCTTGTTTTCCACACGAAAACACCCATTTTATGTACACAAATGTATTTTTAGGGGTTTGGAATGGTTACCTAGACTAAAATAGGTTTAGAGTGCTGAAATCAGACATTCCCAGCCAAAATCAGCGTCCTGGATCGATTGGAGTTGGGTTCCAATCGATTCAACCTATTTGAATCAATCCACTGATCGATTCAGGATGTGTGGATCGATCGGCTGATCGATCCAGCGAGCTTCTGCTCGCAAGAGTTGCCTTCTGAATCGATCCACGGATCGATTCAGGCACTCCAATCGATCCATGGATCGATCGGAGCCTCTGATAGTTGCTGAATTTTAAATTCAGCCAACTTCAGAAACCCCTAGAAAATTCTACAAAAATCCAAAAATCATGAAATTTCGTGTAGACATTATTTAGGGCATACTTAATCATGGAAAACTAGTTTTCTATGAAAATACTTCATATTTTCAAAGATTGACACAAACTTGAAAACTTGCAAAAATTTTAGCGTTTTCTTCAAGTTTGTGTCTAACTATTCAATGGTGATTACTATCAAAAGATAGTCTTCACCAAGGTTTTCCAAAAACATTTTAAAAACATTTTCAAAACCAATATCCCATCATGTTCCTTGGGCATAATGCACATGACTTGTACATTAGCTTTCCCAATGATGGGAAAACACATAACTATGTGTTTTGATGAACCTAAAACTCAAAAGAATGCACTAAATCAACATCTTGAGTTTTGTTCATCATCCTAACATCTCACTTGTATCTAATGTGCACTGAAACACATACAAGTCATCTTATAGGTCTTTGTGAGATGTAAGATTTTGGTTTTGCCCTATACTAGGGATCATGCATATCTATCTAGGCATTTTGAGAGGTAGACATCCACAAAGGATGTTACTTGTTGATTTACTTGTTAAACAAATGTCACTTGTTTATTCCACTTGTTGTAAACAAATGCCACTTGTTTAACTAATGTCATATGTCCTTAATTTTTAAGGAAATAAACATAATGCATGATAATGTTATGGCATACATCAAAATAAAATAGCTTTCAAAAGAAAGATTCCTATAACTACATGATGTATGTATGGCATGACATGGTATTTTTGTATTTTTCATGATAAGTCATGAATGCAAAATACACATAAGATAAAATATGATGTCATGGCATATTATGAGCAATCAATCATGGCAAGGTTTAGCATAAATAAGATATACCTAGATTACCTATCTAAGTATCGTTAATCTTAGCTAATCCTAAAACTTAAACCTAGATTGCCCTAAAGTGCTTAAAGAAAATGCCAAAGCCTAAATTGGCATTTCTAATTCCCTTGATTAATGTATGCCAATTGAAAGTAAGCATATCCTCAAATGTTGGCATATTTCATTTTTCCACAAGAGTAGCACTTTTAAATTAAGGCCCGGATTGCCTTAAATTTCCTAAGAACATACCAAAATCCCAACTTGGTATTTCTCTAGGTTTTCCCAATTTATGCCTTTTTAAGATAAAATCAATTTTCCACCATTAGGCACATTTTACTCTTTCAAGGAGTAAATAATGATTCCATTTCATTTTCAAAGGTTAACAAAAACCTTGAAAATGCTCCTTGAGTGTCAATTTCCTCAAAGTTGGGTTAACTACCCTTCTAATCGGAGTTGACACTCTCTAACCCATCTATGGGGTAGAGAAGATGCTCCTAGGAACCCAACACCTATTGGTGCTCCTTGGATGCTCTAGGTATTCACTAGGGATAACTTCCCTAGATACCTTCCTAGTGACCTTGTTTGTGACTTTCTTAGACTTCTTAGAAGCCTTAGTCACATTTATTGCAAAAATACTCTTAGGGATGACTTCCCTAGTATTTTTGGCTTGACCACTAGACCTAGGGTTTGTGCCATAACTATATGAAACTCTATGGTAAGAGGGCACATCCTTTTTAGCTTTGGGTTTGTATCCCAAACCTCTATGACCATTGGATGACCTTTGTGCTCCTAGACCTAGGCTATGCTCATTTTGGCCTAATAAGATATTTTCCATCCTTCTTAGGGTCTTTTCCATTTTATCAAGTCTTGACCTCAAGACTTGATTTTCCATCACTAAGTCCTTAGTTTTTGGTTTTCCATTAAGTCCATGAGCATTTTTGTTTCTAGGCTTGTAGCTACAATCCTTAAAGTTCTTGCCTAGACTTTTACCTACATTCCTAGCCTTAGGTGTAGTAGTTTTGGCATGTAGGGCCACATGCTTTTCCTTAAAGCCCTCATGCTTCCTATTCTTATGGTAAATCGCATTAAAATGATAAAAATTAGAACTATCATGCTTTTTACCATAATGTAAAGGAGTAGGCTCAATAAATGTTACCTTCTTCTTTACCTTGGAGGCTCCCCCTTGACTAATGCCTCCTTGAGCCTTGACCATCTTCTTCCCCTTGAGGCATTGACTCCGGTAATGCCCCTTTTGATTGCAAGAGAAGCATATGATATGCTCCTTGCTCTTCTTTGTTCCGGGAATGATCTCCTCGGGCTTCTCCTTGCCCTTTTGCGTCACTTGACCCTTCTTCTTGGCCAAGTTGGGACACTTGCTCTTGTAGTGCCCACTTTCCCTACACTCAAAACATATTATATGATTTTTATTTTTAATTGAAACATTTATACCTTCTTGTGTAGGGATGGCACTTGCTCCTCCATTTGCTATTTCTTGAATTTCGGAGGTGGCACCATCTTCTTCTTCTTCACTTGACCCGGATGTAGAAGCTTCTCCTTCTTCTTGATCCGGCGTCACCAAGGATTGCTCCCCCTCAATCCTAGAGGTGGAGGCTTCATCATCTTGAACATGAAACAAAGAGTATGCTCCCTCCTTGTTCCCTTCGTTGCATTCCCTTGAGGATGAAGCTTCTTGGATTTCCTCTTCTTCGGAGGTTGAGCATCTCTCAACCTCGGAGTCCTCCTCTTGGTCTTGCTCCAAAGAGTCACCCTCTCTGGATTCTTCATGATCTTGTACAGTGGAGGGGATCTCTTCATGAAGCTTGGCCAATTTGCTCCATAGCTCCTTTGCATCTTCAAACTCTCCAATTTTGCAAAGAATGGTGCTTGACAATAAATTGACCAAAAGCTTGGTCACTTTGTCATTTGCCTCGCACCTTTGGACTTGCTCCGGGCTCCATTTGCTTTTCTTTAGAACTTTGCCCTTTGAATTTCTTGGAGCCTTGAAGCCTTCCATTAGAGCAAACCATTGCTCTATCTCCATCATAAGAAAATTTTCGATTCTTGATTTCCAAGAATCGAAACTCGTAGAAGTGTATGGTGGAGCCACCCTTGTGTCAAATCCAAGCCCATCTTGGAATTGCATCTTGAAGTTGAGCTTGATAAAGCCTTGAACTTGAAGAATTTGCTCCAACTTCTTCACCCTCTAGCTTTTCTTGATATGCTTGACCCTTCCGGCGATGATTCCGGTGAAGAGCGGCCTCGCTCTGATACCACTTGTTAGGACCAAAAGTAGCTAGAGGGGGGGGGGTGAATAGCTCGTCGCGTGCTCTTTGCTCGGCGTTGCTTGTTTCTTCTAAGATGTGCAGCGGAAAATACAAAGAAACAAATCACACAACGCTAACAAGGTTGGTTTACTTGGTATCCACCTCACAAGAGGTGACTAGTCCAAGGATCCACACCACGCACGCACCCTCCACTATGAAAACACTCCTTTTCGGTAACTACCGAGGGCGGAGAAGCCCTACAAGACTCTCAGTACAAGAAGAAAGGAAAGGGAAACAAAATACAAGCGCAAAGCTTACAATGAGTACAGAAAACCCTAACCCTAGCTTCTCTTCTTGCCTTTGATCCGCCTCTTGACTTGGAAAGCTTCCAAGATCCTTCAAGAACTGGCGATCTGATCTTTGAGAGCGCTGTGGAGGAGTTGGCGAGAGATCTGGAGTGAATCGGTGAAGAGATGCCGAAGGAATCGTGCGCCTGCGGCCTTTATCGACGCCAACGGTCGGAACCCGATCGATTCAAATGTTCCCAATCGATCGGGGAGGCTTTGGATCGATTCACGGATCGATCCAGAGCGCCTCTGAGCTCTGGAAAAACGCCTGGATCGATCCATGGATCGATCCAGCGCTTATCGCGCGAAGCAGCCGCGTCCCAATCGATCCACTGATCGATTGGGACATCTGGATCGATCCACGGATCGATCCAGAAGCTTTCTGTTCGCTGGGAAAAGCCTGGATCGATCCACTGATCGATCCAGCTCCTGGATCGATCCCCTGATCGATCCAGCACTTGGTTTTTGCCCAAAACCAAGTTCCAAGACTCCCAAACCAACATCCGGTCATTCTTGACCTGTTGGTACATCATGCCTAGCATCTGGTCACTCCTTTGACCTGCTAGGACTTCCCACCAAGTGTCTGGTCAATCCCTTTGACCCACTTGGACTTTTCTAGTCGTGCCAAGTATCCGGTCACTCCCTTGACCTACTTGGACTTCTCTAGTCGTGCCAAGTATCCGGTCACTCCCTTGACCTACTTGGACTTCCACCAGATGTCTGGTCAACCTTGACCCATCTGGTTTTTCCCTTGCCTGGCTTCACTCACCAGGACTTTCACCTAGTTTTACTCACTAGGGTTTTCCATCTGCCTAGCTTCACTCACTGGGACTTTCCATCTGCCTAGCTTCACTCACTAGGACTTCCACCTAGTTTCACTCACTAGGGTTTTCCATCTGCCTAGCTTCACTCACTAGGACTTTCCATCTGCCTAGCTTCACTCACTAGGACTTTCCATCTGCCTAGCTTCACTCACTAGGACTTCCTAGTCAAGTATCCGGTCACTCCCTTGACCTACTTGACTCTTCTTCAATCAATATCTTATTGTCAAACATCTAAACTCAAACCAAGACTCAGCTTGGTCAACCAGGTCAACCTTGACCTGAGGGATGTTGCACCAACAGGATAGGCTTACACAACACCACAAACAATACAAAATACCACATAACAACACTCCAGAACAAAATCAGAATATACAATGCTAAGTAAACCAAAAAAAACATAGACCAAATAAAGTACAAATGAAAACTAGAAACAGGTTCGGATGGGACGTCGGAACCGGCAGATAAGTCTTCGAGAGCGATGAGCCTCCTGAAATAGCTCCTATAAGACCGGGTGAGATTGAGGTACGCATAACCTGCCTCAGAAATATATAATGCCCTCGTTATCCGAAGACCTGTCTGTCGGTTCCCACGTCGCATCCGAAGACTTGTTTATGGTTTTCATTTGTACTTTATTTGGTCTATGTTTTTTTTTTTGTTTACTTAGCATTGAATATTCCGGCTTTATTCTGGAGTGTTGTTATGTGGTATTTTGTGTTGTTTGTGGTGTTGTGTAAACCTAGACGGCTAGCAGTCTTGTTTTTTGTTTGTAATGGTTTCTATCATTTTTCGCTGTGTTTTTAATTTTTGTAAAGCCGAGTGGGTTGTTTAATATATATAACTGCGTGGTTGTGAATATTTTGTTCCAGCCAAGTGAGCTGAGTATAAACTGCGTGATTGTGTATATATTCCAACTGTGTGTGGCTGATGTATATTTTTGTATGTATAAAGGTTTCAGATTGTCACGTGTACAGGGGAGATGCTGCCGGATTTTTCCTCTGGCTGGAACTCCCCCGGGGCGTGACACAAACAGAGGAAAGTCGATTTGGACAAAAAAAATATAAAATTTGTAAAATAAGCTAAGGAAACTAGCGTAACCTATTTGAACACTTATAGAAATACCTTATACCTCGATTCGTTGGTTGAATCCTTCACTAGGGAAGGAGGGTAAACCCTAATTCTCTTCCAAGAGACGAAGGAGGGGAGATTTAGGATAGGGGAGGGCTGTGTTGGGACCCTTGGCGGCCATCTTGAGGAAGTGAATTGTTTGAAAAAGAAAATAATACCTTTCCTGTTCTTTTAATTCTAATTAAAAGCAACTATAATAGTAAATGAAAATGACAACTTAAAAGATGAGACACTAGATTTACTTGGTTACAACCTAGGTGGTTGTTAATCCAAGACCAATGAAAGCACTAAAAGAAAATCTCCTTCGTTGAAGGTGAAGAAGTCTCTTATACTTATTGAAAGTTTAGAAAGTTGCTAGGAAAGTAAACCAGTGTTGATTCAAAAGTCGTTATCTATTTCCTACATCTAGAGGTCTTTTTATAGCTCCTGGGAAACTCTATACGTGGGTAGAAGACGCCTCCAACAGACTGGAAGGCGCCTTCGATGAGGCGCCAAAGGATAAAGCTTTATCCCTTGGCAATAGTAAAATTAGTTTGGTTGAAGTCGCCTTCCATGTACATTGAAGGTGCCTTCCATGAATGGTTGAAGGCACATTGCATACACATTGAAGGCGCCTTCTAGCAAAAGGCTCTAGAAGCTACCGAGCTTCACTCTCTTCCTCTAGCTCTTCTGCTTGGGTGATTTTAGCCAATCGAAATATGGCTCACCCGAACTCATTTTTCGACCTTCTCCTTGAGTAGGCTTCCGCTCCGGCTTCTCGTCCCTTGGAACGTCGCACACGTCCTTTCTCGTCCACCGGTGTACTCTTCCATAGCACCTCGTCCCTCGGATACACCGAGTCTGCCGACTCCCTTCCCGTGCTATCCTTCTCACTAGTTGTGTCTTCCGCTCGACTTCTTGTATTCCTAAGCTCTTGCACATTTAGATATAAGGTTCAAACATAACAAGACCTAACTTTAACTTGGTTGATCACATCAAAACTATCACGGGGTTCCAACATGCTAGGGAAGGAGGAGGGTTTCGTCGCCGATATCTTCGAAGAGACGAAGGATGGGAGACTTAGGGCAGGGGAGGGTTGGGGAAGAAGGAGATATCGTTGGACGTTCGATGGACGTGGAGAGATTTCGACAGGCGTTCGATGGACGTGGAGAGATTTCGATGGGCATGGAGAGATTTCAACCGGCATTCGATGGGCATTGAAAGATTTAGGATAAGGAGGTAAAGAAAAATGAGCATAGAGAGATTTGGAAAAGATGCAACAGAGAGAATTTTTTTTTTTTTTAATGCTAACGTGAAAATATCCATGTGAGAGTTCACGTTCGATGGACGTGGAGAGATTTCGATGGGCATTCGATGGACGTGGAGAGATTTCAACAGGCATTCGATGGGCATGGAAAGATTTAGGATAAGGAGGTAAAGAAAAATGAGCATAGAGAGATTTGGAAAAGATGCAACAGAGACAAAAAAATAATTTTTTTTAATGCTAACGTGAAAATATCCATGTGAGAGTTCACGTATGTCTAGACGAGATTTTGAGATGTATACCATTTCTCTAATATAGCTTTGAGCAAATTATAAAAAAGATGTTAAATGATGAAGTCTATTTTGACAATTCTTTTAGACTGGAATTATAATTTTACTTTTTAAAACTTGATCCAATCATGTTTCATGCAGTCTTGGAAAATCAATACCATAGTGAAAGAAGTTTTTTATTCTTATTTTATAACCTATAGAAGATAAAATGTAATATTCTTAATTATAAGGGACAAAGAAAAAGATAAATTATAGTGCAAAATGAAATATTTTCTAAATTTTTCTTCTCCCATATTTTAAACATGTTTTTAACGTTTTTGCCTTTACAGAATGAGAATGAAAGCCTTGAGTTGTCAACCCTAGTCATTAGTCACATATTGAACATCTCTTCTTCTTAGTAGTTCAACTGAAGGCCACAATACAACTACACAACTCTAACCCTTATTATCCTTCATCATTATCATATCATAGACTATATCTATGTTCTGGTCGAAGATGCAACATGACACTAACAATAAGGCAACTAGATAGGAATTTGAGAGTTGAGAATAGTCGAGTTCAAACTAGATTTTTATATAACCGGATTTGATGGAATTTTATCTATACCCTGGAAAATAGCAAACACAGAGGTATAACTGCCACTCTAGCGTGTTGATTGCTATTAATCAATCCGTAGAAAATGATAAGAGAAAAAATATATTGCACCTAATACTAAAATGCATAGGATGAGAAAAGCTAAGGGAAATGACAAACAAATCAACAGTGTTGATTGTCACTGGTGAGCTGCAAACATCACAATTCTAAAGGGAATGAACAACTGGCTGTTACACGATCTTATCCGCCAACTTCTACTTCCCTGCATAAGAATCCAACCGGTGTGATATTAGCCTCGTGATCTGTTGACAAGGTATGGCATAAAGAATAACGCAGCAGTTTCAGATAACAAAATAATTCAGAGTTAAAACACGCTTCAACATCACTCTTCTTCAAGGAAGGCGATTAAAAAAGCTAAACAAACACCAAGTACTATGAATAAAGCAAATCATTTCATACCATTTAGCAATATACAGGCATACACAATCTCAAGTTTTCATGTAAACACACTTTAACACATCACAGTGGGCATCGAAAGTTGATCAAACAATAGGTCTTCTATCACAACATTGCAAATAGAGAATCATATATCCATATTACCTTCATGCCCTAATATTTCACACCTCACACTGCGTGTATGTTAAAACTCAAACCGCTTACAGTGGAGAAAAATGCTAACATATAGGGTTGGAGTTGTCAAACGTCCAGCATGACTTCATTGCCCTCCATAAGCTATGTATCTGATCATATTGTTTTGATTTACTTTAATGGATTCGAAGCTTTAAATTAGGATATGGTATCAACCGTACTTGGATCATTCATGTTGCATAAATTACAATCCTATAGTTTTCAGAACTTAAAAACAAACATGGGATTCCCGTGATAAAGCTATACTTAGTCCCATAAATGACTCATACTGACATGGACCACAGCTTATCCACTCCTAGTCAAGATTGTACAGATCACATCCTACCCAGGATCAATGAAAGCTTGCTCAACCCTAAGCACAAGATTATAAGATCCCACACTTAAACAAAATATCATTTTGAAAATTATATTTGAAATTTATAATTTATAACATATTATTTTGCAATATCTGGTATCATGATAAATATTTCTAAATTTGTATTCCATATGTTTTCTACATCAATGCTGCAATGTACAACAGAAGGAAAGAAAAATAGCTTTCACACTAGTTTCTCAATTTAACTATAATGCTTCTTGCAGTATCCAAAAGTATTATATTTTATCTAGCTAGCTTATAAATAAAATACATTATACATGACAACAAAAAAGGTTAACTTTTCTGTTGAAATTTAAAAGAACTTCTCATATAATTCTTTTTTTTTTTTTGAGGTTATATGATATTGAAAAGATGTCTACTTTTCTGAAAGTGTGTGAACTTCAAATTATTCTATTAAGTCAAGCTTGTTCAAATCAACGACATTGGAACAATGAAGGGGCATAGGATCAAGCTATGGATTGTGAGATTCTAGTTCAAGTCCTACTTGAGAGTTTGATCATGTAAGCAAGTTTGGATATTAGGTTCATAAATCCAAAGATCCAAATACAATCTTGATAACTATGATTCTAACTAATATTTCACTCAGAAGAATATAATATCCAAAAATCAGGTACTGATAGGCTTTACTTTCTCCAAAATCCTATTTGCAATTTGTAAGTGCATGCTCATTTGCAGTTTCCGTGGTTTCTCTGACAAATCAAAAGCAATATAAAAGATATGTTATAATGTACTAACTTGTTTTGGTAAGCAAATTAAGATTTTCTGTATCATGTATGAATCCGAAGCCAAAAAAAAGATGCTAGATGTTAGCAAAAAAAGTACACAAATTTCACATCAAATAAGTGAGAAGACATTAGAAGAGAAATTGATAACTAATCTCTTGTAAAATTTTACAATTCAATAGATAAGAGATATTATAAAAAAGAAAAAGCGTTGATGAATGAGAAACCTAGTGGTACTTCAACTTGGAAGCATATAGTGGGGGCATTTGTAGCTTCCAACATGGAAATACTTCTGACCACTATTATCCAAAAAAGGAAATTAATTAATTCTTGAGTTAATACATTGCCGATGCTGTAAAAACCCAAGGGCATTTAGGTATTTATTTCACAAAATCATAAAAGATCATAGATTGGAAGATACCTTGTTCAAAATGTGGTTTACCGAGAGGATAGTTCCTCCCACAAGTTCTCGGATAATCCAAACTTATTGACGTAGTATTTATTATCTCATTTAGTGTATGATCCTTGTGTAGAGTGCAATCATTTGTTGAATGATGCTCATCTCAAAGCAAAATTCCTTAAGTGGTGCCCCATATTCTCCTCATTAATCATAATTGATGACCTAGCTTAGTCGACTCTTCGACCTCATCCTTGTGGTGATTAATCACTTCAAAGGTTTATTCTTGTTTAACAACAAAACCCCATAACTGTATCTTGTTCAATCAATAAAGGTGATAAAGTCCTTTCCATTTCTCAATATGTCACAAATATTATGGCGTGCCAGTTCCAAAGGTTTAGTGTTTCTTTCAATTAAAAGAAAAAACAACTTCGTCATTGTAGCCTCACACAAATCATGCACTTGAACCTTGAGCCAAACTTAAAATTTGGCCATCAGCTACAATTTTAGTAGTTTTTTGTAGTGTCAAAGTCGACATGTTCTAGACACACATGCCAAAAATTCAAAAAACCCAGTTGAATAAGTGTAGGAGGCTTATTGCTCAGATTAGGTTCTACAAAGGTTGATTTGAATAACCCTCTCTTAAGATATCTCTTGCTTACAAAATCTCTTTTCTTCGTAAGTACTACCTAGTCGACATTGAATTGCAAAGAAACAAAAATATTTCAACTCCATCTTCAGAGAGCTTTAACCAGATAAATTAGTTAATCTTCTAGCATGTCTTGACCAACATAAAATAAAATACTGAATTAATTAGCAATTTATATTAGCTAATCTTCTATGCCCTTTACATTAAGAATTTTGGGATTAGGCTGACAACTTATATACAGCTTCAATTTCTGAACTACAAATCACAAGTAGTCAATTGATCAATGATTATAATTACCATTCCACTAAGAATCATGGGATTGTTAGGATGCCAACTTATAGATGAATATTTTGACAGCCACTCAACGCATGTTATGGAAAAAAAACTTATATAGCATTACCTTCTTCTGTACACAGTTTCTCGATTTATTGTATCTCCAATTTAATGGTAATAAATATATAGACATAGTTTTCTATTTATTGTAGCCCTAATTTGATGAAAAATAAACATATAACACATCTAAGCAGCTGATGTTTTGCATCATGCTAACTTCGACAGTTCTATCAATTTCCAGAAGCATATTTCTTTGCAAAGGTAGCCAAAACGTTGAAGTGTGTGGAGGGCCATTGCATACAACTTCACACCCCACAATGAGAAAGAGGCAATTCACCCAGGTCCCTAAAAAAGTAACCAAAAAACAACACCTGTGCCTTGACAGATTTCCCACAGGATGCGTTAGTAGCTCAGCTGTAATTTCTGCAGCAGGAGGACAATGGCCATCTAAGTCCTATCTGACACTTGAAGCTAGTCATGTAAGTAAAGTAGACCTTTCACAAACAATATAATTAGGTCAAAATTTTACGTCTAGACGGAATTCGTCAACTGATGCCCAACCGAAATATCTAAAACAAGACAATTTATTCCATTCACAACATACATCAGCCGAAACATACTGAACCTCCAGGCTCCAAGTAATATGGGGGAATAAGAGATGGGAAAAAAACCATACGGGATTTTTTTGGGCATAAAACAATATTCGAGCATCCAAGGGGGAGAGGTGATAAAGGAGAGTACAGAACTCTCTCAAGAGGATTTATGATTCTAAACAAATAAAAAAGGGGCAAACAGATGTTATCAGGGGTATTGCTTCTTCCTATAACACATTTTAAAGTTTATGATACTATATCTGTAAAGTTCCGATTAGGACCAAGAACCATATCTATGACATATTGAAAGAAAATTCTTGCTTCTTGTGAGACATTTTTCAATTGATATCAAGATGCCTACATGCAATTTTAACAACTTAGTAACCATAATTGACCAAATAATAGGAGCCAGTAAATCATGAATAAATTATTTTCTAATTCAGTTCTTGATTAATATAATGCATGAGAACAGAAATTTTCTCCAGTGATCCCTGCACATGTGTTTTCTCCAATTACTCGATTTACTATACTGATAAAGCATACATATCTCTAAGGATGTTATTTGTCTGCAGTCTTTTTTTTGTAGGTTTGCCTGTCATCTGAATGTCATGTATAATATATATTTCAAGTAAACAAACCTACTATTTAAAACATAGGCACAGGCAAAACGTCATCTTAGCAAAAAGAAACATTAACTGTTCCTCCCAATCATAGTAAATTCTAGCAAGCAAGAGAATTGTGACAATTGCTTTCACAACAGATCATGAAATCCACCATGGAAATAGACATAAGAAAACTCCCACTAAACTTACCTCTTTAAAGCCGCATTACACCTCATTCGCTGTCATCACTATCATCTCCACCCTGATCGGGGTCGAAATAAGACCCTGGAGGAGGAGGTTCCCGCCGACGCGTCCTCGAAGGAAGGATGTTATCAAGATCGATCTCTGCCAGTGGATCATCCACGAAATCGCTGTCATCACCCTCCTCCCCTCCAACCGCGTCGTCACTATCTCCGCCGCTGCTTTCATCTCTGCCATCGCTGTCGTCGTCCTCTTCCTCCTCTTCCTCCACCAGTATTCCTTTCCCTTTGTCCACCGCCGTTAGCGCACCCTTCCTCTTGACGGCCCCATTAGGGTCAGCCATCGTTTCCTCATTCTGTCCGTCTTCACTGTTGGCTGCATCTTGGGGTTGCGGAACAGGGCCAGATGCGATCTCCGGCTTCTGATGCTTCAGCTTCTTCTCCGGCTCCCCCTCTCCTTCCTCAGGGAATTCGGCATCAGGCTTGCGCTTCGAGGGAAGCAGAGGACTGGGGATGGATCCTTCTAGGGTTTGGGATTCGGCCTCTTCACTGGTCTCGGCCATGGTCATTAGGGTTTTGGCGTAAAGGGGGGTTTGGGAGGGATATCCGTTCCCTCTGGGGTGGAATGACTGAACAGCGACAGGCAGACCATTAAATAGATTGGAAAGATTTCGTTTTACCCCCCTGAAGTTTTTGATTTTTGCTAAGACTTACGATCTTGAACTCCTCGTACTCACCTCTTTGTTTTTTTTTCTTGGCGAACGTCAGAAAATCTCTCACATTAACAGTAATGCATTCATGTACAAGCACATAAACTCCACGTTATGTTTCTGTCTATACAAAATAAGAATAAAAAATACAGGCAAGTGTCCTTGCATGCTGCTTCGTGAGTCTGCTACTTAGGAGATCCACTTCCATTTAGCTGGACTTGCAGCTGCAGTTTTCCCCCTCTTTTTTTTCATCAAAACCGAAGGTTAAGCAACTGTTTTTTGACTGATTGTTAAGCAAATTCATGGTTCATTACTCTATCATCATATCCATGTGTCATTTTAAACTCAACAGATAAGCTCTCCATGTCTTGTTTCTCCTGCCAATCTTGGTCCATTTCGAAATCTTTAACATGTTTTGGTGTTTCCCAATTGCCTTTGTCTGCAGAAAATGCTGAATGTGGTGTCTTGGAGCCGAATCTTTCTATTGCTCCGAACTGAAACTGATCCTCCATGCCTTCAAGCTCTTCTGCAGCAGCATTGTGCCGTTTGACAGCTATCTCCAGGTCAAAGCCTGGCTTCATCATACGTGAATTCATAGCTCTCCCCATAGAATGTGATGAAGAGAACCATGATGAATCCTCTTTAGTGATTGCTCTGAAATTATTCATGGATTTAGGGATTCCTGAGAAGAGGATCTCCTTGACGTTATGAATGCATCCATGGTTATATGGATTCTTTTTGCCGTCGTAACGATATCTGAAGTTCTCATATGTTGTCTGCAAGCATATTACTTGTGAGACATGGGACTTTGCATATTAGGAAGTACAACTTTAGCATTAAAGAACTTACCTGATTGGTGCAAACTAAGTAAAGGTGAAAAGTTGACAAGCCTCCAACAAACCAAGCTCCTATGAATGTATAAATGATGAGAATTCCAGAGACAGGTGATTGCAGAACAGCTTCCCAGAGATTGCAGTGATATGCTTCCATGATCTTTGTGAGGTTAACCCAGCAGAAGGAAAAGACGTATAGACATAGAAATGTCGTGGACGTGACAAACATAAAAAAGAAACGATAGTTCCTCTGCTTGCACAAAATAGATAAATATAAGTCTCGATGAATGAAACATGTGTTGTCTGAGCATGCTTGGAAATTATATTATTTTTATTTGACAATTAAAAAGTTTGAAGCTAACCAAGAATAGAATGACTGGTATACACAATAATGAAATGCAAGGACTCAAAAAGTTTGCTATAGCACGACAACATGTCATGTATATAAACAATGGCTACCCACCCCACCTTTACAAGTGAGTTAGGAGTAACCAAAACTTCATGCTCGAGCAGTATAAGTTACAGTCCTATCATTCTGACTGCGGCATCAATAAATGAGCTTCAAGGGCCTCTCTCAAGCCATCAAAAGGTGTGGAAATCTAGCACTGTCTTGGTCAAAGCCTTCCTTCCATGAATCATCTCAAATTAAGAGTTAACATTAAGCTCTAGATATAAGAGGGCCAACCTCAAGTTATCATATGTTTGTCTTGCTAACTGGAATCTCTTAGAAGAAACTATACAAGAAATAGGAAAACTGAAAGCATTCAAACACGCAAGTCTGTGCAACAAAAAAAGGTTATGTATTTTCAATTGAAAAGGAGGTAGTTCGTGGAAATAAGTTGTTATTTGAACATTATTCCTGCAAGTAAAATTCAACCAACATTGAGATGATGACTCTCCTTGGTATTAAAAATTAGCCTCTAATGTGTTAAAAACGGCCAATGACAACATCAAGAAGAACGACGGCATAATACAATAGCTTAGGGTGGAAGCTAGTAGTAAATGAGAGGAAGAACTTGATGAATTTGAACAATGAAGTTTTTCAGATTGCAAGTCAAGGTTAGCAGAACCACCTTGAACGTCAGGACCTAAGAGTAGCTAAAACCTGGGCAATGTTAAGTCAAATCAGGCTAAGTTTTTAATTCCAAGCTACTCTTTATTAATCTTATCCTTACTAATTTAATCTGACTAGTGTTGTATCAGGACATTGGCTACCAATAATCTGGAAGAATGATGGCACTTTTAGTTCATGAGATATTGACTCTCTTTTTTATCCAATTCTATCTCTCTTTGCTTGGCATCAGAACTCTAGTTAAATTAAATTGCATCTGATTCGTGACCATGGACGATTCAACATTTTAAAACAAATAAGGTGTAGAAAGTAAAGAAGAAAATCATACTCTTCCGATACACTGGCCAACCCAGGGGCAATGATGATCAAATCGTTCAACACAGTTGTTGCAAATTGAGCAATGGGAGCAACGAGGCGGACGATAAAGCATGCATGTATTGCAATATTTGACTTTCACAACAATGCCATTAACAAATACATCCTTGGTCAATGGCAAAACTGAGCCGCCATAAGCTCCTGACCACTCTGCAGAGATAGTGGAGTTGCTATCAACATCTGTTAGTTCAGGAGGCTGTGCATTGCGAGGAACAATCCCTGGATCTCTGCCCGAAGTGAGAAATAGCATAAGAATATCCTGCATATAACAAAACCAAGAATACTGATGATACTATTAATGACAGATCAAAAGCTTCCAGTGAATGCTAAAATGGACTTAAGTTCACAAAACCATCACCCCTGCATTTTGAATTACAGTTATGTTATTTCTGTGTTAGAGTTGAAAATTCTAAACTAGATTGTTCTCTTACAAATTCTTGGGGAAGTAAATTTCGATCCAGTTGTGTGTTGGCTTATTATTATGATCATTTCTCAAGAATAATCATGGACACTGGGGCTTTACATCTGATGAGTCTTTAAGTTTTTAGTTGCATCTTTATTTTGAAACTTACAATATATACACACTTGATGTCGAAGGTGTAAGTTTACTTTCAGAAGGCATAACTGAGATGAAACAAAAGAAGCACAACTAATTGTGCATAAGTAATTAAGTTGTCTGAGCCTCACCCTGCAACAAAACACATTCCTTTATTTGTCTAAACCCACCCCATAAAATTCAATCTAAAACTGATGTGCTAGCTGGAAAAGGAATTCTGCATAGTAAGAGAAGCTAAACCATAAATGATGAAATAATATTACGAGGAAGAGCCACTCACATAAGCAGTAAAGACAACAGCGAAATCAACAATAAAATTTCCCAAGTGATGCTGAAACTCATTCACCAACTTGTCTGAAACAAATAACACAAAGAAGATAACTGGGACAACAATGAGAGGTACTGTGAGCGTTAAGGATCTCACATCTGGACCAAATATAAGTCTCCCTCCGAAACAGAATTTCTTCAAGAGATTAAAATGGAGATAATTAGTTGCTTTTTCAACTTAAGAGCATCTATCAGATTGATTAGCTGCAAGAAAAAGCATGAGGTTGGGGATCTAATTACATTGCTTCCTTTCCACACTTGATACAACCGCTTTGACGCACCATCTGTCTCAATGATCTTCTGATTCGAATCAGCAGTATGATGAGGAAGAGAGTTTTCGGACATTTTACCTTGCATCCTATTAATATCTGATAAAACAAATTATATTGCCAACGTGTTAGTATCAGAAACATCAAAGCAAGTTTCCCCTTTGAATTGGAAACAATGTTAACTCCCCACAACAAAATGCATGTCAACCAGATTAAAAAAATGACAGATTCAGATCATTGCTAAATTAAATTGCCAAAGTAATACCAATCTAAGGTGGTAACCATTCATAAAATTGATCTCATAGATAAAATAACTGGAAATAACAAACAATAATGAAATATCGAATTAAAGATGAAAACTTAGACGAGGATCGAAAGAAAACCACAATCCGAAGAGGATGAAGGGACTAGGAACAAGATTGGAACATCACCTCGACCAAGAAGAAACAATGGGGCGAAACGGGGAAAACCCTAGGCCGTGGCTACGCGCGATTCGGTTCCAAGTCAGCCGACCAGTTTACCACCGACAAGCTGATAGGATCGGCGACCCCAGGCCTAGGTAATGGTCAGAGGAACTACGTGTCGGAATCCCGAGCTCATCGGCGGCTGGACGAGCTCCGATTCAGCGACGACGCAGCGGGAGGCGGGGGAGGAAGAATTGATGCCGGTGCTCTTTGTTATCGTTTTATTGGAAGCTAAAAATGGAGAAACCGCGCGAAGTAGGCGATGGTTGGTCGATGAACGGGCGCGGACCAAATGGCAAAAAGAACCCCAAATTGGATGCAAAATGACATCCGTGTCCTCACCTTTCTTTATTCGAGCCCAAAGGCGTAATCGATCCAGACACACCGTAACTTGATAATTATAAAAAGGCGCTCAAATTTTTCGGATCTTCCTTTCTCTCTCGTGCCAAATCTAACTTTTTACTCTGTCGTTTTCATGTAATTTTTCTCCTTTTCTTCTCTTTCTTCTCATTAATTTTTTTTAATTTTTACTCCTCCCACTAAGGTTAATCTAGAGTATCTATGAGTAGCCTAAAATAAATAATAGAGTACATCTTTAGAATCCTTACTATTTTAAAAATTTAAAGAACATAAATGAATATAATCTAAGCTCTCTAAATTGATCAATGAATTTTGATTAAAATTTATTGATAAATTAAAACTATTTAAATTTTTATAAACTTGTACTCATATGATAAAATTAAGTAAGAGAATATTACATATGATGTCAAATCTTAGTTCTGACAAAAGACATGATATGAAAGGACCGAGCACAATATGGACCTGATATGAGAGGATCAAGCCCAACATGATTTTGCTCACAATATTCCTTTAATTAGAATCAATGTTTGACGTCATATCTACCTTCTTCTCACTCAATTATACCGAATGAATGCAAATTTATAAAAAATCTAAATAACTTAGGTTCATTAGTGGATTTCGGTTAAAATTCATTGATCAATCTATAGAGTTCATATTGCACTCATTTTATATCCCGTGAATTTCTGAAGTTACAAGAAGTCCAGGTGTCCTCCATTACATGTTTCGGGCTCTCCGGAGATGCTCCAATATTATGCTAACTTTCAGCTATAATATTTTGGCCTAGTCTCCTTGAGACTAAGACCAACATGAACCTAATTTGCTCAAATCAAGCCCACGTTGGGCATGATATTCTCATATCATGCACACATTGGGTTTGATCCTCTCATATCATACCCACACCATGCTTACAATGTTCCTTTAATTAGAACTAAGATTTGATATCATATCTATCTTTCTCACTCAACCCTACAGGATGAGGGTAACTTTGCATAAATCAAAATAGCTTAGGTGCATTAGTAGATTTTGGTCAAAACCCACTAATCAACCTAAAGAGCTTAGATTACAAACATTTCATGTCATGTGTGAAAGTACTCCTCGGTAATTTTGATGTAGTCAACCAAGTTCAGTTAAGTTCTATTGTGTTTGATCCTTGTGTCTAAGTGTGTAGGAGCTTAGGAACACAAGAAGTCGAGTGGAAGATGCGGTTAATGAGAAGGATGGCACGGGAAGGGAGTCGACGACTTCGGTGCATCCAAACGATGAGGTGCTGCGGAAGAGTATATCGGTGGACGAGAAAGATGTGCACGACGTCTGAGGGAC
Source organism: Zingiber officinale (assembly GCF_018446385.1). Lineage (NCBI taxonomy): Eukaryota > Viridiplantae > Streptophyta > Magnoliopsida > Zingiberales > Zingiberaceae > Zingiber > Zingiber officinale. The sequence continues at coordinate 21,609,116 of NC_056001.1, read as the reverse complement.
GAGAAGCCGGGGAGGAAGTCTGCTCGAGAAGAAGATCGGAGTTGGGTTTGGGCGAGCTCAATTCCGGATGAACAATGCTGAAAACGGAGCGAAAAATGATTAATAAGGGAAGTTGACCATTTCCGGATGAACAGTGCTGAAGACACCCTGAAAGGCTTTGATCAAAGGTGCTTTCTGTGAACAATACTGAAGACGCCTTCAAGGGATAGAAGGCACCTCACCTTCGTACTGTGTATCGAAGACGCTTTCCAAGCTTTTGAAGCTAAGGCACCTTCCGATAGTCGTTAGCGAAGATAAAATTTTATCTTTGCACGAATAAAATTTAATCGATTGAAGGTTCCTTGAACCCTCTTAAAGGTGCTTTTCACCCTCGGATAAGATTTTTCAGGAACTATAAAATGACCCCTAGAGCTAGGAAATATAAATACAACTGTAACTACAACTCTTGTAATCTTTCCTAGTAATTTTTGAACTGTTAACATGTGTAAAAGATTTTTTCGCCTTCGACGAAGGAAAATTTAGTGAGCTTTCATCTACATTGGATTAACAACTATGTAGGTTGTAACCAAGTAAATCTTGAACTTTTACCTACTCTTTTAAGTTTGTATTTCTCTATGTAAATTGTTTTTTATTAATTAACTTATGATACTAATCTAGCTAAGTCAAAAGAAGAAGAAAGAGGTTGTTTTTATATTACAGGCAATTCACCCCCTCTTGTCGACCCCGCTGCACCAACAATTGATATCAAAGCCAGAACACCTCAGAAGGACTAACTATCGACTGAAACACCGAGATGATGATCGGACCAAGCATCTATCTGCCAACATTTGAGGGGGAGTTTGAGTTTTGGAAACATAAAATGGAGGTCTTCTTCAAGACGAATTTCAACATCATCTTAAGTATCAAAAATGGTTTCAAAGTACCCAAAACAACAGACAAAAAAAAACTTGAGGAATACCGATGGAGCAAACAACAAAGAAACGAATTCATGACTAATGGTAAGGCTGAATTTCATCTACTTAATGTTCTACCTGTGCATGAACTTGAAAGAATTGGCGACTATACATGTGCAAAAGAACTTTGGGAAAAGTTCTTGGAACACCACAAAGAGTCAAGACAAGAAAAATCTGATCCTTCGATGGGCATCTCTTCGTCATCAGAGGAATCCAAGATCGAGGAGATCAATGGCATAACCCTAATGGTAAACCATCAAAGAAAAGATGAAAGCAGCTCAGAAATGAACATCGATGAAGGGGGAAGATCATCAGAGGAAAGCTACGAAAGGAGGAGAATAAGAACACGAGGTAAGTGAAGTACGTACACTATCTCCCAAACAATCTTATGAGTTTATTAAAAATACTTTCTAAAAATATGTGTAACTTAGAAAAAATAAAATGCTAAGATAAAAATGTCCTTAGTCAATTCATACGCCTTAGAAATATATGATAATTTAAAAAGTTTATTCAAAGGAAATAGAAGATTGAAAGGAAAGTTGTAGGTAAATAAAAGAGTAAAAAGTAAGAATTAACAAAGGAGTAGAACGAGATGGCAATATAAATTAGTATGACCTATGATAATTATCAAAATGTATAATTTGTCTTCCCAATTTTACTTGTCTCAATTGCATTAAAAACTATAAGGTGTTATTCTAATGATTTGAGCCATTCTTTTCAAATTTATCAAAGATTATTTTTAAATATTTATATTTTATTAATTGTATATTATTTTATATTGTTTTTAAAAATATATAATTTTTGTTCCCACGGATGTTGTAGGGTAAATATAAAAATAATAAAAAAATTTAATTTTAAATGGGATAAATATTTAAAAAATTAATTTTGAATGTATATAAACTATACTCTAAATTAATATAGACTATCTTTAAAATTAAAAATCAATCGCACAAAAAGCTCCTATATATATATATAATTTATTCGTTTATCTTTTTCGTATTAATTTTAAGACGGATTGACGGGATGTTAGGGGCGAACCTAATTATCTTTTACCACAATATATATAATTTATTCATGCCGATTCATTATCAAATATTGACCGTCTATTAGAAGCTATTGTCAGATCAAACGGCTGTCTAAATAGTGGTTCTACTGAACCTGCGTCCCATAGGTGCTGAATGACATGGCGCAACTCTATTCGTATGAGCGACGTGGTCTCTCAGTTCATTGGCGGAGACAAGTCACTCCGGGTCCTTTTTAATCGTCCCCGAATCAAGTGAAGGCGAAGGAGTTCCTCGCTCCGCCCTCTCATCTTTCGGAGATCGCGGTCGTTGCTCGCTCGTTCCGTCGCGATCTCCTCTCTCCCCTCATAATGGGTGGGAGGAACTTGACGGCACCGCTTGTCTTGATGTTTATTGCGGCCCTTTTCTCCCAGATTTGGGCGTCGGATCCGGTAGTTTTTCCCTTTTCCGCGAATTTTCTCTTCAGCTTGAATTTGAGATGTAGATAATAATTTAGCCTATTTGTTTCAGTTGTTCTACGAGTCGTTCGACGAGTCTTTCGAGGGGCGATGGATTGTCTCCGAGAAGGCGGACTACGAAGGTAAATTCCTTCCGGATCTGCTCTTGATTCTTGGGTGCAGTAAATTTTCTGTCGACAGTGCGAAGATTTCACCTTGCAACTGGCTGCTTTCAATTTTGTTGATAGGATCGCCGAATCTGTGATCACTTTCTACAAATCTAAGGAAGAAAAAAAAAAGTGGAAATTAATTAAGAATAAAAAAATAGTGTAATTTAAGCGCTTCTATTGTAGATCAGTTAGTCCTAAAAAAAATAGTAGATAGGTGAGCAAGGGCTCACCTTGTTTTTACGAGCATAATCTACTAATTCTGGGTAACTATTGAGACATTCTGGATTTGTCGCTGACCATGTTGCATAGCTAAGGAACAACTAGTCACTTGGAAGTTGGACCTGATAAATTTAGTTGGATTAGGTTCTAACTTTTTTTTTTAGCTTCTGGAGCTAGAGTGTATTTTTTTTGTTGGCTCAGTCTATTGATTAATATCAACGGTTTAAATCTCTGATTTGTTTACCCAGTAAAGCCATTAGTATTTGATGTTAAGAAACTCAACCACAAGTCTATCAGGTTCTAATTTAGATATTTTTTGAAATTATTGTATTTCTCTAACGATATATTGTGCAGATCAAGTGTCAGGAGCCTGTTTATATTCTCATTATCTTGTCTTGTATGAATGTCAAACATTTACTTCATATGTTATTATTGGCAATAAGTAGAAGTCAAGCTACACTGCTGAAAATAAATGTTCTTAGTTTATTGATACACAAACTAGCTTATCACGGAACAAAAGTTTCTCATAATTCTAATCATAAAGAAATTAGTTGGAAAACCTAATTGAATTTACCAACGACATCTAAGTGATTCCATCGGTTGATGGCATTTGGTTTCATCTAATAAATGAAGTTATGGTGTTTATATCCTGGATGTTTCATGAAAGAATATGACTTTGAAACTACTAAAAAAATTATACCTGTATCTTAATGTACTTTCACATAAATTGCCATTTGCTACAATGAGGCACAATTTCCAGCGGGTGCATGCCTTCGGAAAAAAATTCCTCCCATCCCCTAGCCATTTGCATTAGACTATAAGCTGAGCCCGTGATTTATCTCCCTTCACATAACCTAGGACAACATAACCTAGGACAACATAACCTAGGACAGACTGTGAGGGGCACTTGAGTCAGCGTAATCATTGTTTTTTTTAAACAATATCATATAAGCTGGCAACCTTATGATGTATCTTTACAATGCTGGTACTATAACAAATATCTAAATTGAAAATAATTAAATAACTTGATTGCTTAAACACATGACATAATTAAGTTGGTTATTATCCAATTATTCTCGTTTGTACATATAAGACACTATTTAATAATCCAAAAAAAAAATCTTAGAGATATGTGATGTACTCTCTTTGTTTTAATGATTCAACGTTGGCAATTTAGAATGTCATTACTAGCATGCATGGTGTGGTGTTTTTTTGAGTTTTTAGCATGCACTGTGTGGTGTTTTGTTAGTTGAATTCGAATAGGCATAATCAATATAAATAAAAAATCGTGCACTCTTACTTGATTTTAAAGAGCAGTAAATCAGAATAAACAATAAATATGATTTCCATAAGAGGAGTCCATAACTTCATGAATGATCTGAAAAAATGTGAGTACCGAAGTTTTCATCACCAAAGTGGCAAAACATATTTTCAAGTAAAATAGTACGAACTGCAGTAAGTTTAAGTCTAGGAATTATTATTCCTTTCAATTAGAATAAGTTTGGCATTTCCTTTTCCAAAGTGCTTCTTTATTTCCTTGGAAGCATAACATAATCAAAGGAAGTTTAGACCAAGCAACTGTTGATTATGAACATTGTGTGATAACTTCATAATTATATACATTATTTCTTTTTTAATTTAGAAACATTTTCAATTATACGGCCTCTATATATTTATCTAGTTGGTTAATGTGAATTTCTTTTATTTAATAGTGTCATATCAGGATGATAACTTGGGAGAAAGAGCCATTCTATCCCTCATATATTATAACATTAAGACTTTCTTGTTAGGTTTTGGTTTTTATAATTATTCCTTGTCAATCAGGAATAGAATTCATAATGAAAATTTAATATAATTGTTCTGATTTTTTTCCCTCCGAGATAGAGTAGAAAACGTGGTCTGCAGATTAAAATTTTTAAGCAAATATGTATACTGAATTTTTCAAACCTGGGTCATATGTATTTATTTTCTTTAGTGGCCAATGCATCTTTCTTACAATGTCTCATTTTGTTGATTAGGTACATGGAAACACTCGAAGAGTGATGGTCATGAAGACTATGGGCTTCTTGTCAGTGAACAAGCTAGAAAATATGCGATTGTCAAGGAACTTGAGGAGCCAGTTGCTCTCAAGGATGGAACAGTTGTTCTTCAGTTTGAAGTCCGGTTACAAAATGGACTTGAATGTGGAGGCGCATATCTTAAGTACCTACGTCCACAAGAAGCTGGATGGACTCCTAAGGGATTTAATAATGAGTCTCCATTTACTATCATGTTTGGACCTGATAAGTGTGGGTCCACAAATAAGGTGCACTTCATCCTTCAGCACAAGAATCCTAAAACTGGAAAGTTTGTGGAACACCATTTGAAGTATCCTCCATCAGTGCCATTTGACAAAAATTCTCATGTTTATACTGCTATTCTGAAACCTGACAATGAGCTGAAAATTTTGATTGACGGTGAAGAGAAGAAAAAGGCGAATTTGTTGTCTTCTGATGACTTTGAGCCAGCTCTTATCCCACCCAAAACAATTCCTGACCCTGATGACAAGAAACCTGAGGATTGGGATGAGCGAGCTAAAATTCCAGACCCTGATGCAGTAAAGCCTGATGACTGGGATGAAGATGCGCCAATGGAGATTGAAGATGAGGAAGCTGTCAAACCAGAAGGATGGCTGGATGATGAACCTGCGGAAACTGATGACCCTGAAGCAACAAAGCCAGAAGATTGGGATGATGAAGAGGATGGAGAATGGGAAGCACCCAAGGTTGACAACCCCAAGTGTGAAGCAGCACCCGGCTGTGGAGAGTGGAAGAGGCCCATGAAGAGGAATCCAGCATACAAGGGGAAATGGTCTGCTCCTCTAATTGACAATCCGAACTACAAGGGTATCTGGAAGCCACAAGAGATAGATAATCCCGAATACTTCGAACTGGACAAACCGAACATGGAGCCTATTGATGCCATTGGTATTGAGATATGGACCATGCAGGATGGGATTCTGTTTGACAATATTTTGATATCTACTGACGAGAAGGTTGCTGAGTCGTATAGGTTGGAGACATGGAAGCCTAAGTATGACGTTGAGAAAGAAAAGCAGAAGGCTGAAGACGCTGGTGCTGGGTTTAAAGATGGACTTTCAGGTCTCCAGGTAATGTTTAGTTCTACTAACTCTAATAAACTAAATAAAGCTGCTGCTGTACCCTTCTCACACCCAATGCCATTGTTATTGCAGAAGAAGATATTTGATGTTCTCTACAGGATAGCAGACATTCCTTTCTTGAAACCATACCAGATAAAAATCATTGTATGTTCTATTATCTATAAGATTTTCCTATTTATATTCCTATCTTAAATCCAGATTAATCCTTTCACATTTGATGACTGATTTTGGAGCAGGATGTTATTGAGAAGGCAGAGAAACAACCTACCGTCACCATTGGAGTTCTGGTGTCCACGGTAGTGGTATTTGCCACTGTCATAGTCAGGCTTCTCTTTGGTAGCAAAAAGAAACCTCAGGTGAGTCGTTGAGAGGCTTTCAATCTGGCTTGAATCTAACTAGTTGATGTTCTATCTTTAGATATATCTGGGTGTTGACTTCCTAAACCTTGCATTTTACAGAGACAAGAAGTCTCAGCACCGTCTGCTTCCAAAACCAAGTCAGCCGAAACTGTTGGGAATGATTCTCCAGGCACTAATGGCACTAATGAAGAGAAAGAAGAGAATGTAAAAGTTGATGATGCATCTGCTCCTCGAGCTCGGAAATCCAGAAGGGAGACCTGAGGTAGCAAGCTCTTCAAATTTTGTGAGATGTTCCGAGCTTAGATATGCGTTGCGTTGTTAGGCTTTCCGGTGGGGGCTGAAGCGCACACTTGCCTCCTTCCAATTAAAAGTTAGCTTTACAATTTGTCCTTGAATTTGTGGACTAGAAATCTATGGCTTATATAATTTCTTGTAATTTGCTTCTTTGAACAATTATTTTTAGAGTTAACATAGCTTCTTGTAATTTGCTTAGTTAAACATTCTTAGAACTTTTATTATGAAAAAACATTAATTTATTTTTAATATACTGGCATGTTTATCATCTAGGAGAAAAATCAAAAGGGCATTTTTCTTTTACAAATTCCATTTTGATTTTTTATCAAATGACATCCCATTTCATCAACTCGTATAAAATGACACAATTGTGTCCTACTGTGTTCTCACTATTAATTTTTATTTATATTTTTCGTTTAAATCTTGAATTGGGGATGTGTAGCAAATCATACAGTTGTTATGATTTTATAATTATTACAATTGAGTTATTCTATAGTTATAACAGTTATAATTGTTACAGCCGTTTCAAAATTAAACTAAAAATTTAGATGGGAGATCAACAATTAACTTTTTATTTGTGATATTTGCCTTTATACATAATTCAATATAAATTTAAAAAATAAAATTTTAGTTATTTGACACTATATCCTATATCTTATAATTTATTTTTTCATATAATTTAAGGATGTATTGGCAGGCACACTATGTTTTTTATTTACCTCGTTATAAATATGTAAGGAGTCGACCGTCCAGTCCACTTTTACCAAATCAATATAAAAAAATTTCAATAAGCATAACAGTCAAAGGCGTGGACTGGAATCCTTTATGCATGTCACGTGACTCGTGTAAATATATATTTGAAAAGTTAATTTCGTAATGTTATATAACACCTCATAAATTAGAGACCAAATTTTGTCAGTAATTAAAGAGGTTACCGTATATTTAAAATTATATTTCATTACCTTGTGTTAACTCTTCTATATGTTCACTCCAACATTTAAATTTCTATATAAGTTGAAATTCAATTAAAACAATATGATTTTAACATTTTGTATGGAACTAATATCTGCGATTGTGATCTCATTTTAGGTCATCTTTTCATCTAGATTATAATTTATGTCGAGCCAGATGATCAAAGATTGCTGATAGTTGGACAGACTATATGACGCTGACAAGTAGGGGTCCCATTCACTGGCCGCTTGGCTCGGCTCAAAGTATAACTTAGGTGGGAAAGTGAACCTATAAGAAATCACAATCAATTTTAGCCAAATTTTGATTGTAAAACAAATGAAAAATATGGTACAACACTTGCCCCAGTTAATTTTACCCTTATACTCAGATTACTTAGTTATTGAAATAGATGAATATGAGATAGGATGAAATGGCGCCATGGGCGGATCCAGTGGGGGGTGGCATTGGCGGTCGCTCCCCTTAATAACGATGAAACCCCTAATATTATGAGGTTTCATTAGTGAAGATGAAGGATACTGTCCTTTATTTCATATAAAAATTACCCTTCCATTTTTAAATTTTTGAATCCACCGCTAGATGACACTTTATTTAGTAGAAAATTAAAATATGAATAAAAAATTCCAGAAGTTTTTGTCGTTATACCTCTAGTTAATATAAAGAAAAAAATTATTTAACTTCTTGATATTACCAACTTCTAGTAAATATAAAGAAAAAAATTATTAAACTTTTAGCAATAATTTATTATTTAGATGCTTTTACGTTATTTATCTATAATAAAATTGAAATTACAATTAGAATAGATTGTGAGGTCTGACATGCAAATGACTAAGAGGATCTTCAATCCATCATCAAAACATCAAATCTGATGTAAATTTAACATCAACTTATTTCAACCCATACACCAAATCTCACCCCCAAATATGTTGATGTGAATATAGTGTTGCACTATTCACATCACCATATTTGGTGATGGAGAGATTTTTTTTTTAAAAATTATTATATTATTATAAAATCAAATGTAATTAATTAATTATTATTATTTTCTTTATCTTTATTTATAGTATAATTAAATATAATTATTATTTATTATAATTTTAAATTAAGTGTATTTAATAGCATATTTAAATTTTATTATGTATATTTGTAAATATTTAATTTATTAAAATTATTATTTTAATTTTATTTAATATATTTTAATTATAATTACATTTATAAATTATCACTAATTTCATAAACATAATACAATAAAATATTAAAAAAATTTATATGCATAAATATAAAACACATTACTCATTACATTGACATACAAAATAAAGATAGTAATAACATTAAATTAAAATATTACTAATACAAACTTAAAAACATGAATAATTAAGCTTAACAAACAAGTACATGGTACAAACGATACTAATAAAGCACACATAAAATTAAAATTACTTTAATAATATTATAATACTAATATTCAGGAAGATCACTCCCCATTCCGCAAAAATAATTATGAAATTACCCGAAAATATTCATAGGATTCTGAGATTCTTGATCTTCACCTTAATATTGATTAAGTTGTGATCCTTCTCCCTGTATCTGTGATGTTTGAGATCCTTCTCCTTGATGTGCAACTGAATGAGATCCTTGTACTTGCATTCTCTTTTGCATAATTCTAATTTGCTCATTGCGAATATATTCACGCATCATCGGGTTAGAGATCGAGTTCAAATCTTTGAATAAAATTTTGGTTTCTTCTTTGTAAAGCATAGTATCTGTCATTTTTGCAGTAGCAGCAGTACTTGCATTCATTGCCTCAACAAGTTGAGCATTAATATTAATTACCTTTGCAATTTGTTCATCATTCTTTTTCTTCATTTTTGCTTTTTTCACCCCTAGAGGTCGTTTATTAGAAGTAGCACCGCTATCTGAATCAGTGATATTAAGATCAAAAGCAAACACACAAGGAGATGAAGGTGTATGAAATGCCTCCTCAAAGAATTGTTGTTCAGATGAATCAGCATTAGCATTTTGTTGTCGTGATTTCATTGATGCAGTATTCATAGTGTTAGTACCAAATTTTTCAATGTCTTTGAGAATATTCCAGACATGGTCAAATTTGAAACCCTTTGTGTATTTTGGGTCTTCTGCAAATAACATTTTGGCACGAGTTAACTGCAAGAAAATAATTAAACATCAGTTATGAAGATAATGATATGTATTAATAAATTTAGACTTAGATTTTAAATTTTAGATAGTCTAAAATAAATATGAGCATAGTAACTTACAATATCTTGTTCCGATGCTCCACTAGGATTCAGATGTTCGATTTGTCGAATGCAACCTTTCATTTTGGATACTGCGCTTAGCATAAGAAGCATTCTTTTTTGCAAAGATCTTAGCGGTCAACTATGATGCACAAAATTTGGATCTGTATGAAACTCTTTCTCAACTCTTGCCTAGAATTGATCCTTCGATTGATTGATCCCAATGATTGGATTTTGTGAAATATGAAGGTAAACATGACATAAGTGTTTATCTTCTTCAAATGAGTATGAAACTTGTCAGGGGGTTGCACTCATTTTAGTAGAAGAGAAACTCTCACAAAAATTATTGACATACAATGTGTTATACCAATATCTGGTAAGCCATTATATAGTGAAAAAATATGAATATAAAATTATGCAAATTTTGATTTAGTGTCATGTCACGTCGCCTGCTAAACTTGTCCCGATGTTGTCATTGTTGTGTCACGTCATTTGTGCATGTTTGTCCAAATGTGTTCATTGTTAGATCACGTCATTTGGCCACACAAAAATGTGTGTTCAATGTCCGGTCACGTCGCCTGCTAAACTTGTCCCGATGTTATCATTGTTGTGTCACGTCATCTATGCATATTTGTCCAAATGTGTTCATTGTTAGGTCACATCATTTGGGCACACAAAAATGTGTGTTCAATGCCCGGTCACGTTGCCTGCTAAACTTGTCCTGATGTTATCATTGTTGTGTCATGTTATATGTACATATTTGTCCAAATATTTTCATTGCTAGGTCACGTCATCTGGGCACACAAAAATGTGTGTTCAATGCCCGGTCACGTCGCCTGCCAAACTTGTCCCGATGTTGTCATTGTTGTGTCATATCATCTGTGCATATTTGTCCAAATGTGTTCATTGTTAGGTCATGTCATCTAGGCACACAAAAATGTATGTTCAATGCCCGGTCACATCACCTGCTAAACTTGTCCCGATGTTGTCATTGTTGTGTCACGTCATCTGTGCATATTTGTCCAAATGTGTTCATTGTTAGGTCACGTCATCTGGTCACACAAAAATGTGTGTTCAATGCCCGGTCACGTCGCCTGCTAAACTTGTCCCAATGTTATCATTGTTGTGTCACGTCATCTGTGCATATTTGTCCAAATGTGTTGATTGTTAGGTCACATCATCTGGGCACACAAAAATGTGTGTTCAATGCCCGGTCACGTCGCCTGCTAAACTTGTCCCGATGTTGTCATTGTTGTATCACGTCATCTGATCATATTTGTCCAAATATGTTTATAACATACATTATAAATACATACCCCATAAGCAACATGTACCTCATCCATTCAATTATCTCAGAAAATGGATAACAATATTGAAGGTTCATCAAATTTATCATCTTCAAGCTCTAATGATGATAACTATGCAGAAAGTTTTGGTGCAAGGCAACAATTGATGGCTCAGGTGATTTCTACCAATAATCAAATTGTCTTGAATTATCTCAATGAAGGAAGCAACAAAAGCAGACATCGAGGCTCAATTCCTAGTCATAAGATGATCAATCGTAATCGTGAAGCTGCTGATTGTAATCTATTCAATGATTATTGCACCGAAAATGCATTGTATAATGATGTAATGTTTCGAAGAAGATTCAGAATGGGACGAAATTTATTTATGTGTATCTGTGATGCTGTTACTAATCATGACAACTATTTTATATAGAAAAGAGATGGACTTGGAAAACTTGGTTTGTCAAGCTTGCAAAAAATAACAGCTACATTTCGGATATTGGCGTACGGTGTACCAGCAGATGCTACTAATGAGTACATTAAAATAGGGGAATCAATTGCTATTGAAAGTGTGAAATGATTTTGTCGTGCTGTTGTTGAAGTTTTTGGAGAGCAATACCTACGATCTCCAAATGCTCATGATGTTACTAGGCTACTTCATATTAGTGAGCTACGAGGTTTTCCAGGTATGTTAGGTAGCCTAAATTGCATGCATTGGAGATGGCAAAATTGTCCAACAGCTTGGGCATGACAATATTCTGGTCGTAGTGGAAAGCCAACAATTATTCTAGAAGCTATAGCCGATTATGATATGTGGATTTGGCATGCATATTTTGGGTTGCCAGGATCGAACAATGATATTAATGTACTTGAGTTTTCTCATCTTTTTGCTAATCTTGCTGCAGGTATTACAATTCCTGCTCGTTATGTCATTCAAGGAAAATAGTACAATATGGGTTACTATTTAGCTGATGGTATATATCCAAAATGGTCAACACTTTTTCAAACGATTCTGCTCCACAAGGTCGAAAGAATAAATTATTTGCAATGAAGCAAGAAACGTATAGAAAGGATGTTGAGCGAGCATTTGGCGTGCTCCAATCACGCTTTGCAATTGTTGCAGGACCTTCACATTTTGGCAGAAAAATATTTTACATGATATACTGACATCATGTATTATTATGCATAATATGATAATTGAAGATGAACGTGATTTAAATGCACAAATCGTGGAACACTTTGAGGTACCGACTCCAGATGTTGAGCCCACAGTAGATGATGGTTCTCGATTTGAAGAGTTTCTAGCTCGATACAGACAAATCAAAGACAAAGAAGCTCATATTGCCCTTCGAAATGCATTAATTGAACATTTATGGGAACAATATAGTAATTCTGAAAGTTAAAGTAGTGTAATATTGTATTTTCAATTAAGTATCCTTGTTTGTTTTAAATATAAAATAGTAAAATATTTTATCCTAATTGTGTGTGATTTTATAATATTGTTAAAATTATTTATACCTGAATAATTATATAATAAAATTAAAAATAAAAATTATATATATATATATATTAGTTGGATACTGAATTTTAAAAAATCAAATATTAAGAAGTATTAATTTTAAATATAATAATTATCATATAAAAAATTAATAAGAATAATATAATATTCTAAAGAATATTCTTTTTTGATGTGATATGGTATTGATGAGTTGGAGTTGAAATAGTGTTTGATGTTAAAATTGTACCATTTTAATGTAAAAATTATACTAAATTTAATTATGTGGATTGAAGATGGGCTAAAAGGACTAAACAGAGACTAGAAATTACGGACGAAGGCATTTAATTTGTTGCGTGCTGAATCGTCTAAAAAAAACCATTAAAATCAGGCTAACGCATAAAAGTTCCTCTTAATGCAAAATCCTGAGAAAAAATTATACATTTCTGTAAAGACCATATCATACTATATTTCCGTAAAAATCATATGTGACCATATAGATGAAGAGTTGAATTAAAAAAATCAAATAATTAACCATTAAGTTTATTACACCATTAAATTTATTACACGTAGTCTTATCTTACAATTGCAAAAGATTATTTTCACGATTGAAACTTGTAGCCATAAAATCAATCATATGCATTATCGCCGAGTGGAGTTCCCTTCAATTAACACATATATAACACCTAAGACCCATGGATCAACAAACTAATAATGTAGGACATCTGCTTGATATGGAACAACCCTGAATCATCAACCTCTTGGGAAACGAATGACTGATCCAATAATTCAATCAGATATTAGGACCAACCAAAAAACTCAATACTGAAAGATGCTTCTGATGTAGGAAGAAGGTAACACTGCCACAGGCAAAGTGCACATGGCTAACTTAAGGTGTTAATGGAATATATATATATATATATATATATAGAATCATTTCAGCTTAGCATTATTTTTCTCATGCTCCAAGTAGTACACAAATAACTACAACCAAGAAATCACAGATACTCTTCAAGACGAGATGGAAACAAGAACAGGCAGATGGATACCAGAAGATGAGAATACCTTCGAAGTCAATATGGTGGCATTAAGACGAATACACTCGCCCCTAGCGCCTCCCGTCAATCCGTCCCAAGGCCAATACAGAAGAGGTAAATCACGGACGGCTACTAACCTTTGGAATAGTGACTAGTACAACTGATTTAATCTTATAGAAAATAATGATGTAGAGAAGGATTAGCAGTGATTATCAAATAACAGTGAATGATTCAATCCTGTAAAATTATATCTCAGGATCCTTAATGTTTTGCATTCCTGCATAAGTTCAGTGAAGCAAAAGATCAAAGCTCCAGATAAAAACAATTCAAAGCATCATTCTACAGCAACCCTAAACACTGACTTCCAAATGTACCTCCAGTTCCACTTCAAAATGTTCAACCACAGGGAATTACAAGAGCTACCTGACAATATCCAACACCACAAATCCAATGAATCATCCACCAAGATCTTAAACACGCCTAAATCATCTCTCTTAAAAAAAATGTATAACTAGTGCTATACAAAGATCAAAAGCAACTAAATAAAGTTAAGCAGAAAGATACACAGAAGAAGGCAAACATCTGCAAAGATGTAAGTTTCTAATAGAAAAGAAAAAATAATTTTAATGCGCAAGAAGGTTATCAGTAAATTAAAAAAAAAAAAGGCAAACTGAAGAACATGCCAGTAGAGGATCCAAACAATTCATCCAACTAGTATTCTGATCCTGCAAGTAATAAGCAAACTATACCCCAAAAATAATCAAAAGCCTAGTGCAATAGAGAAATGATAGGACATGAAATGAAGCTATGCACTAATTATGAAATCAATTGAGTGGGGTGCTACCAGGTACCAGTTCAGTAAATAGAATCAAATACTGAGTAATTGTGCTACATTTCCTCCTAATTTAATCCTAATAAATCCAATGTATCATCTTGATGTAGTACAATGAAAAGTGCTGAGTCAAAGGCAATATCTTTACTGCTCTAATATCCATTTGTTTTCCATTAAACTCTCAGAATCTGAAGCTTAGTGGAGTAGGCAATGGCAACCCAGTCGGGCTGGGAGGAAGACCACTGCAGCTGCTCGATCTCTGCTCCGGCAGTGTAGGCAAGTATGGGATCGAGGCCACCCTCAGCAGAAGCGGCTGCCATAGACTTCTGGACGTTGCCATGGTCACCGCCCATGGACGAGAGGTCCCATATCAGAGCCTGGGAGTCATCACCAGCGGTGCAGATATGGCAGGAGGAATGGGGCGCCCAGGCGATTGCATTGACGCTGGCCTGGTGGCGGTGGAGCTCGACGACGGGGAAGGTAGGGAAGCGGATGTCGAGGACGACGACCTTGGCGCTATCCATTATGATGGTGGCCATGTAGCGGGGATCCTGCTTGTTCCACCCGAGGCGGACGAGCGGCGTGCCAGGAGGATCGGCGGACTCATATATGATGGTGGAGTGCTCCTTGTCGCGGAGGTCGAAGACGCGGACGGACCCGTCGGCGGAGACGGAGGCAAAGACGCCGACGCCGCCCCAGGCGATGTCGTAGACCTCCTTGTCGTGGGCGATGAGCTGGGTGTCGACTGCCTCGCGGTCGATGTCCCAGACAGTACACGTGGTGTCGATGGAGGAGGTTCCTATGCGGCGGGGCTCGGCCTCGTTCCAATCGAAGGAAGTCAGTGGACCGCAAAACTCAGAGTTACGGTTGCCGTTAAGAAGCGAGCGGAGCTCAATTCGGGAGGAGTCATCGGCGACGCGCCAGATGCGGAGGAAGTCCGCAGAGGTAGCGAGGAGGTCCGGACGGAGGCACTCGCGGTCGGGAACGAACATGGTTTTGGTGGGAGGGAATGGATGCTCGATGCAGAGGGCCGGGTCAGAGCGGATCTCTCCGGAAGCCTCGTCCAGCTGCACGATCTCCATCCGGTTGCCGTAGCCCTCGAGGAGGCTACCGATGGCGAGGCGGTAGCGCTTGTCTCGGCGGACGCTCCAGTTCATGGCATAGATGTGCCAAGGCGCATCGTAGGTGTAGATCTCCGAGCGCTGCTGCTTCTGCAGGTCCTCGTCGCCGTCGCCGTCGCCCTCCGAGGATCCAAGATCAGGAGTGGGCCGTCGTTCCCGGACCTCGGCATCTCCTCTCGCTCCCATGAGAAGTTGGTATCTCCTGATTCGCTCTCTCCCCTCGTTTACCGGTGCGGTCGCCGGCTGCTAGAGGGCAGGCAATCTCCGGAGACGTAGGAAGGGGGAAGAAGACGATGAGAAGGGGAGAAGCATAAGCGAGAGTTACAGCGGATGCATTGAGATTCGGATTTTTTGGGAAGCTGCTAATTATATTTAAGATTAGGGTTTCTATGCTTTATTTGTCCGTACTAGACTACAATTGTTTATTAGAATTAGTTTCTTATTTAACTAAATATATTTTTAAAAAAAGTGGTAACAAAATTCTACCTTTTTACAATAGTCAAAAGTGATATTCTTTTTTTTTTTTTTAAAAAAAAGGAATTCATAAATACTTTTAATCTTTTATTAAATTTTTTTGTGCTTCCAAAAAATAATCCTTAACCTCTTTCCTCTAAAATTAAAATTTTATTAAATATTAAATATGTATATACAATAATTATTTAGAATCATAATATATTTTTAAAAATGATATAATATAATTTAATACTAAATTAAGTTTTAACTAATATTTAAAATTAAATAATAGAACTACACATGGTTCTTTTGAAATATTATTGTAAAAAAACACTAAAATTTTATTTTAATGCATAGGTATAGACATCTAACTATATTTTATTTGAAATTTCAATTAATATTCCTATCAACCTTAAGAATAATTTAAACTTCTTTATTTCAAATTTATATATTCTGGGCCTTTTTTAGATTGCATGACTTTTAAATTATGCTTGCCCTTTTTAGAGGAATACGAATCACTTTCTCATATAAAGTAATTTCTGTAAAATAATTCCTGAGAAACTTTTAGAAATATATTAATGGTCCCGGATGCTCTGTTCAATATATATAAAATAAAACACTAGTGGAACAATGGAGGTATCATTTGTAATTATAATTAGATTAATTAGGATGATGATTCGATCATAATTAATTAGGATTTTTTTTGAATTCATCGTCCCTCCATATAATAATTTGGATCGGACCAGATGACAGGAGGTCATCCCTCGCTTGACAACCTGACCATTTGTCCATCACCAGAGACCTCGAAGCGGTCTCCGGTCATTCACTCTGACCAAAACTATAATATGGGGGACGATGAACCAAAGAAGGTATCACAACCAATTACGATCGAATCTCGGTCATGATCCAATCGTAATTACAAGTGATCTGCCCTCCTGAGATAGGAAGTCAGATCGTGACTGCGATCCAGTCGTAATTGATTGTGATATTTCCTTAGATTCACAGTCCCTTAGGTTATAGTTTAGGTTGGTACGGTTGGGCGGAAGTCACCGAAGGTAGGCAAGTGGCTAGACAGCCTAGCGGAGGGTGGTCTTCGGCAACCCGTTCTGACCCAAACTATAACCTAAGGAACTATAAATTCATGGAGAGATCATAACTAATTACGACTGGATCACAATTACGATCCGACTATAATTCTAAGTCCTCAATTCCCTCACCCATTTTTGTTTTACTAAGGGATTTGGGATGCCAGCTCCCTACCTCAGGGCCGATTAAGGCATAGAGCCCTCCAAATTTATATTTATTAAATAAAATATAGTTATTAATTTAATAAGTTTTAATGCAGATTTATTTTTATCAATAATTTAACTTTTTTATTAATCAAATTAGATTTGGCAGTAATTTTTTTATTAATTAAAATAAGGTTGAAGCGATAATTTTAATTTTTTATATGTCAAAATTAAATTAATAATTTTTAATTTTTACTAGTGAAATTAGTTTTGATAATAATTTTTCATTTTTAACTAACCGTAATTAAATGTGACATGTAATTTTTAAATTTTTTAATGATTAAAATTATGTTTAATTAATATTTTTTATGTTTTACTAATTAAAATTAAATTTAATAGATAATTTTAATTTTTTTATAGTAAGAGTTAGATTTAATTAATAATTTATTATTTATTCTAGTTAAAATGTGATCAATAATTTTTAATTGATCAAAATTTAATCTTCATGTTAAAGTTAGGCCTGTCTAAGAAATTAAAAATATTTATTAATTCTACTTTTATTTTACAGAAATATTTTCAAAAGTTTTAAAATATATTTAATATTATACTATATAATATCACATCAATTTTACACTGTTATTATTGTACACGAACTTTTTGTCAATTAAAATATATATTAATAATATTATAATAATTTATCATTCATAATCAAATTTAGTTAACTAAAACTATTTATTAGATAAATATATTATTTTTAATAAATTATATTTGAAAATTTAATAAAAATTCATTTTTAAAATTTACTAATAAAAAAGTGAGGTTACCACAACAGTAAAATTACTATTATATGACCTACTGATTACTACTTTTAATTACCAAAAATTTTCTTGATAAAATTAAATATTTTAATATTACTTTTTATTAAAAACTATTTTTTGAAAAAATAATATATTTTTTAAAAAATATTAAGACTCAAATATTTGTTTTCTACCTAGGGTCTCCAAAATTATTGAGACGTCCTATTATATGTTCGTTAGAACAATATAATAACTTCTACGATAATGGTGCAACGATAGAACATCTTTTCAATTTTTAAGTATTTAAGAATTGAATCTCAATTTTAATAAACTAAACTAAATACTCCTTTAATTATTATAGATTAATTGTAGGATTAAAAATATAATTTATTTATTTTTAAGTTATTTAATTATCCAACCGATAGATGACTAAAAAATTTTTGAACTCCTTTTAAAACACTAGCAGTACATTTTTTTTTTTAAAAAAAAATTACAATACATATCCAAAAAATCAAAATGAAAAAAATATTTTAGATGCTCATATTGTGTGCGTAAAGATACGGCATATCAAATCCTTATACAGTATAATACTCCATCTGATTCGAGATCTGTTTTATGTCAATTTTTATAAATATTGTGTGATATGTTCAAATGTTCAATCTTTGGAAAAGGGTGGTGGAACCTTTTAATATACTCAATATACTTTATTTTTGATATTTTTTTATTGCTTAATAAATTAATTTGGTCATCCATATTTGTTTTCCCACCCTCAATAAGAATTCATATTTTAATTATATTTTATTGTATGTATTTCAATTACTTTAATTAAATGAGCCATTTACACTGACACGACTCGAGTATGTAGAGTTAAACTCGAGCTTAACTTCGATATTTAATTATAGGCTCAAGGTTGACTCAATTTCTAATTAAATCAGCTCAGGCTCGATTAACTTTAAGCTCGGTTAACTTTAAACTTGAGTCAAGTTTTGATTTAGTTACTTATGAACGACTCACGAACGACTTAACTCATTTGTTCCGTAGTGCAAATATAACAAGTTGGATTTATAATATTTGTGTTTATAAAAAATTTAATAATTCATGTGTTTTAATATATTTATAATATTTTACTAGTTATCATAGTAAACAATAGCACTTCAACATTTACTCAAAAGAAAACAAAGATTAGAACAATTAATTAAAAATCTAATAGCGATATTGTTTAAGGGACTGATTTTTTCTTAAAAAATCACCTTAGAGTAAAAAAAATTGACCTTGGATTTCAATTATGGTCCTTTTTTTATTTTTATTAATTTAAATATTCAACTCTTAAAATCAATTAATCCGGAAAGAGGATGGATGGGTCAATCCCCACCCACTAGATAAATATGAAAAACAGAGATGACGTTTGATGTGGCGTTCCAACATCACTAGTAGTTTGAACATCATAGACATTTGATATATATTGCGAGAAAATCAAACCCTCATGTATAGAAGAACTCTCATTGACCAGAGCAAAAGATGGTATCATTCATCCCAAATTGCTCAATATCACCGACCCATAATAAGATATATGTAGGTAAATCACAGGGTATTTTGTCCTGGCACAATGACTATTTGCATAAGAAAATTAGACACCCAATAAGATATTTTTTATGGATTAGAAATTGACTCTAAAACCTATTAGAGCACGAGAACAAGAGGTTGCATCAATTTGAGAGGGAAAGTTTTTTCTCTATGAAGTTCCCACTTTCTGATTCAGTGAACTAGCTATTTTTTTAATTTAATGTTGTAGTTAAAATCATGGAAAATTTTATAATTTGATTAAATTATTCTTCAGAATAATATTTCACATTGATAATTTATCACATAAAAATTATTTGCACATTTTAAATCTCATCGTTTAATATCATTAAGCATAAGCAATTCATTCAGATAATGAATGCATAAATAACGCAATCTGATTCTTAAAAGGCTGCATGAATATGCTTTAGTGTTGAAGGCAAGACATTGATGCTTTAGTATCGAAGGGGAAAAAAGAGTATGGTGGTTAATGTTTTCTCAAACATATTGACACTCTCCTCGGAGAGATCGCATTGTCGTACCATTTTATAGTCACCAACCACCATCACAAAGGCCAATCTAACAACACTATCCTAAAGAACATGCTTGGCATTAAGTTGTTCAATAAAACAATCTGAACAAGAACTAATCTAGGTGCTCTAAGCTTTGTCAGTAAAACTAACACACCCGGTAGTCCTGGCCGGCATCGAGGAGTCGATATACAAACAGGAAAGATCTACATCGATTGCTCCCTATCATGTAGCAACCCCCATCATTAAGTAGAAGTCAAATTAGGTAGAATCATGTTGATTGTACCATCAAACCAACCAAAAAGTAGGATTCAGTTAAAAATATATATATTATTGCTATATCTTCCATTAGGCTCAAGGTAGAACAAAACGGTTCTAGCTAGTATCTCCTTCTTGTCAAACATGTAATAAAAACTCAAAGAGAAATAACTTATTGCTAGATAATAAGATAAACGAAATAGTGAAAAAGTATATATAAATAAATAATTTTACCTTTTGAGTTTCTCACACAATGCTTGTTGGCGAGGTATTCTTAAGTCAAGCCTGACTTCTTTGTTCATTCTTCCAGGAATTCTTGGCAGCTTCAGCAGATGAAGAAGCTGAATCTCCATTAGTGTCCTTCAGCTTAGAAAAGAAAGGATCCCATTCATGTGCCCCAACTGTTCTCTGCCCACCCTCTAACAAAGCATACTTCCAGCTGTTCTCTTCGATGAACTCCTTATCTTCTCGGCCTTCAATCATGTCCTTTCTCAGTTTTGTAACTCTGTCAATGACTGCTTGTACAGACACATCAAAGGCATCCTTTAGAGTCTCCATTTTAGATCTAGGGTCGGCGTAAATCAACTTCGGAATAAGACCTATAACTGTTTCTCGCATTTGTTTGATGATGTCCGGGGAGATTTGCTTTAACCTCTCTTCAATGCTGACATTCCTCTTTCTAATGTCGTCCTCGGGGATAAATACAGAATAAGTTGAGTAGTTTCTTGGGAGATGCCATATATATTGTATATATGCAGATCCAGGATGGAAGAAAACAGGTATGCAGCCAGCTAACATTGAGTCGAAAGCCGATCTCCTTGTATAAGAATCTCCCTGAGGTTGTAAGCAAAACAAAGAACTCTGGAACATCTTCATTATGCTGCTTGGAGAGTGACACTTGCTCTCCCCAAGGTCACACTCCAACAATTTACAGATCTTGGAATTTCTGCACTGGTCTATGATCTGGCCTCTAATTGACTCTGGATTGTCGGGACGTGGTGCACCGGCAAATGAAAAGAGATACTTCCGCTTCAATTTCCTCATCCTGTCCTGCCAAATGAAAACATCAGCATCCTTCGCCGGGTGAAAGTAAGTAGGATATGGTATCCCAAAATCATTAGCATTCCATGGGCTTGCCTCCACTACTAGCATCGACATGTTTCTTGTGGCTGGCAAGAACAAAAGTTTGTTCCCCCAATTGGTTTCATTATCAGTCAATCTTCTAAAATCCCAAGTGATCCTCCCAGCCACCAAGAAATGGTCTCTACCCCCCATCACACTCCACTCAGGCCTCTTCATGAGCCAATCAACCAATTCAAGTGATGCAGCATCCCTGACTGATATATTGTATCCCCAAAGATATCGAGCTATGTCGAACCCAGCATAGAAAGGCACAAAAACAGCAGCGGCAATGGATGAATCTTTTGTCAAGCAATCATACTGTTTCATTCGGTTGTTGAAGATCACATCGACTGCAAATTGATTAGTAGCATACCATCCTGTATTCGAGAAAACTCCATCAGCATCCTCTAGTGGAGGTCCCATACCGACATTACTTGTGAACTTGCACATATTGGTCCAAAGGCTCAACTTTCTACAATCGGTGAGCATGTCGGTATTGAACCTCGAAGGAAGATCATGGACGTAGATGTACCTCCCACCGCACGGATCACTCTTGTTCTCTATCGTCCGAAGGGCTCGTGTGAAAGGAAATCCCTTGAGACCTTGATCCATCTTGGCCAGTTTGAGCATTTCATATGCTTCCGGGTGGTGGTTGGAAGAAGAGGAGTAAAGAACAGATTGATCGGCATCA
The DNA here is from genome assembly GCF_018446385.1 of Zingiber officinale. Lineage (NCBI taxonomy): Eukaryota > Viridiplantae > Streptophyta > Magnoliopsida > Zingiberales > Zingiberaceae > Zingiber > Zingiber officinale. The sequence continues at coordinate 21,586,867 of NC_056001.1, read as the reverse complement.
GGTTTGCCGCTGAGAACGGCAAAGTGAAAGTAAAAGATCATGATCCAGAACATGGCAGATAGAGTTGCCAATAAACACAACCGCATAGGCGGAGGCTTACCATTGGCCTTCTCCATCTCCTCCTGATGCCTGGAGGTGGACGATCGCCGTCTCATTTCGACTGATGAATCTCAATCGATCAATATCCAACCAAATTGAAGGCCACAAATCCAATTTGACTAGTAGCCTTTCCAAAACCGAAGTGCGACCTGAGTAAGTATGACGGATCGCTCTGCAGAACGCTCAACTACAAGTTTTCACTAAAAATCACAAGTTTTGCATTGATCACGACCCTCTCAGTTTCAAAAACCCTAAACAAACAAAATTGATGGGGCACCTAAACACGGATCTGGGTACCCCACAAAACGATATGAAATGGCACTTCAAATCCCGCTTCCTTTCAGCTTTCAAATCTCCGCCGGGAGGGAAAACGTCCAACCAGGCTCACTTGGGAAGAACAATGGCGGAAACATCACCAACAAAAACACACATCTCACAGTAAAAAACACAGACTTAGATCCAGCAGAGATAAAGAGGAGAACTCACGAGAGAGATGGACGCCGCTGACGGAGAGGAAGATTGCATCAGACCCACCGGACCACCACCATTCACGGGCAGACAGCGACGGACGTTGGTCTCTCGAAGACTCTTGCCAACTCTCTTGTGGGAAAGTGTTGGCCAGCTCCGTCCCAGTGGGTAACCAGTTGCCTCCGTCTATTGGTCGGCCCCACCGGGACACCTGTCGATTCCTATTTAAACTCCAAAGTTTAGTGCTTATTTAGCGCCCCAACTTTGTCCGACTTCACGCCGTTAAGGTCCGTAACGGCCGTCAAGTTTGCCGGCCCGACCCGCAGTCAGGACCGCGAGACATGCCCGCACCATGACGCGATGCCGTCGCGCTAACCGAAGCAATTATTACTCTACGTTTATACCCTTCGTGCTTTTAACGTTTTGTGGGCTCCACATACAGTGGGGATCATTTATTTAATCGCAATGCCAGTAATTGATTGGGAAGCCAAATCAGTCCCGCTAAAATCGAGACACAATTTCGGCATGGTAATTAGAAAACATTAATGACATTTTTCAAGATATCGATTAAAAAAGTAAAAATGAAAAGTAGGGGTAACAATTTTCTTTTTAAGAAAATTGTCATTTGTATAAGTATGTATAAATAGCTTCCACCCAAAATGAGTAATCCTCATATGCCCAAAATGAATCAAATTTATGTAATATTCCAAACCAGAATGACCCATTCCTATGATACCTTGGGTCCATAGCTTGAAGTGGGCGTACTTTCGACTTTAGGACTCTTTTCGTATATAAATTCTAAATAGGGTTGCTCAATTCCCTATATGAATCGGAAGGAACATTGATATCAAGTATTGATATAAATATCTAATTAAATTTTATATATAAAAATGCTAGCCTATATACACCCAATAGTGCACATGAACATCAAGTGTATTTTTTTTAAATTTTTTTAGAGCTTAGGATTTATTCTTTAATGTTTGAGGATTTAGTTATAATATTAAGACTATAGAAATAAAAAAAAAACACATATAGTGCTCACAAAGTGTGAGCACCATTGGATGTATAGGCTAACATATATAGATAGAGAGAGAGAGGAGAATGTTAACCTACATATCTAATGGTGCACACCTTATTAGTATCATGTGTAATTTTTTTTTCTTTTATTTAATTTCTTTAATTTTAATATTATAACTCAAGCTCTAAACTATAAATTTTAAAGACTAAATCTTAAATTCTAAATCCTGAGCTCTAAAAAAATAAAATACACATGGTGCTCACAAGGTATATATCATTGGTGTATAAGCTAATATATATATATATATATATATATATATATATATATATATAATCTTGATCTCCTGCGTGAAGCGCACAGTGCGCGACTGTGCACGTCGCGCAGGAGATCAAGGTTTGTTTTTTACATTTTTTTATTTTTTAATATTTTAAACTAAAAAAAATCAATTAAAAAAATTAACATTTCCTTATATAAATTTCTAATACATTAATATATCCCCTTAACATATTACAATACTCAATAAATACTTAAATTAATTTTTTTTTTTTTTTTTTAAAACCAAACACTATAATCTAATTGGGAAATCTGAACCCGAGAGGTAAAATCTAAAAAACAAAATTGCTTTGATACTATAACCCAAAGTCTGAACCCTAGAGGTAAAATTTTAAAAAAATGGCTTTGATACTATTACCCAAAGCCTGAACCCTAAATAGCTTTGATACTATAACCCAAAGCCTGAACCGTAGAGGTAAAATAAAAAAATAACTTCGATACTATAACCCTATAACCCAAAACCTGAACCCTAAAAATTAAATTTTAAAAAAATATTTTAATTATTTTTTAATTCAAAAATTAAAAAAAAAATAAAAAGAAAAAAAGCGCTGAAATCCTGCGCGACGCGCACAGTCGCGCACTGTGCCGTCGCGCAGGATATCAACGCTGTATATATATATATATATATAATATCCTGCGCGATTGTGAGCGTCACGCAGGATATCAGCACTTTTTTCTTTCTATTTTTTTTAAAAAAATTTTGAATTAAAAAAATAATTAAAATATTTTTATAAAATTTTATTTCTAGGGTTATAATTTGTAAGCTATTTTTTTAAAGATTTTATCTCTAGAGTTCAGATTTTTCAATTGGGTTATAGTATTTAGTAAAAAGGAAAATTAAAAATGAAATAAATTTAAGTATTTATGGAGTATTGTAATGTGTTTAGGGGATATATTCATAGATTAAGGATTTATATATAAGGAAATATTGATTTTTTAAAATTCAAAATCGAAATAATAGATATCATATGTTATTATTTTTTAAAAATTTTGAATTAAAAAAATTAATTAAAATATTTTTTAAGATTTTATTTTAGGGTTCATGCATCCCAATTGGGTTATAATTTTCAAGTTAATTTTTTTTTAAGATTTTACCTCTAGGGTTCAGCATCCCAATTGAGTTATAATGTTTAGTAAATAAAAAAATAAAAATGAAATAAATTTAAATATTTATGGAATATTATAATGTGTTTAGAGAATATATTTAAATATTAAGGATTTATATATAGAAATATTGATTTTTTATTTCAAAATATAAAAAAATAATTATAAAAGTTTGATATGATGCGCGCGCAGTGCACTATCACCACACACACACTCTCTCTCTATATATATATACACACACATGATAATTTTATCCTAGGCGCCCAACGTGGGCGACACTTACAATGTCGTCCATGGTGATTTTTTTAAGCTCTTTATTATGCTAATAAGATTTTATCTAAGGATGCATTTGATACATAACCTTGGTTATGAGGAATGAAACATAACCTAATGTTATTTGGTTTAATTTAGATAATGAAATAAAGCCTTGCTTATTTGGAGGTTTTAGTACATAACCTAGTGTGATATTTTATCATATTATCCTTCGTTTAATAATCATAATATTATTATTAATAGTGATATATATAAATAAATAAAGTTGGGTAATATTTTAATTTTTTATTATTATTTTAGATAATTTTATTGAATTTTAGATTAAATATATTTAATTTATCACAACTATAGCTAGGAATTAATAGATTTAATTTATTAATATTTTAATTAAAATAATAAAGTTAAAAAAAAAATCCTTTGTCATCTTCCTCCACATATTTTACTTGCTCCCATCGCCCGCTCTCGCTCTGTCGCCTACCGTCGCTTACCGCCACCCCTTGCTGTCACCTTCGGCCATCACGCCTTTGCGCTCTATTGCTGCGCACGCACAAAGATTCAACGGTGAGCTCCAACACCGCCTGCTGCCACCTTTGGCACCGCCTCGTTGCCACCTCCGACTCCGTCTCACTACTAATGACGACAAATATAGCAATTCAGGAGATTCAGAGATTGATTTTAATTATTGATTATTTTTTGGATTGTAATCCAAACCATATTTTTAATTATTTTTATATTTATTATTACCATATTTATAATAATATATTTCCATATTTATCATTATATTTTCCATATATTATCTTGACAATATGCATTATGTATTTCAACATGGTATCAGAGCTCAACCAATTTCTCCCCTACCTCCTTATCATATGTAGTTATTTCTTCTAAAAAATAATTCAGGAGCATATTCCTAAATTACTCTTCTATTTTTTTTTTAATTTCTCTACTTTTAGTTTCTTTCCTCATTTTAACCCGTTTATTTTCTTGTTTCTAAATTCGGTAGCAGTCCAAAGTTCCTTTTCTGAAATGCTTTTCCACCAAAATATATATATTTATCTTTTTATTTCTTTTTATTTTCTTTCTTCCATGACTTCTATTTCTCTCTCTTCAAGAATCGAAACTCACTTTACTCCATGAAGACATTTTCCTCTAAGAGGCCGACACCCTCCAATACGTCCTCCATCTTCTGAGCCTTTCTCCTCTCTTTCCCTTCCCTCGTTGTTTCGGCTTTTAGCAACTATTTTTTTTCCGGAGATAGATCAGATTCCAACCGTCAAACAACAGCTCCTCGTCTCCTTCTAGTTGTTGTCTTCTTTCATCAAAGGCAAAGTTCAACAAATCTGTCGTTTCGTTGATCATACAAGTGGATTTTGCTCTAGAAAATATGACTGGTTAACAACCAAAATCAACGTTCAAGTATCTCCCGTTGAGTTTGTCAGGGGTAATGACAACAAAGATAACAATTCAGGAGATTCAGAGATTGATTTTAATTATTGATGATTTACCATGTTTAGATGGTAATCTAAACCATATTTTTCATTATTTCTATATTTATTATTACCATATTTATAATAATATATTTCCATATTTATCATTATATTTTTCATATATTATTTTGACAATATGTATAAATAGATGAGTTGGCCTATGATAATTATCAATCAATAATAAAGAATCAATTGTCTTTTCTTTCCTTATCTCTCTAGTTCTTTCTTATCTATGTGTTTCCGCATTATGTATTTCAACAACTACCACCTCCGACACTGCCTCGCTGCCAATCCGTCACTGCCCAACTCAACGACCATGACTCGACTTGCTCCGATCGTCACTCCTGTGCGCTCCATTGCTATGCACACACGAAGATTCAACGGCGACCTCTTGACATACATCGCCTGCTGCCACCTCAGGCACCGCCTTACTATTGATCCGACACTGCCTAGCTCGATGACCGTGCCTCAACTTGCTCCGATCGTGCTCCATTCAGAGGTTAATTTTGGAATATTTTTTGCTCAACCTCCAGAATTGAGAAAAACCAAGGTAGACAGAGGTTTTCCGATTCTGGGTCAAATGCCCAAATTGATGACGTATAGGAATTGAGAAAAGCTTCGAAATCCAAAAAAACCTTGAACCAAACACGATTATCATGGATAACTATAAACGAATAACCAAGGTTATCCGCTATAATCCTGAACCAAACACACCCTTAGGGTTTATGAATTATGTTATAATATTAAGTAAAAAAAATTCAAATCTAAAAAAAATCATATTCTCACGAAGTGTGCAGAATAATATTATGTATATATACACACACCTTGTGAGCACCATGTGTAATTTTATTTTTTTAATTTCTTTAGCTTTAATACTATAACCCTAAACTTGAAGATTGAGCCCTAAATTCTAAATTCCAAATTCTAAGCTCTAAAAAAACAAAGAAAAAAATATACTTAGCTTGTGAGCACCATAAGGTAAGTAGGATATATATATAATTGAAATGTTTTAAATGTACGCCTAATATATAGTTTCTTCTTTGTATTGGTGTTGTTTTTTAAGAATTTAGGCTACGTTTGATAGTGTCTAATCAGGATTACATTATAAGGCTGACTATTTTGTTTGGTTTAATTTTAAACTTATAATGTAATGTAATCTGGATTACAAAAGATAGTGAAGTTTTGTAATTTAGATTACAAAGCAAATACTATGTAATCCAATTATATTACGAGGCAACCGTTTAATTAAAATTTAAATATCGAATATACCCCTAGTCGACTGTCGCCGCAGCGCTGCTGCCCACTACCGTTGGCTCCCATCGTCCAACGCCGTCGATTACTGTCAGCCCCGTCCGCTGGCCGCCGCCGGCCTCGCCCGCTGGCCGTTGGCGGCGACCACCGCCGACCGCCGTCGCGGGGGACCGCCGCTGCCCGCCGTTGTCGGCGACCACCGCTGGCCGCCGTCGCCGGTGACCACAGCTGGCCGCCGTCGTTGGCAACCACAGCCGGCCGCCGCTGGTGACCACTGTTGGGACCTTGACGTCCGCTAGAGGGGGGGGGGTGAATAGCGTCTCACCCAAAACTTTACTTCCTATAATGTTAGTGCACAACGGAATACAAAAGCAAACTAACAAATTCGAAAGTTAACCTAAAACAAAAAGGAAGACGACAACAAACCAAACACAAACCCTAACACAAGGCGTGTACGTGGTTCGGAGATAACTTGCTCCTACTCCACGGCGTGTCCGTAAGGTGGACGATCCCTCAATCCGTCGGTGGATTAGTCCCTGGCAAACTCCGGCTAGCTCAACCTCCTTGTGGGTGGAGAAACCTCACCACAACTCCAACCAAGACCTCTTGGCACACAAAGATCTCTTGAGCACTTTGGTGACTACTAATTAGGCTTTAACCAAGTCTAATTTCGTCACCTTGGCCGGCCATACCAAGCTCCTTCTTATAGAGCTTGGAACAAATCAGAACCTGATTTGCCCGTTACTAGTCGACTGGTCAATGCACCAGTCGACTGGTGCCAACGGCTATCTCAACGGCTCTCTGCTACAGTGCATCAGTCGACTGCTACAATCATCAGTCGACTGCTACAGTACTGCTACAGTAACGCTAGAGTGCTGTTGCAGTAACTCTACAGTACTGCTACAGTAATGCTACAGTAAACCCTAATTTTAGGATTTTGCCTCGAATACATTCACTCAGCACTCGTTCTCGCCCGACCAACCTAGACCTAGCCTTCTAGCCTCCTCCATCAGCCTCGCGTCCCTCGGATGTCTCCCCATCCTTCACGTCTTGCCTTCTAGAGCTTCCTTCGGCCTTGTCCATATTGTCGGGTCTTCCTTTGCCAAGAGGCTCCTCACCTCCGGGGCTTCATCCATTGTCAAGTCACACTTGGACTTACGTTGCCAAGACTACATGCTTGGACTTACACCGCCAAGACTCATTCTTGGACTTTCCTCCTTTGCCAAGATCACACTTGGACTTTCCTTGTTGTACCTGTATCCTGCACACTCACAATGCATATCAAATACAACAATAAACCTAACTTAAACCTTTGCCCAAATATCAAAACCTAGGGCACCTAGATTGCTTCAACAATCTCCCCCTTTTTGATGTTTGGCAACTGTTTAAGTTAGGGAAACATAAATGTAATACATATGCAAATAAATATGCAAATCAACTCATGCATAAATAATGGAACCTAAATCCCTAGGCTCCCCCTTCACCTAAGCTCTCTCTTGAGCTAGGATTTCCCGCAAAGGTAAACTTCTCCCCCTTTGCCTAAACAATCGCTCCCCCTTCAACTATGCTCCCCTTCGAGCTAGGATTTCTTGCAAAGGTGTATAGGTTTTCCACTTAAACCTAAAATTCTCCCCCTTTGCCATACATCAAAAAGAGCTCCAACAATATCCCAATTGTTGAAAACATGTCATCCAAATTGACCCTAAACTCATGTATTTATCTCCCATGGATCTCATACATTTAAACGAGTTGACACGGTCAAGAACAACGTTGAAAAACACGTTTAGGCTGGTATCAGTCGACTGCCTTAAGAGCCAGTCGACTGCCCCCTTCGACAGAACCTTACAGAAACATTCTGTAGTTGAAATCTACTGTTACCAGTCGACTGCCCTCATAAAAATGAGCTTACAGAGACATTCTGTGCTAAAAAATACTGTTACCAGTCGACTGGTATCTGCACCAGTCGACTGGCACCCTATTTCTGAAAAAATTAGCTTTTTCTGACCAACTTCAGAAATGCACCAGAAATTCTACAGACCTCCAAAAAATATCAAAATTTGTGGAGAGGTCTATTTTAACCTTGTCTACTTGGGAAAAATATATATATAAATATATTTATCACAGATCCTAAGATTGACACAAAATTCAAACCTAGCTAAATTGTTCAATTGAACCTTGACCTAAAGTCCTAGTTTTGGCTTCCTCTTGATGTATCTGCCCATACTAAACCACAATACTTTCCTAGCATGGGTTTATATGGCATCTATACATCAAAAACTAATTTTCATGTAATATGAACTCAATTCATATTTTCATGCATAAAACTTAACCCAATTGTGCCAACCAAGTATAGTAGGGACTCAAATCTATCTCTAATCCCTTTGGCACATCTTGGTTCACTTAAGATCATTTACCATATGTCCCAAAGACTCTTTGAGCTCCCCCTTGAGCTCTTAATCTTATCCACCTCCCTAGGTGACTCATTTACTATGACTAGGCCATTTTGGTGCACCTCAGGTGACACTTGGCCTACAAGACTCACCTTCTTAACCTTAGACACCTTGTCTTTGGGAATTTCTTCTTGTCCTTAATCTTGGACACCTTATCCTTGCTATAATTATATGCTACCCTAGCATATTCCTTCTTATTGGCCTTGGATGACTCTCCCTTGCTCTTGGTAATACCTCCCATACCAATATCATGTGCTAGCTTAACACTTGACCTCCTTTTGATCTTTGAAAAGATTTTTATGTTTTCAAATAGTAACTCCCCCTAAAAACATGATCAAACTTTTATCATTGCACCAACAATGACTTGGGGTTCCTAAATAATTAGGAAAATCAAAACTTGAAGTTTGAGGTTCAAAATTCAATAATGAAACTAAACATCAACCGAAACTTCACTTTGGTCTTTCTTAACCAAACCATACTTGTTTTCATCATGAAAACTCATGTAGACATTATTTAGGGTATACTTTATCAAGGAAAAATAGTTTTCTATGAAAATACTTCCTATTTTCAAAAATTGACACAAATTTGAAAACTCTTGAAAACTTCAATGTTTTCTCCTAGCTTGTGTCTAACTTTTCAATGATGATTACTATCAAAAGATAGTCTTCACCAAGGTTTTTAAAAAGTATTTTGAAATCATTTTCGAAACCAATATCCAACCACGTTCTTTGGGCTCAAAGTACATGACTTATACATTAGCTTTCCCAATGATTGGAAGACACATAACTATGTGTTTTGATGAACCTAAAACTCAACAAGATGCACTAGATCAACATCTTGAGTTTAGTTCACCATCTTAACATCTCACTTGTACCTAACGTGTATTAAAACGCATACAAGTCACCTTATAGTTCTTTGTGAGATGTATATTTGGTCTTGCCCTAAACTAAGGGATCATACATCTCTATCTAGGCATTGTAAAAATCATGATCATCCATCTAGGATGTCACTTGATATGATCCCTCTTGTTGGGACACTTCCATACATAATAAATGTCTTTTGTCCTTAATTATAAGGAAATTAACATACTGCATGATGATTAATGGCATACATCAAAATAAGCAAAGCATGTTATAACTACATGATATATGCATGACATGACATGGTATTTTTGTATTTTTCATAATAAAATGTGAATGCTAAATATGATGTCATGGCATATGATGGGCAAACAATCATGACAAGTTAGCATAAATAAAATGTACCTAGATAATCTATCTAAGTATCCTTAATTCTTAGCTATACCTTAAAATTAAATCCTAGATTGCCCAATTTCATCAAGAAAGTGCCAAACCCAATTTTGACATTTCTTTTTCCCTTTCTAAATTTGTGCCATTTTTAAATTAAACAAATTCCTCAAAGTATGACACATTTTATTCTTTCAAAGAGTATATGAAATCAAATTAAGGCTTAGATTCACCTTTAACCTTCTAAGAAAATGCCAAAACCCCCAACTTGGCATTTCTGATCCTTTTCCAAATGTGTCAATTTAAATTAGATTTAACTCCTCAAATTTTGACACATTTTTGCTCTTCAAGGCTTTAAGCACATTTGATTAAAGCATGAGTTTTCTCTTAATTCCTTAAGAAAGTATCAAAATTCTAACTTGATTTTTCTTATACTTTTCTTAAGTGTGCCAAGTTAGATTAAGTTCAACTCTTCAAATTTTGGCACATATATTACTCTCTCAAAGAGTAACCCAATAACCTTTTTCTTTTTCAAAGGTTAACAATAACCTTGAAAATGCTCTCAAGTGTCAACTTTACAAAGGTTGGGTTAACTACCTTTCCAATTGGAGTTGACACTCTCTAACCTATCTAGGATATAGAGAATATGCTCCTAGGAACCCAAAACCTATTGGTGCTCCTTGGATGCTCTAGGTACTCACTAGGGATGACTTCCATAGATACCTTCCTAAGGACCTTTTTAGGCTTCTTAGAAGCCTTTTTCACTTCCACTAGGTCACTTCTAGGGCTAACTCCCCTTGTAACCTTATTTGTGACTTTGTTTGGTCTTTTTAGAGCCTTAGTCACCTTTACTAAGTCAACTCTAGGGATGACCTCCCTTGTGACCTTCTTTGTGACATTATTAGACTTCTTAGAAGTCTTAGTCACATTGGTCTTTGCAAAAGTACTCTTAGGGATAACTTCCCTTGTACTTTTAGCTTGACCACTAAACCTAGGGTTGGTCCCATAACTATATGGAACCCTATGAAAGGAAGTCACATCCTTCTTGGCTTTAGGTTTGTATCCCAAACCTATATAGCCATTGGATGGCTCTTGTCTAGCTTTTCCTAGGTTATGCTCATTTTGACCCCTAAGAATATTTTCCATTCTTGCTAGGGTTCTTTCTAAATTATCAAGTCTTAACCTCAAGACTTGGTTTTCCGTCATTGAATCCATAGACTTGGATTTTTCTTGACCCCTATGAGCATTTCTATATCTAGGCATATATCTATAATCCTTAGAGTTATTGCCTAAATTGTTATTTACCTTCCTAGCCTTAGGTGTGATAAATCTAACATGAGGAGGGATATATTTATCCTTAGATTTATCATGCATTCTATTTTCATGATAAATAGCATTATAACGATTTAAATTTGAATTAGCATTCAAGTTAGGGTTTACCTCCCTTACCCTTGAAGCTCTCTTCTTCTCCCACTTCTTCAAGTGCACCAATTTCTTGAGCTCTCATCTCCTTGGGCACTTTGTGTGGTAGTGACCCCGCTCACCACATGTAAAGCACCTAATGTGCTTCTTCTCCTCCTTCTTCTTCTTCCTACAACTCACATTAGTTTCTAAATTAACTTTAGTGAGTTTAGGGTTTACCTCCTTTACCTTCTTGAGTGAAGGACACCTACTCTTGTAGTGCCCCATCTTACCACATTCAAAGCATTTGATGTGGTCCTTTGTGCTCTTCTTGGTAGTTGAGGTGGAGGGTTGAGCTTCCAAGATCTCCTCTTCCTTGGATTGCTCTTCTTCCTCTTCACTTGAAGATGTCGATGATTCCACTTCTTCCTCCCTTGAAGATGTGAATGATACCTCCTCATCTTTCTTCTCCTCCTCGGATGTTGACCTTATGTCAACATCGGATTGGTCCTTCTCTTCTTGGACCAATGAGCCCTTCTCCTTGGACTCCTCTACTCCTTGGAATTGTGACGGGTCTTCATGATAGGCAATGATCTTTTTCCAAAGATCACATGCACTTGTGCATTCACCTACACTCACAATGATATTAGAAGGTAGTAAATTATGCAAAATTCTCGTTACCTCCTTGTCCGCCTCCGATTGCTCTCGTTGCTCTTCGGTCCAATGCCGAGGTCGGAGGCGTTTACCCTTCTTGTCCGTAGGAGCTTTAAATGGGTCACTCAAGACAACCCATTGATTCCAATCCATTTGGAACCATGTCTCCAACCGCTTCCTCCAATAATTGAAGTCTTCTTTGTCATACGGAGGTGGAATTCGGATATCCCATCCGAGCGGTCCTTCAGACTCCATCTTCTTCTTCCTCTAGCTTCTTGCTCTCTTGGCGGTTAGTCCGTAGAAGAGCGACCTCGCTCTGATACCACTTGTTGGGACCTTGACGTCCGCTAGAGGAGGGGTGAATAGCGTCTCACCCAAAACTTTACTTCCTATAATGTTAGTGCACAGCGGAATACAAAAGCAAACTAACAAATACGAAAATTAACCTAAAACAAGAAGGAAGACGACAACAAACCAAACACAAACCCTAACACAAGGCGTGTACGTGGTTCGGAGATAACTTGCTCCTACTCCACGGCGTGTCCGTAAGGTGGACGATCCCTCAATCCGTCGGTGGATTAGTCCCCGGCAAACTCCGGCTAGCTCAACCTCCTTGTGGGTGGAGAAACCTCACCACAACTCCAACCAAGACCTCTTGGCACACAAAGATCTCTTGAGCACTTTGGTGACTACTAATTAGATTTTAACCAAGTCTAATTTCGTCACCTTGGTCGGCCATACCAAGCTCCTTCTTATAAAGCTTGGAACAAATCAGAACCTGATTTGCCCGTTACTAGTCGACTGGTCAATGCACCAGTCGACTGGTCAATGCACCAGTCGACTGGTGCCAACGGCTATCTCAACGGCTCTCTACTACAGTGCATCAGTCGACTGCTACAGTGCTGCTACAGTAACTCTACAGTACTGCTACAGTGACGCTACAGTAAACCCTAATTTTAGGATTTTGCCTCGAGTACATTCACTCAGCACTCGTTCTCGCCCGACCAACCTAGCCTTCTAGCCTCCTCCATCAGCCTCGCGTCCCTCGGATGTCTCCCCATCCTTCACGTCTTGCCTTCTGGAGCTTCCTTCGGCCTTGTCCATATTGTCGGGTCTTCCTTTGCCAAGAGGCTCCTCACCTCCGGGGCTTCATCCATTGCCAAGTCACACTTGGACTTACGTTGCCAAGACTACATGCTTGGACTTACACCGCCAAGACTCATTCTTGGACTTTCCTCCTTTGCCAAGATCACACTTGGACTTTCTTTGTTGTACATGTATCCTGCACACTCACAATGCATATCAAATACAACAATAAACCTAACTTAAACCTTTGCCCAAACATCAAAACCTAGGGCACCTAGATTGCTTCAACAACCACCACCGTCGGCTGTCGCCGACCACCGCCACTCGCGGCCGCTGCCACCGCCGTCCGCCTTTGTCGCCATTGCGCCATAGCTCGAAGAGTACTTTTATAATTTTGTAATAATAACTATAACTAGCTACTGTAATATATGGTAGTTACTATGTAATTAAGGATAAAATGATAAAATATTGTTGGAACCCCAAGATTGTTTTGGTGTGATCAACAAGTTAAGGTAGGTCCTGTTTATTTTAACCTTGTGTCTAAGTGTGCAGGAGCTTAGGAACACAGGTAGTCGAGCGGAAGACGCAGCTAGCGAGAAGGACGGCAGTCCGAGGGACGAGGTGCTGCGGAAGAGTACACCGGCGGACGAGAAGGAAGCGTGCGGTGGTTCCGAGGGACGAAAGCTGGAGCGGAAGATTGCTCGGGGAGCAAGAGACGCAGCTAGCGAGAAGGACGGCATGCGGTGCGTCCGAGGGACGAAGACTGCGGATGAGTACGCCGGCGGACGAGAAGGAAACACGCAGCGATTCCGAGGGACGAGAAGCCGGAGGGAAGCTCGCTCGAGAAGACCGGAAGTTGGGTTCGGGTGAGCCCTTTTCCGGATGGCAGAGATCACCCAAGCGAGCGGATCCGGAGTAGAAGACCTGGACCGAGGCGGGACTGAAATGGAGCAGAGGTCCCGGACGCAAAAGTCAACCAAAGTTGACTTTTTGCTCCGGGCCGCCCGGAACTGTCCGGGGCGCCCGGAGCAGCCCGGGGCGCCCGGAGCAGCCCGGGGCGCCCGGAACGTGAAGTTTGACCAGAACGCATCTTTCGCGTTCTGGACGTTGGGGGATAAAGGTTTATCCCCACCCCAGGGCGCCCGGAACCCTTCCAGGCGCCCCGACCAAGGCTATAAATATAGCCTTGGTCCAGAAGCTTCAGATCATCTCAGAGATTTACATTCCAAACACTTGTGCGATTCTGTTCTAGTTTAGCTTCTGTGTTTTGTGCTTTCACTGCTGTAAGAGGTTTCTCCGCCTGAAAGAGATATTTTAGTGCACGTTCATTTCTTGGATTAACAACCTCCTTGGTTGTAACCAAGTCAAATTGTGAGCCTCTTCTTTCTGCTTTTTATTTACTGCTAATTTACTTTATGCAAGTGTTCTGTTGAAAGTTCGAGAAGGGTCGTTTCTGTTTATTTTTTTTAGGCTATTCAACCCCCCCTTCTAGCCGGCCCAACGGTCCTACAAGTGGTATCAGAGCCGAGACGCTTCAGGAGGACTAACCGCCGAACGAAGCAACGAGATGGCCGGATCTAACATCCACCCGCCAAAATTCGAGGGGGGACTTTGCAAGCTGGAAGAAGCACATGGAGGTATTTTTCGGTACCAATTTTGATTTATTACTAATAATGGAACTCGGTTTTGAAGCTCCCGAGGGCAAAGCAAAAAATCAATGGACAAAGAAAGAGCAGGCCTTGTACGTGGCAAACAAGAAAGCAGAATTCCATCTGCTAACCGTACTTCCGCCACAAGAAGTCAACCGTGTCGGTATCTACAATTCGGCAAAGGAGCTTTGGGAGAAGTTCCTTGAATTACACGAAGGAACATCCGAAGCCAAGCTTGCGAGACGGGACTTACTTCGCAACCAGCTCACCAACCTCCGTCTTGAAGAAGGTGAAACAATTGCACATCTACACTCGAGGATACAGGAGCTCATCACCGGACTTTCGAATCTCGGAGAAGAGGTAAGTAACCGAGATTCGCTCAGGTACGCTTTAAATTCCTTCCCTAGAAATTCAAAATGGGCATCATTAGTAGATGCCTTTTACATTTCGAAGGACTTAGAAAAAATTTCATTAGAAGAATTTTTTTCAACATTTGAAGTGCATGAGTCAAGATGTGCAGGAATGAGGGAGCCAAAGAACATCGTCGCCCTCAAAGCTTCGAGAGACGAACCTGAATCAGAATCTTCTCTCGATGACGAGGAAATGGTAATGATGGTAAGACGATTTAAAAAGTTATACAATTCTAGAAAAACTAACCATCCACAGGGTAGAAAGAAAAGAACTATCCGCTACTTCCATTGCGACGAAGAAGGGCATGTCAAGGACAACTGCCCCAAGCTGAAGAACAAAGACAAGGATAAGGGTAAGAAGCCTATCCAGAAACGAAAGGCCCTGAAGGCGACGTGGGACGATACTTCGTCCGAATCGGAAGTCGAAGCATTCTCCGGACTCGCACTAATGGCGAGTCATCAAGACGACGACTGCGATTCAAGCTCTTCCGAAATGAGCATCGAGAGCATCGATGAAGGGGGAGACACGTCAGAAGAAAGCAGCAGCTCAGGGGGAGAAATGGACAACGAGATCGACAAGGTAAGTCAGGTACGATCTCTTCCTCCCGATAAAATGTTTAAGTTTGTTAAACTTTTAACAAAAGACTGCTGTAAATTAGAAAGTGAAAATAAAAATTTAAAAGTAATTCTAGCTAAGTCTTGTCCCTTAGAAGAATTAGATAAATTAAAATTAAAAAATGAGAAATTGGAATTAGAAAATCAAAATTTGAAAATTCAAATAGATAACTTAAACAATTATGCATGTTCATCTAAAACCAATGTTAGAAGATTTAATAATTTAAATTGGTACTTTAAATATCACCCGGGACAAATTAGGAACATTTCAAGAAAATATGTCTCTAAAAACTTTTTAGTTAATCCAGTAGGTTGGAACCTATATTGGGTTCCTAAATCATGCTTAAATTAATTTTAAAAGTAAAATTAGCGCTTTAAGTGAGAAAATTAAACAAAGAATTTCTTTATGAGGCTTTGTCTAAGGAAGTGGTTGTTGCTCCAATAACCAAGAAGGCCTAGTGCCTCGCCACGACCTGGAAGCCAAAATATTGAAATAAATGTTTAATTAACTTACTAATGAAGCATTAATACAAGAATTAATTAGTGCTTGAAAAAGGTTATTCAAAACATTTTATTTCAAATTAGAAATTTACCTACTTAGAATTTTTTTTGCCTAAGTCATTTAAAAAAAATATATACTTAAAAATGTAAGTTAGGATTTTTTTGGATTTTATTTATATACTTAGAAATATTCTCAAAAATTATTTTTTCCTAAGTTAAGGATTTTTTTTTAAACTAAAAATCTCAGCCTTAATTACTTAGAAAATTTTTCTAAATTTCTTAAAAACTTAGATTTTTTTTTCTTTTTCTAAGTCTTTAACCCTTAGATTATTTTTCTTGGAACCCCATTTTTTTGTGATCAAAAAGGGAGAAGGGAAATTATAAGTCTAGGGGGAGGTAGATAGATTTAATTTTTTCTATCTTTTTGCACTTAAATTGTAATTTAAGTTAATTTACTTAATTCAATTTTATGTCTATTTTAACCCTAACTTAACTTGGGTTGATCACACCAAAAGGGGGAGATTGTTGGAACCCCAAGGTTGTTTTGGTGTGATCAACAAGTTAAGGTAGGTCCTGTTTGTTTTAACCTTGTGTCTAAGTGTGCAGGAGCTTAGGAACACAGGTAGTCGAGCGGAAGACGCAGCTAGCGAGAAGGACGGCAGTCCGAGGGACGAGGTGCTGCGGAAGAGTACACCGGCGGACGAGAAGGAAGCGTGCGGTGGTTCCGAGGGACGAAAGCTGGAGCGGAAGATTGCTCGGGGAGCAAGAGACGCAGCTAGCGAGAAGGACGGCACGCGGTGCGTCCGAGGGACGAAGACTGCGGATGAGTACGCCGGCGGACGAGAAGGAAACACGCAGCGATTCCGAGGGACGAGAAGCCGGAGGGAAGCTCGCTCGAGAAGACCGGAAGTTGGGTTCGGGTGAGCCCTTTTCCGGATAGCAGAGATCACCCAAGCGAGCGGATCCGGAGTAGAAGACCCGGACCGAGGCGGGACTGAAACGGAGCAGAGGTCCCGGACGCAAAAGTCAACCAGAGTTGACTTTTTGCTCCGGGGCGCCCGGAACAGTCCGGGGCGCCCGGAACAGTCCGGGGCGCCCGGAACGTGAAGTTTGACCAGAACGCATCTTTCGCGTTCTGGACGTTGGGGGATAAAGTTTTATCCCCCCCAGGGCGCCCGGAACCCTTCCAGGCGCCCCGACCAAGGCTATAAATATAGCCTTGGTCCAGAAGCTTCAGATCATCTCAGAGATTTACATTCCAAACACTTGTGCGATTCTGTTCTAGTTTAGCTTCTGTCTTTTGTGCTTTCACTGCTGTAAGAGGCTTCTCCGCCTGAAGGAGATATTTTAGTGCACGTTCATTTCTTGGATTAACAACCTCCTTGGTTGTAACCAAGTCAAATTGTGAGTTTCTTCTTTCTGCTTTTTATTTACTGCTAATTTACTTTATGCAAGTGTTCTGTTGAAAGTTCGAGAAGGGTCTTTTCTGTTTATTTTTTTTAGGCTATTCAACCCCCCCTTCTAGCCGGCCCAACGGTCCTACAAATATGACATTTGATTCTAATCAAAATTATTATACATTGAATACTATCAAAATACTTATTATTAATGAATTCAAAATTACTTAAACTCCATTAAAATTACTTTAACTTAGTTAGAATCACTTTATTTTTTTTAACACTTAACTAAGAGCTACTATAACACTATAACAACTAATTTAACATTGTAACAACTATCTAATTAACTATTATAACTAACTGTTTGATCATGTCTGAAATCAATGGAGATAGTGCGCTAGCTAGGTGGCTTTGTTATTGATCGAGAGAAGACTTCAAGTTGGAGAAAAAGATAAAAATCGGACCTTCCTTTTTGCGCACAACAGAGAGAGCAAACGGAATGTTAAAGCAAGAACTAGGAAGGGAGTTACTAGCGCAGACCTTCCGACGCTCAAAACAATACTGTGTCCGAGCAAAAGTTGGAGAAGATGAATAGTAGATGCTTTAGCATAAAATGTATTGCGTAAGTAAAAATATAAGTGTACCTGGCCAACAGAGAGAATTTTTTTATATCACCTCTCATAACTTTCATAATAATGAGGCGACAAAGAATATTTATGTCAGAACATATCAGGTGAAGGATGATGTATAGCCTGGGAGTTGCACAGTCATCCTCTGAAGAATTTTTTGTTACCTGTATATGAATGATGAATCACCTATTATAACCTCCGTCATCAATGGCGCAGTTAAGAGAATATGTTATCAAGGTATGTCGGACGATGAAATGGGAATAGCCACCTCTTGAGGAAGGTTTCATTGCATGTTTATATTATGGTAGTAGAATATTCTTTGACTAGTGGTTGATACTCTCTAAAGGTTGTTTTGATTATCTGGCAATATTATCTCCTGGAGGTAGCCTGATCGGATCTTTTAGTCTACCGCTTGGACACTGTGATACTTGTATTTGAAGAGTAGGGAGGTAAGCCCCAGAAGATTCGATCAACACTTTGTACCGACTGACCAGTGTAATGCCTCTGCTCGAGCGGGCCCCACCCGGACCGAACCGGGAACGTCACCAAATTGTCCATCGAGTTGACGACTAGCTCTATAGACCACCGGAGGTCCTTTCAGCGTGCTTTGTTCTCACTCGCACGCACCTTGGAAAACTTCTAGGAGGTCATCCATCCTCAGATTTCTCCAAGTCAAGCACGCTTAACTTTGGAGTTCTTAAGTTTGGACTTCCGAAAAGGAAGGTGCACCTTGGTGATATGGATAGTACCATCTAACCATTTAAGCCATACTTAACCAGAATCTTAGAATCAGGGTATTACAATCACCCCCACTTAAAGACACAACGTCCTCGTTATGTAACCACGAATCACACCACAGACAAATCCCAGAATCTCCCTCGCTAGGTGGTACCCTGGGTGCTCCTGCCACAGGCGCACTCACGGTCGCAAGGTCACTCTGATACCATCTGCAACGCCCCGACCCGGGCGGGCTCCACCCGGATCAAACCGGGAACGCCACCAAATTGTCAATCGAGTTGATGACTAGCTCCACAGACTATCGGAGGTCCTTTCAACGTGCTTTGTCCTCACTCGCACACACCCTGGAAAATTTTCCAGGAGGTCACCTATCCTCAGATTTCTCCAAGCCAAACATGCTTAACTTTGGAGTTCTTAAGTTTGGACTTCCGAAAAGGAAGGTGCACCTTGGTGATATGGATAGTACCATCTAACCTTTTAAGCCATACTTAACCAGAATCTCAGAACCGGGGTATTACAACCATAGTCTTGGAAGTATGACCAGTTATTGGGCCGATTGATTTATATACTGAGAGATTGTAGTAATGACAGATTGCAGTAATGACATACTATAGTAGTGAGGAGATGGATCCTATATGCTCGACCAACCTTAGGGTCGTTTGAGCTTGATTTGTATATCCTGGCCTTGAGCAAAGCCATTAGTCTATCAAGTTCGATCGATTTGTTGGTCGACCGACTCTATATTGAGAGTCGTGCTCCAGGAATAGGAAGCTGGGCCCTATAAGTTCGACCGGATTTTGGTTCGATCGGCTATATGCCGACTGTCTGGACATAAGTGGAGCATTAGATCCCTCTAGTCTAACTAACTCAGGCCGATTATCCTTATATCGAGGGCTTAAATGCTGAGGAGTGAGGAGCTAATCTCTGTTGAGAGTGATGCTCTGGCTGTTACCTCATTTTGACTTTAACTGTCGCCTCACCTTGACTTTGACTGCTGCATCACCTCTGGATTCGCTCGCTATGGGTTGTAAACGAGCCGAGCCGAGTTTTGGGGTGTTCAAGCTTGTTTGATAAGGTAACCAAGCCGAGCCGAGACGAGCTTAAAATGAGTCAAGCTTTTGAAATGATTATTCAAGCTTAACTTAGTTTATTTTTTATGAGCTTGAGCATGTTTGAAATTTAGCTTGAGCTTAGTTTTTTTAGATGTTATCGAGCTCTCAATTCGAGCTTGGCTTGAGCTTCGTTCAAACTTGGTTCATGCAGATGTTATCGAGTTTTCAATTTAAGTTTGTTTGAAATTTTTAGTTGTTTGATTGGTTATCGAGCTTGGTAATTTAAATTTATTTGTTTATTTTATTTTATTTTATTATTTATTTAGCATATTGAAAAGAGTTTTATTAATGAATATGGTTTATAAACACCGTTCACAAATGTTGTTTATGAACATTATTCACGAACGTTCTTCATAAGCGTTAACGAGCTGAATATATATGTGTTCAGGCTTGTTTGTTTAGTTTAACGAGCCGTTCAAGTTTGTTTGTTTAATTAATCTTGTGTATATTGAATGAATATAAACAAACTCTTATTAAGTTGAATACCAAACTTATTCATGAACGCTTGATTCATTTAAGCTTTACGCTCGCAACATACCAAACTTATTCATGAACGCTTGATTCATTTAAGCCTTACGCTCGCAACATACCATATCACTGCTATAACTACTATAATAGTCATTGTAAAAAAAAATTAAAGTGCTTTCTATCATAGTTAAAATAATTTTGATGGAGTTTAAGTAATTTTAATAAGTTGGGAAAAAATATTTTGATATAATAATATCGTATATATAATAATTTTAATTAAGTAAAATATTATATTTTTTATCACATTATAGTAATTATGGAGTAGCTACTAAATCGTGTAATAGGTATTCTCAATATAAAAATAGCTAAATTACTTCAAAACTATAAGATAATTTTTTTAATTTTCTAAAACAATTAGAGATTTTTTAAATTATTAATCAAAGTATAATTAAACTTCAATTACTTCTTAAAATTAAAATTTTAAGTAAAAAAACTTTATATAATGATTTTGACTAAAATTATTATAGCTTTAAAAAACATCTCAAAAAAAAGAGAAAAATTAGATAAGTGAAAGATTTCTCTATTTTTTTAAAAAAATTAAATTTCTTATTAATATCTTCATATATGGTTCTTTATTAACTTCTCATAAATAATACAACCCATGATTGTAAAACACTCTAAAACTGTCTAACCCTAATCAATCATTGTCAAGCTCCACCATTGAATTTGCAAGCTTTGACCTCAATTACTCAAGTTGATCATCGCCAAGTCAAGTAATCTAGAGGAGTCAAAGTGGTTAAATAAATCGAGCTTGCAAGCGCTGAGAGGTCAAACAAGCCAAACAATTTGGATGGGTGATAGATCGATCAAACCAGACAATTTGCAAACTAATTAAGTTTTACAAGTGAAAATGGTTCCTATGCACCCATTAATCCAAATTATATGACAGACCGATCGAATTTAGACAAATTGTCAAGCTGAACAAATAATATTATTTTATTTTTGAATAATTAAGTAATTGAATAAATCAAATAGTATGTATACTGCCACTATAATTCGTTCCTTCAGTGTTCTATCCTCGAGGTAAACAAGCCTCAAACCTTCTATACCGATTTTGAAGAAGACCAACTATATATAGTTCACACGATCATGATCGATTTGAGATCACTTGGATTTATATAATTAGATTATAGAATCGTACTTCAGCATCACAATGATATTATTACTTGTATATATTTAAATTAATTAGTAATTTAACTAATATTTTAATAATATTTATATTTTTATAAATTATAAGATTTTTACTAACACAATAATAGTAATAATCGCATTTAACTTTAAAAATATTTCTATGATTCACAAGATACATAAAATAGTTTGTAACATATATAAGATCATACCATTGCTATCGATCCTAAGCGATCGATGATCATATTCCTACTCCATTGATACAAGGATTGAGGTGAGACCCCCGAATAGGGTCAAAGTCCAAAAAATTGACTGACATGATGGTCAAAGTGAAGGAAAGATCAACCTTTAAGATAATGTAGTCGATTGATGGGTCAAGAGGATTGGCCGATTGGACCAATGAGCCGATCGGTCGTTGAATTCCTCAGCCTTGAGAAATAAAGATGAGTTAATACTCTCCAGAGCCAGGACTTACTTTATCCTTTGAAGATAGAACGATTGTCTGCTGGGTCGAGTCGTCCGTTTGATCAGAACTGCGGTCTGATCGGATAGAGCGGGCGACTAGTCCGATAGAACTCTTTGACTAAAACTGATAGGCCAAGCAAGGGGCGAGTTCCTGACCACACTCTATAAACCCGGTCGACTGGAGTTAGGGCCGATTGGGTCATAGAAAGAGTTCGGTCAGCCTACCATCGGGTAATAGAAAGAGTTCGATCAACCTTCCATGTTAGCATATTGCAGGTCTCTCAACTAAATGATTTCATATTCTTTTTTGACATTTTATGCCATGAAGAATAGAGAATATTCCGCAAGCAAGCTGTACACTAGAAACTTCCTCTTTGTTATGCACAGAAATTGTTGGTCCATTTTTGAAAATGTGTCAGAGCACTTTTATGGTCTGTCCTTTTTTAGAAATACTTTTAGATTCGTGCACAAATAAACAAGAATACTATAAAGGAGGTCTCCATCTATAGACGCTTGAGATTCGTGCACAAAAAAATATAAACACTATAAAAGGGGGTCTCCATCTACAAGCGCAGGTACGCTCACAAAACGTGAGACTACACCATTTTATATACTACTAGCTACTGTTCATTATTCATTTGCTCTACTTGAGTTGACTCGATCACTGACTTGAACGTTGAAGGGCGCAACGCCAGGGACCCCTTCCCTGGCCCGACAACTAACGCTCTTTTTGAGATGCAGGAGCGCTTCAGAGGCATTTAGGGGCAGCGAGGAGTCTTCATTTGGTCAATATCAAAGCCACCGTTCTTAGACAACCATCTTCTCCATTTTCACATAGGATCCACCATAAAAGATGATTTCCAAATGATCTAGGAGCGATTTGGTACTTCTAATCGTAGGATCGTGCGATTCTGAATCTCAATTCTAAATCATGGTGACAAAAGATGATTTACTCATCCCAATGTCTCCATCCGTCCGTCCCCAACCAACAAAAAAAAAAAAAAAAAAAAATTAAATCACGGATGACTATTAACCTTAAAGAGTTAAATAATATATGGGGAAGATCAAATACCCGGCTACATCACAATTTGACCATAGACTTTATGATAATAATACCATCATATACTAGCTAGAACTATATATTTCGAGGGCACATCTCAATTCTAAACCATACAAGTATACCTCCAAATACAAAATGCAATAGTGCGCTCCTAAATATGGTGCATAAAATACTACAGAAATAAATAAGAATATCCAAATTTAAATTTTAATAGTGCTGAATATTTTAAAAAATATTTTTTAAATGTATATAAATTATATTTTCTCTAAAATGATATTGTTAAAAAATAATGAAACAGCACCGAATATAAGGCGTCTAATCCAAAAATCCCTATAAATATACACCTTTCCGCTGTCACAGTAAAAAAAAATGATACTGTTAAAATTCTTTGTTAATGTTTGTATTAATGCAGGGGTAATTTCGGAATCTCGTGGCGTGCCGTGTCGGCTCTACTTCCTTCACCGTTTCCCGTTTCCATTCACCTCCCGTTTCGAACGGCTTCGCCTCCTTAATATACCATCAACGATCGCAACATTCGGAGCCTTCCCGACCCCAGATCAACACAAGTACCACCATCTCTTTCGCGACAACGTCCTTGTCGATTTAGATATAGGGTTGCGATCGGACTCCGATCACGGGACGCCTCGCAGTTACCCCCGCCGGCGATGCTCTCATGGAAGGAAAAGGTGGCGGCGAGGCTCTCCCGGATCCTCGCCGACTCCCCTTCTTCTCCTACTACTCCTTCCGGGGATTACTCCCCCATCGCTATGGAGGACGAGGTAGTGCCGATAGACCCCTTTTCTCTCCTGATTTGCCGTATGGTTTTTTTTTTTTTTTTTTCATTTTTTTAGATCTGTTCGTATTAAGTGCCTATGATACATTTGCTTTGGATATTTGGTTCAACGTTTGAACTTTGAAGAGCGCGACTTTTTGTAGCCCTAGATTTTTATCTGTTTCGTAGGCTTCAAATTTCTATGATGAATTTGCTGTTGCGACTGGCTTTGTTTGGTTTGAGTCTGTTTTGTTTCTTGAAATGTCTTAAAAAATTGGATTATGAATGAGATATAAATTCTTCGCTGCGCATCCGTATCTGAACTAGCACGGATTTAGATAATTTGCTTTAGAAGGTTAACATGGGTAGAGCACTTCGTTTACTTTTCAAATGTTCTGAAAAGTCATTTGATGAGTAATTTTTGTACTACTGCTCGAGAACCGAGAATAATTCCATCAATAACTCACCCTAGAGTTTGAGAATTGGGAATTTTTAGTCAAATAAGTATTATACGACAAGATTAAGGAACCATCGAAGTCATGAAAACTACTTGTGCTAGGAACGTATAGGTTGAATTACCACAGGTGAGGAGGATAGATAGAGAAAATGCTTTTTGAGAGACAAAGGAGGGTGACCAAATGGGATGAGAGGTAAAAGATAGGAAATTCTTTTGAGACAAACTTGCTTGGTTAATATTGATGTAAACATTACATATAGTCAATTATTAGAACATGACATTAAGTTTAATCAATCTAATCAAATAGATCCATTATAAAATATCTTTATGATGTCTCAAACCATTGTGGACTGACTCTGTATTGCAATAATACAATTCTGAAATAAAATTCAAAATATAATTGTCTAATAATTATTTGCTGACTTAGGATAAAGATTGATCAGTACTGTAGCAATGAATAACATAACACAACGAAGAGAGATTCTTACAAGGTAGGGAAGAGTGAGCTATGCATTAAAGATGAAGGTATCACGAGGGTTGTATAGGATTGGCAAGAAGGGTAGATGGGTTTTAGATGGATTGAATATTAGATTGGCAATACTAAGGGACATTAGAGGAATTGCCGAATTGGTCTTAATCAATATGCTAAGAGAGGGAACTTCTTATGAAAGCGGAGCAGGAGGTGTCTCTAAATGATGGATTTCCTTCTTCTGGAATTTGCTTGAATTTGCATGTATAAAAAATTTCTGAACATAATGGCCCTCTCTTTCTTTTCTTTATTATAATCAACAAAAGAAATGCCAGCCAATCTTTGGATGAGGTACTTTCTGGGGAGAGTATTAATTTTGAAGTGCTACAGAAAAAATTTACCTGGATTTTCAGTCTCTTGTTTTTAATTTGCACTTGAGAAATAACAATAATAACTGAAAAAAATACAAGACAACAGCAATGCATTCTTTTGATAGCCAAAGAGTGTTACATGACGATACTTTCCTCTTATATAGCATTTACAAGGTTCAGGTGTGGTTTCTTTTATGTTGACTTGTGAAATTCCATCTAAGGTGAAAGTAATTGAGAATCTATATTTCTGTACTGAAATGCTTTATTTACTATACTGTTATTATGTGCTCAACATGGACATGCAAGGTAAGGTTATGGGGTTATGGAGCATGAAATACTTTTTGATTTTGTATGTCACTAATCTCCCTTTCTTGCAGGCAATATCTTCACAAGACTATTCATTTCAAGCTAAACGGTCTTTCTCTTCAAACTTTTTGTCTACTTTGAACTCAGCCAGTGGTGATGCTGATGCAAGTGAGCCAAAATCACCTGCTCATATTCATAGCGAAGGTTCATCACCACAAAAGTCACTACCTAAAAAAAGGAGTGCAAATTCCTTGGCATGGAAAAATCTACCTTCTAATTTTGGAGAGGAAAATGGAACAAGAAGTGAGTGCAGAGAAATTCCTGAGAGTTCAAAAGAGGACATGGACCAGTTCCCCAATAGACCTATCAATCGTTATTCCATGTTTGTTGAAGCGTCCACTCAACATGACCCTAATGAATATCTTTCTTATCTTACTGAAAAGTCTACATTTATGTATGCTGACCTTTTTCAATTTTTTGGCTCATGTTTGCCTAATATTGTCAAAGGATGTCAATGGATTCTGTTGTATAGGTGAGATTTTAGATATATTCTTGACTAGATGTCCTATGCTAATCTCATTGGTTGTGACATTATTGTTCTCTCCAAATGAAGGGCAGCACATGGAAACATGGGATATCACTTCAAACTCTCCTTCGTAAGAGTGCTGACCTTCCGGGTCCATGCCTATTAGTGAGTTTATCACTCTGCTGTTGGTCTATTCTGGTTTTACCACCTTGACTGTTAACCAACTCTCACTTAACTATTCTTTTCTGTCATTTGTGTTTATACTTGTCTTTACTTGCTAGATTGTTGGGGATATGCAAGGTGCTATTTTTGGTGGCCTTCTGAATAGTCCTTTAAAGCCTACATCTACAAGGAAGTATCAAGTACTATTCTGATTTACTTAGCATCTCACTATACATGATTCTGGCACTTGAATTCTTACACTGCTTTAGTTGTGGCTTGAATTTAATTATCATGATGTTGGCGAGCAGGGCACAGGCGAAACCTTTGTGTTCAGTACAATTTATGGGGAACCAAGGTTCTTTAGAGCAACTGGTAATTGTTTTACATTTATGCATCTCGTTTTGTCATATGTGTAGTGCATCAAGGTACATATAAAGCAATCATCATTCTAGGATCAGCTGAAGACCATGGTGAAATTTTGGCTTAGGAGTAACTTTAGGGTTTATTTGCAATTTTCTCTTTGATTGTACCCATGTCAACAAGAATCTTATATAGATTCATAGCAAGCCTTTTAACATGTTTATCAATTGCTAATTATTACTTGAAATGTGGAGGTTGAGTTCCTTTATGAGACCCAATTTTATGTCAGGGCTTGCAATTTTATGGGACCCAATTATTTATTTAATTTGGGGATGAAAGTTTTGGATTTAATTCCTTTATTAGGCAAGACAAACTGTCTGGTTTCTTGTTTGTCCATCAAAACATGGGGATTCAATCAAAATCACTTCGTCAGTGATGACAATCGAAGGAAGCATTTGCCTTGTTTGTGTAGAATTTTTCCAATCCCATTGCCAACAAAATAATAAAACCTCATTGATGGAGTACCAGTTTCTCATCAATGTGAACTTTGATTTATAGAAAGGCCTCAAATGCTTCGTCAACACTCCTCTAGTGGCTTCTTAAAGATTACCTTATTGGCTTTAGATTCTCAGGCTATTCTCTTGTGAACATGAGCTTCAGATATAAACGTAAACTTCATCTCTGGAAGAATGCAACGGGGTCATCATGTTGGAGCGGAAACTGATGAGATGGCAGATGGGTGGTTCAAAAGAGAATGGGGGCTGCACATGTGTTAGGAGGGGGCATAAGTAGAATGAGACGGGGTAGGTTAGCACGGCACTGGGATAAGATGAGTGGGTATGAAACAGGCTTTGACGCAAAGTTAAAACTTTGACATCTCGATGTTATATCATGGGGTTATAATTCATTTATTTATAGCCTTAGATAACTAATTCTATCATGGTATGAGGAGTTTCTTTATATGCATTATTTAAATGGATTACTATTGTGGACTGGCCATGATAATGGTTCAGATCAAATTCCATTTTAGAAATTAAATTGCACAAAGCTCTTAGCATAATATATTGAAATAGCATGGCAACGATCATGTATAAGATTTAGTGAAAACGAAGTGAAGCAACTCTATCAGGCATTGTTTGTTATCTCACTATAGTCACCCTGTGACATTGCTTATAGGTGCAAATAGGTTTTACTACTTGTGCTTGAATGATCAACTTGCATTTGGTGGGGGTCGAAACTATGCTTTATCCCTTGAGGAAGATCTGTAAGTAATTGGTTTCTAGTTTCTTACTTGCAAATAATTATTCTGGCTCTATACCATCTCATTATTGATAACTGGAACAATATCATCTTTGTTATTGAGGAAGGTTGCGTGGAACCAGTGGCCCTTGTGAAACATTTGGAAACTCTTGCTTGGCTCATACTTCAGAATTTGAGCTGAAGAATGTTGAGGTGATTTTAAAACCTATGAATCAATATGAAGCATCTGCATTCTTGTATGTAAATTTGTTCGCTTTGATCTATCTTCTGGCTTTAAAAGCATCTAGCTTCTGTTAGTTGCTTATGGAGTAAGATATCTAAAATTTAAATTTGTAACATCTTAGCCATGCACTTAACAGTCATACTGGAAAGAATAAAATAATTGCTGAACCAAAGAATACATCGATATAGAGAGAAGAATAAAATATGAGGGAAAAAGTGAAATGGCAAATTGGAGAGGCAATGTTATTCAGCAGATGATTCCACTAACCGTCTGAAATTTTTAGTCAGTCTAATCTTATAAAGGTTAGTATGGTCAACCATGGTTGCTTGTTTTTAAATATTGAATGTTAAGTTTGTGTTTTGAGCTATAATAATGTAGGCATGGATATCAACACTTCCTATCTTTAAATCTTAGCTGCTTGTATCAATGGGTGTTTTCTTCCATTTGTATGTGCAAGTGAGATGGTCCAAATACTTTGGAGGTCCTACATTATACCACAAACTACTGAGAGCTTTTCTGTCTTACCTTTCATAGATGTATAAGCTTGCTTAGGTTCCTAGTTTGATATTTAGGCACTTCATTAGATGTTTTCATTCGTTCATGCATCTTTTTATGATTTTATTTTTTCATAAAATCTTCGTCTTCTAACGTTTCCACATTGCTGATGCAGTTGTGGGGGTTTGCTCATTCATCTCGTTTGCTCACGTAATTCTTTCAGACAACGATGATGCGCCAAGTGGACTGTTTCTGATGTATTATTCTTTTTATTCATTTCAAAAAGGGTTGTTATAATTTGTTCAACCGATGCCATTTCTCTTTCAAGCACTTGTTGACCATACCTTGATTTTATTTTATTAATACATTTTATAATCCCCAGATTAACGCATCAGCTTTCTGCCTTATCTGCTTTGTGTATAATGACAATTTTGCCTCCACGTATTCGTCTATTTAACTGCTTTATTTTGGATCAAATTACGTTTGCTTCAAAGTAAATTAATGCATTAGCTTTCGGCCTTATCTGCTTATGTATCATGGCAATTTTGCTTCCACACGTTCGTCTATTTGAGCACGTAGCACCGTGAGCAGTGAGTAAAAGTTGTAAGGTTGATCAAACAGACTAAAATAAAAACTAAAAATAAAAATATAAAAGAGAAAGTTAAAGTTATTTGTTTATAAAAAAAATATTTAAGATGATATAATATGTATTTAGACTATTAATAAATATTTCAATTAAATAATATAAAATTAAGATAAATATACATACTACGAGAAAAAAATTAAAAAGATTTGATTAGTAATAATAAATTAAAATCAAATTAATTTAAATATAAATATAAATAATGATATAATAAGAAATAAAATTTAATGATATAAAAAAATTCATAAAACCAATTTTATCAAATGGAATAAGATTTAATTATTCTTGTATTCATGTATTTACTGCCTTTTTTTTGGATCAAATTACGTTTGCTTCAAAGTAAAGTTAGATTTATTCTTTTACTACTCAATGCTGACAGCTAAATTCTACTAGTAACAACATTCTATATATCAAAACATTGACAAACGCGATCAAATTCTATTTGGCAAAGCATTTTTCACCAATAAATTATGATTCTTCATAACGTTAGCTTAAAAACAAATAATACGACCTGTCAACCTCACACATTATGGAAGAAATAAATTATCCACAAGGCAAATTTCTCTTACTTACAATGAAACACAGGGAATTAAAATTTTCAAGGACGATCGGCTGCACCTGCCAATTTCGTATGTAGGCCCAAGTGAATTTGAACGTGCCCCATTAGTTTAGGGGCAAGCACGAATGCTGTTGGTGAGGTGAAGGCAAGATTAGCTGATCCGTGCTGGGCTTCCTCATTGAACTGTGGATTTCGGTTCCTCTGGTCTATCCCGTGGGAGTCCAAATATCCTAAGATTACGGTCCATGGAACCGACTGCCATGTATTTTGCATCAGACACAACTTTACCGACGTGATTTTCTCTGGAGTTTAAGTAGAACAACCCCTTTAAAAAAAAAAAAATTAAAATCACACAAAGGTAGGTTTCCCAATGGGATAGCCGTGCCCACTTAACACATTTACACAGGTATTAAACTTCAAGTAAACCAATTAAAATCCGTACAACTATTATTCAATGGCATTTAAAGTTTAATTGAATTTATTAAATGGGTAAATTTGATGTATGTATAGCCTGTTTAACAGGTTAAGTTATATGCAGGTTATGCTATATGACCTATTTAATTAAATGAGTCGCAAATGAATCATAAATGAATTAATTCATTTATAAACACAATGTGTGCTGGACAGAACGTGTGCGGATTGCTGATTTTTTCCCCTAAGTCCCTAACATTACGACGGGTATGAGTTGAGTGAGTAGAGATCTACGATGTGCATGATTACGGGCACCAGTATAAACAAGGATGGTTAGAGTTTTCACACTAACCCTATCCATTATCCCTAACCTCAGTTATTTGTGCATTTGGGAAAAACGAAATGGTACCTGTTCCAGATAAATCAGGGATTGTCTTGATAAAATTCCATTCCAGCTTCACATTGGCGACTTGGTAAACTCTGCAGATTGCATTTATGGAAAAGATTGAGAACGACATGCGGACTGAGACCGATATTAATTCGTAAGATAAACCATCAAAAGTTGAACAAGTCAAGACACCATATAATCTAATTTAAAGCACTGCCTGGATTTCGATGTAACAGAAGGATATCAAATATCATCTAAATATTTACGGTTCGATTCCTAATTATGACAAATTTGCGCTTCCTGATTATGGTATAACAAAGGAGGCGAAGTTATCATCCAAATACTCACAGTCCAATCTCCAACTACGACGTATTTCTGCTTCCCAACTACAGTGTAACGGAAAGACGTCAAGTTGACACCCAAATGCTCATGGTTCGATCTTTAGCTATAATGTATTTGTGCTTTCCAATTTACCTTGGTGGCCAGTAGGAAACTTATGTAAAATTACGGCGTATTTGTGTTTCCCGACTACGATATAACGGAAGGATGTCAAGTTGTCACCTAAATACTCGTGATTCGATCCTCAACTATGACATATTTGTACTTCTCAATTTATCTTAGTAGTTAGTGAAAATTTTTTATAAGACCGGACCGATCACCCAGTTCGATGTTATCTGATTCAGATTTTTTTTTTTTTTTTAATTTAAAGCATCGATCAGATAATCTCAAATATGAAGAAATGGTGCAGCATATAAGAGTGATATTTCCTAATTATTGAGAAGATAAAAATAAATAAATAAATAGATAAAATTCTTATAAATCTCTATGTTAAATAAGTACTGAGTTTAATGTTATTTTATTCGACACAAAAATTAGTCTGAGACATCTCTCACTACTATAAACTAGTTCATCACGAAGTTCGTGAAAGTATGGTCGAATTTTGAAGTAAAAAGACTGTTCACATATGAGCGAAAACATGCTCATGAGTCTCACTGCGAACCATAACATGACAGAACATTTGAACTGTATGTAGCTACACTAGAAATGTTTCAAATAACAAATAATATCATCAGCATACCAGAGTTTGTTGCCTTGTTGGAGTATTTGAATCATATGGAGTGAAGGATCTGAAGTTCTTAAGCTTCCAAGAATCAAGATCCAAAAGCTTGACGCCATCCATAGCAGCCGTCTGATCAAGGTCAGGTAACATATACATCATTGCATGGCACTATGAACATCTGTCTGTTTAAAGCATCTTCGAAAAGAAACAATACCGCTAGGAAATAACCATTCTCAGGAAATGACATTGCAGCCACTGATCCAACATGGCCATCAAACTTTGCAACATTTAACTGCACAAAAATTATTGCCAAATGGCAAATACACAAAATCAAACTATTTCCATGTCCAACAAGTTATCACAGTTCAAACTGTACTTGAGATTTTACATCCCAAATATTAACAAGGGCTCCAGTAGTGCCAGTTCCTAGAATAAAACCATCAGGATGGAAGGAAGCTGAAGTATAATATTTTCTGCTATTCTATGATCAAGAGGAATAATATCTGCAAGTGTTTAAGGAATGCAACATCATAACTTGTGAGAAGATGATAGAAAGAAATTATTAGAGACAAGGATAAATGGATAATGCAAGTTAAAATAGCACAAATAAGCATATGAGAAAAAAATACCTGAGTGAGGCAAGATCCTGTAGAGAGGTCATAGAAACACCAATATTATCCATAGAAGCAGTAACAAAGTACTTATTAGTAGCATGTAGTGTAACAACTTGTACCTATAGCAGTGTGAAAATCTCAACAAAATTGAGATGAAGTATGAAAATGACAATAAAGGTCAGTATAAAAAAAAATCTAGGAAAGACTAGTTTCATGTTATAGGTAGATTCCAGCTAATAAACTCATTAATAAATTTAATTAAAAAAAAAACCAAGAAAGTGAATGTAATATTGCAAGTTTGTGACGTCCATATTAGAGTAAGCAACGACTCCAAGTTCTTATTTTTGATCAATGAACTTGTAATATCAGAGATGTGTATGGTTTTATATCCTTTTCAAATCATATTGTATTAATTGATGAGAATTTAGCTAAACCAAATTTAAGACTTCAATTAAGAAGACAAACTTTAGAAACTAAAGCATCAGCCAAGTAGACTTAAAACAACGTGGATGAAATGCACTGTCATTTTAGCAATAACAAAATAAAATTTGAAGGAATAGTTATCCTAGATGGACAAAAAAAATGATAAATTGAATACTAGATTGGCAAAAACAAATTATACAATAGTTTGAAATCCTAAAAACAATTATTCTACAACAAACAGATGATGAAGATTGGTGTGGTTCTGTAGACATCAGTTAAAAGATATTTGTTATAGCTTGTTTATGACCAACAATGCTCTATGAGCTAGAAGTGGTAGGAATAAAATTTATCAAAGAAAAAAATTGCTAAAATTCGTATGCAATTAAGTTTTTTGTGATAGTATGCACACCGGTACATTCTCTACTTGGAGTTTAAAATGTTAGGAAAGAGACATGATCCTGAATTACTTGAGTATTACCAAATACCAATGCCACTAATATTATAGAGCTAATTAAGATTAAGTGTGGATAACAAGGAATATTCAAGAGCTAAGCAATGTTTAAGTGTGGAGAACAAGGAATATGCTAGAGTTGATTAATGTTAAGAGTGGAGAACAAGACAAACTAGTTAAGCAAAAATAGCAGAGCATACTACTTATGTTTTCTCGTAGAACTAATGGTGAGACAGTAAAGTTGTAGCTAACCCCATATGGTAGTGACAAAAGTTATACATAGAAATAAGTTTTGCCATTTTGTCTAAAAATAACAAACAATATGTCACACAACATTAGAAAGCAACCCACCATCTATAACTCTCAAGGATATAGCAAGTAAAATAACATCTTAGTATTGAGCAAATGAGCAGTGTGTTTAAAGGATTTTAAATTTCCACAAGTATAAAGCTAATAACAGGTGCAATTACTCTCAAAAGATAGTTAATTATATTTTCCACCAGTACCCTTTATCGCCATCTGTCTTACAAGTCATGCAAAGATTAAGGTTGCATCACATAAAGAGGAAACTCATCCTCCTATATACAAGAAAGAACATCAAAACAACTAAGATTATTTAAAAAGCAATTTGGATGATTCAAAAAATTCATTCGACACAGAATTCATGGAAAATTACATTCATTGCATACAGATAATAGAGGTACTAGACTGAGTTCAAAACACTTACATTCTGAAACATCCCAAGAAGCCCAGGAAAGTTGGCAACCTGCAGGGGCCTTGGAACCAGAGGGTAAGAAACATCCCAAGAAGACTCTCAGCGTATAGGTACGAAATCAACATCGCATGGAGTTGAGAATTAACAAAATGGAAGTAATTGTAATTACACAATGTTTTAGAAATCGAACTCCTCACTACATTGGAGAATCAAACAGAACAAATTAGTGGATAAGGCAGGGATGGATGCTATTAATATTATTAGATCATTATTGTATCTCTTCTAAGATATATATATATACCTGCTCACCCATCTATGGGCAACCCGTGAGCACTTAGTATTAATTTTATTTTTTAAAATTTAGGATTTAAACTAAAGGATGTGAAAAAAAAAAATAACACTAGGTGCTCATGGCAGTAGGGATCCTCTGGTCCGTAAATTACGGACCAGGGGATGGTCCACTGATTTGGACCCTTGATTTGGATGGACCCCACCTATTTAAAGATGGGGTCTATCTAAATCAAGGGTTCTCGTGTAATGGACCATCCCCTGGTCCGCAATTTACAGACTAGAGGATCTGCTCTTGTGCTCACGAGTTGCCCATATATGAGTGAGTAGCGTAACAAAATTAATATATAGAAATGTTACCTTGCTCATCCATCTATGGGCAATCCGTGAGCACCTAGTGTTAAATTTTTTAAAGGATTTAGGGTTTAGGTTAAAGAAAAGTGAAATTAAAAATAAAAATAATACTAGGTGCTCACGTGTTGCCCATAGATGGGTGAGTAGGATAACAAAACTATATATATAGTTTTGTTACCATACACACCCATCCGAGAGCACTCTATGAGCACCTAGTGTTAATTTGTTTTTTAATTTCCACTTCCTTTAACCGAAATACTATATCCTAAATCTTAAATCCTAAATCCTAAATCCTAAAAAAAAATTTAAAAAATAACACTGGTGTGAGGGGTAACAAATCGCATCCCTCGGGGCAGTGTGATGGTTAAAACATGGAGTGTTGCCACATGAGGTCTTGGGGTCGAAACTCGGCGTGACCGAGCATGACCTCCTCCATGTCTTGGCTATTTGCACTAATGACTAGTAGTCACCCGTGATTTATCTCCTCCGTGTTGGCCTAGGGATGGGTTGGTGGGGGTGTTGGGGGCGAGCGAATCGCCTTTTGCCACTTATGCCCTCATATTTTTTCATCGATCGGACGGATTAAATCACATCTCAAGAATACAGTACACATCATGAGGATGCTATGACCATCCGATCGGTCAGGAGACATGAGGACACAAGAATCTTGTGACAGAGGATCTGAGATGTTTATTTTCACCTTCTCCTTACCAAGCCCATTAAAATCTTCATTCAAAATTTAAAATTTAAGATAAAAAAATTATTTTATTAAATTTAGATATACATTTTTCACTACATAATACATTAAATTAAAAAAATATTATTAAAGGGAGGAGAGAAAGATATTATTTTAATATTTAAGAAATAGAATTCATTTCCTAAATTTAAAAAATTATTATTCATAGAAGGTATATTTAGGAAATAAATATGGTAGTTGATACAAATATTTTTTTTATAAAATGTATAATTTCAGGTGAAAGTTTAGTTTAGGATAATTGATATGGATGTTTTAAGATAGTAAACAAAGTTTGGTGATGTTTAAATTTATTTAATAAGGTGATAAAATAAAATCAAACTGAATAAAATAAATTAAACTGTTAAAATGATAGTTCAAAGCTAACTTAATTTCTTTTTTGGAACTTGAGTATGGTTCAAATTTAACTTGAACTTAGTTTATTTAGATGTCACCTAGCTCTAAATTAAAATTTATTTGATTGCTTATAATTTTTACATTTTAAACATATTTACTTAATTATTGAGTTTTAAAATATAAATATATTTATTAATTTTAAATTTTTTTACTTATTTGATATGTTGATAAAAAATTTATTAGATAATATGATTTTTGAATATTGTCTAATATTTGATTCGGTTCCGCACCTAGCACAAATGAACAATTACCTTTCGTTATTATTCTTGTCCCGTTACAGTGTGCCTTAAAGCTTGTGTCTACGGCGTGGCCCAATCCAGATTTCAACGTAAGCGCGGCCCTCCTGGAACAAGAGGGCTTCTTCTGGGCTGAAGGCGGTGGCGGTGCCAAACGAACGCCTCCATGTGATCTCTCCTCTCCTACCTCCACCTCCCCTTCTAAACTACTGCTACTACTGCAGCGTCAATCGTGGCGCCACTTGCAATCCCATGCAAGTGCATCGCCCCACTAAGGCTGATTAGTAGTTGGTGCGGACGATGCGTATTCCTCCCGATAGATTCCTCCGGCGAAGTGTGAACTGAAAGCGATCAATCGAGAGCATCCCCACGCCCATTTCGTGCGTTCACTGCGTGCAAATCCAGTTGGTGGATTTCGTTGCTCCCTTAGGCCCAGCACGGTGGGCAGCTCCTCCCGGCGTGCTTCGCAGACTCAGTCAAACTGAACAAAAGGTATAAGCCATCACACCATGCGGGTACACAAGATACTGTATGCCGCCTCCAAAGTACTTTTAAGATTTTGCTTTTTAAGCGGGCAATTCCCTTGTAATTGACTAACTATATAATAACCATGCCAGCTGTCGTCGTGGGAGAGCACATATATAATTTTTATTCTTCACAAATTACGTTAATATTTTTTTGATATCATAGTGAAGCTCTCTTCTAAAGATCTATTAAAGAAAAAATATATATATAAGAATTAGTTTTATATTTTTGCGAGGGAATTAGATTAGGTTATTGACTATTATGATAGGTTATTCAAATATTATGGTACAATTAATCAACTTCACGATAAAATATAGACAAATAAATTAAAGTATATAGTGACTTCTTATGTAAGTGGGACGTTTTTCCTTAGAGGAAATGAACATCATAAAAATCAATCCATCATTCTAATATGATAAACTATCATCCGATTACGAACTGCTCTACTCCCTTAGGGTCAGCTTATTCAAATATATTTTTTAAAAAGATAAATAATTTATATATCAAATGAGAAATTATATATTACATCACACAAAATGATAGATGTGAGTCTGAATCTTATGAAATATTCTCTCAACTTTAGGAACATCTCCCTAAAATTTGCAGGGATTACACACTTGACATAACAAAAAAATTGTGTATGACATGCCTAGGTGTCTAGCTCTAGTTAAGCAATCGTTATGACAGTATCTCTGGAGAAAGACCTCTAGCATTCACTTGGAGGTGATCGTCTCATGTCGTAAGTGAAGTCAAGTCTTCACCTTGTCCCAAAGAGCAATGCTAATGGGGCACCGAAAGAAAGTGTGATCTAAAGATTCATCCTTATGCTGGCATAGAAGACAGATTTTGCATGGCACATACTCTAGATGATCCTTTGTACCTTGGCGGCCAGAATTCTAGCATGAATTGATACTTGGGCATAAGGTAAGTCTTCCACACAACCTCACCCATGCTTGGGCTCATCTCATGGTGGCAAAAGATGAATATGTTCGCCCCTAGTACCCCCGCCAACCTGTCTTAGAGCCAACACGGAGAAGGTAAATCACGGGCAGCTACTAGCCTTTGGAATAATGATTAGCACATAAGAGAGGCATTTACCTCGGCTTTGTCGAGATTCGAACCCCAGACCTCATGGTGGCAACACTTCATGCGCTAGCCACTAGACCGTCCCGAGAGGACTATGCTTGGGCTCACCTCGTGTATAGAAGAAGTAGTATGCAACTGTTTAGGCCACTGATCAGTGTTAAACCAGCTACCCAATAGGTCTGCACTTGAAATTTAGATCATGTTCGGTTGCACAAAATGTCACGAAGTTGCAATAGTTTCTTGATCAAAGGCAAGTCCACTGCCTTGGTATTCCAGTCCCACAAATCGACATGCTATACTGATAATGACTCATTTCACCCAAAGGGAGTCCTTTTTTCATTGTAGATTCCATAAAGACTTGCATAGCAAAGCTAAGTTCAAGCTTTCAGATCTTGAACTTCATATATACCCTCCTTCATCTTTGGATAAACACATATGCGGCCCAAGAGATAGGAGGGTGCTTGGACGTCCAAACGAAGGAGCAGCAAATAGCATATAGCTTGTCAACTACTGTACATGGAATTGGCAAGATGGAGAGTAAAAAATATACGATGCGCTACAAAATAGTTTTGACCAATTCGAGTTTACTTGCATAGGACTGTTGGTTGCTACTCGGAAAACCTATAGGTTCCTCTGTACAAAAATTTTGTACAAAGATCTGAACCTTTTCCTAGCTACCATGTGTTCTTTTAAATTAAATTTTGGATCGCCTGCGGAACTTAACACGTTTGATCCAAAACTTAATCTATTTGTTCTTTTAGGTTTTGACTTGGATCTCCTGCGGAACTTAACACGTTCGACCCAAGTCTCCTTAAGTTATTAATTCCATTAAATATTAATTTCCATAAAAGGTTCCCAGTACTGACGTGGCGAGGCACATGACCTTCTTGGATATGGGAGCAACCACCACCGACTAGACAAAACCTTTAATAGAAAGCTAATATTTAATTTCCTAAAATAACTTTAGGTTAACCAGAAAGAACAATCAAATCACAAGGAAAAGAAAAAAAAAAGAACACTATATCGAAAATAAATTCAAAACTCTAGAATCGTATGCCTCTTGTATTTAGTATTATTTCCAAAAATAACTAGTATGATGCGGAAACAAAAATTACTAGTTATACCTTTTAGAAAGACCTCTTGATCTTCTACCGTATTCCTCTTCTAACCTCGGACGTTGTGTGGGCAACGATCTTCCGAGATGAGAACCACCAAGCACCTTCTTCTTCCTTGCAAGTTTCGGCCACCACAATTTCTCCAAGAGAAGTAGAGGTCCGGCCACCACCATCAAGCTCCAAGGGATGCAAGAAACAAAACCACCTTTCTCTCCTTCTTCTCCTAGCTAGAACCGGCCACCATCAAGTGCTCCAAGAGAGGTTGCCGCCGGCCATAAGAAGAAGAGAAGAGGAAGAAGCTAGGGCCGGCCACCAAGGAGGAAAAGAGAGGAAGAAGAATAATAGAGTTGATCACCCATGAAGGCACCTCTACCCCCTCTTTTATAATCCTTGGTCTTGGCAAATAAGGAAATTTAATTAAAAACTTCCTTAATTATTTTGCCATGAAAAAGAAAATTTTATTTAATTAAAAATAATTTCCTTTTTACAAATACAATGGCCGGCCACACCATTCCACAAATCAAGGAAATTTTAATTCACACAAGAATTAAAACTTCCTAATTTGCTTTCAGAAATTTATAAAAATTTCTCAAATAATTTTTCCCTTCATGGTGGTTAATAAAAAGGAAATTTTATAAATTAAAATATTTCTTTTAAACATGTGGATAAAAAGAAAGTTATCTCTAAAAATTAAAATCTCTTTTAATCTACAAATAAGGAAAGATATCAAATCTTTTCTTAATCTTTTGTAGAAACTTATAAAAGAGAATATTTAATTTTAAACTCTCTTTTAAATCATGAACATGATTAAAATTGAAAGTTTTCTTAAAATTTAAAATCCTCCTTTAATTAACAAATAAGGAAAGATTTCAAATTTTAAACTCTCTTTTAAACATGTAGATGATTTACAAATAAGGAAAGTTTTTACCAAAAATTAAAATCATCCTTTTAATCTACAAATAAGGAAAGAGATTAATCTCTTCTCTTAATCTTTTGTAGAAAGTTATAAAAGGAAATTTTAATTTTTAAACTCTCTTTAAAATCATGATATCCACATAAGAAATAATTTTAATAAAATCCTTTTTCTAGTGGTCGGCCACCTAAGCTTGGGACCCAAGCTTTGGCCGGCCACCTACATGGCTCATCCACTTGGTCTTGGCCGGCCCTAGCTTGGGTTCCAAGCTAGCTTGGCCGGCCCCATTGGATGGGTAAGAAGGTGGGTATGCGGTGGGTATAAATCTCTATATACTAGAGGCTACGATAGGGACCGAGAGGAGGAATTGGTTTTGGTCTCCCGATGAAATTAAGCATCCCGTGTTCGCCCCGAACACACAACTTAATTTCATCAATAATAATTCATTCCACTAAAGAACTATTATTGAACTACCGCACCAATCCCAAATTACATTTTGGGCTCCTTCTTATTATGAGTGTGTTAGTCTCCCTGTGTTTAAGATAACAAATGTCCACTAATTAAGTAAGTTACTGACAACTCACTTAATTAATATCTAGCTCCAAGAGTAGTACCACTCAACTTCATCGTCATGTCGGACTAAATCCACCTGCAGGGTTTAACATGACAATCCTTATGAGCTCCTCTTGGGGACATTCTCAACCTAGATCACTAGGACACAGTTTCCTTCTATAATCAACAACACACACTATAAGTGATATCATTTCCCAACTTATCGGGCTTATTGATTCATCGAACTAAATCTCACCCATTGATAAATTAAAGAAATAAATATCAAATATATGTGCTTGTTATTATATTAGGATTAAGAGCACACACTTCCATAATAACTGAGGTCTTTGTTTCTTTATAAAGTCAGTATAAAAGAAACGACCTCTAATGGTCCTACTCAATACACTCTAAGTGTACTAGTGTAATTATATAGTTAAGATAAACTAATACATAATTACACTACGACCTTCCAATGGTTTGTTCCTTTCCATTTTAGTCGTGAGCTACTGTTTATAATTTATAAGGAAACCGATAACATGATCTTCTGTGTGTGACACCACACACCATGTTATCTACAATATAAATTAATTGAACAACTACATTTATCATAAATGTAGACATTTGACCAATGTGATTCTTATTTCTATATAAATGTTTATACCAAAGGCTAGGCTTTTAGTATACACTCTAACAATCTC
Source organism: Zingiber officinale (assembly GCF_018446385.1). Lineage (NCBI taxonomy): Eukaryota > Viridiplantae > Streptophyta > Magnoliopsida > Zingiberales > Zingiberaceae > Zingiber > Zingiber officinale. Next base: position 21,546,182 of record NC_056001.1, on the reverse strand, counting down.
CCACTTATACTAAAAGACTAAGTTGCCATATCAGCTGCCATACATCTGATTCCCAACCCTTCAACATGCCCATCAAAAGCTCTTGCCTTAAGGACCTTAGTGAAAGGATCTATAGGTCATCACCTGATGCAATCTAGGCGGCAACAACTTCTCCTCGTTTATACAATTTCTTGTATTGGGTGGTACTTGCGCTCTATTGTGTTTACTTGCCTTATAGACTTATGGTTTCTTCGAGTTTGCTACTGCACCAATATTATTACAATAAATTGTAATAATCTTTGGACAAACCAGAAATCATATCTAAGTCTATCTTGAGGTTATTGAGTCATTCAGCTTTTATGGCTACCTCAGAGGTTTGCCATATACTAAGCTTCTATGGTGGAGTCCAGAAAAACACCTATGCTTATCACTCTTCCATAGTTATGACTTTACCTCCTAAAGTAAACACAAAACCCCGAGGTTGACTTATTATTGTCCCTATCCGATTGGAAGTCAAAATCCGTGCAACCCACAGGGACCAAACTAACTGCCTTGTAAGCTAGCATATAATCTCTAGCGCCTTTACTGCAGTCCACTGTCCTTGTCCAGGGTTACTTTGATATCTGCTAACTATGCCCTTGGCAAAACAGATTTCTGATCTCGTGCATAGCATACATTAGGCTTCCAACAGCCGTAGCATAAAGAACTGCCTTTATTTCCTTTATCTCCTTTGATGTCTACAGAGACATATCTTTAGATAAAGTTACTCCATCCTGAAAAGGTAAGAAACCTTTCTTGGAGTTTTGTATGTTTAAAACGAGCAAGGATTTTTTCCGATGTATGAAGCTTGGGATAAGTAAAATATTCTTTTCTTGCGATCCCTTATTACTTTGATCTCAAGAATATATACATTCTCCCAAGTCCTTTATATCGAATTGTTTGGACAACCATACCCTTACTTCTGACAACATTTTGATATTGTTTCCAACTACCAAAAATGTTATCTAAGTATAGTACAAGAAATATCACCACGTTTCCATCACATCTTTTGTATACACAAGACTTATCCGGTTACTAAATCCATAGATCTGGATTACTTTGATAAACCGGATATTCCAAGACCTTGAAGCTTTGCCTCAGTCCATAGACTGATTGAGCTTGCGCACAAGATGCTCTTAGCCCTTTGCAATGAACCCTTCTGGTTGCTTTATATAGATGTTTTCTTCAAGACTTCCATTAAGGAATGCTGTCTTGACATCCACTTGCCAAATAGATAAAAGAATCCGAATAGACTTAAGCATGACTACCAGTGAAAAAGTTTCCTTTTTCATCTAGCCTTGCTTTGAAGGTTTCTACCTTCCTGTTTATCCCTCTTTTCCTATTATAGACTTTTTACACCCAAAGGCTTTTACACCGCTTGGTGGTTCTACAAGCTTCCAGATTTTATTAGAATACATATATTCTAATTCTATTATTCATTACTCTTTGCCAAGATGCTGCATATTTATCTTGGAGTGCTTCGTCATATGTCCGGAGATCAGGTTTATGTCCTTCAGGGATCGAGTCCAAAAACTCTCCCAAAACATGACCTATTTAGGTTGCCTAACAACCCTCCCACTACGACAAGGCACTTTCTGCAATTGTGTATCATTTGTGATACGTGTTGCAGTTTTCTTGTGGTATCTCATCTTGTACAGTTGGTACTAGGTTAGACATGTCCTTTATTATTTCCTTAAGAACAAATTTACTTATGAGCACGTGGTTCATTATATAGTCCTTTTCTAAAAATCAGTCATTGATGCTAACAATGACTTTCTGATTTTTAAGACTATAAACCTACTTTTGTTTATCTAGGATAACTTACAAACAAGTGAACTCCTATCCAACTTATCATTGTCTCTCATATGTGCTGGATTACCCGAATCCGAATATGCTTCAAAATAGGTTTTCACCTATTCAACAATTCTATATGAGTAGAGAGTTCTAACTTGGAAGGTACTATGTTCACTTTCGTTTTCAGAGTTTATCCTTAAAACAAATTTGGTAATTTTCTGAATAACTCATCATCTATCTAATTATTCCATAAGAGTCCTTTACCTTCTTTCTACTACACCATTCTGTTGGAGTGTACCAGATGCGGTTAGTTGGGATCAACTTCTGATAAATGACTCCTAAATTCTCCCAAGAGGTGCTTGCCACTACGGTCTTACCGTAGTGTCTTGATATTTTTACTTTGTCGTTTCTCCACATCAGCCTCGTACTCTTTGAACTAATCAAAGCACTTAGACTTGCGGCACATCAAGTAAATATATCCGTATCTCAAATAGTTGTCTATAAAATAGATGAAATATTTGAAACAACCTCTTGCCTGGATGCTCATAGGATCACACAAATCAGAATGAACCAATTCCTATATATCTTTGGCTTCATACCCCTTAGACTTAAAAGCTCCTTGGTTATTTTTCTTCCAAGTAAGACTCGCAGGTTGGAAAGATTTCCACTACTAATGAACCCAAAAGTTCATCAGTTACCAATGAATCCTACTCAAGTATAACCTAGCTTTTAGATGCCAAAGATATAATTGGTTCATTTCCGAAGGTTACTTTCTCTTAAAATTAGAAGATGTGTTACTAATTTCCATTTGTTGCATCGTGAGAGTTATTGGATTATAAATTGTCAACCATCATACCAGAATAGATAATTTCCCTATTTTTCTTGATAACAACTTTGTTATCAAAATAGACACAATATCTATAATAGTTTAGAAACTGAAGTCAGGTTCTTTCTAAACTTGGTACGTAAAGACAATTACTTAAAATCCATATTTTATTCTTATCAAAGGATAAACATCTCCCACTGCAACAGCTACCACTTTTACAGTAGTGCCCATGTGGACGGTGATTTACCTTTCATTTAGTTGTCAGGTTTCCTGGAACCCTGCAATGAATTGCAGACATGATTCATGGCATCTTGTATCTACACTCCAGGTTCTGGTAGATAACACCACTAGACATGTTTCAACTAATGAATTAAATACACCTAAATTGTTCTTAGTTCTAAGAAGACAGTCTACCTTAATGTCCAAGTCCTATTTCCAATCATTACAATTGGGACTACTAAGTCTTTTTCTATAGTATGACCACTAGGGATTGACAAACATCCTAAGAATCACAAAAATATTTGGTCAAGATCAACTTCTTAAAATCTCCATAAATTTTGCGTATACAAAATTGAAGAGGAGATTTCATTAATTTTATTATCTCGTCAACTTTACTTTATGACGAATAAAATTAATAGTTGGTCTATCTTTAATCAAATATTTGGTCAAGACTCTAAATTTAAAATAATATTGATTCCTCTAACAATACTATTTAAATTTACCAACACCTCAAAACACCGTGAATTTTGCATGTCACGTTAGTGTGGACGTATACAAAATCAACATTTGTAAGAGGAAGGTTTTACCCATTAATTATCTTGTCAACGTAACTTTATGACAAATAAAATTATCTCAAACACCGTTAATTTTGTATGCCACGTTAGTGTGGACGTATACAAAATCAATCATTTGTAAGAGGGGTTTTAACCCTTTAATTTTATTATCTTGTCAACCTAGTTTTATGACAAATTAATAGTTGGTTTCATTTGGTCACACAAATAATAGCAGTGACTCCGATGGGAAGGATACTATTAGATGTGTCTAAGTGTATACCATTACTTGACACTAAGTCCATTAATAAGATTATGCCCCTTCCGTTGGGGAAGATCACACGCTCTTAATTAACTTCCTATAGTCATCCAAAAATGGAAGTCTGTTCTAGTGATCCACAAACAAGCTCATCCGTTATGGAGGAAGGCACTCAGAGCCAACGCGCAAGCTTGTTTGCATCACTTACAAACCAGTAATGGAGACCATGGGATTTACTTAAAAATCCCTCTCCCACTTAGTTATTTATGAATGAGGAATTTTAACTATGCTAGCCTACTAAACTTGTAAACTAACATACACACAAAGCACAATATAAAAGCAATAAATAGAAAATCTAATTTTCAACTATTATGGCTTTTATCTCTAGTTGTCCTCCGTGTGTTGTCATCCCAAGCTGCTGCCATATTTGGCCACCACCACCGGGTCTAACTGTCGCATCCATCTTGCTCCTAGTTCCGCTGCGCCTCTGGTCCTTAGAAGGTTCCACGCTTTGCAAGATTCGATCCGCGACATAAATAGAATTTTACATTTTTGATCCTATATTCCATAAAAGGAATGTACATGTATCTAGATCAAAAACAAAATCCTAATAAAACTAAATACAGCTCCTGCTGTATTTTAATACAACCATGCACACACATATAAATGCCCTTGACATGTCCAAGGGTCCAATCACACACATAATAACTAAAAGCCATAATAGTTGGATCCTGCATCCACAGAGTTAGCACATCCTACTATTAACCTGCCTAAATTATGTATGACATGTGCATAATTAAACTAATACCAAATACACAGAGGCAAAACCCTAGCTCTGATACCAATTGTTGGTTGCTACTCGGAAAACCTATAGGTTCCTCTGTACAAAAATTTTGTACAAAGATCTGAACCTTTTCCTAGCTACCATGTGTTCTTTTAAATTAAATTTTGGATCGCCTGCGGAACTTAACACGTTTGATCCAAAACTTAATCTATTTGTTCTTTTAGGTTTTGACTTGGATCTCCTGCGGAACTTAACACGTTCGACCCAAGTCTCCTTAAGTTATTAATTCCATTAAATATTAATTTCCATAAAAGGTTCCCAGTACTGACGTGGCGAGGCACATGGCCTTCTTGGATATGGGAGCAACCACCACCGACTAGACAAAACCTTTAATAGAAAGCTAATATTTAATTTCCTAAAATAACTTTAGGTTAACCAGAAAGAACAATCAAATCACAAGGAAAAGAAAAAAAAAGAACACTATATCGAAAATAAATTCAAAACTCTAGAATCGTATGCCTCTTGTATTTAGTATTATTTCCAAAAATAACTAGTATGATGCGGAAACAAAAATTACTAGTTATACCTTTTAGAAAGACCTCTTGATCTTCTACCGTATTCCTCTTCTAACCTCGGACGTTGTGTGGGCAACGATCTTCCGAGATGAGAACCACCAAGCACCTTCTTCTTCCTTGCAAGTTTCGGCCACCACAATTTCTCCAAGAGAAGTAGAGGTCCGGCCACCACCATCAAGCTCCAAGGGATGCAAGAAACAAAACCACCTTTCTCTCCTTCTTCTCCTAGCTAGAACCGGCCACCATCAAGTGCTCCAAGAGAGGTTGCCGCCGGCCATAAGAAGAAGAGAAGAGGAAGAAGCTAGGGCCGGCCACCAAGGAGGAAAAGAGAGGAGAAGAATAATAGAGTTGATCACCCATGAAGGCACCTCTACCCCCTCTTTTATAATCCTTGGTCTTGGCAAATAAGGAAATTTAATTAAAAACTTCCTTAATTATTTTGCCATGAAAAAGAAAATTTTATTTAATTAAAAATAATTTCCTTTTTACAAATACAATGGCCGGCCACACCATTCCACAAATCAAGGAAATTTTAATTCACACAAGAATTAAAACTTCCTAATTTGCTTTCGGAAATTTATAAAAATTTCTCAAATAATTTTTCCCTTCATGGTGGTTAATAAAAAGGAAATTTTATAAATTAAAATATTTCTTTTAAACATGTGGATAAAAATAAAGTTATCTCTAAAAATTAAAATCTCTTTTAATCTACAAAATAAGGAAAGATATCAAATCTTTTCTTAATCTTTTGTAGAAACTTATAAAAGAGAATATTTAATTTTAAACTCTCTTTTAAATCATGAACATGATTAAAATTGAAAGTTTTCTTAAAATTTAAAATCCTCCTTTAATTAACAAATAAGGAAAGATTTCAAATTTTAAACTCTCTTTTAAACATGTAGATGATTTACAAATAAGAAAAGTTTTTACCAAAAATTAAAATCATCCTTTTAATCTACAAATAAGGAAAGAGATTAATCTCTTCTCTTAATCTTTTGTAGAAAGTTATAAAAGGAAATTTTTAATTTTTAAACTCTCTTTTAAAATCATGATATCCACATAAGAAATAATTTTAATAAAAATCCTTTTAATATTCTAGTGGTCGGCCACCTAAGTTTGGGACCCAAGCTTTGGCCGGCCACCTACATGGCTCATCCACTTGGTCTTGGCCGACCCTAGCTTGGGTTCCAAGCTAGCTTGGCCGGCCCCATTGGATGGGTAAGAAGGTGGGTATGCGGTGGGTATAAATCTCTATATACTAGAGGCTACGATAGGGACCGAGAGGAGGAATTGGTTTTGGTCTCCTGATAAAATTAAGCATCCCGTGTTCGCCCCGAACACACAACTTAATTTCATCAATAATAATTCATTCCACTAAAGAACTATTATTGAACTACCGCACCAATCCCAAATTACATTTTGGGCTCCTTCTTATTATGAGTGTGTTAGTCTCCCTGTGTTTAAGATAACAAATGTCCACTAATTAAGTAAGTTACTGACAACTCACTTAATTAATATCTAGCTCCAAGAGTAGTACCACTCAACTTCATCGTCATGTCGGACTAAGTCCACCTGTAGGGTTTAACATGACAATCCTTATGAGCTCCTCTTGGGGACATTCTCAACCTAGATCACTAGGACACAGTTTCCTTCTATAATCAACAACACACACTATAAGTGATATCATTTCCCAACTTATCGGGCTTATTGATTCATCGAACTAAATCTCACCCATTGATAAATTAAAGAAATAAATATCAAATATATGTGCTTGTTATTATATTAGGATTAAGAGCACACACTTCCATAATAACTGAGGTCTTTGTTTCTTTATAAAGTCAGTATAAAAGAAACGACCTCTAATGGTCCTACTCAATACACTCTAAGTGTACTAGTGTAATTATATAGTTAAGATAAACTAATACATAATTACACTACGACCTTCCAATGGTTTGTTCCTTTCCATTTTAGTCGTGAGCTACTGTTTATAATTTATAAGGAAACCGATAACATGATCTTCTGTGTGTGACACCACACACCATGTTATCTACAATATAAATTAATTGAACAACTACATTTATCATAAATGTAGACATTTGACCAATGTGATTCTTATTTCTATATAAATGTTTATACCAAAGGCTAGGCTTTTAGTATACACTCTAACAAGGACAACGTGTGTTTGGGCCACGACACCAGTTTGTACATTAGTGCATTCATCAAGCGTCGTAGTTGTTGGTCTTTAGCTTCTCCGTAGCCAAGGGGATGTCGAGGTACCAGAATGGAAAGGTTCCCTTCTGAAATCTAGTGAGCTATTACAGTCTTGGGTTTGATCATTAACGTCAGCAATGTAGATGTTGGACTTTATGAGGTTAGGGTGCAGTTCCGCGACGACGCCAAACTTCGTGATACAATTCACTAGCAATGTAATGGTGGACTCATCAGATCATGCAAAAAAGAAGGGTTGGTGCAACAGAAGTGGTTCATAGAGCTAGAAGGGAGGGATGAATAGTGACATGCAAAACAAAGTTACAACTTTCTCTTGCTATAGAGACCAATTTTTTTTACTTGATTTGAAACTAGAATATTGCTAGTTCAAGAATATGAAGCGCACTATGAATATCTCCTTCTTTGACTATAAGTCGAAGGCAGAGAAGTCCCTTACAGTGATTAAGCACGAAAGTAATAAAACTGAATGAAAGTGAATACAAGTGTGTTATCGACACTTAGAGGACAAGGTCTTTATTTATAGCTCTCTGGTCAAGATAGTCGTTTGCTGATATGACACTTCCTAGGCGCTTAGAAGCAATCCGAGCACCTAGACTTTAGTCGAGTCAATCCAATTAGCAATGGCCTGCTCAATGATTCTTAGCATTCTAGGCACTTGGAAGACATTCGAGCACCTGGATTTGCTGATGTGGCTTAATGCTGATCCTGTTCGAAAATGACTCGCTAACATAGCCTGCCCTTTCCGAGCACATGGAATCCGAGCGCATATAATGGTCAATTCAAAAGTTGACCATTTTCTCTTTCGATCGATTGGGTGTGCTCTGGTAGTTCAAAGTTAAGCTCACCTGAAGTTAACTCTGACATTTTCCTCGAGCAGACTTTCTCACTGGCTTCTCGTCCCTCACACGCTTTGTGCATATCCTTATCACTCCATTGGTGTGCTCTTCCACAATTCTTCATCCCTCATATACATCGAACCGTTGACTCATTTCCCGTGTCATCCTTCTCACTCGCTACATCTTCCACTCGAATTCTTATTTTCCTAAGTCTCTATACAATAAGATACAAGACATCAAATATACAGGACCTAACTTAACTTAATTGATCACATCAAAACTATTCCGGAATACTTACACTCTCTCAATTTTTTATGTGCATCAACCCGAATTTAGGTTAGGACACACAAACAAGAAATATATAAGTTAAAACATTAAATATTGCAATTAAGTACCAGACAGAAAATTAAAAAATTATTATTTTTTAATTAAAAAATTTCAAACTTCCCCCTTAACTTAACCCCTATAACTTTTCCTCTTTTGATCATATAAAAAAAAGGGAAAACAAGATAGAAAAATTCTAAAAAAATTCTAGGGGCCGTACATATAGTAAGCACGTCTCTATATTTTTCAAAGAATTATATTTTAAATATACAAATTTCTAGGATTAAAAATCAGATTTTCTAAAAAATAAAATTATTTTTAACCTTAGAAAATTTTTGAAACTTTTAGTCAATGTAAAACATAAACAATATGATCTTGAGAAAAAATTCCACTTGAAAATAGTTTTTTTTTAAATGAGAAAATAATTTTCTTTATAGAGATAGAAATTCTTAAAATTAAAATACTTTAAAATAGATGTTAACAGAAAAATCGTGCCAATTTTTCTAAGAATTGAAAACATGATAGTTATATATAAAAATATCAAAGTTTTGAAAAATTAATTTTAAAAAATTGTTAATTTTTAAAATTTATTTTTCGATAAAAAAAATCATAAATAATTATATAGCAATAAAAAAATTTTGAAACTTTTTTTTTTATAATAGACAACATTTTTATTTATCATAGAAACAAATAAACCTTCTAACAAAAAGTCAAAATACATTTATTTTACCAATGCATTTAAAAATTCAACTAAATTAATCTCTATCATGCCCATAAAATTAATTTAATAAGTACAACATCCAAATTAAATTATTGCCTACTTAATTAATTAAATACTTTCTAGGAATATTATTTATTGATATTTTATAATTTTACCCTTATATTTTCTGATATACCAATTAAATTTTCTATTATATTTAAAGTTTGAAGGTGTAAAAACTTTGAATTTAAGCACGTAAGACTTTTTTCTAATTCAACTCATTTTCTTTTCTTAGTCTTGCATATCGAGTTTCATGTAATTTTTAAGATAGAAAATAAATTTTCTATGGTACTTACCTTAAAATCCTTAGAGATCTAGTAGGAGTCTACCATCGATGTCCAGTCCGGGTCCTCGAGAAGACATTAAGTACATATCTTAATGAGTCTCGATTTGTTATCGTTTCTTCGAGGTTGGTGAGTCTGGTGATCAGCTCCTTGAGTGTGGCGTGTAGCTTAGCAATCGTTTCTCTTTTTTCAAGTCGAAGGTTGCTAAGTTGGTTTCTGAGAAGATCTCTCTTGGCAAGTTTTGCTTCAGAGATGCCTTCATGTAATTCTAGAAATTTTTCCTAGAAATCTTTGGCGGAGTCATAGACACCAATCTAGTTGACTTCTTGAGGTTGTAATACTATTAGCAGATGAAATTATGCTTTGTCATTGGCCACAAAATCGGTCTGTTGCTTTTTGTTCCATTTGAGCTCTTCTTTTTCTTCTCGGTTTTCATCCCTAGGTGCTTCAAAACTATACTTAATTGTTAAAAGATTTTCAAAGTCAATTTTGAAGAATACCTCCACCTGACGTTTCCAAATCGTGAATTCCCTTTTGAACTTCGATAGATGAATACTTGATCCAACCATCGTCTTATTGCTTTAGTCAGCGGGTTATCCTTTTAAATGTCTGGACTTTGAAACCACTTGTTAGTATAACAGAAGTAGTTCATAGAGCAAGAGGGGAGGAGTGAATAACAACCTGTAAAACAAAATTACAACTTTCTATTGCTATTGAATTAGCAAGAACACACACTAATTAAAATATAAAATAACACGCAAAATAAAAGAGGCTAGAGACCAATTTTTTACTTGGTTTGTAAATAGAATGTTGCTAGTCCAAGACTATGAAGCGAACTACAAAGATCTCTTTCTTCAATCACAAGTCGAAGGCGGAGAAACCACTTATAGTGATTAAGCATGAAAGTAATAAGACTGAATGAAAGTGAATACAAGTGTGTTATCGAAACTTAGAGGACAAGACCTATATTTATAGCTCTTTGATTGAGATAGTTGTTTGCTGACATGACACTTCCCGAACTCCTGGAAGCAATCCCGGTGCCTAGACTTCGGTTGAGTCGATCCACTTGGCAGCGACCCGCTCAACGATTCTTGGCATTTCGAGTGCCTTGAAGACATATGGGTGCCTGGAAGACATCCGGGTGCCAAGATTTTACTGACGTGGACTTCATATTAATCCTCTTTGGAAATGAATTACTAACGTGGCCATCCTTTCTAGGCGCCTAGATTAGATCCGGGCGCTTAGAATGGATCCAAATGCTTAGAATGGTCAACTCAAAAGTTGACCATTCTCTAGACCTGTCGATTAGGTGATGCTCCGGCTGTCCAAAGTTGAGCTCACCCAAACTCAACTATGGCATTTTCCTTAAGCAAGTTTCCTTCCCGACTTCTCGTCCCTCGAACTCTCCGCGCACATCCTGCTTGCTCCATCGATGTACTCTTTGTCACCTCCTCGTCCCTCAGACGAAATAGGTCAGTCGACTCTGTTATCATGTCATCCTTCTCACTCGCTGCATTTTTCGCTTAACTTCTTATGTTCTTAAGTCCTTGCACATTCAGACACAAGTTATCAAATACACAGGGTCTAACTTAACTCGATTGATTACATCAAAACTATTATGAGATACTTACAGTAAGTCATTCACATAGCTAAGTGATTAATGCCAATGCCCTCACGCATCGAATGATAATGGAAACCAGACTGTATTTTCATGGTTTAGAGGGATCTTGTGAAAACTTCTAAGCCCAAAACAAAGAGGAAAGGCAAGAGAGACGAAGGCCCCCTTCCCCGTTTGAAGTATTCATGTATATCCCCATTGATGCTAACCAAATAAGATACTGTTGTGATGCATTCCAAAATCCAGTTGACATATTGCTGTGGGAAACCAAAGCCGCGTAAGGTGACCAATAGAAAATTACAATCCATCATATCGAAGGCCTTTTGTAGATAAACCTTGAGTACACACCTTGGTGAGATCATTTTTCGTGCATATTTTTATAGAAGTTACTAAGCAAGATATATGTTCTCCACCAAGGACCGATCCTCAACGTATGCCACTCGTGTCAGGTCCAAGAGAGTCTTGATGACCTCTTGCATCCTTGTGGCCAAGATCTTAGAGATGATTTTATAGATGATCATTCAACAAGCAATTGATCGGTAGTTTGTGACGTTTGGGGTGTAATCTAACTAGGGGATAAGCACCAATAAGGTGTCGTTCCTCTGCTTAAGAAGGCAACCCACTGTAAAGAATTCCTAGACAACCCCAAACAAATCTATCTTCACCGTTTCCTATGCGAATTTGAAGAATTTGACACCATAGCCATCAAGGCCCAGTGCCCTATCACAATCGATGTCTTTGAGCACCTTTTGACATCTTCTAAGGTGACAGGGCTGATTTAGACCCAACCTCGGGTCGGGTTCGAATTGAATCCGGCTCAAACTTGTAACTGGATCAACGGGACGGTTACCCGTTGACTCGGTTAAATGAGCCAAAATCAGAACCCACCAATCTTGGGGTTGGTCAATACGAATCCAAGTGGAAATTAACCGTGATCGACAATTCAATTATACTTCTCCTCATCTTTGGGTCTCCGATCCTAGCACAATCACTATAAGAACTGAATTAGCAATGAAATGGGTTAGGTGAAGAAGAAACTGAAAGAAGAAGAAGCATCTCTAATCAAGGGAAGAGGAAGTCATTGAGGGCTTGAAGAAGGTGTTGATCTTTGTTAGCAACCTCAGCAAATTACTACTAGAAAACTAGGCTTTTGAGACACAACAAAATATGTCTTAAATTATAAATTTAGTGTCTCAAAATATTTTCGAGACGGTGATGAGACGGTAATGTAGCCGTCCCTAATACAAGCGTCTCAAAAAAATATTGAGACGGTTGTACTGTCTCAAATGTTATTTAAGACGGTGATGAGACAGTTATTCAATTGTCTCAAAAGTATTTAAGACAGATATTGTTTTGTCTCAAATGTTATGTCTTATCCTATGAAAAAACTAAAGACATTAAATTGAGATGGTAATGTGCTGTCTCAAATAGAAGTGAAGACAGTAAATTACTGTCCCTAATGTTTTAATTTGTTAGATGCAACAATTATGAAAAAAATTAATAATATTAAAAGAACATTTATTATACAAATTAATCTAGATCAAATTTATTGAATTGTCATTTCAAGACAAAAGGAAAAACTCTCTTTTTATAAATTAAAAATGATATACACAATATAAAATTCTATAATCATTAATTGAAGTGCATCAAACATTCATCCAATAACAGAAATATCTACATATCTATCATTAATTTGATAATAAAAAAAATAACTATTCCCATGAAAGTTACACAAAAGAAAGTCTAAAGAACAACTCCTCGCGATCTAGAGATAACTTCTATAATCCGTCTTCATTAGAATACTGAACATTAAAAAAAAGTCTTATTAAAGGTAAAGATGATTTATAATATATATTGTTAAAAAAATCAATAAATAGAACTTTTCAATAAGAAATCTCATCATCTAACACATAATCCTCTTTCTTGCAACTATATATATACAACCTTCATACAATTCACACTCAGCTTCTTGCAATAATTTCATATATCGCCTAATTTTTTCATCCATCCTAACTAAATCATCTTCTAATCCAAAATCATGGCTATTGTTGGCACCAAAAACATCTTGAACCATTCTAAACATATTATCATCTGTATCCATATCACTTGTACCTCCAGAAGATAAGGTTGTTTGTTGAGAACTGTAAGTTTCCCCATGATAAACCCAAACTCTATATTTGTTATAAAAGCCTCTAACAATAATATGCATCCTAACATCTAACTTAGAGACAAAATAATGATTCTTGCAATCACAACATGGACAATAAATTCTATTATCTTCAGTCTTGTCTTTGTAAGCTAACTCTAAAAATTCATCAACTTTTCTTCTATATTCTTCTGAATTTCTGTTCTTTGAATGAATCCAATTTTTTTCCATATCACCGATCTTTATCGAGGAACAGTTTACTGATAAAAACAATCATTTATAAAAAAAATAGTTTGTCATATTTATATATTTATGACAATTGAATCATTATATGATCGAATAAAACTTACTTCTTAGATCACAACTAAATATTTACTACACAAATAACACTTACAAGTACAATTAAATTTTAACTAATGAAAGAACAATACCTTTTCTAGAAGTTCTCTCTAATGTGATAAAGCTCTAACTTCAGAACTGTCAATATTCAATGCCTATAAATGAAATTGTAAAAAATTAAAAGTGCATCATGACATCAAAGGATTGACCACACATCTTCAATTGCAATGCAAAAAATCATCACTAGATCTATTTCTTTTCCAACTTCTTGTGTCTGTGAAGTTTTTCCTATAGTAAAACAACACAGGCTTTCTATTCCTAAGAGAAATACTAAAACTACTATTTACTTTCTGTTGGTCCCTTTGGAGGCCGGCAAGAGGGGAGGGGTGAATTGCCCTACAAAATAAAACTCAAACCTTTCTCGGATTTCAACTATATCATAAGCACTTGTAATAAAAAGTAGAGACTAAGTAAAGAAATCATACACTAGAGATTTACTTGGTTTGCAATCAGAGGATTGCTAATCCAAGGAAAGTAAGCGCACTATGATCTCCTCTGGGCGGAGAAGCCTCTTTACAACGTTGACAGCACAAATGAAAAGAACACAACTGAAAGCACAGAAAGAATTGATTACAAGTGAGTTAAATGATCTGTGCAAACCAGTGCTATATTTATAGCACTAGTCGGGGCGCCCCGAAGGGGTTCCGGGCGCCCTGGGGGGATAAAACTTTATCCCCCAACGTTCAGATCGAGTTTGACTCGATCTGGTCAAAAACTTCGGTCCGGGCGCCCCGGACCCCAAAAGTCAACTCTGGTTGACTTTTTTCGTCCGGTCGCTCCGCTTCGGTTCAGCTCGTCTCGGTTTGGGTCTTCTGTTCCTGCTCCACTAGCTTGGGTGATCTCGGCCATCCGGAATAGGGCTCACCCGAACCCATGTTCCGGCCTTCTCCTCGAGCAGCCTTCCTTCCCGGTTTCTCGTCCCTCGAACGCCGCGCACGTTCTTCTCGTCCACCGGTGTACTCTTCCGCGGTCACCTCGTCCCTCGGACGCACCGAGCCCGTCGGCTCTCTCCCGTGCCATCCTTCTCACTAGCCGCGTCTTCCGCTCGACTTCCTGTGTTCCTAAGCTCCTGCACACTTAGACACAAGGGTTAAACAAACGCAGGACCTAACTTAGCTTGTTTGATCACATCAAAACACCTTGGGGTTCCAACAATCTCCCCCTTTTTGATGTGAGCAACCCAAGTTAAGTTAGGGTAAACACATGCAATAAAAATAATTTATATTCAAATAAGTCCAAATATTTTTCAAATGAAAAATTATATTACCTCCCCCTAGACTTAACATACTTCTCCCCCTTTGATCACATAAAAATTGGGGTTATAAATAAGTCTAAGGTAAATTTAAACAAAACTTTGAGTGTAAAAAATGTCTAAGTAAAGACACTCTTCAGAATTTTTTTTTTCGAGAAAAATTTAAGTAAAACATTTTTCAGATAAAAACAGTCATAAGTGTTAAAAAAAATTTTAAGTTTGAAACTTATCTTAACATTCCCAAAAAAAAATTTTCTAAAAAAAATTCTAAGTTAATATTCAGAAGAAACAATTCTAAGTCAAGAAAAATTATAAGGCAATATTATCATAAAAAAATTCTAAGATAACTTTCATAAAAAAAAATTCTAAGTCAATTTTTATAAAAATTTCTAAAATAAAAAATTTCTGAGAATTTTTTTTAAAATATTTTCTAACACAAATTGAATAACTCTTTTAAACCATTAAGTAATTTAAATTAATGCTTTTTCAGTTAGTCAATTAAACTTTTCATTTCGATACTTGGCTTCCAAGTCGTGGCGAGGCACTAGGCCTTCTTGGTTATTGGAGCAACAACCACTTCCTTAGACAAAGCCTTATAATGAAATTAGTTGTTTAATTTCCTTGCTAAAAATGCTAAGTCTGATTTTAATTTTAAATTAAACAGGTTTTTGGAACCCAGTAGAGGTTCCTACCTACAGGATTAACCAAGTATTTCCTAGGTACATAGATTTTTGATATATTTCTAATTTGACTTTGATGAAATCTATAATACCAATTTAAACCTCTATAATTTCTAAAAGTAGAAATATTTGAACCATTAGATTTTTTCAATCTTTCTATTTCTTCTTTTAGTTTTTCATTTTCAATTTTTAATTTTTCAAAACCCTCTATAAGACATGATTTTGCCAAAATTCTCTTTGTTTCTAAAATTTTATTTTCTAATTTGGCATTTTTATTTTCTAATTTATACATGGATTTAGTCATAACTTTGATTCCAAAGTAAAGTTCATCAGGGGGTAAGAGGCATACCTCACTTACCATATTAGACTTGAAGCCTGAATCCCCCCTGCTTCGCTACTTCCATCTGAGGTCGCTCCCCCTTCATCGATGCTGGGTTCTGATGTACTTTGTCCTTCGTAGCTTGCCATCAGTGCTATCCCGGCATATTCTTGAGCTTCTGATTCGGATGAAGAAGTGTCGTCCCAAGTTGCTTTTAGGTTGTGTTTCTTGGGTGTCTTCATTTTGACCTTCTTGAGTTCTGGGCAGTCTTCCCTTAGGTGTCCCTCCTTCTGACACTGGTAGCACCGTACCTTTCTTCTACCTTTTTGATTCTTTTTATTCTGCATTTTAAATTTATTAGATCTAATTTTTTTTTAAAGTTTCTTACCATGTACGCTTCTTGATCGTCTTCGGAGTCTGACTCGGGTTCATCCTTGTTAGTTGCGTTCAGCGCCATAGTCTGGGTTGTGTCCTTTGATATCTCTGCACATCTAGTTTCGTGTAATTCAAGGGTAGAAAAACATTCCTCTAATGTACTTACCTCCAGGTCCTTTGAGATGCAGTATGCGTCGATGATTGACGTCCACTCCGGAGTTCTTGGAAATGCGTTGAGTGCGTAGCGTATGCTATCCCGATTTGTTACCGTTTCTCCGAGGTTCTCGAGATCAGTAATCAGTTCTTTTACCTTTGCGTGTAGATTGGCTACCTTCTCACCTTTTTCTGGACGAATGTTCATCAACTTGTTCCGGAGGATGTCTCTTCTAGCGAGCTTCGCTTCAGACGTGCCTTCATGGAGTTCCAGGAACTTCTCCCAGAGTTCTTTAGCAGATGAATAACTTCCGATGCGGTTAACCTCTTGAGGTGGTAACACACTCAGCAGGTGATATTCCGCACGACTATTTGCTACAGATTCACTCTGCTCCTTCTTCGTCCAATTGCTCTCTTCTTTTTCTTTTCCATCTTGATTCGTCGGAGCTAAAAAACCATACTTCATTATAAACCGAATTTCGAAATCAGTTCTTAGGAATACCTCCATACGACGCTTCCAGTCTGCGAAGTTCCCCTCGAATTTTGGTGGGACGATGCATGGTCCGACCATCTTGTTGATTCGATCGACGGTTAGTCCTCCTGAAGCGAACTTGGCTCTGATACCACTTGTTGGTCCCTTTGGAGGCCGGCAAGAGGGGAGGGGTGAATTGCCCTACAAAATAAAACTTGAACCTTTCTCGGATTTCAACTATATCATAAACACTTGTAGTAAAAAGTAGAGACTAAGTAAAGAAATCATACACCAGAGATTTACTTGGTTTGCAATCAGAGGATTGCTAATCCAAGGAAAGTAAGCGCATTATAATCTCCTCTGGGTGGAGAAGCCTCTTTACAACGTTGACAGCACAAATGAAAAGAACACAACTGAAAGCACAGAAAGAATTGATTACAAGTGAGTTAAATGATCTGTGCAAACCAGTGCTATATTTATAGCACTGGTCGGGGCACCCCGAAGGGGTTCCGGGCGTCCTGGGGGGATAAAACTTTATCTCCCAACGTTCAGATCGAGTTTGACTCGATCTGGTCAAAAACTTCGTTCCGGGCGCCTTGGAGGGTTCCGGGCGCCCCGGACCCCAAAAGTCAACTCTGGTTGACTTTTTTCGTCCGGTCGCTCCATTTCGGTTCAGCTCGTCTCGGTCCGGGTCTTCTGTTCCGGCTCCACTAGCTTGGGTGATCTCAGCCATCCGAAATAGGGCTCACCCGAACCCATGTTTCGGCCTTCTCCTCGAGCAGCCTTCCTTCTCGATTTCTCGTCCCTCGAACGCCGCGCACGTTCTTCTCGTCCACCGGTGTACTCTTCCGCGGTCACCTCGTCCCTCGGACGCACCGAGCCCGTCGGATCTCTCCCGTGCCGTCCTTCTCGCTAGCCGCGTCTTCCGCTCGACTTCCTGTGTTCCTAAGCTCCTACACACTTAGACACAAGGGTTAAACAAATTCAGGACCTAACTTAGCTTGTTTGATCACATCAAAACACCTTGGGGTTCCAACACTTTCAACTATTACATGCTAACATTTGGGGGTCATATCAGGTAGATTCACTTCATGGTTCTCATTATATCTTAAAAGTATGCTTGCTTTGTTTGGTATATAGTTAGTAGTAATCTTAAGATTATTGAGTTCTCAAAATTAATCATATTGACATTTTATCGAACATCTTAATTCCAATAGGATGGGGAACTAAATTTCTTATCTCTCCCTCACATCTAGTCAAACTACTAAAATCAAATCAAAAGAAATAAGAGATATACCATGTAAATTGATTTACTCAAGGGCAGATCCAGGAATCAGAGTTAGGAGAGGCTTGACCCGTGTTCACAATTTTAAATCTAGAGTGCAAGAGACAAAAATGAGTGCAACAAACAAAAATTCAAGTGGATAATAAGACATAATAATAATTTCAATTTAGCTTTTATTTTTCTTTTGGTAGCATGTCCATTTTTCGCCGAGTACAATTAAAAAATTGATAGCATCTGGCATTTGTTTAATAGATTACCAAACAAACCACTCTATTTCACATATTGATAAAAGTGAAAAAAAAATAAAGAAATACTTTTAAGTTAGCTATAAATTATCCACACAGACACTAAGATCTGACTGTGGTAGTTCTACCACTTTGGTGAGATGAAATGCACATCCAATTGAAGCCATATCTTGATATTCCTAACTCATCCAATTGAAGCATTATCTATATATTCCTAGGTTAAATTAGATTTAGGGTATTTTTTATGTGGTTACCAAAATTAAATCAAAATGACTAATGAAATCCAAATTCCAGAGACCAATCGGAACGCAACAGAATGCATAAGCCATCATAGCGAAGGCTCATGTGCAAGGGAATGCATACTTTGACTTTTATAGAATTCAAGTAGAAAGATTGTTGATACAGAAACTCAAATTACAAAAAAAATGTGAAAATGGATATTAAGTGTTGGCACACAAACCTTATGTTGGAGTTGTATCTGAGTAAGCAAACTGGAAAGGAGAAAAATCTAGAAAACAGAGAACCATGAAGGTGGAATGGATTTGCGGTGTATCGAAATGCTTAGGTTGAGGCGTATGGAAATACTTTCCTTTAAGGTTTTATTTGCCCTCACTACTAAAAGTTTGCTAATGAGTTTTATCGACAAATTACCCTAGATACACCAACCCTTTCAACACAATATCTAGTAAAAATATTGAGTTGCCAAACATACAGAAATATGTAGAAATCTGAATATTTATAGTGAGATTGGTGTCTTTTCAAATGATGCAACCATCACAAGATACCTCTTCATTTAAATAACTGTCAAAATTAGTTATAGATGAAATCATCCAACCAAGAGACAAAATATGAAGAAAATGGAAATGCAAATTTGGAGAACAGAAAAATCAAAGGGAATTGATAGAAATGGCATCAATGTGTTTTAAAAATCAAACATTAGAAAATTATTCAAGCTACTAGAAGAAGGAAGCAGAATATGAGTCACTACTGCCAACTCCTGTCATGTGATGTTTTGGCCGCGGCAGTGGCCGCGCTGTGATCTTGGAAAAGGAGTCTCCCATGGCCATGTGCGCAGCAAGAGCAGTGGCCAAAGCATCGCGCGGCACAACGGCAGGGCAGGAGGTGCGAGTTGGACCAGTTGGTCGTGCGAGCGGCAGCAACCACGCGACACCGGCGGATGCAATAAGAGAGGTAATCTCAATAGGTTGGACGGAGAGAAGAGAAGAACCAAAGAAGTACCTGAGATTTGTCGTGGAGATCGTCATTGCCTCAGTCGGCCCGTCACCCTCTTCGCCGTGCTCCCTTTTGTTGCACGAAAGAGAAAATAAAAACCTAACCCCTTCAAAACTAATAACAAAGGTAAATAATTTAATGTTAAAATAAAAAATCTAAAACCTCTAATTATATTAATATCATCGATGATGTAGGTAGATATATATAATAAACTTATTATTTATTTTAGTATCCTAGGTCTATCATAAGATTAGTATATTATTAATTAATATTTAATATGTTTTTTTTTCATAATTTTTAAATTATCAATAATCTAAACATAAATTATAAATTTTAAAATTTTATTAAGTTATATATATATATATAATGTTAAAATAAAAAACCTAAAACCTCTACTTATATTAATATCATCCTTGATGTATATAGATATATAACTAACTTATTATTTATTTCAATATCTTAGGAGATTAGTATATTATTAAATATTTAATATGTTTTTTTTTCATAATTTTTAAATTATCAATAATCTAAACACAAATTATAAATTAAAATTTTTTATTATATATATATATATATATATTTATTTATATTCGATCCGTGTTGCAATAGTTCTATGAACGGTACCGTAGAGTCCATAACTATTATCGTTACCATTCCGACGAACCATATTCAAGATAATTTAAGACAAATACTTTTTTTACCGTCCTATTTGAATGTCTTATATAATTATATTTTTAACCGTCTTTATTAGTTGTCTTATTTAGTTGAATTTGAGACAAAATCTTAAATACTGTCTTAAATTTAATGTCTCCATGTAAAATTTTGAGACATCTATTATTATTGTCTTAATTACTCATTATTTGAGATGAATTTTATCACTGATTTTCTAGTAGTATATACCTTAGAAGAGAATGACTGATGTGGCAGCAAGATATTCTTTGATTACTGTTGAATAAAAAAACACAGAAACAAAAACAAAAAAAGGACAAAGAAGATAAGGATGGAAGGAAGTCCATGCATGGAAAGGAGAGAAAAAGATGGGTGGTGGTATAACGTGCAACGATGTATAAGGGAGAGTGATAAATTTTAAATTAAAAATAAATAAATAAATTTTAATATATATATATATATATAATCGAAAGCGCTAGAGAGGAGTGAATAACATTCATGGCTTTCATATTCGTTTTTCGAAAAACACTCGCATAAGAGTTCATGCAGCAAAAATAAAGGAATAAACAAAAACAATGACATAAATTGGTTTTACTTGGTTCAGAACCTGTGACGACTCCTATCCAAGGCTCACACTCGTTAAGTGTTTACTTTGTACAATTCACTATCAATTCATAAATTCAGGTACAGAGATGAAGTACAAGGTATTGTAATAAAATAAAGTTACCAACAACAATAGAATTAGCGGGTATTTGTCAATTATCGGAGAAGCGTTTAGGCGTTGTCGAATTGTTCTGGAGTAGCGCACAAGAGCGAAAGTTGATCTCAAAAATTAATGTCCACGAAGTTGCTAGTAGAACCCCTTTTTATAGTCGAGTTGAATCTGATCTAGATCCACTGATCTTCGGATCACTATTTGACTCGACATTGATCAGTCGACTGATCCTGTCTAAATCAACCCGGCTTCCCGTCCAAATGTTGCTGTTTCGGATAAGCCTTCGTTCGGTCGACCAATCTTACTGTTCTATCGACTGATCCACCGATGATCCCCGACTTATCTGATCTGATCAACTCGGCCCGATCAGTCTGCTGCTTATCCACTATTCGGTCGACTGAACCCGACGTTCGATCGACCGATCCCTTGGTTGAGGCTAGTTGTGAGCTGATCTAATCATTGAGGTTCGGTCAACTGATCTCAACGTTCAGTCGACCGATCAAGGTAAAATCCTAACTTGCAAAATATTAGTCTTCCTGTCAAACAGAATTAGAATAATAGGCAAATATTTGACAGCCTTCGAACTATCCGATCCTGACTTTGAGTTTCGTTAAAACTGTAGGTTGGACCAATGCCTACTGTTCTCTATTTGGGGAACGCACCCTCACCTACTCCTCTTAGAAGAGTTTACCTTTTGCCAAACTAGTCCTTCAGATCGACTGAAATTTTGCTCAGCGTTTAAGACTTTAGAACTTCATACTGAACGTCTGTTCTACGGCCCATCCAATCTTCCACCTGGTGTCCGTGACCACCAAAATTTTCACCTAGAGTCCTCGACTCTAGATTTCACCCAAAGTTCTCCACCGCCAAGACTTTGCCCAGTCCCTCAGGACTAGGACTTCATTGTCCAGTTCCCCATACCAGGACTTCGTTGCTTGATGCAACTAGGATTTTCCACCCGCCTATCCTCAATTAGGACTTTTCTTTTGCCTCAGATTACTTAGGACTTTCCTATAATCTCAGTTACACTTGTTACATCATAAGATAGCTTAACTTTAAATCACTTTACCATAATTAAAACACAGGTTCAATCATCTGGTGCTTCCTGCACCAACAATATATGTACATAATTCTTTGATGAGTGGAAGTCAAAGAATGTTCAACACAGAGGTTAACCATTCTAGGTGCCCAGACTCCGAGCTCCTAGATTAGGTGACCACATCATGAGGAATTGTTGCTAAGACGGTGTACACGTCAGTAGAATCCAGACGTCTAGATTACTTCCAGGCATCCAGGATACCCAAAGTCATCTAGAGTCATTGAGCAAACAGTTGTCAAGTGGATTGGCATAGACCAAGTCCAAGCACCCATATAGCTTCCAAACGCGTAGAAGGTGCCACATAAACAAATGGTTAAATCGAAGACGAAGGCTATAAAAGGAGGATTGATGTTCGAAGTTCAAATAACATACTTGTTTTCAACTCTGTAACCTTCATTTTATGTAACCTTCGTTTTAATCACTAGCACTTTCAGATCTTGTAAGGGGCTACTCCGCCTCTAACCTTTCTCGAAGAAGGAGATTGATAGTACTTTCAATTATCTTGGATTAACAATCACTTAGATTATAACCAAATAAATCACTCAAGTTTGTACTTTTTATTTTATACTTATACTTATGTGTAATTAGTGTGTCCTTGTTAAAGTAAGCTAGTAAGAGAAATCAAAATTTTAACTAGCAGGTTTAACTAAAACCCCTCCAACAAGCCACCCAATCCTTCTTGATTTCCCATATCAATCGAATTGATTTACTTCTATTTTCTTCTTGATCAAAATTGATTCAACTAATTTTCTCAATCAGTTGAATTGATTTTCTTATGTTTGCTTCTAGATCAAATTGATTCAACTGATTTTTCTAACTAGTTGAGTCAATTCCTTGTAGATCAAAAGGATTCAACTGATTTTCCCAACCAGTTGAATTGATTGTCTCTGGATCATTATCAATCGACTGATTTTCACAACCGTTGAATCAATCTAAGATTTCAACCCAATTAGGAGCTCTCTTAAGTATTAGTCAATTGATACTTCTATATCAATTGACTGATCTCTGAATTTCTAATGATAAATTGGCCTAACCTTCTCTACCACCCTTGCATCCATTCCAACGATCGATTCGGGCTTCCACCTTTTGCCAATAATCTAGTTCTCGGCCTCTTTAGACTTTTCTTACTTTGCATCCGGGCTTATGACCTACATGAACTTTCTCTTTCCTAGTATCCGGTTGCTTTAATCCATCATGACTTCCTTTGCTCAGCATCCAGTCCATCGTGATATGCTGAGACTTTCATCATCACCAAGTATCATGACTTCTATGAACCATCTAGACTTTTTATCTTATGCCAAGTGCCTGGTTCTCCATGACTCATTTGGACATTCCTTATCGTATCAACTCTCTGTTAGACTTTTAATCGCCAAGTGTTCAGTTAACTTTGACCCACTTGAACTTTTCGCCTCATGCCAACTCCATGTTGGACTTTAAACTACCAAATATCCGTTCAACCATAACTCACTTAAATTTTTCATAACTTGTCAAGTATTTGGTCAACCTTGACCTACTTAATTTTTTCTCAACTAAATTAACATATTGATCAACTGTTAAGTATCTAATCAACCTTGACCTACTTCATGTCCTGACCAACTAACATATTGATTAAACATCAAAACTCCAACTCAAATCAACTCAAGCTTAATTATCTTGGTTAACCTTGATAAGGATCAATTGCACCAACAATGTTATGTGATTTGTGATTTTTGTTGGATATATGTGAATGGAAATGAGGTGCAGAGGAAAGAGACTCCATTGTGAATGAGACTTTAGTTTCACATCAGGAATTTAAAGGCATATTAGTTGATTTATATTGGTTCACATGCATATATGATGTGAACAAATGCATAAGGAGAGACTCTCTCACACATGGATGCACAGAGAGGGTGCAAATCCATGACCCAGATTACAATTAATCAAGTTGACTCATGTGTGAGCATGACCTGTGTGTGTTGAATGTCGGACCGATCGGGACAAAATTTGTCCAACTAGAACAATCAACATTTTACCACATGGATTCTTTTTACTTCTTCAAGAAGGTAACAGAAGTATTAATCATTGTTAATGATAATTTCATAACCATCCAGATAATAATGGTTGAACATCGAAAGCCAACAGCTATCATTAATCGTTAGGCATCGATGTTCAATGCAGATAAGAGATCACTACAAGAAAATTGGGATTCTACAACACTTAAACGACAACGCTTTTTATAAAAAGCGTTGTCTATTTTTTTTAACAACGCTTTTAGTGAAAAGCGTTGTCTATTTCATTATTTTCTTATTAATAGACAACGCTTTTCTAAAAACCGTTGTATATTAGTGATTTTTACAGGTCAAAGCCAACGCTTCGTAAAAAGCATTGTCTATTAGACTTTTTTTAGTGTCTACGACAATATTTTTTAAAAAGTGTTGTCTATTGTTAAGTTCTCATCTAAATCATGATTAATACAAACCGTTGGATTTAAGTAAGGAGTAGAAAACCTGAACCCTTCTCCCAACTCCTATCTTTCGATCGTTTTTGATCCCGAACCCTTCTCCCAACTCCTCATCTCACGTGGCCTTCTCCATCCAACTCCTCTCCGGCGAACTACTCCTCCGAACTCCTCTCCGTCAAGACCACACCTTCGTCAAGCGGCAGATCCCTGTGCTGAGGCGATCGACCACGACAGATCGACCCATCTTTTCGCCTCCTTCGCCCCCGATGTTGAGGCGGTGACTGGTATAAGGAGGACAAGATGAGCGTGAGTCCAGTGCAGGCCTCGGACACCCATGGCAACCCGAACGAGCATATTGCGTAGCTCATGCAGTGCAAGTCGCTCGCCGAACAGGAGGTTACATCTCGCCCTTTCCCTCATTTATTTTCGTCCGATCGCTCCTTCGATTTATTCCTTCTCTGGTCAGGATGTTTGTTTTGGGGGTTTTCTGCTCGATTCATGCGTATTCTTTACAAATCTGAGGTTGAGTGGGTGTTTAGCAATTTACAGATCTGCAATGCTGTTATGGCGTGTGGTTTGACTGAGATGTTTGTTTCTAGTGATTACTGGGATCTGTATATGTAAAATGGTAGATATTGGCGTTAGATCTATTTTAATCTTTAGTCGATCTTTCTTCGTAATGAATTGGTTCTTTTGCAGGTCTTTGATCCGGTTCCCTAGATTGTTCCACATATCCTATGATCCAAGCTTTAAACAATGGAGTTTGTAGAGAAATTTGAGCTCTTCCCAGACTTGAAACTGCTAATGTAGAACTGGCGAGATCCCCTTCGAGGAGGAAGCCGACTTCGATCTGTCGTCACTCCGACCGGATTCAGGCACCTCTCTGGGCCTTGTTCTTGTCGACATCCTCAATGGATTCTGCACCGTCGGAGCTGGCAACCTCGTACATCGCATACCTCTCTTCCTTCCTTGCAAAATTTCCATTTTTTTTAACGTTCTTCCATGATCTTATCATTGCCTGTGGATGCGAGGGGAAGGCCCCGATCGAGCCCAACAGGCAGAATTCCTCCATGGTAGAGGAGGCAACGACGTTAGCTAGGCATTTCTATGAGATAGAGTGGCCTGTGCTCGTCTTCCTCGATTCCCACCACCCAAACATGTTGGTGCAACATCCCTCAGGTCAAGGTTGACCTGGTTGACCAAGCTGAGTCTTGGTTTGAGTTTAGATGTTTGACAATAAGA
Source organism: Zingiber officinale (assembly GCF_018446385.1). Lineage (NCBI taxonomy): Eukaryota > Viridiplantae > Streptophyta > Magnoliopsida > Zingiberales > Zingiberaceae > Zingiber > Zingiber officinale. The sequence goes on along the minus strand of NC_056001.1, from coordinate 21,520,381 downwards.
AATTGATTGAAGAAGAGTCAAGTAGGTCAAGGTTGACCGGATACTTGACTGGGAAGTCCTAACTGGGATGTTAGGCAGAATGGAAGTCCTGGTGAGTGAAGCTAGGCAGATTGAAAACCCTAGTGAGTAAAGCTAGGTGAAAGTCCTGGTGAGTGAAGCCAGGTGAAAGCCCTAGTGAGTGAAGCTAGGCAGATGGAAAACCCTGGTGAGTGAAGCCAGGTGAAAGCCCTAGTGAGTGAAGCTAGGCAGATGGAAAACCCTAGTGAGTGAAGCTAGGTAAAAGTCTTGGTGAGTGAAGCCAGGCAAGGGAAAATCCAGATGGATCAAGGATGATCAGACATCTGGTGTTGGGAAGTCCAAGTAGGTCAAAGGATTGACTGGATACTTGGCACGAGGAAATACAGATAGGTCAAAAGGATTGACCAGACATCTGATGGAAGTCCAAGTAGGTCAAGGGAGTGACCAGATACTTGGCATGAATAGAAAAGTCCAAGTGGGTCAAAGGGATTGACCAGACACTTGGTGGGAAGTCCTAGCAGGTCAAAGGAGTGACCAGATGCTAGGCATGATGTACCAACAGGTCAAGGTTGACCGGATGTTGGTTTGAGAGGCTTGGGACTTGGTTTTGGGCAAAAACCAAGTGCTGGATCGATCAGTGGATCGATCCAGGATATGGATCGATCAGTGGATCGATCCAGGCCTTTCCTAAGCGAACAGAGAGCCTCTGGATCGATCCGTGGATCGATCTAGATATCCCAATCGATCAGTGGATCGATTGGGACGCGACTGCTTCGCGCTGGATCGATCCAGGCGTTTTTCCCAGAGCACAGAGGCGCTCTGGATCGATCCGTGGATCGATCCAAAGCCTCGCCGATCAATTGGGAACATTCGAATCGATCGGGATCCGACCGTTGCGTCGGGTTTATAGCCGCAGGCGAACGTTGTCTTCGGCACCTCTTCACCGATTCACTCCAGATCTCTCGCTAGCTCCTCCACAGCACTCACAAAGCTCAGATAGCCAGTTCTTGAAGGATCTTGGAAGTTCTCCAAGTCAAGAGGCGGATCAAAGCCAAGAAGAGAAGCTAGGGTTAGGGTTTATACTCATTGTAAGCTTGTATTTCTTGTATCCTTTCCCTCTCTTCTTGTATTGAGTCTTGTAGGGCTTCTCCGCCCTTGGTAGTTACCATAAAGGAGAGTTTTATTAGTGGAGGGTGTGTGTGTTGGTGTGGATCCTTGGATTAGTCACCTCTTGTGAGGTGGATACCAAGTAAACCAACCGTGTTAGCGTTGTGTGATTGTTTGTGTATTTTTCGCTGTCATATCTTTGAAGAAACAAGCAACGCCGAGCACCGAGCGAACGCGACGAGCTATTCACCCCCCCTCTAGCTACTTTTGGTCCTAACAAGTGGTATCAGAGCGAGGCCACTCTTCACCGGAATCATCGCCGGAAGGGTCAAGCATAACAAGAAAAGCTAGAGGGTGAAGAAGTTGGAGCAAATTCTTCAAGTTCAAGACTTTATCAAGCTCAACTTCAAGATGCAATTCCAAGATGGACTTGGATTTGACACAAGGGTGGCTCCACCGTACACATCCACAAGCTTCGATTCTTGGAAATCAAGAATCGAAAATTTTCTTATGATGGAGATAGAGCAATGGTTTGCTCTAATGGAAGGCTTCAAGGCTCCAAGAAATTCAAAGGGCAAAGTTCTCAAGAGGAGCAAGTGGAGCCAAGAGCAAGTCCAAAGGTGCGAGGCAAATGACAAAGTGACCAAGCTTTTGGTCAATTTATTGCCAAGCACCATCCTTTGCAAAATTGGAGAATTTGAAGATGCAAAGGAATTATGGAGCAAATTGGCCAAGCTTCATGAAGAGATCCCCTCCACTGTACAAGAGCAAGAAGTATCCAGAGAGGGTGACTCTTTGGAGCAAGACCAAGAGGAGGACTCCGAGGTTGAGAGATGCTCAACCTCCGAAGAAGAGGAAATCCAAGAAGCTTCATCCTCAAGGGAATGCAACGAAGGGAACAAGGAGGGAGCATACTCCTTGTTTCATATTCAAGATGATGAAGCCTCCACTTCTAGGATTGAGGGGGAGCAATCCTTGGTGACGCTGGATCAAGAAGAAGGAGAAGCTTCTACATCCGGGTCAAGAGACAAAGAGGAGGAAGAAGATTCTACCTCCACAAGTCAAGAAAAATCAAATGGAGGAGAATCAAGGTCCGATCAAGAGGAAGCTTCTACCTCCGGATCCAAAGGAAAAGATGCCACCCCTACAAGCAAAGGTATAAATATTTCAATTAATAATAAAAATCATATTATATGTTTAGAATGTAGGGAACATGGGCACTACAAGAGCAAGTGTCCAAACTTGGCCAAGAAGAAGGGTCAAGTGGCACCAAAGGGCAAGGAGAAGCCAAAGGAGACCATTCCCGGAACAAAGAAGAGCAAGGAGCACATTGTGTGCTTATCTTGTTGGTTGCTACTCGGAAAGCCTAGAGGTTCCACTGTACAAAAATTTTGTACAAAGGTCTGGACCTTTTCCTAGCTACCATGTGTTCTTTTAAATTAAATTTTGGATCGCCTGCGGAACTTAACACGTTTGATCCAAAACTTAATCTATTTGTTCTTTTAGGTTTTGACTTGGATCTCCTGCGGAACTTAACACGTTCGACCCAAATCACCTTAAGTTATTAATTCCATTAAATATTAATTTCCATAATTGGTTCCCAGTACTGACGTGGCGAGGCACATGGCCTTCTTGGATATGGGAGCAACCACCACCGACTAGACAAAACCTTTTATAGAAATCTAATATTTAATTTCCTAAAATAACTTTAGGTTAACCGAAAAGAACAATCAAATCACAAGGAAAAATAAAACAAAAGAACACAACTTCGAAAAACATATTCGAAATACTAGAATCGTAAGCCTCTTGTATTTGGTATTATTTCCAAAAATAACTAGTATGATGCGGAAAGAAAAAATACTAGTTATACCTTTTAGAAAGACCTCTTGATCTTCTACCGTATTCCTCTTCTAACCTCGGACGTTGTGTGGGCAACGATCTTCCGAGATGAGAATCCACCAAAGCACTTTCTTCTCCTTTCTTCAAGTTTCGGCCAAGCACAAAGCTTCCAAAAGATGAAGATCTTTTTCCACCAACCAAGCTCCAAGGGATACAAGCTTTCTCTCCTTCTTCTTCTTCTTCTCCAAGTAGTATCCGACCACCACAAGTCATCCAATGAAATAGAGAAGGTTCGGCCACCACAACTCCAAGCAAATAGAGAAGGTTCGGCCACCACCAAGAGGAAGAGAGGAAGAGAGGTTGGCCGGCCACAACACCAAGGAAAAGAGGGAGAGAAATAATAGAGGTTGTTCACCATGAAGCCTTCTCTACCCCCTCTTTTATAATCCTTGGTCTTGGCAAATAAGGAAATTTAATTAAAAACTTCCTTAATTCTTTTGCCATGAAAAGAAAAATTTTATTTAATTAAAAACAATTTTCCTTTTCTCAATTTACATGGCCGGCCACACCAAAGCTACAAACAAGGAGAGTTTTAATTAATTAAAACTTCCTAATTTGTCTCCAGAAATTTATAAAATTTCTCCAATAATTTAATCCCTTCATGATTGGTTTATAAAAAGGAAATTTAATAAATTAAAATCTTTCTTTTAAACATGTGGATAAAAGAAAGTTATCTCTAAAAATTAAAATCTCTTTTAATCTACAAATAAGGAAAGATATCAAATCTTTTCTCAATCTTTTGTAGAAACTAATAAAAGAGAATTATTAATTTTTAAACTTTCTTTTAAATCATGAACATGGTTAAAAAGGAAAGTTTTCTTAAAATTTAAAATCCTCCTTTAATCAACAAATAAGGAAAGATTTCAAATTTTAAACTCTCTTTAGACATGTAGATGATTTACAAATAGGAAAGTTTTACCAAAAATTAAAACCATCCTTTTAATCTACAAATAAGGAAAGAGATTAATCTCTTCTCTTAATCTTTTGTAGAAAGCTATAAAAGGAAATTTTTAATTTTTAAACTCTCTTTTAAAATCATGATATCCACATAAGAAATAATTTTAATAAAAATCCTTTTAAATATTCTAGTGGCCGGCCACCTAAGCTTGGGACCCAAGCTTTGGCCGGCCACCTACATGGCTCATCCACTTGGTCTTGGCCGGCCCTAGCTTGGGTTCCAAGCTAGCTTGGCCGGCCCCATTGGATGGGTAAGAAGGTGGGTATGCGGTGGGTATAAATCTCTATATACTAGAGGCTACGATAGGGACCGAGAGGAGGAATTGGTTTTGGTCTCCCGATGAAATTAAGCATCCCGTGTTCGCCCCGAACACACAACTAAATTTCATCAATAATAATTCATTCCACTAAAGAACTATTATTGAACTACCGCACCAATCCCAAATTACATTTTGGGCTCCTTCTTATTATGAGTGTGTTAGTCTCCCTGTTTAAGATAACAAATGTCCACTAATTAAGTAAGTTACTAACAACTCGCTTAATTAATATCTAGCTCCAAGAGTAGTACCACTCAACTTCATCGTCATGTCGGACTAAGTCCACCTGCAGGGTTTAACATGACAATCCTTATGAGCTCCTCTTGGGGACATTCTCAACCTAGATCACTAGGACACAGTTTCCTTCTATAGTCAACAACACACACTATAAGTGATATCATTTCCCAACTTATCGGGCTTATTGATTCATCGAACTAAATCTCACCCATTGATAAATTAAAGAAATAAATATCAAATATATGTGCTTGTTATTATATTAGGATTAAGAGCACACACTTCCATAATAACTGAGGTCTTTGTTTCTTTATAAAGTCAGTATAAAAGAAACGACCTCTAATGGTCCTACTCAATACACTCTAAGTGTACTAGTGTAATTATATAGTTAAGATAAACTAATACCTAATTACACTACGACCTTCCAATGGTTTGTTCCTTTCCATTATGGTCGTGAGCTACTGTTTATAATTTATAAGGTACTGATAACATGATCCTCTGTGTGTGACACCACACACCATGTTATCTACAATATAAATTAATTGAACAACTACATTTATCATAAATGTAGATATTTGACCAATGTGATTCTTATTTCTAGATAAATGTTTATACCAAAAGCTAGGCTTTTAGTATACACTCTAACATATCTTGCAATCAAAAGGGGCACTACCGGAGTCAATGCCCTAAGGGGAAGAAGATGGTCAAGGCTCAAGGAGGGAGCTCAAGTCAAGGGGGAGCTTCTAAGGTAAAAAGGAAGGTAACTTTTATTGAGCCTACCCCTTTACATTATGGTAAAAAGCATGATAGTTCTAATTTTTATCATTTTAATGCAATTTACCATAAGAATAGAAAGCATGAGGGCTTTAAGGAAAAGCATGTGGCCCTACATGCCAAAACTACCCAACCTAAGGTTAGGAAGGTAGATAGACACTTGGGCGGGAACACTAAGGAAAATAGATACATGCCCAAGAACAAAAATGCTCATGGACCAAAACCTAAGGAATTAATGATAGAAAATCAAGTCTTGAGATCAAGACTTGATAAAATGGAAAAGACCCTAAAAAGGATGGAAAATATCCTAAAAGGGCAAAATGAGCATAACCTAGGTTTAGGGGTACAAAAGTCATCCAATGGCCATAGAGGTTTGGGATACAAACCCAAAGCTAAAAAGGTTGTGCCTAGTTATCATAGGTTCCATATAGTTATGGAACAAATCCTAAGTCTAGAGGTCAAGTCAAAGATACAAGGGAAGATATCCCTAGAAGTATCTTTGCAACCAAAGTGACTAAGACTTCTAAGAAGTCTAAGAAAGTCACTAACAAAGTCACAAGGGAGGCTATCCCTAGAGTTGACCTAGAAAATGTGACCAAGGCTTCTAAGAAGCCCAACAAGGTCACTAGGAAGGTATCTAGGGAAGTTATCCCTAGTGAGTACTTAGAGCATCCAAGGAGAACCAATAGGTTTTGGGTTCCTAGGAGCATCTTCTCTACCCCATAGATGGGTTAGAGAGTGTCAACTCTAAGAAGAAGGGTAGTTAACCCAACTTTGAAGAAATTGACACTCAAGGAGCATTTTCAAGGTTTTGTTAACCTTTGAAAATGAAATGGACTTATTATTTACTCCTTGAAAGAGTAAAATGTGCCTAATGGTGGAAGAATTGATTTTAATCTTAAATGGCACATATTGGGAAATTCATAAGAACTACCAAGTTGGGATTTTGGTATGTTCTTAGGAAATTTAAGGCAATCCGGGCCTTAATTTAAAAGTGCTACTTTTGTGAAAAATGAAATATGCCAACATTTGAGGATATGCTTATTTTCGACTGACATAAATTAATCAAGGGAATTAGAAATGTCAATTTAGGCTTTGGCATTTTCTTGAAGCACTTTAGGGCAATCTAGGTTTAAGTTGTAAGTTTAGCGAAGGTTTTAAGGATACTTAGATAGTTAATCTAGGTATATTTTATTTATGCTAAATCTTGCCATGATTGTTTGCCCATCATATGCCATGACATCATGTCTATTTTTACATTCATGTTTTATTATGAAAAATCCAAAAATACCATGTCATGACATTCATACATCATGTAGTTATAGGATATTTTCTTTTGAAAATTATTTCTTTTTGATGTATGCCATAACATTATCATGCATTAAGTTTAATTCCTTGTAATTAAGGACAAAAGGCATTTAACAACACTTATTAACAAGTGACATCCTAGGTGGGTGTCTAATATCTCCAAAATGCCTAGATAGATATGCATGATCCCTAGATTAAGGGCAAAACCAAAATCTACATCTCACAAAGACCTATAAGATGACTTGTATGTGTTTTTAGTACACATTAGATACAAGTGAGATGTTAGGATGATGAATAAAGCTCAAGATGTTGATTTAGTGCATTCTTTTGAGTTTTAGGTTCATCAAAACACATAGTTATGTGTTTTCCCATCATTGGGAAAGCTAATGTACAAGTCATGTGCATTATGCCCAAGGAACATGATGGGATATTGGTTTTGAAAATGTTTTAAAATGCTTTTGGAAAACCATGGTGAAGGCTATCTTTTGATAGTAATCACCATTGAATAGTTAGACACAAACTTGAAGAAAACGCTAAAGTTTTAGCAAGTTTTCAAGCTTGTGTCAATCTTTGAAAATATGATGTATTTTCATAGAAAACTATTTTTCCATGATTAAGTATGCCCTAAATAATGTCTACACGAAATTTTATGATTTTTGGATTTTTGTAGAATTTTCTAGGGGTTTCTGAAGTTGACTGAAATGGAATTTCAGCAACTATCAGAGCTTCGATCGATCCATGGATCGATTGGAGTGCCTGAATCGATCCGTGGATTGATTCAGAAGGCAAGTCTCCCGCGAGCAGAAGCTCGCTGGATCGATCAGCCGATCGATCCAGGTAGTCTGAATCGATCAGTGGATCGATTCAGAAAGGTTCAATCGATTGGAACCCAACTCCAATCGATCCAAGTTGCTGATTTTGGCTGGGAAGGCCTGATTTCAACATCTTTGAACCTCTTTGAGTCTAGGTAACCAATTCAAAACCCCAAAATACATTTGTATACATACAAAGGGTGTTTTCATGTGAAAACAAGGATAGATTGGTTAAGGAAGGCTTTATTGAAGTTTAGGTTGAGGTTTGTTTTAAATTTTGAGTATTTGAACCTCAAAACTTCTAAATCTGGGTTTCCTAAAGGTTTAGGGATTCCAAGTCATTGTTGGTGCAATGACAGAAGTTTACCACCATGTCTTTAGGGGGAGAGACTCTTTAAAGACATGAAAAAATTATTTTTCATGAACCTTGGAAGGTGGTTAACCTTCTTTAAAGAAAATGCTCATGTATGAGCTTTTGAACTTGAAATGGGAGTGGATATCCTCATTATTTCAAGTGGGAACTCAAGTGGTTAGAAAATGCTCAAGGTTGGGTATTTGTCTACATTAAGGGAGAAGTTAAGGATAAATGAAGGGTATGGGATCTTCATTATCGTGTTGATCACAACGAGTGATGTTGTGAACAACGATGAGCAACTCTTCAGGGGGAGAGTCGTCAACAAATGGATTTGTTGATGTGTACCCAAAATTGGGGCATGGGTTGATGTGTGCCCAAAGATGGGTTGATGTGTGCCAATAGGGGGAGAATGAAAGGACCTGTGAATGGGTGTAAGTTAGGCTTTCATTACCTAGAGGGAGTGTGCCCTCTTAGGGGGAGAATAAAGAGCTTAATTTATGTGTTCATTACCTAGTGGCATGAAGATTGAGGCTATAGGATTAGCCTAACTTACATGTGGTATTGTAAGTGTTATTGTGGTATTGTCAAGTATCAAAAAGGGGGAGATTGTTGGTGCAACATCCCTCAGGTCAAGGTTGACCTGGTTGACCAAGCTGAGTCTTGGTTTGAGTTTAGATGTTTGACAATAAGAAATTGATTGAAGAAGAGTCAAGTAGGTCAAGGTTGACCGGATACTTGACTGGGAAGTCCTAACTGGGATGTTAGGCAGAATGGAAGTCCTGGTGAGTGAAGCTAGGCAGATTGAAAATCCTAGTGAGTAAAGCTAGGTGAAAGTCCTGGTGAGTGAAGCCAGGTGAAAGCCCTAGTGAGTGAAGCTAGGCAGATGGAAAACCCTGGTGAGTGAAGCCAGGTGAAAGCCCTAGTGAGTGAAGCTAGGCAGATGGAAAACCCTAGTGAGTGAAGCTAGGTAAAAGTCCTGGTGAGTGAAGTCAGGCAAGGGAAAATCCAGATGGATCAAGGATGATCGGACATCTGGTGTTGGGAAGTCCAAGTAGGTCAAAGGATTGACTGGATACTTGGCACGAGGAAATACAGATAGGTCAAAAGGATTGACCAGACATCTGATGGAAGTCCAAGTAGGTCAAGGGAGTGACCAGATACTTGGCATGAATAGAAAAGTCCAAGTGGGTCAAAGGGATTGACCAGACACTTGGTGGGAAGTCCTAGCAGGTCAAAGGAGTGACCAGATGCTAGGCATGATGTACCAATAGGTCAAGGTTGACCGGATCTTGGTTTGAGAGGCTTGGGACTTGGTTTTGGGCAAAAACCAAGTGCTGGATCGATCAGTGGATCGATCCAGGATATGGATCGATCAGTGGATCGATCCAGGCCTTTCCTAAGCGAACAGAGAGCCTCTGGATCGATCCATGGATCGATCCAGATATCCCAATCGATCAGTGGATCGATTGGGACGCGGCTGCTTCGCGCGATAAGCGCTGGATCGATCCATGGATCGATCCAGGCGTTTTTCCCAGAGCACAGAGGCGCTCTGGATCGATCTGTGGATCGATCCAAAGCCTCGCCGATCGATTGGGAACATTCGAATCGATCGGGATCCGACCGTTGCGTCGGGTTTATAGCCGCAGGCGAACGTTGTCTTCGGCACCTCTTCACCGATTCACTCCAGATCTCTCACTAGCTCCTCCACAGCACTCACAAAGCTCAGATAGCCAGTTCTTGAAGGATCTTGGAAGTTCTCCAAGTCAAGAGGCGGATCAAAGCCAAGAAGAGAAGCTAGGGTTAGGGTTTATACTCATTGTAAGCTTGTATTTCTTGTATCCTTTCCCTCTCTTCTTGTATTGAGTCTTGTAGGGCTTCTCCGCCCTTGGTAGTTGCCATAAAGGAGAGTTTTATTAGTGGAGGGTGTGTGTGTTGGTGTGGATCCTTGGATTAGTCACCTCTTGTGAGGTGGATACCAAGTAAACCAACCGTGTTAGCGTTGTGTGATTGTTTGTGTATTTTCCGCTGCCATATCTTTGAAGAAACAAGCAATGCCGAGCACCGAGCGAACGCGACGAGCTATTCACCCCCCCCCCCTCTAGCTACTTTTGGTCCTAACAAAACAAGCCTGAGCCTCCTTATCCGCCTCACTGCGTTGTGGGATCAGGGGAGGAGGATCTGGTTCTAGGTACCTTCTCACTACTTGTTTAGGGTTGAAGATAACTTGTTTGTTGAATTGCCTGTGTGGATTTGTTCCAATAAGTTAGAAGCTTTTTGTGGATCTGCAATATATCAACTCTACTTGTTGAAGAATTCTTACTATAGATCCTGAATAGTTAAATAAATGGTGCCTTTTCTCATAGACTCTCTTTTTTGGGTTTCTTTCTGTAGATCATGAATGCCAATGTGGTAAAATATTCACTAGTTCAATCGACCATTATAAGGAAGGTAAATACATGTATAGGGCAGAAAGATAGATGCATGTGTAAATGGGGATTGATCAAGGAATTATAGCATAACTAATTGGATTAGTACCTTAGGCTTAGGATGTTCGGAGTTCTAGAAAGGGAAAAAATACTAAAGAGGAAGAAGTTAGACCATGAGCCAAGTTGTACCGACATTGCAAACCATAAGTGAAGTCGTTGCCGTCTTGGGACCTTGTGGAAGCCTCACTGATCTCATGCAGAATTGTTGCCATCCCACAAGTTCGAGTATCATCTCATGCAAGTTTTGTGTTAGTCGGCTGACAGAAAGAGAAGTGTCTCTTATCCAAACAATTTCACAATGAGTTTACATTGTTAAGACATTAGCTTTTACAGTCCAATGTTTGTTTAGTGTTCTTTTTTTTCCCTATGAAAATAATATTTGGAATTTCTTGCAGTTTATCATTGTGAGTTAATAACTATATTTATAAGTTTTTAAATAAAATTTCAGGTTAGGGTGCTTTGCGAAAAAGCTAAGGAGGTTTTAATGGAAGAAAGCAATGTTCAGGTAGACATTACTTCCCTTGTTAAAGTATAACGTTGTTGAATTTCCTTGAAGTTGTTCACTCGCATGCTGGCCATGATCATTCTCTATTAAAATTAGAAAGGAATGTAAACAACACAAACCTCAACTGATGTCTCATAAGAAGTTCTTATAGAACTTCATTGGTTGTAGGCGTAGAAGTTTACTATAGATCTGTATGATTGAACTTCAGGATATTTGCTTGTATTACAAGATATATACTTCATGTAAATATGAAATAAAAAATACTTCAAGCTTACTATATATACTTCATGTATTACAAGATATTTGCTTTCTTTCTGCAGTTTGAAGAAACTCTCAACTATATGATGTATGTTCTAGAGATTCTAAAGAATCTAGTGTCCAGATCACTTCTGAGCAAGTATGACTTTCACATTATTTTTGACTTAGACAGAGTTATTCTATCCAAAATAGAATATTTTTAGGAGAGGGTTATGTAACTGATGGGTTGTTTAAGCTCAGTGTAATGGCGATTACGTCTAAGGTTAATAAAATTACAAACTCTTCCACTTATGTGCTTGAATTTTTGTGTTTGTGGCATAGAAGACTAGGACATGTTAATTGCGATGTGTTATGTTGATTAATCAATGTGAAGCATACCTACATTCTTCCTTGACCCGAAACACAAGTATGAAATTTATGTTGAAGCGAAAATGACAATGCCATCCTTTTAACATGTTGAAAGAAGTAACGAATCACTTGACCTAATCTGCACTAACGTGTGCGACCTAAAAGGTACGCCAACACGTGGTGGTAATAAGTACTTTATCACTTTTGTTGATGATAACACAAAGTATTATTTTGTGTATCTTCTTAAAAGATTAAGGTGATTTAAAGTGATTGAGGTGATGAATATATATCACCATTCATTGAATTGTGTGCTGAACATGAGATTAAACATGAAACAACAACTCCTTATACTCCTCAGTAAAATGATGCCGAGGTGGAGAGGAAAGAGATTCCATTGTGAATGAGACTTTAGTTCAACATTGGGAATTTAAAAATATATTGATTGATTTATATTGATTTACATGCATATATGATGTGAACAAATATATAAGGAGAGACTCTCTCTTACGCGTGGGTACACAGATGGGGTGCAAATCCAGTGTCAGGATCACTGAACCAAGTTGACTCCTGCACAAGCATGATCTAGTGCGTCGAATGCCAGACTGATTGAGGTAAAATTTGTCAAAGTGAAACAACCAATATTTTACCACATAGATTCTTTTTACTTGCTCAAGAAGGTAATGGAAGTATTAACCATTGTTAATGGTGATTTTGTAACCTCTTGGATAGTAATGGTCGACCATTGATGATCAACGACTATCATTAATCATTAGACATTGAATGATCATTAAACGGTGTTCAATGCAGATAAGGGATAATACTCCTATATAAAGAAAGACCATGGTCGTAAGCAGACAACACACAGAACGCAGAAGTGAAAGAATCTCCATCCTTCTTCGTTCCCCAAACTATTTCTCCACTGTACATTTTCGCTCAGTGGTTTTCCTATGATTGCAATTGGGTACTTTTTTAGTTCACTAAGAACAACCAATACTTGGTTGTATCCATGATTTTACCGTTATATCCTGAGAAATAAACATCCATCATAAAGTATAGTCGGAGGAAGATGAATCTGTTTTAAGAAAACTGCTAGAAAGCAGGTCTTGGTCGCTTTGCTGCACGGTCGCTCTGCGCTCTGCTGCTTTGGTGCTCGGTCGTTCTGCCCCATGATTGCTTTATCATTCTATGCTTTGTTATACTATCACTCGGCCACTTTGCCCCTCGGCCTCTCTACACTCAGTCACTCCGCAGTCTGCACTCAACACTTGCCAGAAACCAACCCCCGTTAGTAGGCTGAGATTATCTGCTGAGATTATCTGCTCAGATTATCTCGATAGATAAGTTGAATTTAATTTGGTTAATTTTAATTCGACTAATTCCCCAAAATCTTTGGTAGATTGTCCAATAATTTTTTAAGTTGATTTCTTTCGTAATTAATTCATGATTTTATTTTGTATAGTTTTTCTTTTGATTCTTCTGGATAATAAAAATAAGATACAGCTATTGGTGCAGGTTGCACTAATGTTCAAACTCAGATTTTGATGTATGACAAAGGTTAAAGTTAGATTATATTGTGATCTAATTCTTTACCAAGTGTGCAGGATATGAACATGATGAGTCTAGGGACTAGACACTAGGCTGAAGTCCAGTCGGGTCATGAGGACTAGACGATTGGCATGAAGTCCAGTTGAGTCAAAGAGGACTAGCCAGTTGGTAGGAAGTCCAGTCAGGTTAGGGATTAGGGAGGACTAGACGATTAGTTAAAGTCGGAATGGGGCATCTAGAAAAAAGTCTTGGTGGATTAAGGGACCTGCCATCAATAAAGTCTGCAATTGGTAAGTGGAGGTGAGCAACTAGATGAGAGATCTAGTGAGAACGCATTCTCGATTGAGGGAATAGTAGGCGTCGGTTCGACTTAGAGTTTTAACAAAATTCAAAGTCAGGACTGGATAGTCTGGACACTGTCAAATATTTTATTACTACGTTTTTTTCATATTATTGCTTGTTGTGCTAACGTTGTGATGCAGGAAAATCATGTGGCTGAAAAAGGGGGCTTCAGGAGCCCGGACACAGTCCAGGTGCCTTGTTATAACTCCTCATTGCCTAACATCCGGTCACCATTAACCTGCTAGGACTTCTCCACCAAGTGTCCGATTAATCTTTTGCCCCACTTGGACTTTTCTCCTTGTATCAAGTGTCTGATCCTCCATGCCCCACTTGGACTTCAATATACTAAGTGTCCGGTCAACCTTTGACTCACCTGGATTTTCAACTGCTTGGCTTCACTCACCAGGGCATACTCAGTTCCCGACCTCACTCATCAGGACTCTCCAATTGTCTGGCTTCACTCACCAGAACTTTCCATATGTCTGGCTCCACTTACCAGGACTTTCCAACAGTCTGACTTCACTTACTAGGACTTTCCATCTGTTTGACTTCATTTACTAGAATTTTTCAATTGTCTGGCTTCACTAACTAGGACTTTTTATCTGTTTGGCTTCATTCACCAAGACTTTCCATCTGCTTGACTTTATTCACCAAGACTTTCTAACTGTCTGGCTTCACTCACCAGAACTTTCCACACCAAGTGTCCGGTCTTCTATCAACCATCCCGTTAGTCTTGCCCTTGCCTAACCTCTAGTTAGGACTTTCCTAGTTAAGTGTCTGATTAACCTTAAGCTACTTAACTTCTGATCAACCTTTGACCGTCAATCTCCTAGATGGGCAATTGCACCAGTAATCTCCAAATATTGTCAAACATTAAAATTGAAGTATCAAGACTCAAACTTGAGTCAACTTAAGCTTAGTCAACCTAGTCAATTTTGACCCTGGGGGAAAGTTGCATCAACAATCCCCTCTCCCCTTTTGATATTTGACAATACATTTAAGTTAGGCTCATTCACTAGTCCCAATTTTCTCTTCATTCCAAAGCATGAATGAATGTTTCACATTCTCCCCCTTTAAATATGGAGAATTTCCTAACTTAAATCATACATTCTCCTCTTTTGGCACGCATCAAAAACTCTTCTCCTAAAAAGTTATTCACATATTGTTCACAACCTTACTTGTTGTTCACAACATCACAATAAAAATCTCATACCCTTCTTGAGATATTTGATAATCTCCCCCCTTTACTTGTTGCATCAACAATCTCCCCCCTCTCCCTTTTTGATATTTGACAATACATTTAAGTTAGGCTCATTCACTAGTCCCAATTTTTTCTTCATTCAAAAGCATGAATGAAAGTTTCACATTCTCCCTCTTTAAATATGGAGAATTTCCTAACTTAAATCATACATTCTACTCCTTTGGCACGCATCAAAAACTCTTCTCATAAAAAGTTATTCACATATTGTTCACAACCTTACTTGTTGTTCACAACATCACAATAAAAATTTCATACCCTTCATTGTCTCCAACTGCTCATCCTTCAGCATATATCTATCATCCAATGCTTATCCTAGAGCATTCACAACATGACAATGAAGATTTTCCATCTCCCATTATTTTTCGATGTTCAACCTTGAGCATTCATAATAATGAAGGTTTCCCATCTTTCATTATTTCATTGCTTACAAATAAAATGTAAATCATGTTGTTAAGGAGTAGCTCACCCTCGAAACATGTTGCAATTCTCTATCATTGCACCAACAATGACCTAAAGTTTCTAAACCTTTAGGAAATCTAAAATTTAAAGTTAAAAAGGTTAAGAATTAATATTGAATGCAAATCTCCTCCTAAACTTTAAATTAGTCTTCTTTAACCAATCATTTCTTATTTTCAACAAGAAAACTACCCTTAAATACTTAGAAATATATTTTTTAGGATTAAGGATGGTTAAGTCGACTAGATGTGACTCAATCAACTTAAATGAGCTTACTTAAGTTGAAAGCAGAACCTTAAGCACTTAGAGAAGGCGTTTAATCGTTTAAGCCCTGTCTTGATCGATTAGCATGAAGTCCCAGTCGATTAATCCACGCTGTAATCATTTAAGATTTTCTTTTAAGCCATTACCATTTCTGATTTCTAAAATTCATTTTTATCCAAATTTTAGAAATGCATAAATAATTTTATAATTTTATAAAATTCATGTAGACATTATTTATATCATATTCTATCATTGAAAAATAGGTTTCTAAGAAAATATATCTCATTTTCAAATATTGACATAAAATTTGAAACATTGAAAAACTTCAATATTTTTTTTCTAGTTTGTGTCTAACTATGCAATGGTGATTGTTATCAAAAAATAGACTTTACCAAGGTTTTCCAAATTATTTTTTAAATCAATTTTTAAAACTAATTTCTAATTATGATTTTTGAGCTAAATGCACATGACTTGTATACTCGTTTTCCCTATAATTGGATAACACATAATTTATATGTTTTGATTAAACTAAAAATAAAAAAAGATGTACTAAATCAACATATTAAGTTTTGCTCATCCTCCTAACATCTCATTTATATCTAATGTGTATCCAAACATATACAAGTCAACTTATAGTACTTGTGAAATGTATATATTAATTTTTCCTAATCTAAGGGATCATACATATCTATCTAGGCATTTTAAGTTTTGATTATCCACCTAGAATGTCATTTGAAAATTAATGTTATTATCCTTAATTGCAAGAAATTTAACACAATGTATGTTGATTGTTGGCATATATCAAAATGAGTAATTTTTTAAAAAGACATATTATAGTTGCATGATGTATGTATAACATGACATATGATATCTTCATAAAAGTATAAATCAATAATATGATGTTATGATATATGATGAGCCAGCAACACAAAACATGACAACTTTAGCATAAATAAAATATCTAGATTATCTATCTAAGTGTTTCTATCCTTAAACCATTTGCTAAGCCAAAAATAATCCTAAGTTACCCTCATCACCCAAGAAAATACCAACATCCCAATTTGGTATTTCTTTGATTTATCCGATTTATGTTAATTTAATTAGATTCAAATATTTAAATTTTGACACATTTTACTCTTCCAGAGAGTAAACAATTAATTCATCTAGGACGTAAAGAACGTTTAGAAATCCAAAACTTCCTGGCGCTTCTTAGGTTTATTAGGTACTCACTAATCGCCGATTAAATTGAAATTAAATAAAATATTTTTTTAATTAATCGAACCGATTGAAGTTTTCTATAAAAATCAAATAAACCGAATTGAAACCGACTAATTCGGTTACAAATTAAAATAATTGATTTTTTCATCATGAATTGATTGATTCTTTACATAATAGGCTTGGCTAATAATCGACGAGTTCATCAATCAAGTTAAAATTCTAAATCATGATTCAAACTCATAAAATATAAAGTCGACTGATGACTTCTGGTTCAGTTTACTCAGTTAAATGATATCATAAACTTTAAATATGCAATCGAACTGATCTAAACTAATTATGACACAACTTGTTTGACATCTCTTCATAGAGCAATCACCGATTAAATTTAAATTGAATAAATTTGTTTTTCAATTAATTGAACTGATTGAAATTTTGTATAAAAATCAAATAAACTGAATTGAAACCGATTACTTCGTTCAAAAATTAAAATAATTGATTTTGATTGATTCTTTACGCAATCGGTTGACTAATAATAAACTATCCAGTTCATAGTTAAACATTCTAAATCATGATTCATACTCTAAAATATAAAGTCGGTCGATAAATTTCGATTCAGTCTAATTAGTTAAATCTATATCTTAAGTTCTAAATTTGAAATTGAATCGAATTAAACTAACCCTATTAACAAATATTTAAACAAATATATATTTTTAGAAATAATTGAACCGAATTTTTATTTGGATCCATTAATAGGACATGGTGCATTCGGCCATATTTTTTTTTCTTCAAGAAAATCATAAAAATAGCACATCAAATTAGTGAGAAGAATAGCATTTTATTGTCATATCTCTTGTCTTCGCTATGAAAGATATCCCCACCCCACAGGAGGAAGAACACAAAACTTAATGATCCAAGACAAGCAGTTCTTGACCTTAATTTAATCCCAACAGAACTAATGCCCATCAATCTCTCAAAAAGTGATCCCCCAATTCCACTGTCTCTCTGACCTTTAATTCCAAGGCTAGCCATGGCCAAGAGAAGCACCTATTCCCCCCTACTCCGTGCTCTCATTTTAAGCATGCTGCTGGAAGAGGGATAAAAAGCTTAAAGGCCACAGATAGGCACAAGATGTGTCCTTCCTGTTAAGTGCAGGATTCTTTCTGCTTCTGCAACTTGCAACTGATCTGAGTATCCACGAATTACCGTATTATCATCTGATCAGCAACTCTGGTAAAATTTTAAAAAGCTGGCGGCTTGGTTAAAATCGAACGGGCATCCGCAGTCCGTCAGCTCGTACAGATCCGAAAAACACATCAGTCCTTTTTTTCCCACAGCGGAGAAGGCCGTCCACGCCGGACCAAAAAAAAAAATCCGGAGCATTCGGAGCTCCGAATATCGACGGATTCCAATTACGAGACAATATATTCCATTCCTCCGGCAGGCGATCATCGAGCGCTCGCACGACGCGACGCAAGATCCCCCGTGTCGCCGCTCGGCGAGTACGCCTTCGCTGCCTTCGACCATACCTGCTGCATGCTCCAACGCTTTATATGTTCCTCACGACGACGATGATACTGAAATAGTTTTTCCTATTGGTCAATCCTTATCCCAATCCTCACGATAGCTCGGAAATGACAGCAGTGTATTTATATTTATATTTATATTTATTTTTATTTTTATTTTTATTTTTATTTTTATATTTGCTACTGCACGTGATTTACTCGAAAAAATTATGCGTGTTCTTGACTGCGCCTACTGAACCGGGCGCCTTCGTTCGTTGCGGAGTGCGTGTAAACCTGTGGCGCGGCGACGTAATTGAGTATTGACTCGGCCTCTCGTTAACCCCGGACACCGACCTGCTGACGGCGCACCGCTATTCCAAAAGGTCGCCGTCGATTGGTCCACGCACCCTGAGAGTTTCCTGTGCTCGTTTCTCCACGACCCCACCCGCTTAATTTACCCAGCGATGGGGGCCCCGCTGCTTCCTGCCCTTCCTGCCACAACCCCGCAACATCTATAAATATTGACGGAAGGTGGCAAAGGTTTTGAGCTAAAACATTCCTTCCATCCTTTTGCCTTGAATTTTATTCCCCTGCTATCATTCCACTGCTTGTGTCTCTCGACTCTTGCTAAGCCCTATAGTTGAATTACAGGAAGGAAGATAAGGAAATTTATTTTAATTTTCATTTATTACACTATTATTGTCGATATATATATCGATCAGTCGGCGAAAGGCGCGACAGCAGTAGCAGCATGCAGCAGGAGGAGATCCCTTCAAGGTCGCCCACCGAGCAATTCTCCATTGTAGGTACCTCTTTCATTTCATTTCATTTCATTACATTTCAAATTTTTTTTTTTTTTTTTTTTTTGTAATTTTGATGATTCATTAAAGAGCAATGCGCTGCCAGATGCAAATGAGCTATTGTTTGATCTGTTTGACTTTGTCAAACGATTTACTGAAATCCCGGATCATTCAAATTTGTTTATTATTATTATTATTATCATTATTATTATTACTTTAAAATTTCATCAATGATCTCAGAATAAATCGAGGATTGATTGAAGTAATGGCTCGGCCAACAATCGTCCTTGCGTGATGCCTTTCTTCATATGTAGAATAATTATGTTCGATAGATAATTCGTCTTTACTTCGGTTTGGCAATAATTAGCTCCGATAAAAATCTCGTCGATCGATCCATTTATTCCGCTACGTGTCATCAGTTCATTGGATTCGAAATAATTTTTTTTAAAAAAAATCGAGCTTTGATTTCAATTTTGAAATGTTACTTTCAAGATATATTTTGATTTCTAAAAAGGGGGTTTGGTTGTTGCTTGAAAGCAGGAAGAGGAGTGCATCTCCAGCTCCGATGCCGCTCGGATCTTGAACTCGTGCGACGAAGCCGTGGTCGTCGACGAGGATCTCTTCCCGTCGCCGGACCACCTCTCGTCCCTCGTCAGCTTGCTCCGCACAGAGGACGATGTCTTCTCGTCCTCGTCTGCCGCGGTGAGCGCCGGAGGGTCCTCATCCGCGCCTCCCCCCTGCTACCCGGACGATGGCGCTTTCTCCCCCTTTAACGCCCTCGACGCGGCCGCGCTCTCTGCTCTTCTCGATGCGCCTATGGGGACGCAGATGCAGAACACCCAAGCCCCGGACGTCGACCTCCTCTCACACGCTCGCTACGCCGGCCCGTCCGCCTGCGCCTCCTCGGTGAACCTCCCGCTCATCGGTTATCCGCCTCCCTTCCCTGGGGATCCTTCTCACTATTCGTTCGAAGACGAGATCTCGGTTGGCGATCCGGCGACGAGCGGGTATACGGCGGCCCGGTGTCAACCGAATCGGCCGTGCGAGGGCGAGTACTACACCGCCGCGGTGGCCGGGATGCATCAGCAGCAGAAGCAGTCGTCGGGGTTCGTAGGGATGGAGTTGGCGTCGCCGTGCTTGGCTCTGGAGGAGGGCGGCATGGGGCCGATGCTGTACCGGAGCTCAATTGCCCGAGGAGAAGCGCCGAGGGGTTACTTTTTTGCGGGAGGGGGGATGATGAGCATGCCGACGACAGTGCCGGAGGCCGGATTCATGGGACCGGCTAATACGGCCAAGTATCAGAGGCTGGACTGTGGTTTGGGAGTGTACGGACAGGAAGTCGCGCTGCAGCATGCCTTCGGCTCTGGTGATTTGCAGGTATCGACGCATTAGATAATCAATCTTACAATTTTCATTTATTATGGCATTGCATGGTTCTTTCTCACTACATTCTGAAATTAATATACTATTTTTTTCAACAATTTTTATGATTTTAAGAACATGTTTGAGAATATATAGACAATGGATTTCAGTTACTTGCGGCGTTAATTAGCAAGAACACTATGCATGTTAGCTTGTTAAACTGTATGTCATCTCAATTGGCATAGCTGAGATGATAAATGGATGTAGATTTATCATTTGAGGTTGAGGGGTCAAATCTTAGGGTTGGTAGGGCATGAATCTCTGCACCCTGTATAACACCCCCATCCACTTGCCTTCTCGGTTATCTTAATTTTCCTCTTCCGTGTTGATCCTGACGGACAGACAGGGCGTTGGGGTGAGCGATTCGTCTTTTGTCACTTATTAAATTAATAAGTATGACTCATTTCGTGCCAATTTTAAGTTGATCAAATTTTCACGTCTGTTTCAGTAGTATCATGTTCAACAATATACTTTACCTTGGCCCTTTTATAAAAAGATTGTGTGCACAGTGTGATATGTTTTGTAAAGGTAATTGGAGGATGCAGCCAACATCTGATGACTGGAACTGGCGGCAATCCGGTGCTGCTTCCAGCGCCGGAGGTGGTCTCATCGATGGATGAATCCAGCTTCAAGGTCGGTCGTCTGTCGGTCAAGGAGAGGAAGGAGAAGATCAATAGATATCAGCAGAAGCGAAACCAAAGAAACTTTAGCAAGAAGATCAAGGTAAAATGCATAGAAACTATTTTGTGAGACTGAGGTTTAGAATTGTATGCTTACAGAAATTCATACACAATTCTTGCAGTATGCCTGTAGGAAAACTCTGGCAGACAGCCGGCCTAGAGTGCGTGGGAGATTTGCAAAAAATGATGAGTTTGGTGATGTAACAAAAACTAGCTCAAATGACCATGAATTCGAAGATGAGGAAGAAGTAATGCACTCTTCTCATTTCATCAAACACACTTTTTTCTCAAGCACTAATTTCTGTTTGATCCAAGCAACAAGCTTATGCGGTAAGGTTTCTTTATTGGACACCCACTGTAATACTTGTCAAACAGCAGAAATGACAAAATCAAAGAAGGTAACAAAGAACTAAGAGGCTTAAAATTAGGAAACACATCAAATTTCATTCATATTTCATGATTCATTTTGAGGAGTTGCTTACAAACCCATCTACTTTGTAAAATAGACTTGCTTCATTAAGACTAATACATTGTTTCAGGAGATTGAGCAGCACAGTTATGAGTGTTCCCTAACGGGCTGCTGCATTTTTGTAGATGATGGTGAAGGAAGAAGATGAGATGCTAGACTCGGATATCCTTCCGCACATTAGTGGTGTGAATTCCTTCAATTTCCCTGTCGAATCTTGGATATGATCAGCGCTCATATGACTCAATAAGTTTGGTTATTGTTTGTCATTTGCTGTCATAAGCATTCATGATTCAGCAGTCCATACAGCTAATAAATCCTTCCAATAAAATGGCATGGAGATCAATGTTGATGCCATTCTTCCCGTTGTGACTTGTACAACTTCAAAGAGATACAATACTCACGAATGCAAACCTAGTTGGTGGTGAGAAAAAAAATGTTCAGATTAATCAGTCTTGCCCATGAGGTTTGTGACATTCGTGTCAACATGTCTGATGTACTCATGTACCCAAAGTAGGACCTTCCTTCTGTATGAATTTTTGGGAATTGTCCTATTCTGAACTAACCGTCTCTTTCATCTTCATGTTATGTGTCTATTCAATTGTCTTTTTATTTTTATTTTTTTTTCATTTATCACGATTATAGAAATAAAGCAAGGAATCATGTAATGTTTATGTTTGCCAATCTGTTGTTCTTCGATTATGCTTTCCACTTCTAATAAATCCGTATGTATATGTCAGTTTTGATTACTAAGAGCCATTTCCTTTGTTCAAACTTTGTCGTGGAGCAGCAGAGTTTTAGTATTGTTTTGACATCACGGGTGGATAAATTCCTAAGAGCTCCAGCGGCACCCGTGGGGACATGTTGTTGGATAAAATTATTTTTATTAGATGGATTTATTTATAAGTTACACTAGTAAATATAATATGAACCATTTAAAATGATCTAATTTATATTTAATGAATTTCGGTGTGCACTATATAATGAATTGATCCCTAGAAGATTAGGATATCTTTGATATATTTCTTTGTTCTCATTGACGATGAAGATTCAGTACCGTCAATCTTAACTTTTCCGAAAGACCAACTTTCTTCTTCTTATTCTGCAAAATTTGTTGGATCGACGAACTTTTCATGAACAATGACAATTTCGTTACATTCAAATTCTTTATAATTATGATTATTTATAATTACAATATTTATTTTTTAATGTCCTGTTCTTACTAAAACGAAGGTCCATGTTAATATGTTATTAATTTTTCCTATTCAAATTCTGATTCTTTAAAATCCATGCAACTTAGGATTTACAAATCTTACAGGAATTGACAAGCAGAGAAGCTCAGAGAGAGATTTATGTAAAGCCATCTCATTGATGAGAGCCCCCTCTATTGCAGGAAGTCGCACGGCGTCAAAATCACCTTCGATTAGGTGAAATACCTCAAAATTGGATCTTTTGTAGCTCAAGCGAGCTCCGGGCCACAAATTTCCTCGCAGGAACAAACGCTCCATCCGTCTCCTCTTCGACCGCTCGATCAGAAGCCAGCGCTTGATCTCCTTGCCGACGGTGGTAGCCCTGACGATCAGGCCCAGAGCATCGATCCCCTCCCTGAGCGCCGAATTCAGCTGCAGGCCGACGACGCCTTCCAGAACCTTAGCGCAGTTCTTCGAAATATTGTACCCGCCTTTGAGGACCCCTATCCCCGAGGATCCGTCGGTGAGTAGCGGGGAGCTCGTGTGCTTGAGCAAACTGACCGCGCCGAGACAGGCTTTGAGCCTCGCCTCTATGGCGGAGGGAACCTTGGGGCGGAACCCAGCGGGAACGAAGCGCTTGGTGGCTTTGTAGCCCTTGACGAGGGCCTTAGAGGCGAGGAGGAGGGATCTGGGCGACGGGGAGTGGAGGACTTGGAGGGCGGTGGTGCCGCTGATGGCGCTGTCGGCGAGCTTGATGGCGTCGGAGAGGGGTTTGAGGGATCTCGATCGGACAATGGCCACGGAGGCGACGACGAACCCTAATCCGATGGACGCTGGGACTGGCGGAGGATCGATGGATTCGATCGAGAGGAGAAGGTACCTTCCCTCTCCGTTGTGGTCTTCCATGAAGAAGCGGCTAGAGTGTTCGAGAGATGCCTGTGGAGCAGATCCGATGGCTTCCCATTTATTTTTGGATATTTCTTAGATAACAAAACTTAAAAAAAAACAATTTAATTAATAAAAATAAAACTTAACTTGATTTTTTTATAAAAAAAAATTAACCTCTTAAAATAAAAAGATATTATTTTAAAATAAAATTAATTTAATTTCTAAAAAAATATAAATTAATTTAACTTCAGAACTAGGAGTAATTTAATTTTAAGAAATATAATTAATTCCATCTATTCAATTAGTATTTATCATTCAAAACGAGAACAAATAATTTGTTTTTAATAATTCTGGTATCTTTAAATTAAAAAATACCTATCAGATTAAATAAAAATTTCTCATTTTAAAATTATTTTAATTCATCAATTTTATGGGGATACATGTGTTTGATTTAAGTTGATTTTATATTGGATCATATAGTAGATATAATTGAATTGGGCTAGATAAGCTAGCTCAATTAATTTGAAATGGATAAAGGGAAGCTTGGTGTACATCTGTGAGTCCGTTAATGACGGATCTCGGGAAAAGATATTATTATATGTAATCTTATCCTATTTTATCCTATTTTGTAATGAGTTTTGATGAACTTTCAATATCTTAAAACTTGAAATTTGCAAAGATAATAATTTGAGTGTAACTTGAGTAAATTCAATAGGAAAAATCATTAATTAAGGGTCCTATTCTATCTAGGCTATTTGACTGTTTAGTTGTTTGACTACATTTTATTTTATTTCTTTTACTTTGATTGAGTTTTAATTGTATCCCGAATAAGATTAAAGCCTCTTTATTTATTCTTTAATTTGGTGTTAGATTATGGTCTAAATTGAAACTTAAAGATCTCAATTTTCTTAGCCCAATTGATATATCGTCATAAATCCACCCTACCTAAAACTCGTCCTTTACATCATTTTAATCTATGTTTATTTCCATTAACATCCATAAATCATGCTACTAAAAATCACAATTTTCCAATTAGTTGGTTGGCAAATAATTATCAACAATTAATTCATTTTCCTTTTTTATGAATATAAATAATAATAATAATATCTTAATTTATTTTTGATCCTGTTCAAAGTGGAGATGGTAAGTTAGGGATGTGACTGCTGCGTTGATTGGATGTGAACCTCGCTCCACTTTGTAACACAAGAAACGTCAGTGCCGAACCAGGGAAGGGGTCCCCGACATTGGTCCTCCGATGCTCAAGTCAGTCACCGACAAGAAGAAGAAGACGGAACAACAGTACCACAAGTGCAAACAGTGAATAATAATACATACTCAGCCGGTATGTGGACCCCCTTTATATAGTGCCTTGATGTGCGTAGTGCGCACTTCTCTCGAGACGTGGGCACGTTCTCCAACTGGTCATAGGTGTTGGATCGCGTTGGTCGGCTAGAAGGGGGGTTGAATAGCTCTGCAAAAGTAAAAAACAAGCTACCCTTCATGGACTTTTAATTGAACACTTGCATAAAATAAATAAACAGAAAATAACAAACAGAAGAAGCACCAGATTTGACTTGGTTACAACCAGGGAGGTTGTTAATCCAAGGAATGTGTCGCACTAAATTTTCCTTTAGGCGGAGAAGTCTCTTACTGTAACGACCCGACCCCTCGGCCCATTGGGCGGCCCAACTGGCGGCCCATCTGGCGGCCCCTTATGTCGTCGACCGACGATCCTCAGGCGTGCTGTTATTCACTAGGACTTCCTACCCCTGGCCAGTGGATTTTTGTCTTCCCCAGGATTCGAACTCTAGACCTCCAGGCTAAGTACTAGAGTTTATGAATCCTGGTAGCCAAGTGAGCGCCACTCACTTGGCTACCACGATTCATAAACTCTAGTACTTAGCCTGGAGGTCTAGCCCGAGGATCGTCGGTCGACGACATAAGGGGCCGCCAAATGGGCCGCCAGTTGAGCCGCCAGTTGAGCCGCCAGATGGGCC
The DNA here is from genome assembly GCF_018446385.1 of Zingiber officinale. Classification (NCBI taxonomy): domain Eukaryota; kingdom Viridiplantae; phylum Streptophyta; class Magnoliopsida; order Zingiberales; family Zingiberaceae; genus Zingiber; species Zingiber officinale. The sequence goes on along the minus strand of NC_056001.1, from coordinate 21,494,972 downwards.
GTAGTTGGGCCGCCTAAGGGGCCGAGGGGGCCGGGTCGTTACAATAAAAAGACGCATTTTTATTATAACGACCCAGCCCCTCAGCCCCTTGGGCGGCCCAACTGGCGGCCCATTTGGCGACCCCTTGGGCGACCCAACTGGCAACCTATTTGGCGGTCCCTTGGGCGACCCAACTAGCGGCCCAAATTGGCGACCCCTTATGTCGTCTACCGACGACCCTCGGCCGTGTCGTTACTCACTAAGTCTTCCCACCCCTAGCCAGTGGATTTTTGCCTTCCCCAAGATTCGAACTCTAGACCTCCAGGCTAAGTACTAGAGTTTATGAATCCTGGTAGTCAAGTGAGCGCCGCCTTTTTATTGTAACGTCACGGCCCCTCGACCCCTTGGGCGACCACACTAGCGGCCCAACTGGCGGCCCCTGATGGTCCCTTGGGCGGCCATAATAGCGGCCCAACTGGCGACCCCTTATGTCGTCATCCGACGACCCTCGGCCGTGCCGTTACTTACAAGGACTTCCCACCTCTGGCCAGTGGATTTTTGCCTTCCCCAGGATGAAGGTAAAAATCCACTGGCCAGAGGTGGGAAGTCCTTGTAAGTAACGGCACGGCCGAGGGTCGTCGGATGACGACATAAGGGGTCGCCAGTTGGGCCGCTATTATGGCCACCCAAGGGACCATCAGGGGCTGCCAGTTAGACCACTAGTGTGGCCCCGAGGGGTCGTGACGTTACACTTACAACAATGACGCACAGAAAATAGAAGCTAAACTCTAAAGAAAGCGTACAAGTGTTAGAAATGTTAATTGTTTGAGTTGATTGAAAGCTTCTGGACCAAGACTGTATTTATAGCCTTGGTCGGGGCGCTTGAAAGGGGTCCATGCGCCTAGGAGGGGATAAAAATTTATTTTCTTTGCAACGGATCGCGTTTGACTGTGATCGGGTCAAAACTTGATTCCGAGCGCCCGGACCACTTAAGTCAACAAGGTTAACTTTTGATCCGGGCCCTCTACTCTAGTGCTACTCGTCTCGGTCCAGGTCTTCCGCTCCGGCTCCGCTCGCTTGGATGATTTCAGCCAACCGAAAATAAGGCTCACCCGAACCCAATTTCGACTTTCTCGAGCAACCTTCCGCTTCGGCTTCTCGTCCCTCAGAAATGCCGCACACCTCCTTCTCATCGGCTTGTGTACTCTTCCGCAGCACCTCGTACCTCAGATGCACTGAGCCCGTCGGCTCTCTCCCGTGTCGTCCTTCTCGCTAGCTGTGTCTTTTGCTCGACTCCCTGTGCTCCTAAGCTCCTGCACACTTAGACACAAGGTTAAAACAACACAGGACCTAACTGAACTTGTTGATCACATCAAAACAACCTTGGGGTTCCAATAATCCCTCCTTTTTGATATGAGCAACCCAAGTTAAGTTAGGGTAAATAGACATAAAAATGAAATAACTAATATTACAATAAAGTGCAAAAAGATAGAAAAAATGTAGAAAACATTGGTTTACCTTCCCTTAGAATTATACTTTTTCTTCTCTCCCTTTAATCACATCAAAAATGGGGTTCAAAGAAAAATCTAAGGGTTAAAACTTAAAAAATTTTAAAAATTATTTCAATGATTTTTAGAAAACATTTCTAAGTAAAAAAATCTCAAAGAAAATTTCTAAGTTAAAAAAAAAAAAATCTAAGTTAGACAATTTTACATGAAAAAATATTTTAAAAAATTTCTAAGTTTTTGCAATCAAAATTATTTTTGAGAATTTTCTAAGCAGAAAACTTAAGTTTGAAAAATTTTCTAAGCAATTTTTTTTTATTTCCCAAAAAAATATTTGAAAGACTTTCTAAAGTATTATTTTATTTTAACTTTAATGTTTTATCAAAAAATTAATTAAATATTTCATTTCAATATTTTGGCTTCCAACGAGGCACTAGGTCTTCTTGGTTATTGGAGCAACAACAACTTTCTTAGACAAAGCCTCATAAATAAATTAACTGTTTAATTTTCTCGCTGAAAGCGCTAAACTTAATTAATAGTTTAAGTTAAACAAGACTTTGGAACCCAATATAGGTTCTAGCCTACTGGATTAACTAAAAATTTCTTAGGGACATATCTTTTTGAAATATTTCTAATTTGTCCCTTATGATATCTAAAATATCAATTTAAATTGTTGTATTTTTTTAAAATTTGTATTATAGGAACATGCATGATTTTTTAAAGAATCTATTTGTCTTTTCAAATTTTCATTTTCTAACTTTAATTTGTCTAACTCTTTTAATGGGCAAGACTTAGCTAGAATTACTATTAAATTTTTAATTTCCTTTTCTAACTTGCAGCAGTCTTTAGTTAACAATTTAACAAACTTAAAGAGTTTATCGGAAGGAACAGACCATACCTGACTTACCTTGTCAATCTCATTATCTGTGTCTCCCCCTGAGCTGCTGCTTTCTTCCGAAGTAGCTCCCCCTCCATCGATGCTCTTGATACTCATTTTGGACGAGCTTGAATCGTAGTCCTCGTCTTGATGACTTGCCATTAATGTAAGTCCAGAGAAGGTCTCGACTTCCGATTCGGACGACGTATCGTCCCACATCGCCTTTAAGACCTTGCGCTTGCTTGTTTGGACAGACTTCTTGCCTTTGTCTTTGTCCTTGTTCTTTAGCTTGGGGCAGTTGTCCTAGACGTGCCCTTCGTCGTTGCAGTGGTAGCAGCGGATCGTCCTTTTCTTTCTACCCTGCGGATTATTAATGTAGGACCGTTACGACCGGCTAGGAGGGAGTTGTTATATTTTATTTCCTATAATCAATAGTGTATGTGATAACTTCAACCAAAACTCGTTCATTTTAAACGTCATTGACTCACTCACCCAATAAATGGGGTAAATCATAAATACTAAATGAATCTTTTGCTAGGATGAACTTTCTTTTTCTAAAAATTCATTCTCCAGAGATTTGATGTCACCTCTCATAGGACCATTTTTATTTGTATGTTGTATATAAAGTGATTTGATTAATTTTTTCAAACAAATGTGTAATCATTTAAATAGTCAATAAATTAAAGATGTTGTATTTAAAAAATAAAAATGATTATCCTCATTCTGTTCCTAAATTATATTTAAAAAATAAATTACAGATTAATTTATAGCTAATCGTTAAATATAAAAGGGTAAGAAGATTTTTTATTTTTTTTTCAAGAAGGCATGTACTCACCGAAATTATTTTCTTGTCTCGTTATGATAAAGATGTCATCAACTGGGCAAAGAACAATAAAGGGCAGTCATGGAAAATACATTGGGAAAAAATTACAATATTTTAAATTATATAATATTTCCTTTACAGCACAACCCAGCACCAGTGGTCTAGTGGTAGAATAGTACCCTGCCACGGTACAGACCCGGGTTCGATTCCCGGCTGGTGCAGGTTTGATTTTTTGTCCCATGTTAATTTAATACCAGCTAATCTAAATCAACAAATTATCTTAATATATCTTGAGATTCAGAAAGAAAGACTTTCCTAAAAGAAAATATTGTTTATCTAATATTTATAATATTGCTATGGCTAATATATTATTTATTTATTATCATTAAATTAAAATATACATCCTATCAAATTTAGTTAATACTACTGTAAATAAATCCCCCTAAAATAGCTTAGAGCATCTGACGAGGATTTTTGGATTTTTTTTTTTTTTTTGTCCTCAAAGATGAATAAAAAGACCCTAGCCATTCACAGTAGTGGTTTTTTCAACTTTTTTTATTTTTCTCTAACTTAGGGTAGCGTTTAGTTTACGTATTTTCTATTTTTATTTTCTAAAAATCTGTCATTTCTCTTTTTTTTTGAAAAAATATTATCTATTTTTTGAAAAAACGGATATGGAAAATATAAATCAAATACTATTGGATATAATTATATGTATTAGATGGGTTTATTTATAATTTACACACGTGAATACGATCCAAACCTTTTAAAATGATCTAACTTATACCTAATAAATTTCGGATAATTGAATGTGGATCTCATATGTGTAGAACTTATAATTCCGCATCTATTATCATCTATTTATTGATAATAGATGTTCAGTATATATATGGATTTATAATCCCATATCTATATTTATCGATGAGTTGATAATAGATGTGCACTATATAATGGGTTAGTCCCTAGAGGATTAGGGCATCTTTGAGACGTCTTTTCGTTCCCCATTGACGAAGAGGATTTGGCGCCGTCAACCCTAACTTCTCCAGAAGGCCAACCTTCTTCTCCTTCTTCTTCTTCCACAGGATTGTTGGATCGACGAGCTCTACACGAAGAACAATGACAATTCCGCTGCATTTAGGTTCTTTGTAATTATAATATTTACTTTCTTATGTCATGTTCTAAACTAGATCTTCTTGTTCTTATATTTTCTATATGTGATTCTTTATACTTTTAGAATCTATGCGGCTTAGGATTTACAAGAATTATCAATTGGTATCAGAGCCAAGATTCTGTTTCGTCGTTTTCATTGGCAATAAAGTTTAGATTTTTTGTCGATTTGTTATTTATATGCTAGATTAAGTTTTTTCTAATTAATATAAATTTTTGATCGTCGAAATTTTTTTTATAAGGAAAGGTTTGATTTTCTATTAGTGTAGTTTAATCGATTGATTTGGTCGATCAATTGATTAAGATTTTTTAAAAAAAAATTTAATCGATTAAGTTTTTTTTTTCGAAACACTGATAAAAAAAGAAAAAAAAATCATTATTGTTTCAACGAAACAGTAAAAGATAGGAATGTTTTTTCCACTGTTTCATGTTTCGTTAAAAAACAAAATGAAATAACAGAATAAAGAAAAAAACAAAATGCATTAAATAATTATTTAAATTAATGATTAAAATATTAAATAGTATTATTTAATTATAGAGGAAGCTTTAGCTACTTAGGAAAAGTATATATAATTATATAGTCGCATATAGTATGTTTCAGATCGATTGGGATAATCGATTGGATCATATCAATCGATTATCATAAGGTATCAATTGATTAATAAACCTAATTTTTATATTGTTAAAGCTGATTAAGTAATTTCTGTTCGAATAAAGTTCTTAGAATTTTCTTGAATCTATCCACACAACTTACTATTAAGTTGAACTAATATGTCAGCCCAAAGGAAGACACCTTAAGTAGGTTTAGTACATTTTATGTTGGTAAACGTATATCTATGCTAAAAATAATCGACCCAAAGGAAGGTTACTTTTATGTCAGATATATGCATCAGGTAGCTTACAACTGTAAAACAAAATATTATTTTGTTCAAATCATGCATAAAATATGTTGACCCAAAGGAAGACATATTATGTGGTCGATTAAGGTTGTTGTAAGTTATGGACCAAAATATAACTCATATAAAGTATCATATTATGCGCATAATGAGTTGGCCCAAAGGAAGACACATTGTGTGACCAATTAAAATTTGAGTTATATTAGAGAGTATCGCTAACAAATAATGTGTCGGTTCAAAGGAATACTTATTATATTGTACTTGGTATCTCATAAAGACTCCATTTATATGCATTTAAAATTTTATTTTATTTGCATAATTTTATATTACTTATATGTTCTTGGCTTTAGTAAAATCGTGAGTTTAAATAAATTTTTCTCTTTAATTTCAGTGCAATCTGTAACTGCCAACATTAATAACATCCCAACACTAACTGGTTCGAATTTTGCTGAATGGAAAGAATACGTGACCGTAGTCTTAGGCTGCATGGACTTAGGGAGTGCTTGGTTGGATGGAATGGAAGTGAGGAATGAGAATGAGATTGAAAGTTGGTGTTTGATTTTGAGTATTGATGGTGGGTCCCACGGATTCAAACCCCTAAATATGGGATTGGGCCATTACCAAGTAAAATGAGGGGAATGAGAATCGGATTGAAACCCCCCATTCCCATTCTTTACTTCAACGAATCTCATTCTTATTCCCATTCTCTTCTGCAAACCAAGTGCCCCCTTAGACTATGCATTAAGGAATGATCGTCTCGCACCTCTGACCAGTGCTAACACTATAGAGCAGAGGGTTAAATTTCAGCTGTGGGAGAAATCAAATCACATGTGTCTAAGTATCATGAAACTTTTCATACCGGCACCAATAAAGGGCTCAATAATAGAGGGAGGAGATGCTAGGAGTTTCCTGGACCAATTAGCAGACCGATTCACCTCAAATAAAAAGGTCGAGATTACCACACTTCTTACAAAGTTGGTAACCATGCGGTATAATGGTAAAGGAAACATAAGGGAGTATATTATGGAGATGTCTAATATAGCGACAAGTCTGAAAGCATTGAAACTCGATATGTCTGAGGGTATGTTAGTGCATTTTGTTTTGATGTCTCTGCCTGTACGGTTCACTCCTTTTAAGATATCGTATAATACTTAAAAGGAAAAGTAGACATTGAATGAGCTTATTGCCCAATGCGTGCAAGAGGAGGGGAGACTAAAGATTGAGACATCTGAGAGTACTCACTTAGCATCTGGTTCTCAAAGTACGAGCAAGAAACGAAAGAGGATCAATAACAAAGGAAAGGGAAAACAAACTGCAGATTCTGGAGGCAATGGCTATAAGGAGCACAAGAAACATGATAAAAAATCCACTTGTTTCTTTTGCAAGAAGAAGGTCATATGAAGAAAGACTGCTTCAAGTACGCAAATAGCGTGTAAAGAAAGATAAACTTCTCAACTTTGTTAGTTCGGAAGTCAATCTAGCTATTGTACCCACTGACACTTGGTGGATAGATACCGGTGCTACTATTCACATAAGTGGCACTATATAGGGTTGTCTTAAGAGTCTACTTCCGCTTGATAGTAAAAGATACATCTATACAAGAAATAGAAAAAATGTTAAAGTCGAGTCGATTGGTGTTTTTAGGCTTTGTTTAGGAACCAATGTTTTTCTAGATTTGGAAAATACATTTATTGTATCGTCTTTTTGACGAAATTTAATTTCAATTTCTTGTTTGGACAAATTAGATTATTCTTGTTCATTTAGAAATGGAATTTTTAGCATTTTCTTTAATTCATTATTGGTTGACAATGGTTCCTTGGTTGATAAGCTTTATAAATTGAACACCTTTACTCCTACAGTTGATAACGTGATAATACATAGTATAGGTTTGAAACGTAAATTGACTAACGAGATTCTTCCATATTGTGGCATAGGCGTTTAGGACATATATCAAAACAATGTCTAGGAAGGTTAATGTCATATGGAATTCTCGATTTCCTTGACATGCCAGACTTTGATGTCTGCATAAAGTGTCTCAAGGGGAAGACCACTAATAAAAGGAATAAGGTGGCTAGCTGTTGTTGTGATATTTTGAAGCTAATATATACGGATATTTGTAGATCATTCCCTAAAATATCTTGGAATGGACACACATATTTTATTATCTCCATAGATGACTATTCCAGATTTGACTATCTGTACCTTATTCATGAGAAATCATAATCTTCGGACATGTTCAAAATTTTCAAAGCCGAAGTTGAACTTCAACTAGGTAAGAAAATTAAAGCTGTCCGATCTGACTGTGGAGGTGAATATTACGGTCGATATGATGGATCAGGTGAACAACGTCCAAGATCTTTTGCGAATTATCTTGCTGAGTGTGGAATTGTGCCTCAGTATACCATGCTTGGTACACCCAGTCAGAATGATGTAGCTAAGCGTCGCAATTGAACCCTAAAAGACATGGTAAGAAGTATGATGACTTTCACTTCTCTACCAGAGTCCTAATGGGGTGAAGCACTCAAGACTGTAGTTTATCTACTTAATAAAGTGTCTAGTAAGGCAGTAACTAAAACCTCATTCAAGATGTGGACGGATAAGAAGCCTAGCATTAGACACTTATATATTTGGGGTTGTCCAGTTGAAGCTAAGCCTTATAAGCCTAATGAAAGGAAACTGGACTAAAGAACGGTTAGCTGTAATTTTATAGAATACTCTGAGAAGTCAAGAGAGTATAAATTTTATGATACCTCTAATAGATCTTTCTTCGAAACGGGAAATGTTAAGTTCATTGAGGACAGTGAGAGTAATAAAATCAGGGAAGTATCTTTTGAAGAAAGCATTGGCGATCCTCTTGTGGTTACTACTAGTGTGATCAATAGCGGTATGATTATCATACCGCACATTATGGGTATCACACATCTAGTGAGTGTAGTGAACTAAGATATTCCCATGACATCTCCAATGTAATTGGAGAAACCTGCCACTGAAATTGAAGTATTACCTTATATTGATGAACACGTATCTCAACCACCTCAAACATAAGTACTGATCCGGATATGTGAAGAGGTCAAAGGTAATTAAGAGGAAGGAGAAGGGCATTTTTGTAATTGGATGTTTAGGTTTCTTTGGGGGATTAAGGCAAGCACGAGAGAGAAAAACAAAGGGGGGGGGGGGGGGGGGCCCGCGTTTTGGGAAGGGGCGTCGCCAGGGAGAAACGGAGGAGGGGGAAAGGGTTTTTTCCGCCACCAGCCAAGGAAGGAGCTGCCCCTTGCGTACTTCGCCGGCGCCTGACGCAGCCACCGAAGCTGCTTTTCTTCTCTCCCCTACCTCCCTTCAGCGCCAGCGCCGACGCTGGTCATCGACCGCCGCATACCGCCGGTCTCCATCTCTTCTCCCCTCCATAGAGGGGTGGTTTTCGAGGGAGCCGCCGTCCGCAGCGACCAGCGCCGCCCCAGCGGACGCCGTTCGCAGCGACCAGCGCCGCCCCAATGGGCGCTGTCCCAGCGACCAGGGCCGCCGCAAGCCACTGCTATCGCGGCCATCCTATCACGCCAGCGTTCGCCGACACTTCCAGCTGTTATTGCCGCCTCCAGTGACTGCGGATATAGCCACCGGCACCTCCAGGCAGCCATTGTCACCTGCCGACAGCCACCACTACCTCCCCCTGCGGTCACAACCGCTGTCTTCAGTGGACGTTGGTATCCTTAGGGCAGCCACCGTCCACGCATTGTTTGTTCGCTTCGACCTCCGAGCCGAGATGGGGTTTTGGCCATAGAGCCGTGTTGTGTTTCGCTATTTATATTGTTATTTTGCTTGTGAGTTATTCGTATCATCTGGCCTGCGAGCCACCGCCATATATCGGCCTGTGAGCCGTTGCATTGTTCCGGGCCGCTGCGACTCGATTAGCGACGCGACCAGCTCATCCATCCATCCGAGGGCGCCCCCCTGGGCCAGGGTACGTTCTCGTACTCAGTATCTGTTTATTTTACTACTATTCTGTTATTATCTGGTTACTCATACATTTGTGGGATTCGCCTCGAGCATCGAGGTACCAGAGACCGGGGGAACCCGGTCGCTGGATATAGGTACAGTTGACCGGAGGAGGACTTCAGACGACTTGGTCAACGCAGCGGACAGATCATCAACCGGGTCATGGGGATGCGGTCAACCTTCCAGACACGTCACACCGGCAGGTTCGTCTTCTCAGCTTCCAGACAGGATCAAGTACCTTTAAGGTGATCCACAAGGGAATGGAGAACCACGAATTCTCGTGATTATGTTTTTCTCCAAGAGCATGATTTTGACATAGGGTTGGAGAGTGATCTTATATCTTTCCAAGAAGTCAAACAATGCTCTAACCCTGAAAGGTGGATTAATGCCATGTAAGAAGAGTCGAAGTCTATGGCGGACAATGACGTTTGGGAACTTGTCGAATTGCCTAAAGAAAAGAAGTCCGTTGGCTATAAATGGATATTTAAAACCAAGCGGGATTCAAGGGACAATGTCGAAAAGTATAAGACTCGTCTTGTTGTCAAGGGATTCACTCAGAAAGAAGACATTGATTATAAGAAGACTTTCTCCTCTGTGTCGACAAAAGACTCCCTTAGGGTAATCACGACACTTGTAGCTCATTATGATTTTGAGCTACATCAAATGGACGTAAAGAATACATTCCTCAATGGAGACGTAAAGGAGTCTATATATATATGATGCAACCAGAGAACTTTGAGTCTAAGGACTCAAAACACCTAGTATGTAGATTAAAGAAGTCTATTTATGGTTTAAAGTAGGCGTCTCGTCAGTGGTATCAAAAATTTGATCAAGTGGTTACCTCATTTGGATTTAAAGAGAACCCTGTTGATTATTGCATATATGTTAAGTTCAATGGGAGCAAGTTTGTTATACTTATTTTGTATATGGATGATATATTGTTTGCGAACAATAATAAGGATCTGTTGCTTCAAATTAAGTTATTTCTATCTGATAATTTTGAAATGAAAGATCTTGGTGAAACATCCTTTATTTTAGGCATACAGATCTATCGTAATCGTTCAAGAGACATCTTGGATTTTCACAACATACCTATATTGAAAATGTGCTTATAAGATATGGTATACAGAACTGTACACCTGGTGACACACCTGTGTCAAGAGATGACAAGTTCATCTTGCAGCAATCTCCACGGCTTGAATTTGAAATAAAGGAGATGGAGCAATTCCCATACGCGTCAGCAGTAGAAAGTCTTATGTATGCATAAATTTGTACTCGACCAGATATAGCATTTTATAGTAGGGATGTTAGGCAGATATGTTAGTAACTCAGAACTGCCACACTGAAAAGCGGTAAAGAGAGTGATGCGGTATTTACAAAGAACTAAAGAACATATGCTCACGTATCGGAGATCAGATCACTTGGAGGTAATTGGATATTCAGACTCTGATTTTGCTGGATGCTTGGATAATACGAGGTCCACTTCTGGCTATATCTTTATGCTTGTTAGAGGAACTATATCTTGGAAGAGCGTCAAACAGACGCTAGTAGCCACTTCTACTATGAATGCAGAGTTAGTAGCATGCTACGAAGCATCCAATTACGGGATTTGGCTGCGGAACTTCATCACGACATTACAGATTGTTGATGGCATTGACATACCACTGAGGATCTACTGTGATAATAAAGTCGCAGAACTTTATGTCAAGAACAACCGCAATTCATCGAAGTCTAAACACATCGACATCAAGTTTCTAACGGTTAAAGAAAGAGTTCAAAGTTGTCAGATTATGGTAGAGCACATCAGAATAGATTCCATGTTGGCCGATCCACTCACTAAAGGCTTTGTGCCTAAGGTGTTTCATGCGCATGTTGTGGATATGGGAGTCCTTCTTATGTACTTTGTACAGGGGTATTTTGTACCAATAAAGTTTGATATCAACTAAAGTTTTACTTGTATTTCACATACTACTCACATATAGCCCAAGTAGGAGATTGTTGGATGTAATTATCCCTATTAGGTGGACTTATTTGTAAGTTACACACGTGAATACGATCCGAACCCTTTAAAGTGATCTAACTTATGTCTAGCGAGTTTCGGGTAATTGGATGTGGATCTCATATGTGTAAATCTATAGTCCCGCATCTATTATCATCTATTTGTTGATAATAGATGTTCAGTATATATATAGACTTATAGTCCCACATCTATATTTATCAATGAACTGATAATAGATGTGCACTATATAATGGGTTGGTCTCCAGAGGATTAGGGCATCTTTGAGACGTCTCTTCGTTCCCCATTGACGAAGAGGATTCGGCGCCGTCAAACCTTAACTCCTCCGAAAGTCAGTCACCGACAAGAAGAAAAAGACGGAACAACAGTAGCACAAACACAAATAGTGAATAATAATGCATACTCCGTCGGTGTGTGGACCCCCTTTATATAGTGCCTTGATGTGCGACGTGCGCACTTCTCTCGAGACGTTAGCACATTCTCCAACCGGTCGTAGACACGTTCTCCAAGTTGTCAAGAAAGTGTCTCTGATACCATACTTAACAGGACATGCATATCCCTGATAAGACAATAGAAGCTTCCATCATACGATTCTCCTGTTGACCATGCCCTATGTCAATGACATTATCTCCCAAAAGGATATTCCGAAACACATCAATGATCTCTCTAATCGACCGAGCGAGAAAGCCGCTCGGCTGGTACTCTTCCGCTCAGTCGACTTTGGCTATTCTTCTTTGTAGTGATTGGGTATAGTAACTTGTCTCCAAACGCCCAGGCAAGCATTTCAGTGATTTTAGTTTTCTGCCGATTCACATTGAGAGTCTGGTGATCTTGCCCTATTACGTCGAGCTGGACGAGGGTTAGCTCGGACAAGTTTCTTGTCGATCGGACGTTGCTCACACCGATCGGCCATTGTAGTCGACCTCTGCTCGGCCAACATAGGTGAGCCCTTTGATATCCTGACGTTGATCACCTTGGTATTGACCATATTAATTAACTTTGATTTTCACGTCGATTGCTCTCCGTCCTTTGATCCGTACTTAGTAGGTTCCCTTTATCACCGTATCAATTTTAATCTATCCTGTATAAATAGGTATCTAAGTGTTAACTGACACCGTACTCATTATATAATTAACATAGGCGTCAAAAGGTTATTAAATATATTGAATAGTATTGAATTTTAATAATTTATTCATTTAAGATTTTAAATTATGGATTTTTAATAATGATAATGAAAAATTAACAATGGATAAGACTTAACATCATGACTGGCTTTGCAGTTAATTCATGACAATTAAAAGTTGATATAAATAGTTGTATTTGATATTCTATATTTCCTTTACGCTACTTTTAGGATGACCTGTTTGGTGTTTGGTGTTTGGTGTTTGGTGTTTGGTTTAATATCATATCGAAGGTTATTCGTCTAGTATAATTTAGAATAATCGTGTGTGTTTGCTTTGAGATTTTTTTTGGATTTTGAAGTTTTTCTCGAGTTTGAAACGTCAATAAACATCGTAAATTTTGGCATCAAATCTGAATTCAGAAAACTATGGGTCATCCAAAAATTTTCTCGATTCCGGAAGTTAAGCCAATTTTTTTTTGAAATTACCTTCGAAAGGATCAAAATCGTCGAATGAGCTGGGCAGTGCTAGATCGACAACAAGGTGGTACGGAGGTGACATCAAGCTCTTCCTGTGGTGGCCAAAGGTGGTAGCAGTAGCGGGCAGTGTCGGTGGACAGTAGCGTGGTGCTGCGACGTTGGTTGGCGAGTGGCAAACTACAAGCAGTTATTTTAAGTTAGGTATTTGATTAAAATAATAAAATAATAATAATAATAATAATAATAATAATAATAATAATAATAAATATTTTAAAAACTTACCCAATTTTTATTTATTATATATATATATATATATATATATATATATATATATATATATATATATATATATATATATATATATATATATATATCACTATTAATAAAAATATTATCATTATTAAACTAAGAATAATATGGTATAATATGATAAAATATCATAAGATGTATTAAAATCTTCAAATGAGATTTTATTATATTACCTAAATTAAATCAAAAGAATTTCTAATTATATTTTATTTCCTATAATCAATAGTATCTGTGATAATTTCAATCAAAACTCGTTCATTTTAAACGTCACTTAAAACATCCGTAATGCTTTTAACGTGAAGTGCGTTAATATTTATTTTTTATTATTATTTTTTTTAATATGTAGTATTAACATGTTTAAATATTTGAATACGTTAATATTACAATAGTAAAAAAAAAATATTCACATTGACGTTAATGCCTTAGACATTAATATTGCTGTACATGTCCTCACCCAATAAAAGGGATAAATCATAAATACTAAATGACACTTTAGCTAGGATGATTTTTTTTTTCCTAAAAATTTATTCTCCAAAGATTCAATATCACGTCTTACTTATAGGACCACTTTTATTTGTATATTTTATATAAACAATGACGGAGTCAACCCGGGTAATCTACTCGGGCTGTGGGCTACGCCGACGTCGATGTCGACACCAACGCCTGGACTAGCCTTCGCTTTCTCTTCCGTTTTCCTCTTTTTTTTCTATAGTAAAATCGATGTTTTTCTCTTCTCGTCGTCCTCAGGCATTCGGACTACAACCCGAGTAGGGTTGTACCTAGCTCCGCCCTTGTATATAAAGTGACGTGATTAATTTTTCCAAATAAGTGGGTAATCATTTAAATAATCAATAAATTAAAGATGTGGTATAAAAAATAAAAATGATTATCCTCATTCCGTCCCTAAATTATATATATTAAAAATTTATAGATTATTTTATAGTTCATCGTTAAATATTTAGAGGGTGAGAGGAGTTTTTTTTTTTTTTTTTTTTTTTGTTTGTTTGTTAAGAAGACATGTACCACTGAAAATTAATATCTTGTCCCAATTATAGTAAAAATATCATTTTCTAGTCAAACTGGGCAATAAAGGGAAGTTGTGGAAAATACATTGGGAAACAATTATAATGTTTTAAATTATAAAATATTTCCTTTACAACACAACTCAGCACCAGTGGTCTAGTGGTAGAATAGTACCCTGCCACGGTACAGACCCGGGTTCGATTCCCGGCTGGTGCAGGTTTTGATTTTTTGTCCCATGTTAAATTTAATACCAGCTAATCTAAATCAACAAATTATCTTAATAGATCTTGAGAATCAGAAAGAAAGACTTTTCTAAAAAAAAAATATTGGTTATCTAATATTTATAATATTACTATGTCTAATATATTATTTATTTATTATCATTAAATTAAAATATACATCCTATCAAATTTAGTTAATACTACTGTAAATAAATCCCCCTAAAATAACTTAGAACATCTGAAAAGGTTTTCGGATTTTTTTTTTTTTTTTTTTGTCCTCCATTGAAAGATGAAGAAAAAGACCTTCAATGGAAGAAAAAGACCCTACGGCATTCACAGCGGTGGTTTTTTTCAATTTTTTTATTTTTCTCTAACTGGGTTAGTTTGCGTATTTTCTATTTTTATTTTCTAAAAAAAATATGTATTTTCTCTATTTTTTGAAAAAATATTATCTATTTTTTTTAAAAAAAAATATGAAAAATATAAATCAAATATTATTTTACAAAAACACATATTTTTTTATAAAATAAAAATAAAAAATATGCAAACTAAATGCACCTTCTTAGAGCATTCACAATGAGATCTCTTTGAGAGCTCTCATTGTCTACCTAGTGGCTCCAATGTGGGAGAGAGTTCCCTCATTTTTAACAAGAAGCGGCTCGCTATTTAGGAGCCGCTTCTTCCCTATTTTTTTAATTAATATTTTAAATTTTGTTTATTTAAATAATAAAATATTAAAAAATAATAATTTATGAGAAAATATGGATTCCATAAAAATGTTATTGGAAGATTTTTAATAGTTAAGTGATGTATGAAGTTTTTTATATTTGACATGTGGATGTGACGATGAGTAAACTCATGAAAAGATTTAACAACTATGTATGTCTAAGTTTTTCTCTTTATTTTGGGTGGGGCCACAACAAAAAGCTAAGAGCATCCACAGTGGTTAAATCTTAGTGTGAGCTCCTTCGTTGTCACATCTGCGCCACATCAAAAATTAAAAATCCCATACCTCTTTTCACTATCAAAAAATCTCTCAACAACTTTCTTCATGGGCCCCACACTTTTCATTATATATATTTCACTATCTCTTCTTCATATTTACATTTTATATAATTAAATTTTAATAAAATTTAAATTCATAAATTACTAACATAAGATAACTTTCATAATTAAAAAAAATACATAAATATCACAATACATATATCGCAATTAATAAATTTGTTTTCACTGATTACAATTATAGCGTGCCCAGATATACTCAACTAAGTCGGCTCGAAGTTGATGATGTAGCTGATTATCACGTAGCTCGTAATTTCTACGGATATATGCTTGGAATTCTTGAGTGGAGCCTTGAAATATTTGTGATTGAGAATCTCCTTCATCGTCTGATCAATTGACTACTGCATCTCCCTCATTCTCAATAATCATGTTGTGCAAAATAATACAGGTATACATGATGTCCTTCAAATTATCCTTGTACCAAAATCGTCCTGGACCTTTTATCATTGCCCATCGTGATTGGAGCACCCCAAATGCCCTCTCGACATCCTTTCTCGCAACCTCCTGTCGTTCCTTAAATATTTTTCTTTTGGGATCCTGGGGGCATGGAAAGCTCTTGACGAAAGTAGCCCATTCTGGATAGATCTCATCGGTCAGATAGTATTCTTTTGTATATTGTGTATTATTAATCGTGAAATTAACCTCGGGTGCATTCCCTTGTAAGACGTCGTTGAATAACGGTGATTCATTAAGCACATTGATATCATTGCGTGACCCTGCAATCCCAAAAAAGGCATCATATCCACAAGTCCGAAGATGCAACGGCTTCGAGCACAATTGTTGGGACGCCATGATCTCCTCGAGTAAACTGACCTTTTCAAGCGACGGGGCAATTTTTCCATTGCCAATGCATACAATCAAGACAGCCCAACATGCCAGGGAAACCATGTCTTTGCTCATGCATTTCAAGCAAGTGTTAGATATCAGCAGCATTAGGTCTTCTTAAATATTGGGCCCCAAACACTTCAATTACACATCGACAAAAGTTGAATAAATATTGGATGACAGTTGTTTCAGAAATCCGTAGATACTCATCATAATGATCAGCAGGGGCTCCATACGCCAATTGAAGAATAGCCGCTGTGCATTTCTGAAGTGGTGACAAACCTTTTTTCCCCGCTGCATCGACCTTCCATTGAAAATATTCGGAATGATTTTTCACAGCATCAACTATACGAAGGAATAACTCTTTTTTCATTCGAAATCGACGTCGAAATATGTCATCAGGATATACCGGATCATCAGAAAAGTAATCATTGAAAAGACGAGCATGCCCAACTTCACGATCCCGATTCAAATACCTTCTCCTCTGTGTTATACCGGAAGAACTTTGAGATCTTTGACGTACCGTTTGTCGCTGCTCATATAGTTAGAGCATTCTTTGTTCATCTATATCCTCCGCATCTTCCGCCAATTCATTTCTCCAGAATTCCTGGAGCATAGATCGATCTGGATTTTGAGTCATTTGAAATAAATCAAGATATTTTTGTGGTTGGAAAATATAGAGAATTGAGGAAAGAAATCGAAAGTAAAGATAACACGGAGATGAATGAAAAATATGAAATCGATCATGTATTTATAAAAAAAAATATATTAAAAAAATTTAATTATAACCGTTGAACAACGGCTAAAAATTAGCCGTTGCTCAACGGCTGTGCTCACTGAAATGAGAAGTAGGTACCAGACTTTTTGATTTTTTTTAATTATTAAAAAAAATAAAATAAAATAAAAGACGAAGAAGCGGCTCTGCAGCGGCAGAGCCGCTTCTTTGTTTTAATCAAAAAACCTCCCTCCACCATGGGAGGGAGGTTTTTCACTCAGTCCACGTCACAGTGGGAGCTCGGAATGTTGCTCTAAAAGCCACCCACTGTTGGAGATGCCCGGTTCGAAAATGACACATAGTAAAGAGAAATTAAAAGAGCTAACAAAAATCTCGTTGCCCTTATGATTTTCCCATAATTTGTTCTTTAAATATCTATCTCCTAGTATTATTTTTCAAATAAACCGTCCAGGGTAATAATTTAGTGGTAGAATGTTTTTTTCCCCAAATTTTCAAACATCTAATATCAAGTTTTTATTTTGATAAATTAACGGATTTTTTTTAATGTAAGATTAATCTAAGAATAAGAATGCTGTAAGGATGAATTATTATATGCTAATAATTTAAACCTTAGCATATAACATAAATAGTATCTTATACATTTGTATTTTTACCGTATGTATAATTAATATCGACAGAATATAAAATGTCAATTAGTTAATCCATTAGGGCAAAATTTTGCGTTGGGCGCTTGAATTGCTAGTGAATTAATGCCTCCAGATTGCCAAACATTTTGAGCATTATAAACTTTTAACATATTAAATAGACATTATCCAAATTCGAGTTCATTTAGACAACAAAATTTTGTAAACCAACCTAATGCTAATATTCAAACTCCAGCTAATAGTGTAATGGTTATATCTTTCAAATAGTTAATCAAATATTTAAGAGTTAAACTTTAATTACGATGCACTATAAAATTTTTACTTCAGTGGAATGATAATTTTAAAAAATTGATCATTTGGATGGACATTCATGAATATTTTATAATTTATCCTATTGATTGGTAGTAAATTTTTATAAAATCAAATTGATCATATTACAGATTAGTCAATTTAATAATTAAATACATATATTACCAAAAAAAACATATCCAAATTACAAATAAATGTGACCTTTACTTTTAATTTAAGATAAATCAGTTCATTTTGATTTTTTAAATTGGTACTAGATATTCAACTTATATTGATTACTCTTAGGATGATCGATTCAATATCATAAAATTTTTTATTAGCCACCTATGTAAATTGAGATGTACTCACAATGAGTGATTCATCAGTTTAATAATTTTTAAATTAATTGTCCATTAAAAAAATTATCTATTAATTTATTAAAATTAAAACTCCATCCTCAAATATTAAAAATTGAGAAAACATCAATTACTCAAGGAAAAAAAAACTGATTTAGATGAGAGATGAAACATGACCTATTTTATAAATCTACTTCCACGTGTTTTGTATTAATTTTGTAAAATACAAACTAATTTGTAAAACAACCACTTTTAAAAATTATAATTTTTGTCCTATTGGAGAAGGAAGGTAAAGGAAGGTAAGAAGGTGCCTCTTCCCCTTCCTCTTCCAATCCAATCACCTTCCTCCATAAATGAAGAAAGGGGAAGAGACCTTCTACACCTATATATAAGGTCGTCCAAGCAACCTAAAGGGAGAGAAACACAAGAGAGGAAGGGAGAGGGGACTTGCTATATGCGAGTTTTTAGGCAAAGTCAAAGAGAATGAGTTTGTCCCATATGAACGGTTTCTGTGCAAGGTTAATCCATGTGCACAAAATTGTAAGAGGATAGAAGAACATTCAAGATTGGTTTGTCCAATCTCGTAAGAAAGATTTGGTTTGTGAATCATGAAGAGCTTTCCGATTCTGTGATCGTTCTTCCGTCAGCAAGTCTTATCGGCGCCGATTGCATATCTGCGGGAGATCGCTGTAAGTATTTACAGTTTTCGCGTTTATTGTTTTAATGGTATCAGAGCGATGCCTAAGCATGAAATAATCTCTTCGTCGAAATGAAAATCTCTCTGTCGCCGTCGCTAGGCAAGATCGCAATTGGGTTGCGATCTGCCGTAGTTGTCGAGCCTCGAGAAGTTGCTGGCTATCGGCTTTCGTGGCTGGAGAGTGTCGGCGACCACGTCAGGAGGCTGACAATCGAAAGTAACGACAATCGTGTTTGTCGAGGCAGAAGAAGAGAGTGTCGCAATCGCGATAGAGAAGAGAAGAAGTTGTGCAATCGATTAAACTAACGAAGCACAGTGAATCTGTGTAATCGATTGGAGTAATTGATTCAAATAGTTTTTTTAATCAATTGAGATAATCGATTAAATGAAGATGAACAATATTAATTACTATTCATCCGTTAACACGGTTTGAAAATGATTGTTTTAATCGATTAAGATTTCATGCATAAATAGTATATTATGCTAATCATGTGTGAACCGATTGCTCAATATTTAATCAATTGAAATTGATTAATTAAAAATTGAACTATACCAGCTTGATCCCAGATCTGGTTCAAATCATTGGTTGGTTTTGTTGGTGCAGTGAGCACCAGATGATCGAACCTGAGTTTTAATTATGGCAAAAGGTTCAAAGTTAAGCTGTGGTGTTATCTAACAAGGTTCATGGAGCTTACAGGAAAGTCCTAAGTGGTACTTAGGCAAAAGTCCTAGCTACGGTTAGGCAGGTGGAAAACCCTAAGGGACGGTAACCCTAGGTCATAGGGGGCGGTAACCCTATGCGGAAAGTCTTGGCGGGTCGAGTGCTTCAGGCAAAAATCTTAGGGGGTGGTAACCCTAGGTGGAAAGTCCTGGTGTCGCGAACCAGGTGAAAGATTGGACGGGTCGGGAAGCGGGCATCTAGCAGAAAGTCCGGAGGCAACGAGCGCCGAGCAAAAGTCCAGGCAACAGGTAAATCTCCTGAGTGGAATAGGTGAGGACGCGTTCCCGGTAGAGGGAACAGTAGGCGTCGGGTCGACTTAGGGTTTTCGGTAGGAAACCCGAAGTCAGACCCGGATAGTCCGAAGACTGTCTGTTTATTTGTTTATATATTATCTATTGTGTTCTAACTCTGTTTTACAGGAGACTAACGTTTTTGTGCAGAGTTAGAAGTACCCGGGATCAGTCGACCGAACCCACAAGGCAGCATATCAGATCTCCAGAGGTTAGACCGGGCTCGACCAGGGGATCGGTCGACCGAACCTTGGGATCAGTCGACCGAACCTGGGTTGGGTGTCGACTAGATCAGGCTGACTGGGCTGAGTCAGAACAGCTTATCGGTCGATCGAACCTGTTTATCGATCGACCGAACCTCGGATGGAGTTTGACCAGAACAAAGCGGAGCGAGAGGATCGGGCAGATCAGATAGGAGGAGATCGCCTGATCGGTCGACCGAACAGGGGATCGGTCGACAGATCCGCCTCAGGTCAAACTTGATCCCGAAGCTTGGGGATCTGGATCAAACTTTGCAGAGCTATAAAAGGAGGCCTCGAGGTGCAGCTTCGAATACAACTTGATCAGAAGAATCTGTGCTTTCGAACGCTGCTCCGAACGCTTTCAACAACACTTTGCAACTCCGACAACCAGCGTCTACATCTTCATTTTTGATAGTGTCGGTATAGTTTTATTATTGCTATTGAACTGTAATACATCTTGTAAACTTTCCGATATTATAGTTGTTGCCCACCAAAAGCGGTCAACGACCGCGGGCCATGGAGTAGGAGTCGCCACAGGATCCGAACCAAGTAAACGACTGCGTCCTTTTGTGTTTGCTTTGTTGTTCCTTACTTAATTCCGCTGCGTATTTTCGACTCTATGTTAAATCGAACGAAATAGCCACGAGCGCTATTCACCCCCCCTCTAGCGCTTTCGATCCAACAATTGGTATCAGAGCGGGGTTGCTCTGAATTGGTACAGCTACCGTTCGAGCATTTCTTTTTCGTCGCTTTCTCGTTCTTATAGGGTACACATTTCGTTTTTTCCCTCCAAAATTATTTTTGAAAAATTCATTCTCATCTCTTCACCACTCATTAGTATTGATAAAATATCGCATTTAGTAAAATTTGAAATAATATATTTTTTAAATTTTTCAATATTTTATTACTTTTTATTTTTTTCGAAATTCGTGAATTCCTATTTTTATCCTTCTCTCGCACTACTAATCCAGGATTAAGTCCTGGGACAAGCTTCTTGTTTATTTGTGTGCTAGATCTTAAATGGCATTCCAAGAAGGATTTTGCACCGTCCGCCACTCTTTTCTGGCGAGGACTTTGGATATTGGAAGAACCGGATGGAATACCATCTCAAGACGCAAGTCGAGATGTGGATCATTATCCAGACCGGACTCGAGCTTCCACGTGACGACACTGGAAAACTTATATCATGCATCAATTGGGATTCTAGCACAATGAAAAAAGTTGAAGTCGATGCCAAAGCAACATGCATGCTACAATGTGGCCTAACCAATGAAGAACTGAACCGCATCGGCCCCTTTGCAAGTGCAAAAGAGTTGTGGCAAAAATTGATTGAGCTACACGAAGATAACTCCAATGCGAAAGTACATAAGCACAATTTAATAGATAAATCATTTGAACAGACTAATACTACTCTGGCCGAGGAAGGAGTTGTGTTAGTTGCAGGTACAATCAAGACTAAGGAAGCTAGAAAGAAAAAGGTGTTGCAGGCGACGTGGGATGAGTCCTCCTCCGAAGATTCCGATGAAGAGCAAGAACAAGCAAGCCTCCTCGCTCTACCAGTACTAGCACATGTTGCCGAAACCGAGTCCGAGTTTGAATCCGAAACTGAGAACGAATCAGACACTGAGTCCGAGCGAAGCCACAGATCCGTATCCGTTTCCGAAGGACCAAAACCCACTGTAAGCTCTGTAATTTCTGGTATTAATATGGATAATCTAGAAAATTTACAAAACCTAGTACCTTACTTGCTAAATAAATTGGCTAAGTCCAATATCCGGGTCAAGTCACTCCAAAAGGAGGTAATAGCCCTTAAGGAAGCGACTAAGTCGAGTTCTTTAATTAAGCCAGTTCAAATTGGAAGTTCAACTCAAGTCCAACAACTTGAGGAAGAAAATTCCAATTTGAAAACTCAAATTAAATAACTCAAGGACACGTTGGAACGATTCACCTTGGGTTCCAATAATCTGGATCTGATTCTTGGAAAACAACGAGCCATTTACAACAAATCCGGACTTAGATTTAAGACCAAAATAAAGTATAAATCATATCTGTCGTTAGTAAATAGAAATAATAAAAATATAATTCAAGCATGGGCCCCCAAGTCAAACTTGGTTAATCAAGTTGAACTTGGACAATATTGGGTCCCCAAGGATCATATCTATTACCTTGATAGACCATATCGAGGCTATGATTCAGGGGGAGTAAATAGAAAGACCATCTTTACCAATAGATAGAACTGATTGATGCCTGTTTACTTATTTTTTAAAAATGCATGTTTAGATTTAGGATAGTTTAAGGACCTAGGCGTAATTTACACTTGTTCAGTTAAACATAGGGGTTTCAAAAAGAAAATTAAATATATATTTCTTTGAGCGATTTTGTCTAGGAAGGGGTGGATGATCTCATACCCAAGAAGGCATAGAGCCTTGCCTTGACCTGGGAATTAATCATGGAAAGACATATTTAATTGACTAATTGGAAAACCTAAGTTTAACTCAAATGTAAATTAATCCTTAGAAATTACCTAAATTAAAGATAACCATCTCACAAAATTACTTAAAATTACCTGATTGATAATTTAGAATCGGGATAGATGGACCTAGGTTCAAATAAGTTCAAATTGTTCAAAATTTAATCAAATTTAATTAAAATCAACTAAACCCAATTTTTAAAAATTCTTTAAATATTATTTGAAAATCTTTTAAAAATCTTTTAAAAATTTTTAAAAAACATTTTAAATTCTTTAAAAATTATTTGAAAAATATTTTAAAAATTCTTTAAAAATCATTTTAAATCCTTTAAAAATTATTTGAAAATTCTTTAAAAAATTATTTGAAAAATCATTTAAAATTTTTTAAAAATTATTTGAAAATTCTTTAAATATTATTTGAAAAATCTTTTAAAAAATTCTTTAAAAATTATTTGAAATTTTTTTAAAAAATTCTTTAAAAATTTTTAAAAATCATTTTAAAAATTCTTTAAAAATTGTTTGAAAAATCATTTAAAAATTCTTTAAAAATTATTTGAAAATCTTTTAAAATTCTTTAAAAATCATTTTAAAAATTATTTAAAAATTATTTGAAAAATCTTTTAAAAATTCTTTAAAAAATATTTGAAAAATCATTTTAAATTTTTTAAAAATTATTTAAAAATTATTAGAAAAACAATTTAAAAATTCTTTAAAAATTATTTGAAAAAACATTTTAAATTCTTTAAAAATTATTTGAAAATTCTTTAAAAATTATTTGAAAAATCATTTGAAAATTCTTTAAAAATTATTTGAAAAATATTTTAAAAATTCTTTAAAAATTATTTAAAAATTATTTAAAAATCATTTTAAAAATCCTTTAAAAATTATTTGAAAAATATTTTAAAAATCATTTAAAAAAATGCTTTAAAAATTATTTGAAAATTCATTTTAAAAATTCTTTAAAAAGTTATTTTAAAAATCCTTTAAAAATTATTTGATAAATCCTTTAAAAATCATTTTATATTCTTTAAAAATCATTTTAAATTCTTTAAAAATCATTTTAAATTCTTTAAAAAATTATTTAAAAAATTCTTTTGAAATTATTTTAAAAATCATTTTAAAGTCCTTTAAAAATTATTTGAAAATCTTTTAAAAATTCTTTAAAAATTATTTGAAAAATCTTTTAAAAATCTTTAAAAATTATTTCAAAATTCTTTGAAAATTATTTCAAAATTCTTTGAAAATTATTTCAAAAACTTATTTTAAAATTCTTTGAAAATTATTTCAGAAACTCATTTTAAAAATCCTTTGAAATTATTTGAAAAATCTTTCAAAATTATTTAAAATAATTTGAAAATAATTTCAAAAACTTATTTAAAATCCCTTTAAACTTATTTCAAAATGCTTTGAATTCGAAAAATCTTTTAAAAGCATGCTTTGGAAATTATTTGAAAAATTTTGGAATGACTTCTTTGAAAAAATTGTGGTTCCAAACTTATGACAATTTTTTTTTTCTAACTTAGCTAAATATTTACAAGAAAAATGATTTTAAAAAGCTAAGTGTTTATGTCTATACTCATTTTACTCTATTATTTATTTTGATATATGGCAAAGGGGGAGAGTATAAGGAAATTCAAAAAAAAATTAAAGAAAAGTTAAAAGAAATTATTTTAAGGGGGAGCTTCTATTAAGGGAGAGCTTTTATGTGCTTATTTTAAGGGGGAGCTTCTATTAAGGGGGAGCTTTTATGTGCTTATGTGCTTATGTTTTATCTATGCTTGTGCTCATTTATGTTTATCTTTATTACATTTTTACTTAACTTTGAATTTCGGTTGCCATAATCAAAATGGGGGAGATTGTTGGTATAGTGAACATCAGATGATCGAACCGGAGTTTTGATTATGGCAAAGGGTTCAAAGTTAAGCTGTGGTGTTATCTAACAAGGTTCATGGAACTTGCAGGAAAGTCCTAAGTGGTACTTAGGCAAAAGTCCTAGCTACGGTTAGGCAGGTGGAAAACCCTAGGGGACGGTAACCCTAGGTCATAGGGGGCGGTAACCCTATGCGGAAAATCTTGGCGGGTCGAGTGCTTCAAGCAAAAATCCTAGAGGGTGGTAACCCTATTGGTTAGTCCTAGGAAAACGTACCGGTTCCACTGTACAAAATCTTTTTGTACAAGTGTCGAACCTTTCCTTAAATAACCTATTGTGTTCTTTAGAAGTTAAATTAGGAATCGCAGACGGAACTTAACATCATTGATTCCAAATTTAACTTATCTATTCTTGATGGTTTAGATTTGGATCGCAAGCGGAAGCTAACACTATTGATCCAAATCCACCTATGTTATTAATTTCATTAAATATTAATTTCTAAAATTAGCTTCCAGGACTGCATGGCGAGGCACATGGCCTTCTTGGATATGGGAGCAACCACCACCTCCTAGACAAAGCCTTTTAAGGAAAGCTAATATTTAATTTCCTTAAATAACTCTAGGTTTAACAAAAAAGAACAATCGAATCACAAATTCAAAAAAGAAAAGAAAAGAAACACAACTTCGAAACAAATCCGAAAACTCTAGAATCATATGCCTCTTGTGTTTGGTATTTCTAAAAATAACTATACAAAGAAAACTAGTATGATGTGGAAAATAATTACTATTTATACCTTTCTTTGTAAGCAAATAACTTCTTGATCTTCTACCGTATTCCTCTTCTTATCCCGGATGTTGTGTGGGCAACGATCTACCGAGATGAGAATCCACTTAAGCCACCTTCTTCTCCAAGCAAGATTCGGCCACCACATAAACTCCAAGAGATGTGAGGTTCAGCCACAACACCAAGCTCCAAGGGATGCTAGAAACAAAGTCTCCTTTCTCTCCTTCTTCTCCTAGCTAGAACCGGCCACCATGGACTTCTCTTGTGTTGATGCCGCCGGCCAAAGGAGGAAGAGAAGAGAAGGGGAAGAGACCCTAGGGCCGGCCACACCAAGGAGGAAAAGAGAGGAAGAAAAAGAATAGAGTCGTTAGCCATGAAGGCATCTCTACCCCCTCTTTTATAATCCTTGGTCTTGGCAAATAAGGAAATTTAAATAAAAATTTTCTTAATTCCTTTGCCATGAAAAAGAAAAATTATTTTAATTAAAAATAATTTTCTTTTTTCAATTACAATGGTCGGCCACCTCTTTAGCTATAAACAAAGAGAGTTTTAATTATAATAAGAATTAAAACTTCCTAATTTGTCTCCGGAAATTTATAAAAAATTTCTCCAATAATTTTTCCCTTCATGGTGGATTATAAAAAGGAAATTTTATAAATTAAAATCTTTATTTTAAACATGTGGATGATTTCCAAAAAGAAAAGTTATATCTAAAAATTAAAATCTCCTTTCAATCTACAAATAAGGAAAGATATCAAATCTTTTCTTAATCTTTTGTAGAAACTAATAAAAGAGAATATTTAATTTTTAAACTCTCTTTTAAATCATGAACATGGTTAAAAAAGGAAAGTTTTCTTAAAATTAAAATCCACCTTTCAATCTACAAATAAGGAAAGATTTCAAATCTTTAATCTTTTGTAGAAAGCTATAGAAGAAAAGATTTAAATTTTAAAATCTCTTTTAAAACCATGATATCCACATTAAGAAAAGATAAAAAAAAAAATCCCTTTTAATGTGATGTAGCCGGCCACACCAAGCTTGGGTTCAAGCTAGGGCCGGCCACACCAACTCAACTCACCCTATTTACTTGGCCGGCCCAAGCTTGGGTTCCAAGCTTGCTTGGCCGGCCCCAATAGGATGGGTATAAAGGTGGGTAAGAAGTGGGTATGTGGTTGGTATAAATCTCTATATACAAGAGGCTACGATAGAGACCGAGAGGAGGAGTTGGTTTTGCTCTCCCGATGAAATTAAGCTTCCCGTGTTCGCCCCGAACACACAACTTAACTTCATCAATAATAATTCATACCACTAAAGAATTATTATTGAACTACCGCACCAATCCCAAATTACATTTTGGGCTCCTTCTTATTATGAGTGTGTTAATCTCCCTGTGTTTAAGATGTCGAATGTCCACTAATTAAATGAGTTACTGACAACTCACTTAATTAATATCTTAGTTCCAAGAGTAGTACCACTCAACCTTATCGTCATGTCGAACTAAGTCCACCTGCAGGGTTTAACATGACAATCCTTATGAGCTCCTCTTGGGGACATTATCAACCTAGTTCACTAGGACAGAGTTTCCTTCTATAATCAACAACACACACTATAAGTGATATCATTTCCCAACTTATCGGGCTTATTGATTTATCGAACTAAATCTCACCCATTGATAAATTAAAGAAATAAATATCAAATATATGTGCTTGTTATTATATTAGGATTAAGAGCACACACTTCCATAATAACTGAGGTCTTTGTTCCTTTATAAAGTCAGTATAAAAAGAAACAACCTCTAATGGTCCTACTCAATACACTCTAAGTGTTCTAGTGTAATTATATAGTTAAGATAAACTAATACATAATTACACTACGACTTTCCAATGGTTTGTTCATTTCCATCTTGGTCGTGAGCTACTGTTTATAATTTATAAAAAACCGATAACATGATCTTCTGTGTGTGACACCACACACTATGTTATCTACAATATAAATTAATTGAACATCTACATTTGGTATATATAAATGTAGAAACTTGACCAATGTGATTCTTACAAATATTTATACAAAAGCTAGACTTTTAGTATACACTCCAACAAACCCTAGGTGGAAAGTCCTGGTGTCGCGAACTAGGTGAAAGACTGGACAGGTCGGGAAGCGGGCGTCCAGCAGAAAGTCCGGAGGCATCGAGTGCCGAGCAAAAGTCCAGTCGATCTGGAGGATCGCACTGGTAACAGGTAAATCTCCTGAGTGGAGTAGGTGAGGATGCGTTCCCCGTAGAGGGAACAGTAGGCGTTGGATCGACCTAGGGTTTCTGGTAGGAAACCCGAAGTCATACCCAAACAGTTCGAAGACTGTTAGTTTATTTGTTTATATATTATCTATTGTGTTCTAACTCTGTTTTGTAGGAGACTAACGTTTTTGTGCAGAGTTAGAAGTACCCGGGATCAGTTGACCGAACCTTGGGATCAGTCGACCGAACCCACAAGCCAGCAGATCAGATCTCCAGAGGTTGGACCGGGCTTGACCAGGGGATCGGTCGACCGAACTTGGGTTGGGTGTCGACTAGATCAAGTTGACTGGGCTGAGTCAGAACAACTTATCGGTTGACCGAACCTGTTTATAAGTCGACCGAACCTCGGATGGAGTTTGACCAGAACAAAGTGGAGCGAGAGGATCGGGCAGATCAAATAGGAGGAGATCGCCTGATCGGTCGACCGAACAGGGGATCGGTCTACCGATTCGCCTCAGGTCAAACTTGATTCCGAAGCTTGGGGATTTGGATCAGACTTTGCAGAGCTATAAAAGGAGGCCTCGAGGTGTAGCTTCGAACACAACTTGATCAGAAGAATCTGTGCTTTCGAACGCTGCTCCGAACGCTTTCAACAACACTCTGCAACTCCGACAACCAGCGTCTACATCTTCATTTCTGATAGTGTCGGTATAGTTTTATTATTGCTATTGAACTGTAATACATCTTGTAAACTTTGCGATATTATAGTTGTTGCTCACCGAAAGCGGTCAACGACCGCGGGCCTTGGAGTAGGAGTCGCCACAGGCTCCGAACCAAGTAAACAACTGCGTCCTTCTGTGTTTGCTTTGTTGTTCCTTACTTAATTCCGCTGCGTATTTTTGACTTTGTGTTAAATCGAACGAAATAGCCATGAGCGCTATTCACCCCCCCCCCCCCTCTAGCGCTTTCGATCCAATAGGTTTAACCAGACCAGTTTAATTCAATAATACCTAGATCGAGCTCAAATCATTCGTTGGTTTAACCAGTTTGGTTTATTATTGAATTAATTGGGATAATTTTGATTACATAAGTTGGTTTAACAAAAATGATTAGATTTGTTCTAATGGGTCTAACTTAATCCAATAAGCATTGGATTGATCAAATGGATATGAGTTTGATCAATAAGTCTGAAATTGACTTAAATGAACTTAGATTAACAGAACATAGATTAGAAATCTCAGTCCAGTTAGATTAGTTCTATTGAGGCAATTGGACAGATCTCAAGATCTGGATTCCCAATCAACCGATCAAATGGATCAGTCGATTTAGACTCCTGTAAATCAAGAAGATTTGTTTTTCTTGATTAATAATATTGGTTCCATGCCTATTTAAATTAAATTAAGCCGGTTTTGTACTGACTAGTTGATTTTGTACTAACTTAATTTCAATTTAAAGATAACACAGATGATTACCAATCCTGAAAAATACAAACTAATTTGCAAAACAACCACTTTTGAAAATTGTAATTTTTGTCCAGTTGGAGAAGGAAGGTGAGAAGGTGCCTCTTCCCCTTCCTCTTCCAATCCAATCACCTTCCTCCATAAATGAAGGAAGGGGAAGAGACCTTCTACACCTATATATAAGGTCGTCCAAGCAACCTAAAGGGAGAGGACTACAATAGAGGAAGGGAGAGGGGACTAGCTATATGCGAGTTTTTAGGCAAAGTCAAAGAGAATGAGTTTGCCCCATATGAAAGGTCTCTGTGTAAGGTTCGTCCTTGTACACAAAATTGTAAGAGGATAAAAGAACATTCAAGATTGGTTTGTCCAATCTCGTAAGAGAGATTTGGTTTGTGAACCATGAAGAGCTTTCCGATTCTGTGATCGTTCTTCCGTCAGCAAGTCTTATCGGCGCCAATTGCAGATCTGCGGGAGATCGCTGTAAGTATTTACAGTTTTCGCGTTTATTGTTTTAATGGTATCAGAGCGATGCCTAAGCATGAAATAATCTCTTCGTCGAAATGAAAATCTCTCTGTCGCCGTCGCAAGGCAAGATCGCAATTGGGTTGCGATCTGCCGTAGTTGTCGAGCCTCGAGAAGTTGCTGGCTATCGGCTTTCGTGGCTGGAGAGTGCCGGCGACCACGTCAGGAGGCTGACAATCGAAAGTAACGACAATCGTGTTTGTCGAGGCAGAAGAAGAGAGTGTCGCAATCGCGATAGAGAAGAGAAGAAGTTGTGCAATCGATTAAACTAACGAAGCACAGTGAATCTGTGTAATCGATTGGAGTAATTGATTCAAATAGTTTTTTTAATCAATTGAGATAATCGATTAAACGAAGATGAACAATATTAATTACTATTCATCCGTTAACACGGTTTGAAAATGATTGTTTTAATCGATTAAGATTTCATGCATAAATAGTATATTATGCTAATCATGTGTGAACCGATTGCTCAATATTTAATCAATTGAAATTGATTAATCAAAGTTCGATTAATTAAAAAATGAACTATACCAGCTTGATCCCAGATCTGGTTCAAATCATTGGTTGGTTTTGTTGGTGCAGTGAGCACCAGATGATCGAACCCGAGTTTTGATTATGACAAAGGGTTCAAAGTTAAGCTGTGGTGTTATCTAACAAGGTTCATGGAGCTTACAGGAAAGTCCTAAGTGGTACTTAGGCAAAAGTCCTAGCTACGGTTAGGCAGGTGGAAAACCCTAAGGGATGGTAACCCTAGGTCATAGGGGGCGGTAACCCTATGCGGAAAGTCTTGGTGGGTCGAGTGCTTCAGGCAAAAATCCTAGGGGGTGGTAACCCTAGGTGGAAAGTCCTGGTGTCGCGAACCAGGTGAAA
This sequence comes from Zingiber officinale, assembly GCF_018446385.1. Classification (NCBI taxonomy): domain Eukaryota; kingdom Viridiplantae; phylum Streptophyta; class Magnoliopsida; order Zingiberales; family Zingiberaceae; genus Zingiber; species Zingiber officinale. The sequence continues at coordinate 21,464,490 of NC_056001.1, read as the reverse complement.
GATTGGACGGGTCGGGAAGCGGGCATCCAGCAGAAAGTCCGGAGGCAACGAGCGCCGAGCAAAAGTCCAGGCAACAGGTAAATCTCCTGAGTGGAGTAGGTGAGGACGCGTTCCCGGTAGAGGGAACAGTAGGCGTCGGGTCGACTTAGGGTTTTCTGTAGGAAACCCGAAGTCAGACCCGGATAATCCGAAGACTGTCTGTTTATTTGTTTATATATTATCTATTGTGTTCTAACTCTGTTTTACAGGAGACTAACATTTTTGTGCAGAGTTAGAAGTACCCGGGATCGGTCGACCGAACCTTGGGTCAGTCGACCGAACCCACAAGGCTGCATATCAGATCTCCAGAGGTTAGACCGGGCTTGACCAGGGGATCGGTCGACCGAACCTTGGGATCAGTCGACCGAACCTGGGTTGGGTGTCGACTGGATCAGGCTGACTGGGCTTAGTCAGAACAGCTTATCGGTCGATCGAACCTGTTTATCGGTCGACCGAACCTCGGATGGAGTTTGACCAGAACAAAGCGGAGCGAGAGGATCGGGCAGATCAGATAGGAGGAGATCGCCTGATCGGTCGACCGAACAGGGGATCGGTCGACAGATCCGCCTCAGGTCAAACTTGATCCCGAAGCTTGGGGATCTGGATCAAACTTTGTAGAGCTATAAAAGGAGGCCTCGAGGTGCAACTTCGAATACAACTTGATCAGAAGAATCTGTGCTTTCGAACGCTGCTCCGAACACTTTCAACAACACTTTGCAACTCCGACAACCAGCGTCTACATCTTCATTTTTGATAGTGTCGGTATAGTTTTATTATTGCTATTGAACTGTAATACATCTTGTAAACTTTCCGATATTATAGTTGTTGCCCACCGAAAGCGGTCAACGATCGCGGACCTTGGAGTAGGAGTCGCCACAGGATCCGAACCAAGTAAACGACTGCGTCCTTCTGTGTTTGCTTTGTTGTTCCTTACTTAATTCCGCTGCGTATTTTCGACTCTATGTTAAATCGAACGAAATAGCCACGAGCGCTATTCACCCCCCCTCTAGCGCTTTCGATCCAACAATTGATATCAGAGCGGGGTTGCTCTGAATTGGTACAGCTACCGTTCGATTATTTCTTTTTCGTCGCTTTCTCGTTCTTATAGGGTACACATTTCGTTTTTTCCCTCCAAAATTATTTTCGAAAAATTCATTCTCATCTCTTCACCACTCATTAGTATTGATAAAATATCGCATTTAGTAAAATTTGAAATAATATATTTTTAAAATTTTTCAATATTTTATTACTTTTTATTTTTTTTCGAAATTCATGAATTCCTATTTTTATCCTTCTCTCGCACTACTAATCCAGGATTAAGTCCTGGGACAAGCTTTTTGTTTATTTGTGTGCTAGATCTTAAATGGCATTCCAAGAAGGATTTTGCACCGTCCGCCACTCTTTTCTGGCGAGGACTTTGGATATTGGAAGAACCGGATGGAATACCACCTCAAGACGCAAGTCGAGATGTGGATCATTATCCAGACCGGACTCGAGCTTCCACGTGACGACACTGGAAAACTTATATCATGCATCAATTGGGATTCTAGCACAATGAAAAAAGTTGAAGTCGATGCCAAAGCAACATGCATGCTGCAATGTGGCCTAACCAATGAAGAACTGAACCGCATCGGCCCCTTTGCAAGTGCAAAAGAGTTGTGGCAAAAATTGATTGAGCTACACGAAGATAACTCCAATGCGAAAGTACATAAGCACAATTTAATAGATAAATCATTTGAACAGACTAATACTACTCTGGCCGAGGAAGGAGTTGTGTTAGTTGCAGGTACAATCAAGACTAAGGAAGCTAGAAAGAAAAAGGTGTTGCAGGCGACGTGGGATGAGTCCTCCTCCGAAGATTCCGATGAAGAGCAAGAACAAGCAAGCCTCCTCGCTCTACCAGTACTAGCACATGTTGCCGAAACCGAGTCCGAGTTTGAATCCGAAACTGAGAACGAATCAGACACTGAGTCCGAGCGAAGCCACAGATCCGTATCCGTTTCCGAAGGACCAAAACTCACTGTAAGCTCTGTAATTTCTGGTATTAATATGGATAATCTAGAAAATTTACAAAACCTAGTACCTTACTTGCTAAAGAAATTGGCTAAGTCCAATATCCGGGTCAAGTCACTCCAAAAGGAGGTAATAGCCCTTAAGGAAGCGACTAAGTCGAGTTCTTTAATTAAGCCAGTTCAAATTGGAAGTTCAACTTAAGTCCAACAACTTGAGGAAGAAAATTCCAATTTGAAAACTCAAATTAAATAACTCAAGGACACGTTGGAACGATTCACCTTGGGTTCCAATAATCTGGATCTGATTCTTGGAAAACAACGAGCCATTTACAACAAATCCGGACTTGGATTTAAGACCAAAATAAAGTATAAATCATATTTGTCATTAGTAAATAGAAATAATAAAAATATAATTCAAGTATGGCCCCCAAGTCAAACTTGATTAAGTGTTTACAATTTTCGTGTTTACTATTTTTCATGCTTAGAAGTGTCAACATGTCCATTATTAGTCTTGAAATGTCCTAATAATATGTTAATATTTTATTTTAAAAATATCAATATATTAACAGCACAATATTAAATTCGAAAGGATAAGTTGTTTGTAAAATCAACCTGTGCTCCGTAAATCATTTTTAAATTATAATGTACATCTTGTATAAAGTTAAAAATCAAAAAGTGCGATTTAAATAACAACCCATATATATAAATCTAAGATTTCTATTATTTTTAATCATAAACTTGTATCCAAATTAGAAACCCTCCAAAACTCACAATTGGTACTTCGTTAGAATAAACATACTATTTACAAATAAACTTAATTTTAACACAAGTTGTAATATAAATCTATAACTTTAAAAAAATATTAAACTTTTATGAATACAAAAATATGAAAATGTCTCATGATTGACCTTTCTCATTGATATGAGAGTAATCAATGAAGCTCATGTGGTTAAGAAAGTCAAAAGTCTTGGCATAATGGTAGTAAAGCCAAGCTACTAACTTTTGACTCCCGACTCTAAGTTATCGAGTCTCGACTTCCGACTCTTGGCTCTAAGTTACCAACTCTCGACTATTGACTCTAAATTATCGACTCCGACTTCAGGTTTCTAACAACCGACTCCCAGCTTCAGGGTCCCGACTCCACGATTCAGGCTCTCGACTCCCGACTCTCGACTCCCGACTCCCGACTCCAAACTAAACTGAAACGACCCCGACTATCCCCGACTATCAAGAATTAAAGCAACAAACTGTTATTCTTGGAGGATGTGGATAATGCTGCCATTATCGCAAGAAAGGCAGAAAACGTAGCTATTCACTTTGACATAAAATGACCTACAATGAGTATTTATTTTGGGGAATGTGACCACAATCGTGAGAAACAGGGGACACTGGGAGAACGTGGTAGAGAGACACAATCTTATATAAGGTAGCCGACCTTCATAAGCCAAAGTACGCGCATATAATGCATCAAACCCTAACTTTTGTGATCAACTTTTCCTTCACAAAAGATTTACTTGAGCATCAGAGTGGCTGTGCCGGGGAATCCCCTGGTTGTCATTCTAACCTGCTCTTCTAGGTATATTCTTCATCTTAAGCGCTTTCGAAAGGCTTCGCAAGACCACGTGGTATGGGGATCTCCTAGAAAGTCAACATTAGCAACACATCACCGGCGAGTTAACCATCGATGTTCTTAGGAAGGATCAAATTGACACTGTCTGTTGAAAATTTGAGTTAAGAACTGAACAGAGACGTTGTAGGATGGACAACATCAAAAGATCCAACGCTAAGGGTAGTGAAAAATCAAGCGTCATCACTATGATGACAAAAGACTAAACTAGTGGTGGCTATGATACAGGCTGTGTTGCGAGGACAACTCCAACAATCGGAATCGCCTGAGCTTAGCCCTTTAAATGAGTTACCGTCCCAATACGTGGAGGCCTCACCAACATTATAACAAAAGTCGACTTGGCTTGTGGAAATGCCAAGAGAGGCGTTCCCTACCCAGGTCAGTATTTCCACTATGAAAGAAGAATCTTTAGGATCTTTAAAGGAAACTCCCCATTGAAGTCCCCCAAAGGAAAAAGTGTACGTATCTGGAAAAGTACAGGACTCCATGGGTCCTCCCTTCTTGCATAATATCCTTAGAGATTAACTACCCAGACATTTTCAAGCATTATAAATTAGAGAGTATAATGGTGCGACTGATCCAGATGACCACATCTGTAAATTTGAAAATGTCTCTCTATTGCATCAATACATAGATGGGTCAAATGTTGGGTTTTCTTGAGGACTCTTTCAGAATCGGCGCAAAGATTGTTTAACTATCTTCCTACATCTTCCATCCAATCCTTCAAAAACTTCAAAGCGATGTTCATTGGACTTTTTGCCACTAGTCATAGATATCAAAAGACTTTACATGATTTGTTCTCCCTCAAACAAAAGCCCAAAGAGCCTCTAAAATAGTACTTGCAAAGGTTCAATCGAATAGCCATGGATGCGCCTTTGGTTACGTTGGAGGTACAAGTCAGTGCATTCTCACATGACTTAATTGATGGGGGTTTCTTTAGATTCGTGGTGAAAAAACCCCAATCGACTTTGATGGGTTACAACTCGGGCTCTAAAATATGTCCAAGTGGAAGAAGCCTAGTTGGTAAAAAGGAAAGAAGTGTCGGCCCTTGCCTCTGTGTCCGTTCAATTGGATCAAAAGGTGCTCCTTCATGCTCGAGTCATAGCTGATTACTGGAAGATTGGCTGGAATAAATGGACCCGGAGATCTTCTGAGCCTTACCACAGTTAGCAGAATGTTGGATAGAAGGCGAATATTGGGCATGGTCCATGCGGGCGATCTAGTTCACCTGAGCCCTACATCAACCCAACTATAGCAGGAATCGAGTCGAGAGAAAAGTGACGACGAAAAGGCTAAAGGTAAAATTAATCCTCTATGAATGATTAACATGATTTTTGGAGGTCCAACAGATGGCCATTCCACTTGGGCTAGGAAGGCTTACGGTCGCCGATTTTAAAGTTACGAGGTCAACTTGGGTTAGGGTACAACTCAGGGCCCCGTAATTAGTGTTGAGCCTAGCGATTTAGTTGGGATGGAGGTTCTTCATGAAGATGTCTTGGTAATTCAGGCTCTAATAGCCAACTATATAATAAAGAGGGTATTCATAAACCTAGATAGTTATGTTAACATAATCTTCAAGGAAATATTTGATCAACTATAACGGGATGGGAGGAATTGCACCCCGTGAAGACCTCTCTATTCGGATTTTCCAGATATCATGTACAACCCATGGGGCAAATCCATCTTTCACTTCCCTAGGAGAAGAAACGAGGAGAAGAACTAAACACACACCTTTCCTAATCGTAAATACGAAGTCAACTTATAATTCTATATTGAGAAGACTAGCATTAAGTTTTTTTTAGGTTGTTGACTCCACTTTCCACTAAAAGATCAAATTCTAGGTGGATAATCAAATAGGGGAAGTAAAGGAAATCAACTGGTGGCCAAAAAATGCTACATAGATGTGATTCATGTTGATTCTCAAAAAGCTCGCCGAACTTATAGCACTTTCTTCCAAGTCACCAAAAAGACACTAACAACCCGACTTAGAGGAGGGTTATTAGGAGGTGCAAATTCACCCCACACAACCAAGAGGGGGTTGTCTAAGTGGCCACAAATCTCGAGTCAGAACTTAGAGGAGAACTAATTGCTTGTCTCTCTAGCAATCATGATGTCTTCACTTGATCGATTAAAGAAGTCACATGCGTTTCTCCCTCGGTAATGGTCCATCGGTTGAACATCCTTTCAGGGGCTCGACCTATTTGGCAAAGGAAGCGAAAATTCTCACCAGAGTAAGGCCAAGTGATTTAGACAGAGATGGATAAATTATTAGAAGTCTAGTACATACGAAAGGTTTAGTTCCCGACTTGATTATCCAATATGGTATTAGTCTCTAAACTCAAAGGAAAGTAAAGGGCATGTATCGACTTCCAGGCCCTCAACAAAGTATGATCAAAAGATTGCTACCCATTTTCTTGTATCGACCAGTTGGTAGACTTGACTTTTGGTTGTGAGATCATATGCAAGTTGGACGCTAACTAAGGCTATCATCAAATTCCTTTAGCTCTGGAGGATCAGGAAAATGTTAGTTTTATCACCCCAGTGGAACCTTTTGCGACACTATCATGCCATTCAGTCTAAAGAATGCAGGGGCGACTTACCAATGGCTTATGGATCGGGTTTTCAAACATCATATCAGAAAAAATACGGAGGTATACATTGATGATATTTTAATTAAGTATGTTCAAGTCGGGACCCTTATCTCTAATATTGAGGAAATATGTTGCACCTTAAGACAATGCAGGCTTAACATGAACCCCCATAAATGTCTTTTCGGGGTCAAAAGTGAAAATTTTCTCGAATATATAGTTATTGAGCGAGGAATTGAAGCTAATCTAGAGAAGGTTCAAGATCTTCAAAACATGTCGCCACCTCACAACCTCATAGAATCACGATGACTAGTCTGTCGTATCATGATATTATCCTGATTCATCTCCCATTCAACCACTCAGAGTCTACCTTTCTTTAAGGTATTAAGGAAAGCTATTAAATTTGAATGAGATGAGAAATGTGATCAAGCCTTTATAGAGTTGAAAGAATATTTGTCCCCGTAGGACCGATGCATATAAGAGAGAGGTAAATCACATGATTTTAAAAATCTATACTATTTCAATTTTTAAAATGAGTGCATAGTGTGAATAAAGAAAAATAAAACATGAGAAAAAACACAAGGTCAGTTACTTGGTTCGGTGCCTTCAGCGACTCCTACTCCAAGACCCAAGTCTCTCTGACCTATTGATGGACAATCCATTAAATTCTCTTCCAGAACCGTCGGAAGAGTAATTCAAATACAAATGATCGAAGGAAATGTAACAATCTTGCACTTCCTCTATTTAATAATAAACAATAGATAATGCAACTTAAATTAAAATATAATGACTCATAGTAAATGGAAGTCGAGGCTTGGAGTCAGTGTTGCAGCGTCGTAACAAAGCAGCAACACGGTTGGAACAATAGAAGGATCGTTTGAGCTTGTACATAAGATGATACATTAAGGCTGACTGAACTCTACTTTGAAAGGGTGTTGAGGGCGCCTCCAACCTCATCTGAGGAGCCTCTAACCTCAAATCTGATCTTGTAATTTTCAGCCTCTATCGTCTCCGACGCCTGCAGTTTCTATTCATGCGAGGGCGCCTCCAAGCGCTCCAAGGCACCTCCAATGCACCTCCGAGGTGCCTCTAGCGCACTCCAGGGCACTTTCCCGCAACAAACTTCCATCCTCGAAATTTCTTTGCATGAGGGCGCCTTCACCCTATTTAGGGTGCATTCATTCGAGCTCTCAGGCGCCTCCAGTCATCTCTGATGTGCCTCGAGCATTGTTCATCTGAGACTTAACTTTTACACTTCACTCCTGCAAAATGTGTTAGTCCAAATAACAAAAAATATCCTACAAAATTTATTATGACTTAGATTTTGTCTTAACAAGACTAGGATTTAGTCATGGTCTCAACTTAGACTTTTAAAATGGATCTAAGTTGAACGAGCGCTTACAGCCCCACTGAAATCATCCTCACTCGATCTCTCTCCTTTAATTGTTTACCTGACCTTACCTATGAAACATCTGGTACTCCAGACTTATTTGAACTTTCTCTGGCTCTGCTTAGTGTTTGATCAACATGATCAACTAAGACTTTCTTGCAACGCTAAGTTAACACAATATATATAAAATATTAAAGTAAATAAGTGTTAGTAGCTTTTAAGATTCGCTGGTCCGGTTGATCGTACGCAGTCAACTGGAAATCAGTCGGTTACACATGCTTAGAGTAAGACTTCTCATTAGATAGGGTTACCTCCTCCTAGGGTTGCCTAGTTTCACTCACTAAGACTTTCATTGTCTAGCTTCATTCACCAGGACTTCCATCATCTAGTTTTACTCATTAGGGTCTAGCTTCAATACTAGAACTTTCATTGTTTGGCTTCACCCATCATGACTTCTACCGCCTAGCTTCACTCACTAGGGTTTAACTTTACTCACTAGGACTTCTTACCTGCCTAACCTCTAGTTAGGACTTACCTTTGCCTAATCTCCCATTAGGACTAGTCACTTAGTAGACTTCTCACCTGCCTAACCTTTGGTTAGGGCTTACCTTTGCTAGTCATCTAGTTCTGACTAGACTTCACTTTTCCAAATATCAAGTCATGTTTTGATTAACCCTCAGTCAATTTGATCTGACATCGATATATTGTCAAATATTGAAACTCTAAAGATTGATTGAACCAACAACCCCAACTTCTACTCCTCTTTAAAATGGTGGTAGGAGAAATATTGTGGGTATACTTGTTGCCTTTGATAGAGCAGTCATCGCGGTACTATGACAGGAGGATAAGGTACAACATCCCATATATATTTTTTAGTCATCTACTGAAAGAGGCTAAAAACAAGTATATTAATATAGAAAATCTGGCATTCAGATTGACCTTGGCTGCTTGCCAATTAAGGTCATACTTTCTTACTCATTCCATCATCGTCCTCACCAATAGTAACTTTTGTCAGGTGTTGATCAACCTAGCGGACTCTTGGAGGATGATTAAATGGACCATTAAATTAATCAAATATGATATTCAGTATCAATCGAGAACTACTATTAAAGTTCATGCATTGACCAATTTTCTTACTGAGATGCTCGATCGGATGACCGAAGGAACATGGAAGGTTTATATGGATGGCTCATCTACTCAGCAAGGTAATAGAGTCGGGGTTTCACTGATATCCCTCTAAGAAGATGTACTCCTTCTTTCCATTCGGCTTGATTTCTAAATTTTCAATAATGAGGCGGAATATGAGGCCTTGTTATCAGGACTTCAAGCAGCCAAACAAGTGGAAGCTTCTCAAGTCATAATCCACTCTGATTTTCAATTGGTAGCCTAACAGATAGCAGAAAATTTTGAGAGTAGAAATGAATGCCTGTAATGTTATGCCAGAGCTTTTGAAAGACTCCAGGCCCAGTTCTGAGAGATTAGTCTTCAGAAAATCCCCCGGACAGAAAATCAGAGAGCAGATGAGCCAGCCAAACTAGTCAGCACATATCAAATTGAAGGACTGAATACTATGTATCCTAAGTTTTATTGATCTCCCAAATCAACCAAACCACAAGCCAAAGTGCACTTACCGACTAGAGAGTACTCATCATCGCCTATCTACAGTGTGGAGTCTGTCAATCTCGGGCAAGCTCGATTACTCAAAACTCAGAAGGAGAGCATCCCGTTTCACTTTGCTCCGGGATGTATTATATTGGTGGTCATTTTCTCGACCCCTCAAGTTCCTAGACCACAACGATGCTGACTATCTCATGCAGAAAATTCATGAGGGAATATGTGGTAATCATACAAGAGGAAAAATACTAGCCCGAAAGGTATTGTTGGCCGAGTACTTCTGGCTAACTCTATAGGCGGATACGACTGGATTCATTGTTGTTTGTCTTTATTGTCAGAAACACCAAAACCTCTCTCATCGCCCAACTGAGATTTTAAAAACTTCCATCTTGGTTTGTCCCTTTGATCAATGGAGTATGAATATTGTGGGTCCCCTTCCTATCGGATGGCAACAAAAGAAGTTCCTCTTGGTAACAGTGGACTATTTTTCCAGATTGGTAGAGGTTGTACCGTTAACCCGGATAACCGAACAGGAGGTCATGAAGTTTTTGTGGAAAAATATCGTCTGTCAATTTGGTCTTCCTTACAAACTTGTTTCAAACAACGACCAACAATTCCAGGACCGCCAATAGATAGAGTGATGCGAAAGATTTGACATTTAGCAAGCCTTCACCTCGATAACATATTCTCTAAGCAATGGGCAAGTCAAGGTGGTCAACAGGGAGATAGTAAGGGGGTTGAAGGTTAAATTAGATCATGTCTAGGGGAGTTGGGTAGATGAATTACCGAGTATCCTCTGGGCCTATAGAACGACCCCTCGAGAGAGTACAGGAATGACTTCATTCCATCTCGTTTATGGTGGGGAGGTGATGAATCTATCAAAAGAAATATTTATGGGCAAGACAACGATGAACTACGTCTTCTTGACTTTACCTAATTTTGAGACCAGGGAGAAAGCTGCCATCCGACTGGTGGCATACCATCAACGGATGCATCTCAACTACAATAAAAGGGTAATCCCTCGCTCATTCCAAGTCAGAGATTTAGTCTGGAAGAATGTGAAGCTAGTAGAGGATGTGGGCAAGCTAGAACTTCAACGGGATGGACCATTTTAGGTAATGGAAAATTTGAACTCGGGAGTGTACTACCTTGCAAATTCAAGTGGCAAGAGGCTGGATCGACCATGGAGTGTAAATCACTTGAAGCCTTATCATTCCTAAGTGTAAGGACACCGTGTTGGTTTTGATATGATTGACGAAGTCAAGTTAGGCTCTGCGTTACTTGATGCTTTTCGTCTGAGTGTGCAGAGACTTAGGAACGTAAGAAGTTGAGCGGAAGGTGCGACAGACGAGAAGGATGACATGGAAAATGAGTCGATAGGCTCAGTGCATCCGAGGGACGAGAAGTTGTGGAAGAGTATGCTGGTAGAGCGAGAAGGACATGTGCTGAGCTTCCGAGGGACTAGAAGTCGAAGCAGAAGCTTGCACGAGGAGAAGGCCGAAGTTGGATTCGGGTGAACTCAACTTTGGAAGGCCGGAGCATCACCTAGTAATCGGAGAAGGCGTCAGACGGTCAACACAAGGTAAGGTTGACTGATCCGGGTTCCCGGATTAGTTGGTACGGGCTCTCGGACAAGATGGTCTAGGCGCCAAAACCACTTTGGTGCCGAAAGGGCGCCTAATCACTATGGGTCACATTTGGGTCCACATCAGCACAGGTCCGGGCACCCGGACATGGTCCAGGCACCCGAAGATGAAAAAGTCTATCTTCTTACTGTTGTACAGCCGTTGCGTGGAGATAGAATTTACCGCACTAGGGGCACCTGGAGAGGGTCCGGGCGCCCCTACCGTGCCACGTCAGCAAACGATCACTTTGATTAGTGAGCCTATAAAAGGAGCCCTAATACTCTTCATTTCAACAACACTTTCTGTATTCGAGTTATTTCACTTTGTTCTTCAAAGTTTGAGCTATCAACATCCTGTACGAGGCTTCTTCGCCTCCGACTTATGTCGAAGAAGGAGTTGATTAGTTGAGTTCCGTTTGTCTTGGATTAGCAATCTCCCCAGTTGCAAACCAAGTAAATCGTTTGTGTCTCGTACTTATTTTATGCATTTCAGTTTTATTTATTAAAGTATTTTTCTAATCTAAAGTCGAAAGTTTAGAAAGGGTATATTTATATTTTAGGACAATTCACCCCCTCTTGTCGGCCGCACGAAACCTACAAGTGGTATCAGAATAAGGATGCTTCAAAAGGACTAACTGTCGACTGAAGCACATAAGAAATGGTCAGACCAAGCATCTACCAGCCTAAGTTCAAGGAGAAGTTCACGACTTGGAAAAGAAGATGGTGTCACGCCCCGGAGGAGTCCCTGTCCGAAGAAAATTTCGGTAGCATCTCCCTTGTATGGAGGACAATCTGAAACTTTCTACATCGTCCTCTGGGCCACATATACCTCGGCTAACACGACCGGAATAATAACAGATAATAAAACAATCACCCACGCAGTTAATAATTTAACAAACTGTAACAGTGATAATATGACTAAAAAACAACCCTACTCAACTACACCCATAAAGCTCAAAACATATTCCTACTCCACTATACTCATAAAGCTCAAATCCGACGATAAGATTAACTTACCTCTTCTGCCGTCCAGGCAGACATGTAGTAAAACAAATCCAAATAAAAACTCATCGACAATGCCCATATAAGATCCAAGTGTATCAAAATAGAACAAGTCTCAACATAGTGTAGTAAAAGACACCAAAAGATAAATAAACATCCTCGTGGACTGTAGGGGACTAGCGACTAGAACTCTCTCCGGACAGCATCAACCTGAAAATAACAACGGAGGAGGGTGTGAGTCCAACACTCAGCGGGTAACAACTGATATACATAATAAAGAAAATAACAACCAGCACTAATCATGCGTACAGTCTCCTGATACAAGAAAGGTAAATGCAACTGAAGAATGCAGGAGAAAACTGTACTAATCAGGGCTAAGGTATAAGGATAACAGGGTCGTCAGACCGAGTGTCATAATCCTGTATGCATGTCAATCATATGCATCCATATAAATGCAGCAAGTAAATGCAGCAAACACAAGCAATAAATGCATCATGCATATGATGCCAATGACATGGTCACCCCTGATGTCAGTCAGCCATCTCACACACAATGGTGAGACCGAGTGGGTAGGGTTGTGACAACCGTGCACTCTGACATCACTGCCCCTGATGAGTGACCGAGTGGACGGGATGCTGTCGGAGTACACACATACTCCTACCCCAAATCATAAATGGGGGAGCGCAATGCTCTCATCTCCCGGTACACGATGACAGGGAGGTATCTCTGCCAGCTACCACGCTGCGTCACACTACCCATGAGCGGACCAACGGAGCCAAACAAAGTCTAACCGCCTGCCGGCTACCACGCTGCTACTCTAAACCAGCGGAGCCAAACATAGCAGAACTGTCTGCCGGCTACCACGCTGAGTCACCAGACCAACGGAGCCAAACAGCAGAACTGTTACACACCTGTCTGATCTACCACTAACTCATGAGTGGTGGTGTGTACGGATACATGTAACTGACGATGTGCTCGACAATAATGGAGCAGACTATCGCACAGCATGCAATCATACAAGATGATGCATGACACTAAACATGACAATATCATGAACAACATAACAAGATCCATATATAAATATAAAATGTGTACCACAGGACAATGTATCAAATGAAAGGTATACAGATCAGATAGGGTATTAAATAAACCCTAGGTCCTGAACATAATATATAACATGGTTGTGTCACTACCTCTATAAGCATGTATGATCAGGTAATACTAACATGATGTGCATAACAATAAACAAACAAGCATATAACAGGTCGGGTAGTGATCAACCGAAGCAAATGAGAAACATAATCATTGCTATATGTTAAAAACATTATTATGCATATCAAAAGACATAAAGTCAAAGTACCCGCCTCCAAATAAGAAAAGTCCAAATCTGGTAATCGAGATACTCGTCTCGCGTCAAAGTCCTGTGATATCAAACATAATGTCTAGTTTAGCTAATTCTATCATACCACAATTAGTCAAACTAAATTCTAATCCAATTTAAGAAGTTCTAAATTAGATCCAACTAATCCATCCAACACAATTAATGAACCCTAATCAACACATAACAATCTATTTCTTAATTCCAACTCATACCTAATTCAACCTATACATGATCAACAGCACAAATCAAATCCCTATGTCATACCTTAAAATCTATAGCCGTTCTTATTGCTGGATATACCCGTTGTCGGAGATTCGTTGTCGGAAACTGTGAATAGTTGCTGCGGAGAACACACAATCACTGTACCACAGCGATTAACCCTTCCGGCTGAAATCTTCACTGAACAGAACATGAGGAGATAAAAAATCTAACTAAATATAGCATTAGATCTCAAATTCCAATCCAGTACTCCCTTACCTTCAAGATCGCCGGAGATCAGAGAGTAACAAGAAGAAGGATCGACCACTGATGCTAGGGCACAACACTGTATGGTGGTCGGCTGTGGCCCAAATCTAGGGCACGGTGCGGCTCGGGAAGGAGGTGAAGGTGAGGCCGGTGTCGCTGGCAGAAGGCCGGCGCTAGGGCTCCTGTGGCCGGTGTCAGTGGGCAGAGATCAGACGGGAGAGGGAGGGGTTTGAAAGTGCGGCATCGGCGAAGATGCTAGGGCACAGAGGAGGTGGTCGTCTGCCGTCTCTAGGGCTGAGGCACCGAGGCATCTGCCGGTGACGGCGCTGTCGAGTGGAGAAGGCGATCGGATCAGCGCCGCGCAAAGGAGAGGGGATGGGATTCGGCGACAAAGAAGAAGAGAGGGTTCGGGAGGAAAGTGAGAAATAGAAGGGGAGGAAGGTAACCGCCGCCGGTTAGGGCACGGCGTCGGGCGCGAGGGGGAGAAGGTCGCGGGCAAGGGGTTCGGCAGGGTCGGGCGACTCAGGCGCGCACGGTTTCGGCGAGGAAGAGAAAGAAAAGAAATAAAGAAAAGAAGAAAAAGAAATAAAAAGGAAAAGAAAACTTTTCCTCGTTAAAATGGGGTAGCCTAAACAGGCTTTTCCGGGCCCCATTTTTATCCCCGTTAACTCGTCCGTACGAGCTCCGAAAAATTCCCGAAAATTTTTCAAAAATTCCGAAAAATTCCCTTATTATTATTCTCTATTTTCCGGTATTTTACAGATGGAGGTATTGTTCAAAACATATTTTGATTTACTTTTAATTATGAAATATGATTTTGTAGAACCTTAGGATTAGCAAGGTGCCGAAAAAGAAGAATATCACTAGATGAAGAAGGAGCAAGCCAACTTCGTGGTAAATGGTAAGGTAGAATTCCCATCCGCTGAGCATTTTACCACCACAAGAATTCAACTGGATTGGAGTCTATGAGTTAGCCAAAGAGTTCTGGGAGAAATTCTTGGAACTACACGAAAGGACCTCGGAGGCAAAACTTGCAAGACGTGACCTGCTCCGGAACTAAATCAACAACCTCCGGATGGAAGAAGGCAAAACAGTCGCATATCTACACTCAAGGATCAAAGAACTGATCACTGGACTCACGAATCTCAGAGAAAAGGTAACAGACCAAGATTCGTTAAGGTACGCTTTAAATTCATTTCTGAGACACCTAAATAGACATCGATAGTCTATTGGGGTTGCAAGGTTACAAACATAGTCTCACATTGAAAATACATGGAAAATATCATGAGTTTATAAAAAAAAAAAAGATATCTTCATTGGTATGAGGCCTTTTAGGTAGAGCCCAAGAGAAAAATAATGAGGGCTTAGACTCAAAATGGATAATATCATGTCATTATGGAGATATCTAAATTCTTTTTAGTCCTAACATATTCGACTTGTTTTACATCTCTAAGGACTTCGAGATTAGTACCATAGAACATTTATTTTCTACATTTAAACTTCACGAATCAAGATGTGCATGCCTAAAAAATAAAGAAGAAAAGATAACACAAAACATAGCACTGAAAGCTAACCAAGAAGGCGAACCAGATTCTGACACATCACTTGACGAACACAAGGCAGCATTTATGGTAAGGAAATTTAGTAAATTCCTTAAAACTAATAAATTTAACAAGCTGTAAGATAAGAGACATGCACGAAGCAAACGAAAGATAAGATGCTACAAATGCTAAGAAGAAGGGCATATAAAGGACTATTGCCCAAAACTTAAAGACAAGGAAAAGAACAAAAGACCGACTCAGATGAAGCACAAAAATCTAAAGGCGATGTGGGATGAAACGTCGTTATCAAAATTGGAAATCATAGACTCGCGGGACTTGCACTGATGACAAGTCACCAAGAAGATGACGAAGAAAGTTCATCCAAAATGAGCATCGACGAAAGGAGAGCCACTTTAGAAGAAGCAGCAATACAGGGGAATATCAAATAACGAGATCGACAAAGTAAGTCAGGTACGATCTTTACCTCTTGATAAATTATATAAGTTTATAAAAATACTTTCAAAAAATTCTTGTAAATTTAAATTGAAAATGAAAAATTTTAAAAAGGAAAATGTAGAATTAAAAATAACTTAGCAAAAACTTGTCGATTAAAAGATTTCGACAAGGTAAAATTTAAAAATAAAAAATTAAGGGATTAAATAGAAAAACTTGAAAAGAATCAATTTCTAAATTCTAGGAACTATCAAAGGCTAAATTAGTATTATAGATTCCATAAGGATCAAATAAAAAAAGTAAAGTAGGAATCTATATTGGGTTCTAAAATAATGATTAGATTAAATTTTTATGCATGTTCTAATTTTATTTGCTTTAATATTTTCATTGCATACTTAAAATTATCTAACTTTTTCAAATAAATTTTTTCGATTTCTTTCTATTCAAAATTAATTAAATCTTAATTTTTCTGTGAAAAAGGATTTTATTACTTATCTGTAAGAAAAAATTTTAAAAATTTTGACCGTTATTTAATTTTCTATAATTTTTTTTATCAAAATACTAATGTTTAATATTAAAAATTTATTTTTTTATAGATATAATTCTTATTTTAGATACTCATAAAATTTTGTAAAATTTTTCGAGCTCAAAATATTTTTTTTTAAAAATATATCTCTCTATATAGAATAATTAATTACTGTTTATTTTAATTTTATTATTCATGAAAGTTTTATCACTGTTTTAGATAAGCATGTTTGACCTTTATAGAAATTTCTAGAATTTTTCAATGATTAAAGATAATTTTAAAATTATTTATTCTAAAAAGGTTTTTAAATCATAAAAATTTAGTTTTTCTAAAAAGAATTCTCAAAAAATTTTCTAAGTGTTAGTCACTATTTATGTAATTCTTAAAATTTTTAGCCCTATTTTTAATAGGATGGAGAATATTAGATTAAGTCTAAAGGGAGCTATATTTCTTGCATATTAATTATGTTAATATTGCATATTTATTAATTGCATGCATGTTTATTAATTATAATTATTTTATTGTTATTTTTCTATTCTTTTTAACCCTAACTTAATTTGAGTTGATCATATAAAAAAGGAAGAGATTGCGAGTACTCCATGTTGATTTTGATGTGATCAACCAAGTCAAGTTAGGCTCTGCGTTATTTGATGCATTGTGTCTAAGTGTGCAGCAACTTAGGAACGTAAGAAGTTGAGCAGCAGATGCGGCTGACGAGAAGGATGACATGGGAATTGAATTGATGGGCTCGATATATCCGAGGGACAAGAAGTTGCATAAGAGTTACAGGTGGAGTGAGAAGGATGCGTTCGACACTTTTGAGGGACGAGAAGTCAGAGCGGAAGCTTGCTCGAGGAGAAGACCAGAGTTGGGTTTGGGTTTGAGGAGAAGTTTTAGTCTTAGGACATTCTTTCTGTTTTTTTGAAATATTTGAAATGGTACAAATCGAAGGGTTTAGTATTGTCGCCCTCCTCTCTTCAACGGAAATGACTTTCCATATTGGAATAAGAGAATGGAGGTCGACCTGAATGTTGACATCAAGTAGTGATTCACCATCAGATGAGAATACTGTTGGGACTCGTTGGCCGGCTAGAAGGGGGGTTGAATAGTCCTACACAAAATAAAAAACAAACCCTTCTCAGACTTAAAGGAACACTTGTATAAAATAAAATAAAGAAATAAACTAAAAAACGAGGCTCACAGTTTTTACTTGGTTATAATCGGGGAGGTTGTTAATCCAAGGAATTGAATCGCACTAAGTATCTCCTTCAGGCGGAGAAGCCTCTTACAACAGTGAAAGCACAAAAAGATGAATCTAAACTAATAAAGTGAAGCGCACAAGTGTTGGAACTCAAATTGATTGTTGTTTTTTAGCTTCTGGACCAAGGCTGTATTTATAGCCTTGGTCAGGGCGCCTGGAAGGGTTCTAAGCGCCTAGAAGGGGACAAAACTTTATCCCCTTCACAACGGATTGTAGTCAAATGCAATCTCGATAATATCACATTTTGGGTGCCCGGACCCTTAAAGTCAACAATGTTGACTTTTTCCGGTCTGGGCCCTTTGCTCCACTCCGACTCCACTTGCTTGGGTAATTTCGGCCATTCGGAATAGGACTTACCCGAACCCAACTTCCGGCCTTCTCGAGCAACCTTCCGCTCCGGCTTCTCGTCCCTCGGAAATGCCTCGCGCCTCCTTCTCGTCCGCCCGCGTACTCTTCCACAGCATCTCGTCCCTCGAAAGCACCGATCCCGTCAGTTCTCTCCCGTGTCGTCCTTCTTGCTAGCTGCGTCTTTTGCTCGACTTCCTATGCTCCTAAGCTCCTGCACACTTAAACACAGGGTTAAACACAATAGGACCTAACTTAACTTGTTTGATCACATCAAAACAATCTTGGGGTACCAACAGATACAGGGCGTCGATAGACGAAGCAACTAAAGTACCCCTCAACTCAGACAAATGAAATCCAGAAGATAAGAAGAAGACCTAGATTGACTCGAAGGCATTGAATACGATCTAGTGTAAACTCACGAAAGAAGAACTCAGCCGTGTCGTCCCGCACGTGAATGCAAAGGAGTTGTGGGACAAGCTCATCGATTTACATGAAGGAACCAATAATGCTAAGGTAACTAAACGAGACCTGCTTCTAAATAAGTTGTTTAACATTAAAATGTTGGAAGGAGAAATAGCGAGCCAACTACACGCGAGGATCAAGGGCATCCTCAACGGGTTCCACTTAATCGACCACTAGATGGAAAACCAGGATATAATTAGGTATGCCTTAAATTCCTTTCCTCAAAATGAATTGTGGGCATCTATATTTGATGCTTATAAGGTTTCGAAGAATTTATCTTAATTAAAATTAGATGAACTCTTTTATGAACTCGAACTCCATGAACAAACTAACTCGAAAAGGTCCGAGAAAGGTGTTACACTTCTTGCAGTCCCTTAAAAGAAGTCAAAAATAAGAACAAACCTGAGCTGGAATCTGAGCCTGGCCCAGACTTAGATAAAGAAGAACAACTGATAAACATGGTAAGAAAGAAGTTTATCCAAAGAAAGAAGGACTTCAGTAAAAAGGATATTCAGAAAATTATCAAGTCAAATAAATCAAGCGTCACCTGTTACAGGTGCAACAAAAAGGGATACTACAAGCATAAATATTCAAAGCTGAAAGAAGACAAACCCAAGATGACCAAAATAAAGAAGGCATTAACAGCAACATGGGATGAATCATCGTCCGAAGAATCGGATGTCGAAAAACCAAAGCAACTGAATTACCTCGCACTGATGGCATCTGGACCGGAATAAGAAAGCAAAGCTGATGAAGATAACAAGTCAAGCCATGAGTCTGTACTCATTTTCGAAGGTCTCAACGAGGTAAATTCTAACCTAATTGCTAGCTTTTTCAAATCATTGCATGCTTGAATAAAAAGTTAAGAAAATCAGAAACTCAAATTAATCAACTTCTTAAAGAAAATTAAAATCTAAAAGAACAACTTAAAACAAATCTAACAGCTGAATCAGTTTAATCTAGAATTCCAACTCAAGTCCTAAAACTTGAGGAGGAAAATTTCAAATTGAAAAATGAAGTAATTTAACTAAAAGAATTTTTAGAAAAATTCACAACAAGATCCAAGTGTTAGTGTGTGCATTTATATGCCAAGACACTCCTTATATATTTTGTGGATAATTATTTAATAAAGATAAGTATTTATTATTAATTATTTACTTTTCTGTACGTATATAATTAATGATAAAGTCCCACAGATTAATGGGTATACTAATATGAAAATAGTCCTTGATCGGACAGATATCTAAAGGGGATATGGATATCTAGATCAACGCTGAGTATGACTAGGTCAAGATAGACCAGGGGATGGATATCTAAGTTGTACTTGGGGGTGCCTTGAGTTTAGAGGTACACTGGACACGACCCGTTCAAGAGGAGACCACATATTAAGCATCATTGGTTATTCCTCTTATGAACGAGTGTAATTGATCTTTTGACTTGAGATCTTCATTTATTTTATGCGTGGAGTTATGTGCTTTGACGCCGTTAAAAGCAGTCTTTAATCGGATTGTGATTAATATGGTAGTTGGGTGTATGGCAAAGCGTAGAGAGAATAATATTGAGTCAATAGAGGATTTATCGCTCTCTTGGATTAGGAGTTAACATCCTGACCGCTTGATAGAGATATTAATGACTCAAAATCCATGACCATGGGAGGAATGATTTATCATTCAAGAGGAGTCTATTATATCTTGGAAATCAAGTAAAACAATTAATTTGGTAATGATGCATAATGTATCGAATTAATTGGGATGTAGACTTAGATGAAGAGATTGAATTATACAGTAATCGGTTCATAGTGGTTTACAGTTTATGACTGATATTAATTTTATCGCGTTGGGTGGCTAAAAACTGTTGCTAGATGGTTACCTTAGTCTGTGTATGGATTTACACTGCCTTCGTGTATAAAACCTAGAGGGTCGCACGTATAGTACGTAGACATGAACAATGGTATCGAAAGCTAGTCGAGATCAATATCAAATATGGATTTATTTGATACAAAGAAGAGAGAATTCGAATAGCCATAATCATGATGATTAATGGAGAATTCGAAGAGTCATCATAATGATAATTAATGAAGAATTTGAAGAGTTATCATAATGAACGTTGTAAATGAAGAATTTATGGAGTCTATAACTCTTCATCTTCCTAATTAATGAAGATCATAAATGATGAATTTATTGAGAACTTAACTCTTTGTATTCCTTGGAGGCTATAAGTAGTCATCCTCGGAAAGATGCAAGGTGAGAATTGATTCTCTCCGAGTTTCCCTCGTCAACTTCTTCTTCGTTCGGAAGAGATCGTAGTGCTTCCAAGGCTTTGTCGATCCAAGAGGCTAGCACCTAACGGATCATGCCAAGTTCGTGATATAGTGTGCGTGGATACCGCTAGAGGAGTCACACGTGGGGCTCTTATCTGTCTTATCTGTTTGTGATATTATTCACACCTATCGACGACTCAAGGTATATTTTATATTATTTTGTGTAAAACTATATATACCATAAAAGATCCATGATTAAATATATGTCTTCCACTGCGCTCCAAACCCAACACCAAGTACCTCAACATAATACTTAGATCACAACGCAACAAATCTGGACTCGAATATAAGTTCAACTCAATAAAAAAAATATTTATATCACTTATAAGCCAAAACAAGAAACAACCCAAAGCTTGGGGTTCCAAAAACTTGTCTAATCAAGCAAGTAGGACTCAATCAATATTACATACATAAAAATAAAATTCATTATCTAAAACCAAATCAAAATACACCCAATAATTCAAACTCAAACATACAAACAAGATTTAAAACTACTAATTCAAATTCAAAACTAAAATGTAAAACTAAATCAAGTAAATCAAATTCCAATCAAAACCCTAAATTTAAATCAACTAACTATAAATCCAACTTAAACTCAAACTATAATCAAATTTATTATAACTATAAAACAAGTCGATATAAACCTAAAACTTAACTCAAGTTCAATAATTCAAGTGGAGACACCAAATTAGTTGGCACCTTCAAAATAATAATTTACCCGACAGGGTAATTATGACTAGGTAAATTAGGGACTAATTTAACTTGGCAAACGGTACTAAAGAAATTTGGGATGATAGTAAGTTAAAGAAGCTCTGTTGGATTGATTACACACGTGAGAGGGGGGAGGGGGGGGGGTGAATCACGTGGTTTTCAAAAACTCTATACTTTTTGATTTTGAAATTATGAGTATGCGTAGCAAAAATTAAAAGGGCAAACAACACAGGAAAACACAAGTGATTTTACTTGGTTCGGAGTCTTTGGCTACTCCTACTCCAAGACCTATGTCCTACGGACCTATCGATTAGTAATCCACTAAAAACCTCTTACGATACCTTCAGAAGAGGGAATCGAGTACAGAGAAAGTTCAAAGAAGTGTAACAAACTACACTTTCTGTTTAAATAATTTAATTACAACTAGAAATCTTGTTACCGACACTTTAGGAATTGATGTGAAAGCGCTCGTGTCAGAGTCGGTCTGCTTGTCATAATTGGAAGTCCTCAGAGCAGTCGTCGGATGCAACATCTTTATAGCAGAGTCATAGCAGGAGCTCGGAGCAGTCGAAGCCTCAAATGAATGCGTAGTAGCTCGTATATGTGTTATGTCTTGAATCATGCACAAATAGGGCTTATATAGGCTGTGGAAGGCGACTTCAACCTCCTCTAAGGCTCCTCCACAAGTAAATATTATCCCCTCATCTTCGATGATGATAAAATCTGCAAACTGCAAGTTTTATCCACTGGAAGGCACCTTCAAAGCACTTGAAGGCGCCTTCAAAGCAAGCTCAAGGCGCCTTCCACTACTTAAAGGCGCCTTCAACTGCTAGTCCGACACAACAATCTTTCAAAAGCCATAACTTTTAACTCCGAACTCGGAATCAATCTCTGTCAGTTGCTACACGTGAAGAATTCAAAGATCTATATTTTTCTACAACATGGAGTTAGAAAAATATATTTATGAATATTTTATAAAGATTTATGAGCTAGATCCTGTCTTCCCGATCAGGGTCTCAATTTAGATTTTTGAAATAGACCTAAATTGAACCGACGCCTACTGTCCCCTCAAACGAGGCGAGTCCTCACCGAGTCACTCTCCTCTAGTGACTTACATTTACTTACTAGCTTGTCAGTTGTCCGGTCTGTAGACCCAACTAGACTTCCTGCCAGATATCTAATCAGCTCGTCGACCTATCTAGACTTCTTGCCAGATATCCGGTCGGCCCATCGACCTATCTGGATTTTTTATCAGCTATTCGATCGGCCTGTTGACCTAATTGGGTTTCCTACATGGTGTCCGATCCTTTAGACTTGTCAATTTCTACACACTCAGTAAAGCAATTAGACAAATACCACATCTAGCTTTAACCTATTTATCATACATCAAAATTAGATTATTAGTCCAACTTGCACTAACAATCTTCCCTTTTTTGATGTAATGATAACCTGGATTAAAGTTAGAAAAATAAATACAAATAAGTATTAAGCATGAAATATTTAAAGTGAGTTGATTTTCTAACCTAACCCACTATCCTCCCTCTTTGGCATACATCAAAAAGATTGCATAAAGCATAATTAAATAAATAAAGGTTTAGTAAGTAGGATTTTGCAAACTTTGTTCTTCAAGCAAGTTTCAAACAAGTAAGTCAAGTATTTCAAGAATTTTTGAAGCAAGGTTTGATAAACTAACTACTTTTGCAAGTAATATTTTCAAATAAAACTTTATAAAGGTAAAAACTTAGGTTCATTTTAGGGAGGAATAAATGTTTTTAAGGAAACATTTTGGATACCAAGTTCATTTGAATAATAGTTCTAACTTTGAAAAGAGATTTTTACAAATAATTTTCAAAAGTTCAAATTAAAAAAATATTTTACAAAGATAATTTCAAAGATTTTTTTTTAATTTTCAAAGTAATTTTAAAAAAGAATTTTCTAAGAAAAATTTCCAAGATACTTGTAACGAAATAACTTTTTAAGACAAACTTTTAAAGTAATTTTTAAAGAAAGATTTATCAAAGAAATATTTTCAAAGTAATTTAAAAAAATTAAAGTAAGAAAAATAGTCTCACAAACTTTTAGGTAAACATTTCTCAAACAAAAATAATTTTTTAAAATATTCTAAAAATATTTTTCTAAGAGATTTTCAAAATATTTTCAAGGAAACTTTCAAAAAAAAATTTAAGGAAAAAAAATTTGAAATATGATTTTGAAAATAGTTTTTTTTTCAAATGATGTATTTTCAAAATATTTTTCAATGCGATTGTTCAAAAATTCCTAAGTAATTTTTTTAAAATTTCAAGGTAAGTTTGAAGAGAATTTTTCTATAATAGATTGTCAAAATAATTTAAAGAAAAAGTTTTTAAGTAAGATTTTCAAAGTCGTTTTTAAAGAAAATTTTTCCAATAAAAAATTTTAAAGGAAAACTTTTTTCCAACAATAATTTTTAGGCATACATTTTTCAACAAAAGATTAGTAAATGTTTTAAAAATGATTTTTGGTAGGAAATATTTTCAAAAAGTATATATATATAGTTTGTTTCTATAGTATCAATTCAAAACAATTTTTAACTATTCAAAAAAAAAAATCTGATTATTCAAACACTTTTAAAGTTGTGTATTTTCTTAAAAAATAATTTTTGAAAAACATTCTTAAGTTGTCCAAGAAAATCCTCCCCCTTAAGTTAACACTCACTCTTAAATTGTAGTAGGATTTGGGTATGTTAAATTTCAATGCAGATGTGACAAAGTGAATAATTAACACATTTTGATTATTTTTGTTAGCTATAAAAAATTCTACCTAAGTGTTTAGAGGATTTACTGTTCCTAACACTAATGTTCATCAAATATATTATTTTACACCTTATTTTGATTGTTCACTTATGTTTGATTAATCATTAATCAATTATTGTAAAAATAATTAACTTTAGGTGTATTAAGTTTCAGGTTAAATGAAATAATTTGTTACTAATTCAATAACAATCAATCATTATTAATGGTTTATTAATTATCTTTTACTCGACCCAATTCAATACTTATTTGATTAAAACAACTTACAACTAACATTTCATATTAACTGATTGAGTTAGTTGACTAGTGAAATCATTAGTTTTAATTTTAAGTGTTGATTAAGTTTAACTTAAACAAATTATTGATTAAAGTTGAGTTAGGTTTAACTAAGTTGTAAGCCTGAGTTAAATTTATTAAATAGAGTTAAGTAAAGTTAAGTTGAATTAAGGTTATGATTTTCGGTTAAGATTTTGATAAGCGTTAAAATTAAAGTTGATTAAGTTAAATTAAGGTTAAGTTTTAATTAACTTTTTAATGTAAAGTCAAATTTAAAGTGAATTAGAGTAAAGTTAATGTTTTAAGTAAAGTTAAGTTTAGATTAATATTTTGAGTTTTTAATTTAATTAAATTTTGATTAATTATTAATTCAGTTTAAAGTTTAAGTTAATTAAATTTTAATTGATTTAATTATTTGTTAAATAAGGTTTAAGTTTTAAATTACGTGTCTAAGGTTTTTATTAAAATTTTTAAAATGATTTTTTAAAATTATTTTTAAAATATTTTTTTCAAAATGATTTTTAAATAAAGTTTTTAAAAGGATTTTTAAAATAATTTTTAAATAATTTTTTAAATAAATTTTAAAAGGATTTTGAAAATATTTTTTAAAAGTATTTTTTAAAAGTATTTTTAAAAAGGATTTGTTAAATAATTTTTAAAATGATTTTTAAAATGATTTTTAAAATAATTTTTAAAAGACTTTTTTTTTAAAAAAAATAGCTCTTAAAAGATTTTGTTCTTAAAATATTTTTTTTAAAACTAATTTTAAAATTAAATTAATTTATTTTATTTTATTTTAATTTAGTTTAATTTAATTTTAATTTAATTTAATTTAATTTAATTTAATTTAAATTTAAATTAATTTAGTTTAAATTCCATTTTAATTTAATTTTAATTTTAAATATTTTGTCTTAGTCATCTCACCCGATCTATATTTTTAATCAGGGAGTCCTATGATTTTGTGAGATGAATCAAGTTCAATTTAAAGGTTGAGTTTAACTTTGTGTTAAATTCAAGTTTAGCTTTGACCTTAACAAATAAGCATTCTTTGGATAAACTTCTAGGCTATGGTGAGTCACCTAGACAACATTAGAGTAATCATGTCTTCGAGGTTTTTTAAATAGTCTTATCCGCTGAGTTTAATACAAAACCTTGGTCTAACTGTTAGGGTCGAAATGTGCTAGAGGGGGGTGAATAGCTCGTCATGCTCATCGTTGCTTGCTTCTTGGTGATGATATGCAACGAAAAATACAAGAAAACACAATTACAAGGATTTACTTGGTATCCACCTCAAGAAGAGGTGACTAATCCAAGGATCAACACACGACATACACTCTCCACTATGAAAATACTCTTCTACGGTAACTACCGAAGGCGGAAAAGCCTGTACAGGACTCACACACAAAGATACACAAGAGAAACAAACTACAAGCTAATAAAACAGTAAACCTTACAAGATTTACACGGTAGAAACCCTAGCTTGCATGTCTTCTTGCTTGTTGTTGCCTCTTGAACCTTGGAAATTGACCAGCACTTGTTTCCAAGAGTCTCCAAGAACTGGTCGTGAGCTATGGAGAAGTCGTTGTATCTGTTGGAGATGAATCGGGCGAAGGTCTGCTGATGAAAATGCTCGCAACGGCTTTATCTAGCGCCAACAGTCGGATCCCAATCGATTAGATTACTCCCAATCGATTGGGGAGGCTTTGGATCGATCGGTTGATCGATCTAGAGTGCCTCTGTGCTCTCTGAAAATCTCCTGAATCGATTGCCCGATCGATTCAGGGTTCTCGCGTGATTTCCTGCGCTCCAATCGATCGCCCGATCGATTGGAGGCTCCCAATCAATCGGGTTGGGAGGCATTCTGTGCGACGTCGATTCCTTCCCAATCGATTCATTGATCGATTTGGAGGAAATAAATGTCGCGGGACTCACCCAATCGATCGGGCATGAGTCAATCGATCGGTTGATCGATTGGACTCACTTGTGACTTGCCAAATCACATCTAAAGTCCCTAAAATCAACATCCGGTCAACCATAACCTGTTGGGACATCATGCCTAGCATCCGGTCACCCTCGACCTGCTAGAACTTCCTCACCAAGTGTCCGGTCAATCCCTTTGACCCACTTGGACTTTTCTCCTCATGCCAAGTATCCGGTCAACCCTTTGATCTACTTGGACTTCTCAATACCAGGTGTCCGGTCAACCTTGACCCACCTGGATTTCCACGTGCCTGGCTTCACTTACCAGGACTTTCACCTAGCTTCACTCACTAGGGTTTCCCATCTGCCTGGCTTCACTCACCAGGACTTTCACCTGGCTTCACTCACCAGGATTTTCCAACTACCTAGCTTCATTCACCAGGACTTCTCCTCTGCCTGACTTCACTCACTAGGTCTTTCACCTGGCTTCACTCACCAGGATTTTCCAACTGTCTGACTTCACTTACCAAGACCTCTCAGTCAAGTATTCAGTCAGTCTTGACCTACTTGACTCTTCTTCACATCTAACTGGCCAACCTTGATCAGAGGAGAATTGTACCAACAATCTCCCCAAATGAACGATTGCACCTGCAATCTCCATGTATTGTCAAATATCGAAACCCAAACATCAAGACTCAAGCTTGAGTCATCTCAAGCTTAGTCAACCAGGTCAACCTTGACCTAGGAAATATTGCACCAACACTAACTAGTTAGGATCCGTAAAGGGTAGCTTCAGTTAGTTCTACTAAGCTAAATGTACCAGGTCGAAGCCAAATCTTCCTAGACAAGTATAGACAGAGTTTCCCTAACTTATTATTATCCAAAACTTCACCAGTACCGTTGGTCAAGTTAAACTTTTATCCCTTTTTAAACTAGTCTTAATTACTCTACCGGGTAAGTTATTGTTTTGAAGGTGCCAACTAGTTTGGTGTCTCCCTCTAAATTATTAAACTTTTGTTTTGTTTAATTAAAGTTAATCAATTTTTAGTTAAGGTTTAATTAATTGTAATGTAAGTTCAAGTTTTTAATTTTGAATTAATTAAGTTATCTTTTCTTAAAAGATTATCTTTAATATTTGACTTTTTATTAATTTTGAGTTTTGAATTTTCTAAACTGGTTAAGTTATTTTGTTTAAAAGATTATTTAAGTTTTTATTAATTTTTAATTTGTTAAATTAATTGAATTATCTTTCCGATTTAAATTTTTATTAATTAATTTATCTTGATTTTGAATTGAATTTGTCTTGATATTATTTAGATTATTAAATATCTTATTAAAAAATTTATTAATTTTATCTAAATCAATATTAAATTTATCATTATTATCATTTAAAATTACAGATTTGTTTAAGTTTAAATTTAAATTTTTAAGATTAATATTTAACTCTTATGAATTTGTTAATTTGTTTGAATTATTTTTGTGTAAAGCTATATTTTTTGTATTTTGAGTTGAATTTTTCTTAGGAGTAAAGTTACTCAAATTGATTTCATCTATATTATTAAATGTTGTGTTAAGAAATATGTTGATTTTGTCTATATTGATTTGGTCATCATTTGAATTTTTAGGGTTATTAATTATTTTTGAATTTTCTAAATTTTCTAAATTAATTAGATTTATTTTATCAGATAATATCCTAGGGGTATTTTTGAAAGTATTGTCAAATACACTATTTTCATGTACATTTTCAGAACTATCTAAATTAAGATGCATATTTTTTAAACTATTACTAACAGGGGTATTTTGGTAAATATTATTAACCTTAAGTGCAACCCCTAATTCTGTAGTCTTCTCCATTGGGTTTAACTCGAGTATGGATTCACTTTTGATTTGCTCCTCTAGCTTCAATAACTCCGTGAAGTTTGATTAATTGGGTCTAGGGATGACAATGGGTCGAGTTCGGGTCGGATTTTATATCCTCTGTACCCATACCCATCGGGTATAGGATCTCCGATGGGTATATTCATACCCATTAAAGGATCAGATATCTTCTATAGTTATAATTTTTTTCTTTCTATCCAACTATTATCATTCAATAAAAATATATTAAAATTAACATCCTATTAAAAATATATATAAGTTTAAAAAATAGATTAAACATCTATATACTCTTCTTTTAATATCAATAAAAATAGTAAATTGATTTTGGAAAAAGAAAATTTTCTTTAATATATGTATATATATTATTTAATCGGGTATTCGGGTCGGGTATCGGGTATTGATAGTCCCTCCATACCCTCCTCCATTCGGGTCGGATATCGGATCCTCCATCGGATTCGGGTGAAATTGTCATCCTTAATTGGGTCCAAAGTTCGTATGCATTCTCGAACCTTTTTAATCTCCATAAAATATTGTTAGGTAAAATAGTACAAATTGACTCAGTTACCTTTTTACTCAACTCTGAGTCCTGAGAAGCCCTTCTTAATATCAGCAAGTAGTCAATATTTTTGCTTCCCAAGAAGCATTCCATTCCTTGCCTCCAGTAGTTGAAATCTTGATTATATGGTGGTGGTTCGTTGACGTTTCGTCCGAGCATCTCTTTGTGATCCATTTTTCTTGCAAAAAAAAAAAATTTAGAAGGAATGCCCCAAGACTAAGTCTTGGATTAATAGAGTTTGAAGTAAAAAAAAAATATCGATGACTCAAGTTGTGTTGTACCAACTTTGAGTAAAAACTGAACGAGAAAGAATTGCTTGAAGAGGTAAACTTTAGCAATTCAAACAAAATACGAAAAACTGAAATCCAAAAAGAAAATAAAATAATTTCCGCTGGCTTGATTGGTGCTTGCACCAATTCAGAGCAGAACCTGCTCTGATACCACTTGTTAGATCGATTACGCACATGAGGGGGGGGGGGGGGGGGGAATCATGTGGTTTTCAAAAACTTGTACTTTTTGGTTTTGAAATTACGAGTATGCGTAGTGGAAATTAAAAGGGAGAACAACATAGGAAAACATGAGTGGTTTTACTTGGTTCGGAGTCTTCGGTGACTCCTACTCCAAGACCCAGGTCCTGCGGACCTATCAATGGGTAATCCACTAAAAATCTCTTCCGGTACCTTTGGAAGAGGAAATCGAGTACAGAGAAAGTTCGGAGAAGTCTAACAGACTAACTTTCCGTTTGCAGAATTTAATTACAACTAGAAATCTTGTTACTGACACTTTAGGAATTGATGTGAAAGCGCTCGTGTCAAAGTCGATTTTTCTATCACGATCGGAAGTTCTCGGAGCAATCGTCGGATACAGCAATTTTGTAGCAGAGTCGTAGTAAGAGCCCGGAGCAGTCGGAGCCTCAAATGGACGCATAGTAGCTCGTATATATGTTCTGTCTTTAATGATGCACAAATAGGGCTTATATAGGCTATGAAAGGCGCCTTCAACCTCCTCCAAGGCGCCTCCACAAGTAAATATTATCTCCTCATCTTTGATGATGATAAAATTTACAAATAGTAAGTTTTATCTACTAGAAGGCGCCTTCAAAGTAAGCTCAAGGCGCCTTCCACTACTTGAAGGCGCCTTTAACTGCTGGTCCGGCACAACAATTTTTCAAAGGCCATAACTTTTGACTCCAAACTCAAAATTAAGCTCTGTCAGTTGCTACGTGTGTAGAATTCGAAGATCTACATTTTTCTCTATAACATAGAGTTAGAAAAATATATTCATGAATATTTTATAAAGATTTATGAGTTAGATCCTGTCTTCCCGAGACTAGAATCTAGTTAAGGTCTCAATTTAGGTTTCCGAAATGGACTTAAATTGGATTGACACCTACTGTCCCCTCAAATGGGACGCATCCTCACCGAGTCACTCTCCTCTAGTGACGTACCTTTACTTACCAGTTTGCCAGTTGTCCGATCTGTAGATCCAACTGGACTTCCTGCCAGATATCTGGTCAGCTCGTCGACCTATCTGGACTTCTTGCCAGATATCCGGTTGGCCCGTCGACCTATCTGGACTTCTTGCCAGATATCTGGTCGGCCCATCGACCTATCTGGACTTTTTGTCAGCTATTCGATCGACCCATTGACCTAGCTGAGTTTCCTGCTTGGTGTCCGATCCTTTGGACTCATCAATTTCTGCACACTCAGTAAAGCAATTAGACAAACACCACATCTAACTTTAACCTATTTGTCATACATCAAAACTAAATTTTTAGTGTAACCTGCACCAACAAGCTCTATCTATGGATGTCTAAGAAAAATCATATGTGTTTGACCTGTGCATTTGACTTAGCGGAACTAACTGAATCAACTCCTTACCAATCTAAACAAATTAGACCAAAGTTTGGTACTAAATTCTTTAGGCAAAACTATTTAAAATTTTTTAAAGCACGTGGTTTCTCTAATGATGTTCGTGTGACTCACCACAGCTTAGAAATTTATTCAAAGAATGTCTGCTTGATTAATCCAAAGCTAAACTTGAATATAACCCAACTTAAACCAACCCTTAAAAATCTAACTTAACTCATCTCTCAAAATGATAGAATAACTTTGTCTGAAAACTTAGACGGGGTGAGATTATTAGAAAAATTAAAATTAAAATTAAAATAAATTAAATTAAATTAAATTAAAACTAAATTAAAATTAAATTAAATTGAATTGAATTAAAATAAAAATAAAAAATTAAAAGTAAAATTAAAATTAAATTTAATTAAAATTAAATTTAAAATTAAATTAAAACTAAATTGAAATTAAAATTAAAATTAAAATTAAAATTAAAATTAAAATTAAAATTAAAATTAAAATTAAAATTAAAATTAAACTTTAAATTAAAAACTTAAACACAAATTTGAACTTAAATTAAACTATAAATTAAAACTCATGTTTTCCCAAATTCCCATTTCCCTAGTATTTTAAAATTTATTTTAGCCATAGTTTAGGATAAACCTCTAAAAAGTAGATCTAGGTAACAAGTATCTTACAAACACATTAGGTCTACTTAGATTGTGTATTCAAAAAACTTAGAATGATGTGAAATGCATAGGTCTCTTGCCAGACCTTCAGATGCTTATATTAGTACATCGATATAAGTTTGGATGAAAAAT
The DNA here is from genome assembly GCF_018446385.1 of Zingiber officinale. Classification (NCBI taxonomy): domain Eukaryota; kingdom Viridiplantae; phylum Streptophyta; class Magnoliopsida; order Zingiberales; family Zingiberaceae; genus Zingiber; species Zingiber officinale. The sequence goes on along the minus strand of NC_056001.1, from coordinate 21,433,042 downwards.
ATAACAGTATATTAATCAAGTTAAGTAGTCTTTTTCAATAAATTTCTAACTCGACATTAGTACTTAACTTGACTAACCAAGTGAACATTATTATCTTCTGATAGTTAGTTAGTAGCTAAAGATTAGACATTTAAAGATATTTTTTAAATGAATATTATTTTTTAAAGTAATCTCAGATTTAGGGGAGGATATATGAACATTGTTAGTTAGAGCCCTAGAGCCAATCATTTGATGATTGTATTATGGACTTGTTGTATCATATTCTTATATAAATAAAGGCATTTGTTTTGGTTATTATATTTACTTGTATTGGTGCCAAATAAACTAAGTATAATAGTGTCCTTGAGTAGAAGGTTCTCACCTATATCAATCGGTTAGTTGAACCGATAGTGAGATGATGTAGGGAACACTACTCTTAATCATTCCTAGTCGAGTATTAATATTCATGGACAATGTTAATGCAATAAGACTGTTGGATCGTGAAACGTCGATAGAGGGGGGGTGAATATCGATTCGAAAAACAACGAGTATAAAAGAGTTAAGCGCAGCGGAAATAAAATAGCTTAGACAGATGAACATGATGAATATCGTTCGGAGCCTGTGATGACTCCTACTCGAAGGCCCATACTCCTTGAGTACTTTCGTTGGGCAATCACTAGCAGTTCGTATATTATTACAATTTAAAGTACAGAAATGCTAATGAAAATAAAACAAATACCGACAAGAATTAAAGACGAGGAAAAGAGCGTATTGTCGGATCTTCGTTAGCGTCGCAGGAGCGCAGAGCAGTAGAGCAAGCAGTCTAAGAGTTCTGAGTTGATTCTGATCTCTGCCTCCGCCCCATTTTTTATATGAAGCTCGGGGCGCCCTGGATCCCTTCTAGGCGCCTTGGTGAGACGTGGCAAGTCCAACCAGCGAGCTCCAAGTGGCGACGCGCGGTCAGGATAATTTTTGCCTCCAGGGCGCCCGGGTGCCTCTCGGGCGCCCGAACCACCTTTTTCCAGTGAACAACTTTCCTGCAAAACAAGGTTAGTCCGAGACAAATAGATCCTGTGAAATAAAGTGTTTAGCACAGTTTATGAGTTTAGTATAAGAAGTATGACTTAGCAAAACAGAGTATGACCTAGATTCCGTCTTTCCGAGACCGGAATCTAGTCACGATCTCGACTTAGATATCCGAAATTGATCTAAGCCGGATCGACGCCTAATGTTCCCTTCCCGGGAACGCGTCCTCGCAGTCACTCCCCTCCAGTGACTTACCTTACTTACTTGCCAGACGTCCGGTCAGCCCTTCGACCCGTCTGGACTTCTCGCCAACTATCCGGTCAGCCTGTCGACCTAGCTGGTCTTCTCGCCAAGCGTTCGGTCAGCCCGTCGACCCGCTTGGACTTCTCGTCAGCTATCCGGTCAGCCCGTCGACCTAGCTGGGTTTCGTGTCAGACATCCGGTCAGTCCGTAGACCTGTCTGGACTTCTCCTGCACACTCGATCAGAGTGTTTAGACAACAACAGACTAACTTAACCTGATTTGTCATTCATCAAAATCTAGGTTAAATCGTTAGTGCTAACCGCACCAACAATCTCCCCCTTTTTGATGGAATGACAACCTGGTTAAGTTAGTGAAAACATATGCAAGAAACAACATGTATTTATGTGGTTTTAAAGTTAGTTTGTATTTTTCAAGTTGGTCAAATTGGTTTAGCTAACTTAACCACCTAACCCTCCCCCTTTGGCATTCATCAAAAAAAAGTATGGATTAAGTAAGCATCAACATAGACTTCAGACAAAGTAAGAAATAATGTCAAGTTAATCTGGGGGAGTTAAACTTTTGAAAACTTGTTTAAAGCATTAGCTGTTTAGAAAAATAGCTAAGTTTAGATAGTCTGATTTTCAAACATAATTGTATAAGTTCTAAATTTCAATATCAAGTTTAAATTTTCAAAACAAGTTTCAACTTTGAAACATTTTTCAAACATAAGTTTACAAATTCAAAATTCTAAAACTAAGTTTTAGATTTAAGGAAACAATCAGTTTTAAAACTTTGAAATTTATTTTTCAACAAAAAGATTCACTTTTCAAAATTAAGGAAAAATGATTTTGTAAACTTAAGTTTTTTTTAAAAAAAAACTAATTTTCACAATTTTCAATATCAAAGCAATTTTTACAACTAATTTAAATCAAATTGTCAAAATTAATTAAAATCAAATTTTAAGAACTAGATTTTTAAATTCAATTTTCAAAACTAAGTTAAATCTAATTTTCAAAATCAATTTTCAATAAAAAGTAAAACCCAATTCTTAGAAACAACTTAGTTTTATAAGACTTAGTTTTCAAAAATAGGTTTAAGAAATTTTTTAAAAAAACATTTTTCAATACGAACATAAAATGTTGAAAGTATTTGCTAAAAATATTCAAAGTAGAATAATAATTTTTAAAACAAAGGAGTTTTCAAAATAATTTTGTAAAATTCTTTTTCAGAAATTTTCAAAAATAAGTTGAGTTTAAACTTTTGATGAAAAAATAAGTTTAAAATTCAATTTGAAAAACTGAAGTAGTTTTATATCTCCTCCTGAATCTGACATTAAATCAAATGTCTAACCAGTTTGTTACTGACTGATTTATCATAAGATAGCAGCTTTCACTTGGTTAGTCAAGTTAAGTTCAACCTTAACTTGATTAATATATATTTTGTATTTAACGCCCAGATTTATATCGATGCACTGAAATAAGCATCTTAAGTCTTAGGCAAGTGGCATATACATCTCACCCCTTTCTATGTTCGTCAAACACAAGCAAGGTAAGCCTAGGGTTTTGGTGAGATGTTCAAAACTAGTCCTATGGGTACATGCTTTCTAAGGATTTTAAACTAGTCTAAGGCTAAAAATTCATTTAAAAATCTAAAAATAGGAAAGTTTTGAAAACGAAATATGTTTTAACCTATAATTTGAGAATAACCATTTTTGAAAATATTTTTGAAATTTGAAACTCCTAGTCTATTAAGATCAAACATAATCAATCCATATCAGAAAGAACACTAGATAGATCAATAAGTATTCTACAAGTGATGTAGATAACTGAAGTGTCACAACTAGAGCTACTGAGATGAGGAAGGGGGTGGTCCAGATCCCAAGGAGCGGAGTAGTGTCATCAGCTCAGTGTGTCGGGTTTGCCCATCAGCTCGTAACTCGGAGACCTCTCGCCGCATGTCACGCTGAAAGTCAGAGTTCTCCTGCTGGAGACTCGCCATGGCTCTCTCTAGTCCAGTCATGCGGTCGGCTAGAGTGCGTGGTGCGTGACGTGGTGCTCGAGCTGGTGGTGGAGGTGGAACGACCTCCTCCGGAAACAGTGCAAGCATGAACTCATCCTGCTCGGCCTCCCCCTGTGCGTCTGGATCGTGCTGGTGTCGTGCCCCCCTCCGCCAAGACATAGTACCGTCACCCTCATCTATGTGGATACTAGCTAGAGAGAAGTTCCTAGCTGCTATGACGTCAAACTCAGTCATATAGCGAATGTCTCCTCTAGTGACATCAATGTGCAACGAGGACATATATGCTGTCAGAATGTGACAGAAAGGCATGTGGACTAGTCTATTAGTCACGTATCTAGCAGAGTAGATAATAGTGGAGAAGATATGTAGGCTGATGTCAATATCTAACCTATGACTCAGGGCATAGAGTAAAAAAGAATGGAATGTGCGCATCACAGCGATGTCCCGTGTAGTCAGTGGTAAAATGCAGAAGACTAAGACCCTGTAAAGAGCGTAGTCCTGGACTCGAAGTTCTACCGACCTAAACTGGATCACAGTGGGATCTCGCTCTCCCCCAAAAAAATACGAATAAATCGTATCAAGAGTGATATGTGAGTAGGGATCCCCGAATGGTAGATCCCCGGGAGGATAGCACAAAAAGGAACAATTGGATGGACGTAACCCTAAAAACTCCCGGATTGTCGTAGGGGATAGTGTGATATCAGTACCCGCTGCCCTAGTAGTATAGGTAAGGTCGTCTACTTTCACTAGGTTGTTATAAAATTCAGCACACAGACTTATGTTTACCGGACTAGTACATTCAACAAGGTTCCGTAAGTTATAGTGGTTTATAACCTCCATAACGGGAGCACAAGAAACTAGAAAGAACGATCTATCTATACATTTAGTCCTAATGACCATATAAATGGTTGACTCAAACTTGACTCTAAGTTCATCTGTGGGAAACCTAGGGTCAGTACTAGAGTTAGAGGGCCCAGCACTAGTATTTGTTCGTTTCCTACTATTATATCAAAGAGATATTCTAAATAAAAATATCAAGACAAATTTAAAGAATTTTTAGACAAGGAAAAGGATTTACCGAGGAGCCATCGTAAAATATAGAACTGATGACCTCGGTTGAGTTGCGGCAACGTCTTCACCGCAAGAAAATTTAATTTTAGAACACTCTCACACTGAGGTTCGGATAGAACCTTGGTAAGAGTGAAGAGATTTGGGGCAAGTGTTGGGGGCGTCTGCTGCCCCCTATTTATAGGGAACTCCGGGTGCCCGGAGCCTTTAATTTCCGGGCGCCCGGGGTTGATTTCGGGCGGGGCGCCTGGATCCCCTCCCGGGCGCCCCCGAAGGGAATACTAGGGGCGCCCGCCCTTGGTTTTTGACCCTTTAAATGATTTTTTTTAATTTAATTTTTAAAATAACTTTTAAAGATAATTTAATAATTTTAAAAGGGTTTTTAAGGTTAATAGTTTTTAAAGTTAATTTAATAATTTTTAAAATAGTTTTTAAAGTTAATTTAATAATTTTTTTTAAAGTTAATTTAATAATAATTTTTTTTTATTAAAATAGTTTTTAAAGTTAATTTAAAAGAATTTTTAAAATAGTTTTTGAGGTTAATTTGGTTTTAAAATAAAAAATAAATTAATCGTAATTTATTTTAGTTATTTAATTCAAAATTTGATTAGTTCAAAATTTAACTTAACTAATTCAGTTCGAAATTTAATTTGATTAATTTAATTTGAATTTTAATTTAATTAATTTAATTTGAAATTTAATTTTGATCCTTAGTCATCTCACCCGATTTAAGTTTTCAATAAGGGAATCCTATAATTTTGTGAGATGGGTTGGATTTTAATTATGGAGTTTGGTTTAACTTGGGTTAGATTCAGATTTAGTTTTGGTCTCTACAAATAGACATTCTTCGGATAAACTTCTAAGCTTGGTGAGTCACATGGACGTCATTAGAAGTAACCAACCTTTCGAGGTTTTCCGAATAGTCCTATCCACGGAGCTTAGTACTAAATCTTGGTCTAACTAGTTAGGATTCATTTAAGGGTAGCTTCGGTCAATTCCACTTGGCCAAATGCACCAGATCGAAACCATATCTTTCTAGACATGCGATGCCCAAGCTTCCCTAACGTACTATCATCCAAAAATTTCACCAGTACCATGATTCAAGTTAAACTTGATCTCTTTTTAACTAATCCTAATTACCCTGCAGGGTTAGTTTGTTTAGGTTACCCTGTCGGGTAAGTTAGTTTTGGAGGTGTCAGCTATTCTGGAGCCTCCCCCTGAATTATTGGCCTTTAATTTAAATTTTCATTTTAAGTTTGTGTCGATTTCTTTTATAATTATAATTAACTTGGTGATAATTTATATTTTGTTGAGTTTCTGATTTCTTTGACTTGTATTTTGGTTTTTGATTTTGTTTATTCGAGTTTATATAATATATTTTTTCTTTAGATATGTAATATTGATTCATTCCTACTTGCGTGGTCAAACACGCTTTCGGAACCCAAGCTTGATTAGTTGATTTGTATTGGGTTATTAATGACTTAAAGGTTTTATTTGAGTTCGACTTGTATCCAAGTTCGGTTTTATTATAACAAGCTTTTTATTAATTGTTAATTTTGAAATTTCTAGATTATTTTTGTTTAATATGTTATCTTTAACATTTAATTTTAAGTTTGTTAAATTCCGTTTTGATTTTATCAAAGTATTTGATTTTATCCTTATATTTTCTTTGCCTTTTAAATTGATATGGTTAATTGAATTTATTAGATTAGTTTTATCTTTAAAGTTTAATTTTTTTATTAATTAAATTATCTTGATTTTGGATAGCATTTTCTAGACTGATTTTATCTTGATTATTAAATATTTTATCAAGGTATTTATTGATTTTATCCATTTTTCTCATTCTTAGCATTTAAATTCAAATTTATTTTAATGTTTGACTTATTTATGTCTAAATGCTCACCTAATTTCAAATTTTCTGAATTAATTAAATTATTTGAATTGATTTGGTCATTGTTCTGTTTGACCAAGACAATGTTGATGCCAAATTGATCAGAGTCTTGATTGACTTGATCAGAGTCTAGATTATTTTGTGATTTTGAATTTAAATCATTTAAATCTAGATTATCATGCACCATACTTGGACTAATTTCATACTTATCATCATGCTGATTATTTAAACTGCTATTAGCAGGGGTATTTTTGTAAATATTACTAACCTTGAGCGCAACCCCTAATTCAGTAGGCTTCTCCGTTGGATTTGACTCGAGTCCATATTTGACTTTAACTTGATCTTCTAGCTTCATCGGCGTCTCGTGAAGCTTGATCAACTGGGTCCACAACTCATATGCATTCTTGTACTTTTCTAATCTGCATAAAATATTGTTAGGTAAAACATTAGAAATAATGTTACTTACCTTTTTGTTCAGTTCCGAGTTTTGAGAAGGTTTCCTTAAAATTAGCATATAATCGATGTCTACGCTTCCTAAGAAGCATTCCATTAATCGCTTCCAGTAGTTGAAGTCTTCATGATCGTAGGGTGGTGGTTCGCAGGGGTTCCGTCCTTCTAGAAGAGTCACAATTTCTTGCACACAGAGAAACAAACAAAAGATCCAAAGACTTGGTCTTGGATTAGTAGTGCTGAAAAAAAATAATATTTCACTATTTTCGAAAAAACTAATAAAATATTATTAAAATATTATTTCAAATTTTTGAAATTGTAATATCTTGTCAATACTAAGTAATGGTGAAGAGATGGCGATGTAATTTTCAAAAATAGTTTTGGAGGGAAAAAAATGAAAGGCGTAAGGTTTTATTTTAAAGACAAACGATATCTAATTTTTCTTTCAAAAAGTCCCCCATTTGCCTGATTGGTGGTTGCACCAAATCAGAGTGGTACCTGCTCTGATACCACTTGTTGGATCGTGAAACGTCGATAGAGAGGGGGGGGTGAATATCGATTCGAAAAACAACGAGTATAAAAGAGTTAAGCGCAGCGGAAATAAAACAGCTTAGACAGATGAACACGATGTTTTTTACTTCGTTCGGAGCCTGTGACGACTCCTACTCGAAGGCCCGTACTCCTTGAATACTTTCGTTGGGCAATCACTAACAGTTCGTATATTATTACAATTTAAAGTACAGAAATGCTAATGAAAATAAAACAAATACCGACAAGAATTAAAGACGAGGAAAAGAGCGTATTGTCGGATCTTCGTTAGCGTCGCAGGAGCGCAGAGCAGTAGAGCAAGCAGTCTAAGAGTTCTGAGTTGATTCTGATCTCTGCCTCCGCCCCATCTTTTATATGAAGCTCGGGGCGCCCTGGATCCCTTCCAGGCGCCCTGGTGAGACGTGGCAAGTCCAACCAGCGAGCTCCAAGTGGCAACGCGCGGTCAGGATAATTTTTGCCTCCAGGGCGCCCGGACCACCTTTTTCCAGCGAACAACTTTCCTGCAAAACAAGGTTAGTCCGAGACAAATAGATCCTGTGAAATAAAGTGTTTAACACAGTTTATGAGTTTAGTATAAGAAGTATGACTTAGCAAAACAGAGAATGACCTAGATTCCGTCTTTCCGAGACCAGAATCTAGTCATGATCTCGACTTAGATATCTGAAATGGATCTAAGCCGAATCGACGCCTAATGTTCCCTTCCCGGGAACGCGTCCTCGCAGTCACTCCCCTCCAGTGACTTACCTTACTTACCTGTCAGACGTCCGGTCAGCCCTTCGACCCGTCTGGACTTCTCGCCAACTATCCGGTCAGCCCGTCGACCTAGCTGGTCTTCTCGCCAAGCGTCCGGTCAGCCCGTCGACCCACTTGGACTTCTCGCCAGCTATCCGATCAGCCCGTCGACCTAGCTGGGCTTCGTGCCAGACATCCGGTCAGCCCGTCGACCTGTCTGGACTTCTCCTGCACACCCGATCAGAGTGTTTAGACAACAACAGACTAACTTAACCTGATTGATCATTTATCAAAACCTGGGTTAAATCGTTAGTGCTAACCGCACCAACAAAGACTAGCATGTAGGTCAACTCGATGAATTGATCTCACAAGTCATGGATATAGAGATATCAAGTTGACACATGGGTATGCATTGGAGAATGTATATTGAATGACCCGCCATGAGAAAGTATCATGGATCGTTATATGAGTGTCATATACTTTCTAATGTGGCTATTAGTATGACTACTAGTCCTTGGACCTGAAGTCACCATGGATCCCTACATAAGGAGTTATGTACTTTGGTTTCGTCAAACGTCACCCGTAACTGGGTGGACTATAAAGGCGATTACTGGGTATGTAACGAATTATGCAGAGGGATGTGAGTGATGTAGATGGGATCTATCCCTCCTATATGACGGGAGCGACATCGATATTCTTGATAGAGTGAGACCACGAAGTGCATGACCATGCCCAAATGAGTCAATATGAGATATTGAGCTCATTTGATTTAGTCAGTCTACTTGGAGTTCAAGATTTAGATTGGTCAGAGGATGACACGGTCTATGCCTCACGTTGATCAATCTAGATGTCTAGGATAGAAGGACACTTGTCATATTTTGTGAGGAGTCACAATTAGTAGTCACAAGGTGATGTTGGATCTCAACATTCTTGTAACTTGGGTAGTAATGATGTGTTGCTAAATACCGCTCATTACTTATGCTCCTAAATGAGTTTAGGGGCATTGCCAACGTTACAAGAACCTATAAGGTCATACACTAAGGACAATTAGATGGAGATTAGGTTCATATGATGAACCAAGAGGATTAGATTCATGTGATGAATCAAATTGGATTAAGAGTAATCCTAATTGGGCTAATTGAGTTGGACTCAAGTTGATTCATGTGTTCAATGAGTCTAATTTAGATTATGACTCATTGAATCAATTTAATTAAATGAATTAGATTCATTATATTAAATTGGCTTGAATTAAATGGTTAGATTAGATCAACCATGAGACAGATTAAGTCAAGTTTGACTTGACTTGAGATGTAGAGGAATAGTCAAGTTTGACTTGACTTTATGCCACATCATTTGTGACTTGGCATTAAGTGGCCAATGATGATGTGCCACATCATCAAGGCTAGCACATGTGTGTGCCACTTCATGGAGGTTACAACTCTCCTTTAATGGCTACATTAATTGTGAATGGAGGTTACAATCCAAGAGTGGCCGACCACTTTTGTAATGAATGGATTTCATTTTTTCATTCAAGGCAACTTCATCTTCTTCCTTGCTCTCTCTTCTTGCTCTCCCTCTCCTCTCTTGGCCAAACCTTACCAAGGTGCTAGCACACCTTTGTGTTAGGTTTTCTCCACCTAATAGTTCGTGTGGATACTTCTAAAGGGTTGTACACTTGACAACCTCGAGATCCGGCATCACTTGAAAGAGCGGGATACGCGAAGGGCTTCGCATCAAGGGTAATTCCTTCTCTTAGTTTAGAACTAGCATAAACTCGTACTCGTAATGTTTTCGAAAGTTTTACTTTGCACGGATCCGGTGGCATGGGGGTTTCGGGGTTTTCGCGACGCGAAAAGTGGTTTTCGCAGCCCGAAAGACCCAACAAACATTGCTTTCAAAGTATCATATTTTAAACAAAAATTCTTGCTATTTTTTTAAAAAACTGGTGGAATATCTTGAAACTTACTTAAATTTTTTGTTTATTTAAAAAATGTTTTGAAAATAATAGATAATTTGAAATTGCTTTGAATAAGCCTTGTAAAATTTTTTCACTTTGTTCTAAAAAAAAATATTTTGAAAATGTTTCTAAAACTAATTGAATTAATTTCTTTGAAAATTTGGTTTTAAAAACTCTTTTCAAAATTTACTTTCAAAACTTCCTTTCAAAATTTACTTTGAAAAACACTCTTATACTTTTTCAAATATCTATTTTTGAAAAATAAAATAAAAAATATTTTAAAAATTCTTTTATAACCTTCTTTAGCAATTTCCTTGAAAATAATTTGAAAAATATTATGAAAATTACTTTATAAATATTTTAAAAAAGATTTTGAAAGATGCTTTTGAAAATACTTTATTAACTTCTTGAAACTTCTCCAAAAACACTTTCAAAAATATTTTGCAAAATAAATTGCTTTGTCAAATGTTTATTTTTTGAAAAATATTTTTAAAATGTTTTCAAAAAACTTGCTTTTTTTTTTTTGAAAAGTTTTGCAAAATGCTTTCAAAACTTGATTTCAAAAGCATTTGAAAAATATTTTTGAAAATTATTTAAAAATACCTTTCAAAATTATCTTGAATTAATTTACTTCTCCCTAGAATAAACTTGCAAGTGTTTATTAAAAAAAATTACCTTTGAAAATGTATGACTTGAAATGCTTACTAATGTATTTACATATTTCATACTTATATGCAATTTTTTTTTTTTTTATAAAAGTAGAGAGAGTTAGGGTTTAAATAAGAAAAATCAAAGAAAATATGAAAAATTAGTAAGAACATCTAAAAAGTTAACCTTAAAATGATCAAGAGACTAAAATAAAAATTGAAATTATTTAATTTTTCTCTTGAATCATGTTGCTATTTCCTTTTTCATATATTTTTTTTTCTAATTTTAACCTAGGTTGTCATTGCATCAAAAGAGGGGGGGAGATTATTTGTGCAGTTGACATCAATGATCAAGCCTGAATTTTGATGAATGATAGGTGGATTAAAGTTAGATATGTTATGATCTAACCCTTTCTACCAAGTGTGCAGACCTTGACTGGTTTGACACTAGACTGAAATCAAGTTAGATCTGGATGATATGATAGTTGGTGTACAAGTCCAGATAGGTCAAGGAGTGACTTGATATCTAGCGAGAAATCTGACTGGGTCCGCCGGACCTGACAACTGACCAAAGTTCAGTTGAGTCTGCGGACCTAACAACTGGCAGGAAGACCTAGTGGACCGTAAGAAGTCAAGCGATTCTGCATGGTAAGGTAAATCACTGGAGAAGAGTGTTCCAGTGAGGACGAGTTACATTTGAGGACTTTAGGCGCAGGTCCAATTTAGATCCATTTCGAAAACCTAAATTGAGACCCTAACTAGATCCTGGTTTCAAAGAGACGGGATTTAATTATTAAACTGTTTATTTTTATTGTGCTAAACTTCGTCTTACAGGGTATACTATGTTTTGTTGGACTAACACATTTTACAGGACAAAAGGAGTACAAAATACCTCGAGTGAGCATTACCCGAGGCGCCTTCCAAGTGAAGGAAGACATCTTGAGCAAGGCTATGAAAGACGTCTTCGAGATCTTGAAAGGTGCCTTCAGTCGGATAACGCAGAAGACCTTGGTGATGATAAGAGCCAATTTTTAGGGGATAAGAGTTGGTATTGAATGCGCCTTCAGCGGTGTTGAATGCGCCTTCCATCTCCTTTAAAAGGGTTATTTGACCAAGGCTTTAGACACAACTCTTCTACAATTTTCTATGCGTTCATTCGACATTCCGACTGCTCTGACTTTGTGATGCTGCTCTGATATAATACTACTGCGCCCAACTACCGCTGAGAAGCCGCCCAACATCGAACTTGATCCATTAAAACTACAAATGTTGGGTAACGAAGTTTCCTTGTGTACTTAATTATTGCTTAAAGGAAAGTGTGACTTATTATACTTTTTCTATTCTTTTTATTGTACTCGATCCCCTCTTTTGGTGGTTCCGGAAGAGGTCTTTAGTGAATTATCCGTTAATAGGTCTGTGAGATAGAGTAGGATTCGTTGAAGGTTTCGAACCAGATAAAATCAACCGAGTTCACGTACTTGTGATTTTTGCTTTCTATTTTTGTGTTTAATTTTGTTATGATTTCAAAAGAAAAAGATAAGTCTTTTAAAATTCATGTGATTCACCCTCCTGTCATGTGTGTAATGATCCTTCAAAAAATATGCCTAAATGATCAATAGCGAGGAGACAAGGAACTTACTTAGGGACGGAAACATAAGGGGCCTGAAACAAAAACGAAGAAGATCGGTGTGCGTGCAAACTAGGGTTGCATAGAATGACAACACCCCTCACAATCTTATTTATATAGTGGGGCGTTTAATCAGGACCCTTGGATCTAGATCATCTAGGGAGCAAGAGAGGACCGTCTACCTCTCGATTGAACATAGATTATGACAATTCATAATAATCATTACGTTGAGATAGGCAGTCAGTCTTCATCGCTAAACGGTCACATCACTTTAATGTGATATAATCTTAGAGGCAATGACGTCTCTCCAACTCGAAAGTCAATGTTGATAGAGTATTCCCCACATTTAATGGGTGTAACAATAATTAAAACATAGATCTTGTTGAAGAATGTGCCTCTAATTTACTCTTTGCCACATGGCAGAAGAATCAAAAATAAAAGAGATGTCTTGCCACCTCACTTTAGTCGAGTCAATCGAACTTTTGCCTCCTTCGACTAGACTTGAGGGGGAGATTAGTGATATGTGAGTAATCAACGAAGGTCACATGACTAAAAAAGGTCAAAAGTGTTGGGGTTCAATCAAAGTCCCACATTGAAAAGATTTGGTAAAGATCATGAGTTTAAAAGGATGTAGAATATCTCCATTGACATAAGACTTATTAGGAAGAGCCTAAGAGCAAAGCCATGAGAGCTTAGACCCAAAGTGGACAATATCATATCATTGTGGAGATATGTTAACATCCTTTGGGCACAACAAATGGTATCAGAGTCATGGTCTAGACCAGATGCCATGTGGGGTGACCTTGAATGAAGTTGAGGGTGGGCCTGGGGCAGGTCAGGATGACTGGATGCTTGCGGGGAGGCCTGGAGCAGGTCAAGGTAACTGAATACTTGCGGGAATGCGAGTAGGTCAAGGTGACCGATGCTTGTGGGAAGGCCCCGAAGCAGGTCAGGGTGACTGGATGCTCGCGGGGAGGTCCGGACCATGAAAGTAATTATGGTCTTTCATTTGAAGGAGGATTATTGGAATTCAATCAAAGTCTCACATTAGAAAGATTTGGTAAAGATCATTGGTTTAAAAGGATGTAGGATATCTCTATTGGCATGAGACCTTTTGGAAAGAGCCCAAGAGCAAAGCTACGAGGGCCTAGGCCCAAAGTGGACAATATCATATTATTGTGGAGATATGTGAATATCCTTTGGGCACAACAAAAAGTCTTGTCATGATGGTAGTCAATGTCAGGTTACCGACTCCCTATTCCTGACTCCCGACTCTAGTTACTGACTCTTGACTCCAGGCTACCAACTCTCGACTCCAAGCTTTCGACTTCCGGCTCTAAGCTCCCGACTCCCGACTAAATTGAAATGGCCACAGCTATCAAGAATTAAAGCAGCGAACCATTATTCTTGGAAGACATGGATAATGTTACCATTATCGTGATAAAGACGAACAACATAGCTATTCACTTCGATATAAAATGGACTATAATGGGTATTTATCTCAGGGAACGTGGCCATGATTATTAGAAACCGAGGGGGAGCACTAGGAGAATGTGGCGGAGATTCCCGATTCTATATAAGGTAGTCAACCCTTATAAGCCAAGGTATGCGCATATAACGCATTAAACCCTAATTTTTATTATCAACTTCTCCTTCTCAACAACCTTACTTGAGCATCTGAGTGGTTGTGCAAAGAAATCCCCTGACTGTCATTCTAATCCGTTCCTTTGGATGTGTTCTTCGTCTCAGATACTTTGGAAGCAAGACCACGTGGTCCGGGAATCTCCCAGAAAGTCAACACCGTCGGTGAGTTGATCAATGACATTCTTAGATAGGATCACTCGTACAAAGAGTTGATGCATCGATGCCCCCATGATTTATTATTTTTTTATTACAATTCTATCATGCCTCATTCTTAATCACTCCTAATAATTCTCGCTCTAATCCATCAACCTCACAATTGTTAGCAATAATAATTACAGCACACAAAATTAGTTAGTAAACTAAGTCCATGTAAGTAAACAAGGGAATCAAAAAGAAAGGCTATATTGAAAAGAAATCTCAAGTTATCTCGGACATTGCCATCATTACTCACCCAATTGAAGCAGGTATTAGGTGGCCGTTGGGACCACTAGGCAGAGCGCAGCGCGATTACACGGTGAATTGTTCTGAGGCAAAGAGGGTTTCCATTCTTCGAACAAATGGTGGAGTTTTCTCAGGAGAATCCTACGGCACCACGAAATGAATAGGAGAGTCGCGTCGCGTCGCTCGCGGTGACGTTACCGCTCGTCTAGAATCCTGTAGGCGTCGGCGGTGATCTCCGACAGAAATGAGCCGGGGAACAGCGCCTGCGGAGAAGGACGAGGGGGCAAATGAAGAGATTATTAGTTGATTTTTGAGGAGGAAGACTTTGTATCACTTTGAAGAAAGGGAATGTAAGAAATCGTCGTTCGGCGGAGAAGAGTCGGAAAATCGTGGAAAATGATGCGGAGATAGGGTTTTTTTTGCCCTGGAACAAGAGGGGGAAGAGAATCGTCGAAGCAGAAGGGAGGGAAATGGAGGATGGAGCGCGACGAAGAGGCTTACCTCGAGCTGCTTTTGGACCACCCTCGGTCGTTTTCTTGGCCGGCGGCGAGCCCTGCACCCGGTCACGGCGTAGATGTCCTCGTCGATTTCCTCCCTCGTAAGCGAGATCGAGAATCTGGGCCGCTCCTTCTTCTTCGGATCATCCGACCTCAGCCAGACCTCCCTCTTCGCCGTCGTCGTGGGAGGCGGCGGCGACCCATATCGGTGCCGCTCGATCTCCCTGGCGACTCGGTGCCTGGTTCTCAGATTCCATGGAAGATCCGTCGACGCGTCGGAAGCCTCGCGATGCGGCATCTCCTCCTTCGCCGGCGCCGGCACGTCGTCGCCATAGCCCTCGGGTAGCACTAGCTTCATCCGGTCAGCCGCCTCTCGGAGGTGAACCAACAGCCGTTCCCTGACCTCCTCGACCCCAAGGTCACGAACCCTGCTCGAGGGGAGACGGATCCGTGGGCTGGAAGTCTCAGAAAGGTCCGACAATCGTGGGGCGCCGGCGGCTCCGACGTTCTCCTTGTCCATGCAGCGGACGACGCGATGGCCACCCCGAGTCTTCAAGACCGGGAAGGATAGATCGTGGAGGAGACCTCCTTGCTTCCCTCCGACAGTGACCGGCGCTTCGGCGGCTACGGTCGCCGCCGCCGCCGCGGGTTCTGGATCCCGGGAGGGCGTCTCGGGAGACATGAATATGCCAGACGTGAGGAGGAGTAGGGTATGGCGTCGGACTTCAAGACCAGCGGTGAAGGAAGGGGGTGATCTACGGTAGGTCCGTTGGCGTGACGGCGAACAGAGGAGGAAGGGAGGAAGAGACGGTCAGCCGTCGGTGGAGGAGTTATCTATATAATAATGATTGCTCATGATAAGGGTAGTTTCGTACTTTAGAGTATCTTCAAGGTTTCGGGGGAAATAAAAAAGGGGCGTGTTAGTGGGGCCACCATCCTCGGGGATCTTTTGTTTGGGCCCGCAACAGAACGTGGTGACGTGGCTTCTCTCGGTATAGTTTGGGTTCCAGACGTTCAGCTTCTCCGTCACGTGCGAGGGAGGCGGTCGAAGACGAACCGTTTGACCAAAATGTCTCAGCCAGATTAGTAGTAATAAAGCATAGGCAAGGCCCCAGAATAAGGATATTGTAGGAGAACAGACACGTATATGTGAAAAAAAACGATAATATTTATAAAAGCATGAGAATCAATTAAAGAAAATAAAAAGTATTTCAATAACACTTTATGTGGAGGCATGGTGAATTTTAATGGTTAAAAATTAAAAGACGTCCAAATGAAGAGAAACATTAAATGTGAGTTATATATATTTTTTAAAATGTATAGAAGTTAGTCCGGAGATAGAATGTCATGGTTAGATCATTTAATGTCAGTGTATTATTGAATTTTTTTTTTTAATAGATAATAAATAGGGAAAATTTACATGTAGTCCATATTGGTAAACATAACTTTGCATGTATTCTTCATTGAAAAAATTCTTTGTTTTTACTCCCTAGTCTAATATATTTACCTAATTGCCCTTGATATTTTAAGTATAAAAAGTCTAAAAATGAGTATGAATCCTCTTAAATTCAGTACATTAAACTATAATCTAGTATATTTTCTATCAAATTAAGTATGATTATTTTTCCACCTCAATTGGATGGAAAATATACTAGATTTTCTTTAAATGGTACTCAATTGGATGGAAAATATATTAGATTTTCTTTAAATGATATTCAATTGGAGAAAAAATATACTAGATTTTTTTCAAATGGTACTGAATTTAGGAGGAATTATATTAAATAGGAAAAAAGTCATACTCAATTAAATATAAAATATACTCGATTCTAATTTAAAATACTGAATTTAATAGGAATTATAGTCATTTTAGACTATTTATACCTAAAAAATATGAAGGGCAATTTTAATAGAAAATATACTCGAATATACTAGATTTTCTTTAAATGATACTCAATTGGATAGAAAATATACTAGATTTTCTTTAAATGATACTTAATTGGATAGAAAATATACTAGATTTTCTTTTTACATGGTGCTGAATTTAAGAAGAATTATATTAAAATAGGAAAAAATATACTCAATTTAATAGAAAATATACTCGATTCTAATGTAAAGTGCTGAATTTAAGAGGAATTATACTCATTTTTGGACCTTTTGTACTTAAAAATCTGAGGGACAATTAGGTCACAATATTTACATAAGGGAGTTGAAGTAAATAAAACTTTACATGCAGGGAGTGGAAACAAAGTTTTTTATGAGTGGGGATTACATGCAAAATTCAAGTTGTCATTAGGAATTTTTCTCTATTTTATTATCATGATATGATTTTATGTATATTTCTTTGATTTATTTTGACGTTCTATAAAAAAAACTTTCTCAATTTACCTTGCGATCCATGAGATGGAAAACTTTTATTATTAAATAGCTATTATAATATTATATAGAATTTACCTAGCAGTTACTATAGCATATTTAAGATGAGTTTATAATTTAGAATTTAGGGTTTACATTAGGTATAAACTATCGAATAACCGCTACAATATATAAAAATTATTCAGTAGCTACTATAATATATTTACGGTGAGTCTAGGGTTTTAGAATTTAGGTGATACGGTGATAAAGATAGGACTCCAAAAAATGGGTCAAAGTAGGGAGGATCAGTTAACGTGGAGGTCAAAATCAAGCGGTCAAAGTCACATGGTCAGATCAACCCAAAATCGCTGACCAGGCTATGACGGCCAAGTGAAACTCGCATTACCTGTCGAACGCGAAGTGCCAATCAGACCTCCAGAGCGGTCGCCCTTCACAACTTACAAGCGAGGTTTGAAGCTAAGTTATCTGGCCCATCGTCCTATTTGGTCGGACCTAAGGGTCGGTCGGACATATTGTGTCTCCTCGGCAAAATGAAGGGTCTAGTGAAGATCGAGTTGTTGACTGCATTGTGTAAGGTTGAGCTGGCGATCTCCCGGTCGAGTGGCGGCTGATCGGCCTACAACGGAACCCAGACACCTGTCATATCATACCTTTTTGGAAGTTTGTGCAGAAAAGGATAGAGAATATCCCGTAGGCAAATCGTCCTTTAGAACCTTCCAGTCTGTCAAATAACAAAGATTTGTGCTCTCGTCTAAAAAAAGATGTCAGAAGCACTTTATGACCTGCCCTTTCTTAGGAAAACTTTGAAAAATGTGCTAACACTTTGAGATACGTGTATAATACGACAATGACACTATAAAAAGGGGTCTCCATCTATAGGCGAAGGTATGCAATGCTTCATATTTGCACACGCTCTTAGCTACAGTTTTCGTCTACTATTCTCTTCTCTTAACCGGAGGGCCAACGTAGGGACCCATTCCCTGGTCCGGTACTAATGCTCATTGTGTTGTAGGATAACGCAGAGTTTTCATCCAGTTAACAGCAGAGCCATGTCTCCAGCTCACCGCCTTCATCGATTTTGGACAGGATCATATTTAATGTCGTCTGTAGAATCTCACTTGAATCCAAGACATGAAGATAGATGACGTTGGATGATTCACCACAGTGATGTTAATCCCAGAAGAGTTAGAGATGCTGATAAATGCTCGAGCTACAAAGATGGCGCAACAACAACAAGTTGCAGCCAAGTGTCGAACGCTGAATGACCCGGTCGTATCTGCTATGGGCCAACACGCTGAGCATAAGACCTGAGTGGAAGGCCCTGTCGGGCGTTAGCCAAACCACCAGCCGATGGGCGCTTTCCATCAAGCACCCATCCCGTCGACCAGTTTACCACCAGTGCCTAATCCTTCGAGAACGTGCCCACTCGGGATGCTCATAAGGGCAAAGTACCCTAAACCGACGATTCTCCCGAGCAGGTAAATCTACAATTTTCCTAAGAAATCCTAGACAACCAGCTGCCAGCTCATTTTCGACCCTTGTCAATTGGAGAATATAGAGGATGGACTGATCCTAAAGATCATTTACTTAAGTTTGATAATATAACCACACTCCACTAGTATACCGATGGATTCAAGTATCGAGTATTTCTTACTACTTTATCTGGCTCTGTAACGACCACCCTTCTCACTACTCTCTAAAGGTGACCGTTACGTAACTACTATAGATTCTTACTTAACTAGTGTAACAAACTGTACTTAAATTTTTTTCCAGAAAATTTAAAATTTCGGCAGAGTATATGCTATTCGTCAGGACTAAAATACAATACAATACTCCAAAATTTAGAACATACACATATAACTCATAATAGCAGAAACATATGAAACTATATCTCAATGCAAACACAACGTATCTACTTACTGAACAAAACTCATCTTAGCATGCGATCTAAAATAAGAATAATCTCAAATGACATGAATATAAGGTACAATCTCAAATGGTCTAAATACAAAATATCTTAATAAAATCTTAAACTAAATCCCCAGGGCTTCTATAGTCCAGACATCACACATCCATCCGCACCTCCTTGTCGCCTTCCTTTGCTATAGCTTTTCCTTTCCTTTATCTGTAGTAAGAGGAAATGCAATCTATAAGCAAAATTACTTAGTAAGCGCTGTCTAACTCACAAAAACTCGAATATGCATGTAAGCTGAAAGAAATCTAAAAACTGAATACTCAAAGGAAAATTCTACTCATGCTCATCTAATAGCAAAGCACTAAAATTTGCATACTCATGATATACAAGAATAAAACTGCATGCTGGAAGATAAGGCTAATCATGCTCAATAAACTAATCAGGAAACAAATAAAACTAATACTGCATGCTTCGAATTAAAAGAAACTAACTTGCTGAATTTTAAACTTAAGTGAAGCTTGTTTTATTTGTTTCAAAAACTTATAATCTTATACTTGAAAATAATAATAAACTTTTCTCTGGGCCCAGGCTTAGTACCAATGTGCGCTCCCTAATAGAGACTGTGGTAGCTAGTCACCAGTCCTACGAGGGTAAAGACCTTGGTCTTACCAGGGCCAAGACCTTGGAATTTGTCACCTGAATTTGTTTAACGACAACCTTGGAAGTTGGGTACTAGCCTTTTAAAAATAAAATACTTGTTATCTTTAATTACTTCTAATATATAATGCCTCGGCATTTTAATAAGTACCTTGTGTGCCAAAATCCCTAAAGTCTTGACCTTGGGATCTACTTAAGGCCTTGACCTTTTTCTTTCTTATACTTTATCTTTCTTATACTTGTTAATACCTCTAAAAAATGTCTCATACATATAAAGCAAATCTATACAATCATGCTGGCATAAAAACTAAACTTGCTAACGCACGAGTTACTTAAAGAAATTGCACTAAAATTCTGCAGGGATAAACATAAGCAAACTATTTGTTCATGGTACGTGCACCCAAATCTATCTAGAAGTTTAAAGTTATCTTGAAGAACCAAACTCAACAAGGAAATCAAATTTCAACATACTTAATTCTGTCTAGAATTTCAAGCCTATCAAAGAAAGCAAGAACTCATCAAAATTCAATCTAGAAGCTAGCACACATGGTAGAGAACTAGGATAAAGTCCAACACATATAGCATAAATTTCGTAAGCATAACTATTAAGGAAATTTCCAACTGAAGCATGCAAACACGTAGGGGAGCTACACTATAAATTAGCATATAGTTTATATAACGACTCTTGGAAGAAACAATTAAGGGCTTGTTTACATGGAAGGAACTAGAGTATAATTCAGTACTTAAAATGTATACCAACACTTGAAAGAATCAATCCATAAACTAGCATACATGATAGAGAACTAGAACAAACATCCAACCCCTACAGCATAATTCCATAACTTGCAAGGCTCTATATGATCCGAACATGCCAATTAAGGTCTCAAACAGGAAACCTAAATCAAAAGCTGGATTACTAATTTTCAAGCCTGAAGAAAACAACCCACATGCTTAACCTAAACCAATCATCCTCTTCTTTTCTTTGTGGTTCACGGCAGCAAGCACAGAACCAAAAAAATTTTCACAGCATGGTTCAAAGTCAAGAAAAAAACAAGAATCCAAATCCTCAATTCACGGCAGCAAGGAAAGAAAATTTCGGAACTACTCTTACTGCAGGTGAGTAGCAACTTACCGAAATCCCTCGACTTACAACCGGAGAAGAAAGCCTCTAGGGTTCGCGGAGAGCTCGAATTTCCGACTCCTCTTCGTGCCCACAAGCTCTCCTCGATGAGCCGGTCTCTATTTCATGAAGATCTCACGGAATTTTCCCTTCGTCGGCCACCGGAGACGAAGCCCTAGCTTCGGCTTTGTCTTCCGCCCGAGCACCGCCGACGCCGCGTGCGAGAGAAAGGAGAGGAAAGGGGGTTTAGGTCACGACAATTATTCCCCTTCTCCTCTTAACTTATCCTTTTATAACCTAGGGTTATTTTTAGGTTCGGTTATTGCTTAAGATAGTTTCGCTTCCCTTCTTATCACGAAACACACGTTGGGACTCCTGGCTAGCCAAAACCATTTAAGACTTGGAAAGGTCGGAGGTCGCGGGTTCGAACCTCGGCCGAACCTCTTTATTTTTGAAACTTCTTCCTTTTTGGTAAAAATACCAAACGACCTCCAAAAATTACATAAAAATACTTTAAAAATTTCTAAAAATCTCTAGAATATTTCTAAAGCATTTCTAAGTATTAATAAGGACTTTTAGAACTTAAGACAAGGAAATTTTGGGTTGTTATAATTTCTCATACCTTATAAAAAGTTCGTCCTCGAACTTAGAATAATTCTGGATATTTCTGTCTCATCCTGTCCTCACGCTCCCAAGTAACTTCCTCGTGCTTCTGGTTTTGCCAGATGACCTTCACTAGCGGCACTTCTTTGTTCCTTAGTCTCTTAACTTCTCTATCCACTATCTGTGTAGGTTTGCTCTCATAGCTAAGATCCTCCTGGATCTGCAATGACTGAGGCTGAATCACTTGGCTAACCATTGGTTCAAGTCAATTTTAATTTAATAAATCTCTATTCATTGAATTAAATTAATTAAATGAATCTAAGTCCAAATTAGACTCACTTAACGCATGAACCAAATTGAGTCCAACTCAATTAACCTAATTTGGATTACTCTTAATCCAATTTGGTTCATCACATGAACCTAATCCTTTAGGTTCATCAAATGAACCTAATCTCCATCTAATTGTCCTTTATGTGTGACCCTATAGGTTCTTGTAACGTTGACAATGCTCCTAAACCCATTTAGAAGCATAAGTAATGAGCGGTATCTAGCAACACACCATTACTACCCAAGTTATAAGAATGTTGAGATCCAACATCACCTTGTGACTACTAATTGTGACTCCTCACAATATATGACAAGTGTCCTTCTATCCTAGACATCTAGATTGATCAATATGAGGCATAGACCGTGTCATCCTCTAATCAATCTAAATCTTGAACTCCAAGTAGACTCACTCAATCAAATGACCTTAATATCTCATATTGACTCATTTGGGCATGGCTATGCACTTAGTGGTCTCACTCTATCAAGAATATCGATGTCACTCCCGTCATATAGGAGGGATAGATCCCATCTACATCACTCACATCCCTCCGCATAATTTGTTACATACCGAGTAATCACCTTTATAGTCCACCCAATTACGGGTGACGTTTGACGAAACCAAAATACGTAACTCCTTATGTAGGGAACCATGATGACTTCAGGTCCAAGGACTAGTAGTCATACTAATAGCCACATGAGAAAGTATATGACACTCATATAATGATCCATGATACTTTCTCATGGCGGGTCATTCAGTATACATTCTCCAATGCATACCCATGTGTCAACTTGAAATCTCCATATCCATGACTTGTGAGATCAAGTCATCGAGTTGACCTACATGCTAGTCTCGTCGCATTAACATTGCCCCTGAATGTTAATACTTGACTAGAAATGATTAAGAGTAGTGTTCCCTATATCATCTCACTATCGATTCAACCAATCGATTGATATAGGTAAGAACCTTCTACTCAAGGACGCTATTATACTTAGTTATTTGGCACCAATACAAGTAAGTATAATAACCAAAAACAAATGCCTTTATTTATATACAAGAATATGATACAACGAGTCCATACAACAATCATCAAATGATTGGCTCTAGGGCTCTAACTAACAGTACTCAGGGGTTAAAATCCTAGGGTTAAGGTTTTACCAGTAAATTGGCAACTAGACCAGTCATCTGGACCAGGGCACAAAATATTTTTATGTCCGACGGCTACAAAAATAGTAAATTGGTACTATAGAAATTATTGTAGAGATCACTATAGTAGTTACTATAGTAATTACTGTAGCAGTTGACTGATACTTTCATCAGTCGACTGGTATCGAGTCATTGACATGTAATGGTCGAATTCCATAGAGAACCAGTCGACTGATGATTTTACCAATTGACTGGTGACGAGAAACACAGCTAGGTATTTCCTCCCGAGCTCTATTTAAGAGAGTTTGGGGTGCTTGTCTAAGGTTGATGAAATTAGTAGTGGTTAATCCTAATTAGAGTCTTTAAGTTCTCAAGTGATCTAGTGTGGTCTTATGTGAGTTGTGGTGAGGTTTCTTCACCCACAAGGAGCTACACGAACTAGCCGAAAGTTCTTCGAGGAATCATCCACCGACGGATTGAGATCGTCCACCTTACGGACAGCTGTAGAGTAGGAGTAAGTGATCTTCGAACCACATTATATAAACGTGTTAGGGGTTTGATTGTCTTGGTTATTGCCTCTAGGTTTAGCTTTCTATTTGTTAGTTTTGTTTTGTATTTTCGCTGTGCACTAACAAGCGTAGGAAGTGACGATTTGGGTGATGAGCTATTTACCCCCTTTAATGGCGCCAAAGTCCCAACAGTACCCTCTCTTCCTCACAAAATTATAGATTTTATGCAACTCTTCATTTTTCTTCCCCCAACTTATTTTCTCCGTTTGAAGAGGCGGCGTCTGTGCATCATGCGCCTACGGCAACATCTTCGATCTTTCCTCGTGAGAGTTTCTGTTGTTCCTCGGCAACTTGTAACAACATCTTGTCTTTCCTCGGCAATGTCTTCTATCTTCCCTCGGCAACGTTTGACTGTGTCCTCTGTTATTCAGCGGAGTTCTGCAATACAACAATCTGGTCATGTGCTTCTCCCTTTTTAAATTTTTGTTTGATTTCTTACCACATTCATCATTCTTCATCAATCAGGGCAACGAATGCCACTTTTTGTTTTTTTTTTGTATGCCACATTCATCATTCTTCATCATGTTAAGCAACAAATGCTTTTTGAGTTATTTTGAAACAAATATGCACATATTTTTAGTTTACCAAAAGTGCAAACAGTAAATATTCCTTTATAACACATAAGATAAGGTTCCTTTAAAATAATCTTATTCATCTTTGAATGTAATCTTCATATAAGGTGTCACTATTCTATCAAGTTTTTTTTTAAATTTTTATAAGGTGCCTTTAATTTTTATTTTATAATAATTTAGCACTTTAAACTTTTGTACATTAATCTATATTATTATTATTATTATTATTATTACTCTTTGTAACGGTTTAATGAGATGGAATGAGATAATGGTGAAAAAGATGATCAAAATATTAATGATTATTATGACGAGAATGACAGTAGTTCGGATCAGAGTTTGGATGATGAAGTTTTTATAAATAGGAATTGTGTAGTTGGTTTTTAGATGGTATTGAAGGATATGAGAAAATATATAGATAGGGGTTTGACGGAGAGTAATGAGCAAAAAGATAATGTTTAACATGTTTTATTGCACAATCTTATGACTTCTAGCGACGCATGCCATTGTATTCTTAGGGTGAATTTGGATGGTTTTAGATGCTTGTGTGAGATATTAAAGAACAACAATAGGATAAAAGGCAATAGGAATTCAAGTGTTGAAGAAAAGGTTGCTAAATTTTTATATTTGCTTGGTCATGATGTCAAAAATCGAGAATTGAGTTTTTTCTTTCATCGTAGTACAATGACTACTAGTAATCACTTTCATGAAGTCTTGAAAGCCATTATTGGCGATCATGCTGAATTTATAAAGCAACCAGATGGATTTGAAATTCTTCTTCATATAGAGAATAGCAACATATTCTATCCTTACTTTAAGGTATTTTTTTTTTTTATCATTTTGAACTTCAAAAGTTTTGTAATATACTTTGTAGACACATATGTCGATTGTCTCTTGATTACAGGATTGTGTTAGTGTATTAGATGAAACTCATATACACGTTAAGGTATCTGATATAGATGCACTTCGATATAGAGGAAGAAAGGATTGGCCAACTACCAATGTATTGATTGGATGCTCCTTTGATTTGAAGTTCATATATGTCCTAGCCGGATGGGAAGGAATTGCATCTGATTCTCGAATCATAAAAAATACCTTACTCAAATGTGATAAATTGATAATTCCTCATGGTATCTATTTTACAATCAATGTTCATTAGTGGACAATATTTGAAAGTAAATATGACTAACTTATATTTTTGATTTAGTGGTAGGTAAATATTATTTAGTTAACTCTAGGTTTATGTTGCAGAGAGACTTGATTACCTCTTATCAAGGAATTCATTATCACTTGAAATAATATTCGAGATGTGGCCCTACAAATGCAAAAGAGCTATTCAATTTTCGACATGCATCTCTTCACGGTGCAATCGAGAGAGCTTTTGGGGGTTTAAAGAAGATATTTTCAATTATTGCTAGTGGAACAGAACCTCATTATGAAGTTGACATTCGTATAGACATTATCTTAACATGTTGTATTCTTCATAAGTTTTTAATGGGAGTGGATCCAGATGAGAGATTAATTAACGAAATCGATTGTGAATTGAGTGCAACTTCTAATGATGAAGTGAGTCACAATGAAAGACAAGACGATGACTGGAGGCAAGGAAGCATGATTAGAGATAACATAGCTAATGCTATGTGGTTAGATTACAATATTGACTAAAGAATAGTTATTTTGATTTATTAGAAAAT
Organism: Zingiber officinale; assembly: GCF_018446385.1. Taxonomy (NCBI): domain Eukaryota; kingdom Viridiplantae; phylum Streptophyta; class Magnoliopsida; order Zingiberales; family Zingiberaceae; genus Zingiber; species Zingiber officinale. The sequence continues at coordinate 21,407,301 of NC_056001.1, read as the reverse complement.
TATCAAAAGAATCATGATGTTATGATGTAATATATTGATTATGTGTGACTTTTAATTGTACTTCTTATATGCTAGTAATGCTTGATTCGAACAATGTAATGGATTGAATATGTTTGTTGATAAATCTTAATGTTAGATGTTCATCTATTGGATTTTAATTTTTTTTGTATACGTGCATTTTGCTGGTCAACCCAATATTATTATACTTGAATGTTTACAATTGTGAATAAGATTTGATTTTTTTTCATGTTCATGTGTGCATTTGATGTAGGTGTTGATTAAGAATAGATACACCAATTGAACAAGTTAATAGAGATGTGATTAAGTGGACTGAAGAAATGGATAGGATTTTTATAGATGTTATGTTAGAACAACAAGTTAATGGTAACCGAAAAAGTGGTACTTTCACATCTACTATGTATAAAGATATGATTGTCATTTGTAGTGAAAATATTGAAATCCCATTGACGAAGGATAATTTGAAGAACAAAATTAAAACATTGAAAAGTTATTTCAATTCATGTTATGATTTGTTTAAGAATGCAAGCGTAGTTCAATGGCATGCAGAAAGTAGAAAACTTGAGGTTGAGGAGGAAGTTTGGAAACAACTTATTGATGTAAATATTAATTATAAACATTAATTCATATTTAGTCAACCAATGGTTTTTCTAATTATGTTTAAAATTGTCTAGATTAATCCATTAATCAATTATTTTCATTTATTTTCTTTAAATATTTTAGTCAAACTAGGTCACTTTTGATAATGCCCTGATACATTATCTACATCACTTTTGATACATCACGTTTGATAAGCTTATTTTGCTTTAGATGACAGAAGATATGTATGACATGCGTCTGTATATTTTATAAAAAGTATTATGTAAAACATTGTAATGAAAAAAAATAATTTTTAGGAGATGGTGGAGTTAATTGAATGTGGTCCAGTTTTGGAGGAATATTACAAACTCCAATTTATGTCAAGTTCTTCGGCAGCATGATAGCCAAACCCAGAACTCCATGTGCAATTTTTGGCTCTTTGCAAGCTGAAACTAGCAAATAACAATTTGACGAGATGTCACAGGCACAACAAGATAACTCAAAAATCTCTTATTTTTTTTCCTCCTCTGTTACACTGATTCACACCATGCTTGATTGATTTGCTTCACTCAGACCAATAATAAATGTAGTTACTACTATATTTCTAATTATATTTAAATTTATTTAGACTAATCCATCAATCAATCAAGAAGTGGAGATATACCCCTGCACTTCATTATGAGAAGTTGTTAGAGTTGTTTGCCCACGATAAGGCAAATGGTCAAAGAGCTTCTACTGCTGCAAAAAGAAATATTGAAATTATTTTAGAGGAAGAACAAATTAAAGAGATCTTGGACTAAATGATGAACATGAGAATTTTGAAGTGATCCCTGATAGTCTACCATTTGACGATCGATCAAGGAAGAGAAAGCTTGTATCTATTGATTCATATGGCAGTAAAAAAAATTCAGTTATCGACATTAATGTCAAGGAAGTTGTTGCCTCAATTGATCGTTCAACTTCAATGATTGAAAATAGGTAATTTCACCAACAAAATGTGAATGAGAAACTCTACAAAGCTCTAGTTTGTGTCGATGTTCCAGATAAAAATATACTTGCTGCATATCTATTTTTAGGAGAGAACAAGGAGAAAATTATGCTTTTCATGGGATGACCACCGGAGAAGAGATTGGAATTTCTAAATATGATATTCTCTTTCTAATTTTGATCAGTTATGTCAACATGATAGCCACAATTTTACAAAGCTCTAGAATATATATTAAGTATAAAAAAGTGAGCTACTTATTTTGATATCATGAAGTACAAACTTTGTAATTTACTATGAAGTATAGACTATTTTTATCGTACTTATAGACTATTTTTAAGTAATATTTGTGATTAATATTTTTTGTAGTTTAATATTTTAGTTGGTAATAATTTTATTATATTTGTACTTTAATATTTTAGTTGATAATAATTTTTTTTGGTTTCAAAGTAATGTTGAATTGTAATAATTATTATTTTTAAAAATAATATTGATAATTTAAAATTGTAGATTTTATTTTGATTAATAATAATTTTTAATTATCAAAATAAAATAAATATTAATTTAAAATTATATGTCACACACAATAGGAAGAATATTTTAAGTATTCTATAGTCCTTAGGTTGAGAAGGATAGGATATTTTGATCAATAAATAATTTTATTTTCTTTTTATTTTTTAAGTAAATAGTTTAAGGGATTAAGTTTTTTTTTTTCTTTGGATGAAGGTGAATAAACATAGTAGATTGTAAATTTGTTTTCCTTCCCCTACCTCTAGATTTATTTTATCCATCATGATTCACACCATCAGTTTAAGGGATTTGATTTTTGACTAATTTTAATGTTATTAAAATGCATCTTAACTTTATTTATTTAAAAATAAAAAAATAAAAAATAAAAAATAAAAAATCTGAATGTGTTTTGACAATACTGGTACTTCTAAGTTTCACTTTTTTATTTTCTTTTCATGGCCCGCAGCCGAACTGCTAATTGTCTTTCCCTAGCCCCTTCCCTCTTGCTTTGGAGACCAACGGCGCAGTCGAAGTCGCCGCCGCCCTGCCGCAGGTTGCCCGACCCAGTCAGCTTCCCAGCCGCCTCTCTCTCAGGCCAGTCTTCCCATTTCCCCACTCAGGCCAGTCTCTCTCCCTGGACGCCCTCCGTCGGTCATCGAACTCTCTCCCGTAGGTCAGTCTTCCCACCGATATGCAGGTCGTTCGTGGCCTTAATCTGGAAGGCCGATCTCCCTTACTCGTAGGCCAGACTATCTCCTTGAACATTCAATTTTCTCCAGCTGCTATAGTCTCGGCCCTATTCTCTCAAGGGACATAGTTCTATTTTTTTTTTTTTTTTTCATTTCATTTCTTATTTACTTATGCAGCTCTTACCCAATAACTTATCGTGAAGCTTATATTTATCCATTTGTCAACATGCAATTTGCAAATATGCTCATACATTTAATTTCCTTATATTATTTATCTTTACATATTTATATAAATTTTCTATTTTATTATTTTTGTCTAATTGCATGAGTTGTTAAAACTTGTTTTTCAAAATAATTTAATTATTTTCTTCATAAGAACTTATGCCAATTATTGAGGACTTTTTCATTCTTCTCCATTTTTTTAATTTTACATTAGAATCAATAAATTACACTAGCTTTATCCCATTGGAATTCCAAAGGTTTTAGGGCTGGGAGTTGATGTAAAAAAAATTATTTTTTGATTATTTTAAGCGATTAAATAATAGAGCTTATATATTTAGAAATTTACATTTTGATTATATTGAAATTATGTAATATATTTCGAAAAAAGATCAAATAATTTTTTTAATATATTTTATCATAAAACAGGCCGTGAATGGGTCATTTGATTTGTGTATTATGTATCTCTACATACATATGTTTGATATACTTTATATATTTGAATAAAACAACCAAAGTAAATAAGAAAATTAATGTGCATTGTATACACTTGTAGAAATTATGAAGGTTCATGAGCCTTTTGTTTTAAACTATTCACTAATGAAGATTGGAGAAGCTTTATTCATGAATTGTTTACAAATTATCTTCATGAACTTTAATCAGTTAAGCTCATAAGCAATGACTGAACTGTTTTTTCTTTTGAAGCAATGCAATAATATAACAACAGTTCCTTAAGCTTGCAGGCTTTAAGATGTAGCTCAACAATAAACAATCTTGTTAGATGCCATAAATAAACAAATATCCTTTTATTGTTTCTTTTAGAACTCTAAGTGACGGGCGGTGATCATTGCATTGTATATTGTGGATATGCAACGATTCAAAGTCCTTGCGCAAGTCCGGAGGTCCCTCTCCACCATCCGCTGTCCTCTCTTTACTACGACGAGACTCGTCTCTACCCACGATGATCAACCTCATAATGAGGTCAGCCTCCAGCATTAACTTCGTTTTCACTCTCATTTGACATCTTCTCTTGCTTCCTATTGTTGGATTCAGGTGCTCGTGGAGGGTAAGGCAAGCACCCGCGCTGCTATCCTCAATCGGCCTTCTAATCTCAATGCCCTCACAACAAATATGGTACTTTTCCTAATATGATTATGTTCATTTTTTGCTTGACTTAGATTAAAGTTAATTGTTATTTCTATTTCTCAGGCAATTCAGTTGAAAAAGCTATATGAGTCATGGGAGGATAACCCAGATATTGGGTTTGTTATCATGAAAGTGAGTTCTCACTTTCATAGGACCATCTAACTTACTATAGTTACTTTATCATCATTAATCATTGTGAACTTTCTTGCCTAAGAAATTTTAAGTGTTTATTATCAAAGCTGAAACTCGTGTTGTTTTGATGTTCTGAAGGGTAGTGGTAGAGCATTTTGTGCTGGCGGTGATGTTGTTGCTCTTTATCAATTACTTAATGAAGGTACCTTCTTGGTTTGAATAATCCTCAAATATTTATGTAGGCCGTAAATATTGTAGACATCTACACTAGTGGGTGTTGGTATTGATATGACAATAAAAAATAACAGAGAAGAGAGAATTTTTCATATTGCAAAGAACTATGCATCTTTCCCTTTGTACGGTACATGTTGGATATTGACACCTAATATATTTATTAATAATGTATAAAATTTCTTAGAGAGATGGTTCATTGGATCCACACCCATGTCAGATGCTAGCCCAAGAAACATGGATTAGTTATTAGCTATCCAGATATATAAGTTATTAAGTATTATATTAATACTATCCTAAGTCTAGGATTTTCAAGGATAATATTTTTAATTTATTAATTATAAATACGTATTGTTATCTACTATAATGAATGAATTACATAATGTAGTAAAATTTGAATTTGATAGTATTATAATATCTTAATTATGATACTTAGTATCTGCTATTCATAAATAATAACAGCAAACTTAAATTTAGTTATTTAGTTAATTCATAATTGATTTATTATAATCATCAACCCATGTTTGTATCAACTATTTGAAATCAATTAATTTATAGAATATGCATATTATTTCCCATTTCTCACTTGATCTGTCCATGCTCCTAGCACTTTCAAGGAGCAAAGACCTTGTCACCTTACGGTGCATGTGTCTTTCAACATTTGTAACAGACAAACTAAATTATAGCTTGTATAACAGTCCTATCCACTCCCCAATCCTTACACTGGTGGAAACACGGACAGTTGGAATTTTCTCTAATTCTGTGTCAGACCATATACGTCAATTTAATATGTTACTTTGACAATTTATTTTGCTAGTCACTGAGGTTTTCTTATGACATTTAGCTTTCTTGTGCAGGCAAGGTGGAAGTGTGCAAGGACTTTTTCAGGAATCTATACATGTTTATTTATACTTTAGGGACCTATTTAAAGCCTCATGTGAGTGTAACCTGAAACTCTTTGCACTTTGATTGCCATTTTGCAAGTAGATATTTTAAGGTATGAATTAGGTTTTTTCTCGCTTCTCATAAAATTTTAGGTTTAGAAGTAGGAGGATTGGTGCTCTTATTGCGAACATTGTACATCATTTTAATTTTTTTTCTTTGACCTAAAAATCAGAATGCTTGACTCAAGTGTTGCCGAGTTAGAAGATTAGGTTTATCACATCAGTATTTGATTATATAAAGCTTTATGAAGTTTGCTGATCTAACCTGTAAAAAAATTCAAAACATGATCATTTTTTCTATCTGCAATAGTAGTTATTTTCTGAGGTGTGCTTTGCTCTAGAGAACTAGGTAATTTTAAAGGATACTTAGAGCCTGAAGACCATAGACATGATTTGAGTTTAATTTAATTTATTTATTTTAAATTTCTTAACCTCAGCTGCTGTACCATTTGATGATATATCTTCCATAACTTTGTCATGGTAATAGTACACTTTTTTTTGACAATGTTCTGTGCACATAATGTTTTAGCTTATAAAATTTGTTCTTTTCCCCGTTCCTTTAATCCTTTATTTTTAGTGATATTTTCTTTTGTTCTATACTTTTCCATATTTGTCGTCTCTCTTTGTGAAATTCTTCTGGTGTTTAATCTTTCTTGCAGGTGGCTATTCTAGACGGTGTTACCATGGGGGGTGGAGCGGGAGTCTCAATTCCTGGAACATTTCGTGTTGCAACAGATAAGACTGTATGAGTTCTATCTTCTTGATATAATGATGCTACTTTTTCATAATTTTTAAGATAAGCTGTTTTTTTTTTAATTTTCTTGCACAGTCAGAAGTAAAGATCCATAAGCCGTGACTTAAATATTTCAAACCTAACCTTTACTAGTCATGATCAACTACTTATTGCCACATGTTATACAAAACATAACCAAGTCATATCATACTAGGTGGGGTTGACTGTATGGATCCTTCTATGCCATTGAACTTTATTTTCTACTATATCATCATCTATACTTAAATAAATTTTATTTTATTTTATTGTTGCTAACTAAGTCTATTTTGATCTTCCTTTTCCTCGTTTGATTTGCTTATTTGTCATAGTCACACATCGCCTAACTGGAGCATTTATTAACTGGTACATGTCTATACCATTTTAAACGTGTCTCGCGTAATTTTCCCTCAATAGATGCAACTCTGACTTTCTCTTTAATGCTCTCATTTCTTATTTTGCCCATCCTTATATGTTTACATATCCATCTTAACATCCTCATCTATGCAACTCTTATCTTTTGCTCATGTGCTCGAGTCATATCCCAACATTCAACGTCATATAACATAGTAGGTCTAACTGCCGTTTTGTAGAACTTTTCTTTAATTTTAGAGGTACTTTACGATCACATAAAACATATGACGCCCTCTTCCATTCCAACCGACTTATATTCTATGTAAAACATCTTTCTCGATCCCTCCATCATTTTACAAAAATGATCCTAAATATTTAAAGCTCTCAATTTCAGATATCTTAACAATTATTTCATTACATCTAATATTGCTAAACTTAAATTCTATATATTCTGTCTTTACTCTACTAAGCTTAAAACCTTTCACTTCTAGTGCTTCCCACCAAGATTCTAGTTAGCATTTACTCCTTTATGTGTCTCATCTACTAAAACAATATTATCTACAAACATCATGCACCATAGTACTGTGTTTTGGATGTATTCAGTGAATTCGTCCATAGACTCAAAGTTGATCCTTGATGTAACTTTATTTTATTGGAAATGCTTCAATTAATCAAGTTTTCACTTTGGTCGTTATATTCTTATATATATCTTAATTAGTTCAATATATGTTACGCTAATACATTTTTTTTCTAAAATTCTCTATATAATTTCTGAAGAACTTTATCATAAGTTTTTTCTAAGTTACTGAATATTATGTGTAGACATTGCTTTTGCTCCCAATATTTTTCAATTAGTTGCATGAGAAGATGTATAGCTTCCAGGCATGAAACCAAATTGATTTTCGACCACCATGATCTCCTTCTTTAATCTTTTTTCTATTACCCTTTCCCAAAGTTTCATAGTATGATTCATTAATTTAATATCTCTATAGTTTGCACAATTGTATACGTATCTCTTGTTCTTATATAAGGGAAATAGAGTATTTAACCTCAATTAATCAGACACTTTTTTTGTTTTTAATATTATGCTAAATAATTTTGTAACTCATTTAATACCTTGTTTCTCTAGGCACTTCCATACCTCTATCGAAATATCATTTGGTTTAACGACTTTTTCATTTTGCATCCCATTTAAAACTTATTTTACTTTTGAAATTTGAATTTGTTAGAATAATTATAGGGGTATTTTTGTCTTTTGGTGTATGTCTTCTTTTCTATATAAAGACCTAACTCGTGGTTCTCAATACACGAGAATTTAAGTTTTACTTTGTTCATGGTATCAGAGCCAAGTTAAAACCCTAATTCCTTTCCTCTACCCTGCGCCGTCTTTCCTCTACCCGCGCCGTCTTTCTTCCGAGCGGCTGCCAGCGACTCCCCCTCGCGATTTTCATCCGCCCGACGCAGCGCGGTAGAAGAAGACTAGCCGCCTCCCTCGCGATTTTCATCCGCTCCTTCCGAGGAACAGTCGCGGCCGCAGAAGAAGACTCGTCGCCTCCTCTTTGAGCACGAACCCCTGTTTTTCCACCTTCGCTCGACGCCGCGCTGCCTCAGCCCAACACCGCCTCCGCCGATTCCTTCCGAGGAACAGTCGCGGCCGCAGAAGAAGACTCGCCGCCTCCTCTCTGAGCTCGCGCCTCCTCTTCCACTCGCGTTCTGATCCCTCGCGGGAGAGGAGCACGAACCCCTGCGCCCAGGATGAGGAGGCGCTCGACGTCCCTAGCAGCCACCGAATCAGGCCAGGCCTTGACTGGACTCTTGTTTCAGCCCTTCGAGGAAATCAAGGAGGAGCTCTCTCTGTTGCCGACCCATCTGGATCTGCCGGCCTGTCTCCCTACGCCCAGGTTCCCCTTTCGTGCTCCTAGAATAACAAGGAGAGTATTTGCAGAAAATATCTCAGCATTTTGGTTTTCTGCAATTTGCTTATAAATTGGTCGAAGAAGCAAGCTCAGTTTGTCTCTGCTATTGCTCTGTCACCAGCAGCCAACATCACCTCTGAACCTGCTCTGTCACCAGCAAGCTCAGTTTATCTATTCATGGCTACATCTAGCGCCCCAAAGCCAGATATTTCAATTTTTACCAACCATATTACTGCACCCCTTTCTTCCGAGCAGTTTGATGGTAAAAATTATATCTCCTGGGCATCTCACATTGAACTTTGGCTTGTTGGACAGGGGTATAAGACACATCTCACTCAAACTGAAGAAGATGTTCAAGACGCTGATCGTCCTTTGTGGAAGAAGGTTGACGCTCAGTTGTGTTGTATTATCCGAGCCACCATCCATCCATCTCTCAGGGATGTCTTCCGTACTCACAAAACCTGTAAAGCTGTTTGGACACAGGCTCAACAACTCTTTACAAACACCTCTCGGCGACTCTATCAAGTTTGTGAAGATCTCATGACCATTCTCAGCGCTCATCAAATTAAGGATTCAATGTCAACTTATCTGAGTTCAGTCTCTAGTCTTCTTTGTGATTTCAATGAACTGCTCCCACTTGCGGCCAATCCTGCTGAAGAGCTTGAAAATCAGAAGAAATTTTTTATGTCTCTGGCTTTATATGGTCTGCCCACAGATTATTCTCATGTTCGTGATCAGATCCTGGGTAGCCCCACAGAAGCTACCATGGACAATATCTGGGCGACTCTTCTCCGTGTCCCGGCCAAAGTCTTGACGATACCTGCCGACTCGTCAGCGTTGGTCTCTCGACACAAAGGACCTCCATCTCGCAAGGGTGGCAAAGGATGCCCTTGGTGTGATCATTGCCACAAACTGGGACACACGATTGATAAGTGCTGGAGTCTACATGGTCGTCCTCCTCGTGCTGCTCAGATCGTTCAGAGTTCTGTTGCTTCTTCAGCTTCCACTTCACAGTTACCACCTGATTCGACTCCAACACCTTCCTATACTGACTTTCTGAAATGGTTTGAGGATCGTCAGGCTTCTGGTTCCACTGCTACCATTGCACACGCTGGTACTTCCTTTGCTGGCATATCTCGTTCTTCGGGTCCTTGGGTTCTTGATTCTGGGGCCACCGATCATATCACTGGTAATAAATCCCTATTTTCCTCTCTCACTACTTCTGGTACTCTACCAATGGTCACCATGGCCAATGGTTCTCAAACTCAATCCCTGGGTATTGGTATTGTTCATCCTTCTTCATCTCTTTCCATTCATAATGTTCTTTATGTTCCCGGCGCTCCATTTAATTTATTGTCAATAAGTCAACTTACTCGATCTCTTGATTGTGTCATTTCTTTTACTAACACATCTATTTCCTTACAGGACCGGAGTACGGGGAGAATGATTGACTTCGGATGTGAATCCCATGGCCTATATCGACTTCAACAACCTTCTTTTGTTGGTTCGGCGGCGGCATCTCCGCTACTTATTCATGCTCAGTTGGGACATCCAGGTCTTCATAAATTGAAACAGTTACATCCTAGTCTTTCTCACTTAGAGTCTTTATCTTGTGAGTCGTGTCCATTAGGTAAGCATATTCGTAGTTCTTTTTCTCCTCGCATTGAGAGTCGGGCTATGTCTCCTTTTGCTTTGGTTCATTCTGATGTTTGGGGTCCGAGTCGTGTTTCTTCTACAATGGGGTCAAGGTATTTTGTTACTTTTATAGACGATTTTTCCCATTGTACATGGTTATATCTGATGAAGGATCGTTCAGAATTGTTTTCATTTTCAATCCTTCTTCCTTGAAATAAAACTCAATTGCACTTCCTCTCGAACTTGCAAAGTGATAACGCACGCGAGTATTTGCTCACCCGCCAGTAGCTTCGACATCTCACGTGTGTCAGATCGCACGCCTCGCCTCATACCCTTAACGTATAGGGTGCAGTAACGCAAGAATCGCCATCTTCGAGACCACTGACTCTTCTTCTCCATTCTCACGTCCCTCATCGTTTTGGGGCGCACTGCGTGTTATCTCATCAATCGCATGCCTTCCACCACTCTCCAGGGTAAAATACCTCACGAGGTACTTTATCCGCATCAATCCCTTCATCCTCTACCACCCGGGTCTGGTTCTATACGCTCGATCCCAGATCGACAAACCTCTCCCGGCCTCATAAGTGTGTGTTCGGTACCCACCTCGTAAAGGGTACAAACGTAGGGTGTAAAACGAACCCGACTCGAAAAAATCGGGTTGGGTCGATTCGGTCTGGTCGGGTTCGAGGGTCGAGAGTAAAAAATTTTCGGGTCGGGTTCGGGTTGTGACTTAAATATAGGGTTTTGGGTTTTTAGAGTTAAATCAAATTTTATTTTAAAATTTAGATGTTTTAATATTAATATTATGATAATGATGGAATATCGAGATAAAAGTGAAGAATTATAGGAAAACCAAAAATCGTTTGATTTTTTATATGGGTTGGCGATCGGGTGGTCGGGTTCGGGTTGAGGTGTTTGGTTGTCGTTCGGGTTGGGTTAAAAAAAAACTCAACCCGACCCAACCCGACCCGACCCAGAATGACACCCCTACAAATGTTATTCCCCTACTCTTCGTCGGTACTTCTCTTTGCGTCACTTTCTTTTTTTGGTCCTTCCACTTCACAAGCCGAGGTTTCTCCTCTCCACCGCACCAAGAATATCTTTTGTCCTCCGAGGCGCCTATCATCTCCACTCGCCTCCTCCTTTCGCAGTTTATCAACGCCCCTCGCTCGCCACACGACCAACACCGACATCGCCAGGCACATCTTTGGAGCCAAGTCCTTCGTTGTTTCCTTCGGTCCCATCTCCTGCCTCTGATGTCCTATTGCACTTCGAAAGGGTATACGTTCTACTCGTAATCCTTCACCTCACTATATTTCTTTAAGCTATCATCATCTTTCACCATCCTATTATTATTGTCTGTCTTCCTTGTCGTCTGTTTCTCTTCCAAAGACTGCAGGTGATGCCTTTGCCCATCCAGGATGGAAACAGGCTATGCTTGATGAAATGAGTGCCTTACAGAGCAGTGGGACTTGGGACCTCGTTCCTCTACCTCCTGGGAAGTCAGTGGTTGGTTGTCGATGGGTGTTTACGGTGAAAGTCGGTCAGCACGGTTGATCGACTTAAGGCTCGCCTTGTCGCTAAAGGCTATACTGTATTCGATCGATTATGGAGATACTTTTTCTCCGCCAAGATGTCCTCCGCCTTTTTCTGCCTATCACGCACCGCCATCGCCCCTTCATCACTGACATCAAAATGCATTCTTACATGGTGACCTACTAAGAAGTCTACACGGAGCAACCTCCGTGTTTTGTTGGTCTTGCGTTGTCGCTCATGGAAATCTTTATACGGTCTCAAGCAATCACCGAGCACGGTTCAAGAGATTTAGTACCGTAATTCAACAGTTTGACATGACTCAGTCGATCATTCTGTCTTTTATCGCCACTCATCTACCGGTTGCATCTATGTAGTGGTTTATGCTGATGATATCGTAATGATCATCTCGGGATTTCACAAGTAAAACAACACCTTTTAAACATTTCCAAGGATCTCAGCAAACTCAAATATTTTCTAGGGATGTAAGCTAAAGATGGGATCATTATATCCCAAAGGAAGTATGAAATGGATATTTTGGAAGAAACAGGAATGTTAAACTCAAAGACAGTCGATAATCCCATGGATCCTAATGTCAAACTCCTGCCAAATCAGGGGGAGCCTCTTTCAGATCCTGAACGGTACAGGCGATTAGTAGGGAAACTAAACTACCTTACTGTCACTCGTCCGGATATCTCATTTGCAGTAAGTGTAGTAAGTCAGTTTCTCAACTCTTCGTGCAAAGAACATTGGGATGCCGTGACTCGCATTATTTGATATATCAGGGGTGCACCAGGAAAGGGTCTTCTATATGAAGACAAAGGACATACTCAAATTGTGGGGTATTCTGATGCAGATTGGGCAGGATCTCCCTTTGATAGAAGATCTACTTCTGGATTTTGTATATTTGTCGGAGGTAATCTTGTTTCTTCGAAAAGTAAAAAGCAGAATGTTGTGGCGAGATCCAGTGCAGAGGCAGAATATTGAGCTATGACTATAGCCAGTCAAGAACTTATATGGTTAAAACAGTTGCTTCAGGAACTAAGGTTTGGAGAGGTTACACAAATGTCACTCATATGCGACAACCAGGCCGCTATGCATATTGCCTCAAATCCAGTCTTTCATGAGAGAACAAAGCATATTGAAGTTGACTGTCACTTTGTCAGAGAGAAAGTCATATCTGGAGAAATATCTACTAGTTTTGTCAACTCAAATGATCAGCTAGCAGATATATTCACTAAGTCACTTAGAGGTCCCCGAATTGATTACATATGTAACAAGCTTGGTATATATGATCTATATTCTCAAGCTTGAGGGGGAGTGTTAGAATAATTATAGGGGTATTTTTGTCTTTTGGTGTATGCCTTCTTTTCTATATAAAGACCTAACTCGTGGTTCTCAATACACGAGAATTTAAGTTTTACTTTGTTCAGAATTCTATTATAAAAATTTAAATTTCTATAATCATTTGATCTACTTAAATTACCTAAGAGAAGATGGTCACCTAAACTTTCATTAAAAAGCTGCTCTTTTATTTCTCCATGATTTTCTAGTACTTTATTGTATTCATCTTTAATACATCTTATTTGGATAAGATCTTTTATTTTTCTTTTTCTCATTTTAGTTATTATATAAATATCTCTTTCCCCTTCTTTTGTATCCAATTTTTGATATAATTATTCAAAAGTTTTATTTATTTTTGCTTGATTTACTACTTTCTTAATTTTTTTCTGGGCCAAAATAAAACATTTCTCATCTTTTCAAGCTAAATTAAAAAACACTTGCATAAAAAGAAACTTAATTAAAGACAGAAAGAGGCAGATCGTTTACTTGGTTACAACCTAGGTGGTTATTAATTCAAGACAAGTAAAGCTCGCTAAAAGTCTCCTTCAAGCGGAGAAGCCTCTTACAGCAGTTGAAACGATCAATTACAAAGCTAAACAGAAAGAGAATTGATTACAAGTGCTGTTGTTTATCTTCTGCGATCAGGGCTGTATTTATAACCCTGATCGGGACGCCTGGAAGGGTTCTAGGCGCCTGGATGTGGATAGAATTTTATCCGCGTCACATCGGATCATGACAACACGTGTTTCGATAAACTTTCAATTCCGGGCTCCCGGACCAGACGGTGTTGTTCCAGCTCCCCCGAGGTGAGGCGCCCTAGTGATCCGAGCGTCCGGACCAAGTCAACTTCCCTATTGACTTGGTCCGAGCCTTCTATTCCGGTTCCACTCGTTTGGATGATTTTGGCTATCCGAAATAGGACTCACCCGAACTCATTTTTCGGCCTTCGAGCAATCTTCCGCTCCGGCTTCTCATCCCTCAGAATCGTCGCGCGCTTCTTTCTTGTCCGCCAGCGTACTCTTCCGCAACACCTCATCCCTAGGACGCATCGAACCCATCGACTCTCAGTCCTTCTCGCTAGCTACGTCTTTTGCTCGACTTCCTGTGCTCCTAAGTTCCTGCACACTTAGACACAGTGCATCAAAACACAACATGACCTAACTCTAACTTGGTTGATCACATCAAAACTTTCACGGGATACTTACAATCTCTCCCTTTTTTATGTGAACTACCCAAGTTAAGTTAGGGTAAAAGGAACACAGACAACTAATAACCAAGTAATAAATTTTGCGATGCGGAAAAATTAAATGAATATCCTCCCCTTACACTAACCTCCACTTCTCCCCTTTTGATCACATACAAAATGGGGTATTTGAAATAAGTCTAAAACAAAGTCTAAGGGAAAATACTATTATAACGATTATCCAAAAAATCATGAAAGTTTAAATTTCGACAAAATCTTGACTTTAATAAGTTATAAACGAATTTTGAAAAAAGCATAATTTGAAAAATATTTTTAAGTATTGAAAGATTCTGAAAATTTTAATAGGGATTGAATAGACATATATAAAGCAGATATAAAATTTTGAACAAACGAGTTAAGCAGAAAAATAAATTCCAAAAAAAAACTTAAATGTTAAAAATTACTTTTTTGAGTAATTATCAAATATTTTTAGATTGGGCAAATTAAAAAAAAATTATAACAGTTAACTATTTAACTATTAGTCTATTAAACATTCATTTCAATAATTGACTTCCAGGTTGTGGCGAGACACTAGGCCTTCTTGGATATTGGAATAACAACCACTTCTAGACAAAGCGTTTTAAAGAAATTAAACATTTAATTTTCTTTCTGCAAATGGTAAACAAAAAAAAAGACAACTCGGTGCACGATGCTCCTGGGGAAGGATCCATTGTACGCAGTTTTACCCTGCTTTTTTACCCTGCTTTTTGCAAGGGGTTGTTTCCAGGATTCGAACCCGTGACCTTTTGGTCACATGGCAACAACTTTACCGTTGCGTCAAGGCTCCCCTTCTACTAGATTTGGGAACCCAATATAGATTTCTTTCTACTGGATTGATCAAGTATCTTTTAGGAATATATTTTGATGATAACTTTCTAATTTGATCTTTATGGTATTTAAAATACCAATTTAATCCTTGATAATACTAGTTATCAGCGCTAGGCGTATGCTTCTATTTCTAACTCAGATGACGAGCTTTCATCCCAAGTGGCCTTGAGATTCTTGTGCTTGTTTTGCTTGGGGCCTTTACCTTTTTCCTTTTTGAGCTCCGGGCAATCCTCCTTTATATGTCCTTTTTGACACCGGTAGCATTGAACCTTCCTTCTATTTCATTAATTTTTTCTATTATGCAATTCTTTAAATTTATTAGGCTTAAAACTTTTTTTAAACTTTCTTACTATGTACGCTTCTTGGTCTCCTTCCAACTCGGGTTTGTCCTTCTTGGTGGCTCTTAATGCTAGATTCTGACTTGACTCTACTGTTGTACCTGCACATCGAGTCTTATATAATTCTAAAGTTGAAAACAAGCCCTCTAGGGTACTTACCTCCAAGTCCTTCGAGATGTAGTAGGCGTCTATGATCGAAGTTCTTTAGGGATTCTGGGAAAGACGTTTAGCGCGTAGCGTACTGAGTCCTGGTTGGTAACCGTTTCACCGAGGTTGCCCTAGTCTGGTGATCAGCTCTTTGATCTTCGCGTGGAGTTGGACTACCTTGTCATCTTTTTCCAGATGGATGTTCGTTAACTTGTTCCGAAGAATGTCCCGTCGTGCGAGCTTTGCTTCGAATGTTCCTTGGTGGGGTTCTAGGAACTCCTAGAGGTCTTTTGCTGATGTGATTTACTTCTTGAGACGGTAATACACTTAATAAGTGATATTTTGCTCTACTGTTGATTAGGAAATCACTTTGCTTCTTTTTCGTCCAGAGATATTCTTCTTTTTCTATGCCTTGCTGATCTTTGGGAACTACAAAATCATACTTGATTATTAAAAGAATTTCAAAGTCGGTTTCTAGGAATATCTCCATTCGGCGTTTCCAGTGCGCGAATTTTCCCTCGAACTTTGGTGGGATGAGGCTTGGACCGACCATTGGTTTCTTTGCTTCAGTCGGCAGTTAGTCCTTCTGAAGCGTCTTGACTTTGATACCACTTGTTGGTCCCTTGTCGGTCGACTAGAAGGGGGTGAATAGCCTAAAATAAAAATAAAACCGTTCTTGTCTTTTCAACTTAAATTAAGAAACACTTGCATAAAAAGAAACTTAATTAAAGAAAGAGAGAGACAGATCGTTTACTTGGTTGCAACCTAAGTGATTGTTAATCCAAGGCAAATAAAGCTCACTAAAAATCTCCTTCAGGCGGAGAAGTCTCTTACAGCTGTTGAAGCACTTAATTACAAAGCTAAACAGGAAGAGAATTGATTACAAGTGTTGTTTAACTTTTGGGATTAGGGTTGTATTTATAGTCCAGATCGGGGTGCCTAGAAGGGTTCCAGGTTCCTGGACGTGGATAGAATTTTATCCGCATCGCACCGGATTGCGACAACGCGTGTTTCGATAAACTTTCAATTCCGGGCGCCTGGAGGTGTTGTTCCAGCTCCCCCGGGGCGAGGTGCCCAGGTGATCCGAGCGCCTGGACTTAGTCCAAGCGCTCGGACCAAGTCAACTTCCCTGTTGACTTCACAGTCCGGGCCTTCCGTTCCGGTTTCGCTCGCTTGAGTGATTTCGGCCATCCGGAATAGGACTCATCCGAACCCATTTTCCGGCCTTCGAGCAGTCTTCCGCTCCAGCTTTTCGCCCCTCGGAACCGTTGCGCGCTTCCTTCTCGTTCGCCAGCGTACTCTTCCGCAGCACCTCGTCCATCGGACGCACCGAGCCCGTCGACTCTCTCTCGTGCCGTCTTTCTCACTAGCTGCGTCTTTCAGACACGGGGCATCAAAACACAACAGGACCTAACTCTAGCGTGGTTGATTACATCAAAACCTCAACGGGGTACTTATATTTTAAAATTTTCCTCGTCTTACAAATATATAATTCCTTATAGGCTTATTGTTTTTTCTTCACTTTCTCCACTACTTTCTCTAAACAATTTCTTGACCAATTATTGTCCCTTGTCTTGTTTCTTTCCTTAAGAATAAACACAGTCTGGTTATTATCTTTCTGTAGGGGAATATTTGGTCTTGACAGGTGAAAGACTTAATGGCATTGACATGCTTGCAGTTTGCCTTACTACACACTATGCCTTGCCACATGTTATATGCTACATTTTTTGCAATGCATAGTAACTTCCCTGAACAATTTCAGATGTTTTCTACACCAGAAATTCATATAGGCTTCCATCCTGATGCTGGAGCTTCCTTCTACTTGTCACATCTAACTGGTCATATAGGTATGACCTTTTTACAATGTTACTCCCGTGTTGCGTAACAAATTTTTTATTCTCTATTCATGTTTATTCTGCCAATATCTGATCCTTTACACTTATTGTTTGCTGCTCATACCTGGTGGCCCTACAAGTACCCTATATGTGATTGTCATGCATATAGATTTGTTCAATTTCATGGGAATATAATTCATTAATATTTAGGTGTCCATGAAATTTTTTCTCACACAAAATAAGAATCTGGATATACTAAAGTGGAAGTTACTAGAGTTTCTGTGATCATGAATATCCTTTGTATTTAAATGGCTAGCAAGGTTGACATCCTATAGGCATTGTTTAAGTTGGTCTTGAATTTTTATGATATTCTCGCAGTTCTTTCTTGACCAATTATTGCCACTTGTCTTTTTTCTTTCCTTAAGAGTAAACACAGTCTAGTTATTATCTTTCTGTAGGGGAATATTTGGCCTTGACAGGTGAAAGACTTAATGGCATTGATATGCTTGCAGTTGGCCTTGCTACACACTATACAATAAGCGCCGTGTGTTTCTCTGATCCATTTTGAAAATTTATCTTTGTGCAATTTTCCGTTTCCTTACTATGTAACTTCTTTCTTGGTGATAGAGGCTTGATTGGGTTGATGAACGTCTAGCTAAGTTGATCACTGATGATCCTTCAACAATAGATACTTCCCTTTCAACTTATGGTGATATTGTTTATCCAGATAAGAATAGCATTGTTAACAGGTATTTGCCCTCAAAAGGTTACGTACTCTTTCAAATATCAATCCAATTGATTATTTGCATGTTTTTCTTACACCATACCGTGTGGCATCAGACCAGCAGGATTGGTAGAAAATTGAAATTGTCAAAAAAAGCTACCAGCAATTCATATATGAGATAACAGTTTGAGTTCAATCATAATAAGACTATACACAAAGTCTCATCAAATTTTATATAATTAACTTGTATCTTAAACAATAAATATTAGAACTAATAAAGTTATCGTAGTGATACTAGATAGATTCATAATATTAGTAATGACATATAATTATCATAATCAAGTAACTATACCATATTATTTTTATTATTTGATAAAATCATGTGTGAGAAGTATTAGGTAATAGTAGATCTCTAATATAGTTGTAAATGTATTGGATCATTAATAAATAATAAATCATATCAACTAATTCGGAACGAATAAATAACAAAAATGTATTATGATAAATAGTAAAATCGAATTGTACTATAACAAATATTAAAATCATATTTATTACTATAAAGCTATTGAATAAAACTAGATAATTGTTTAATATCTCATACTATAGGGCTTTATTGGGACCTAAATCACATCCAAATCATGTTTATATATGATTTATCCCAATCAACAATAACTTCTCTCAGTCAACTTTGAAAGAAAGACGAGACACAGATTTTGCAAGTAGTTGTTTATGAGTATCAACAAGGTTAATAATCATTGATCTCATGATAATCTTTAGTGGCAAGGTTGAGAAATTTGCATTGGAATTCAAGAGTGTGAAGAAGACTCTCTTGCCCTCTCATGCTTGATTGTTTGGATTCAAGCTAGGATTAGCAAAAAGTTTGCTAAATGCTTGAGTTTTTTTGTATCATCCTTCTTCAGCCAATTTTCCTCAGATCTCATGGATTTTCACCCTCAACCTGGCCAAATTATAATTCTTTTCGTCTGTTTTGTAATCAAATTTAATTCTTTTGTAGGTGATGATTTTGAATCCTGAGTTTTCAACTATCTTTGTAAGAGAACCCATTTCTCGGGAAAAATTGTATTAGCCTTTTCTTGCACCAATAAAACTTGGGCGTTTTGTACTGGTATAAACTGGTCTTGACAACTGTATATGTTCTCAGTTACATCATTTCAAGTACGTAATATACATGAAAATTTGTGTCTAATTCAATGAAGTACAACCTACATAAAACAATGGGATGCCTAATGTATAAATTTGTTATTTTACTACCTTTTTGGTATATCATGCATATTCCATTTTGTCAATCGTTCTTATTTATAATTTCTATTAAGTCCTTTTTACAAGGTGTATTGGTACTTTTGCTAGTTCTTTTCATCTGTAATATCTAAAATAATTTTGATCTACTGAATTTTGTTTGAAGTTGGATTATTCCCCCTCCTGCAGGCTGGAGGTAATAGATAAATGTTTTGGTCTTGAATCAGTTGAAGAAATTTTGGATGCTTTGGTGAGCTTTCCCTCAATCTGTTTGATCTCTGTAGATTATTTAGTGATAAATTTGTGCACGCTACCTTCATGTTAGTCAGTATGATGGTTCAGTTATTAGCCAAAAAAAGTCTTAGGTTATAATGTTATATAGGACCAGTTTTGTTCATAAAGTATAACATGTTACACCCACGTTTTTAAGATAATACAGTTTCAAAAAATGCATCTTTGAATTTTAATCAATGCATTGTTCGTTACCTACTTACCTGTGTTTATCCCCAATTTTTTATCACAATTCAGGTTTTACTACTTTGTTTCTATGATTGATTTTATTTAAAGCAAACTATTCAAGAGAACAATTTGCTTGATAGTTGTTGCACTAAACCTTTATATTTTTACAGTGACATGTATTAAAAAAAAACCTTCAGCTTGCCTGCTTCATTCTTCAAGCAAAACCTTATTCAATCTTCTTTTATGTACATTATATTTACTAGATATTTGAATAGTAAATAATGTTACTCTTCCATTAAATTTATGGAGGTATAGTTTGTTTGTATAACTATCAATTACACTCATCAACCTTTTAATAAGCTTGGCAGTAATTAAGCAAGTTCTTCAACCTCTTTTTTTTTTTAATAATATCCATCATATTATTCATCTGAACAATCACCAATCAATTACAAACATGGATCAGTCATTTAGATTTCTAGTTCGTATTCTCACAAAATTAAAACAATGTCAAGTGACTCACTCTCAAGTACTAACTAGCCTTATAAATCTAGACACTAGATTTACTAACATTGCCTTTCTGGTGCAACATTATTTGTTACTCGTTTGTCATTAACAGGAGACTGAGGCAGCCAGATCAAAGCAAGAATGGTGTACTGTTGCATTAAAGAAATTGAAAGAAGCTTCTCCATTGAGTTTAAAAGTCGCCTTACGATCGGTGAGTTTCTAGAGCCTCGTGCTAGGATTAAATGAGTTGTAATTTGTTATTACGACCTGAAATTTAGTTCTACAATTTACTAGGTAAGAGAAGGCAGATTTCAGACTCTTGATGAATGCCTTGTTCGAGAGTACAGAATGTCTCTTCATGGGATCTCAAAGCCACTTTCTCATGACTTCCTTGAGGTAATGTACTCATTTTTCTCCTGAGAATATATTTAGTGTTCCTGAGGGTTTGTATGTCTTATGTTTGTATAGGGTGTCCGAGCACGGCTGGTCAACAAGGACTTCACTCCTAAGGTATCTACAGTGGTGCTTCACATAGTTCAATTTCTCATGTGGTGTTTATCACAGATTCCATGATTCTAACCATATACAATGCAGTGGGATCCCCCAACATTGGACAAAGTACCAGAAGACATGGTTGATCATTATTTCTCACCTCTCGGGGATTTGGATTCTGAACTAAAGCTACCTACACACTTGCGTGAAGCCTTTATTTGATTTAGTACCGAAAATGGTCTCATTGTGCCGGATGCAGCTCAGAGAACATAATCTAAAAGCCATTTTTTGATCATGAAGTTGCTTTTACATAAGAGGTGGCAGGTACTAACACAATCAATTTCCACCCATTATTTTGCTTCAAAGTGAAATTAATGATTTTGGACACGTGAAGAACCAAAATCTTAGTATCACTAGAGAGCTGCATTTTTATGCTCCATGCAAATAATGGTAGATTGAACTTGATATCTTTAATACCTTCACTTCCTTAACATATGGTCTCAAAACCTTGTTAGGCTGCATTTCCTTAACACCACCATGATGCTTAGACTGCTCTTTCTGCTTCAAAGATAATTAAAAAATGTTAAAAAAAATCCTATTAAATTTATAGGCACTGTCGTTATATTTGCAATTATCATGAAAGCATTTGATGTTAAAAGAGAGGAGACTCCCAAGTGGAGGGTGCCTTTTGCTGTTGATTACGTTCACTACTTTATTAATGGATGGAATGGTCTCTTTCATATTGTCCGTCTGTTTCCACTATTTATTTTCTTGTGGATTTTGGATTCATAGCAATTAATTTACCGATTAAATAATTCAAGCAAGATTGCCTGTAGATGATTATTTACCTTCCAGACTTACTGTTTAACGTTTGAATGATAACTTCCAACTTTTTAAAAGTCTATTTAGTCCCTCACTTAGCTTTACTTAGAGAACATAGTAACCAATATACATATGTTTACTTAGCACTCCTTCAATCTCCTTCCTTCTCCCTTCCCATTCCTGTTGAAAAACTTGGCCATTAACTGGACGTTCTCACTAGGCAGATATGAATGGAGTGGACGCTGTCACATTACAGTACCCTGCTTGGACCGTGGAACACAGAAAATGACACCTGACCTGTGCCGTGCCTCATCCTTTCACACTGACTGCCTTTTGGACTTCCACTCTGGTTGCACTAACTCGTCCTTCCACACTGCCATTGCTGCTGCGTCTCTGATCTGTTCTTTTCATGCAGCATCGCCACCTTCTTTCCTTCCGTAGGGAACCATCCTGGAAGCTCTCGTCCAGTGAGTTCTGACGTAACAACGATAACATCAGCAAAACAGCCAAAAACATAGGACGGGCTTAATTTGTTCACTGCTTCAAAATTCAAATACCCCATGTGATGTTTGAAAAGGTATATATATAAATTTTGTGTTCGCCTATAAGTATAATTTTTACACTCAGAAACTGACACTTTTCAAAAGAGGCTCTCGTGTAGTTGTTGCCACAGGTGATCGAGGGGGTGTTAGTTAATTGGAGAAGATGTGCGAATCTGTAGAAATCTAAAAGGCACCGTGGGGTAATAGTACAGCAGTCATCTTCTCCAACTCTAAATTTTAATAAATTAATTAATAAATTTTTCTTAATGAACAATTGACTTATAAATATTAGACTGATAGATCATTTGTTATAAATATTTTTTGATTTATTTTAATTGTTGATGAAAATTTTTTATAGGACCGAATTGGTTATTTCAAAATTTATTGACACATTTCTGGTTATTATTTTTTCTATATATATATATATATATATATATATATATATATTTTGATGTAGTGATAATGAGGGGCTCCCGTTTCCGTTGCCACGTAGAGGTCACAGGAGGTCAAAGTTAAGATGGTCAATGGGTTGATGATATTGGCCGGTAGGGTGAATCATACTCCGATCAGGGATTAAACACCAACCTATTGGTACAAAGAATAATCAAATCGATGCTCAAAGTACAAGATGAAGCCGAACCGAGCGGCTCCTCCGCACGGCCTAGCAACAAACTTGACATCAGCCGAGCACACGGACAGTGAATTGCCCGTCGAGCGGCTATCTCGCTCGGCCAAGCAATAGAGCATATGGACAGTGGGCTTTCGGTCAAGCGCCATCCTGCTCGGCCCAGCAACGGATGACACTTGGACAGGGGACTTTTAGCCAAGCGGCTATCTCGCTCGGCGTGACAGCAGAGAGCGCAGGGATAGCAGAATTTTGACCGGGCGGCCAAGCAACAGACACAGCAGAACATCCTTAGACATCCTTTTGGGAGCTAGTGCTGCTGACAGGTGACATGATCAGACAGAAGATCATACGACAAAAGCTTCCACTGTCACTTCAGAAATATGCTCAGTCCGTTAAGATACTGTGTTAGAGACACGTCTTTTCAGAGAAAATTTTGAGATGCGTGCTCATCTTGGGAAACGTGCACGCGCGCTCCCGAAGCTCTAAATAAAGGGGACCCAAGTATTAGCAGAGGTATGCTTTACACGCGATTTCTACTATTGCGCTACAGTTCTCGTTTCTTCTTCTTCTTCTTCTTGCTTCGTCGGAGATTGACTTAAACGTCAGAAGATCATCGTAGGGAATCTCTTTCCTGATTCGATACTGGTGTTGTTTGTGTACCGACAAGAGTGAAATCCACAAAAGATCAATAGAAGTACCACATCCTCAACATTCATTTCATTGACTTAAATTTTTAGTCGGCGGTGTTTAATTATTTGAACTGATTAATTTTGAAGTCAATTAATCTCATCTTATAAAAACTTTTCATCCTCTATTGAAAGAAATAAAAAATATCCTTGATCATCTATCTAAACAGCCCGTTTTCTTAGGCTCATTATCCAGCGGAGAGATAATCTCTAATAATTCGTCACAGATTCTCAACCCTGAGGATAAATGATAAAAGTATAAAAATTCCTACCAGAAATATATTATTTATTCGGTCAATACTCTTCTAAGTTTTAGAACCGAAACCTAATAAATGCAGCAACGCGGTCGTCCACTTTCAACAACTGTTTCGGGTTTAACGCACGTGGCACAGTGTCGCTATTAAAAGCGTTAAATACTTTAATCAACACATCGCATCTCTATCGCGCACGTTTTGCTATATTTGCACCACATGATTGAATTATTTCATTATCATTATATATTATGATTATTATAAATAGATAGATAGGACCATAATTTGCAAAATCGCGATCCGGATCGTAGGATCGTACGATCCTATGATCCTAAGACCCAAAATCGATCCAGGATCGTGCAGAATCGAGTTTTGCAGCAGGATCGCAGCAGGATCGGTAGGATCGGTAGGATCGGAGCAGAATCGGAGCAGGATCGGTGGAAGCTTTGAGAGGTCATAACTTTTGACTTGGATTGAACCACGGGGCCTATAATATATCAAATCAAAGCTCGTTCAGAAATCTTTAATAAATTTCAAAGTTTATCCTTAACCACCCTATTTCAAACCCAAAAAATATTATTTAAATCCTTTTCGGATGCCTAGAAGATTTTATTTTTTATTATTATATTTTTTCATCTTGTTAGGGTTTTAAATTATTTAAACATATATTTAATTATTTTTGAGTTAGTTTTTTATCAATAATATTCTGTCATTTTTCCCCCAAAATGATGAATTTTTGGATGTCTATTGTCTAGTATTGTGTGACATCAATCAATCTTTAGAAGATTATTTTCGACGTTCATATTTGAATCAAAGGATCCAATAACTTTTGTTATGTACGTTAAGTGCTTTATTGACCTTTAAATTGAATCATCTTATAAACCAAGGAAATATTTTTGACGTTGAATGTGTTATTATTATTGTGTTAATAGAAATTTTATATTCTTTCATTTTATGATATGAAAATATAAATATTATTACTATGTGAGAATAGTAGTTAAATTACTAGTTAATTTAAATTTGTACATGTAGTAATGCAATCTAAGGTGTTGAGTGTAAATGATTGCATATATATGCAAAATTAGTTATCTATTTATATGTAAATGAGTTTTTTAAGTATTTTTTCTAATTATTAATCATGTATGATAAGATTTTAAGGGTTTTTGGTAGGATCGTACGATTCTACGATCTGATCCTGACCGATCCGATCCTGACCCTAAATCGATTCTACGTAGGATCATGATTCTACAAACTATGGATAGGACAAATATAATGGCATGTATTCGGTATAAAATATGCTTAAAAGACTACTTTTCGTTAGTGTATAACGATTTAAATTTGTGTAATAATTATGTTAGAACAGGTTTAGCTTTATTATTATTGTTTTGAAAAAAAATTATTTATTATTATTATTATGATTGAATTATTGTTGTTTTTTATTTATCTAGTGGCGAATAAAAAAATTTTACGGAACCCGAAACTTTCAGAATTAATAGGTGGGGACTGTTAATAAAACTGAATATCTGGATTAAAAGAAAAAAAAAAAGCGAGAAATTGTGAGGGCGGACCCACACGGAAGGGGCCCGCGGACGCGCCTCCACTTCTCCGATATAATCAAAATCGTCCCATTCCTCGGCTGCACTCCTCCTCGCCTTCTTCTTCCGTTCGATTGCTTTCTCTCCTCTGACCCCGCGGCGGTTCTCCCTCCATTCTCGCCCAGATGAAGAGCAAGAGCGCCGATGGGGCTTCCAGGATGGAGCGGAAGACGCTGGAGAAGAACCGCCGGGTCCTGATGAAGAGCTTGTGCATGAAGCTCGCTTCGGTCATCCCCAAAGAGCATTACGCCAGCTCGAAGGTGGTCGATTTACCTGATCCTTCTTCCGTATCGCGTCCTCGCATATTTTCTGTTGCTATCTGATATGGAGTTCTCATCTAGTTGCTGTTTGTTCTTTGCTCCATTTTGAAACCTAGACAAAAATCAAAATTGTGTGCTTTTTTCTCGATGAATTTTCTAAAATTGTGTTGGAGAACTGCTTCTATCCGCTTGAAATTATGATTCTCACGCTCTTTCTTTATTACGGATGGATTAAACCTAACAGGAACTTGTTTTCTAACTATTTCCCTTCAAATGTAAACCTTGCTGATGTATGATACTTTGTTCTCCTCTTATTTGTGACTCTGTTCTTAAGTTTGACAAATTGTTCTTTGTTCTAGTTTTAGGGAATGTTTAAAGTCCATGCCAAACATGTGGGATTATAAAAATCTTGCTAACCTTGCTGTCCATGTTTGGATGGCGTAGTTTTTGTCTCACCTTGAATAAAAAAAGTACAACCTCAGTTTATTCTCTTATTTTTTCCAAAACATTATAGAAGCCACTGCAATAAATAATCTCAGTTGGTCGTTGCAATATTAAAAATATCTCATTATCACCTGCTAATTGGATATGAATTAGTTGGTATGCTAAGTAATTAGCATGAACTAACCTGTTTATCATTTTAATAGACAAATTGAAGCTAAAACACTCAGTTTTAAATATTTTGATGTCTTTATAGTGCTGAGCATACTAGAGTTTGCATGCTCAATTTTCTTTATTTTATGGTGCAGGATATGTTGAGCCAACAAGATCAATTGGATCAAGCCACATCTTACATCAAAACTCTTAGATCAAGGATTGAGAAGATGAAGGAGAGGAGGAGCAGAAATATAATCATCCAAGATACGGAAAAGGAAATTGACAGTGCGACTACATCAGAGTTCTCATTGCCATTCGTCGAAGTAAGGCACCAGGATTCCAATTTGGAGGTGGTTCTAATAAGTGGGCAGGAGAAGAGGTTCGTGTTCCATGAGGTGATCAGTGTTCTCGAGGAAGAAGGAGCTCAAGTTATCAATGCCAACTTCTCTGTTGTGGGTGAAAAAATTTTCTACACATTGCATTCCCAGGTATGAACTGTGAAATTATTCACTACTCTTTCATTTACTTAATTGGCTAATATTTATTATGTAGCTAGTAGTTTGGATATATGTTGAGACATGCTATTTTAGTCTCTCATGAAGAATTATGGACTAATAAATAAACTTATAAGCTTAGATTGATTTTATTTAGACATTTTTTGATATTAGAGTGGATCTAATTTTAGATACAATTGAGACATTTGGAAATGATTGCTTGTGTGATGATGAACTTAAATTTGAGCCTCACATGCTATCAGCTGGGATGATTCTTGAATATGAATGAAACTTGTGTCTTGATGAAGTTGTCAAATCATAAAAAGACATTGCGGTTCCCTAGTTAGTTTCATATGAGGAGTTGTATAATGAAAGAGATCCATAGACTTAAATGTACGATGTTCATTCACTTTCAACTCAAAATTATTTCTCCATCACCTCTCAAATGATCCTAATAAAATTAATTGGATTAGTTCTTTCATCTAGATTACCCATGCGTTTTTCACATTGTGGAATGCTTACCTTGGATTTGCATCAGCTCTGTGTTCCCTTGTAAGACAAGATTTATTTACTAAACTTGTGGGCTAGTTTTTCTCGTATGTTATAGAAACAAAACTTGTTCGAGTCAAAACAAAATTTGTTATGTCTAAATGGAGGAATAGAATACATGCTAACTTCATCTGTTCGTAGCTTATACATTCTAGGAAAGAATGTTGCTGAAAACACAGTTGACTTTGTCTTGTTGTTTCACTTTAACTAGGTTTTGTTTAATGAATGACCAATTGTTGCAGGCAGTGAGCTCCAGACTGGGGTTAGATGTTTCAATAGTAACTGAGAGGTTGAAGCAATTGATCAGATGAGATGAGCATTCGTCTGCACAAGTCGCTTTCCTCCATAATTGTAGCGTCGATGATCAACCTATGCTTCATCGATATGAATGGTTGTTTGAGGAAAAGATGAAAACTGGAAGTTCTTGGTCTATTGTTTTGGTTAACTATTGTGTTGCTCACGCTCAATAAGACAATGCAATGCCAGCAAAGTCTTTCGTTGGATTCTTCTTCTAAGTCATTCCTTGTTACTTATTAGGAGGATTTTGTTTTCTAATAGATGATATGAAATGAATTTGACTAGTGAGTTTGTCAAAGTCTATGATGATCCACCACACTTAAAACTAGTTCCATACCTCTTTCGCCTTCTAATTCATTAGTCACAATAAAAATATATATAAAAATTGCAGCTCTTTAGAAATCAAGGCAAGTCATTAAAGAAATTTTAACTAAGTTTTTTGATGACACAGATGGAATGTATTTGTACAAGTAGCAATAACTAGATAAAAGAATCAAATGACAAGCATTACATTTGCAAATGAATCAATCTGCCTTAAGATACAATACAACTGCAAGTGACTTCATGACCTTTACAATTTTTTTGCACTTGCAAATAAAAATAAAAGCAAAAAAGCAACTTCCAAAAAAATAACCTCAAAATTGATATGGAATTCATATGCCAATGCATCAGAGGCATTAGTGTGCATGTCTTCACAATCACGGTTGAAAAAGGAATATTACATTTGTCAAAGAACTATGGAGCCAAGAGCAGCAGAGAGCAATGGAATACTCAAATCAAGAAACACTTCCATCAGCATTTCCAAGCATTCCTTTTTTCAATCCATTCCATGATGCATCGTACCTTTCTCTTCCACAAGTACAAGTTACAACTATTTCTATCAACTGAAAAAGGAACTTTAAATTATATGCAAAAATAACTAATAATCAATTTTTCCAAATGCGATTTGCATGTACATGTTTCAAAGTTACAGACATGAACTCTGGAACACCATAATTTATATGCATACAGATTTCTCCTCAGCTGCAGGGAGATTGAATGTCAGTAATGCTTCAGAGTCCCAGTAATGAGGTACAATAAGAAGAGGAAAGTTTTCAAAGATTTCCTTCTTCTGTACGTAAATAGTATTTGAAAAATGTATTCTAAATTTTATCCCCAACAGTTTAACCTGTTTCTTCTATTGATTCCAACAGCTGATAAGTAGTATATCACAGTGATCTCTATAGATTATGCAACAATAGTTTCTTTGCAGCAGAACCAGCTACTGAAACTATACCAACTTCTAGTTCTCTCTCAATCCATGCGTCTTCACTTGAATCAATGACAGTCCTAACCAAGTTATTCATCTTTCTTTCCCTCTTTCTTTTCTTAAGAGTTGCCCTGATGCGATCTTTATCAATTTCACAAAACCTATTTTCACTGGGTTCTCTTTTTGTCATTTCAGGTTGATCCACTAAGTGCTGATTATGGTCCACAGCACCCACTAAAATCTTGGAGCCAGACACCTGTCTCTGAGGCCCAGTGGTTTGGTGCTCCATTGAAATCTGTTCTGTCACTGCACTTGAGACGGAGGCCTGACAATTAGAATCAATGGGCTTATGACTGTTAAGATCTGCATCAGAATCTTGACTTGAGCTGCGTCTCAAGATGCCTGCACTTTTTAGAACAGAATCGGGACTGCATGAGAGCTTCTCGTTGGTTACTACAGGAGTTTGAATTGGGTTTCGAAGTGAAGTTGATACTCGGTTACATTCCAAAAGCTGTCTCATTTCCTGAATCACCCCTGCAATTTTACGTGCATTAGGAATAACAGGGGCCAAACACTAAACAATCTGCACTACAAGATATCTAACCTTCCAATTGGCGAGGAATGATATCAAATTCGTGCCACCAGACATAACCCCTCTCTGAAGGAAGCTTTACATTGTGAAGTTTAGCAGCAAGAAAAAGGGAACCAGCTGCTATGTAGTGGGGCTTATATTGCACATACAAAGTAGTCCAAAGCCTATGAATACCATTATATCAGGTGATTATCGATCAAGTTAACAGTGATATAACAAAATAGATCAGTCATGGGTGATTTGGTCAGTATTTTATATACCAATCATTCACATAGTTCCATGCAGTTTGTCTAACTTCTCTTTGAGTAATCTCGAGTTTCTTGAGAGCATCAAGAAGTGGCTTGTAGGGATGGAGCACATTAAAATCAAACCGAATTGTGGATAGGAGCACTCTTTCTCCAATCAAAACAATATTCTTTTGCTTCTCAAACGTAACCTTAACAAAAAAGAGACAAATCAGCACTTTGATTATGAATCCAGATAAAAGTAATAAGAGAATTACAGTATCAGTCTATATTCTAGTATTGTGCTAGTTCTTTATATGAATGATAAGGTACATGTGTACTCTATCAACTAGAATTTATGTCCATGCACAGAAGTTTATTGTACCTTCTGCAGTATTCTAGATGCAGCAGTAGGGTCTCTTTTATGGATTGTCTCATATGCCATGACCACAATCTTGTCCAAACGACGTGGCGTCTCTTCTACTTTGGAGGCAAGAAACATGCACACAGTAGCAATTGTCTGAAATAATGACGACAATAAACCCGTGATAAGGAAATTTTTTTTTCAGAAGAGTTAATTTATTTGTGAGAACAAAATTTTAGGTGCAAATCAATGTAGTCTAAAAAGTATGGAATAACTTGCACAGTAGTTGCACTACTAACACATCAATCTATTGACCTTCCACATGGGGCTTAGATGCCTCACCACAAAGGTTAGTCCAAAGTTCACAAGCTATGCCACCATGATTCTCACTGGGAGTACTAAAGAAATTAATAGAATTCCTCTATTTGGCAGGTCCATATGTTGTCAAATCCAAGAAAAAAAAGGCAGTGCAAGGTGTAATATACATTGTCTACTTACATGAAAATTTATTATAAAGATGGAGCCATCAAGTTTGTCAATTCTCCCTATAGTTGCAAGATATCTGCTGAGCATATATGGTAACTTGATTTCCAAAATGCAACATGCGCAATATAGCAGAATTAGAGTAGCAAATAGTTTTTTTTGATAGTTTCACAATCAGCAAAACCTTTTAGAGAAGACTATAAATCCAAGAAGACCCCAAAAATTGGTATGGTCTGGGAAAAAGTCAATATCTGATAGAAAGAAAAAAGGAAAAAAAAAGAAGACAAAACCTTGGAAGAAAATATTAGGAAGAAAAATGGTAGTCAATGATTTGAGAAGGATACATGTGGTTGTGTAGACTACTAAGTTGGCAAAAAAAGTTCTAACCCTATCTAACACAACTCAAGTATATTTTCTCAAACAACAATAATACTGAGTCCCAAATATTTGAGATTGGCTACATGGATCTTATACAATTATGGTGCATGTAAGGTCAGCTCATATCACTAGTGATGCCAATAAAGAAGATTTTCAAATCTTTAAAAGGATTATACATCAAAATACAAGATTCTACCTTTTAAACTTTTTGACAATGTGATTAAAGATTTATTCATTGAAATGAAATATAATAAAAAACATGTATGAGTTTTACTTTTGTTTTGTATTGAGAAATACTAAGATTCATATGATCTGGATGACTGACTAGGCAGCATTAAACAATGCCAGAGGAACCTAAGTATTACATATTACTTTAGATATGCAAGAACTGTTTCTGTTGTTTATGCAATTCTTCAAAACTAAGTGTACACTGTTTATTTTCTCTTTTGAATGCATGTCTGATCCACTCAACTTGTATATCTCTCTTCCTCTTTTATATGTCTTTTTAGGCGAATGGAATTCTTCAGTAACATACCCAACTCTGTGGAGGATATATTGATCAACCATAAAGTAGCAGACTGAGAAGATAACCATCCTTAACTGAACAATCTGGAATGTTAAAACAGGACCTTCAACCATAAACAAAGATTGAAAACAAGTTTTAATGGCTTATTAAAATGTTTGCTCTCTACGGTGACTAAAACTCTGCCCTGTTTATTCCTTTATCTCTACACAAGTTATGATGCCATTATACATAAAAGCTTTAACCAATTCTATCCTAAGATGTCTAATGTGTTAATGATCTGCCTAGACCTGTATGTTATCAAGTGATGATGATATGATAAATAAAATAATTTAATCAACTTAATTTACTATATTGGAAAAAAAATTTCTGGATAACATTTTTTTATAAAAAAACTAAATATATGTTCTCCCAACCTATTTTATCCACCCATAACATTGCCAGGCCACTATTGTGGTAGCCAAAATAGCAGAGAAGCTGGAAGAGAATTTCATGATGGCTAATCTCTGGAACTGAAAGTTGGTCAGCGCTTGGTCCTATGAAGGACTATATTGAGGTGTTGCAATCTTCAGCACTTTAAGATTTAGAGAACACAGAAGCTGAAAGTCACTCATAATCCAAACTAATCCTCAACAGCCTGTGTTGCACCTCCGTCATTATTGTTGGCTTGCCAACCTGCCAGATTACACCACATCTATTCTTACATGCATCAGATAGTATTGCTTTTCTAGCTAGGTGAGTGCTTCCACATCCTCATCAAAATGAACAATGTCTTCGAGGCTAGCTGGAGTATCTTGTCCACATTGCCTCTACCACCTACTTGGCATAATAATATTTGAGACACCCCTGACTTTTGAATTACTAATTGAGTCAATACTACATTCTCATCAATATCAATGAAAAAGAAGGCAAAATATTAGGAAATATTTGGGGGAAGGTTAGTTTTCCTTTGGTAGTCCATGTGTATTCCCTCATTGTCACTTTGCATTAACATTATTTACAAGTAAAACACATCTATTTACAATTTGTTCCTCAACACTACCCTCAATTTGTTCCTAGCAAATATATTCAATTTTAAGCCCCCTCAAACACTTATAAAATGTACTGCAATTGAGCCCTAAGTGCTCAGGTTCACCCATCCATTTTAATGTTTGAGCAAAAACATTTGTATTTGATGTGTGTTAAATTGTGCAAGAATTTAGCAGAAGACACATGGAGCTCACAAAGCTCGTGACTCTATGAGGTCAAGTGTGGATGATGATTTGGCACAGCCAAAACAACACTTGATGCCGTCCAACTCAGGCTCCTTGCTGGATGCTGATGATGAAGCTTCTTCCAATGATGTGGACGGACCTGCATATATCAACACGCGTTAAAGGTCGTCAGAGATGTTCAGCAAGCCCTCTGATGCTTAAGTTAATCTCTGAGAGAAAGAGAGCTTGGAAGAGAAGATGCAATGAAGAGAGAGAGAAAAAAAAAAACTAACGAGAATGAGAGAGACCCCCCACCACCACTAACTTTACCCTTTTTATATGACCAAGGAGCCCTAGGATCGTTGGGCCCTAGGGATCATGATGTATTAGTACAAACTATGAGGAGGCTCTAACCAGTAATGATTGGGGTTTGCCCGCACCATGCCATGTTGTACTAGTATGTACCACACCTAGTTGTATTCGTACAATTTGCAAGGAGGTTTTGACCAGTCATGTTCAATGTCTGTCCGGACCACGCCCTACCACAACCCCCTTGTCAAGGCTACACCCAAGGACGAGCTTAGGCATGTGGTTAGAAGTGAAACCCATCGTAAGGAGCTTGAGGAAGCCCACGATGCTTAGAGGGGAGGGTTGAGTACGAAGCTTAGGCATTGAGTTATAGGGCACCATGGAGGGCCGAATCATAGGAGACCTGGATGGTCCGGCCACTTGAACGGACTCAAGAAATCGAGTTGTCTAGGGAACTTGAGAAGTTGTGTTTAATCTATAAATGTACAATTGTCATCAAGTAATAAATCGAATCCACAGGATCGAAAAGTCAAGAACGGATCAAATTAGAGAAGCAATTACCTAGAGAATCGAAAGTCAACAAGAGATTGAAAGTGCGTCTAGAGCCAACAAGAGATTGTCAGCAAGCGAATGGTCAAAGAAGAAATTTGGATTGAGAAAACGATCCTAGAATTTTCATTATGCCACAATGATCGTTGACATCCTAAGTATTGTTTACTTTCTTATCTCTATGTTGTTCGCGTGTAGGTGGACCTATCCCAAAATACCAATATAGACTTTGGGAATTATACATTCGAGGCGACATTGCTAATTGACCGCTTTCTCATGGAGACCTTGTCACATGAACTCACAACCCCCTAGTTGTCCTCTACTTCGTGACACTGAATTGGGGTAAACCCATTATGCTATGTGATAGCCAATGGTGCCCCAGTTGGGCTACATCACCATCTCCTAGTGGCATGCCAACCTACTTTCATGACCGACTCTCCACGTCTTGGACATTTATGGATCGGAGAGTTGGGTTCACCTTTCGGTCCTTCCCCGCATCTCATGAGATACAAAGGTGTAGGTTAGTGTCACAATCATGTATGCACAATAAAACCAGACCATGGAATAAATATGTCATTCAATAGAGAAAGCTAAACAAATACTTGAATTGAAATTGAATGTCAACAATTACATTGGGACACTCCCTAATCTTAGAATCAAGAATATACTCTATGAAAATCAAGTTACAGTAGAGAGATATTGAATGTAATCAATTACAACTCAAAATTGGAAATAGAGAGAGAGGAGAAAACTTAGTGGGATGGTTGTTGGTCTTCGAAAGAAACTCTAAGCTCCAATCAGTGGATGGATCATTGCGACGGCTCTTGGAACGACGACTCTATGGTTCCTTAGAATAGGGAAAACCCTCCTCCTCAAGTCAAGAGGCTTTTTGGACTCTTTATAGCCCTCCCCAAAAAACGGTTGGAAAACTTTAAATTGTCGAGGAGATATCCATGCGACACAGCCGTGCCTGGGAGGCCCCACGGCCGGGGCATGTTGTTCTCGACGCTGGATCAAGGCCAAACACGGGCGTGCTTGGGAGGCACGACTCGGGCATGTCCGACTTTGATTGTTGAATCAGGACTAGACACGATGTTGACAGTACTAAGGAATATTCTGATTTGATTTGACAACATTAAATAATATTCTGATCTGATTTGATTTGATTTGATATGATTAAGGAAATGACATAGAAGGAAAGGAATTAATTTGATATGATTAAGGAAATGACATAGAAGGAAAGGAATTAAATCTGTGATTGAGAGAGATTTTTATTTTGTAATCTTCCTTTCTAATGTCTCTTGCATCCTCCTATTTTAGTCGAACTCCTTGTAAATTATACAATAATGAAAAATAGTTATGCTCTTTTTCTCTTCATACAATTCCACATGGTATCAGAGCAATAGGATGTAAGGATGAATTTTAAGGCAGCCATGGTTGGCTCTGGTCCAACATCTTCGAATGCTAGGAGTGAGATGATGCCTTTGGAGGCCAAAGCCCAAGCAAATGCTCAACCGATGGCGGGTTTTTTTCCTGACAACTCTACTGGATCTCTCCAGATTACTCTTCATAAACTGAATGGAAAAAATTATCTTGAGTGGTCTCAGACAGTACGATTGGCAATAGACGACAAAAGAAAACTTGGCTATCTCAATGGTGAAATCAAACCTCCAACCACAAAGGATCCAAGATTCAAGCAGTGGCGGTCTCAAAATTCTATGGTCACTGCTTGGTTAATAAACTCTATGGATCCTGTGATTGGAGAGCCATTTATATTTCTACCCACAGCTCGAGATGTGTGAGAAGCTGTTAGAGAAACGTATTCAGATTTGGACAATCATTCTCAATTGTTCGAATTAAACACTCGACAGTGGAAAATGGAGCAAGGAGATCATGAGATAACAGCTTATTATAATGAGATGATTGTTTGACAAGAGTTGGATTTGTTTGAAGAAGAAGATTGGGAAAATCCAAATGATAGTGCTCGCTGTAAAAAGAAGATAGAAAGAAGTCGGGTATTTGTGTTCCTGGCTGGTTTGAACAAGGAACTCGATGAGGTTCGAGGGTGTATCCTGGGACGAAAGCCTTTGCCTCCTCTAAGAGAAGTTTTCTCAGAAGTATGTAGGGAAGAAGCAAGACGATATGTGATGCTAAAAAATATTCCTGAATCAAAACCAGAAATGGAAGGGTTCTCTCTTGCAGTTCGTGGTGCAAAATTTGAAGGAAATAGACAAGGAAAGCAAAGGCCTTGGTGTGACTATTGTAGAAAACCGTGGCACACTCGTGAAAACTGTTGGAAGTTGCATGGAAAACTAGCATATAGGAAGAGGAAACAAGGCAGTGATAACAAGTTAGGGGGAGCACATGAAAGTCGTGCCCTTCATGTGAACCATTCAGATCCAAAGCAGCAATCTTCCTCAGAGTCTTTTCCCTTCACTAAGGAACAAATGGAGCACTTACAAAAACTATTTCAGTCTCAATCCTTAGGAAATTCTAATTCTTCATGTGCCCTTGCTGATTCAGGTATTGTTCCCATCGGTACCCTTGCATGTACCAAATCTAATGGCTTCTGAATCTTAGATTCAGGTGCTACTGATCATATGACTGGTACTTCGCAATATTTCTCTTCTTATACACCAAGTGCAGGGAATCAAAAGATCAAAATTGCAGATGGTTCCTTTGCAACTGTTGCAGGAAAAGGACCAGTACCTATTTCTCACTCTATAACATTGAAAGATGTTCTACATGTTCTCACCCTTTCCTACAATCTTCTATCCATCAGTAAATTCACCCATGATCATAATTGTAGAGCTAATTTTTGTTCCTCGCATTGTGAATTTCAGGATTTAATCTCGGGGAAGATGATTGGGAATGCTAAACAGGATGGCGGGCTTTACCTCTTTAATGAAGGGTCAGACCATAAAACTTGTTTCAGCTCTATTTCTGTTCCAAATAATAGTCAAATTTTGTTATGGCATTATAGATTGGGTCATCGTAGTTTTCAATATTTAAAGTTGTTGGTTCCCAAGCTGTTTATTAATAAAGAGCAGTCAATTTTTCAATGTGAATCATGTGAATTAGCAAAACATCATCGATATGTTTTTCAATCTCAACCATACAAAAAATCAGCACCTTTTACTATGATTCATAGTGATATTTGGGGCCCTTCTAGGGTGACCACTCTTTCTAGGAAACGATGGTACATTACTTTCATTGGCGATCATACTAGGGTCACATGGGTTTTTTTGCTAAAAGAAAAATCTGAGGCTGCAATAATGTTCAAAAATTTTTATAACATGGTTCAAACTCAATTTCAGACTCAGATTAAAATTTTTCGAAGTGATAATGAAATGGAATTCTTTAACAATATGTTGGGAAATTTTTTTTATGAGAAAGGAATTGTGCACCAAAGTTCATGTAATTATACACCCCAACAAAATGGGATTGTTGAAAGAAAAAACAAGCATCTCCTTGAAGTTGCTAGAGCCTTGAGTTTTACAAGGTTCTTAAGTATCTTTGGGGAGAAGCAGTTCTGATAGCAACCTATTTGATTAATCGAATGTCAACCCGAAATTTGTCGTTTAAAACTCCAATCCAGGTTTTCGCAGAATGCTTTCCTGATTCTCGGTTAGTGACAAACATCCCTTTAAAAATTTTTGGAAGTGTTGCATTTGTTCATAATGTTGATCCTAGAAAATCAAAACTTAATCCAAAAGCACATAAATGCATATTTGTAGGATACCCCAACAATCAAAAGGGTTACAAATATTTGATCCAATTTCGAAAAAAATATTTGTCTCTATGGATGTCACTTTTCTTGAGGGAACTTCATACCAGAACACTCATCTTCAGGGGGAGAACAGACCTAATGAAGATGAATGTGTTGATAAATCTGACTTAACCTTTGCGCTTGTTCCTAATGATGCTCTATTACTAAAAGTAAAAGAGGTAGAAAATGGGGAAAATATTGAGTCTACCGACAAACAAGAACAAAATGAAATAACAGAAATGAATGGGAAACGATATAAAGGTCTGGTCTATTCAAAGAAAAAGGAAGGCCCTAGTTCCCAGCATCCTCAAGTATCCGATCAAAGGTTCAATCATGAAATTCATGATTCACAAGGACCCAATCTTCCAGGTAATCCTGAGTTTTCTAGTCAACTGGATCTTCCCATTGCTCTTAGGAAAGGTGTTAGATCTTGTACAAAATATCCCCGTCAAACTTTGTGTCTTATGAAAATATTTCACCTTCCTATTGTACATTTATTTCACAATTGTCTAGTGTATCCATTTCTAACAGCATCCAGGAAGCCCTGAATGTTCCTGAGTGGAGAGAAGCTATTCTTGAGGAGATGAAAGCTTTGGAGAAGAACTCTACTTGGGAGAAAGTGGATTTTTCTAATGGGAAGACAGTTGTTGGTTGTAAGTGGGTATTTACTGTGAAATATAACTCAGATGGATCCTTGGAGAGGTACAAGGCCCGCCTGGTAGCCAAAGGGTTCACTCAGAGTTATGGAGTAGACTACTCCGAGACTTTTTCTCCGGTTGCTAAATTAAACAAAGTACGAATACTTCTATCTATAGCTGCTAACCTTGATTGGCCATTGAATCAGCTAGATGTGAAGAATGCATTCTTAAATGGGAACCTAGAAGAGGAGGTTTATATGGAACCTCCACCTGGATTGAGAAATTTGGGGATAAAGTGTGCAAGCTGAGAAAGTCTATATATGGACTCAAACAGTCCCCTAGAACTTGGTTTGACAGGTTTACAAGGTTGGTTAAAGGTCAAGGATATACTTAAGGCCTATCTGATTATACTCTATTTACTAAAAGATCCACCAAAAACAAGATTTCAATGGTGATTGTTTACGTGGACGACATAATATTGACTGGTGATGATGCTGAAGAAATGAGCAAATTGAAGCAAAGCTTAGCAAAAGAATTTGAGATTAAAGACTTGGGCCAACTAAAATATTTTCTGAGAATGGAAGTTGCAAGATCCAAGAAGGGCATAGTGGTTACCCAATGGAAGTATATTATGGATCTTTTAAAAGAAACTGGATTGAATGACTGCAGACCATCAGAAACGCCAATAGATGTTAGTGTTAAGCTTGGAGAAGTCAAACAGGGAACTCCTGCAGATGTAGGAAGGTACCAAAGACTGGTTGGAAAGTTAATTTACTTGTCACACACACGCCCTGATATTGCCTTTGATGTGTGTATGGTAAGTCCATTTATGCATTCTCCATTTAAAGAGCACATTAGCTGCATATCGAATTCTCCGATATTTGAGAGGGACTCCAGGACTCTTCTTTAGGAAAATTGATAAGAGAGGGATTGAGATGTATACTGATGCTGATTGGGCAGGATCAATCACTGATAGGAGGTCAACTTCAGGGTACTGCACATTTCTTTGGGGTAACTTAGTTTCTTAGAGAAGCAAAAAACAAAGTGTAGTTGCAAGAAGCAGTGTCGAGGCAGAAGTTAGATCTATAGCTCAAGGGATCTGTGAGGTTCTTTTAAAGAATATTCTGATCTGATTTGATTTGATATGATTAAGGAAATGACATAGAAGGAAAGGAATTAAATCTGTGATTGAGAGAGATTTTTATTTTGTAATCTTCCTTTCTAATGTCTCTTGCATCCTCCTATTTTAGTCGGACTCCTTATAAATTATACAATAATGAAAAATAGTTATGTTCTTTTTCTCTTCATACAATTCCACACACGACCGTGCCAAGGAGGCACGACCGTGCCAGGGAGGTACAACCTTGGCGTGTAAGGCCGGATGATGGAGACACGACTAGAGCATGTTTAGCTCGATGATGATATTGGGTCAGACATGGTCGTGCCTAGGAGGTATGACCGGGGCATTTCTGGCTCGGTGGAAGGAAACACGGTGGCTGGAAGCTCCGGATGAGGCACGACCGTGCCTGGGAGCAGGGATGGTAATGGATCGAGTTCGGGTTGGATTTCATATCCTCCGTCCCCATACCTATCGAGGATCGGATATCCATCCCCATACCCATACTCATTAAAGGATTGATATCTTCTATTCTGTTTTTTTTTCTTTCCTTCCAACTATCATCATTCATATTAGAATTAACATCACATTAAATATACATATATATATATATATATAATTAAAACAATAGATTAAACATCTATATAACCTACTCCTAACATCAACAAAAATATTTAGTGGGTTTTGAAAAAAAAAAATCTCTAATATATATATATATATATATAATCAGATATTTGTGTTGGATATCGGATGTTGCTAGTCCTCCAAACCCTCCTCCATTTGGGTCGGATATCAGATCCTCTATCAGATTTGGAGAAAATTGTCATCCTACCTAGGAGGCACGGTTTCGGCGTGTTAGCGTGTTTCTTGTTGTAGCTTATCGTTCCAAGGTTTAAATTACTCTATTTTTCTCCAAAAACGCATCCTATCAAAGAAAAGGTACAAGAGTAGTTCTCCAAACTTAAAAAGTACAATAAACTAAATGAAGATGTGAGAATGCGAAATATACTCATGAAATGCCACATAATGCATGCTAAACAATGCTAAAAACACGTAAGAAAAACATACATTAATACCCCACACTTAAACTTTTGCTTGTCCTCAAGCAAAACCTGCAATCTAGACTTATATGTATGAATCGTTCATCATAATCCCTAGTGAAGCAGTCTAATTCTATCATGTAATTTCATTAATGAGCAAGACAACTGAATTGTTCTAGTGTGGCATAAGTGAAAGTTTTCAGTGTTGCGTAAAGAGTGACTCAATTTTTTCAAATTTCAACTTCTAATTCTAGTCAAGTCGTTATCTAATCATGTTCCTAATGCTTTCAGCGATAAACACTTACCTGGCACATGCAAGGTTCATTCACCTCAAAAGTGTCATTCACCGTCTACATAAGGTCTCATAAGAATACTCGGTATCAAAAGAAACTTAACAAGTATTTCCCCAGTAACCTAATTCGGTCTCAAAGGGGTACCTTGTTAGTTTCCATTCACGATAACTATTTTTTTATCCCTTATTTCTTTCCTCTTGTATATTTTTTTTTCTTTTTTTTCGAAATGAAACCCGCTCTCATCTTTTTCTCTCATATTTTCTCTAGGATTTTGATTTTTTCTAATGAGTACCAGTTCATCTAATAACTAAAATGTAGTTGAGGGGTCATCTAGGAAACAAGAGTACTAGTCTAGTCCTATGAATCATGACTATTTTCATATGCATCACTATCAAAATTAAACATATGTGTAGAGAGATCCTAAACAAGTAGGCCAACACCAAAACTTTTACAAAAAAAAAAACACTCCTCAAGGTATGCTACTACAGATAGAATTAAATACCTCACTAAGCATATTATCACAAACATAAAGTCTATCATGATAGAATCATGTTATAAGAAACAAACAAGTGAATGCATGAATGATATGGTGACATGATAATGCAACAAAAGAAAAATTTTATGATGCAAAACAAAAAGAGACATGACAAAACTAAAACTAACAAAATCTAATCTAAAAACTAAGCTAACATACACATGCCTCGGAGGCATGACTTCCCCGTGTTGAACTTAGGTGGAAGAGCAGAGTCGTGCCTGAGAGGCAAGACCTACTCTTTTCTTGGCCAATCTTCTCTCCACGTCCGTAGCGGTTGCCACAGCCAACTCATGGGTATTCCTTGCCTTGAAATAAGATAAAATAAAAGCTTTATCCCTGTGAGGTCCATGCTTCATCCTAGCCATTCCTTGTCTTGAGGCCCATGCTTCATCCTAGCTTTATCCCTGTGAGAGTGGTTGCGAAGGCAGGAAGGTCTTCAAGGAGTTTCGACAGCCACCTTCATTCGTCGGAGATTAGCTTCACGGAGTTGTTCTTGATTCCGGATTCATCAAATCTGGCTAAGCAAGTTCGCCGTGATTCGCGTGGGCAGAAGCTCGGATCGACGGAGAAAGATCAACCCTCCACCTATTTTGCTCAACTTCGGTGGAAGATTCGCATCATTGTCGTTGTCGAAGCAAGCACCGCCAGCATCTTCACTGCTGTCCACCGACCCTGGGGGTTCCAGATCCGGGTCTTTCGTGTGGCGACGAAGGATAGTCGATTGGAGTTGATTGCGGGAGAGTGGTTTGGATAGTTTAGCTACTTATTTAATTGTTTCATGTTTGGTTATTTAGTTTCTTTTCTTGTTGATTGTTTCATGTTTACTTGTTATCAAGGTTAAATTTGTTAGTTGTGGTATTTTGTTTAGTTTCACTATGCATGATTGTTGATTTTGTATCATAGTGTGACAATGTGATATAGGTTATCAATTATGCATAGTTAGGTTTTGTTTAATCAATGTTAGTTTGTTTAGTTTAATTGCACTTGTTTTACTATTTTTTTTTTCCTTTATGCATGTTTGTGCTATTTATTCTGTTTTTTATATTATGTCTATTGATAGATGTGCTTGTGTCGTAGGGTGACAATGCGGTGCAGGCTTGTCTTTGATAGTTAGATAGGATTTTAATTTCATTTCTCACAAGTTATTTCTGTTGATGATGTTATCTGTAGCATAGAGTGACACTGTGCTATAGGTTCATCGTTGCTGGTTAGATAGGATTTCATTTATTGCATTAGGTTTAAAGAACAAACCCTAAAACAAAACCCTCTTGGTTCGATGTGGTCTGAAAACAAACATCCTGCCATTAGTTCCGTGAGAAACGACCCGGTCCTCTACTATGCAACCTTAGTGTAGGTTATGCGGATCGGTTGATTAGAAATTATTAATTTGATTTGAGCGAGCAACAGTCGCACACTTATCATGAACCTATCACGAAATACCAATATAGACTTTTGAAATTATATCGACATGTCTACCCAAATGCGACGCCTACTTTCTAGGCGACATTGCTAGTTCGACCGCTTTCCCGACAACGTGAACCCACGATCCCCTAGTTGCCTTCTTTTACTTCGTGACACTGAATTGGGATAAACCCATTATGTTGTGTGATAGTCAATGGTGCCTTTGCTGGGGAAGATCATTCCCCTCGTGACATATCAGCCTACTTTCATGACCGACTCTCCACGTCTTGGACATTAATGGGTCAAAGAGTTGGATTCACCTTTCGGTCCTTTCCCGTGTCCCATGAGATATGAAGGTGCAGGTTAATGTCACAATCATGTATGCACAATAAAACAGGATCATGGAATAAACATGTCATTCAGTAGAGAAAACTAAACAAATACTTGAATTGAAATTGACTGTCAACAATTACATCATGCTACTTCCTAATTCTAGAATTTAAAAAACTACTCTATGGAGATCGAGTTATGACAGAGAGACATTGAATCTAAGTAATTACAACTCAAAATTAAAAATAGAGAGAGGAGAAAACTTAGCGGAATGGTTGTCAGTCTTCGGAAGGAACTCTAAGCTCCAATCGGTGGATAGATTGTCGCGACGACTCTTGGAACGACGACTCTAGGGTTCTCTAGAACAGGGAAAACCCTCCTCCCTGAGTTAGAATGCTTTTTGGGCTTTTTATATCGTTCTAAAAAATGGTTGGGAAACCTCAAACTATCAGGGAGATATCCACGCAACACGGTCGTGCTTGGGAGGCACAACCAGGCATGTTGCTCTCGGCATTGGATCGAAGGTGAAACACGAGCGTGCTTGGGAGGCAAGGCCCGGGCGTGTCCAGCTCGGTTCCTAAATCAAGGCTAAACACAATTACGCCTAAGAGGCATGGCCTAGGCATGTCTGGCGAGATGATGGAGGCAAGGCCATTCCTGGGAGGCACGACCGGGGTGTGTTCAGCTCGGTGATGATTGTGGGCCAGACACGACCATGCTTGGGGGGCACAACCAGGGTGTGTCGGGCTCGGTGGAAGGAAACACGACGGCTGGGAGCTTCGAATGAGGCACGACCTAGGCTTATCAATAGCTAGAAGCTCCATTTCCACTCCGTTCTTCAGTTAATTTCATACAGAGGAACACGCCCGTGTCAGAGCGTGTTCCTCGCTGTAGCTTCTCGTTCAAAGGCTTAAATTACTCCATTTTTCACTGAAAACGTATCATAAGAGCAGTTTTCTAGAGTAAAATAAACAAAATGAAAATATGAGAATGAGAAATATGCTCATGAAATGTCACAGAATGCATGCTAAACAATGCTAAAAAAACACGTAAGAAACACACATCAGAAGGCGAGATGCTTGGAGCACTTCGGAAGTTGAGCTACCTAAGGAACTCAAGATGTCGAGCCGCTTGGGGGTCTCGGGAAGCCAAGCCGCCTAGAGCACTTGGGTTAGGGTATCAAATAGAGGGGGGTAACTTGGGATGTTGAGTCATCATGGGTTGTCGAGTTGGATAGATATTCAAGAGGCTAAGTACTCGGGCTACATAAACTTTGGAGACTGATGAAGGTGCTTGGGCTACCAAGCACTAAGGATGTCGAATGCAAGCCGCCAAGCATCGAGGTCACCACAATAGAAGGTGTTGAGGTCTGACTGAGCTAGGAGGAGTATTGACGCCACATGTAATGAGTATGTTGCCATGGAGCTAGGCCTCATAGGTTGATCCTACTGAGCTGGAGGGGATCATTATCTAGAGTATCAATGCTCAATGGTTTGGAGGTCTCATGGAGTTTGGAGAAGGTTGCATGAGACATCCAAGGAAAACAAAATAAGAAAGTTTAGCAATTTTTTCTATTGTTATTTTTTACTTTTTAAAACATAAAACTTAAAAGCTAAAAAAAGAGGTAAAATAGACATTTAGCATTGATTATTTTAACATA
Organism: Zingiber officinale; assembly: GCF_018446385.1. NCBI lineage: Eukaryota > Viridiplantae > Streptophyta > Magnoliopsida > Zingiberales > Zingiberaceae > Zingiber > Zingiber officinale. The sequence goes on along the minus strand of NC_056001.1, from coordinate 21,363,102 downwards.
TTTAAATTTATTTGAAGTAAATTGTGCGAAAAATATTTATACTTTATTTCTTTCTAAGATAATAGTTTTCCTTTACTTTTAATATATTATCGTAAACTGAAAATAGAAAAATTTTCACAAACCAAACAAGGCCTAACTTGTGGTTCTTCTTGTTCTAGTGGTGGTCAATAGAACAGGTCTTACAAAACTAACAAGGACAGACAAAATTAATTAAAGCACAACAAACCCTTTGGTCCCAAGTTCCTAACACAATCAGATAGATCGGAGAAGTAGAATTGGGGTGAATGTGGGCAATAAAACAAATATAAGTGAAAGTAAAAAACAAAAGCTGCAACACAAAACAGGTGATTAACAGTTGTTGAAAAAGTAGTCAAACATAATAGCCTTATTATTTCAGAAATCGATTAAAAAAACTAATGGAGGTATCTTTACTTATTTCCTTAGCCCAGTTCTGTTTGTTTGGGCAACCAATAAGCTTCTCTAGTAAAATTAAGTGGAAAAGTTCAAAGATAACAATGATGGTAGTTATATAAAATATGTCAATCAATCCCTAAATCTGTATATTCAGTAATGAACACTTAGTATAATTTATACAAACATCATGTTTTGAGTGGATGCAACACAGAGAAATTGGGATGAGAAGACAAACCTGCCAATCATTTTTGACATGGGATTGGTGGAGATAGAAGCGATGGCAATATACAATTGCTGTGGCAATGGTAACTTGTGGTCTGCACAAGTCAATGTTATCAAGGCCTTAGATATGTGGAAACAGTAGCATGAATTATGAGATAATGATGTATTTCCAAAGCTCAACATAATCATCTCCGAAAAGGCAATAACTAAAATTTAATGATCCAGAAGAACATTTATGGACCATAAGAGTGTAAGAAAAAAAATGGATGAAATACTACAGAAACTTATAAGGCAGTAATTGTATTCTTGCACTTAAATGAGTGTGATATGTCATCATGTAAGCATAAAGGATTCTATGTTGCACAGTACAAATCATCAAGAAAACATTTCTAATATGTATGCATGTTTTTACTCTCTGACTCTTATACTCAATAAACACCTATAAATACACTAGAATACCCTAACTATAAGCACTTTCTCTGAAGGGAAAACCGCTATCCACGGTTTGGAAGCCAAATAACAAATGTTTAACTGACATATCAATTTAGTCTCACATGTGAGGTTGTAGATTAATAATAGGTGGGTAAGGCTTAGATGAACATAGTTGGATCGATCAAATTAATGAGCCATTTCTCTAAGTGGATTGATTGTATTAAAATGGATTTCCACAGGTGGTATCACAGCATGCCTTTTTTAGCCATGTTGAGGTGTTTGAATTAGAAATGTTGCATGTGGTGATGGAGAGAATGGGAGTCTTGGCGCAACGGTAAAGTTGTTGCTTTGTGATCAAAAGGTCACGGGTTCGAATCTTGAAAATAGTCTCGTGCAAAAAGTAAGGTAAGGCTGCGTACAATGGATTCTTTCCCGAGACCCCGCATGGCGGGAGCTTCGTGCATCGGATTGTCCTTTTTTTTTGCATGTGGTGATGGAGAACAGATTGGGCCTCGGAGGTCGTTGATTATAAATTTATGTGCTGAGGCAGGGAGGTACCGATGTGACTTCTAGACTTCCTAACCATCTAACACCATACCCTTCTTATCACTCAATTCGTAGATCTATCCAATAGTAGGAGACATGACAATTGGGGCAACACCTTAATAGTGCACCCAAGCTATTCCATGATAGTAAAAAATTGAAAAGAGTCAATAGAAATATATTCACATGCAACCATGTAAAAAATGCTTGTTTTAGTACTTAAAAAAATGTTATTGTGGTGGTAAGGATGCCAGAATTGTCAATATGAGTATTGGTATCTAACATTTAAAAGACTTAGGTATTGATGGATCCTTATTGATAGGATTCGTATCAATATATGAAAAAAAAATCAAAGAGAAAGAATCACAAAAAAAATTATTGAAAAAAATAAAATAAATTCATCTAATGTATAAACTAAGAAAAGATGTTCAAAACCCTAAGAGCTTATGATACATTGTATCGAGTACAACATTTCAATTTTATTATAAACCACTTAATAAAATATTTATATTAAGTTTATATTGTTGTCATGAAGCACTAAGAAGGTGTTTAAATCAAGTGGCCAATGATCTTGGTAAAGACATTCTTTGTTTGCTAATATGCAAGTGAAAATGGTGAGGTTAAAAGTTGAAGAACTATTCCAATGAACAACCATAGGTAGCCCCTCTATTTATACATGCTATGAACTAATCTGTAAATGTGTATTATATGGGTGTACCTGTAAAATCCTTAATTTGATTAACAATATATATATATATATATATATATATATATATATATATATATATATATATAAGTAGAAGTGTACTTACTACCTAAGTTACTTAGGTTGTGTGTTGGAATAATTCCCCCTATAGAAGCATTCAGAAAACTTTATCAAAATGATCCTTAATTTGATGCCATTTAGAAAGCTAAGATGACCTTTTTCAATAATTATTGATTCAAGATGCCTTTTTTTTAAGAGTGTCGAACTTATTATGGAATAAAGATGCACTCTTAAAGATGAGTTCTTTTTAACTAGGGAGAATGACGCAGGGACTACCTGTGTGACTTCTATACTTTACGACCATTTGACCTTCTAACACTAGACTCTTCATCCAATTGCCAGAATCGAAATAGGAACTGGAGCAACCCATCTAATAACACACTTAAACTACTTCAACCTATCTGATTTTAGAAGTCAGCATGAGACCTGGAGCAACGCCTCTAATAGCATGCTCAAGCTACTTCATGATAGTCAGACAATAAAAAGAGATATGAAAGGGACAGCAAGCATGCAAGAATGTTTATTTGATACTTGGGGATTTTAATATGTGAACATGGGTAGTTTCTTGGGATGTGTGTGAGATCATTTACTCTTGGACTTACCCTCCAAATTTATCTAGTCTACAGAAGTCTCATTGTAGATCTTTCGAATCATGATACTTTCAATGTAATAAATTAAATTATATTTTCTTTGGAAGATTATTTTTGTGTCTCTTAAGTAAGATGGGTTTCTTCTTAATCCTTTTGAAGGTGGATTCCTCCATAGTTATCTTCCCTCTCTCTTCTTGGTAGATTCTTTGAAAAAAGAATACTTTTATCCTCCATCTAGTGTCAGTATAAATTCGACATTTCACCTTGAGGAGTACAACTTTGAATTGATGATGATTGTGATACAAGCCCACTAAAAAATTATGGACTAATAAGGCTCGTTCATAAAAATGCTTAGATAATGCAACTACCAATAACTTAGAGTTAAGAATGTGGAGTGAGCGGTTGGGTCTATATAATTAATAAGACGATTCTTTATTCAAGAAGATTGTGGCCTAACTATGGTTAAGACTTGGTAAACTTGTTAAAACAAGAAGCATTTCATGGTAAAAGTACTCTGATATCTTGAATGATCTTAATTGTTAACACTCAGTAGTCAGGACAATGAAGCAAGAGATACCATAATAAATTGTTTTGTGCATGCATGCGTATAAGCCGTGTCTTCACAAATGTAGTAAGCATATAAGAAAACCATGAAGGATAATGGAGGAAGAGTCAATCTATATAACAGACTAGGAAATAGGAAAAAATACATACAATCCAAGCCTGAAGCCGATATCCTTAAGGAATGAACAGTAAAACATCCGAAGTTTTGATTCCTTGATCAAATCAATCCCATCTTTCCTTGAAGGAGAGTTTTTTTCGATCTCTTCCTTACTAAAGTACCAACTTGACATGTACAAGCGGTGTGATTCATCTTTCATCCTGAAACCTCCATTTACCATTCCCTGGTCAAGAGAAATGGTAGAGGTCTCTCCCATCTTTTTCATCAAATTTTGCAATCAGAATTATAGAAGCAAACTATACTCTGAAATTTCTTATGTTTCTATGATGCCAAATTTCTCACTTGCTTGAAGGACCAACTCACCAACCAACATCCTGTAAATAGACATGCTAAATAAAAAGAGAAGGAATAGAAAACATCACGTGTTTAAGAATCAGCAATTGAAACCAAAATAAGTCAAGAACAAGTTACGTAATACAAACCTCTTTTACAAGGAACTAAAACATGCCTTTTTCAATGAGTGGATGACAAATAAATGGAATGATAATTAAGTATAGCATAGAACTTTCAACTTTAGTAAGATGGTTAGTGACATTGTCTACTTGCAGGCACTCAATCCACCGAAACCCACTGGAAAAAAAAATGCAAAATTATATGGCATAGTGTCTACCAGATTTGAGGGGAAAATAGCCATGGCAGCTAAACCAACCGTTCGCAATATAGATAGGGCTATAGTAGGAGAGGGGGAGAAAATGGATATAAGAAAACCTTACCTCAGATATAAAAGAGTCAGGGTAGAATAGATGGAGTAGGCTGACTTACAATATACCAAAATAAAAACCTAGGACAGAGAAAGGGGCACCAAGCCACTAAAACATCATGAATATTACACAGAACTGCAAAGGCCAAGGATGAATTATAAATTGAATTCAAGACATCAATAGCATGCCCAACAAGAGTTGGAGAATGTGGATAATCATATCTAACATGTCATACAACTATTGATGGATCACACGTGCAAAAAAAACGCATATTCTGATAGTTGGTGCTATAACAAAGATAGAATTCATGTCTAAACCTCAGCATCTATAAAGCACTAGCCAAACAGTTTGTGAAAAATACATCTTCAAATAGACCATCCTATCTTCAGATAGTCGAATTCAAATTTAGAAAATAAAACCAAAAGTTTGAAAAGCAATAATTAACTTTACAATCAGACAACATTGAAGTCGTGAAAGTCATTCTTACTCCACCCATAATTTCTAGTATTCTCTTACCATTTTAAACTTTTTATTGCACATGCGAAACGTCATTAGCACATAAAATAAATAGACTCCATATCCATCACGCAAACCTAAAGCTTTTGTTAGTGTGTGCACTTATGTGCCAAGACACTCCTTATGTATTCTGGGGATAATTATTTAATAAAGGCAAGAATTTATCATCAATTATTTACTTTTCTGTACGTATATGATTAATGATAAAGTCCCACAGATTAATCGGTATATTAATCTGAAAACAGTCCTTGATCGGATAGATATCTAGAGGGGACATGGATATCTAGATCAACGCTGAGTATGACTAGGTCGAGATAGACCGGAGAGATGGATATCCAAGTTGTACTTGGGGGTGCCTTGAGTTTAGAGGTACACTAGACACGACCCGCTCAAGAGGAGACCACATATTAAGCATCATTGGTTATTTCTCTTATGAACGAGTGTAACTGATCTTTTGACTTGAGACCTTCATTTATTCTATGCGTGGAGTTATGTGCTTTGACGCCGTTAAAAGCAGTCTTTAATCAGATTGTGATTAATACGGTAGTTGGGTGTATGACAAAGCGTAGAGAGAATAGTGTTGAGTCAATAGAGGATTCATCGCTCTCTTGGATTAGGAGTTAACATCCTGGTCGCTTGATAGAGATATTAGTGACTCAAAATCCATGGTCATGGGAGGAATGATTTATCATTCAACAGGAGTCTATTATATCTTGGAAATCAAGTAAAACAATTAATTTGGTAATGATGCATAATGTACCGAATTAATTGGGATGTAGGCTTAGATGAAGAGATTGAATTACACACTAATCGGTTCATAGTATTTACAGTTTATGACTGATATTAATTTTATCGCGTTGGGTGGCTAAAAACTGTTGCTAGACGGTTACCTTAGTCTGTGTATGGATTTACACTGCCTTCGTGAATAAAACCTAGAGGGTCGCACGCATAGCACGTAGACATGAACAATGGTATCGAAAGCTAGTCGAGATCAAGATCAAATATAAATTTATTTGATACAAAGAAGAGAGAATTCGAATAGCCATAATCATGATGATTAATGGAGAATTCGAAAAGTCATCATAATGATAATTAATGAAAAATTTGAAGAGTCATCATAATGAAGGTTATAAATGAAGAATTTATGGAGTCTATAACTCTTCATCTTCCTAATTAATGAAGATCATAAATGATGAATTAATTGAGATCTTAACTCTTCGTATTCCTTGGAGGCTATAAGTAGCCATCCTTGGAAAGATGCAAGATGGGAATTCCTTCTCTCATTTTTTTTCCCTCGTCAACTTCTTCTTCGTGGACCTTCCACCGGAAGAGGTCGGTAGTGCTTCCAAGGCTTTGTCGATCCAAGAGGCTAGCACCTAACGGATCGTGTCAAGTTCGTGATCTAGTGTGCATGGATACCGCTAGAGGAGTCACACGTGGGGCTCTTATCTGTCTGTGATATTATTCACACTTATCGAGGACTCGAGGTATGTTTTTATATTATTTTGTGTAAAACTATATGTACCATGAAAGATCCATGATTCAATATATATCTTCCGCTACGCTCCGAACCCAACAGCTTTATCTAATTTTCTTTCAGTTGGCCACAATAAATGAGGTACATCGCCACAAAAACTAAAGAAATTTAATCATCCTATATGCAAGCAACAAAACTGATATACTAGTTTAACTCGTCTTCAATCAGTTCAACTGATTGCAGCCAGTCGAAAATTACAAAGGAAGATAACACAAACACGAGAAACTAGAGATTCCTTCCCTCAAGTTAATTGATCATCAGGACTACAGCAACTCAGACAAATACGTCTTCAGGGCCAACAGGTCTGATCAAATAATCTAGTGCGCAATCATAACCAGATCATCGATGCTCCGGTGAAAAAAAAAAATGGAAGAAATCACTAGGCACGCTTATTCCTTGATTAATACCAAAAAATACCAAATCATTGTATCAATCAAGAAGGAAAGGTGATTTTTTTTATTCTTAATTTTTCCTGATTATTAGGGAGGAAAGCATATACAAAACTGAAAGGCGATAAAGTAAATCGAAGAAAAGAAAAGGCAATTACCTCAAACAAACGCAGAAAGGATCGTCTTTCAACCACCCAAATCCCGATTTGGGAGAAGAAGGGGACACGAAGAAGGAATCAGACGGAGATACCGAACCTTCACCACTTTCCTAATTTTGCAATTTTCAAGCTCCGTACAAGTAATAAGTCCAAGTTTTGAAATTACGAAAATCAAAAGGGGTTACCACGGTGCCTAGTTGACAAAAAGGATGATTGATTCATTATAAAACAAGTTTCCAGGTGTAATTTCTTTTTGTCAGATGGTTTATTTGCAAAAATATTTTTGCCCTTTTCGGAATCGCACGAGATTTTTTCTAGCTTCTCTATGACGCATAGCATGCACACGTGGCAGGCGTTAGCGTGTCGAAGTTCGGTGTCTCCTGTCTTGACCACTATACGATCCGCTAAAAAATTCTTGTAAATTTAGCATGTAGCCCATGAAAATTTCAGCTCTAGCACACTTTTGCACTAAGGCCCATAAAACTATAATTGGTTTACAAGTTACAACACTCCGTAAAATATTTAGTTGCTAACAAATATTGACAATAAAAAATACAATACAATAGGGATGAAAATGAATGAAGTGCAACTTCAATTCATGGTAAAATAATATAAAAAAATAATGGAGCATGTTTTTTTAAAAAATATAAGTTTTTATCATTATTCATGTCAAAAGCTTATGGCAAATAGTTGCTTAGTTTCAATTCTTTTTCAACATTATATTATTTTATTTTAAAAAATAAAATAAACATGAGCTTATTATAATTATGCGATAGGGAGAGAATTTTGAAGATTATTGATTTAGATATTTCACACTAATTTACTTATCTAAAATATATAATTTATAATGAAAAAATATTTTATTAAATTTAGATATTCATTTTTCATTATACCATATATTAACTTCTTTATTTTTTTTCTTTCTCTTTTATAATGTTTAGTGAATGAAGTTTATTACTAAATTTAGAAAAATATTATTCATAAATATAAAATTTAGAAAATGAATAGAATAATTGATACAAAGATTTTTTAACTGCCCTATCTAAATTTTAGAATAAAATTTTTAGATAAGATAATTGATGTGGATGGTGTTAGGTCTCTTAAAGACATTAGTGCAAGTGACTATGCACCATTAATTAATCCCTCACTTTTGCTAATTAACTTAGATTATGGAGTTGAAGATGGATTAGTTAGTGGCTACTTTGCATTCTTCATATAAAATTATTGGAATGCTTTCGGTAGGTAGTTGGTATAGTGATAAGTAATCTTAAATTGAATGCTTGATACTATCTTATGAACAAATATACTCCGAGAATGATTTCTTATGTATAAATGATTAAGTTGGAGAGTCAAAATATATCAAAATGAGAATATGTGTTTTAAAATATGGTTTAGGTAGTTATTCCTTGTCGAAAGTATCTTAACTTGATCTAATCGGGAAACACCAGTCCAATTGGACGATAAAGGAAAACCGAATGTTTATTAGTAATCGAAAAAGTCAATGAACGAAGAAGTTCAAGAACAATAATCAACCTTATCCCTAGTTATATTATGTTCTGAAATGCTTTATACGTGGAGGATGAGATAAGGATCAATTAGTTTTAAATGGAATAATTTATTTTTGGATTAGAGTTGATTAGGTTATTAATTTGGTTTCAGGAAGTGCAAAAGTGTAAAAATAATAAGCATTAAAATTAATCATTATTTTCCATCTATTAAAAAAAAATTAATCGTTAATTTATTAAAATTGGGACTGAAGACTCGATTTCGATCATAGGGATAGACACTGGTGGATACCATGCTATAGTGTAATAGTATGTTGACCATTTACCTCCTCCGTGTTGGCACTGGGACGGGTTGGCAGAAATACTGGGGACGAGCATATTCGTCTTTTTGCCACCAATAGTATGTTGACCATTCATCTAGTCATGACCTTTCATCTAGCCATGACCCTTCACCTAGTCTCTTAATGGATGACCCTCCATCTAGTCATCTCTTCATATGTCTTGGTCACCCCTTTCATGACTATAAATAGCTAATACATTGTCTTCCAAAAGCACACTCAAATCCTTTGATCAACACTTTATGAAATTCGACCAAACCTCAACTGCATTTTGTGCAAGTTTCTGCCCAAGTTTCAATTAACACATATAAGTTCAAGTCTCATAAAGTTTTTGTCCAAAATCGAAGAAGCTTCTAACCAAGTAAGTGGACTTTTCGTTTTCGATTATAGCTTTGTACGATCTATGTTTTCTTTTCATTATTGATCATTTTATACTGCTCATTTTATTTTTTTGAATTCTAAGATGCGCTGTTATGATTCAAATTAGATATGGTAAAAGGGAATTTTTAAAAACATACTAAGATATGATAAGTTATGATCCTGATGCGGTGGGTAATAATTTTCCAGAGCACTCACCCCCTTACTTCCATCCCTAGATAAAGACGAGGAACAAGTCAAGAAAGAGGAGCAAGTGATGTTTTGAGGCGGGTAATAGAGCCCTGTTCAAGCAATTATTCCTTTTAGCTCATGTTATTTTTACTTGTACATTTTCGCTTATCGCTTTTGAATTTTCACTTTGTAAAGATAATATTTTCGTTATATCATTACTGGTTTAATATTTACTATATAAAGCTTGTTATTTTCGAGTATTTATATTCACGAGCAACGCCAGTGTCGGTACACCTAGGTCTTGGGGTGTGACATTATAGTGATATCAAAGTCAGGTTCTAAAATATGGTTGGAACATTTGTACGCAAATCTGACAAAGTTAGATTTTTGACAAACGCCTAGTGCCCCTCCGAAACGACCTAATTAGCAAAAATCATGATCCGTGACGCATGCAATTTTTCTACCGAATTCCATCATTTAGACTTCCGAAATCATATTTTTGCCATTTCAGGAAGGTTTCTAATTGCCTATACCTTCTCACAGGAAAGTCAAAATCTGATTTCGTCATTACTTAAGCAATTATTTCTAAACTATCATGAACCATTTCGCTTATCCAATTTTAGGAAATGACCAACAGACCTGTCCGGAATAACCGTAACCCTAACTACGCCAACTGCAACAACAATAAAGATGCAAACTCTCCCCCAGGAGTTAGCCTCAGCTAAGAAGATTTAATGGCCATTGCTACCATCTTATCAACCACCCTGTAAGGCTCAGCGACCCCAAGTGTTAATCAGAATACCAACCCGCCACCAGAAGCCTAACCACATGGTATTAAGTATCACTATGAGTCTCTTTGGAAGAACAGAGCCTCGACATTTGATGGCAACCCCGACCCAGAAGTTAGTCAAAACTGGCTCAAGAATATCGAGACTCAACTTTGACTACTAGAAATCCCGGAGGTGCTTAAGGTGAATGTCGTGACACCCTTCCTAGAAGATAAGGTACGCAAGTGGTGGGAAATCATTTCACTAGCAATGACTAAAGCCGAACCAGTGACATGGCAATAATTTAAAGAGATATTCTTGAAGCAATACTATCCGACTGAGTTCAGGTTACAGAAGCTGAGTGAATTTAATAACTTTACTCAGGCTCCAGGTATGTCTATAGTGGAGTACACCTCAAAGTTCAACTCACTCGGGACCTATGCCCTAAACATTATGGTAGATGACACCCTGAAGCTACATCGCTTCAAGAAGGGTTTGAGTAGCTGAATTCAATCAGCATTAGCAGTCTACAAGCCAACTAACTTCGTCGACCTGATGGGAGCAGCCATTAGAGCTGAAACAGACATCAAACGACGTGAAAATGAAGGCAAGAACAAGTGACCCCTTGCGAGCCAGTCTTCCCCAAGTGAACAAAGGTTAAAACAGCCCAACCTATCGAGTGGCACATCCAAAGGACCCCCTTTCACTTCGCCCTCCCAAGGCATTAAGTCATGTTCTACTTGTAACTTCAGACATCTTGGAGAATGTCATAGGATTTCCGGTGCATGCTTCAATTGTGGGAAGATGGGGCACCAAATTGTGGATTGTCCTGAACCTAAGAAACAAGGTGTTGGTTAGTCCTAGGAAAATTGTACCGGTTCTACTGTATAAAAATTTTGTACAAGTGTCAAACCTTTCCTTAAATAACCTATTGTGTTCTTTAGAAGTTAAATTAGGAATCGCAGACGGAACTTAACATCATTGATTCAAAATTTAACTTATCTGTTCTTAATGGTTTAGATTTAAATCGCAAGTGGAACTTAACACTATTGATTCAAATCCACCTATGTTATTAATTACATTAAATATTAATTTTCAAAATTGGCTTCCAGGACTGCATGGCGAGGCACATGACCTTCTGGATATGAGAGCAACCACCATCGCCTAGACAAAGCCTTTTAAGGAAAGCTAATATTTAATTTCCTTAAATAACTCTTGGTTAACCAAAAAGAACAATCGAATCACAAATTCAAAAAATAAAAGAAAAGAAACACAACTTCGAAACTAATCCGAAAACTATAGAATCAAATGCCTCTTGTGTTTGATATTTCCAAAAATAACTATACAAAGAAAACTAGTATGATGCGGAAAATAATTACTAGTTATACCTTTCTTTATAAGCAAATAACCTCTTGATCTTCTACCGTATTCCTCTTCTTATCCCGGACGTTGTGTGAGCAACGATTTACTGAGATGAGAATCCACCTAAGCCACCTTCTTCTCCAAGCAAGATTCGGCCACCATAATTCTCCAAGAGAAGTAGAGGCCCGGCCACCACCACCAAGCTCCAAGAGATGCTAGAAACAAAACCATCTTTCTCTCCTTCTTCTCCTAGCTAGAACTGGCCACCATGGACTTCTCTTGTGTTGATGCCGCCGGCCACAAAGGAGGAAGAGAAGAGAAGAAGAAGAGAATACCCTAGGGTCGGCCACACAAAGGAGGATAAGAGAGGAAGAAAAGAATAGAGTCGTTAGCCATGAAGACACCTCTACCCCCTCTTTTATAATCCTTGGTCTTGGCAAATAAGGAAATTTAAATAAAAACTTCCTTAATTCTTTTGCCATGAAAAAGAAAATTTTAATTAATTAAAATTAAAATCCTTTTCTTTATTTCAATGGTCAGCCATTTTAATCCCCAAAATAAGGAGAGTTTTAATTAACACAAGAATTAAAACTTCCTAATTTGTTTCCGGAAATTTATAAAAATTTCTCCAATAATTTTTCCCTTCATGGTGGTTTGTAAAAAGAAAATTTTATAAATTAAAATTTTTCTTTTAAACATGTAGATGATTTCCAAAATGGAAAGTTATCTCTAAAAATTAAAATCTCCTTTCAATCTACAAATAAGGAAAGATATCAAATCTTTTCTTAATCTTTTGTAGAAACTTATAAAAGAAAATATTTAATTTTTAAATTCTCTTTTAAATCATGAACATGATTAAAAAAGGAAAGTTTTCTCAAAATTAAAATCTACCTTTCAATCTACAAATAAGGAAAAATTTCAAATCTTTTCTTAATCTTTTTGTAGAAAGTTATAAAAGGAAAGATTTAAATTTTAAACTCTCTTTTAAAACCATGATATCCACATAAGAAATAATTTTAATAAAAATCCCTTTTAATTTTCTAGTGGCCGGCCACCTAAATTTAGCTTCACTATTAGCTTTGGTCGGCCCTAGCTTGGGCTCCAAGCTAGCTTGGCCGGCCACCTTAAGGTGGGTAGAAAGGTGAGTATAGGTGGGTATAATTCTCTATATACAAGAGGCTACAATAAGGACTGAGAGAAGGAATTAGTTTTGGTCTCCCGATGAAATTAAGCTTCCCGTATTCGCCCCGAACACACAACTTAACTTCATCAATAATAATTCATACCACTAAAGAATTATTATTGAACTACCGCACCAATCCCAAATTACATTTTGGGCTCCTTCTTATTATGAGTGTGTTAGTCTCCCTGTGTTTAAGATGTCGGATGTCCATTAATTAATTGAGTTACTGACAACTCATTTTAATTAATATCTCAGTCCAAAAGTAGTACCACTCAACCTTATCGTCATATCGGACTAAGTCCACCTGCAGGATTTAACATGACAATCTTTATGAGCTCCTCTTGGGGACATTATCAACCTAGATTTCTAGGACACAGTTTCTTCTATAATCAACAAGACACACTATAAGTAACATCATTTCCCAACTTATCGGGCATTTTAATTTATCGAGCTAAATCTCACCCTTTGATAAGTCAAAAAAATAAATATTAAACATATGTGCTTGTTATTATATTAGGATTAAGAGCACACACTTCCATAATAACTAAGGACTTGTTCTTTTATTAAATCAGTATAAAAAGAACTTTCCTTAAATGATCTTGCTCAATACACTTAGAGTGTACTAGTGTAATCTATTAGTCAAGATAAACTAATACCTAATTACACTACGACTATTCCAATGGTTTGTTCCTTTTCATCTTAGTCGTGAGCTACTGTTTATAATTTATAAAGAACCGATAACACAATCTTCTGTGTGTGACACCACACACTATGTTATCTACAATATAAATTAATTGAACATCTACATTTGGTATATATTAATGTAGACACTTGACCAATATAATTCTTATAAATGTTTATACAAAAGCTAGACTTTTAGTATACACTCCAACAATCTCCCACTTATACTAAAAGACTATGCTGCCATAAATGCTGCCATATATCTGATTCCCATCCATTCAACATGTCCATCAAAAGCTCTTGCCTTAAGGACCTTAGTGAAAATATCTATAGGTCATCACTTGATGTAATATAGGCGGCAACAACTTCTCCTCGTTATACGATGTCTCGTATTGGGTGGTACTTGCGCTCTATTGTGTTTACTTGCCTTATGGACTCATGGTTTCTTCGAGTTTGCTACTGCACCACTATTATTATAATAAATTGTAATAATCTTTGGACAAACCAGAAATCATATCTAAGTCCATCTTGAGGTTACTGAGTCATTCAGCTTCTATGGCTGCCTCTCAACTTCCATAGTAGAGTCTGAAAAGCACCTATGCTTAACACTCCTCCATAGTTATGGCTTTACCTCCTAAAGTAAACACAAAACCCCGAGGTTGACTTACTATTGTCCCTTATCTGATTGGAAGTCAAAATCCATGTAATCTACAGGGATTAAATTATCTGTCTTATAAACTAGCATATAATCTCTAGTCCCTCTAAGATACTTTAATATATGCTTTACGACAATCTAGTGTCCCTGTCCTGGGTTACTTCGATATCTGCTAACTATGCCCTGGGCAAAACAGATATCCGATCTCGTGCATAGCATACATTAGACTTTACAACAGCCGAAGTATAAGGAACTGCTTTTATGTCCTCTATCTACTTTGATGTCTTCGGAGACATCCTTTTAGATAAGGATTCTCCATGTCCAAAAGGTAGAAAAACCTTTCATGGAGTCTTGCATGCTAAAACCAGCTAGGATAGTATGAAGCTCGGGATAATCACAACATTCTTTTCTTGTGATCCCTTTGATCCCGAGAATATGTGTGCATTCTCCCAAGTCCTTCATATCGAATTGGTTGGACAACCATACCCTTACCTCCGACAACACTTTGATATTGTTTCCAACTACCACAAATGTCATATACGTATAGTACAAGAAATACCATCACGCTTCTATCACACTACTTGTATACACAAGACTCATCTGGACACTGAATAAATCCACAGGTCTGGATTACTTCATTAAAGCAGATGCACCAAGACCTTGAAGCTTTTCTTCAGTCTATAGACTGATTGAGCTTGCACACAAGATGCTCTTTGCCCTTTGCGATGAACTCTTCTGGTTGCTTCATATGGATATTTTCTTCAAGACTTCCATTAAGGAAAGCTGTCTTGACATCCACTTACCAAATCTCATAGTCCTTATAGATAAAAGAATCCGGATAGACTTAAGCATGGCTACCGACGAAAAAGTTTCTTTTTTCAGCAAGCTTTGCTTTGAAAATTTCCACCTTCCTGTCTATCCATCTTTTCCTATTGTAGACCTATTTACACCCAATGGCGTTTACACCATTTGGTGGTTCTACAAGCTCCCAGACTTTATTAGAATACATATATTCTAATTTTGTATTCATTGCTCTTTTCAAAGATGTTGCATCTTTATCTTGGAGTGTTTCGTCATATGTCCGAGAATTAGGTTCATGTTCACCAGGGATCAAGTCTAAAGACTCTCCCAAAACATGAATATTTTAGGTTGCCTAACAACCCTCCCAGTATGACGAGGCACTTTCTGCAATTGTGTATCATCTGTGATACGTGTTGCAGTTTCTTGTGATATTTCATCTTGTACAGTTGGTACTAGATTAGACGTGTCCTTTTTTATTTCCTTAAGAACAAATTTACTTATGGGCTTATGGTTTATTACATAGTCCTCTTCTAAAAATCGTGCATTGGTGCTAACAATGACCTTTTGATTTTTAGGACTATAAACCTCCTTTCGTTTTTCTAGGATAACCTACAAACAAGTGAACTCCTGTCCAACTTATCAGTGTCTCTCATGTGCTAGACCACCCAAATCCGAATATGTTTCAGACTAGGCTTACGCCCATTCTGTAATTCTATGGGAGTAGAGAGTTCTGACTTAGAAGATACTATGTTCTATTCCGTTTCGAGTGTATATCCTTAGAACGAATTTGGTAATTTTCTGAATAACTCATCATCAATCTAATTATTCCATAAGGGTCTTATACCTTCTTTCTACTACACCAATCTGTTGAGGTGTACCAGGTGCAGTTAGTTGAGATTAAATCACGACTTCTGATAAGTGACTCCTAAACTCTCTTAAGAGGTACTCATTACTACGATTTCATCGTAGTAACTTGATACTTTTACTTTGACGTTACTCCACTTCAGCCTAGTTACTCTTTGAACTAATCAAAGCACTTAGACTTGTGGCACGTCAAGTAAATGTATCCTTATCTCGAATAGTCGTCTATAAAAGAGACGAAATATTCGAAACAACCTCTTGCCTAGATAGTCAAAGGTCTACACAAATCAGAATGAACAAATTCCAACATATCTTTGGCTCCATACCCCTTAGACTTAAAAGCTTCTTGGTTATTTTTCCTTCCAAGTAAGACTCACAGGTTTGAAAGATTTCCACTACCAATGACCCAAGAGTTCATTGGTTATTATCCTTTGAATCCTACTCAAGTTAATATAACCTAGCCTTAGATGCCAAAGATATGATTGGTTTACTTCCGAAGGTTGCTTTCTCTTATTCAAGTTAGAAGATGTGTCATTAATTTCTATTTATTGCATCATGGGATTATAAATTGTTAACCAACATACCAGAATAGATAACTTCCCTCTTTATCCTGATAACAACTTTGTTATTAAAAAAAAAAGCAGAATATCAAGTTCTTTGAATAGTTTAGAAACTGAAAACTAGTTCTTTCTAAACTTGGTACGTAAAGATAATTTCTCAAATATCCATGTTTTATTCCTATCGAAGGATAAACATCTCCCACTGTAATAATTGCTACTTTTGCAGCAGTGCCCATGTAGACAGTATTTTCCTTTCATATAGTTGTCGGGTTTCCTGGAACCCCTGCAATAAATTACAGACATGATTAGTGACTCCCGTATCTACTCACCAGGTATCGGTAGATAACACCTCTAATC
Source organism: Zingiber officinale (assembly GCF_018446385.1). NCBI lineage: Eukaryota > Viridiplantae > Streptophyta > Magnoliopsida > Zingiberales > Zingiberaceae > Zingiber > Zingiber officinale. The sequence continues at coordinate 21,346,473 of NC_056001.1, read as the reverse complement.
ATGTATCAACTAATGAATAAAATACACATATATTGTTCTCAGTTCTAAGAGGACAGTCTACCTTAATGTCCAAGTTTTATTTCCAATCATTATAACTGGGACTGCTAAGTCTATTCTATAGTATAACAACTAGGGGATTGACTACATTTGAAATCCTAAGAATCACAAAAATATTTGGTCAAGACCAACATCTCAAAGCCCCCGTGAATTTTGTATGCCACATTAGTGTGGACGTATACAAATTCTAAAAGGAGATTTTATCCATTAATTTTATTATCTTGTTAAATAAAATTAATAGTTGGTCTTTCTTTGATCAAATATTTGGTCAAGACTCTAAATTTAAAATAATATTGATTCCTCAAACAATACTATTTAAATTTATCAACACCTTAAAATACCGTGATTTTTGCATGTCACGTTAGTGTGGACGTATACAAAATCAACATTTGTAAGAGGAGGGTTTTACCCATTAACTATCTTGTCAACGTAACTTTATGACAAATAAAATTATCTCAAACACCGTTAATTTTGTATGTCACGTTAGTGTGGACGTATACAAAATCAATCATTTGTAAGAGGGGTTTTAACCCATTAATTTTATTATCTTGTCAACCTAGTTTTATGACAAATTAATAGTTGGTTTCCTTTTGGTCACACAAGTAATAGCAGTGACTCTGTTGGGGAGGATACTATTAGATGCATCTAAGTGTATACCATTACTTTGATACTAAGTCCATTAAATAGAATTATGCCCCTTCAGTTGGAGAAGATCACACACATCCTAAATAATTTCCTATAACCATCCATTAAGGAAGTTTGATCTAGTGATCCCAAAGAAACTCATCCGTTGTGGAGGGAGACACTCAGAGCCAACATGCAAGCTTGTTGCATCACTTATAAACCAGTAATGGAGACCGTGGGATTTATATACTAATCCCTCTCCCACTTAGTTATTTAAAATGAGAAATTTTATCCTATGCTAGCATATAACACATGCACACACACAGTAAATAAAAGCAATAAATTTGAAAATTAATTTTCCAACTATTATGGAATTTTCATCACTGTCCTCCGTGTGCTCCAACCCTAGCTGCTGCCATCTTTAGCCACCGCCATCGGGTCGAGTTGTCGCATCTATCTTGCTTCTTATTCTGCTGCGCCTCTGGTCCTCCGATAGCACCACGCCTCGCAAGGATACGATCCACGACAAATATAGAATTTTACATACATCGATCCTATATTCCATAAAGGAATGTACATATATTCTAGATCGAACAAAAAAGTAAAATTCTAAAACTAATACAGCTCCTGCTGTATTTGATACATACAATCATGCACACACAAAATAATGCCCTTGACATGTCTAAGGGTCCAATCACACACAATATCTATATGTCATAATAGTTGGAGCCTGCAACCACAAAGTTAGTATATCTTACTATTATCCTGCCTAAATTATGTATGACATGTGCATAATCTATTTGAAAACCAAACACACAGAGGCAAACCCTAGCTCTGATACCAATTGTTGGTTAGTCATAGGAAAATCGTACCGGTTCCACTGTACAAAAATTTTGTACAAGTGTCAAACCTTTCCTTAAATAACCTATTGTGTTCTTTAGAAGTTAAATTAGGAATCGCAGACGGAACTTAACATCATTTATTCCAAATTTAACTTATCTATTTTTAATGGTTTAGATTTGAATCGCAAGCGGAACTTAACACTATTGATTCAAATCCACCTATGTTATTAATTCTATTAAATATTAATTTCTAAAATTGGCTTCCAGGACTGCATGGCGAGGCACATGACCTTCTTGGATATGGAAGCAACCACCACCGCCTAGACAAAGCCTTTTAAGGAAAGCTAATATTTAATTTCCTTAAATAACTCTAGGTTAACCAAAAAGAACAATCGAATCACAAATTCAAAAAATAAAAGAAAAGAAACACAACTTCGAAACTAATCCGAAAACTCTAGAATCATATGCCTCTTGTGTTTGGTATTTCCAAAAATAACTATACAAAGAAAACTAGTATGATGCGAAAAATAATTACTAGTTATACCTTTCTTTGTAAGCAAATAACCTCTTGATCTCCTACCGTATTCCTCTTCTTATCCCGGACGTTGTGTGGGCAACAATCTACCGAGATAAGAATCCACCTAAGCCACCTTCTTCTCCAAGCAAGATTCGGCCACCACAATTCTCCAAGAGAAGTAGAGGTCCGACCACCACCACCAAGCTCCAAGGGATGCTAGAAACAAAACATTCTTTCTCTCATTCTTCTCCTAGCTAGAACTGGCCACCATGGACTTCTCTTGTGTTGATGTCGCCGGCCACAAAGGAGGAAGAGAAGAGAAGAAGAAGAGAAGACCCTAGGGCCGGCCACACAAAGGAGGATAAGAGAGGAAGAAAAGAATAGCGTCGTTAGCCATGAAGGCACCTCTACCCCCTCTTTTATAATCCTTGGTCTTGGCAAATAAGGAAATTTAAATAAAAACTTCTTTAATTCTTTTGCCATGAAAAAGAAAATTTTAATTAATTAAAATTAAAATCCTTTTCTTTATTTCAATGGTCGGCCACTTTAATCCCCAAAATAAGGAGAGTTTTAATTAACACAAGAATTAAAACTTCCTAATTTGTTTCCGGAAATTTATAAAAATTTCTCCAATAATTTTTCCTTTCATGGTGGTTTGTAAAAAGGAAATTTTATAAATTAAAATTTTTCTTTTAAACATATGGATGATTTCCAAAATGGAAAGTTATCTCTAAAAATTAAAATCTCCTTTCAATCTACAAATAAGGAAAGATATCAAATCTTTTCTTAATCTTTTGTAGAAACTTATAAAAGAAAATATTTAATTTTTAAATTCTCTTTTAAATCATGAACATGATTAAAAAAGAAAAGTTTTCTCAAAATTAAAATCTACCTTTCAATATACAAATAAGGAAAAATTTCAAATCTTTTCTTAATCTTTTGTAGAAAACTATAAAAGGAAAGATTTAAATTTTAAACTCTGTTTTAAAATCATGATATCCACATAAGAAATAATTTTAATAAAAATCACTTTTAATTTTCTAGTGGTCGGCCACCTAAGCTTGGGACCCAAGCTTTGGTCGGCCACCTAAATTTAGCTTCACCATTAGCTTTAGCCGGCCCTAGCTTGGGCTCCAAGCTAGCTTGGCCGGCCACCTTAAGGTGGGTAGAAAGGTGGGTATATGTGGGTATAATTCTCTATATACAAGAGGCTACGATAGGGACCGAAAGGAGGAATTGGTTTTGGTCTCCCGATGAAATTAAGCTTCCCGTGTTCGCCCCGAACACACAACTTAACTTCATTAATAATAATTCATACCACTAAATAATTATTGTTGAACTACCGCACCAATCCCAAATTACATTTTGGGCTCCTTCTTATTATGAGTATGTTAATCTCCCTGTGTTTAAGATGTCAGATGTCCATTAATTAATTGAGTTACTGACAACTCATTTTAATTAATATCTCAGTCCAAGTGTAGTACCACTCAACCTTATCATCATATCGGACTAAGTCCACCTACAGAGTTTAACATGACAATCTTTATGAGCTCCTCTTGGGGACATTATCAACCTAGATTTCTAGGACACAGTTTCCTTCTATAATCAACAAGACACACTATAAGTAACATCATTTCCCAACTTATCGGGCATTTTAATTTATCGAGCTAAATATCACCATTTGATAAGTCAAATAAATAAATATTAAATATATGTGATTGTTATTATATTAGGATTAAGAGCACACACTTCCATAATAACTAAGGACTTGTTCTTTTATTAAATCAGTATAAAAAGAACTTTCCTTAAATGGTCTTGCTCAATACACTTAGAGTGTACTAGTGTAATCTATTAGTCAAGATAAACTAATACCTAATTATACTACGACTATTCCAATGGTTTGTTCCTTTTCATCTTAGTCGTGAGCTACTGTTTATAATTTATAAAGAACCGATAACACAATCTTCTGTGTGTGACACCACACACTGTGTTATCTACAATATAAATTAATTGAACATCTACATTTGGTATATATAAATGTAGACACTTGACCAATGTGATTCTTATAAATGTTTATACAAAAGCTAGACTTTTAGTATATACTCCAACACAAGGGATGGTGTCAAATTCTGTTGCGGTTTAGAATAAACTAAAGGAGAATAAGTCCAATGCTCGGGTGTTCACTATGACTCAAGAAGAGGGGGAGGACACATGCGATGTGGTGACAGGTACCATTCTAATCAATAAAATGACTGCCTATGTATTGTTTGACTGTGGTATCACTCATTCTTTTATATCTAAGAAGGCCTCAAAGCTGAAATACTTAGTGAACCATATAAAGTAACGATGCCCACTAATAAGGCCATCGAAACTCATAAGTTGCATCGAAGTTGTCAGGTCAGTATTGAAAATCATACATTCGAAGCTGATCTAATTCAACTAAACATGGTGGAGTTTGATGTCATTCTTGGAATGGATTGGTTGGCTAAGAACCACGCATTAGTGGATTGTCACAGGAAGAATGTCAAACTTCAGACTTCAAGTCAAGAAGAAATCATCTACCATGGCAAGGCCAAAGAAAAGAGACTACTCCTGTCCTCATCTCAGACTTGGAAAGTCATGAGGAGCGGTGGTGGAATCTATCTGGCTATGATAAGTGAGACGGAAGAGAAAACTGAGGCCAGGCTAGAAGAAATTCCAGTTGTTCAAGAATTCTTAGATGTATTTCCTGAGGAACTACCTGGCACCGTTCCAGATCGTGAAGTAAACTTTGAAATTAATTTGGCATAAGGTGCGGCGCCAATATCGAAGGCATCCTACCGAATGGCCTCCGCATAGCTCAAAGAACTAAAAGAACAACTTCAAGAGTTGTTAGACAGGAAGCAAATCAGACCGAGCGCATCTCCGCGGGGAGCCACAGTTTTATTTGTGAAGAGGAAAGACAAGAGTATGAGATTGTGTATTAATTATCGGGAATTGAATAAAATCACAATCAAGAATAAGTACCCCTTTCCAAGGATAGACGACATCTTTGACTAACTAAAGGAGCTACAGTATTCTCCAAACTCGATTTAAGGTCAAGCTATCACCAGCTAAAGTTCATGGCCGAAGATATACCAAAAACAGCTCTCAAACTAGGTATAGACACTATGAGTTCATGGTAATGTCATTCAGCTTAACCAATGCCCCTGCAACATTCATAGATCTCATGAATAGAGTGTTCATACCATGTCTTGATAAATTTATGGTGGTATTTATTGACGACATCCTTGTTGGAGCAATCTAGTGTGACCCAAGATTTTGATGTTTGAGCAAAGATTTAAGTTAGGTTTATTGTTGTATTTGATATGCATTATGAGTGTACAGGATACAGGTGTAACAAGGAAAGTCCAAGTGTAATCTTGGTAAAGGAGGAAAGTCCAAGGGTGAGTCTTGGCGGTGTAAGTCCAAGCATGTAGTCTTGGCAATATAAGTCCAAGTGTGACTTGACAATGGATGAAGTCCCCGAGGCGCGACCTCTTGGCAAAGGAAGATCCGACAACAATGACAAGGTCGATGGAAACTTTAGAAGGCAATGCATGAAGGATAGAGAGACATCCGAGGGATACGAGACTGATGGAGGAGGCTATAAGGCTATACAAGCAAGGACGAGTGCATGAGAGACTGCACTCAGGGTAAAATTCCAGTGTTACTGTAGCATTATTGTAGTGTTACTGTAGCATTATTGTAGTGTTACTGTAGTAGTTGACTGGTGTTTTCATCAGTCGACTGGTAGTTGACCGTTGACTTGTAACGGTCGAATTTCACTTAGGATTAGTCGACTGGTGGCAAAAAACACAGTTAGGTGTTTTCTCCCGAGCTTTATTTAATAGTGCTCGGGGTGCTTGACCAAGGTTGACAAAAATATAGGTGGTTAACCCCTATTAGAGTCTCCAAGGTCTTCTTGAGTGATCAAAAGCTTGTGCAAGTTTGTGGCGAGGTTTCTCCATCCACAAGAAGTTACTCTAGCTAGCTGGAGGTTTTTAGGAGAGTCATCCACCAACGAATCGGGATTGTCCACCTTACAGACAGCCGTGGAGTAGGAGTTTTATCTCCGAACCACGTTAAACAACGTATTAGGTTTGATTTCTTTTGTCAGTGTTTCTCTTGTATTTCCGCTGTGCACACTAACCATTATAGGAAGCAACGTTTTGGGTGAGACGCTATTTATCCCCCCCCTCCTCCGCCTTTAGCGGACGTCAAGGTCCCAACAATCCTTGTATATTGACCTACTAAAGAAGCTAAGACCACAAAGAACACCTTCGCCTTACCTTCCAGACACTAAGAGAAAAGGAACTATATGTCAAATTCAAGAAGTGTGAATTTTGGTTAAAAAATGTCACCTTCTTGGGTCACATAATCTCCGAAGCAGACATTTCTATAGACCTCCAGAAATGGAATCAATTTTAGACTGGCCAGGATAAAAAACTGTAATAGAGATTCAAAGCTTTTTGGTGCTAGCTGACTATTATCAAAAATTCGTTGAAGGATTTTCCTCGATAGCTATATCTCTCACCAAGATCATATAAAAGAACTCTAAATTTAACTGGAGTGAAGAATGTGAGAAGAGTTTTGTAACTTAAAGAAAAGGCTTGCATCTACACTAGTACTAGTTCTATCTGCAGAGGATAAGGACTTCACTATTTACAGTGATACGTCAAAAAGAGATTTGGGGTGCATCCTCATGCAAGAGGGAAGGGCTATTACTTACGCTTCACAACAACTGAAACCGTACAAGCAAAACTATCCAACGCATGACCTCAAACTAGCTACAGTAGTATTCGCGCTAAAAATTTAGAGACACTACCTATATGGTGTTAGGTGCCAAGTGTTTACAGATCATCAGAGTCTTAAGTATCTATTTATGCAGAAAGAATCAAACATGAGGCAACGATGATGGGTTGAGCTCTTAAGGATTATGACTTAATAATAAGCTACCACCCAGGCAAAGCAAACAAGGTAGTTGATGCATTAAGTCGGAAGAGCATGGGCAAGACAGTTTTGGCATCATTCTCAGTACAACCATGCCTTCGAGAAATAATCAAGTTGAAGCAGAAGCATGACCCGACATTGGCAAGACTTATAGAGCATATCAAAAAGCGAAAAGCACTTGATCTTCAAACAAACGATAGCGAGATCCTATGGATAAAAGGAAAGTTGTGGGTGCCTGACATTGATAATCTTTGACAAGAAGTAATATCTGAGGCTCACAAATCAAAATTCTCAGTCCACCCTGGTAGTACAAAGATATATAGAGATTTGAAGAAGAACTTCTGGTGGAGCGGAATGAAGAAGGATGTCGGGGAATTCGTCTCTAGGTGCCTAGTATGCCAATAGGTCAAAGTAGAACACCAACAACCTGAAAGACTTCTTCAAACTTTAGAGATTCCAGAGTGAAAATCGGAGCACATTTCCATAGACTTTGTGGTGGGATTGCCAAAGTCAAGACAAAGTCATGATGGGTAGTGATGGATAGACTCACAAAATTTGCACAGTTCCTACTCGTCTGCATGAATTATAATCTGGATAAGTTGACTACTCTATACATGGACAACATTGTGCGACTGCATGGAGTTCCGACAAGCATGCTATCCGATAGTGACCCAAGATTTGTGTCCCATTTTTGGCAAAGTTTTCAAAAAACTATATGGACTAAGATCACTCACAGCACGACCTATCACCATCAAATTGATGGCCAAACTGAGAGGACAATACTAGACCCGACCCCGGGCCGGGTCTGGCCCGGACTCGGCCCGGGCCCGTAACCGGGTCAAAGGGCCGGTTGCTCGTTGACCCGGTTCGCCGAGTCGAACCGGAACCGGCCCGGCAAGTTGCCGGGCCGGTTCCGGTTCATTGGGTGTAAAAACCGGCGAACCGCCGGTTAACCGGCGGTTCATAGCCGGAACCGCCGGTTAACCGGCGGTTCGTAGCCGTTTGGAGGGGTTTTTAGGTATTTTTTTCAACGGTTAGGATCATTTGACCGTTTTTTGATCAATGGCTATGATTTAGTGTCCGTTACTATCAAAACTCTATAAATAGAGAGCTTATTTCATCATTTTTCGCACACATCTTCTCTACTCTTAATCTCATTTTCGTATTCTCTAATCTCTACACGCTTTCGTTTTCAATTTTCAATTACAATGGAAGGAGGCCGCGGAGGTGCATCATCTTGAGCTCGGAAGGGAAAGCAAATAATGAATCCGCGGGAGGAGGACCCCAACATTCAATCCACCGATGATGAGATCGAGCATCTTCTGAATCCGACACCCGACACACAAGGAAGTACCGATGCAATTACTTCTAAGGTTCGGGAACTTCCTCCTCTAAAGTCTTCTATTTTTACTAAACATTTTGAGAATGTCACTCTTCCGTCGGGAGAAATGCGTGCAAAATGTAAGCACTGCAATGCTTCCTACAAATTCCAAGCCGGCGGCGGCTATGGGTCGTTGAAACGACATGTAGAAACGAAGCACCCGACGGAATATGGACTCGACCGTTCTCAAACACAATTATCAAGATTTTCTTCAACTAGCGGTAGTACCGATTCCGGTTTATTTTTATATTCGGATAATAAATTAAGAGAATCATTAGCTAAATTTGTTTCCGTAGAACATCTTTCTTTTAGTTTTGGATCTAAATGCACATTTGAAGATTTTTGTAAAGAATCTCTTAATCCATGTGCTAAACGTGTTCCTAGGACTACACTTACTCGTACAATTAAAAAATTAGTAAAACAAGGAAAAAAGAATTTAATTGATGAATTTAGTAAATTAGATAATAAAGTTTCTTTATGTTCCGATATTTGAAGTGATCATTGGCAAACACATTCGTATATGGGTGTGACTTGTCATTGGATCGATAACTCTTGGAACCTCCAAAAAAGATTATTAGCTTATAGAGTTTTTGATGAATCACATAATGCTCATAATATCGCACAATTATTATGTTTAATTTTAGAAGAATATGGTTTAACTCATAAAATATTTTCAATATCATTAGATAATGCTAGTTCTAATACCGCTTGTATAGATGATCTAAAATTTGTTTGTCAACCTATTATTGGAGGTTTATTTTTTCATATTCGTTGTGTATGCCATGTTTTAAATTTATGTGTTCAAGATGGTTTAAAAATTTTAGAAAGTTATATTAAACCAATTAGAATTGCAATTTCTTATTTATGGTCTCATCCATCTATAATGAAACAATGGGGTAGGTTTTGTAAAATTAATGGAATGAGACCTAAAAATTTCACGTGATGTACCAACACGTTGGAATTCAACATACCAATTATTACAAGATTCATTTCAATATAAAGAATTATTATGTTCATTTTTTGCACAAAACACTAATACTAATATATATTTATTTTCACAACAATGGAATATTTGTAGTAGTATTTGTGAAATTTTAAAAGTATTTAATGGTGCAACCGAACAACTTTCCAGTGTTTATTATCCCACTGCTCAATTAGTTTTAGAAAATTTTTCTAATATAGTATTAGTTTTAAATGAACATATTAATAATGAATCTTTATCTCCTTGCATCTTAGCTATGAAAACTAAATGGGAAAAATATTTTTATTTAATTCCTGAAATTTATTTAATTGCATTTGCTTTAGATCCTAGATTTAAATTAGAAGTTTTACAAGAAATGTTAACTTTATATTATGATGCTTTAATTCCAATTAAAGATTCTTCTTCCCCTGATCCAGCTAATATTATATATAATGTTAGAATTTATTTATATGATATTTATAATCAATATTATGCAAAATATGGAACACAAATTAATATTTCTGAAATTCAACAAACTACTAGTAGTAATTTAAAACTTACAAAAGCACAAGTCTTATTAAAAGAACGGACAAAACGTCCACGGGGATCCTCAAGTTCCACACAGGAACTTGAGAATTATTTTACGACTTCTTTTGATTTTAATGAAGCAGATAGCGAAAACTTCGATATCTTAAAGTGGTGGTCACAGAAGGCTCAAAGCTTTCCCGTCCGTGATCGTAAAAGAAATTTTAGCTTGTCCAGTGTCAACTGTTGCTGTGGAGCAGACGTTCAGTGCCGGCGGCAACATATTAGATGAACGACGATCAACTTTGTCTCCCGACTCATTGGAAGCCCAAGCATTACTGGACGATTGGACCAGAGCGGAGAAAAGAATCCAAGGAATGCAACTTTCAGATGACGAAGTTGAAGATTTTGATACTGAAGGAACAAATACGACAGGAACAGGAAATGGAAGTGAATGAAAATGTAAAAGGATAAAAATGTAAAAGAACTACGTGGGCTTTGATTCCCCTAAAGGGATACGTAGGCAACTTAAATAAGTGCAAGCCCTTTTTTTAATAAATTTTAATTTCTAATTTTTAATGTTTAATGTTTAATTTTTAATTTTTAATTTTTTTTAACATATTAATCTTGAACCGTGACGAACCGTGAACCGTAACCGTCTTGGGCGGTTAAGGTTAAGGGTCGACCTGCCTGGAACCGTCGAACCGGCGGTTCCGAACCGTGATCAGGTCTAGACAATACAAACACTTGAAGACATGCTAAGAGCATGTGCTCTAGACTTTAATAGTAATTGGAGTGAGTGTCTACCCTTAATCGGGTTTGCCTATAATAATAGTTATCATAGCAGCATTGGAATAGCCCCATATGAGGCTCTATATGGGCACAAGTGTCGGTCACCTCTATATTGGGATGAAGTAGGAGAAAAAGCTATCACTGGACCTGAGTTTATCCAAACAATGGTAGAAAAAGTGATTGTCATCGAGGAACGACTCAAGGCTGCTCAAAATTGATAAAAAAAAAGTTGGGTTGATTTAAAAGGAAGACCAGTGGAATTCGAAAAGGTGATAAGACCTATATAAAAGTTTCACCAATGAAGGGAGTGGTTCGATTTAATAAAGTTGAGAAACTGAATCCTAGATATGTAGAGCCTTTCGAAATTCTGAAGAAAGTGGGATCACTAACTTACATACTAGCATTACCACCGGATATGTCAAGGATTCACAATGTCTTTCACATTTCCCAACTAAGAAGATACATTCCATATCCAAGCTACATTCTTGAAACTGAACCACTCCTAATCGAAGGGAACTTGAATGAAGAATTGAAGTATGAAGAAGTTCTCATTCAAGTTATTGATACTAAGGATCAAGTACTTAGACGAAGAACCATCTTGTACGTCAAAGTACAATGGTCCAATCACACTGAAAGGGAAGCTACCTGGGAACCCGAGGAAAATATGTGCAAGCATTACTCATATCTCTTCGAAGATCAAGCAAACTCAAATTTTGAGGACAAAACTTCCAATAAAGAGGGTGGGATGTGAAGACCCGATTTTGGTCATGGAGATGGACACTAGTGAATGCTATGCTATGTTGTAATAGTATGGTGACCATTCATCTAGCCATGACCTTTCATTTAGCCATGACCCTTCACCTAGCCTCTTAATGGATGACCTCCATCTAACCATCTCTTCATATGCCTTGACCACCCCTTTCATGACTATAAATAGCCAATGCATTATCTTCCAAAGGCACACTCAAATCCTTTGATCAACACTTTATGAAATTCGTCCAAACCTCAACTGTATTTTGTACAAGTTTCTGCTCAAGTTTCGATCAACACGTGCAAGTTCAAGTCCCGTAAAATTTCTGTCCAAAATCAAAGAAGCTTCTGACCAAGTAAGTAGGCTTTTTCGTTTTTTATTATAGCTTTGTACAATCTATGTTTTCCTTTCATTATTAATCATTTTATACTGCTCATTTTATTTTTCTGAATTCCAAGATGCACATTCTGAATTCCAAGATGGACTGTTATGACTCAAGTTATATATGGTAAAAGAGAATTTCTAAAAACATGCTAAGATATGACAAGTTATGATCATGATGCAGTGGGTAATAATAATCGATATATGACCTCACCCCTTAGAGGAATTACATATAGGGGGCTGATCAGTAATACCATGAAAAATAAGATGATAAACAATACTATAAGTATATGTTTTTTATTAAGTTATGTTTTTGCCATCTTTTATGAAATATGTTCCTGTCATGAATTTCGAATGTCTTGTTATGTTTTGTATTATGTTGTTCTATGTTTGATCGACCCCGACTTACTAAGTGTTTTCCGGAGCACTCACCCTCTTACTCTCATCTCCGGATAAAGACAAGGAAAAATTTGAGAAAGAGGAGCAAGAGATATTTTGGGGATGATAAAGGAGCATTGTTCAAGTAATTCTTCATTTTAGTTCATGTTATCTTTACTTATACATTTCCGCTTATCGTTTTTGGATTTTCACTTTGTAAATATAATATTTCCGTTATATCATTATTTGTTCAGTATTCACTATATGAGACTTGTTGTTTTCAAATATTTATATTCACTAGCAATGTCGATATTAATACACCTAAGTCTTGGGGCGTGGCACAATCCTCCTATGATATCCCATCATGTCTGAAAAAGATATCATATCGCTACATATCGGGAGGAATATAAAACTCTTCATCTATATTGTTGCTAGTTAAGTTTGAATAATTATCTCAGCCACTTTTAAATTATTAATAAACTTTTAAAAATAAATATTTTATAATTTAATAATGCTCTTTAAAAATATAATTAATGCATTAATAAAACTCAAATTAAAGAGGGATATGATACATTTTAAATTAATAAAGTAACTAAATTATTTTTAAAATTAATTTATAGAGTTAAAAAATAAATATAAATACTAAAAGAAGAGATACTAATTTTTTAATGGGTGCTCCGACTTATTGAAATATACTATTTCGGAAAGATATTAGAATATGCTAAAATATGTTATTAGGAAAAAATTATCAGCTCATTATTTTTACTATTTATCTTGTTGTAATAAATGCCAAATATTTATTATCTTTTTTTTCTTTTTAACCAACTTGTATATATATGTGTAAAAGATTCGATACGAGATTAATTGAGAAGAATGCTTTCCCACATTTCTATTATTTATTCTATCCCCTATATTCCTTTTTTTACATGTTATTAGAGTAATTTGTTTCTGGGAAGATTATTTGTCTAATAGGATGGATTCAAGTTATTTTTCATTAAACAAATATAGATATGCTACATTAAATAAATTTGGAGGAAATATTATTGACATTTCTTATCTATTTCTTCTTCAACACTCAAATTATCTATTTCTTCTTCAACATTCAAATCATCCTAGAATCATTTTGGCCATCAAACATTTGAATGATGACAATTATGACATTTGAAGTCTTTCAATGAGTATAACTCTCAACGCTAAAGTAAAACGAGTTTTATTGACGGAAGCATCAAGAAATCAGCATTGACCGATGAAACTTCTCTCGGAAAAGGTGCAATGATATGATTTTACCATGGATCCCCAATTCTATTGAATCTGATCTTACTAATAGCGTGATTTATACTGAGTAAGTTGTTGAAGTTTGGACTGATTTGAAGGAAAGATTCATCCAAAATAATGCGCCTAGAATATTTCAAATCAAGAGAGCTTTTATCTCGCTACAACAAGATTCTGTGTCTATTGCAATTTATTTCACTAAATTAAAAAGCCCTTAGGATGAATTTTCTTCTTATTGTGATCTTCCAATTCGCATTTGTGATGTCATGAAGAAAGTAGAGGAACAAGAACAAAGAGACAAGGTAATGAAATTCTTTATGGGTCCTAATCAATCATATTCTGCCATTTGTGGTCAAATACTTCTTATGCAACCTCTTCCTACTATTGGGAGAGTTTATTCCATGGTTTTAAATGGAGAAAAACAAAGAGACTTGGTTGTCTCCAAGGAGATCATGCTAGTAAATGCACGTAAAATTCATTATAAGAATTGATACAATACATGATAGAAAGGTCGGATAGCTGATGTGGTTGAAAGTCAAGTTCACGTGGCGATCAAAAGTAAAGCCTCCGTGACGGTCAGAAGTCAAACACACATGGCGGTCAGAAGTCAAGCCCCCATCGAGGTCAGAAGTCAAGCCTACATGGCGGTCAAAGGTCTCACCTACGTGGTGGTCCAAAGTCAAGATTACATGACGGTCAGGGTGGTCGAGCATAGGTGGCATTCAGGGGTTAGGCCTATGTGGCAAGTAGGAACTTGGAAGGTAGGACGTACAGTTCAGGATAGGCGGACTAAGGCTTACAGGTCAGGAGTTACAGAACAAGATATACAGACCATGATGTACAGTTCAGGATAGACAGACTAAGGCTTACATGTCAGGACTTACAAGATAAAATACGGAGCAGGATCGTGTATACAGGACGAGACTTAAGGAACAGCAAGCGAGGGTTTCGATTGGCAGGGCGGTAAGTGCAAGGCTGGATTTACCGTGATTTACCGAATGATAAATGCAAGGCTGGACATACAGATCTGGATTTACGGGGTAACAAACACAGGCCAGGGAAGGCAAGTCTGTGCCCACAGGTCAAGGTGGCAGGTACAGGGACATAGTCCAGGGTTAACGGACCTAGGCGAACACGCACTATGCGTCAATCAAACTAGAGAATCATAACAACCTGTCAGAGAATAATTACCGCATGTCAAGGAATATGCTAATGGTCTAGGGCTCCTTGCCCACCGGTCCCTCCTCAGGCCTATAGGAAGATGCCATGTATCATTCACCGCTAGACAAATCCTGACACCCGACATTCCCTGAGTCTCAGACTCCAGAAGTACCCACTGCCATATAAAAAGGGAGGCTTTTTCCCTTATGGAGGTATGCTCACTCATCTTTTCACATTCGTCCTTTACTTTTTCATCCTTTCGTTTCACTGTACTTCTGGGGAAAAAGTACATGACTTGAGCGTCGGAGGACCTGCTCCGGGGACTTTGTCCCTGGTTCTTAGCCTCTAACATGAGGGTGGTTTGTCTGAGTGTGCGCAGGAGACCCTCACTTCATCGTCCTAGTCATCATACCTCGTCACTCGCCCATGGGAACCTTTCCGGTAGGTGCCATGTCAACAAGGCATCCCCACGACTTTCCGTCAATATCGAGGACAGCGCGGCCAGCCTCTGTCTAACTCAGCTTCCGGATGGGATCAAGAACCGTTCATCAAATAAAAATAAAACGAAGTTATACTATATAGCAACTACAATAAGAGTAATCATACCGTTGATAGATGCTACCACTTGCATGGTTTCCCTTGAGGATATAAGAAGAATAAAGGGAAGAAGAAATCTTTTGCAAATAATTTTTGGTCAAAGACTCTAAGCTTCACACATAAACAATATCAACAACTCTGGACTTGCTTTAATAGTGGTGCCACTGATCATATGGTTTCATCATCTTAATTATTACTAGACATAAAAATACTTTCATATTCATCCGTTGAATTACTGGTGTCGGCCTTTTTGCATGTCACGAGGCGCTCCAAATTAATTATGATTGAAACTCATTGTAACTAAAATAACAAGTGTAGTAAGGAGTCCCAAGTCGTATTTTTTTTTCAAGGATTAACTAGTAAATGTGTGCTAATTCTAGAATTGCTTCAAATCGAATTATTACATTACCAAGGTCAACTAAGCACTTCCATTAAACTCACAATTCAAATTGAATTCATCTAATAAGATCAAGAACAGATTCAAGAAAGATCCCTCACATTTAAACATGATTCTATTCCATCTCATTAATTAAACAATAATTAAATCAAACTATCATGTAACATTGTATCAAATGCATCAATTAATTCATTCTCCATTTCATTCTCAGTAATAAAACATTCAAACACTAAGAATTCATATTTACAGCAGCCACTGAAATCTTCCATTACATTCACGAATTGAGCATTCATCATACTAGCATGATCACAATTACAACAATCAGATGTTCAGATCAAGGAATTTGATCTAGGAATGGATTAAATGCAAACTAGAATATAAAAATTAAAACCAAGATCAATTGCAAGAATTAAGAAGCTAAACAAAATCTGAATTGCAGAAGATCATCAAGTTCAGATTCACAAACAGAATTCCAGAAATAGAATTGCAGAAAGAAGTAAATCTAAGACTGAAACGAGAAATGTAAAAACAAAGATTAAAATGCAATCTAACTATCAAATCTTAAGATCTGAGCAAGTTCATGGATAATTCAAAAGCAAAGATAAGGGAAACAAAACCTAAATGGCATTCCACTCACAAACCCGAAGCTAAACCTCTCCTCTCTGCCGAAACACTAATCTGCCTCAGAGAACGCCCTTGTGGCAAACACAGCAACCCAATGAATCCATAGCTCATCCAGGTGAAGTCCAGAGCTACTGGGAATGCCTCTTGAGCTCGGAATCATCTGAATTCTCCAACCGACAAAGAAAACAGAGCACTCTTGCTAAAACTAGAACGCGAGGTGGAAGTGAAGATGGATTGATCTCTAGAGAACCGGAGAACACCCCTAAATCCCCCAGAGAGAATGTCCGAAGCTCATATCGGAGAACGCCCCTAAATCTAGCTTGGATGAAGCTCGCGGACAGGAGGATCACAACTGGAGAACGCCCCTAAATCGCTGCTCTGCGCTTCGTTTGCTGGACGCCGGATCACTAGGGTTTCGCCGGAGATGAGTAAGGATGAAGTTCAGATCTGGAAGTGGAATCGGAAGCTGCGACGGGGACGAAGACGAAGGATGAACAGTGGCGGTGTCGTGGAAATCGCTGAGCTCCAGCTTGCACTGTAGCTTCTCAAAGCCTTTATACCCTTTTCAAATCTGATCGGATGGTCCAGATTAATTAGGGTTTAATCAACGGTGGAGATGTCTCAGATCAGAATAGAAAGCTCTAGATCTTCATCAACGGCTGAGATGTGCTCCTCATTAGGTTGGATGGGCCCGATCTTCAACGGATGGCCTAGATCTGCTTAATCTTCAATGGACGGTCCAAAATACTCCAAGGCTTGATCGACTTGATTAGCCCTTGATTTGAGCCCAAATATGGCTTGATCTGATTGGGTTCATGACCCTTTTGACGCCTACAAAATAAGAATCAAATATTAGTACCAAATACCATGAAAATTAGTTAATTTACAATTAGGTCCAAAATCAAATGTAATATTGAAATATGATGTAAAATGTAAAATTAAGCTATGAAAAGATCATGAAAAATATGCATTATGAATTAAAACAATATAGTCAAATCATAGTAATCAATTACCTAATGGAAATAAAATACAAATTATTTTCATTGAATTTGCAAAACTAAATTCAGATAGTAAATGTCCTTTGTGTTCCATCTTTTTGTGTCAACTTATTATCTATTAGTAAGATGACCAACTCTTTAAATTGATTGATCACTATTTTTTCTTGATTTTTGCCAACAAAGAAGATGATTGATTTGGGGAGGCAACATAAATCTATATTACATTCCTTCTACACCATCAAATCCATCTATTCCTGAAGTCAATAATGTATTTTCACAATATGATCTTTGATATAAATGACTAGGTTATTCGTCTATGTAACCTAAGAAGCATCTTGCACAATCGGTTAGTGAAATTTATATTTATCCAAATAAAGTTTGTAATGTTTGTCCTTTAGCCCAGCAAACAAAACTTTTGGTATGAGTGTTGAAATCAATAGGTAGAGGAAAGAAATAATATAAAGCTTTTTGATCATCTTATTTCTAAAGCCAATAGGTTTATTTATACAAATTGTCTAACACAAATAATGGAAAGATTAGATAAGACATACAATCATAATAATTATAAACATAGTAATATAATAGACTTGGAAATATTATTTTTCCTATTTAATTCATGTCGATCTTGGTTGTGTGTCAAATATAATAAATCCCAATTGATTGAAATCAATTAAAGATTATTTCTATTTTTGTCATTACCCCCCGACAAACTCAACGGGAGTGCATGAACGTTTAGTTTGAGTGCTAACTTGATGAAACGTTGTCTAGATAATGCTTAGTAAATATATCAGCAATTTGATCTTCCGTAGAGATATAAGAAATCGAAAGTTGTCGAGTTGTCACACGCTCGTGAACAAAATGAAAATCAATCTCTACATGCTTGGTACGGGCATGAAAAATAGGATTTGTCGCAAGATAAGTTGCTTCAATATTATCACACCATATTTTAGGCGTAGCAATTGGGAAAAAGTGTAATTTTGAAAGAAGAGATTGTAGCCAAATAATTTCTGACGTTGCGTTAGCGATAGTTTTATATTCAGCTTCAGTACTCGAGCGAGAGACTGTAGGTTGCTTCTTTGAAAGCCAGGAAACAAGATTTCGCCCAAGAAATATAGCATATCCACTAGTAGAACGTCTATCTTCAGAAGATCCAGCCTAATCTGCATCACTGTAGGCAATCAATTCTCGTGAAAACTGACGATATGAAAGAAGACCATGTAGAATAGTTCCTTTGAGATATCGAAGAATTCGCTTAACACTTTCCCAATGATGTTCAATAGGAGCATGCATAAATTGACAGGCACGATTCACAGCAAAAGTAATATCGGGTCGTGTAATTGTGACATATTGTAGGACACCAACAATACTACAGTAGATCTGGGGGTCAGACATCGAAGAGGAGGATGAAGGTGCAGTGAAACCACCTTCAATGATTGGTGTGGAGATAGGACGTGCACCATCCATTTTAGCTCGTTGTAGGAGTCCAGTAATGTATTTTCTCTGAGAGAGAAGACAACCTTCAGAATGTGAGAGAAACTCTATGCCAAAGAAAAAAAGAGCATTGCCAAGATCTCGAATAGGAAACTCTTGATGGAGAAGATGTAGTAAAGTAGTAATGTCATTTTGATCACTACTAGTTATTAATATATCATCCACGTAAATCAGAACAAATATTAAAAATTTCTCATGACATTTGTAGAATAGGGAAGAGTCTATTTTTGAGCCAGAAAATCCCTGAGTATTAAGCCAGGCAGATAGACGATGAAACCATGCACGAGGTGTTTGTCGAAGACCATATATAGATTTCTGAAGTTGACACACATGTGTTGTAAGTTGCGGATGAATGAATCCAGGAGATTGTTCCATATAAACAGTTTCTTCAAGGTGTCCATGAAGGAAAGTATTAGAAATATCTAATTGGCGTATTGGCCACTTGGAGCTTACAGCTATAGATAGTAGCAATCTGATAGTTGTAATTTTGATGACTGGACCAAAAGTATCATTGAAGTCAATACCTGGTTGTTGATTAAAGCCATTAGCAACAAGACGAGCTTTGTAACATTCAATAGAACCATCTGCACGATACTTAATTCGGTAAACCCATTTAGAGCCCATAATATTCATAGATGGGGTACGAGGGACTAAGCTCTAGGTTGCATTACGAAGAAGAGCATCAAATTCTATAGTCATCGCAACACGCCAATTTGGATCTTTGATTGCCTATGTAAAACTAGAAGGTTCAACAAAATTTGAAGAAGCGATAAGAGCACGTGCAAGAGGATAACAAGTGGAAACTGGTTGATATCGTGCATAAATATCGCTTAGAGGAAGCATCCGTCGAGGAATATCATCATCGGAGCTACTTGGAGAAGAGTGGTCGGACGGATGAGAATCAGAACTAGAGAGTGAATCACCACTAGTCGTCGAGTCTACAGAAACTTGTGGAGATGGAGCAGGACCCAAGATACCATCCCCCTTGTACTTTCAATATGTCCTGATGAGTCAATATGTGGGGCTTCTAGTATGTTTCTTGGTGATATTAGATAGTTGCCTTCATTATCTGAAGGAGGATCTGAGGTAGCAACTGCAAACGGAAATAGAGATTCATCAAAAGTAACTTGTCGAGAAATATATATCCGACCAATCAAAATATGGAGGCAACGGTACCCATGATGCAAATTACTATAACCAAGGAAAACACATTGTAAAGAGTGAGGGTTTAACTTGTACTTAGAGTAAGGTCGTAGCCAAGGATAACATGCGCAACCAAAGATACGAAAGAAGGAGTAATCTGGAAGACAATTATAAAGTCTTTCCAAGGGACACTTATTTTGAAGTAGTAGAGTTGGCAAACAATTGATAAGGTAAACTGCGGTTTGGACAACATCATCCCAAAATTTAAGAGGAACCGAGGCATGATTAAGAAGAGTAAGGCAGTTTCAACCACATGACGATGTTTTCTCTCGGCGGATCCATTTTGTTCAGAAGTGTGGGGGCAAGAGACTCGATGGATGATGTCAGAGGAAGTAAGATGACGATGAAGCGCTTGATACTCTCCACTCCAATCAGAATGAAGGGAGAGGATTTTACGATCAAAATAGCGCTCAACCTGTTTTTGAAAACGATAAAAAATATCAAAGAGATCAGACTTTCTTTTCATAGGAAAAATCTAAGTAAACTTGCTGAAATTATCAATGAAAATAACATAATAAAGAAAATATTGATTAGATAGAATAGGAGTAGAACCCCACACATCAGAGTGAATAATTTCTAAAGAAAAACTAGAAGTGCGAGAAGAAGACACAAAAGGTAATTTATGAGATTTTGCTTTCATGCAAGCTTCACATAAATGAGAAGAGGAGGCTAAAGAAATTGGTAAATCATATAGATTAATGATATTCTGAACAAGACGTAGAGACGGATGACCAAGACGTGCTTGCCAAGAGAATTTATCGGTGCGTTCTCCAACAAATGCATTAGTATAGGTGGGTTGAAGATAATAAAGATTGTCTTTAATATTTCCTCGAAGTAGAATATTTCCTGTTGTGGGATCCTTTATAAGACAATGATGAGGATGAAATTCAAAGAATATATTATTATCAAGAGCAAACTGACGGATAGAAAGTAAATTTTTAGTAATAGAAGGAAGATGAAGAGTGTTGCGCATGCAAAAAGTACGACAGCATGAGTGAAAAGATGTATTTCCAATGTGAGTAATTTGCAAACCTGAGTCATTACTTATCTGTACCATGTCGGGTCCATCATAAGGTGAAGCTTCTGTGATAATATTATATTCCGGTGTAACATGATGAGTTGTTCCAGAATCTGGATGTCATCCTGGGTTCTCAAGAGTCGATGAAACTATATTAGGAGAGATATAATGTGAGAATGCTCCAGAATGAGATGACTGGGCTGTAGAGTGCCAAGAAGGTGGTGGTCGATTTGAAGATGCGTGCTCTCCTTGTGAAATAGTTGGTTGTCCCAATGCTACAGGACCACCAGCAAAATTTGAGTCAAATCTTTTAGGACATTGAATACTAATATGCTCAATTCTGAGACAAATTTAACATCTTCTCCGACTATAAGACCAATCAAATCTTCTATAGCAATGAATACCAGTATGAACAACGATGTGACAAATTTGACATCGGTCTAAACTTTACTTTTGGCCACGTTGATGTCGTTGAGTATTTGACATCGAAAATAAATAACTCGTCCCTTGATAGTAATAGACCTTACAGGAAGAATTTTCGGTGGCTGTAAATAATACTTGGCACTATCGGTGGTGAATAAAAGCACTTGCTACGATGAAGATGAACAACAATAGAGAATAAGAAAACTAATTAATAGGAGAATAACGTTAGGAGAAAAGGTAGAGAAAAAAGAGAAAAATAATACTAGAGAGAAGATATTTTTTTTCACTCTCTCTGTTTTTTTTTTTTTGCTTTTTTTTCCTCTCTGTTTTTTTTCTCTCTCTGTTTTTTTTTTTGCACATTTTTTTCCTTGCTTGGTTTTTTTTTCTAAAAGAAATGAAAGAGAGGACAAAAAAAACACAGAAGATAAGGAGAGAAAAAAATTCAAAGAGAAAAATAAAACGAACAAATAATAACTTTGCCTTGCTACAATTAATGTTGTCGAAGCTGCTACCGCCGATAAAAAATAGTTGTTGATGAAAAGAGAAGAAAAGTTGTTATTGTCAAAGTTGCCGAGATTGCCGCACTGTAGACGATGATGTCAAACCTTGATGTAGAAATTCCTGTAGCTGCTGTAACAAAAATTTGGAAGAGAAAAATTAAGAAGAAGAGAAGATGACTCTGATACCATGTTGAAATCAGAGGAAAGAAATAATATAAAACTTTTTTATCATCTTATTACTAAAGTCAATAGGCTTATTTATACAAATTGTCCAACACAATAATGAAAAGATTAGATAAGACATACAATCATAATAATTATAAACATAATAATATAATAGACTTGGAAATATTATTTTTCCTATTTAATTCATGTCGATCTTTATTGTGTGCTAAATATAATAAATCTCAATTGATTGAAATCAATTAAAGATTATTTCTATTATTGTCATTAATGAATTCCATTTCTACTCATTTTCGGACACCATGAGTTCACTTAGTTGTCTGTGAAGTCGCACACGTATGGATGCACAAGCTAAAAGTCCTATGTGTAAAAGATTTTGTACTAGAATATTTTTTATATTTATATTATTTTTTTATTCTGTGTGATTCTATCCGAAATCGGTAAAGGTGGCTGGCTGAGAACGCGTCTCTGAAGTTGACCAAACGAAGATTCAATATGTCCTATGTAACACAGAGAGTGTTAATGCTGAGCCAGGAAAGGTACTCCGACGTTGACCCTCTGACGTTCAAGTCAACGATCGAGTTATGAGAAGAAAATAGTGGAACAAAATGGAAGCAACAAGCATGTGGAATTATAGAGTATCGCATACCTCTGCCTGTAGATAGACCCCTTCTTATAGTGTTATTGTTGTATCTATGCATGTATCTCAAAATATTTACATATTTTCCAAAGCGCTTCTAAGATATGACATGTCATAAAGTGATTCTGATACTTTTCCTTAAATAGACCCGCAAATCCTTGTGATTTGATATGATGAAAGGTTCGAAGGTGCGATATTTTGTAGGATATTCTCTATCTCTCGTGACATAAACTTCCAAAAGAGAGTACGAAGTCGTCGGGCCTTGGGGTCCACACTGGGCTGACTGACCATTACTCAAGAACATCGCCCGCTCGGGCTCACGAAATGTGCTAAGCGACTATGTCTTCACTTGGCCTTTTCACTCGCATTAAGGATGTCATATGCCTCGATCGGGCTGTATGTCTGATCAACCAAACGGAAGGCCTGGCCGGCTAGATTTTCACTACTTATTGTACCCTAACATCTTGAGACTTGATCGGCCATCTAAGGCCTGGACAGGCCACCCTAAGATCCGACCAACCACTCGAGGGTCGATAATCCTATGACCCGTTCGGATATACCTTTATCTCAATTGGTGACTCTAACGATTGACCGCTCAGTATCACCAGTAGGGCTGTAAACAAGTCGAGCCGAATTTTGGAATGTTCAAGCTTATTTGATAAGATAACCAAGCCGAGCCGAGCTGAGTTTAAAATGAACTAAGTTTTTGAAATGAGTGGTCAAGCTTGACTTGGTTTATTTTTTATGAGTTTGAGATTGTTTGAAGCTTGATTTGAGCTTGGTTCGTTTAGATTTTATCAAACTCTCAATTCAAGTTTGGTTTGAGCTTGGTTCGTTTATATATCATCAAGCTCTCAATTCAAGCTTGTTTGATTGTTTGAAACTTTAATTGTTTGATTGGTGATTGAGCTTGATAATTTAAATTTATTTATTTATTTTATTTTATTGTTTATTTAGTATATTGAAAAGAGTTTTATTAATTAATATTATTTACGAACATTGCTAATATTATTCACGAACGTTAACTAGTTAAACATATATATATTCAGATTTATTTATTTAATTTATCGAAGTTTAAATTTATTTATTTAATTAATTTTATATATATTGAACATATATAAATAATATTTATTTAATTAATTTTATATATATTGAATAAATATAAATAAATTTTATTTTTAACATGTACGTTTATCACCGTATCAGTGTGTATTTCCGTGGTAGATAGATGGTCCTATCTATCTGTCACCATTAATCTCGCTCGCTTTCAACAGCCATTATCTTCCACTTCCTCCACGCGTCTCTTTCTCATTCTATCTCCTCCTTATTCTCCATATATCCTTTTCTAAATTCTATCTATATATACCACCACCGCCGCCGTCACCGCCGCCGCTACTCCATCTATCTCAGCCATGGAGGTCCCAGACTGCTACTACATCAAACCGCCTCTGTTGGTCCGCCCCTGCAACCCCACACCCTGCCACTCCCTCTACCTCTCCAACCTTGACGATCAGCCCTTCCTCCGCTTCTCCATCAAGTACCTCTACGTCTACCGCCGCTCGGTCCCCGGCGCAGCCCTCGCCGCCTCCCTGGCCAAGGCCCTCGTCGAGTACTACCCCCTCGCCGGTCGCCTCGTCCGCAGCTCGGCGGGCGAGAAGCTGGAGATCGAGTGCAATGCCCAGGGCGCGGTGCTCGCCGAGGCTTATGCCGAATTCACCGCCGACGAGTTCCTCCGCGCCTCCGCCCGGCCCCACCAGTCGTGGAGGAAGCTCCTGTACCGACAGACCGCTGAGTCCTTTCTCGATGTCCCGCCGCTCGTGGTTCAGGTCACGAGCTCCCTCCTCCCCTGTTTCAATCCGCTTGTTCTTTACCAGAAAACGACTCGCGCCGTCGAGTCTCGGCGATGATGCCGCACTCGATTAACAATTTGGGCTCTGAATTGTGCGTCAGGTGACGCATTTAAGTTGCGGCGGCATGGTCCTCTGCACCGCGTTCAACCACTGCATCTGTGACGCCGTTGGGACGGCGCAATTCCTGCACGCGTGGGCCCTGCTCACCGCCAAGCCCAGCGGCGGCGTCCTCCCCGTCGCCGCCTTCCACGGACGCGGCCTCTTGAAGCCCCGGGAGCCACAGCGGATCGACTTCCCCCACTCCGAGTTCACAAGGCCAGAGCAGGAACACGACGACCTCGCGCAATTCCTCCTCTCTCAGCCGCTGTCCCCTGTTTCGATCACCTTCACGGCTGCTCAAATCCTGCACCTCAAGAAGCAGTGCGTGCCGCTGCTCAAGTGCACCTCCTTCGAGGCCCTCGCGTGGCACGTGTGGCGCTCGTGGGTCCGGGCGTTGGACCCGCCGCCGGCGCTCCGAGTCAAGCTCCTCTTCTCCGTCAACGTACGCCGGCGGCTTACGCCGGAGCTCCCCGCCGGGTACTACGGCAACGCGTTCGTGCTGGCTTGCGCGGAGACTTCGGCGGCGGAGTTGGCCGCCTCCGGCGCCAGCATGGGGGTCAGGCTGGTGCAGGCGGCCAAGGACGCCGTCGACGACGACCACGTGCGCTCGGTGGTGGATCTGCTGGAGCAGCGACGGGCGCAACCGGACCTGTCGGCAAGCCTCGTGATCTCGCCGTGGACCAAGCTGGGGCTGGAGGAGGTAGACTTCGGCGACGGGCGACCGGCCCACATGGGGCCGGTGGCGAGCGAGATCTACTGCTTGTTCCTGCCAGTAGTCGGAGATTTAAATGCCTTCACTATGCTCGTGTCAGTGCCGCAGGGGGTGGCAGACAAGTTCCGCCACTACTGCACAATTAATGACTCAAACGAAAAATAAATAAGTTGAGGGATTTAATCATAAATGTGACAATAAAACTGCAACCCTTTTTTTCTTTCCATTAATATATTATTCTTAAAAAAAGACATAATTCCTTTTTCCTCTACTTCCATCCCATAAAAATATTATTAACTACAGTAACAAAGAACAACAAGATCAGAATTTAAATCTCTTTAACGACAAATATATTCTAGAGGTTGGCTTTTGGAAATCTATTATGAAAAAGTGATGCAAAAACTCCTAAAGAATATAGATCTCATGTCTGTCTAGAATAAGATATATTAAATTGTTGTCATGTCACACTGAAATTACGGATCCAAATCTGAAAAATAACCACTCTTAAAATATAAGATAAGAATCGATGAAACTGTCCTTTATCACCCAACATTTCTATTTTATTCTCGACTTTCCAACACACCATAAAACAGGCAAAGTAACTTCGCATGGTTGTTGAATGGACACGATGCATCCGTCTCCATTCAAGTGCGGCCGAAATCATTGCACAGCACTTGCATAAATCATTCGAGAATTTGCCCACATCCTTTAAATAAATATAAACAAATAAATACATGAACAAAATGATTCAATGTACTCTAAAATGATAATGTATAATTAGCATTTGTAAGTTTTCTAAGCATAAATTAATAACTGATAAAAATTTTTAAAATAACGATTGACTTAAGAAAGTTGGGTTAATCAAGTTAAATTAAATAACTGATATTAATTAAAAACATAAATTAAATTAGTATTTGTATGAAAAAAATAAAAATCAAGATCAAGATCATTCTCTTTAACTTTTGTCCTGTTGCTGTATTCTATTTAACTTTTGTCCTGTTGTTGTATTGTTTAGCCTATGAATGAAATTAATGGGTGACAACTCGTTGGAATCTTAAAGTAAAGCAGCTAATTAGTAGGATATTGCCCAGCGAGACAGGATAAGGGGATGGAGTTAAAACTAGGCAAGGAATTTGAGCACAAACAACCCTTTTTTTTAATTCGTCAAAGTGTGTAATTTATGATTAATTCAGATGAAATTAATCAGTCGGTGGAATCGTGTTCTGTCCTAGCCTGTGATAATCAGACGTCAAGTCACTGTATTAATTAGATCCATAGAATTGGAATCGCATATTATATATATCTCTCTCTTTTTTAAACAATATTATCATACAAAACTACAAAGTTAAATGCCAATATTATGCTCAGTAATAAACATAGTTATCCAGTGCAAAGTTGAGGAATCATCTCATTCTTTTTTCCCACAAGATATGAAAGTGAAGAAGTTGAAGTCAAAATTGAAACTACCGCAGAGGATAGCATGGTTTTACATGGACCCAAAATATGAACTGAAAGATTTACCAAGAAGTATTTGATTTGCGGGGTATGAAACTTGAGATTTATAGCTTTTTGTTTCAGGACCATTTGCCCAGTTATCTTATCGATTAGGTAACAATGCCTCTGCGTGAGAATCTAGGATCAGTCTCCTTGCATTGATATGGAAAATTGGGGAAGATCTAGTGATGGGACCAAGTCACAAGAAAATGGTCAATCATTGTGAATGATTGGAGGAATAATTGGTACTACAAAGAATCTTGCCCATAATCTTTGATCAGGATCCGTCATTTGGACAACTTGGTTGGCAGCATATCGAAAGAATTTTTCTTCTGATGGACTTCCCTAGCGAAGATTAGGGTGAGCTTGGTCTTGCCGAATAATTATTGACTAGGTATGAGGCTAAATTGTCGCGGCACATGAAACACCCTTCAGAAAGCGCTTCAGGAAAAACAGCAGTAAAAAGAATATAGCAAACACAAAAAGAAGAGAAAAGTTACGAGAAGAGTTGCAATTTCTTGTTGGAAATTAAAGTAATTATTTGGAATCATAATTGATCCTGTCCAAAAACTGTGAAAATAGCTTGGCAGAGAATGTGACTCAGCAGTTGACCTCAGAAAACTCCGCTCCGCTTTACAAAACTAAAATGTCAGTGCCGAGCTAGGAAAGAAGTCCCCGATGTTGGTCTTCTGACTCTCTAGTGAGTCACCGGAATAATAGAATGTTGATTAAGTGTGAATGGAGAAGAGGAGGAAGAGAAGAAGCTTCATTATGAATGAGGACTTTAGTCCCACATTGGAAGTTTCAAGTGGTTTTTGTTGGTTTATATTGATTCACATACTTTGAGGATGTGAACAAGTGCATGGGGAGAGACTCTCTCTCACGCGTGGGTACGCAGGGGGGTGCAAATCCAGGGCCCGGATTGCATTGAACCAAGTTGACTCGTGCGCGAGCGCGACCTGCGCACACGAATGCCGGACCGGTCGGGGCAAAAATTTGCCTAAGCAGAACAACCAACATTTTGCCACGTTGAACTTTTTGTTGCTGTAAAACGGATACATTAATTTGAGATTAATGCAGAATAAAACCGGCCGAATAATAATGAGTGAAACGGTGGCCGTTTCGCTGTTCGGCTAATAATGACCATTAAGGTCATTAACACTGCCGTTGATCTGAGCTCCTATATACGGAGGCTGTTGGTGCGGTTAGCACTAATGATTTAACCCAGGTTTTGATGAATGACAAATCAGGTTAAGTTAGTTTGTTTTTGTCTGACACTTTGATCGAGTGTGCAGGAGAAGTCCAGACAGGTTGACGGGTTGACCGGATGTCTGGCACGAAATCCAGCTAGGTCGACGGGTTGACAGGATAGCTGGCGAGAAGTCCGAGCGGGTCGACGGGCTGACCGGACGCTTGGCGAGAAGTCCAGCTAGGTCGACGGGCTGACCGGATAGCTGGCGAGAAGTCCAAGCGGGTCGACGGGCTGACCGGACGCTTGGCGAGAAGTCCAGCTAGGTCGACGGGCTGACCGGATAGTTGGCGAGAAGTCCAGACGTCGAAGGGCTGACCGGACGTCCGACAAGTAAGTAAGGTAAGTCACCGAGGGAGTGATCGAGGACGCGCCCCGGAAGGAACATTAGGCGCCGATCCGCTAGATCCATTTCGGATATCTAAGTCGAGATCGTGACTAGATTCCGGTCTCAAAGACTGAATCTAAGTCATACTTTGCTTATCTATAAAACTGCGCTAACAATCTTTCTTTACTTGATTGCCTTGACTAACCTTTTCTTGCAGGAGAAGGACTTTCGGAGAACCGCGCCCGAGGATCCGGCGCTGAGGTCCGGCGCCAAAGGGATCCGGCCCGGAGGTAAACTTTATCCCGATTGCCGCCACGTGGAGCTCACCGTTGGACTCACGCCTCACCGTGGCGCCGGAAGGGATCCGGCGCCCGAGCTTCATATAAAAGAAGGGCAAGGGTAGAGTTTCAAATGAACTCCAAGATGCTGCTCTGTGCTCTTGCGACGCCACGAAAAGCTCTCCGACTCAGTGCTGGTTTTGTTTTAATTCTATTGTCGGTATTTTCTTTATCTGTCAATTCTTGTACTTAACTCTGTAATATTCGAATTGATAGTGATTGCCCAACGAAAGTGGTCAAGGACCACGGGCCTTCGAGTAGGAGTCGTCACAGGCTCCGAACGAAGTAAAAACAACTGTGTTCATTTACTTTTCCGCTGCGCTTATACTCGTTGTTTTTCGAATCGATATTCACCCCCCCTCTATCGAATCTAACGGTCCTACAAGTGGTATCAGAGCAGGTACCGATCTGATTTGGTGCAACCACCAATCAGACAAAGAGGGGGTCTTTTTAAAGAAAAATTATATATCGTTCGTTTTTAAAATAAAACCTTACGCCTTTCGTTTTTTCCCCTCCAAAACTGGTTTTGAAAAATACATCGTCATCTTTTCACTATTATTTAGTATCGACAAAATATTACATTTTCAAAATTTTGAGATAATATTTTTATTAATATTTTAATAATATTTTATAATTTTTTTTTAAAAAAAAATAGTAGTGAAATATTATTTTTTTCCAGCACTGCTAATCCAAGACCAAGTCTTGGGATTTTGTCTTTGTTTCATTGTGTGCAAGAACAATGTCTTTTCAAGAAGGATGGAACCCCAATGAACCACCACCGTACGATGAAGATTTCAACTACTGGAGGCGAAGAATGGAATGCTTCTTAGGAAGCGTAGATATCGATTATATGCTAATATTGAAAAAACCTTCTCAGAACTCGGAGCTGAATAAAAACGTAAGTAAAATTATTTATAATATTTTACCTAACAATATTATATGCAGACTAGAAAAATACAAGAATGCATATGAGCTATGGACCCAGTTGATCAAGCTTCACGAGACGCCAATGGAGCTAGAAGATCAAGTTAAAGTCGAATCCGGACTCGAGTCAGATCCAACGGAGAAGCCTGCTGAATTAGGGGTTGCGCTCAAGGTTAGTTATAATTACCAAAACACCCTTGCTAGTAGTAGTTTAAAATATGTGCATGTTAATTTGGATATGTCTGAAAGTATATGTGAAAATAGTATACATGACAATACTTGCGAAAATACCCCTAGGATATTTTCTGATAAAATAAATATAATTAATTCAGAAAATATAGAAAATACCCCTAGGATATTTTCTGAGAAAATAAATATAATTAATTTAGAAAATACAGAAAATCTAAAAATAATCAATAAATCTAAAAATTTGAATTTAAACCTAAACAAATTTGAAAATTCGAACAAAAAGGATGACAAGGTCAATATTAATCTAGACATAATTAATAAATTATTTAATAATCTAGACAATATCAATCTGGAAAATTCTATCTGATCCGGCAGTAAGAATGGGGGATCCACTTCCTGAAGGGTCTCAACTTGAGAACGAAGGGTAGGCTGACTAAGCGAGCCGAGCAGCTGGGTAGGTCCGAGCGGAGCTAGAGTTAACCCATTCAGGGGCTTGAGTTTCCGACGCCAAGGCAAGGAGATCGAAGGGCCGAGCGGGAGTCCGCTCGGCAGGAGCATAAGGGCCGAGCGGGAGTCCGCTCGGCAGAAATATGGGTGAGGGTAAAAGGTGGCCGAGCGGCCCACGCGCTCGGTTCAGGATCTGGGATATTAACAGGAGCATGTTTGATGATTATGCCGTACACAAAATCGCACGATGGAGGATCTTGCTGTCACATCATGGGAAGGTTGGCTCAGTAACAGTATGGTCTCATGGACGTCTTCCTGACAGATCCATATTCGGGCATGGCCCTTCTGACAGACCCATACTTGAGCATGGTCAAAGGCATGTGGTTGCTTTGACTGGAGCACCCAGGTTTCCTCAAGAGGTCTATATAAGGCCTCCATTTCTCCACCAGAGGTATGCAAAATCTTGATTTGGGAGCCACCTTTTTGTTATTCCTCGCCTGACTTGAGCGTCGGAGGACCGTCGCCGGGACACCCCTCCCGGCTCGGTTTTGTTGCAGGTTCACCGGAGCATTCGAGGATTCAACAGGAAGCGCCACGTGCCCAGCGTCCTTTGACTCCTGATTCGGACAGGATCAAATTGGCGCCGTCTGTGGGAACGCTCCTACATCCGATCGGAAACAATGGACGAGGCTGGACAACAGAAGAACTCGAAGCTCTGGTCGAGATGAGGGCTGCCAAACTAGTGGAGCAAAGACAAAAAGCATCAGCCGAGCGGCCGGAGCAACAAGCGACATCTGCGTCCGGGGGCCGAGCGGAAGCACCTCAAGCCACCGTCGCATTTCCCCGAGCCTTATTTCGCACCCCTGAAGCCGCACCAGCTCGAAGAGATAGAGGCTCCTCTTCAGACGAAATGCCAAGGCGGGATGATAGAAAAGGGAAAGCCCCCCGGGCGGAATCATCTCCCGAGCGGACTAATCGCCAATTCTCGGAAGCTATTTTACGAGATCCTCTGCCCAAGCACTACGTGCCCCCTACGATCGGCGAGTATAATGGAACAATGGACCCGGATGATCATTTGGGTAAGTTTGACAACACAGCCACACTCCATCAATACACCGATGGAGTGAAGTGCCGCGTCTTCCTTACCACACTCTCGGGATCGGCTCAACGGTGGTTCCGGAGGTTGCCGGACGGATCTATCACAAGCTTCAAGGATTTCCGAACGGCCTTCCTCCACCACTTCGCTAGCAGTCGGCGGTATCAGAAAACAAGTGTTAGCTTGTTCGCCATCAAGCAAGGACCAAAAGAATCGCTCCGAGCTTACATCCAGCGATTCAACCAAGTGGCGATGGATATCCCAACGGCCACATCGGAGACGATGATGAACGCCTTCACACAAGGCCTTGTGGATGGGGACTTCTTCCGGGCGCTCATCCGAAAGCCGCCCCGAGACTATGATCACATGCTGCATAGGGCCAACGAATACATAAACGTGGAAGAAGCGCAAGCCGCTCGGAAAAAGGAAATTCCAACCGAGCGCGCACCTATTCAGGCCGAGCGAAAACAGCACGCCGCTCAGCAGCCACCTAGAGGACCGAGAGCCGAGGCAATTCGATCCCCCCACGCCAGATCGCACGTACAAGAAGTGGCTGCCGCTCGGCCCAAGCCAAAGAAGAGGTGGACCCCTATGTTCTGGTCCTTCCACCAGTCAAATACGCACAACACGAGGGATTGTCGAAGTCTTCCCTTCGTGACTAATCCCGTCCCCAGGAAAGTCGAACGACGGTCCCCTCCCATCGATAGAAGACAAAGGACCTATGAAGCTGACCGGACCCGCACTGAGAGGCGACATCACCAAACGCCCGATCGGCACCGATCCCCAAGACAGGAGAATCGCCGGGCGTCCAGGGAGCGGTCCCGACCGTCCACTCGGGAGGAGGAAAACAGGAGCAATACCTCCCGGGGCGAAATCAACGTTATTGCTGGCGGGCCGACCGGAGGAGATTCCAACCGAGCAAGAAAGGCGGGCGTCCGACAGCTGCAGATCCACGCGGTCGGCTGTAGCCAAGAGCGGGCGAGCGGACCGGAAATCACTTTCGGGCCCGGAGACTTAGAAGGAGTAGAAGTGCCCCACGACGACGCACTACTCGTTAAAGCGGTAATAGCAAATTACACCATTCACCGCATATTTGTTGACACAGGGAGCTCGGTCAACATCATCTTCAAGAAAGCGTTCGATCAACTGCAAATCGATCGAGCCGAGCTGCTGCCCATGACGACCCCGCTCTACGGGTTTACGGGCAATGAAGTTCAGCCGGTCGGACAGATCCGGCTGGCCACCTCGCTGGGAGAAGAGCCGCTCAGGAGGACCAGGACAATCAACTTCGTGGTGGTCGACTCTCCATCATCCTACAACGTCATTTTGGGACGACCGGCACTTGGCGAATTCCGAGCGGTCGTCTCAACCTTCCACCAGAAGATAAAGTTCCCCGTGGAAGACAAAGTAGGAGAAGTGCGTGGAGATCAGCTAGCAGCTCGGCGGTGCTATATAGAGATGATCCGAGCAGAAGCTTCTTCCGCTCGGAAGGCGCCCCGAATCGAGATACACGCCATAACCGAGAAACCTCCCGCTTTAATTTATGATGAAAAGGAGGAAGTTCAGATCCATCCGACCCGACCGGAGGCCACGACTTTTATCGCCTCGGATCTGGAGGTAGAACAGAAGGAGAAGCTGATCCAATGCCTCCAGCGAAATCATGATGTCTTTGTCTGGTCGACACATGAGTTGCCCGGAATTTCGCCGAGCCTGACGCAGATGAGTCGCATGTCCACCGCACGCCGCCAAGAAATGTGAGAAAAGGGACTTCGAAAGCGTAATACCATTATCCCGGAAGTAGAAAACTCAAGGCCGCCACATACGCGAGGTGCAGCTCCCGAGCTGGTTGGCGTAGTCTTGGTCTCCAAGCCGGGCGGAGGGTCTGCATCGACTTTCGAGACTTAAACAAAGCGTGCCCCAAGGATTTTTATCCTCCGCCATAGATCGATCAGTGGTCTACGGCCGGCCGCGAATTAATTTGCATGCTTGACGCCTACCAAGGATATCATCAAGTGCTCGCCCGGAAGATCAAGAAAAGTAAGCTTCATAACACCGACGGCACATATTGTTACAATGTGATGCCGTTCGGATTGAAGAATGTCGGGCCACCTATCAACGCTTGATGAACAAGGTGTTCAAGGAACAGATCGGGCGAAGTTTATGGACGACATTCTTATCAAATCCGTCCGAGCGGCCGATCTTTTCAAGGATATGGAAGAAACCTTCCGAACACTGCGCAAATATGGAGTCAAGCTGAATCCCCAGAAGTGCTTGTTCGGAGCTAAAGGAGGGCGTTTCTTGGGGTATATAGTGACCGAGCGGGGAATCGAGGCAAATCCCAACAAGGTGAAAGCACTGCAAGACATGCCGCCCCCAAGAAATACAAGAGAAGTGCAAAGGTTGACCGGTCGGATAATTGCCTTATCCAGATTCATCTCCAGAACCGCTGACCGGAGCCTGCCCTTCTTCAAGATCCTGCGCAAGGTTACTAAGTTCCAGTGGGATGAGGAGTGTGACCGAGCATTTGAGGAGTTGAAGACATATCTAAATTCCCTACCTGTGCTGGCCAAGCCGATCGGGGGTGAGTCACTGTATATGTATCTGTCGTCAACTGAGCATGCGGTAGGCTCAGTACTTGTGAGGGCGAGCGGCGAAGAGCAGCCGGTGTATTTTCTGAGCCATATTTTGAAAGATGCTGAATCTCGCTACACCGGGCTCGAGAAGTTGGCCTTTGCTTTGGTTCTAGCCGCTCGGTGCCTTGACCGTATTTCTTGGCTCACACAATCATTGTCCGGACGAACAGTCCACTCGGAAGAGTCCTGTTGAATCCAGAAGCGTCCGGACGGCTTATCAAGTGGACGACAGAATTAAGCGAGTTTGACATTCAGTACCAGCCCCGCTCGGCGATTAAAGCCCAATCCTTGGCTGATTTTGTGACCGAGGTGCAGAGGCCAGAACTGGAAGCTCTGTGGAGGATATATGTGGATGGGTCTTCCACTCGGCTCGGAAGTGGGATAGGGATATTGCTTATCTCACCGCAAGAAGAAAAGATGCACCTGTCCGTCCGGCTGGACTACAAGGCCACCAACAATGAAGCAGAGTATGAGGCCATTATAGCCGGATTACAGGCAGCACGGTATGTGGGAGCCGGTCGGGTGACACTCTATTCCGATTCACAGTTGGCCGCTCAACAACTTTCTGGTACCTTTGAAATCAATAGCGTTCGGCTTAAGCTCTACGCTCAAGCCTTTGAAAAACTCAAAGCCACTTTCCGAGAGGTCCTTATTCGAAAGATTCCCCGAACGGAGAACCAGGCAGCCGATGAGTTGGCCAAACTAGCAAGTTCTATAACGCCGATCGCCATTCAACAACCAATCGAAAAAGTACTACTGGTGGCGCACGTCGATCGGATGGAAGGCCTCTCATTTCCAAGCGACTGGAGGACATCCATCATAGAGTTCCTCCGCTTGGGAAAAACACCTGCCGATCGGGATGAAGCCCAGCTGCTCAGGAGGAGGGCCGGTCGGTTTACACTCATCGGAGATCAGCTGTACAAGAAAGCTTTCTCGCGCCTGCTCAAATGTGTAAGCTGGAGGACTCACAGTACATCCTTCGTGAAGTACACCAAGGATCATGCGGCGGCCATCCGGATGGCAGGCTGGCTCGAAAGATCCTCTTGGCCGGTACTTTTGGCCAACTTTCCAAGCGGAGCAGCTTAGACAGTATCCACTTGCCTATCCTACCAAAAGGAGATGAACAGAATATCTGATTGATAGAAAGTCGAGGTGGATAATAAACCACATTTGGCATTAGAGAAATTCTAGGTGTTGACGGTGGAAGTCTAGGTAGGTCGAAAAGATTACGTAACAAATGGTGAAAAATTCATCCTGACAAAGCAATCTAGGTCGGTCAGGGAGGACTAGTGTCCGACAAGCGATAGAAGATGCTTGCAAGTGAACAATGACTAGATATTAGACAATCAAACTTTAGCAAGGATAGTAAGGACTTCGTATTCTGCGCGCTCGACTCGACCATTTGGGAGGGAGTTGGCCAGATGAAGTGCCGAGCGTCTTGTGGGCCATCCGAACGACGCCAAAGGAAGGGACAGGAGTCACACCGTTCCATTTGGTATATGGTGGTGAGGCTGTGATTCCGGTCGAAGTCGGCGTCGAGTCCGTTCGGATCCAGTGCTATGATGAAGGCAACGCCGAGCGGAGAAACATGGAGCTGGATATGGTCGAAGAGGAGAGGGCAAAGGCGTCCGTTCGGCTGATGACATATCGTCAGCGGATGAAACAAAACTACAACCGACGCGTCATCCCCAGATCATTCCAAGTCGGCGATCTTGTCTGGAAGAAAGTCAAGCCGGTCGGCGATGTCGGTAAGCTGGAAGCTCCATGGGCAGGTCCTTTCAAAATCATCGAAAAGCTCCGCTCGGGCGCGTATTATCTGGAGGATGAGGACGGTCGGCAGCTAGATAGGCCATGGAGCGCGAACCACCTCCAGCCTTACCGGGCGGGATGAAACGGGTATCACTGTAAATCACCATGTGTACATTTTCCGATTGATTACTGAAAATGCAGAAATGAAAAGTCAAAAGAGCAAAAATAAGGCCTGATCATTAAAGAACCCGAAGACCCCGAGCCGTTTGGCCGGGCTGCGTATGGGAGACGAGTTACACGCTTGAAATCTGAGACCTCAACCATGCGGTTAGGTCGAGATTATCGTAAATATCCCTGAGCCGTTCGGCCGGGAGGTTTATATCCGAGCCACAGGCTCGAAGACGAAGGCCCCCGAGCCGTTCGGCCGGGAGGTTTATATCCGAGCCACGGGCTCGAAGACGAAGACCCCGAGCCGTTCGGCCGGGCTGCATACTATTATGGCAGGATGGGAAACCAAAACCCTGCGCTGTTCAGGATGATAGAGGGAGGATATTGCCTAGGAGCGAAGGCCTGAGCCGCTCGGCCAGGTACATTATAGCTGAGTACTACCTCAGGGAGCGAATGCCTGAGCCGCTCGGCCAGGTACATTATAGCCGAGACTACCTCGGGGAGGATTATATGCGAGCCAAGCGCTCGATGTGAAGGCCCGAGCCGTTCGGCCGGGTATATGGTATCCGAGCCCAGCGCTCGATGTGAAGGCCCGAGCCGTTCGGCCGGGTATATAGTCTCACTTGGAGACCGACGAGCACCGTCGTTAAAAATCGAGAGTCGGACCGGCGACTATAAACCTTCCGGGCGACCGACCAAGAGTCGGGCCGCAGTCGGACCGGCGACTATAAACCTCCCGGGCGACCGACCAAGAGTCGGGCCGCAGTCGGACCGGCGACTATAAACCTTCCGGGCGACCGACCAAGAGTCGGGCCGCAGTCGGACCGGCGACTATAAACCTTCCGGGCGACCGACCAAGAGTCGGGCCGCAGTCGGACCGGTGTGAATCCCCCGGCCTGAAGACCTCTGCACGGACCAGCTTGTCCTGATTATTCATCTCCCCCGTTTGGGGTTGAATTATTATCTAAGACCCCCGAGCCGAGCAGCCGGGAGGATTATATACGAGCCAGGGGCTCGAAAGCGAAGGCCTGAGCCGTTCGGCCAGGTACATTTTAGCCGAGACTACTTCGGGGATGATTATACGCAAGCCAAGCGCACGACGACGAAGGCCGAGCTGTTCGGCCGGGTGTGTAGTCTCAGGGGGGAGCCGTCTAGCCCAGACGTTAAACCGCAAAGCCGCGCCGACCGGCTATAAAAACCGCGCCGACGAGCACCGTCGTTAAAAATCGAGAGCCGGCCGACCGGCTATAAAAACCGCGCCGACGAGCACCGTCGTTAAAAATCGAGAGCCGCGCCGACCGGCTATAAAAACCGCGCCGACGAGCACCGTCGTTAAAAATCGAAAGCCGCGCCGACCGGCTATAAAAACCGCGCCGACGAGCACCGTCGTTAAAAATCGAGAGACGGGCTGGCGTCTATAAATAATCCGAGCGAGTGCACCGACGAGCACCGTCGTTAAAAATCGAGAGCCGCTATAAATGGCCATAAAACCGCTACCGACGAGCACCGTCGTTAAAATCGAGAGCTACCGACCGGCTATAAAACTGCTACCGACGAGCACCGTTAAAATTCGAGATGGGTCAGCGTCTATAAATAATCCGAGCGAGTGCACCGACGAGTACCGTCGTTAAAAATCGAGAGCCGCGCCGACCGGCTATAAAAACCGCGCCGACGAGCACCGTCGTTAAAAATCGAGAGCCGCGCCGACCGGCTATAAAAACCGCGCCGACGAGCACCGTCGTTAAAAATCGAGAGATGGGCTGGCGTCTATAAATAATCCGAGCGAGTGCACCGACGAGCACCGTCGTTAAAAATCGAGAGCCGCGCCGACCGGCTATAAAAACCGTGCCGACGAGCACCGTCGTTAAAAATCGAGAGCCGCGCCGATCGGCTATAAATATAACAAGCGGAAGAACGAATATCAGAGTAAGAAACTGCGGAAACTATGAATATTAAAGCATTCAGGCCCGAAGGGGGGTTGGTCCTCCGACACTCGGCGTCTGTTGACTCCGCGCAAGCAGGATATAAGCCAAGCCGATCGGACGCGTGAGGGAGAAAGCTTAAGAGCACGACTGGCGAAAATTTTACAAGCATTGATGTTAAGCAAACCAGAGAATATTATGGACAAGAAGCGAGAACGTTTCCATAGAAGAAAAATTATGTCGTACGGCATGTACAAAAATTTCATATCCGCCGAGCGGAGGAACTACAAAAAAGTGCTTAAATAACGCACATCACTCCGGATCTTCAAAATTAAAAAAGGTGTCCGGGATGTCGTCGATCATGGCCGCCAGTTCGTGAGGTGGAATGCTAAGGTCAGCAGGAAGATGCCCCCCCTTCTTGAAGTACGCCGTGGTGACCTTGACCGCCTCGAGGAAGGTTGAGGAGACGTTGCCGCCAAACTTTTCGCCAAATCGCTCTGAGCGGATGTATTCTTGGCGCGCTGCAGCTAGGCGACTCGGCTCTCCCTCCTGGTATTTTTTGAGCAACGCCCGGGAAGCAGTTAAGGAATCTTGGAGGGCCTTCAAGTTTGCCTCAGCCTTTGTGCGTTCAGCCGAACGGACTTCTCGTTCGGCGTTCAGCTGGGCCGCCAGATCCTTAGATCGCTGATCTAGCGCACGGACATCTACTTTCATTTTGTCCAGGTCAGCGATCGCCTGCCTCTTCCGGCTACCTGCACGCTTCACCTCTTTGTCACGTTTCTTCACTAAGCCCTCTAGCCGAGCTACTTCAACAGCCAGGTCGGCAGCCTTCTTCTGTTCGGCCTCAAGAGCCTGTTTCCCCCGCTCGGCCGTAGGACCTTCCGACACTTTGAGTTTTTCCAGAAGGCCCTCTAACTCGGCTAGCCGACGGCTAGTGGCAATTTGTTCAGCCCAGCGCTGTAAGGGAAATAATAATGTCAGGAATCAAACAATAGCATGACGCGAGAATGAAGATGGGTTTACCTGAGTGGCCTGCTGCATATTGTTATCGCCGAGCTGCTTGGGTGTCATGAGGGCCACCTGAATCTGGGCGTCCTCGAAGAGCTTGGCGAGCGGACCAGTCAGGGTTATTTCGTGAACGGGGCTCGTTGGTCGATCGGCGGACAGCAAATATTCCTCCGAAGGGAATCGGAGGGTGGTCTTGATGGTCGGATGGCCGGACGTCGCTTCTGCAGCTACAGTAGCCTGGCCCGAGGACTCCCCTATAGTGGAAGTTTCGCCGAACCGTCGCAGGCGACGACGAGTCCGGGGAGGAGAACCAGAAAGCTGTGCCGGTGGCGAAGCCATAGGGGTCCCGAGCTGTGATGGCGTGCGGTCGGGCGAAGTAACGCCGATCGGCGCCTGTGGTCCCTCCTCTTGGGTCGGCGGGAGGTTCGGGTCTCTTCGACGTTTCCGCCGAACCTCCAGTGGTGGATCCTCGACATGCGGAACGCCCAGCTCGGCGGGAGCCGAGGAAACAGGATCGATTTCCGCCTCAACCGCCGCCGAATCGGACGAGGCAGCTTCTGTTTCAGGGGCGAACTGTGCCCCTCCCTCTCCTGTACCTGCCGGGCGGCTAGGGATTAAACCCCGATCGGCGAGCTCCTTTTTGGTGGCCGCTTCAATTTCTACAGACTTCAATTTCAAGTGAGCGGTAGCCTTGGATCGCCACATGACGTCAGCTGCAGTGAAAGAAATTAAAATCAGTTAGACAAAAAAGACTAAGAGAGTAAAGAGTCCTTACTCATGCGGAAGGGAAGATTCGCCCGAACGGGAGATAATCTGAAAATATATAGCACCCCCTGCAAGAGCAATTGGTCGATCTTATATCGCTGACCGGACAACCAATTCGCCGCATGAAGATAGGCTGGACTACTTCTGAACTTGCCGAGCTCCGGTTGGGTCGGCACGGCGGTCTGCCATTGGGTTCGGAAGGCTGGCCGATCGGGAAGTCGAAGATAGAAGAAAAACTCCTTCCAGTGCTTGTTGGAGGTCGGCATATTATCAAAAAATTTAAAGCCTATTCTACTCTGGAAGATAAAAGTGCCCAACTCAGACTGTTTGGGATAGAAGAAGAAGTGGAATATTTTGGGATCCAGAGGGATACTATGCAACTTAAAGAGGACTACCATCCCGCTCAGCAACCTAAAGGAATTCGGCACAAGCTGGCCGAGCGGGATGCGGAAATAGTTACAAACTTCCAAAATAAAGGGATGAGTAGGAAATCTGAGGCCGCCCTGGAATTGGTCTAAAAAGAAACAAATAGAGCCGGTCGGCGGGTCATGTGGCCGGTCGGTCGGGTCGGCTATGATTATTTCGTGGTCATCAGGAAGCTCATATGTTCGAACGAGGCGCCTGGCGTGCTCCTCATCGAATCGGCTCTCCATGGTCAAGTACCAAGGGCCCAGAACGCTAGCAGCGGGTTCGGAGGAACTTGCCATCTCGGAAAGGCAAAAAAATAGCAAGAAATTGAAGGAAGGGAAAGGAAAGGGGCGAAATGAGCAGGAAAGACCTAATAAGTGAAGGGAGAAGACTCACGGGGAAGGAAACGGGTGGAAAGAATCACCGATGGGGTGATCGCCGCCTAAAACCAGACACTAGATCGCCGGAGGCCGCAGCAACGGAATGAAACAGAAGGCAACGCGCGAGCGAATAGGCGGCCAAGAAAGGGACGGAGGCTTTATACAGCCGAGGCCGGTCAGCCTCCACCGTCCGATCCAGGTCACGAGAAACAAGGACGCCATCGGGACGTCCATTTCAAACGGGGGCATCCCATCGTAAGTGACGTCGTCGCCACACAAGGGTCGACACGTGGCGCTCTGTCACCGAGTGCAATTAATGCGCCCACACCGCGCATGTTCCGACTTAATGGAGGGGATTTGCACGATTTTCGAGGAGATCTAGACAAGTAAACATCAACATTGAGCGACAAGACAACCAAAATAAAGAGCCGAGCGGCTGAATCTGGCAGAAGGGCCGGACGGCCCCAGTGATATTAAAAGCCACGAAAGAGCGGCGACGGCCCCAGTGATATTAAAAGCTACGAAAGAGCGGCGACCGCCCGCTCGGACACATATAGTCCAGTCAGTCGGACTCATTGCCTCCTTCGACTAGACTTGAAGGGAAGGCAAGTGATCCGGCAGTAAGAATGGGGGATCCACTTCCTGAAGGGTCTCAACTTGAGGACCAAGGGTAGGCTGACTAAGCGAGCCGAGCAGCTGGGTAGGTCCGAGCAGAGCTAGAGTTAACCCATTCAGGGGCTTGAGTTTCCGACGCCAAGGCAAGGAGATCGAAGGGCCGAGCGGGAGTCCGCTCGGCAGGAGCATAAGGGCCGAGCGGGAGTCCGCTCGGCAGAAATATGGGTGAGGGTAAAAGGTGGCCGAGCGGCCCACGCGCTCGGTTCAGGATCTGGGATATTAACAGGAGCATGTCTGATGATTATGCCGTACACAAAATCGCACGATGGAGGATCTTGCTGTCACATCATGGGAAGGTTGGCTCAGTAACAGTATGGTCTCATGGACGTCTTCCTGACAGATCCATATTCGGGCATGGCCCTTCTGACAGACCCATACTTGAGCATGGTCAAAGGCATGTGGTTGCTTTGACTGGAGCACCCAGGTTTCCTCAAGAGGTCTATATAAGGCCTCCATTTCTCCACCAGAGGTATGCGAAATCTTGATTTGAGAGCCACCTTTTTGTTATTCCTCGCCTGACTTGAGCGTCGGAGGACCGTCGCCGGGACACCCCTCCCGGCTCGGTTTTGTTGCAGGTTCACCGGAGCATTCGAGGATTCAACAGGAAGCGCCACGTGCCCAGCGTCCTTTGACTCCTGATTCGGACAGGATCACTATCCAGACCCAAGATAATTTAATTAACAAAAAATTAAAATTTAATGATAAGACTTATTTAATAAATTCCACTAATTATATCAACTTAAAAGGTAAAGAAAATATAAGGATAAAATCAAACACTTTGATAAAATCAAAACGAAAGTTAACAAACTTAAAATTAAATGTTAAAGATAACATATTAAACAAAAATAATCTAGAAAATTTAAAATTAACAATTAATAAAAAGTTAAAAGATAAACCTTTAAAGAAATATAATTCAAACAATTTAATTAACTCAAAAATAAATAAAAACCTAAACTTTAAAAATAAGCTATTAAAGAAAGATAATTCAATTAACCCAATAAAATTGAAATTGAAATTGAAAGAAAATTTAAATGTTAAATATACTCTTTTAAAGAAAGATAATTTGACCAATTTAATTAATTCAAAATTCAAAACTTAAATTTAAATTACAAATTAAACATTAAAACTTAACTAAAACCAACTCTAATTATACAAGAAATCTTAAAAAGAAAAATCAATAATTTAAGGGGAGACTCCAGAATAACTGGCACCTCCAAAAATAACTTACCCGACAGGGTAACCCAAATAAACTAACCCGGCAGGGTAATTAGGATTAGTTAAAAAGGGACCCAGTTTAACTTGAATCACGGTACGGGTAAAGTTTTTGGATGATAGTACGTTAGGGAAGCTTGGGCATCGCATGTCTAGAAAGATATGGCTTCGATCTGGTGCATTTGGCCAAGTGGAACTGACCGAAGCTACCCTTAAACAGAACCTAACTAGTTAGACCAAGGTTTAGTACTAAGCTCCATGGATAGGACTATTCGGAAAACCTCAAAAGGT
This sequence comes from Zingiber officinale, assembly GCF_018446385.1. Classification (NCBI taxonomy): domain Eukaryota; kingdom Viridiplantae; phylum Streptophyta; class Magnoliopsida; order Zingiberales; family Zingiberaceae; genus Zingiber; species Zingiber officinale. The sequence continues at coordinate 21,303,849 of NC_056001.1, read as the reverse complement.
TGGTTACTTCTAATGACGTCCAAGTGACTCGCCAAGCTTAGAAGTTTATCCGAAGAATGCCTATTTGTTGATACCAAAGCTAAACCTGAATCTAACACAAGTTAAATCAAACCCTATAACTAAATCTAATTCATCTCACAAAATTGTAGGATTCCCTGATTGAAAATATAGATCAGGTGAGATGACAAAGGACCTAAAAGAAATTAATTAAATTAAAATAAAATAAAATTAAATCAATTAAATTAAAATAACATTATCTTTAATTTAAAATTTTATTTTAAAAATTAAATTTAATTTTCTTTTACTTACAAATTTATTTTAAAAATTAAACTTAAATTATCTTAACCTAAAAAAAAAAATATTTTAAAAATTCTTTTAAAAACTTATTTTGAAAATTATTTTAAAAATTCTTTTAAAAATTTTTAAAACTTATTTTAAAAAATTATTTTAAAAATTCTTTTAAAAACATTTAAAACTTATTTTAAAAAATTATTTTAAAAATTCTTTTAAAAACTTTTAAAACATATTTTAAAAAATTATTTTAAAAATTCTTTTAAAAACTTTTAAAACATATTTTGAAAATTATTTTAAAAATTCTTTTAAAAACTTTTAAAACTTATTTTAAAAAAACTTATTTTAAAAATTCTTTTAAAAAACTTTTAAAACTTATTTTTTTTAAAAAAATTATTTTAAAAATTATTTTAAAAAACTTTTAAAACTTATTTTAAAAAATTATTTTAAAAAATTCTTTTAAAAACTTTTAAAACTTATTTTAAAAAAAATTATTTTAAAAATTCTTGTAAAAACTTTTAAAACTTATTTTAAAAAATTATTTTAAAAATTGTTTTAAAAACTTTTAAAACCTTTTAAAAATTATTTTAAAAACTCTTTTTAAAAATCATTATAAAAACTTTAAAAAATTCTTTTAAAAATTATTTTAAAACCTTTTAAAAATTATTTTAAAAACTCTTTTAGAAATCATTTTAAAAACTTAAAAAAAAAATTCTTTTAAAAATTATTTTAAAACCTTTTAAAAATTATTTTAAAATTCTTTTAAAAATTATTTTAAAACCTTTTAAAAATTATTTTAAAATCTTTTAAAAATTATTTTAAAACCTTTTAAAAATTATTTTAAAAACTCTTTTAAAAATCATTTTAAAATCTTTAAAAATTCTTTTAAAACCTTTTAAAATTATTTTAAAAATTCTTTTAAAAATTATTTTAAAACCTTTTAAAAATTATTTTAAAAACTCTTTTAAAAATCATTTTAAACATTTTTTAAAACTATTTTAAAAATTATTTCAAAAATTTTTAAAAATCATTTAAAAAAAAACATTTTTTTTTTAAAAAAAATTGTTTTAAAACTATTTTAAAAATTATGTATCATTTTGAAAAATTCTTCTTATTTTTTCACTATAATAAAATTCTGTTAACTTAAAAATAGTAATAATAAATTATTTCTATAGAATATTTTCACTTTAAAAATTATTATTTTGACTTTAAACTCATTTTAATCTTAAACATCATTTTAACCCTAATATTATTTTTTAATTTAACTTAACTAAAAATTAAATCTTAAATTAAAACTTAATATTGAAATTACAATTAAAATTAATTTTTTTTAATTTAAACTTAAAATTAATCTTAAACTTAAATTAACCACTAATATTAATTTAAATCTGAAATCAAAACTGAATTGAACGTATGTTAATTGCCACTAAATAATTATAAAAATCATTTTAAAATCCTTTAAATACTATTTTAGAAATCCTGTTAGAAATCCCTTAAAAATAAAAAAAATAATAATTCTTTTAAATCCATTTAAAACGTAGACACCTAACTTAAAAACTTAAATTCCATTAACTTTAACTTTAAACTTAATTATGTAATTAATAAGTAGAACTTAACTGTTTAAGTTTAACGTCATTTGAGAACTAAAATTGACTTGAATTAAACCTTACTTAACTGTGTCTAATAATTTTAATTTCATGCTAACTTCAAACTAAATTAATCCCACTTAAAAGGAAGTAAATAAAAAAAAATTATAACTAACACTTTCATTGACAACTCGATCAATTTAAATATTAAATTATTAAATCAAGTAAAAAATTAATCAATAAATTATTGATAATGGCTAACTGTTTTTGATTTAATAAAGTTTATCTTATTAAACCTTAAACTGAAGCTCAACCACCTGAATCTAATATTAATTATTGATTAATCAAACTCAAATAAACAATTATATCAAGGATAGAGAGATAAATATGTAAATAATATAAGTGTTACCAAATCCCTTAGAACACTTAGGTAGATAAATGTGTTAGGGCTTGAAATTTAACACACTCAAACCTTAGCATTATATTAAGGGGGAGTAATAAATAAGGAGGATTAATAAATTAAAGGAGTATCAAATTCAGGGGGAGGTTTACTTTTTAATTATCTCCTTAAGTGCTATTTTTTAAAATCTCTCTAAAAAATTCTACCTCAATTTAAAAAATAAATAAATAAATAAATAAATAAATAAAAATAAATATCTACTTTGAATATTTTTAGCAAATATTTTTAAATTTTATGTCAGGTTCAGGGGGAGGAATTAATTAAAAATTTCCCTTTATATAAAATATTTTAAATTTTGTTTGAAAAATGTTTTCTTAAAAATTTCTTAAACCTACTTTTGAAAACTAACTCTTATAAAACTAAGTTGTTTTTAAGAATTGGGTTTTACGTTTTATTGAAAATTGATTTTGAAAATTAAATTTAACTTAGTTTTGAAAATTGTGGAAATTAGATTTTTAAAAACTTAAGTTTACAAACTAAGCTTCTCAAAATCATTTTCCTTAATTTTGAAAATCAAAGTTTAAAAATCAACTTGCTTAAAATTGGGAAATTTTTTTAAATCAACTCAAAATTGTTTGTTTTTAAATCACAAACTTTTTATTCTTTTTACTTAGTCTTTGAAAACTGAACTTTTTTTAAACCTTGGTTTTGAAACTAGTACTTTTGAACTTTAAAATTTTGATTTTGAAAATTAGATTTAATTATTTTACTTTATCAAAATTAGTTCTACCAAACTTCTTTGAAAACTAAAAGTAAAGTTCAAAATCAATATTTACAAACTGAAATTTGATTTGCAAAAACTCAGTGTTGAAAATTATGAAAGTTAGATTTTTCAAACTTAAATCATTGTCAAAACTTAAGTTTTAAATTAAATCGTTTACAAACTTAATGTTGAAAAATAAATCAGTTTTTGGAAAAATAAATTTTTCAAACTTAGTTTTGGAATTTTGGTTTTTGAAAACTTATGTTTGAAAATGAAACTATCTAAACCTAGCTAGCTTTCTAAAAAGCTAAAAGCTAATGCTTTAAACAAATTTTCAAAAGCTTAAACTCCCCCAGATTAACTTGACATTTTTTTACTTTGTCTGAAGTCTATAATTACTTAACTCATGCTTATTTTTGATGAATGTCAAAGGGGGAGGGTTAGGTGGTTAAGTTAGGTTAAGTTAGCTGAACCAAACTGAAAATTCAAACTAACTTAAAAATCACATAAATGCATGGTTCTTGCATATGTTTTCACTAACTTAACCAAGTTGTCATTCCATCAAAAAGGGGGAGATTGTTGGTGCGGTTAGCACTAACGATTTAACCCAGGTTTTGATGAATGACAAATCAGGTTAAGTTAGTTTGTTTTTGTCTGACACTTTGATCGAGTGTGTAGGAGAAGTCCAGACAGGTCGACGGGTTGACCGGATGTCTGGCACGAAGTCCAGCTAGGTCGACGGGTTGACCGGATAGGTGGCGAAGTCCGAAGCGGGTGTGGCCGGACGCTTAGAAGTCCGGCTAGGTCGACGGGCTGACCGGATAGTGGCGAGAAGTCCAAGCGGGTCGACGGGTGGCCGGACGCTTGGCGAGAAGTCGGCTAGGTCGACAGGTGGCCGGATGGTGGCGAAGTCGAGACGGTCGAAGGGCTGGCCGGACGTCTGGCGGGTAAGTAAGGAAGTCATTGGAGGGGAGTGACTGCGAGGACGCGTTCCCGGGAAGGGAACATTAGGCGTCGATCCGGCTTAGATCCATTTCGGATATCTAAGTCGAGATCGTGACTAGATTCCGGTCTCGGAAAGACGGAATCTAAGTCATACTTTGCTTATCTATAAAACTGTGCTAACAATATTTGCTGCAGGGTACATTTGCCTTGGACTAACCTTTTCTTGCAGGAGAAGGACTTTCTGGAGAAGAGGGGTCCGGGCGCCCGGGAGGCAAACTTTATCCTGATTGCGCGTCGCCACGTGGAGCTCACTGGTTGGACCTGCCACGTCTCACCAGGGCGCCTGGAAGGGATCTGGGGCGCCCTGAGCTTCATATAAAAGAAGGGGCAAGGGTAGAGCTTCGAAATGAACTCAGAATCCAAGATCTGCTGCTCTGTGCTCATGCGACGCCACGAAAAGCTCTCCGACTCAGTGCTGGTTTTGTTTTAATTCTATTGTCGGTATTTTCTTTATCTGTCAATTCTTGTACTTAACTCTGTAATATTCGAATTGATAGTGATTGCCCAACGAAAGTGGTCAAGGACCACGGGCCTTCGAGTAGGAGTCGTCACAGGCTCCGAACGAAGTAAAAACAACTGTGTTCATTTACTTTTCCGCTGCGCTTATACTCGTTGTTTTTCGAATCGATATTCACCCCCCCCTCTATCGAATCTAACGGTCCTACAGAGGCTGTGATCACAGGCAGAAGAGAAGAGAGAGCAACAAAAGCAAAGGTCCTCCTCCTCGTTCCCCTCTGTCGTGTAACTCCTGCTCGGCAGAGCACCCGTGATAGTAATCGGGTGTCACTCAGTTCGCCGTGACACCAGTGCTTGGTGGAGTCCACGGTCAGATCGTTGTATCCTGGGAAACAGACCTCCCGAATAGGCCTCGAAGCACAGCCGGAGGTGGGGGCGAATCTGTTTCAAGGAAACTGCGAACTCGCAGGCCTCGATCAATCCACCTGACCCGCTGTTCGGCTGAGCTACTGTGCTGCCGACCTGACCTGCTGTTCAGCTGAGCTGCCATCTTGACCTGCTGTTCGGCTGAGCTGCTGACCCGCCGAGCCGAGCTGCCGACCCGCCGAGCCGATCTGCCGACCCGCCGAGCCGATCTGCCGACCCGCCGAGCTGGTCTGCCGACCCGAGCTGCTGACCTGACTTGCTGCTCGGACGATTTGCTCAAAACCAGCCCCTACTGACAGCCTGATATTATCAGCTCAGGTCATCTCAATTGTAAGTTGAATTTAAATTCGGTGTAATTTTAAATTCAGCTAAATACCCTATATATCTCCAGCTACAGATTGTTTGGTGTCCAACAATCTTGAAACAGATTCGATTCTGTTGAGATGACCACGGAACCAACTGTTGAGGTGCAACAGACTCAACACATTCAGGCCCCCTCTGCCCCGATTGGAACTGTGCTAATCAGTCATGGGGAAAGGCCAGAGAAGTTCAGTGGACTGAACTTCAAGAGGTGGCAGCAGAAGATGCTCTTCTACCTGACTACACTCAATCTGGCTCGGTTCTTGACCGAGGACCCTTCCAAGCGCATTGAGGATGTTGATGCGCAAACCATCAGTACAGTGGAGGCATGGACTCATTCCGAGTTCCTTTGCCGAAACTACATCCTCAACTGCCTTGTAAACTCATTGTATATTGTGTATAGCACGAAGAGAATATCTAAGGAGTTGTGGGAGTCTTTAGACAAGAAGTACAAGACGGAGGATGAGGGAGCAAAGAAGTTCATCGTGGGTCGATTCCTAGACTACAAGATGGTTGACTGCAATACAGTGATCAGCTAAGTCCAAGAGCTTTAGGTAATCTTGCACGAGATTCACTCAGAAGATATAGTTCTGAGTGAAACCTTCTAAGCGCATACTATTATTGAGAAGTTGCCTCTCGGCTGGAAAGACTTCAAGAATTACCGAAGCACAAGCGGAAGGAGATGAATGTGGAAGAACTCATCGTTCGACTTCGCATCGAAGAAGACAACAAGAGTTCAGAGAGAAAGTTGTTCTCTCGGCTCTATCAAAGCCAACGTGGTCGAGCATGGACAAAGCTCAAAGCGGAAGAACCCAAAGTCTTCCAAGATGGGACCCAAAGGAGGCATCAAGAAATTCTCTGGAAGTGCTTCAACTGTGACAAAGTGGGTCACAAATCTTGGTCTGCAAGAAGAAGAAGGAGGCCAACCTGGGCGAGGGACCAGAAATGGGCGACCTCTGTGTTGGTCTCTGAGCTGAACCTAATCGGTTCAAACCCGCAGCAATGGTGGATCGATACTGGAGCCACTCGACATGTCTGCTGCAACAAGGAGCTGCTCCACAACTTCGAAGAAGTCATTGGAGACAAACTGTTCATGGGGAACTCAGCAACCTCGGACATCACGGGCCAAGGAAAGGTGGTGCTGAAGATGACCTCGGGCAAGGATCTCACTCTGAACAATGTGCTGTATGTTCCGGAGATTCGGAAGAATCTAGTGTCCGGATCACTTCTGAGCAAGCATGGCTTTCGCATTGTTTTTGAGTCGGACAGAGTTGTATTATCCAAAAATGGGATGTTTGTAGGAAGAGGCTATGTATCTGATGGGCTGTTTAAGCTCAATGTAATGGCCATTAGGCCCAAGATAAATAAAACTGAAAGCTCTTCTACTTATATGCTTGAGTCTTCGTGTTTGTGGCATGGTAGACTAGGACATGTTAACTACGATGTATTGCGTAGATTAATAAACATGCAAAACATACCTACAATCCACCGTGACCCAAAACACAAGTGTGAGATTTGTGTTGAAGCGAAAATGACAAGGTCATCTGATCCTGTCCGAATGCTGAATCAACGGACGCTGGGCACGGGGCGCTCTCCGACTGCTGACGTGGATCTTCGACTGGTAGCACGAAGCTCCGGCGAACCTGCACAGAAGTCGGGCCGGGAAGGGGTTCCCGGCGGCGACCCTCCGACGCTCAAGTCAGGTAAGCAAGTGGTGGAAAAAGTAGCTCAAAAGGTGTTCCACGCGTATCTCCGGCGAAGTATGCGACTCTTTATATAGAGCGGTGAAAGAGCTCCTGCACGTCCACCGAGGTGCATACGTGTCCGCAACCCATACCTCGGTATGTGTCTGTCAGAAAGATTACCTGACGCCATACTGCTACAATCCAATCACGTCTTCGATGGGACAACAGAACACCTCGTTGTCAGACTTGGAGTATGGCCTAGCCATAGGACTTGACGGCTGTCAGAAGATGTTCCTGTCCTTCTTTACCCACCACCGGCCGGGACGTCCGGCCGGCCGGCTGGACGAAGAGCGTCGTCCGGACGACCCTCATCCCCTGCGCCGGCCGGGCGGCACGCCCATCACGTCCCGCCTGTCGTTTGCATTGATATGCTGGGGAGACTTCCGGGCGGGTGCTACGTAAGGACTGTTAGCAGTATGTCACCTTCTCTTAGGCCTTCCGCTCGGCTCTTAGCTATTGTTTCAACTGAGCGTCGGAACCCTGACCCCTGTCAGGGCACCTTTTACTGTTGAATGCTCATCGGTCGGCCGATCGGTCTATCCTTTTCTCCCAAGTCCGGTCGGCTCCTCGTTGAGGAGGGCCCAGAACACGCCGATCTCCTTGATCGCCGCGAAGAACTCCTCGAAGGCGACCGGCTTCACCACGAAGGCGTTCACCCCGAGATCGTAGGAGCGCACGAGGTCGGTCTCCTCGCGGGACGATGCCTTAGTCTGCTCGGACTGGCTAATGGATGCTCAGCCGTTTGGCGATATCTCGCCCGTGCCTTGGAATTTATGCCGAAGCTTCTGTTAACCACGTGCGTTAACCCGTAACTTGTTGACACATGGCTGCCTTTCTCTTGTCAGGGTATGGCGGTGGCATCACATCCGATGGGACAGCCGCCGTTTGAAAGGAACGGCTGGATGATGACCTCGTTATCGACGACCTGGATCGGACGGTGGAAATTGATCGCTGTCGCCCTTATAAAGCTCTCGACCCCTGCTCTTCGCCGCATTTCGACCTCCTTGTTTCCAGACATCCCGCTGCTCCTCTTTTCGCCGGCGACCTTGCGTTTCAGCTCTCCGACGACTCCACAACTCCTTTCGATCATCTCCTTTGCCCGTAAGCCTTCCTTTCCCTTGCTGCCTCTTTTTTTTTTCTCTATTAGGTATCTTTTTCATCATCTTGCCATCTTCCCTAGTTTTATTTCTTTTTCCATCCATTCCGCGTTTATTCCCGGCCCTATACCATGACCAGTACCTCACAGCCGACCGGCGGTGCTCCTGGTCTTTGGTATTCGACCATGGAAAGTCGGTTCGACGAGGAGGACGCTTGGCGCCTCACTCGAACCTATAATCTGCCGCTCGACCACCACATTGTAGTAGCTAACCCCACCGACCGGCCACACTGTTCTTTTCTTCCGAGACCAATTTTTGGCCGGGCTACGCTTTCCACCCCATAAGTTCTTCTTACAAGTCTGCAATTATTTTCGCATTCCGCTCGGCCAGGTAGTCCCTAATTCCATTAGGCTGCTGAGCGGGGTGATAGTTCTCTTTAAACTGAATGACATCCCCCTCGACCCTAAGATTTTCCACTACTTTTTTTATCCCAAGCAAGCCGAGTGGGGCACCTTTGTATCCAGTCTAGGATAGGTTTCGTCCTCTTCGATAACATGCCGAGCTCCAACAAACATTGGAAGGAGCATTTTTTCTATGTACGTTTTCCCGAGCCGCCAACCTTCCGTACCAAGTGGCAGACGGCGATGCCAGCGCAACCGGAGCTCGGCAAATTTTAGAGGTGATGCGTAGCTTGCCATGACCAGATTATCCCTGGTTGGTCGGCGTCTCATATTGAATGCTCCGCCTGCGATAATTCTCTGGCCCTTGCCCTCTTCTCACCCGCCGTTGCGCCGCCCTATTTCTGCTCTTCGCTGCTTCCCATCTCTCTCCTGTCGGTTATTTTCAGCGTTCACACGAAAACCAAAGAGTTTTCTCCAGCCTCTCTTCCTCTGCCCCCAATCCATCCATGGCGAAACCACCGGTGGCGAAGAAGGTGAGGGACGAGATGGAGATGTTTGGCGACGTCCGAGTTTCACTACGACTGGCTTCGCGATGACTCCCGAACTGAGGTGGAGGTTCGGCCGACGACGTTCCTCTGGCAACTCGGAAGCGCAAACAGCCGGAGGCAACCTCTCAACCGATTCCATCCGATGAACCGCAATCCGAGAGGGGCGACGAAGCTCCAGTGTTGCCCGGGACGATTTCTATCGAGAGTACCCCGACGTCGCTTGGCTCTCCAAGGGCAACCTCTGAGGTGCCGCCCTCCAGTCCTCCAAGAACGCTGCGACGCATTAAGCGATTGGGCGACCGTCCTTCCTCCTCCGCCGGTGAGCCGTCCGGCAAGGCTACTGCTTCTAAAGGTGATCCGAGCGGTCCGAAATTGATAAAGACCGTCTTGCGCCTCCCGTCTGAAGAATACATGGCAGCCGCTGATCGGCCTATCGTCCCCGAGCAGCAAATCACACTCACAGGTCCCCTCGCCAAAGCTTGGGAGGATGCTCGTCTTCGGATCGCCATGATGACTCCTGGTCAGCTCGGCGACAGCAATCTACAACAGGCGACCGGGGTATGTTGTCTTGCTTTGTTGGTTATTTCGGCTCGAGCTTCTAACCTGCTCATATTCGTTCGCAGAACTGGGTGGAGTAGATTGCCATAAGCAATCGCCTGGCCGAACTGGAGGACGAACTGAAGAAGCTCAAGGCTGCGGGGGACAGCAGACAATCGACGGCCGCTCTGGAGAAGGCCAAAATGTTGCTAGAAGCTGAGCGGGGTAAGACTTCCGGATTGACAAGCGAGGTTGCCCGCCTCGAAGCCTTAGTCAAGCAGCGGGATAAAGAAGTAAAGATCGCGACCGCTCGGAAGCTCAAGGCCATTGATGATATGGACTTGATGAAGGTGGAGAACCGGGGGCTGGAACAACGGGTGAAGGAGCTAGACGCCTCACTAACTGCCGAGCGGGAGGGTCGCTCCGCCGATCGGACCAAAGCAGAAGGAGCCTTGCAAGATCTTCAGGCTGCCCTGGATGCTTCCCAGACCGCTCTCAAGGATTACCAAGATGGAGAGCCCGGTCGATCGGCGGAGGTACGCAAAGCCTTCGTCCTCTCGGACGAGTTTGGCGAGAAATTTACCGACAAGCTCTCCTTGACTTTTGAGGAGGCAATCAAAGTGGCGGTGGAATACATGAAGAACAAAGGCCATGCTCCTGCCGATCTGTCCGTCCCTGCCGAAGACCTAGCGACCATGATGAGCTCCATCCCTGACCATCTTTTTAATTTTGATGACTAAGAATCTGTCTGTGAGGCTATTTTGTAATTTTTCTGTATCTGTGCCGGTCGGGGCAAACTTTAGAAATTTTGTCTATCCGCCGGTCAGCGTGAATGAACTGTGTCTTGCTATTTGCTCATTCTTCCTGCGTCCGATTTTTGTTTTTCGCCTTGGTCTTGAGCTTTTTGTGCCCCAAGTACATTTTATAAAGGAGCCACTTGGCCTTACGCTATTACGTCGGGTCCGACCGAGGGCTACGCAGAAAACCATCCATCCGGCGGCCCTATAGGCTTCGGTCGCCCGTCGAATTTTACCGTTGGAACTTGACTACTGTCCGATCGGTGGGTTTATAAACGCCGAGTTGTCTTTCGACGATCTTCCGCTCGGACGTTTATAGACGTCGGCTCGTCTCTCGATATTTAACGTCGGAGCTCGACGGTCTTCCGCTCGGACGTTTATAAACGCCGGCTCGTCTCTCGATATTTAACGTCGGAGCTCGACGGTCTTCCGCTCGGACGTTTATAGATGCCGGCTCGTCTCTCGATATTTAACGTCGGAGCTCGATGGTCTTCCGCCCGGACGTTTATAGACATCGGCTCATCTCTCGATATTTAACGTCGGAGCTCGACGGTCTTCCGCCCGGACGTTTATAGACGTCGGCTCGTCTCTCGATATTTAACGTCGGAGCTCGACGGTCTTCCGCTCGGACGTTTATAGACGCCGGCTCGTCTCTCGATATTTAACGTCGGAGCTCGACGGTCTTCCGCTCGGACGTTTATAGACGCCGGCTCGTCTCTCGATATTTAACGTCGGAGCTCGACGGTCTTTTAAGCCTAATTTGGACAATGTCTACCTGGCCCTATGTCCGAACGGTACGGGGCCTTCAGTATTGAGCGTGCGGCTCGTACATATACCTCCGGCTGAACGGTCCGGGGCCTTCGATATCGAACGTGCGGCTCGAACAATATACCTCCGGCCGAACGGTCCGGGGCCTTTGATCATCGAGCGTGCGGCTCGTACAATATACCTCCGGCCGAACGGTCCGGGGCCTTCGATCCTCGAGCGTGCGGCTCGTACAATATATACCTCCGGCCGAACGGTCCGGGGCCTTCGATCCTCGAGCGTGCGGCTCGATCAATATACCTCCGGCCGAACGGTCCGAGGCCTTCGATATCGAGCGTGCGGCTCGATCAATGTACCTCCGGCCGAACGGTCCGGGGCCTTCGATACTCGAGCGTGCGGCTCGATCAATATACCTCCGGCCGAACGGTCCGGGGCCTTCGATCCTTGAGCGTGCAGCTCGTATAATATACCTCTGGCCGAACGGTCCGGGGCCTTCGATACTCGAGCCTTTGGCTCGGATAATATACCTCCGTCCGAATGGTACAGAGCCTTCCCATCAAGCCTTTGGCTCGGCTTATATACTCCCGGCCGAGCGGCACGGGGTCTTCTTCATCGAGCTCGGGGCTCGGTTAATACTTCCCGCCCGGCCGAACGACACGGGATCTTCCCATCGAGCCTTTGGCTCGGCTTATACACTCCCGGCCGAGCGGCACGGGGTCTTCTTCATCGAGCATTGGGCTCGGTTAATATACTTCCGGCCGATCGGCACGGGAGTTTTTACTCAAGAAACTATAAATTTATGAGCAACAGATAATTAAAGAACTGACCGGCCGACCAGCAGGGGCTTTGACCCAATTTCTCGACTCCCGAATACCCGTGGAGTGAGGAGCATACGCTATACTCGTCGAAACTCATGGACAGGTGCCTCGTCGGATGAAGACCCCTTCGTCGGACCGGTATCGGGGCAGGAGTTGCTCCCACTTGAGTGCTAGTCGGACCCTTATTTTGCCCCCATTTCTAAAGCTTCTCCGGTCAGTAATCATGGCCCGCTCGGCTACCCAGAGCAGTCGTCGCTTGCTGTTCCAACCGCTCGGCTCGCACCTTATGTTTCTGTTGCTCCACGAGCTTAGCTACTCTTGCCTCGATTAGAGCGTCGAGCTTCTCCTGGGAGAGCGTCACGGTGAGGTCATCCAGCTTCGTCCATCTCTCCGCTCGGATGCAGGAGCGTTCCCACGGACGGCGCCAAATTGATCCTGTCCGAATGCTGAATCAACGGATGCTGGGCATGGGGCGCTCTCGGACTGCTGACGTGGATCTTCGACTGGTAGCACGAAGCTCAGCAGAACCTTCACAGAAGTCGGGCCGGGAAGGGGTTCCCGGCGGCGACCCTCCGACGCTCAAGTCAGGTAAGCAAGTGGTGGAAAAAGTAGCTCAAAAGGTGTTCCACGCGTACCTCCGGCGAAGTATGCGACTCTTTATATAGAGCGGTGAAAGAGCTCATGCACGTCCACCGAGGTGCATACGTGTCCGCAACCCATACCTCGGTATGTGTCTGTCAGAAAGCTTACCTGACGTCATACTGCTACAGTCCAATCACGTCTTCGATGGGACAACAGAAGATGTTCCTGTCCTTCTTTACCCACCACCGGCCGGGACGTCCGGCCGGCCAGCTGGACGAAGAGCGTCGTCCGGACGACCCTCATCCCCTACGCCGGTCGGGCGGCACGCCCATCACGTCCCGCCTGTCGTTTGCATTGATATGCTGGGGAGACTTCCGGGCGGGTGCTACGTAAGGACTGTTAGCAGTATGTCACCTTCTCTTAGGCCTTCCGCTCGGCTCTTAGCTATTGTTTCAACTGAGCGTCGAAACCCCGACCCCTGTCAGGGCACCTTTTACTGTTGGATGCTCATCGGTCGGTCGATCGGTCTATCCTTTTCTCCCAAGTCCGGTCGGCTCACCCTTCTCCGGTGGACCCCCCGACCCTTTGATCTCCATGTGGCGTTGACCCCTCGCAATGGGGTCCTCTGCCTTGACCACCGGATCATCATCCTTTCAACATATTGAAAGAAGTAACGAACCACTTGACCTAATCCACACTGACGTGTGCGATCTAAAAGGTACGCCAACGCGTGGTGGAAATAAATACTTCATCACTTTTGTAGATGATACCACAAAATACTGTTATGTGTATCTTCTCAAAAGTAAGGATGAAGCTATAGAGAAATTTGCTCTCTATAAGAACGAGGTTGAAAACCAGCTTAATAGAAAGATTAAGGTGGTTCGAAGTGACCGAGGTGTTAGTGAGAGCCCTAGAGCCAATCATGTGATGGTTACTTTTTGGACTCTTTGTATCATATTCTTGTACATATATTTCTGATATATAAATAAAGGCATTGTGATTATTATACTTGTGTGTATTTGTGCTATATAAATAAGTATAATAATGTCCTAGGGTAGTAGGTTCATATCTATATCAATCGATTAGTTGAATCGATAGTGAGATGATATAGAGAACACTACACTTAATTATTCCTAGTCAAGTATTAACATAGAAGGACAATGTTAATACATTGAGACTAGCATGTAGGTCAACATGATGACTTGATCTCACAAGTCATGGATATGAGATATCAAGTTGACACATGGGTATACATTGGAGAATGTATACTGAATGACCCGCCATGAGAAAGTATCATGGATCGTTATATGAGTGTCATATACTTTCTCAAGTGACTATTAGTATGACTTTAGTCCTTAGACCTGAAGTCACCATGGTTCCCTACATAAGGAGTTATGTACTTTGGTTTCGTCAAACGTCACCCGTAACTGGGTGGACTATAAAGGCGATTACTGGGTATGTAACAAATTATGCGGAGGGATGTGAGTGATGTAGATGGGATCTATCCCTCCTATATTACAGGAGTGATATCATAGTCTTGATAGAGTGAGATCACTAAGTGCATGGCCATGCCCAAATAAGGCAATATGTGATATTGCGCTTATTTGATTATAGTGAGTCTACTTGGAGTTCAAGACACTTAGATTGATTGGAGGATGACACGGTCTATGCCTCATTTAAGATCAATCTAGATATCAAGGATAGAAGGAAAATGTCACATATTGTGAGAGTCACAATTATTAGTCATATTGGTGATGTTGGATCTCAACATTCTTGTAACTTGGGTAGCAATGATGTGTTGCTAGATACCTCTTATTGCTTATGTCCCTAATTGGATTTAGGGACATTGCCAACGTTGACAAGAACCTATAGGGTCACACACATAGAGCAATAGATGGAGACTAGTTCATATGATGAACCAAGAGGAAAGATGAAGTCAAGTTTGACTTGGCTAAATATGGAAAGTCTATAAAAGGCAAGTTTAACTTGACCTAAATCCATAAGTTTGACTTGACTATGAGTTAGACTCAAGTATGATCCAAATGTTGGATAAATCAATTAAGGGAGTTAATTTGGTCATGTTTGACTTTGGCCAAATTAGGAAGGTTGAAAGTCAATATTGACTTGACTTGGATGCCACCACATTTGATGAGGTGGCATGGGAGAACCAATGGGGATGCTACACATCACCATGCCACCTCATGCTTGCCACCTCATGGGAGGTTACCCATGAGTGGCCGGCCACATTAAGGGGGCAATTAAGAGCATTAATTGCCCACTTAATGACATTTATGTGGCCGGCCACATGATATGGTGGATTGATTGAATTTTTGAATTCAATTTTTTTGATTCTTCTTCTTCCTTGGTGCTCTCGGCAACTTCTCCCTCTCTTCCTCCTCTTCTTGGCCGAAAACCACATAGGTGCTAGCACACCTTGTTTCGGTCATCTTCTCCACCTAATTGCTTGTGTGGACACATATAGAGGGGCTCTACTTTGTGCCCTCTAGATCCAACTTCAACCTTGGTTGAGCGGGATAAGCGAAGGGCACGCATCAAAGGTAGTTTTTCTTTAAACTATAGATCTAGGAGTAGATCTAACATATTCGGGTATTAAGCATGATATAAATACGTGGAATTTTTTGAATCGGATTTTTCTTTGCACGAGATCCTTGGCTAGGGTGTTTCGGGGTTTCCGCGACGCGAAAAGCGGTTTTCGTGGCCCGAAAAATTCTAACAGTGGTATCAGAGCCATCGTGCGAAGCACGTATTTATTTTTTTCTGTATTAGATACAAAATTTAGATGCTTTTAAGTTTCTGTGATTTTTCTAAATTTTAGGAATTTTTGGGTATTTTTCTCGTAGAGGCGAAAGAACGAGTGCGAAGCACTTGTACACTTTTGTCACCGAGAAAAATTTCTCCGAAACGGCAAGTTTCACCCAAATAGATTTTGGGACAGCGGGTAAGGGCGCTGTATAATCGCAAGAGGACACTCGCGAAGGTTATTTCACGAATAGGGGCGCTGCCCCTAACCCTGGTGATTACGCCCGAAACCCGCTTAGCGGGACCGCCGTGGAGAAGGGACTCAAAAATTCAGAAAAATCAGTAGAAAAATTTTAAATAAAAAAAAAATACACAATTCTGAATTATGTACAGTATGTGTTGGTCATGGCCCAAGTCCCAAAATTTTTATGAAAAATTATGCGTGTAATTCATAATACGGCCTGCGTGCCGTCATGTGTTGTGTGTGCTGTATTGTGGATGCGACCTGCGTGTTGCCTTTTTCCATTATTTTATTTCTGTAAAAATTAGTTTTAAGACTCGAATGTAACTCGAGTATAAATTTTGTAATGTACAAAATTTGAAGATGATGAAATTCCGGAGAAGACGGACTCGCGGGAGCATGCCGGCAACACATGGGGATCGGAAGGAGGAGCTTGGAGAAGCTGCCACCTAGACCCTAGGATGACCATTGGATCTTCTCTTTGGCTAGAGAGGATCCTAGTAGGGCCATGACCAATCACATAATTTAAATGTATATATTTTATTTTTGCTTATGTGTATGTGATGCATGTTTGTGTAGAATAGAATATGCATGAGTGTATGTGATGCACATGTGATGTGGGAACCACATCTTGATGTGCACAATACACATTTAGGATTTAAATTAGATTTAATTTACGCCTAAATATGATGCACATCGTCGATTAGATTAGATCTAAATCGAAATCAACTCGTAAACGCCTACCGGGCCATGATACCCATCACTACCTCGATCATATGCGATTGTCGTATCTGCCAAAGCAGAGCAACGCATTTAATCTTGGTAGGATGCGGAGGGACAACCTTGGTCCCGCCTATCACGCTCGGGTTAGATTGAGCTCAATTAGATTGAGTAGCTAGCAAAGCTCAATTGGATCGAGTGAAGCTATAGGCGTATTCCAATAGTTGGAAAGGTAGGACAAGATCACGTTTATAAATAATCTTGGGCGATTTAGCCAAAGCTAACTCAAGATTATTTGTAAAAGTTAAATCTTGATCCTATAAACAAGAGTTGCATGGAGATGTAATTGGTAATTAGCTACCTACCGATCATACTAGGTCTTGGGCGATTCAGCCAAAGCTGACTCAAGATGTAGTATGATGTGGATCTTGTCCCACAAAATTCAGTGGGAGCATCATTTAATTAAAGGCCTAATTAGATGATAGAATATGATATTGATTCTCTGCATGTTTAATATGTTGTAGATTGCCATGTCACCAAACGCGAACACTCTCTCCCTACGATCTGTCCTTGAGAAGGACAAGCTCACAGGAGCTAACTTCCTGGACTGGTACAGGAACCTGAGGATAGTCCTCATGCAGGAACGTAAGCTGTACGTTCTGGAGCAAGCAGTTCCTGAAGCACCACCAGCCTCTGCCGCTCGTAGCATTAAGGATGCTCATCAGAAGCATCAAGACGATGCGTTAGACGTGTCGTGCCTAATGCTATGCTGCATGTCCTCTGAGCTTCAGAAGCAACACGAGAACATGAATGCCTTTGATATGATTGGCCATCTTAAGCAATTATATCAAGGGCAAGCCAGGCATGAGAGGTTTGAAGTGACTCAGGCCCTCTTTTCATGTAAGATGAAAGAGGGAACCCCTGTAGGAACTCACGTACTCAAGATGATTGGGTACGTCGAGAACCTAGAGAGGTTGGGGTTCCCATTGGGCCAAGAGCTGGCCACTGACTTGATCCTGCAATCGTTGCCGGCAAGTTACCGTCAATTCATCATGAACTATAACATGAACAAATTAGACAAACCACTGCCCGAGATGCTCAACATGTTGAGAACTGCTGAGCCCAATCTCACCACTACCAAGACCAGTACCGTCCTGATGGTACAAAAGGGCAAGGGTAAGGGCAAGTGGAAGCCCAAGGGTAAGGTAAGACCCGGACCAAGGCAAAGCCGACTCTTGACACTCAACCCAAGGCGGGGTGCAAAGGATGCTACACTTCCATTGTGGTCGGGCAGGGGCCTTTGGAAGAGGAGCGCAAGATCTACAGGAGGATCTTAAGAAGAAAAGAGAGACTTCTACTTGAGGTATAAATGTTATAGAAGTCAACCTTTCTATTTCTACATCATGGGTATTAGATCTTTGGATGTGCATCTCACATTTGTACTAATGTGCATGAAATAGCAGGGCATTGGCAAAGGCGAGGTGGACCTACGTAAGCAATGGAGCAAGGGTTCTTCTGTTGTTGTAGGAACATATTTTCTATCTCTGCATTGGGCTTGTATTGGAACTAGATAATTGTTGTTATGTCCCTGCACTAACAAAGAATATTATTTCAGTTTCTGTTTAGATAATAAAGGTTTTTCATTCATAATAAAGGACAAATGTTGTTCTGTTTATTTGAAAGATATGTTCTATTGTAGTGCACATCTGATGAATGGCCTCTATATTCTAGATTTAGAGAGCCCTATCTATAACGTGAGTACCAAGAGGTTGAGATCAAATGAGTTGAACCCAACCTATCTCTGGCATTGCCGCCTAGGCCACATAAACGAGAGTATCCCAGCTCCATAAGGATGGTTTCTTGGACTCATTTGATTTTGAATCATATGAGACATGTGAGTCATGCCTTCTAGGCAAGATGACTAAGACTCCCTTTAGTGGACATAGCGAGAGAGCGACAGACTTGCTAGGACTCATACATAGTGATGTATGTGGCCCTTTCAATATCGCTGCTCGGGGTGGTTATAGGTACTTTATCACATTTACTGACGACTTCAGTAGATATGGTTATGTGTACTTGATGACACATAAGTCTGAATCCTTTGAAAGTTCAAGGAATTGAAAATGAAGTACAAAACCAGCTCGGCAAAAGTATTAAGATACTTCGATCAGATCGAGGTGGTGAATACTTAAGCCATGAGTTTCGTGACTACTTGGTGAGTGTGGGATTTTATCTCAACTCACTCCTCTGGAACACCACGGTGGAATGATGTATCCGAAAGGAGGAATCGTACCTTATTAGATATAGTGCGATCTATGATGAGTCACGCAGATCTTCCTATATCCTTTTGAGGATATGCTCTGGATACAGTAGCTTCACACGTGTTCCATCAAAGGCGGTCATGAAGACACCATATACGATATGGTGGGAGAGTCCCAAGATGTCTTTCATGAGGGTTTGGGGTTGTGAGGCTTACGTTGACGTCAAGTCTCGGACAAGCTGGGACCCAAATCGATAAGTGTTATTTTATAGGATATCCCAAGGAAACTAAGAGATATTACTTCTACATTCCTAGTCGGCACAAAGTGTTTGTTGCTAAGGCTGGGGTCTTTCTAGAAAGGGACTTTGTTTCTAGAAAGGCTAGTGGAAGTTCGTTTGATCTTGAAGAAGTTCAAGACAACGACCAAAACACTGAGCCATTGATGGATGCTGAGCAGGAACCACAAAGAGTTGTGGATGATGAGATTGTTGCACGAAGTTGTGGAACAACAACTGTTCATGTAGACCTACCTCTTCGCAGATCTGATAGGGTCGTCGGCTGAGAGATACTCATTTCTCTTGCACGACCAGGATGACGTTATGCTCATTGAGAATGAGCCTACCACCTATCGAGAAGCTGTGAGCCAGATTCGAGTCATGGCTAGAAGCCATGAGATCCGAAATGGATTCCATGTACACCAACCAAGTTTGGACCTTGGTTGATCCACTGAAGGGTCAAACCCATTGGGTGTAAGTGGGTCTTTAAGAAAGACTAACATGGACGGACTTACTCATACCTATAAAGGTAGGCGGTAGCTAAAGGTTTCAAGCGATTCATGGTATTGACTATGATGAAACCTTCTCTCCGATAGCGATGTTTAAGTCCATTCGGATTATGCTTGCTATTGCGGCCTACCACGATTATGAGATCCGGCAGGATGGATGTCAAGACGCGTTTCTGAATGGAAACCTCCTCGAGGATGTGTACATGACACGGCCTGAGGGTTTTATAGATCCACGGCATACTAGCGGAGTATGCAAGCTGCATAAGGGCCATTTATGGTCCGAAGCAAGCCTCTCGGAGCTAGAATCTTGATTCGATGATGCAATCAAACAGTTTGGTTTCATCAAGAGCGAAGATGAACCACGTGTCTACAAGAGGTTGTGGGAGCACAGTTGTCTTCCTCGTATTGTATGTGGATGACATACTTCTCATTGGGAGCGACGACATTCTTCAGTCAGTGAAGACTTGGCTGGGGAATTGTTTCTCAATGAAGGACTTAGGTGGCAGCTGCATTCTAGGCATTAAGATCTATAGAGATAGATCTGAGATTGCTTGGCCTAAGTCGAGAATACATACATTGACAGTATTACTTGGTTTGCCATGCGAGAATTCCAAGAAGGAAATCTGCCGATGTCACATGGTGTGAGTCTTCGAAGACTCAAAGTCCCTCTTCTAGAGAGAGAGACCGCATGGATAAGATCCCTATGCCTCGGCCATAGGATCTATCATGTGCGCCATGTTATGTACTCGTCACGATGTCTCGTATGCTTTGAGCATGGCGGCAGATACCAGTCGAGATCCGGTGAGCATCATTGGATTGCGGTCAAGAATATCCTTAAGTACTTGAGAAGGACTAAGGATTATTTCTTGATATTTGGAGGTGATGAGCATCTAGTTGTAAAGGGTTACGCGATGCTAGCTTCCGACCGGGATGATTACGGATCGTGATCGGGGTTCGTGTTACTTGAATGGTGGGCTGTGGTGGAAGAGTTGACGAGGACACGATTCTGATTCTACGGAGGTGAGTATATTCTTTGCATCGAGGCGTGAGGAAGCGATTGGATCCATGAGTTCATTTCGAGCTTGGGGTGGTTCCTAGCATATCGATCCGTAAGAGCTCTCTGCGACAACAATGGAGCTATTGCGAGCTAAGGAACCTCGCTCACACCAGTGGACAAAGCATATACTACGGCGCTTCCATCTCATTCGAGATCATCGATCGAGGAGATGTGAAGATTTGCATACCCACGAGGCTAACGTCGCGGATCCCTTGACCAGGCTTTGGCACGGACTAAGCATGATGGTCACACTAGGTCATTGGGTATTAGATACTACGATTGGCACTAGTGCTAGTGGGAGATTGTTAGTGAGAGCCCTAGAGCCAATCATGTGATGGTTACTTTTTGTACTCTTTGTATCATATTCTTGTACATATATTTACGATATATAAATAAAGGCATTGTGATTATTATACTTGTGTGTATTTGTGCTATATAAATAAGTATAATAATGTCCTAGAGTAGTAGGTTCATATCTATATCAATCGATTAGTTGAATCGATAGTGAGATGATATAGAGAACACTACACTTAATTATTCCTAGTCAAGTATTAACATAGAAGGACAATGTTAATACATTGAGACTAGCATGTAGGTCAACATGATGACTTGATCTCACAAGTCATGGATATGAGATATCAAGTTGACACATGGGTATACATTGGAGAATGTATACTGAATGACCCGCCATGAGAAAGTATCATGGATCGTTATATGAGTGTCATATACTTTCTCAAGTGACTATTAGTATGACTTTAGTCCTTAGACCTGAAGTCACCATGGTTCCCTACATAAGGAGTTATGTACTTTGGTTTCGTCAAACGTCACCCGTGGCTGGGTGGACTATAAAAGCGATTCTTGGGTATGTAACAAATTATGCGGAGGGATGTGAGTGATGTAGATGGGATCTATCCCTCCTATATTACAGGAGTGATATCATAGTCTTGATAGAGTGAGATCACTAAGTGCATGGCCATGCCCAAATAAGGCAATATGTGATATTGCGCTTATTTGATTATAGTGAGTCTACTTGGAGTTCAAGACACTTAGATTGATTGGAGGATGACACGGTCTATGCCTCATTTAAGATCAATCTAGATATCAAGGATAGAAGGAAAATGTCACATATTGTGAGAGTCACAATTATTAGTCATATTGGTGATGTTGGATCTCAACATTCTTGTAACTTGGGTAGCAATGATGTGTTGCTAGATACCTCTCATTGCTTATGTCCCAAATTGGATTTAGGGACATTGCCAACGTTGACAAGAACCTATAGGGTCACACACATAGAGCAATAGATGGAGACTAGTTCATATGATGAACCAAGAGGAAAGATGAAGTCAAGTTTGACTTGGCTAAATATGGAAAGTCTATAAAAGGCAAGTTTGACTTGACCTAAATCCACAAGTTTGACTTGACTATGAGTTAGACTCAAGTATGATCCAAATGTTGGATAAATCAATTAAGGGAGTTAATTTGGTCATGTTTGACTTTGGCCAAATTAGGAAGGTTGAAAGTCAATATTGACTTGACTTGGATGCCACCACATTTGATGAGGTGGCATGGGAGAACCAATGGGGATGCTACACATCACCATGCCACCTCATGCTTGCCACCTCATGGGAGGTTACCCATGAGTGGCCGGCCACATTAAGGGGGCAATTAAGATAATTGCCCACTTAATGACATTTATGTGGCCGGCCACATGATATGGTGGATTGATTGAATTTTTGAATTCAATTTTTTTGATTCTTCTTCTTCCTTGGTGCTCTCGGCAACTTCTCCCTCTCTTCCTCCTCTTCTTGGCCGAAAACCACATAGGTGCTAGCACACCTTGTTTCGGTCATCTTCTCCACCTAATTGCTTGTGTGGACACATATAGAGGGGCTCTACTTTGTGCCCTCTAGATCCAACTTCAACCTTGGTTGAGCGGGATAAGCGAAGGGCACGCATCAAAGGTAGTTTTTCTTTAAACTATAGATCTAGGAGTAGATCTAACATATTCGGGTATTAAGCATGATATAAATACGTGGAATTTTTCGAATCGGATTTTTCTTTGCACGAGATCCTTGGCTAGGGTGTTTCGGGGTTTCCGCGACGCGAAAAGCGGTTTTCGCGGCCCGAAAAACCTAACACGAGGCGGTGAATATGTGTCACCGTTCGCTGAGTTGTGTACTGAACATGGGATTAGACATGAAACAACAGCTCCTTATACTCCTCAACAAAATGGGGTTGCTGAGCGAAAGAATCGAACTCTTAAGGAGACGATGAACGCTCTTCTATTAAGCTCTGGATTGCCAGAGTCCATGTGGGGGGAAGCTGTGTTAACAGCTAATTACCTTTTAAATAAGGTGCCCCGGAAGAAAATAGATAAGAGCCCTTATGAGTTGTGGAATGGAAGACAACCGTCCTACAAATATTTATGAATGTGGGGGTGTCTTGCCAAAGTGTTGGTGCCTGACCCAAAAAGAATTAAGATAGGACCAAAGACTGTTGATTGCATATTTATTGGATATGCACATAACAGCAGTGCTTATCGATTTTGTGTGTATGAGTCACACATACCGGAGATACATAAGAACTCGATAATCGAATCGAGAAATGCCTTTTCTTCGAGCATGTGTTTCCATATAAGACCCGTGAGGATGCTAGCTCCTCAAAATGGGCGAATGAAACACAAGGTGAAGAAGAAAATGATGACAATGAGGAACCAGTGGAGGTTGAGCCTAGACGGAGCAAAAGAGCTCGGGTAGAAAAATCCTATGGATAGGATTTTATCACTTTCATGTTGGAGAGTGAGCCCCGTAGTTACTCAGAAGCTGTAGGCTCTTCTGATGGACCTCACTGGAAAGAGGCAATTGCATCTGAGATAGAATCTATCTTGCAAAATCACACTTGGGAACTTGTGGATCTTCCTCCGGGAAGTAAACCACTAGGTTGCAAGTGGATTTTCAAGAAGAAAATGAAGTCAGATGGCACGATCGATAAATACAAGGCCAGATTGGTAATCAAAGGATACCGACAACGAGAAGGCCTTGATTACTTCGATACATACTCTCCGGTATCGAGAATAACTTCCATTAGAGTATTGTTGGCTATAGTCGTTCTATGGAATCTCAAAATACATCAAATGGATGTAAAGACAGCTTTTTTAAACGGGGATTTAGAAGAGGAAATCTACATGGACCAACCTGAGGGGTTTTCTGTGCCAGGACAGAAAAACAAGGTATGTAGATTGGTGAAGTCATTATATGACTTGAAACAAGCGCCAAAGCAGTGACATGAGAAATTCGATAATGCCATGAAGGAATGTGGATTCAAGATCAATGAATGTGATAAATGTGTCTACATGAGAGCCACAGAGAGTGACTATTGTTGGTTGCTACTCAGAAAGCCTAGAGGTTCCACTGTACAAAAATTTTGTACAAAGGTCTGAACCTTTTCCTAGTTACCATGTGTTCTTTTAAATTAAATTTTGGATCGCCTGCGGAACTTAACACGTTTGATCCAAAACTTAATCTATTTGTTCTTTTAGGTTTTGACTTGGATCTCCTGCGGAACTTAACACGTTCGACCCAAGTCACCTTAAGTTATTAATTCCATTAAATATTAATTTCCATAATCGGTTCCCAGTACTGACGTGGCGAGGCACATGACCTTCTTGGATATGGGAGCAACCACCACCGACTAGACAAAACCTTTTATGGAAAGCTAATATTTAATTTCCTAAAATAACTTTAGGTTAACCGAAAAGAACAATCAAATCACAAGGGAAAAGAAAAACAAAAGAACACTATATCGAAAACAAATTCGAAACACTAAAATCGTAAGCCTCTTGTATTTGGTATTATTTCCAAAAATAACTAGTATGATGCGGAAAAGAAAAATACTAGTTGTACCTTTTAGAAAGACCTCTTGATCTTCTATCGTATTCCTCTTCTAACCTCGGACGTTGTGTGAGCAACGATCTTCCAAGATGAGAAACCACCAACCACCTTCTCCTCCTCCTAGCTAGGTTCGGCCAACAATAAGGAAGCTTCACCAAGGAAGAAGATCAAAACACCAACCAAGCTCCAAGAGATGCTAGCTTTCTCTCCTTCTTCTTCTTCTTCTCCAAGTAGTATCCGGCCACCACAAGAACTCCAAGAGGAATGAAGTATTCGGCCACCACAAGAGGAAGAGAGGGAGAGGATGATGGTCGGCCACAACACCAAGGAAAAGAGGGAGAGAAAATAATAGAGGTTGTATCTCATGAAGGCACCCCTACCCCTTCTTTTATATTCCTTGGCCTAGGCAAATTAGGAAATTTAATTACAATAAAATTTCCTTAATTTCCTTGACATGATTTAATTGAGAAAAATAAAATAAATTTCCCCAATTAAACTCTAATGGCCGGACACATCAAGAGAAATAAATTAGACAAGTTTTAATCAACAAATTAAAACTTCCTAATTTGTTTCCGGAAATTTTTAAAAATAAAATTTCTCTTCAAAAATCTCTTCATGATTGATAAAAGGAAATTTCTATAATTTTAATTTTATCAACATGTGGATAATTTTAAAGAGAAAATAAAATATCTCACCAATCTACAAATAAGGAAAGAGATCTAATCTCTTTCTTTAATCTTTTGTAGATCTGTTATAAGAGAGATATTTTAATTTTAATTCTCTTTAATAAATTATTTCTTCCACATAATAAAAATTAAAATTAAAATTCCTTTTTAATTTAATTTGGCCGGCCCCCACTAGCTTGGGTTCAAGCTAGGGCCAGCCACCCAAATTTATACCTAGGCCGGCCCTAGCTTGGTTCCCAAGCTAGCTTGGTCGGCCCCCTATTAGTGGGTATAGAAGGTGAGTATAGGTGGGTATAGTAATCTATAAATAAGAGGCTACGATAGGGACCGAGAGGAGGAATTGGTTTTGGTCTCCCGATAAAATTAAGCATCCCGTGTTCGCCCCGAACACACAACTTAATTTTATCAATAATAATTCATTCCACTAGAGAACTATTATTGAACTACCGCACCAATCCCAAATTATATTTTTGGGCTCCTTCTTATTATGAGTGTGTTAGTCTCCCTGTGTTTAAGATATCAAATGTCCACTAATTAAGTGAGTTACTGACAACTCATTTAATTAATATCTAAGTCCAAAAGTAGTACCACTCAACCTTATTGTCATGTCAGACTAAGTCCACCTGCAGGGTTTAACATGACAATCCTTATGAGCTCCTCTTGGGGACATTATCAACCTAGTATCTCTAGGACACAGTTTCCTTCTATAATCAACAACACACACTATAAGTGATATCATTTCCCAACTTATCGGGCTTATTGATTCATCGAACTAAATCTTACCCATTGATAAATTAAAGAAATAAATATCAAATATATGTGCTTGTTATTATATTAGGATTAAGAGCACACACTTCCATAATAACTGAGGTCTTTGTTTCTTTATAAAGTCAGTATAAAAGAAACGACCTCAAATGGTCCTACTTAATACACTATAAGTGTACTAGTATAATTATATAGTTAAGATAAACTAATACCTAATTACACTACGACCTTCCAATGGTTTGTTCCTTTCCATTATGGTCGTGAGCTACTGTTTATAATTTATAAGGTACTGATAACATGATCCTCTGTGTGTGACACCACACACCATGTTATCTACAATATAAATTAATTGAACAACTACATTTATCATAAATGTAGACATTTGACCAATGTGATTCTTATTTCTAGATAAATGTTTATACCAAAAGCTAGGCTTTTAGTATACACTCTAACAATCTCCCACTTATACTAAAAGACTAAGCTGCCATATCTGCTGTCATACATCTGATTCCCATGCCTTTCAAAAAACTCTTGCCTTAAGGACCTTAGGTTATCATCTGATGCAATCTAGGCGGCAACAACTTCTCCTCGTTATACAATTTCTCGTATTGGGTAGTACTTGCGCTCTATTGTGTTTACTTGCCTTATAGACTCATGGTTTCTTCGAGTTTGTTACTGCACCATTATTATTACAATAGTAATAATCTTTGGACAAACTAGAAATCATATCTAAGTCTATCTTGAGGTAATTAAGTCATTCACTTTTATGGCTACCTCGGAGGCTTGCCACATACTCAACTTCTATGGTGGAGTCGAGGAAAACACCTATGCTTATCACTCTTCCATAGTTATGACTCTTCCTCCTAAAGTAAACACAAAACCCGAGTCGACTTATTATTGTCCCTATCCAGGTTGAAAGTCAAAATCATGTAACCCAGGGACCAAATTAAGCGCCTTGTAAGCTAGCATATAATCTCTAAGCGCCTCTAAGGTACTTTAATATATGCTTTGAGTCCAATGTCCTTGTCTAAGGTTACTTTGATATCGCTAACTATGCCCTTGACAAAACAGTTTACGATCTCGTGCATAGCATACATTAGGTTGTCTAACTGTCGAAGCATAAAGAACTGCCTACATGTCCTCAATCTCCTTTGATGTCATCGGAGACATCTCTTTAGATAAAGACACTCCATGCTTAAAAGGTAAGAAACCTTTCGAGGAGTTTTGCATGCTTAAAACGAGCAAGGATTTTCCGATGTATCAAGCTTGGGATAAGTAAAATATATTTTTTCTTTCGATCCCTTATTGCTTTGATCTCAAAAATATATACATTCTCCCAAGTCCTTTATATCGAATTATTTGGACAACCATACCCTTACTTCTGACAACATTTTGATATTGTTTCCAACTACCAAAAATGTTATCTACATATAGTACAAGAAATACTACCACGTTTCCATCACACTTTTTGTATACACAAGACTTATCCGGTTACTAAATAAATCCATAGGTCTGGATTATTTTGATAAACCGGATGTTCCAAGACCTTGAAACTTTGCTTCAGTCCATAGACTGATTGAGCTTACACACAAGATGCTCTTTGCCCTTTGCAATGAACTCTTCTGGTTACTTTATATGGATGCTTTCTTCAAGACTTCCATAAAGGAATGTTGTCTTGATATCCACTTGCCAAATAGATAAAAGAATCTGGATAGACTTAAGCATAGCTACTAGTGAAAAAGTTTCCTTTTTCATCCAGCCTTGCTTTGAAAGTTTCCACCTTCCTGTCTATCCATCTTTTCCTATTGTAGACATATTTTCACCCAATGGCTTTTATACCATCTGGTGGTTCTACAAGCTTCCAGATTTGATTAGAATACTTATATTCTAATTCTGTATTCATTACTCTTTGCCAAAATGTTGCATCTATATCTTGGAGTGCTTGGTCATATGTCCGGAGATCAGGTTCATGTCCTCCAGAGATCGAGTCCAAAAACTCTCCCAAAACATGAATCCTTTTAGGTTGCCTAACAACCCTCCCACTACGACAAGGCACTTTTTGCAATTGTGTATCATTTGTGATACGTGTTGCAGTTTCCTTGTGGTATCTTATCTTGTACAGTTGGTACTAGATTAGACATGTCTTTTATTATTTCCTTAAGAACAAATTTTCTTATGAGCACATGGTTTATTACATAGTCCTTTTCTAAAAATCGGTCATTGATGACCTTCTAATTTTTAAGACTATAAACCTACTTTCATTTCTCTAGGATAACCCACAAACAAGTGAATTCCTGTCCAACTTATCATTGTCTCTCTTCTGCATATGTGCTGGACTACCCGAATCCGAATATGCTTCGAAATAGGCTTACGCCTATTCAGCAATTCTATATGAGTAGAGAGTTCTGTCTTTGGAAGGTACTATATTCACTTCCGTTTCCAGAGTATATCCTAAAATGAATTTGGTAATTCATCATCAATCTCCTTATTTCTATAAGAGTCTTATACCTTCTTTTTACTACACCATTCTGTAGGGATGTACCAGGTGCAGTTAGTTTGGATTGAATCCCTACTTCTGATAAGTGACTCCTAAATTCTCCCAAGAGGTACTTGCCACTATGATCTTACCATAGTGACTTTTACTTTAACATTTTTCCGCATTAGCCTTGTACTCTTTGAACTAATCAAAGTACTTAGTCTTGCGGTACATTAAGTAAATTTATTTGTATCTTGAATGGTTGTCTATAAAATAGACGAAATATTCAATACTACCTCTTGTCTGGATAGTCATAGGATCACAAATTAGAATGAACCAATTTCAACATATCTTTGGCTTCATACCCCTTAGACTTAAAAGCTTCTTGGTTATTTTTCCTTTCAAGTAAGACTCGCAGGTTGGAAAGATCTCCACTACCAATGAACCCAAAAGTTCATCAGCTACCAATGAATCCTACTCAAGTTAATATAACCTAGCCTTAGATGCCAAAGATATATTGGTTTATTTTCGAAGGTTGCTTCCTCTTAAAGTTAGAAGATGTGTTATAATTTCCATTTATTACATCGTGGGAGTTATTGGATTATAAATTGTCAACCAACATACTAGAATAGATAACTTCTCTATTTTTCTTGATAACAGCTTTGTTATCAAAATAGACACAATATCTATTCTATAATAGTTTAGAAACTGAAATCAGGTTCTTTCTAAACTTAGTACGTAAAGACAATTTCTAATAATCCAAATTTTATTCCTATTAGAGAATAAACCTCTCCCACTACAACAGCTACAGTAGTGCCCGTGTGGACGGTGTTTTTTATTTTCATTTAGTTGTCGAGTTTCCTGGAACCCTGCAATGAATTACAGACATGATCAGTGGCTCCCATATCTACACACCAGGTACCGGTAGATAACTCCACTAAACATGTTTCAACTAATGAATAAAATACACCTATATTGTTCTTAGTTCTAAGAGGACAGTCTACCTTAATGTCCAAATCCAATTATAATTGGGACCACTAAGTCTATCCTAAAGTATATCAGCTAGGGATTGACCATCATCCTAAGAATCACAAAAATATTTGGTTAAGACCAACTCCTTAAAAATCCCCATGAATTTGGTATGCCACGTTAGTGTGGACATATACAAATTCAAAGAGGAAATTTTATCATTTAATTTTATTATCTCGTCAACCTTACTTTATGACGAATAAAATTAATAGTTGGTCTATCTTTAATCAAATATTTGGTCAAGACTCTAAATTTAAAATAATATTGATTCCTCTAACAATACTATTTAAATTTACCAACACCTCTAAACACCGTGCATTTTGCATGCCACGTTAGTGTGGACGTATACAAAATCAACATTTGTAAGAGGAGGGTTTTACCCATTAACTATCTTGTCAACGTAACTTTATGACAAATAAAATTATCTCAAACACCGTTAATTTTGTATGCCACGTTAGTGTGGACGTATACAAAATCAATCATTTGTAAGAGGGGTTTTAACCCTTTAATTTTATTATCTTGTCAACCTAGTTTTATGACAAATTAATAGTTGGTTTCATTTGGTCACACAAATAATAGCAGTGACTCCGATGGGGAGGATACTATTAGATGTGTCTAAGTGTATACCATTACTTGACACTAAGTCCATTAATAAGATTATGCCCCTTCTGTTGGGGAAGATCACACGCTCTTAATTAACTTCCTATAGTCATCCAAAAATGGAAGTCTGTTCTAGTGATCCACAAACAAGCTCATCCGTTATGGAGGAAGGCACTCAGAGCCAACGCGCAAGCTTGTTTGCATCACTTACAAACCAGTAATGGAGACCATGGGATTTACTTAAAAACCCCTCTCCCACTTAGTTATTTATTAATGAGGAATTTTAACTATGTTAGCCTACTAAACTTGTAAACTAACATGCACACACAGCACAATATAAAAGCAATAAATAGAAAATCTAATTTTCAACTATTATGGCTTTTATCTCTAGTTGTCCTCCTGTGTTGTCATCCCAAGCTGCTGCCATATTTAGCCACCGCCACCGGGTCTAGCTGTCGCCTCTATCTTGCTCCTTGTTCCGCTGCGCCTCTGGTCCTCAAAAGGTTCCACGCCTTGCAAGATTCGATCCGCGACATAAATAGAATTTTACATTTTTCGATCCTATATTCCTCAAAGGAATGTACATGTAAACTAGATCGAACATAAAATAAATTTACATCCATCGATCCTATATTCCATAAAAGGAATGTACATGTGACTAAATCAAAAAATAAAATCCTAATAAAACTAAATACAGCTCCTGCTGTATTTTATAATACAATCATGCACACACATATAAATGCCCTTGACATGTCCAAGGGTCCAATCACACACATAATAACTAAAAGCCATAATAGTTGGAGCCTACAACCAAAGAGTTAGCACATCCTACTATTATCCTACCTAAATTATGTATGACATGTGCATAATTATCCTAAATACCAAATACATAGAGGCAAAACCCTAGCTCTGATACCAATTGTTGGTTGCTACTCAGAAAGCCTAGAGGTTCCACTGTACAAAAATTTTGTACAAAGGTCTGAACCTTTTCCTAGCTACCATGTGCTCTTTTAAATTAAATTTTGGATCGCCTGCGGAACTTAACACGTTTGATCCAAAACTTAATCTATTTGTTCTTTTAGGTTTTGACTTGGATCTCCTGCGGAACTTAACACGTTCGACCCAAGTCACCTTAAGTTATTAATTCCATTAAATATTAATTTCCATAATCGGTTCCCAGTACTGACGTGGCGAGGCACATGACCTTCTTGGATATGGGAGCAACCACCACCGACTAGACAAAACCTTTTATGGAAAGCTAATATTTAATTTCCTAAAATAACTTTAGGTTAACCGAAAAGAACAATCAAATCACAAGGGAAAAGAAAAACAAAAGAACACTATATCGAAAACAAATTCGAAACACTAAAATCGTAAGCCTCTTGTATTTGGTATTATTTCCAAAAATAACTAGTATGATGCGGAAAAGAAAAATACTAGTTATACCTTTTAGAAAGACCTCTTGATCTTCTATCGTATTCCTCTTCTAACCTCGGACGTTGTGTGAGCAACGATCTTCCAAGATGAGAAACCACCAACCACCTTCTCCTCCTCCTAGCTAGGTTCAGCCAACAATAAGGAAGCTTCACCAAGGAAGAAGATCAAAACACCAACCAAGCTCCAAGAGATGCTAGCTTTCTCTCCTTCTTCTTCTTCTTCTCCAAGTAGTATCCGGCCACCACAAGAACTCCAAGAGGAATGAAGTATTCGGCCACCACAAGAGGAAGAGAGGGAGAGGATGATGGTCGGCCACAACACCAAGGAAAAGAGGGAGAGAAAATAATAGAGGTTGTATCTCATGAAGGCACCCCTACCCCTTCTTTTATATTCCTTGGCCTAGGCAAATTAGGAAATTTAATTACAATAAAATTTCCTTAATTTCCTTGACATGATTTAATTGAGAAAAATAAAATAAATTTCCCCAATTAAACTCTAATGGCCGGACACATCAAGAGAAATAAATTAGACAAGTTTTAATCAACAAATTAAAACTTCCTAATTTGTTTCCGGAAATTTTTAAAAATAAAATTTCTCTTCAAAAATCTCTTCATGGTTGATAAAAGGAAATTTCTATAATTTTAATTTTATCAACATGTGGATAATTTTAAAGAGAAAATAAAATATCTCACCAATCTACAAATAAGGAAAGAGATCTAATCTCTTTCTTTAATCTTTTGTAGATCTGTTATAAGAGAGATATTTTAATTTTAATTCTCTTTAATAAATTATTTCTTCCACATAATAAAAATTAAAATTAAAATTCCTTTTTAATTTAATTTGGCCGACCCCCACTAGCTTGGGTTCAAGCTAGGGCCGACCATATACCGGCCCTAGCTTGGTTCCCAAGCTAGCTTGGTCGACCCCTATTAGTGGGTATAGAAGGTGAGTATAGGTGGGTATAGTAATCTATAAATAAGAGGCTACGATAGGGACCGAGAGGAGGTGGTTTTGGTCTCCGATAAAATTAAGCATCCGTGTTCGCCCACACAACTTAATTTTATCAATAATAATTCATTCCACTAGAGAACTATTATTGAACTACGCACCAATCCCAAATTATATTTTGGGCTCCTTCTTATTATGAGTGTGTTAGTCTCCACATGTTTAAGATATCAAATGTCCACTAATTAAGTGAGTTCTGACAACTCATTTAATTAATATCTAAGTCAAAAGTAGTACCACTCAACCTTATTGTCATATCGGACTAAGTCCACTGCGGGGTTTAACATGACAATCCTTATGAGCTCCTCTTGGGGACATTATCAACCTAGTATCTCTAGGACACAGTTTCCTTCTATAATCAACAACACACACTATAAGTGATATCATTTCCCAACTTATCGGGCTTATTGATTCATCGAACTAAATCTTACCCATTGATAAATTAAAGAAATAAATATCAAATTATGTGCTTGTTATTATATTAGGATTAAGAGCACACACTTCCATAATAACTGAGGTCTTTGTTTCTTTATAAAGTCAGTATAAAAGAAACGACCTCAAATGGTCCTACTCAATACACTCTAAGTGTACTAGTATAATTATATAGTTAAGATAAACTAATACCTAATTACACTACGACCTTCCAATGGTTTGTTCCTTTCCATTATGGTCGTGAGCTACTGTTTATAATTTATAAGGTACTGATAACATGATCCTCTGT
This sequence comes from Zingiber officinale, assembly GCF_018446385.1. Lineage (NCBI taxonomy): Eukaryota > Viridiplantae > Streptophyta > Magnoliopsida > Zingiberales > Zingiberaceae > Zingiber > Zingiber officinale. The sequence continues at coordinate 21,270,841 of NC_056001.1, read as the reverse complement.
GTGTGACACCACACACCATGTTATCTACAATATAAATTAATTGAACAACTACATTTATCATAAATGTAGACATTTGACCAATGTGATTCTTATTTCTAGATAAATGTTTATACCAAAAGCTAGGCTTTTAGTATACACTCTAACAACTATGTCATCTTGTGCCTCTATGTAGATGACATACTTATCATTGGGAGTAATGATAAGATAATCAAATTCACAAAAGATATGTTGAACTCAAGATTTGACATGAAAGACATGGGCCTAGCTGATGTGATTCTGGGAATCAAAATTCTTAGAACGACAGAAGGACTTGTTCTTAGTCAGTCCCATTACGTGGACAAAATTCTTGAAAAATTCACCAAGGGTGATACTGCTTTGGCACGAACGCCGATAGATACGAGTCAACATCTATCGAAAAATCGAGGTGAAAGTATCTCGCAGATAGAGTACTCTCGAGTGATTGGAAGTCTGATGTACTTGATGAGTTGTACTCGACCAGACTTGGCCTACGCAGTAAGCAAACTGAGTAGATACACGAGTAATCCCGGTGTTGAGCACTGGAAAGGGATAACAAGAGTACTGAGGTACTTGAGGTATACTCGTGAATATGGACTGCACTATACGAGATATCCTGCTGTAATCGAAGGATACAGCGATGCAAGTTGGATATCCGATATAAAAGACTCTAAGTCTACGAGTGGGTATGTCTTCACTCTAGCAGGTGCAGCCATTTCCTGGAAATCTTCTAAGCAAACCGTAATAACTAGATCTACGATGGAATCTGAGTTTATAGCTCTTGACAAGTGTGGTGAAGAGGCTGAATGGCTACGGCAATCCATAGAAGATATTCCACGATGGGCGAAACCGGTGCCGGCGATTTGCATACATTGCGATAGTCAATCAGCAATCGGTCGGGCACAGAGTCATCTGTATAATGGTAAGTCTAGACATATACGTCGTAGACATAATACCATTAGACAACTACTCTCAACTGGAGTTATCACTGTTGACTATGTGAAGTCAAAGGATAACCTAGCGGATCCGCTAACCAAAGGGTTAAATCGAGAGTTAGTTGCAAGCTCATCACAGGAAATGGGCTTGATGCCGTTGTCAGCGATCAGTGCAGAGGACACCCAACCTATGCTGATTGGAGATCCCAAAAATTAGGTTCAAAGGGACAACTAATCTGCACTGACTAGACACACTGTGGGGGGTATCCCATTGAAACAGTGATTAGAGCAGGATAAGCTAATGAGCTTTTAATGATCAAAAAGAGTACATGGTAACTCTTGAGGGATCACCTATGTGAGAAAAAAGTGGGGCCGCTTCGAAGAGAATTGGAGACACAATTCTTAGAGCTTCTCACAGAACCAGGCGTGTTCATGGCCAAGAACGAACACACTCATGAGAACTGAGTTGTATCAGGGAGAGTCTTGGGTGAGATTTGTCACTGCTTACACAGACGGCAGTATAGTTCAAGGACATCATGTCTACTATCAGCCAGTAAGCAACCAGATCTTCACAAGGGAAGGTTCAAAGGGTAAAACCTACTTATCCTATACTTGACTCAACTGTTGAATGCTATCACATTCCCTATCTCCATTCATGTAGGGGATTGTTGATTAAGTGTGAATGGAGAAGAGGAGGAAGAGAAGAAGTTTCATTGTGAATGAGGACTTTAGTCCCACATTGGAAGTTTCAAGTGGTTTTTGTTGGTTTATATTGATTCACATACTTTGAGGATGTGAACAAGTGCATGGGGAGAGGCTCTCTCTCACGCGTGGGTGCGCAGGGGGGGTGCAAATCCAGGGCCCGGATTGCATTGAACCAAGTTGACTCATGCGCGAGCGCGACCTGCGCACACGAATGCCGAACCGGTCGGGGTAAAAATTTGCCCAAGCAGAACAACCAACATTTTGCCACGTTGAACTTTTTGTTGCTGTAAAACGGATACATTAATTCGAGATTAATGCAGAATAAAACAGGCCGAATAATAATGAGTGAAACGGTGGCCGTTTCGTTGTTCGGCTAATAATGACCATTAAGGTCATTAACACTGCCGTTGATCTGAGCTCCTATATACGGAGGCTGTGATCACAGACAGAAGAGAAGAGAGAGCAACAAAAGCAAAGGTCCTCCTCATCGTTCCCCTCTATCGTGCAACTCCTGCTCGGCAGAGCGCCCGTGATAGTAATCGGGTGTCACTCAGTTCGCCGTGACCACCAGTGCTTGGTGGAGTCCACAGTCAGATCGTTGTATCCTGGGAAACAGACCTCCCGAATAGGCCTCGAAGCACAGCCGGAGGTGGGGGCGAATCTGTTTCAAGGAAACTGCGAACTTGCAGGCCTCGATCAATCCACCTGACCCGCTGTTCGGCTGAGCTACTGTGCTGCCGACCCGAGCTGCCGACCCGCCGAGCTGAGCTGTCGACCCGCCGAGCTGGTCTGCCGACCCGCCGAGCTGGTCTGCCGACCCGCCGAGCTGGTCTGCCGACCCGCCGAGCTGGTCTGCCGACCCGAGCTGCTGACCTGACTTGCTGCTCGGACGATTTGCTCAAAACCAGCCCCTGCTGGCAGCCTGAGATTATCAGCTCAGGTCATCTCAATTGTAAGTTGAATTTAAATTCGGTGTAATTTTAAATTCAGCTAAATACCCTATATATCTCCGGCTACAGATTGTTTGGTGTCCAACATAGAAAAGACGGAAAAAAACTATAGCAACAACAAGAGCTCAAGTCCAAATAACACATATCTCCGTCAGTGCATTCACCCCTTGTTATATAGTGCTCCAGTAGCAGACGTGCATGTTTCTCAAGGCACGTGCACGTTTTCCCAACTATGCTATGAAAAGACATGTGAGAAAAGTGTACATCATTCCTTAATAGGACGTGCAAATCCCTGACATGACAGTAGAAGTCTTCGTCGTACGATTTGCTTGTCGATCATGTCTCTCTGTCAGCAACACTGACTCCTATAAAGATATGATGAGCTACGTGAGGGTTCCTACTATTTGGCTAAGCGGGGGAGCAACTCGGCTATTATTCCCCACCCGGTCGCTCAAGACCGTTCTTCTCCATGGTCGCTCACCTCAGAAAGTCGTTCCTCACCTAGCCGGATATGCGATCTGATCTGGTCTGGTCTAGCTAGCCTTCATCTAGTCACAGTTGTGAGCATCTGATGTCCTCTGTATAGTCGTTCAGGCCGGACGAGCAATCTGCTCCAATGAACCTCCGGGCCAATTGGACCTTTCAGGCTCGCTCGACCAGTTGCCATTCGCTCGGACGACTTCGGTGGGCCGACGATTTCTTGCCTTTGATCGCCTTGACTTTAATCTTAACATTGACTGCTGTTCCTGCCTTTGACTCGTACTCGATGAGCTCCCTTTACCACTGCATCAATATTCTTTGGAGTTACTTTTGGTTGGAAACTGAACTCGGAACTATATCATGTTGGAAGATCAAGAGATCCACTTGAAACTATAATAGGTTTTTTTAGTCCTTTCATAATGATACGGTGACGATATAAGGAAGAGGGGTAATTTCGCTATTTCATCATTAGGGTGTGGGGGCTTAAAGTGGAGGCACTGTTCATCCGAAAAGAGGGGCTGGTGGTCTTCCGCCGCCAACAGGAACCAGGCTTTCTCCCTCCCTCTTAGCCTCCCGTTCCTCACCGGCGTCGGCCGCCACCATCTCTTCTCCTCTACTCTACCTCCTTCTCGCTCTAGCGCCTACACTAGGAAAAGGGGGGGGGGGGGGGGGGGTTTGGTGTTTTGGCCTTCCGCCGCCGACACGAGGAGGCCTCCTTCGTGCCTTTTCAGCCTCCACCAAGCAGAGAGATGGGAAGCTGCTGCCTCCGCCTGGTCCGTCGCCACCGGACGGACCCGACGCCTCTCTCCCTCACTCTCACAGCCGCAGCGTCCAACGACCTTTGCCTCCGCCGAGTCCGGCAGCCACCGCCGTCGCGTATAGCGACCACCGTAGCCTCTCTCGGCGTCCAGCGCCGCCTCCTCTCCCGGCGTCTAGCGCCGCTTCCTCTCCCGGCGTCCAGCGTCGCCTCCTCTCTCGGCGTCCAGCGCCGCCTCCTCTTCCGGTGTCTAGCGTCGCCGCCTCTTCAGGTGTCCAGCTTCGCCGCCTCCGGCGGCTACTGTCGCTACCGCCTCCGGCGGCTACTGTCGCCACCGCCTTAGGCGGCTACTGTCTCCAGTGGCCACTGGCACTGCCTCCGGTGGGCGTCGCCCCTGGCGACAACCACCGTCACCCTCCGAGCAACTGTCGTCCGCATGCTCAGGTTTTTGACTATTTGTCTACTCTGGCCTACGAGCCAATAGAGTATTCAGCCTGCGCGCCGCTATTGCATTCCGGCCTTCGTGCCCTTATTCCGGCATGCGAGCTGGCGTTGTAGTTAGACCGCGCGTCGCCATATGGATCCATATCGCGTCTGACTTTAAGCCACAGGAGCCAGTTTCTCATCTGGCGGATGTCTATCTATTCTTCACGGCCGCGACGACCTGATCAGCGCCGCAACCGGCTCATCCATCCATCCGAGGGCGCCCCTCCGGGGCTAGGATACGTCATTGTACTCATCTCGTACTTATTTCATTGTGTCGTTATTATTCGATTGCTCATATATTTGTGGGGTCGCCTCGAGCACCGGGGTACCAAAGATCGGGGCAACCCGGTCGATGGCTACAGGTAGTGTTGACCGGAAGTCTTCCGACGACTTGGTCAACATAGAAGACAACTCACCGTCCGGGTCAAGGAGATACAGTCAACCTTCCAGACACGTCACACCGGCAGGTCCGTCTTCTCAGATTCTCGACAGGAACAAATTGGCGCTGTCTGTGGGAACGCACCTGGTCTGGAACGTGAAGACGGACGGCCCGGAAAGTTCCGCCATCCTCATGGCCTTGATGGGTTTCGACGAGTATATCATATCCTCCTCACTCCACGAGTATTCGGGAGTCAAAAAATTTAGTCAGATCCTCTGCTGGTCGGCAGGTCAGTTTTTCAGTTATATTCTTTTTCGGTTATAGAATTTATCATAGTTTCTCGAGCGAGGACTCCCGTGCCGATCGGCCGGGCGTATATTATCCGAGCCACCGGCTCGATGTTGAAGACCGTCGAGCGGCGACGTTAAACTCTAGAGTCAAACCGGCGACTATAAACCCCCCGGCCTGAAGACCGTCGAACGACGACGTTAAACTCTAGAGTCGAACCGGCGACTATAAGCCCCCCCCCCCCCCCCCGCCTGAAGACCGTCGAGCGGCGACGTTAAACTTTAGAGTCGAACCGGCGACTATAAACCCCCCGGCCTGAAGACCGTCGAGCGGCGGCGTTAAACTCCAGAGTCGAACCGACGACTATAAAAACCCTGGCTTGAAGACCGTCGAGCGGCGACGTTAAACCCCCGTCTTCACGGACTAGATCATCGGATATTCTTTCTCCCCCGTTCGGGGTTGTGCTTATCAAAGCATCTATCTCCCCCATTCGGGGTCGAGCTGCCTTCACGAGCATCTATCTCCCCCGTTCGGGGTCGAGCAGTCTTCACAAGCATTTATCTCCCCCGTTCGGGGTCAAGCAGTATCCACGGGTCGCGGAGCATATCGGAGCATCTTATCTCCCCCGCTCAGGGTCGAACTATTGTCGATGGTCACGAACAAGAGTCCCCAATGGTTGCGGACCAGGATATCTCATAGGCTCTGCGCCCGTTCGGCTCACGACTTTCGCTTCCATGCGCCTCCGACTGACGGGCTACACTTTAGTGCAGTTCACGCGCGATGCGCCCATTAGACATCGGCGACTTAGCTTTACTCGATTGTCGGACCAGCATTTTATGATTGCCCGTTGACTATTCTTGGTGCTGCTCGGTCAGCACTCTCATAGCCGCCCGACTGGTATCGCTCGACTGTCCGTTCGGCCACACGCTTGAACTAGGTCGCACGATCGACGCTCTTTAGGACACCCAGTCACATTTTATAGTCATCTAGCCGACATTTTGTGAGGCTCGATTTCCATTCTTCTGAGTGCTTGGTCGGCATCTTCGCGGTCGTGCGCTCGACATCGTTCGCTCGACGCCTATCTACCCGAGCGACATTCCGATCGTCCGGCCAGCATCTTCGCGGTCGCACGCTCGGCATCGCTCATCCGCTCGATCTACTCAGCATCTCACGTGTCGCTCGGTCTACTATCATTCTACTCGTCGCTCACTTGCCGATTGGCCGCCCGCCCAGCATTTGTTCGGTTATTGACGTGGTACTACTTCTTGTAGTTCGCTCAACATCGTTACCGTCTCTCATGAGATACTCTCTCGATTACTTGGGTTCACATTTTTTCGATTGTCGGATCAGCATATTCTCGATCGCATGTCCGGCTCGATCGCCCGTCTTTCTACCCAAGTGGCATTATTCCTGTTGATCGGATCGTACCATTTCTCGTGGCTCGCTTGATATTACTTGAGTCGCTTGCTCGGCCTCGAAACATCTACTCGTTCGACGTGATAAGACGAGCCCAGTGATCTGATTTCGCGTTCGGTAACGATTTTGTTTTGGGTTTGGTCTAGTCAGTCGGACTTGCGCCTCCTTCGACTAGACTTGAAGGGAAGACTTGTGATACGGTGATGATATAAGGAAGAGGGGTAATTTCATTATTTCATCATTAGGGTGTGGGGGCTTAAAGTCGAGGCACTGTTCATTCGAACGAGGGGGGGGGGGGAGCTCGTGGTGTTGCGGCCGCCGCCAACAGGAACCAGGCTTTCTCCCTCCCTCTCAGCCTCCTGTTCCTCGCCGGCGCCGGCCGCCACCATCTCTTCTCCTCTACTCTACCTCCTTCTTGCTCCAGCGCCTTCACTAGGAAAAAGGGGTTTTTTTGGTGTTTTGGCCTTCCGTCGCCAACACGAGGAGGCCTCCTTCGTGCCTTTTCCGCCGCCACCGAACAGAGAGACGGGAAGCTGCTGCCTCCGCCTGGTCCGTCGCCACCGGACAGACTCGACGCCTCTCTCCCTCACGCTCACAGCCGCAGCGTCCAGCGGCCTTTGCCGCCGCCGAGTCCGGCAGCCATCGCCGTCGCGTATAGCGACCACCGCAGTCTCTTCCGGCGTCCAGTGCCGCCTCCTCTTTCGGTGTCCAGCACCACCTCCTCTCCCGGCGTCCAGTGCCGCCTCCTCTCCCGGCATCCAGCGCCGCTTCCTCTCCCGACGTCCAGCGCTACCTCCTCTCCTCGCGTCCAGTGCCGCCTCCTCTTCCGGTGTCCAGCGCCACCGCCTCTTCAGGCGTCCAGCGCCACCGCCTCTTCAGGCGTCCAGCTTCGCCGCCTCCAGCGATTACTGTCGCCACCGCCTTAGGCGGCTACTGTCTCCAGCGACCACCGGCACTGCCTCCGGTGGGCGTCGTCCCCCGGCGACAACCATCGTCACCCTCCGAACAGCCGTTGTCCGCATGCTCAGGTTTTTTACTATTTGTCTACTCTGGCCTGCGAGCCGATAGAGTATTCAGCATGCGCGCCGCTATTGCAGTCCGGCCTTCATGCCCCTATTCCGGCATGCGTGCTGGCGTTGTAGTTAGACCGTGCGTCGCCATGCGGATCCATATCGCGTCCGGCTTTAAGCCACAGGAGCCAGTTGCTCATCTGGCAGACGTCTATCTGTTCTTCACGGTCGCGACGACCTGATCAGCGCCGCAACCGGCTCATCCATCCATCCGAGGGCACCCCCGGGGCCAGGGTACATGATTGTACTCGTCTCGTACTTATTTCATTGTGCCGTTATTATTTAATTGCTCATATATTTGTGGGGTCGCCTCGAGCACCGGGGTACCAGAGACCGGGGCAACCCGGTCGATGGCTGCAGGTAGTGTTGACCGGAGGTCTTCCGACGACTTGATCAACATAGAAGACAACTCACCGTCCGGGTCAAGGAGATGCGGTCAACCTTCCAGATATATCACACCGACAAGTCCGTTTTCTCATATTCCCGACATAAACACATAATATATGTTTTCAATGGTTGGCTACTTCATTAAAGAAGTCAGTCTAGATTAGAGTATTTAAAGGGACGAACCCTAACCATTTGTAATCTAAGTGATTAAGTCCTCAAGTTTTCTTTAGTGTCTCTATTTTGTCTGTCTTCATTTCTAAGTCAATTTACTTCTTGTTTGTCTTCCTCCACATCTTTTATTTTAAGATCTTGGGCCATCAAAATATTTTATATATTTTTATGATTCTAATTTTTACATTTCTGACACCCTTGCCATTGCACCAAAATGCCGCTGCTTGAGTCAGGATCTTGTGATTCCTTAAGAAACTGTCGCAGTCTTCTACTCCCTCCTCCTTTTCACATTTAAGCCATGCAAAAGCTACCGCCCAAATAACAAGACAAAATATTAGATGATCCTCAATGCACAGCAAGAAATGAAGAATGTAGACAACTTAAGTGCGTACTAAGAGGTTAAGGTTTCACTGTATGTGCACATTTGAGACTGATTCGATGCATTCTTGCAAAGATGAAATTTCATGACTTTTAAAAGTTGCAAGAAATCTATTTTCTACTTTGTTAAGAAGCATTACCTGGATAGATTTCAGCCCTTTCCTCTGAGAACTTTAGAGCTCCTCGCAACTTCTTCCATCTCATGCACATATGTTGTCGGCCGAATTCAAAGAGCTTATACTTGTTCTTGGGGATTGGTAGATGATAACCATCCTAGACAACTCTGATGATCTTAGCTGCCCGGAACTGTGAGTCCTTTGATGGCATCTAGCTCTATAAACTTGGCCATTTTGACAGCAACATCCATGTTCCACACTAAAGCCCACCTGATAATCAATGCCTAAAAATTTCATCAATTGAATTGGAACTACAGCCGAAGGGAAATGTTTAGGTAGACTAACAGAAATAACTGACGACGACTAATGGAATATATATGAATCCAAACAACAGTCACTCAAGGAAGTCTTACTGAGAAACATTTGTAAAAAAGAAGCCTAACAAATAGGATTCGTGATACCAATAAGAACCTTTCTGATTAGGATCTAGTTGAGCATAGTAATCAGTTAAAGGGGCCATAAGCATGTTGGATATTCCATTTGTAATAAATGAATAGCAAAATTTATTTCATTGGCTTACAAAAATAATATAATTGTAGATGAGGGAATCCAACCAAAATCATAAATGACGGACACAGAGGCGGATTTACATAGTGACTTGGGGGGGCCATGGCCCCCCCACCCCAGTCCATGTGTAAATCCTGGATCAGTCCTGCTTTTAGCTCTCTTCTCATGAGCAAAATTTGAAGACACTCAAGCAGAGATCTCTTTTCAAAATTGTCGTCCGGAGAAACCAAAAGTTGGTGGATCATGGTGAAGGTTTATCCCAACACTGAAGCATATTGCGTAGCCAGTGGCGTTGAGGTCGCTAACAACGAGAAAGATAAAAGTAGGGTGCTGTCAGTGTGGAGGAGGTCTCTACTCTTCAGTTGCAGACTTGACAGACTCCATATCTACTAGACTGGAGTGTTCCAAAGAATAAGATACAATGAACATTCAACAAAGGATAAACTAAGCCAAAGAAAAACATTGACAAACTCCAGATCTGCTATTACAAAATTCAGGGAATGGAAATAGTGTATATATTGATAATAGGATGCCAAATAGAGGCATTTTGCGATCAACAAATAGACCCCCTGAAAAACATCGAGTTATGTTGGTCAACAGTGAAGAATTTACTGGGCTCTATAGGTGAAGTTGAGCAGGTGAAAGCTATATATATTTTTGTTTGATGGCAAATAGAGTTGTAGATAAGGAGTACCTGCATGTGAAGAATGTCACGAATGTGAGAGGAAAGCAATTCGAATACTCAGACGCTTCAGCTTGATGTAGTAATTAGAGTACCTAACCAATTAATAAACCCATATTATGAATAGCAATAATGAAATGCAAAGTAATAGATGCTGAATAGATGTGAATGATCAAAAGGATGGCAAATTGAATTCTACCCTAACGTTATCATATAACTGGTCTTTAGACCATACAAGTTCGCATGTAGCTCCGATGTGAAACAAGGGCCGACAGCTTATTTCAATGTCACAATATTACTTCGAGATATTGATATCAAACTACCAATAGAAAACTTAGGTCACGAGTTTTTCTAAATATATAATGAATTCTAAATTCTCCCGCACCATCGACAATGAATGTAGCGGCACAAGTTTTGGCCCCCCCAATGTTCAAATCCTGGATCCGCCCCTGGACGGACATTGTTTCTCTTTAACTAGATGTAGTAGTTAACTTCATGAAGCTTCACAAACCTGCTAAAAATTTTCAAAAGCAAGTTCGATGTTAAACTAAATAAAAATTTATTTATATTCATGTAATAATTATAAAATTAATTAAATAAAATGAACGGGTGAACTATGTTTTAATAAAAATTAAGAATTATTCATTAATAATATTCATAAATAATTCCCACAAATAAGCCTTCCAGACTTTTATCAAGCTTATAAAAAAATAAAAATACTTTCAAAATAAATAAACAATCTTTTAATATAAAATTCATCAATAATCAATTAAATTTAAAAGTGTAAAATGACCCCAAAACGATCGCGGACTCAGTTCCAAAATCAAGGGGCGCGTAGCTGCGGCGGAGACGGCAGCGGAAGCCATGGCTGAGGGCTTTGTCGAGGAGGACAACCTCGGGGCCATCATCACCAGATTCGAGCAGAAATCCCTCAAGATCGAGAGCTTGCTCAAGCAGTGAGTTCCGATCGCAACCCTAAGCCTCGATCCACGGTAGATCCACCAAGTTCCGACTTCCCGCTTAAGCCCTAATACTTCCTTTTTGGGCAGATCGAAGCCGGTGGAAGCGTTGAAGACGGCATTGGAAGGTTCGACCGTGAAGACCAGAGACGAGAGGTGCAAGGTTGGTCGGGATCCAATCCTTTTCTTCCATCGGTTAGGTTGATCTGCGTAGATGGAAATTTTATGTTGCTTTGGTTGGTTTTCTTTTGGCTGTAGTCAGCGAATTGGATAGTGATGCATCGATCAATAATGGCCATTAAGGATGTGGACGCGATGCTCTCATAGTTGGATCCCGATTATTATGACATACTCATAAGTAAGATGCGTTTATCGACATTTTTTTTCCAGTCGTACATTGCTCTTGTTACTTCAGTAGTTGACAAATCTCATAAATTTGATGCTTACTATTTCCACATTTCTTAGGACACCCACCTTATATTACATTGTCAGATACTTGATTCAGTGATCAAATACAATTGGATGGGAAAAAAGCATTGTTCACTCAGTATATCTCCAAAATGTTGTCCAGAATATAAGAATTAGCTAATAGTAAAAGTTTGCTGGTAAGATAAGTGAGAATGTTGTTAATATAATTATGCAATACAATGCTTCTTTTGTCTATCCCTGCTTCAATTGGATTGAGATAATTACAATTGAAATTTTGTCAGCTCAGCAGTTTGAAGTTGCTTTGTTAGGTTTATTTTTATGTAATTTCCTGTTGTTTATGGATTTATGATTATGTGATTATGTTGGGATTGCATAGTTAGGCAATGTTGATTTGGGATATTAACATCAATGTGACAGCTCTTTCTTAAGTCCATATGCATTTTCTGTCACGGTATTTTTACATTTTTCTCAATAAGCAATAACTAAATAGGTATTAACCACATGGTCAATTATCTCAAAATACAAGCATCCAATCTTAATAATTCATAATATAATAATGTGAATTTATAAAACTCTTCATAGGCTCAACGGATAACATAAACTTAACACATACTCAAATGCAGAAAATAAGAAAAACAATAAATAATATCTTGACAAATGTCTCAGTTCAGCTCTCTTATGTGTCCATTCCAAGTTGTAGTGGCAGTCACTCTCATTGGTCGTGCTTTAGAAAAGCAGACAAGTACAATGCAAAGAAGAACATGGCTGTCTCATATTTTTTGACTCTGATTTGTTACCAAGAGTCTTCAATTCTCTGATGCAAGTTATTTCTAATTCATTGCCTTCCATGATCCTCAAAAAGATCAGAGGGTGTTGATCATTGGGTTTCCCCTGCATTACTCTTTCTCAAGCATAGGCTATGACTACACTCAGTAGCTTATAAGTCTTGCATCCAACACCTCTCATTTAATGCTTCAAGTGCAGAAAAACCAACTCCCTACAACACTTGGGGCATAGTCTCAAAGCTGACTCTCCCCATGCCACAAATAAGTATGATTTAGTATCTTCAGTGGTTGGTGTTAGTGCATTACTTCCCTAGGTGTACAATCCCTCTCTTTGAATTTTCAATAAGTTATCATGAAATTAATCTAAATCATCATACGCTAGTTTAGCCCTAAATGCAAAATTTATGGGTTAATCATGAAGATCTATAGACATAGTTGAGTGAGCAAAAACTAGCTTGAGTTTAAGCAATTTTGGAGGGTTGTGATAATTTGGCCAGAGCGAACCTAAGTCGACACATGATCAGACATTCAATAAGGATTGTCAATGTGATTAAAAAAAAAAAAAGGGACACCATTGTGCCTCCATATGTTGCAAATGAGGGATAAATCTTAGTCTATGAGTGGACTTCAAATCTTGATGAAGACATCAAACCTTAATTGAGGGGATTTTGAGATACTTTATTAGTTACTCGTAGAAAGTCGTCTAATTAGAGAATTTATAGGCATATAAGTGAACTATTAGTTCTATCACTTGCATGGGTTTAACATAATATCCTACTATTGTTTGCAATTTCACTTGATCCAAATCTGAATTGGTCTATTAGTCTTTCTCAAGAAGTCAAACAATAACTTGGATTCTATGAAATCAGTTGGAATCGAACAGAAATGGAATTAACATTTAGTGATCTATCCTTTGATTACTTGCTTGGGTACTAGCAGCGAACTGCATGTGCAACGTAGCAGACAAGTCCACCAAGAGGCAGATGCAGACCATTAGTTGAGGTGTATACGTGAAGGTGGTAGATATAATGGTAGTTGTGCAACTACAACGAGCTATCCATGAAGGTGACCTTGGCAATACTTTGACACTAGCACTGCTGGTGGAGGTTGACACCCTATGAAAATGATTGGGTTGATGGTGGATGCAATAACGCTTCACATTGGCAAAGTAGGATCTATATGATGGCATTTTTTTGAGATGAATCATTTGCATGAAAAGTATAAAATAATATTTTTTTATGCTTCTACTAACCAATCTTAAATATAATACAATAATATATAACTCCTAATAATCTGATGAAGCTTATCTATAATTATGCATACGCCTTTGTGTACTTAAATATTTACAACTTGGTTCCTAATTATTTACATAGAGGTCGCCTATAGTTGCTCTAAAGTTGGTTCAAAATATTATAAAACCTCAATTCGTTACAAATATATTCAATTCTAGAACCTCACAAAACTTTAGTCAATAAATGCACTACTGTGCCATAACCAAAACTGATTAAAAGTCACAGTTTTACGTTGCCATAACCAAGGTTTGTTGTCAAATTTTTGTCGACTTGTCTGCTACATTGCACATGCAGTTGGCTGCTAGTGCCCAATCAAGTAACCAAGGGATAGATCACTATATGTTAATTGATTTTGCAAAAAGATTGGATGTATCATTCCATTTCTGTTTGATTCCAACTGATTTCTAATAGCAAGCCCTTATGTTTTTTTTTGTTGTTTGTTGACATGGATGATGAACTTAGGTACTTGTATAGAGGATTAGCTACTGGAGATAGACCTACGTGCTTCCAGTGGCTAAAGATTCACGAGAAATTGACGGAGAAAGCTAGACTAGGATGCATACTTCTTCGCTCATTAGCCGACACTGTTAATACTGCGTAAGCTTCATTAATGCTGCAACCTGTATATGCAATTAACAACATCAATAGGTTTGTGCTTTATATGATTGCAGCAGTATGTTAAGCTTCTTTTTGTGACATCACCGCCTTTGCGTACTCAACTTCCCGGTGAGAATTGTAGGCAATTGTTGCAAAGATTTCAGATAGAGCAAACTTGGTCCCGAAGGTTCACTTGAATCTTTTTTCCAGACACCTGTTTCTATCTTCATAAAGTAGTTTGACAGTGCTTGTGCTTAATTTTGGCTGGGACCAAATTGTATTTGCCATGGCCTTATATGCCAGCTCATTACTAGAGCATACTCAGCGCTCATTACTGAGCGTACTCACAGCTGGACACCTACAGCGCCTATTGAAGCATGTCAACCTCTCCTTGTTGCGACGAAGAGCAAAGCAGCGACCGATGGTTCATAAAAAATCTACAGTGGTCCTGTATTCTCGTATGAATTTTGTAGGTATGTACAAGTATATTAAAGTATTATTTTAAGTAATCCAACGAAAAAAACAAAAACATGTGTTATAATTTGACCTTGCAGAGAATGTCAATCGTTTTGGAAGGTTGGCAGCGTGGCTCTGTCAGATGCCCCGCAAAAGGAGAGCAGATCTCTTGGTCCGCAAATTGCGGACCAGGGGATGGTCCACTACATGTGGACCTTTGATTTGAATGAACCCCACTTATTTAAAGATGGGGTCCATTCAAATCAAAGGTCCAGATCAGTGGACCATCCCCTGGTCCGCAAATTGCGGACCAGGAGATCCCTGCCCCCGCAAAAGTGATCGTCTATAATCGGTGGAGTACAATTTGAGTAAAACTTGGAATGGTATTCTTTTTTCTGAATTATGCACTCCATGTTCTTTTGATTTATCATAAAAAAGTGTCTCGCTAGCTTATTATCAAATTTACACTTTAGAAATTTATATCATCATTGGGACAGTATCTTTTTTTTTGGGTAATATTCCACTTGAATCCACATAATTCCGTTCCATTAGTATACTTTTTTTTCCCTTCATCGAAATGTAGCTTTGTCTTGGAGACGCATTTTTCTAGGTTCTCCTTTTAACATTATTATTTTTCTGTAGATATTTATATTTTCATTTCTGATAGGTTTTATGTATTTGAAATTTGTTTTATGTCATTCAATTGTCACGGTCACCACAATTGAAACACCTCTGACTCCTTGTATTTGTTAGTAAAACTCTGTGGACGGCGAAGCATTGCATTAAGTGATAAGCCTAGTTGGACCGTGGAAAGCGACAAACTATTTCATTACCAGGAATCCAATTATACCTTCAATTGTTTGCAGGGCTTTAGTTATGAAGGAGGTGATGAATATATTTAGTGATTAAAGCATTTGCCACGAATATTGTGATTTAGGAGATAGATGGGCATCGACATTTTTATTATTTACATACATTTACAGCGTTAAATATCCCGAACTTTCTAGGCCATATTTAGGACTTGTGAGACAAAAAAGACTTGTCTTCACCCATGCCCCGCACGTGCGCCACACCTCCTCGCCTCGCTGTAATTGCTCACCAGTCAAATCCCACACGTGCGGACGCGTCGTTCAGGCACGTGTCATCTCCTCCCACAGCGTTGCACAGCGGCGTCGCGCGAACCCCACTCGCTTCTTCTCCAGATCGTACACCACCTCGAAACCCTGCTGCTGGAAGTTGCCCAGCGTCCCCGCCGGCCCCCCATACTCCTCCTCCGCGGCCGCCTCTGCGCCGCTCATCACCATCAGGCATCCCACCCGATGTCTGCCGCTCTCGAACCCCATGAAGTAGTTTCGCCGCGGCAGCGCCACGCTCGCGTTCCCCGCGAAGTGGAGCGCTAGCCCCGGGACGCTCCGCTGGTCTGCCTTCCGATCCTCGAAGAAGTAGCATGGCCGCAACCCGGTGCGCTCCTCCGTGTCTGCGGTTCGCTGGAATCCCGCTCGGCTCATCTGCTGGTCGAATTCGTACGCCAAACTCGTGTAGGTCTCCGCCGGAAGCATTGTGAAGGTGGTGCCCGAATCGACCACCATCCCGCCGTTTCCTTTCCGGTCGACGCCCCTCAATTCGGGAGGCGCCCGAATCCGGTTCGGCCCGACCGACAGAGACTCGAGGCCGACGGAGTAGAAGTAGGGGTGTTTGGGGTTGTGGAGGAGCGGGGTGTAGACGAAGGGTGGATATTTGTCCGGTGCGGATGGCTTCGGCTCGGTTCGGCCAAGGATGAGCGGGCTAGGCCGGAGAAGGCGGTCTTGCTTGAAGGAGTGTGAGACGAGGCAGTAGGAGAAGCGGGCGGCGAGGGAGGGCGAAAGAGCCGCTAGCTGGGCAGGCAGAGAAAGCGGGCCGCGGCCGAAGCCCGCTACGCCGACGGGCTCCGCCAGCGCGGAGTGCGCACACGCAAAGGTGAAGTTCTGCAAGCGGAGCGCCGCGGCGGAGGGAGCGGCGGAGCCGTGGAGGGCGAGGGGACCGCAGCGGAGGCGGGCGACGAGGCTCCCGTCGCCGTAGGCGTAGTAGAAGCGGGGGCACGGGGCGGAGCAGGAGTCCGTCTCGATGTCGTCCAGAGTACATGCGGCGATGGCGCAGAGATCAGACGCCGGGAGCCCCGAGTGGACGGCGGAGCAGGCGGCGGATCCGCAGGCGACCTGGCGGGACGCCGGTGGCGGGGGCAGCGGGGGGTGGAGCGGAGGGTACGACGGCTTGCCCTCGCAGAGCATGCACTCAAAGGGGGAGCAGGGAAACCAGACAATATCGCTTCCCGTGTCCATGTACAGTGCGACGGTGGTGGGGGCGGATGGCGCGCCGACGGACACACTGAGCGTGTAGTCGCTGCCTGGGGACAAAGGGAGGGACACCTGTTGCCGGCGGCGCTCCGGGGGGTGTCGGTGGTTATGGCGGCGTACTGCGGAGTGGAGAGACAACTCCTTGAGGTGCTGGAGGATGGTAAAGTTCGCATTTTGAGAACGAGAGAGAGAATGTGAGAGGGGGAAGACGAGGGAATTTAACCGAGCGGCATGGACATGGAAGAACTGGCCCCAGAACAGGAGGACCTGCAGAAACAGGGGAGCTATCGACCTCGCCATCGTGAAGGATGTGATTCTGCAAATGAAAAGACGAAATTTTGTTGGAAGAGCAAGTAGAACGGAAGAGGGAGAGAGTCTTAAGAAGGGGTTTGGAAGAGGATGATGGGCGAAGCGTTGAGTGGGGCAAACTGCAAAGCCGGAAAATTTCCACGCTTCATTAACTTGTATGATAATGTCCGGAAATTTAGTAGACACATCGTTGGATGAGGTAGTGAAAATATTGATCGAATCGTGATATTTTGGAAGGGAGTATATTCAGCTGACTTCTATGTTGATCGTCAGAAGTTCTCTGATCAATGTTACCTGCAGTTAGCGATTGGATTATCTCAATCTCTGATATTTTGATGCTCGAGATATGCCCAATGAATATGTAAGAAACAGATTAATAGTTAAATGATGAATGAATGTAGAGTGGGTACGATAACGTACCCTGATACAGGGGAGTGTTCGCTGGTGGATCGATGAGCTAGTCAAGACGTTGCTCGAGTTGTCATAACTCGGAAGAGTAAATGACTCTGAGCAGGTTGAAGAGCTGGATCTGACGATACCTAGTCGAGCGCAACATAGATCCAGAAGATGACATGCAGGTCGGGACTAGGGATGGCAACGGGGCGGGGGCGGGTTTGTCATTCCCATCCCCGCCCCGTTCTCATTTTTTCGAGTTCGGGGATTCCCCGAACCTGAACCCACGGGTTCGGGGATTCCCCATCCCTGTCCCATTTCTAAATTTAATTTTTATTATTATTATTATTATTATTTAATAATAATTATTAATGATAATATTAATATTAATTTCAATATTAATAATATTTTCAAAAATTTTAATATTAATATTAACACTATTATTAATATTATTTTAAAAAATCATATTATTATTTATTAATAATAATAATAATAATATTCGGGGTGGGTTCGGGGATGGGGATAGTATTCTCATACCCGTCCCAAACCCGTCCTATCCCCGAAAAAACGGGGATCCCCATCCCCATTTCGATTTTCCTCGCGGGGCCCCAAACCCGTGGGAAAAAAATTGTCATTCCTAGTCGGGACCTCGTCGCGTCACGTAGATCGAGATATGATATCGGTACGTAGGTCGAGATACGACATCAGTACGTAGAAATAGGACATCAGCTCACAGGTTAGGATATGATATCAATACGCAAGTTGGGATAAGACATCGACTCGCAGGTTGGATAGTAACGGTGTACAGGCTGAAACATCACATAGGCACGAAGGTAGAAACACAACAATGACACAGAGCCAGAAAGCAATTGCCCAAGGGTTGGATCAGTCCGAAAATATACATCGACATGGATCGGATACTGAATCAGCGTCGAAAATATATGATAGCGTGGATTGAAGGCACGATGGTGAGTGTCGTTTGGGCCTATCAAAAGGCGAGACACCAGAAGGTCGGATCCAGCCACAAGTATGCTGTGGGGTGATGCTGGCGATAGAACGATGCTCACCAGGGGTGGGTGCTCTCGTGGGTGCTGTGGTCGTCAAAGATTGAGAGGGAGAAAAGGAGGCTGTGGCATGAAAGCGAGCTGCAACACCAGCGGCTGCTCCGACGGCTAAGGCTATGAGGAGAGAAGTGGAGAGGGGCAGCGTTGGTGTCGTCGTTCGACCGTGAACAGCGGAGAGGAGGCTCTTCGGCAGTGGAGGCAGCTGTACGTGTGCGGGGAGGCAATGGCAAAGCGTGCAGCGAGCAACAAGGGAGACGACGAGCATCTATTAGCAACGACCTGGTCACGGGAGAGAGAGGAAGGGACGACGACATCCTTATGTAGGTTTGCGCGGTAACAGTAAAGGATCATTTGCGACTCGGAATGTTAATGCCCCAAGCTCTGTCGTTGGTACTCAAGGTGGTTCACGAGGGTCCTACTCTGTCCTAACTCGAATGAGGACTTTGCCTTGCAACTAAGAACCCCAAGTCCAGTGAGGAGGCGGCAGGTTTTGTTGCTTGTGAGTTGAGCTTATCCTGAGGCAGAATCCCGGATATGTTTTTTTTTCAGGGATGAGAGAAAATAATTGAAAAAAAGGGGAGAGAATAATGACATGACGAACAGTAGACTTATTTAGGAAGCTTGTCCTCTCATGTCTGCTGCTGGAACAGATAAACACAGTAGTTTATTGGGATTTCCAGCTGGAGTTTTGAAGCGCGAGTGGCCGCCGGTGGGCTCCGTGGCAAAGATGGCCGTACGGAGGAGCTGCCGAATAATAATAATAAGATTGGAGTGGCTTTCCTTCAAGGTGTCATGTAGTAATATTGCGCAGCAGGCAGAGGACGAGGAGCAAGAGGACAACGCCCCATGCATTGCGTCTGACGCTCTCAATTATTTTTTGCAGGATCGTTTAAAATTTTTTGAAATTCACAGCAGGGTCGTCTGTTGTACCGGAGTTTGCAGTACCTGGCCCTGATCTTGCCGAGATTTGCAGGTATTCACTAGGAGGCGAGCCAAATTAAGCACGTTGATTGTGGGTAGTAAAATGGATTTGTTTATGATTTTATGGTGTCTGTGGGGGCGTGGTGACGCTGCAGAGGATGTCATTGTCAGGTCGCAGGGGGAAATGAGAGGAAATGCATCCCATCCCAACGCTAACAGCTAAGCATGACACTTTTGACAGCAAAGTTTTTGTTTGTTTATGGATTAAAAGAGAAGGGTGAAAGGAACGGCTCGGCTGCGCTCTGTTCCTGCTTTGTTTCCTCTCTTCCCTTCCTTTTCAGTTCTTTGTTTCTTTCCATGCCTCTTTCTCTCCCTGATGAAATGAAGTATCAGGGCTTTTTTCATTGATATTCTTATTCATAATTCACGACTGTTCATTCTTCATTTTTATTAAAAACAGTGCTTTCTTAAATAACTTCTGGTCGCATGTTAACACGTGTCCTATATGATTTTTTTTGGAGATGTTTCTGACCAGGGATGTGTGCACGGCTTAAGTTTTGTGTAATACTTTCGAAAATATTTCCAAACATGAGATGTTTCCAGAGTGAATGCACGATTAAAATCTTAGATAAATTTTCTAGAGATGGTCTCAAGCGGAGAGCTCCAAGTGAGTGTGAGGTTGAAATATTGTGTGATCTTTTTATAATGTTTTCGAACGGGTATATTTTCAAAATGAGTGTACCGTTGAAGACCTGTGTGATGCGTTATCGAGTCACTTTCTCTTGGATTATGCTCGTCCGAGCATGCAACCCGGCTCGCTTCCCAGACGAAGTATTTCACATACGATTGATATCCCTATAAGATATATTTAGATATATCATTTTCCTTTACTCCTTTAATTTCTCTCCCAAACACTTCCAATGATTTTAGGACCAAGGGGAATAGAATCATGCTCTTGGGACTCTGAGAGGCCAGCTGGTGATGAAGAGGCTCCAGATGATTCATAACATTAATAATAATTAAAATTTATATTATTAAATTTTATCTTCTATTATATTATTATTTATATTTAAATATATTTTTAAAATTTTATTATTAATAATTAAGTTTTTTTTAAATCTGTCGTTTTCTTATTTAATGTGCAAATTAATCTGCATGGGTCATTATTTGGCCGATGTTCGATCATCTCGTAGTTATCCGATAATTGGACCACGATTGAGTAAAATCCGAAAGGAATTAGGATAAGCAAAACCAGTGGAGACCTGCGGACAAAGACAAGTTCTGTTTTTTCCTCTCACTAATCACTTCTTCCAAATTAAGATCTTATCTAGTATCTAGACTGCTGTCCTTCCATTGTACACTGTCATGTTAGTCCAAATCTTTCAAAGACATGCCCATCCCAGTATCATGCAGTGCTACAAGATCCAATGTGTTACTAAATTGTCCCATATATTTATGAAGATACATTGAACAGTTGGGTGACTGACCTGACCTTATCGTTTCCCACAGAATTTCATATACAAATGGACAAATGAATCCTGCGTTGAAGAATCAGTTAATCAGAGAAAACAGGAAAAGAGACCAAAACCAGAGTCAAGAAGGGCAAATGGAACTGCAGCAGAGTGTAGAAACATTTGAATTCCAGCTCCATGCCTTGCAGTCAGTCCCAATGGCTGAAAAAGGTTTATAATAGATAAAATGAAACTGAGATGGTGTGGAATATTCATGGTATCACACAGAATTCAGATTGTGTTCTTCGTCAAGGGGAAAAAAATCTTCAGGGTGAATTTTCACTCTTCTTTCTTATAGGTAGATGACACGGTAGAATTCGATGCCCATTGCCGCGTGCTTCTTGGACGTGACTGAGAGCTCCTTATGTTCTCTGTTTCAAATTGAATAATTTCTACATAATGATTAACTAGTCAGGTATCGTCAAATCTAGAACGATTGATTTGTTAAGATAAATCAGGAAATACTCTAGTTAATGGGTAATTCAGAAGTTCAATATTTCTTGATTACACATCCTAGTTAGAGAAAAAATTCTTACAAATGCGCTATAGCTAGGAATCGAACCATGGGTAACCATGGGTAGTTGGGTAACAACTAGACGTCTTTCCACTGTATCATAGTCCCGAGGCCGAATAATTTTTTTCCCAAGATCAATGATAAATGATAACTACCATTTTATCATATAATTTTAGCTCTTGATTTTTATGTTTTAATCTTCTCATATGGTTAATTATTGATTTTTATTATGTTTATTGAGTTGGATTCCTATTATGAGATTTGTTATAATTCTCCCTATTTTTATGGATTTTAGGATATAATTATGTACTTTTATCTTATAGTGATTGAACTTAAGTTGAACCAAATTTAACTTAAAGACTTGAGTCAAGGAGAAATCCAATTTTTAGAAATATGAGCCGTTGAATCAAATATCAAGTAAATTAACCAAAGGGTTTGGATCTGATTAATTTTGATCGTTCATTAAGATCTGATTGATTTTGTTCAATAAATTTGAGATGATCCGAGCCGCTCATCTTAATCTAGCTATCTTGACCTTCTATGAGGACCTGTTTAATCTGGACCATCCATTTGGATTGCATATGATCCGTGAGCTTGATCTAGAAGAATATCAGCCGTCCATTCAAATGAGAAGCTACAGTACAGGTTTCACGAAGCACCGTGGATGCCGGTGCTTTGCGATCGCGCTTCGTCTGCGCCTGACGTCTTCTTCCCCGACGCCGCCATTCATCCTTCTCTTCATCTTCCCTCCTCTACTTTATCACCGCCGCCCTCTCTCATCCTCCTCCACCCGATTGGGAGAAGAGAGGTACTATCTTCTACCTCATCTCATCCACCACCAACGCCAACGCACGCAACAGAGGTTCTTTCACCAGAAATCAACCGAGATCTCATCATTCCCTCCTCCGATCAGCCACTTCCTTCCGGATCTGAACAACTCTGATCAGCCACATCTCTTCTTCTCCTGATCATCTTCATAGCCGCCTTCTTCTTCTTCTTCAGATCAGAATTTTAGTTCCAAATTTAGGATTCCATGTATTAGGTTTGAAGTGGATGATGCATACAAATTTATTGGTTTAATTCCCCATAGATTTTTGTCATGTCAATTAATGCATTTTAGTTTATTCAAGTCTTGCAATGCTTTAGTTCAATTCAATGTTAGTGATAAGTTGTTATTTGGTTAGAATGATTACTTTCTAGTTTCCTGAATACTTTCTTGATTGTAGCTTAACATGTTCACATTTTCGTTAGTGCATTACTTCATGTTGTTATCATTTCATCCATACTTGTAGTTTAGTGAATTTTCATTGGTGTTGATTTTTATTCCCTATTTTTAGCGTTAGAAATCTAAAACCCAAACCCTAGTTCTTAATAAATTGATCCTAAGCCTATCATCATTATTTGCATTTCTTGTGAGAAATGACCTGGATCATCTCTATGCTACATTAGTGTAGAGGGGTTCAGTACTTAAATTATTTGTAAAATGTGGTACGACACATGATTTATCAATGAACACATAATCAAAGGGTGGCAAGGTCACTCTGATGCTTAAATGAGATTTTAAGAATAGTGTTTCTGCCAAATACCATGGATAATCAAGTCACCAGTTAACGAACTCACTGACGTGTGCGTGCTCCAGAGACTGTCAATGAAGGAGATGAAAAGACCTAAAATGCACTCTAAGAGAGGGTTAGACTAGCCGAGGGACGGGTCTCGGGGCGACATTGATGCACAAGCTAGAGTTTACTTGATGTGGTATGTTCAAGAACTAAGATGGATAAAAAGGGTAGAACCTGGTGGAGTTGAAGAGAAATCGGAATCTCTCTATCGTTACCTTTGTGAGTGTCTATATAATTATCTAGATAGCTTCTCCACATAGAACAAAATATCATCATAGTTGCATTCTGGATAAAAATGAATGTAGGGTCGTAGGTGAGGGGACTATAGGACTCTTGGCGGCCGGCTAGAGGAGGGAGGGGGGGAGGGTGAATAGCCCTGTAAAGAAAAATGAACCTTCCTCGAATTTTACAGCTTAATAATAATCAATACTTGCATAAAATAAATAAGAGACTTAAATAAAGAAAGGAAGAATCACAAATGATTTACTTAGTTACAACCGGGAAGATTGTTAATCCAAGGAAGTTGAACACTCACTAAACTCTCCTTCAGACAGAGAAGTCTCTTTATAGCAATTAAAGCACTAGATTACAAAAGTAGGAATCAATCACAAGTATTATTTTTTAGCTTCTGGGATCATGACTGTATTTATAGCCTTGGTAGAGGTGCCTGAAATGGTTTCAGGTGCTTGGGGGATAAACTTTTATCCCCATCACAACGGAACGTGGCACGTCGCATTTCGGATAAAAACCTGCTTTGGGCGTCCAGAATCATAAAGTCAACATTCTGTTGACTTTTTGTCCAGACCTTCCACTTCGGTTCCGCTCGCATTGGTCCGGGTCTTCTGCTCTAGCTCCGCTTGCTTGGGTGATTTCGGCCATCCGGAATAGGTCTCACTCGAACGCAACTTCCGACCTTCTCGAGCAATCTTCCGCTTCAACTTCTCGTCCCTCGAAAATGCCGCGCGCCTACTTCTCGTCCACCCGCGTACTCTTCTGTAGCACCTTGTCCCTCGGATGCATCGAGCCCATTGACTCTCTTCCTTGCCGTCCTTCTCGCTAGCTACGTCTTTCGCTCGACTTCCTGTGCTCCTAAGTTCCTGCACACTTAGACACAAGGGTTAAAAACTAATAGGACATAATCTGACTTGGTTGATCATATCAAAACTACCTTAGGGGTACTAACAGGGACCGGATCTGACAACCGTTGGTTGCCTTTGCATTCATCCAGTGCCACGTGTCAGTAGAGGCATCTAGGGGACAAGATCTGACAACCTCATTGTTGGTCCAGTGGGCAACGTTGAGTTGCCTGAAACACTAAAATATCTTTCTTGATCTTCCAACTTAGGTTAGAAGCAATAGCAAATAAAATAATATAGAAATAATAACTTAAATAAAATCAGTAAAAGGCACCAGAATTTACTTGGTTACAACCTAGCTGGTTGTTAATGTAAGCCAAATGGAAGCTCTTAAAAAGTCTCCTTCATTGAAGGCGAAGATGCATTTTACACTCATTAATAGCTCAGACTATTGCTAGGAAATCAATATAGAAGTTGTTGTGTCTTTCCTAGGTTCAGGGGTCTTTTTATAGCCCTTGAAAAAACTTATCCTCAGGCTGAAGGCGCCTTCCATAGAGCTAGAAGGTGCCTCCAGCGAGGCACAGGATAAACCTTTATCCTTTCCACCAACGGCCAGATTGCTTGGTTGAAGGCGCCTTCCATGACTGGTTGAAGGTGCCTTCAGCCATTGAAGGAGCCTTCTGCCTGAAAGTCGCGGAGGCGCCTTCAACTAGAGTTGAAAGCGCCTTTAGTAGCTCCATAACTCCACTTGAGCTCTTTCGTTGCTCCGATCGCTTGGGTGATTTCGGCCAACCGAAATAAGGCTCACCTGAACCTAATTTTGGCCTTCTCCTCGAGTAGGCTTTCGCTTCGGCTTCTCGTCCCTCGAACGTCGCGCACGTTCTTCTCATCTACCGGCGTACTCTTCCGCAGCATCTCGTCCCTCGGACGCACCGAGCATCGATAGACATGATGAATGATAGGGTAACGGGACCTGATGAGGCTAGTGCCAGACCCGAGAGATTTTTCGGGCAAAACTTCAGACGTTGGCAACAACGAATGAAATTTTGGCTTACTACGCTAGGGCTATTCTCCGTTATAGAAATAGACCCTCCTTCACCTAATGAAGAGGAACTTGCCCATAGTGCTGCCTTAGAGAGGTTTAAGCAAAGGGATTATCTCTGCCATGGGAGAATCCTGTCTGCCCTCTCAGACGCACTATTTGATGTGTACTGCTCAACATCTTCGGCTAAAGAGTTGTGGAAATCTTTGGATAAAAAATACAACTCCGAAGATTCTGGATTAGAAAAGTATACTGTGGCAAAATTCCTAAACTTCAAAATGGTTGAAGGCAAATCAGTGGTCGAGCAAACACATGGATTCCAAGTTCAAATTCATGGTCTTGCTGAAGGAGATATGCCATTACCCGAAAAATTTCAGGTCTTGTCTATCATCGAAAAATTACCTCCGAGTTGGGAAGATTTTGGCATGACTCTTAAACATCGGAGAGGTAAAATCTCTCTAGAAGATTTGATGATTGCCTTAAATATCGAAGAAGAACATCGGAAGCAACATAAAAATGATGATACAAGAATGCCTATGGACTTTATTCCAAAGGCAAATGTAGTAGTCTCATCTAACAAGAAGAAATTCAAAAATCAGAAAATGAAGAACAAGATGAAACCCAAGCCAAAGGTTCAAAAGAAAAATGGAACCAAGCCGTGCTGGGCATATGGGCAAATTGGACATTATGCCAAATTCTGCCCTAAGAAGAAAAACCAAAGCAATATGTCTAACACCAAGGCACAAGCAAATGTCGTGACTGCTAGTGACGACACCAACAATAGGTTTGTTACCTTCAAACCCGAACTAAACTTGATCTATCAACCTATTGAATGGTTAGTTGATACATGTGCTAATGTGCACTGTTGTGCTGATTGCTCTGCCTTCCTTACTTATCAGGTAATTGAAGGCACTTCCGTGACCATGGGGAACCATTCTGCAGCCAGGGTGTTTGGGATAGGACAAGTTGACCTGAGGTTCACCTCTGGAAAAGTCCTGTCACTGCATGAGGTGCATCATGTTCCAATAGTCCGTCGGAATTTGATTAGCGGGTCAAAGTTAGTCCGTGCTGGTTATGAGCTGAACTTTAAATGTAATAAAGTTGTAATATTACATTTAGGGACCTTTATTGGAAAATGTTACCTTAATGAAGTTTTATTTAAACTCAATGTAGAAAATGCTACCTTAAATAAATCTACTGATATTGGTTGTTCATATAACATTGAGTCTTATGATATATGGCATGACAGATTAGGACATATCAATTTTAATACCGTGAAAAGGATGATGAACCTAGACATGATTCTTAAGCATGCTATAAATGATAGGAAAAAAATGTGAAGTTTGTGTGTAATATAAACAAACCCGAAAACCCTTCAAATCAGTTGAGAGAAATTCTGATATTTTAGAATTGATCCATACTGACTGTTGTGAGTTTAACGGTGTAATAACAAGAGATCATAAAAGGTATTCCATCACCTTCATTGATGATCACTCTCGTTATTGTTATGTTTATTTGCTGAAAATCAAGGATGAAGCTTTAGATAAATTTATGATTTTTAAATCTGAAGCTGAGAATCAAACAAATAAATCTGTTAAGAAGTTAAGGTCTTATAGGGGTGGAGAGTTTACCTCGAACTTGTTTCATAAATTTTGTCAAGATACAGGTATAATTCACGAGGTAACTGCTCCATATAGTCCTCAATCCAACGGTATAGCAGAACGAAAAAATCGAACCCTTGAAGATATGATTAATTCCATGTTAGGCAGTTCTGAGTTACCCAACTTCATGTGAGGGGAAGCTCTATACACTGCATGTCATGTGTTAAATAGAGTCCCCATGAGGTCTAGGGATAAAAGCCCATATGAGCTTTGGAAAGGCCGGAGAACAAGTGATCCTGTCCGAACCGGGAATCAGTGGACGCTGGGCACGTGGCGCTTCCTGCTAGATCCTCGAATGCTCCGGTGAACCTGCAACGAAACCGAGCCGGGAGGGGTGTCCCGGCGACGGCCCTCCGACGCTCAAGTCAGGCGAGGAATAACAAAAAAGTGGCTTCAAGATGAAGATTTTTTATACCTCCAGTGGAGAAATGGAAGCCTTATATAGATCTCTCAAAGAAGCCTGGGCGTGCCAATCAAAGCAACCACCTGCCTTTGACCATGCCCAGGTATGGGTCTGTCAGAAGGGCCATGTCTAAATATGGATCTGTCAGGGAGACGTCCATGAGACCATACTGTTATTGTATCAGCCTCTCCATGATACGACGGCAAGATCGTGCGATCTTGTGTACGGCCTAATCATTAGACATGCTTTGGCTGATATCTCATATCCTGAGCCGAGAGCATAGGCCGCTCGGCCCCCTTTATACCCTCGCCCCTATTTTGGCCGAACGGACAACCCCCTCGGCCCTCGGCCCCTGCCGATCGGACTCCCGCTCGGCCCTTCGGTCTTCCTGCCTGGGCGTCGGAAACATGAGCCCATGGATGGGTTTATCTATAGCTCCGTTCGGACCTACCCATCCGCTCGGCTCGGCCATCCACCGCACAGCCTTTCATCGGTCCTCAGGCTGAGACCCTTCAGGAAGTGGGTCCCCCCCTTCTTACTGCCGGATCACTTGCCTTCCCTTCAAGTCGAGTCGAAGGAGGCAGCGAGTCCGACTGACTGGACTATATGTATTCGAGCGGGCTGTCGCCTCCTTTCCGTAGCTTATATTCTTTCTTTAGCCGTTCGGCCCTTATGCCGGATTTAGCCGCTCGGCTCTTCGTTTCGGATGCCTCGCTCAAAGTGGATGTTGGCTTGTCTAAATCTTCTCGAAAATCGCGCAAATCCCTCCCATTAAGTCGCAACATGCGCGGTATGACGCGCATTAATTGTGCCTAGTGGCAAGACGCCACGTGGCTCTTCTCGCGTGGCGTCGATGCTTAATACGATGGGACGCGATTGCTTTGAAATAGACGGTCGGATGACGGCCTCGTCCTTCGTGACCTGCATCCGACGGCGGAGGCTACCCAACCTCGGCAGTATAAGGCCCCCGTCTCCTTCCTTCGCCGCATGCTTGCTTGCGCGCTGCCTCCTGCTTCGTCCTGTTGCTGCGGCCTTCGGCGACCCAGTGTCTGTTCTTAAGCGGCGATCACCTCCTCGGTGATTTTTCCCCCCATTTCCTTCCCAGTGAGTCTTCTGCCTTCACTTAATAGGTCTTCCCTGCTCATTTCGCTCCTTTCGTTTCCCTTCCTTTGATTTCTTTCTGAGATGGCGAGTTCCTCCGAACCCGCTGTTAACATTTCGGGCCCCTGGTACCTGACCATGGAGAGCCGATTCGATGAGGAGCATGCCCAGCGCCTTGTTCGGACATACGGGCTTCCTGATGACCACGAAATAATTATAGCCGGCCCGACCGACCGTCCACATGACCCGCCGATTGGCTCCTTTAGACCAATTCCAGGGCGGCCTTAGATTTCCTACCCATCCATTTATTCTGGAGGTTTGTAATTACTTCCGCATCCCGCTCGGCCAGCTTGTGCCGAATTCCTTTAGGTTGCTGAGCGGGATGGTCGTCCTCTTTAAGTTGCACAGTATTCCTCTTGACCCTAAGATATTCCATTTCTTCTTCTACCCCAAACAATCCGAGCCGGGCACCTTTATCTTCCAAAGTAGAATAGGCTTTAAATTTTTTGATAACATGCCGACCTCCAACAAACACTGGAAGGAGTTTTTCTTCTTCATCCGACTTCCCGATCGGCCAGCCTTCCGCACCCAATGGCAGACCGCCGTGCCGACCCAGCCGGAGCTTGGCAAGTTCAGAAGTAATCCAGCCTATCTTCATGCGGCGAACTGGTTGTCCGGCCAGCGATACAAGATCGACCAGTTGCTCCTGAAGGGGGTGCTATATATTTTCGGATTATCTCCCGTTCGGGCGAATCTCCCCTTCCGCATGAGTAAGGACTCTTTACTCTCTTAGTCTTTTTTGTCTAACTGATTTTAATTTCTTTCACTGCAGCTGATGTCATGTGGCGATCCAAGGCTACCGCTCACTTGAAATTGAAGTCTGTAGAAATTG
The DNA here is from genome assembly GCF_018446385.1 of Zingiber officinale. Classification (NCBI taxonomy): domain Eukaryota; kingdom Viridiplantae; phylum Streptophyta; class Magnoliopsida; order Zingiberales; family Zingiberaceae; genus Zingiber; species Zingiber officinale. Next base: position 21,241,702 of record NC_056001.1, on the reverse strand, counting down.
AAGCGGCCACCAAAAAGGAGCTCGCCGAGCGGGGTTTAATCCCTAGCCGCCCGGCAGATGCAGGAGAGGGAGGGGCACAGTCCGCTCCTGAAACAGAAGCTGCCTCATCCGCTTCAGCGGAGGTTGAGGCGGAAATTGATCCTGTTTCCTCGGCTCCCGCCGAGCTGGGCGTTCCCCAGGTTGGAGATCCACCTTTGGAGGTTCGGCGGAAACGTCGAAGAGACCCCCGCCTTCCGCCAGCCCAAGAGGGGGAACCACAGGCGCCGATCGGCGTAACTTCGCCCGACCGCACGCCATCCCGGATCGGGACCCCTATGGCTTCGCCTGCCGCACAGTCTTCTGGCTCTCCTCCCCGAACTCGCCGCCGCTTACGTCGGTTGGGCGAAACTTCCACCATAGGGGAGTCCTCGCATCAGGCGGCCGCGACTGAAGAAGCGCCGTCCGGCCACCCTACCATCAAGACTACCCTCCGATTCCCATCGGAGGAATATTTACTGTCTGCCGACCGGCCATCGAGCCCCGTTCACGAAATAACCCTGACTGGTCCGCTCGCCAAACTCTTCGAGGACGCCCAGATTCAGGTGGCCCTTATGACGCCCAAGCAGCTCGGCGATAACAATATGCAGCAGGCCACTCAGGTAAACCCATCTTCATTCCCGTGTCATGCTATTGTTTGATTCCTGACATTATTATTTCCCTTACAGCGCTGGGCTGAGCAAATTGCCACTAGCCATCGGCTAGCCGAGTTGGAGGGCCTTCTGGAAAAACTCCAAGTGTCGGAAGGTCCCACGGCCGAGCGGGAGAAACAAGCTCTTGAGGCCGAACAGAAGAAGGCTGCCGACCTGGCTGCTGAGGTAGCTCGGCTAGAGGACTTGGTGAAGAAGCGTGACAAAGATGTGAAACGCGCCGGTAGCCGGAAGAGGCAGGCGATCGCTGACCTGGACAGAATGAAAGTAGATGTCCATGCGCTAAATCAGCGATCTAAGGATCTGGAGGCCCAGCTGAACGCCGAACGGGAGGTCCGTTCGGCTGAATGCACAAAGGCTGAAGCAAACTTGAAGGCCCTCCAAGATTCCTTAACTGCTTCCCGGGCGTTGCTCAAAAAATATAAGGAGGGAGAGCCGAGTCGCCTAGCTGTAGCACGCCAAGAATCAATCCACTCAGAGCGATTTGGTGAAAAGTTTGGTGGCAACGTCTCCTCAACCTTCCTCGAGGCGGTCAAGGTCACTACGGCGTACTTCAAGAAGGGGGGGCATCTTCCTGCTGACCTGAGCATTTCCCCTCCCGAGCTGGCGGCCATGATCGACGACATCCCGGACACCTTTTTTAATTTTGAGGATCCGGAGTGATGTGGGTTATTTCAAGCACTTTTTGTACTTCCTCCGCTCGGCGAATGTGAAATTTTTGTACGTGCCGTTCGGCATAATTTTTCTTCTAATGAAACGATGCCCCTTTTCCTGTCTTCCTACTCATTGTCCATAATATTCTTCTGTTTGCTTAACATTAATGCTTGTAAAATTTTCGCCAGTCGTGCTCTTAAGCTTTCTCCCTCACGCGTCCGATCGGCTTGGCTCATTACATAAAGTGCGAGTGAGCAGACCTACTCGTTCTGCACGTATCCTGCTTGCGTGAAGTCAACAAACGCCGAGTGTCGAAGGACCAACCCCCCTTCGGGCCAGAATGCTTTAATATTTATAGTTTCCGCAATTTCTTACTCCGATATTCGTTCTTCCGCTTGGTATATTTATAGCCGATCGGCGCGGCTTTCGATTTTTAACGACGGTGCTCGTCGGCTTTCCGCTCGGATTATTTATAGACGCCGGCCCGTCTCTCGATTTTTAACGACGGGGCTCGTCGACGCGGATATTTATATCCGGACTGCGCGGCTTTCGATTTTTAACGACGGTGCTCGTCGGCTTTCCGCTCGGATTATTTATAGACGCCGGCCCGTCTCTCGATTTTTAACGACGGTGCTCGTCGGCGCGGATATTTATAGCCGGTCGGCGCGGCTCTCGATTTTTAACGACGGTGCTCGTCGGCGCGTCCGCTCGGATTATTTATAGACGCCGGCCCGTCTCTCGATTTTTAACGACGGTGCTCGTCGGCGCGGATATTTATAGCCGGTCGGCGCGGCTCTCGATTTTTAACGACGGTGCTCGTCGGCTTTCCGCTCGGATTATTTATAGACGCCGGCCCGTCTCTCGATTTTTAACGACGGTGCTCGTCGGCGCGGATATTTATAGCCGGTCGGCGCGGCTCTCGATTTTTAACGACGGTGCTCGTCGGCGCGGCTCTCGATTTTTAACGACGGGGCTCGTCGGCGTGGATATTTATAGCCGGTCTGCGCGGCTCTCGATTTTTAACGACGGTGCTCGTCGGCTTTCCGCTCGGATTATTTATAGACGCCGGCCCGTCTCTCGATTTTTAACGACGGGGCTCGTCGGCGCGGATATTTATAGCCGGTCGGCGCGGCTCTCCGGTTTAACGTCTGGGCTAGACGGCTTTAGGGCTAACTCCTTACCAGGTCGAGCGACCTTGGCCTTCCGTTTCGCAGATGATACCCTGTGCTATCATCCTTCTACTTCCTGCATCGCAAGTGCATAGGCGACCGAGGAGCATATACAGTTACATTTAGCGCACCTTTCACCCAGTGTGGAGAACGTATTCCTGGCCGAACGGCTCAGGGTCTGCTTCGTCGAGCATTTTTGCTAAGATAATTTACCGCCGTCCGAACGGTACAGGGCCTTCGACCCACGATAACGTCTCATTTTCGCTCTTTTGACTCTTCATTTCTGCATTTCAAGCATTCAGTCGAAAAATGAAGTACACCGAGTGATTTACAGTGATACACCTTTCATCCCGCCCGGTAAGGCTGGAGGTGGTTCGCGCTCCACGGTCTATCTAGCTGCCGACCGTCCTTGTCTTCCAAATAATACGCGCCCGAGCGGAGCTTTTCGATGACTCTGAAGGGACCGGCCCATGGAGCTTCAAGCTTGCCGACGTCGCCGACCGGCTTGACTTTCTTCCAGACAAGATCGCCGACCTGGAATGATCTGGGAATGACGCGCCGGTTGTAAGTTTGCTTCATCCGCTGGCGGTATGCCATCAGCCGAACGGCTGCCTTCGCCCTCTCCTCTTCTACCAAGTCCAGCTCCATGTTTCTTCGTTCGGCGTTGTCATCATCGTAGCTCTGGATCCGGATTGAATCAACGCCGACTTCGACTGGAATGACGGCCTCACCGCCATATACCAAATGGAACGGTGTGACTCCTGTCCCTTCTTTTGGCGTCGTTCGGATGACCCACAAGACGCTCGGCACTTCATCTGGCCAACTTCCCCCCAAATGGTCGAGCCGAGCACGCAGAATACGGAGAATTTCTCTGTTGGCGACTTCAGCCTGACCGTTGCTCTGAGGATAGGCCACAGACGTGAAATGTTGCTCAATGCCGTAGCTCCTGCACCACTCTTCTAATATTTTCCCTGTGAACTGCCGCCCGTTGTCGGACACTAGTCGGCGGGGGATGCCGAACCGACAAATGATGTGTTGCCAGATGAATTTTTTAACCATTTGTTCAGTAATCTTTGCGAGCGGCTCAGCCTTCACCCACTTGGAGAAGTAGTCTATCGCCACTAGTAAGAATTTCCTCTGCCCGGTCGCCATCGGAAATGGACCCACAATATCCATTCCCCATTGATCAAACGGACATGAGATGGTTGATGCCTTCATCTCCTCTGCCGGTCGGTGGATGAAGTTATGATACTTCTGGCATGAAAGGCATGTAGATACTGTCCGAGTGGCATCTGTTTGTAAGGTTGGCCAAAAGTATCCGGCCAAGAGGATCTTCTTGGCCAACGAGCGCCCGCCCGGATGTCCCCCGCATGATCCTTGATGTACTTCCTGGAGGATGTAGGCTGAGTCTTCCGAGCTTACACATTTCAGCAAAGGACGCGAAAAAGCTTTCTTGTAAAGCTGATCTCCGATGAGTGTAAACCGACCGGCTCTTCTTCTGAGGAGTCGGGCTGCATATTCCTCAGATGGTGTGGTGCCCGAACGGAGGAATTCTATAATAGGTGTCCTCCAGTCACTTGGAAACGTGAGGCCTTGCATCCGGTCGACATGCGCTACCAGCAGTATTTTTTCAATTGGTTGCTGAAGGGCGACTGGTGTTATCGAGCTCGCGAGCTTGGCTAACTCATCGGCCGCCTGGTTCTCCGTTCAGGGAATCTTCTGAATAAGCACCTCTCGGAAAGCAGCTTTGAGTTTTTCAAAGGCCTCAGCGTAGAGTTTGAGCCAAACACAGTTGATTTCAAAGGTGCCGGAGAGCTGCTGAGCGGCCAATTGTGAATCCGAATAAAGTGTCACCCGACCGGCTCCCACATGCCGTGCTGCCTGCAGTCCGGCTATAAGGGCCTCATACTCTGCCTCATTGTTAGTAGCTTTGTAATCCAGCCGGACGGATAGGTGCATCTTTTCTTCCTGAGGTGAGAGTAGTACTATTCCGATCCCACTTCCGAGCCGAGTGGAGGATCCATCCACATATATTCTCCACATAGCTTCCGGCTCAGGCCTTTGCACTTCGGTCACAAAATCAGCCAAGGATTGAGCTCTAATCGCCGAGCGGGTCTGATATTGGATGTCAAACTCGCTTAATTCTGTCGTCCACTTGATGAGCCGTCCGGACGCTTCTGGATTCAACAGCACTCTTCCGAGTGGACTGTTCGTCCGGACAATGATGGTGTGAGCCAAGAAATACGGTCGAAGGCGACGAGCGGCTAGAACCAAAGCAAAGGCCAACTTCTCGAGCCCGGTGTAACGAGACTCAGCGTCTTTTAAAATGTGGCTCAGAAAATACACCGGCTGCTCTTCGCCGTTCGCCCTCACAAGTGCTGAGCCTACAGCATGCTCAGTTGACGATAGATACATATAAAGTGACTCACCCCCGCTCGGCTTGGCCAGCACAGGCAGAGAATTTAGATATGTTTTCAACTCTTCAAATGCTCGGTCACACTCTTCATCCCACTGGAACTTAGTAGCCTTGCGCAGGATCTTGAAGAATGGCAGGCTCCGGTCGGCGGTTTTGGAGATGAATCTGGACAATGCAGTTATCCGACCGGTCAACCGTTGTACCTCCCTTGTGTTTCTAGGAGGAAGCATGTTTTGCAGAGCTTTCACCTTGCTGGGGTTGGCTTCAATTCCCCGCTCGGTCACTATATATCCCAAGAAATGCCCTCCTTTTGCTCCGAACAGGCACTTCTGGGGATTCAGCTTGACTCCATATCTGCGCAGCGTTCGGAAGGTTTCTTCCATGTCCTTGCAGAGATCTACCGCTCGGACGGATTTAATAAGAATATCGTCTACATAAACTTCCAGATTCCGCCCGATCTGCTCCCGGAATACTTTGTTCATCAAGCGTTGATAGGTGGCCCCGGCATTCTTCAATCCGAACGGCATCACTTTGTAGCAATAAGTGCCGTCGGCCGTCACGAAGCTTACTTTTTCTTGATCTTCCCGGGCGAGCGGCACTTGATGATATCCTTGGTAGGCGTCAAGCATGCAGATTAATTCGCAGCCGGCCGTAGAGTCCACCAGCTGATCTATCCGGGGCAGAGGATAAAAATCCTTGGGACATGCTTTGTTCAAGTCCCGAAAGTCGATGCAAACTCTCCACTTGCCGCCCGGCTTGGAGACCAATACTACGTTGGCCAGCCAGCTCGGGAACTGCACCTCGCGTACGTGGCCGGCCTTCAGAAGTTTTTCTACTTCCGCCCGGATGATGGCATTCTGCTCGGCACTGAAATCTCTTTTTCTCTGCTTTATCGGCCGAGCGTCCGGTCGGACATGTAACTCATGCTGCGCTATGCTCGGCGAAATTCCGGGCAATTCATGTGTCGACCAGACGAAGACATCGTGATTTCGTTGGAGGCATTGGATCAGCTTCTCCTTCTGTTCTTCCTCCAGATCCGAGGCGATAAAAGTCGTGGCCTCCGATCGGGTTGGATGGATCTGGACTTCCTCCTTTTCATCATAAATTAAAGCAGGAGGTTTCTCGGTTATGACGTGTACCTCGATTCGGGGCGCCTTCCGAGCGGAGCAAGCTTCTGCCCGAATCATCTCTATATAGCACCGCCGAGCTGCTAGCTGATCTCCAGGCACTTCTCCTACTTGGTCCTCCACCGGGAACTTTATCTTCTGGTGGAAGGTTGAGACAACCGCTCGGAATTCGCCGAGCGCCGGTCGTCCCAAAATGACGTTGTAAGATGACGGAGAGTCGACCACCACGAAGTTTATTGTCCTGGTCCTCCTGAGCGGCTCTTCTCCCAGCGAGGTGGCTAGCCGGATCTGCCCGACCGGCTGAACTTCGTTGCCCGTAAACCCGTAGAGCGGGGTCGTCATGGGCAGCAGCTCGGCTCGATCTATTTGCAGCTGATCGAACGCCTTCTTGAATATGATGTTGACCGAGCTCCCTGTGTCAACAAATATGCGGTGAATGGTGTAATTTGCTATTACCGCTTTAATGAGCAGCGCGTCGTCATGGGGCACTTCTACTCCTTCTAAATCTCCGGGCCCGAAAGTAATTTCCGGTCCACTTGCCCGCTCTTGGCTACAGCCGACCGCGTGGATCTGCAGCTGCCGAACGCCCGCCTTTCTGGCTCGGTTGGAGTCTCCTCCGGTCGGCCCTCCAGCAATAACGCTGATCTCGCCCCGGGAAGTATTGCTCCTGTTTTCCTCCTCCCGAGCGGACGGTCGGGACCGTTCTCTGGACGCCCGGCGATTCTCCCGTCTTGGGGATCGGTGCCGATCGGGCGTCTGGTGATGTCGCCTCTCGGTGCGGGTCCGGTCAGCTTCATAGGTCCTTTGTCTTCTGTCGATGGGAGGAGACCGTCGTTCGGCTCTCCTGGGAATGAGATTAGTCACGAAGGGAAGACTTCGACAATCCCTCGTGTTGTGCGTATCCGACTGGTGGAAGGAGCAGAACAGAGGGGTCCACTTCTTCTTCGGTTTGGGCCGAGCGGCAGCCACCTCTTGTACATGCGATCTGGCGTGGGGGGATCGAATTGCTTCGGCCCTCGGTCCTCTAGGTGGCTGCTGAGCGGCGTGCTGTTTCCGCTCGGCCTGAACAGGTGCACGCTCGGCTAGAGTTTCCTTTTTCCGAGCGGCTTGCGCTTCTTCCACGTTTATGTATTCGTTGGCCCGATGCAACATGTGATCATAATCTCGGGGCGGCTTTCGGATGAGCGACCGGAAGAAGTCACCATCTACCAGGCCTTGTGTGAAGGCGTTCATCATCGTCTCCGATGTGGCCGTTAGGATGTCCATTGCCACTTGGTTGAATCGTTGGATGTAAGCCCGAAGCGATTCCTTTGGATCTTGCTTGATGGCGAACAGGCTGACACTTGTCTTCTGATAACGCCGACTGCTAGCAAAGTGGTGGAGGAAGGCCGTTCGGAAATCCTTGAAGCTTGTGATAGATCCGTCCGGCAACCTCCGGAACCACCGTTGAGCCGATCCCGAGAGTGTGGTAAGAAAGACGCGGCATTTCACTCCATCGGTGTATTGATGGAGCGTGGCCGTGTTATCAAACTTACCCAGATGATCATCCGGGTCCGTTGTACTCGCCGATCGTCGGAGGCACGTAGTGCTTGGGCAAAGGGTCTCGTAGAATAGCCTCCGAAAATTGACGGTTGGCCCGCTCGGGAGATGAATCCGCCCGGGGAGCCTTACCTTTTCTGTCATCCCGCCTTGGTATTTCGTCCGAAGAAGAACCTCTATCTCTTCGAGCGGGTGCGGCTTCAGGGGTGCGAAATAAGGCCCGGTGAAATGCGACGGTGGCCACCAGACGCAGATGTCGCTTGTTGCTCCTGTCGTTCGGCCGCTGCTTTCTGTTTTTGTTCAACAAGTTTGGCGGCCCTTATCTCGACCAGAGCGTCGAGCTCTTCCCTCGAAAGCGTCACCGTGTTTTGTCGTCCAGCCTCGTCCATTGTTACCGATCGGATGCAGGAGCGTTCCCACAGACGGCGCCAATTTGATCCTGTCCGAACCGGGAATCAGTGGACGCTGGGCACGTGGCGCTTCCTGCTAGATCCTCGAATGCTCCTGTGAACCTGCAACGAAACCGAGCCGGGAGGGGTGTCCCGGCGACGGCCCTCCGACGCTCAAGTCAGGCGAGGAATAACAAAAAGGTGGCTTCAAGATGAAGATTTTTTATACCTCCAGTGGAGAAATGGAAGCCTTATATAGATCTCTCAAAGAAGCCTGGGCGTGCCAATCAAAGCAACCACCTGCCTTTGACCATGCCCAGGTATGGGTCTGTCAGAAGGGCCATGTCTAAATATGGATCTGTCAGGGAGACGTTCATGAGACCATACTGTTACTGTATCAGCCTCTCCATGATATGACGGCAAGATCGTGCGATCTTGTGTACGGCCTAATCATTAGACATGCTTTGGCTGATATCTCATATCCTGAGCCGAGCGCATAGGCCGCTCGGCCCCCTTTATACCCTCGCCCCTATTTTGGCCGAACGGACAACCCCCTCGGCCCTTGGCCCCTGCCGATCGGACTCCCGCTCGGCCCTTCGGTCTTCCTGCCTGGGCGTCGGAAACATGAGCCCATGGATGGGTTTATCTATAGCTCCGTTCGGACCTACCCATCCGCTCGGCTCGGCCATCCACCGCACAGCCTTTCATCGGTCCTCAGGCTGAGACCCTTCAGGAAGTGGGTCCCCCCCTTCTTACTGCCGGATCAACAAGTTTGAAATACCTTAAAGTGTGGGGGTGCCTTGCAAAGGTACTAGTACCTGAACACAAAAGGAAAAAACTTGGTCCAAAGATCGTAGATGGTATGTTCTTGGGTTATGCTCAAAATAGTATTGCATATAGGTTTCTGATTATTAAATCTGAAATTTATGGAATAGATGCAAATACTATTGTAGAACTTCGTGATGCTACATTTTTTGAGGACATATTTCCTATGAAGACGAGAACACCTCAGTCTATATCTAGTATTCCTACTAGAGATATGCATGCTACCATAGAGGCCTCATTATCCGTAGAAGGTACACGTTCCTCAAGTCACTCTAGACTAGATAAATCTAGTGAGCATACAGAACTGAGAAGGAGCAAGAGGCAACGTGTGTCTATGGATTTAGGCCAGGATTTTATCACCTATAATATATAAGGTGACCCTGTGACATATAGAGATGCTATGGCTTCTCCTGAAGCTAAACACTGGAAAGAGACCATTAAAAGTGAAATGGACTCTATTATCTCTAATGCCACTTGGGAGTTGGTAGATTGACCTCCTGAGTGTAACACTATAGGATGTAAATGGGTGTTTAAGAGAAAACTAAAACCTGATGGGTCAGTAGATAAATTCAAAGCCCGCCTAGTTGCTAAGGGATTCAAACAGAAAGAAGGGATTGACTATTTTGACACTTATTCTTCTGTTACCAGAATTACTACAATCCGAGTGTTAATAACATTGACATCCATATATCATCTTGAGGTTCATCAAATGGATGTCAAAACGGTATTCCTTAATGGAGATCTTGAAGAAGAAATATATATGGACCAGCCTGAGGGACATGTAGTTTCTGGAAATGAGAATAAAGTCTGTAGGTTAGTCAAATCCCTTTATAGTTTGAAGCAAGCCCCAAAGCAGTGGCACGAAAAATTTGATAGAGCTATGCTATCGTTTGGCTTTGAAATGAATGACTCTGATAAATGTGTGTATGCTAAAATGAAAGGTGATAATTGTATTATCTTATGCTTATATGTAGATGATATTCTACTTTTTGGTTATAACCTTTCTATTATTAATGAGACTAAGACCCTCTTAAGTGGTAAGTTTGATATGAAGGATATGGGTCGTGCTGACATGATTTTAGGGCTAAAGTTGACTCGTTCAACTGATGGAATAACAATTTCTCAGTCACTCTATGTTGAGAGAGTATTAGAGAAATATGGCTATAGCCAAGTTAAATCTGTAGTCACACCCTAGATCTTTCAAAAACTCTCCACAAGAATAAGAGTGGCGTGGCAGTATCTCAATTAAGATACTCACAAATAATAGGTAGTCTAATGTATTTAGCAAATTGTTCTAGACCTGATATTTCTTTTGTTATATTGAAATTGAGCAGGTTTACCAGCTGTCCGGACAGAACACATTGGGATGCATTAGACAAAGTACTCAGATACCTAAAAGATACTATATCCTTGGGCTTGTGGTATGGGAGATTCCCTGCAGTCCTGGAGGGATATAGTGATGCTAGTTAGATAGCTGACACTGCTGAGTGTAAAGACGTTACTGGTTATGTCTTTACACTTGGAGGCGGTGCAGTTGCTTGGAGGTCTGTTAAACAGACGATTATAACACGTTCTACATCTGAGGCAGAATTGTGTGCTTTGGATACCACAGTAACTGAAGCTGATTGGCTTAAGGGTCTTCTTTCTGAAATTCCCTTGATGATAAAGCCAATACCTTCTATTTCAGTACACTGTGATAATCAAACAACAATAGCTCATATTAGAAGCTCCAAGTATAACCAGAAACAGAAGAGATATGTACGAATAAGATTAAAGTCTATTTGTGAGTTAGTGTCTTTTGGAGTGGTGTCATTGGACTTTGTAAGTTCAAAAGATAATATTGCTGATCCACTCACTAAAGGACTTGATTCTGAGAAAATCAAGAGATTCAGTAAGGGAATGGAACTGAGGCCTGTCCTGGTTTCATCTATAACGGCAACCCAACCTATCTGATTGGAGATCCCAAGAAGTAGGTTCAATGTGGTATAAACAAGTTATAAGGGTGAAACGTAAGCATCAAATTGATTGAGATGTAATCTCATAGTCTCTTCCCTAGATAGATGTTTGACTGCTAGTAAGGATGAGCTTAGAAGCTCTTAATGAGGTCAAGGTCTTAATGACAGGATGCTTGCAGTACATCCTTGGAGAACTCACCTATGTAAGTGTAACTGTGTGGCCGCAATGTGGGGGGGTCTAGGCAACTCTCCTTAGCACTTATGAAATAAGATTCGATGGCATGGCCGTAATGCACCAACCCAGAAGAATTCAACCGTCGCCCGTAATAAGTTGTTACCAATTGACTTTCACATATAAAAGGTTTAAGTTCAAGACTTAGTTCACTTCAAACCTATGTGAATAAAATTGGTGTACTTAGGTGAAAATCCAAACCGGAAGGTATTTTCACTAAAAGCTCATTGTAACCAAGCTTCAGGACATATTTTTGTTTTCGACCGAACTGATTTGAATTTGTGGGGGATTGTTGAATTTTGTTTTAAAAAAATTATTTTCTTTTGAAAATTTAAATTATTTCTTTGTTTTTGGTAATGCATATGTGTATGCATTTAGTTCCATATTGCTAAGCAAAGAAGGTTGGAATGACCTTATATATGGAGTCATTCCATCCTTACTTAGCAAAGTTGGGTGGACCTACACGCATGCGCGGGTCAAGCCCAAATCAAGTGGGTTCGGGGGGTTCGAGCCGGAAATCTATAAACCGGGCGTGACGCACGCGATTATCGCGCGCAGGGGGGGTGCAAATCCCCAGCTCATGGGCCTCGCACTTGCAGGCGGCCCGGTCCGTTTTTGCCAGTCTCTGGTTTGTTCGCTGGCGAAGCAGTGCTTCGAGTCTCTTCATAGTGAATAAAAGGGGAGGCGCTGTGCCTCTCTTATTCACTCAAGCTATTCCTGCTTTCTTCTCCTCTCTTCTTTACGATCCGAGGTCTTTTTCTGGTTCCTGAGTTTTACAGTCCTGAGGCTTGGTCTGTGCGATCTGAGGTTGGGTTTGAGTGTGACGATCGTCACGAGTGGTTGTCGGATCTTGGGAGGATTTTGCCAGAGAGCCTTTGCACTGTGGGGCGACGATAAATTCTCTAAGGTCAGTCGGCATGCCGACGCTTTAACTCCGGATAACTATTTCCTAACTCTATTGTATTATTGCTTAAAGAAAAATACAACAGGTTTTCCTCTCATCTTTAGAGTTTTCCACGCTAAAAATTTCTGTATCATTATTTTTCTCCTATATATATTCTGTGATTTACTGGTGATTTAATTGGTTGGTTTATCTTATTTAATTGCATAAAAGAGGGCGAAAGATTTTATTTATTCCGGTTAAATAAAATCCCGGTGCGTAATTTTTTGGATAGAAATTTATTGGTCTTTCGCTACACTTTTGACAACGGCTTTAATAACCTTAATTTTCAGGATCTGAATTAAACTGATTCCAGAAATCATTGCAGAAAAAAAAAATGAAGAGTGCAGCTTTCCGTCTCAGCAATTCAATGAACAAAACACATAATATTGCACAGTCTCTCACTTCGGGAATCCAAATACATGCACATATACATGATACATATGCATACATATATGTGTATATTTTTATATATCTAGTGTAAACAAGGAATCACAAGACAAGGCATGAATCCTACTGCTTGGCACTGGACGGCGGTTGCTGCTGATAAAACTGCTGGAACAACGCAGCCATCCTACTGTACTCGTCCAAACTCATTGGTTGCTGATAGAACCACACACAATCAGCATTAATATCGATCCCCCAATTAGCATATGAATTATATATGTTACCGGTAGACTCGTAGATCATTTACCTGTTGTGCCATTTGACAAGCCATGAGGGCCGTGTAAGGATCAGGGAGGACGCCGGCGAGACGCCGATGATCTCCGGAGGCGTCCCAACCCCCAGCCGACATGAACGGGAGGAACGCCGACGGATTGAGGAGGGGAAAAGCGGGGGGAGGCATCGGTCGACTCATCGAAGCTAAGTCCATCAGGCCCAAACCCATTCCCATCTGAGGCATTTGGGGGACGTGGGCGGCCATCACCGGCATTTGAAGCTGCGGCATCGCTGCTGCCTGGGCCATCGGCATCATCATGTTAAACTTGCTCATCATCTGGATCTGAGCTTGTAGCTGTTTCAGGTACTCGATCACCTCGTCCAGCATCGACGCTTTGTCGGTCTAGCGAGTTATAAATGGATTACTAGTGATTCAATTCAATGACTGAAACATTTACAAGTTTGTACCTTGCTTGCATTAGGGACCAGCTTCTGTAGGGTTTTCATCTTTTGATTGATCTTGTCCCTCCTTTTCTGCAGATAATTAAAACCAATGTCATTATTCATTCACTGATTCAGTTTGGCAACTTGTATCTCCAATAATTAGACTTATGATTATTCACCACAAATATTTTGCTTTTCTTTTTTGTTTTGTTTTTCAATTTCCTTTTGGTAAAAGAAGATATGTCAACATGTCAATCAGAAAGTCCTTTTCTTATCAATTAATTTAAGGTGCCATTATTTAGTCATCAAAGCACACCTGTATTGTCCAATTATCACATAAAATTGTTCAAATCTCATCCATTTCTTTTAGAAATAAAAATCTCATATCTGTATTTAAAAAAGTATGCTATCTTATCTGTAGATTGAGAGGGGCTCTTGTGAATGTCTCTCTCTTGTTGGACCAATGAATTCTCTCTCTTGTTGGAGCAAGGAATGCCTCTCTCTTTAACCTATATTTTCTACTCATTAATTAGGGATAAATGAACCAAATATTCATGAATAAATTTAATGTTTGATTTAGTAAACACTTGTTTAAGTTTGTTCAATACACACATCGATTAATTGAATAAACTTGAATAACTTGTTAAACTAAACAAACAAGTTTGAATATATATATATATAAGTTTGTTATTGTTGGTGAAAATATTCATGAATAATATAATAGTCGTAAATAATATTTATCAATAAAACTCTTAATATGCTAAATAAACAAAAAAAACTTTTAAAATGAATAAAATAAGTTTATATTATCAAGATCAATAACCAATCAAATAAATTTAAAATTTAAAAGTTTCAAACAATTAAGTCAAATTTGAACCAAGCTCAAACTCATAAAAAATAAATTAAGTCAAGCTTGAAAAATTATTTCAACAACTCGATTCATTTTAAGTTTGACTTGATTTAACTAGCTTGATTCAATTATCTTATCAAACAAATTTGAACATCACAAAACTTGATTCGACTTGACTTGTTTACCGCCCTATCAATAATTCATGGAGTAGTAATATATAATTTATTTTTGTGAAATTATTTCGCTTCCTTGGCCACTTTTTTTTTTTTTTTTTTTTGTGTTTTCTCTTATTATTCAATTTTAATTTAAAAAGCTTATTCTGTTATGTTCTACTGTCCTTTCAGTAGGTAAACTACATATGAGAACTTGTTTAATTGAAGAAAGAAATTTAAAATTCCAAAGCTAAAAAAAAAAGAAAATAAATATTTAAAATTGATTTTTTTAATTTATTATAAGTGAATAAATGATTTTTTTCTAACCCTAAACCCTAAAGAAGGTCTTAATCTATAAGAAACCTCATAAATATGATTAAGCATGTCATTATGATATTAGGAAAAAAAATTGCTTGAGTTCTAAGTGAGTAGAATTTAGAAATTTTAGAAGATATTTAGATTCAAGATTGACACAAGGTGAAAACGAATTACTAAAAATAAACATTAAACAAATTGAAATAAGAGTATAAATGTCTGATAAAATTATTGTATAGTATTATTAAATTATATATTGTTAGAATAATTATATTGTAGGCAATATTACTAAACTAATAAACACTATTAAATTATATTAAAACTATTCCCTTTATATCCACAAAACAGGGAGTACAAAAGTCTCCTGTCTGTCTCCATCATTATTCATTACCCAAAACAGTAGTACAAACTAGATATGATTGGATCAGAAACTATAGATTAATAGATAAAGTTAGGCAATCTAACGCAGGGAAAAGGGCAGGATCCAACCAATAACAATTAAGATCTAAATCTTTGCAAATTGGATGAAACTGAGCGCACGTGTCTAAATTTGTATGTGTGTACTTACACGTTCGGACTGGTTGTGGACGGCGGCGGCTCTGCTTTTTCTGGTGGAGGCTGAACCTTTCTCCGCCTCGCTTTTGGTGGTTTTCTCTACTTCGTCGCAGAAACTATCATGCTTCGCCGTACGAATCGATGCCCGAAACAGAGGAATCGAATCAGATTTTGTCTGTTTTACAAGGAATACAGAGGATTTATCGAGGATTGAGCGAGGATATATAACCTTGGTGTCGGAGCTGGTGTGGGAGCTGGTGTGGCTGATGGACACGTGGTTGTAGACGCCCAGCACCTTCCTCTTCCCCCCGAAGCTCGTGTTCTCCGTCTCCGACGAGGTCGAGTTGGTAGCCGTAAAGGCGGTGGTGGTTGCGGTGGCAGCCGTATAGGCGGTGGTGGTTGCGGTGGCAGCCGCACCGCCGTCGTTCTCTTCTTCCCTCCACGTGTCCAGCGTCATCAGCGTGGTGGCCAGGGACCCCACCGCGCTGCCCTGGCTGGAGCACACCCCCGTCATTCGCGCCCGCTTCCTTGCGCCGCCGCTGTTGGCGACGGCGTCGTGGCAGGGGACGATCGCGTCGACCGCCGCCCCCGGGGGGTGGCGCGGCTCTCCGCCGTACCAGTCCGCCAATTCGTGGCTTGCCAGCTCGCGGCGGCCGCCTCCGCCGGCGGCGGACTGATTCACGACCGACTCAAGGGTGCCACTCCGGTGATTCTTGCTCCACTCCGCGCTTCCGGCGGCGGCGGCAACCGGGGACCTACGAGGCGGGACGAGGCCGTGGAGCTCCAGCTGGCTGTTCTTCCACGTCAGCTCGGCGATCTCGTAGTCCATTCCCAGCTCCCCGCCACAGAGGCCGGCGTCGCCGACGCAGGCTGAATGAAGGGCGGAAGGCGGCGGAGGCGGCGGGTCGTCGACCTCCCAACTCGGCACGCACTGACTCATCTCGATCCACCGCCACTCCCTATCCCTTCCTCCACTCGTTTACTTAGCTGGAAGAGAATCAAGACCAACTCTCTATTTATAAAAATACCGAAACCAATAAATAAATTAACAATATCCAGCGACGAGCGACGGGCGAATTGCGACGGAGAGAGAGGGAGGAGGAGGGAATCTTTCACGACGGCCGTCGGATCTCATAGTATAAAATGTTGAATCGCATAGTATGTTGTATAGTGTATGACCGCAGAGGAAGTAGAAAGTATGAGTGAAAATGATGAGTGGCGAGGTACGGTGTGAGCACGTAGCCCGCGTCTCGTCCACATGTCATGCAGGGAGATGAGGACGTGGTTCCCGGGCCTTTCTTTTTCCGTCGCCTTATCATTCGTTATTCCTTTATAATTCGGTGCAAATATTGAAATCAGCCCCTCTCAATTTAAAACATATCAACTTCTCACGCTCCTGTTCGAAAATCTTGTCAAAGTTGTCCCAATGAAATTCCTTCGATATCTAGTACCCCAAATAGTATCTCTCTAGTATACTAGATATCCAACCCCTTTTTTTTATTCTTTTCGAAGTATATATCTAGAACCAGTTCAGCTTAGTAGTTTGGTTAAGTGTGGCCTAGATAGTGACAACTCAGTAAGATGATTGGATTAGTTCGGGATGGAATCTTGTAGGCATGTAAAATTATAAATATTAGTTTTTTATATAAAAAAATTTATTATGATTAATTCTTAATGGATAACTGTGTTTGCAAGGGAAGGTGTGTAGCTATTTTTGGGCTCGAGATAATCTATTCGCTGTTTATCCTTCAGAATGTTCCGTTTCTGCTAACTCCACGATTAGTCACTGTCAACGTTTTCGATCAGTGGCCTTCGCTGTCCTAAAAACATATGGTCCAAAAAGTGTCCTACAATCGCATTTATGTCAGTGGGCCAAGACTAAAACAATTTATTCTTAAAAAATATTTTTAAATAATATTTTATTTCACTAAGATTTAGTTTTGTTGATGGAAAGTTTTTTTTTTCCAGTGTCAGATAAAAAGTATTGCTTCTCTAGCTTGATGGACTTAATCAATTCAATTGACTTGATCTATCTAACTAGCTCACAAACTACTCAATCCAAGTAGGTTGATCTAGTTAGTCATGCCAGACCAATTCAACTGGTATTTAGAGCAACCGAATTGATTGAATTGATCACCTAATTCGTTAGACTAGTCCACTAGATCTAATTAACTTGCTTGAGCTAACTAATCCAACCAAATTGATCAACCCACTTAACCTGATTGATCCTTTCGAAAAAAATAATCCACTTGCTTTAATCAACTGAACGAAGTTGACCAACCAAACTGAACCACCCAGCTGGCCTATTCTAACCGGCTTGATAGATACTTAGAATCATTTTCCTTTCACCTCTTTTTTTTTTTTCAAATAATTGAGCAATAATTAAAAAGACATCTTTTTTTTTATTAGAATCGTTGAAGGGATATTCTTTTTTATACTTTTTAATCAAAAGAAGATTCCACCCCACTAACTCTTAGTAAAATGATATAATTATCCTCATGTATACTGTTTGACATTATTATTTTCTTTCATACATATTAAATCCTAAATCGATCGGACGCATTGTAGCTGCTATAAATATTATAGCAATTATGATTTTATAGCTATTTAATATATACTTAACTTATTAAAAAATATTTACTTTATAATAACTATGAATACAGATTCAATATGTTCACCAAATATTCATATTGTAATAGTTATAAAATTGTAACTGCTACATTTCAGACTTGTTCTGTTCAATAATATTTATATTATAATATATTCTAAACTAATTCAGAATTTAATATGTGTGTGGCAAGCGAAATAATATACTTGAGAGTAGCGGTGTCATGTGATACGGGTTGATTGGATGGGATACCTTTTTAATAAAAAAAATGCTGATATGATATGATTCTAAAAAAAGAGAGGTGCACTTTTAATTTTTGACCAAACTATTTCTCTAAAAAAGAGAATCGGATCAAAAAATATCTGATATTAGAAAAACCTGTTTTTTTTTTTCTTTCTAAATGCAGCTTATTGATTTCAGTGGATGCAACTTCTCCATCGCTCACATGCCAAGTCAAAATCAATATCAAAGAAGACTTGCTTAATATTCCTACCTCGAGATGAACTAAGCCGTAAATATAGTTCACAATTAGCTCTTAGAACACACACATGCCGATTGCATATTTGCATATATACCCTCCTTCCACTGTCAGTGACTGTAAGGGCCTAGAAACTTGGCTAACAATCAAGTCGCAGTGATGTGATACGAGATGCCCCCTCTGTTGTTCACAACACGGCCATGACCAAAGTGTGGATACACAAAAGCAGACGTGGGCGAAGGCATCGACATATAAGTGCGTGTGGTCGTCGAGAGCCTTCGTCCACTGACAAGGATGCCTTATCCTGGCAGATCCCACTGAACACTGGCAATGATTGACTTCTCCATCAGACTGGATGCTGTTACCTCCTCAGCAAACTAAAAACCATACTGTTCTATTTAGCTTTGTGTTTTTTTTCCCCTTCCCATCTCTCGTTAATTCGACATTAATGGAAGATTTGGGAATCTTGTCCTTGTAATGGTAAGGCTAAATGTTGGGAATTCATCATGGAGGAATAAGGAAAGCAGGCAGATGCCATCATGTCAATCTGATAGAAACTAACTATGCATGTTTACACGCCTTATCATTAATAAGCCACATGCATTGTCGATTATCCTTATGCTGTTGAGTTCGTTCATCATGTTTTGCAGTTGAATTTGAAAAGAAATTTGATCTTCACGAGTGTCTCTTTGACCATTCTACAGTACGGACGTGTTCTACACTTGTGTTCTCTTCGGATTTAAGAGCTCCTCCAGCAAAGTACTTTTTCTTTCTCAGTTTACTGCTATTTTTCTTTTTTCTCGTTTCACTTTATCAAAAAAATTTTCCCGTTGTCTGATCTCTTTGCGATATGTTCGTTGGTTTATATAACTTTTCCTAGTTTATATAACAAACTCTAGCAAGGTGGTTACACCGTCTCCAGATTATTATGCGATAAATTATAAGATCATTTTATAACTTATCATCAAGGGACTAAGGGGTGATATGCCCATGGCTGTTAGTCATTAGTACAAATGGTCAATACATGGGGGAGGTTATGCTCGGTCACGTCGAGTTTCGACCCCAAGACCTCATGTGATAACACCCCATGTTTTAACCATCGCACCGCCCCGAGAGAACCTTATATAACAAATTACATGAAGATTGTATTTACCGTTTAATATGAAAAATGAGGGTTAAAGATATTATAGGTAATAGTGCAGTGGTTAGATCCTTCAAGCGATTAATCGGGCATCTAAAGGTCGAATTCTAGTAGTGATGCACTCAAGGATTTTCCTCCAATGAAATGATAACTCTTTTGATCGTTTCGATGAACATCTACGAGTGCTTTCCGATTTATCTTAGTGGCCAGTGGAACGATCACCTCTAAGATTAATCTGATCCCAATTAACAGATGAATTTTTTTTAATAGATGGTTAATCTAAGAATGTTGGGTCGTTGAGGATGATTGATATACAATGAGGGTTTGAATCTTTCTAAATGCTCAAAGAGTTTGAACCACTGATGACATTGAGGTGTCAGGCTAGGATTCACTTGTGCTTCCCGAATTTATCTAGTGGTCAGTCTATAGGGTTGGATTATCTACCTCTGGGACTAGTTAGACCGACTAAGATAACTAGATTACGTGGGTGAGTAGTCAAATCAACTTATGTTGGTGGCTAGTCTGGTAAGACTAGACAGGCTGAGTGATTTGAGGGTGGTCCAAGTTGATAGAGCTGTTCAAGAAAATAAACAAGTTGATCAGTTCAAACGAACTAGGTGTGTCCAATAAGTTAGATACATTGACTAATCAAAGGTAGTCTATTCATTCTAGATGTTCTTTCTTGTGAGTGCAAGTCGGCAAGCAATTTGAGTGGCCTAAGTTGGTTAGTTATTCAATAGATTGATTGTGCTAGGCAAGTCGAGTATAACAGTCTGTTAAGGAGGGCTAGTTGGTATAAGTGTATTGGTCGATCCAAATGGATTGGTAGATTGTCAAATCGAGAATAACCAATAAATAAATAAGGAGAAAGAACAACACGATGCCTTTGCATCAAATTTTAATAGAATTTAAACTTACCGATCTAAAACTATTTTTAAAAATTCAAATAGAAACCGAAAAGGAACCAAATGGGGGTGAACTTCGACAAGACAAGTTAGTTGATAATAACTAACATAACAGATTGCGGCGACTTGGGCCCGCGCTGGTTGCTGGGCCATGATGGCTCATGACTCAAGCGTGTGGTGCGGAAGCTTCCAGAATCGGTATTCCCTTCGCACCGCTCCCTCGGATTATCCTCATGGCCATGGCGACGATGCCCTCCTCGCTTCCCCGCCTCCTCTCTCTTCGCTTCCCGAGGCCCAACCCGCGTGGATTTGGAAACCCTCCGCCTCCCCAAGCACTCGCCGGCGGCGCCACCTCCCTCGAAGCCAAGGCCGACCTCCTCACCCTCATCGCCGACCAGGACAGGGGCCTCCGCACCCAATCCGACCCGGCGAAGCGGGCGCGGATCGTCGCCGCCATCTCGGCCCTCGGCGAAATCGGCGGTGGCCAGATCACGACCGGACCCTCCCTATCCGGGACGTGGAGGATGCTGTGGACCACCGAGAAGGAGCAGCTCTTCATCATCAAGGGGACAAAGAAAGAATTTGAGGAAGATTAATAGGGCCATACGAGCTGCTTGTGTCATGCAGGGAGAAAATGGAGTCTGACAGCGTTGTCAAGGAGGAGAGGAGTTTGATGATGAATGCACACGGAGGCATCCTGCTCAGGTCACTGGAACAGGAAGAGGAAGGAGACAGTATGGTTGCTTGCATCATGGGGATAGGAGAACCGGAAGGCTCCTGTTAGGGTGCTAGAGAAGAAGGAAGGTTTGAGTCAAGAGAATAGAGGGAATTACCTGATTAAGTTATATTTGGGAACATTTCAAAGAGCCCTATCACCTCCACCCCCGCCCCACCCCACCCCACCCCACCCCACCCAAATTTTTAGCAATTTTCAAAATGCCCCTATACCATATAACATTTCAAAAAGCGTCTTAAGCTTTTATGCCTTTCCAAAATGCTGAACTATAAATATTATAATTTGTCCTTGTGCCTATGCCCTAAATTGGAACTCTTTTTCAACAAATCCTAGTGCCATCATTTTGGGCGGAAAAAAATCATGTGCTGAACATTCATACTGATATCCATATTGAATTCTGAGTAATAAGGTCACTAGTTTAGTGATACTAACTAAATACAAAAGGCTATCAGTTTATCATTTATCTAATTTAGACAGATACTACGAGGTTGAAAAAAGTGAATTTGCATTTCATACAAATGTCTAGTTATGCAAGTATTCTAAGACATACTGTTGGATATCAATTTAAATTCATGAGTCATGAAAAAACATATTGTCCATTGTGTTTATCGAAAGATCAATTTTCTGAAATACATATTGTTCATTGTGTTTATGAAAAGCTCACCTTTTTCCAATGTGGTATGAGTTGCATGGAAAGGCATGCGAACAAAAATATATGATCCTGGAAACATCATCCATGTATGTTCCTTCGAGTCATGGCCTCCACAAGTTGGACAGATCTCCTTCACTAATGCCTTTGTTCCCTCTATTTCTCGCATGATTGCTTCGAAGGGTGATGGAACACTACTCATTGTTGTTTGTGCTCTCCTACGTAGAACTGTGAGAGCTTGTCCATTATCATTTCTAAGCCTATCATTTTCTACAAGCTGTTGATACAGGATGTAATTAGCCTAGAAAGATTGATAAGTTGGTTTTAGAAGCTAGAAAAGGTCCTAACTTGGTGTCTTGCTAAAAGAAGTTCCTCAGCTTCTGTCTCAACCTCAACCAAAGTTTGCCTAAGTTGCTCCATGCCGGGATCCATTGCAACTCTAGACTGTCTAATTCCAACACAAAGATTTTGTTTAATTATTTAGAATTATCTCATTAAAAACTGGCCTTGGTGAATATTAAGAAAGGGAAAGGTAACATGAAAGCGTATAAAATGCACCAATGGCTTTTTAAAATGAGAAATAACATAATTGAGCATCACAGATGAACCATTCAAAGCGAGATCATTATTTATTTATTTATTTCAACATAGGATAGACAATTTAAGATTGTAAAAAATTTCTAGATTACTATATTTTACATATTTAAATAAAAAATAGAGAAATAAATTTATAATTAAGATTTAGATAAATTAATAAATGTTTATTTGTAAATTGTTCACAAATTTTGTCCCACTAGTGTTCAAACTTGTTTGTTTTATATATATTTTTTACTATCGAACAAACATTGAACAAACTCTTATCTAAGAGCAACATGCTGTTCATTTACAGCCTTAGGTAGTTCCATGTAACTAAAGAGGAAAAACTTACTATAGTAGCTTGTTCATTTAGGAAACACCAAATATTATAGCACATGAAAATTAAAATTGCTTCGCATTAATTTACTAATTTTTCAGTTATGGATTCAACAGCATAGCAAAATTGATGTTTGTAGCTGTAAACATTATTTAACATAACAATCACATCCTACTCACAGTAACAAAAGAATATAATCACAACAAAACCACTTCTTTCTAATGAATATAGAGCCATATTTAGGTATAATCATGGAAGTGAATGAAACCCAAAACCATCTATCTACATTTACAAATCCAGAATGAATGCTCATGGAACACCAAAACATCGAGCAAATAATAAGAAATAAACCATCAGCTACTAGATTAGAGGGATAAAAAGAAACAAATCCAGAAGACTGCCCCCACCAGCATAGCTGAGGTGGTAAATGGATGGTTGTTTGCCACATGAGTTCTTAGGGTCGAATCTCGGGCCTGGCGGGGCAAATCCCTGCAACCTGTGTAACTCACCCCCATCCACCACTTGCCTCCTCAATCAGGGTTGGCAGGATCAACCGGTTATGACATGGTATTCTTGCAACATGGGTCGGGAGGTCGAAGGTCTGCGGCAGCAATTGCGATAACATCAATATCTGTCCGTACTAAACACCTTCGACCGCCATGTCATCGCCGGGCCCGTATTCACCGTGATTTACTCCCTCTCATACTCGTGGGGCAGGGGTGAGGGGGCCGCTGGGCGGCGGGACCCGCCTTTTGCAACAATCAGGGTTGGCAGGGCGCAGGGGCGAGCGCTTCAACTTTTGGGGGATAAAAAGACAGTAAATTTAAGTTATTACTTGACTGGCACTGAGATGGAAGACGAGGCTTTGGGTTCGGATACAAGACGCCGAGAACATAGGAGGCGAGAGGAAGGATTGGCGATGTCTTCCGACCACCGACGGTCTGGGTCAGAGGCGAGTTCGCTGGTCGTGGGAGAGAAAAAGGCAGGCGAGGACTAACTGGGAGAGAAGAAGGCGGCGAGGCCTGAGCTCGTTAGTAGTGCGGACTAAAAGAGGGGAGTGAAGGGGGAGGTTGCCGGAGGAAAGGAGGCGCAGCAGAAGGCGATGTTGGACGAGAGCTATTTGACGGAAGTAGGGCAACGATGGTGAAGATGAATGAATCGACCTTATTTGCTTAATAATAATAATAATAATAATAATAATAATAATAATACTGAGTAATGAATGATTGAGTGATGCACAATATCAATGAGTTAAATTCGCATCAAGTGGCATGACTAATTGACATAAACTTATGTAGTAAAAGATGATTTGTCCATTCTTAGTGTCTCCATTAAATTATTTTTAAATTAATATGAGGGAGGTAAATCATGAATAACTATTAACTATTAAGGCATCTCCAATGATTAAACTTTTTAATAAGTTTATTTTAGTTTTCAATATATCATATCAATGTCACATCACAAGTATAAAAAGCTCTTAAGATATCTCCAAAAATTAAACTTCTTAATGAGTCTTTTTATAATTTTCAATATGACACATCAAGCTATATCACAAATATAAATACCTACTAGTATCTCCATAATGAAAAAACCTCCATACAAATTTTTTTTTTTGTGTCCTACATTATAAATAATATATTTTTATTTATTAATTTTTCATTTAATATATCTAGATAATTTTTATTTAATATTTTAATTAATTTATTATTTTGATTTAATTAATTTATAATTTTTATTTAATAATTTATTATTTAAATTTAATTTAATTTATAATTTTAAATTAATTATAATCATTTCTATATATTTTTTTAACTTATCTCACATATATTTATTTACAAGAGATACCACTTTAATTATTATTCACTATTTATGAAATAAAACATTATAATTAAATGTTACATCAAATAATTTATTTTTAATTATTTGGAAATAGTCAATCATGCACATTAATTACGGACTTCACTTTCAAAAAAATAAAAATAGATTTGAAAACTCAAACCTGCTCTTGAATTAAAAACCTCAAACCTCACCTACACAATCATAAAAACTTTTTTAGTAAGATTTTTAAATTTTACAAACCTTTCACAAAATAAAAAAATGTGGAACCGCCACAGCAGAGGCCCCCCTAGAGCCAGTCCCATGGATATGGAGGGAGGTAAATGCAAGTACACATCTGAAAGTATATAGTCGGGACGCTAACCCCAGGTAATGACACTCCGATGATCGAATTCTGAATCTTTTGACTACGAAACCATACACCCCCAATTGTACTACGTCCTGGGAACTTTACAAACCTTTTACAAAGCTTGTATTGAAGATGCTCTTAGTACAGGTGATAAAACATGAGAGGGAGGCATACTTAAATTGGTATGATTTGAGTTGTTCGAGTAATTAAGTCGCCCTAGATAGACTTCAACAATTGTAACCAAGAGACCCAACCAACTATGGATTAACCGCCTTCTTCCTCCTTGCGATAAAGGTCCAGACAATCTGACTTCTTGATTTTGATGACTTTTTAGAAACTTTTCTATATTATAAGCGGAAGTATGGTTAGAACATATACTATGTGCCTTCACATGGTGGAGTGATTTGTTGTGCACTTGACGACTGTAAACGTCGTGTTTGCATACGATGACTCACTATAATGTATATAAGCAATTTAGCGCCCTACAATACGATAACAAGATAATTAAGGATGGTTTTGCATACAAGAATGATAATATCTTCCGAGGAAGGTATGGACTATGGAGAGATTGTTTAGACTCAATTAAATAATTGAGTAACCGTGCCTGAGAATTTTCAAATTAGGATATAGAAATGGGTCCAATAAATCCTATTCATATCTGCCAAAAATTTAATTTCATTGTACCGCTTCTCCATATTCCACTTTTAAATCCCAGACCTTATATATATATATATTTCTTTTTTTTCATGAAAAGAAAATTTAACCATATCAACCAAACGGAACCGGAACTGCACCAGATTATGATTTTTAAAATAACGCATGGTTCAGTTAATTTGATTTTGAATGAATTAATCACTATTTTATCGGTCTAGCTTATTTGATTTTAGTAAATCTGGCTGGCCAGATTATTAATTAAAAAATTAATTAAATATTATTACTAAAAATTAATTAAAATGTATTTTTAAAATTAAATATGGAAATAGATGAAAAAGAATATAATGAACTTATAAAATATGATATTATTTAGACGCATTTCGATCTTAAAAATTAAAAAAAAAATATTCTGACTGATCTGATCATTTAATATTACCTTTTGATTTTTGTTAAAAAATAAGTTGGTTCAGTTAGTTCTAAAATAATTGTTTGATTTTGATTTAAATGATTCGATTTTGAACCCAAGCCTAGTTGGGAAAAAAATATTTTTAATAGTTTATTAGTTTTTTTATGTTTAGTTTGTTAATATCTTTAATTTTTTTTCTTAATAAATATCCATAGATTCATTGAAATAATTTAATTTTTTTTAAAAAAAATTGTAGATGGTAATAAGATATTTCGATAGAGTATAAATATCCGATCCTCTAAGAGTATGAGAATGAAAGTTAAATACCCAATATGATAGGGATAAATATAATAAATGTGGATGAGGACGAAGGATATCAAATGTGATGTAGGACACTAACATAGGAGGACTCAATCTTCAATGGGTCATGACTTTTAACTCGAGACTCAAAATCATGCTCTGTCTACGCTCACACATGCAGAATTTAAAAATCTACATTTATTATTAGGAAATGAGTAATGACCAAGTTTCAAACCCTAAAAGTATTATTTTGGCCCTCTTCAGAGCCTTCGAGCATCTTTTTACTATTTTTAGTAATTTCTATTTTTATGGTATTTAGGGTATTTTTAATATTTATGGTATTTATGGGTTAGGGTTTGTATATATAAGCATCCTATTTTGATAATTTCTTTTTGTTAAGACTTTTATTATAAATTTTTCTTTTCTGATAAGCATTCCTTTCCTTCCTTTACAAGATAGAAATTAAGGTATATGTATTAGTATTTCTTTCCTTTCTTTGTGTATAAAGGTTTAGAGAAATGATGATTTTCTCTTTATTTTCAACGATTACTCTTCTTGTCTTTTCCTCCAATCTCCCTTCTTGTTAGTCAACAAGATAATTATTATCCTTCCCAATGTCAATTGGTATCAAAGTCGATTGTTTCCGATTGAGGAAGCTGAACATCGGATCAAATTAAAGATCATTGTGGTTGTGGTCACGATCATAACAATAGACAAGTTTTGATTGAGGAAGTCAAGCATCGTGAACATAGCGTTCATAGCATAATGTTGATTGAGGATTTACAGAGGTAAGTCAGAGATTTAACCCAACGTCTAGAGGAGGCGATGTGAAATCTTGAGGATCGTGAGCTCTTAGATTGTAGATTTGAGTTTTCTTTCGGGAATCCTTATCGCTAGCCGACTACATACCAAGAACACTATGGTTGGGAGGAGGCCTATGGACACCACAGTTTTTGGATTGATCTACTCAAATTTTCTAGTACATTACAAGTAAAGAGTTTCTTTGATTGGATCAATGAAGTGGAGCGAATTTTCAACTATAAACAAGTTCTAGATAGGATAAAGGTGAAGCTGATTGTTATCAAACTAAAGGGGTGAGCATCGGTGTAGTGGGAGTAGATGTAGTGCTCGTAGATCGATAGGGCAAACCTCAAATAATTGAC
This sequence comes from Zingiber officinale, assembly GCF_018446385.1. Taxonomy (NCBI): domain Eukaryota; kingdom Viridiplantae; phylum Streptophyta; class Magnoliopsida; order Zingiberales; family Zingiberaceae; genus Zingiber; species Zingiber officinale. The sequence goes on along the minus strand of NC_056001.1, from coordinate 21,214,656 downwards.
TGGGAGAAGATGAAGAAAAAGATGAGATAACACTTCCTTCTTTTCACCTATACCCAAGTTATATTTCAGTGATTTCACATGTTAAGACAGGGTGTGAGATCAGTCAACGAATATTGAGGAGTTTTTCCAGTTGATTACCCAAAACAACTTATTTGAGACAGATGACCAGATGGTGGCTCGATACTTAGGGGGTTGTGTCAGTCTTTACATGATGTCCTCATCTTTCATTTGTTGTGGACAGTTTCCAAGGCCTACCAACGTGCACTGGCTATTGAAAAATAGAAGAATCAGAAACCAAAAGCTAAAGGTGACTAGAATAGCCGACCAGTTCACCTTCAAGATTCTCATCCTTCATAGCAGCAACCACCACATGTTAATTATAAGGCTCTTATTAGGTGTTATCATTGTGGTGAATAGGGACATAGGGTGAATTAATACAAGAAACTTGCTCTTGCTGATCCCAAGGTAAAAATTTACTAATCGAGAAAGACATGAAAGAAGAGACAATAGTAATTGACAATCCAGTAAATGAAGCTGATGACATGTTTTATAGTAATGGTCATGAGACTTTGGTCCTACGCAAGAGTCTGCTAACTCTCAAAAACAATTCAGGGGATGAGTGGTTGAGAATTAATATTTTTCACACTACCTGTACCGTCGCGGAAAAGATCTATAAGATGATCATCAATAGCAACAATTGTGAGAACATAGTATCCAAATAGGTTGTCCAAAAATTATAGTTAAAAATGGAATGTCATCATTGTAAGTACCTGAGGATAGCTTTTGTTGGTGCATGATGCACCAGAATCAAACATGAGTTTTGATGTTGTCAAAAGTTCAAGTTAAGTCTTGTTGTGATCTGACGAGTTAACTAAGTGTGCAGAGTATTTATTCAATTGGGAAAGTCTTAGTAGATCGTGAAAGCTAGGCAGGAAGTCCAAGTGGGTCAAGAGGACCTGCCATTTGGCAGCTCAATAGGTTTGGAAGACTTGGTATCAAGAGGAAGCCTTGGTGAGCCGATCTGATGCTAAGCGGTAAAGTCCAAATAGGTCTAAAGGACCAATGTTTAGCAGGTAGGTTGAGGTAAGCAATTGGAGTGGAGCGACGATGAGATCGTGTTCTGAAAAGGAACAACCTTAGATCTCTAATCCAATTGAAGAAATCGGTAGATTTTCAAGTTGAGATCAAGATAGGTTTACTGTCCAGTACTACCCATGCAACTTATTTTACTACTCGTGCATCATAAATTACTGTGCTTACTTTGTTTTGCAAGAATATTTATTTAATTCAGTCTTGTAGGAACTGATCTAATCGGTCGACTGAACCCATGGATCGATCGACCGAACCTAGATGATGTGGCAAAGATGAGATCACATAGAAGTAAACATGAAAGCTAGGCTGATCGATTGACCGAACCTAGGGATTGGTTGACCAAATAGTTAATGCATTAATGGTGAATTAATGGCGAATCTTGGTGAAGAGGGAAATTGCTCAGATCAGTCAACCGATCAAGGGGATCAGTCGACCGAACAATTAATGGTCATAAATGCGCAAAGATCGGATCTCAATGAAGAAGGAAAGTAAGGGGTTCGGTCAACCGATAGGAGGACCAGTCAATTGAAAGGATTAGTTGGCCGAACAATTTTTCGGTCGATCGAACAAGGCTTATATATGGTGTTCTTGAGGTATGAGGCAAGCATCAATTTTTGATTCATCTTTGTGCAAAGTCCCTGTTCGTACTATTACTCTACTACTCATCTTTATATGCAAACTACTGCTTCAAGAAGTGTCGACGAGTTGTATTCTTCCATTGGTTTATTTTAATTAAAGCTTGCATTGCATTTAATTTCAAAGAAGATAGAAGTTTGTAACTATCTTCTATTTGCATTTGTATGCATTGCTTCTTTCTGAAGATTTCGGAAAGAAGAATTATAGTGGATTACCCATCGGTGTGGTCAAAGATTGCAGGTGTTGGAGTAGGAGTCAATATAGGCTCCAAGACAAGTAATTGAACGAGTCCATCTTGTTGAGATTTAATTTTGATACTCTTTTAAAAAATACAAAAGAAAAGTTTTTTAAAACAAGTGATATTCACCCCCCCCCTCTATCGCTTCATTTTGATTCATCAATTGGTATCAGAGCAGGTCACTCTGAATTTACTTAATAGTTTTTCAAACAATTTTAAAAACTTTTTCATTCTTTAAAAAGATTTTATTTAGCTATACACTTATTTCTTTTTATCTTGCACTACTAATCCCAAGATGACGAGAGTGTTAGACCCCGTGGTAGTTTTGATGTGATCAACCAAGTTGGTTAGGTCCTGCTTTGTATTTGATCCCTGTGTCTGAGTGTGCAGGAGCTTAGGAGCGCAGGAAGTCGAGCGGAAGACGCAGCTAGCGAGAAGGATGGCATGGGAAGGGAGCCGACGGGCTCGGTGCGTCCAAAGGACGAGAGAGCTGCGGAAGAGTACTCCGGTGGAGCGAGAAGAACGTGCGCAGCGTTTGAGGGACGAGAAGCCGGACGGAAGCCTGCTCGAGGAGAAAACCGGGAATTGGGTTCGGGTGAGCCCTATTCCGGTTGGCCGCAATCACCCAAAAGAACGGAGCTTCGGAAGTCAAAGCGAAGGAAAAAAGAGAAGCTGGAAGCTATTTATACTATGCAGAAATTGGGCTATGCAGAAATTGGGCTATGTAGAAATTGGGCCATGTAGAAATTGGGCTATGCAGAAATTGGGCCATGCAGGAACCTTGAAGGCGCCTTGAACATGCATTGAAGGCTCCTTCAACATTGAAGCACCTTCATTGCTTGTTGAAGGCGCCTTGAGCCAGGTCAGAATGACAGTTCGAGCACCGGATAGAATTCTATCCACTCACCGAGTTGGAGGCGCCTTGGACCTTGTTGGAGGCGCCTTGGACCCTCGGGATAGAATTTTCAGAGGCTATTTAAAGGCCCCTAGAGCTAGGAATTAAAAATAACTTCTATATTCAACTCTGTAAGCAATTCCTAGCAATAGTTCTGAGCCGTTAGAGTGTAAAAGGCTTCTCCGCCTTTAGCAAAGGAGATTCTTTTTAGTGCGCTTCTCATTGCCCTGGATTAACAACCTCCTTGGTTGTAACCAGGTTAAATTCTGTTTTACTTTATTTTCCTGTTTTATTTGTATAGTTGCTATTTATTGAGTTGAAATCCGAGGAGGGTATATTTTATTTTTTGTTTTCAACAATTCACCCCCCTCTTGCCGACCTCCGCTGCACCTACAAAGAGTCTTGAAAATTTTTCTTCTGTTAATTTTTTGATTGCAAGAATATTGAACTCCTACCAAGAGGGCTACAATACTATTCGTCCCCCACTATTCAAAGGAAAAAACTTTAGTTACTGGAAAAATAAAATGGAGTGATATCTCAAGTTTGACATCGAGCTCTGGTTCACCAAACTAAAAGGATACACACCTCCAATGGAAAACGGAAAGCCATTAGAACCATAAAACTAGATTCCCCCAATGATCAAGAAGGCACAATTGAATTATAAGGCGATTAACACCATTCAGTGTGGGCTGACTATGGAGGAATTGAACCGAGTCAGGCCCTGCGAGAACGCAAAAGAATTTTGGGATCATCTGGTAAAACTACATAAGGGAACTGATGAGTCAAAGGTAAATGTTGGATTGAACGCGCTAGAGGGGGGAGGGGGGGTGAATAGCGCTTGTGGCTATTTCGTTCATTTCGGAAAACTCAGAATTATGAGTGGAATAAACAAAAGAAACAAACGCAATTGCTAACAAATTTCTTTTACTTGGTTCGGAGCCTGTGGCGACTCTTACTCCAACGCCCGCGATCGTTGATCGCTTTCGGTGGACAATCACTATAAGTCCAGAAAATTACACTTGGAAGTACAATATAAAAATAATACAAAAAATTTATACCGACAATTTAAGAATAAAGAATTTGAAGCTTTTGCTCGTCGGTGTCTTGTTATAGCTTTATCGGATCATTCTTTGAGTAGCACACGGAAGAATGGTTGCGAGTTCTTGTTGTTTTCATGCTGCTAGTCGAATCCAACTTAAATAGCCTGTGGAGGGCGACCTCAACCTCATTGAGGGTGCCTCCAACCCGTCGAGTCAACCGCGCACAGATAAGCTCTGACCTCTTCGCCGCTTATCCGCCTGAGGGCGCCTCCAACTACATGGAGGGCACCCTTTGCTCAGCGTCTAGGGCGCCCTCAAGCTCCATGAGGGCGTCCTCTGCTCAGCGTCCAGAGCGCCCTCAAGCTCCATGAGGGCGCCCTTTGCCCTGCTGCGCGGAGGTCATCAACTAGTGACCCGAGGTGCCTCCAAGCTCTATGGAGGGCGCCTCAGGACTGTTCATCTGAGCCTTTTACTTCCTTTTCACCCTCTGCAAGATAGGTTAGTCCAAAATACAAACAATATCCTACAAGACAGAGTTTAGCACAACAAAATAAGTCAAACATAAGTATTTGACAGTCTCCGGGCTGTCCGATTCTGATTTCGAATTTTTTATCGGAAACCCTAGGTCGAACCGACGCCTACTGTTCCCTCACCGAGGAACGCATCCTCACCTACTCCACTTAGGAGAGTATAACTATTGCCAGATCGGTTCTCCAGATCAACTAGACTTTTGCTCAGTACCCGAGGCTCCAGGACTTTCTGCTGGACGTCTGCTCCATGATCCGCCCAATCTTTCATCTAGTTCGCAACACCAGGACTTTCCACCTAGAGTCCTCGACTCTAGGACTTTTGCCTAAAGCCCTCGACCCGCTAAGACTTTCTGCCTAGGGTTACCACCCCCTAGGGTTTTCCACCTGCCTAACTGCAGCTAGGACTTTTGCCTAAGTACACTTAGGACTTTTCTGCAAACTCATTCAAACATGTTAGATAACAAGACAACCTAACTTTGAACCCTTTGACATAATCAAAACACAGGTTTGAATGTCGGATGCTTCCCGCACTAACAATAAATAATAGAGATCTTTTATTAAATAATTATTTAATATTAAAATACTTCTTTAAGATAAGGCCACCTAATTGCACGCATGACTCAAAGACATCCTCAATGGCCTCCACCTGATTGGACACCACCTGGAGAACTGTGACCTAATAAGGTACGCTCTAAACGCTTTCCCTCGGAACGCTTTGTGGGGATCGATAGTAGATGCTTATAAAGTTTCTAAGGATCTTTCAATTCTTAAATTAGACAAATTATTTTGTGAATTAGAATTACATGAGCAGTCTAACTTGAGCCAAGTTGAGAAAGGGATTGCCTTGTATGCAGAACTAAGCAAGGAGACAAAGTCTAGAACCAAGAGTGAATCAAAAAGTGAGTCAGACTCACACTTAACAAATGAAGAAGAACTATCAACATGATCCCAAGATTACTGATAAAGAAAAAGTTTAAGAGGAACACCAAGAAGGCACATGTCAACTAGACTCAAAATAAATTAGAAATGATTTGTTAAGGATGCAACAAGAAGAGATTTTTCAATTACGAATGTCCAAACCGAAAGGAGGAAAAAGCCTAAGTTGACAAGAAGGAAGAAAGCTCTCCAAGCGACGTGGGATGAGTAACCTTCCGAGGAATCTAATGTAGAAGAACCGAAGCACTCGAGCCATCTTGCTTTTATAGCAAGAAACAAAAACTCTGAGTCTGAAAAAAAGTACGAGTCCGAGACCAACACCAAGTCTGAGAGAAGCCACGGATCCGTATTCATTTCCAAAGGTCCTGGTATGGTAACTTTTTATTCCAAGTCAAATTTACTTAAAGTAGTAAAATACTTGTTTAAAAAATTGACAAAGTCCGAGGAATAAAATAACTTACTAATTAAGGAAATTAACCACCTTAAGGAGCAAGTTAGCTTGAGTCACTCGACTAACCAAGTTCAAGTCGAAACTTCAACTCAAGTTGCAAAACTTGAGGAAGGAAATTCCAACTTGAAAGGTTAAGTGGAGTGACTCAAAAAAACATTAGAAAAGTTTGAATTGATATCCATGTGTCTAAATATGGCTCTTGGATCACAACGAGTTGTGTACAACAAATTCGGACTTGGCTATAACCCAAACAAAACCAATAAAGTATATCTGATATTAATTAGTCAAAATATTATAAATCAAGTCCAAGCATGAGTTCCTAAATCATGCTTAACCAAACCAATTAAACCAAACCAATATTTGATCCCTAAGAGTAAAATTTATTTTTTAGATAGATCATATCTAAGCTATGACAAAGGGGGAGCAAATAAAAAGATTGTTCAACCTACTTGATTGACTAAATATGCATGTTTAGGTTTACTTTTTTACTTAGTTTAGAACAGTTAGTTAAAAAGCTTTACCAAACCCTAATAACATACCATCAGAATGGATTGGGAAGATAGTACACCAAGGAAACTTTATCGAAGACATATATAGGTTGAATCATGTGTACTAGACCTAGTGGATTTGACTGAAGCTACCCCAATCAAACATGAGTTAATTAGACCAAAAACCTAATTTTAAGTTCTTTGGACATGACTACTTTGAAAAGTATTCAGAAAGTTGTCCAACGTTGATACACAATACGATCATATGTCTCATCGCTGACTGAAAACTTATTTTTAAGAAGCTTGCTTGATTAACCCAAAGATAAGTTTGAATCTAACATAGTTGAACAACCTTTTAAAAATTTAAACCAAATAAAAACTTAATTTAAACTTAGTTGAATTAATTTTAAGTAAACTAATTTAAAACCAAAATCAAAAACAAATTTAAACTTAATTAAAAAATTAATTAGAAACTTAAAATTGTAAACTTAAGTAAAATTAATTCAAAATTAAAAAAATTAATTCAAAATTAAATTAAAACTTAATTATTTTAAAATTAAACTCAGTTAATTAAAAGTTAAATTAATTTTAACTAAACTAATTTAAAACTAAAATCAATTAAACAAAACTTAAACTTAAATTATTTTAAAATTAATTAAAAAATAATTCAAAATTAAAATTAAAATTAAAATTAAAATTAACACTTAATTATCTTAAAATTAAACTCAAACTTAATTAAATTTAAAAGTGAATTATTAATTAAAACTTAAATAAATTAAAATTAATACTTAATTAAAATCAATTAAAAACTAATTTAATACTTAAACTTAATTAAAAATTTTAAAACTTAAATAATAATTAAAACTTAAACTAAACTTAAAGTTAACTTAAACTCAAGTAAAATTTTAAACAAAAACTATAAAAAAGAAACGGGTTCGATCGACCGAACACTCAGTTCAGTCAACCAAATCCAACATAAATGTTGCAAATCGATGAACCTATCATCAATTTTTTGGTCGATCGAAAACCCGGTTCAGTCGACCGATAATATAAGTCCATCCTCATCGAATTAACCTATCATCAAATTTTCGGTCAACCGAAAACCCGGTGCAGCCAACCAATAACTTAAGTTCATCCGCATAGAATACATAAAAATTTGTCATATTATCAATTTATTGGTCGACTGATCATATTTTTTGGTTGCCTGAACATCAACCACCTTCTTCTAATTGATCAAAATATCGGTGATTTTAAGGGATCAGTTGACTGATCCCTTTATCGGTCGACCGATCGTGCTCTATTAAAATGAGACTCGAGCAGAATGCTTGTCTCATCCAATTGTTTCTTCACCTTCATCTCTCTCGCCGCCTATAACTTTCCTTGGAACCAGATCATGCCTCGGTATGGCTTAAAAGCCACTATTCTTCATTTACGCTAAGTTTATTTATACTTTCTATTTTTTATTATAGCGAAAAACTTCATAAAATTGCATAAAAAGAGGTTAGCTCCTCTAATCCCAGTTAGGACCCTAGGTTTTTCACTGAGGGCTTACATCAATCTTTTAGCAACAAAACTTTTTTAGTTGTAGGAACTCGGTGTCTTGATCTTCCCTTCTATCAAACCTACTGTCCTGATATAATAGATATCAAACAGCATTACTCCTTAGATAGCCTAGTTCTCTATAAACATATGTATACAATATCATACTTTGTACTGAATTCTATCATAATTTGTGTGAGATTGATGCTCATCATTTCAAGACTAGAGTTGCATTAAGGGATATGTTGTTTGATCTTGACATATTTTCTCATTTTTACGCATGTGCCCTTCGCTTAACCGGATTTTTCCATGTCCCTCTTACCTTGATACTTACCCTTATCCATTTTCTCATTTAACTCTTGATATCATGTATGCCGACTTCTTCCAAGGTCCTTGACTAAGGAAGATGTCATCAGTTTCACTTAATCCAAACAACAATGCACTCTACAAAATGGTTGTCTCATGCATTCATCTTCTTCATCCAGAGATCAAGTAGTCCTGCGTCCAATCCATCTCTTTCAAATGTATGCACTTAAGCATAAACTAGATTTAGATTTTGGTTATTGGATCTTTTAAGTCCATCATCTACTACTCTAGATATAGTACTTTGTTTAAGGTACATATAGTTCATTTTCACATCCTTACCGCTTTCATAGCTTCATTAGGGATAGGGGTCGGGCATGGGGAATTGATAGAGTTGTCTGATTTTGACCTAATTGGCCTTCGTCAAATGTCCTTGGCTGGGATTAAAGCTAGTTCTTAGGGTCTGATTTACAAGCGTACTCATTCGTGTTATGTTCAGCTTGCTGAGCAAGAGGCCAATATTGAGGATGTTCCTATCACTGTTGAGAAGCCTTTTGTTCCACAGTTGGCTTTAGAATTTTCCCAGACTACATATTTTGATGCCGCCCAGGGGACATAATCTACAGCTCCTCTATGTTGGATCGAGTCGCATGCGAGAGGGGGGGGGGGGTGAATCACGTGGTTTTGAAAACTTGTTTCTTTTGAAATTTAAAAGACAAGTATGTAGCAAAAAAATAAGAAGAAAAATAACACAAGAACACACGGTCAATTTTACTTGGTTCGGAGCCTTCGGCAACTCCTACTCCAAGACCCAAGTCCCATGGAGCTATCAATAGGTAATCCACTAAAATGCCTCTTCCGATACCTCTGAAAGAAGAAATCGAGTACAAAGAAAGTTAGAACAAGTGCAACACCCTGCACTGTTAATTACAAAAAAAAACAGCTTTCGTTACCGATACGTATGAATCTAAGTGAGAGCGCTCGAGTGTCGGTGTCGATGTGCCTGCCATGATTAGAAGTCCTCGGAGCAGTAGTTGGGCACAACACCTTCGTAGTAGAGTTACAGCAGGATGTCAGAGCAGTTGAAACCTCAAATAGACGTGTAGTAGCTCATATAGTAGTTGTTGAATGAAGCTTGGTCGAGACTACCTTAAATAGAGCATGGAAGGCACCTTCCATTGGTGTTGAAGGTGCCTCTAATGAGAGAAATTTTATCTCGACTTTGTTGTGTCTTATCTATGTCAAGATCTAAATTTTATCCCTTAGAAGGCACCTTCAAGCCATTGAAGACGCCTTTCATGAACAGTGCGAAGGTGCCTTCCAATGTTTGAAGGCGCCTTCGGGTACTGTTCATCTGAAGGCTTTTTGCTCCTTTTGTCCTACAAGTTGTGTTAGTCCAAAACTAAAGCATCTAACCTGCAAAACAAAGTTGTCACAATGAAAATAAAAAGTAGTAATTAGCTCCTGTCCTCCTAGGACCAGGAACTAGTCAAGGTCTTAAATTAGGGATCCAAAATGGACCTAACCTAGACCAACAACTACTATCCCTCAACAGGGACGCGTTCTCACAAAGTCACTCTCCTCCAGTGACTTACCTTTACTTACCATCTTGCAGTCGATTGACTAGTCTTCTGACCCACTAGGTCTTCATGCCAATTGTCTGGTACGCAGACCCCATTGGACTTCTATCAATTGTCTGGTCTCTCAGACCAAACCGAACTTTCTGCCAGATATCTGGTCAGCTTATTGACCTATCTGGACTTCACACTAGTTATCCAGTCCTACGGACCTAGCTGAATTTTAGCTTGGTGTCTGGTCCTTTGGACTTGTCAACTCCTACATACTTGGTAACGCAATCAGATCACAAAACATCTAACTTAACTCACTTGTCATTCATTAAAATCTGAGTTAGACCATTAGTGCAAACTGTACCAATAATCTACCCCTTTTTGATACAATGACAACTTAGGTTAAGTTAAAAAAAAATATACAACAAATACACACAAAATTATTCTAAGAGAAGAAACACATAAACAAAATGTTCTCTTTATTATTTTTGGAGTTAAGTTATTCTGATTTTCATTTGTTTTCCAACTTAACCTCTATCCATCCCGCTTTGACATTCATAAAAAGAAACATAAGTAGATAACAGAAAAATGTGTGATAAGTAAAGGAGTTTAAAAAAACACTTGTATTTTATATAAAAACTTTCATAAAAAAAAATATTAGGGAAAGGAGTTAAAAGAGTTTTATAAATCTTAAAAAAAATTTCATCAAAACACTTGTATTTTATAAAAAATATCAAAATTTTGTGCAAGAAAAGTTTAGAATTTTTATACTAGGTTTTGAATGATTACTTTTATAAAAATAACTGTAAAGTTTAAAGTTCCAATAGTTTTGAAGAAACTTTCAAGATAATTTTAAAAAATAGTATAATAGTGGTTTTGAAAAGTACTTCTGTATTAAAAAAAATTGAAATGAGTTTTGAAGAATTTTTGAATAAGGAATTTCAAACAAGAATTTGAAAATATTTTCATAATTTCTTCAAGATATCTTAAGATAAATTGTATTATATTTTTCAACCTACTTGCAAAATGTAGTCAAAATATTTTTCAAAAAGAATTTTGGAAAAGTTTGAGTGTGTTTTTGAAAATATTTTTCAAAGTATATTTAAAGTAGTTTTCAAACACACTTTGTATTTCAAAATTATTTTGAAAATTAGTTTTAAATATCCTCCTGAATATGATATTAAAAATAAGCTAAACACTTAGAAAGTGTCCTTCATGTCTAACCAGTAGTTACTAACTCACTATCAGAAAATAGCAGTGTTCACTTGGTTAGTCAAGTTAAGTATATGTATCTAGTTAGTATTTAACTAAGATGAATTACTTAATTTGATTACTGTAATTTGGTATTTCTCACCCAAACTTGGGTCGATGCACAAATATAAGCATTTTAAGTCCAGGCAAAGGGCCTACGCATCTCACGTCGTTCTAAGTTTTGAAATACAAAATCAAGGGAATCCTAGTGTGTTTGTGAGATGCTTAAGTTTTAGATCTATAGGAACATGCTTTCTATGGATCTGATCTAAATTAAGGCTAAAATCAATTTTGAAAGTCTAAGAAAATGAGAATTTTAAGAAAAGATTTTTCCTTAGAATATTTAAACTATTTTAAAGAAGGTAAAAAAAATAACAGTCCTATTCTATGAAACACATTCCTAGTTATCGTCATAAATTGCTAAATTCACTTTCAGAGAGTGGCTTGGTGAAGATGTCAGCTAAGTTGGATTTAGACTCAATATAATTGAGTTCAATATCTCCTTTAGTGACATGATCCCCGATAAGTGGTGTTTATTTCAATGTGTTTAGTTCTAATTAATTGAACTAATATTATCAATTAACACTTTTGTGTGTTTAAAATTTAGATTGTAGTATTTTAATGTATGCATCATTCATAATAGTTGTGCAACACATTCTCCTATTGCAATATACTCTGCCTCAGTAGTAGATAAAGCAACACAGTGCTACTTTCTACTAAACCAGCTGAGAAGTGATGATCTAAGTAGTTGGCAACCACCACTTGTACTTTTCCAATCGAGTTTACAACTAACATAATCAGAGTCAGAGTATCCTAAAAGTTTAAAATTTCCTACCTGAGGGTACCACATTCCTACGTTGGACGTGTTGATACAGTCTGACCTGTCTGTTGTTTTGATGTTGACACTGATTTAAGTTTGTATCAGATATTAATTAATCTCAGACTGATTAATGATCAAGGTTGATCATGTGGAGAGGAAAAGTCCAAGTACGGACACTTGGCACGCGAAGTCGGAGAGGGCTCGGTAGCTCGTTCTCTGGACTAGGTCAGAGAGGGCTTGGTAGCTCGTTCTCTGGACCGGACGAAGTCGGAGAGGGCTCGATAGCTCATTCTTCGGACTAGGTCAGAGAGGGCTCGGTAGCTCGTTCTCTGGACCGGACGAAGTCGGAGAGGGCTCGGCAGCTCGTTCTCCGGACTAGGTCAGAGAGGGCTCGGTAGCTCAGTCTCTGAACCGGACGTGGAAGTCGGAGAGGGCTCGGTAGCTTGTTCTCCAGACTAGGTCAGAGAGGGCTCAGTAGCTCATTTTTGTTGGAGTGTATACTGAAAGCCTAAGCTTTTGTAAACATTTGTTTTGAATAAAGAATCACATTTGGTCAAATTATCTACATTTGTTTGTAGTTGTTCAATTAATTTATATTGTAGATAACATAGTATGTGGTGTCACATACAGAAGATGATGTTATCAGTACCTTATAAATTATAAACAGTAGCTCACGACCAAAATGGAAAGGAACAAACCATTAGAAGGTCGTAGTGTAATTAAATATCAATTTATCTTGATTGTATAATTACACTAGTACACTCAGAGTGTATTGAGTAGGACCATTTGAGGTCGTTTCTTTTATACTGACTTTATAAAGAAACAAAGACCTCAGTTATTATGGAAGTATGTGCTCTTAATCCTAATGTAATAACAAGCACATATATTTGATATTTATTTCTTTAATTTATCAATGGGTGAGATTTAGTTCGTTGAATCAATAAACCCGATAAGTTGAGAAATGGTATCACTTATAGTGTGTGTTGTTGATTATAGAAGGAAACTGTGTCCTAGAGATACTAGGTTGATAATGTCCTCAAGAGGAACTCATAAAGATTGTCATGTTAAACCCTGCAGGTGGACTTAGTCCGACATGATAATAAGGTTGAGTGGTACTACTCTTGGACTTAGATATTAATTAAATAAGTTGTCAGTAACTCACTTAATTAGTGGACATTCGATATCTTAAACACAGGGAAACTAACACACTCATAATAAGAAGGAGCCCAAAAATGTAATTTGGGATTGGTGCGGTAGTTCAATGATAGTTCTCTAGTGGAATGAATTATCATTGATAAAACTAAGTTGTGTGTTCGGGGCGAACACGGGATGCTTAATTTTATCGGGAGACCAAAACCAATTCCTCCTCTCGGTCCCTATCGTAGCCTCTTATTTGTAGAGTTCTATACCCACCTATACCCACCTTCTATACCCACCAATAAGGGGTCGACCAAGCTAGGGCCGGCCTAGGTATATTATTGGGTGGCCGGCCCTAGCCTGAACCCAAGCTAGTGGGGGCCGGCCAAATTAAATTAAAAAGGGATTTTAATTTTAGTTTTTATTATGTGGAAGAAATAATTTTTTAAAGAGAATTAAAATTAAAATATCTCTCTTGTAAAAGATCTACAAAAGATTAAAGAAAGAGATTAGATCTCTTTCCTTATTTGTAGATTGATGAGTTATTTTATTTTCTCTTTAAAAATTATCCACATGTTGATAAAATTAAAATTATAGAAATTTCCTTTATCAACCATGAAGAGATTTTTAAAGAGAAATTTTATTTTAAAATTTCCGGAAACAAATTAGGAAGTTTTAATTTGTTGATTAAAACTTGTCTAATTTATTTCCTCTAGAAGTGGCCGGCCATTAGAGATTAATTGGGGAAATATTATTTTATTTTTCTCAATTAAATCATGTCAAGGGAATTAAGGAAATTTTATTGTAATTAAATTTCCTAATTTGCCTAGGCCAAGGAATATAAAAGAAGGGGTGAGGGTGCCTTCACAAGACACAACCTCTATTATTTTCTCTCCCTCTTTTGTTCCTTGGTGTGGCCGGCCATCCTCTCCCTCTCTTCCTCTTGTGGTGGCCGAACCCTTCTCTTCCATTGGAGCTCTTGTGGTGGTCGGATACTACTCGGAGAAGAAGAAGAAGAAGGAGAGAAAGCTAGCATCTCTTGGAGCTTGGTTAGTGTTTTGATTTTCTTCCTTGGTGAAGCTTCCTCTTTGTTGGCCGAACCTAGCTAGGAGGAGAAGAAGGTGATTGGTGGTTTCTCGTCTCGGAAGATCGTTGCCCACACAACGTCCGAGGTTAGAAGAGGAATACGGTAGAAGATCAAGAGGTTTTTCTACAAGGTATAACTAGTAATTTTTCTTTCCGCATCATGCTAGTTATTTATGGAAATAATACCAAATACAAGAGGCATACGTTCTAGAATTTCGAATATGTTTTTCGATGTTGTGTTCTTTTGTTTTTTCTTTTCCTTGTGATTTGATTGTTCTCTTCGGTTAACCTAAAGTTATTTTAGGAAATTAAATATTAGATTTCTATAAAAGGTTTTGTCTAGTCGGTGGTGGTTGCTCCCATATCCAAGAAGGTCATGTGCCTCGCCACGTCAGTACTGGGAACCAATTATGGAAATTAATATTTAATGAAATTAATAACTTAAGGAGACTTGGGTCGAACGTGTTAAGTTCCGCAGGAGATCCAAGTCAAAACCTAAAAGAACAAATAGATTAAGTTTTGGATCAAACGTGTTAAGTTCCGCAGGCGATCCAAAATTTAATTTAAAAGAACACATGGTAGCTAGGAAAAGGTTCAGACCTTTGTACAAAATTTTTGTACAGTGGAACCTATAGGTTTTCCGAGTAGCAACCAACAATTGGTATCAGAGCTAGGGTTTTGCCTCTGTGTATTTGGTATTAGGTTAATTATGCACATGTCATACATAATTTAGGCAGGTTAATAGTAGGATGTGCTAACTTTGTGGATGCAGGATCCAACTATTATGACTTTTAGTTATTATGTGTGTGATTGGACCCTTGGACATGTCAAGGGCATTTATCTGTGTGTGCATGATTGTATTCAAATACAGCAGGAGCTGTATTTAATTTTATTAGGATTTTATTTTTGATCTAGATACATGTACATTCCTTTTATGGAATATAGGATCAAAATGTAAAATTCTAGTTATGTCGCGGATCGAATCTTGCAAAGCGTGGAACCTTCTAAGGACCAGAGGTGCAGCGGAACTAGGAGCAAGATGGATGCGACAGCTAGACCCGGTGGCGGTGGCCAAATATGGCAGCAGCTTGGAATGACAACACACGGATGACAATTAGAGATAAAAGTCATAATAGTTGAAAATTAAATTTTCTATTTATTGCTTTTATATTATGCTGTGTGTGAATGTTAGTTTACAAGTTTAAGTAGGCTAGCATAGTTAAAATTCCTCATTTATAAATAACTAAGTGGGAGAGAGATTTTTAAATAAATCACATGGTCTCCATTACTGGTTTGTAAGTGATGCAAACAAGCTTGCGCGTTGGCTCTGAGTGCCTTCCTCTATAACGGATGAGCTTGTTTGCGGATCACTAGAACAGACTTCCATTTTTGGATGACTATAGGAAGTTAATTAAGAGCGTGTGATCTTCCCCAACGGAAGGGGCATAATCTTATTAATGGACTTAGTGTCAAGTAATGGTATACACTTAGACACATCTAATAGTATCCTCCCCAACGGAGACACTGCTATTATTTGTGTGACCAAATGATACCAACTATTAATTTTATTTGTCAAAAAGTTAGGTTGACAAGATAATAAAATTAATGGGTTAAAACCCTCCTTTTACAAATGTTGAATTTGTATACGTCCACACTAACGTGACATACAAAATTCACGGTGTTATGAGGTGTTGGTTAATTTAAAATAGTATTGTTTGAGGAATCAATATTATTCTAAATTTAGAGTTCTGACCAAAAGTTATTTGTGATTCTTAGGATGACTTTCAACTCACTGTCCATCATACTTCAACAGAATAGACTTACTAGACCAAACTACATAGATTGGAAAAGGAACCTGGACATTGTTCTGACTGCTGAAAGCTATAAATTTGTACTGACTGAGCAGTGCCCTGAAGCACCTACTGGTGAATCTACCCAAGAGGAGATTGAATTTCATAGAAAATGGGTAAAATCAGATGAGATGGCGCGGTGTTACATTTTGGCTTCAATGTCAAATATATTGCAATATCAGCATCAAGATTTACCAACAGCCTATGATATTATGAACAATCTCAAGGAACTCTTTGGTCATCAGGATAGGGCTTCTAGGCAAGAAGTCATGAGAAAGATAATGACTGTCACCATGCAAGAGGGTACTCCTGTAAGGGATCATATCCTAAAGATGATGGCTTATCTGAACGAGATACAGATCCTTGGAGGAGAAATTGATGGGGAAACCCAGATCGATATGATCCTCCAAACGCTACCTAGAAGTTTTGAGCAGTTCCGCCTGAACTATAATATGAATAAAAGGATTTATTCATTAGGGGAACTACTGACAGAACTTCAAGCAGCAGAAGGATTATTTCATCACAATTCTCAAATTCACTTTGCTGAAAATGGTTCTACTTCTAAACCGAAAGGAAAGAAGAAGAAGAAACAAGCTGGCTCAGCAAAGAAAGTGAATAAATCTCAGAGTACGGGATTTAAAGCTGGAGTGAAGAAGCCGAAGGGCAAGTGCTTCATCTGCAAGCAGGCAGGACATTGGAAGGCGGATTGTCCTCGTAGGAACCAAAACAAAGGTATATCTCATGCTCTAGTTGTTGAAACATGTTTAGCGGTGTTATCTACCAGCACCTGGTGTGTAGATACGGGAGCCACTGATCATGTCTGCAATTCCTTGCAGGGGTTCCAGGAAACCCGACGACTATCTGAAGGGGAGATTACTGTCTACATGGGCAATGCTACTAAGGTGGCAGCTGTTGCAGTGGGAGACGTCTACTTATCTTTTAGTAGAAATAAAAATTTGGTTTTAAGAAATTGTCTTTATGTACCCAGTTTTAGAAAGAATTTAATTTCAGTTTCTAAACTGTTTTTAGATGGATATTCAGTTTCTTTCAGTAACGATGTAGTTATTAAAAGAAATAAAGTGATTATCTGTTCTGGTGCATTAGTTGGCAATTTGTATACTTTAAATCTAATTTCTTCCACAAAGCAAAACATGGAAATTTATAACTCATCTTCTAATTCTAATAAGAGAAAAGAACCTTCGGAAATGAACCAAGCATATCTTTGGCATCTAAGGCTTGGTCATATTAACTTAAGTAGGATTCAGAGGCTTATAGCCGATGGACTTTTGAGTTCATTAGAGTTGGAAAATTTTCCAACTTGTGAATCCTGCTTAGAAGGAAAAATGACCAAGAGGGCGTTCAAGGCCAAGGGGTATAGAGCCAATGAAGTGTTAGAATTGGTTCACTCTGATTTGTGTGGTCCTATGTCTGTCCAAGCAAGAGGAGGTTTTTAATATTTTGTCTCTTTCATAGACGATTATTCAAGATATGGATACATTTACCTAATGCACCGCAAGTCCGAGTGCTTTGATAAGTTCAAAGAATACAAGGCTGATGTGGAGAAACGACTAGGTAAAAGTATCAAGACACTACGGTCTGATCGTGGTGGCGAATACCTCTTAGGAGAGTTTAGGAATTACTTATCAGAGGCCGGGATTCAATCCCAATTGTCTGCACCTGGAAAACCCCAACAGAATGGTGTAGCAGAACGAAGGAATAGGACTCTTATGGAGATGGTTAGATCAATGATGAGTTATTCAATTACAAATTCGTTTTGGGGATATGCCGGAAACAAGAAGATATCGCTCGAACTTAGTACCTTCTAAATCGTTCTTCTACTCCCATAGAATTGTGGAATGGGCGAAACCCGCCTAAGACATATTCGGATTTGGGGTAGTCCAAGACATGTGCTGAAACCATGATAAGTTAGAATCCGTCAGAAGTTCGCGTGTTTGTAGGATATCCCAAAGGAACGAAGGTGGTTTATTTTATAGTCCTAAAGACCGGAAAGTCATTGTTAGCACCAATGCCCGCTTTTAGAAGAAGACTATATAATGGATCACAAGCCCAAGTGAAAGTTGTTTTGGAAGAACTTAGAGAGGACATGTCTACTTCAGCAACAAGACAAGATGAAGTACCACAAGAGACCGCAACACGTGTCACACATGATACACAACCACATACGGCCTCGTCGTAGTGGGAGGGTTGTAAGGCACCGAAGATTCATGTTTTGGGAGAGTCTTGGACTTGATCCCGTAAACATGAACCCGATCCACGAACATATGAAGCACTCCAAGATATAGATGCAAGATCTTGGCAAAAGGCAATGAATTCAAATAGAGTCTATGTACTCTAATAAGGTCCGGAGCTTGTAGAACCACCGATGGTATAAAAGTCGTTGGATGCAAGTGGATCTACAAAAGGAAAAGAGGGATGACGGAAGGTAGAAACCTTCAAAGCTAGGCTTGTTGCGAAAGGGTACACTCGTAAAGAGGGAATCGATTATGAGGAAACCTTTTCACCGTAGCCATGCTTAAATCTATCCGGATACTCTTATCCATTCGCTCATATGGATTATGAGATTTGGCAAATGGATGTCAAGACTTTCCTTAATGGAAGTCTTGAAGAGAACATCCATATGAAGCAACCGTAAGGGTTCATTGAAAAGGCAAAGAACATCTAGTGTGTAAGCTCAATCGGTCCATTTATGGACTAAAGCAAGCTTCAAGATCTTGGAACATCCGGTTTAATGAAGTAATCCATCATATGGATTTATTCAAAGTCCGATGAGTCTTGTGTATATAAGAAGTGTAACGAAACGTGGTGGTATTTCTTGTACTATACGTAGATGATATTTTGCTAATTGGCAACAATGTCAAGGTATTATCGACGTAAGGGTATGATTGTCCAAACAATTTGATATGAAGGACTTAGGAGATTGTGCACATTCTTGGGATCAAAGTTATAAGGGATCGTAAGAAAAGAATATTGTGTCATCCCAAGCTTCATATATAGATACAATCCTTGCTCGTTTTAGCATGCAGGATTCCAAGAAAGGTTTCTTACCTTTAGACATGGAGTAGCTCTATCTAAAGAGATGTCTCCAAAGACATCGAAAGAGATAGATGACATGAAAGCAGTTCCTTATGCTTCACCGTAGGAAGCCTAATGTATGCAATGCTATGACGAGACATGATATCCGCTTTGCCGGGCATGGTCGTGAGATATCGAGTAACCGACAAGGACATTGATCGCGGTAAAGCATATATTAAAGTACCGAGAAGGACTAGAGATTATATGCTAGTTTACCAAGCAGACGATCCGCCCCTGGGTTATACTGATTGATTTTCAATCGATAGGGATAAATGAAGTCTACATCGGCTATGTGTTTACTTTAGAGGTGGAGCCATTTCATGGAGGAGTGTTAAGCGAATGCGTTTGACTCAACCATGGAAGTCGAGTATGTAGCGACCTCCGAGGCGCCTAAAGAAGCAGATGGCTCAGAACTTTCTAATGGACTTAGATGTGATTCCTGGTTTGCCCAAAATCATCATAATTTATTGTGATAATAGCGGTGCAGTTGCAAACTCGAAGAAACCACGAGCCCATAAGGCAAGTAAACATATAGAGCGCAAGTACCACCTGATACGAGATATTGTGAAGCGAGGAGAAGTTGTCATCGCCAAGATTGCATCAGCAGATAACCTGGCAGATCCTTTCACTAAGGCCCTTCCAGCGAAAGCTTTCGATCGGCATGTGGAGGGAATGGGAATCAGATGTATGGTAGAAGATATGGCAGCTTAGTCATTAGTATAAGTGGGAGATTGTTGGAGTGTATACTGAAAGCCTAAGCTTTTGTAAACATTTGTTTTGAATAAAGAATCAAATTTGGTCAAATTATCTACATTTGTTTGTAGTTGTTCAATTAATTTATATTGTAGATAACATAGTATGTGGTGTCACATACAGAAGATGATGTTATCAGTACCTTATAAATTATAAACAGTAGCTCACGACCAAAATGGAAAGGAACAAACCATTAGAAGGTCGTAGTGTAATTAAATATCAGTTTATCTTGATTGTATAATTACACTAGTACACTCAGAGTGTATTGAGTAGGACCATTTGAGGTCGTTTCTTTTATACTGACTTTATAAAGAAACAAAGACCTCAGTTATTATGGAAGTGTGTGCTCTTAATCCTAATGTAATAACAAGCACATATATTTGATATTTATTTCTTTAATTTATCAATGGGTGAGATTTAGTTCGTTGAATCAATAAACCCGATAAGTTGGGAAATGATATCACTTATAGTGTGTGTTGTTGATTATAGAAGGAAACTGTGTCCTAGAGATACTAGGTTGATAATGTCCTCAAGAGGAACTCATAAAGATTGTCATGTTAAACCCTGCAGGTGGACTTAGTCCGACATGATAATAAGGTTGAGTGGTACTACTCTTGGACTTAGATATTAATTAAATGAGTTGTCAGTAACTCACTTAATTAGTGGACATTCGATATCTTAAACACAGGGAAACTAACACACTCATAATAAGAAGGAGCCCAAAAATGTAATTTGGGACTGGTGCGGTAGTTCAATGATAGTTCTCTAGTGGAATGAATTATCATTGATAAAATTAAGTTGTGTGTTCGGGGCGAACACGGGATGCTTAATTTTATCGGGAGACCAAAACTAATTCCTCCTCTCAGTCCCTATCGTAGCCTCTTATTTGTAGAGTTCTATACCCACCTATACCCACCTTCTATACCCACGATGAGGGGCCGGCCAGCTTGGGACCAGCCTAAGCATGGTTTAGGGTGGCCGGCCTCAGCTTGAACCCAAGCTAGTGGGGGCCAAATTAAATTAAAAGGATTTTAATTTTAGTTTTATTATGTGGAAGAAATAATTTTTTAAAGAGAATTAAAATTAAAATATCTCTCTTGTAAAAGATCTACAAAAGATTAAAGAAAGAGATTAGATCTCTTTCCTTATTTGTAGATTGATGAGTTATTTTATTTTCTCTTTAAAAATTATCCACATGTTGATAAAATTAAAATTATAGAAATTTCCTTTATCAACCATGAAGAGATTTTTAAAGAGAAATTTTATTTTTTAAAATTTCCGGAAACAAATTAGGAAGTTTTAATTTGTTGATTAAAACTTGTCTAATTTATTTCCTCTAGAAGTGGCCGGCCATTAGAGATTAATTGGGGAAATATTATTTTATTTTTCTCAATTAAATCATGTCAAGGGAATTAAGGAAATTTTATTGTAATTAAATTTCTTAATTTGCCTAGGCCAAGGAATATAAAAGAAGGGGTGAGGGTGCCTTCACAAGACACAACCTCTATTATTTTCTCTCCCTCTTTGTTCCTTGGTGTGGCCGGCCATCCTCATCATCCTTTCCCTCTCTTCCTCTTGTGGTGGCCGAACCCTTCTCTTCCATTGGAGCTCTTGTGGTGGCCGGATACTACTCGGAGAAGAAGAAGAAGAAGGAGAGAAAGCTAGCATCTCTTGGAGCTTGGTTAGTGTTTTGATTTTCTTCCTTGGTGAAGCTTCCTCTTTGTTGGCCGAACCTAGCTAGGAGGAGAAGAAGGTGATTGGTGGTTTCTCGTCTCGGAAGATCGTTGCCCACACAACGTCCGAGGTTAGAAGAGGAATACGGTAGAAGATCAAGAGGTTTTTCTACAAGGTATAACTAGTAATTTTTCCTTTCCGCATCATGCTAGTTATTTATGGAAATAATACCAAATACAAGAGGCATACGTTCTAGAATTTCGAATATGTTTTTCGATGTTGTGTTCTTTTGTTTTTTCTTTTCCTTGTGATTTGATTGTTCTCTTCGGTTAACCTAAAGTTATTTTAGGAAATTAAATATTAGATTTCTATAAAAGGTTTTGTCTAGTCGGTGGTGGTTGCTCCCATATCCAAGAAGGTCATGTGCCTCGCCACGTCAGTACTGGGAACCAATTATGGAAATTAATATTTAATGAAATTAATAACTTAAGGAGACTTGGGTCGAACGTGTTAAGTTCCGCAGGAGATCCAAGTCAAAACCTAAAAGAACAAATAGATTAAGTTTTGGATCAAACGTGTTAAGTTCCGCAGGCGATCCAAAATTTAATTTAAAAGAACACATGGTAGCTAGGAAAAGGTTCAGACCTTTGTACAAAATTTTTGTACAGTGGAACCTATAGGTTTTCCGAGTAGCAACCAACAATTTTCTGGACCAGGAAGACATTAGGGTTTAGGGCTGGGAAGCTCTAAAACCAACAGAGGCATTGGATCGGTCTGTTGACCGATCCAGTGATACTTTGGCTGACTGGATCGGTCTGTCGACCGATCCAGTGATACATTAGTTATCTGATCGGTCTCGTGACCGATCAGTAACCACACAGAAGCATTCTGTGGATTATCTGATCGGTCTCGTGACCGATCAGTAAGTAGCGATAGGATTCAGAGCAATAGGGGGGATCGGTCTGTGGACCGATCCACCCATAGGTTGATCGGTCCACATACCGATCAGCATCATCCCAGACCGATCAGGATGTGTCCTGATCGGTCCGGAAGGCTATAGATCGGTCTGTTGACCGATCCACAACGATGTCGTTTGTCTTCTGCTGTTTCTCTGCGATTTCTGATTCACCTTATCTAACCATATGCTACAAGCTTTTTGAGTTACAGGTTGCAGGTGTCGTGCCAATGCTTAATTTCAAATTAAGCTCCATCAGAAGAATAAGGCCAAGTGCTCTTTCTGCTGTGTTTTGCTGCAAATGGTGCAATTGAAGCGTCAACGTTCACTGGCTGCGATCAGTTGGCAACAGCTTGACTCTTGCGTATTGGTTTGAGCTCAGAGACACCAGTGAAGACCATGGATGGTATTGGTGTGAGTTCAGAGAACCAGATGAGGAGGAAGAGTGATTGGCGATGCCTGAGTTGGTCGCAGTGATTCGATACAGGTGACAGTGATTCGGCTCTGGCTGAAGACAGTGAGAAAGAAGCAGAATAAGAAGAAGGCAGAAGAGAGATTTGGTAAGGATTTTGAAAAACTCTCTGTCGATCAAGCAAGAGTGTTGTGTTGTTGAGCTCTTGGCTGAGGAATCTCTTCTGTCTTTGCATTTTTCACCGTGGCTGTAAGTTTATTGTTCATTCCTTTTGGCCACTTAACTCTGTAAGTCTTGTGCTTCACTTCAAATCTTTTCTGAGACTTTGTGGAGAGGTTACTCCACTGAGAAGGAGAAATACTTAGCCGGAATTTGTCCGGGGTGTGATCTACCGAAAGATCAAGGGATCGTCCATCTTACGGACACGCCGAGGAGTAGGGGCAAGTTATCCCCGAACCTCGTACATCCTTGTTGTGTTAGTGGTGGGTTGTTTCTTTTCCTTGCATCAGTTTTCTTTTTGCTTATTTCCGCTGTGCTAACAAGCTTTTGTGAGGAATTAATTGAGTTTTTAGTGGAGGTTATTCACACCCTCCCTCTCTAGCCATCCGAAGGTCCTAACAGGACGTACCTTTTAAGTATCTAAAAATTCTTTTAACACAAGCCAAGTGTGATTCCTTAGCACAAGTCTGGTACCTAGCACACATATGACTGTAAATGAGATATATGGTCGACTTACAGTTAGGTACAGTAGGCTTTCTATGACACTTCTATAATATTTGAAGTCTATAGGTTTTCTACTTGGGTCACTATCAGGGTTGTATTGGTAGCTATTAGAGTTTTAATGTCTTTGGAATTTTTCATTCCAAATTTCTTAAATAATTCAAGTGTATACTTTTGTTGATCAGCACAATGACAATTTTCTTTTTAGATACAACTTGTTTTTAGGTAAAATCTAAAGAATGACAATTTTCTTTTTATTTTCGGTATTTTCTCTTGCCTTCTTTACAATCTTCCTGGGTATTAGCCCACATAATAATTATTATTCTACTTCGCATTAGAATCTGAATTCGATTCAAATCAGATCCATTGTCATTCCTATTTGCATAGGAAGACTTTGAATTATATGTAATACATATGAACAGTGTGATGAATATAAAACACATACTCGTATAGCAAACGATTAAAGGTTACAAGGTTCACTTTGCACAATGAAGGGTTTATTTGATTCATTATTAAATTATTTCTTTGTGAAATTATCTTCTTTCAGTTTTTTATTAAAAAAATTATGTAAATTTGATGCTAAAATTTTGGTTTAATTAAAACTTCTCTTTTTGTTAATTAAAAATGATCTTAGAAAATTTTGAGGAAAACATAGATGGAAAAAAAGTTGATTACTTATATATATTGTTGTGATTAAGTGTTAAGCTCAAATTATTAAAATTGAGAAGCAGATGAACCTAATCACTTCAGCTAAAGTGATCCCTCACTTTCCAACTACTCCCAATAATTTCATGAGACGGGGAACAAATGATAGTGCGAGCTAGCCATTGAAGCTCAAAAGGACAAGGGCATCTTATCCCCGACAACATAAATTAAGAATAACAAAATAAAACATATCACACCATATATAAATTTATAATTATTAATTAGCACAACATAGTATTTGCACACATAGCTAATCTACCTTTCAAATAAGTGACATAATTAAAAGATGCTAAGCTTCTGGATTGATTGTCGTATACACTTCTCGATTTATCCTGATGATCGATGAAAAATTTTCATGGGTTAGATCGATCATTCCAAAAATAATTCATGAAATTAATTAAGATTATCATTTAGTTAATCTATATAATAGATATAAACGATGTTGTCATTGTATAATTCATTAAACTTTATATTGAGATGAACTAGTTTTCTACAAAGTTATTCTAAAAAATATATACAACTCCATGAACACCATTCACTATCAAATTTGACTCTCATCAATTGATTGGGTTCAATCAAGATCATCTCAAAACTCATGTAACTATTTTGAAACGAGCTAGAACTTGATTATGTCGCATTGTCATTGATCAATTATTCAAATTTGACTTAAGGCAATCTAAAAAAAATCTATCAGTACCTAATAAATATTCCCTCGATTTTTCATATATAAAAAATAAAATTAATGGAAAAAACAAAAATAATAATAACAATAATAATAATGGAGTAATTAATGCAGCTGTCCTGACGTCCATTATTTATCTCCATGCATTAAATTTAAGCGGGGGCGGTGGGTCGGCCATCATTTATATTAACAAGCACCATTAGCGTTAATATCATTCGCATTAGCCCTCGCCGCCCACGTCTTATTCTAATTACGCCCAACGACTACGCCCACAAAGCTTCCATCATTGGCGAAAACGACGGGCCCCAGCCCACGCGTATATAAATCACGTATACGCCCAGGGATTAGCTTAATTTAGTTTCTTGATCAGTAGCTAATTACTTGACTAATTAAGTGAGTTGACAATGGTGAAGCTGGCGTTGGGAAGCCTGGGGGACTCCTTCAGCGTGGGGTCTCTCAAGTCCTATCTCGCCGAGTTCATCGCCACCCTACTCTTCGTCTTCGCCGGCGTTGGCTCAGCCATTGCTTTCGGTATGATACTTCATATTAAAAAAATAATTAATCAGGTCAAATAACAATCAGATTTTCTACTGACCGCTAGAACGTAATTGTGATTGCATTGAGGGTTAGTTGATTGATTGATTTTGCATGCATGCAGATAAATTGACGTCGGGATCAGCACTGGATCCGGCTGGGCTGGTCGCCGTCGCCGTTGCCCATGCCTTTGCCCTCTTCGTCGGCGTGTCCGTCGCCGCCAACATCTCCGGTGGCCATCTTAACCCGGCTGTCACCTTAGGCCTCGCCGTCGGCGGCCATATCACCATCCTCACCGGCGCCTTCTACTGGATCGCCCAGCTCCTCGGCTCCACCGTCGCCTGCTTCCTCCTCCAGTTCGTTACCGGCGGTCTGGTAAGTTAGTTTCTGCGCGGGTTCATTGGTTTCTTCCAAATTGGATCTCCTCCCATCAATTAAGTAACGTCCACGACAGGCGGTGCCGACGCATGGCGTGGCGGCGGGCTTGAGCGAGCTGCAGGGAGTGCTGATGGAGATAGTGATCACCTTCGCGCTGGTCTACACGGTGTACGCGACGGCGGCGGACCCGAAGAAGGGGTCGCTGGGGACGATCGCGCCCATCGCGATCGGGTTCATCGTGGGGGCGAACATCTTGGCGGCCGGACCTTTCAGTGGCGGTTCCATGAACCCGGCCCGCTCCTTCGGGCCGGCGGTAGCCAGCGGAAACTTCGCTGGAAACTGGGTCTACTGGGTGGGGCCGCTCATCGGCGGCGGCCTGGCCGGGTTTGTCTACGGCGACGTCTTCATCGTGTCCTACCAATCGGTGGCTGCTCAGGAGTATCCTTGATCGATACACTTTGGCCGAGTTCTGTTAATCCTTCTCTAATTAGTTTCTTTGTCTGCATGTTTTAATTAATTTGTGGTTGTCTTGCATGTTTTGTGGTTTTAATTAATAAATAATGTCCATATATATAAATATGTAAGAGTACAAACTGTGGATATTTAAGTGTACCATGTAATCAACCCATCAAATCCATCGATTATATTATGTTTCCCAGTCGTCTCTGTTTTCATAATTGTGATTGCATCTTGGAGCTTGAGTTCATCCCTTCTGGTATGTAAAAAACTGGCCTAAGTGGGTATAGTCGAGTTGGTATTGAAGTAGAGCTTGTCACTAGCTAGTGAGACATGGTTTTATTTTTGACAGGTACACATACTGTTTCAGCATGTGTCATTTTTAGGAAGGCCACTTGATCCTGTCTGGAAGCTGAGAAGACGAACCTGTCAGAATGACGTGTCTGGAAAGTTGACCGCATCCCCATGACCCGGTTGATGAGCTGTCCGCTGCGTTGACCAGATCGTTAGAAGTCCTCCTCCGGTCAACTGTACTTGTATCCAGCGACCGGGTCGCCCCGACCTCTGGTACCTCGGTGCTTGAGGCGAATCCACAGATATATGAGCAATCGAATACTAATGACAAAATAGTTAACTAAATACAGAAAAGGTATGAGAACGTATCCTGGCCCAGGGGGGGCGCCCTCGGAAGGATGGATGAGCTGGTCGTGTCGCTAATCGAGTCGTAGCGGCCCGGAACAATACAACGGCTCACAGGCCGACACACAGGCCGGATAATACGAATGACTCATAAGCATAATAATGGTACGAAGAATGAAATGCGACGGCACGATGGCCGGATCCACATCGGCTCACAAGCCGAACATAATCTTGGCGCGAACGCCTGAATAAGCAAACCTGAGCCCGTCAGATGACGGCTGCTTGGAGGGTGATGACGGTGTTCGATCGGGACGGCTGTGGTAGTCACTGGAGGTATCATCAGCAGCTGTAGGTGGCATCAGACGCTGAAGCCGGTGGAGGCGGCAACAACAGCCGCTGTCAGCGACAATGACAACCCTGAAGTCTGCTGCGGTGGGGGTGGCGGAGGCCACAAGAGGCTGCGGCGGCCACGGGAATCGGCAGCTGTAGTCGCCGGAGGCGGAAGCAGTGCCTGTCGGGGGCGGTGGCGCGTCCTGGTGGCAACGACGCTCATTGACGGCAGCAGTGGTGGTGTTCTTCGTCGCCGTCCACCGGGTCTGTCGGGTGATGCCGTGAGGAGAAAGGAGGGTTGTGGTCGGAATCGCCAGGAGGAGAGGAAGGCAGTGGTGGCCGGCGCCGGCGAGAAGCGAGAAGTGGAGAAAATGCTTCTGTCCCTACTCCGTTTGGCGGCGGCGGCTCTCTCCCACGAACCCAGCCCCCCTTTTCCAATGAACCGTGATCTCCCTTTAAAGCCAAGACCTAATTTGCCAAATGTCCAAAATACCCTCCACTTTCCTCCTAATTCCTTCTCTGCCCCTTAATCACATCCATATCACAAGCCTCTCCTTCAAGTCTAGTCGAAGGAGGCGTTAGTCCGACTGACTGGACAGTCGATCGCAAAGAGCTGAACCGCTCTCGATGTCAAAGCCAAATCGCTGAATATAATATCCCTCGAGCGGTCGCTATAATAATGGTGTCGCAGGAGATGGTAACGATACCGAGCGGACCAAGTCTGCAATCGGACCAATGCCGAGTGCGCAGCCGCGAAGATACCGACCGGACGATCGAAGTGCTATCGATCGGATGGATAGATGCTAGACGGATGCTGTCGTGCGGGCGATCGAAATGATGCCGAGTGACCGCATCACTCGTGAGTCGATCGGAAGTGTAGCCCGTGAATCGAAGGCTCGTGGAGGCGAAAGTCACGAGCCGAACGGGCGCATAACCTATATTCTGGTTTGAAACCAGTGGAGATACTCCTTGTTCGCGACCATCGGAGATATCTCGACCCCGATCGGGGGAGATAAGAAATACGATATGCTGATAAGCTGGCTCGAGGCCAGTGATAATCGCTCGACCCCGAACGGGGGAAATAGAATATCTGAAGCTGGTTCGAGACCAGTGCCGACCACTCGACCCCGAACGGGGGAGATAGAATATTTGATAAACTAGTCCGTGTAGCGGTCTTCAAGCTGGGGTTTTATAGTCGCCGGTTCGACTCTCGATATTTAACGTCGGAGCTCGACGGTCTTCAAGGCGGGGTTTTTATAGTCGCCGGTTCGACTCTCGATATTTAACGTCGGAGCTCGACGGTCTTCCGCTCGGACGTTTATAGACGCCGGCTCGTCTCTCGATATTTAACGTCGGAGCTCGACGGTCTTCCGCTCGGACGTTTATAGACGTCGGCTCGTCTCTCGATATTTAACGTCGGAGCTCGACGGTCTTCCGCTCGGACGTTTATAGACGCCGGCTCGTCTCTCGATATTTAACGTCGGAGCTCGACGGTCTTCCGCTCGGACGTCGTCTCTCGATATTTAACGTCGGAGCTCGACGGTCTTCCGCTCGGACGTTTATAGACGCCGGCTCGTCTCTCGATATTTAACGTCGGAGCTCGACGGTCTTCCGCTCGGACGTTTATAGACGCCGGCTCGTCTCTCGATATTTAACGTCGGAGCTCGACGGTCTTCAAGCCGGGGTTTTTATAGTCTCCGGTTTGACTCTCGATATTTAACGTCGGAGCTCGACGGTCTTCCGCTCGGAGGGTTTATAGACGCCGGCTCGTCTCTCGATATTTAACGTCGGAGCTCGACAGTCTTCAAGCCGGGGTTTTTATAGTCGCCGGTTCGACTCTCGATATTTAACGTCGGAGCTCGACGGCCCTGAGGGCTAATTCGAACCTGGCCGATCGGCTCGGGGGTCTTCGCCATCGAGCCCTTGGCTCGTATATAATCCTCCCGGCTGCTCGGCTCGGGGGTCTTCGCCATCGAGCCCGTAGCAGCTACGGGCTCGTATATAAACCTCCCGGCCGATCGGCACGGGGGCCTTCGTCTTCGATCCTGTGGCTCGGATATAAACCTCTCGGCCGATCGGCACGGGGGCCTTATAAACCTCCCGGCCGATCGGCACGGGGGCCTTCGTCTTCGAGCCTGTGGCTCGGATATAAACCTCCCGGCCGATCGGCACGGGGGCCTTCGTCTTCGAGCCCGTGGCTCGGATATAAACCTCTTGGCTGCTCGGCACGGGGGCCTTCATCTTCGAGCCTGTGGCTCGGATATAAACCTCCCGGCCGATCGCCACGGGGGCCTTCGTCTTCGAGCCTGTGGCTCGGATATAAACCTCCCGGCTGCTCGGCACGGGGGCCTTCGCCATCGAGCCCGTGGCTCGGATATAAACCTCCCGACTGCTCGGCACGGGGGCCTTCGTCTTCGAACCTATGGCTCGGATATAAACCTCCCGGCCGATCGGCACGGGGGCCTTCATCTTCGAGCCTGTGGCTCGGATATAAACCTCCCGGCCGATCGGCACGGGGGCCTTCATCTTCGAGCCTGTGGCTCGGATATAAACCTCCCGGCTGCTCGGCACGGGGGCCGTCTAGCATCTATCCATCCGATCGATAGCACTTCGATCGTCCGGTCGGTATCTTCGCGGCTGCGCACTCGGCATTGGTCCGATTGCAGACTTGGTCCGCTCGGTATCGTTACCATCTCCTGCGACACCATTATTATAGCGACCGCTCGAGGGATATTATATTCAGCGATTTGGCTTTGACATCGAGAGCGGTTCAGCTCTTTGCGATCGACTGTCCAGTCAGTCGGACTAACGCCTCCTTCGACTAGACTTGAAGGAGAGGCTTATGATATGGATGTGATTAAGGGGCAGAGAAGGAATTAGGAGGAAAGTGGAGGGTATTTTGGACATTTGGAATCAAATTAGGTCTTGGCTTTAAAGGGAGATCACGGTTCACTGGAAAAGGGGGGCTGGGTTCGTGGGAGAGAGCCGCCGTCGCCAAACGGAGCAGGGACAGAAGCATTTTCTCCTCTTCTCGCTTCTCGCCGGCGCCGGCCACCACTGCCTTCCTCTCCTCCTGGCGATTCCGACCACAACCCTCCTTTCTCCTCACGGCATCACCCGACAGACCCGGTGGACGGCGACGAAGAACACCACCATTGCTGCCGTCAGTGAGCGTCGTTGCCACCAGGACGCGCCACCACCCCCGACAGGCACTGCTTCCGCCTCCGGCGACTACAGCTGCCGATTCCCGTGGCCGCCGTCAGCATGCGCCGCTGCCACCAGCACGCGCCGTCGCCCCTGATAGGCATTGCCGCAGCCTCTTGAGGCCTCCGCCACCCCCACCACAGCAGACTTCAGGGTTGTCATTGTCGCCGACAGCGGCTGTTGTTGCCGCCTCCACCGGCTTCAGCGTCTGATGCCACCTACAGCCGCTGATGATACCTCCAGTGACTACCACAGCCGTCCCGATCGAACACCGTCATCACCCTCCAAGCAGCCGTCATCTGACGGGCTCAGGTTTGCTTATTCAGGCCTTCGCGCCAAGATTATGTTCGGCTTGTGAGCCGATGTGGATCCGGCCATCGTGCCGTCGCATTTCATTCTTCGTACCATTATTATGCTTATGAGTCATTCGTATTATCCGGCCTGTGTGCCGTGTGCCGGCCTGTGAGCCGTTGTATTGTTCCGGGCCGCTACGACTCGATTAGCGACACGACCAGCTCATCCATCCTTTCGAGGGCGCCCCCCTGGGCCAGGGTACGTTCTTGTACCTTTTCTGCATTTAGTTAACTATTTTGTCATTAGTATTCGATTGCTCATATATCTGTGGATTCGCCTCGAGCACCGAGGTACCAGAGGCCGGGGCGACCCGGTCGCTGGATACAGGTACAGTTGACCGGAGGAGGACTTCTGACGATCTGGTCAACGCAGCGGACAACTCATCAACCGGGTCATGGGGATGCGGTCAACCTTCCAGACACGTCATTCCGGCAGGTTCGTCTTCTCAGCCTCCAGACAGGATCACCACTCAATTTTGTAGAAAATTCACTAATTCGGATTGCATGAGATGAATCATCGCTCTTAAAGACTCACTCTTGTATTCATAAGATATGCTACAAGGAAAATATTATAAAAAGTAATAAAAACTTTTCCCAAAAGAGGGGAAGATTGTCCCTCTTCTTTAAGAATAAGAAATGCATAGAAGAAGAAGTTTTGTAAACTTTCTATAGAAAATAGGAAATAAAATTTCTTAATCCTACCAATGAGAGATGCAACTCTCATTTTATAGGAGATGGGATGATTATTTAGCCATTATGGATCAATAAAAAATTAGTTGTATTATAGTCAAAATAATGACAAGTATATCAAGCAATTAATGGTTGATGTGGCAACCAATTAATAGCTGATAAACTAGCCAAAAGAGGTTGATTTTACAGCCAAATAATGGTTGGATGGCTGGCCAAATAATGATTTGGATAACGGTGGATTTTCAAACTATATTATCTTCCTTATTTTCAACACTCCCCCTCAAGTTTGGCAAATAGATATCCATGGAGCCCAACTTGATGAGGATGTTCTGTATATGGTTAACTGTAGTTCCCTTAGTGAAGATGTCAACAAGTTATACTCATGACTTCGTATATAAGGAGTGATTATGATTTTAACTTCTATCTTTTGATGCACAAAGTGACAATCGACTTTGATGTGTTTGGTTCACTCATGAAAGACTGGATTTGAAGCAATATAGAGTTTATTAGGATCGATTTGTAGCTAGAGGAGGGGGCAGGGTGAATAGCTCGTCGCGCTTACTTTGCTTGCTTCGTGATGATGATATGTACCGAAAAGAACTCGAAACAAGACTCACAACGCTAACACGTAGATTTACTTGGTATCCACCTCAAGAAGAGGTAACTAATCCAATGATCCACACATGACGCACTCTCCACTATGAAAAACACTCCTTCTCGGTAACTACCGAAGGCAGAGAAGCCTTGAACAATCTCTCAATACAACAAGAAGAAAAGAAGAAGCAAATACAAAGAAAATTGATCCCGTCTGGAAGCTGAGTCAGACGGACCGTCGGGTGAGGTGGTGAGAATGTTGACTGAGTCGCGACGTCCCGGAGGGGGGTGTGCTGAGATGGCTCCCGTGTTGACCAAGTCTTCGGAAGTCCTCTGGTCAACGCTACCTGCAGCCAGTGACCGGGTCCCCCCCGATCCCTGGTACCCCGAGGCTCGAGGCAGATCCAACGAACATATGAGTAACAGACTAACAATATAATAATGAAATAAATAAGGGGCGAGTGCAAAAAACGTACCCTGGCACAGGGGGGCGCCCTTGGATGGGACGCAGCTCGAGTTGTCACGACCTAGAAGAGCAGGTGACTCGGAGCCGGATGTGGAGCTGGGGTCTGGCGGCACGGAGCCGAATGCAGCCTGGATCCGGAAGATGATGACACGAGATCGACACGCAGGTCAGGATACGAGATCGGCACACAGGCCGAGACACGAGATCGGCACGCAGGTTGGGACACAAGATCGGCACGTAGGCCAGGACACAAGATTGGCACGCAGGCTGGGAGAGGACACTGGCACGCATACCAGGATAAAATATCGACGTACAGGCCAAGAAATAATAACACCAAGGAGGCTAGACACAAATCACAGACTAAAACACAACTGCGGCTCGCAGGCCGGGATACAACAAGGCCCACCCAAATAGGACCATTATGCGAGGATCGGAATGTAGCCTCAGCTCGAAGGCCGGAATACAACAAAGATGGAGTATAATCCGATCGGAGTCCATTGGCGGCGAGGGCCCGGAGGCCCAACCCACATCGAAGGCCTACAACCAGGCGTACGATCCGGAGGTGGCCTACGATGAGGTGAAAAGGGAGGCAGCGCTACGGCGTCCTGGAGGAGACCGCTGGCGAGGCTGCGTTTGGCGGTTCGACAGTCCAAAGGGCGACGACTGGAGGCTATGAGTGTCGGCTGCTAGCGTCGCCGGCGGTATGCACGAGTGGGAGAGGAAACAGCGACATCAGAGGAGGAGGAGGGCAGCGTCGCGAGGCTGTTCGATGGCGGTGTTGAGGGGAGGAGGAGAGTAGGGGCCGGTCTCTCCGGCGGTGGCATCGCAAGAAGGGAGAGTCTCTCCGGTGGCAGTGTTTGTTAGGACCAAAAGTAGCTAGAGGGGGGGGTGAATAGCTCGTCGCGTTCGCTCGTTGCTCGGCGTTGCTTGTTTCTTCTAAGATGTGCAGCGGAAAATACAGAAACAAATCACACAACGCTAACACGGTTGGTTTACTTGGTATCCACCTCACAAGAGGTGACTAATCCAAGGATCCACACCACGCACGCACCCTCCACTATGAAAACACTCCTTTTCGATAACTACCGAGGGCGGAGAAGCCCTACAAGACTCTCAGTACAAGAAGAAAGGAAAGGGAAACAAAATACAAGCGCAAAGCTTACAATGAGTACAGAAAACCCTAACCCTAGCTTCTCCTCTTGCCTTTGATCCGCCTCTTGACTTGGAAAGCTTCCAAGATCCTTCAAGAACTGGCGATCTGATCTTTGAAAGCGCTGTGGAGTAGTTGGCGAGAGATCTGGAGTGAATCGGTGAAGAGATGCTGAAGACAACGTTCGCCTGCGTAACCCGACGCCAACGTCGGATCCCGATCGATTCAATGTTCCCAATCGATCGGGAGGCTTTGGATCGATCCACGGATCGATCCAGCGCCCGTGCTCGGGAAAACACCGATCGATCCGCTTATCGCTGGCAGCGGCCCCAATCGATTCACCGATCGATTGGGACATCCGGATCGATCCACCGATCGATCCGCAGGCTTTGATGGAAAGGCCGGATCGATCCATCGATCGATCCAGCGCTCGGGGGAAAACACCGGATCGATCCATGGATCGATCCGCGCTCTGATCGATGCCGTCCCCATCGATTCACTGATCGATTGGGACATCTGGATCGATCCACTGATCGATCCAGAGGCTTTCTGTTCGCTGGGAAAGGCTTGGATCGATCCACTGATCGATCCAGCTCCTGGATCGATCCACTGATCGATCCAGCTCCTGGATCGATCCACTGATCGATCCAACACTCGGTTTTTGCCCAAACCAAGTTCCAAGCCTACCAAACCAACATCCGGTCAACCTTGACCTGTTGGTACATCATGCCTAGCATCTGGTCACTCCTTTGACCTGCTAGGACTTCCCACCAAGTGTCTGGTCAATCCCTTTGACCAACTTAGACTTTTCTATTCATGTCAAGTGTCTAGTCACTCCCTTGACCTACTTGGACTTCCACCAGATGTCTGGTCAATCCCTTTGACCTATCTGTATTTCCTCGTGCCAAGTATCCAGTCAATCCTTTGACCTACTTGGACTTCCCAACACCAGATGTCCGATCATCCTTGATCAATCTGGATTTTCCCTTTCCTGGCTTCACTCACCAGGACTTTCACCTAGCTTCACTCACTAGGGTTTTCCATCTGCCTAGCTTCACTCACTAGGGCTTTCACCTGGCTTCACTCACCAGGACTTTCACCTAGCTTCACTCACTAGGGTTTTCAATCTGCCTAGCTTCACTCACTAGGACTTTCCTTCTGTCTGACTTCACTCACCAGGACTTCCATTCTACCTAACATCCCAGTTAGGACTTCTCAGTCAAGTATCCGGTCAACCTTGACCTACTTGACTCTTCTTCAATCAATTTCTTATTGTCAAACATCTAAACTCAAACCAAGACTCAGCTTGGTCAACCAGGTCAACCTTGACCTGAGGGATGTTGCACCAACAGTGTTGTGAGGAGGAGGAGGAAGAAAGGATGGGTTGTGGCTGTCGCCGAGAGGAACTTCACGTGAGGGAAGGGGGTTGTGGCCGTCGTCGGGAGGAGAAGGAGGAAGAAGGGAGCGGTGGCCGTCGCCGACGAGGCGTTGCCCGAAGGTGGCAGCGAGAGAGGGAGAAGAAGACTTCCTGTCTTCTCTGTGCGTCGAGCGACAGAGGAGAAGGAGAGAGGAAAGGGAGTCGTCGGCATCGGGTTTGTCTGACAGCGTCGCGAGGAGGAGAGGGAGAGAGGGTTGTGGCCGGTGGCCGGCGGCCAGCGCCGGCGCCGGCGAAGAGTGCGAGAAGAAGAAAAATGGCCTCCCTTTTCTCTTATTTCCCCCCTACCATAAACCATATCCACATCAAAAATCTTACAAGATTTTACACAAATGAAACCCTAGCTAGCTTTTTCTTCTTGTGTGAAGCGCCTCTTGACCTTGAAAGTGCAACAACACTTTGCTACAAGAAGCTTCAAGAACTGGTGTAAACCTATGAGAAATAATCGCAAGGAGTGGAGAGTAAAGACTATCGAATTTCTGCGAGGAAGAAGACTTTTGTGCGCTTTTCTTCGCAACGGTCATATCCTAATCGATTGGGGAGGCTTGAATCGACCGGCTGATCGATTCAAAGCGCCTCTATGCTCTACTGGAAACTACCTGAATTGATCGACTGATCGATTCAGGATTTATCGCGATCGCACGAGAAAATCAGCCCCCAATCGATCGACCGATCGATTAGTGGTGCCCAATCGATTGACTAATCAATTAGGGAAGCTTCTGTGCTCGCAATTCAGACGCCCAATCGATCAGCTGATCGATTGGGCTACTGTTTATCGCAGAGCTCTCCCAATTAATCGGCTAATCGATTGGACTTTGGTTCAATCGATCAGTTGATCGATTGACCATCCTTAACTTGCTTAACTCAATCTTAAGGGTCCCTAATTCCAACACCTGGTCAACCGTGACCTACTGGAACTCCTCATGTCTAGCATCTGGTCAAT
The DNA here is from genome assembly GCF_018446385.1 of Zingiber officinale. Taxonomy (NCBI): domain Eukaryota; kingdom Viridiplantae; phylum Streptophyta; class Magnoliopsida; order Zingiberales; family Zingiberaceae; genus Zingiber; species Zingiber officinale. The sequence goes on along the minus strand of NC_056001.1, from coordinate 21,178,630 downwards.
CTTGACCTGACGGGACTTCTTCATCAAGTGTCTGGTCAATCCTTTGACCCACTTGGACTTTTCTCCTCATACTAAGTGTCCGGTCAACCTTGACCACTTGGACTTACTGTCTCGTGCCAAGTGTCCGGTCCTCCATGACCCACTTGGACTTCCTTCCACCAGATGTCCGGTCACCTTTGACCCATCTGGATTTTCTTATGCCTAGTATCCGGTCACTCCTTTGACCTACTTGGACTTCCCAACACGAGGTGTCCGGTCAACCTTGACCCACCTGGATTTCCACGTGCCTAGCTTCACTCACCAGGTATTTGCATCTGCCTAACTTCATTCACTAGGACTTTCCATCTGCCTGACTTCACTCACCAGGACTTTCCATCTGTCTGACTTCACTCACCAAGACTTTTCTACTATCTAGCTTCACTCACCAGGACTTTCATCTAGTTTCACTCACTAGAATTTTCCCACTGCCCGGCTTCACTTACCAGGATTTTCACTCGTCTAGCTTCACTCACTAGGTCTTTCACCTGACTTCATTCACCAGGATTTTCACCTAGCTTCACTCACTAGGATTTTCCCATTGCCCAGCTTCACTCACCGAGACTTTCACCTGCCTAGCTTCACTCATTAGGTCTTTCACCTGACTTCACTCACCAGGATTTCTCAACTGCCTAGCTTCACTCACTAGGTCTTTCACCTGACTTCACTCACCAGGATTTCCCAACTACCTAGCTTCACTCACTAGGTCTTTCACCTGCCTAACCTTCAGTTAGGACTTTCCCAGTCAAGTATCCGGTCAGACCTTTGACCTACTTGACTCTTCTTCATATCTAACTTATCAATCTTAGACCAGAGGGGAATTGTATTAACAATCTCCCCAATCAAACGATTGCTCCTGTAATCTCTATATATTGTCAAACATCAAAATCCAAACATCGAGACTCAAACTTGAGCCAATTCAAGCTTAGTCAACCTGGTTAACCTTGACCCAATGGATATTGCACCAACAATCTCCCCATTTATGTTTGACAATACCTTTAAGTTATCATAATCTCATCGCCTCAACTTCTCTTCATGTTAAATCATGAGTGAGGGTTTCCTTCATTCTCTCCCTTTCCTAGAGGGCAAACTCCCTCTTAAGGTAATGAAGACCTAACTTAAATCCTACATTCTTCCCCTTTGGCATACATCAAAAACTCTCCTCCTGAAGATTTACTCAAACGTTGTTCACAACTTCACTCATTGTTTACAACACCACAATATATGTCTCATACCCTTCATTGTGTCCAATGCACAACCTTGAGCATCAACCACTTCACAATGCTCATCCTAGAGTATTCATCATTCCAATAATGAAGGTCTCATACCCTTCATTGTACCCAATGCTCACCCTTGAGCATTGATCCACTTCATAATGCTCGTACTAGAGCATCCATAACTCAACAATGAAGATATCCGCTCTCCATTATTTTTCAATGCTCAACCTTGAGCATTTACTCTAATAAAGGTTAACCACCACCTTTCATGGTGTTTGAAAAATTAATTTTCATATTCTTAAAGAGTAACTCCCCCTAAAGACATGCTCCAAACTTCTGTCATTACACCAACAATGTCTTGGAATCCCTAAATCTTTAGGAGACTCAAAACTTGAAATTTTGAGGTTCAAGTATTAATATTTGAATGCAAATCTCAATCTAAACTTCAACCTAGTGTTCCTTAACCATTTCTTCTTGTTTTCAGCTTGAAAACTACCTGGTGAGCGGTGGAGACGACGTCTCTGTGCGCTCTCTTCCCCGCGTCTTCCTCCTGGCAACGATGGAAACCAACCATGAAAACAGCTTCCCCCTTTTGTGAACAGTGCCTCCCTTTTTCTTAAAGCCCTAATAGTGAAAAGACCAAAATGCCCCCCCCTTCCCCCCTTAATTCCTTCTGGGCCCTTGATCAATATACGCATCACTTACTAACCGACATAAGTATCCCAACATAATCACCAACTAACCAAAAGTATAATCAATAACATAACACTTTAGTAACATGCTCAACCAAGTATAATCAACAAATCGGGAGTACATACAGTATATCCAAACATATACAAACAAATACAGGACTAACATATAGCAAGTATATAACAAGCACTGACTGTAAGAGAATGCTCCACCACGGATAATCCCGTGGACAGTCAGGGTAAACAAATAGTCACTGTCTGAAGGCGAACTCACTACCACAAATGAACTTGTGGGCAGACAGGATAAATAAACAGTCACTATCTGGGGATGAACTCGCCACCACGAATGGTCTAGTGGGTAGACGGGGTATATACGTAGCTATCTGGCTACAGACTACATGCGAACTCGCTACCACGAATGGTCTCGTGGGCAGTCGTATATATTATGATCGCTGACGACTCTCTCAACCACGAATGGGAGATAATGGTCGACAGGATATACTAACCACGAGTCTAGTAGGATACTCAAAATACTACACTATGGTATTATCTTACTAATGTATAGGCATGAGCTTATATAACAAGGGTCTACTTGGATACTCGGTATCTTATACTATAATATCATCTTACTTAAATATAGGCAGAAAATAGATAATTAGGTCCCCAAGATACTAGTCAACCAATCTCATCAAGAGAATACTAGTCATCTAGTATTAATATCTCAACTAATCCCGTGGTAGCATCACACATATAATAGACAACGGAGTCGAGATTAAATAATCCTAGAGGTTGATCCGAAGGGAGAAATCTAGTGGAATATGCTACCCCTCTACTAGGGAGTGATTTTCATCAAGTATAGGTCTACACCATCTCACTAATATATATGCTCTCACAAGTATACAACTATACTACCTATCATATCAATACCCTGCAGGCACAAGCTAAGTATATAATCATACTATAATATAAATGCACGAGCATAAGCCTATAACTAGACTATGATATGATAATATCATGCATGTATATAAATCAAATCATGAATAACAACCAAGACTATATAGATCTCGACAACAGATTCAAATATAAGGATAAATCATAAGGTATCAAACTCAGGAGCAATATAGGATAGATTTAAGGTAAGCGAGTAACTACAACTCATCAAAACATGACAATAAACAATCATGCATTATGATCAAATTTACCCACCTCAAATGTAGATTGTTTTAATCATCTCCAAGTTAATGATCTACCTTGTGTTCGAATCCTACTGGTTTGTGATGGCTTAATTGCTGCTAGAACGCAATGACCGTCGTCGATTTAGAAGGACAGGGACGACAGCAATAAAACCAATGTCTAAGGGTTGAGATCCTTGCTGCGGGCAATGGCAGCAGGTCTGACAGTAACTATGTTCTGGCACCAGCAACTGCTCATCGGATCAGTGGCATAGGGCAGCAAGAAGGGCTGCCAGCGACTGGAAGCTCGCGACAATGAGCAAGGAGAGCCTTTCTCCTTGTTGTCCGGTGCCCTTCGTGGCTACTGGAAGGCAGGCGGTCGGGAGGGAGGAGGGTGACCGACATCTAGGCAGTGTTAAAGAATGCCTAGAATGGTCGGTCATGTGTGACAGCCGGGCGACTGTAGCCCTCGCTCTCACGATGAATAACAGTGGCTTTGTCACCGATTGTGATGTGCCCTCCACATTTCGACTCTGGCAGAGAAGTAGCGATACAACGACCGACGATGGAGACCAAGGAGAGGGACACGACGCCAGCTGCTCCTACGTGGTGGCACCGAAGTCAGATGCGAAGAGGCAACACACGACGGTGGCTGGCCCCTTGGGATAGGAGTGCGGGGCTTCTTCGAGAAGGTGACAACAGATGCTCATCAGCGATGACGGATCACGCAATTGGACGCGACGCAACTGCTATAGCAAAGGGGACGCAGGCGGCGTGGAGATGAAATGGAACGCAGAAAATAAAACTTAGGTTTAGAAATATTAAATTAGGTTAATATATATTATCAACTCCTCATTAAAATGAATATTTTAAACATACATTATCTTTTACCCATTTATACCCCTTAAAATATAAAATGGTTCCTTTAAAATACAAAAACTTCCAGTAAATTTCATAAATTCATATAAACTTATTTCTTGATAAATTATCAATAAAATATATTTATTTTCCATAAAAATTTAATTATGTCATATTTTAATTATTTATATCTTTATCTATATTTTTGGTATATTACACTGAGAGGTTTGATCGATACTTTAAGTCGATCGTCGGTATAATAATTTATAGGTAAGGTGAACCTAAGATCTGGAAGTCTAACTAGGTATATAAAGAGAGTTACCTTACACTTGCGTTTATAGGAGATGAATACGCTTGAGTTGTATGGGTCCGTTTGACCATATTATCGGTCGAATGGGCATGGAGGCCTCCTATCCCGTGCAGGGCCCGTAGGGTTAACCAGTACTAGGACCGACTAGGTGTACACTGGGAGGCTCGTATAAATTAGGGAGTTTGACTTTTACCTCAAACGGACCTATGGTTGATTGATTGTAAGGTGGGTTGGGCATCCCTTAAACTTGGTCGACTATTGAATGACTAGACATGCTAGCTTTTCATTTTGAGAGTAAAGCACTAAACCCCCTATGTTCGAACGGCTTAAGGGTTGGTCGGCCTTCTTTCGAACGACTTATAATCCGGTTGGGTTGACACTGTGAGCCTTAATGCTGGGCGAATAGCAAAGTCGAGTGGGGGAATGTTTGATTCCCTTGACTTTGACTGTCACGTCACCTTGACTTTGATTTCCACGTCATCCCCTAGGTTTGTTCCTTACATCCCGTATCAACTACTTTTACTGTCATATGGTTAACTAACAGTTTGAGATTACTAATTTTATTTTTATCCCTGACCATATGATAATCACAATCTGAATCAATTAGTTAATTTTGAGAACTAAAAATTTAGAAGAGTTCGAGCAATTACCTTGATCATTTATTGATGTTTTTACTTGCTCGAGTAGTTTTGAGACGTCATTGATGGTGATTTATAGAGTTGCAATCTTGGGCGAGTTATGGGATGATTGATCCTTTTTATTTAAGTGATCAGGCCTTAGGTGTGGATGAAGTCACCAACATTTTTCCTTTGTATGATTCGGCTTCTTGTAGTATCCATACACAACTTTGAATTCTTGAACTTTATTCGCCTTTTGTTCTTCTAGGTCTACATGAAGCCACCCTTTGATTGCGAGGCTTCAAGTCCCATGCTTACTGCAGCTCTCTGAATCATAACCCTAACCTCTTGATAGGGAGGAAATCTTTTCATCCTTAGAATATATCTCTTGACGTAGAAGAGCATATGTTTCTTCTAGCGATATAAGAAGGCCAAATATCATATCTTCCTCTCTTTATTGTTGTAAAACTTTGAGATCGGTTTGTAATCGGCCTCAAAGTATTATATTAATTCCATAGATCATTGTAGTCACCAAATAGTTGGGAAAGAATCTTTTCTTCCTTTTTTATATCTATAATTTTTCTTTTGATTTCGAAGATTCTTCCCAGATTTGATTCTTGTCCATACAGATTACTCATTTGCTCCCAGAGGACCTTCGACATTGGGGCACAAGCGACCATTGTTCTATGGGTTTTATCCATAGAATTTAATAGGAGAATAAATACTTCATCATCCTTCTCTTTCCAAGCTTTGAAAGAAAGGCCTGACTCTACAAGAGGATCATTTGTAATATACTTCAAAATCTTCCTTGCATTTAAAGATCTCTTAATATGAGTGGCCTAGGAGAAGTAATCAGATGAATTGAGAAATCATAGATGAAAAGAAATGAGTGTTAAAGTTGATTTGTAGCTAGCGGGCGTGGGGTGAATAGCTCGTCGCGGTTCCTTTGCTTGCTTCGTTGTTGTTGATATGCAGCGGAAAGGACTCGAAACAAGACTCACAAAGCTAACACGTAGATTTACTTGGTATCCACCTCAAGAAGAGGTGACTAATCCAAGGATCTACACACAACGCACTCTCCACTAAGAAAAACACTCCTTCTCGGTAACTACCGAAGGCAGAGAAGTCTTGTACAATCTCTCAATACAATAAGAAAGAAATGCAAGCTAATACAATAACAAATCTTACAAGATTTACAATGAGGAAACCTTAGCTTGCTTTCTTTCTTGTTTAGAATGTCTCTTGACCTTGGAAATGCAGCAGCACCTTGCTCCAAGAAGCTTCAAGCACTGACGTAAACCTATGAGAAATTGATCGCAAGAAGTGGAGAGTTGAGCGCTATAGAATCGCTGCGAGGAAGAAGGTTTTTTGTGCGTTTTCCTTCGCAACGGTCATATCCCTATTGATTGGGGAGGATTGAATCGATCGGCTGATCAATTCAGAGCGCCTTTGTGCTCACTGGAAACTGCCTGAATCAATCGATCGATCGATTCAGGCTTTCTCGCGATCGTGGGAGAAAATCAGCCCCCAATCGATCGATTGATAGTGCCCAATCGATTGACTGATCGATTGTATAGCATTCTGTGCTCGCGATTTTGCTTCCCAATCAATCGATCCATCTTCAATCGATCAGCTGATCGATTGAATCACAATTCAATCGATCGGCTGATCGATTGACCTTCCTTTGACTTGCTTAACTCAAGTCCAAGGTTTCCAAACCTAACATCCGGTCAATCGTGACCTGTTGGGACTTCCTCATGCCTAGCATCCGGTCAACCTTGACCTGCTGGGATTTCTTTACCAAGTGTCCAGTCAACCCTTTGACCCACTTAGAGTTTTCTCCTCGTGCTAAGTGTCCGATCAACCTTGACCCACTTGGACTTACTGTCTCGTGCCAAGTGTTCGGTCCTCCATGCCCCACTTGGACTTCCTTCCACTAGATGTCCGGTCACCCTTGACCCATCTGGATTTCCTTGTGCCAAGTATCTGGTCACTCCTTTAAACTACTTGGACTTCCCAACACCAAGTGTCCAGTCAACTTTGACCCACCTGGATTTCCACATGCCTAGCTTCACTCACCAGGTCTTTACATCTGCCTAGCTTCACTCATTAAGACTTTCCATCTGCCTGGCTTCACTCATCAGGACTTTCCATCTGTTTGGCTTCACCCACCAGGACTTTCCTACTACCCGACTCACTCACTGGGATTTTCATTTAACTTCACTCACTAGGACTTTCCCATATCTCGGCTTCACTCACTTGGACTTTCACCTACCTAGTTTCACTCACTAGGTCTTTCACCTGGCTTTACTCACCAAGATTTTCCAACTGCCTAGCTTCACTCACTAGGTCTTTCACCTGCCTAACTTCCAGTTAGGACTTTCCCAGTCAAGTATCCGGTCAAGCCTTGGACCTACTTGACTCTCCTTCTTATCTAACTGATCAATTCTAGACCAGAGGGGAATTGTATCAACAATCTCTCCAATTGGATGATTGCTTCTGCAATCTTCATATATTGTCAAACATCGAAACCTAAACATCAAGACTCAAACTTGAGCCAACTCAAACCTGGTCAACCTTGACCCAGGGGATATTGCACCAATAATGAGGTTGTGCTGGACTTGCTTGCAAATCTCTCATATTTGCAGAACATATAAAGGTTCATCAAGGTTGCTTGAACTAGTGCCTATAATAAGCTTGAAACGTCCTATCGAAACCAACCAACTTACTCTGATACCATGTCGAAAATTCATAACAATTTGGATTGCATGAGATGAAGTGCCACTCTTAAAAACTCACTCTTGTATTCATAAGATATGTTACAAGAAGAGTATTACAAAGAGTAATAAAAACTTCTCTCACAAGAGGGGAAGATTGTCCCTCTTGTTTGAGAATAAGAAACATAGAGAAGAAGAATCTCTGTAAGCTTTATGTAGAAAATAGAATTTCTTAATCCTACCAATGAGAAATGCAACTCACATTTTATAAGAGATGAGATGATTATTTAGTCGTTGTCGATCAGTCAAATATTAGATGTATTATAGTTAAAATAATGTCAAATATATCAAGTAATTAATGGCTAATGTGACAACCAATTAATAGCTGATAAAAGAGTCAAAAGAGACTGATTTTATAATCAAATAATGACTAGGTGACTTAGGGTTGTGAATAAATCAAGTATTCGTGAACATGTTTGGTGTTCGGTTTGATAAGATCTTGTTTTATGTTCGTTCAATATATACAAGATTGATTAAACAAACAAGCTTAAACAACTCGTTAAACTAAACAAAAAAGCTTAAACACATATGTGTTCAGCTTGTTAACGTTTGTGAACAATATTTGTAAATAATGTTCCTGAACAATGTTCATGAATCATATTCATTAATAAAACTCTTTTTAATATGCTAAATAAATAATAAAATAAAATAAAATAAATAAGTTTAAATGATAAAACTCAATAACCAATCAAACAACTAAGTTTCAAACAATCAAAAAACTTGAATTGAAAGCTCGATAACATCTAAACGAACCAAGCTCAAATTAAGCTCAAGCCAAGTTCAAACCAAGCTCAAACCAAGCTCAAGCCAAGCTTGAATTGAGAGCTTGATAACATTTAAATGAACCAAGCTCAAGTCAAATTTCAAACAATCTCAAATTCATAAAAAAATAAACCAAGCCAAAGTTGAACAATCATTTAAAAAATTTAGTTCATTTTAAGCTCAGTTCGATTCAGCTCAGTTACCTTATCAAATAAATTTAAATACTTCAAAGTTTGACTTTGCTTGACTTGACTCGTTTACCGTCCTAGGATGGCTCGCCAAATAATAATTTGGATAATAGTGAATTTCTAATTGTATTATTTTGCTTATTTTAAAAAAATTGAAGTTGAATATTTTTTTTAAATTTACTCTCTTTCAACGGGTGTGGAGCCGTCGAAGCACCTCTTACCACGAATGTAATAAACAAACTGTTATAATCTCATGTTCCCTATCAGAACAGCCCACAAATCAATTATAAACGGAAACCTAGCCAAGTTGTAGTGAAATGTCTCTTCAAATGATTGCCTGGTAGCTCCCTACCCATCCTTTAATAGTCTCTATATATATCATCGCAGATTTTGACGGCCGAGGCCAAGCATGATAGTTAACTTTATCTTCTTCCCCGAGAACCGGCTTTTTGTCTGAACAAGGAGACTCGTTCCAATATACCTACCACAATATCAGGAAAATATATATATATACTGCGTTCTCTCACTCTGCAGTCTTGTCTCCTCCATTCCTTTATAACCGGCAACTCTACTACAGGGAGGCCTGCTAAAAAAACAAAGCACCACAGTGTTTTCATGGGAAAAAACAAATATATGTGTTTTATTAACAAAATAGCAAAAGCAGCTTTAGTGCAGAGCTAATTGTTGTAAGGTAGAATGGCACAGACACATGGGTAGGGGATCACTTCCTCCGCAAGCGAAAGGGACAAGAGTATGATTGCGACGCGCAACTTATCCTGAGGAAGCAGTGAGTGGCGATCCATCACCAGGCACAAGTGGCCGCCCGCCTGCTCAGACACTGACCCACACTAAACTAACGGGAGGCCGCTCCGTGTGTGCCACACTGCTCATGCAGCCGCGCTGCCTGATGGCGCATCCCATGAGCAAGAACCGAGCCGCGGCTCGCCGAGGAGCTTTCGCTTTGGCCACGGTTACCGACGTGGATGCCGGTGACTGATAGACATGAGAAAATTGTTGCAGCGCACTGCCTAAACAATTGCGCCACTTGTCATTCTTTGCATCCGCGCACTTGGAATTCCACGCAGCGGTTGTGTGCGGTAAAGTTTGAGATGCCCCGGCCACCGAAAGTACCCGTCCGGACACACCTTTCTTCGTGAATCTGCTACGGACAGCTGTTGCCGGAACGGAACAAAACAAAACAAAGGCGTAGGGAATCGCGGAACACCGCAGGGGACTCCGCCAGGTTACCAGGCGAACCTGTCGTCGAGTTTGACTGAGGTGGATGAGCCATGATAAGCCCAGCGCACAGGGACGAGCGCGAGCGGATGCATCCGACGACAAAAACAGCGAGCAACAGCAACAGCAACAGCAACAGCTGCCCGCTGTCTGTCCGCTTCTTGTCCCCCTTCTCGTGCTCAGCCCAGCCCAGCCCTCTTGCTTATGTGTATTGATATATATATATAGATCATCTCCTCTCAATCTCACCAGTCTCAGCGGCATAAAGCAGGCAGGGGAATGGAGAAGGCCTACTTGTGGAGGAGCAAAAAGAGGGACGATCTGGCCCGGTTGGAGGGCGAAGAACGTGAGAAGCCGGAGTGTGCGCTTAAGATGCAGGAGATCCCCCCGCCGCAGACCCCTCGTGAGCCCATGGAGTTCCTCGCCAGGTCGTGGAGCGTCTCCGCTTCCGAGATCTCCAAGGCCCTCCTTCTTCGGAGCAAGAAGAGAAATTTCGTGGTGGATCGTCTGCCGGAGATGATGCATCCGGACTTTTTTGTCGTCGCTGCGGCCAACGCCGGAGCTCCTCTAACTGCCAGTAAGCGAGTAAGATCGCTCTCCTCTAGCTATATGGTTGATGATGGAATGGATCTCTTAGATTCATCGTGTTTCTGTCGACTAATTCTACAGCCTCGCGGTGGCGGGAACAACATAATTACCCACAATAGAACAATCGGGAAACTGTTTCACCAAAAAGAAAGCAGCAGAACCAAAGAGAGGAGCAAGGAGAAAGCCCGCGCCGAGAAAGCCCGCATCCACGCCGCGGTGTCCGTCGCCGGAGTCGCTGCGGCTGTTGCTGCCATCACTGCGGCCTCGAACTCCGAGAACCAAACATCGAAGATGAGCGCCGCCATGGCCTCTGCTACCGAGATCTTGGCGTCGCACTGCATCGAGATCGCAGAGCAAGCGGGGGCCGACCACGAGCTTGTGGCTTCTGCTGTCCGATCTGCGGTCGACGTAAAAACTGCCGGAGATCTGATGACTCTCACAGCAGCTGCCGCAACAGGTTGGATTTTGATTGATAAATTATTGCGATCTGATCGCCAATTTACTGATTAAGACCTCTCAATCTTAACAGCGCTACGAGGAGCCGCTGCATTGAAGCTGAGACTGAACAGGGAAGCAAGGAACAACGCTGCCACTGTCATCCCTTACGAGAAGAGTCAATGTGGAAGCCCAGATATCTGGTGCAAAGAAGGCGAGCTGCTCAAACGCACCAGAAAAGGTAAGGCAGCTGAATTTATCAGCTCGGATTTTCACAATTGATCAACAAAATTGAATTTCAGTTTGATCAATTTTCCAGGAACTTTGCACTGGAAGAGAGTATCAATCTACATCAACAGGAAGTCACAGGTAATCGATAACTCAAATTTTAGCTGTTGATTGTTCTCAAATCTATTATTGATTGGTAATCTGACACGGATACAATTCTCTCAGGTCATAGTGAAGCTCAAAAGCAAACATATAGCAGGGGCACTTTCCAAGAAGAAAAAGAGTAAGTGATGTTGATAATGGCATGACATTAGCTGCTTCCTCACTTGAACCAGAGCTTCTAAATTTCGGTATCCATTCTTGGTGATTAACCAGGTGTTGTCTATGGCGTATACGATGAGATTCCGGCGTGGCCCGAGTGTGCAAAGGCGTTTATGGAGGAGAGATGCTACTTCGGTCTGAGAACAGCGCAGGGTTTGATAGAGTTCGAGTGTGAGAACGAGACCACCAAGCAAAAGTGGGTGAATGGAGTGCAGAACTTGCTTAGACAAGTATCAAGCAGTGTTGGTGAGAAAATAGAGCAGTCCATGGAACTACTAAAACTCACCTGATGCATGGTATGAATCGATCAGTAGGTGCTTGAGAAATTGAATGAGCACCCTGCTCTACACCATTGGTTCTGTTATGAAGATAGAGGATATGCTCATGCATATAAAGTGAAGAAAATTTGTTTCTTCCTTCGATTGTGATCCAAATGTTACCGTATGAAAAGAAGAGTTGAGTTTGCTTGTGAGCTGTAACATACTTGTCTTCCGGAATCTGGTGAAAAGAAGATCAAGGTAATATAAACATAAATGTTCTTTTCTAGTCTCAACTTTCAAACGCACACAATAATAAAATAATCTTCCCTATCCGCGAAGAAAACACGCAATAACCATAAAAGTGTTAAAGAATTAAATGGGGATAAACTCAGTAGTTTTCTTGCATCATAAGAACTTGCTGTCATCTTAATTAATTTAATTAATATAATCTTAAGAATAACATGTTGAGCTATTTTGTGTTTCCTTGAGCTGAATTGAATTTCCATGATCATGGCAAGTGAATATGAAGAGAATCCTTCTCTATCAGTTTTAAAATTAAGGGGGAAAAAAACAAAAGCAAGCACTCCGAAATGACAGTGACTGAATCTATTTCTTCATGGCGTACTCGTTCATTCATCCTTTCTATTGTTTATGTCACAATCTCTTGTTGCATTGAGCTTTGTTTGGTAACTTATTCAATTAATTGTTGAGCTTCTTGCACGCGAAGCTTCATGAGTTTTATAATGTGAGGGTCGTGATTACGCTAGAAGAAAGGCCATGAGGATCAAGTTGTTACTGTTTTTTAAGAACTTTTATAACTGGACGACCTTTGGGAGTCACCACATTCTAGCATTGAACGAGATTGTAAGAAAGGAGACAAAAGTTCATTGATATCGAGTAGATGGTATGATATAGTTTGTTTATCTAGATGAATTGGTTTGGCGATGAATTTAACCCATGAAATTGTTGGAACAATAATAAGTAATAACTCAGGATAAAGCTGAAAGCAATCCTCATGGTAGACTACTCCATATGTTTTCTAAGATACATAAGAAGATCTTCATTTTGGAGAAATAAGAAGTTAAGTTAGTTGGTCAAGTTGAGGTTGTTGAGGAATGTTCTATATTGAAAAAAAAAATTATACAAGAATTTTTTTAATTATAAATTTAATTATGTTTCTTAAAGTAATTAAAATGACTAAAAAAAAATAGTACATACCAACTAAAAGTCCAAAACTGTTACACCATGATTTGGTTTAATTTTGACACTAAAATAAGAATTAAATTATAAATCAAAAGTCAAAATCTCTTAACAACTCTAAATTTTATTTAGGAAGTATAATATGTTATTATTTTAATTAATTAATAAGTAACTTATAAATATATTTATAATCATCTATTATTTTATTTTATTATGTTTTAATATTTAAAATTACTATTTACACACTATATTATAATTTTTTATATAATTAGAAAAGCGTATGAAACAGTGTGTAATTAAATTTAATAAATCATTAAAATAAATATACTCTAATAATTATTATAATTTAATTATGTTTTTAAATGATTAAATAATTTTAAAATAATGAATTTATTTCTAAAATCTACGCACTTTATCCGTATTAACAAGTCACCGTCATTAATTTTAAACATTATTATTATTATTATTATTATTATTATATCTCTTTCTATGACGTAAATGCATTCACCATCATCATAAATGCGATTGAATACATTGCGAACCACACCTCATCGTCCGCACCTTCACTGCCTTCCCTACCTCTTTCTCCTCCCTTTGCTTCGCCGCCGCCTCCTCGAAGCGCCGCCGCGACCTCCCAACACTCGATGCCAAAGCCGCTGCCGCCGACGATGGTAAGCGGGAGCGTCCTACGGGCCATGGGCCGCGCGGTTGGGGGCGGTGTCTTGGGGCCGCTCTCCTCCGTCCGCACCAAGCCTCCGTCCGGCGCCATGCGCGTGTCGTCCTCCTCCGGAGCGGCCTCGCCCACCTTCGCCTCCGCGGAGAACGGGTCGTCCTCGATCTGGAGCTCGCACTCCGGCTGCCTCGCCGATCTGGAGGACTGGGAGCGGGTCGCAGACGAGGCTCCGCTCTGGGACGAGGAAGTGAAGGAAGACCGGCATGTGTTCGGGAGCGCGCCGTCGAGGGAGGAGGCCGAGGACGCCGTCTCAACCCTTCGGCAGTAAGCTTTCCCCAATCTGTGCTCTGCCTATTAAAATATAAAAGCAACCTCAATTTTTTAATCAAAAAAGTAAATAAATAAGATGGAAGCTATGAAGTATTTTGAGAACTTCGTTTGCTTCTCAAAAAAAAAAAAAATAAAAATAAAAAAATAATAATAATAATAATAATAATAATAATAATAATCTTGCACTTCCATCTGCCATAGCTGGATCATGGCTCGTGGATGGGAATCATCTTAGAAGAAGAAGAAGACAAATTGAATTTTAAATTTACCGTACGAAATAAGCTTTTGAATTAAAATCATAACAATAAATCTAATTTGCATATATCATTCAATATAACAAATTATTATACCGAATCATATTTCAAATTAGTCGAATCTGAAACATTTATTTATATGCATATAAAAGAAGGATAACACGTTGTTGTTACCAAATAGCATATCTAATTAATCAAACTTGTATGAGCTTTTCCTTCCTTGTAAAATCGAGCATTAAGTGAATCCAATCTGTACCGTTCTGGTTTTGGCATAAAAGCAACTACTATATTTTGAATAAATAAAATTAATCGTATGAAAGATTTGGAGATCTTCCTTGGTTTAAAATTAATTACGTGTTAGACGTTTGACAATACAAGTGATAACACTTACGACACTGCCTTATATATTATTTTCTTTAAAGGACTCAATGACACCAGTGTCAAACACACATGGATCTTGATGTTTCAGATCTCATTTGCTGAACAGGTTTTTTAGATGTGGTCAAAAGTGTGCCCATCAAATTTGAGTGTCTAATGTGGTGCCAAGGAGATTGGTGAAGTATTCTATCTATCTATTTCTTGAGTAAATTGTGGCCGACCTAGAAAGTTTGAGTGAATTTCTAATATCTTATAATTAATAGGCCTGAAGTATAATTTTTCTTAAAGTTTTTAGGGCTAAAATTTAAAATTTATAAAATAGTAAATGATTCGGCGATTGAGGTGGGCCCCCGAATCGGGTCAAACTCCAGGAGGCTGGTTGACATAGTGGTCAAAGTCAATGAAGGGTCAACCCTTAAAGCCAACACAGTCAATCATCACGACCAAGAGGTTATCTGATCGGCCCAATGGGCTGGTTGAACCATTGGACCAAGAGGTTATCTGACCAGAACATCGGGCCAGCCGGATGCCAAGCCTCTCAATATGGACGAATAGTTCAAGACGAGTCAACATTATCCAGGGCCAAGGTTTCTTTAAGATAGCACAATTGAATAGCTCGGTCGTGCAGTTTAGCCGATCGGAACTACGGTTCGATCGGCTGAATGGACGCTCGATCCGATTGAACTCTTTAGTTAAAACCGATAAGCCGAGTAAGGGACGAATTCCCAACTACATTCTATATGTCCGATCGGCCAAGCGACTATCGACCGAGTCATAGGAAAAGCTATGTCAGTTTGGTGAGTGGGTTGTGGGCCCAACCTAATGACCTCATATTCCTTTTTGGCGTTTTGTGCCACGAAAGATAGTGAATATTCCATATGCAAATTGTACATCAGAAGCTGCCTCTCTGCCAAACGTAGAGATTGCAGGTCCATTTTGGGAAAGATGTCAGAGCATCTTTATGGTCTGTCAAACGCTTTAAGCTTCGTACACAAACAAACCGTAATACTATAAAAAGGGGTCTCCATCTACAAGCGTAGGTACGCTCAATTTACGCGAGACTATGCAATTTCCACTGTTCATTCATTTCATTGCCTTCTACCGATAACTGACTTGAGCGTCGGAGAGTCTATGCCGAGGACCCCTTCCTGGGCCGGTCACTAATGCTTCTTTTGATATGCATGAGTGCTTCGAAGTTATCTTTTGATAGCGAGGAGTCTTCATTTGATCAACATCCGAGCCACATGTCCAGCATTCCATCTCCACCGATTTCAAACAGGAACAGTAGAGATTATTTGTGTAGCTTGGAATTAATAGTTTTTTGTAAGAGTTTTCTTTTTTTTATCTTCCTCGTTTGTTAGGGATACGAGGTTATTTTGACCATACCATCTTTTATTTGATTGAATTTGTCTAATTGAATTGGAATTACATAGGAGTTAATTGTATATGCAGTATGAATACTACATATGCTGCCTACATATTCAATATGGGGCTGCAATATAGAATACTACCGCAACCGAATTGAATCTTCAGCTCAAACACTTATGCAACCACTTAGAAATAAATTTTTGATGACATTGGAAGCTATGTTTTTTCTTCGCTCTCTTGTAGGATGCTTGGCCCGGTTGTTTTCCCACATATTGTAAACTATGAACCGAAATTGGAGGATTATGATTCTTCTGAAGCAATCGATAAGAATATAGCTCAAATGAACATGATCTACAACTCATCATCTGAGTCCACTGATGAATTGTGCCACCCTGACTGGATTGAACCTTCAATGCAAGTTTATAGTTCAGACATCTCAAACTATAAAGAACGACAGAATGCATTAGATGCACTTCAATTGTTCAATGCAAATGCAACTCTTCAGGTTTGCGCTTGACTTTTATTGCATTTAATCTTTTCTCATCATGTCTCTCACTACGTGACAAATTGTCAGAAGAGTTTCTATTTTCTTGTTATAGATATAATTATTCTATAGAAGATATTAGAAAGACAATCTCAGATATTGGATGCTGACATGTAGAACCACTGAGAGAAATTATTGGTTTATAATTTTTCATGCTTATCATCAGTAATGTAATCAGAATAAATTTTCAGGTTTAGTTAGCTTACTGACTTTTCTTCTATACATTAACCAGTATGAATTGTATCTTAAAATTGAGTTACAAGATTTTTCAGCTACACCCTGAAGTGTAGAGACCATGGCACACTATAAATTCCTGTGATCATCAGAATTGTTCTCTTTAGGTTTTGTTGGCCGTTTTTTATATTCTGTTTGATCTCTATGCTACTGTATTATGGTTGATTTTTGGGAGTATGCTTTGGGTAGATTTACAGGCCCAAATAGAAATATCTAACCATTGATTTGTTTCTTGTTCTTCATTTGTCAATCTATTGGCCATTGAGGTGATTCCTCCATAAGTAACTTTGTTATGTAAATCAATACATCAGTTGAATTTGATGCTTGTTTTCTTTTAAAGTTACAGTTGCTTCATCACAAGACCTATTGTATATGACAATTGCATAGAAAGAGCACAATGTGGGCATTGCTCCAAAGCATTTTTATTGCTACTAGTGCTAGATGAATTGAGATATTAATGTGTGGATCCTGATGACATTGACCATTTGACTATCATGGCCTAATCAACATAATCTTGATGCATATTATGTAATGTAGACGCTCTTCTCCTTCTGTAGGGCGTCATTATGATTATTTGGGATAATCTATCCTCTATTTTCTTTTTGCCCATGCAGAGAATGGTTGTTTCAATTTCATCTGATGAAGCTGTTTGGGATGCCGTGATGAACAATAAAACAGTTCAGGAACTGAAAAAAACTTTTCTTGAAGGTATATTTCAGAGATGATCCTAAATTAGCACTAGTCAATCAATTTGAAGGCATCAATTTTGGAACTTGTTTATTCTTATTCTAAATCTATGAGGGAAATCTTTTCATCGCAAAAATATGTTCATTTCTTTACATCTACTAATTGTCACACAAGTTTGATGCTTACGTTGACATGTGTTCTAGCTTAACTACAACTAGTTGTTCAACTTAAAATTTTAGATCTAATCTTCAAAATTATTTGTCCTATGTATATTACATCCATCTCACGTGGATAGATTCATAAAAATATCCACACAATAAAAAATTCACCAATTACAATTGATCCTTTTCCCATTATTCTTCTATGCATTTGATTTCAGATGCTTGTAATTTGGCTTACAGTTATGTTAATTGTTTCCAGTCATTCTTGTTCTCGTGTAAATATCTTTTGAGTTCTGCCAGGACTACACTTTTACAGTGGTATTTGTGGATGTGACTGTCTGAGAATGTTGGTTTAATATGATTTGTACATTTAAATGCTGTCTCTTGGGTGATTGCGGTATCTTTTGGGAAATCTACTAATTTTCAGAGTTTTATTTCCTTAGCTCACTGTGTTGATTATAACTTTGCACACTGTAGGTGCCTCCGAAAGCAGTGAGACCGGGAGCTCAGAAGAGCGTGTTGACACAAACACTGGACCGCTTGGGTGGATGTTCGAAAATGCCAAGACTAAGCTAATTGAGTTCATCGACAAGATCACGAGGCTGGCAAAGCAGATGTTCCTGTTTCAGAAGAATGAGACAGATGGGAACGATGCGTTTGAGGATGCAGTGAGGTCCTCTCTGTTGGTCTCGATCTTTGTGTTTGTGATCGTCATAATGAAACGCCTTCAGACAGCTTCATGAAAACTCGTCGACATGACTTACTCCTTCCCTAAACATGTACATAAGGGGATTGTTGTAGATATAAAAGGACATGAATAATGTTGTTAAACATGTCCGTCATTGTGCATATTTGTGTTCGTTGACTGTGCAGTGTTGCAGTCTTGGTTGCTACCTGTAATGAACGGTGATTTGGACTTGGAAATCCAGTGAATATGATAGCAACCATGTGATCTATCTTTAATTCAATTTGCCCGCTATGACGCATTTCTAGTATTTAATCCAGTGAATATGATAGCAACCATGTGATCTATACTTTTTTTTTAAAACCGAAATAGTTTGTTAGGTCGTTCTGAACGATCTGTCCATGAGCCGAATTTTGATTATTTTTATATAATTTTAATTTAAAAATATTCTCAAATTAAGATTCAAATAACTCTTGGAACAAAACACAAGTTCAAATATAATTCTACTCGAATCAAAACTCAAACAAAACACAAAACTTGAACTAAAATTATTTGTATTTTTGAACATCATTTGCACCCCTAGATTCAATGTTTATCATCAGCTCTTGAATATCATGTCCACATGGATGCAATCTAAGTGAATTATATGTAACAACAAAGCTCAACTCCTCTTAATAGTACCATTATGCACATGAACCCCTAACTTACGATTTAAAAGATCATTTAAATTTAATTCAAGTACCACTAGATAAGCAACTGTTAGTGCATAACTATCAAACACAGTCCATCGCAGCAAAAGGTAGCATGACAAAAGAGAGTTCAGTAAAATCTACAAAGAAAAGAAGAATGTTGTGAAATACTCAAATCAGGATTTTGATTTGATAGCTTAGCTTTGATCCGACCAGGAGATGATTTACTTAAGAGAGTATGATTATGAAATTGAAAGGTTAAAACATCAATTATATACAAATAACGCCATTAACCGCCTACGTTTTCTTTCACTCGTTTTACATTAAAAAAGCACGCATGCATGTGTAATGACTCGACCATATTCATGTGTTAAAATATGATAAATAGTTTCCTCGCTTCGTCGCTTTAATTCGACCCCAACACGGCTTTATATTGTTCAACTTCATGCTGTCATCAACCAGACCACTGCATCGAGAAACAGAGAAACATAATGCGATAAGAATCTCATCGAAAACGAATTAGTAATATGACACCAGATCACATCCACTACCCAGAAGGTTACCTTTGTGATCAATGACTGGAGCTGCCGAGATCAAAGTCCATAGTGTAGTCGTATTCAATAGTAGGAACCACAGAAGCAATGAACTTCAAGAACAAGAAGAGATACCTATCAAATACATGAGAACATTAGAAGAAACGTAGATGGTAAACAAGTCCAGATGCACAAATGAAGATTATTAAGTTCAGATTCCCAAAGCTTTTTAATTGGGTTATTATGCTGGGAAATTACTTATCGACTTCTGGTTCAACTCCACGTGAAATTAGAACATCAATGATCTTTTTCATCACAGCACCATGCCGACATGGATGCACAGATGCATGCTTCCCTGGCATGTGAGGATGGTCTTCAATTGTCACCTGTCAGTTTCCAGATAATCAATATAAAAACGTCAAACAATTAAGTTCTCAAATCGAGAATAAATTACAAAAATAAAAGACAAGAAGACTAGCAATGGGAAAGAGATGTTCAGTAAGAAATAGGGTAATTAACTAAAAAGATGTAACATCGGAGAACAATGAGAAACAACACAATAGGGCTGCAATTTGCAAATATAGAACTTTCTACATGAATGCAAACTATGAATTGAGACTTGAACTGGAATGTGCTACAATGTGCTGAAGGTAAAAGTACACTTAGTTCTTTCAAATGATCCACCAATGCATGAATTCACAAAACTATCAAGGTGTCCACATCTACCATATTGAACATGATAATGGGTAAGCAAAGGCATTAACTATAGCCTAACAAATATGACCAATGTTGCTCCGTGAAACCATTTGAAAAACCTTCCAATGGATCCTTTGTCAAATGAAATCTATACCACTCATCAACCAAAATTTTTTCCTACCTGAATCTCTGTTCTCATACCATATTAAAGTTATAAAAGTTTGAAATCTAAACCCTTATTCTAAAAAGTTTGAAATCAATTTATATTTTATATGATAGTGCATTGGACTTCTTGATGTAGGACTATGGGCATGGTCATCCTAGTTTCCACTAATAAATTTGATTGGCTAACAACTCTTCCATAAGTTTGAGACGTTACAAAAGTGACCAATTTATATTTTAAATGGAACCATTAGGTAAAGAGCATCCTAAGTTTAATACACCGTCTCTTGTCCATTGAGCCTAACTATTGTATTTTATTTCTCTGGCACTGATAGGATCTGAACCTAAACCTCTTGCACTTATGGCATGTTAAAGTTCAAGAGAGCTGAATCTTAACACAAAATGTCTACCCACATAAGGTGAGATTTTTTTGATATTTAAATATTTTGAGAATCCTCAATTGAAGATGCAAGACTCCTCTCATGTAAGGGTGGAATTCAGCAACTCCTCCCACATCCTACTCTTTTTAACAAGACATATACATAATCAACAAACTTGAATTACAAGAGTTTCAAATTTAGCTATTTCATATGATATTTATTCATAGAAAAGATATTTGATAAAATGATAAATATATAAATAAGTATGACAATACTGTTTTTCGTGCATGATCCTGGCTAACATCTTCAAATACTAGTTCTGGCTGTAAAGGGCACCTTCGCTGCAATTTAATATCAGAGCATAGTTAATACATGTTATAAAAGGTTAAAGGGTAAATTTAAAGGCCAAGAATCTACTTTAGAGTGAAATTATGGTTATAATCAACACCAAGACAGAAAAACTCATCAAAAATAATCTACAATACAAGAATAACCATACCAGAATACAAAAACTAAAAAAATATTATTGCAGTGATAACCATTACAAAGTTATAACAATTATTTCTTAGATTTTGATAGAATTAGTTAAATTGATCAATTTTGCACCTTACATAATTACATAAAATAAACTGTTTGATATTTGTGAAACAGATAAGTTCCAAAGAGAACCATTAATTTCCAAAATTGAATATTTGAAATTATAAAATCTCATCAATCAAGAATAAATAAATAAAAAGTTACTAATATGGATCTTCAGAAAGTACCATGACAATTTGGCAAAGATAATGTTATACGTTAAATTGTGATGGTAGTAGACTGCTAATACCACTAAGTCAGTAAGAAATCATAAAAATAAACACTCAAATCCATCATTATATAAGTAAATGCCAAAACCAAATCAAAACAACTGCTATTCTACAATGCCTTTTTCAATGACATGGAGAAACACAATTATAATAAAACAACCTCATCATATCCTGTTAGCCACACACGAGGAGTTTGGTAATATTTGTCATACCTGAAAAAACAAAGAAATGTATAAGCTCAATAATCAATCTCCACTACGAAAGAGAACTTCACTAAGAGAACAGACAAACAATAGGTTTTCAAGATTTTGTCCAATAAAAATACTAGAAACCAATATTAAAATTTTTACTGTATTTTTTTTATGAGGATATATCTCAAATAATCTCCTGCTTTTATAGGACCATGTTATGTCAAATATGTCATATACAAATTCTATTCAAACATGATACCCTCATTGATCGCATGTAAGTTTTTGTAAGATCCACATCTGTGTTGAGCACATACACACAGTCCTCAATTGTCCTGTTATTATTTCACGAACTTTGAATATAAAACTGTAATCAACATGTAGAGCTGAATAGTGCATCTGTGAGTTATAATTGTTTATTAGACGTACTAGCTAAACATTGAAAAAGGTTATAACATATAGCAATTGGAAGTGGCATGCAGTAGTAAAAAATCAAACAAAAATCAGCTGTCTAGGGAGCAGCAACAATCATTATCCATCATATAACTTACGTGATGCTAATATCATATGTTCGGGTTCGAAGAATGTTGTCATCCTCTGGTTCAGTTGCAACCAAATAGGTAGACTGGAGGGTGGCCTGCATTTGAACCACACAATAACATCCAGATATATATATATATATATCTTAAATGTAGAGAGAGACTTGATGGAATATATTATTCTTAAAAAAGCAGTCAAACCAACTGCAAGTACACAACAGAAAACTTTAAATTGTAGCAAGGTGAATACGCTCACCCTAGACACCCCTCAGAGCCCATCCCCATATTATGTGAAGGGAGCTAAATCACGGGGTCAGTCTATAGTAGACCTCCAAGTGACTAGAGGTAGGAAGAGTTTTTCTAGGCATGCGTCCGTCGAGAATTGATCCATACCCCATTATAGCAAATCTACCACCCTCTAGCCAACTGGGCATCCCCGTGGGGACAACAGAAAACTTTAAAGAACCTTACTATGTATGTGCATCCAAAAGCACCAATTTTAATATTTATTTTAAACTAACTGTTAGCATGGTGTTGTTCATGGTAACTAGGGCTAGGATCTAGCTACTTGGTGACCACACTAGACTAAATATGATCTAAATCTGCATACTGAGCCTGTCCAGAAATAGATGAATAGCAATTTATTGACAACTTAACAAATAATAAGCTAATGTAAGAAAGTATCAAGGCGTCATAGCTGTATTTATCTTTTTCTGAATAGAACCAACATTAATCCAAATATAAAGGCCCCCAAATGGATAAGTTTATTCTGTCAATGGTGAGAAAAAATATATTTAATAGCAGAATTATTAATTTTACACCGAGAACAAACCTCCTAGACATAATTATTTGGCAAAGAGCTTGAATAAGTGCAGCACTGATAATGAGAAAAGTATGTTTCCAGTCATTATGCACTCAAACAACTGAGGCCGCCAACATCAAGGACATAGTAACATCTTGATACTTGGCCAACTCTTGTCTAATTTAGTAACTAACAGACTAGATATAATCAGTATAGTTGGCAAAATCATCCAGTACCAATATGGATTGCCTGAGTTGACTTAATATTGGCAAGGTTATGATATTTTTCGAGAATCAGATACTATAAAAACAAAAAAAAAAAAAAAAGGCAGCCCGATACACGAAGCTCCCGCCATGCGGGATCCTGGGGAAGGATCCATTGTACACAATCTTACCCTGATTTTTGCAAGAGGTTGTTTCCATGATTTGAACCCGTGACCTTTTGGTCACATGGCCACAACTTTACTGTTGCGCCAAGGCTCCCATTCATAAAAACAAAAAAGAAGATAAGAAAAAAAACTAGAAATTCAAAGAAATTAATTAGAAATAAGTTGAATTGTAATAGAAAATTACTAGGATCCATTAAATTATGATCAAATTGATATTAAAAATGGAATAAATTTAGTTCATCTTCGCTAAATAGAGATGAATTTAAGAAACTTGACCAATTTAGCTTCCCTTTACTTCCAAATTGATTCTTAGAGAGTTGCATGGAAAGAAGAGTTTTCATCACCCTCATAAATTGTTTAGACTTATCACATTTCAGCATTCACCATGAGATAAAAGGATGAACCGCTGAACCTTGCCATCACTCATTAGACTCAATGCTTTACTTATTTTTCTCTCCCTCACTGTTGATTGAGTGAGGTTATTGTAGACTGAAGAAGAATACGATAACCTATCTTAATCAACAAGGATCCTAAATCTCATTTTTTTTCTATATATATATATATATACCAATTTCAAATTCTATAGTCACAACCAATCCAATCCATGGATTGTAATTCCGCTTTATATCATTACCATAAAGAAATCTTAATCTGAATGTGTGTGTATATTTTAGAATTATATACTTCACTAGCTGATTTCTAACAAAGTCAACCCTCCTAAAATAGTAAAACAAGCCTATAAACTGCTTATAATGCATATGATGTTATTGCCTAAGAATATTGGTAACCCAAGGCTAACAGGATTGTACCAATAATAAGAGTTATCAAAGGAATGGCATTTTTTCAGAACTAAAACACAAAAAATAAGCACTTGCCGGATCTGCCTCTATAAAATTTTCTGAATCCTTGTAATCAGCCATATCAGGTATGTCATCCTCCTCTTCGCCACCAAAATAAGAGGGAATAGATTTGATAGCCCCTTCTTTTCTGATGTCTAGAGATTCCATGGAAGGTAAAACTTCGTCATCAACACTCTTGGTCCCTGAAAGTTCCAAAAAAATGAGTTATGGAATAGACATTCACTAAATGATGTCTAACTCAGAAGAATCAAAATTTACTAACCTTTGGGCATCCCATGAGTTGCTAACCAACCATCGTTATCGTCATCGTCATCATCACCACCAAGAAGAAACTCTCCCCCAGCAGCGTCATATTCTTCTTCCACTGAACTAGCCCTCCTTAGACAAGGCACTGCAACAGTGAACGATGGAAGGAGAAGATAAAAAAATGAGGTGTCCAGTTAGCATTGCTTCTGAAGATAGCAAAATTTCATCTTTACTTTGCAACAACACGACCACATGATCGGAGCGCAAAGAAGGATCTTTTACAAATTTAGAATAAACAAAAAAGGGAAAAATAATACTTCTATGAGACAGCTGACGATAGACTGGTCATACCGTTTCTCGTAATGAGATACTGTTTGCTGGCAGGCAGGTACGACTTCCTTTTGCTCTGCTCGCCCGCCTCCCTACGCGAAATCATGAAACAAAAACCGGAATTCAGATGAGGTGGAAGGGAGAAAACAAGAACGTAGACACGCAGAGAAGGAGAGGCATAACTAACCAAGACCAAGTAGGGCATTTAGCTACGAGATTGTCGCCGGCGATAACGAACTCGGAGACGCTGAGGACGCCCTTCTCTTTGAAGGCTGAGACAGTACGGGGCCCCGTGATCCGCTCCACCGTCCCCTTGAACACCTCGTGTAGCTTTTGCGACAGCACCATCTTCCCTCCCCGGCTACTACCCTTCCCTTCTCGAGGAGAATCGAACGTAATTAATGGCAAAGAGACAGCAAAGAAAATATACACAGGCAAACAAGGGCAGAGACGAACCAAACTATGATTCCAAAGACAATCACCCGAATGGTGCCGAGGTACGACGGCGATCGAACGATTTATCGGTGGCCGGAATGATCAATCGCCCGGCCGCAGGCGATCAAATTCGATACCTTGAGCTTCAAGGCGATTTTGGCGTGTTAACGGAAGAGGCACGGCCCTAAATTTAATAAATAAGACAGATTTCCGATCAGCCTCGGTAAATTTTGATTGTGTGAAAAGAACAAGTCTGTTTTTCCCCTGAAAATATTATATGGCTAATTCAATTACGCTAATAATAATATTATCTTAATATCTTATTAAAAATCTGAACCTTTAATATTAACTCTTAATTAATTTGATAAAATTTAAAATTAAATTATGTAAATATTTATTTTTCTTTTCACATTGAAAAACTACAATGTATTATTAAAAAAAAATTCTCATTAATCAATTAAAGATCTAGAATTCGAAATTCAATTGTAGCATACAATTGAAAATTTTTTATCAATAATTTTCTATATTTCTCTAGTCTCATATCTTAGAATTGACAACAAGTAGAGAAGATTCTATAAATTACTTTTTAAACCAAACAAATTATTATTTGTAAGAAAAATTATTATTATTTAAATAATTAAATAAATAGGAAATTACCTTTAAATCCCTAATTGGAAGTCAAACTTTGCATTAAATACGCACAATTACTCCTTTATCTTCCAACATCTGACCCATCACTTCTCGACTTCGCAACTCCAAACCTTGGCGAGGCACTCTGCCTCCGCGACTCCAAACCATCGGTGACACACTCCTCGGCTTCGTCCCTAAACCATCTCTATCAATATTGAAGGTAAAAATCAGAGAGGCGGTAGAACCCGACTAAACTATCTTATGGGTGTTTTCGATTTTATGAGGTTGAGGTTCAATAAAATTAGATTTAGGTGTCCGCATTACAATTTTATTAATGAGTTTATATTGCATCTTCTTCAATTAAAAGAATGTGAGATATGTGCAAATTTTATAGTGATTATCAATAAACTGATTAATGCACTCAATTTAAGCAGTTTGATATTCAAAATCTATAGGGTTTTACTTTAGGATATGAATGAGTAAATTGTTATAATTATTAGGGTTGTCCATTCTGCTATCTCAAATAAAATTAGTTTTGATTTTTAAATTATAATTTTATGAGTGTTTGTATTTTTTCTTCTTCAATTAAAGAATTAAAAGATATATGTTAGTTTTAGATATTGATTATCAATAAACTGAAAAATATACTTAATTTAGGCGCTTTGATGTCCCAAAATATTTAGGGTTTGTACTCTAGGGTATAAATAGATAAATAGTTTAAATGTTTTATGTTGTTTAATCAGCTAGCTAGAATAAAATTAATTTTTGATGTTTGAATTGTAATTTTATGACTGTGTTTGTGTTTTATCTTCTTCAATTGAAGAATTAAAAGATATATATTACTTTTGTGTATTGATTAGCAAAAAAAATAATATACTCAATTCAAGCGCTTTGATGTCCATATTTTCCATGACTTGTACTTTATGGTATGAATTATAAATTATTCTTGTTGTTTGAGTGTGGCTGATTTTGTTAATTTAAATAAAAATGGGTTCTGAATTTCAAATTGCAACTTATTTTATAAATGTGTTTGTGTTTTATCTTCTTTAATTGAATAATTGAATAAGATATATAATTGATACTCAATTTAAGGACTTTAATACTTATATTTTTCATGGATTATAGTTTATGGTATTAATTGTTAAGTAATTTATTTTTATACATAACTGAAAAAGAAAATCAGAGCTATAAATTTAAAGGAGATTAATAGGAAATCTGTGGAGAAGAGCAAGAGCAGCAAACAATCATGTTTGCATTGTGCACTGACATATTTCAAAGCTGTATTGGAGAAGTATTACCCAATTTGGTGTTGGTGCAATATTCCCAAGGTCAAGGTTGACCGTGTTGACTGAGCTTGAATTGAGTCAAGCTCGAGTCTTGATGTTGTGGTTTCGATGTTTGACAATACATGTAGTCAATACATGAAGATTGCTGGTGCAATTGTTCATGTGTAAAGGAGAGTCAAGTAGGTCAAGATTGACTGGATACTTGACGAAAAAATCCTGGTGAGTGAAGCCAGGTGAAAGTCCTAACTGGGAAGTTAGGCAGAAAGAAAGTCCTAGTGAGTGAAGCTAGGCAGAAGGAAATCCTGGTGAGTGAAGCCAGGTGAAAGTCCTAGTGAGTGAAGCTAGGCAGAAGGAAATCCTGGTGAGTGAAGCCAGGTGAAAGTCCTAACTGGTAAGTTAGGCAGAAAAAAAGTCCTAGTGAGTGAAGCTAGGCAGAAGGAAATCCTGGTGAGTGAAGCCAGGTGAAAGTCCTAACTGGGAAGTTAGGCAGAAAGAAAGTCCTAGTGAGTGAAGCTAGGCAGAAGGAAATCTTGGTGGGTGAAGCCAGGTGAAAGTCCTAGTGAGTGAAGCTAGGCAGAAGAAAATCCTGGTGAGTGAAGCCAGGTGAAAGTCTTAGTGAGTGAAGCTAGGTAGAAGGGAAGTCCTGGTGAGTGAAGCCAGACAAGGAAAATCCAGATGGATCAAGGATGATCGAACATCGATGATCGGACATCTGGTGTTGGGAAGTCCAAGTAGGTCAAAGGGATTGACCGGATACTTGGCACAAGGAAAATCCAGATGGATCAAGAATGATCGGACATCTGGTGTTGGGAAGTCCAAGTAGTCAAAGGGATTGACCGGATACTTAGCACGAGGAAATCCAGATGGGTCAAGGTTGACCAGAAATCTAGTGGAAGTTCAAGTGGGTCAAAGGGATTGACCGGATGCTTGGTAAGGGAGTCCTAGCAGGTCAAGGGTGACCAGATGTTAGGCATGATGTACCAACAAGTCATGGTTGACCGAATGGTGGTTTGAGGGACGTTTGGACTTGATTTGACAAGTCTTACATGGGTTGGATCGATCAACCGATCGATTGGCTCATCCCCAATCGATCGGTCGATCAATTGGGCGAGTCTTCGCGACAAGCCTCCTCCCAATCGATCAGTGGATCGATTGGGAGAAGTGTGCGATCGCACAGAATAGCTCTGGATCGATCGGCTGATCGATCCAGAGCCCCCAATCGATCAGTGGATCGATTGGGAGGCGCGATTTCACGCGACGGGATCTAGATCGATCAGTCAATCGATCCAGGCAATTCCCGAGAGCACAGAGGCACTCTGGATCGATCAACCGATCGATCCAAAGCCTCCCCAATCGATTGGGATCCGACCGTTGGCGCTGGATAAAGATGTTGGCGTGCGATTTCGTCGACAAGAACTTCCACGGCTTCTTCTCCAGCAAGCACAGATCTTCACAGGGCTTCTCCACAGAGTTCTCACCGCTAGTTCTTGAAGTTCTTGGAGGTTCTTCCAAGTCAAGAGGCGGATCTACAATAAGAAGAAGAAATCTAGGGTTAGGGTTTTCTTGTGCAAACTTGTAAGCTTTTGTTTGTATTTTGTTCCCTTTCCCTTTCTTCTTGTAGTGTGAACTTGCAGAGCTTATCCGCCTTTGGTAGTTACCATAAAGGAGTGTTTTATTAGTAGAGGGTGTGTGAGTGTGTGGATCCTTGGATTAGTCACCTATTCTTGAGGTGGATACCAAGTAAATCCCTAGTGTTAGCATTGAGTATGTTTCTTTGTATTTTCCGCTGTATATCCTTGAAGAAACAAGCAACGACGAGCACGAGATCGAGTCGAGCTATTCACCCCCCCTCTAGCTACATAATCGGCCCCAACAAGTGGTATCAGAGCGAGGCTGCTCTTCACCGGAATCATCGCCGGAAGGGGCAAAGAGCTAAAGGGTGAAGAAGTTGGAGTAAAATTCTTCAAGTCAAAGATTTTATCAAGCTCAACTTCAATATGGAATTCCAAGACGGACTTGGATTCGATACAAGGGTGCCTCCACCATATGTATCTACGAGCTTCGATTCTTGGAAATCAAGAATCGAAAATTTCTTGATGATGAAAATAGAGTAATGGTTTGCTCTAATGGAAGGCTTCGAGGCTCCAAGAAATTCAAAGGGAAAAATCCTCAAGAAGAGCAAATGGAGTCAAGAACAAATTCAAAGGTGTGAGGCGAATAACAAGGTAACCAAATTATTGGTTAATTTATTGTCAAGCACCATTCTTTGCAAAATTAGAGAATTTGAAGATGCAAAGGAATTATGGAGCAAGTTGGCCAAACTTCATGAAGAACCCTCCGTTGTACCAAATCAAGATAAATCCAAAGAGGGCGACTCATTGGAGCAAGACCAAGAGAAGGAGTACTCCGAAGTTGAGAGATGCTCAACTTTCGAAGAAGAAGAAGTCCAAGAAGACTCATCTTCAAAGGAATGCAACGAAAAGGGCAAAGAGGGTGCATATTCTTTGTTTCTTGTAGAAGATGAAGATGAAGAAGCCTCCACCTCTAGGATTAAGGGGAAGCAATTTTCGATGACACGGGATCAAGAAGAAGGAGAAGTCTTCACATCTGGGTCAAGAGAAGAAGAGGATGAAGAAGCTTCCACCTCCACAAGTCGAGTTGAATCTATTGGAGGAGTATCATTATCGGATCAAGAGGAAGCCTCTACCTCTGGATCAAAAGGAGAAGATGTCATCCCTACACATTAAGGTATAAATGTTTCAAATAAAAATAAAAATCATATCATATGTTTTGAGTGTAGGGAGCATAGGCATTATAAGAGCAAATGCCCTAAATTAGCCAAGAAAAAGAGCCAAGTGGCACCAAAAGGCAAGGAGAAGCCCAAGGAGACCGTCCCCACAACAAAGAAGAGCAAGGAGCACATTATGTGCTTCTCTTGCAATCAAAAGGGACATTATAGGAGTCAATGTGCCAATGTCCCAAGGGGAAGAAGCGGTCAAGGCTCATAGAGGAAGCACAACTCAAGGGGGAGCCTCAAAGGTAAAAAGAAAGATATCATTTATTGAGCCTACTCCCTTGAATAATGGTTGATCCGGCAGTAAGGACGGGGGACCCCCTTTGAGGGAAGTCAATGACACGTAGAGGTCAAAAGTCTAAGGGCAAGATGAGGTTCGGCCAATCGGGTGAGGGTTGGGTCAACCGGCCGAACGGGTCAGAAGAGAATCCAAGACAACCCGGCGGGGAGTCGGGTTTCCGACGCACATGGTGAATAAGGTCGCCCGGCCGAGCGGGTGGCCCTCTCGGCCGAGGCATAAGGCAGCAATGCCGTGAACAGTCTCAGCCGAGCACACGACCAGGAATCTCCCGAGTGCACCAGTACTTACGTCCGGTCGGCCGTGATGGGACTGCCGAGCAGCTAGATGCTCGGCGCGGGGAGAGAAGGGACAAAAGGACAAGGGGACATCGAGGAACATCTTCTGACAATGAGCATGTTCGACGATCAAGCCATACGCAGAATCTTACGACAGAAGGTTCTGTCGTCCCATCAGAGAGGTGCTCGGACTGTAGCAGCATGGTGTCAGGCAAGCTCCTCTGACAAGCCCATACTGAGGTATGGTAAGAGGACACGTGTACACCTTGGTATGTGTGCATAAGCCTCCTCACAGCTCTATATAAGGGTCCTCACACTTCGCCGGAGGTACGCATTCTCTGATATTCGAAGCCACCTCTGCATTTTCCTCTTGCCTGACTTGAGCGTCGGAAGGTCGTCGCCGGGAACCCCTTCCCGGCCCGACTTCTTTGCAGGTTCGTCGGAGATCCATACAGCCGGTCAGAGATCCACGTCACCAAGCCGGAGAGCGCCACGCGCCCAGCGTCCATCGACTCAGCGTTCGGACAGGATTAAATTGGCGCCGTCTGTGGGAACGCACCTGCATCCGAGCGGAAGAGATGGATGAAGCTGGACGACCGCACACCGTGATGCTCTCCCAGGAGGAGATCGACTCTCTAATCGAGGCAAGAGCAGCTAAACTCGTGGAGCAACAGAAGCAGAAAGCGCAAGCCGGGCGGCTGGAGCAACAAGCGACGTCAGCATCAGGAGGCCGAGCGGAAGCACTGCCTGCCACAGTTCCATTTCACCGGGCCCTATTCCGTACGCCTCCTGAAGTCACAACAGTTAACCGTGATCGAGGATCTTTATCCGACGAGGCGCCCATGCGAGACAACAGAAAAGGCAAGGCTCCCCGAATGGACGCCTCCCCAGAGCGGATCAATCGGCAGTTTTCAGAAGCCATCCTGCGGGACCCTCTGCCAAAGCACTATGTGCCCCCGGCGATCGGTGAATACAACGGAACCACCGACCCGGACGATCATCTAGGTAAGTTTGACAACACCGCTACACTACATCAATATACAAATGGAGTGAAATGTCGGGTGTTCCTTACCACCCTCTCGGGATCGGCGCAACGGTGGTTTCGGAGGCTGCCGGACGGATCCATTGCAAGTTTCAAGGAGTTCCGCACGACCTTCCTCCACCATTTTGCAAGTAGTCGGCATTATCAGAAGACCAGTGTCAGTTTATTTGCCATCAAGCAAGAGCCCAGGGAGCCGCTCAGAGCTTATATCCAACGATTCAACCGAGTGGTCATGGATATTCCAACGGCCACCTCAGAGACAATGATGAATGCGTTCACGCAAGGCCTCGTGGACGGTGACTTCTTCCGTTCACTTATTCGGAAGCCACCCCGCGACTACGATCATATGTTACACCGGGCCAATGAGTACATCAATGTGGAGGAAGCCCAGGCAGCCCGAAGGAAAGAAGCTCCAACCGAGCGGTTATCCCCTGCCGAGCGGAAGCCGTCTGATCCGGCGGTAAGAATGGGGGACCCACTTCCTGAAGGGTCTCAGCTTGAGGACCGATGAAGGGCTGACTAAGCGGTTAATGGCCGCGCCGAGCAGCTGAGTAGGTCCGAGCGGAGCTAGAGATAACTCATCCATGGGCTTGGGTTTCCGACGCCAAGGCAGGATGATCGAAGGGCCGAGCGGGAGTCCGCTCGGCTGGGGCCAAAGGGCCGAGCGGGTTGTCCGTTCGGCCCAGATAAGGGCGAGGGTACAAAGGTGGTCGAGCGGCCTATGCGCTCGGCTCGGGATGTGAGATATCAGCAGAAGCATGTCTGATGATTAGGCCGTACACAAGATCGCACGATGGCGGATCTTGCCGTCACATCATGGAAAGGTTGATACAGTAGCAGTATGGCCTCATGAACGTCTTCCTGACAGATCCATATATGGGCATGGCCCTTCTGACAGACCCATACCTGGGCATGGTCAAAGGCAGGTGGTTGCTTTGATTGGCGCGCCCAGGCTTCTTCGAGAGGTCTATATAAGGCCTCCATTTCTTCACCGGAGGTATGAAAAACCTTCATCTTGAGGCCACCTTTTTGTTATTCCTCGCCTGACTTGAGCGTCGGAGGGTCGTCGCCGGGACACCCCTCCCGGCTCGGTTTTGCTACAGGTTCACCGGAGCACTCGAGGATCCAGCAGGAGGCGCCACGTCCCCAGCGTCCGTTGACTCTTGGTTCGGACAGGATCAAATTGGCGCCGTCTGTGGGAACGCTCCTGTATCCCAACGGGAACGATGGACGAGGCTGGACGACAACACACGGTGGCGCTTTCAACAGAAGAACTCGACGCTCTGGTCGAGATGAGGGCCGCCAAACTTGTGGAGCAAAAACAGAAAGCAGCGGCCGAGCGGCCGGAGCAACAAGCAACATCGGCGTCGGGGGGCCGCGGCCACCGTCGCCTTCCACCGGGCCTTATTTCGCACCCCTGAAGCCGCACCAGCTCGAAGAGATAGAGGCTCTTCTTCAGACGAAATGCCAAGGCGGGATGACAGAAAAGGAAAAGCTCCCCGGACGGACTCATCTCCCGAGCGGATCAATCGCCAATTCTCGGAGGCTATTCTACGAGACCCTCTACCCAAGCACTACGTGCCTCCGACGATCGGCGAGTACAACGGAACAACGGACCCGGATGATCATCTGGGTAAGTTTGATAACGACTACACTCCATCAATATACAGATGGAGTAAAGTGCCGCGTCTTCCTTACAACTCTCTCGGGATCGGCTCAACGGTGGTTTCGGAGGCTGCCGGACGGATCCATCACTAGCTTCAAGGACTTCCGAACGGCCTTCCTCCACCACTTCGCTAGCAGTCGGCGTTATCAGAAGACAAGTGTCAGCCTGTTTGCCATCAAGCAGGAGACGAGAGAATCGCTTCGAGCCTACATCCAGCGATTCAACCAAGTGGCGATGGATATCCCAACGGCCACATCGGAGACGATGATGAATGCCTTCACGCAGGGCCTTGTGGATGGGGACTTCTTCCGGTCGCTCATCCGAAAGCCGCCCCGAGATTATGATCATATGCTACATCGGGCCAACGAATACATAAACGTGGAAGAAGCACAAGCCGCCCGGAAAAAGGAAACTCCTACCGAGCGGGCACCTATTCACGCCGAGCGGAAACAGAACGCCGCTCAGCAGCCACCTAGAGGACCGAGAGCCGAAGCAATCCGATCCCCCCACGCCAGATCGCACATACAAGAAGTGGCTGCCGCTCGACCCAAGCCAAAGAAGAGGTGGACCCCTATGTTCTGCACCTTCCACCAGACGAATACGCACAACACGAATGATTGTCGAAGTCTTCCCTTCGTGGCCAATCCCGTTCCGAGGAATGCCGGACGACGGTCACCTCCCACCGACAGGAGACGGACTCCTGAAGCTGACCGAACCCGCACCGAGAGGTGACATCAACCGACACCCGATCGGCACCGATCTCCGAGACAGGATAATTGCCGGGCGTCCAGAGAACGGTCCCGACCGTCCACTCGAGAAGAAGAAAACAGAAGCAATACTGCTCGGGGCGAGATCAACGTTATTGCTGGCGGGCCGACCGGAGGAGACTTCAACTGAGCCAGAAAGGCGGACGTCCGGCAGCTGCAGATCCACGCAGTCGGCTGTAGCCAAGAGCGGGCAAGTGGACCGGAAATCACTTTCGGGCCCGGAGACTTAGAGGGAGTTGAAGTGCCCCACGACGACGCTCTGCTCATTAAAGCGGTAATAGCAAATTACACTATTCACCGCATATTTGTTGACACAGGGAGCTCGGTCAACATCATATTCAAGGAGGCATTCGATCAGCTGCAAATTGATCGAGCCAAGCTGCTGCCCATGACGACCCCGCTCTACGGGTTTACTGGCAACGAAGTTCGGCCGGTCGGACAAATTCGGCTGGCTACCTCACTGGGAGAAGAGCCGCTCAGGAGGACCAGGACAATAAACTTCGTGGTGGTCGACTCTCCTTCGTCCTACAACGTCATTTTGGGACGACCGGCGCTTAGCGAATTCCGAGCAGTCGTCTCAACCTTCCACCAGAAGATGAAGTTCCCCGTCGAAGACAAAGTGGGAGAAGTACGGGGGGATCAGTTAGCAGCTCGACGATGCTAGGGGTGTCAATTCGGGTGGGTCGGGTCGGGTTGGGTCGGGTTGAGTTTTTTTTTTTTTTTTTTTAACCCAACCCGAACCCGAGTTCAACC
The DNA here is from genome assembly GCF_018446385.1 of Zingiber officinale. Taxonomy (NCBI): domain Eukaryota; kingdom Viridiplantae; phylum Streptophyta; class Magnoliopsida; order Zingiberales; family Zingiberaceae; genus Zingiber; species Zingiber officinale. The sequence continues at coordinate 21,143,854 of NC_056001.1, read as the reverse complement.
CAAAACACCTCAACCCGAACCCGAACCCGACCAACCCGATCAACCCGAACCCGACCCATATAACCCGAAAATCCGATTCAAAACGACTTTTTTGGGCTATTTTCCCTATAATTCTTCACTTTTATCTCAATATTCCATCATTATCATACAAACATGATATTAATATACATAAAAACATCTAAATTTTTAAAATAAAATTTGATTTAACTCTAAAAAAACCCACAAAACCCTATATTTAAGCCAACCCGGGTCAACCCGGGTCAACCCGAACCCAACCCGACCCAACCCGAAATTTTTTTACTCTCCAACCCTCCAACCCGAACCCGACCCGAACCCGAAAATGCCCAACCCGAACCCGATTTTTTTCGGGTCGACTCGGGTTGGGTCGTCGGGTCGGGTTCATTTTTGACACCCCTAGACGATGCTATATCGAGATGGTCCGAGCAGAATCCAACTCTGCTCGGAAGGCACCTCGAATCGAGGTAAATGTCATCACCGAGAAACCTCCTGCTTTAATTTATGATGAAAAGGAGGAGGTTCAGATCCATCCGACCCGATCGGAGGCCACGACTTTTATCGCCTCTGATCTGGAGGAGGATCAGAAGGAGGAACTGATCCAATGCCTCCAACGAAATTATGATGTCTTCGTCTGGTCGACACATGAGTTGCCCGGAATTTCGTCGAGCCTGGCGCAGCATGAATTGCATGTCCGACCGGACGCTCGGCCAGTGAAGCAGAGGAAAAGGGATTTCAGTGCCGAGCAGAACGCCATCATCCGGTCGGAAGTAGAGAAACTTCTGGAGGCCGGCCACATACGAGAAGTGCAGTTCCCGAGCTGGCTGGCTAATTTGGTATTAGTCTCCAAGCCGGGCGGCAAGTGGAGAGTCTGCATCGACTTTCGGGACTTAAACAAAGCATGCCCCAAGGACTTCTATCCTCTGCCCCGGATAGATCAGCTGGTGGACTCTACGGCCGGCTGCGAATTAATTTGCATGTTTGACGCCTATCAAGGATATCATCAAGTGCCGCTCGCCCGGGAAGATCAAGAAAAAGTAAGCTTCATAACGGCCGACGGCACATATTGCTATAATGTGATGCCGTTCGGATTGAAAAATGTCGGGGCCACCTATCAACGCTTGATGAACAAAGTGTTCAAGGAGCAGATCGGGCGTAATCTGGAAGTCTATGTGGACGACATTCTTATCAAATCCGTCCGAGCGGCCGATCTTTTCAAGGATATGGAAGAAACCTTCCGAACGCTGCGCAAATATGGAGTCAAGCTAAATCCCGAGAGTTCGGAGCAAAAGGAGGCGTTTCTTGGGGTACATAATGACCGAACGGGGAATCGAGCAAATCCCAGGAAGGTGAAAGCTCTGCAAGACATGCCGCCCCAAGAAATACAAGAGAAGTGGAGAGGTTGACCGGTCGGATAACCGCTTTGTCGATTCATCTCCAAAACCGCCGGAGCCTTCCATTCTTCAAGATCCTGCGCTACTAAGTTCCAGTGGGATGAAGAATGTGACCGGCGTTCGGAGAATTGAAGACATATCTTAATTCTCTGCCATGTTAGCCAAGCCGATCGGGGTGAGTCACTTTATATTTATTTGTCGTCAATTGAGCATCTGTAGGCTCGGCACTTGTGAGGGCAAGCGGCGCAGCCAGTGTATTTTCTAAGCCACATTTTAAAAGATGTTGAATCTCGTTACACGGGCTCGAGAAGTTGGCCTTTGCTTTGGTTCTAGCCGCTCGCATTTCTTGGCTCACACCATCATTGTCCGGACGAGCAGTCCACTCGGAAACTGTTGAATCCAGAGCGTCCGGACGGCTCATCAAGTGGACGACGAATTAAGTGAATTTGACATCCAATATCAGCCCCGCTTGGCAATCAAAGCCCAATCCTTGGCTGATCGAAGTGCAAAGGCCAGAGCCGGAAGCTATGTGGAGAATATATGTGGATGGGTCCTCCACTCGGCTCGGAAGTGGGATTGGAATATTGCTGCTCTCACCTCAAGAAGAGAAGATGCACCTATCCGTCCGGCTGGATTACAAAGCTACCAACAACGAAGCAGAGTATGAGGCCCTCATAGCCGGATTGCAGGCAGCCCGGCATGTGGGTGTGGGTCGGGTGACTCTCTATTCGGATTCACAGTTGGCCGCTCAACAACTTTCTGGCACCTTTGAAATCAATAGTGTTCGGCTTAAACTCTACGTTGAGGCCTTTGAAAAACTCAAAGCTACTTTCCGAGAGGTTCTTATACAGAAGATCCCCCGAACGGAGAACCAGGCAGCCGACGAGTTAGCCAAACTCGCGAGTTCAATAACACCAGTTGCCATTCAGCAACCAATTGAAAAAGTACTGCTGGCGGCGCACGTCGATCGGATGCAAGGCCTCACGTTTCCAAGCGACTGGAGGACACCTATTATAGAATTTCTCCGTTCGGGCACCACACCCTCCGATGAATATGCAGCCCGGCTCCTCAGAAGAAGAGCCGGTCGGTTTACACTTATCGGAGATCAGCTTTACAAGAAAGCTTTCTCGCGTCCGTTGCTGAAATGTGTAAGCTCGGAGGACTCAGCTTACATCCTCCAGGAAGTACATCAAGGATCATGCGGGGGTCATCCGGGTGGGCGCTCATTAGCCAAGAAGATCCTCTTGGCCGGATACTTTTGGCCAACTTTACAAACAGATGCCGCTCGGACAGTATCTACCTGCCTTTCATGCCAGAAGTATCACAACTTCTCCCACCGACCGGCAGAGGAGATGAAGGCATCAACCGTTTCATGCCCGTTCGATCAATGGGGAATGGATATTGTTGGTCCATTTCTGATGGCGACCGGGCAGAGGAAATTCTTACTAGTGGCGGTAGACTATTTCTCCAAGTGGGTGGAAGCCGAGCCGCTAGCAAAGATCACTGAACAAATGGTTAAAAAATTCATCTGGCAACACATCATTTGTCGGTTCGGCATCCCTCGCCGACTAGTGTCCGACAACGGGCGGCAGTTCACAGGGAAGATGTTAGAGGATTGGTGCAAGAGCTACGGCATTGAGCAACATTTCACATCCGTGGCCTATCCTCAGAGCAACGGTCAAGCTGAAGTGGCCAACCAGGAAATTCTCCGTATTCTGCGCGCTCGGCTCGATCATTTGGGAGGAAGTTGGCCGGATGAAGTGCCGAGCGTCTTGTGGGCCATCCGAACGACGCCAAAAGAAGGGACAGGAGTCACACCGTTCCATTTGGTATATGGCGGTGAGGCCGTCATTCCGGTTGAAGTCGGCGTTGAGTCCGTCCGGATCCAGAGCTACGATGATGACAACGCCGAACGGAGGAACATGGAGCTGGATTTGGTAGAAGAGGAGAGGGCAAAGGCGTCCGTTCGGCTGATGGCATACCGTCAGCGGATGAAGCAAAACTACAACCGGCGCGTCATCCCCAGATCATTCCAGGTTGGCGATCTTGTCTGGAAGAAAGTCAAGCCGGTCGGCGACATCGGCAAGCTTGAAGCCCCGTGGGCAGGTCCCTTCAAAATCATCGAGAAGCTCCGCTCGGGGGCGTATTATTTGGAGGATGAGGAAGGTCGGCAGCTAGATAGGCCGTGGAGCGCGAACCACCTCCAGCCTTACCGGGCAGGGTGAAAGGTGTGCCTATGTAAATCATCTTGTGTACTTTTTTCGACTGAATACTTGAAATGCAGAAATGAAAAATCAAGAGAACAAATAAGACATCGCCAACAAAAGAACGAAGGCCCCGAGCCGCACGGCCGGAGGTAAATGGGTCGGGCCAAGCGCTCTAAAATTGAAGGCCCCGTACCATTCGGACGGAGGTATATTATCCTAGCCAAAATGCTCGACGAAGCAGACCCTGAGCCATTCGGCCAAGAGTACGTTATCCGAGCTGGCTAAAAGGAACCAAAAGTGATAAAAAGGAGGGCAAAAAGCTTCGCCGAACGAAAGCGTCAAAATTAGCCAGAGTCGTCTAGCCCAGACGTTAAACCATAGAGCCGCGCCCACCGGCTATAAAAACCGAGCGGAAAACCGACGAGCACCGTCGTTAAAAATCGAGAGCCGCGCCGATCGGCTATAAAAACCGAGCGGAAAACCGACGAGCACCGTTGTTAAAAATCGAGAGCCGCGCCGATCGGCTATAAAAACCGAGCGGAAAACCGACGAGCACCGTCGTTAAAAATCGAGAGCCGCGCCGATCGGCTATAAATATCCGCGCCGACGAGCACCGTCGTTAAAAATCGAGAGCCGCGCCAATCGGCTATAAATATCCGCGCCGACGAGCACCGTCGTTAAAAATCGAGAGCCGCGCCGATCGGCTATAAATATCCGCGCCGACGAGCTCCGTCGTTAAAGATCGAGAGCCACGCCGATCGGCTATAAATATCCGCGCCGACGAGCTCCGTCGTTAAAGATCGAGAGCCGCGTCGATCGGCTATAAATATCCGCGCCGACGAGCTCCGTCGTTAAAGATCGAGAGCCGCGCCGATCGGCTATAAATATCCGCGCCGTCGAGCTCCGTCAAAGATCGAGTGCCGAACTCGCGACTGTGAACTTGGACGGAACTGAGGACGCCAAATAACGAGCGTTCGCAAGTACTAAATTAATTAGGTCCGATCGGCCATCGGTTTGCCAACACTTCGTATTCACTGGATGCAAGCAGTGTAGCCAAGCGTTAAACGATTTTGAGGAAAACGAGTTTTCCGATTAACCTGATCAGTCGTTTGGTAGGAAACATGGGGAGCCCAACTGATTCTACGAATAAGCAGCAACACACTAAAAGGAGACAATGAAGGGCAAACAAATACAAGCAAAGGAACATAAGGAGGTCGAACGGCACGTACAAAAAATGTTGCATCCGCCGAGCGGATGAAATACAGAAAGCACTTGAAAAAAACTCGCCTCACTCAGGGTCTTCAAAATTAAAGAAGGCGTCCGGAATATCATCAATCATTGCCGCCAGGTCGGAGGCGGGAATATGCATTCCCTCGGGAAGGTGACCACCTTTCTTCAAGTATGTCATGGTGACCTTGACCGCTTCGGCGAAAGTAGAAGAGACGTTGCCACCGAATTTTACGCCGAACCTCTCCGAGCAGAGGTATTCTAGGCGCGCGGCTGCTAGGCGGTTCGGCTCTCCCTCCTTATATTTTTTGAGTGCCGCTCGGGAAGCGGTTAAGGTATCTTGGACAGCCTTCAAGTCCACCTCGGCCTTTGTGCGTTCTGCCGAACGGATCTCCCGCTCGGCATTCAGCTCGACCTCTAGCTTCTTAGACTGCTGATCTAGGGCCCGGACTTCGACTTTCATTTTATCCAGATCAGCAATCGCCCGCCTCTTCCGGCCACTGGCGCGCTTCACGTCCCCGTCCCGCTTCTTCACCAAGTCTTCGAGTCGGGCCACCTCTGCAGCCAGATCGGCAGCCTTCTTCTGTTCGGCCTCGAGGGTTTGTTTCTCCTGCTCGGCCAATGGACCCCCCGACACTTGAAGTTTTTCCAGGAGCTCCTCCAGCTCGGCTAGTCGATGGCTAGTGGCGATTTGCTCAGCCCATTGCTGTAAAGGAAATAATGAAATCAGGAACCAAACAGTAGCATGACACAAGAAGAAAAATGAATTTACCTGAGTGGCCTGCTGCATGTTGTTGTCGCCGAGCTGCTTGGGCGTCATGAGGGCCACTTGAATCTGCACGTCCTCAAAAAGCTTGGCGAGCTGACCCGTCAAGGTTATTTCGTGAACGGGGCTCGAGGGCTGATCGGCGGACAGTAAATATTCCTCCGATGGGAATCGGAGGGTAGTCTTGATGGTTGGATGGCCGGACGGCGCTTCTCCAGTCGCGGCCGCCTGATGCGAGGGCTCCCCTATGGTGGAAGTTTCGCCCAACCAACGTAAGCGGCGACGAGTCCGGGGAGGAGAACCGGAGGGCTGTGCGGTAGGCGAAGCCACAGGGGTCCCGATCTGTGATGGCGTGCGAGCAGGCGAAGTTACGCCGATCGACGCCTGTGGTTCCCCCTCTTGGGTTGGCGGAAGGCTGGAGTCTCTTCGACGTTTCCGCCGAACCTCCAATGGTGGATCCCCGCCCAGCTCGGCGGGGGCTGAGGAAACAGGATCCGCCTCAACCTCCGTTGAAGCGGATGGGGCAGCTTCTGTTTCAGGGGCGGACTGCGCCCCCCCTCTCCTGCATCTGCCGGGCGGCTGGGGATGAGACCCCGCTCGGCGAGCTCTTTCTTGGTGGCCGCTTCAATCTCCACGGACTTTAATTTCAAATGAGCGGTAGCCTTGGAGTGCCACATGACTTCAGCTGCAGTAAAAGAAATTAAAATCAATTAGACAAAAAAGACTAAGAGAGTAAAGAATCCTTACTCATGCGGAAGGGGAGATTTGCCCGAACGGGAGATAGTCCGAAAATATACAACACCCTCTTGAGAAGCAACTGGTCAATCTTGTATCGCTGACCGGACAACCAGTTCGCCGCATGAAGATAGGCTGGATTGCTTCTGAACTTGCCGAGCTCCGGCTGAGTCGGCACAGCGGTCTGCCATTTGGTTCGGAATGCTGGCCGCTCGGGAAGTCGGATATAGAAGAAAAACTCCTTCCAGTGTTTGTTGGAGGTCGGCATATTATCGAAAAATTTAAAGCCTATTCTACTTTGGAAGATAAAAGTGCCCGGCTCGGATTGTTTGGGGTAGAAGAAGAAGTGGAATATTTTGGGGTCAAGAGGGATACTGTGCAGCTTAAAGAGGACGACCACCCCGCTCAACAGCCTAAAGGAATTCGGCACAAGTTGGCCGAGCGGGATGCGAAAATAGTTACAAACCTCTAAAATAAAGGGATGGGTAGGAAATCTAAGGCCGCCCTGGAATTGGTCTAGAAAAAAGCAAATGGTGCCGACCGGGGGGTCATGGGGCCGGTCAGTCGGGTCGGCTACAACTATTTCATAGTTATCGGGAATCCCATACGTCCGAACAAGGCGCCGAGCACCCTCCTCATCAAATCGACTCTCCATGGTCAGGTACCAAGGGCCATGAACACCAACAGCGGGTTCAGAGGAGCTTGCCATCTCGAAGGAGCAGAAAGACAGCGAGAAATCGAAGGAATGGGAACAAAGGAGGCAGAACAAGTTGGGAAGGCCTTGTAAGGGAAGGGAGAAGCTTACTGAGGGAAGGTAGACAGAAAGGATCACCCGAGAGCCGAAGACCACCAAGAGGCAAGAGCTGGGACGGCCGGAATGATGCAGCAGCAGCGGGCACCTTCGACGGAGAGTACGCGATGAAACAGAGAATGCGGCGAAAAAGGCGAAGACGAGGGCTTTATACGAACGAGGCTGGTCGGCCTCGTCCGTCGGATGCAGGTCACGGAAGACGAAGTCATCATCTAACCGTCCGTTTCAAAATAACCAGCGTCCCATCGTACGGATCATCACGGCCACGCGAGAAGAGCCACGTGGCGCTCTGTCGCTAGGCACAATTAATGCGCCCATACCGCGCATGCTTTGACTTAATGGAGAGGATTTGCGTGATTTTTGAGAAGATCTAGACAAGCAAATATCCACATTAAGCGATAAGACAACCAAAATGAAGAGCCGAACGGCTGAATTTGGCAGAAAGGCCGAACGGCCCCAGGGATATTATAAGCTACGGAAAGGCGGTGACCGCCCGCTCGGACACATATAGTCCAGTCAGTCGGACTCACTGCCTCCTTCGACTAGACTTGAAGGGAAGGCAAGTGATCCGGCGGTAAGAATGGGGGACCCACTTCCTGAAGGGTCTCAGCTTGAGGACCGATGAAGGGCTGACTAAGCGGTTAATGGCCGCGCCGAGCAGCTGAGTAGGTCCGAGCGGAGCTAGAGATAACCCATCCATGGGCTTGGGTTTCCGACGCCAAGGCAGGATGATTGAAGGGTCGAGCGGGAGTCCGCTCGGCTGGGGCCAAAGGGCCGAGCGGGTTGTCCGTTCGGCCCAAATAAGGGCGAGGGTACAAAGGTGGTCGAGCGGCCTATGAGCTCGGCTCGGGATGTGAGATATCAGCAGAAGCATGTCTGATGATTAGGCCGTACACAAGATCGCACGATGGCGGATCTTGCCGTCACATCATGGAAAGGTTGATACAGTAGCAGTATGGCCTCATGAACGTCTTCCTGACAGATCCATATATGGGCATGGCCCTTCTGACAGACCCATACCTGGGCATGGTCAAAGGCAGGTGGTTGCTTTGATTGGCGCGCCCAGGCTTCTTCGAGAGGTCTATATAAGGCCTCCATTTCTTCACCGGAGGTATGAAAAACCTTCATCTTGAGGCCACCTTTTTGTTATTCCTCGCCTGACTTGAGCGTCGGAGGGCCGTCGCCGGGACACCCCTCCCGGCTCGGTTTTGCTGCAGGTTCACCGGAGCACTCGAGGATCCAGCAGGAGGCGCCACGTCCCCAGTGTCCGTTGACTCTTGGTTCGGACAGGATCACCGTCCACTGGCCACCAGCCGCCCAGAGGACCGCGGGCCGAAGCAGGCCGCCCTCACCACGCAAGGTCCCACGTCGTTCAAGAGGTAGCTGCCGAGTGGCCAAAACCAAAAAACAAGGTATGGACCCCCATGTTTTGCTCGTTCCACCAGACCGACACGCATAATACAAAAGATTGTCGAAGCCTTCCCCTGATTGCCCACCCCGTTCCCCGGAGTGGCCGCCGTCGATCGCCATCATCCGACAGGCGACAGCGACACTGTGAAGCCAATCAACGACAGTCTCCCGAGCGGTATCATGCTCAGAGGCATGAGGACAATCCCCGGGTGTCTAAGAAGCGGCCTAGGTCGTCCGCGCGGGAAGAAGAAAATAGAAGCAACACGTCCCGCGGCGAAATCAACATCATCGCTGGCGGACCGACCGGAGGTGACTCCAACAGAGCAAGGAAGGCAAGTGTTAGGCAACTCCAGATCCATGCGGTCGGCTGTAGTCAAGAACGGGCGAGCGGGCCCAAAATCAGCTTCAGGCCCAGGGACTTGGAGGGAGTCGAAGTGCCATATGACGACGCCCTCCTCATCAAAGCGGTAATAGCTAACTATACTATTCATCGCGTTTTCATCGATACAGGCAGCTCGGTCAACATTATCTTTAAGAAGGCTTTTGACCAACTGCAAATTGATCGAGCTGAGCTGTTGCCCATGACAACCCCCCTCTACGGGTATACGGGCAATGAAGTTTTGCCGGTCGGACAGGCCCGACTGGCTATTTCGCTGGGAGAAGAGCCGCTCAGAAGGACGCAGACGGCAAACTTCGTCGTGGTTGACTCTCCCTCAGCATACAACGTTATCTTGGGGCGACCGGCGCTCAGTGAGTTCCGAGCGGCCGTCTCCACCTTCTACCAGAAAATCAAGTTCCCGATTGAAGATAAAGTTGGAGAAGTGCAAGGAGACCAGCTGGCGGCTCGGCGATGCTACGTCGAAATGGTCCGAGCGGAAGCTACTTACGCGCGGAAGACGCCATGGATCGAGGTGAACGCCATAACTTAGAAACCACCCTCTTTGGTTTATGAAGAGAAAGAGGAGGTACAAATCCACCCGACCCGATCGGAGGCCACCACATTCATCGCGGCCGATCTGGAGGCAAGCCAGAAAAAAGAGGTGATCAAATGTCTCCAGAGCAACTGCGACGTCTTCGTTTGGTCGACGCATGAGCTGCCGGGAATTTCGCCAAGTATAGCGCAGCATGAGCTTCACGTCCGACCGGACGCTCGGCCGGTGAAGCAAAGGAAGAGGGACTTTAGCGCTGAGCAAAACACCATCATCCGAGCGGAGGTTGAGAAGCTCCTGGAGGCCGGCCATATAAGGGAAGTCCAGTTCCCAAGCTGGCTCGCAAATGTGGTGCTAGTCTCCAAGTCGGGCAACAAGTGGAGGGTTTGCATTGATTTCCGAGATCTCAACAAAGCATGCCCAAAAGATTTCTACCCTCTGCCTCGGATTGATCAACTGGTGGACTCCACAGCCGGGTGCGAGTTAATATGCATGCTAGACGCCTATCAGGGCTACCATCAGGTGCCACTCGCCCGAGAAGATCAAGAAAAGGTTAGCTTTGTCACAGCCGACGGCACTTACTGTTACAATGTAATGTTGTTCGGACTGAAGAACGCAGGAGCAACCTACCAGCGCTTGATGAACAAAGTATTCAAGGAGTAGATCGGGCGCAATTTAGAAGTATACATGGATGATATTCTTATCAAGTCCGTCCGAGCGACTGATCTTTTTATGGACATGGAGGAGACCTTCCGAACGCTGAGGAAGTATGGAGTCAAGCTCAACCCTTAGAAATGTCTGTTCGGAGCAAGAAGCGGGTGTTTTTTGGGCTATATAGTGACAGAGCGGGGCATAGAGGCAAATCCCAGCAAGGTCAAAGCGTTGCAAGATATGCCGCCCCCAAGAAATCTGAGGGAAGTACAGCGCCTGACCGGTCGGATAACTGCATTATCAAGATTCATTTCAAAGACTATCGACCGGAGTCTCCCTTTTTTCAAGATTCTACGCAAGGCTACTAAGTTTCATTGGGATGAGGAATACAATCGGGCGTTTGAGGAGCTGAAGACGTACTTGAACTCTTTGCCCGTGCTAGCCAAGCCAGCTATAGGTGAGCCGCTCTGTATTTATTTATCTTCAACCGAGCGGGCAGTAGGCTCGGCATTAGTGAGGACGAGCGGAGAAGAACCCGTGTACTTCTTGAGCCATATTTTAAAAGACGCTGAATCTCGCTACACTAGGCTCAAGAAGCTGGCTTTTGCTTTGGTCCTCGCCGCTCGGAGACTTCGTCCTTATTTCTTGGCACATACAATCATCGTCCGAACAAATAGCCCATTGAGAAGAGTGCTGTTGAACCCAGAAGCGTCCGGACGGCTCATCAAATGGACAACGGAGTTGAGCGAATTTGACATTTAGTATCAACCCCGTTCGGCGATAAAGGCGCAGTCCTTGGCAGATTTTGTCACCGAAGTGCAAAAGCCAGAGCCCGAAGCTATGTGGAAATTATTTGTGGATGGATCGTCCACTCGGCTCGGGAGCGGGATTGGCGTGCTATTACTCTCTCCCCAAAAAGAAAGGATGCACCTATCCGTCCGGCTGGATTACAAAGCCATAAATAACGAAGCGGAGTATGAGGCCCTTATAGCCGGCTTGCAGGCCGCCCGACATGTTGGAGCCGGTCGGGTGACACTCCATTCAGATTCTCAGCTGGCCGCCCAGCAGCTCTCGGGCACTTTTGAGATTAACAATGCTCGGCTCAAACTTTACGCAGAGGCCTTTGAAAAGCTCAAGACCCACTTCAGAGAAGTCATTATCCAGAAGATACCCCGAGCGGAAAACCAGGCAGCAGACGAGTTAGCCAAGCTTGCAAGTTCAATATCACCGGTCGTCATTCAGCAGCCAATTGAGCAAGTATCTTTGGTGGCGCACGTCGACCGGATGGAGAGCCTCGCGTTTCCAAGCGATTGGAGGACAGTCATCATGGAGTTTCTGAGATCGGGTGCAACACCGTCCGATCGGGAGGAAGCCCGGCTATTGAGGAGAAGAGCCGGCCGGTTCACGCTCGTGGGAGACCAACTCTACAAGAAGGCTTTCTCCCGCCCACTGTTGAAATGTGTGAGCTCGGAAGACGGGGCGTACATCCTCCAGGAAGTGCACCAAGGATCGTGCGGAGGACATCCGAGCGGACGATCGCTGGCTAGGAAGATCCTGCTGGCTGGGTACTTCTGGCCAACACTGCAAGAAGATGCCGCTCGGACCGTCGCGACGTGCCTCTCCTACCAGAAGTACCACAACTTCTCCCACCGACCGGCAGAGGAGATGAAAGCGTCTACGGTATCCTGTCCGTTCGATCAATGGGGAATGAATATCGTGGGTCAGTTCCCTATGGCGACCGGTCAGCGGAAGTTTCTACTAGTGGCGGTCGACTACTTTTCCAAATGGGTGGAGGCCGAGCCACTGGCCAAGATCACCGAGCATATGGTCAAAAGGTTTATCTGGCAGCATATAATCTGTCGGTTCGGCATTCCTCGCCGGCTCATATATGATAACGGGCGGTAGTTCGTCGGGAAGCAGCTCGAAGAATGGTGCAAAAGTTATGGCATCGAACAACACTTTACTTCTGTGGCGTATCCCCAAAGCAACGGCCAAGCGGAAGTAACCAACAGAGAAATCCTTAGAATTCTTCGGGCTCGACTTGACCACATAAGAGGAAGTTGGGTGGACGAGCTGTCGTGCGTCTTATGGGCTATCCGCATGACTCCAAAGGAGGGAACGGGCATCACGCCATTCCATTAGTGTACGGAGGCGAAGCAGTTGTCCCGATTGAAGTCGGCGTTGAGTCCGTGCGGATCCAGAACTATGATGATGACAACGCCTAGCGGAGGAACATGGAGTTCGACTTGATCGACGAAGAGCGAGCCAAAGCGTCCGTCCGGCTGATGGCGTACCGACAGAGAATAAAGTAGAACTACAACCAGCGCGTGATCCCTAGAGCGTTCCAGGTCGGCGACCTAGTGTGGAAGAAAGTAAAGCCGGTCGGGGACGTTGACAAGCTGGAGGCTCCTTGGGCGGGTCCCTTCAAAGTCATCGAAAAGCTCCGCTCAGGTGCCTATTATCTGGAGGATGAAGACGGACGACAACTGGATCGACCATGGAGCGCGAACCACCTCCAGCCTTACCGGGCGGGGTGAAAGGTGCGCCAATGTAATATATGTTGTATATTTTCCATTCGGTTGTATATTTGAAATGCAGGAGTAAAAAATCTGAAAATTAGCACAAGTATAGGGCATCATCAGCCGAATCGGAAGACCGTCGAGCTCCGACGTTAAAAATCGAGAGTCGCGCCGGCGACTATAAACCCTCCGGCCGGAAGCCGTCGAGCTCCGATGTTAAAAATCGAGAGTCGCGCCGGCGACTATAAACCCTCCGGCCAGAAGACCGTCGAGCTCCAACGTTAAAAATCTAGAGTCGCGCCGGCGACTATAAACCCTCCGGCCGGAAGACCATCGAGCTCCGACGTTAAAAATCGAGAGTCGCGCCAGCGACTATAAACCCCTCGGACGGAAGAAGACAATAAAGAGGTCGACTTTTAAGTCGTTTGGCCGATCGGCCAAGTAACCAAAAGTACTTCGTGAACATCTGGCGAAAATCCCGTTTGCGAAACAGGATATATTCAGCCGAGCGGACTAGCTATGCAAAATACTTTGTAAAAAACCCCTTTCGAACACAAGAAAGGTGGGATGAGAGGCGAATAACGAGGAGAAGTGAAGGAACATGAACAACGGTAGTTGGCAAGCCGAGCGGACAACACTCGTATTGATTAGCAAAAGAAAAAGCAAGCAAAAGGATAGCATTAGAGAAATTAAGGTCGAGCGGCCGAATTACAAAAAAGGATAGTCTTTGGCCGAACGGCCGAAGTACATAAAAACTTTACTCCAGAAAATCGTAAAGATCCTTGGGGATGGTGTTGAGGAGAACCGCATAGTCTTGGGCCGGAATGCTGGCGGAGTCGGGAAGTTGAGCCTTGGACGACTTCAAGTAGTCTGTTGTGGCGGTGATGGCAAGCTCGAAGGCATTATACATCCGCTCGCACACTTTTTCTGAGAACTCGGTCGAGCGGATGTGCTTCTGCCTCAGGGCTGCGACTCGGCCGGGCTCTGCTTCCTGGTATTCTTTGAAGGTAGCTTGTGAAGCTTCAAGAGCTTCATGCAAGTTCTTCAGCTCGTCCTTATGTTTAGTCGCCTCGGCCGAGCGGCTCACCTTCTCACCGTCTAGCTGATCCATTAGCTCTTTGACCCGTTGCTCCAGGCCCCGCACCTCGACATTCTTCTTCTCCAGATCGGCTATAGCCGTGTTTTTCCGAGTGGTGGCTAAGCTTATTTTTTGGTCGAGTGTCTTGACCTGTCGATTGAGCTCAACCAAAATATGGGCCTGATCGATCGTCTTCCTTTGCTCAGCCGCCAGCAAATCTTGGGTCTTTTTGAGCTCTTTCTGCAGCTCGGCATATGATGGACCTTGTGAGCCGGACGGGCCGCCCGGAGCCTTCAGCCTCTTTAATTCTTCGTCCACCATGGCCAGACGGTTGCAGACGGCAATCTCCTCCACCCATCTCTGGAATAAGTAAGAATTGTTAATGGCCGATCGGAAAGAATGCGTAAAGAACTTTGAGAAAATACGCTTACCCCAGTAGCCTGCTGCATGTGGCTGTTGGCCAAATTGCTGAGGGGAATCATAGCGACACCCACATTTCGGCTAGAGGCCCCTTCATTGTAATCATGTGCTCGGGCGCGGTTGGCCGATCGGACTTGGGCAGCAGTTCTTCGGTGGGGAGATGCAAGGAGACCCTGACGGTGCGGCACCGACCGGGAGTAGTCTGAGCGGAAGCGGGGGAAGGGTCGGAGGCCGGCGCAGAAAATTGGGATAAAATGGCCGAACGTTGGACTTGGCGGGGAGCGGACGGAAGGTCGCTGACAGGAACGACCTCGAGGGGGTCCGCGGACGCATCCAGCTGGGATGGGGTCCAATCGGACGAAATCACCTCCACCTCTGGGGCTTTGCCGCGAGAATCGACGGTGGTTCGTTCGGCCGGCGGTACCTCCGACTTCTTTACAGGCTTATGCATACATACCGAGGGGTACACGTGTCCTCTTACCATACCTCAGTATGGGCTTGCCGGAGGAGCTTGCCTGACACCATACTGCTACAGTCCGAGCACCTCTCTGATGGGACGGCAGAACCTTCTGTCGTAAGATTCTGCGTATGGCTTGATCTTCGAGCATGCTCATTGTCAGAAGATGTTCCTTGATGTCCCCTTGTCCTTTTGTCCCTTCTCTCCCCGCGCCGAGCATCCAGCCGCTCGGCAGTCCCATCACGGCCGACCGGACGCGAGTACTGGTACGCTTGGGAGATTCCTGGTCGTGTGCTCGGCTGAGACTGTTCACGGCATTGCTGCCTTATGCCTCGGCTGAGCAGGCCACCCGCTCAGCCCGGCGACCTTATTCACCATGAGCGTCGGAAACCCGACTCCTCGCCGGGTTGTCTTTGATTCTGTTCTGACCCGTTCGGCCGGTTGATCCAACCCTTACCTGATCGGCCGAACCTCATCTTGCCCTTAGACTTTTGACCTCTACGTGTCATTGACTTCCCTCAAAGGGGGTCCCCCGTCCTTACTGCCGGATCAATGGTAAAAAGCATGCTAGTTCTAATTTTTATCATTTTAATGTTATTTACCATAAGAATAGAAAGCATGAGAGCTTTAAAGAAAAACATGTGGCACTACATGCTAAAACTACCACACTTGGGTTTAGAAAGGCAGATAAAAATCTAGACAAGGAAACTAAGAATTTTAGTTATAGGTCTAGAAATAAAAATGCTCATGAATTCATTGAAAAACCTAAAGCTAAGGACTTAAGGATGGAAAATCAAGTCTTGAGGTCAAGACTTGATAAAATGGAAAAGACCCTAAAAAGGATGGAAAATATCCTAAAAGGGCAAAATGAGTAAAACCTAGGTTTAGGACAACAAAAGTCATCCAATGGCCATAGAGGTTTGGGATACAAACTTAAGGCTAAAAAGGATGTAATTTCTTACCATAGGGTTCCATATAGCTATGGAACCGAGTCTAGGTCTAAGGGGCAAGTCAAAAGTACAAGGGAAGTTATCCCTAGGAGTATTTTTGCAACTAAGGTGACTAAGACTTCTAAGTCTAACAAAGTCACTAAAAAGGTCACAAGGGAAGAAATCCCTAAGGTTGATCTAGAAAAGGTGACCAAGGCTTCTAAGAAGCCAAACAAAGTCACTAGGAAGGTATCTAGGGAGGCTATCCCTAGCGAATACCTAGATCATCCAAGAAGCACCAATAGGTTTTGGGTTCCTAGGAGCATTTTCTCTACCCCATAGATGGGTTAGAGAGTGTCAACTCAAATTGAAAGGGTAGTTAACCTAATCATGATGAAGTTGACACTCAAGGAGCATTTTCAAGGTCATTATTAACCTTTGAAAATGAAAAGGATTATCATTTACTCTTAATTGGAGTAATATATGCTATGAGTTGAGAAGTTTTGATGTATTTTCAATGGCACAACAAAATATGAGTAAAAGAAATGCCAATTTGGGATTTTGACATTTTCTTAGAAAGTTAAAGGCAATCTATGCCTTAACTTAAATGGTTACTCTTGGAAGAGTAGATTGTGCCAAAATTTGAGGAATATAATTAATTTCAATTGGCACAACAAATTAAGAGTAAAAGAAATGTCAAGTTGGGATTTTGATATTTTCTTAGGAAGTTAAAGGCAAATCTAAGCCTTATTTTAATTTGTTACTCCTTAAAAGAGTAATTTGTGCTAATGAGGGTTTTGGTTAATTTAAATTGGCACAAATTAGGAAAAGCAAAAGAAATGTCAAAATTGGGTGTTGGCATTTCCTTGGGAAATAGTGGACAATCTAGGGTTAAATTTTAATTTAGCTAAGGCTTAAGGATACTTAGATAGTTATTCTAGGTATTTTACTTAAGCTAATTTGCCATGTTGTGTTTACCCATCATATGTCATGACATCATATTTTTTTTTATTTCATGTCTTATTATGAAAAATATAAAAATACCATGTCATGTCATACATACATCATATAGTTATAGGAAATTTTCTTTTGAAAATTATTTTTTTTTTATGTATGTCATAACATCATCATGCATTATTTTATTTCCTTGTAAATTAAGGACCAATGACATTCATTAACAAGTAACATCCTTGGTGGATGTTCATAACCTCAAAATGCCTAGATAGATATGCATGATCCTTAGATTAGGGTAAAACCAAAACTTTACATCTCACACAAACTATAAGGTGACTTGTATGTGTTTTTAGTACACATTAAATACAAGTGAGATGTTAGTATGATGAACAAAACTCAAGATGTTGATTTAGTGCATTCTTTTGAGTTTTAGGTTCATCAAAATACATAGTTATGTGTTTTCCAATCATTGGGAAAGCTAATGTATAAGTCATGTGCATTGAGCCCAAAGAACATGGTTAGATATTAGTTTTGAAAATCATTTTAAAATGCTTTTAGAAAACCTTGATGAAGACTATTTTTGATAGTAATTATCATTGAAAAGTTATACACAAACTAGAAGAAAACACTAAAGTTTTTACAAGTTTTCAAGTTTGTGTCAATCTTGAAAAACAAAAAGTATTTTCATAAAAAATTATTTTCCCATGATAATATATGCCCTAAATAATGTCTACAATAATTTTCACGATTTTTGGGGTTTTGTAGAATTTTCTAGGGGTTTCTGAAATTGACTAAAATGAAATTTCAGTAATTTCAAAGCTTCAATCGATCACCCGATCGATTGGAGTGCCTCAATCGATCGGGCGATCGATTGAGAAGGCAATTCTCGCGAGCAGAAGCTCGCTGGATCGATCAGCCGATCGATCCAAACAGTCTGAATCGATCAGTGGATCGATTCAACAGGGTTCAATCGATTGGAACCCAACTCCAATCGATTGAGAATACTGATTTTGGCTGGGAAAGTCTGATTTTAGCATTTTGGATCATGTTTTAGTCTCTGTAATCATTTCTTACCCCTCAAAACATATTTTTATACATCTAAGGGGAGTTTTCATGATGAAAAACTAGGATGGATTGGTTAAGGAAGACTAAGTAGAGGTTTAGGTTGAGGTTTGAGTTCATTATCGAAATTATGAACCTCAAAACTTATAAATTTGGGTTTCCTAAAGGTTTAGGGATTCCAAGTCATTGTTGGTACAATGACAGAAGTCATGACCATGTCTTTAGGGGGAGTTACTCTTTAAGGACATGAAAATTCAATTTTCATATACATTGGAAGGTGATTAACCTTCTTTCGTGAAAATGCTCAAGTTTGGGCATTTGACTTCAATGGAGAGTGGATATCTTCATTGTTTAAGTGGTGCATGCTCATGGATGAGCATCTGATGATAATGAAGGGTATGAGACCTTCATTTGAATCGTGTGTGAGTACAACAAGTGGTATTCACACAACAAGTAGAATCGTGTGTGAATACAACAAGTGAATATACCAAGTGGTATATGCTCAAGGATGAGCGTTGAGAATAATGAAGGGTATGAGACCTTCATTATTGTGTTGTGAGCAACGAGTGAAGTTATAAACAACGAAGGGTAACTCTTCAGGAGGAGAGTTTGTTTTTTTTGTGCCCAAAGATTGGGAATGAATTTGATGTGTGTCAATAGGAGGAGAATGAAGGGTTTAAGTTAGGCCTTCATTATCTAAGAGGGAGTTTGCCCTCTTAGGGGGAGAATGTAGGGTTTAACTTACGTCTTCATTACCTAGTGACATGAAGAAGGTTGAGGCTATGGGATTAGCCTAACTTAAAGAAGGTATTGTCAAACATCAAAAAGGGAGAGATTATTGGTGCAATATTCCCTAGGTCAAGGTTGACCGTGTTGACTGAGCTTGAATTGAGTCAAGCTCGAGTCTTAATGTTGTGGTTTCGATGTTTGACAATACATGTAGTCAATACATGAAGATTGCAGGTGCAATTGTTCATGTGTAAAGGAGAGTCAAGTAGGTCAAGGTTGACTGGATACTTGACGGGAAAATCCTGGTGAGTGAAGCTAGGTGAAAGTTCTAACTAGGAAGTTAGGCAGAAAGAAAGTCCTAGTGAGTGAAGCTAGGCAGAAGGAAATCCTGGTGAGTGAAGTCAGGTGAAAGTCCTAACTAGGAAGTTAGGCAGAAAGAAAGTCCTAGTGAGCGAAGCTAGGCAGAAGGAAATCCTGGTGAGTGAAGCCAGGTGAAAGTCCTAGTGAGTGAAGCTAGACAGAAGGAAATCTTGGTGAGTGAAGCCAGGTGAAAGTCCTAGTGAGTGAAGCTAGGCAGAAGGGAAGTCCTGGTGAGTGAAGCCAAGCAAGGAAAATCCAGATGGATCAAGGATGATCGGACATCTGGTGTTGGGAAGTCCAAGTAGGTCAAAGGGATTGACTGGAGACTTGCCACAAGGAAAATCTAGATGGATCAAGAATGGTCGGACATCTGGTGTTGGGAAGTCTAAGTAGTCAAAGGGATTGACCGGATACTTGGCACGAGGAAATCCAGATGAGTCAAGGTTGACCAGACATCTGGTCGAAGTTCAAGTGGGTCAAAGGGATTGACCGGACGCTTGGTAAGGGAGTCCTAGCAGGTCAAGGGTGACCAGATGCTAGGCATGATGTACCAACAGGTCATGGTTGACCGGATGGTGGTTTGAGGGACATTTGGACTTGATTTGGCAAGTCTTACATGGGCTGGATCGATCAACCGATCGATTGGCTCATGCCCAATCGATCGGTCGATCGATTGGGCGAGTCTTCGCGACAAGCCTCCTCCCAATCGATCAGTGGATCGATTGGGAGAAGTGTGCGATCGCACAGAATAGCTCTGGATCGATCGACTGATCGATCCAGAGCCCCCAATCGATCAATGGATCGATTGGGAGGCGCGATTTCGCGCGACGGGATCTGGATCGATCAGTCGATCGATCCAGGCAATTCCCGAGAGCACAGAGGCGCTCTGGATCGATCAGCCGATCGATCCAAAGCCTCCCCAATCGATTGAGAGCAATCCAATCGATTGGGATCTGACCGTTGGCGCTGGATAAAGACGTTGGCGTGCGATTTCGTCGACAAGAACTTCCACGGCTTCTTCTCCAGCAAGCACAGATCTTTATAGGCCTTCTCCACAGAGTTCTCACCACCAGTTCTTGAAGTTCTTGGAGGTTCTTCCAAGTCAAGAGGCGGATCTACAGCAAGAAGAAAAAATCTAGGGTTATGGTTTTCTTGTGCAAACTTATAAGCTTTTGTTTGTATTTTGTTCCCTTTCCCTTTCTTCTTGTAGTGTGAACTTGTAGGGCTTATCCCCCTTTGGTAGTTACCATAAAGGAGTGTTTTATTAGTGGAGGGTGCATGAGTGTGTGGATCCTTAGATTAGTCACCTCTTCTTGAGGTGGATATCAAGTAAATCCCTAGTGTTAGCATTGAGTGTGTTTCTTTGTATTTTTCGCTGCATATCCTTGAAGAAACAAGCAACGACGAGCATGAGATCGAGTCGAGCTATTCACCCCCCCTCTAGCTACATAATCGGTCCTAACATTTGGGTAATAAGCAAAAAGAGAGAATCAAAAGCACTCCACTTGCTCCATGGGCTCGAGGTTCCTGAGATGCCAATTAATAGTACCAAAATAGATTTAGTATTAAACAGATTCCAGCAGTCTTTGCATTCTTTCTTGTTTAGTGACAACATTGTAGTTCCATTTACATCGATCGAGTTTTGCATCATCCTTGGTTTGGCTCATGTAGAGCAACCTATTGATTTGGATGTTAGCATAAAGTCCAAATTTGTAGCTCGATTATTTGGAGGAAAATGTTGGATCGAGAAGCGCTAGAGGGGGGGTGAATAGCGCTCGTGGTTATTTTGTTCGATTAGCGGAATCGTAAAACTATCGGAGTTGTAAAACACGCAGCGAAATAGATAAAAGAAACAACACAAAGACACAGGTCGATTTTACTTCGTTCGGAGCCTAAGGCGACTCCTACTCGAAGGCCCGCGATCCTTGATCGCTTTCCGTGGGCAACAACTATAAGCTCGTTAAAAGATTACAATTATGAGTACAAAAAGCTATAAGTATTATACCGACAACAAGAAATGCTAAATCTGAAGCTTCGGGTTGTCGGGCACTTGTAGCAGCACTTCGGAACGTCTTTTGGAGCAGCACGTTGATGAAAGATCACTTGGAATTCGTTTTGTTTGAAGTGCTGGTCGAAACCCCCTTATAAAGGGTGTTCAAGGCGCCTCCATGCTGCCTGGTCTTCCGCGTGGATCAAAACTGACCTGGTCGAATTTCATCCATTCAAGGCGCCTTATATCCCTCTCAAGGCGCCTTCTGCCTTCTCCAAGGCGCCTCCAATGGTGCTTCGCAGCCAGCTCAGCCTTTGCACCCGAGGCGCCTCCAAGCTCCATGGAGGCGCCTCGGACACTGTTCATCCGAGGCTTTAGGTTGCTCCTTTGCTCCTGCAAGATACGTTAGTCCCAAAAACTATCCTGCAACACAAAGTTAGCACAATAAACATTATTAAAGAAGTATAGACAGTCCCCGGACTATCCGAATCTGACTTCGGATTTCCATCCGGAAATCCTAGGTCGACCCGACGCCTACTGTTCCCTCTACGGGGAACGCGTCCTCACTTACTCCACTCAGGAGATTTACTTGTTGCCAGTCGATCCTCCAGATCGACTGGACTTTTGCTCAGCACTCGATGCTTCCGGACTTTTTGCTGAACATCCGCTTCCCCGGCTAGTCCAGTCTTTCACCTGGTTCGCGACACCATGACTTTTCACCTAGGGTTACCACCCCCTAGGACTTTTGCCTGAAGACATCGACCCCCTATGACCTAGGGTTACCACCCCCTAGGGTTTTCCCTTTACCTAACCACAGCTAGGACTTTTCTCCACCTAGGGTTACCACCCCCTAGGACCTAGGGTTACCACCCCCTAGGATTTTCACCTGCCTAACCGCAGTTAGGACTTTCCTGAAACACTCATTCAACATGTTAGAAACCAAAACACCTTAACTTTGAACCCTTTGACATAATCAAAACATAGGTTCGATCGTCGGATGCTTCCCGCACCAACAATCTCCCCCTTTTTGATTATGGCAATACAGTTCAAAGTTAAGTAAAAAATAAGACAATAAGTACAGAAACTTAAACATGAACATAAATGAACATAAAAAACTTTATGCTTTCCCTTTGACTATGTTTAAGTTTACTCTTTACTTAACTCTTCTCTCTCCCCCTTTGACATAAATCAAAAAGAAACCTAGGAAAAGAGAAATGTAATTTTAAGCTCCCCCTAAAGGGTAGCCTTTTTGAATTTTTACTTTTGACTTTTGAATTTTCTACTCTCTTCCTTTGCCAGTTATCAAAAAATAATTCAGTTGAAAATGATTTTCACATTTTCTTTTTGAAAGGTAAAATAGGCTCTGAAAAAAAAAAGATAAGTGCTAAAAAAATTTTCATCTAAAATTTTGAACGCACTGAGTTACAATTTTGCAAAACTATCTAAAAGGTAACTTAGAAAATATCTTAGCAAGAATTTATAAAGTTAGGTTTCAAGGTTGGCTAAGTTTGGAAAAAGTTTGAAAGTTGCTCTATGAATCACTTAGCTAAGCCTTTTGCAAAACATTAAATTTTGAAAATATAGCTTAAGTGAAAAGGGACTTAGCTTAATTTTGAATAAAATAATACTTATTTTTGAAAAAGAACTTGTTAGTTTTTTTTTTTTTTTGGGTTGAAGAGAGAGAGTAGCTAAATGTTTAATTTAGGTTATTTATTTTAGTTGGTCTTTAAGTCCAAGCATGAGGTTAAATAGATTTTAAGTTATCCAGATTGTTTTGTTCAGGTATCAGAGCCCTAAAGTATGAGCATGCTCAAACTTCAAATCTCCATTTCCTTCGGGGCTAATTCCATATTCTTGTAAGTCTAGTAAATTTAGGGGAGCAAGATTTTCAAGTTATTTTTTCAAGTATTTTTCAAAGGATTTTGAAATTAGTTTTTCAACGATTTTTCAAAGATTTTCAAGTTAGTTTTTCAAGTATTTTTCAAAGGATTTTGAAATAAGTTTTTTCAAATATTTTTCAAAGGATTTTGAAATAAGTTTTTCAAGTATCCTTTGAAATAAGTTTTTTCAAATATTTTTCAAAGGATTTTGAAATAAGTTTTTCAAGTATTTTTCAAAGGATTTTGAAATAAGTTTTTCCAAAGATTTTTCAAAGGATTTTGAAATAAGTTTTTCAAGTATTTTGAAAAGATTAGTTTTAAAAATAACTCAATTAAATTTAGTTGTTAATTAACTTGATTTAAGTTGAAGTCAATTTTAATAAATTTAATTTCTTAGTCATCTCACATGATCTAAATTGTCAATCAGGGAACCCTATAATTGTTGTGAGATGAATTATGGTTGAATTTTGGGGTAAGGTTTAACTTTGTGTTAGATTCAGGTTTAGCTTTGGGTTCAGCAAGTAAGCATTCTTTGGATAAACTTCTGGGTTATGGTGAGTCACAAGGAACTCATTAAAGTAACCATGCCTTCGAGGTTTCCCAAATAGTCCTACCCATTAAACTTAATACTAAACCCTGGTCTAACTAGTTAGGATCCATTTAAGGGTAGCTTCGGTCAGTTCCACTTGGCCAAATGCACCAGGTCGAAGCCATATCTTCCTAGACATGCGATGCCCAAGCTTCCCTAACGTACTATCATCCAAAAACTTCACCAGTACCGTGGGTCAAGTTAAACCTAGCTCATTTTATCTAACCTTAATTACCCTGCCGGGTGATCTACTCTTGTTTTACCCATTTCGGGTAAATTAGGTTCAGTTACCCTGTCGGGTAGTTCAGTTAGAGGTGCCAGCTAGTTTGGATCCACCATCTATTTTTGAATTTAGAATTTTAATTTCGAATTTTTAATTTTGATTTTGATTTAGAATTTCAAATTTAGGATTTCGATTTTTTGATTTAGAATTTCGAATTTAGAATTTTGAATTTTTTATTTAGAATTTAGAATTTCGAATTTAGAATTTCGAATTTTTTATTTTGATTTTGAATTTTGAATTTAAATTTTGAATTTAATTTCAAATTTTTAATTTGATTTTAAATTTTGAATTTAATTTCGAATTTTGAATTTGATTTTGAATTTTGAATTTCGATTTTGAATTTTGAATTTTGAATTTTGAATTTAATTTTATTTAATTTTAATGGTTTTTCTGTTAACTCCCCCTGGATCATAGCCTCGATATGGTCTATCGAGGTAGTATATTTGATCCTTTGGGATCTAATATTGACCAAATCCAACTTGATTAATCAATTTGGACTTGGGGACCCATGCTTGAATTATGTTTCTATTGTTTCTATTAACTAGAGACAGATATGATTTATATTTTGTTTTGGTCTTAAATCCAAGTCCGGATTTGTTGTAAATGGCTCGCTGTTTTCCAAGGATTAGATCCAAATTCTTGGAACCCAAGGTGAACCGTTCCAACGTGTCTTTGAGTTCTTTAATCTGAGTTTTCAAATTAGAATTTTCTTCCTCAAGTTGTTGGACTTGAGTCGAACTTCCAATTTGAACTGGCTCAGTTAAAGCACTCAAGTCAGTCGCTTCCTTAAGGGCTGTTACCTCCTTTTGGAGCGACTTAACCCAGACGTTGGATTTAGCCAACTTCTTTAATAAGTAAGGAATTAAATTTTCTGAATCATCTAAGGTAATACTAGAAATTAGAGCACTTACAGTGGTTTTGGGTCCTTCAGAAACGGATACGGATCCGTGGCTTCGCTCGGACTCTGTTTCTGACTCGCTCTCGGTTTCTGAATCGGGCTCGAACTCGGACTCGATTTCAACAACATGTGCTAGTACTGGTAGAGCGAGAAGGCTCGCTTGCTCTTCTTCGTCTGATTCGGATTCATCTGATGACTCGGACCAAGTTGCCTTCAGTGCTTTCTTCGTCTTGCTTGTTCCTGCAAATAACGCAACACCTTCCTCGGCCGGAATAGCATTAGTCTGCTCAAATAATTTGTTTATTAAAACATGCTTACCTATTTTCGTATCAAGAATACCTTCGTGTAGCTCAATCAGATTCTCCCACAGCTCCTTGGCGCTTGAGAATGGGCCGACGCGATTTAGCTCCTTAGTCGTTAAGCCACACTGAAGTGTATACGTTGCTTTTGCGTTTGCTTCTACCTTTTTGATAAGGTTCGCGTCCCAGTTCTCGTATAGTAGTGGCTTGCCGGCGCCGTCAGTTGGCAGTTGAAGCCCGGTTTTGACGATCATCCAGACTTCAAAGTGAGTCTGGAGATACGCCTCCATCCGACCCTTCCAATCTCCGAAATCATCTCCGGAGAAGAGCGGTGGGCGAGCAGTGTTGTAGCCTTCTTGATGGGCCATTTTAAAAAGACGATCTCGCAAAATAAACACAATAAAACTTGTTCCAAGACTTAGTCTTGGATTAGTAGTGCGGGAGAAAAATAAAAATAGTAATTCAGGAATTTTGAGAAAAAATAATAAAATATTATTAAAATATTATTAAAAAATATTACCACAATTTTTGAAAACGCAATATTTTGTTAATTCCAACCAATGGTGAAAAGATGAAAATTAAATTTTCAAAAATAGTTTTGGAGGGAAAAAAAACGAAAGGCGTAAGGTTATATTTTTAACCTATATAAACGACAAAGCCACGAAAAATGCTTGAATGGTGGTTGCACCAGTTCAAAGCGACCCCGCTCTGATACCAATTGTTGGATCGAGAAGCGCTAGAGGGGGGGGTGAATAGCGCTCGTGGCTATTTTGTTAGATTAGCGGAATCGTAAAACTATCGGAGTTGTAAAACACGCAGCGAAATAGATAAAAGAAACAACACAAAGACACAGGTCGATTTTACTTCGTTCGGAGCCTAAGGCGACTCCTACTCGAAGGCCCGCGATCCTTGATCGCTTTCCGTGGGCAACAACTATAAGCTCGTTAAAAGATTACAATTATGAGTACAAAAAGCTATAAGTATTATACCGACAACAAGAAATGCTAAATCTGAAGCTTCGGGTTGTCGGGCACTTGTAGCAGCACTTCGGAACGTCTTTTGGAGAAGCACGTTGATGAAAGATCACTTGGAATTCATTTTGTTTGAAGTGCTGGTCAAAACCCCCTTATAAAGGGTGTTCAAGGCGCCTCCATGCTGCCTGATCTTCCGCGTGGATCAAAACTGACCTGGTCGAATTTCATCCATTCAAGGCGCCTTATATCCCTCTCAAGGCGCCTTCCAAGGCGCCTTCTGCCTTCTCCAAGGCGCCTCCAATGGTGCTTCGCAGCCAGCTCAGCCTTTGCACCCGAGGCGCCTCCAAGCTCCATGGAGGCGCCTCGGACACTGTTCATCCAAGGCTTTAGGTTGCTCCTTTGCTCCTGCAAGATACGTTAGTCCCAAACACTATCCTGCAACACAAAGTTAGCACAATAAACATTATTAAAGAAGTATAGACAGTCCCCGGACTGTCCGAGTCTAACTTCGGATTTCCATCCGGAAACCCTAGGTCGACCCGACGCCTACTGTTCCCTCTACGGGGAACGCGTCCTCACTTACTCCACTCAGGAGATTTACCTGTTGCCAGTTGATCCTCCAGATCAACTGGACTTTTGCTCAGCACTCGATGCTTCCGGACTTTCTGCTGGACATCCGCTTCCCCAGCTAGTCCAGTCTTTCACCTGGTTCGTGACACCATGACTTTTCACCTAGGGTTACCACCCCCTAGGACTT
The DNA here is from genome assembly GCF_018446385.1 of Zingiber officinale. NCBI lineage: Eukaryota > Viridiplantae > Streptophyta > Magnoliopsida > Zingiberales > Zingiberaceae > Zingiber > Zingiber officinale. The sequence goes on along the minus strand of NC_056001.1, from coordinate 21,117,531 downwards.
TTGCCTGAAGACATCGACCTGCCAAGACTTTCCGCATAGGGTTACCACCCCCTATGACCTAGGGTTACCACCCCCTAGGGTTTTCCCTTTGCCTAACCGCAGCTAGGACTTTTCTCCACCTAGGGTTACCACCCCCTAGGACCTAGGGTTACCACCCCCTAGGATTTTCACTTGCCTAACCGCAGTTAGGACTTTCCTGAAACACTCATTCAACATGTTAGAAACCAAAACACCTTAACTTTGAACCCTTTGACATAATCAAAACATAGGTTCGATCGTCGGATGCTTCCCGCACCAACAGAAAAGTCAGCAACATAAATAAAACTGTAATTCAATGTAAAATACTTGTATTAGTTGGATCAGAGAAGAATTCTGAAATGGATGATTTTGTTAGACTGTTTATTTGTCTTCTATTTAACTGTGTTGTTTTTCCTATTTGTAACTATTCTACTCCTTGATTTATCATATCCTACATTGATAACCTGATGAGGTTCTTTGATTACACGTGGGGATATACAGTATACAAATTTGTGCCACCAACTTATTTTACATACTGGTAATGACAATAGGTTGGAAGGAAGCAAAAAATATATAGATAGTTGTATTGTTAGCCTAATGATGAGTTTTTAATTTTTGAAGTGCGATTGCGATATATTTCATATTATTGTAATAATATCTTTGTGTATTCGGGCATGGTTATATGAAAGAATATCTTCATTTGAACATGCATGGTCTTTATGATGTTTTCCCTGATTGTTTCGTTAGGAAAGGAGTAAAATTACCATCCAACGTGATGTTGCTGAGAGATTATTTATCGACGTTGATTTTAGCAAGGTGAGTTACTATATTTTTAGTATTTTTTTCTAAATACAATTATAGAAGTGATATTTTGTTTATAATTATAAAAAGGTGTTGGATATAGTACCATTTCCAGATGAAGAGATTCTGTTAAGTGACAAACAAGGAAGTTTTTTTTGGTAAATATAGAAATAATGAAATTATTTATGTTAATTAATGATGTGAAACTATTTATGTTAAATAATGATGATAAGATATTTTTTTACTACATTACTCTTATTTTGATGGTAAAAGCATTGTGTGAGATGTCATAGATTAGCTAATAAGAAGATGACTGAACCAAGTAATGAAGAAAATAGTAATGATGATGTACTTATTCTTTATATAAGTCCCATTCAAAAAAAAAATCAACGGCCTACAACCAATAAGAAAACCAACTGCACATGCATGGAAACAAATGAATAGCTGTTTAAATTTAGATGTTACAGGATCAATCTCGCACTCAACTGTTAGGATCGACGGTCGCGGCTAGAGAGGGGGGGTGTGAATAGCCGACCCCAAATTCGCGTTTCTTTCTACAAATCAAGTTAGCGCAGCGGAAAAATAACAACAGAAACGTAAATGGAGAATTCAAACCTCAAGCACAGCGATGTAACGAGGTTCGGAGATGAAACTCCTACTCCTCGGTGTGTCCGTAAGGTGGACGAAGCCTATCAATCCGTCGGTGGATGAGACCCCGGAAAACCGGCTAATATGAACTCCTTCTGGGTGGAGAAACCTCGCCACAATAACTCTTGCAACAGCAAGATAGAAGTACACGAAATACAAAGAAGCACAAGACAATATGAATGTGAAACAGACAAGCTTGCCTTCTCGTCTGGAGTCCGTTGATGAAGCAGCAGCTTCACGGATGCCAGCAGCAGGGAAGCTCACGCGAAGCTTCAAGACGTATGAGCTCAGCAAAGCTCACAGAAGGAACCAGGAAGAACTTGCAGAAGCAAGAAGAAGGTCCTGTAGAGTCGCTCGACTCTTTATATAGCTGAACCTGCAAACCTGTGAAGGCAGAAGAAGACACAGAAGACCGAGATCTAGCCGTTGTCAATCACAACGGCTAGGTCTGGACCGATCAGGCTCCAACCTGATCGGTCCACACTGTCCCTGATCGGTCTTGGGGACCGATCAGGCTATGTCCTGATCGGTCCAGGAGGAGTCTGATCGGTCCCTGGACCGATCAGTTTTTCTCCTTCTTCTCTTCTGTTTGCTTCCTGATCGGTCTTCAGACCGATCAGATAATCCACAGAAGCATTCTGTTTGGTTACTGATCGGTCACCAGACCGATCATCCGTATCACTGGATCGGTCCCCAGATCGATCTAGAGCTTGGTTTTTCCCAATACCAAGTCCCAAGTCTCCCACACCAACATCTGGTCAACCTTGACCTGTTGGTACATCATGCTTAGCATCCGGTCACTCCCTTGACCTGCTAAGACTCCCCACCAAGTGTCTGGTCAATCCCTTTGACCCACTTGGACTTTTCTCTTCATGCCAAGTATCTGGTCACTCCCTTGACCTACTTAACCTTTTCAACACCAGATGTCCGATCATCCTTGATCCATCTGGATTTTTCCTTGTCCGGCTTCACTCACCAGGACTTTCACCTAGCTTCACTCACTAGGGTTTTCACCTGGCTTCACTCACCAGGATTTCCAATCTGCCTGGCTTCACTCACCAGGACTTTCACCTGGCTTCACTCACCAGGATTTTCTATCTGCCTTCCTGGTCTAGAGAACGAGCTACCGAGCCCTCTCTGACCTAGTCCGAAGAACGAGCTATCGAGCCCTCTCCGACTTCGTCCGGTCCAGAGAACGAGCTACCAAGCCCTCTCTGACCTAGTCCAGAGAACGAGCTACCGAGCCCTCTCCGACTTCTACATCCGGTCCAGAGAACGAGCTACCGAGCCCTCTCTGACCATAGTCCGGAGAACGAGCTACCGAGCCCTCTCCGACTCCATCAGGTCCAGAGAACGAGCTACCGAGCCCTCTCTGACCACAGTCCGGAGAACGAGCTACCAAGCCCTCTCCGACTTCCACATGCCAAGCTTCCATACTTGGACTTCTCTGTGCCAAGTCCCTGCTTGGACTTTTCCCATGCCAAGCTCCCTGCTTGGACTTTTCCGTGTCAAGTCTCCATACTTGGACTTTTCCCGTGCCAAGCTCCCTGCTTGGACTTCTCGAAATAGATCAACTCAAGTCGGGTCAACCAGGTCAACCTTGACCAAGGGTTGCACCCACAACCTCCCAAGTTTTCCAATATTCTTGTCAAACATCAAGATACAACTCTTCTATTCTCGTCAAACATCAGAATAGAACTTTTCTATTCTCGTCAAACATCAAAATACAACTCGAGTCAGGTCAACTCGAGTCAGGTCAACCAGGTCAACCTTGACCTAAGGTTGCACCAACATCAACAACACTGTTTCTCGAATAGCACGACAATACCATCTTCTTAGCTTATCATAGCATCCCTTCTCTGTGCCATAAATACCATGCATCGCTAACTCCTTGCCTTTCCACACTTTGTGGTAGTCTAACTTTACCCTATAATCTCTTTACAAGTCTTTTGAATTGTACAAAGGTGATAAGAGTATTCTCCTCTCAATTTATCTTTCACTACATTAGCAATTCAAGTTGCATCAACTTTAGGATGCCCTCTACTACGCACATTGCTCACATCACATGTATGTCGAAGGTTACATTTTCGAATTCCAAATATACTGTCTGCTTTATATTTTAAAGCATAAATTCTTCCTCCACAACTCCTTTCACTACAAATAGCAATTACCTTATTGTGGTCATTTTCTTATAAAAAAATGAACGTCTTGTAGCAACAACATAGTTTTTAACACATCTTCTAAAATCAGGAGCATCCTTAAAATTTTGTCCTTCGCCATGGATGCAGTTAATTCAAGGATTTATAGTATTCGGCAACAAGCATATTCGATCTCCTTATCACTCCTTGAATATATTTATTTCTCCTCAACCCTTACCAGTTTGATATGATTAATAGTGTCAACTTAATATCATATGCACTTGTGCTAGATATAACATATAATATTATCAAAACCACAATATGAAGAGAGATATAATATATGTTACCTTCTCAAATTTTGGTTGTTGTCAACATATTTGTTTCTACTCTGTACTCTTAAATCGATCATGCTCAATTTCATACACATATGAAAATGTATCATATTGAGCATATCATCATCATCGTTCAAAGTCACATACATCTTATGTTGCAGAGCTAGGCATTGCAGAATTATAGATTTGGGAGTAATATCCGTATATTCTTTTTTTTCCAAAACTCGCATATATATATATATATATATATATATATATATATATATATATATATAAACTACAACCATTAAAAATTGAAATCACAAATAACTGGTTCTTGTACTTATAACTACTAAAAAATGTAAGGTTGCAAGACACACTTCCAGAATTCATTTTAACCTAATTCACAAAAACATAACATTTGATTCAATCATATAAAAACTGAAGATCAAAGCTTCATTCATATACAATTCATTTTTTTTTAAAGATTTCCTAATGATTTAAAAAAAATTCTATTCAAGAGCTAAATAATAAAAATTTGTCATCAATTCGTCTCTAAATAACACAAATCCAACCAAAAAACTAAACCCCAAATCTTATTTTGTTGGCAAACATAATTTTATTCAACCTCATAAATTTTAAGCATTATACTACTTAAATGGATATAATATTCTGTTTATTGAAAATTATTATAAAATATCCACATATCTTATTCTTTTTTAAAAAATATGCAATACAAACTCATTCATAAATTTATAATTCCAAAACAGAAATTGAATTTATTCAATCTCAATCTCATAAAATCAAAAATACCCATAAATTAAAACACCGATGACCTAAATACTATTTAAATTTGCATAGAGAATTTTGAGCCATTTTTCCTTAAATAAATGGTATTTTATACAACCGCGCGAAAAAGTCAGCATTATCCCCATTTCACATTGTTAATTTTTTTTTTTCATAATTTCAAAAGCGCCTATCATATAATATCGTTATATCTTCCACTCATTTAAAATTTCCTAGTCTTAATTTAAACATGGATAGATTATTAATTTTAATTTGAATCGATTTCGAATTTTCTAAATTTATTAGTCAATTTTATTGATCCTGTCCGAATGCTGAATCAATGGACACTGGGCACGTGGCGCTCTCCTAGTCGATGACATAGGTCTTCGTCTGGTCGTACGAACCTCCGGCGATCCTGCACAGAAGTCGGGCCGGGAAGGGGTTTCCGGCGGCGACCCTTCGACGCTCAAGTCAGGCAAAGCTCAATGGAGAAAAAGTGGCTCCAAGAATCGTAGAACGCGTACCTCCGGCGAAGGATGATGACCCTTTATATAGAGCTGTGAAGAGGCTCGGGCACATATACCGAGGTGCATATGTGTCCTCTGTCCTTACCTCGGTATGAGCTTGTCAGAAGAGCTTACCTGACATCATACTGCTACAGTCCGAACACATCTATGATGGGACAGCGGGATCCTCTGTTGTAAGATCTTGCGTATGGCCTGCTCCTCGGACATACCCGCTGTCAGAGGATGCTTCCTTGTCCTGTTCTCCTTACTATATGGCGAGTGTCCGGCCGGTCGGCAGTCCCTTTTCGTCCGGCCGGTCATACGTGCTGGACCGGGTGCTCGGCTGAGAGTGTTCCACAGCAACGATGCTTTATGCTTCGGCCGAGCGGGCTATCCGCTCGGCCAGGTGACCCTTTTCACTATGAGCGTCGGAAACCCGCCTATGGTCGGGTTGTCTTCTGTCCGACCCGAGAAGCTCCTGGTCGAATGTCAGGTCAGCTCGGCATCCTTCCGTTCGGCCCGCATCCTTCCGTTCAGCCCGGCATGCTTCCGTTCAGCCCAGCATGCTTCCGTTCGGCAGGGCATCCTTCCGCTAGGCCCGCATCCTTCCGTTCGGTTCGGCATGCTTCCGTTCGGCCCGTCATGCTTCCGTTCGGCAGGGCATCCTTCCGTTCGGCCCGGCATGCTTCCGCTCGGCCCGCATCCTTCCGTTCGGCTCGGCATGCTTCCGTTTAGCCCGTCATGCTTCCGTTCGGCAGGGCAGCCTTCCATTCGGCCCGGCATCCTCCGTTCGGCAGGGTAGCCTTCCGTTCGGCCGGAATGCTTCCGCTCGGCCCGACATCTTTCGTTCGGCAGGGCATCCTTCCGTTCGGCCCGGCATGCTTCCGCTCGGCCCGCATCCTTCCGTTCGGCTCGGCATGCTTCCGTTCAGCCCGTCATGCTTCCGTTCGGCAGGGCATCCTTCCGTTCGGCAGGGAATCCTTCCGTTCGGCAGGGCAGCCTTCCATTCGGCCGGCATCCTCCGTTCGGCAGGGTAGCCTTCCGTTCGGCCGGAATGCTTCCGCTCGGCTCGACATCTTTCGTTCGGCAGGGCATCCTTCCGTTCGGCCCGGCATCCTTCGTTCGGCAGGGCATCCTTCCGTTCGGCCCGGCATGCTTCCGCTCGGCCCGACATCTTTCGTTCCTCTGCCCATGAGGGTTCCCCGTCCTTACCACCGGATCATTTATCATTATTAATTTTTGAATTTATAAAGACTTGAAAAATTATCACAAGTTTATTTATAAGACCTACTCACTAACCAACAGTTGATTGTTATTAATTTAATGAAAATAATACTATTTTTCTTAAATAAAAATTATGTGTATAATAAGTATATTATTTTTTGAAGTTTTTTAATCGATGACTCAAAGTCACGGAATTTGATTTTTTTTTTTTTAAAAAAATCATATTATAGTTTTTCTAAGATTTATTTTTGTTCTAAATTGAAACGGATGCGATTCCAGCAGCCAATTGGGCGGAACTCGCCGCAGCCCACCAGGGCCACCGGAGCCCGTTTCCTCCATCTCGCCTCAGCCTCCTCTCTTCCGATCGACCAGTCCGCAATCAATCGAAGCTCGTGATGGGCTTCTCTTCAAGGGCTCCTCGTGAGAACTAACCGTTTTTGAGTGGATCTGGAGGTGAACTCGCTATGAATCCGAGGATGAACGATCACCGTGAATGGGCCTGATAGAACGTTTCAGATATATTTTGGTCCATCCGATCAGTGCACTCCGTGACTTATGCTCAGAGTGGTGTTCAGAATGAAGTTGCAATTTTCATGATCGAGTGCCGGAACTAGGGTTCATGGCTCCCAGATTCATTTATCTTTCGTTCTGTTTCCTGTCAATCTCAGCTGTAAAAATTCAATCTTGTGATAGTTTTTTTTCTTTTTTGGATGATCAAAATGCCTTTACTTGGCCCTAAAAGCTTTGCATTTTTGTCTATTGGATGACCAGGTATTGGAGATTTCTGGAGTTCACGGATCCGGAATCTATCCGGTAGTGGTAAGCACATGGCCATTTCGAGAGGCGGTGCGAGCAGCCTGGAGATCCGTCAATGACTATGGTTCGTCGGCTGTCACTGCCGTGGTGGAAGGCTGCTCCGCCTGCGAGGAGCTGCGCTGTGATGGCACAGGTAAGAGTGATTACAATTATCAACTTAACTAAGAGCATATATGAACCTATCAAGTATGAAATATGATTTGGATATTATATCCTTCATATATTTAGGTCATATATCCTTCATATCCCCAGAGATCTTTTGGGTCGTGAAGTGAAATTTGAACGTTACAAATTTCAGAGGGTAAAATAAAATGCAAATGAATCGTTGCCTTCCCCTCCCTTCTCCTCCAAACTTCTCCATACAAGTGCAACAACTTGTAGGCGCAGTACCACATATCTAATGAAGCATACTCTAAAGATGGAATGCAACTCTATCTTCATAATAAACTATTGTCATAAAAGAATCGTTTTTACTCCATGATGAACTTGACATTGAGAACATCTTAAATACAGTGACTAAGTGGACAGGACATATGCCTGTTGAAATTTGTGGAATAATGCCTTCCTGATATTTCTGATTCTGAGCAATTTTGGCAATCTTTCTTGTGATCTAAGATAGTTGGACAACTTGATTTTTTTTTTCCTGAATTTATGCTTGTGGCAATTTAGACATCATTGTGTGCAACTAAATGCTCCATTTTAATACTCAAGTTGTGACTCGGCGAATCAGATAACCATATTTGTTTCAACTTTCAACTAAATTAACAAGTGTGATACAATATCTAAGATTTTTCACTTTAATGCTTATTAGAATAATCTTTCAATTCTAAAGATAGATATGTAAGTGCTCAAGCCAATGAAACTCTCATTATTGCTTAGGCAAGTAAATGATGGAGATGAACACAACTCAATGCAATGCAAACAAGAGGATTTGCAAAGGTTCTTCAATTGTGTCAATTTTTTAAGGCTTGCTGTCTAGGATTTCACACAAGTTGCTTCAGTAATCTTCTAATTTACATCTTGTCAGAATATGACACTCAAATTTGCCCTACAAGCTTCTTGTTCTCTCTAGTATTACCTTCCTACAATGCATCTCACCTGTTTCATGCTACAATTCAATAGGCAATGATGGATGTTTGTATTTCACAAATGACTAATATTTTACCCCACTCAAGTCTCTTTGGTGAAGATACACCCTTTGAGCTTATCACTCGAGCTCTTGAATGTGACACTTATTTACAATCTACTAAGGCTGTAGAGTAATTTATTCTCTTTTTGTATCTCTATCTCTTAGAGCATCGTCCTATTTTGATTATGAGTCCTCTTAACTCACTAAGTAGGTAATTCACCTTTTTCAAATCCCTAGTCTTTTAGGGTTTTCCAAAATAACAAGCATAGTAGTTAGTTCTTGCTAGAATCTTGGCTTACTAAAAACGAGTGTCTAATTGTGCAAGATGTAGAGTCCTAAATGAATAGGATGTTTGTGACCAAGCTTAATATTCAACTCGATAAGAGCTTGTTTATGTATGTTGACTTTTAAAAACAAACCAAGCGAATAACCTTGAACACTGGTGAACTTGATTCAATTACGTTTGTTATACAACTCATGAGCAATTCATAAATTAACTTTGTCCATAAATTTTTCTAAGGTCCGAGTATGATCTTATTTCTTTAGTTTTAATTCAAATACGTCAAAAATATAATTCATGTCTTAAAATTTCTATAATTTTAAAATTTTGGTATATATTAACAGTGAGAAAATAATAAGTTTATTATTTTAACTAAATTTTAGATGCAACCATGTCTCTTGTTGTGTTCGATAACAAGCTCGAGCTTGAGCTTGACTCAAGGTGAACCTTGATAAGAATCTTAATAAAAAAGCTATAAAAAGTTCTATAAGACAAATGAACAAGCTTGAATATCAGTTCATGTCAGCTCGTTTACCATCCCAGCAATAAGCAACAATTCATCTTGAGAAATGCACACTTCTCTTGACTTCCTCGTGAGTTGTTAAATTATTTATCTGAGCAATTCAGAGGGTCCTCTAGTTCTACAGGTCTTAATTAAACTCTTACATTCTTCTTGCCACAAAGGTACTAAATTTGTTTAAATACAAGAACCCTAATATTGATGTGAGCTTCTAATGGTCCAAAGTGATTTAAATAATTATTAAAAATAAAATCTTGATAAAGCTTAGGTTTTTCTTCTTCATCAATTCCAAAAGTTAAAATAACAATCGGAAGAGGTATTACAAAAAAAAAAAAGAAAAAAAAAAGCAGAAAGTACCTCAAGGTAGATGCCTTATAAAATTTTTCAATATTGATCCATTTCATCTCATATCTTTAATGACTTTTTGGAATGCCCCGGGGGGGGGGCATAGACGCATAGTACAGATGGTGGACGCATGACATCTTTGGCATAATGGTCATGGGTCGATCCCTAGGAACTGACAATCTGTGGTCACCCCACCATGCGCCTAATACCTCTGTACCTACATTTACCTCCATTCATATCCGTGGGGTTGGTACTAGGGAGTCGCTAAGGTAGCGGATCTACTTTTTTTTTAATGATTTTTTGGAATACCCTTTACACCTCAGTATGCTGCTGTGTCGGAAAGGAAGAATCGAACACCTGGTTTTAGCAAAATGGAAGAATTTGCATTAACGTAAGACTTTTTGTACTCTACTTCTACATGAGGGCATTTTTTTTTCTTTTAGGGGTGATGTACTTCTGTGTATGCTGTCTTATAGCTGACATGGTATCCTATCCTCTTAATGGTTAGGTTCTTTTCACATTTCTCTTTCCACAAGACCTCTATCTTATCTTCCTTTATGAGTATTCAAATGTACATTCTTTTCCATTTAATAGCACTTGGAGGAGATATTATTTTCATGGTCTATCAAAGTGTGTTTTTCTTTGCCGTTGCTACTCTCTTAAGTCATATCGAACATTTATCTCTGGTGATGTAATTTTATTCGAGTCCACTCTATTCTCTGCTCTTCTTCTTTGCATATGAGTTCATGCAGATGCAGGTGGTGTTCCACATTCCTATGCTATTGTCATCTCCTGTACCTTTGCCATTTCAATCCTCATTCCCAACACAAATCCTCTATGCAGGTTTATAGCTGGCCATGAGTTTGCTCCAACACTTTCTTATAGCTTTCCAACACCCCGCCGTCTCCATTGCCATCTTGGACCCTATTCTTTTCACAAAGGTATTAGAAAGAGTTCTACTTTATACCTTTTAATTTTTTTTTCTATGCATCTCTATCGCACAAATATCTCACTTTTCTGTCTTTTCATCTTTACAACCAAGGCTATTATATCGAGATTTGTATCGTGAATTGTTTTGGACAAGAATCCATAAAATAAAAAAAATCATGTGATTGTTAAGTCGCAAAGCAAATATATTTTTCAGTCATCTGATGTTTGTTTTATGTGGTTATAGCAATTGCATCACTCTCTCATCACAGATTCCCAGATTATTTAGTTCACTTTCATTATTCAAGTCAAGTTGAATTTGAACAGTTGGGCCTGGTGGCAGTCCAGATGAGAATGGAGAAACTACATTAGATGCTCTTGTTATGGATGGGGTAACTATGGACCATTTATATCTCATGTCTTGTTTTATTGCATTAAGCTGTATAGAAGGTTATGGTTCCTCCTTTCTCGAAGGACACTGTTAGACCACTATGGAGGTTGGAGCTGTGGCTGCTATGAGATTCGTGAAGGATGCCATAAAAGCTGCGAAGTTGGTCATGGATTTTACAGAACACACATTGCTGGTTGGAGAGAAAGCCTCCATCTTTGCAATGTCCATGGGCCTTTCTGGTCCAACTAATCTTAGTTCTGCCGAATCAATTGAGAAATGGGTTAAGTGGAAGAAGGAGAATTGCCAACCTAACTTCAGGAAAAATGTCATTCCTGCAAAAGGCTGTGGACCTTATCATCTTCATGACAATGTACTTTCTGTTCGTGAGAGCTCTTGCAAGGTTTCTGAATTGAATAATGGTGAGAGCAATTGGTTTGGAGATGGGAATGATTTACATTCCTTTGAAAGACAATTCAAATTTGTTAATCGGCACAATCATGACACAATCTCAATGGCTGTAATTGATAAAGTAAGTCTCTATAGCTTGTTTGCTTAGAATTCCCCTTTGTAAACTGACTGGTCTGTTTCTTTAAAGATGGGGCATATTGCTGTTGGGACATCAACAAATGGAGCTACTTTCAAGGTTCCAGGCAGGCAAGCCTCAGGGTTTAAAACAATTTTAGCTGTTAATTTGAAATAATGGTTTATATCATATTGTCATTTCTATCTATTATCTCATGTAAGAGCATCAAAGGCACATCTTTTCACTTCTTTCATTGACTAGTTCATTTGAAAATTTAGTACACATTTTGTCAATTTACATTGATGTTTTGTTTCATATGACATGTAAAGGTTATAATGTTTGCCTCATCTTGATGACTTTTGATTTCATTTGTTCTATGTATGTAGATTCAGAGTGAAGGAGAAACATGAATGTAGATGTAAGGTTTCAATAATTTGGTCATGAACCCTAGTTGTAATGATAAACAAATAAAAAGTTTCTAAAATTGATATTTGAGCATGTTAGTAAGATTGGTTTTATTCAAATTTACTCAAAAGTATTTAAATGAATAAAATTAGCCAAGGTCATGCAATATGAGGTCAGAACGATTATGTAGTTAACTAACATGAATATGCCAGAATTCAGCTTGAGTAAAAAGGAAAATGTATCAAGATTGATTAATTAGTATAAGTGAGAATATATTGCAGAATGCTTTGATCTTAATTCTCACCTTTAATTACCATACCTAAACACTAATTTCATACTCTTTTGGCATTTTAAGATCATGTAGGATAGATAACAAAAGTATAGATAGTTCACTACTTGAGATTTGCCCATAATGCTAAATTTTTAGATGACCAGTTGAGCTAACAACACAGGATGAATGGTTGATGAAACTAGTTAATGGGGTTGTCAAAATTAGCCAATGCTATTTCTCTAATACAATTAACCACAGACCTTTTTTAAATGCTCCTATGCGCTCTTGAATTTATCTTTCTATATTATTACATACTTTACAGAGAATATTGAGACCGAGTCATCTTATCTCTAAGAGAATTCCTTTCTTCTCCAAGCCTTAAAGAGCCTTCGAAAGTGATATAATCACGATAACAGCTAGCCAAAAGGACTCTATTAAATATATTATATGTTTAAGACCTCTATTGGCTTTTGCTTGGTTGTTTCCTTGAAGCTTGGGGGAGACATGATTGGGTGCTGTCTTCTATGAATTAGATGTCTATTTGTGAATAGTTTTTCAGTGACAACCAAATGTTGCAGATCCGTGAGTTTTGAACATTTTCTTGCTGCATATGTTAGTTAACACTACACGAGCCAAGAAACCTTGGGAGAATTTGAGAATCATCAAACTAACAAATTAGAAGACTAATAAAATTGCCCCCAGGGCATGGCACAAACAGTGGGTGCATGACATCTATGGCGTAATGACTAGGGGTCGATTCTCAGGAGCTGACGACCTGGGGTTTACCCCACCATGCGCTTGACGCCTGTGTATCTGCATGTACCTCCCTCCATACCCGTGGGGCCCCTAGGGATCTACATTTTTTAGAAGACTAATAAAATTAACTTGTGTGAAAAACCTAGATAAGGTTTACCATGTAGAAGAGTGGCCTATTTGTGGAGCCTCTGAATTTTCCATAATCCCAAATTACTATTATGGTACTCGCTTACTTTGGTTATATGAAATTCTAAATTGCTTGATATATGACGCATTATGATTGTGCTTGTTCTAGTTTGAACATCATCTACAAAACAGTCCAGTGAACTGAATTTTAACATGGCACTATACCATAAGCTGTGCATACTATTGAGACCACTGGCAGTCTCAACACAGTATTCTAGAGTTCTTTGTATTCTAGTTTCCCATGTTGAATTCCTTTTCCCTTTGAAGAATATAGTGTGTTATATTTACAATTGGTATTCTAACAAGGAATCTTGAGGAAGAAGAAGATTAAGGTCAATCTGATTCAATAGTTGTCCTTGCTAACTAAGTGAGAGAAATTATATAGTCTTTAGAGTTAAATTATAGTATTCTACAGATAAAAATTTCATTTTGCACTTGGTCGCCTACCAAGTGAAATTCAAGGAAGAAGAATGTTAAAGATCAACCAGATTTTACAGTAGTCCTTGCTATATACAAGAAAGGTATATCTTGTCTTCAGAGCAAGTGTGAATCTTCTGTGTTCTAACAAGTGATTGTTGTCTCACTTGAAGCAGGCCTAGATAAGCTTTCTTCATTCATGTGTTCTTGAATGGCAAATAAATTGTGTTCATTACTGGAATGTATGAGCAAACTATACCTTTGTTGATTTTGTTTGTGATTCAGCTCAAGCTACTTTATCAGTCCGTAGTTACTTGTATATTAATGCAAAATTTGATATTTAGTTTAGTGATGTCATCTATACAGGGTGGGTGATGGGCCAATTGCTGGATCCTCCGCATATGCTGATTCTGAAGTTGGTGCCTGTGGTGCAACTGGAGATGGGGATATTATGATGCGTTTTCTTCCTTGGTAATGTTCCACGTGCTCTTCTTTTTATATGTTGACTTATTGGGGCTCCCACAAGCAAGTCCTTTTTCAAGTTCTGGTGTGATATTTTACTGTATAAACACTAATCTGGCATGCTTGCATGACTGATACATATTGATCACTGTTTTTTGGTTCCTGTTTTTTCCTTCTCTTTTGTTAAAATGTCGTTCCCAGGAGTTCGATCAGTTTATGCTAGTTTCGTGCTTCTTGCATCTCTCTGCTACTAGTCTGCTTGTGCCCAAAATCTACATAGGCCAGGGATGCTGGCTCCTAGTTACATGGGTAGCAAGTGATACTAGGTTATTAAAATGTCACAATTCAAACTTTTGGGTAAAATAACAGTGGATCACAAAATTAGCTTTATAGTTTTATGGACTGCAAATAAATACTTCTAGCTTATGTTGGTTGACCTGCCTAACACATTTAAATATATATATATATATATATATATATCTAGCCTTTCATTGTTTCTTTCACATTGCTATTTTGATATTTTAGATGAAATTCAGTTTCAGATAAGTTGTTTGTTAATTTTATTTGGTAATCAGTTGGATCAGATGACTTTCGTGTTAAATGGGTTAGTTTGCTCTGACCTGGAAACCCAGAAGGGCACTTGTGACAACCTACCAACCCAAATTGCCACTTGATTATAGCTTTTTTGCAACAAAAATTCAATGCAGTTGAATTCCAATTCCATAGCATTTCATAGTTCCAGCATTTGGAAATAACTAAATCTTGGGATGCTAATTGTTGTAAATATTAAAGAAAAATGATATGCTTAAGGAAAGAATCTCAAGGAAATATTTAAGGATGGACACATAAAATGATGGGCCCACAAAAAGTGAAATGGTGTCATGAATTTATGTGTCTATCCTTGAACATTTCTTTGAGATTTTTCCTTGTGCGTATCATTACTCAATATTAAAATAGTTGAACTCCACCGCATCCACTGTATTTTATTACGTTACTTATTTATCCATTGTATTCTAGCAATAACTATCAATGATAATTTAGTCAAATTTTCTTAGGGAAGAAATTTCATTCTTAATCCATCCAAACACAAGATTTAAGATTTCTATTCTTGAGAATCTGTTTCTATTCTAGTATTGTATAAGTTTGATAAATGATGCCGTGATTCATTGAATAGTAGCATGAACATATTGGTCAATAAGCCAATTTCAGAGCTACTTCTGGCTTACAAGAACTTAGTGTATTTTGTTTCTGTGAAAAATGTGATATCCTGTGTCCTTCCTCCAGCTATCAGGTAGTTGAGAGCATGCGACAAGGCATGGAACCTAAGCATGCTGCAGTAGATGCAATTTCCAGAATAGCTCACAAGTTTCCCAACTTCGTTGGGGCTGTTGTTGCCGTCGACAAGAAGGGCGTTCATGCAGGAGCTTGCCATGGCTGGACATTTCAATACTCTGTTAAAAATTCAAGCATGGAGGACGTTGAAGTATTCACAGTAGTACCTTGAAGCAGAGGTGAATCTGATGGCATCAATGGAGGCTCTAAACTACAAAATATTTGTTTGGACAAAAACAATTTTATGAATCCACAAGGATTTCTATTCCATTTTTGCCACAAATATTGGCTAAATTCTAATAGTTATACAAACCCTGCTCTGTATTATGATTATATATTCTATAGGCATTACATCTCCATTTTTGTTTGTCCAAGAAAGATGCTGATGATTGAACAAGAAGCTATTTTGCCGTGTAACACAATACAATGCATGCAGATCCCAGAAAATATTCATGTTATTCATACATTTTTTTCCCTCTCTCCACATATTAGACTCCAAAGGAGACAAACTAACCTTTCTTTGCACTTGGAAATAGCAGGTATCATATCCATCATAAACTATGCTACTCAAACTCAAGCTCCTCACTTGCTCTTAGATCCTCCCAATTATGTACCTTCCAATCGGGCAATTGTTGGATGACAAGCTGCATGGGAACAGAGAAATATAAGAACATCTTTGTTTGGATCAATAAATACACCATTTTTATTGGTCGGTAGCTGACTCACTTCCCCTCTGGAATCTTTGTTCCCAACCACAGTTTGGCATGCCAATCTCCATGTCTTGGGCTTCTGCAGTATTTGAAGTGCATAAGCTGCATCGTCTAGTTACACTCCTGAGAAGGAAGATACAGTCAAGAAAACAGGATGGTTACCTTCTTGAGCAATTTCTTTTCTTTGTCAGTTCGCAGGCTTAACAATTCTTTGCCATCGACCACCTGAAAATCGTTGCAAGTTGTCACAACAACAAGTTGTCTGGATGAGTGAAGATGGAGGAGGTGAAGACCGAGGGAGTTCTACTACCTCCACAAGGCATGTCCCGCAGATGCCACCTCCGGAGCAGTTCAGCAGTGGGCCGTCCTGCACGAATTGGCATTTCATCGAATGGAAGCACTGCAAAGGATCGACAACGCGACTGAGGAGCAGCCTGACATACTCACATATGGTCCGTAAAGATCGATGTTGTGGTCCAGCATGATGTCCCTCAGCTTCTGGCCGCCGCAGGCCGACCGGCAATGCACGTCCGGCAGGCCGTCCGGCATCAGCCTCGGCTGCACCACCACCGCGAGGGGTCATAAGGAAGCCTACTCGTGGAATTATATCTATTGCGTTACGGGCGGGGCTTACGTGGACGAAGGCGAAGTCGATGGAGGGCGGTTCGTCGTTGTCAGGCGCGGCGCTGCCGTCGCTGCTCGCGGGGTTCGTGGCGATGGCGAAGAGCCGGCAGTGGCGGAGGAGCTTGAGGGAGCTGGAGGTGTGGGGGAAGCGCCGGGCGATGGTGGGAATGGAGGAGACGGCGGGAGGGTTGAGTTGTAGAAGTCCCATTGTTCGTTGCCGCCTGAAGCTCCGCCATGCAGTTTGTTCAGTTGGCTCCTTATCTGGAGCGCTCGGCTGTGTGTGTGGACAGCGTTTGCCTCATCCTGGCCTACGGTTAGCGGTTTGGGTTAAAAATCAGTTTTTTTTCTTCTTTTCTAGTAATTATTCAAAGTATATTTATTATTATGATGATGATTTTTTTTTTAATTTTTACAAATATATTCATTGACATTTACCACAAAAAAATGTCAATGATCCATAAATATGCATCATACCATTGCATATTTTTGTATATAAAATATACAAAAAATATGCAATTGCTATAGTCCATTGATCCATGATATACAATTGCCTCATACCTTCAGCTGCTATTATTTTTGTATATAAAATATGCATTAAAAAAACTTTTTTTTGCTCGAGATAACTTACAGCTTGGATGAATTTACTTGTTCTTACGAAGAACTTTTAGCAGAAATTCTGTTTCATTGTATTTTGTTTTTTGTTTTTGATAGTAAAAGATGACTATGTTTATCCCAGCGCCTCCTTCAACCTGTCCCAAAGTCAATACTGTATTTTGTTCTTCTTAGGAGACATGCTGGGCCTGTGAACTTAAAACTAATGTTTAGTACTTTTATGGCACCAGGTTCTGTTCTACATTTGCTGTTTGCATTAACAAAAATTAGTAAAAAAAACTTAACAATTTTGCTTCAATTAGAATTGGTCTATGCTGTTTGGAGTTTCTGATTATTTGTGAAGTTTAGGTTGGGCTCGCATGAAGTCTTTCCGTTGATGTACGCTCACGCCATGTGTCTCTCATTATCAGTTCCATGTGAGATAAAGGGTGATAAATTAGATATTGAGTGACCCACTAAATGAGAAGATTATTTACCGCGGCCGCAACTCGAACCATGAAATTTTCCATGCTGTCATGTGAAGTGCATTGGATCATGAATTATTGGTTGATACTAAATTTGTCTGTAAGTCTTTATTACTTTGATACTGTAAAAGAAGATCAAACTTGTATCTCTTTAATCTATTTGCTGAAATTTTACCACTCAACAGGTTGGATTTCGAACTGCTGATGCAGGCACAGTGCAGGAATTCAATCATGAAGCACAGATGATGAAGAAGATCAAACTGGTTGGTTATCCATTAAAAATATTCAAGACGACAGACAGTGTTGAATATAATAAGGATATCTTATTATATGGGTTTATTTATAAATTATATATGTGAATACAATTTGAATCTTTTAAAATGATCTAACTTATATTTATTAGATTTGGTTATTGGATATAGATTATGTATATGTAAAATCTTTAGGCCCGCATTTATTATCATCTATATACTTATAGAGTAATGATATGCACAAGGAAAAAAACTCAATGAAAACCTCAAGGATAGACACATAAAGTCATGGCCCACCATTTCACTTTTTGTGGGCCCCATCATTTTATATGTCTATCCTTGAGGTTTTCATTGAGTTTTTTTTCTTGTGCATATCATTTTCCATACTTATAATAGATGTTCAGTATACATATGGACTTATAGTCCCATATCTATGATTATCTATGGGTTGATAATAGATATGCATTATATAATGGGTTGATCCCGAGAGGATTAGGGCATCTTTGAGACGTCTTTTCGTTCCCCATTGACGAAGAGGATTCGGCACCGTCAACCCTAACTCCTCCGGAAGGCCGACCTTCTTCTCCTTCTTTTTCCGCAGGATTGTTGGATCGACGAGTTCTACACGAAGAGCAATGACAATTTCGCTGTATTCAGTTTCTTTGTTATTACAATATTTACTTTCTTATCCCATGTTCTTGATGAAACGAAGATTCATGCTCATATGTTCTTGATTTTTCTATTCGCATTCTTATTTTAATTGTCTAGAATTCATGCGACTTAGATTTTTACAATAATTCAGACAACTCTTATTAAAAACATGTTCACTTCTGACTTGGTGGGACTGCCAGTGGTATAAGAGGGCAGGCTAAGAAGGTAAATATGCTGCGAGCATTCATATAAATTTTGTTGATTTGCTACTCTTGTTTTATCAAATTTTTTTTGTCTGCTGATTAATAATTAGAACCGTCAATATGAATTAGATCCGTGGAATTATCCATCTCATCAAATAATTTAAATTGATTAAGTTAAAATTTTATCAATCTATTTAAAAATGAGTCTAAGTTGGCTAATTCGACTAGGCCTGCGACGTGTATGGATTGGCCCACGATCACCTTAAGTTGGTATGCAGATTGAGATAAAAGATAAATTTAAAATTCATATGCAAAAATATTGTTATACCTTTTTAATAATTAATATATTTAAAATTGGACAAAATAGACTTCCCTCATGCAAAATCATATGAACGTAGCCCCTAGTCAACATCAGATGAACGTAGCCCCCAGTCAACGACCTAGCAAGCGGCTTTGTGCCATACGACCAGCCAAGAACCTCACGATAGACAAGCCAGGCCACCCTTCTTTGGTATCCCATATCCATTGTTACTTACTTTAAGTAAGGCTGACCTTGACTTTTGGGGGTCTTGGGCGAAAAGAGTAAAGTGATCTCTATAGGAAAAATATTTACTAACGTATAATTTAAGAGCACAGATCTCCTGGATCACTTTTTGTGGTCCAGGGGATGTGCCACTCCCATTTGCGGCCGGATCACGATCGCGATCTGGCCGCAAATGATTGTGATCCCTTCTAGGGTTCACCGTCCCCATCAGGTTATAATTTTTGTTCGGAGTGGGTGGCCGGAGGCCGCCCGAAGGCCGCCCGAAGGCCTTCGGTGGTGGATAAGTGGTCATATTACTGGGTGTCGAGCGAGGGTGTCCTTCGGGTGGCCTCCAGCCACCCGCTCCGAACAAAAACTATAACCTGATGGGGACGGTGAATCCAAGAAGGGATCACGACCGTCGTGATCTGGCCGCAAATGGGAGTGGCACATCCCCTAGACCACAAAAAGTGGTCCAGGAGATCCTGCCTCATAATTTGAATGCAATTTAATAGAAAAACTTGAAAATCAATATATTTCATTTAAAATATAGTAAACTCCATACCAAATTTATTTCTTAAGATTTTTCAAAAAGTACAACACCATACAAAATATGTCTCCTAAGTTTCTCAAAAAAGTGTAATACTAACAAATAAAAAAAATGAGTATGAAATAATTATTGAAAAAATCTATATCTTATAGCATTTTGAGAAGCAAAATTATCAATAAGGTATTCAAAATCAAGTTTTTCTAACACCTCATATTCGATACATAAAATTGTCAAGTCATTTACATTCAAATCATTATTATCATTTTTTCTCAATTCTTTCTACTCATTTGTTGCATGCTTATAATCATCATTTTCTCTCAATTCTTCCCGCTCATTGGTTACATGATTGTTTACTTCTTCTTGATTGCTTGATTGCTGCTCATTTATTGTATGATCATTTAATTCTTTTTAATTTTCTTCTTGCAATTCATAATATTCAATTGAAGAGCTAACGTTAAAAAACTTACGAAGAACACCTTTGTGAGTTTTAATAATATGTTCCACTCTTTTTCTTTTATTTTTTTCTAACTCCAGGATTGATAATTTTTTAGAA
This sequence comes from Zingiber officinale, assembly GCF_018446385.1. NCBI lineage: Eukaryota > Viridiplantae > Streptophyta > Magnoliopsida > Zingiberales > Zingiberaceae > Zingiber > Zingiber officinale. The sequence goes on along the minus strand of NC_056001.1, from coordinate 21,097,198 downwards.
ACATATTTGTATTATAAATTTCAAGTGTAAAAATAAAACACACAAAACAAGCAACAAAGCTAACAATGAAATAAATACAAATAGTAAAAATAATAATCAAAGAACAATAAAGCATGGTTTGTGCTTGAAGCAATCGATATAGTTTATTCTATGATGATTAAAATTGGGATAATTTATTTAAACTCTTTCAAATCTGTAAGAAAAATTATAAAATATTGACTCTAATATAATATTAAAAATTAATATTGAATATTGACAATAAAAAAATATAGATAAGTAGGTAACTTACATTGTAAGTTTATATATTGATGAATGATGATGTTGATGAAACTAAAATTAATACACTTTTCTAATTTAATTAGAAGAAATTCAAAGGAGAAGAAGGGAGTAAATTAGCGTTCAAGATTCATACTTTACTCTTTAGAGTCTTATGACTTCTGTAAATGAATTAATGAAGAAAGAATTGTACAAGAAATAATCTTGGAAAGAGAAAAAAAGATCGTTCCTTTTTTTTCTTTTCTTTTTTAGATTTTTTTCTTAAATTTTAATAGAATTTTTTTTTGGACCTTTATTAAAATAATTCAACAATATATATATTTTTGGACCTTTATTAAAATAATCCAATCAAATATATTTTTTAGGGTTTATTAAAAAAATCTAAGTATATATAATATGATCATGTCTGAGCGTTGAGTCGACGGACGCTGGGGACGTGACACTCTTCGCTGTCTTCGACTGGTGATGTGGATCTCCGGCGAACCTGCAAAGAAGCCGAGCCGGGAGGGATTTCCTGACGACAACCCTTCGACGCTCAAGTCAGGCAACGAAGAAGCAGAGTAACGTTACTGTGGCTACAGTGATCAAGATTGCATACCTCCGTCGAAATCTGGGGGTCCTTATATAGGACCCCGGGGAGGCGCGGGCACGCTTCTCGATGAGTGCACGCTTCCCCAAACATACCTCAGTAGGTCGTGTCAGAAAAGCATGTTTGACATCATTCCGTAATCGTCCGAGCATATCCCGGATGTGACGGTGGAAGCTTCCACCGTACGATACTCTGTCCACTCCTGCCGCCAACCATGCTGTTTATTGGCGGCAGGTGTCTCGAGGACGAAGTTACCAGTTGCCATTTTTGTCTCTTTGCGCCATTACTTATCTTCGGGCCGAGCGGATAAGCCGCTCGGCGCTCCTAGCATTTGGGAATGCTCCGATACCTCGAACCGGGGGGAAAGCCATGCTCGTGTGCTCAGATGGGATTGCACCTTCTCGCCCTGTGGCTCAGCCGCTCGGCATGGCCGCTCGGCTTAAAGACTCTTTTACCTTGAGCATCGGAAACTCGCCCCATGGTCGGGTTGTCTTTCGTTCGGCTGCCTGGGAGACCCGGGCCGAGTGCCCGGTCAACCGGATGTCCGGGGATGGTCCGCCAGTCCGATCGGCACGACCGTGTCGTTGACCCTTGACCTCCACTCGTTGACCCCCCGCTACCGAGGGTCCCTCATCCTTATTGCCGGATCATAATATATATTATATATACATATTAAATTTGGGGCTTCTAAAAATCGGGGGCCCTTGACCATCGCCCCCGATGACATGCCTCAGGGCCAGTCCTAACTTTAACATATCAATCATAAATCTAGCATCTAGGGTGAAACATTATCATCTTTTTGTATAATCTAGTATTATCATATGATGAAGCTTGCAAAACACAATGAGATCTCGAGTTCATACATTGGATAACCATGAAGTATATTATAAAATTTTTATACTAAAATATCACCTTAGAAAATAATAATTGATGATCCAAGCATAATCGCCTAGTTCATACCTTTCTGTATGATATTAGTAATACAAATTATAATAAAAATAGCAAAAAGAGTTCAAAGCATGATTCAAATTTAAAAATTTTAATCATTTCTATATATTTTTTTATTATTTTTTGCCAGGGCTTTGGGTTGGCCCGTCTAATGCACAACCCATCTTGGGTTGGGTTGGATGACAGATTGACCCGCCTCATCCTACCAAATGATCGATCTGTCACGGGTTGGTCCGCCCCACCATAAATCGGCCCGTTTGATAGCTCTATTAATGATTCATGATATGCTTTATATGTGGGTGCATACCATAAATGCTCATATTTTATTAAGATTAGCCTTCCCATGTAAATGAAGTAGTGGGTGATTTCATTCACCTCGAGCATTTCTTATACGGTTAGTCCAGTGGTAAGATGAAGAAAGATAAATTACAATACCGAGTGATTTTCTAAGTGAGAGGACATTTAATTCTCAAGGAATGTGATGCGGGTTTGACAGAATCTTTTGAAAGTTATGACTTTTGATTCGGGACTCGGAATCAAGCTTGTCGGTAGCCACATATGCATAATTCAAAAATCTACATTTTTTATGGGCATAAAATCCGCGATTTATGCCCTTAACCTAGCTTTTGAACATATTTTTACTATTTTTAGTAATATCCATTTTTATATGATATTTAGGATATTTTTGGTATTTTTTGTATATATGAGTTAAGATTTGTCTATGTTAGCATCTTGTTTTGTTAATTAGGATTTTTGTTAAGAAATTTTCTTTTCTAGCAAGATTTCTTTTCTTTTTATGAAAGATAGGAATTGAGGTATATATATATATATATATATATATATATATATATGAGGATTTCTTTCCTATCTTCAAGTCTTAGTATAAGGTCAATATAATGTTTCATGTTTTTAACGTAGTTTTTGATTAATTCTATTTTCAACGGAGCAGTTATTTTCCTATTTTCTGATATTCTTATTCGAGACTTGGGTATGAGGTCTATATAAGTGTCATGTTTCATGTTTTTAAGATAGGTTTTGATTAATATTACTTTCGATAGAGCCGTTGTTTTCCTATTTTCTGATATTCTTCTTTGAATCAATAGGTTTAGAAGATCGTTTCTGGTATTTGTGCGTGAATCAATAAATTCGATAGTCACTTCTAGTATTCGTGCGTGAATCAACGGAATCGATAGTTATCCGCTGCATCGATTTGGTATTAGAGTCAAGTCATTCTTGTGGAGTCATACCGCCGAGAAGACAACAATACATTGATGACATCAACAACGTGTATGAATTGTTAGAAAAATAATAATAATTATTTATTATTTTAATGTATGACTCATATGAAATTAATATTTCATATGAGTCATACATTAAAATTTCTTCTGCCGTCATTGTTTCCTTTCTCATGGATCAAGGTATGTCGTCAATCTTTTGTATAAATGAGAATCATGAATTTCAAGATCCTTCTAGTTTTTTGAATTATGAACTTTAAAGAAAACTTCGATTTAACATGTGGTATCAGAGCCAGGTTGTGAAATTTATGATTCTCTATGTATGATTATCTTCCCTACTTTATATGAACCCTAATTTGAGAATTTTTGAAATGCTTGTTCGTTATGCAATTCTCAATTATGATAAGTATAATGACTTGTTAAACAAAAATTTAGCAGGGATAAGAATGACTTCGGTTCTGATTTCGGTTCAATAATTATTTGATTGTTTCAATAATTGTATTTTAATTAAAGTGGTATATTATGAATTGCTTTTCTGTTATGTATCTTGTAGACTTACATATTTTATAATGTGCAATTTCGGATATGCAATTTCGGCTAGTATAATAAAAAAAAAAAATTAGAAAGGAAACAATGCTTCAGTAAATGGTTTGTACGTGAATTATGTTGCCAACAATCCATTATGTTAAAGTGATAAAACTTTATGTTCACATACAAACTTAAGACTTGCATCCTGTTACAAAAATTATATACTGCATTCTTATGGTTTCGATTTATATGCTGTGCACTTTATTACTGTTATGCCGAGATATGCATGTTACGATTGAGAACATAATTGTTTATGAATTATTTAATATTTGGAAATTAAAGTATGATAGATTTGTTAATCACCAAAGTGGTCAAATCTGTAAGTTATTCAATTCCAAATTATATATTTATATTTCAATTACCCATAGAATTTGATGCTATACGTGATGTGATAATTATTGATTTATGGGTCAATTGAAGTTCATTGTTGTAAGGCATTTATGGATCACCCAAAGGTTGATTAATTGCGCTTATAATTAATGGACATGATTGTTAGTAGTGTTTGTGCACTATTAGTTTTATTTATATATCCAAAGATAGTAAGTATTTCTAATTAGTGCATATATCATTACTAAATAATGTTAACTCTATTAGCACCATTAGGATTATTATTGTATGTTGATGTATCACCCAAAGGAGAACATTAATATACATGAATGCTTATTTGTTGTCTGAATCTATTTTATATATTAATTTATGACTCAAAGTATTAATGTTAAGCATGTGTTAATTGCAGTACATATTCCTGTTTCTTTACATTCGCATGCTACGTCTATTCCGATTTTTAATGGGCTGAATTTCTTTGATTGGAGTGAACAAGTCCAATTTCATCTTGGTGTGTTGGATCTTGATTTGGCACTCCAAGTAGAAAAACCTGCTGCTATTACTAATGCTAGTGGCAATGAAGAAAGAGCTCATTATAAGGCTTGGGAAAGGTCAAACAGACTTAGCCTAATGTTTATGCGAATGAGCATAGCAAATAACATCAAGTCAGCTCTTCCTAAAACTGAAAGTGCTAAAGAGTTTATGGAATTTGTGAAAGAGCGCTCCCAAACCGCTGACAAGTCTCTTGCTGGGACACTGATGGGTACTTTAACCACCATGAAGTTTGATGGTTCTCGTACTATGCATGAGCATGTTATTGAAATGACAAACATTGCAGCAAGACTTAAGTCTTTGGGAATGGAAGTGGATGAAAATTTCCTTGTTCAGTTTATTCTGAACTCTTTATCGTCTGAGTATGGTCCATTCCAAATGAACTACAATACCATGAAAGACAAATGGAATGTGCATGAATTGCATAGTATGTTAGTTCAAGAGGAAACCAGACTTAAGAATCAAGGAAATCACTCCATTCATTATGTGAATCATCAAGGAGCTGGAAAGAAAATTGAAAAGAGACATGGAAAGGGCAAAGGACAGTTAAAGATCTGTGAGTCCTCTGCTAAAATCCAAAAGTAAGAATCAAACAAGAATAAATGTCATTTTTGTGGGAAATTTGGACACTTCCAAAAGGATTGTCAAAAACGTAAAGCTTGGTTCGAAAAGAAAGGTAAGCTTATTGCTTATGTATGTCTCGAATCAAATTTGACTGAAGTTCCCCATAATACTTGGTGGCTTGATTCTGGAGGTACAACTCATGTTTCTAATACGATGTAGGGATTCCTTACAATCCAAACCATAAGCCCAAATGAGAAGTTCGTTCTCATGGGGAATAGAGTGAAAGTTCCAATGGAAGCTGTCGGGACTTATCGTTTAATCCTTGACACTGGGCATTATTTAGATTTATATGAAACTCTTTATGTACCTAGTATTTCTAGGAATTTAGTTTCTGTATCTAAACTTGATGTTGCTGGATACTATTTTAAATTTGGTAATGGATGTTTCAGTTTGTATAAGCATACCTATATGATTGGATCTGGTATGCTTTGTGATGGTTTATATAAATTTAATCTTGATAGTATGTATTCTGAAACATTATTGACCTTGCATCAAGTTGGCACTAAACGTAGTTTAGTGAATGAACGTTCTGCTTACTTGTGGCATAAGCGTTTAGGTCACATTTCCAAAAAAAGAATGAAAAGATTGGTAAATAATGGCATTCTTCCTGATTTGGATTTCACCGACCTTAATTTTTGCGTGGATTGTATTAAAGGGAAACAAACAAAACGCACAAAGAAAGGTGCCACAAGAAGTACTCAGCTTCTTGAAATTGTGGACACTGATATATGTGGACCTTTTGATAGTAGTTCTTTTGGTAAAGAAAAATACTTTATCACTTTCATTGATGATTATTCACGTTATGGTTATATCTATTTATTGCATGAGAAATCTCAAGCAGTGAATGCCTTAGAACTTTATATAAGTGAAGTTGAAAGGCAATTAGACAGAAAGGTGAAAATTATCAGGTCAGATAGAGGTGGTGAGTATTATGGAAGATATGATGAAACAGGACAACATCCTGGTTCATTTGCTAAATTCCTTGAGAAACGTGGTATTTGTGCTCAATACACAATGCCAGGTACACCACAACAAAATGGTGTATCAGAAAGGCGTAATCGAACCTTAATGGATATGGTTAGGAGTATGTTAAGTAATTCATCTTTACCCATGTCATTGTGGATGCATGCTTTAAAAACTGCCATGTATTTGTTAAACAGGGTTCCTAGTAAGGCAGTTCCTAAGACACCTTTTGAACTGTGGACAGGTAGGAAACCCAGTTTAAAGCACCTGCATGTTTGGGGCTGCCAGGCAGAAATAAGAATTTATAATCCACAAGAAAAGAAACTGGATGCAAGAACGATCAGTGGATATTTCATTGGTTATCCAGAAAAATCTAAAGGGTATAGATTTTACTGTCCTACCCATAGTACAAGAATTGTTGAAACTGGAAATGCTCGGTTCATTGAGAATGGTGAAACCAGTGGGAGTGAAGCTTCACGGAATGTGGAGATTAAGGAAATTAGAGTACAAGTTCCTTTAACTCGTACTTCTAATTCTTTAATTGTTGTTCCTCATGTTATTGAACCATGTAACAATCAAGAAGAACAACAAATTAATAATCCTGAGGTTAATAATGAACCTATAGCAGAACAACCACAAGAAATAACATTAAGAAGATCCCAAAGAGGAAGAAGATCTGCTATTTCGAATGATTATGTGGTTTATCTACAAGAGTCAGAAGATGACTTAAATATTGATAATGATCCAGTTTCATTTTCACAAGCTATTGATAGTGATAATTCTGATAAATGGTTAGATGCCATGAAAGATGAGCTTAAATCAATGGTACAGAATGATGTATGGGACCTTGTGGAATTACCTGAAGGATGTAAGAGAGTTGGGTGTAAATGGGTTTTTAAGACTAAGCGTGACTCTCATGGTAATATTGAACGTCACAAGGCTCGACTTGTAGCCAAAGGTTTTACTCAAAAAGATGGCATTGACTATAAGGAAACATTTTCACCAGTTTCCAAGAAAGATTCTTTCAGAATTATTATGGCACTGGTAGCTCATTATGATTTAGAGTTACACCAAATGGATGTGAAAACTGCCTTTCTAAATGGGAATTTAGAGGAAGATGTTTATATGGACCAACCAACAGGGTTTATAGAAGAAGGAAAGGAACACATGGTGTGCAAACTTAAGAAATCAATATATGGACTTAAACAAGCTTCCAGACAATGGTATCTCAAATTTAATGATACAATTATGTCCTTTGGATTTAAGGAAAACATTGTTGATCGATGTATATATCTGAAGGTAAGTGGGAGCAAGTTTATTTTTCTAATTCTGTATGTTGATGACATCTTGCTAGCAACTAATGATCTTGGTCTATTAAGTGAGACTAAGAAGTTTCTCTCTAACAACTTTGAAATGAAGGATATGGGTGAGGCAAGCTATGTGATTGGAATAGAAATATTCCGAGATAGGTCACAAGGATTGTTAGGTTTGTCTCAGAAAATATATATTAATAAAGTTTTAGAGAGATTCAGAATGGATAAATGTTCATCATCTCCTGTTCCAATACAAAAGGGAGACAAATTTAGTCTTATGCAATGTCCACAGAATGATTTGGAACGAAAACGGATGGAGATGATTCCTTATGCATCTGTTGTTGGGAGTTTGATGTATGCTCAAACATGTACAAGGCCAGATATTAGCTTTGCAGTTGGTATGCTTGGAAGATACCAGAGTAATCCAGGATTAGATCATTGGAAAGCTGCAAAGAAAGTCTTAAGATACTTGCAAGGGACAAAGGATCACATGCTTACTTATAGAAGATCTGATCATCTTGAGGTGATTGGATATTCAGATTCAGACTTTGCTGGTTGTGTAGATACAAGAAAGTCTTTTAGCTGGAGGAGCAATATCATGGAAGAGTGCAAAGGAATCAGTCATTGCTGCATCTACCATGGAAGCTGAATTTGTGGCATGCTTTGAGGCTACGGTTCAGGCTAATTGGTTGCGGAACTTTATTTCAGGAATTGGAATAGTCGACAGTATTGCCAAACCGCTGAAAATTTATTGTGATAATTCCACAGCTGTCTTCTTTTCTAAAAACGATAAGTATTCTAAAGGTGCTAAACCTATGGAATTGAAATACTTTGCCGTTAAAGAAGAAGTTCAGAAACATAGAGTGTCAATAGAACATATTAGCACGAATCTTATGATAGCTGACCCTTTAACAAAAGGGTTGTCGCCCAAAATATTTTCTGGTCATGTTGAGAGTATGGGCAGTATGTCTACTGGTGAATGTTAAACAGTAATGTTGTTTGACACTCTGAGCTCATTAATGTATAAGTTTCTGAATTTTCTGTTTTCAATCTTATGTGTATGCATGCAAATGATGATGTTGAAAATAGATTTTGTCTTTGATAAAGACATTATGTTTGAACCCGTTATGGATTTCTCATTCTAAGATCGTGTGAGGAGAAGACTAATATAGTAGTACATGGAAGGGAATATGTTGTTATAATAATATATAACCGCCATGACTCTTATTAGTTCCTATCCTTGATTACGTTAATGATGGAACCAATATATGTAAAGTCTATTCATGCGCATTATGATTGATATAATTATTAAGTGACACAATATCACATGAGTCAAGTGGGAGAATGTTAGAAAAATAATAATAATTATAATAATAATAATAATTTATTATTTTAATGTATGACTCATATGAAATATTAATTTAATTAAAGGACTTATTGGTCATTATGTATGGGATAATGGGAAGTTATTTTAACCTCCCAAAATTGCACGTAGCCGACTTGATGGAGGTTGGCTTCTTTACGTACATGGGTTCTGTCTCTCCCAGAAGTGTTTTTTTTTCACCGTAGCCATCAGAAAGGTGTGAAGAAGAAAGCGAAAGGGAAGAGATAGATTGGGACTTGTAGAAATTTCTTCTGCCGTCATTGTTTCCTTTCTCATGGATCAAGGTATGTCGTCAATCTTTTGTATAAATGAGAATCATGAATTTCAAGATCCTTCTAGTTTTCTGAATTATGAACTTTAAAGAAAACTTCGATTTAACATGAATGTGATATGGAGCAGCAGGTTTGAGCTATTGATGAATGGATGGAACAAATGGAAGCTTTTGGCAAATGGATGGAATTGGTTGTGGAAAAGATGACAACAATGTTCGAAAACCACAATAGAAGAAATTTCATCCGATGCCATCATCAAGCAAACTTGGATCTGGAAACGAATAATAGAGAGGAGGCAAATGCTGATGAAGAGGAGGAGGATGCTGATGAAGAGGAGGTTCCCCTTAGGTGACGCAGAGCGATAGCCATGGAGGATTGCAAATGCCAAGAGATAGGGATGAGAAGTGAAATCCTTGAGTTTCATGTTAGTCTACAACCCAAGGAGTTCCTGGAATGGCTAGCCTCAGTGGAGGAAATCCTGGAATTCAAAGAGGTGTCTGAAGATAAACGTGTACCTTTGGTTGCAACCAGATCGCACGGAAGAGCGATGATGTAGTGGAAACAACTAAAATTGACACCAAATAGATTGGGTAAGGCCAAAATTACCAACTAACAGAAGATGAAGAAGCTCATGTGAGAGACCTTCTTGCCATATAATTTCTAGCGATTGATGTATGAAAGGTTGTAGAATATAAAGCAACGCACTCAGTTAGTGAAAAATATACCTCTAATTTTTTCAACTAATTATAAGGAATGAAATTCATAAGATGACAGTTCAGTTGGCGGCGCGGTATATTGGGGATTTGAAATACCAGATCCAAGATGTTGCCAATATGTTTGACCTATTTATGTATCTGCGGCACACCAGAGGGTGTTGATTGTGGAAAAATATGCACATCAAAATAGTGAAAATTTCCCTACAAGCACCGCTAGCGGGGTCCGAGGATAGGGACTGTTGGAAGTGGCAGCAATGTGGGAGGCAATAAAGGTATTGACAATTTAACAGAAGTAATGACAATGTTGGCGGCCTAAAGTGTTTCAATTGTGGAGAGATCGGACATAGACAATCAGAATGTAAGAAGCCGCTAGGAAAGAAAGCACTATTTATTGACAACGAAGATTGTGAAGAGGAAGAAACATACATCACGGGAGACCCAGTGTTTGACGAAGAAGGTGAAAATAAAATACTAGTGAAAGGAGATATGACTTTTCAAAACAATCAATTTGCATTTCTTAAAATTGACACATCTCCCAAGATTAGAGACATAACTATTTGGAAATTTCAATGATTTCAATTATTTACAAACAACATGTCTTTGATCCTTATTCAATGTATAAAATTCCTTTGGTTTTGGCCCCCTACTACTTTTATCGACATCAAGAGTGAGTCTTTTACAAATGAGTCACACATTTTTTCTTGCATTCAAATTGTCTTTTATTTTTCCAGCGATATCCATCAATATATTTATCAAATTATCAAAAATATTCTTCTCAATATGTATTACATTGAGATTATGATGAATCAAATGATTGTAAATCCCAAAATATAATTTGTTTAGTCCATTTATATGTACTTCCATACGTTGGATCGTGATCGTTCGATAGAGGGGGGTGAATATTGAAAAACTTTTGCAAAGAGTTAAGCAGCAGAAAAAGAATAAGCGAAAAGAACACTGCTGACACAGTTCGATTCACTTAGTTCGGAGCCCGTGTCGACTCCTACTCCAAGGCCCGCACACAAGGGTACTTTTGATGGGCAATCACTAATTAATTCGAATAATGATTACAAAAGAATTAAGTACAGAAGTGCTAGAATTAATTAGGAAAAATAAAAATCGACAATTAGTAAAGAAAGAGCGAACTAGAACTTTGTCGGAGAGCTTTTCGCAGTGTCGCAGGAGAACCAGAGATCAAAATCAGAGTTGTTGTTGGAGCTCCGCCTTTTACTCTCCTTATATAGGAGGCTCGGGGCGCCTGGAACCTTCAGGGTGCCTCGACCATGACGTAGCCAACCCAACCAGGAGGCTCCACGTGGCGACGACGTGAGGAGGATAAAATTTTCCTCCGGGCGCCCGGGTACCTCCCGGGCACCCAGACCCAAGTTTCCAGCAGACTCCTTCCTGCAAGAAAAACTTTAGTCCGAGACAATTATACCCTTCAACACAGATTGTTAGCAAAGTTTTTATAGATAAGAAAAAAATAGTAATTAGATTTCGTCTCTCCGAGACCGGAATCTAGTCAATATCTCAACTTAGAGTTCCGAGATGGTTCTAAGTTGAATCGACGCCTAAGTTCCCTTCCCGGGAGCGCGTCCTCACAGTCACTCCCCTCCAGTGACTTACCTTCACTTACCTGCCAGACGTCCGGTCAGCCCTTCGACCCATCTGGACTTCGTGCCAGCTATCCGGTCAGCCCGTCGACCTAGCTGGACTTCGTGCCAAACGTCCGGTCAGCCCATCGACCCGTTTGGACTTCGTGCCAGCTATCCGATCGGCCCGTCGACCTAGCTGGGTTTCGTGCCAGACATTCGGTCAGCCCGTCGACCTGTTTGGACTTCTCCTGCACACTCGGTCAGAGTGTTAGATCAACAGCAAAAGTAACTTAACCTATTTTGTCATTTATCAAAACCTGGGTTCGACCGTTAGTGCTAACCGCACCAACAATCTCTCCCTTTTTGATGGAATGACAACTTGGTTAAGTTAGTGTAAAATGCAAGTAAAACAAGCATTAACAGGTTTTTAAGTTAGTTTTTATTTTTAATTTTGTTTTATCTAATTTAACCACCTAACCCTTCCCCTTTGGCATTCATCAAAAATAAACATTGATCTAAAATATAAAATCTTTGCAAAAAGAAATTAAATATAAATCAGATCAATTCAGGGGAGTTAAATTAAATAATTTACTCTAAAAAGTATCTCTTAACCTTTTCAAAAAATAGCTTTGAAGGAATAATTTTTAACAAGTTTTAGCTAGATTTGAACAAATGGTTAAGTTAGAAAGATGATATATTTATTAAAGAAAAAGTTAACAAATTTTCAAAACATAAGTTTTATAAAGGTAATTTTACAAGAGTAAAATTTTCAAAATAATTTTGTAGGTTGAAAAGATTCAAGTTTTAAGGACAACAATTTTGAAGGAAAACTTAGTTTGTAAAAAGTTTTCAAAATCCAATTAAGTAAAATCAGGTTTTTTTTTAAAAAAAAAAAAATCAATTTTTAAAAGAATTTTTTTAAAAACTAACTTTGTAAAGTTTTAGCTTTCAAATCAAATTTTCAATATTAAGTGAACTCTATTTTCAATTCCAATTTTCAAACACTAAGTAAAAAAGTAATCTTTAAATTTTCAAATTTTTTTTTAAAATTTTTAAAACATTTTAACTAAGGTAGATCCAATTTTCAAGTTTAATTTTTAAAACCAAAAAAAAACTTTTAAGATTAAAAAAAATTAGTTTCAAAATGTTTTTAAGAAAATTAATTTCTCCCCCTGAACCTGATATACAAAATTTGTCTAACCAGTTAGCTACTTACTGACTATTCAGAGGATAGCAGCTTTCACTTGGTTAGTCAAATTAAGTCTAAGTATCAGTTAGTGTTTGACTAAACCGAATGACTTAACTTGATTGCTATTTGTTTTGTATTTAACGCCCAGACTTATATCGATGCACTGGCATAAGCATCTTAAGTCCAGGCAATCTGCCTATGCATCTCACTCCTTTCTATGTTTGACAATTACAAACAAGGGAATCCTAGGGTGTTGGTGAGATGCTCAAGTACTAGCCCTAGGAGAACATGATTTCTAAGGAATTATTCTAGTCTAAGGCTAAAACCTTTTTGAAATTCTAAAAATAGGAAATTTTGAAAACATAAAAATATTTTACCTTAGAATTTGAAAATACCTATTTTTGAAAATAATTTTAAAATTCCTAATTTATTAGGCACATCCCTAATTTTCTACGTAGATTGCTAAATTCACTTTCAGGGAGGGGTTTAGTAAATATGTCAGCTAAATTAGACTTTGACTCAATGTACTTGAGTTCAATGTCTCCTTTAGTGACATGATCCCTGATAAAGTGATGTCTAATTTCAATGTGTTTGGTCCTGGAATGATGCACTGACTTTTTTGCTAAATTAATTAAACTAATATTGTCAATTAACACTTTTACATTTGTAAGATTTAAGTTAAAATCTTTTAAAGTGTGCATCATCCATAATAATTGTGCAACGCATTCTCCTATGACTATATATTCTGACTCCGTTGTAGATAGCGCAACACAGTGTTGCTTTCTACTAAACCAGCTAACAAGTGATGGACCTAGAAGTTGACAACCACCACTTGTGCTTTTGCGATTTAATTTGCACCCAGCATAATCTGAGTCAGAATACCCTATTAATTCAAAGTTGTTAGTTCTAGGATACCAAATACCTACATTTGTTGTTCCTTTAAGGTATCTAAAGATTCTTTTAACCTGAGTTAAATGTGATTCCTTAGTGCATGTTTGGTATCTAGCGCACATACTAACTGCAAATAAAATGTCGGGTTGACTTGCAGTTAGGTATAGTAGGCTACCTATGACACTCCTATAATATTTTAAGTCGACCGATTTTCCATTTGGGTCATTATCTAGGATTGTGTTCATGGGCATAGGCGTTTTTATCTCTTTAGTATTTTCCATTCCGAATTTTTTAAGTAATTCTTTGGTATATTTTTGTTGATAGATATAGTTTCCTTCATTTGTTTGTTTGATTTGTAATCCTAAAAAATAAGTTAGTTTTCCTACTAAACTCATTTCAAATTCTTGTTCCATTAGATTTGTGAATTTATCTAAAAAATCTGAATTTGTTGACCCAAAGATGATATCATCTACATAGATTTGAGCTATGAAAATATCCTTTTGTATTAACTTAACGAACAGGGTTGGGTTAATTTGACCTTGGTTGAACCCTTTAGAAATTAGGTATGAAGTAAGTCTTTCATACCATGCCCTAGGGGCTTGCTTAAGTCCATATAAAGCCTTCTTTAATTTAAAGACATAATCAGGGTGTTCTTGATTTTCAAACCAACGTGGTTGTCCTACATAGACTTCTTTCTTTATCAATCCATTTAGGAAGGCTGACTTAACGTTCATTTGGTATAGCCTGAACCCTTTGTGAGCTGCATAACTAAGTAACATTCTAATGGACTCTAGTCTAGCTACTGGGGCATACGTTTCATCATAGTCAAGTCCTTCTACTTGACTGAACCCTTTGGCAACTAGTCTAACTTTGTTTCTTGTGATTTCTCCAGTTTCACTTAATTTATTTCTAAATACCCATTTTGTTTCTATTATCTTTTTATTTTCGGGTGGTGGCACTAAGTCCCAAATCTCATTTCTTTCAAATTGGGCTAGTTCTTCTTGCATGGCAATTACCCAGTCTGGGTCAAGTAATGATTCAACCACTGTTTTAGGTTCAATTTTTGAAATTAATGAAATTTGACTTAGGTTTCTAAAGGATGACCTAGTCTGAACCCTTAGATCTGGGTCACCAATTATTTGACTAGTTGGATGATTTGGGTTGACTCTAATGGTTCTAGGAGGTTGACTCTCTTGAGGTTGTTCTTCCTCTTCGTGATCTAGAAATTGATTGGTTCCCTCAGAATTAGTATTTTCTTGAATGGACTCAATTGGTTGAAGTTGGGTTTGTTCTTGGTTTTGTTTGGATTCTTCAAATTTGATATTAGTAGTTTCTTCAATTTCTAAGGTCACTTTATTATAAACTCTGTAACCTCTACTATTTAGGGAGTATCCTACAAAGAATCCACTCTCTACTTTAGATGTGAATTTTCCTAAGTGTTCTCTTGTATTTAAGATGAAGGCTGGGCACCCAAATACCTTAAAGTATTTTATATTGGGTTGTTTATTATAATAGAGTTCAAAATAGGTTTTATTATGTGTTTTATTTAATGTTGTTCTATTTTGCACGTAGCAGACTGTTCTAACAGCTTCTACCCAAAAGTAGTTAGGTAGGTTGTATTCATTTAGCATTGTTCTAGATGCTTCAAGCAGAGTTCTATTTTTTCTTTCTACAATTCCATTTTGTTGGGGGGTTTTGGGACAGGAGAATTCATGATGATAGCCATTTTCGAGACAATATTTATTAAAGTTATGATTTTTAAATTCCCCCTCATTGTCACTTCTAATTCTTTTGATTTTAAGGTCTTTTTCATTTTCAATTTGTTTACAAAAGTTTGTAAATATTTCAAAAGTTTCATCTTTATTTTTTAAGAATTTGATCCAAGTGAACCTAGAGTAGTCATCTACTATGACTAGATAATATAAACTTCCATTTATTGATTTGACTCCATGGGAGTCAAATAGATCTAGGTGTAGAAGTTCTAATATAGAGTTGGTTTGTGATTGATTTGTTGGTTTGTGAGTAGATTTTGTCTGTTTACCTTGTTGACAAGTATTACATATGGTTGAGTCTAAGTTAGGTAACTTTGGTAAGCCTCTAACTAATCCATTTAATTTGCTTATATTTCTAAAATTTGTGTGTGACATTCTTCTATGTCATAACTAAGTTTTTTCTTTTTGTGTTAAATAACACTTAACTGAAGAAGTGGTTAGGTTAATTGCATAGATGTTGTCTTTTCTAAAGCCTTTGAGACTTATAGTAGGATTATCTAGATGTTTGATTAAGCATTCTATAGATAAGAATTTAACCTTATACCTAGTGTCACACAATTGACTTATACTTAGGAGATTATATTTAAAGTTTCCAACAAGTAAGACATTTGTAATAATAAAATCTATTTTAAATTCAATATTACCTATACCTATTACCTTGAGTTTGTCATTGTTTCTAAAGGCAACTGTTCCTAGACTTTTGTAAGTAAGTTGGGTGAACTTGGTGTGATCTCCAGTCATATGCTTGGAGCAACTACTGTCCAAAATCCACCTGCTTTCCTACAATAGGTAGTGATCCTGTCCGAAGGCTGAATCAACGGACGCTGGGCACGTGACGCTCCCCGGCTGCTGACGTGGATCTTCGACTGGTTGCACGAACCTCCGACAAACCTGCACAGGAGTCGGGCCGGGAAGGGGTTCCCGGCGGCGACCCTCCGACGCTCAAGTCAGGCAAGCAAGCAGCAAAGAAGAGTGTCTCCAAAGGTGTTGAACGCGTACCTCCGGCGAAGTATGAGGCTCTTTATATAGAGTGGTGAGAGAGCTCCTGCACGTCCACCGAGGCGCATACATGTCTGCAGCCCATACCTCGGTATGTGTCTGTCAGAAAGCTTACCTGACGCCATACTGCTACAGTCCAAGTATGTCCTCGATGGGACAACAGAACACCTCGTTGTCAGACTTGGAGTATGGCTTAGCCATAGGACTTGACAGCTGTCATAAGATGTTCTTGTCCTTCTCTACCGACCACAGGCCGGGGCGTCCGGCAGGCCGGCTGGACGGGGAGTCCGTCCGGCCAGCCCTCATCTTACGCGCCGACCGGACGGCACTCACATCCCATCCGGCCTGCCGTTGGTATCGATATGCTGGGGATATTTTCGGTAGGGTACTATGTAGGGACTGTTAGCAGTATGCCACCTTCTCTTAGGCCTTCCGCTCGGCTCCTTGCTACTGTTTCATTGAGCGTCGGAACCCCGACTTCTGTCGGGGCGCCTTTTGCCCTCGGCTATTCACCGGTCGGCCGGCCGGGGCCGGTCGGGAGGTCAGCCCCTCCTTCTCCGGTCGACCCCTTGGCCTTTTGACTCCAGCGTGGCATTGACCCCTCAGAATGGGGGTCCCCTGTTCTAACCGCCGGATCACTTGCCTCCCCCTCAAGTCTAGTCGAAGGAGGTGAAGTCCGACTGACTGGACTGCCGATCTGACTGAGTAACGACCGCTACATTAGTCCGCTCGGCCAGGCTTAGGGATGCTCATCCGTTCGGCGGTATCTTGTTCGTGCCTTGTATTCTCTTGGAATCCATGCACAATTCTCTCCCCTACTACCCATCACGTGTGCTGCACACGGTAAGGGGCGCTCATTAAATGCGACCAGTATCCTACTGACACGTGGCGATCATGCGCTTGTCAGCGTATGGCGGTGGCGTCACTTCCGATGGGACAGCCGCCGTTTGAAATGGACGGCTGGATGATGGCCTCGTTCTTCACGACCTGGATCGGACGGTGGAGATTGCTCCCGGGCGGCGATATAAAGCCCGCGACTCCTTTTCCGCCGCATTGTTGCTTCACCCTCCTCCAGCGCCCCTCTGTTCGTTTTCTTCTCCGGCAACCTTGCCCCTCAACTCTTCGGCAACCCCCAGACCCCAGTCGATCATCTCTTTTGCTCATAAGACCCTTTTTCTTGCTCCCTACATTTTCTTCTTTCTGTTAATCGTTTCATTCAGTCGGTTTCCCTCCATTCCTTGCTCGAACCTTCCCTTTGGGTCCCGCATTCTTGTCTTTCGACCATGACTAGCACCTCGCAGTCGACCGGCAGCGCTCCTAGTTTATGGTACACGACCATGGAGAGCCGTTTTGACGAGGAGGACGCGTTGCGTCTCGCTCAGACTTACGACATTCCTTCCGACCACCACATAGTACTAGCCACACCGGCCGATCGGCCTCATGAACCGCCGCCCGGCACCGTTTTTTTTTCCGAGACCAATTTTTGGCCGGGCTACGCTTTCCACCCCATAAGTTTTTCTTGTAAGTCTGCAAATACTTCCGCATCCCGCTCGGCCAGCTAGTTCCGAATTCCATAAGGCTGCTGAGCGGGGTGATAGTTCTATTCAAAATGAACGACATTCCCCTAGACCCCAAAGTTTTCCATTACTTCTACTACCCCAAGCAGGCCGAGTGGGGAACTTTTGTTTTTCAATCTAGGATAGGTTTCATTCTTTTTGATAACATGCCGAGCTCCAATAAACATTGGAAGGAGCACTTTTTCTATGTGCGTTTCCCCGAGCCGCCGACCTTCCGTATCAAATGGCAGACGGCGATGCCAGCGCAACCAGAGCTCGGCAAGTTTAGAGGCGATGCGGCCTACCTTCATGCAGCCGATCGGCTGGTCGGCCAACGCTATCACATCGACAAGCTGCTCCTCCCGGGAGTAATGTATATATTCGGCTTGTCTTCTACCTCGGCCGATCTGCCCTGCAGTATGAGTAAGTTCCCTTATCATCCCGTTTGTTTTGTTCTAACTGATTTATTTTTTACTTCTGCAGCTGAAGTCATGTGGCGCGCCAAGGCTACCGAGCGGCTGAAACTGTGAGCCGCCGAGATCGAAGCAGCAAAGAATAGGGAGGTCGCCGAGCAGGGCTTGGCTTCAGCTGGTCCGGTCAGCGAAGAGGATGAGGGGACGCAAACTGTCCCTGAAGACTTAGACGCTCCTGCTTCTCACGACGAGGCCGCGGACGAGGCCGCGGGCGACATAGAACCCTCTGCTCAAGCCGAGGTAGAGGGTCGTTCGGCCGACGACGTTCCTCTGGCAACTCGGAAGCGCAAACAGCAGGAGGCAACCTCTCAACCAACTCCGTCTGATGAACAGCAATCCGAGCGGGGCGATGAAGCTCCGGTGTTATACGGGACGGTCTCTATAGAGAGTACCCCGACGCCACTCGGCTCTCCAAGGGCTACTTCTGAGGTGCCGCCCTCCAGTCCTCCCCGAACCCTGCGGCGTCTTAAGCGATTGGGCGACCGTCCTTCTTCCTCCACCGGTGAGCCGTCCGGTAAGGCCGCTGCTTCGAAGGGTGATCCGAGCGGCCCCAAGTTAATAAAAACCGTCCTGCGCCTCCCGTCAGAAGAATACATGGCGGCCGCTGGTCGGCCTGTGGTCCCCGAGCAGCAAATCACACTCACGGGTCCCCTAGCCAAAGCTTGGGAGGATGCTCAGCTCAGGATCGCAATGATGACTCCCGGTCAGCTAGCCGACAGCAATTTACAACAAGCGACCGGGGTATGTTCTTTTGCTTCGTTGATTATTTTGGGCTCGAGTTTCTAACTTGTTCATATCCGTTCGCAGAACTGGGTGGAGCAGATTGCTATCAGCGATCGACTGGCCGAGCTAGAGGACGAGATGAAAAAGCTCAAAGCCGCGGGAGAGAGCAGACAATCGACGGCCGCTCTGGAGAAGGCCAAAAGGTTGCTGGAAGCCGAACGGGGTAAATCCTCCGGCTTGGTGAGCGAAGTGGCCCGCCTCGAAGCCTTGGTCAAGCAGCGGGACAAAGAAGTGAAGACCGCGACCACCCAGAAACTTAAAGCCATCGAGGACATGGACCGGATGAAGGTGGAGAACCGGGGACTAGAGCAACACGTTAAGGAGTTAGACGCCTCGCTGACCACCGAACGGGAGGGCCGCTCCGCTGACCAGGCTAAAGCAGAGGGGGCTTTGAAGGACCTTCAAGATGCCCTTGATGCTTCCAGAGTTACTCTCAAAGAGTATCAAGATAGAGAGCCCGGCCGGGCGGAGGAAGCATGCAAAGCATACGTCCGCTCGGACGAATTTGGCGAAAAGTTCAGCGACAAGCTGTCCCTAACCTTTGAAGAGGCGATCAAAGTGGCGGTGGACTACATGAAGACCAAGGGCCACATACCTGCCGAGCTGTCCGTCCCTCCCGAAGATCTAGCGACCATGATGGGCTCCATCCCCGACTCTATTTTTAATTTTGGTGATTCTGAATGAGGGTCTGTGAAGTCTCTTTCCCGTATCTACTATCTTCTGTATACTTGCCGCTCGGGGCAAGTGTTATAAATTTTGTCTGTCCGCCGCTTGGCGTGAATGAATTTCTTCCTTTGTTATTTGTTTGCCTGACCAGCGTCCAATTTCTAACTCTCGTCTCGGTCATAGTTTTTTCGCGC
The DNA here is from genome assembly GCF_018446385.1 of Zingiber officinale. Taxonomy (NCBI): domain Eukaryota; kingdom Viridiplantae; phylum Streptophyta; class Magnoliopsida; order Zingiberales; family Zingiberaceae; genus Zingiber; species Zingiber officinale. Next base: position 21,077,296 of record NC_056001.1, on the reverse strand, counting down.
CTAAGTACATTTTGTAAAAGAACCGCCCGGCCATACGATGGCTTCCTTCTCGCTAGTACAGCCGGCCCGATCACAGCTCGGCCCTTTCAACGAGGGACCACGCATAGAGCCATTCGTCCGACGGCCTTACAGGCTCCGATTGCCCATTTTTTAACATCTAATTTTATCCTTGGCACTCGACTACCTTCCGATCGGAAGGTTTATAGACGCCGATCTGTCTCTCGATTTTTAATGTCGGAGCTCGACGGTCTTCCGTTCGGAGGGTTTATAGACGCCGGCTCGTCTCTCGATTTTTAACGTCGGAGCTCGACGGTCTTTCGCTCGGAAGTTTATAGACGCCGGCTCGTCTATCGATTTTTAACGTCGGAGCTCGACAATCTTCCGCTCGGAAGTTTATAGACGTCGGCTCGTCTCTCGATTTTTAACGTCAGAGCTCGACGGTCTTCCGCTCGGAAGTTTATAGACGTCGGCTCGTCTCTCGATTTTTAACGTCGGAGCTCGACGGTCTTCCGCTCGGAAGTTTATAGACGCCGGCTCGTCTCTCGATTTTTAACGTCGGAGCTCGACGGTCTTCCGCTCGGAAGTTTATAGACGTCGGCTCGTCTCTCGATTTTTAACGTCGGAGCTCGACGGTCTTCCGCTCGGAAGTTTATAGACGCCGGCTCGTCTCTCGATATTTAACGTCGGAGCTCGACAGTCTTCCGCTCGGAAGGTTTATAGACGCCGACTCGTCTCTCGATATTTAACGTCGGAGCTCGACGGTCTTGGGCGATCCTTAACACAGCAGCTCGGCAAACACGATAGTCATCCTTTTAATTCATTTCTTTCATCCGGCACGATAAGGCTGGAGATGATTTGCACTCCATGGCCGATCCAGCTGCCGTCCGTCTTCATCCTCCAAATAGTAAGCGCCCGAGCGGAGCTTTTCGATAACCTTGAAAGGGCTCGCCCAGGGAGCTTCCAGCTTGCCGACGTCGCCGGCCGACTTGACTTTCTTCCAGACAAGGTCACCGACCTGGAACGATCTGGGGATTACGCGCCTGTTGTAGTTTTGCTTCATCCGTTGACGGTACGCCATCAGCCGGACGGACGCCTTGGCTCTCTCTTCATCAACCAAATCCAGCTCCATGTTCCTCCGCTCGGCGTTGCCTTCATCGTAACTCTGGATCCGGACGGATTCGACACCGACTTCCACGGGAATCACCGCTTCGCCGCCATATACCAGATGAAAAGGCGTGACGCCCGTTCCTTCCTTTGGAGTCGTTCGGATGGCCCATAGGACGCCCGACACTTCATCCACCCAACTTCCTCTCAAATGGTCGAGCCGAGCGCGCAGAATACGAAGAATTTCCCGATTGGCTACTTCGGCTTGACCGTTGCTCTGGGGATAGGCTACAGATGTGAAGTGTTGCTCAATGCCGAAGCTTTTGCACCAAACTTCGAGCAATTTTCCTGTGAACTGCCGCCCATTGTCGGAAATAAGTCGACGAGGGATGCCGAACCGACAGATGATGTTATGCCAGATGAACTTCTTGACCATCTGCTCGGTAATCTTGGCTAGCGGCTCGGCTTCCACCCATTTGGAAAAATAATCAAATGCCACAAGTAAAAATTTCCGCTGCCCGGTCGCCATATGGAATGGACCCACAGTATCCATTCCCCACTGATCAAACGGACATGAGACCGTTGACGCCTTCATTTCCTCCGTCGGTCGGTGGGAGACATTGTGATACTTCTGGCAGGATAGGCACGTCGACACGGTCCGAGCGGCGTCTGCTTGTAAGGTTGGCCAGAAGTATCCGGTCAGCAGGATCTTCTTAGCTAGTGATCGTCCGCCCGGATGCCCACCACATGATCCTTGATGCACTTCTTGGAGGATGTAAGCCGAGTCTTCTGAACTCACGCATTTCAGAAGCGGGCGGGAGAAAACCTTCTTGTATAGTTGATCTCCAATGAGTGTGAACCGACCGGCTCTCCTCCTTAAAAGCTCCGCTTCATTCCGGTCGGACGGGGTGGCGCCCAAGAGCAAAAACTCAGTGATGGGTGTCCTCCAGTCGCTCGGCAATGTGAGGCCCTCCATCCGGTCGATGTGCGCCACCAAAGATACTTGTTCAATTGGCTGCTGGATAGCGATCGACATTATTGAGCTTGCAAGTTTGGCTAACTCATCAGCCGCTTGGTTTTCCGCTCGGGGTATCTTCTGGATAATAACTTCTCTGAAGTCGGCTCTAAGTTTCTCGAAGGCTTGAGCGTAAAGCTTGAGTCGAGCGTTGTTGATTTCAAAAGTACATGTGAGCTGCTGAGCGGCCAATTGGGAGTCTGAATGGAGCGTTACCCGTCTGACCCCTACATGCAGGGCGGCCTGTAAGCCAGCAATAAGGGCTTCATATTCTGCCTCGTTATTCGTAGCTCTATAATCCAGCCGGACGGATAAGTGCATCTTCTCTTCTTGGGGAGACAGCAATAAGACACCAATACCGCTCCCGAGCCGAGTGGAGGATCCATCTACAAATACCTTCCACATGGCTTCGGGCTCTGGTCTTTGTACCTCGGTGATGAAATCCGCCAAGGACTGCGCTTTTATCGCCGACCGGGGCTGGTATTGAATGTCGAACTCGCTCAACTCGGTTGTCCATTTGATGAGCCGTCCGGACGTTTCGGGATTCAACAGCACTCTTCCCAACGGGCTATTCGTCCGGACGATGATAGTATGAGCCAAGAAATAAGGACGGAGGTGCCGAGCGGCGAGGACCAAAGCGAAATCAAGTTTCTCGAGCCCGGTGTAGCGAGATTCAGCATCTTTTAAAATATGGCTCAGAAAATACACTGACTCTTCTCTGCTCGGCCTTACTAATGCTGAGCTGACGGCTTGTTCAGTAGAAGATAAGTAGATACAAAGTGGCTCACCCGCAGCTGGCTTGGCTAGTACCGGAAGAGAATTCAAATATGTCTTCAGATCTTCGAACGCCCGATCTCATTCTTCGTCCCATTGAAACTTGGCTGTTTTGCGCAAGATTTTAAAGAAAGGCAGGCTCCGGTCGACGGTTTTAGAGATGAACCTAGACAGGGCAGTTATCCGACCGGTCAAACGCTGCACTTCCCTCAGATTTCTTGGAGGTGGCATGTCTTGTAGAGCTTTCACCTTGCTGGGATTTGCTTCAATACCCCGCTCGGTCACTATGTAACCTAAGAAGCGTCCTCCTTTTGCTCCGAATAGACACTTCTGAGGATTTAGCTTGACTCCATATTTCTGTAACGTTCGGAAGGTTTCCTCCATGTCTTTGAAGAGGTCTGCCGCTCGGACGGACTTGATAAGAATGTCGTCCACATAAACTTCTAGATTCCGCCCGATCTGCTCCTTGAACACTTTGTTCATCAAGCGTTGATAGGTGGCTCCCGCGTTCTTCAATTCGAATGGCATCACATTATAGCAGTAGGTGTCGTCGGCCGTCACGAAGCTAACTTTTTCTTGATCTTGCCGGGCGAGCGGCACTTGATGATATCCCTGATAGGCGTCGAGCATGCATATCAACTCGCAGCCGGCCGTAGAATCCACCAGTTGATCGATTCGGGGCAAGGGATAAAAGTCCTTTGGGCACGCCTTGTTAAGGTCCCGGAAATCGATGCACACTCTCCACTTGTTGCCGGGCTTGGAAACTAGCACCACATTCGCCAACCAGCTAGGGAACTGGACTTCGCGTATATGGCCGGCCTCCAAGAGTTTCTCAACTTCCGCCCGGATGATGACGTTCTGCTGGGCGCTGAAGTCCCTTTTTCTTTGCTTTACTGGCCGAGCGTCCGGTCGGACATGTAGCTCGTGCTGCGCTATGCTCGGCGAAATTCCGGACAACTCATGCGTCGACCAGACGAAGACATCACAGTTTCTTTGGAGGCATTTGATCATTTCTTCTTTCTGATTGGCTTCCAGATCGGACGCAATAAAGGTCGTGGCCTCCGATCGGGTCGGATGAATCTGCACTTCCTCTTTTTCTTCATAAACTAAAGAGGGAGGTTTTTCAGTTATAGCGTTCACCTCGATCCGTGGCGACTTTCGAGCGGAATTGGCTTCTGCTCGGACCATCTCGACGTAGCATCGTCGAGCTGCTAGTTGATCTCCCCGTACTTCTCCCACTTTGTCCTTGACAGGAAACTTGATCTTCTGATGGAAGGTGGAGACAGCCGCGCGGAACTCGCTGAGCGCCGGTCGTCCCAAAATGACGTTGTATGAAGAGGGAGAGTCGACCACCACGAAGTTTGCTGTCCGCGTCCTCCTGAGCGGCTCCTCTCCCAGCGAGATAGCCATTCGGATTTGTCCAACCGGCAAGACTTCATTACCTGTAAACCCATAGAGGGGGGTTGTCATGGGCAGCAGCTCGGCTCGATCAATTTGTAGTTGGTCAAATGCCTTTTTGAAGATGATGTTGACCGAGCTCCCTGTGCCAATAAAAACGCGGTGGATAGTATAATTTGCTATTACCGCTTTGATGAGGAGAGCGTCGTCATGCGGCACTTCGACTCCTTCCAAGTCTCTGGGCCCGAAGCTTATCTCGGGTTCGCTCGCCCTTTCCTGACTGCAGCCGACCGCATGGATTTGGAGCTGTCGGACGCTCGCCTTCCTCACTCGGTTAGAGTCGCCTCCGGTCGGGCCGCCAGCAATAATGTTGATCTCGCCTCGGGAAGTATTACTTCTATTTTCTTTTTCCCGAGCGGATGGTTGGGACCGTTCTCTGGACATTCGGCGATTCTCCCGTCTCGGAGAGCGATGCCGATCGGGCGTCTGTGGTTTTCGTCTGTCAGCTTGCGTCCGATCGGCTTCATGATTTGTCTGTCGCCTATCGAATGAGGGCGATCATCGACCACCACTTCGAGGAACGAGATGAGTAATCAGGGGAGACTTCGACAATCCCTTGTGTTGTGCGTATCCGTCAGGTGGAAGGAGCAGAACATGGGGGTCCACTTCTTTTTTTGGCTTGGACCGATCGGCTGCTACTTCTTGGACATGGGTCCTAACATTGGGGGAGCGGAATGCTTCGGCCCTCGGTCCTCTCGGAGGCTGATGAGCGATGTGCGGCTTCCGCTCGGTAGGAGGTGCCCGCTCGGTTGGAGTTTCTTTTTTCCGGGCGGCTTGGGCTTCCTCCACGTTGATGTATTCGTTGGCCCGATGCAGCATATGATCATAGTCTCTGGGCGGCTTCCGAACGAGCGAGCAGAAGAAGTCCCCGTCCACGAGGCCTTGTGTGAAGGCGTTTATCATGGTTTCCGAGGTGGTCGTAGGGATATCCATGGCCACGTTGTTGAACCGCTGGATATAAGCTCTGAGCGGCTCTCTTGGCTCTTGCTTGATGGCGAACAAGCTGACACTCGTCTTCTGATAGCGCCGACTGCTTGCAAAATGATGGAGGAAGGCCGTTCGGAAGTCCTTGAAGCTTGTGATGGACCCGTCTGGCAGTCTCCGAAACCACCGTTGAGCCGATCCAGCGAGGGTGGTCAGAAAAACTCGACACTTCACCCCATCCGTATATTGGTGAAGGGTAGCAGTGTTGTCGAACTTTCCCAAATGATCATCTGGATCGGTGGTCCCATTGTATTCGCCGATCGTCGGAGGCACGTAGTGCTTGGGCAGAGGATCTCGTAGAATAGCCTCTGAAAATTGGCGATTAATCCGCTCGGGCGACGAGTCCGCTCGAGGGGCTTTTCCTTTTCTGTCTTGTCTAGGCATCTCATCCGAAGAAGATCCCCGATCTCTATTGGTTGCGGCAGCATCGGGGGTGCGGAATAGGGCCCGATGAAATGCAACGGTGGCCTGCGGTGCTTCCGCTCGGCCACCCGACGCCGACGTTGCTTGCTGCTCCGGCCGCTCGGCTGCTACTTTCTGTTTTTGCTCCACAAGCTTGGCGGCCCTCAACTCGATCAGAGCGTCGAGTTCCTCCGAGGAAAGCGTCACCGTGTGTTGTCGTCCAGCCTCGTCCATCTTTTCCGCTCGGATGTAGGAGCGTTCCCACAGACGACGCCAAATTGATCCTGTCCGAAGGCTGAATCAACGGACGCTGGGCACGTGGCGCTCCCCGGCTGCTGACGTGGATCTTCGACTAGTTGCACGAACCTCCCAAATTGATCCTGTCCGAAGGCTGAATCAACGGACGCTGGGCACGTGGCGCTCCCCCGGCTGCTGACATGGATCTTCGACTGGTTGCACAAACCTCCGGCGAACCTGCACAGAAGTCGGGCCGGGAAGGGGTTCCCGGCAGCGACCCTCCGACGCTCAAGTCAGGCAAGCAAGCAGCAAAGAAGAGTGGCTCCAAAGGTGTTGAACGCGTACCTCCGGCGAAGTATGAGGCTCTTTATATAGAGTGGTGAGAGAGCTCCTGCACGTCCACCGAGGCGCATACATGTCCACAGCCCATACCTCGATATGTGTCTGTCAGAAAGCTTACCTGACGCCATACTGCTACAATCCAAGTATGTCCTCGATGGTGTTGGTGTAATATCCCTTAGGTCAAGGTTGACTGGTTTGACCAAGCTTGAGTCTTGGTCATAGTTTCGATGTTTGACAATACATGTAGACACATGGACAATGCAGGTGCAGTTGTTCATATGGGGAGAGTCTGATCAGGGACTGATCAGTGTGAATGAAGAAGAGTCAAGTAGGTATACCTGACTGGAAGGAAACCCTGGTGAGTGAAGCCAGGTGAAAGTCCTAGTGAGTGAAGCTAGGCAGATGGAAATCCTGGTGAGTGAAGCCAGGTGGAAGTCCTAGTGAGTGAAGCTAGGCAGTATGGAAATCCTGGTGAGTGAAGCCAGGTGAAAGTCCTAGTGAGTGAAGCTAGACAGATTGAAAACCCTAGTGAGTGAAGCTAGGTAAAAGTCCAAGTAGGTCAAGAGAGTGACCGGATACTTGGCATGAAAGAAAAGTCCAAGTGGGTCAAAGGGATTGACCGGACACTTGGTGAGGGAGTCCTAGCAGGTCAAGGGAGTGACTAGATGCTAGGCATGATGTACCAACAGGTTAAGGTTGACCGGATGTTGGTTTGGGAGGTTTGGGACTTGATTTTGGGCAAAAACCAAGTGCTGGATCGATCAGTGGATCGATCCAGACCTTTCCCAGTGAACAGAAAGCTTCTGGATCGATCAGTGGATCGATCCAGAGGTCTCAATCGATCAATGGATCGATTGGGACGCTGCTGCTTCGCGCGATAAGCGCTGGATCGATCCGTGGATCGATCCAGGCATTTTTTCAGAGCACAGAGACGCTCTGGATCGATCCGTGGATCGATCCAAAGCCTCCCCGATCGATTGAGAAAAATCGAATCGATCGGGATCCGACCGTTGAGTCGTATTTGAGCCGCAGGCGAGCGTTGTCTTCGGCACTCCTTCACCGATTCATCTCAGATCTTCACCAGCTCCTCCACAGCTCTTCTTAAGCTCGAGATCGCCAGTTCTTGAAGGTTCTTGGAGGCTCTTCCAAGTCAAGAGGCGGATCAAAGCAAGAAGAAGAAACTAGGGTTAGGGTTTGTGCACTCATTGTAAGCTTGTATTTCTTTACTACCCTTTCTTCTTCTTGTATTGAGTCTTGTAGGGCTTCTCCGCCCTTGGTAGTTACCATAAAGGAGAGTTTTATATAGTGGAGGGTGTGTGTGTTGGTGTGGATCCTTGGACTAGTCACCTCTTGTGAGGTGGATACCAAGTAAACCAACCGTGTTAGCGTTGTGTGATTTGTTTCTGTATTTTTCGCTGCACATCTTCGAAGAAACAAGCAACGCCGAACAACGGGCACGCGACGAGCTATTCCCCCCCCCCCCCCCCCCCCCTCTAGCTACTTTTGGTCCTAACAAGTGGTATCAGAGCGAGGCCACTCTTCACCGGAATCACCGCCGGAAGGGGCAAAACAAAACAAGCAAAGCTAGAGGGCGAAGAAGTTGGAGCAAATTCATCAAAGTCAAAGAAATCAAAAGGCTCAACTTCAAGATGCAATTCCAAGATGGACTTGGATTTGACACAAGGGTGGCTCCACCATACACATCCACAAGCTTCGATTCTTGGAGATCAAGAATCGAAAATTTCTTGATGATGGAGATAGAGCAATGGTTTGCTCTCATGGAAGGATTTGAAGCTCCAACAAACTCCAAGGGCAAGCCTTTCAAGAAAAGCAAATGGAGTCAAGAGCAACTTCAAAGGAGCAAGGCAAACGATAAAGTGACCAAGCTTTTGGTCAACTTATTGCCAAGCAATACTTTGGCTCAAGTTGGAGAATTCAAGGATGCCAAGGAGCTTTGGAGCAAGTTGGCATTAATCCATGAGATCCCCTCCACTGTACCGAATCAAGAGGAATCCAAAGAGGACGACTCAATGGATCAAGATCAAGAGGAGGACTCCAAGGTTGAGAGATGCTCAACCTCTAAAGAAGAAGTCCAAGAAGAAGCTTCATCCTTAAGGGAATGCATCGAAGGGAACAAGGAGGGAGCATACTCCTTGTTTCATATTCAAGATGATGAAGCCTCCACCTCTAGGATTGAGGGGGAGCGATCCTTGGTGACGCCGGATCAAGAAGAAGGAGAATCCTCCACATCCGGGTCAAGAGAAGAAGAGGATGAAGAAGCTTCCATCTCCACAAGTCAAGATAAATCAATTGGAGGGAAATCGATTTCGGATCAAGAGGAAGTCTCTACATTCATATCAAATGGAGGAGCAAGTGCCACCCTTACAAGCAAAGGTATAAATATTTCAATTAATAATAAAAATCATATTATATGCTTTGAATGTAGGGAACATGGGCACTACAAGAGCAAGTGCCCTAAATTGGTCAAGAAGAAGGGTCAAGTGGCACCAAAGGGCAAGGAGAAGCCAAAGGAGACCATCCCCGGAACAAAGAAGAGCAAGGAGCACATTGTGTGTTTCTCTTGCAATCAAAAGGGGCATTACCGGAGTCAATGCCCTAAGGGGAAGAAGATGGTCAAGGCTCAAGGAGGAAGCTTAAGTCAAGGGGGAGCCTCTAAGGTAAAAAGGAAGGTAACTTTTATTGAGACTACCCCTTTACATTATGGTAAAAAGCATAATAGTTCTAATTTTTATCATTTTAATGCAATTTACCATAAGAATAGAAAGCATGAGGGCTTTAAGGAAAAGCATGTGGCCCTACATGACAAAACTACCCAACCTAAGGTTAGGAAGGTAGATAGACACTTGGGCGGGAACACTAAGGATAATAGATACATGCCCAAGAACAAAAATGCTCATGGACTAAAAACTAAGGACTTAGTGATAGAAAATCAAGTCTTGAGGTCAAGGCTTGATAAAATGAAAAAGACCCTAAAAAGGATGGAAAATATCCTAAAAGGGCAAAATGAGCATAGCCTAGGTCTAGGGGTACAAAAGTCATCCAATGGCCATAGGGGTTTGGGATACAAATCAAAGGCTAAGAAGGATGTGCCCTCTTACCATAGGGTTCCATATAGTTATGGAACAAACCCTAGGTCCAGTGGTCAAGCCAAGAATACTAGGGAAGTCATCCCTAAGAGTATTTTTGCGATAAATGTGACTAAGACTTCTAAGAAGTCTAAGAAAGTCACTAACACGGTCACAAGGGAGGCTATCCCTAGAGTTGACCTAGAAAATGTGACCAAGGCTTCTAAGAAGCCCAACAAGGTCACTAGGAAGGTATCTAGGGAAGTTATCCCTAGTGAATACCTAGAGCATCCAAGGAGCACCAATAGGTTTTGGGTTCCTAGGAGCATTTTCTCTATCCCATAGATGGGTTAGAGAGTGTCAACTCCGATTAGAAGGGTAGTTAACCCAACTTTGAGGAAATTGACACTCAAGGAGCATTTTCAAGGTTTTTGTTAACCTTTGAAAATGAAATGGATTTATTAGTTACTCTTGGAAAGAGTAAAATGTGCTATAAAGGAAGAAATTTGAGATGACTTTAAATGGCACAAGAAATCAAGTGTTAAGAAATACCAAATTGGGACTTTGGTATTGTCTTAGGAATTTAAGGCAAATCTAAGCCTTAATTTAAGTGATTACTCTTATGGGAAAATGAAATATGCCAACATTTGAGAAATATTTTAAATTCTTAATTGGCATAATTAATTCAAGAGATTAAAGAAATGTCAAGTTGGGTTTTGGCATTTTCTTAAGGAAATTGGGCGATCTAAGGTATATGCTTTTTGATTTAGCTAAGTGGTTAAGGATACTTAGATAGGTAATTTAGGTATATTTTATTTATGCTAAACCTTGCCATGATTGTTTGCCCATCATATGCCATGACATCATGTCTATTTTTGCATTCATGTTTTATTATGAAAAATCCAAAAATACCATGTCATGACATTCATACATCATGTAGTTATAGGATATTTTCTTTTGAAAAATTATTTCCTTTTGATGTATGCCATAACATAATCATGCATTAAGTTTAATTCCTTGTAATTAAGGACAAATGACTTTTAACAACACTTATTAACAAGTGACATCCTAGGTGGATGTCTAATATCTCTAAAATGCCTAGATAGATATGCATGATCCCTAGAATAGGGCAAAACCAAAATCTCACATCTCACAAGGACTATAAGGTGACTTGTATGTGTTTTTGTGCACATTAAATACAAGTGAGATGTTAGGATGATGAACAAAACTCAAGATGTTGATATAGTGCATTCGTTTGAGTTTTTAAGTTCATCAAAACACATAGTTATGTGTTATCCCATCATTGGGAAAGCTAATGTACAAGTCATGTGCATTAATCCCAAGGAACATGGTGGGATATTGGTTTGAAAATGTTTTCAAAATGATTTTGGAAAACCTTGGTGAAGGCTATCTTTTGATAGTAATCACCATTGAATAGTTAGACACAAACTTGAAGAAAACACTAGAGTTTTTGCAAGTTTTCAAGTTTGTGTAAATCTTTTAAAATATGAAGTATTTTCATAGAAAACTATTTTTCCTTGATAGTAAATGCCCTAAATAATGCCTACACGAAATTTCGTAATTTTTGGATTTTTGTAGAATTTTCTAGGGATTTCTGAAGTTGGCTGATGTTGAAATTCAGCAACTATCAGAGCTCCGATCGATCCATGGATCGATTGGAGTGCCTGAATCGATCCGTGGATCGATTGGAGTGCCTGAATCGATCCGTGGATCGATCAGCCGATCGATCCAGGAAGTCTGAATCGATCAGTGGATCGATTCAGAAAGGATCAATCGATTGGAACCCAACTCCAATCGATCCAAGTTGCTGATTTTGGCTGGGAAAGCCTGATTTCGACATCTTTAAATCAATTTTAGTCTAGGTAACCTTTCCAAACCCCTAAAAATACATTTGTATACATTCAAAGGGTGTTTTCATGTGAAAACGAGGATGGATGGGTTAAGGAAGGCTAAGTTGAAGTTTAGGTTGAGGTTTGTTTCAAATTTTGAATATTTGAACCTCAAAACTTTTACAATAGGGTTTCCTAAAGTTTTAAGGATCCCAAGTCATTGTTGGTGCAATGACAGAAGTTACCACCATGTTTTTAGGGGGAGGGACTCTTTAAAGGCATGAAAATTATTTTTCATAAACCTTGGAAGGTGGTTAACCTTCCGTTAAGTGTATAATGCTCAAGGATGGACATTTGCCTACATTGAGGAAGAATGTAGGGTTAAGGATAAATGAAGGGTATGGGACCTTCATTATCGTGTTGGTCACAACGAGTGACGTTGTGAACAACGATGAGCAACTCTTCAGGGGGAGAGTTTTCAACAATGGGGCATTTGTTGAAGTGTGTCCAAAATTGAGGCACGAGTTTATGTGTGCTCAGAGATGGGTTGATGTGTGCCAATAGGGGGAGAATGTGTGGTTTAAGTTAGGCCTTCATTACCTATGGGGGAGGTCATAGGGGAAGAATGAAGGGAACCAACATTCATACTTTGGCATGAATGGAGTTAAGGCTATGGGATTAGCTTAACTCAGAATGGTCCAAACTTAAAGGTATTGTCAAACATCAAAAAGGGGGAGATTATTGGTGCAATATCCCTTAGGTCAAGGTTGACTGGTTTGACCAAGCTTGAGTCTTGGTCATAGTTTCGATGTTTGACAATACATGTAGACACATGGACAATGCAGGTGCAGTTGTTCATATGGGGAGAGTCTGATCAGGGACTGATCAGTGTGAATGAAGAAGAGTCAAGTAGGTATACCTGACTGGAAGGAAACCCTGGTGAGTGAAGCCAGGTGAAAGTCCTAGTGAGTGAAGCTAGGCAGATGGAAATCCTGGTGAGTGAAGCCAGGTGAAAGTCCTAGTGAGTGAAGCTAGGCAGTATGGAAATCCTGGTGAGTGAAGCCAGGTGAAAGTCCTAGTGAGTGAAGCTAGGCAGATTGAAAACCCTAGTGAGTGAAGCTAGGTAAAAGTCCAAGTAGGTCAAGAGAGTGACCGGATACTTGGCATGAAAGAAAAGTCCAAGTGGGTCAAAGGGATTGACCGGACACTTGGTGAGGGAGTCCTAGCAGGTCAAGGGAGTGACTAGATGCTAGGCATGATGTACCAACAGGTTAAGGTTGACCGGATGTTGGTTTGGGAGGTTTGGGACTTGGTTTTGGGCAAAAACCAAGTGCTGGATCGATCAGTGGATCGATCCAGGCTCTGGATCGATCAGTGGATTGATCCAGACCTTTCCTAGCGAACAGAAAGCTTCTGGATCGATCAGTGGATCGATCCAGAGGTCTCAATCGATCAATGGATCGATTGGGACGCTGCTGCTTCGCGCGATAAGCCCTGGATCGATCCGTGGATCGATCCAGGCGTTTTTCCATAGCACAGAGGCGCTCTGGATCGATCCGTGGATCGATCCAAAGCCTCCCCGATCGATTGGGAAAAATCGAATCGATCGGGATCCGACCGTTGAGTCGTATTTGAGCCGCAAGCGAGCGTTGTCTTCGGCATTCCTTCACCGATTCATCTCAGATCTTCACCAGCTCCTCCACAACTCTTCTCAAGCTCGAGATCGCCAGTTCTTGAAGGTTCTTGGAGGCTCTTCCAAGTCAAGAGGCGGATCAAAGCAAGAAGAAGAAACTAGGGTTAGGGTTTGTGCACTCATTGTAAGCTTGTAAGCTTGTATTTCTTTACTACCCTTTCTTCTTCTTGTATTGAGTCTTGTAGGGCTTCTCCGCCCTTGGTAGTTACCATAAAGGAGAGTTTTATATAGTGGAGGGTGTGTGTGTTGGTGTGGATCCTTGGACTAGTCACCTCTTGTGAGGTGGATACCAAGTAAACCAACCGTGTTAGCGTTGTGTGATTTGTTTCTGTATTTTTCGCTGCACATCTTCGAAGAAACAAGCAACGCCGAACAACGGGCACGCGACGAGCTATTCACCCCCCCTCTAGCTACTTTTGGTCCTAACAGATGGGACAACAGAACACCTCGTTGTCAGACTTGGAGTATGGCCTAGCCATAGGACTTGACAGCTGTCATAAGATGTTCTTGTCCTTCTCTACCGACCACAGGCCGGGGCGTCCGGCAGGCCGGCTGGACGGGGAGTCCGTCCGGCCATCCCTCATCTTACGCGCCGATCGGACGGCACTCACATCCCGTCCGGCCTGCCGTTGGTATCGATATGCTGGGGATATTTTCGGTAGGGTACTATGTAGGGACTGTTAGCAGTATCTCACCTTCTCTTAGGCCGTCCGCTCGGCTCCTTGCTACTGTTTCATTGAGCGTCGGAACCCCGACTTCTGTCGGGGCGCCTTTTGCCCTCGGCTATTCACCGGTCGGCCGGCCGGGGCCGGTTGGGAGGTCGGTCCCTCCTTCTCCGGTCGGCCCCTTGGCCTTTTGACTCCAGCATGGCATTGACCCCTCAGAATGGGGGTCCCCTGTTCTAACCGCCGGATCAGGTAGGAATTAAAATTAGTCTAATTTTTTTCCTTTAAGATTATTTTCAAGGTTAAAAAGAAATTTAAGTTTTAATTTTTAAAATAATCTTTTAAGAACAAAGTTTAAGTTTAATTTTAAAATAAATCTTTAAGTAAAAAAAATTAAGGTTAATTTTAAAATAAATTTTTAAGAAAAAAAATTTTTAAGTAAAAAAATTTAAGTTTAATTTTAAAATAAGTTTTTAAGTAAAAAAAATTTAAGTTTAAAAATAAATTTTTAAGAACAAAGTTTAAGTTTAATTTTAAAATAAATTTTTAAGTAAAAAAAATTTAAGTATAAACTAAATTTTTAAGAAAAAAGCTTAAGTTTAATTTTAAAATAAATTTTTAAGTAAAAAATTTAAGTTTAATTTTAAAATAAATTTTTGAGAAAAAGAATTTAAGCTTAATTTTAAAATAAATTTTTAAGTAAAAATTATAATTTTAATTTTAAAATAAATTTTTAAGTAAAAAATTTAAGTTTAATTTTAAAATAAATTTTTGAGAAAAAGAATTTAAGCTTAATTTTAAAATAAATTTTAAGTAAAAAATTTAAGTTTAATTTTAAAATAAAATTTTGAGAACAAGAATTTAAGTTTAATTTTAAAATAAATTTTAAGAAAAAAAATTTTAAGTTTAATTTTAAAATGAATTTTTAAGAAAAAAATTTAAGTTTAAAATAAATTTTTAAGTAAAAAAAATTTAACTTTAATTTTAAAATAAATTTTTAAGTAAAAAAAATAAGTTTAATTTTAAAATGAATTTTTAAGTGAAAAAAAATAAGTTTAATTTTAAAATGAATTTTTAAGTTTAAAAAATATAAGTTTAATTTTAAAATGAATTTTTAAGTTTTTACAAAAAAAATTATTTTAATTTAATTGTAATTTAATTTAATTTAATATTTAAATTTAATATTTTAATTTTGATTTAATTTAATTTTTTTTAAAAAAATTTGATTTAATTTAATTTTAATTTTAATTTAATTTAATATTCAAATTTTGATTGAGTCCTTAGTCATCTCACCCGATCTATGTTTTTAATCTAGGAATCCTATAATTTTGTGAGATGAATTAGATTCAAATTCAGGGTTTGGTTTAAACTTTGTGTTAGATTCAGGTTTTGCTTTGGGTTCAACAGATAGACATTCTCTGGATAAACTTCTGGGATATGGTGAGTCACTTGAACATCATTAGAGTAACCATGCCTTCGAGGTTTTCCAAATAGTACTATCCACTGGACTTAGTACAAAACTTTGGTCTAACTGGTTAGGATCCATAAAGGATAGCTTCGGTCAGTTCCACTTAGCCAAATGCACCAGGTCGAAGCCATATCTTCCTAGACATGCATA
Organism: Zingiber officinale; assembly: GCF_018446385.1. Lineage (NCBI taxonomy): Eukaryota > Viridiplantae > Streptophyta > Magnoliopsida > Zingiberales > Zingiberaceae > Zingiber > Zingiber officinale. The sequence goes on along the minus strand of NC_056001.1, from coordinate 21,062,068 downwards.
GACTAAGTTTCCCTAACGTACTATCATCCAAAATTTCACCAGTACCATTTTCAAGTTAAACTTGAATCCCTTTCTAATTAGTCCTTAAGTACCCTGCCGGGTAGATTAGTTTGGGTTACCCTTCCGGGTAGGATAGTTTTGGAGGTGCCAACTATTCTAGAGCCTCCCCTTGAATTATTGGCCTTTAATTTAATTTTTCTTTCTAGGTTTATGTCTATTTCTTTTATAGTTATATTTAACTTCATGATATTGGTGGGTTTTAAAATGTTTAGTTTTTGAATTTGTTGATTTAGATTTGTATTTAGATTTTTGATTTGAATTATTTGATTTTATATAGTATATTTTTTCTTTAGGTATGTAGTATTGGTTAAGTCCTACTTGCGTAGTTAAGCACGCTTTCGGAACCCAAGCTTTATTTGTTGGTTTGTGTTGGGTTATTAATGATTTAAATGTTTTATTTGAGCTTGACTTATAGTCAAGTCCGGTTTTATTATAAATTGCTTTTTGGTTATTTAAGATTAGATCTAAGTTTTTAGATCTTGTTGTGAATTTTTCTAACATATCTTTTAATTTGTTAATTTCTAATTTTAGTATCAAATTTTTCTCCTCAAGTGTTAGATCTTGAGTTAGATTATTATTTGTTATTTGTTCCTTGAGGTTTTGATTCTCCTCAAGGAGCAATTTGTTTTCATTTCCAAATTTAACTAATTTACTATTTAAACAAGAAATAATTTTAAAAAACTTTCTATTTAAATTTAAGTATACCTCTTCGGGACCTTTGGAAACGAGTACGGACTCGTGGCTTGATTCGGGTTCGGACCCGTCTTCTGATTCGTCCTTCGACTCTGCTTCGCGGGCCATCAGCGCGAGGTAACTCTGGTTCTTCTGATCTTCATCCTCCGATTCTTCCGAAGATGAGTCGTCCCACGTTGCTTTGAGGGCCTTCTTTTTGGTCGGCTTCGTTTTATCGTTCTTTAATCTTGGACACTCATTCTTGTAGTGCCCCTTTTTGTTGCATTCGAAGCACGTTATGTTCCTCGATTCGGTTGGAGTGTTGATCTTCTGCAGGTCCTTCTTGCTGAAGCTCTTCTTCCTCCTGGTGAACATTTTCCTTACCAGGTTCACCAGGTACTCTTCATCTTCAGAATCCTGGTCAGAATCTTCTTCAGGTTCAGGCTTGTTCTTCTTTTTCTTTGGAGGAACCTGCAAGCAAAGCAATACCTTTCTCGGCCCCGGTGTTAGTTTGCTCATGCAGTTCTAATTCACAAAAAAATCATCTAATTTTAGTTTAGATAAATTTTTAGAAATTTTGTAGCCATCCACGATAGATGCCCACAAACTATTGCGTGGAAATGCTTTTAACGCGTACCTTATCAGATCTCTGTTTTCCATCTGGTGGCCTATCGTGTGAAGCCCACTGAGGATATCTTTGATCCTCGCGTGAAGATGACTTGCCGTTTCTCCTTCCTGCATTTTTATGTTAAATATTTTATTTAATAATAAATCACGTTTTGTTACCTTAGCGTCGCTGGTTCCTTCGTGCAGCTCGATTAGCTTGTCCCAGAGTTCTTTCGCGTTCTAATGCGGTCCTACCCGTTTCAGCTCTTCCCTTGTTAGTCCGCATTGTAGCGTGTTGATCGCCTTGTTCTCCGTTGACGCTTTCTTCTTTATGTCTGACGTCCATTGTTCTGGATCAAGAAGATTTTCGGAGTTGTCAACTGGCGGTTTGTAGGCTTTTGTAACGCTGAGTCATTGGTCGAAGTCAATCTTCAGGTAGACTTCCATCCTTTTCTTCCAGTACGGAAAATCACCCCCGTTGAATAGGGGAGGACGCACCGTACTGAAGCCTTCGATCTGAGACATCCTGCACACAAGAGAGTAGATAGACAAGCAAAGTCCCAAGACTTGGTCTTGGATTAGTAGTACGGGAAGAAATAGAAATAATAGAGAAAAACTAAATTGGTGTTGCACCAATTTAGATTAACTGTGACGAGAAAATATTTCCACAAAGGTAATGATACCAGTTTGGAATTATGCGAAAAACTGAAAAGCAAAAAAATGGAAAAAATGTCACCCTCTTGTCTGACTGGTGGTTGCACCAAATCAGAGCGGTACCTGTTCTGATACCACTGTTGGATCGTGATCGTTCGATAGAGGAGGGGGTGAATATCGAAAAACTTTCGCAAAGAGTTAAGCAGCGGAAAAAGAATAAGCGAAAAGAACAATGCTGACACAGTTCGATTTATTTGGTTCGGAGCCTGTGTCGACTCCTACTCCAAGGCCCGCGCACATAAAGGTGCTTTCTATGGACAATCACTAATTAATTCGAATAATGATTACAAAAGAATTAAGTAAAGAAGTGCTAGAATTAATTAGGAAAAATAAAAACCGACAATTAGTAATGAAAGAGCGAACTAGAACTTTGTCGGAGAGCTTTTTATAGCGTCGCAGGAGCACCAGAGATCGAAATCAGAGTTGTTGTTGGAGTTCCGCTTTTGACCCTCCTTATATAGGAGGCTCGGGGCGCCTGGAACCTTCAGGGCACCTCGACCATGACGTAGCCGACCCAACCAGGAGGCTCCACGTGGCGACGACGCGAGGAGGATAAAATTTGCCTCCGGGCGACCGGGTACCTCCTGGGCGCCTGGGTACCTCTCGGGCACCCGGACCAAAGTTTCCAACAGACTCCTTCCTGCAAGAAAAGCTTTAGTCCGAGGCAATTATACCCTGTAACACAGATTATTAGCACAGTTTTTATAGATAGGAAAAAAACAGTAATTAGATTCCGTCTCTCCGAGATCGAAATCTAGTCAAGATCTCGACTTAGAGTTCCGAAATGATTCTAAGTCGGATCGGCGCCTAAGTTTCCTTCCCGGGAGCGCGTCCTCATAGTCACTCCCCTCCAATGACTTACCTTCACTTACCTGCCAGATGTCCGGTCAGCCCTTCGACCCGTCTGGACTTCATGCCAGCTATTCGATCAGCCCGTCGACCTAGCTGGACTTCGTGCCAAACGTCTGATCAGCCCGTCGACCCGTTTGGACTTCGTACCAGCTATCCGGTCGGCCCGTCGATCTAGCTGGGCTTCGTGCCAAACATCCGGTCAGCCCGTCGACCTATCTGGACTTCTCCTGCACACTCGGTCAGAGTGTTATATCAACAGCAAAACTAACTTAACCTATTTTGTCATTCATCAAAATTTGGGTTCGACCGTTAGTGTTAACCGCATCAACACCATATTCATATGTTGTATGTATCATGTGACTCTTTAATAATAGATGGAAAGTTAAGTACTATGTACTAAATTTGTTTACTTGTTAATCTCAATGGTGGAGATATTCTTTCATTCTATTTTTAGTGAAACTCATCTTTATTTTTTTTTTTTTGAAATTATGATTTGGTGATAAAAATTATCTATAACAATTAAAATAACTCGGCTTCTTCCCATGTTTTAATCTGATTGACTTTGATCTCTCTATACATATTAGTCATCTTAAGACCCAACGGTACTCCACCCGATAGCATACCATATCCACAGATTTATCGAAGTATTATTGGAGCTTTACAATATGTTACTATCACACGTTCTGATATTACTTTTGCGGTAAATCGTGCTTGTCAATTCATGCATGCTCCAACTGAACAAAATTGGGATAATGTAAAAAGAATACTTCGCTATCTCAAAGGTACTATTCTACATGATCTTCTTTTATATTGCCAATCGTCTCGAGATTTACATGCATATAGTGATGCAGATTGGACAAGTTCTCCTGAAGATAGACGCTCTACTAGTGGATATGCAATATTTCTTGGACGAAATCTTATCTCATGAAATTCGAAAAAGCAACTTACAGTATCTTGTTCAAGCACTGAGGCAGAATATAAAGCTATAGCAAATACAACGTTAGAAACTATTTGACTTCAATCACTTCTCTCTGAACTTCATCTTGAATCAAATATTGCACCAAAAATTTAGTGCGGACAATATTGGAGCAACATATCTCACAGCAAATCCAATCTTTTATGCTCGTACAAAATATGTGGAAATTGATTTTTATTTTGTTCGTGAACGCAACTCAGTAGTTATCCGTCTCTTATATTTTCGTTGAAGATCAAATCACTGATATCTTTACTAAGTCATTATCCAAACAAGGTTTCAACAAGTTAGCAAGCAAACTCAACGTCAAAGATTTCTCATTAAGTTTGTCGGGGGGATAAAAGAGATAAAAGAGAATTACTAAAATTGACCGGATCAAATCACCAAATCAAATCAAATTAGTATTTGGATTATTCTAATAATTTTGTTATAATTCTCAGAATAATTCTTAGAATAATTCTGTTATTTATTAATTGGTCAATTGACTAAATATTTTTTAAACATTATATATTATATTATCCTTAGGATAAATATTAATAAATAATAGATTTTATTACCCTCGTATTATTTCTTATTCTTTCTCTATTCTTCTTCTTACATTAGGGACAATATGTCTATTTAGATGCGGGGCACCTTATGGTTTGGAAAATGTTTTTATTGATTTGACCTTCGATTTAATTGGCCATTGTAACTTCCATGGGAGTCATGGGAGACAATGCAACGGAAGGAACTAGATGGCATGTGAGGAAACACCCTCTTGAATTGCTCTTATGGCCAACTTGACAGGGTCCCTTGGTGGACTGCTAGCAAGTATGACACCATCGGAGATAGTAATATATGGTAGTCAGAGGGGCAAAGCCAGAAAAGATATTCCCATGACGGATATTGTCGATATCTTGGGTAACAGGCTACGGACATTCCCTAGTGGGAATGCTCCTACACCTCTCATAATATGTAAAGTGGTAAGAATAGTAGAGATTTATCTAAGAAGGTATCCTTATCGTCAGATTATAGATTATTCAGCGATGTATCCAATCTTTCATTTTCAAAGTCCGTGAGAACTTAGGTTTTCCGGGGATGTACGGAATTATTCCTAATCTGTTGCCTTCAGGGTCTATAAGAACTTAAACTTTCTGGAGACGTATCCAAGAGGATTGTTTCCAATCTTTTGCCTTCAAAGTTCATGAGGATTGAAACTATATTTTCATCTCTTCTACTTATAATTTAGAATCACAGGGGCTCTTTGATATGAACTGCGAGGTGTATGAATATCAATTTTTGATAATGTAAATTTATTTCAGCTCCAATATTGGCTTGTAAAACATCCAAAAAGAAATGGACCAGAAGATCTGGTTGGATCAAAAGGGGGCTAGAACACATTTGTTCGGTGAATGTACGCCACTAGAACCGGTTTAACCTGAGAGGTCTAATTAAGTATGATAATTACGAATTGCATGAGCCTCCCCTACTTGTCATTGCCCCAGGAGCCATCTTCTTTGACATAAAGTACACAAACGGACAAGAATTTATTATAATTTAAGCAAGCACGGGGAAATCGGAAATTAAAGATCCAGCTCTTGTGTTTTTGTCCTTGTGCTGTTGTTGACTAGCTAAAACAAATATTCAAATTAAGGCCTAAATCGAAAGATCCTTGCACTACAAATAGAGCAAATGGTAGGACTACTCCACACGCTTACCGGATGGCTCACCAACTGCTTCTTGTTGGAGTGCTACATGCTGTTGCAACACTGGCAATGGCGAGGCCGCTTGACCTTGCCATTACTGACGCTGCACGCCCACCTTCTTCTTCCTCTTCATCTTTGGAGCTCGCAGCTGCACCGCGGCTATCACTAGATGCGAGTCGGCCAGACAAGTCAATCGCCGGAGCTGAAGTCATTCTCGGGGGGTTTGCCATTGTTGCTCTCGCTGTGATATATTGCTACATCAGGGTCACTAGGCAGCATGGTCACCGAGAAAAGGAATAATTTTATGGCACCGATCGATTGCTTGATTAGCAATTTTAAGTATACTACGTGTTCAGTTTTCCGTTTAGTTTGTTTAGTTTGGTAGAGTTAAGCAAATATTGTGAAGCAGAACTAGTATCATGTTGTAGTGCCCTTACTGGTGAAATATTTGCTCTCCCATCTTCACAAGAACACTTTGGAAATATTTGCCCGAATAAACTTTTAATCACGATTTTAATATTATATAAAATAAAAGATCTATCATTCAAATTGTATACTATGAAAAAGGAGAAAAATATATATTAGTAAAAGGTTGAGCCATGTATTTAATATGTGCTTTAAGATTTCATTAATGGAAGACTATCTTTACTATGTTATTGTCAAAATATCTGAATTTATTAACAATTAAGAGCATCCATATCAGTTACCCTATTAAAAAATTTTACCCCTAAATTTTGGATAGGTTAATTAAAAATCCTCTGCATCAATTACTCTATCCATTTCTTAAATTTGGATTTGATGAATAGTAATTCTCTAAATTTAGGGAATGAAATTTCTACTCTAAAAATAAAATAATATTTCTTTTTAATCTCTCTTTTTCCACTCAATCTTTCTTCTTTCACTCATTTCATAAATATAATAATAAAAAATAGAAGAAAGAGATGAAAAATGATTATATAAATTTAATAAAATGGATCATTCATCTTAAATTTTAGATATAGTAATAAAGAAACTCATTTGAATATTTTAAATGATTTAATTGATAATTAAAAAAAAAAAAAAAAAGGTAAAATAGGTATTTAATGTTAAATAAAATTTTTAAATAATCTTTTAAAAAATAACAAAGTTTAAGGGCCAAAATAAAACTGTTCGAATGACGTAACCGATCGATGCTGATCCTCTTTGCGATTTCACCGCGAGGATCTGCGAGCACCCTGCGGCAACCTAGAGGTCGGTTTGTTCCGTCTACGATCGGCGAGGAACGAGGGAGAATTTTTTTTTTTTTGTTTTTCCTTCCTAATCTTTCCTAATTTTCGCAGGGCAAACCCTTGTTTTTCAGCGATCCTCGCTCTCGCAAACCCTAACCTTCTTTCGGGCGATCCATGGGAGGGCACGGAGGGCTCAACATCCTTCCGCAGAAGCGGTGGAACGTCTACAACTACGATAACCGCGAGAAGGTCCGGAAGGACGAGGAGGCCGCCGCCCGCGAGGAGCAGCTCCAGCGCGAGCAATCCCGCCGCCGGGATGCCGAGTTTCGTCTCGATCGTCTGAGGGTTGCCCGTGGAATTCACCACCAGCAACCTACCCCGGTTGACGATTCTCATCACTTCAACCTTTTCGAAGGTCTTTCTGATTTCTCCGCTCTCGGAGGTGCCCGGGGAGAGGAGGCCACTCACTTCGGCAAGAGATCCAAGAAAAGTGAGGCTGAGGATAGTGGTACCAAGAGTTTTAAAAGGCAGAAGAGAGAGGAAAGGTCAGCTCCAGTGGCTCCGGAGGACGAAAAGTATAAGTTAGGGTATGGATTGGTTGGAAAGGGGGTAAAAGCACCGTGGTATCTGTCAGCACCTTCCACCATGTCGAAGGATGCAGATGAGAAAAATGGGATTTCCTCAGTTCCAAGTGGATCAGCGAAGAAGAATTCCGGGAAAAAGACTATAGAAGAGTTGCGGGAGGAACGTATGACGCGGGAAAATAAAGAGAAGGAGAGGGAGCGCGCGCTTCATTCAGGTGCAAGGAACCGAGGGTTTTCAAGGTAAGACATGGGTTAAAGATTGTTCCTTTAAACAAGACTTACGAATTGCCCATACCAAATTGTTTTCAAGTAGTGGTTTGGTATTAGAGATTTCATACCTCACTAATTTTCTCTTACAAGTTTATTGCCATTTTCTTTTGCTAATGCTTGTGGATATTTAGAAACTTATTAACATCTAAAAGGAAATCCAATGTGGAGTGCATCCTCTTCCTAATCTACTGAAGATGAGCTTAGTTTTGAATAGTTGTTTAAACAATGAGGTCCCGTAGTAGATCCTCTTGTTATTCTGGAGTCTTTGTGCAGTTCCATTGCCCATTGGTCTAATGGAACATTTGTAAAAGGATTTTTGACATTTAAAGGCTAAAGAAGTTTTCTGCAATGTGCTTTAGACATGGTGGAAAATATAGGAAGTCGATGGTTGGGAAAAAAAATCCATGCCATTTTCAAACATCTAACTAACAATGCAGAAGTATTGTGTGTTAAAACTAGGTCAATGCTTATACTGCCTCCAGAATATCTAACAGTATATTTTAAAAAGATGGAAGAAAATGATAGATGGAGTTTAACATTTTATGAGATGCAACGTATGTTGGGTTTTTGATAGTGATGAGGATATTTTAGATATGTATTTTTGTAGTTTTTTAGGTGTCTGTCAATGCAGTACCTGGATTGGTATGGGCTATTCAAAAACTTAGATATTGGTTGTATTAGATTGGTAGGATTTGAATCAATAGGAAGAAAATTAAAAATGGAAAATTTAATTATTGTAGAAAACAACAAAATGATATTAGCTTAATAAGTATATTGGTACTTACATTAATATAGTTTGAATGGTATAAATAGTTATTAGTATTAATAATTCTTTTCTAGTAGAACAACTAAAACAATAAGCAACGACCATAATAACAGCTGCATATGACAACAACTTATATTGTAATAACTTATGTAACTATTAGTTGTATGTGCTTTTGCTTTTGTCCAAGTTCATTATCAGCTTTGAAGAGTTATTTACCAAGCAGGATAGTAAACTGAATACATATGCACGAGGGAATTACAGCCCCCTTGGCTATGCTTGGAGAAAATTTAAGAAATTGATTTCTTAAAGTTTAAATTTTCTTCTTTGGAATTCACAGCTAGTTGTTTTCTCTCTAAATATGCTGACAAGGGGAAAATTATTGAGTCGAGACAATCTGCTATAGATCTTATGCATGGTTAGTCAAAGCAGATGTCAAGGGAAGGATATAGCAGTTGTTTTCTTAGTAGCCTCTTTAGAGTTGTAGTCTTTTGTTATCTGGTTTGCAAAGGCTGGAGCATTCGCCCATATTTTCCTTCGGTTCATAGTATCTTTTCTAGCAGTGCCATATATTTGTATATACGCATGTTTACACGGGATTCCTATTGAATTACCTACTAATTACATCTTGTTGGGTACATAGTGGCTGTTTTTCTTCAGTGGTTTGGTGCAGATAATATAATTGGGACGGTCTGAATCGATAGTCGTTTAAATTACTTGATCAACTGTTCTACATGACAACCAACATTTAGCTATGGCATATAACAACCAGCATTTGTTTCACCGCAGGACTTTCAAATAAGAAGAGTATAATATACTGCTTTTAGTGAATGTGGTGCATCAAGGTTCATCCGTCGCCAAGTATCAGTGCACAGTCATACAAGTTGCTCTCTCTGATCGAACGTGTTTGAATGGCCTTGATCTTTTTAAACTTGATTCAGAAATTGAAACTTGTAAAGCATTGCTGCTTGGTCCTGGCCAATCAGTCAGAATTCATACTTGTTATGACACTCTTTATTGCTAATCTTAAGTGGTTTCGTTAAATATTTTCTAGATGTGATTTTTTTCTGAGAAATTTATTTGGCCAAGGCACAGAAATGCCAGGCTCAATGGATTAGACGCATCTAATCAACTATAAAGATGGTTATCACAGACCTTTAAAGATGGATCAACTATAAATATGACAAGTTAATCTATTGAATGTATAAGACTTTTGAGTCTCCTTTGTTTCTTCTTATATTTAGAAGTGTATCAGTCATAGTTAAGGATAAAAATGATACTCAAAAGGTAGATGTATATAGAGTAAAAATTCGGTTAAATAACTTAAAAATTGGACGGTTTTTTTAATTTTGATTTTAAAAATTATTATTTAGTTAAACTGAATAAATAAAATAAAACAAAATGAACCATTTGTCGGCGGGATGCTCAGTCCTACATGTATCCATTTAACTGGAATGCAAATCTATAATTTTGTAGTACTAATTGATTTTGTCGACCTAATTTGTCGGCGGGATGCTCCATCGCCAGCGATCTTCTACTTACGATACTTTCTAAATCGAATTATCATAAATTATGGAGGGGGTAATGTAATTTTGCCATTAGATTACTAATCTTGAGTCTGTTTGGGACGAAAAATGAATTGGTAATAATAATAATAATAAAAAAGAGGAATAAAAGGGCAGCCCACCTTCCCCATTACCACGATCGCCCACCCGTCGTCGTCATCGGTAGCTCGACATCCACGAGGACACAAGATTTCCACTTCCCTTTCTTCCCTCCTCTCCGTTTCTTTCGATTCCTCGATTCTCTGTTTGCAAACAAGATTTCCACCATCGATTCTCTGTTTGCTTTCCCCCTCCTCTCGATCGCTGCAGTGGTTCCTGACGGAGATTTAAAGGCGAATTGAAGATGAGTTCCGGAGAGTTGCTGGAAATCGATCCCTTGGAGCTCAAGTTTCCTTGTAAGTCCGATACCCTCGCCCTTTGTCTTTTTTGTCCGCGTCGTATCGTTGGGAGATTCTTTCAGTCCAATGGTTCCTGTTCTGTTCGTTGAGTTTTGGTTTGATTTTTGTCGCGGCAGTCGAGTTGAAGAAGCAGATCTCGTGCTCTCTGCAGCTAACGAACAAGTCGGACAATTATGTCGCGTTTAAGGTTGCGTCTTAGCTTCTTTTACGTTTTATGCCCCTCTTTTTTAAGCCCTAGAAAGTTGCAATCTTTAAGCGTTTCGTGCATTCCATTGAGTAAAATTGGAATTTTTTATTTTGGCCTCCATAATAGGTCAAGACGACAAGCCCAAAGAAGTACTGTGTCAGGCCGAATTCGGGGGTCGTTCTGCCCCGATCTACGTGTGATGTCATTGGTTTGCTGTTCTTGTCTTGGCCCCTAAATTTCCATTGTTAGAAACAAAAAATGGTGCATTTTTAATCTAGAAAGGGTAATGCCTTGCTTCAGTTACAATGCAAGCTCAACGTGAAGCTCCTCCTGACATGCAATGTAAGGACAAATTTCTTGTTCAGAGTGTGATTGTTGATCAAGGTGCTTCTGCAAAAGATGTCACCACTGAAATGGTAATATTCTTCTGAGATTTGTTGTGCTGCCATGAGTATTATTATAAATTGACCGCTGCTAATCATGTTCAATCTTTGTTTAGTTTGGAAAGGAGTCAGCAAATGCTGTAGATGAGGTTAAATTGCGAGTTTTATATGTTCCACCACCACAACCACCCTCGCCAGTGCCTGAGGGGTCTGAGGAGGGCTCATCCCCTAGGCCATCCCTGTCAGACAATGGAAATCTGAATGCCTCGGAACTACTAGCTGTGAGTATTTATCCTATTATTATTTATTTGTTCACATATATATGATATATTTGCCTACGTTGTGATATTAATTTGATTATATCACAGGCAACAAGAGCATATGCTGAAGGTATTCAACAAGAAAAACCATCTGAGGTAAGTTAATTTGTTCTGTTTTCAGAATTTTGTATATCTTTCATCAAGAAAATTCATAAATCCGCAGCAGGCTGTTCATCTTAAAAGACAATTTTTGAGCTTTCTATTGGCTGTTTTATTTTAAACCATGCCTACAAATCTCGCAACTGTGGTTGGTTAAGTTTTCCTTGTCAACTATCTTCTCTAATCTTATGTTTTCACCTAAAAATGCAAGTTGAGTATTCCTGGTTTCTATAGCCTTTTTTCCCCTGTGCACAATATATACACATGATCCACTTTTAAGTACCAGGTTGAAATACTTGTTCACTGTAATTAGTAAACTCCTCAAGGTGAAACAAAGGTAATAGTGCATGGCATTCATAGTTGAACTTTGTGGTTTGTTATACTTAACTATGCTTATATTTCTCTTCTCTGATATTACTAAAACATCTATGAATCTTTGGATGTGTGATGATATTATGATTACTTATTAAAGGTTCAAAGTGGTACAGTAAAATTTAAAATAACGAACTGCTTATCTTGAGCCCTTTCTCACTTAAACACCTAAAATGAACCTGGCATTCTCCCATGTGGCCATGTGTGACTATAAACATGCAGCAAGCCACCTCTTGCCGAAATGGGTGGGATCACTTTGATCCCATTAAAGGCTTGAGAGTACTTTGAATTAACCAAATTAGCTAACTACATAGTGATTATTGCCCACATAAACATTGAAGGACCACAACTCTCTTATGTGGAAATATGAGCCTGGACTCAACACACCAATGTGGAGAACCCTCAACATGTCCTCTCAAGCCAAAGTTGTGCATAGTTCGAAAATCAGCATTGGTATCAGGACTACTCAATCTTAAAAACCTTAATATTAGATGTATTAGATTTATTATCTCTAATATGAAAATGGAAAAATAAGCAATTAGTTTGTTACCATATGCCCGATCTCTGGGCATCCTGCTCATATTCTTCATATCTTTCCACTTTGTTTCTTCTATCTGTAAGGTTAAACTGGAAGTTTTTCTGGATAGGCTAGACAATTATGATTCTTAAAAGAATAATCAATTTTGGATCGAGGTGGAAAATCCTTAACCGGTTTCTACTTCTGCTTCGTGATTTATTTATATCTCTATTGATTATGGCCAAATCTAACAAGTGTGTGATTTTCTGATTGATGTCCGTTTTTTGGACAAAATTGGGAAGGCTAATCCTGATCCAATTCAGCTGATTCGGATATGTGTTGTCCATTTTGATGAATATGGTGTAGTGAGCCTGTTGCAATACAGTAAGAAGGCCTGGGAGTGTCCCTATCTTTTCCAAAACAGCTTGCCACTTCAGTGAGGAACCCTCCACTTAAACACCTAAAGACTCCTTTACTCAGTCCCATGTGTGACTCCTTGGGAACCACTCACAACATGTGGGATGTTCTTGGATACATTCTCCTACATGGGACAGTGCATGGTTTTGAGTTTAAAAGTTTGCAGAGGTTCTCCACCTAAGTGGTTAATTATTTTTGGTTGTATTAGAATTCTTTCAACCACACCTTGGTATATGTCAGTTCTTTTAGCTCTAATACTTGAATTCTTCATATCCCCCTCTGTTCTGGTATCAACCACCTACATTGACAATCTGAGTTGACACCTGGCGCCCTAATTGAGCACACCTAGATGTTTTTAGAAGCAGGGGTGTTGGACATGTAGATCTACATTCTTGTTTGATCAACTTTATTCGAGTCCGACTTACATAAGTTCTTGAGGGTGTTCCACTCCCATAGTCTCACATGGGATGGTGCTGTGGTCCTTTGAATGTTTGAGTGAAAGGCCCTCACTGAAGATGCCAACTATTTTTCATTTAGATCTAGCTTCTGTTTGGACTTTAACATAGTATAAAAACCAACTCACAGCTTGGATGGGAGTGACAGGATCATTTGAGTGTTTAAAATAAGCGCCTTAGTGGATGTTATATGCAGGGAAACAGATCTGTTTACTGCTGATTACATATGATAATTTTGTGTTTCTGAGCAAATGGAGTTGTAATTAGGTACTAGTCTAGGTAAGCTTGCAGTGGGTGTAGGCACCGTATTAATGTTTGTCATTTAATGTGCAGTTATAAGAGGTAAACTATTTCATATAATGCATCCAATTGAAGAAAGAAAGGAACAAGTGTTTCAAATGAAATTGATGGGGCCATTTGTCATCTAAATATCTTTGTTTTGCCCTGTAAGTTATGTTGGAAGGACAGGGAGATTGCAAAATCATTGCGTAAATTTCCCATTGTTAAATTATTTTCATTGAGCCCCACATTCAATATGCCTATATTAAATGTAGTTGGATTTTACTCCAAAAATTCAATTTTAATTTTGAGTATATTTTTTTTCTTGATTTTCCCTACATAGTTCTTATGCCTCTCCCAAGTCCTTCAGTTTGTTGCAAGGGTAGATCGTTGAAAAATCAAAGAGAGTTTCCTTGTTCCAACTTGTCCCTATTTTGAGGTAGTTATTACGTATGAGGTCGACCAATATGCATTTATATTATGCTGTTCTTCAAAATTAAGAGAAAAATACCATTGGAACAACCACCAAGTTCTAATGTTGCAAGGTCTACAGATTGATAGCCCATGCTCACATATTCTGTTGTGACAAAACTTAAGTGCCACAGGAGTTGCTGCAAAGGAACTCATATTGTCTTTGTCAAGCTACTCATCTAGGATAACTTTGTCATCTTTGTTGGAATTTTTCGGATTGAGGTGGCCTACACTGACACCACAGTTGGCTTGTTGTTCAAGCCTATTTTATTAAACCGTTTGCCCATCCTTGGCAAGTAGTAGCTCATATCCCCTCTACAGACCAAGTTCAAAGCATCCTCATGCAACTTACCCCTCTAGATCCATAGCTCTCCTCCTGAAATTCAGAGGATTTTCAATGTTCTTTAGTACAACCATGATAACCCAAGTCTCCATGGAACATTGCTTATGATGATGGATTTGACATTGTTATTATAGCTAACTTTGTCCAACTGCATTCCTTGTCTCCGTGGGTTGATTTTCATGCTTACAATGCCATTAGTTTGCTTAATTCCCCCAACCTTAGATTGATATGTGCTATTAGGCCCCCCTAGTCCTCCCTTTAAAAATTTAGACTGTAAGTTTATTGTTGCGTACTAAGTAAAGAGCTATAAGCCGTGACACTTCTTGTCTTTGGATTTTTATAAGAACCTTTAATTTAATAAAAAAATCAACTGAGCAAGAGTAACTGCAACTCGATAGTGTTGGCCTGAATTTGATAATACATGGCTTTAGTTACGATATGATGCCGCTTCCTAGTTTATTCTCAATGATATGACAGGCTTTTCTCTATCATTAGGTTAATTCAGTATTGCCTCTTGCTTTCCAATGAAATTGCATTTAGCATAGTGGTCGAGGAATGAGAACATTCTCCTCTGTTAAGTTGATATAAACAAATGTTTTCAAAAACATATTTACGGAGGTCTACTTGGAAAATACATCATGATTTAAAATCTCAAGTCGTGCTGAGGTTTTGATCCCGCATCAGAACAATACAGTTTCGGCATTGTATTGTGCCACATTGATATAGTTTCGATATTTTTTAAATATAAAATATATAAACTAAAAATAAAAATTTAATCTAAATATTTAAAAATAAAAATATTTTTTAATATATATTAAATTAATGAGATAATTTTATTAGGTTTTAATTGAGTTTTATTTAAATTATCCCAATATAATTAGGAGTTAATTAAAATTATTAGTCTGAGTTATTTAATTCAACTTAAGTTAAAAACCTTACCCCTCACGCCGCCAGCGACCGTGGGCCCATGCAATGAGTCCGAACATGTCTTCGGGGTCGCGCGACCCATTCGAATGCATTGCCAGGCTTGTGCAGCTCGTTCGGACGCATTGCGGCGCCCGACACCATAGGTGTGCTTGTGCCGATGCCGGTCCACTGGCAGAACGAGGTGTTTCGTGTGTATTGGACGAAATGGCTCGAGATTTTAAACTATGAAATACATATACCATTCATATTTTAAAAAATGAAGTGAATTATGTTAATTATGCATAACATCATTAAGTTTATAACACAACACAATGAATAAGTTTTCATTTTGCATGTAATATTTCAAAAATTGATCAACTTATGAATCCGCATAAAAGATTTTCACAACGTAACATATTAGTTAAGCTTAACCATAGATAACTCCATGTAAAAATCTCTTACATGGAAAGAATCCAAGTAATCCACATAATATAAAGCACACCAGATACAAATCTCTCATACGTTGGTTTTTTTCAAACAGGTTTTCTGACATTTTTGCGCTGTCCTAATAGCAGTGTTTTTAGTGCCTTCACACATCAGGAATGGTGATGAACACCTTGCACATGTTCATGGAGCATCCATGCAAAAACCTCTCTCTCGGCTATGAGCTGACCTATGATTTACCTTCCTTCACATAACTTGGGGACGGGTTGTGAGGGGCGCCTGGGTGAGCGTAATCACCTTTTGCTACAATGGAGCATCCCTGCAATAACTTCCCCTTTGCTGCCTTATTTGCCTCTACAGATGTTTGATAACCACACATTTATTAACCTTTTTTCTTACTTCCTGAGTTCCATGGATCCTTCTGCAACTTATATCTCCAAAATATTTCTCTCTACCTTGCATAGATAAATGCTAAAGCAGAGAAACATTAAAGATGTACATTCAATCTAAGCAATTGTCTCATTGATTCAACAAAGCCATTACAACTAGCTCTCCACAAATTGATTAGCTGATGAAGAGTTTGTTTAATTTTGATCCCACAACAATGGAAATTAACATTAGAACTAGCTATTACAGCTTTCACATCAATATAGAAGGGCATCTCCTTGTCTCACTTAGGAAATTTCAGTTCTTTGATGGATGGCACTTGGATTTTCTTGTAGAGTTTTTTTAATGGATATTGAAACTTCAATTTTGTCAGTGGTATAGAAATCAGTGCATAATTGATTGGCTGCGGTTTGCATTACCATACAGCAGTAGGTTCCCCCTTGTTCAAGCCAGAGAATTTGTATCCTTACATGCCCTGCAATGGCCAGTGAACCTGCCTCTTATTTTTGAGGATTGCCCATATATAAACAATTTGACTTAAAGATTATGGCTGCATTGTTCATTACAAACAACCATGATAATACAATCACGCGATCGCCTAGTGGTTGAGTTCTTCCATTTGGATTGTCTTGTGTATAATTGTTTTATGCTGCAATGATCATTAGGAGAAGGCATGGTGGAACCAAAGTCTGTGCAAGTGTACTTGTTATTTGTTATGTGCTTCTCTAGCATGACCAACAACACTGGCTCCACATCACCATTGAAGAAAGCGAGAAGTGATGCATTGACTTGGTCTTAATTATATTAGGAGGGTTAGAATTCCTGAACCTACTAAGATAATAAGAATTCGTTTCCAAACCAATTTTGGAATTCATTTGAACTTTCGTAAATTAAGTTTATTAGAAATTCATTTACAAACCAATTTTAGAAATTTGTCTTAACCTCCATATACTAAGAAAATTCATTTATTTTACGAGAGTTAGACCAATTTTTATGAGTTGGAAAAAGACACTTTATACTTACAACTTGTTTAGAATATAATCTGGTTTGATTCCAAATACGATTCATTCTCTTTATCCTCTTCTGATAAGATATGGGGTTTTCTTTCCCTTACAAGTACAAGGAAATCTTGCTTTACTTCTAGTGGCAGATGCTAAGTTGCTTGTTATCATCACCCTGTGTACTATTTTTCCTATGTGTATCCATGGTTCAAAATTTCGAGCCATGTTGGAATTTTTGTCTTTGATTGGAATCATATTGGTTTGATATTATGCCAATATTCAGATAGTATCAGTGGCGAATTAGAGATGGAAGGAGGAATGAGATGAAAGACAAAAGAAGAAAACAAAACAACTATAGTTTAGGCTTTGTATTCCATCTAAAATGGTATAGTTTTAATAGTATTTTATATGAACACGAGCTACGAAATATATTATCACAGTTAATTTTGACCTATGTTATAGCATGTTAGGCGGTGTTGAGTGTTGTCATGACAAAATATTTATCAACATGATAGAGTGGCATTGCATGTGAGTGATGTCAAGGTTTGATAATTTATCGAAACAAAATATTTTGACTTTGCCGCCTTACGAGATTTCAAACCATATGTGCATCTTCCAAAACTTTTCTTCATATATCATATCCTTGAATGATTATATTATATTGAAATTTGATGTTTGATTTACTTGGTCAAGTTAATTTATTGATAATTTTACCTCAGTGACTCCTAGGTAAAGAGTTCATTATTTTAATTTGGTTTGCAACATTTTCAACTCAATTAGATGATTAATGTTCATTCACTATATACTAGACTAACTCAAAAAGACATTTTCTTTAAAACTGGGTAGATAAATTTTGTGGACTTGATTGATCATTAGTTGCAATAGGCTGCTCTACCACATGAGCAAGTTCACTACCCTAACAATTTAATTTATATTTTGAATATATAAATATCCAGGTTGTGAGATATTACAACTTGAGTGTATAGAAAATGCTCATTGTGTCTCCAGTTTTTCGCTTTCTTTTGGTTTTTAAACATATTGCATTAAAGTATCTAGTGTTGTGTTGAGATTATACATATGAGTGCATAATTTTCATCTCCTCGTTAACACTTTTTTGGCTTTTCAGTTCACAATTCCTAATGTGATATTGTAAGTGCTTCTCGTTTTTGCATTTATATTTTGCTGATTTATTTCATCCAGAATATTGCTCTACTTACAAAGTTGACAGAGGAGAAGATTTCTGCTATTGAACAAAACAAGAAACTTCAACAGGAATTGGTAAGTCTCTGCATGGTTAACCATGTTCTGAGATTCTTTCTCATGCTGACATATTATCATATGACAAACCGTTGCAAGGTGCTATGCACTTTAATCATCTAGCCATTAATCTCAACTCTTTAGGATCAGCTACATGGATTTACTCTTTGCAAAAATGATAAACCCAGTTAGTGTTGGAATTTCATATTCATTGATCTTAACCATTCCTCCATTGTTTTAGTGGTGAAACTAAAATTTTCATGTCTGTTATACTTTTGCTTAAATCTTTAGTTTCTAATGGTTTTCTCCACAATTCATATTTCGAGTTTAATCTATTTACATTACTACCTTCTGCAACAACATGCATTAAGGAAATCTGTCATTAATATGACCTATAATTTCATCTGGTATTATAAAATGATAAGGACCATTGTTTGTGATGCTTCAAATGTTACGCTGTTACGCGTAGTAGTTCTAAGATTATCATGGTAAGGATGAAATCAAATTGTATGGGAATTCTCATTCCCTTTATGATTCCATTATAATATTTGGACGGACAGTTTGAGGTGAAATCATCCATTTTAAAGAAATGGGTAATTTATTCATTTATTTCATAGATCAAGAGGCAGAAAATTTCATTCACCTCTATTAAATGTAGTAGTATTGATTAAGTTATTATTTTAAAATTAAAATGGAGAAAAATAAAATGAGTGAATCAGGTGGATTGTTCAGATGGAATGAGTTGGTGGGCCTATTGAGGCCATGATGAGTTGCGCAAGCTCAGTGAACTGATAGAGTCGAATGTTGTGAATACAAATTGGGTGTGTCAAAGTGACTGGTAGATTAAAAAAAGTTAGATAGACCAAAGGTACAAATTGGTCTATTTACTGTATGTATCTGTATATATTAGCTAATATCACTATCAATTAGCTAGTTGTCAATTACCTTAATTATAGTTTCATATGATAGATTCTTTCCTAAGATAGATTCCTAATTTTGTATATAAATATGCCTCACCCTTCAATAAAGGTATGAATTCTTTTTATGTCAAATAACGTGGTATCAGAGCGTTAGAGATTTGAAATTAGGGTTCCATCTCCGTTGTAACCTTCATTCTCACTGCCCATTAGCCATTATGTCTTGGCTGATCTTCCTCCTCCTTCCTGGTCAATCGCTAATTGTGGGTTTTGCAACTTTAGGCAGGGGCGTGCCTGCACTCATCGGTGTGTGGGTTTGTTTGTGTCTTGTTGGTTTGAAACTTCCTTCAGATTCTTCTCTTATTTGACTTCTTTTGGTATAAAGTCTTATAGTTGAGGATAAGTTTTCCATTGTGACGAATGTGGTGCCTATGATATCTAAAATCACCGACTATAAGTTAAATGATTCGAACTATTTGGATTGGAGTAAGAATGTTCATCTTTATTTAAGTATTGATAAAGATGATCATTTGATTACTGATGATCTTCCTAAAGATGATTCGAAGCAGACATGACTCAGAGAGGATGCTTGCTTGTTCCTTCAGATTCGGAATTGTATTGATGGTAAGGTAATTGATTTGATCAATCAATGTGAATTTGTTAAAGAATTGATGGATTATTTATAATTTTTGTACTATGGAAAAAGGAATCTCCCCTTCATGTATGAAGTTTGCATGCAAAGCCTTTTACTGTGTGAAAAACAAGATCATTTATTTTATGGCATTTAAGAAGACATAAGAGGAGCATAATATGTTGCTAACCTTTAGCCCTAAAGTGAAGGTTCAACAACGCCAATGAGAGTAGATGACTATCATGAGCTTCCTCGTTGGCCTATCTCTTGACTCTGAGTCTGCTAAGTCACAAGCTCTCTTTGACTCTGAGGTCTTCTCTTTACTAGAAATATTTAGTTGTGTTCTCCGTAGAGAAAGTACTACACTTGTTCTGCTTAGTGGTGCTTTGGTAAGTCACAATATTAATTATGTGCCTAGGAGATCAACTAATCACGATGGAAATAAAAGAGGTGGCTCATAGGACTTTAAAACTTGAACGCCAAATTTTGGTGGTATTGTGTGCAATTTATTGTCTTGTAAGTTAGGTCATACAAAGTTTGAGCGTAGAAAACTTCACTACAAAAATCAGCAAATAACAGTTGGCTCATATTGTGTTCATTATTGATGCCTCTGATAAATCGGTCCTTATCTCTACGAATGAATTTGCCAAGTTCTCACAATATCAGGAATCACTCGAGTCTTCATCTTCTTCTGTCACTGCTATTGTCGATTCAGGTAAGCACAACGCGTTTTTTTTCTTCATTCTCTGAATAGGTTATTGATTCCGGTGCCATGGACCATATGATAGGTAATTCTGGTCTCTTTTCAACTTTGCAGTCCAAAGCTAACATTCCTACCGTTACTTTAGTTGATGGGTCTCCATTGTGTGTTTGTGGGTTTGGTACTATCAATCCTACCTCTTTGCTTTCTCTGTCTTTTGTCATATATTTACCTAATTTATCCTTTAATTTGTTCTCCGTCAGTCAACTAACTCGTACTTAACTATTGCATCTCATTTTTTCTTGATCATTGCGAAAAAAAAACTTATTGGTAAAGGATGAGAATGAAGGCCTCTACATTTTTGACACATCGTTCCCAATTTTTTTTTTTTTTTTTTTTTTTTTGCTGTCACTTCTCCTTTCGAAGCTTATTGTTGGTTGGGTCAACCATCTCTCTCTTTATTCAAGAAGCTTTATCCATAATATAGTATGGTGTCTTCATTAAATTATGAGTCGTGTCAAAACATCACCATCTTAGTTCGAGTCCTAAAGTAAATAAATGTACTATTATTTCTTTTGAATTAGTGCATTCTAATATTTGAGGTCCTTCTCATATTTTCTCTAAACTGTATTTAGGTATTTTATTACTTTTGTGGATGATTATTCTCGTGTTACTTAATTATATTTGATGAAAAGTCGTTGAGTTATTTTCTCTATTTTGTGTTGAGATTAAAACGAAGTTCATCTTTTTGAAACTGCACGGGCTCTTTTATTTCAAATGAATATTTCCAAATATTTTTGGGCTAATGCAGTTTCTACACGTTTTCTTATTAACCACATGTCATCCTCTGTTCTACATGGTGAGATCCCTTACAAAATCCCTTTTCCCAATAAGTCGTTTCCTGAACCTTAGGATGTTCGTCCGCATGTCACAAAATTAGATCCCAAGTCTTTGAAGTGTATCTTCCTTGGTTATTCTCGTCTTCAAAAAGGTTATAGATATTATTGTCCAGTATTAACAAATATCTTGTCTGAATTGATGTTACCTTCATGGAAGATATACCTTATTTCTCGTCCTCACATATTCTGACCCGTCAAAAGATGGAGGATGATTTGTTGGTGTATTCTATCACATTCTTGCCTTTGTCTCAAAACCAATTCCTATCAAGCCTCCTATTATTCAAGTCTACTTCAGGTGTCAATCTCTTGATTCATGTCCTGCACCTACTCCTTCGTCATCAGAGCTAGTCTCAAGCGATGATCTTCCTATTGCGTTATGCAAAGGTAAACGTTACTTACCCTACTTCTTTTGTCTTATAATGGCTTCTCGTTTTCCTTTTATTCTTTTATTGCTTCACTCGACTCTATCTCTATTCTTAAAACTATCCGTGAGGTCATATCTCATCCTGGTTGAAAAGATGCAATGATAGAGGAGATGAATACTTTATATGACAATGACACTTGGGACTTGGCCGATCTACTTTAGGAAAATGAGCTATAGGATGCAAATGAGTATTCAGAATTTAAGCCAATCTGGATAGGTCAGTTATCATATTGAAAGCTTATTTTGTCACTAAGGACTATGCTCATACCTATGGTGTGGACTATTCTAACACTTTTTCTCCTATTGTAAAATTGACATTTGTATGGTTTGAAGCAGAGTCCTCGTGCTTGGTTTGGAAAATTTTGTCAGGTTATTGAAAATTTTGATATGATGAAAAGCAAGTCTGACCATTCTGTGCTCTACAAGTAGTCACGAGCTAATATCATTCTATTAGTTGTATATGTGAATGATATTGTTATTACTAGAAGTGATACTACAGGAATCTCATCTCTTAAAATTTTCATTCATATTCAGTTTCACACGGAGGATTGGGGTACTAAAGTATTTTTTGGGTGTTGAAGTTACAAGGAGTAAAAAAGGTATATTTCTATATCAGAGAAAATATGTCCTCAACGTATTAAATGAGACAGGAAAATTAGGGGTAATGTCTTGTAGTGCTCGAATGACTCAGAACGTGCATATTAGGTTAGTTGAAAAGTTGAATTACCTTACCAATATTGCATATTTGGTTAGTGTAATCAGTAGTTTATGTCATCAATAGTTTATGTCCTCATCCAGATATTGCATATTTGGTTAATGTAATTAGTTGTTTATGTCATCAACAATTTTTTATTAGGGAGCGTTAAAGTAAATTTTGTGTTACTTGAAAGGAGCACCCGGACCGGGTATCGTATATGCAAATAATGGGCACACTCATATTGAATATTTTTCAGATGTAGATTGAGCAGGTTCCAAAATGGATAGAAGATCTACTTCAGATTATTATATCTTTGTTGGAGGAAATTTAGTCTCATAGAAGAATAAAAAGCAAATCGTTGTCACAATCTAGTGCAGAGTCAGAATATAGGGGGCATAGTCTGCGTGTGAGATAATGTGGATATATCAACTCTTGGCTGAAGTAGGATTTAAAATTTTAGTACTAGCAAAACTGTGTTGTGATAATCAAATCGCTCTTCACATTGCATTGAATCCTATTTCATGAGCGAACTAAGCACATTGAAATTGATTATCATTTTATTCATGAGAAAATTCGACAAAATTTAATTTCTATAGGATATGTGAAGACTGTCGGACAACTAGGGGACATTTTCACAAAAGTCTTAAATGAGGTTCGGATTGATTATCTTTGTAAGTTAGGCATGATTAATATTTTTGCTCCAACTTGAGGGGGAGTATTAACTGTATATATTTGTATGTATTAGCTAATATAGTTGTCAATTACCTTAATTATAGTTTCTAAGATAGAATCCTAGTTTTGTATATAAATATGTCTCACTTTTCAATAAAAGTATGAATTCTTTTATCTCAAATAACATGGTCGGAAAAGAAAAAGCCAAACAACGGAATGTATCATTTTCCTACATTCTATTTCATTCGCATTTCAATTTCATTCCATTTTACCAAATGCACCTAAACTACATTATCATACATATCCTTTATCACATTGGTGTACTATGTTACTCGAACTTAGATATGAATACCATACATTTGTGCGGATCAAATTTTCATACAATTTTTTCTATAACTTTTAATATGTGAAGGGAAAGGAACATTAAGTGTCCACTTGAAATGTTAATGTCTGAGTGTAATATTGCTAGTATTTAGCATGGGTGCGGAGGGGCTAGAAAGAATCTAACTATCAAAGTTATTATAACAGTAAATATACATTCATGTTCTAAACTCACCACAATAATCATTGATAAACTAACAAAACTTTTCATCTTATATTCTTGATTGAGTAGGTAAGAGCAAATTTTGTAGAAAATTTTATTTCATCTCATATTCTTCTCTCGATAACCCTTTATCTCTTATCACGTTTCAACTTAATATGGCTAATACATTATGTCACTATTATTCTCTTGAGTTGGTACATTTTTTTTTCCTTTGTCCCTTGCAGAATTTTCATTTTCAAAACTTATTTTCTTAAGAATGATCATTTAATAATTTGTAGAATAAATTTTCCATCTTTCCTCATTTGCTTTATGATCAATGAGAATCTTTTAACCATTAACTTATACACATTTAACGCGGCCTAATTTTCTCTATTCCCTTTCTCTAGATTTAGCGATACAATAAATATTCCTCGTAATTATTTTCTAGATTGTTATGGAACATCTTATATGATTGAGCTTGCTATGTTTTTATTTATATGGTTCAATTCTATCTATTATATACTAACATATAAAATTTTGCATCATAAACGGGTGAAATTTGTCATTCCGCTCGCCACCCGGCTTCGATACTAACACCGGCACCGCGAGCCATTGCAGCCTCCGCCAGCTCGTGGGGCAATCCACATTTTTTCCTTTTTAAATTTTCTATATTTTTTTAATATTTAGGTTTAAAAAATTATTTTAAATTAATATATTTTATACTTTTAAAAATACCGAAATCATATCAGGACGGCACGATACAATATTGAAATTGTATTGTTCCGGTTATAAATTGAAACTCCGATATGGTTCGAAATTTTAAACCATGCTATATACCAATTCAAGTACTCATTCTACAAATTTATCAATCTTCAAAACCTGTCGTTTTGTTTATATTTAATTACAAGAAAATGATTTTTCTGCTTGGATTCTTTAATAGGCTTGTTAATAGTTGCTGTAGTAGTTTGTGGTCCCTTTATCTTCTTAAAATAGTCTCATCTTTTGTGATTCAAGTTTTAGGAACCCAAGATTTCTCGTGCTTATTTATTTGCTGGTTTCATGTGCTGATTTTCCACATATGTACTTTGTTGCTGTTGTAATTTGTTGCATATGCATATTGCTTGTTCCAAGTGGCAATGCTTACCACTATAGAGTTGTATAATAATGTTTATTTTTTTATTTATCTCACTTAATTTCGTTTATTCTGAAAGCCATTGGCATCCTGGAGTTTTTCTTCTACTAAGACTTTCAGTTATAGATCCAGAGCTTGCTTATAATGTGAACTTTTATTTGTTATGGTGCTAATCTAACCTTGGCTTTCCTTGAACCGCATTGAATGCTGATTAAAAAAAAAATTTTTAAAAAAATCTCTGCTGCTATCAACTGATGGAATAAACAGAATCTGTCAGAGTATTCCAGTTTTTGAACGAACATAGAAACAAATTTCCTGCTGTTGCTTTAAAGTATTTCAACAACTGACTTTTTTTAATGTTATCTGGCTTTCGTCCCTTTTTACCCTAATGCCATCTGTTCATTGATTATAAGCATGTGGCGTAAACAGAATCTGTCAGTATTCCAGCTCTTGTATGAATATAGAAACAAAATGCCCTACAGTTGCGATGAAGTATTTCAACAACAGACTTTTTTGAATCTTATCTCAGCCTTCTTCCCTTTATGCCCAATGCCACCTGTTCATTGATCATAAGCATGGGGTACCATAAGTATGTTCAGAATAGACGATGACAGTCATTGTTAAGAAATCAACTCTGTTTTAGGGCAAAATATTTTGTTTACTTTTTCATTTCTACAATGAGAAACATACTTTAGGAATGGGAAACATGATCAGCTGTTAATATTTTAAAGAATATATAAAAAAAGGCACATCTGCCATGAAAGGAAGGACACTGTTTGAGTCATGTTCTGTGTTTTTTTTTAAAAAAAAAAAATTTGTTGATTTCCTCAGTATTCCTGCGTGTACTTCATATGCTAAGCTAATATTATACTTAAACAGCCTCTTTCTTGTAAGGACTTTGTCATCAGTTCTGGATGTTGGATTTTAGCAGGCAGCAAAATACTTGTGGCCGCATGAATATATGTATAAGTTCACTAAATTGTGTTAGCTAATCAAGTTTAAACTCTCCAAAACAAACTCCAAAGTCAACTTTTGCCTATGTTGGATCTATGCAGGAATCTGTGAGGCGAGAAGTGAGCAAGCAGCAAGGTGGCTTCTCCTTGATGTTTTTGATCATTATTGCCTTGCTTGGAGTAGTTCTGGGCTACATGTTCAAGAAGTGACCAGTTCCTGCAACTGTTCTGTGGACTCATTGTTTTGACCAATTAATTGCGTTAGGTGCTTACTCATGGGTTCTGTTTGTATTTGTTTCACGGCCACTCCGTTTGCTAAACTTTATGTGGATGTGTGTAATCTCAGTACTATGTATCGCTACCTGTTTTCGCTCGCAACTTAGAAAGGACATTGGTGTTTCACATGGATAATTTTCATTATGATAGTGTTACAATCATTAATCTACATAACATTTACTAGCACAATTGATCCATTGTTTGTTTTTGCTGTTGTTTCTTTTCAGAGGTCGTTACACAAGCATTCGTTTAATGAACGAATGCTTTTGGATTCGTTTATTGAAATTGTGATGAGTGATGTTGGATGCATAATCATGTAAGAGTTTTAGTTTTGGTATTTGGTTACAAACAATCTTTTGTATCATCTTTTATATATTTAATATTTTGAATCCATTAATCAGGATGACCTATCCGGCTCCACTAGTATATTTTGTATTGTCTTTGTAATGACATGATATGGATATTCACAATTTTTCTGTCTGACATTTTCTACCTTGATAATTACAATACATACACAAAGGTAGATCAGTGTCGGACTCACTCATCTTTAGTGAAGTCATGGCCATCTAAAATCCCGTCGACATGATACGATCGCAGTTGATTAGGAAATCAATCGAAGAGAGGCACTTGAAGAATGATTGTGCAAGGATTCATTGCGATAATAGTTGTGATAAATTTAATAGTTAATCATATTTTTTTATATGCATTTTTTATAAGGAAAAAAGAAGAAATGACATTCAATCTCAATGGACTACAAATAGATGCAACCCCACCACTAGTTCACTCATTAAGTTAATATGAATATTAAATAAGCCATAATCACTAGAAGACATGTAGACACTCTTCCACTAAGAATCTCAATAATGTATCGGTTAAATTAGTTATAAATGTCATAGATAGATCATGATCGCCTAACTTTCCATTACTAACAAATCAAAGCGTGTTCTTAATTTTAGTCCTTTACACGAACCTTCTTATACAAGTACAAAAGCATCTCCATGTGTTATTGCTTTTCGATGAACAAATGCCTCACGACAAATCTTACACTCGATGAAAATACAAAAGATATATTCTCCACCTTTTGCCACTAATAAGTGAGATTGTAGTCGATGGCTTGAAATCTTATCGTGTAGGTCTTTTTAAAGGTAAAAGCCATGTTGGATATTTCAAGCATCTCTCAAGTTCTAAAGGATGATTAGGAGAACAAAATCTTGGTCACCTTGAGGTCTTCGTGGATAATTTTATTGTAAATATGCCCCGTGCATAGTTATGGGAATAACTTTTCTCTAATTGACTAATTTTCATGAAACACGTCGTCAGACAAGATCTTAGAATTGAAAGTTATCATTTGGATTGTGTAGGAAAAAAAGAACAAAACGAAATGATATAACCTTAGGCTAAGGCTTTTGGTTTTTGAGGGCAAGGAATCGAGTTCTTCCACTCATGGCGAGCCACCATGCACTAGCCATATATAAAGTTCATATGCTTTTAACTTATCGTAATCATCGTGCTCATGGGACCAAACCTACTCATTCTTTTTGCTATTTCAAATGGTAAGAATATGATTCCCCATAGATACATATAAAATCGATATATCTATATACGCGTGGACACGAATGCATATGTAATAATGGCTAATTGGATAATCAATATCTCCCCTACATTATAGACCTCACTTTTGTTGAATGGAGATGAACCGAAGGGATAGTAATAGTCATAGACGTGAAAGGCTAATTTGAATTACTTGCCAAGTTGAACCCAAACAAAGATGGAGTAGGGTAAGACTAGACTACAATATTATCATAACAAACTCAATCAAACCATTGAAGATTCTTGTCTTATATACTCAATGAAACAAAATATGGCAATTTAACAAGTGATGGACTACTCAATTTAACCTTTGTTTATGGATCTCAAAACATACAAACCGCTCAATGAAAGAAGAAAGTGCGAGACAAAGAGTCACATCGCGGACCTCCCTAAATATTGGCCATAGCAAAGCATTGAAAGAAGAGCAAGAAGAAGATACACACAATTCACCACCATCCACATGGATATTTGCATATAATAGTTGAAGGAATCATGCCAAGAAAAAGGGAAAAAGTGATGGGAGTTGACTCACTTTTGCAAAGAAATAATGAGAGAAAGGAAGGAATAGAATTAAAAGAGAGGAAAGTGAAGTTGACAAGATGTGATTTGAAGCTCAAATGACCCAAGTCAGTGGCATGAATCTTCCAAGTTCATGGGACCATGCCTTTCACTAGCAACATATACAATACAAAATCACCTCTCTGTTTGTTCCACCATCAGCCATTTGTGGCAGTGCAAGTGCCAAGGAGGCTCCACAAAGAGCCACCACACACACCATGACTTCTACTTCTCACCAACTTGAATCTGATCAGTGATCATATTGTTATTGTGATTGCATGAGTGGAAAAGGAAGTGCAGCTAGCGTTGGATCTACGCACTTTGATCAGAGTATAAAGAAAAAATTAAGTGAGGAGGAGTAAAAGCAAGAGGCATCTACAAAAGAAGGGATGCAAAGGTGTTCGAGTGATCAAGACTTTGAGTATTCATGGGATTTTACTATCCTTCATTGAATTTGAGATATACAATTATTTTTTATTTGTATCTGTGTTGTTACTTAGTAGTCGAAACTTCCTTATTACACTTATTTATGAATGTCAATATAGACAAAGAATAGGATTAATCATGTTTGATTCAATAAATTATATCGTCTTTACATGGTACTACTACTAGTGATAGCTTTACTACTACTAGTGATGCAAAGCTATGAGGGAAAATCTAAAATTTTAAATGGAGGGAAAGAAGCAATTGGCATTTATAATATATATTATTGTCGTGCATATTGAGTTTTACAACCCTTTTACTTTTAGTAAAATCTTGGGGTTTTAAATTAATATATTATTTGTGGGTGTGACCCAATAAGTTGTCGTAATGTTGATAATGTCTCTAAAATCATTTTAGATATATAAGTAATGAGTGACATCTAGCAAGGTATCATTGCTACTCAAGTGATGAGAATGTCGAGATCCGACTTAACTTTTCCGTATCTATTATCTTATATGACTCAATTCTTCTATCCTTGATATCTAGATTAATCAATGATGTATAGACCGTGTCACCCTCTTATTAATTTATATGTTTTTTGATCTCTAAGTAGACACACTTAATCAAATAAACTCAATATCTCATATTGGTTCATTTAAGCATGATCATGTATTCTTGTGTTCTACTAATCAGGGGGCCCACAGATATCACTTTCGTCATATAAAAGGAATAGATCCAATCTACATCACTTACATCCCTCTGCATAACTTATTGCATACCTAGTTATCGACTTTATAGTCTACCTTGTTATAGGTGACGTTTGCTGATACCAAAGTACACAACTTCTTATGTAGGGAACCATAGTGACTTCAGGTCTAAGGACTATTCAAACTAATAGTCACTATAAGAATGTTTATGACACTTATATAATGATCCATTAAATATTTTTATATCGGGTCATTCAATACATATTCTCTAATATATACTCATGTATCAACCTGATATTTCATATCCATGACTTAGATTAAGTCATCCGTTGATCTACATGCTAGTCTTAACACAATAATATTATCCTTGTATATTAATACTGGACTAGGAATAATTAAGAGTATTGTTCTATATATGTATCTACAATATCCCACTATCAATTCAACTAATTAATATGTTGTAAAATATAACCTATTATCCTAGAATATTATTATACTTATTCATTCAGCACTTAACTGAAGTATATATAATAACCAACTTTATCTTTTATTAATTAATGAAATATGATAAAAAAAAAGTATCTTTATCAATTATCTTATAATTGGTACTAGGACTAATACTAATAAATCTAAACTGTAACTCTTTTTCAATGTCGTCAGGCCCCGGGTTAAAAGCACAGATAACCTAAGAAGTGGCTCCACCCTTATTTGGATGCTCCCGAAACTATGGTGTAATGATAAATAATGGGACAGACTCCCTAAGCAATAAAGATTTGAATTAAACTCATGACATATTATATTTTAAAATTTTAAATTATTTGTAATATTGTGGTAAAAGACGATTTGCTCGTCCCCAGTGTCCCCGTCAATTCGTCTCTAAATCAATATGGAGAAAATAAATCACGAATAATTACTAACTATTAGTACAGTAATTAACACATAAGAAAAGATATATTCAGATACATTAAATTTTAACCTATGATTTAATATGATAATACTCTATATTTAAATCTTTGTATCGTTTGTATTAGAAAACTAAATTATTTATAATATTGATATTTATTTTGATGGTCCGTAGATGATGCATGATGCGTGATGCGTGATGCGTGATGCGTGATGCGTGCATGGCAGGTTTGTTTCTGAACACGAAAGTGACTTCCAGCAGTGTGCTGTCACCATATTTGGGCCCTTGCTCCCAACCCTATCAACGTCCGTAGAGCTTCAACTGTGTGCCAATCACCATAGCGCCAATGGAACACCCCTGGCCTTGGTAGCCTGCCCTTGCCAACCTGTCCTGCTGTCCACCACTGACAAAATCCAATCTCAAACACATTGTTTCTAAGACAAGGATCAAGGCAATTGACCAAAAGCGATATTTAAAATTATAAAATTTTTCAAAGATGTCTTTAACTTAAAAAATTATATTAAGTTGATTATATTTATTTAAAATTTTTTTTTATAGTCTATGTCTAAATTATATGAAAGAAGATAAATTATTGAATTAATCTATAATTAATCATCAAATAACTAAAATATTAAAAAAGTTTTTTTTAAGAATATCGTCTGCTGAGAATTAATATCTTCCTTATGTGGTATTAAATTTCAAAGAATGAATAAATATAATATTTATTTTAAAAAATAAAAAATAAAAAACCAATCAGTACCACTATGAAGTGATTTTTATCAACACCGTGGTGGTGTATTTTTTGAAAACCAATACTTATGCTGATTTTTAAAATTTAGTATCATAATCATACTATTTTTTAAAAAAACAGCACTATTATTCTTTGGATGTAACATCATGGTCATTGGTAGAAGATAAAATAAAAAGAGTACGTTATTTAAAAAAATTTAAAAATTAAATGATTTTTTAAAAAATTCTACAACATTAAATTAAATGTGCTCTTTCGTCAATTACTAAATTTCATGATGACAAAAAATGAATATGTTCGTCTTAGTACCCCCGTCAATTCGTCTCAGGACTAACACGAAATAAGTAAATCATAGACGACTACTAATCATTGAAATAGTGACTAGCACATATAACTTCATGCCACATGAGAAAGTGGTCAGAAATAGTGTTTCAATAATGGAAGACGAGGGGTTGGCGTCCTGTGCATAAGTGCGTTGGCTGGCACAGAGAGCATGTGAAGGATAATTTAGCACCACCAACAAACACTAAAGACTAAAGACTACAATGGTCGGGCCTGACCATGAATGAGTTTTCATCGTTTAGATCAAACAATGCAGTGTGAGACAGCCCTACAAACACTGATAATGTTTTTTTTAAAAAAAAGTACATTAGAATTTGTGTATGCAACATCACATTTCACTGACAAGCTTGCAGACGATTCACTAACCGCTTGTTGAAGAACTGTCAATACGCTTGAAAGGGACAAAAGTTCAGAAGAGTATCACATTCTCTACAGTGACATCGATCCATGTATGTCTGTCTCAGTCAATGGGAGACACTGGTCCATGTTGGAACTACATAATTGATAGTCTCATCTTTGGTGGCAGTAGCTTTGCAAGAGAACCTGTAGTGTAATATAATCCTTTTTCAAAGTAAAGTAGATCCTTTCCTTACCTGAAATTATATTGACAAAAACTTTGTGCACCTTACTGACTAAGTTTGAAAGTAAGTAACTTTCATCTTGGTTCGTCTATAGAATATCTATGGGGGCACTAATCGAGTGAAAAAAAAAATGATGATATTTTACTTAAAAAACTGAACTTTGAAGCAAAGTTAGTGAGCGTTACCAAATACAGAACATACTCACTTTGACCGAAGCCGGAATGACTGAATTCCATGTTCAAGCATGAAATAAAAAGTTCTCAAGTGATCAACCGAAATGTTTGGAAGCCCTCGACATGGTGATCATGCCATTGTAGCTTAAAGTGAAAATTATTGTCCCCACAGGCTGCGTAGCGGTAAAAGCATTTGACGGCAAACAAGAAGGCTGCAATTTGATCCTCTGTTGGAGCGTGCTGGTGATAAAATTTGCTAGAAAAACTTATGTTTGGCGGCCCCGATCGAAGTACCCACATACGGAAAAATTTAGGAGCCGAGAACGGTCATCATTCGGAGTTGAACGGCTTTACACTGGAGATCGGTCATCAATGCATTACTATTGTGTTTCTGAATATACTAGATAGACGAACTAAGAAGAGAGATGTCCACCTCTAGAACTAGCTCAAAGTCTTTTGAGCCTGAAAAGCATACAGGAGATGCAATTGTGTGGCACAAAAAGAGCATATTTTATATGTGGAGTCTTTGCACAGTTCAGATACCAAAAAGAACTGCATGGGAAACACAAGGCAGCATTCATTTGATGGGGAATAATGCGGCAATGCCACGAGCTGTCAAAATCAACTCACACGGGCTCCTGCAGGTCAGTGGAAGTTAAAACAGAGGAGCAAATTTGCAACAAATTAGATAGAATTTACATTCACAACAAATTAGACAAATTTCATAAGTTTTACCTGTCGACAATTTACCAATCAATGCACCAATGATTAGAAAAGTACCAAGAAAACTATAGTTCTTAAGAAACATGAGTGGATGATGGATTGGTCAAAACAAAATCTATTTTGAACTTCATTCTCGGAGAACAAGCTCACCGCCTCTTTTCTTATGAACTTAGCTTCAAACAGAGAGAAAGAAAGAATCGTTATATGTTTAGATGAAAAGTGAAAAGCATATCGAATGAATAGTGATGGTTCGAGGATTGATATCAACAGTATAGTATAAAATTGGATCTGGAAGAACCTCCAAGAATGATAAGTCAAAAGGAAAGAAAAACTTAAAAAATAGCATGGTAATTTTGATGAGATTAACCAGGTTAAGTTAGGTCTTGTTGTATTTGATCTTAATGTCTAAATGTGCAACAGCTTATGAACACAAGAAGTCGAGCGGAAGACGCAGCTAGCAAGAAGGATGACACGGGAAGGGAGCTGACGAGCTTGGTGCATCCGAGGGACGAAGTGCTGCGGAAGAATACACCGGTGGACGAAAAAGACGTGCCCGACGTTCTGAGGGACGAGAAGCTAGAGCGGAAGCCTGCTCGAGGAGAATGTAAAAAAATAGGTTCGGGTGAGCTCTATTTCGGATGGTCGTGATCACCCAGGTGATCGGAGCAACAGAAGAGAGAAAGAAGGTTGGAATTGTTGCTGGAGGCGCCTTCAAAGTGAATTAAAGACGTCCCCATACCTTCCATGGCTGGAAGGCACCCTCAATGAATAGTACAAAGGTGTCTTCGATAAACAGTACGAAGGCGCCTTCCAGCCCTATGGAAGGCGTCTTCAACCAAGTTGATTTTAGCCGTTGCCAAGAGATAAAGTTTTATTCTTTGGCGTCTCGTTGGAGGCGCCTTCTAGCCCTATGGAAGGCGCCTTCAAACCGAGGATAAGATTTCCCATTGGTTATAAAAAGACCTCTGGATCTAGGGAATATGTCTCAACTTTTGTATTCTTTTTCTAACAATAGTCTGAGCAATTAATGAGTGTAAGAGGCTTCTCCGCCTTTACCGAAGGAGATTTTTAGAGCTTTCATTGTTCTTGGATTAATAACCACGTAGGTTATAAACAAATAAACCCTGCTTCTCTTTCTTTATTTTCTTGTTATTTATTTTAATTATACTATTGCTACTAATCTGAGTTAAATGGTCGAGAAAGGTGTTTGTTTCACTTTTTGACAGATAAACTCAACCCTCTCTTGCTGGTCCCGTTGCGCCAACAAGTGGTATAAGAGCCAAATCGCTTCAGAAGGACTAACCGCGGACTGAAGCAACGAGACGATAGCCGGTGCAAACATCCACCCATCAAAATTCGAGGGAGACTTTGCGCAATGGAAACACTGAATGAAGGTATTCTTTAAAACATATTTTGAGATTCTGTTAATTATGAAATATGATTTTTGTGGTTCCGAAAGACAAAGAAGAATACCAGTGGACGAAGAAGGAGTAAGCCGATTTCGAGGCGAATGGTAAAACAGAATTATATCTGTTCAGCGTCCTTCCGTCCCAGGAAGTCAATCGAATCGGCAGCTACGACTCCGTCAAAAAACTCTGGGAGAAATTCCTAAAACTCCATGAAGGTACTTTAGAAACAAAGTTAGCAAGACGAGACATCCTTCGAACCCAACTAACAAACCTGCAGATGAATAATGGAGAAAAGGTAGCGCAACTCCAAACACGAATCAAAGAACTCATCACTCAGCTCAACAATCTCGAAGAATCAGTAATGAGCCAAGATTCAATCCGCTATACGGTCAACGTCTTCCCAAGAACTCCAGAATGGTCATCCTTAATAGATGCATACTACATCTCTAAGGATTTCGAGATAAGTACACTAGAGAATTTGCTTTCCACTTTTGAACTTCACGAAACTTGATGTGCAGATTCTAAAGAAATCGAAAAGTCGAACAACAATCTTGTCTTGAGAGCCAAGAAGGAAGGTCCTGATTCCGAAGCATTGATTGACGAAAATGAAGCGACGCTGCTAGTAAGAAAATTTAATAAATTTATTAAATCTAATAAATTTAAATCGTAGACGAGAAAGCATTATCGAAACAAAAGGACGGTCTGATGCTACAACTGCAATGAAGAAGGGCACATCAAGGATGACTACCCAAAACTGAAGAACAAAGATAAGGAAAAAAGAATAAGAAGCCAACTCGGCCCAAACATAATCTAAAAGCCACATGGGATGAATCGTCATCCTCCGACTCCGAAATCGAAATCTACGCTGGACTAGCCTTAATAGCAGACCATCAAAAGGAAGACAAAACCAGCTCAGAAATGAGCATCGACGAAGGGGGAGAATCATCAGAGGAAAACTGCGATGAAAGAGGAGCATCAGAACTTAAGGTAAGTGAGGTAAGCGCTCTTTCACCCGAACAATCTTTTCAATTCATTAAAGTTCTTTCTAAGGATTTAGTAAAACTAGAAAAAGAAAACAATGATTTGAAAAGACAATTAGCAAAAACATATCCATTAGATTTGCTGGATAATTTAGAAATAGAAAATGATAAACTGAAAACAGAAATAGAATACTTGAAAAATCGTACATGCTTAAAAAATTAAAATATTAGAAGATATAATAATTTGAACCGGTATATTAGACATCAACAGAGACAAATTAGGAATACTCCTAAAAAGTATATAGCTCCAAAATTTCTGATTAATCCAATAGGTAGGAACTTATATTGGGTTTCAACATCATACTTATACTAAAATTCTTTTAATTATAAAAGAGTTAAATTGAATATTAATTTCTTTAAAAGACTTTGTCTAAGAAAGTGGTTGTTACTCCAATATCCAAAAAGACCTAGTGCCTCCCCACAGCTTGGAAGTCAATTATCGAAATAAATATTTAATTAACTAACTGTTAAAATAATTTACTCGGTTAACAAAGTAGTTTTTTTTATAAAATATTTTTCGTTAATTTTTTTTACAAAGTATGACTTTATGAAAAATTTTAACTATTTTGTTTACTATTTTATTAAGTACCCCTCAAAATTAACTTCAAAATATTCTAACCTCTTATGTTATTTTTTTATGTGACCGATTTTAGGGGGAGATTTTAATTTTTTTTTGAATTTTGCAAACTTTTAAATTTTACAATATTATACTTAATGTTCCTAAAATGTTATTATTACAATTTCTTTACAACACTTTTATTACATTGTTTTTACCCTAACCTGAATCTAGGTTGATGCACATCAAAAAGAGGGAGATTGTTGGAACCCCGTGGTAGTTTTGATATGATCAACCAGGTTAAGTTAGATTCTGTTGTGTTTGACCCTTGTATCTAAGTGTGCAGGAGCTTAGGAACACAAGAAGTCGAGCGAAAGATGCAGCTAACGAAAAGAATGACATGGAAAGAGAGCTGACGGGCTTGGTGCGTCCGAAGGACGAGAGAGCTGCGGAAGAGTACTCCGATGGACGAGAAAAACGTGTGTGACGTTCGAGTGACGAGAAGCCGGACGGAAGCCTGCTCGAGGAGAAGGCTGGAAATTGGGTTCGGGTGAGCCCTATTTCGGTTGGCCGGAATCACCCAAAAGAACGAGACTTCGGAAGACGAAGCAAAGAAGCAAGCAAGCTGGAAAAGCTGCCAGCCAGCTTGGAGGCGCCTCCAAGCCTGTCGTTGAGCTGCGGATAGAGTTCTATCCGCTGACCGAGTTGGAGGCGCCTTGAACCTTGTTGGAGGCGCCTTAGACTCTCGGGATAAACTTTCCAGGAGCTATATAAAGGCCCCTGGAGCTAGGAAATAATCATTCAACTCAGTATTAGATTTTCTAGCAACTGTTGAACTTTCTAAGTGTGTAAAAGACTTCTCCGCCTTTAGAGAAAGAGTTTTCTTACTGCGCTTTTCATCGCCTTAGATTAACAACCATCTTGGTTATAACCAAGTTAATTCCGGATCTTCTCTATTTCTTTTTGATTAATTGTTTTATTTTATTGTTGCTATTTTTGAGTTGAAAGTTTGAGGAGGATATAATTTTTATTTGCAGGCAATTCACTCCCCTCTTGCCGACCACCGCTGCACCTACAGAAGCCTGCTCGAGGAGAATGTCGAAAAATGGGTCCGGGTGAGTTCTATTTCGGATGGTCACAATCACCCAGGCGATCGAAACAGCAGAAAAGCGAAAGGAGGCTAGAATTGCTACTAGAGGCACCTTCAAAGTGAATTAAAGTAACCCCCGTACCTTTACTGTGGAAAGCGCCTTCCATGACTAGAAGGCGCCTTCGACCAGGCTGATTTTAATCGTTGCCAAAGGATAAAGTTTTATCTTTTGGCGCCTCGCTGGAGGCACCTTCCAGCCTTATGGAAGGCGCCTTTAAGTCAGGGATAAGATTTTCCAAAAACTATAAAAAGATCTCTGGACCTAGAAAATATATATCAACTCTTGTATTATTTTCCTAATAATAGTCTGAGCAATTAACGAGTGTAAAAGGCTTCTCCGCCTTCACCGAAGGATATTTTTAGAGCTTTCATTGTCCTTGGATTAACAAGCACCTAGGTTGTAACCAAGTAAACCCTGCATCTTTTCCTTCATTTTCTTGTTATTTATTTTAATTATACTTTTGCTGATAATCTGAGTTGAACGGTCGAGAAAGGTGTTTATTTCACTTTTTGATAGATAAACTCAACCCTTCTTGCCAGTCCCGTTGCGCCAACAAATTCATATTGATTAAACTTAAAAACACACAACAGACTGTCTAATGGATCTTATTAATGTAAAGAGCAGATGACTTAGAAGCAAATCCTAATGCAATCATATTATCAACACAAACAAAAGATCCTATTAATGTAAAGAGCAGATGACTTAGAAGCAAGTCCTAATGCAATCATATTATCAACACAAACAAAAGAATCCGACTAATCGTTAAGTCATGATCATTAGAAACCCCATTGACATTGTAGAAACAAACACATGTATCTCCAACAGATCCAATGTCGTTTTGCTTAAAGCAAATACATCTATGATTACCTGAACATAAACAAAAGGTGATGATGATATAACCAACTAGACAACAGAAATGAAAACATCTAAAACCAAGAGTGAGCTACCTAAATTGCCAACTTTGCTACAGATATTCAAGAATCAGACACAAGGATAACATGGCTGTAACCAGGTAGTTATACCTTCAGCACCTCCAGGCAGACACTGAGACGAGTTCCTTGCGCTGCCAGTAGAGGTAAAGTGTGGCTTGACGCTTCTCCACATGAAACCCTCTCACCTGCACTCTCTTCAAAAGGCAGTCAGCTTGTGTCTCCATGAAATTGCTGAGTTGAATAGGGATAAAACCTGAGGTGGTAAAAATTGTTCTCCAGGGAAGTATTTTGTCAGGAGCAAGGTATCGTCGAAGAACAGAACTTTCTATCCTTGGCTGAAGCAGGAACTTCTCCATCTTGGCTGCCATATCTTGGTTAGTCCCAGATGCATCAATGGAATCCATGAGCACTATGGTGGATTGAAAAGTACGGAGGAAATGCTGCCAGAATGGCAAGTCACTCCGATCGCAACCTTGGTCAACTGATACGACAATCTTCGGAGAAAGCTTCCTGACAAGGCTAAGGATGGACGTTAAGGGAAGGCTCCCAGAGCCCACCGGGAGGTTTACAGCAATAGCTTCGCCTCCGGTAACATGGAGCCCCAAGGCATCAAATGATTCCAGGCTTTGGAAGTAGAATTCAAAGGGTATATTGAGATCACTCGCAAAATGGGTGAGATTGTCACCAACAAGGTGGAGCTCAAGGTTGTTTTGGGCGTAATTGGGCACAAGCACTGTTATTTTCAGCATTCGCACTGGATTTGCAGAAGAGAGGCGTCGCTGTGCTAGCTCCTGCATGAATGCAGACCATTGTCCGCCAACTCCAATGTCAAAGTCCACGATGTGGAGGCGGTCAGAGCTACCGAGCTCTTCCAGGACGGCTTGAATGCTGGTGAAGTTGTTGAATTTGACGATGGGAGATACCTCAGAGAATGTTTTATAAGCACTGAGCTTGTGCACAATGTCAAATTGCTCCGCCAACAGGCAAGTAGACAATGGGTTCTTCTGATGGTGATCAAGACTAGGGCTGTTACAGAGTATATGTTGCAGTGCCTCCTTGAAGTAGAAGGCAGAGCGGATAAGGGGCTTCCCCACTGGCGAGGGGAGCTGGTGATTGAGCCGCGCCAATATCCCGTGCGCGATAGCGAAATTCCTAGCCTCAACCATCTTTGCAGCTTCGGTAAGCATGTCGACTAGCTGCTTCTGCTGCGCCGCTACAGGTGTCGCCGCATCATCGTCGAAAATTGACGATTTCGGCTTCACTGGACTTTGCTGGAGTTGTTGTTGCTTCTCGTACGGTTGCCTCCGATGGAAGAGGTCCGAGCTACCACCAGATGCAAGAAAAGGGAGCTTCGTCATATATTCGTCCCCTACGGGGAGGTGGCACTTCGGTTGGGTAGGGAAGTGGAGGGGAGGTAGCTGTTGCAGCTCTGCCTGCCCTACTCTGAAAAAGAAGGACGGATTCGGAGTGGCTGGTTGCTGGTTTAAGAGAGAGTTTGAGGCAAATAGCTGCAGCTCGTCATCCAAGGGCTCCGGTAAGTAAATGCCCGGTGGAAAAGAGAACGGCGAGGAGAAGTTGCACGACGGTGGATGAGGCGGCGAGATTAACTGACTATCGTTTTGGGGGATGATATTAACGGTGGTGCCCTTGATGCCGATGCGGTTAGAGGGCGGCGATACCCAGCTGTTACTACCCGTGAACGGAAAGCCGCCACCAACGTCTTCAATGCTTCCGTCGCCGGCCGAGTCGAGAATCCCCAATCCGAAGCCGCTATTATCTACATCGAAATCTGGCAGACCATGAGTGAGGAGATGCTGCTTAAGACGGGCTGAGGCAGGGTCGTCGCCGTCGCCCACGATCCAACCAAGAAAACTCTGCTCGCGGACGGGGGAGACGAAGGAATCCTGGGATAGCATCGTCTCCCAGTCGTCGACTCCAAGGCCGCATTTTGCACCGCCCGCATCGAAGCCCACGTCGAGGCCAGCCGGTAAGGCCTGCAGCTCAGCCGCCCATTCCTCCTTCCAGCCCGCACCGCCGCTCTCCTCGGCGGCGGAGACAGAGAAGCCCCATTTGTCGGTGGCGTCGCCAGAGACCGCCGCCACTCCGGCGGTGTCAGTTGAGCCGGAGCCGCCCAGGGAAGAAGACAGTGTGGCTGTGGAGGTGGGAGGGCTGGGGCTCCTGTGATCAAGCACCGATCTTGGTTCCACCACTCCGTCGTGAATCCCTAACTCTGATCTCTTATCCACCCGCAAAAAAGCTTGCTTCCCCTCTAACACTCTCTCCACAGCTTTTGAGCCCCCTTTCCCCTGGCCATGGAAAGGCAACAAACTCCTCATCTAATACCACCACTTCAGATCAATAAATCCTCGCAGCCCAATTCTACATAGAAGGAAATAATCAGAGAATCTAGCTAACTACCCTCTTCATTTCACGAGCCACGCTCACTTCTTCTTCATGCTCGTTCTTTCTCCATTTCACCAATATCTTCCGTCTCTCTCCCTCTCTTATACTTCGCTTTGAGATCATCTATTTCAAGTATCTTGTAGGATATCACTTGGTAGAGTGGGGCAGTGGGAGTGGCAGAGGAGCCTTTCCCACGTCCCTGTCTCCCGTTCCCTGAGCGAGCGCGCGCGCGCGCGCTGTCTCTCTCTCTTCCTGCGTCTCACTTTATTTATAAATTTTTTTCTATTAAATATCTCACTCTCTATTTTTTTAAAAAAAAATATTAATAATTAAATTTTAAAAAATATATAAAAAATTATAGCATACCTTTTAATGGCCCCTAAAAAATACTTGTACTTACCACCTCAAATGGAGAGGTAAAATCATAGGATTGACAGAGCATAAATTTCTACCTACTTTAACTCATCACATATCTAGTCACTGTTTAGTACCGTCAACCTCTCGGTATTAATCTTGGGATAGACATTTAAAATTGAGAGGTCGAATTTTAGGATTGATGGAACATGGATGTCCTGTAACTCACCTCTACATCTACTTCACTTCTCAGTCATCATTATCTTCTCCCTATTATTATAGTATAGACTGTCAGAGATGCTGACACAAACACTTCACCTCCCTCGTAATTCTGGACTAAAGCGTTTCATCAGTGAATAGGGATATAATCTGTAATTTTATATTCGACCGATTTTAAATTTTATTTAAACGAATATATTCCCAACACATAAATTTATTCAAATTTTTATTAATTCTAAATAAATTTAATAAATATAAATCAAAATTTTAAATATTTATTAAAAAATAAATTATATATTTAAAAAAATTATAATATTTTTATTAAAATTTATAATTTTTTTTAATAAATATATTTAATATATTTGTCTATACTTTTTACAAATAGAACATATTTTTAAAAAAAAAAATTAATTCATGAACTTATTAACGAGCACATTCACGAGTCAATAAGCCGAGTATCGTGAAATTTGAATTGATTTATTTATCTTAACAAACCTCATTAAACAAGCTCTTTTATTAAATTGAATTTCGAATAATTTATGAACAACTTGATTCATTTATACTCTTATCATACACCCCAATGTAAATAAAATTTAAATAATCTTGAATTAAAATTCCATAACATTTCGATAAAGATGCCGCATCCGACTCATTTGCTCAGAAAAATCTGTGTGTTAAATCTATCATAATAACAGTCTAAAATAGTTTAAAAATCAAACTTGTACCTGCTTTCTTCAGTATATGAATGCCCATTTTCTCGATTTATTGGAGATGATTTTTGATCCCTCCAACTATTTACATTTTCACACCTAGAAACGTTTAACCGAGCTGATCCCATCAAACTAGAAGATTTCAAGAATGAATCTACACTGATGACCCGAATCAACCTGAAAAAATAAGTTCAGATGGGAAATTTTCATATTATTAGAGGATTTTTTTTAATTAGAGATTTTTTAATTAACCCAAATTTAAATTTTAAGGGTTTTTTTTTAAATTAAATTATTTTTTTTAAAATTAAGATATTTTTATATATGTCATTATCAATATTAATATAATAATAATAAAATATTAAAATAAAAAATTATTAAAAAAATATTTTTAATGGATTATTTGGATAGATTTAGTTTGATTGGATTCGGATTTCGAATTGTATTTAAATTCGGATCAGATTCAAATTAAAACATTTTATAATTTTTTTTTAATCTGACTCATCCGAATAAACACCTTATATCAAAATACAGCCAAACGATGGTATGGATTGGCTAGATACAGTTGAGTCATAGGCTCAAACATGTTACTTTAGTTGACCAAACTTGGATGTGGTTGATCGATCCATCGATCGAGCACAGACGAGGTGTGGGAAAGAAAAATATACACACGAAGAATAGAGTCAATTGCCTTTTGCAACATGGAGTGTTAGTGTTTGGAATCGAAAGTAACTATGATGGATGACTCTACTCCAAATCCAATAGAAAAATCAATGAACAAGACAAGAGCTAGGTTAAGAATGGAATTTTTACAGCAAACTCATATCAAGTGCAATCTAGTGTCGTATATCAATTAAGCATACAAATCAATTTTGATGGCAAAAGACGAATACGTTCGTCCCCAGCGTCCCCGTCAACCCGTTCCAGGGTCAACACGAAAGAGGTAAATCACGGACAACTACTAACTTTTGGAATAGTGACTAGTACATAAAAGAGACATTTACCTCGGCTTTGCCGAGATTCGAACCCCAGACCTCATTGATGACAACATCTCATGTGCTAGCCACTAGACACATCCGAAGGGACGCATACGAATCAATCTTGCCAGCATTCCAAGTGGATAAGATCACAAGATAAAATTTCATCTTGGTTTAGATATATATGATAAAAAAAAAAAAAAATCTATCTCAAGGATTCTTAAACTAATTCATGGAAGATCAAGATTCAACACCAAGATCATAATCTATCTCAAGGCAGAGCAAAACTAATAATCAAGTCAAACCAAGCAAAAAGAAACTAATCAGCAATCTAATTAACATTACTAATTAGGCTAAAAGATTTAATTAACCTCAATGACAAAACTTAAGGATCAAAGCCAAGTCTAAATTATGGTACAATTGAATCAAGAAAGCGTGGTTCAGGGTAAGTTAGGACAAAAGTTAGCATAGTTCGTCTTTTGGCAATGGCTAATCCAGAATTACATCTTTCTAATTAATCAGGATTTGGTATGTTTAGAATGAAAATGGTTCCAATCAAATTACTTGGT
Organism: Zingiber officinale; assembly: GCF_018446385.1. NCBI lineage: Eukaryota > Viridiplantae > Streptophyta > Magnoliopsida > Zingiberales > Zingiberaceae > Zingiber > Zingiber officinale. The sequence continues at coordinate 21,018,990 of NC_056001.1, read as the reverse complement.
TGAGCCTTGATCATTCCAAAGAAACCTAATTTGTTGGAGCCACTGATAGTGGTGCAATTTGGTCATCTATTTGTTTGTCCATATCCCTCCAACAATTTGTCTTCTGTTAATAAGCTCTAGAAGGATTATGATCTCCAACAAGAATTTCCAAGAGAACTTCTGCTTAATACTTTTCTTCTCTTAATAAGCTTTATATGGATTATAATCCCCAACAAGAATTTCCAAGCTAACTTCTGTTTAATACTTTTCTTCTCTTAATAAGTTCTAGATGGCTGCTATGCCTATTAAATTGTTGCTTCCTCCAATTGAAGGATATAATCAACTGCACTGATTGAAGAAAACTAAGTTACATCCAGCACATTCAATTTGAGGGGTATTAACGAACTATCCCTAGTAATTTAGAGTATGGATTTCTATTCCTAATTGATCTTTCTATCATAATGTATTAACACCTAGGAATTTCTATATTTCTTGAATATCATTCTTATATTTATAGGGCATTTGTCCAAGGCAATAGATAATCCAATTATCCTAACCTCATTATTTTACAAACTCAAAACTAATATTGAGCATACAATTAGTTTAATTAGAACCGAGTAACTTGGCTTTGCATCTGTTACAGATTGTGACGAGTGAAGCAAGTATATTGATGCATCTTCCGAGAATCCCATTTTGTAGCCATTAGATTCCAGATTCAATAAAAGAAATCTACTTTAACAATAAGTATTTGGTTTCACTACAAAACTATTGCATATTTGTTCATCATCTAGAATTAAACAAACATGTAACAAGTGATGGGACTTAAGACTGCTGCTGATTACTCTACTCAACTTAATCCCCTATTTTATGGAGCGCAGGGAGCCAAACATCACGTCATCTCAACAGTCATCTAACACAATATATTTATGATGTCAGTCAGCGTTAAGACGGGGAAAATAGCCAACACTTCCAAGTGAATTCACATTCTAGATGCACATAAGTTCTGCTACATATCCATCCAAGAAGACCTAGCTCGATGATCAGATAAAATATTTTTAAAGCGCGTTTGATTCAAGTTATCATGTATAATCTTGATTATAAAAAATGCAACATAACTGAATGTTGTTTGATTCAACTTATATAATGATATAACCCAATTTAACATTTACTATATTACCCCTTGTTTCAATTTGATATTTGATTATTTTTTAAGAATAAATCAATTAATAATATTAATTAATAATATATATATAATAAATAAATATAATTAATTTATAATTTTTAAAATTTAAAATAAATTATGTATTTTTAAAATATAATTAAAGCTTTCCATCTTCTTTGTCTTTGCCTTTTTGCCGATTCGCTGCTCCCACCCACGCGATCACCGGTGCCACCTCCTTCCCAAGCTGCCAATCCCGCCTCCTCCACAAGGCGTCGGCACTGCCTCCTCCGCAAACGCTGTCTCCATGTCACTGCTCATCATCATGTCCTCTTCATAGTAGGACGTTGTTCAGAAGTGATCGCTGGCACCCGCCGTCTCATCCCACCAAGCCACCGCCGGTGCAGAGTCATCCCTTCGTGCGCCCCTCCCTGCCTCCACTCCTTCCAAGCCTAACGGCCGCCTGCCCTCCTTCATGCGCAGAACTAGGAGGGTAATTTTGGAAAAATGTTGTTGTTAACCGGAATGAAGAAAAATCCTAGGCTTTCCAAGGTAATCAAATTCCCCCTTTAGCTGACGTTTTAGTGATATGGTAGGCATCGTTCATTCCTGGGGATCGCTGATTATCTAAACCAAATAGGATTTTTGTTGATAATCTTGGATGGATAACTAAGGTTATCAAACATAACCTCCAACTAAACGTACCTAGGTAAACTGCCAAGACCTCAAGTGTAGTATTGATATAGCTTTCCTAAGAATTTATAACCCTCATGAAACAAGTCAGAACTTCAAATGTCGATCAAACTAGGTTGTTTGATACTATATCCCACTAAAATGTTTGCGCAGTTGTTTTTGAAGCAGTGTGACCTTTATAACTAGAGCAATTAAATTCATGCCAGATAAACTCCAGCCATATTTTCTGACTAACCTTGCTTTGAAGTTCCAACAGCAACTTGGCAACAAAGGCTCAGGTTAATGGAAAAATAATCATACATTAAAACAAGTTATATTTTTTCATACTTTGCAGTATCCATTAATTACAAGGAACCGAAGAGGCCAAACTTGAATAATTTTATTGAGGTGTATGAATTTAATGCTAACCTAACTATATAAATACCTTGTATTTCTCCAACACAAATTGCAACTAAAAGGATATAAGATAGCAGGACTTAACAAGTAATTTGTCAAATCATGAACTGGCCTGAATCATGATAGCTCTATTAGTTTGATTGTCTTGCATGAAGGTTTGCTTGATTAAATGCTATCTTCCTCCCTATTAACATATAGATGATCTCTTTCACCACCATAGTAGTAACATTCCCTAAGACTAAGCTTCTTCTATATTCATGAGCAGATAATTATGATCATGAGTTACCTTCCAAACACACAACAAACTCAATCTAAAGGATCTTATGCAGTAAATAAAGGCATACAGTATATGACTTAGAAGCTGGTGCAAATGTAATCATGTTAACACAAGAAAAATAATGGACTATAACAGTCAGGCCGAAATCATAAAAATATCCATTCACATTGTTGAAATAAAAACATAAAGCACCAGCAGTGTCAAGTTGTCAATATCATTTAGCTTGAAGCAAAACCACTAAGATTTAATGGACATAAATAAGTTGATATGACTAGCAAGACAATAAAAGTTGTTACCATTATAGAGGATTAAGTTATGACAATATCTAAAACTGAGATGGAATTACCTAAATTGCCAACTCTTGCTACAGATATTCAAGAATCAAACACAAGGATAGCATGCCAGGAACCAGGTAGTTCTATCTTCAGCACCTCCAAGCTGATACTGAGACGAGCTCCCTGCGCTGCCAGTAGAGGTAAAGTGTCGCCTGACGCTTCTCCACATGAAACCCTCTTACCTGCACTCTCTTTAAAAGGCAGTCAGCCTGCGTCTCCAAGAAATTGCTGAGTTGAATAGGGATAAAACCTGAGGTGGTAAAGAGTGTCCTCCAGGGAAGTATCTTATCAGAAGTATGGTATCGTCCAAGAACTGAACTCTCTATCCTTGGCTGAAGCAGGAACTTCTCCATCTTGGTTGTCATATCTTGGTTAGTTCCAGATGCATCAATGGAATCCATAAGAACCATAGAGGACTGAAAAGCGTGGAGAAAATGCTGCAAGAATGGCAAGTCACTCCGATCACAACCTTGGTCAACTGCGATGACAATCTTAGGAGAGAGCTGCTTGACAAGGTAGAGAATAGACGGGAAGGAAAGTTTCCCATAGCTTCCTATAGGAAGGTTTACTGCAATAGCTTCGCCTTCAATGGCATGTAGCTCCAAGGCATCAAATGATTCAAGGCTATGGAAGTAAAATTCAAATGGAATGTTAAGGTCATTCGCAAAATGGGAGAGGCTATCACGAACGAGCTGAAGCTCCAGATTGTTCTGGGAGTAATCAGACACAAGCACTGATATTTTTAGCATTACCACAGGATTTGAGGAAGAGCAGCGTCGCTGTGCTAGCTCCTGCATGAAAGAAGACCATTGTCCACCAACTCCAATGTCGAAGTCCACAATATGGATTCGGTCAGAGCTACTGAGTTCTTCAAGAAGGGCTTGAATGCAAGTGAAGTTGGAGAATTGGATGATTGGAGAGACTTCAGAGAATGTCTTGTATGCACAGAGCTTGTGCACAACGTCAAATTGTGTCGACAAGGAGAATAGGCTCTGCTGATGATGGGAGGGTGAATTGGAGGAGAAAATAGGATTAGGCCCGTTACAGAGTATACGTTGCAGTGCTTCCTTGAAGTAAAAGGCAGAACGGATAAGGGGCTTCCCCAATGGGGAGGGGAGCTGGTGATTGAGCCGCGCCAATATCCCGTGCGCACCAACGAAGTTCTTAGCCTCGACCATCTTAGCAGCTTCGATAAGCAGGTTAACCAATGCCTGTTGCAGCTGCTGCTGCTGCGCAGCTGCAGGCGTCGCAGCATCATCGCAGAAAACTGGCAACTTGTACTTCACTGACCTTGGCTGGAGCTGAGGCATCGGAAATCCCGGATTTTGCAGTGGTTGCTGGTATGATGACCGGCGAGGAAAGAGGTCCGAGCTGCCGCCAGATTCAAGAAAAGGGAGTTTCGTGATATATTCGTCCTCCATCGGTAAGCGCTTTGGTTGCGTAGGGAGGATGAGTTGCGGCAGCGAATGCTCCACCTGCCCTGCGCTGAGAAAGAAGGGCAAACTCGAGGTGGCTGGTGGCTGGTTTAAGAGAAGGCCTGTGCCAAATAACTGCAGTTTCTCATCCACGGTGTCGGGGAGGTAAATGCCCGGTGGCAAAGAGAGCGACGGCGTGAAGTTTCCTGGCGGAGCCAGAGACTGCGACATTAGATGACTAGCGGGTTGGTGAATCATGGTGGTTCCCTTGATGACAGAGCCGGTAGAGGGCGGGGATACACAGCTATTACTGCTCATGAACGGGAAGCCACCACCAACAGTGTTGGGGACTACAGAAGTGCCCACGGAGACTGAGATTGGCGCCTTGTCTTCAATCCTACCATTGCCCGGGTCGAGAACCCCCAAACCCAAGCCACCATTGTTTCCATCGAAATCCGGCGGGCACAGAGGGAGGAGCTGATGTTGCCTAAAACGGGCTGAAACAGGATCATCGACGTCGCCCATGATCCACCCGAGAAACGTCTGCTCACGGACGGGGGAGACTGCAGAATTCTCGGACAGCATCGTCTCCCAGTCGTCGACTCCAAGGCCGCATTTTGCACCACCCGCATCGAAGGCCGCGTCGAGGCCGGCAGGTATGGGCTGCAGCTCGGCCGCCCATTCTTCCTTCCAGCTCGCACCGCCGCCCACTTCGGCGGCGGTGTCGGAGAGGACCGATTTGTTAGCGGTACTGTCGAAGACCGCCGCCACTCCGGCGGTGTCAGATGAGCCGGAGCCGCCCAGGGAAGAAGACAGTGTGACTGTGGAAGCAGGAGGGCTAGGGCTTCTATGATCAAGCACTGATCTTGGCTCCGCACCCTCTTGGATCCCAAACTTTCGCCTCTTATTCACCCAGAAAAATGCCTTATTTCCCTCTAATTCTCTCTCCACTGCTTCTGAGCCCCCTTTCCCATGGCCATGGAAGGGAAAACCCCTCATCTAAGACCACTTCATACAAGAAACCAGATCTATTATTCTCCCTCGTCTCAACTCAACAGAAAAGAAGTTAATCAGAGAGCCGAAACAGAAGATTTTCTACACTTTAATAAAATCTACTATCTCCATTTCATGGCGTCAACGGAACTCTCTCCCTCTCCCTCTCCCTCTCCCTTCAGCCGTCTCTCTCTCTCTCTTCATCGATTTCTTTCTCCTGCTCTCTTCTTGCTTTGTTTCCCTCTTCGTCCATGGATGCGTGCAACATAAAAAAGTAATAAAGTGCCGCCCCTCTATTTTCTTATAAATTATTATTATTATTATTATTATTATTATTACTCTCCTCTCACCTTTCTACAAATAACAAATATTTATGGATCTACAAATTAGCTTCTGCCATGATGGTCTGCAACTGCTGCGCTTTTTTACACATTTTATATAATAATAATAATAATAATAAATCGAAATTGAGCCGTAATTTAGTAAAGATGGGAACCCGCAAAAAAAAAACAAAAACAAAACACCAAGCACCATTTTTGGATTAATGACCAAAAGACCCTCGAAAGGCTCTGCCCGCCCCGTCGTTTCTCACGCTAACCGCTGGGCTGTTCGCTTATCATCTGGGAAAGCGGTGGGACCCACTTTTTTATCAGTAGCTACGAAAATTAGAGAGTGGGGTTATTTCCGCCGAAACGGGCAGGGGCATGGATGTCATTTCGTCCCGGTGGTCCTGCGCGATCGTGATCGGAGGCCGATTGCTGTCCATTCGAGTAGGAGTTAGCCCCACCTCCCCCGGGTGCTAACGGATCCGCTGCGCGTTCCAGTCAGCCAGCAGCCTTGGCAGCACACTTGCGGATTTATGATTGGGCTTTGGTCGTGACACGAGGTACGCTGTCCGTCAACGGAAAACGCGCCGCTCGGGCACGTAGAAAGAGGCCGTCGGATGTGTGGGCCCGGTGAGGGAGCACTGCGACCAACGCCGTTCGGAGAAGCAGAAAGGGCCCCAGCGAGGAAGCGACGGCTGATGTTGATGGAACATCGTGATCAGACGGATCCGATTAGAGGCATGGTTCGGACTCGGGCTCAATTCCATCCGTGGCGAGTTTGGTCCGGCTCGATTGGACCCGAGTCCAACACGACCCGGATCGTAGCTGGGCCCCAGTTACTCAATAGTTATTAAATATAAACCTACTGCCATCCTTCATTATCCTCAAATTGCAAGTGATGTCTCATTGATAATGTTGACTTTGGTATTATTTTCTATTATTTTAAATATGAAGTTCACCTATGATTTTCATTTGTTTTGTAATTTAAACATAAATTAAATTGAATTGACTTTCTTTTTAACTTTTTATTTGAAAATATATTTTAGCAAAAGATGATTACCCAATTAAATTATACGAAAAAAAAAAAATATGAAATTAATTTATAACTGGCCCGTCAAATTTACTAGTTCTGTTGAAAATTAATTTCTTGTCCTATTATAATAAGTCACATTCTAATCAATTGGGCAATAGTTATAGATGAAAAAAAATGTCTTATGATAGATATTATCATGTGCCCAAATCCTAAATCATTGATCCTAACACTATCTGATCCGGCGGTAAGAATACGGGGCCCACCTTCTGAAGGGTCCCAACCTAAGGACGGATGGAGGGCTGGCCAAGCGGGTAATGGTCCGAGCGGAGCTAGAGATAACCCATCCATGGGCTTGGGTTTCCGACGCCAAGGCAGGAAGACCGAAGGGCCGAGCGGAAGTCCGCTCGGCGGGGACCGAAGGGCCGATCGGGTGGTCCATTCGGCCAGGATAGGGGCGAGGGTACAAAGGTGGCCGAGCGGCCTATGCGCTCAGCTCGGGATATGGGATATCAACAGAAGGATGATTAGGCCGTACACAAGATCGCACGATGGAGGATCTTGCCGTCACATCATGGAAAGGTTGATACAGTAGCAGTATGGTCTCATGGACGTCTGCCTGACAGATCCATATTTGGGCATGGCCCTTCTGACAGACCCATACCTGGGCATGGTCAAAGGCAGGTGGTTGCTTCGACTGGCGCGCCCAGGCTTCTTCGAGAGGTCTATATAAGGCCTCCATTTCTTCACCGGAGGTATGGGAAAAAAATCTTCATCTTGAGGCCACTTATTCGTTATTCCTCGCCTGACTTGAGCGTCGAAGGGCCGTCGCCGGGACACCCCTCCCGGCTCGGTTTTGCTGCAGGTTCGCCGAAGCGCTCGAGGATCCAGCAGGGAGCGCCACGTGCCCAGTGTCCGTTGACTCCTGGTTCGGACAGGATCAAATTGGCGCCGTCTGTGGGAACGCACCTGCATCCGAACAAGAACGATGGACGAGGCTGGACGACAACACACGGTGGCGCTTTCGACGGAAGAACTTGAAGCTCTAGTCGAGATAAGGGCCGCCAAACTTGTGGAACAGCGGCCGAACGGCCGGAGCAACAAGCAACATCTGCGTCGGGCGGCCGAGCGGAAGCACCTCCAGCCACCGTCGCATTCCACCGGGCCTTATTTCGCACCCCTGAAGCCGCGCCAGCTCGGAGAGATAGAGGCTCTTCTTCAGACGAAATGCCAAGGCGGGATGACAGAAAAGGGAAAGCTCCCCGGGCGGACTCATCTCCCGAGCGGATCAATCGCCAATTCTCGGAGGCTATTCTACGAGACCCTCTACCCAAGCACTACGTGCCTCCGACGATCGGCGAGTACAACGGAACAACGGACCCGGATGATCATCTGGGTAAGTTTGATAACACAGCTACACTCCATCAATATACAGATGGAGTAAAGTGCCACGTTTTCCTTACAACTCTCTCGGGATCGGCTCAACGGTGGTTTCGGAGGCTGCCGGACGGATCCATCGCTAGCTTTAAGGACTTCCGAACGGCCTTCCTCCACCACTTCGCTAGCAGTCGGCGTTATCAGAAGACAAGTGTCAGCTTGTTCGCCATCAAACAAGAGCCGAGAGAATCGCTTCGAGCTTACATTCAGCGGTTCAACCAAGTAGCGATGGATATCCCAACAGCCACATCGGAGACGATGATGAATGCCTTCACGCAAGGCCTTGTAGATGGGGACTTCTTCCGGTCGCTTATCCGAAAGCCGCCCCGAGATTATGATCACATGCTGCATCGGGCCAACGAATACATAAATGTGGAAGAAGCGCAAGCCGCTCGGAAAAAGGAAACTCCAACCGAGCGGGCACCTGTTCAGGCCGAGCGGAAACAGCATGCCGCTCAGCAGCCACCACGAGGACCGAGGGCCGAAGCAATCCGATCCCCCCACGCCAGATCGCACGTACAAGAAGTGGCTGCCGCTCGGCCCAAACCAAAGAAGAGGTGGACCCCTATGTTCTGCTCCTTCCACCAGACGGATACGCACAACACGAGGGATTGTCGAAGTCTTCCCTTCGTGGCTAATCCCGTTCCCAGGAAAGCCGAACGACGGTCTCCTCCCATCGACAGGAGACAAAGGACCCATGAAGCTGACCGGACCCGCACCGAGAGGCAACATCACCAGACGCCCGATCGGCACCGATCCCCAAGACAGGAGAATCGCCGAGCGTCCAGAGAGCGGTCCCGGCCGTCCGCGCGGGAAGAGGAAAATAGAAGCAATACTTCCCAAGGTGAGATCAACGTTATTGCTGGTGGGCCGACCGGAGGAGACTCCAACCGAGCCAGAAAGGCGGGCGTCCGGCAGTTGCAGATCCACGCAGTCGGCTGTAGCCAAGAACGGGCAAGTGGACCAGAAATCACTTTCGGGCCCGGAGACTTAGAGGGAGTTGAAGTGCCCCACGACGACGCTCTGCTCATTAAAGCGGTAATAGCAAATTACACTATTCATCGCATATTTGTTGACACAGGGAGCTCGGTCAACATCATATTCAAGAAGGCGTTCGATCAGCTGCAAATTGATCGAGCCGAGCTGCTGCCCATGACCACCCCGCTCTATGGGTTTACGGGCAACGAGGTCCAGCCGGTTGGACAGATCCGGCTGGCTACTTCGCTGGGAGAGGAGCCGCTCAGAAGGACCAGGACAATAAACTTCGTGGTGGTCGACTCTCCTTCATCCTACAACGTCATTTTGGGACGACCGGCGCTTAGCGAATTCCGAGCCATCGTCTCAACCTTCCACCAGAAGATGAAGTTCCCCGTCGAAGACAAAGTGGGAGAAGTACGGGGGGATCAGTTAGCAGCTCGGCGATGCTATATCGAGATGGTCCGAGCAGAATCCACCTCTGCTCGGAAGGCGCCTCGAATCGAGGTAAATGCCATTACCGAGAAACCTCCTGCTTTAACTTATGATGAAAAGGAGGAGGTTCAGATCCATCCGACCCGATCGGAGGCCACGACTTTTATCGCCTCTGATCTGGAGGAGGAGCAGAAGGAGGAACTGATCCAATGCCTCCAACGAAATCATGATGTCTTCGTCTGGTCGACACATGAGTTGCCCGGAATTTCGTCGAGCCTGGCGCAGCATGAATTGCATGTCCGACCGGACGCTCGGCCAGTGAAGCAGAGGAAAAGGGATTTCAGTGCCGAGCAGAACGTCATCATCCGGGCGGAAGTAGAAAAACTTCTGGAGGCTGGCCACATACGCGAAGTGCAGTTCCCGAGCTGGCTGGCTAACGTAGTATTAGTCTCCAAGCCGGGCGGCAAGTGGAGAGTCTGCATCGACTTTCGGGACTTAAACAAAGCATGCCCCAAAGATTTTTATCCCCTGCCCAGGATAGATCAGTTGGTGGACTCTACGGCCGGCTGCGAATTAATTTGCATGCTTGACGCCTATCAAGGATATGATCAAGTGCCGCTCGCCCGGGAAGATCAGGAAAAAGTAAGCTTCGTAACGGCCGACGGCACATATTGCTATAATGTGATGCCGTTCGGATTGAAGAATGCCGGGGCCACCTATCAACGCTTGATGAACAAAGTGTTCAAAGAGCAGATTGGGCGTAATCTGGAAGTCTATGTGGACGACATTCTTATCAAATCCGTCCGAGCGACCGATCTTTTCAAGGACATGGAAGAAACCTTTCGAACGCTGCGCAAATATGGAGTTAAGCTAAATCCCCAGAAGTGCCTGTTCGGAGCAAAAGGAGGGCGTTTCTTGGGGTACATAGTGACCGAGCGGGGAATCGAAGCAAATCCCAACAAAGTGAAAGCTCTGCAAGACATGCCGCCCCCAAGAAATACAAGGGAAGTACAACGGCTGATCGGTCAGATAACTGCTTTGTCCAGATTCATCTCCAAAACCGCCGACCGGAGCCTTCCATTCTTCAAGATCCTGCGCAAGGCTACTAAGTTCCAGTGGGACGAAGAATGTGACCGAGCGTTCGGAGAATTGAAGACATATATTAATTCTCTGCCAGTGCTAGCCAAGCCGATCGGGGGTGAGTCACTTTATATTTATTTGTCGTCAACTGAGCATGCTGTAGGCTCGGCACTTGTGAAGGCGAGCGGCGAAGAGCAGCCGGTGTACTTTTTAAGCCACATTTTGAAAGATGCTGAATCTCGCTACACTGGGCTCGAGAAGTTGGCCTTTGCTTTGGTTCTAGCCGCTCGGCGCCTTCGACCGTATTTCTTGGCTCACACCATCATTGTCCGGACGAACAGTCCACTCGGAAGAGTACTGTTGAATCCAGAAGCGTCCGGACGGCTCATCAAGTGAACGACAGAATTAAGTGAATTTGACATCCAATATCAGCCCCGCTCGGCGATGAAAGCCCAATCCTTGGCTGATTTTGTGACTGAAGTGCAAAGGCCAGAGCAGGAAGCTATGTGGAGAATATATGTGGATGGATCCTCCACTCGGCTCGGAAGTGGGATCGGAATCTTACTACTCTCACCTCAGGAAGAAAAGATGCACCTATCCGTCCGGCTGGATTACCAGGCTACCAACAACGAAGCAGAGTATGAGGCCCTCATAGCCGGATTGCAGGCAGCCCGGCATGTGGGTGCCGGTCGGGTGACTCTCTATTCGGATTCGCAGTTGGCCGCTCAACAACTTTCTGGCACCTTTGAAATCAATAGTGTTCGGCTTAAACTCTACGTTGAGGCCTTCGAAAAGCTCAAAGCTACTTTCCGAGAGGTTCTTATACAGAAGATCCCCCGAACGGAGAACCAAGCAGCAGACGAGTTAGCCAAACTCGCGAGTTCAATAACACCCGTTGCCATTCAACAACCAATTGAAAAAGTACTGCTGGTGGCGCACGTCGATCGGATGCAAGGCCTCACGTTTCCAAGCGACTGGAGGACACCTATTATAGAATTTCTCCATTCGGGCACCACACCCTCCGATGAATATGCAGCCCGGCTCCTCAGAAGAAGAGCCGGTCGGTTTACACTCATCGGAGATCAGTTTTACAAGAAAGCATTCTCGCGCCCGTTGCTGAAATGTGTAAGCTTGGAGGACTCAGATTACATCCTCCAAGAAGTACATCAAGGATCATGCGGGGGTCATCCGGGCGGGCGCTCATTGGCCAAGAAGATCCTCTTGGCCGGATACTTTTGGCCAACTTTACAAACAGATGCCGCTCGGACAGTATCTACCTGCCTTTCATGCCAGAAGTATCACAACTTCTCCCACCGACCGGCTGAAGAAATGAAGGCGTCAGCTTCATGCCCGTTCGACCAATGGGGAATGGATATTGTCGGTCCATTTCCGATGGCGGCTGGGCAGAGGAAATTCTTACTAGTGGCGGTAGACTATTTCTCCAAGTGGGTGGAGGCCGAGCCGCTAGCAAAGATCACTGAAAAAATGGTTAAAAAATTCATCTGGCAACACATCATTTGTCGGTTCGGCATCCCTCGCCGACTAGTGTCCGACAACGGGCGGCAGTTCACAGGGAAGATGTTAGAGGATTGGTGCAAGAGCTACGGCATTGAGCAACACTTCACATCCGTGGCCTATCCTCAGAGCAACGGTCAAGCTGAAGTGGTCAACCGGGAAATTCTCCGTATTCTGCGCGCTCGGCTCGACCATTTGGGAGGAAGTTGGCCGGATGAAGTGTCGAACGTCTTGTGGGCCATCCGAACAACGCCAAAAGAAGGGACAGGAGTCACACCGTTCCATTTGGTATATGGTGGCGATGCCGTCATTCCGGTTGAAGTCGGCGTGGAGTCCGCCCGGATCCAGAGCTACGATGAGGACAACGCCGAACGGAGAAACATGGAGCTGGATTTTGTAGAAGAGGAGAGGGCAAAGGCGTCCGTTCGGCTGATGGCGTATCGACAACGAATGAAGCAAAACTATAACCGGCGCGTCATTCCCCGATCATTCCAGATCGGCGACCTTGTCTGGAAGAAAGTCAAGCCGGTCGGCGACGTCGGCAAGCTTGAAGCTCCATGGGCAGGTCCCTTCAGAATCATCGAAAAGCTCCGCTCGGGCGCGTATTATCTGGAGGATGAGGAAGGTCGACAGCTAGATAGACCGTGGAGCGCGAACCACCTCCAGCCTTACCGGGCAGGGTGAAAGGTGTGCCTATGTAAATCATCTTATGTACTTTTTTTCGACTGAATACTTGAAATGCAGAAACGAAAAATCAAGAGAACAAATAAGACATCGCCAACAAAAGAACGAAGGCCCCGAGCCGCGCGGCCGGAGGTAAATCAGTCGGGCCAAGCGCTCTAAAATTGAAGGCCCCGTACCAGTCGGACGGAGATAAATTATCCGAGCCAAAATGTTCGACGCAGCAGACCCTGAACCGTTCGGCCAGGAGTACGTTCTCCGAGCTGGGTGGAAGGGGCATATAGATTATCCGAGCCAGGCGCCCGAATAGCGAAGGCCCCCCAGCCGATTATATTCGCAAGCAAATGACCCGTGCTGTTCGGCCGGGCACAAAGACTATCCAAACGCGAGATAAGTGGTGAAGGCCAAGGTCGCTCGACCTGGTAAGGAGTTAGGCTGGAAGCCCGTCTAGCCCAGACGTTAAACCGTAGAGCCGCGCCGACCGGCTATAAATATCCGTGCCGTCGAGCTCCAACGTTAAATATCGAGAGACGAGCCGACGTCTATAAATAATCCGAGCGGACGAATCGACGAGCCCCGTCGTTAAAGATCGAGAGACGAGCCGACGTCTATAAATAATCCGAGCGGACGAATCGACGAGCCCCGGCGTTAAAGATCGAGAGCCGCGCCGACCGACTATAAATATCCGTGCCGTCGAGCTCCGACGTTAAATATCGAGAGACGAGCCGGCGTCTATAAATAATCCGAGCGGACGAATCGACGAGCCCCGTCGTTAAAGATCGAGAGCCGCGCCGACCGGCTATAAAAGATCCGTGCCGAGCTCGACGTTAAATATCGAGACGAGCCGGCGTCTATAAATAATCCGGGCGGACGAATCGACGAGCCCGTCGTTAAAGATCGAGAGCCGCGCCGGCCGGCTATAAATATCCGTGCCGTCGAGCTCCGGACGTTAAATATCGAGACGAGCCGGCGTCTATAAATAATCCGAAGGGAATCGACGAGCCCGTCGTTAAAGATCGAGAGCCGCCGACCGGCTATAAATATCCGTGCCGAGCTCGACGTTAAATATCGAGAGACGAGCGTCTATAAATAATCCGAGGGGAATCGACGAGCCCCGTCGTTAAAGATCGAGAGCCGCGCCGACCGGCTATAAATATCCGTGCCGTCGAGCTCCGACGTTAAATATCGAGAGACGAGCCGGCGTCTATAAATAATCTGAGCGGACGAATCGACGAGCCCCGTCGTTAAACATCGAGAGCCGCGCCGACAGGCTATAAATATCCGTGCCGTCGAGCTCCGACGTTAAATATCGAGAGACGAGCCGGCATCTATAAATAATCCGAGCGGACGAATCGACGAGCCCCGTCGTTAAAGATCGAGAGCCGCGCCGACCGGCTATAAAAACCGAGCGGAAAACCGACGAGCACCGTCGTTAAAAATCGAGAGCCGCGCCGATCGGCTATAAACATCCGCGCCGACGAGCACCGTCGTTAAAAATCGAGAGCCGCGCCGATAGGCTATAAACATCCGCGCCGCCGATCGGCTATAAACATCCGCGCCGAAGAACGAATATCAGAGTAAGAAACCGCGGAAACTACAAATATTAAAACATTCAGGCCCGATTGGGGGTTGGCCCTTCGATGCTCGGCATTTGTTGACTTCACGCAGGCAGGATACGTGCAGAGCGAGTAGGCCTCCTCGCTCGGACTTTATGCAATGAGCCAAGCCGATCGGACGCGTGAGGGAGAATGCTTAAGAACATGACTGACGCTAAGCATCAACGTTAAGCAAACAGAAGAATATTGTGGACAATGAGTAGGAAGACAAGCAAAGGAACATCGTTTCATTATAAGAAAAATTATGCCGAACGGCACATACAAAAATTTTACATCCGCCGAGCGGATGAAACACAGAAAGCACTCAAAAAAACTCGCCTCACTCGGGGTCTTCAAAGTTAAAGAAGGTGTCCGGGATGTCGTCAATCATGGCCGCCAGTTCGGGAGGGGGAATGCTCAGGTCAGCAGGAAGATGCCCCCCCTTCTTGAAGTACGCCGTGGTGACCTTGACCGCCTCGAGGAAGGTCGAGGAGACGTTGTCACCAAACTTTTCGCCAAAGCGCTCCGAGCGGAGGTATTCCTAGCGCGCTGCTGCTAGCCGACTTGGCTCGCCCTCCTTATATTTTTTGAGTGCCGCTCGGGAAGCGGTTAAGGTATCTCGGACAGCCTTCAAGTCCATCTCAGCTTTTGTGCGTTCGGCCGAACGGATCTCTCGCTCGGCATCCAGCTCGGCCCCTAGCTTCTTAGACAGCTGATCTAGGGCCCGGACTTCGACTTTCATTTTATCTAGATCAGCAATTGCCCGCCTCTTCCGACCATTGGCGCGCTTCACGTCCCCGTCCCGCTTCTTCACCAAGTCATCGAGTCGGACCACCTCTGCAGCCAGATCGGCAGCCTTCTTCTGTTCGGCCTCAAGAGCTTGTTTTTCCCGCTCGGCCGTGGGACCTCCCGACACTTGGAGTTTTTCTAGGAGGTCCTCCAACTCGGCTAGCCGATGGCTCGTGGCAATTTGCTCAGCCCAGCGCTGTAAGGGAAATAATAATATCAGGAATCAAACAACAGCATGACACGAGAATGAAGATGGGTTTACCTGAGTGGCCTTCTGCATATTGTTATCGCCGAGCTGCTTGGGCGTCATAAGGACCACCTGAATCTGGGCGTCCTCGAAGAGCTTGGCGAGCGGACCAGTCAGGGTTATTTCGTGAACGGGGCTCGATGGTCGATCGGTAGACAGTAAATATTCCTCTGACGGGAATCGGAGGGTAGTCTTGATGGTAGGGTGGCCGGACGGCGCTTCTTCAGTCGCGGCCGCCTGATGCAAAGGCTCCCCTATGGTGGAAGTTTCGCCCAACCGACGTAAGCGGCGGCGAGTTCGGGGAGGAGAGCCGGAGGGCTGTGCGATAGGCGAAGCCACAGGGGTCCCGATCTGCGGGGGCGTGCGGTCAGGCGAAGTTACGCTGATCGGCGCCTGTGGTTCCCCCTCTTGGGTCGGCGGAAGGCTGGGGTCTCTTCGACGTTTCCGCCGAACCTCCAATGGTGGATCTCCAACCTGGGGAACGCCCAGCTCGGCGGGGGCCGAGGAAACAGGATCCGCCTCAACATCCGTTGAAGCGGATGGGGCAATTTCTGTTTCAGGGGCGGACTGCGCCCCTCCCTCTCCTGCATCCGCCGGGCGGCTGGGGATGAGTCCCCGCTCGGCGAGCTCTTTTTTCGTAGCCGCTTCAATCTCCACGGACTTCAATTTCAGGTTAGCGGTAGCCTTGGAGCGCCACATGACTTTAGCTGCAATAAAAGAAATTAAAATCAATTAGACAAAAAAGACCAAGGGAGTAAAGGGTCCTTACTCATGCGGAAGGGGAGATTTGCCCGAACGGGAGACAATCCGAAAATATACAACACCCCTTTGAGCAGCAACTGGTCGATCTTGTATCGCTGACCGGACAACCAGTTCGCCGCATGAAGATAGGCTGGGTTGCTTCTAAACTTGCCAAGCTCCGGCTGAGTCGGCACAGCGGTCTGCCATCTGGTTCGGAATGCTGGCCGCTCGGGAAGTCGGATGTAAAAGAAAAACTCCTTCCAATGTTTGTTGGAGGTCGGCATATTATCGAAAAATTTAAAGCCTATTCTACTTTGGAAAATAAAAGTGTCCGGCTCGGATTGTTTGGGGTAGAAGAAGAAGTGGAATATTTTGGGGTCCAGAGGGATACTGTGCAGCTTGAAGAGGATGACCGCTCCGCTCAGCAGCCTAAAGGAATTTGGCACTAGTTGGCCGAGCGGGATACGAAAATAGTTACAAACTTCCAAAATAAATCGATGGGTGGGAAACCTAAGGCCGCCCTGGAATTGGTCCAGAAAGAAACAAATGGTGCCGGTCGGCGGGTCATGGGGCCGATCGGCTGGGCCGGCTATAATTATTTCATGGTCATCTGGGATCCCGTACGTCCGAACCAGACGCCGAGCGCCCTCTTCGTCAAACCGACTCTCCATACTCATATACCATGGACCGTGAACATGGGTAGAGGGGTCAGAAGAGCTCGACATCTCGAAGAGACAAAAGGATAGCAACGAAAGAGAGGTAAAACGGTTAGGAAAGACCTGGTAAGCGAGGAAAGAAGGCTCACTAAGAAGGGGATGGGCGGAGAAGATCGCCGGTGAGATGGTAGCTGCCGAAGAACAGGAGCTGGATCGCCGGAGGCCGCAGCAACAGAAGAGGCAGGGGGGCAAAGCACGGGCAAAGATGCGTAGGCGGAGGAGGGCTAAGGCTTTATACGGCCGAAGTCGATGGGCCTCCACCGTCCGATCCAGGTCACGGGAAACAAGTACGCCATCGGGTCGTCCATTTTAAACGGAGGCGTCCCATCGTAAGTGACGCCGCCGTCACACAATGGTCGACACGTGGCACTCTGTCACCAAGCGCAATTAATGCGCCCATACTGCGCATGCTTCGACTTAATGGAGAGGATTTGTGTGATTTTCAAGAAGATTTAGACAAGCAAACATTCCTGTTGAGCGACAAAACCACCATAACGAAGAGCCGAACGGCTGAATTTGGAGGAAGGGCCGAACGACCCCACGAATACTATAAGCAACGGAAAGGCGACGACCGCCCGCTCGGACACATATGGTCCAGTCAGTCGGACTCACTTCCTCCTTCGACTAGACTTGAAGGGAAGGCAAGTGATCCGGCGGTAAGAATGCGGGGCCCACCTTCTGAAGGGTCCCAACCTAAGGACGGATGGAGGGCTGGCCAAGCGGAGCTAGAGATAACTCATCCATGGGCTTGGGTTTCCGACGCCAAGGCAGGAAGACCGAAGGGCCGAGCGGAAGTCCGCTCGGCTGGGACCGAAGGGCCGATCGGGTGGTCCATTCGGCCAGGATAGGGGCGAGGGTACAAAGGTGGCCGAGCGGCCTATGCGCTCAGCTCGGGATATGGGATATCAACAGAAAGATGATTAGGCCGTACACAAGATCGCACGATGGAGGATCTTGCCGTCACATCATGGAAAGGTTGATACAGTAGCAGTATGGTCTCATGGACGTCTGCCTGACAGATCCATATTTGGGCATGACCCTTCTGACAGACTCATACCTGGGCATGGTCAAAGGCAGGTGGTTGCTTCGACTAGCGCGCCCAGGCTTCTTCGAGAGGTCTATATAAGGCCTCCATTTCTTCACCGGAGGTATGGGAAAAAAATCTTCATCTTGAGGCCACCTATTCGTTATTCCTCGCCTGACTTGAGCGTCGGGGGGCCGTCGCCGGGGCACCCCTCCCGGCTCGGTTTTGCTGCAGGTTCGCCGGAGCGCTCGAGGATCCAGCAGGGAGCGCCACGTGCCCAGTGTCCGTTGACTCCTGGTTCGGACAGGATCACTATCCTCCACAAATACATGGCATTAATTTCTTGTCCTCAATCTTTTCGGTCACTTCGTCCCAAAGTTGTGTAGCTTTGAGTAACATAAACAATTCAATCATCGTTAACTTGTCTAGTTGTTGCGTAACCTACAAATCTTAATTAATTAATAAATCAAGAAGACTCACATGCTATATTTTCTTTAACTAAATAATTCATTTACATCTTCCTTAACTTCTATCGTATTATTCATTCAATTATCCCCACGGTAGCAGATTTACTATAATATAATGAGATATGAACAATACAAAAAAAATATAATTTTACTGACGAGAATACCAACGGAAAATAATTTCCGTCGATAATATTCTTCATCACCGACGAAATTAAATATTTCGTCGGTATTATTTTATTTTCCGACGGAATCTTTTATTCCGTCGGAGATTTCCGACGGAATAAAAGATTATGTCGGAAATGGATTTTTTTTTAAAAAAAAAATTTCTACACCGACGAAAACTATTTTCTGTCGGTAACATAGGTTTTTACCGACGAAATACAGATTCCGTCGGTAAATCCGCCTAAAACACCAACCCTAGCTTCCTTTCTTTCCACGCGTGCGCGGCGGCAGCTTCTTCCTCCTCCCCGATTTTGCCGGTAAGAACTCCTCTCCCTCATTTTTTTTCCCTCTCCCTGCTGCCCTTTGTAGCGGACGGCACTGGCCGTCTGTGCCGGCCGCCAGCGGCCAGCACCAGTCGCCAGCGGCCAGCACCAGCCGCCAGCGGCCTGTTGGCTCCTGTGGCGGTCGCCGGCAGGCTGCTGGCCCCTGTGGCAGGCGCCAACGGGCCGCTGGCCACTGTGGCGGCAGCCAGCGACTGTGCCGGCCGTGCCGGTGGCCGCTGTTGCCACTGTGTCGCTGTGCCGGCTGGCATCAGGCCGCTGCATGTGATGGCCGCTGTGCCGGTTGCTTGTGAGCCGATTGTTCCAGACGTTGCCTTGCTGATCGTTGCTGCGTTGGACACTGCTGTGTTTGTCGGTAGTAATAGTTTATGCTTTGTATTTGTTAATTTTTAGTAAAATTTTGTACTAAGGTGTTTTTATTTTGTAAACAGATAGCATTTGCTGCTCTTCTCCGGTTGACCTACACATCTTCAGGTATATTTTAGTAAATTGTACTTGATATTATTTAGCATGATTTAATTTAGATATATTCGTATATTATTCTGTAACATAATATAGTTATTTCATTTGTAATGTGTTTGTACGTTAATATTTGCTAATTTTCAATATATATATATGCAAAAATGTTTATTTATATATTAACATAATCATTTGATATTTGTCTTTTGACAGGATTTCTAGCATTATCTTATATTCTTGTATTATTTTGCGTACTCTGCACTATGGTATGTATTCTGTAACTTTGCACTATGGTATGTATCATTTTGACAGGATTTATATATGCACTATGATATTTTGTTCAATTTAGTTTGTTTTAAATGATTATAGTTGTTTCTAATAATATGAATGAATTGTTATGATATTGTGATTGGTTAAGTGTCGATTGTGTAAAAGTGATTGTTATATATATATATATATATGATGTAAGTTAGTAAGTGTGGATTATATGTTTGTATGCAGTTGTATCAATGAAGTGTTAGAATGTTATGATTGTTTAACTCTGGATTGTGTAAATGTGATGTTTTAATTTATGTGTGGATTTTATATGTTTGTGTGGATTATATATATTTGTGTAGATTGATTGTAATGAATTATATTTGTGATGGTTTGTATATTTGGAAATTGTATATATGGAAATTGTCAAAACAGATCGATTCTGGAATTTTTTTTTTAGTTTACCGACGGAATACCAACGGAAATCTAAATCCGTTGGTAAATATCGAAAAAATCTACCGACGGAAAACCCTGTTTCCGTTGGTAGATCGATAGGTTACCGACGGAACAACTGTTTCCTTCGGTAATTACCGACGGAAACAGTCTCTTCCGTCGGTAGTTCATTCCTGGCCAAAATCACTGTTCCGGCTATGTTTCCGACGGAATTATGGTCCGTCGGTATCTTATTACCGACGGAAATAGGACCTTCTGTCGGTAATGACCTTTCCGACAAATTGGTTGCCGACAACTACAATTCCGTCGGTATTCCATCGATAACCTATTATACCGACGAAAGGCCGACGGATAATTCCGTCGGTAAAATTATTTTTTTTTTTGTAGTGGAATCAAACTTCAATGGATATATTTTCTCCATACAAAAATTCCTCCACCTTTAGCCACTTAACCTTCGGTTATAAGTTGACCATATCATTTATCTCCTTTCATATAATCTAAATACGAACTATAAAAGATATCTAAAATGAACATAACCATCTTTGCTACAATATTATTCATGCAATTATATTTATGTTTATATACAACACCTCGACATCCTTCATTCATTATTATTTTCATCACAATTAGAAATATATAACACCAATACAAGTAACAACTCTTTGATTGCCCTATTAATGTACTCTCAAGACACACTTGATTCCTACATAGCCGACCAAATCACATGAATTAGTGCTAAATACATATCCCATAGAGTTAAACTAATAGCCAAAAGCTTCTCTATTCATTGCATATTCTTGATGATGATGAAGAAGATTGTTTTTTTTTTAAATAAAAATTATAAAAAAAAGTGATGGATTGATACACTAGCATGTGAATGCCTAGTATTTAAATTTGATTAGGGGGGACATGATTAATGCAGTTGTAGTATCCATTAATTTAGTCAAGGCATATGATTTTTAATATATGTTATATTAAAAATATAGTCTATTCAATCAAATGTTGGAGTTTGTTGGAGAAGCTAAAGGAGCAACAGAACATGGTTTTGGGGTGTGAATTATTGATTAAGTAGGTGTTTTGGTTGAAGATTTACTTAATGCTACCCATGAACAAGCTAAGTTTATATAATAATGACGGTTCTAATAGCCATGTTGAATATTATTTCCAAATTTAATTTAGCGATTTATATATATATTTGGTCATCATAATTAGAATTATCTTTCATTAGGTGGAAAGTCATTGTTCTATTGCAAAAAAAGATGCAATGGAACTAGTTGTATTCAACACAGGTATAATATTTTGAGACTTGAATTGAGATTGATATTAGGTTTGCACTTTAATTTGTGGTTATCAATAAGCTAACTCATTTACATTGCTTTTAAAATGCTTGAACTAGATTGATTGCACTTTAATTTGTTGCTGTCAATAATCTAACTGATTTAGATTGGTTAAAATGTTTTAATTAGATTGTGTTATCGTTCAATTATTGAATTAATGGACGGCTTCCAACTGTATAGGAGGTAGCATCATTATCGTCCTTAGCATTCATTAGTAGTTGTGTTATTTTATCTTGTTGCATAGTTACCATTGATGTTGATCATGAAACATCCCTAAGGGTGTGTTTGTTAAAGATTATCCTTAATAACCTTGGTTATCCATCCAAAATTATCAACAAAACCTTGTTTAATTTAAATAATTGATGATTCCCGAATAATGTTCCATGCACAACACATCAACAAAAGGAGCATGCAACCCGGAATCGGAAAACCTCATAAAACTGAGGTTTTTCTTGATTTCGGGGTTAACAAAAATTTTTTACCCAAAATATTCTCGAATAAAAAAGAAAAATGTAAAGAAAAAATTTTTAAAAAAAACTTTAAAAAAAATTTAAAACATAAAAAAAAATTAAAAATAGGGAAAACATAAAAAAAAAACTTTAAAAAAAAAAGTAAAAAACTTTTAAAAAATTAAAAAAATGAAAAGAAATAAAAAAAATAAAAACACATAAAAATAAAAAAAATGTAGAGTTTAAATAATAATAATAATAATAATAATGGTGGAACATAATAATAATAATAATAATAATAATAATAATAATAATAATAATATATGATTGATTTTGTAACTAAGGGTAATATAGTAAAATATTAAATTAAGTTATTCATTAAAACCTTCAAACAAATAAATTTTTGTTGTATTACCTAGGTTGAACCAAACAACATTTGGTTATGTTTTATGCCCTATAACCTTGATTATGTGATTACTTGGTAATCATATAACCAAGATTATATATGATAACTTAAACCAAACACACCCTAAGTGATAAGTTAATGGAAAACACATTTATGATACCCCTACGAGAGGGGGCATATTAGAATATCATAAGATTTGAGTGTGGCATTCTTATAAAATGCCGTAAATATAGAGTTTGTTGATTCAAAGGAAGTGATACAAACGCCTACATAGTTTAGAGGGAAAGTGAGAATTTGGTACAAGAAATAGCATCCCTTTAGCACGGAGAAAGAGCTATTTTTCTCAACCCCTTGAATTTAAACTAGATTAATGTTTAAGCATACTAATTTACCTAGTTGGGCAATTTTGAGATGACCCGTTATGTGAAAGTTATTTGTGTACATAGGACACAACTGTTCAATAAATAGACGTAAGGAGTCATCATGGAATTGCCATTTTGTGTATGTGCCCCACAATGATCAATCAAGCACTTAGTATATCAAAAAATTGAAAACAAAGGTATATTCAAGCCAAAGTAGCAGAGTATTGTGTGCATACTAGAGGCTAACCAAACACTTGGTCAAGTGAAAAGCATTAGAAATAATGACCGCCACCCAAGCTAAATTAGTAATTAGCCTTAAATGCAAGGAAACCACATTAGTAATTGACTTGGTGTTTTATGGAATATGCTTATCTCATACTTTGTAGACATAATCAAGTCCATTTGTGCAAGAAGGAAAAGAGATCTTACATGGATATGGAATGAAATGAAACACAAATGCAATATGGAAGCAACAATGCAACCTAGAATGTTATCAGTATATAAATATGTTGTTGATACAGCCCAAACTCAACCATGTAAGCTACCAAATTGTGAAAGGAGGATTGATGTTGGAAGATGAATTCATACCTTTTTATCAAGACTCAGATTTCATGTCATTTTAGCATTAT
This sequence comes from Zingiber officinale, assembly GCF_018446385.1. Classification (NCBI taxonomy): domain Eukaryota; kingdom Viridiplantae; phylum Streptophyta; class Magnoliopsida; order Zingiberales; family Zingiberaceae; genus Zingiber; species Zingiber officinale. Next base: position 20,995,832 of record NC_056001.1, on the reverse strand, counting down.
CCTTACTATATCACTGCATGATACTAACAAAAGAAGAGAAGGTTACAATATCATATAATCATTTGACAAAGAATGTCTTCTCGTTCTAAAATGAACAACATAATCAAACAACAAAAGAATTAGCAGTTACATGTGACAAAAGTAGAAAGACCATCAGAAATCAGCACAGAATTAAGGTTTACCATAGTTGATCGAACACCAGGTAACAACTTGATTTCTGAGTATCTGGTAGCTGCAGGATTAAGAATTTGTAGCAGTTGATAACTCGCCAAATATATCAGTACAATCAACCCATTCCTTTTTCTCCCTAGCTTCCCAATACCCGCCTATGTAATGAAATGTTCCATTCTCACAGTCTCTCAGAAACCATCTTGGTTTCCACCCATTTTCTTGCAATTTCTTTGACTGTAATAATTAAGAAAAAAACAAATCATATATACCGCAAAAACATCTAACACAAGCAAATTTCAGGAGAATGATAAACAACAAAAATACAAATATGATATGAGTATGCCCTTAAGGAATCAGGAAAGTAATATCAGCTTCCTTGTAAAACACTGGTTCAATATCTAGAAAGGTAATAGCAGATGTCTTTGACTATAGTTAACAATGAAGCAGCAGAAAGTAATAATCATCATCACTTAATCATACACAAACCATTAAGTTATAGGATAACCTGACGCTGTCTTTGCTCTAATCGCAGCTTTTCTCCATTTGCTTTTTCATACTCTCCATTTTCAAGATACCGCTGATCTGGCCGGAGTCTTGAATCAGTAGGCGGAAGCTTTTCCTTATTCCATGATAAAATTATTCAGTTTGGCAGACAAAGAAAAGAAAAGATGTGGAAAGCAAGATTGTAGAGGTAATCAGGAAACCTTCAATCCTGGTGTCAGCTCATTCAATGTAATTGCAAATGACGTCAAGTTGTATCGGGTGGGATCATCAGGCAGCTTGTTTCTTTTCCACAGTAAGGTTGCATTTTCTGACAAATTAGATGTCTTAGACTTCCAGATAGCATTATCAAGTGAGTAGTACATACTGTCATCCCACTTTCCTAGTAATGAAGCAACTTTTAATCCTTTGGTATCCTCAATATAGCCTTGCACCTTTGTGGGAGAATGTGGTCTGATCACTATACGAACTCATTAAACCTAAATTACACGGACAAAAATCTCAAGCCTTACCTGTCGAGGGCTGCAGTCAAGGAGTGTCTGTTCTCTAAGCTTTAGAGTACAAGAAAATTCTTTGTTTCCACGTATATTCATTGTACCATGATGATTGCAGTACACCTTACCAACAATTAGGTTGTAGATAGTTGTTGTCACCTAAAAGGTAATCCATATTACTAATTTGGAAGGCGAAGTATTAAATTTATTTACACACAAAATACACAGATTGTGTCTGGATTTCCATGACAAAAGAAATAAGTAATGCATTCTTGTCTATATAAATTCAATTCATATGGCTAATTTTACATGGCACATACCTTACTCCATTGAAAAATTTCTCCATCATCAAATTCCAAGGTTAATATACCAACAGGATCTAGTTGTATGGATTGTCCCCAAAACTTACTCTTCAGGTTGCTGTCCCCCCAGAATTTCCAACCTCTGCCTTCACAATGGCAAGCGATGAGCATAGGATGGTGACTAACCTAGTAAGTGAGATCATAAGCAACTTCCTTTTTAGACATTTTACTTCTAATGTGATCAATACATTGAAGGCTCTATTCAAAGTTACATGGGAACACTAGTTAGAAAAAGATATGGAAGTAGCAACAAGATGGACTAATGACGAGCATCGGTGAAAATTGTATTCTTACTGAGAACAATTTCATGTTTTTTGTTATTTCAAGATAATTTTTTGTGAAGAATAACCAAACTTTATTTGAAGATGGCATTGTAAGACAAAAAAGTGATGCTTGAATACCCAAGACAAACAATCTATGCATTTATGCAGAAAGCAAAAAATGAGTAGATATCTACATCAGAAGTATAATAAGCCTGCAATTGATGTATCAAAGAGTTGAGTAGCTTGGCAAATATTGAAATTTTCAGATGGTCAAAAAACACTACAATTTAATTTGCTTTGTAATTATAGTAGTCTATGCTACTCAATCTACTTCTGGAACCAATTCCAGCAAGATCCCTTTTGAAGATCAATTTACAGCTGTTAAAAAATTGCACTATGCTGGTCTACCAAATAGGTGCAATCTAACATCTATTTCCATTAGGCAGCAACTTAACAGGAAGAGGCAATGAGGTTGAGGGATACAAGCAAAATAAAATCCAAGCATTGTAATAAGAATGATTTCATTCCTAAGGAAAAAAGCTTAAAATTTTCAGGCATTTTGCTGACTAGTGTTTCTGATTTTACTAATGGTCTCTAAGAAGAGCATCAGATAAAAGATTGATTATCCAGAAGGTAGTTTTAGATGGATTACTGCTTCAACTAATGAGATGCAATGTTTTGTGACAATAGTGTCGAAGACAAGATTTTGTTTGCCAATCCAATAAACAATTTTCTTGAAGTTGATAGAGCTAGAATGTAAATATCAAAATAAGTTGGAAGATATATGGTATATTTACTTTTTCTTATTTTGGATACTATTAATGAAAACCAACGCTATTTTTCAGCAAAAATTTACAAGATTGGAGGGTCATTTATATTATGGCTATCTGTCTAGTTTCTCGGGGAGCAAGGTGTCATGGTCTGGCCCTCTAGTGATGAACCAGGCATCTGGAGTTTGAAACTCAGTCGCGGCGTATTATGGAGGATTTTCTCCCTAATGGGTTGTGGACCCGAGAACAGTAATTGTCAAGATGGGCCTCCATGTCCATTTCTCCGATTTACTCAGGTGACCGATGGGAAGCTTCTGTGGGGCCGGGCCGGTCACCCCAGGTTTGATGTTTCCTGATTCATCATTTTTTATTTTTTGGTATTCTCAAACTCATTTATACCAGCTTTACTTTGTAATTGCTACCATAAATACTAACAAGGGATGATCAGTTCATGAATTTAGATAGAATTATACCACTTGGACGCAACTTATGGTATATCTGATCAGCACAATGTCATCTCTGGATAATTGAAGTTATTTCATACAAGGATACACTAACAAAAACAAATGTGCAAGTTAGGACACATTGAAAAACATGATGGTTCAAAAACCTACCTTTTCAGAAATGAAGCGTACTCCTTTTTCAGGGAATTCAGCTTCATATGTCTCTCCTAGCAGAGGATTGAAGGGTTTGCAAACACGGCCATCACAAGAAGAATATCCAGAGGCAGCAAAGGCAGCTACATTCAGAATTCTCATGAGACTGTCCCCCTAAATAAAACAATTAGCAAAAAACCACATCAGGTTTATAGCTATAAGCCATCTAGATATTAGATTCCTATAGAATATAAAGAATTTAGGTTTAAGACTAATTATTGCCTGAAGTTGCAGATTACAAATCCATCTATTAGGTGAAATTTTTTGCATCAGTGGAGAGGATCAGTGCAAGTTCTGAATTCAGGAAATAAGAATAACGAGGGTTGTTTTCTACTCAGTGTGTAAACAATATTAAAGTTTAACTAAGTATCCATCAAGAAATTCAATACATGCATGCATCTCATACCCTGTACTGTATTGTTCTACCAATACATGGACCCACAGTGAGTATCTATTATTCTTCTCATAATAATCATATATTATGAATATAATTACCCATAAAAATGAGAAACTAAGGATTTAAATAATGTATATCATATATCTATTATAAAATTAATTCTATTTACTTGGGTACCTTATACACAAGTCTTTAACCATAAACTTGAATGATATTTAACATGGGTATCTGCTACTTTATGCAAACTCATTTGACGGGTAGCCATACCCTATTAAATGATTTTGGTAGTCAAGGGTACCAGAAAATACACATCTTGCTGTTATCCTTAATTCCTTATGGAGTAGTGCATCCATATATTTAACCACAGAACACAGTTTCAAAATCAATGTTGATACCTCTCTTTGCCTTTAACTATATATAATATCACCTAGTATCATATTTGATCATCCTAAAATGTGGATTGATATAAAATACATCACTTATAATTGATGAAATATTTCAGGCTGCTTTTATGCAAATTTTGTTCTTTGTTAAAATTGTGATTAAAATGTTTACTTGTAATGCTTCCGAACAGTTAGATTGAGAGAAAAACTAATAGAAAAAAGGTTTAAGTTCCAATAGCTCCAATAGATTGTAAAATAAGAGAATATATTATAAACATGTTCAAAAATGACTAATATAATCCATAGTTAGTATAATTGAATCAACTAAATGGAAATGGTGAGAACAGAAGACGAAAAATTATTAGTCCCTATACAAAAAAAATAATTTAATTGATTTAAATAATAGTAGTTTATATAATCTCACAAAGAGCCCAATGGAGAATAAGAGACCTAGGGCAAAAATAACTAAATAATATAATGCATTCATATTAGTCACAGTTGAATAATCATCTTTCTTGAATTCTTGACTTGTAAAATTAAATCCTGGTCTTCTAGGCTACAACAGCTAACTCCTGCAGAGCAAGTCATTTATGAAGTTCACTATATTGACTGCAAAATGCAGAAAATTTTTGATAAGCATAATTTGGTGACATTATTTTTCAGTTATCTTTTTATGGAACATAAACAAACAATTTAAACAAAGTTACAAAAAAATATTGTTTGCTACTCATATATTATATATTCTATAAGAAACATAAGAGCACATTATAATTGCACTGAAACAATGTGAGTGGTTAATGAACTACCTTTTTCCCATATTCATATGCTTGATCCAATAGGTAAGAGTACTCCAAGTCTTCAAAGCACTTTTGAAGTGAAGATAATGGTTCGTTAAAATAAACAGGGAGGCAAACTTTAGAGAGATCCTTTCCAACATTATTTTTAATCATTGACCATAGGCTGACACATTTCTCCATCTCAACAGGCTCTGGCAACTTCTCACGCCTTCTAACCATTTCTGTTGCGACAGAATTATTTTCAGATTTAGATATCCTCCCAGATGCATCTGAGGCTGTTACTTTACATACATAATTTGTTGTAGGATCATCAAGACACTCATTTGCATCAAAGAAGAAAATTTCATCCTCATCAGATAACTCATCAAGATCTTGTTTTTCAATATCATCAGAAGATACTGTTGTACTTGACTCTGATGAAAACAGACAACTGTGAGATAAGAAATATATACAAGCAAGATAGTTTGCCCGCAAAATAACACCCCATATAGAAATAAAATGAGTATCACAGAAATAGTTTGCCAGTTGCAACAGAAATATAGAATGATCTTTATTACAAACTGAAGTCCAACATTCATTGCCATCTCAGAATATTTTTGAAACAATTTCTCAAGAACTTCTCTTCAGACCATAAATTGTCTTCTTAAGCAAACATGCTTTCATCACTCCGACTCTCTGAGCAACATACTCAAGAAGTTGTTCCATGAAGACTTCGCTAATCAAATTAATGTTTAATTAGACAATTTTAACATCAATTTAGAACGTTCATCACTAGATAATAGCAAGAGAGAAGAGAACATGAAAACAGAACTACAACTGAAAAGTTTCAAAATAATCCACAGGTCTGGATGAATCCCTTGGCCACCAGCCATGCTTTTATCACTCAACTCTACCCTCTGACATATACTTAAAAAATAGAAATCATCTACAAGCAATAGACTAAACACAAGAAGGAGAAGGGTGTATGGAACTAACTGAAACTGAGCACCATAAATAACTACCTGTATCTTAGTGTGAAAATACAAAATAAAGCTAAAGAATACTCACAAAGGGAGTTTCACTAGAGCAAATTAATAATTCTCACTTTTAATTATGAACTTGTTGATTTATTCACAGTGTTCATATGATGCCAAGTAATAATGGTGTTATGTTTCATAACTAGTTGCATAGCTAATTTAAGCATATAATTGCATTCTGTAAGTAAAATTGATTATTCCTGGGCCCTTCCAAGCACGAACCCAGCAAGCCTACAAATTTCTTATTCGAGCTCAGTTAGCTAGATACTTGACATTTGTCATGTTGTGCTTAGGCTGACATGACTAAGGACACAATCATAATCCAACTCAAGCACAAGTATGGTCAAGGATTAAGAGTTTTAGACAAATAGAGTAGGCTAACCGATCGGCCAAGGATTAATAATCAATTGGATATAAGTTTTAGGCAACATTCTATGTAGGCTTTAGTCAATTAGATGGGTTTCCAGTGACTGGAAAGGTTTCTATTCAACTAGAAGTAGAAGGTTGAGTAATCAACTTAAAGGTAATTTTAACTGACTAAAAATATACCCATTTTAGTCCAATGTTCATATTTAAGTGGTTCAGTTTGTTGGACCGCAATTCCAACCAAATGAGGGCTTCTAGATCAGTTATATAAATGATGTTAGAGCCTCAAATATATAAGCTTCTGGAGAACTTTAGGCACACAACTCTCATCAAATGTATTCTCATTTAGTTGTGCTAGAGTTGATTAAGTGTCCTAGCAATCCAAGAGGTTGGACAAGGATGAAGGTTTCATCTTCTATCAAGTTTTGATACTCTCTTCTCTCCTTAGATGCTTTATTACATCTTTAGAGAGTGTGTGTTATCCTTGTTGAGAGGTGTTTTGCTTCTATAGGACATTTAAAAGCATGTATCAGTTTACATTGTAATTATTGACTAAAAGTTCTCTAGCTACGATGGGTGGTTGCATAAGACAACTTTAGCAGGTCATGGAGAATGAGCTGCTAAGAGTTTCTTAAAGAGAAGTCTAGATTAATGATTGTGTTAACTAGTGACAATTCCCATTGAGCATTAAACCAAGTGCTCCATAGTTTGTCATCATGATGAGTTCTAGCAACATATCATTCATCTTTGTAGAGGCAACATGTTCATTTCTAGTTTACTTATTTCCGCTACACTTCTATCATCTTGGTCATATCACATATGCACACTTACAATTTACCATTTGTATTGAATTTTATATTTGCAAGAGAATGGCAAAAATCCTGTGTCATCTATTCACCCCCTCTAGGTTGACCATGACCATTCCTACAAACTTATACTTCACTTACTAGGCAGCTATGCCCAATTCATTATAATTTTTCAAATTGCAGAATAATTATATTGCATTTGGTTTCTATAATAATCAAGGAGCTTCAGCTGTTGCTCTATGTTGAATATAGATTGAATGAACTTACTCTCAGGTGAAATCTTAATGCTCAAATTAGGTACAACTAGCGCTTGGAAAATATAGACCTTAGCAGTTAACAGCAAGCGAAACTAAGGCTAATGTATTTACAAGGGAAAAATGGGGAAGTAAAGACCCAGGTTTAAGGTGCATCCTGCTCCAACACAAAATGAGAAATTTGACAATCTCTCTGCAAGAGTTTCAACTAGAAGGATAACATTCATAATGACACCTATACTATAGCACACCAAAATAAAGAAAAAGAAATGCAATAAAATTGTTTGACTATGTGGTTCTTCTGTTTGAATAGAACTAACTAGAAAGTACCAATGGATTTTTCATGTCTGTAGCTGGAAAAGTCAGCATTGGTTAACTGCACTTCACTGTCATTAGTCATATCTTCTACGTCAACTTCCTAAAACCAGAAAGCTTAGTTAGCATCATTAGAATGATTATTTGAAATCAAAAAGAAAGCCATCTGCACTTTAGCAAATAAGAAAAATATTGACAAAGGCATCTAAACAAAACGATGGAACTAGCTTTGTTAATTAGAAGAACAAGAGACAATGTCAAGCTGAAGATTAAATAATCAGTCCGAGATTGTTTAAGTTATAAGTACCTCCAGTTGCTGATGGAATGTAATAGTATTTAAGTGATCTTCAAATTGAAGCTTAAATTGTCTGAGGTACTCTGCAAACTCAGAATGAATGATCTTCTCACAGTCCTCAATGAATGCTTCATCTAGTCCCTCGGCTCGCATGCGATCTTTAAGCCTTTCAGTTGAAAATGGAACATCAGTTGGCATGAAAAATAATTGTTTACTTGTGGAAAATTCTTTTGATGCTGAAATCAAAGCTTCAATCCAGGCCACACGGTCTTGGCTTGAATCAGTCTTCAAATGAAGAGTCTTTTTTGGAGAAAATATGTAGAATCTTCTGTCATCTGTCTTACTTTCACGAAATGATGAGATCTAAGAGATAAAACAAAGTTGATTAGAATATGGACAGAAAGATGTAGGTTGATGCAAATGCTATTGGAAGAAAATCTCTATGATAACAGGTAGCTTTAGTTTCATATATGTTGCTCATGTACATGGAGAACATCCCACTGAATAGTAACTATTTTCTGTGAAGAAACGAAGAGAAACAAAAGACAAGCAGCATCGTGGACTAATTGAATTGGCATTGGATTATCAGTTACCTTTGTGCCATAATAATCCAATAAGCTAAAATTGAGTATGGAAAAGAAAACTGACCAAAAACATACGAAGGAGAGGGAAAATCAAATTTAGCAAAGATAGTAGTTTAAGTATTATACAAAACCATATCTAAGATCAGTGGTGAAGGATGTTCAACACTAGCAAGTTAGAAGCAGTTTTTTTAAAGCCAGACTAGACTGGCCAATTCATCTGGTTAAACCCGCAACTAGGCACCATTCCTGCCGTAGAACCCAATTTCTTAAATAAATAAAGTTTAAATTGGTATGCACAACATTTAATCGATGCTGAAATGATTGGGGAGAGTGATCCAGGGCCGTCTCAAGGTTCCACGAGGCCCTAGGCAAAAACAAAAAAAAAAATCTTTAATAATGTTTTTAAAAAAATTAAAATTTTCTTTATTCTTTTTTATTCAAACTTGAAACCGATAACGCGGATTTATTTTTAAAAATAAACTAGATTTAAAAATTCATGTCGTGTAATTTTAATTTGATGATATTTCAAAGTTTGACTATTATCGACACAAATATATAAAAAAATTCTAATGCAATTGCTAATAATTTAGATTTGGGTTCATAGTTCATTCCTTCCATAATTTTTAAAAAAAAAAAGTAAAAAGAATATTACCGAGTAAAATAGGAGAAGGATGTCTTCTTAGAGAACATGAAAGAGGAAAAAATACATAGAACATTAATGAGAGAATGAGTAGATGTTCAACTAATTATAAAATGAGACGAAAGAAAAGAAATTAGATGTAAGGTCTTATATAGTTATATTATAACTTTAGGATTAGAGCATATAATAATTATAATTAATATGTAATTAAATATAGTTGTCATTGGAATTAATTGAAGAGCAGGAAATTGAAATAAAATAAAATCAAGTAAAATCGTTGCAATGGAATTAATGCAAAATCTAAAACAAAATCTAGAGAGCACTAGAATGGAAATCGAAGCAAGTCAAATTAAAGCAAAATACGCCACTAGAACGGAAATCGAAGCAAGTCAAATTAAAGCAAAATATGTATGCATGCGTGCATAATGCAACTTGGGACTGCACAGTATATCTTTTAAATGCAAATATTAGATATTAAATATATTTATTTATTTTTAACAAATAATGGGCCTTAATTTTTTTGGGGCCCTAGGCATAGGCCTTAATGGCCTATGCCTTGAGCTGGGCCTCGAGTGATCTATGTAGTTGATAAAAGATTCCAAACCCACCAGGTGATTAATATTTTTTAAGTAAAAGTTTGTACATAATTATACAAAACTTAATAATATAAGTTTTTTTTCTCAAATTTGAATATGTTAATTACATGTAGAATTTTTTTATATTTTGAAATCACTCATTAATACATTCGTACTTATTAAATTATAAATTACATTATAAGAAGATATAAATTTTATCCTAAAATAAGTTTTTTAATTCAACTATTTCTATCAATTGAATTATCACACAGGCGACCGTGCTGATCGAATGTCCAATCTGGGTTTGGAGTCATTGCTTAAAAGCATGAAAGTTGACGGTGCTCAGTTAACAGAAAAGTTATACGTAAGAGTAAGAAAGTCAAAACTTGATTTTGGCAGTTAATGATGGATTAAGACTTCAGCAAAAGGACAACAGATGTTCTAGCCCAAACCAAACATGGACCTTTGCCCGTAAACCAGTCTCCTCTTTTCCTTGTTATGAACATCAGGACAAAGATTTCATAACTAAAGGGTGGCCTTGGGCAATGCCCCATCTCCTACTGCCCCATCTCCTGTCGTCATGTCTAATATTACTGAGCTGGAAATGAGTCGGTGAAACTAGATATCAAACAGCTAAAATAATATTTATGGTGACGTCATTAGGCAGTGTTTTCAAAACAACAGAGGACAACCTTGTGGGACAGTCGCCGTCAAGAAACAATGTGCAGCTCTATACTAGTTAAAATAAAACATGGCTATCCTCTCAGCTTCTCAGCTTACAAGCTTCTGAGCGAATGGGTTCACGAGAATCTGCGATCAAAACTTGTAACCTTAACATTGTCCAAAGCTGCTAAAGCTACATGGAAATGCCATCACTGCTAGCAAAAAATGTCATGGATGCTGGAAAATCCAACTCTCCCCCACGTTCTGAGAAGCGGTAAGACACAGCAACAGGAAGCGTAATCATAACTACCAACTATTCAATAGGGGCCCCAGAAATGTTTCCATCTCGAGCGTTCGTGTACACACCCCATCAATTACTGCACGCCACCTGTTTGTCTAAACTTTTTATTGCTCCTACGGCCTTTTGCGACTCGTGAGTGGCAAGGCAAGTGGACTCACTGCACTTTAGAGTTGCACCTCCGTTCACTATAAAATCCGTAGGCGTAGGCACGTACCTCCAAACAATTGGAGATGTATGTTCATTTAACAAGGAGGGACCACAAACCAAGAGAGCAGAAACGCAATCAATTCTTACCCAGACGTTGCAACACAAGAATTCAGCAGGAACACGTTTTCGACGCTTTAAAGTTAAAGGAACCACAAAAGGGAAAAATTTTAACCGAGGAGCAGGCAATTTAAGAATCAGGAAGCAGCGTGATACCACAACAACGAGCAGAAGAGCATTGGTCGCTTTCCCAGCCTAGTAGCAGTATCGACTTTGTAGATGAGTTTCAAAATCACAGAAGGGGATAGAGGGAAAGGAAATGAAAGGAAGAAGAAGAAAGAAGAAAGAGCAGACAAACACACGAATCGGGGACATAGTACTACTGCCACTTAGCTCTTTTGCAGCAAGTGATGATCCATTAGCTGAGGCCAAATCCAGCTGTCGGCCCCCCCGGCCCCCCTTCCCTCCCTCTGCTCTTGCAGAAACAGGAATACCAGCAGCAGCTGTAGCCTGTGGGGACTTCCGGACTAGGGCGTCACCATCGCGGCGCAGTCTCACCCTAGTTTAGTTACCTACGAGATGTATTCTACGTTCTTCCCATTGCGCCCTTCCTTTTGGCCAGCGGGCATGGTCTCGACTCGGTCCGTACGTGCTTCGGGGTCACGCTGCTCGATCTCCGAGGCTACATCTTCACCGTCCATCCTATGCTTTGGTGAACCCTCGTTTAGCACCGAAACCTCACAACAACAGGCAAAGTGAATCGAGGAAAGAAATGGAAGCATGATAAAATTGGAAAAAATAAAATAAAAATTAACTGACTTCCTAAATTTCTCAGCGGGACGAGAGCACCAAACCCCGATTGATCGATGTATTGGGGAAACAAAATAGAATGAGATTCTCGATTTATTTCGTAATCCTTTTTTTCTTTTCAATTTTTATGCCATGCCTAAGAATGGGGATCACAGCGGTTGCGTACCTTGAGTTGGACGAGTCGTACGGGCATCCGGGGTTGCCGGCAGCCACATCCGCCGCGGGAATAAGAGGAGGAGAACATGGAACTGGAATTTCCGATGAGGCGGACGCGGCTTCCCGAGGGCACGGTGGCTAGGTCCCGGCGGGCGATCTTGGAGTAGGAGAGCACGCCGTCGTGGAGGGAGAACCAGCGGAGGCGCCACCCCTTCCTGATGTTGGTCCATTTGTACAACGCCCCGCAAAAGGTGACGGAGTCGGCTGGGCCAGCCTCGCCCTCGCCGGCACGCGGCGGCGGATCGGCCGGAGCGGGAGAGCGGGCGCCGAGACCGACGAGGTCCAGGGAGATGCAACAGAGAGGGTGTGGCATCTCCCGCGTCCCCATCGAGATCACGTAGAGAACTCGGGATGGATCCGATGCTACCGGTGTGAACATTTACATGGTGGCGCCGCGCGGTCGACGGGATGGCGGACGACGATGATGACTTCCTCTTGTCTCGGCCGCTGTTATTTATACGCGATTTTTGCGTCGACCACGCGTGTGCATACTCGGGAAATGAAATATATCCATATAATAAAAAATATAAAGGAAACTTCACAAAAATAAATAAATAAATACATTAATAAAATAAGGAAAAAAATCATGCATATATATATAAAGTAATTTGATGAAATTAATTAAATTTTCTAACGATTTAGAGTATAAAAAGATTACTAGTTTTTATGAAAATGCATGAGTTTTTAGAAGACTTTGATATTCATTAGCGTATAAAGTCTGGACTGCAAAGTACGATTTAAAGAATAAACTAGTTTATTCATAAACAGAATTCTATAACCCTACTTATTATTATATAAGTGGGACTAGAATCTATCTTAGTTCAAAGGTGACTGCTCCTTGTAAGTCACAATTGGAAATTAAATCATGGATTCCATTGAGGAAAATGTTAGAAATTAATTTATGGATTTCGTTGAAGAAAATTTTAAGGGTCGATGATATTTGAGAGACTATATGCATGCCCTAACATTACACAGGACAATGAGTATTTCATTATAAAAATAATAATAAATTCAATTAACTTTATTGATTAATTCTAAAATAATTGATTCAGATTCATAGAAAATTTTCATTAGTCATAAGAGTAAATCAAAAAAATATGTATGACGATCAATCCAAAAGTCTAATATCTTTTAGTTATATTCTCCGTTTGAAGCATTTTTCTTTAAAATAAATTATAATTGAGGATCGAACCATGAATTTATAGGTAATAATCTAAATATCTTATGCGGCACAATAGTCCCGGGGACTATAGTATACAGGTTTCGTGGCTTTGATTAATTTATTTTAGAATTTTTAAAAATAAGAAAACTTTGAATGATTTTTAAAGTTTTTTTTTTTGGATATTTACTTGATTTTTTCATGATTTTTAAAGTTTCAATATTTTGAACCTGAATAAAATATTTCAAAATTGACAAGACTTATGGAGCCCTTCAATACTTTAATTAGTTAATTTTCTTGATTTTAGTTTTTTTTAAAAAAAAAATGATTTTAAAATAATAAACATTTTAAAGTAAATTTTAAATGTTGAAAATCATTATAACATTTTTCCTGAATTTTAAAATTTTCAGTTTTCACCATTTTTTTATAATTTGTATCATTTTGAGGTTTCGAAAATATATTTTTTATGATATTTGTACTTTTAAAGCTTACTTTTGGATTTCTAGAATTTTTAAAAAGATTTTATATTCAACTGATGAAAAATTTATCCAAGCCATTTTATTTGATTTAGTTTAATCCGCCCGATACTAAGTCCTAGTCATGTTTCATTGAGCCATGTCTCAATTGGATTGAGTCGAGTCCATTTAAAGACTGAACTAAGAGTAACAAAAAATTGCCACCACGGAAATGGATTAGGGAGTCCGATGCGTGTATAAAAATATATTTCATAAACATGGGTACTTGAAATAAAAATAATAATAAATTATTTTATTATAGCACATATATACATCGCATACATATAAGGATATAATATGATCAAATATGTTCATAAAATAAAATTTTCTAAAATTATTTTTATTTTAGGTATACCTGACAAATGATGCGGAGTAGAAAAAGCATTAACAAAGAGAAACATTTGAAAATCTCGTCTTTATTCGTATCTATGCCGAGTTATCATCGATATGACTTCGGAAGTCACGAGTTTTGTCCTTGTGAAAGGTATTAGCCTTGTGTGCAAAGATAGAGTTTGGTGTCAAGTGATGTACACAATCAGTCGACACCAAAACATTAGTTATTATTGGGACACTTCGAAGCTAGAGGGGGTGAATAGCTTGTCGCGCTTGTTCGCTTGCTTCGGTGTTGTTGATTTGCAGCGGAATAGACTCGAAGTAAACTCTCCAATGCTAACACGTAGATTTATTTGGTATCCACCTCAAGAAGAGGTGACTAATCTAAGGATCTACACACGACTCACTCACCACTATGAAAACAACTCCTTCTCAGAAATAATCCTAAGGTGGAAAAACCTCGTACAAACTCACACACACATACAACTCGGAATAGAAGTAAATACACAAGAATACAAATGAAAAACCTTCTTGTTGGCTTCTTTGTTGCTTGTAGATGCCTCTTGAACCTTGGAAGTGCAACAACACTCGTCCCCAAAAGTTTCCAAGAATCTAGCGGTGAGTGTTGGAGAGATTGTGAGCGCTCGGGATAAAACTGCCAAGAACAGTGCACACGAAACCTTTTATCACACGCACAAAGGTTAGTTTTTCAAGCTTAGTCGACTACCCCAGTCGATTAAGCCTTGTTGAATCAATTAGCCAAATCGATTCAGCAACATTCTGTTCGATCACAAGAAATAGCTTAAGCGATCAGCCTGATCGCTTAAGTTTCAAACAGAACCATTCTGTTCGAAGCAAAAGTCACCGTAAGCGATTACTCTAATCGCTTACGGTGTCTTAATCGATTACACCAATCGATTAAAGAATCTTTCTGGCGGTTCCAAGCTTAAGCGATTACCTTAGTCGCTTAAGTTATGATAATCGACTACCTTAGTCGATCACTAAACTCTAACTTTCAACCCGAAGTCTAGGGTTCACTTTCCCAACATCCAGTCAACCGTGACCTGTTGGGACTCCTGCTTACCTGACATCTGGTCAATCTTGACTTGCTAGGACTTCTTCACCAAATGTCCGGTCAATCATTTAACTCACTTGGACTTTTCTCCTTATGCCAAGTGTCCGGTCAATCTTGACTCACTTGGACTTCCAACACCAGGTGTCGGTCAACCTTGACCCACCTATATCTCCATATGTCTTGCTTCACTCACTAGGACTTTCGTTTGTTTGGCTTCACTCACTAGGATTTTTACCTGACTTCACTCACCAGGATTTTCCTTCTGCCTAGCTTCACTCAATGGGGCTTTTATCTGGTTTCACTCACCAGGGTTTCCTTCTTCTTCCAACCTTCCCGTTGAACTTCTCAGTCAAGTATTCGATGAACCTTGACCTACTTGACTCTTCTTTACATCAAACTGGTCAAACATTGATCAAAAGGAATTACACCAACAATCTCTCTAGATGGGCGATTGTACCTACAATCTCCATATATTGTCAAATATCAAAACTCAATCATCAAGAATCAAGTTTAAGTCAACTTAAATTTAGTTAAACTGGTCAATCTTGACCTAAGAAAATTACACTAATAGTTATTAGATATTTGATGAGGTATGGAATGACTTGTTTAAAACTTCTTCTAAAATGTTAAATATTTGGTGATGTATGGATTTAATGTTAGATAGTTTTCTGTATGGTTTTAGTTTGATATATGAATTGCCATTTGGTTGAATATATGATGTGTATATTGTTAGATATGATGTATATGGATTTATTTGGCGTTAAACATATTTGATATTTTTTATATTAACTTGATACAATGCAAAAATAGTTATTTCTGAGCAAAATTTTTACATTTTGTGAGAAATTTAGTGACGAAAATGATTCGTCGTTAAATTATTGTAAATCTACGATGAAACATAGATAGATTCATCGCATAATATTTGACAAATTTACGATGAATCTACAGATTAGTCGCATACATATATTCATGATTTTTATCAAAATCAACTACGAATCCCAAAATTCGTTGTCGAAATCAGCGACAAATTTCAAGTTTTGTCGTGATGAATTTTGGGATTCGTTGCTGATTTTGATGATGAATTTCGGGATTCATTGCAAATTTCGATGATGAATTCGGGATTCGTCACTGAAATTGGCCACAAATTTGAAGATTCAGCAATAAATTTTGGGATTCATCGTTGAATTCACCATATTTGAATTTAAGATTTAGCTACAAATCTATTTTCATTGCAAAATCTATGACACAAATTAGATTAGTAGTTTAATTTGGGGAAAAATTGTCACATATTTATTTTATAAATTTTGAATTAATTTAGCGACGAAATATCATAAAATTTGCGACGAATATATTATTTTCAACGTAGAGTTTGGTGATGACGTTTATGCAATGAAAATTTTTTCGTCGTAGATTTCGTTGCAAAATTCGTCGCAAAAAGTTATTTTTTTTATTTATTATGTTTTTTTAGGGAGGTCGGAAGGAACTGTGACTTCGACGGACAGAAACTAGTGCTCTTTGCTGGGCGGCGGTGGCTTAGGCGGGAGAGTAGGTCTCCGGCGTCCCTCTAGCCGGGAGGGAGGAGCTAGCTGGAGGGGAGAAGGCTGACAGCAGCGTGGGCGATGGATAAGAAAAAAAAAACATTGTGTCATTTTTCTTTCTTCCGTGAGATCAAGAAGGAGAGAGCCTCCGTGTTGGCCCTGGGACGAGTTAGCGGGAGCGCTGAGGACGAACGTATTCGCCTTTTGCCAAAAAAAATAAGGAGAGAGAATAAATAAATAAAATAATTCCAAAATTAAATTTATTTTCTATCTTATCCTAATCTTATATAAATCTTCTATTAGGTTGGGATAAATCCAAACTCTCTATAACCCACAATCTATACTATTAGCCTTTAAATTCACAACAAAACCAAATTAATTTGATTCACAACAAAACCAAATCACTTGTTTAATAACCAAATGATTTTTAATTAAAATCAAACAAATTTGGTTTACAATTAAATCAAAGAGGATCCAACTCATCTTCAAAAAACATGATTTATTCGTACTCTATTTGATAAATATCTTTCTATATTTGTCCTTTATTTGGTCCAACCAGACTTAGTCTCTCTCAATGTGAGATTCAAATTCTCAAACTTATTTTAAATCTCTTAGATAAACTCATAGTGCATGTGACCCAATAAATTTCCAGTTATGTTGGACGTCCATAATTAATCATTAATTATGGATTGATCATGAATGACAACTAGTAGTACATTATGATCCTCAATTAATCGAAAAATAAAACGGTTGATTCCAGAACCGCTTCTGAATCTTTCAATAACTACAGTGAGTTGTGTCTAGTTTTTTTTCACTCGTTTTATACCTATTTGGTTCAAGACATGATCTATATATCGGTTCCCACTAGGGTGATTACGACATACCTAACATAAGTAATATTTTCTCATCTTGAGATTCAAATTACTCGTATATATGTCCAAGAGTACAATACTCTTGACATATGATGTTTTGGCTAAAGATTTTGAGTAAGCATCTTGACAAGTGGTCATACGGTAAACATCTCCTTGTAAGGAGCGGTGAATCCTATATGGATTACCCAAACACTTTCAGACACTTCAACTTATACACAATCATCCCCAAGTCACATCTCCAAGGAGATGCTTACTTAAGATGTCAAAATATAAGTCTCCATGATCAAGATTACTTGAATACCACAAGTCGAAGGACATTCACACTCAAGTTGCAATGAGATCTTCATTAACATCTATATATGCAGAGAATCATATAAAGTCTCATTAGAGCAGTCAATTTGGGTTGGACCAGTCGGGTTGGCCCTCCTCATCAAACATTTTAAGCGGGTTGGGTTGGAATATTATCAACCCAAGCTCGTCACGGGCCGACCCGCCTAGGCCCGCGACCCGTGCGGGTTAGCTCGCGACAAGCTTGGGTTGGCCCACAGGTTGAGAAACAAATGTAAGCTAAGTTTTATGTCAATTTATTATATTTCTTTGTTGTAATTTTGAAATAAAAATAGTATTTTTCATCCCACATAAGTACTCATTTGTGTTCATTTATATTTAAAATACATGTTTATGGATGCATTTGATTGATGAAACCTTTCTAAATTAAAATATTGAAAATATGAAATATTTTTTTATTTTTTTTTTAAATTTGATGGGTCCACGAATTGGTCCTCTAAACCCGCAATCCGCCTTGGATTGGGTTGTGTTGAAAATTTTCCAACCCGCCAAGTTGACGGGTCGGCCCGCCCTACCCAGCCAAATGGTTGGCCCGCCATGGGCCGACCCACCCCGCCACGGGTTGACCCGTCTGACAACTCTAAGTCTCATGGCAGGTCACTCCAATGAACTAGTTATCATAACTAGCATCCACGTTTAACTCTCGATATTCCAATATTTTTAGCCAGTGAAGAACAACTACTTAGTTAAATCAAGAAGTATAACTCGTGCTAGTCTCACAGAATCAATAATATTCGAATACATTTATTTGTTGACTAGGGATGATTTTAATACATTCATAATTACAAAGTGTTATTGGAGAAATAACCTTATTGGATTTTTTTTAGAATTTTTTTTAAAAAAATTCTGGATTTAGGCAGAGTCCATATGACACGTTTAAGGGATGAATCAATTAGGCTTGGAGAAAGCCTATTTGGATTACCCAATTAAGTGGGAGTTAATTGAATTCATTAACCTAAAGTTTAATTATTAAACCTAGGTTTCATTTCTTTCCCTTCTCATTTTGTCGATTCATTTCTTCTCCCCGTGCTCGATCCTCTCCACGCTGCCTCCTCACTTGATCCCATCGTCCTCTCTTAATTCGCTGCTGACTTCTCCCCTCATCTTTGTCACCGACACAGATCCAATCATCACCGACCTTTCCCAAGTCTCAGGTGAGAGCGTCGACTTCCCTGTTTGTGTCGGCCCTCTCTTGTCACCATAGCATCACCGGCCGTGGGATAGTGAGGCATGCAACTTTCCAACTGTCAAAAATAGTGGATCACCATCGCTAGGGCAGTGATGGTTTTGTGAGCGTGCTACCGAATGACTGTGGGAGAGCTGCCATCACCATCTATACTTCTTTCGATTTCCTTGAACAACAAACTATGACCTAGCTCTGATTAGCGTCGCCTACCTTACCACCGGCCAGATGTAGCTATCTCTGTGAACCACCGTCGCTGTGTGTTATCGCCACTATTGCGGCCACCACCAGCCAGCAACTATCTCTGATCTGGGTGTTGAGACCTTGACGTCCATTAGAGGGGGTGAATAACATCTCACCCAAAAGATCACTTCCTACACTCATTAATACGTAGCGAAAAAATAAAGCAAAACAAACAAGAAAAAGCTAGACCCTAGAAGACAAGAAACACAAACAAACCTAACATATTTATGTAACGTGGTTCGAAGATCACTTACTCCTACTCCACGGCAGTTCGTAAGGTGGGCGATCCCGATCCGTCGATGGATGACTCATGGAAAACCTCCTGTTAGCTCAAGCTCCTTGTCGTTGGAGAAACCTCACCACAAACATTAAAATACAAGCACACCGATCACACGAGGGCTTGGGAGACTCTAATAAGGGTCAATCACCCAGATTGCCCAACCTAACTTAAACCTTTGCCCAAACATCAAAACTTAAGGTACCAAGATTGTTTTAACAATCTCTCCCCTTTTAATATTCAACAACTTGTTTAAGTTAGAAAAATAATATAGCAATACATATGTAAATAAATGTGCAAATCAACTCATGCATAAATAATGGAACTTAAATCCCTAGGCTCCCTCTTTACCTAATCTCCCCCTTCAGATATGTTTTCCCGTAAAGGTAAACTTCTCCCCCCTTTGCCAATAAATGAGAAAACGCTCCCCTTTCACCTAAGCTCCCCCTTAAGCTAGGATTTCATGCAAAGGTGTGTAAGTTTCCCACTTAAACACAATACTTCTCCCCATTTACCATATATCAAAAAGAGCTCCAACAATATCCCAATTATTGAACTCTTTAATCTCTAATGACTATAAACATCATGCATTAATCCCCTATAAGATTACATACATATATATCATCCTTTTGGTCAACTTCTAATGTTGAAAAATAGTTTTAGACTGGTATTAGTCGGCTACCATAAACACCAGTAGACTTCCCTTATCAAATTCAACTAACAGAGACATTCTATATTCGATAAATACTATTACCAGTCGACTGCCAACTGCACCAGTCGACTGACATACTGTTTTCAGCTCAAACAATATTCTGAACCCAACTTCAAAAATACACTAAAAATTTCACAGATATCTACAAATCTCTAAATTTTATGGAGAGGTTTGTTTTGCCCGTGTCTACTTGAGAAAAATATATTTAAAAATATACATATCTCAGATCCCAAGATTGACACAAAACCTAAAACTATCTAAATGATTTAATTGAACATTGACCTAAAGTCCTAGTTTTGGCTTCCTCTCGATGTATCTAACCATACTAAACCACAATACTTCCCTAGCATGGGTTTATATAACATTTATACATCAAAAACTAATTTTCATGCAATATGACCCTAATGTCATATTTTCATTCATGATACCATCCCAATTGTGTCAACCCATTAAGTTAGAGGCTCAAGTCCGTCTCCAAATCATTTGATGCATTTGATAACCCATCTACCATGGGTCCCGAAAGCTCTTCCTAACCTTAGGACTCTTAACCTTAGCCACCTTCCTAGGTGACTCATCTACCATGGCAACACCCACATGGTGTACCTTAGTAGACTTCTTCTTCTTAACCTTGGGCACCTCATCCTTTCCATTATCATACGTGACCCTTGCATATTTCTTATTATGGCCTTGGATGATTCTCCCTTGCCCTTTGTCACTTCTTCCTTGTCATTGTCATGTGTCACCCTAGCATTTGACCTCCTCTTGGCCTTGGAGGGACTCAATTTGATATTTTTGAGCCTTTAACCACCCAAACACATGTCAAGTCATTTAGGTCCAATAATGAATCTAACTAGGACTTTCTCCATTTCCTCAATCCTTGCTTTCAAGACTTGATTTTTTAATTCTAGGGTTCTAACCCTTGAATCAACATGTTCACCTTGGACATCCCTAGACCTACCTACCTTCCTAGGCATATGTCTCTCTTTCTTGAGATTAATGCTTAGTTTTCATCCACTTTCCTTCCCTTAGGCAAAGTTGTTTGGATCTTATTAGGTCTACCCTTACTAGATTTAGCATGAATAGGTCTCCTAGAGTTATCACCTACATTAACCCTATTCCTATCATTATATCTAAATCCATGATTATGCTTGAGTAAATAATTTACATTATTTCTAATTAGGGCTGCAAACGAATCGAGTCGGCTCGAAAAATATTCGATTCATATTCGAATTTATCGAATTTGAGACAAACTCGAACATGTTCAAAATTTTCGAACTGAACTCGAGCATAAATTATATTGTTCGAGTCGCTCGTGAGCCGCTCGCGGACCTTAATATTTTTTAATATAAGTTAAATATATATTAAATAAATAAATTTTGAGCCTTTCAAATCTATTTTCGAGCAAAAATTCGAATAGTTCGTGAACATGTTCGAATATTTCGAGCCGAACTTGAACCCAAGCCCTAATTCGAACAGAACTCGAACCAAACATTTTGAATTTTCTGAGCTTTGAATCAAGCTCGAACTCGAATATACCTATTTTTAGCCGAATTCGAGGCTTAAATTTTTCTACATATTCGGCTCGATTTGATTCGTTTGCACCCCTATTTCTAACAAGCATATAAAAATTAAAGTTTGGATTAAACTTTAAAATAGGGATTACCTTCTCTTTTACTTTAAAATAGGCATGATGAAACGCAAGGCTGTCGAGATAGAGGCAGCTGCAGCGCAGGAGGCGGAGAAACTCGGCATCGCTCCGGTCGGTTCTCATGAAGGCGAGAGCGAAGAGGCGCAGACGGCGGGCGATGCGTCTGCTGCTCTGACGACTACTACCAATGCGGCAGGAGAGACCTTTCCGTCAGGTATTCAACCGACCATTCATGCCGAGGAAGCCGGGTCTTCTGGTGATGAACTTTCGTTGGTTGGACTCAAACGACGCCGAACGGGCACACCCACCTGCTCGGCCACCTCAGCTGTGCGTGTGTCCGAGCAAACGGGCGTTCCCCCTCCGTTGGCTCCTGCGACGGTGGAAGCGCTATCTTCCGACCGGACCCCCTCTCAAGGCGATTGACCTTCTGACCCCATCGTTGTCCAACCCCTTAGCTCACTCCCTCCCGCTCAGCGAAAAATCAGGCGATCTCTTATCCGCTCCAATTCGACCGACCAGTCCTCTGCCCCTTCAGTCTCTGCTCAATCTACCCCGGGCAGGCGCAGGATTATCAAGGTCATACTTCATCTACCGACGGAGGAAAATCTACAGGCGACCGACCGACAGGTGAGCCCCGAACACCAAATAACCATCCGGGGACCCCTGGCGAAGGTCTGGGAGGACGCTCGGGCGCGCGTTGCTCTGATGCCTCCTGAGCTGCTCGGCAACAACCACATACAACAGGCCACCGGGGTAACTCTCATCATAACCTTCACTTTTCCATTTCCGTTCGGCACTAATTTTCCCCTCTGATCTTGTTGTAGTATTGGGTGGAAAGTATTGCAGTGAGCAACCGCCTGGCGCTCCTAGAAGAGGAGTTCAAGAAGCTCAAGGTTTCTGGTGGGGCTCCCCCTCAGGGCCCCTCTTATGCCGAGTTGAAGGCGGACCTTGACAAGACCAAGAGACTACTGGAGGCCGAGCAGCACAAATCTTCTGGCTTGCAGACTATGGTGAATCGACTCAAGACTGAGGTTAAGACGTATGACAAAAAGATTGAGCAGGCCAACACCAGAAAGAACACGGTTATCTCCAATCTGGAGATAAAACACTGAGGCTCGAGCCCTTGCGCGAAGGGTCCAGGAGTTGGCGGACCTGCTGACCGTTTAACAGACTGCCCGCTCGGTAGAGGCGACTGCCCTGCGAGAGAAGTCAAAGAACCTTCAGGACGCGCTGGAGGCCTCCCGAGCTACGTTCAAAGAATATCAAGAGGTCGAGCAGACCCGCGCCGTCGTCCTGCGATAAAACTATATCCGCTCGACAGAGTTTATTGAGATAGCGAGCGCTCGACTCGTTCGTGCGTTCGAGTTGGTCGTCACTGTCACGGTCAATTATCTGAAGACAGAGGGTCGTCTCCCTGAAAACTTTATCATTCCTGTCCGTGACCACGTCGGGCTTCTTACCACGATCCCGGATGAGGTCTTTAATTATTTAGAGTGAAGTCGTTGATATGAACTTGACGTTCAGCCTATTTTAATATATGTATTCGTCGTTCGGCTTATTTTGATTAATGAACTCTTTCTGGACCTTCCATTGCTTGTTCTCTAGCTGTGTATATCCGAGCGGATTACTTGTTCCCTTGGTCGCTACTAAATTCATCAAGACCTCGTTTTTTTATCTTTGAGTTGCTGCTCGATAATCGAGTTTAGGATCGCCTCCTTTCCCGAGGACCCATGTTAGATTGAAATGGTGCGAAGGCGGAGCTTTATAGTCGCCGCTTGACTCTAGGGTTTAATGTCGCCGCTCGACGGTCTTCAGGCGGGGTATTTATGGTCGTCGCTCCGACCCTGAGATTTAACGTCGCCGATCGACGGTCTTCAGGCCGGGTATTTATAGTCGCCGATTCGGCTTTGGCGTTTAACGTCGTCGCTCGATGGTCTTCAGGCTGGGTGTTTATAGCGGTAGGTTCAGCTCTGGCATTTAACGTCGTCGCTCGACGGTCTTCAAGCCGGGTGTTTATAGCCGCCGGTTCGGCTCTGGCGTTTAACGTCGCCGCTCGACGATCTTCAGGCCGGGTGTTTATAGCCGCTAGTTCGGCTCTGGCATTTAACGTCACCGCTCGACGGTCTTCATAGTTGCCCAGTCATTCAATAATGATCTTACAATCCTTTGCTTTTCGATTTTAACCCTGCAGTCAAATGATGTGGGGCAAAGAAGGGATACACGGTACTAAATGCATCGGCACACCTTTCACCTAGCTCGGTACGGCTGGAGATGATTCGCACTCCATGGACGCTCCAGTCGCCGTCCGTCTTCTTCTAAATAGTAAGCTCCCGAGCTAAGCTTCTCCACGATCCTGAATGGTTCAGCCCATGGAGCCTCCAACTTGCCGACGTCGCCAACCGACTTTACCTTCTTCCATACTAGGTCGCCGACCTGAAAGGATCGAGGAATCACTCGCCGGTTGTAGCTTTGCCTCATTCTTTGCCGATAGGCTGTCAGCCGAGCGACCGCCTTGGCGCGCGTCTCATCCACCCAATCAATCTCCAGTTGTCTTTGCTCGGCGTTGTCCGTGCCGTACTACTGCACATGGTCAGATTCTATTCCGACTTCGACGGGAACGACTGCCTCGCCCCCATACACCAAGTGGAAAGGTGTGACACCCGTTCCCTCCTTTGGCGTCGTTCGGATTGCCACAATACGCCTAGAAGCACACCCACCCAGCTGCCTCCGACGTGGTCGAGTCGAACTCGGAGAATCCGCAAGATCTCCCGATTGGCTACTTCGGCTTGCCCATTGCTCTGGGGGTAAGCCACTGAGGTGAAGGCCTGTTGGATGTCGTATCCTTCGCACCGCTCTCTGAGTTGCCGACCGATAAGTTGTCTTCCGTTGTCTGAGATGAGCCGGTGCGAGATGCCGAATCGATAAATAAGGTGCTGCCAGATGAACTTCTTAACCATCTGTTCGGTGATCCTGGCCTGTGGCTCGACCTCCACCCATTTGGAGAAGTAATCAACGACAACGAGTAAAAACTTCCGTTGACCAGTTGTCATGGGGAAGGGCCTTAATATGTCCAGGTCCCACTTGTCGAACGGGAAGGATACCGCAGACGCCTTCTTTCTTCTGTCGAGCGATGTGAGAGATTGTTGTACCTTTGGTAGGACAGGCAAGTGGATACAGTCTGAGCGGCGTCCTCCTGAAGGGTCGGCCAAAAGTATCCGACCAGCAAAATCTTCCTTGCTAACAAACGGCCGCCCGGATGTCCTCCACAGGAGCCTTGGTGTACCTCTTGCAGTATGTATTCGATGTCTTCGGGCCCGACGCATTTGAGAAGCGGTCGGGAGAAAGTTTTCTTGTATAGTTGGTCTCCGATTAATGTGAATCTGCCCGCTCGCCTTCTCAGCAGGTGAGCCTCTTCCCGATCAGAAGGCGTAGCTCCTGCTCGCAGAAACTCTATGAGCGTTGTTCTCCAATCGCTGGGAAAGGTGAGTCCCTCCATCCGGTCGATATGGGCCACGAGGGACACTTGGTCAATCGGCTGCTGAATGATGATCAGCGATATGGAGCTGGCTGGTTTCGCCAGTTCATTCGCCGCTTGATTCTCCGCTTGAGGAACTTTCTTTATAACTACCTCCTTGAACGGCATCACGTTGTAGCAGTAGGTGTCGTCCGCCGTAATGAAGCTAACCTTCTCCTAGTCCTCGCGGGCGAGCGGCACCTGGTGGTATCCCTGGTATGCATCCAACATACATATTAGCTCGCACCCGATGGTTGAATCTACCATCTGATCGATTCTGGGCAGAGGATAAAAGTCTTTTGGGCATGCTTTGTTCAGGTCTCGAAAGTCGATGCAGACTCTCCATTTGTTGTTTGGCTTGGAAACGAGCACTACGTTCACAAGCCAACTCGGGAATTACACCTCGCGAATGTGGCCGACCTCCAGGAGCTTCTCAACCTCCACTCGGATTATTTGATTCTGTTCAGCACTGAAGTCTCTCTTCCGTTGCTTTACTAGTCGGGCGTCTGGTCAGATGTGGAGCTCGTGCTAAGCCACGCTTGGGGAAATGTCGGGCAGTCCGTGCGTCGACCATGCGAAGACATCGTGGTTTTGTTGAAGGCATTTGATGAGCTATTTCCTCTGTTCCCCATCCAAGTCAGATGCTATGAAGGTGGTGGCCTCCGGTCGGCCAGGATGAATCTGCACCTCCTCCTTTTCCTCATAAACTAAAGTAGGAGGTTTATCGGTTATAGCGGTTACCTCGATCTGGGGTGCCTTTTGTGCGGATCTGGCTTCAGAGCGGACCATTTCCACGTAGCAGCGCTGAGCTGCTAGCTGGTCTCCTGGGACCTCTCCTACTTGGTCCTCGACGGGGAATTTTATTTTCTGACAAAAAGTCGAGACGACCGCCCGAAACTCGTTAAGGGTTGGGTGCCCCAGGATCACATTGTAGGCGGAGGGGGCGTCTACCACGATAAAGTTGGTGGCCCGCGTCCTCCGAAGCGGCTCTTCTCCCAACGATATGGCTAGTTTGGTTTGTCCGACCGGCAAAACCTTGTTTCCTGTGAATCTGTACAGTGGGGTTGTCATTGACAACAGCTCGCTCTGTCAATCTGGAGTTGGTCGAATGCCTTTTTGAAGATGATATTGACCGAGCTGCCTGTGTCAATAAATATGTGGTGAATAGTGTAATTGGCTATTACCGCTTTGATAATGAAAGCGTCGTCATGCGGTTTTTCGACTCCCTCGAGGTCCCTCGAACCAAAGCTAATCTTGGGTTCGTTCGCCTTCTCTTCGATGTATCCTACAACGTGGATCCTTAGCTGCCGGCCGTGCGACTTCCGGGCCCGGTTAGAATCTCCGCCGGTGGGCCCCCCTGCTATGATATTGATCTCCCCCCCCCCCCGAGCGGCATTACTTCTGTTTTCTTCCTCCCGTGCGGATGGTCTAGCTCACTTGTGAGAGGTCCGGGGCTGATCACCGTGATGTGGCCGCTTGGATGATCGCCTAACTTCTCATCGGCCGGAGTCCTGGTGCCGATGTTGCTGGTTGGGTGAGGGCGATCGACAACAATAGTTTCTTGGCATTGGGGAGACAACTGGGGCAAACCTTTGACAATCGCGGGTGTTGTGACTAGCCGACTGGTGTAGGGAACAAAACATGGGAGTCCATACCTTTTCCCTTGCCTTCGGCCGTTCGGATGCCACATACTGAACGACGCGTGGTCTAACTTCTTGATATGGCCTCATCCCCTCGGCCCGAGGCCCTCTAGGTGGTTGATTGACCGGCTGTCTCCGCTCGGTTGACGCTGGTGGTTCAGTAGACATCTCCTTCTTTCTGGCCGCCTGGGCCTCTTCCACATTAATGTACTCGCTTGTCTTTTTTAGCATATGGTCGTAATCACGAGGCGGCTTCCGGATGAGCGAACGGAAGAAATCCCCATCGGTCAGTCCTTGGGTAAAGGCGTGCATTATGGTCTCGGATGAAACTGTCGGGATATCCATGGCCGCCTGGTTGAATCGCTGAATGTACGCTCGGAGAGTCTCTCTGGACCCCTGCTTCATGGAGAATAGGTTGACGTTCGTCTTCTGATAGCGCCTGCTACTTGCGATGTGGTGGAGGAACGTCATTCGGAAGTCCTTAAAACTCCGAATTGATCCGTCTGACAACCTCCAGAACCATCGTTGCGCAGAGCCGGATAGGGTAGTGAGGAAGACTCGGCACTTAACTCCGTCAGTGTATTGATGGAGAGTAGCAGTGTTATCGAACTTACCGAGATGGTCGTCTGGGTCAGTCGCACCATTGTATTCTCCAATTGCCAGGGGGGCATAGTGCCTCGGGAGCGGATCCTGCAGAATTGCCTCTGAGAATTGGCGATTGATCCGCTCGGGAGAAACATCGGTCTGAGGCGCCCTACCTTTCTTGGCGTCTCGAGCGGGAGCCTCATCAGATGATCCCTGGTTGGCCTGGGTGAACTCGGAGGGAGTTTGGAATAGAGCCCAATGGAATGGAATCGGGGCGGGCGGCACCTCTCCTGGCGTGCCGATCTGCCCCTTATTCTGCGCCCAAGTAGAAAACTGCTCCGGTTGATCTTCCAACGCCACTCGGCCACCGGATGTCGAGGTGGTCTGCTGCGCAAGCCGCTCGGCTTGCACCCTCTGTTGCTGCTCCACTATTTTTGTCGCTCGCACCTGGATGAGCGCGTTGAGTTCTTTTGGAGAGAGCGTCACGGTGTGTGAACGTTCAGTTTCCTCCATCTTCTCGGCTCGGATTTAGGTGCGTTCCCACAGACGGTGCCAATTGGATCCTGTCTGAGTGCTGAATAGACGGTCGCTGGGGATGTGGTGCTCTCGTTGACTCTGCGTAGCCCGGTGCGTGACGTAGACCTCCGGCGAGAACCTGCAAGCACAAAACCGAGTCAGGAAGGGGTTCCCGGCGACGGTCCTCCAACGCTCAAGTTAGCCTCCGGCAGCAAGAAATCAAAGTAGAATGATGAGAATTGTAGCTACAGTGACGAATCGCGCATACCTCCGTTGAAGTCTGGGGGTCCTTATATAGGGCTCCCTGAGGGTGTGTGCACATTTACCAAGATGTGCACGCTTCTCAAAGCATATCTGTAATGAGTGTGTCAGAAAAGCGTGTTTGACGCCATACCTTAACAGACCGGGCATATCCCTGATGTGATAGTGGAGGCTTCCACCGTACGATTCTCTGCCTGACCATGCCGCCAACCATGCCGCTTGTCGGTGACACCTTCCCCAAGGAAGATATCCCCTCCTGCTCATCTAGCCGTCTACAAGACTGAGCGGGGGGTCCGCTCGGCTGCGCCCCCACACAGCTGAGGGAGTGACCAAGCCGAGTGGGAGGCCCGCCCGTCCCCTAGTGCTTCATCCTGCTCTCGCCTCGCCATGCGTAGTCGAGCCGTGTCCCCCGTCCGGCCGAGCGTGGACTCCGCTCGGCACCTGAGCGTCGGAAACCCAACGTTGAGCTGGGCTATTGCATCGCCGCCTAGGCAATACACTACCCGCTCGGCCGAGCTCGGGATGTTGACCGTGTTGACTCTGACCCCCACGCATCATTGGCTCCTCTACCATCTGGGTCCCACTTTACCCCTGGATCAGTAGTCAAGGTAGAGGATTGAGCTTCTAAAATCTTTTCTTCCTTGGAATGTTCTTCTTCCTCTTCACTTGAAGATGTGGATAGTTTCACTTCTTCGTCCCTTGAAGATGTGGATGATACCTCCTCATCTTCCTTCTCCTCCTCGGATACTGAGCACGACCAACATCCGATTGGTCCTTCTTCTCTTAGACCAATGAGCCATTTTTTGGGGCTTCTCCACTTCTTAGAGTTTTGTAGGATCTTCATGGAATGCAATGATCTTTTTCTAAAGATCACTTACATTCTCATAATTATCTACACTCAACAACACATTAGGAGGTAATAAATTCAATAGAATTTTCGCTACCTCCTTATCGGCCTCTGATTGCTCCTTTTGCCCCTCGGTCCAAAATCGAGGTCGGAGACGTTTCCCTTTATTATCCATTGGAGTCTTGAATGGTTCTTCCAAAGTCATCCAATGGTTGCACTCCATTTGGAACCATGTCTCCAACTGTGTCCTCCAATAATTAAGTCATCTCGGTCATACAGAGGTGGGATTTGGATATCCCATCCTAGTGATCCTTCCGACTCCATCTTCTTCTTCCTTTTGTCGCTCTCTTAGTGATTAGTCAAACAAAAGTTCACCTAGCTCTGATACCACTTGTTGAGACTTTGACATCCACTAGAGGGGGTGAATAGTATTTCACTAAAAACGTTAACATGGATAATTGAAGCATGTTAACATGGATGGTTAACCGATTAGGTTGGATTAATTTATAAGGAGATTAGCTTAAAGGATTAAACATAATCTGATGAAGATGATGGATTAATTAGGATTAAACTGGCTTAACTCTAGTTTAAGTGGTGAATTGTATTAGTAAGACCTAAATATTAATTAGGGGTTAATTAAAGATCATGTTCTATTAGAGTTACCCTAATTAGTTTTGGGGATTTTGTTTAACTATTTAAATCATATGAATTTAGCTAAATAAAATATATTGATGCAAGACTTTGATTCATGATGAACGTCTTGACATGGGATTGTTTAGTACGATCAACAGATAAAGGTGGTTACTTTTTTCTTAGCCTCTATAGTTCTTTGAACTTAGTGCATGGTTGTTTGATTGATGGATTAGGTTGCTTTATCTTAAATCTGTTCGTTTGTTATCTTGCTTAATACTTATCTGCTTGACCTTATAGATGATTTAGTTATTTCATATATAGTGTTGACTTTGAATATCTATACTCTATTGTGTATACACATGTAGAATATGTACTATAGGAAATATTTTATTAACTGAATTAACATGTTGATTATGCATATGAGTGTACATATGTTTGGTATATGCTATAGGAGTTATCATGTTGACGGTGCATTTCCATGTTGTATGTGCACACATGTCTGATGTGTACTACTGGAGGAATCATGTTGATTGTATCTATATTATGTGTGTACACATGTATGGTGTATACTAATGGAGGCTTCCTATTGATTATACCTATGTTGTAATATGCATACATGTCTGGTATGACTATTGAAGGTATCATATTGATTATACCTACATGATAGTGAGCATACATGTTTGGTGTAATTATTGGAGGTTTCATGTTGATTATATCTATGTTATGTATGTATGCATGTCTGATGTGACTATTGGAAGTATCAAGTCGATTAAACATATATTGGGTGCATACACGGGTTTGGTGTGTACTTTTGGAGGTCGCGTAAACACTTGGGTGGGGTGTATGATAGGTGTTACTTTATACCTTATGTGTTGATTAGTAGATACCTGTTTGATCTATTCATACCTTTATATTTATGTAATAGATGAATCATGTATTGGAAGTACCTATATTGATTGAGTTGTTGCATTGATGATGCCTATGTATGTATCATGATTATTTACATCATGTCTATCATTGCACTATATGCATGCAGACAATTAAGTCTCCCTTTGTGGTTAAGAGAGTTATCAGTCATATTCGCTGCCTATTCGGTCACTGAGGGATAGTGGTAGCTTAGAGTTGGGTTTGGTTTGTTCTGTTGTGCTACCCGACCACTCAGGGGTAGTGATATCCGATAATGTGAGTAGTCAGGGACCCCGATGCTATGTAGTGAGATAGCTACTTAGCGAACTATCAACCTCGACCATTCTATAGTGGTATTTGGAGGGTAGTACAGTTATCATTATCCCGACCTCTCAATCACACAAGGGTTGTGATGTCTTGAATGGTAGGCGGGAGTGACCATACTGCATACATGTACATATGCATATGATACGGGGTGCATCTTTTAGAGATATATCTATATCTGTTTGTGATTGTTGCATTTGCTTAAGATATGATTGTTGCATATGATTGTCATGCTTTATACATGTTCATTTATGATACATGTATATGTTATTGGTTATATTGCTCAGGTGTTATGAGCAGATCTGTTGTTGATCTCTAGCGAGTTTACTGATTACTATATCGTATGTATTGGTTCTAAATTGGGTATGTGTATTCATTATATCAGTTATGATTATGTGCATTTATTGTGTCATATATGATCATATTCTTATTTCCCTACTGAGGCTGTATACTTTGACCTCCATATCTTATATTGTCCATGTACTATCTTGTCTATTATCCGCTGAGTCACCGACACTCACCAACTGATTTGTGTATTGTCTTTATTCTGAGATAGTAGGTAGATGACTGTAGAGTCACTTAGAGTATCCTGTCTGTCGGTCCCACATCACATCCGATGATGATTTTTATTTCGCTTTTACTTTCTTGCATACTTTTCTTATAGTTTTGGTATTGTAATAATTAGATTTAGACTTAGAGTTTAGCCTTATGGCTACTTTACCGTTTTCAGTATTTGTTTTGTTTAAGTCGTACCGACACGCATTGTATCATTTTGGATTGTGTGACTTTCCTATGTCTTCCACTTTATTTTTATTATAGTCGTGTGAGCTGTTTATTATTTTGTTTTCTATTCCAGTCGTGTGGACTGTGAATACAACTGCGTGGTTGTTGATCCAGCCGTGTGGGCTACATATTAAACTGTGTGATTGTGTTATATTTCCAGCCATGTGTGCTATAGGTTATTATACTTACATAGTCGAGTGGCTATATATCCAAGTTTTATTTGTCATTGTTATAAGGGAGATGTTGTTCGTTTGTCAGGTAGGGACTCCTCTGGGGTGTGACATATGATGCTTTGGCCAAAGATTTTGAGTAATAATCAGGACAAGTGGTCATAAGATAAATATCTCCTCTATGGACTACCAAAACACTTTCGGACACTTCAACTTATACCACTACAAAAAAAAAGCTGATAGACAACGCTTTTAAAACATTGTCTATGTGGTTGAAAAAGCGTTGTTAAAAGTTTACTCAAAGATAACACTTTAAAAGCGTTGTCATTTGTAACAAAGACAACGTTTTAAAAGTGTTATTTTTTTTGCAAAGAGAACGCATAAAAAGTGTTGTCTTTTTTAAAGACAATGATTTTTAAGCGTTGTCTTTTTTAAGAAAGATAATAGTTTCCCAACGCATAAAAAAGCATTATCTTTTTTAGCAAAAGATAAGAGGTTTTAAACTATTGTCTTTTAATACCAAAGACAAATAAAAGATAAATGAAAATGAATCTACTTCAATCAATAACATATTATTAAATAAATAACTAAGATAAATATATAAATTATCATCCTTACACTTCTATAACAAACATAATTACTCACATACAAAGAAATTTTAATTAGGAGACACTCAAAACTACTCATATCGACTACATCTTATTGCATGAACTTAAAGGATCTTGATAGATGCTACTTCTTCTCTTGACTTGAATGTTCTTTACTCATTGGCTTTAACATCTTCTTGCTTAAATCCCAAAGCCTTCTTGATAGTTTTTCGTCGAAGTACTTCCCAGTCACACCCCTGAGGTTCGGATGCAGTGCCACATAGCATGTAGTTGCTGCTCCTTTAAGATTGCAAAACAAACATATCATTAAGATTGCAAAAAAAAATGAATGATAGCACAACTCATGAAGAACAGTTGATCATAATTGCCATGAGTTGGCAACGATTGATAGATTGAGCCTAATTGTCACTTGTCTGCATTCGAGTGTCTCATACTTTTGGTATCTTCAAAATATAAAAGATAAAATATAATTATCAATAAAACAAAACAAAACATTGCCAACCAAATTGTAAAATCAGCGTGATTCATTAACTTTTAAATAAGGCCAATAAAAGCACAAGATACTTAATTACCCATCAACAATATCTTTCACACTAGATCATGTGGGCACAATTAATATAATATGACAAATGTGATATAGCAACTTTGAAAAGAACTATAACTATTAAATCAGTTGGTCCTCACCAATATACATAGACTTGGAACAACCTGTGTGCTTGGATTACAAGCTTATTATAAAATCATGAGTTTAAGATTTGATATGAAACATTGATACTAGTTGAAATAATTTAATAATGTGTGTTTCATTGTAAGTTTAAAGAATGAGGTAATCAACAACTAAAAATCTTATTAAGCAAAACTATAGACAATTAAGAGGTCAGGTGTCGATCATCTTTTATGAAATAATGTATGTTCACTATAAGCTTAATAATGTATGACCATTGTATGCTTAAAGAATTAAGCACTCAACAACTAAGATTATAATAAACAAAAAGATAGACAACTATGATGACATGATGTAAGATCAGTCATCGTCATGAAATAATATATGTACACTGTATCGGAGAAGTATGACAATGAGTGCTAATCCTTAGACAAGATGCTTTTAGTAAATTGAGGTTTAATAAACAAATAAGAACAACTAAGTGAATGTACTTTAAATGAAACCTTACAATTAACTATGATGATGATGAATGGATGATATGAAACAAACCAAGTTACAGCAAGATTATCTAATTAACAAACATAACCTGTTGGCGTAGCGGGGACCAGCAAGAGGGGGTGAATTGCCTGTAATTCAAAAATTATACCCTCCTCAAACTTTCAACTCTAAAATAAAGCAACACTAATAATTAAAGTAATTAACAAAAAAGAAAAGAGAGACGACTCAGCTATTTGACTTGGTTACAACCGAGACGGTTGTTAATCCAAGGCGGTGGAAAGACGCACTAAAAGAGTCTCCTTCTTTGAAGGCGGAGAAGCCTTTTACACTTTAAGAACACAGAGGTTGCTTAGAAAAGAATTACAGAGTTGATCGTTTTCATTGTACTGATTGTTCTGTTCGAGACCCCTTTATATAGGGGTTCCAAGACTCATCTAGAGCCCCTGTTCTTCGGGATCAGGGTTTGACTTCGAGAGGGGGATCGGTCGACCGATCCCCAGGTTCGGTCGACCGAACTTGTGTACTTTCCCAACTTTCCATTTGGATACAGGCTCTGTGGATCGAGCTTAGGTTCGGTCGACCGATCCTTGTATTCGGTCGATCGATCAGCCAACGGTCTCTGCTCGATCTGACCCGATCAAATCGCTTCGACCAAGTCTCTGATTATCTTCGGTTCGATCGACCGATCAGAGGGTTCGGTCGACAGATCAGCCATTGGTTGCTGACGTGGCTGCTGACGTGTCTCCAACGGCTGGCTTATGATGAAAAGGGGTTCGATTGACCAATCAGAGGGTTCAGTCGACCGAACACTTGTCAAGTCAACTTCTCGGTTGACTTGCTCTGGTTCGGCTTGCTTGGGTGATTCCGACCATCCGGAATAGGGCTCACCCGAACCCAGTTCCCGGCCTTCTTCTCGAGCAGTCTTCCGTCCCGGCTTTACGTCCCTCGAACGCCGCACACGTTCTTCACGCCCACCGGTGTACTCTTCCGTAGCTCTCTCGTCCTTCGGACGCACCGAGCCTGTCAGCTCCCTTCCCGTGCTGTCCTCCTCGCTAGCTGCGTCTTCCTCTCGACTTCCTGCGCTCCTAAGTTCCTCCCCACTTAGACACAGGGATCAGACAAACAAGACCTAACCTAAACTTGGTTGATCACATCAAAGCAACCACGGGGTCCAACAATCTCCCCTTTTTTTATGTGCATCAACCCAAGTTTAAGTTAGGGTAAAAATAAACAAATAGTAATTTTAAGAGAATTACTAAACTAACATTTTAAGCACAAAAATAATAAAATTTGCAACATAAGTTAGAAGGGAAAGAAATATTAAAAATTTAATTTTTCCTAACTTCCTCTAAACTTGTTACTAAACTCTCCCCCTTTGATCACATCAAAAATGGGATAAAAATAATTTTTAAGTCATTTTGAATCATTTGCTAAGTAAAAATCTAATATTATTTTTTAAAAAAACTTAACTTAGATAATTTTAACAAATCTAATTTCAGAAAAGATCTTTAATAAAAAAAAAAGAGAATTTTTCTAAATAAAAAATTTCAAGAAACAAAAAATAATTTTTGAAGAATTTCTAAATAAATGTTTAAAAACTTTTCAAAGCATTATTTAATTATAATTTTAATGCTTTTATCAGAAAGTTAATTAAACATTTTATTTCGATATTTTGGCTTCCAGGTTGTGGCGAGGCACTAGTCCTTCTTGGTTATTGGAGCAACAACCACTTCTTTAGACAAAGCTTCCATAAAGAAAACTCATTATCTAATTTTCTCACTGTAAGCTTTTAACTAAAAGAAAATTTTAAACTAGCAAAGATTTTGGAACCCAGTAAAGGTTCCTTCCTACAGGGTTGGTCAAAAATTTAGGGGGTATATATCCTTTAGGTATTCTTCTAAGTTGACCCTGATGTTTTTTTATATACCAGTTTAATTTTTCATAAACGTTAATTTTTGATTTTTGAAAAGCATTAGTTTTTAAACATGCATTTTCAGTTTTCAATTTTCAAATTTAATTTCTCATTTTCTAAATTTAAATTTTCTAACATTGTTTTTAAATTGGCAATTTATTTTTCTGATTTGACTAAGTCTTTAGTAAACACTTTGATAAACTTAAAAGACTGAGAAGGAGTGGGATCACGTACCTTACTTACCTCACTTGGTGGGCTCCCCCTTCATCGTAGTTTTCTTCTTCTGATTCTCCGCCTTGATCAATGCTCATCTCTGAGTCCGAGTCACCTTCGAAGAGAAGGTTGGCCACCAGTACCAGTCCCGAGAAGGCTTCGGCTTCTGACTCGTAGGATGACGAATCATCCCATATAGCCTTCAGGCTCTTGTGTGTAGAGAACGTCGATTTTTGAGGCTTCTCTTTGTTCTTTTTCTTCAGTTTGGGGCAGTTATCCTTGATATGTCCTTCCTCGTTGCAGTTGTAGCATCGGACCGTCCTTCTGTTACGTTGATGCTTTCTCGATTGCGATTTAAATTTATTAGTCTTAACAAATTTATTTAGCTTTCTTACCAATAATGCTGCTTCATTTTCATCAATCGATGCTTCGGAGTCAAGATCGTCCTTTTCGGCTTGTAGGGCAATGTTGAGATTCGACTTCTCTACTAGTTTCTCTGCAAGTCGAGACTCGTGAAGTTCGAAGGTAGAAAATAAGTTTTCTAAACTACTTACCTCAAGGTCCTTAGAGATGTAGTATGCATCTACTAAGGACGCCCACTCTGTTGGTGCGGGAAGCATCCGACGATCGAACTCGTGTTTTGATAATGGCAAAGGATTCAAAGTTAAGGTGTTTTGTTTTCTAACAAGTCTACTTGAGGATGTCAGGAAAGTCCTAACTGTGGTTAGGCAAAGAGAAAAACCCTAGGGGGTGGTAACTCTAGGTCATAGGGGGTGGTAACCCTATGCGGAAAGTCTTGGCAGGTCGATGTCTTCAGGCAAAAGTCCTAGGGGGTGGTAACCCTATGTGGAAAGTCCTGGTGTCGCGAACCAGGTGAAAGTCTGGACTAGCCGAGAAGCGGATGTCCAGCAGAAAGTCCGGAAGTATCGAGTGCTGAGCAAAAGTCCAGTCGATCTGGAGGATCGCACTGGCAACAGGTAAATCTCCTGAGTGGAGTAGGTGAGGACGCGTTCCCCGTAGAGGGAACAGTAGGCGTCGAGTCGACCTAGGGTTTCCGGTTGGAAACCCGAAGTCAGACTCGGACAGTCCGGAGACTGTCTATACTTCATTTATCATATTTATTGTGCTAACTTTGTGTTGCAGGATAGTGTTTGGGGCTAACGTATCTTGCAGGTACAAAGGAGAAACCTAAAGCCTCGGATGAACAATGTCCGAGGCGCCTCCATGGAGCTTGGAGGCACCTCGGGTGCACAAGCTGAGCTGGCTACGAAGCACCATTGGAGGCGCCTTGAAGAAGGTAGAAGGCGCCTTGGAAGGCGCCTTAAGTGAGGTTTAAGGCGCCTTAAGCAGATGAACTTCGACCAGTTCAAGCTTGATCCACGCGGAGGATTCGGCAGCATGGAGGCGCCTTGAACAGCCTTCAAGGTGCCTTGAACACCCTTTATAAGGGGGTTTCGACCAGCACTTCAAAACAACAAATACTAAGTGATCTCTCATCAACGTGCTGCTCCAAAAGACGTTTTGAAGTGCTGCTACAAGTGCCCGACGACCCGAAGCTTCAGATTTAGCATTTCTTGTTGTCGATATAATACTTATAGCTTTTTGTACTCATAATTGTAATCTTTTAACGAGCTTATAGTTGTTTCCCACGGAAAGCGATCAAGGATCGCGGACCTTCGAGTAGGAGTCATCTTAGGCTCCGAACGAAGTAAAATCTCTCGTGTCTCTCTTTGTGTGTTTGTTCTTTATTCCGCTGCTTGTTTTAAACTCCGATAGTCTTCCGATTTGAAAAACGAAATAGCCGCGAGCGCTATTCACCCCCCCCCCCTCTAGCGCTGTCTCGATCCAACAATTGGTATCAGAGCGGGGTTATTTTGAGTTGGTGCAACCACCATTCAAAACATTTTTTTTCGTGGTATTTTGTTTCGGAGTCATTAGAAATTAGCTAATTAGCTAAAATTCTAATTTTTTTTATCAGTGTTGCTCAAAGTTGGTCAATACCACTTGAGCTCGTTATTATTTTTTTTTCCTCCCGCACTACTAATCCAAGACACAGTCTTGGAATAGATCTTTTTGTTTTTGCTTATCTAGGTCTAAAATGACTCAACAAGAAGGATATAGCACTGTTCGTCCCCCACTATTTTCCGGAGAAGACTTCAGATATTGGAAGGGACAAATGGAGATATATCTGAAGATCCAGTTCGACACCTGGATGATAGTCAAGACAGGACTTCAACTACCAACTGATACAGACGGTAAGCCTACATCCTGTGAGAACTGGGAGCCAGCCTTCATCAAAAAGGTGGAAGCCGACGCCAAAGCTACTTGCACCATCCAGTGCGGTCTTACCAAGGAGGAGCTCAACAGAGTCGGTCCCTTTTCAACCGCAAAGGAACTCTGGGAGAAACTGATCGAACTTCACGAGGGCACCTCGGAAACCAAGGTAAGTAAGCGAGATTTATTATTTAATAAATTGTATAATTTAAAAATGCAGGAAGGTGAGACGGCAAGCCAGCTGCATGCGCGCATCCAGGACATTCTCAACTCTCTTCATGCAATTGGACAGAGAGTCGAAAACCGGGACGTAATAAGGTACGCATTAAATTCTTTTCCAAGGAGTACGTTGTGGGCATCAATGGTAGATGCCTACAAGGTTTCCAAAGATTTATCTTCTTTAAAGTTAGACGAGTTATTTTCTAAATTTGAACTTCATGAACAAACTAATGCACAGCCATCCGAGAAGGGTATTGCTTTGGTTGCAGGTACGAGTCGAACACGGGAATCAAGAGTACGGTGAAAAATTGAATCTGAATCAGAAGACGAATCCGACTCAGAAGATTCAGAGGATGAACTGACCAGCGAACTCGTGAACCTTGTGAAGAAGCTCTACAAGAAGAAGAAGGGCTTCAACAAGAAAGATCTGAAGAAGGCAGTTCAGTCTAGGGAGGCCCAACCGAACTCAAAGGTAAAATTCGAAGTCACGTGTTACGGGTGCAACCAGAAGGGGCATATCAAAGCCAACTGTCCCAACCAAAAGGAGGCCAAAAAGCAAAGAAGAAAGAAGGCCCTGAAAGCAACCTGGGACGAATCTTCTTCAGAGGACGACAACGATGAACTTGATCAAATAAGTCTACTCGCACTGATGGCCCGGGACCAGATCATCTAGAGCGAGTCAGAAGCCGAGTCCGAGCAAAGCCACGGATCCGAATCCGTTTCAGAAGGGCCAGACTCCAATGTAAGTATTCCAAGGCTTAATAATTTAGTTAATTACTTATTTCGCAAACTAGCTAAATCAAATCTTAGGATTAAATCACTTCTAAAGGAAGTAGCCATCCTTAAAGAAGTGACAAACACTAATTCTTTACCTGATCAAGTTCAAACGGAAAATTCTACTCAAGTTCATAAACTTGAGGAAGAAAACTCTAGCTTGAAAAATCAGGTAAAAGACTTAAAAAAATATGTTAGAACGGTTTTCTCTGGGATCCAAGAATTTGGACCTAATTCTTGGAACACAAAGAGCCGTCTACAACAGAACTGGACTGAGATATAAAAGTAAAAAGAAATATAGATCTTATTTATCCTTAATAAACAAACAAGGTAGTAAATTAGTCCAAGCATGGGTCCCCAAGTCTAAATTAATCAATCAAGTTGGGTTTGGCCAATACTGGGTTCCGAAGGATCAAATACACTACCTCGATGGACCAGATCGAGGCTATGATCCAGGGAAAGCTAAAAGGAAATCGATATTAAAAATTCGAAATTAAATTTTAAACTCAAAATCAAAATTAGAAATTCGAAATTAAATTTTAAATTCAAAATCAAAATTAAAAATTCAAAATTAAATTTTAAATTCAAAATCAAAATTAAAAATTTGAAATTAAAAATTAAAAATTCAAAATCAAAATTCAAAATCGATATTAGAAATTAAATTTTAAATTCAAAATCAAAATTAGAAATTCGAAATTAAATTTTAAATTCAAAATCAAAATTAGAAATTCGAAATTAAATTTTAAATTCAAAATCAAAGTCAAAATTCGAAATTAAAACTCCAAATCCAAAATTCAAAAATAGATGGTGGATCCAAACTAGCTGGCACCTCCAACTGAACTACCTGACAGGGTAACTGAACCTAATTTACTCGAAATGGGTAAAACAAGAATAGATTACCCGGCAGGGCAATTAAGGCTAGTTTAAAAAGGGCTAGTTTTAACTTGAACCACAGTACTGGTGAAGTTTTTGGATGATAGTACGTTAGGGAAGTTTGGGCATCGCATGTCTAGGAAGATATGGCTTCGACCTGGTGCATTTGACCAAGTGGAACTGACCGAAGCTACCCTTAAACGGATCCTAACTAGTTAGACCAAGGATTAGTATTAAGTTCAATGGGTAGGACTATTTGGAAAACCTCGAAGGCATGGTTACTTTAATGAGCTCCGAGTGACTCACCATAGCCCGTAAGTTTATCCAAAGAATGCTTACTTGTTGAACCCAAAGCTAAAATTGAATCTAACACAAAGTTAAACCAGACCCTTAAATTCAACAATAATTCATCTCACAACAATCATAGGATTCCCTGATTGACAATCTAGATCAGGTGAGATGACTAAGAAATCAAAATTGTTTTAAAACTTAAATTTCAAAATTGTTTTAAAACTTAAATTTCAAAATTATTTTAAAATATCAAATTTCAAAATTATTTT
Organism: Zingiber officinale; assembly: GCF_018446385.1. Taxonomy (NCBI): domain Eukaryota; kingdom Viridiplantae; phylum Streptophyta; class Magnoliopsida; order Zingiberales; family Zingiberaceae; genus Zingiber; species Zingiber officinale. The sequence continues at coordinate 20,955,316 of NC_056001.1, read as the reverse complement.
AAAACTTAAATTTCAAAATTATTTTAAAACTTAAATTTCAAAATTATTTTAAAAACTTAAATTTCAAAATTATTTAAAAACTTAAATTTCAAAATTATTTTAAAACTCAAATTTCAAAATTATTTTAAAACTTAAATTTCAAAATTATTTTAAAACTCAAATTTCAAAATTATTTTAAAACTTAAATTTCAAAATTGTTTTAAAACTTAAATTTCAAAATTATTTTAAAAACTTAAATTTCAAAATTGTTTTAAAACTTAAATTTCAAAATTGTTTTAAAACTTAAATTTTAAAATTGTTTTAAAAACTTAAATTTCAAAATTATTTAAATTTCAAAATTGTTTTAAAACTTAAATTTCAAAATTGTTTTAAAACTTAAATTTCAAAATTATTTTAAAACTTAAATTTCAAAATTATTTTAAAACTTAAATTTTAAAAACTTAAATTTCAAAATTGTTTTAAAACTTAAATTTCAAAATTGTTTTAAAACTTAAATTTCAAAATTTTTTAAAACTTATATTTCAAAATTATTTTAAAAACTTAAATTTCAAAATTATTTTAAAACTTATATTTCAAAATTATTTTAAAAACTTAAATTTCGAAATTATTTTAAAAACTTAAATTTCAAAATTATTTTAAAAACTTAAATTTTAAAATTGTTTTAAAACTTAAATTTCAAAATTGTTTTAAAACTTAAATTTTAAAATTACTTTAAAAACTTAAATTTCAAAATTATTTGAAAAACTTAAATTTCAAAATTATTCTTAAACTCAATAAACATAAGTGTTTGTTAAATTATCTTGAATACAATAGATTAGAAAATCTAAGGAGTCTGCTTCAATCACGCTATCTTTAAATCCATTAAAAAGAAACCAATTCAACTACTTCATGTGTAGGAATTGGATCAATGGATGTTGGATAGTGGATGCTCCAGACATATGACTGGAGATAAGTTGAAGTTTACCAAACTCAAGTACAAGAGTCTAGGATCAGTTGCATTCGGCAACAACGGTAAACTTAAAGTAATCGGAAAAGGTAATATTGAACTTAGTTCCGATTTCATTATTCGAAATGTTTTATTGGTTGAAAATTTTAACTTTAATTTACTAAGTATAAGTCAATTGTGTGACAGCGGATACCTAGTTAATTTTGATAAATCTGGATGTCTAGTTAAAAATATTGAAAATCCAGAAATTAAACTTAAGGGACTTAGGAAAAATAACATCTACACAATTGATTTATCAATATCCTCAATAAAGTGTCTCCTGACACAACAAGAGGAAACTCAACTGTGGCACAGAAGGCTGGGTCACACTCACACAAGACTCATTTCAAAAATGAGTCAAAATGGTCTAGTTAGAGGTTTGCCCAAATTAAAATTTATTGAAAATTCAATCTGTGATGCATGTCAAAAAGGAAAACAAACCAAGTCAACCCACAAATCAACTAACCTAAAAAGATCCAACACCATACTTGAGCTCCTTCACCTTGATCTATTTGATTCACATGGAGCCAAATCACTAAACAAGAACCAATATTGCTTAGTAATAATTGATGACTACTCTAGGTACACTTGGGTAAAATTTCTAAAAACAAAAGATGAAACCTATGAAATATTTAGTAATTTTTGCAACTTAACGGAAAATGAAAAAGATACTAAAATTAAAAGAATAAGAAGTGATCATGGAGGGGAATTTGAAAATCATAGGTTTACCCAATTTTGTAAAATAAATGGATACCAACATGAATTTTCATGTCCTAGAGCCCCCCAACAAAATTGACTAGTGGAACGTAAAAATAGAACATTACAAGAAGCAGCTAGGACTATGTTAAACGAATATCACTTAAATCATCAATTTTGGGTTGAAGCGATAAATACTGCAAATTACATTCAAAACAGAATTTTAATTAATAAATTTCACAATAAAACACCATATGAACTCTACTATAATAAAATTCCCAATCTAAACTATCTAAAAGTATTTGGGTGTAAAGTTCACATTTTAAATACTAAAGATTACTTAGGAAAATTTACACCCAAATCTAACCAAGGAATATTCTTAGGATACTTCTCTACCAGTAGAGCCTTTAGAGTATATAATCAAAATACCTTGAAAGTTGAAGAAACAACTAATGTAATATTTGATGAAGAAAACAACTTACCTAATATAAATGAAAATATTGACATTAATCCAAGAGCTATAGACGATGATGAAATCCAACCTAATCTTAATGAGTCAGAAGAACCAGTTTCTGACTCACAGATAAGACCAACTAGAGTAAGCACCTCTCACCCACCTGACCAAATTTTGGGTGACCCAAACCTAGGAGTCAAACTAGATCATCCTATAGAAACCTTAGTCAGATTGCTATAATTTCTAAAATTAAACCTAAAACTATAGAAGAAGCCCTGCCTGATCCAGACTGGATCATTGTAATGCAGGAAGAATTAGCCCAATTTGAGAGAAACCAAGTCTGGGATCTTGTACCTAAACCCATAGATAAATCAATAATAGACACTAAATGGGTTTTTAGGAACAAGTTGGATGATCACGGTGATATAATAAGAAACAAAGCAAGGTTAGTAACCAAAGGGTTTAGTCAAGTCGAAGGCTTAGACTATGATGAAACCTATGCTCCAGTAGCTGGACTCGAGTCCATTAGGATGTTATTAGCCTATGCAGCAAATAAAGGATTCAAATTGTACCAAATGGACGTTAAGTCAGCCTTTTTAAATGGTTTTATCAAGGAAGAGGTCTACGTAAGTCAACCTCCAGGGTTTGAAGACATAGACTACCCTAATCACGTATTTAAATTAAAAAAGGCACTATATGGACTAAAACAAGCGCCTAGAGCATGGTATGAAAGATTATCTAATTACTTAATATCCAAAGAATTTAACCAAGGACAAATCGATCCTACTTTGTTTGTGAAAACTATAGGAAAAGACATCTTTATAGCCCAAATCTATGTTGACGACATAATCTTTGGCTCAACTAATTCAAAATTCTTAAAAGAATTTGTCAAATTAATGAAAAGTGAATTTGAAATGAGTATGGTTGGAGAACTTAATTTCTTCTTAGGCTTACAAATTAAACAAACTAAAGATGGAATCTACATTTATCAAACGAAATATGCTAAAGAGTTAATTAAAAAATTCTGTATGGAAAATTCAAAAATTATAAATACTCCAATGACAACCAACATAAACATTGACTCTGACCCTGAAGGAAAACCAGTTGACCCAAAATACTATAGAAGTGGCATAGGTAGCTTACTCTACCTAACTGCAAGTCGACCCGACATATTGTTTGCAGTAGGTATGTGCGCAAGATATCAATCCTGTGCAAAAGAGTCACACCTATCATACGTTAAAAGAATACTTAGGTATATTAAAGGAACTCTAAATGTAGGACTTTGGTATCCAAGAACTTGCACCTTTGACCTTTACGGCTATTCTGACTCAGACTATGCCGGATGCAAGCTAGACAGAAAAAGTACAAGTGGTAGCTGCCAGATTCTAGGTCAGTGCCTAGTAAGTTGGTCAAGCAGAAAGCAACATTGTGTTGCTCTATCCACCACAGAAGCTGAATACATGGCTCTAGGAGAATGTGCATCTCAACTACTGTGGATGATGCATACGTTAAAAGACTATCAACTAGAGTATAAAAATACACAAATCTTTATTGATAATATCAGCTCAATTAATCTCACCAAGAATCCTATTCACCACTCCAGGACTAAACACATAGAAGTAAAACACCACTTTGTAAGGGACCATGTAGCTAAAGGTGAAATTGCACTCAACCACGTTGAGTCCAAATCAAACCTAGCTGACATCTTTATAAAACCCTTACCTGAACTTGAGTTCAGTGCACTTAGAAGGCAAATAGGAATGTGTTGGGTAGAGTAGGGGTCTCATTTTGTTATCTCATTTTTTTCTTTAAAATTCTAGGAAATATCATTTTCAAAATTTCCAAATTCCTAGATTTTTTCAAAATTCTGGATATACTTATCATTTTTTTTTCAAATTCTAGGAAAAATAATTTTAAAAATTCCTAATTTCCTAGATTGTTAAAAAAAAAAGTGAAATAGTCTAGGCTTTTCCCCTAGAAATCATGTTCCCCTAGAATTGAGCCAGAGCATCTCACAAGCACCTAGGTATACCTTTATTGTGATTGAAAAATATAGAACGGCGTGAGATGCATAGGGTATAGCCTGGACTCAAGTATGCTTATATCTGTGCATCAATATGAGTCTGGGCGTTAAATACGCAATATATATTAATCAAGTTGAGTCCTCCAGCTCTAGTCAAATCTAGCTGGACCAAAGTAACTTAACTTGACTAACCAAGTGAAAGCTATTGTCCTGTAGACAATCAGCAAGTAACTTAAGGTTAGACAGTTGGCAGAGGCTACTCAATTTTCTAGTTAAAATTATTTTGTTCTTTAGGGCTCTGATACCTAGTAAATCAATCTAATGAACATGACTCATGCTTGGACTTAGGGACCAACTGAACTTGAATGAATAACCTTGTCCTAACACTTGACATTAACTTTCAAACCCTGTTGAACTTAGCTAACCTATTAATCTGAGTAATTTCCTGTAAATTTTTCAAAGACGAACAAACATTTTTTCTCTTAAGTAAGAAAGATATAATCACTAACTTTTTAAATCTATCAAAGAGATGCATTCCCCAACAATTTTATTAAAGTGTCTATTATTGCCCATTTTTTGATATATGGCAAAGGGGGAGAGTAGCACACTGTAAAATTCAAATTAATAGTTAAAGGGGAGCAAAAGTTAAGGGGGAGCATATAGGTTACTTTATCAAACTTGGTCATTTTGTAAGAAGCAAATTGTAAAATTCAAATTAATAGCTAAGGGAGAGCAAAAGTTAAGGGGGAGCATATAGGTCACTTTAGCGAATTTGCTTTGGTCAGTTTTGTTCATCAATACTTAGCAGATTTGCCTGTGTTAAAAATGTTTATCTATTCATTTGTTTACTTAACTTTGAATTTGAGTTGTCATAATCAAAAAGGGGGAGATTGTTGGTGCGGGAAGCATCCGACGATCGAACTTGTGTTTTGATAATGGCAAAGGATTCAAAGTTAAGGTGTTTTGTTTTCTAACAAGTCTACTTGAGGATGTCAGGAAAGTCCTAGTTGTGGTTAGGCAAAGAGAAAAACCCTAGGGGGTGGTAACTCTAGGTCATAGGGGGTGGTAACCCTATGCGAAAAGTCTTGGCAAGTTGATGTCTTCAGGCAAAAGTTCTAGGGGGTGGTAACCCTAGGTGGAAAATCCGGGTGTCGCGAACCAGGTGAAAATCTGGACTAGCCGGGAAGCGGATGTCCAGCAGAAAGTCCGGAAGTATCGAGTGCTGAGCAAAAGTCCAATCGATCTGGAGGATCGCACTGGCAACAGGTAAATCTCCTAAGTGGAGTAGGTGAGGACACGTTCCCCGTAGAGGAAACAGTAGGCGTCGGGTCGACCTAGGGTTTCCGGTTAGAAACCCGAAGTCAGACTCGGACAGTCCGGAGACTGTCTATACTTCATTTATCATATTTATTGTGCTAACTTTGTGTTGCAGGATAGTGTTTGGGACTAACGTATCTTGCAGGTACAAAGTGTTGGTGCAATATCCCTTAGGTCAAGGTTGACTGGTTTGACCAAGCTTGAGTCTTGGTCATAGTTTCGATGTTTGACAATACATGTAGAAACATGGATAATGCAGGTGCAGTTGTTCATATGGGGAGATTCTGATTAGGGACTGATCAGTGTGAATGAAGAAGAGTCAAGTAGGTATACTTGACTGGAAGGAAACCCTGGTGAGTGAAGCCAGGTGAAAGTCCTAGTGAGTGAAGCTAGGCAGATGGAAATCCTGGTGAGTGAAGCCAGGTGAAAGTCCTAGTGAGTGAAGCTAGGCAGATGGAAATCCTGGTGAGTGAAGCCAGGTGAAAGTCCTAGTGAGTGAAGCTAGGCAGATTGAAAACCCTAGTGAGTGAAGCTAGGTGAAAGTCCAAGTAGGTCAAGAGAGTGACCGGATACTTGGCATGAAAGAAAAGTCCAAGTGGGTCAAAGGGATTGACCGGACACTTGGTGAGGGAGTCCTAGCAGGTCAAGGGAGTGACTAGATGCTATGCATGACGGACCAACAGGTTAAGGTTGACCAGATGTTGGTTTGGGAGGTTTGGGACTTGGTTTTGGGCAAAAACCAAGTGCTGGATCGATCCGTGGATCGATCCAGGCTCTGGATCGATCAGTGGATCGATCCAGACCTTTCCCAGCGAACAGAAAGCCTCTGGATCGATCAGTGGATCGATCCAGAGGTCCCAATCGATCAGTGGATCGATTGGGACGCTGCTGCTTCGCGCGATAAGCGCTGGATCGATCCGTGGATTGATCCAGACGTTTTTCCAGAGCACATAGGCGCTCTGGATTGATCCAAAGCCTCCCCGATCGATAGGGAATAATCGAATCGATCGGGATCCGACCGTTGAGTCGTATTTGAGCCGCAGGCGAGCGTTGTCTTCGGCACTTCTTCACCGATTCATTTCAGATCTTCACCAGCTCCTCCACAGCTCTTCTCAAGCTCGAGATCGCCAGTTCTTGAAGGTTCTTGGAGGCTCTTCCAAGTCAAGAGGCGGATCAAAGCAAGAAGAAGAAACTATGGTTAGGGTTTGTGCACTCATTGTAAGCTTGTAAGCTTGTATTTCTTTACTACCCTTTCTTCTTCTTGTATTGAGTCTTGTAGGGCTTCTCCGCCCTTGGTAGTTACCATAAAGGAGAGTTTCATTAGTGGAGGGTGTGTGTGTTGGTGTGGATCCTTGTGTTGGTGCAACCTTAGGTCAAGGTTGACCTGGTTGACCCGACTCGAGTTGACCTGACTCGAGTTGTATTTTGATGTTTGACGAGAACATGATGGGAGATTGTTGGTGCAACCTTAGGTCAAGGTTGACCTGGTTGACCAGACTCGAGTTGATTTGACTCGAGTTGTATTTTGATGTTTGACGAGAACAAACTTGGGAGATTGTGGGTGCAACCCGTGGTCAAGGTTGACCTGGTTGACCCGAGGTGAGTTGACCTGACTCGGAAAAGTCCAAGCAGGGAGCTTGGCACGGGAAAAGTCCAAGCATGGAGCTTGGCATGGGAAAAGTCCAAGCAGGGAGTTTGGCATGGTGAAAAGTCCAAGCAGGGAGCTTGGCACGGGAAAAGTCCAAGTATGGAGACTTGGCACGGAGAAGTCCAAGTATGGAAGCTTGGCACATGGGAAGTCGGAGAGGGCTCGGTAGCTCGTTCTCTGGACTGTGGTAAGAGAGGGCTCGGGAGCTCGTTCTCTGGACCGGATGGAAGTCGGAGAGGGCTCGGTAGCTCGTTCTCCGGACTGTGGTAAGGGAGGGCTCGGGAGCTCGTTCTCTGGACCGGATGTGGAAAGTCCTGGTGAGTGAAGCCTGGCAGTGGGAAAGTCCTGGTGAGTGAAGCCAGGCAGACGGAAAAGTCCTGGTGAGTGAAACCAAGCAGACTGGAAATCCTGGTGAGTGAAGCCAGGTGAAAACCCTAGTGAGTGAAGCTAGGTGAAAGTCCTGGTGAGTGAAGCCGGGCAAGGGAAAATCCAGATGGATCAAGGGTGATCGGACATATGGTGTTGAGAAGGTCAAGTAGGTCAAGGGAGTGACCGGATACTTGACACGAAGAGAAAAGTCCAAGTGGGTCAAAGGGATTAACCGGACACTTGGTGGGGAGTCTTAGCAGGTCAAGGGAGTGACCGGATGCTAAGCATGATGTACCAACTGTTGGTTGCTACTCGGAAAACCTATAGGTTCCACTGTACAAAAATTTTGTACAAAGGTCTGAACCTTTTCCTAGCTACCATGTGTTCTTTTAAATTAAATTTTGGATTGCCTACGGAACTTAACACGTTTGATCCAAAACTTAATCTATGTGTTCTTTTAGGTTTTGACTTGGATCTCCTGCGGAACTTAACACGTTCGACCCAAGTCTCCTTAAGTTATTAATTCCGTTAAATATTAATTTCCATAATTGGTTCCCAGTACTGACGTGGCGAGGCACATGGCCTTCTTGGATATGGGAGCAACCACCACCGACTAGACAAAACCTTTTATAGAAAGATAATATTTAATTTCCTAAAATAACTTTAGGTTAACCAAAGAGAACAATCAAATCACAAGGAAAAGAAAAAACAAAAGAACACAACTTCGAAAAACATATTCGAAATTCTAGAACGTAAGCCTCTTGTATTTGGTATTATTTCCATAAATAACTAGCATGATGCGGAAAGAAAAATTACTAGTTATACCTTGTAGAAAAACCTCTTGATCTTCTACCGTATTCCTCTTCTAACCTCGGACGTTGTGTGGGCAACGATCTTCCGAGACGAGAAACCACCAATCACCTTCTTCTCCTCCTAGCTAGGTTCGGCCAACAAAGAGGAAGCTTCACCAAGGAAGAAAATCAAAACACTAACCAAGCTCCAAGAGATGCTAGCTTTCTCTCCTTCTTCTTCTTCTTCTCCGAGTAGTATCCGGCCACCACAAGAGCTCCAATGGAAGAGAAGGGTTCGACCACCACAAGAGGAAGAGAGGGAGAGGATGGCCGGCCACACCAAGAAACAAAAGAGGGAGAGAAATAATAGATGTTGTGTCTTGTGAAGGCACCCTCACCCCTTCTTTTATATTCCTTGGCCTAGGCAAATTAGGAAATTTAATTACAATAAAATTTCCTTAATTCCCTTGACATGATTTAATTGAGAAAAATAAAATAATATTTCCCCAATTAATCAATGAAGGGAAAAATTTGACAAGTTTTAATCAACAATTAAAACTTCCTAATTTGTTTCCGGAAATTTTAAAAATAAAATTTCTCTTTAAAAATCTCTTCATGGTTGATAAAAAGAAATTTCTATAATTTTAATTTTATCAACATGTGAATAATTTTAAAGAAAAAATAAAATATCTTACCAATCTACAAATAAGGAAAGAGATCTAATCTCTTTCTTTAATCTTTTGTAGATCTTTTACAAGAGAGATATTTTAATTTTAATTCTCTTTAATAAATTATTTCTTCCACATAATAAAAATTAAAATTAAAATCCCTTTTAAATCTAATTTGGCCGGCCCCCACTAGCTTGGGTTCATGCTAGGGCCGGCCACCCAATATTATACCTAGGCCGGCCCTAGCTTGTTCCCAAGCTAGCTTGGCCAGCCCCTATTGGGTGGGTATAGAAGGTGGGTATAGGTGGGTATAGAACTCTATAAATAAGAGGCTATGATAGGGACCGAGAGGAGGAATTGGTTTTGGTCTCCCGATAAAATTAAGCATCCCGTGTTCGCCCCGAACACACAACTTAATTTTATCAATAATAATTCATTCCACTAGAGAATTATTATTGAACTACCGCACCAATCCCAAATTACATTTTGGGCTCCTTCTTATTATGAGTGTATTAGTCTCCCTGTGTTTAAGATAACAAATGTCCACTAATTAAGTAAGTTACTGACAACTCACTTAATTAATATCTAGCTCCAAGAGTAGTACCACTCAACTTCATCATCATGTCGGACTAAGTCCACCTGCAGGGTTTAACATGACAATCCTTATGAGCTCCTCTTGGGGACATTCTCAACCTAGATTACTAGGACACAGTTTCCTTCTATAATCAACAACACACACTATAAGTGATATCATTTCCCAACTTATCGGGCTTATTGATTCATCGAACTAAATCTCACCCATTGATAAATTAAAGAAATAAATATCAAATATATGTGCTTGTTATTATATTAGGATTAAGAGCACACACTTCCATAATAACTGAGGTCTTTGTTCCTTCATAAAGTCAGTATAAAAGGAACGACATCAAATGGTCCTACTCAATACACTCTAAGTGTACTAGTGTAATTATATAGTTAAGATAAACTAATACCTAATTACACTACGACCTTCCAATGGTTTGTTCCTTTCCATCTTGGTCGTGAGCTACTGTTTATAATTTATAAGGAACCAATAACATGATCTTCTGTGTGTGACACCACACACCATGTTATCTACAATATAAATTAATTGAGCAACTACATTTATCATAAATGTAGACATTTGACCAATGTGATTCTTATTTCTAGATAAATATTTATACCAAAAGCTAGGCTTTTAGTATACACTCTAACAATCTCCCACTTATACTAAAAGACTATGCTGCCATATCTGCTGCCATACATCTGATTCCCATGCCTTTCAAAAAGCTATTGCCTTAAGGACCTTAGGTTATCATCTGATGCAATCTAGGCGGCAACAACCTCTCCTCGTTATACAATTTATGTATTGGGTAGTACTTGCGCTATATTGTGTTTGCTTGCCTTATAGACTCATGGTTTCTTCAAGTTTGTTACTGCACCATTATTATTACAATAAATTGTAATAATCTTTGGACAAACTAGAAATCATATCTAAGTCTATCTTGAGGTAATTAAGTCATTCAGCTTTTATGGCTACCTCTGAGGCTTGCCATATACTCAGCTTCTATGGTGGAGTCCAGAAAAACACCTATGCTTATCACTCTTCCATAGTTATGACTTTTCCTCCTAAAGTAAACACAAAACCCCAAGGTCGACTTATTATTGTCCCTATCCGATTGGAAGTCTAAATCCGTGTAACCCACAGAGACCAAATTAACTGCCTTGTAAGCTAGCATATAATCTCTAGCACCTCTAAGGTACTTTAATATATGCTTTACAGTAGTCCAATGTCCTTGTCTAGGGTTACTTTGATATCTGCTAACTATGCCCTTGGCAAAAACAGATTTCTAATCTCGTGCATAGCATACATTAGGTTGTCTAACTGTCGAAGCATAAAGAACTGCCTACATGTCCTCAATCTCCTTTGATGTCATCAGAGACATCTCTTTAGATAAAAACACTCCATGCTTAAAAGGTAAGAAACCTTTCGAGGAGTTTTGCATGCTTAAAACGAGCAAGGATTTTTCGATGTATCAAGCTTGGGATAAGTAAAATATATTTTTTCTTTCGATCCCTTATTACTTTGATCTCAAAAATATATACATTCTCCCAAGTCCTTTATATCGAATTATTTGAACAACCATACCCTTACTTCTGACAATATTTTGATATTGTTTCTAACTACCAAAAATGTTATCTACGTATAGTACAAGAAATACCACCACGTTTTCATCACACCTTTTGTATACACAAGACTTATCCGTTTACTCAATAAATCCATAGGTCTGGATTACTTTGATAAACCGGATGTTCCAAGACCTTGAAACTTTGCATCAGTCCATAGACTGATTGAGCTTGCACACAAGATGCTCTTAGCCCTTTGCAATGAATCCTTCTGGTTGCTTTATATGGATGCTTTCTTCAAGACTTCCATTAAAGAATGCTATCTTGACATCTACTTGTAGATAAAAGAATCCGGATAGACTTAAACATGGCTACCAGTGAAAAAGTTTCCTTTTTCATCAAGCCTTGTTTTGAAGTTTCTACCTTCCTATCTATCCCTCTTTTCCTATTATAGATCTTTTTACACCCAAAGGCTTTTACACCATTTGGTGGTTCTACAAGCTTCCAGACTTTATTAGAATACATATATTCTAATCTTATTATTCATTACTCTTTGCCAAGATGCTGCATCTTTATCTTGGAGTGCTTCATCATATGTCTGGAGATCAGGTTCATGTCATCCTGGGATCGAGTCCAAAAACTCTCCCAAAACATGAATCTTTTTAGGTTGCCTAACAACCCTCCCACTATGACAAGGCACTTTCTGCAATTGTGTATCATTTGTGATATGTGTTGCAGTTTCCTTGTGGTATCTCATCTTGTACAGTTGGTACTAGATTAGACATGTCTTTTATTATTTCCTTAAGAACAAATTTACTTATGGGCACGTGGTTTATTACATAGTCTTTTTCTAAAAATCGGTCATTGATGCTAATAATGACCTTCTGATTTTTAAGACTATAAACCTACTTTCGTTTCTCTAGGATAACTCATAAACAAGTGAACTCCTGCCCAACTTATCAGTGTCTCTCATGTGCTAGACCACCCAAATCCGAATATACTTCAGACTAGGCTTACGCCCATTCTGCAATTCTATGGGAGTAGAGAGTTCTGACTTTAGAAGGTATTATGTTCACTTCTGTTTCTAGTGTATATCCTTAAAACAAATTTGGTAATAACTCATCATCGATCTAATTATTCCATAAGAGCCTTATACCTTCTTTCTACTACACCATTCTGTTGGGATGTACCAGGTGCAGTTAGTTAGGATTAAATCCCGACTTCTGATAAGTGACTCCTAAACTCTCCTAAGAGGTACTCGTAACTACGATTTTACCGTAGTGTCTTGATACTTTTACTTTGACATTACTCCACATCAGCCTAGTACTCTTTGAACTAATCAAAAAAAACTTAGACTTGTGGCACGTCAAGTAAATGCATCCTTATCTCGAATAGTCATCTATAAAAGAGATGAAATATTCGAAACAACCTCTTCCTGGATAGTCAAAGGTCTACACAAATCAGAATGAACCAATTCCAACATATCTTTGGCTCCATACCCCTTAGACTTAAAAGCTTCTTGGTTATTTTTCCTTCCAAGTAAGATTCGCAGGTTGGAAAGATTTCCACTACTAATGAACCCAAAAGTTCATCAGCTACCAATGAATCCTACTTAAGTTAATATAACCTAGCTTTAGATGCCAAAGATATAATTGGTTCATTTCCAAAGGTTGCTTTCTCTTAAAGTTAGAAGATGTGTTACTAATTTCCATTTGTTGCATCGTGAGAGTTATGGATTTATAAATTGCCAACCAACGTACCAGAACAGATAACTTCCCTCTTTTCTTTAATAACAACTTTGTTATTAAAAGAGGCAGAATATCAAGTTCTTTGAATAGTTTAGAAACTGAAATCTAGTTCTTTCTAAACTTGGTACGTAAAGACAATTACTCAAAATCCATGTTTTATCCTTATCAAAGGATAAACATCTCCCACTGCAACAGCTGCCACTTTTACAGCAGTGCCCATGTGGACGGTGTTTTTATTTTCATTTAGTTGTCGGGTTTCCTGGAACCCTGCAATGAATTGCGGACATGATTAATGGCATCTGTATCTACACTCCAGGTTCTGGTAGATAACACCACTAAACATGTTTCAACTAAAGAATAAAATACACCTATATTGTTCTTAGTTCTAAGAGGACAGTCTACCTTAATGTCCAAATCCTATTTCCAATCAATTATAATTGGGACCACTAAGTCTATCCTAAAGTATATCAGCTAGGGATTGACCATCATCCTAAAAATCACAAAAATATTTGGTTAAGACCAACTCCTTAAAAATCCCCATGAATTTTGTATGCCACGTTAGTGTGGACGTATACAAATTCAAAGAGGAAATTTTATCATTTAATTTTATTATCTCGTCAACCTTACTTTATGACGAATAAAATTAATAGTTGGTCTATCTTTAATCAAATATTTGGTCAAGACTCTAAATTTAAAATAATATTGATTCCTCTAACAATACTATTTAAATTTACCAACACCTCAAATCACCGTGAATTTTGCATGCCACGTTAGTGTGGACGTATACAAAATCAACATTTGTAAGAGGAGGGTTTTACCCATTAACTATCTTATCAACGTAACTTTATGACAAATAAAATTATCTCAAACACCGTTAATTTTGTATGCCACGTTAGTGTGGACGTATACAAAATCAATCATTTGTAAGAGGGGTTTTAACCCTTTAATTTTATTATCTTGTCAACCTAGTTTTATGACAAATTAATAGTTGGTTTCATTTGGTCACACAAATAATAGCAGTGACTCCGATAGGGAGGATACTATTAGATGTTTCTAAGTGTATACCATTACTTGACACTAAGTTCATTAATAAGATTATGCCCCTTCCGTTGGGGAAGATCACACGCTCATAATTAACTTCCTATAGTCATCCAAAAATGGAAGTCTGTTCTAGTGATCTGCAAACAAGCTCATCCGTTATGGAGGAAGGCACTCAGAGCCAACGCGCAATCTTGTTTGCATCACTTACAAACCAGTAATGGAGACCATGGGATTTACTTAAAAATCCCTCTCCCACTTAGTTATTTATAAATGAGGAATTTTTAACTATGCTAGCCTACTAAACTTGTAAACTAACATGCACACACAGCACAATATAAAAGCAATAAATAGAAAATCTAATTTTCAACTATTATGGCTTTTATCTCTAGTTGTCCTCCGTGTGTTGTCATCCCAAGCTGCTGCCATATTTGGCCACCGCCACCGGGTCTAGCTGTCGCCTCCATCTTGCTCCTAGTTCCGCTGCGCCTCTGGTCCTTAGAAAGTTCCACGCTTTGCAAGATTCGATCCGCGACATAAATAGAATTTTATATTTTGATCCTATATTCCATAAAAGGAATGTACATATATCTAGATCAAAAATAAAATCCTAATAAAACTAAATACAGCTCCTGCTGTATTTTAATACAATCATGCACACACATATAAATGCCCTTGACATGTCCAAGGGTCCAATCACATACATAATAATTAAAAGCCATAATAGTTGGATCCTGCATCCACAAAGTTAGCACATCCTACTATTAACCTGCCTAAATTATGTATGACATGTGCATAATTAACCTAATACCAAATACACAGAGGCAAAACCCTAGCTCTGATACCAATTGTTGGTTGCTACTCGGAAAACCTATAGGTTCCACTGTACAAAAATTTTGTACAAAGGTCTGAACCTTTTCCTAGCTACCATGTGTTCTTTTAAATTAAATTTTGGATCGCCTTCGGAACTTAACACGTTTGATCCAAAACTTAATCTATTTGTTCTTTTAGGTTTTGACTTGGATCTCCTGCGGAACTTAACACGTTCGACCCAAGTCTCCTTAAGTTATTAATTCCATTAAATATTAATTTCCATAATTGGTTCCCAGTACTGACGTGGCGAGGCACATGGCCTTCTTGGATATGGGAGCAACCACCACCGACTAGACAAAACCTTTTATAGAAAGATAATATTTAATTTCCTAAAATAACTTTAGGTTAACCAAAGAGAACAATCAAATCACAAGGAAAAGAAAAAATAAAAGAACACAACTTCGAAAAACATATTCGAAATTCTAGAACGTAAGCCTCTTGTATTTGGTATTATTTCCATAAATAACTAGCATGATGCGGAAAGAAAAATTACTAGTTATACCTTGTAGAAAAACCTCTTGATCTTCTACCGTATTCCTCTTCTAACCTCGGACGTTGTGTGGGCAACGATCTTCCGAGACGAGAAACCACCAATCACCTTCTTCTCCTCCTAGCTAGGTTCGGCCAACAAAGAGGAAGCTTCACCAAGGAAGAAAATCAAAACACTAACCAAGCTCCAAGAGATGCTAGCTTTCTCTCCTTCTTCTTCTTCTTCTCCGAGTAGTATCCGGCCACCACAAGAGCTCCAATGGAAGAGGGAGATTCTGCCACCACAAGAGGGAGAGGATGGCCGGCCACACCAAGAAACAAAAGAGGGAGAGAAATAATAGATGTTGTGTCTTGTGAAGGCACCCTCACCCCTTCTTTTATATTCCTTGGCCTAGGCAAATTAGGAAATTTAATTACAATAAAATTTCCTTAATTCCCTTTACATGATTTAATTGAGAAAAATAAAATAATATTTCCCCAATTAATCAATGAAGGGAAAAATTAGACAAGTTTTAATCAACAATTAAAACTTCCTAATTTGTTTCCGGAAATTTTAAAAATAAAATTTCTCTTTAAAAATCTCTTCATGGTTGATAAAAGGAAATTTCTATCATTTTAATTTTATCAACATGTGAATAATTTTAAAGAAAAAATAAAATATCTCACCAATCTACAAATAAGGAAAGAGATCTAATCTCTTTCTTTAATCTTTTGTAGATCTTTTACAAGAGAGATATTTTAATTTTAATTCTCTTTAATAAATTATTTCTTCCACATAATAAAAATTAAAATTAAAATCCCTTTTTAATTTAATTTGGCCGGCCCCCACTAGCTTGGGTTCAAGCTAGGGTCGGCCACCCAATATTATACCTAGGCCGGCCCTAGCTTGTTCCCAAGCTAGCTTGGCCGACCCCTATTGGGTGGGTATAGAAGGTGGGTATAGGTGGGTATAGAACTCTATAAATAAGAGGCTATGATAGGGACCGAGAGGAGGAATTGGTTTTGGTCTCCCGATAAAATTAAGCATCCCGTGTTCGCCCCGAACACACAACTTAATTTTATCAATAATAATTCATTCCACTAGAGAATTATTATTGAACTACCGCACCAATCCCAAATTACATTTTTGGGCTCCTTCTTATTATGAGTGTGTTAGTCTCCCTGTGTTTAAGATAACAAATGTCCACTAATTAAGTAAGTTACTGACAACTCACTTAATTAATATCTAGCTCCAAGAGTAGTACCACTCAACTTCATCATCATGTCGGACTAAGTCCACCTGCAGGGTTTAACATGACAATCCTTATGAGCTCCTCTTGGGGACATTCTCAACCTAGATTACTAGGACACAGTTTCCTTCTATAATCAACAACACACACTATAAGTGATATCATTTCCCAACTTATCGGGCTTATTGATTCATCGAACTAAATCTCACCCATTGATAAATTAAAGAAATAAATATCAAATATATGTGCTTGTTATTATATTAGGATTAAGAGCACACACTTCCATAATAACTGAGGTCTTTGTTCCTTCATAAAGTCAGTATAAAAGGAACGACATCAAATGGTCCTACTCAATACACTCTAAGTGTACTAGTGTAATTATATAGTTAAGATAAACTAATACCTAATTACACTACGACCTTCCAATGGTTTGTTCCTTTCCATCTTGGTCGTGAGCTACTGTTTATAATTTATAAGGAACCAATAACATGATCTTCTGTGTGTGACACCACACACCATGTTATCTACAATATAAATTAATTGAGCAACTACATTTATCATAAATGTAGACATTTGACCAATGTGATTCTTATTTCTAGATAAATATTTATACCAAAAGCTAGGCTTTTAGTATACACTCTAACACCAACAGGTCAAGGTTGACCGGATGTTGGTTTGGAAGATTTGGGACTTGGTTTGGGCAAAAACCAAGCTCTGGATCGATTAGTGGATCGATCCAGTGATACACTGGGTATCTGGATCGGTCTGGTGACCGATCAGTAACCAAACAGTAGCCTACTGAGTGTTATCTGATCGGTCTGCAGACCGATCAGGAAACAACGATCAGAAGGCAAGAAGTTCGGGAGAAAAGCATGCTGATCGGTCCGTGGACCGTACATCCTGAAACCTGATCGGTCCCCGGACCGATCGGAGTTCTCACAGCGAGTGAGGGTATGTGAGCTGCTCGGTCTGGGGACCGATCAGCCTAGTGCCTGATCGGGCTCTAAGAGCGATTAGAGAAGGAGTGGACTACAGTGGCAGCTCACTCTTCTTCTTCCTTCTTGAGCTGCTGTTCTTCTAAAAGCTGTGCTTGAGCTTTGCTGAGCTCCGAAGCTTCGGGGGAGCTTCTTTGACTGAGTTTCTTGTTGGCATTCGTCCATGAAGTTGGTGCTTCATCCGGGACTTCAGTCGACGAGAAGGCAAGCGAGTATTTGTACATTCATTGTGTATTTTGTTCTTGCTCTTCTTTGTATCTCCTGTATTGCTTTTGCAAAACATTGTGGCGAGGTTTCTCCACCCATAAGGAGTGTTACATTAGCCGGTTTTCCGGGGACTCATCCACCGACGGATTGATAGGCTTCGTCCACCTTACGGACAAGCCGAGGAGTAGGAGTTTCATCTCCGAACCTCGTTACATCGACAAGTTTGAGGTTTGCTATTCTCCGCTTTCATTTCTATTTAGTTATTTCCGCTGCGCTAACCCTAATCGTAGGAAGAAACGAGCAATTTGGGGTCGGCTATTCACACCCCCCCTCTCTAGCCACGATCATCGATCCTAACAAGTGGTATCAGAGCGAGGTCGCTCTTCGCCGGATTAACACCCGAGGGAGCACAAGCTAGATAATTGATCTACTCGGAGAAGACATCACAATTCCACCCTTCTACGATCGCGACGACTTCGCGTATTGGAAGGTAAGGATGAAGTATTTTCTTATGACTAACATTGAAAATTGGAGTTGTGTACAATTAGGTTTCACTCCTCCGATGGATAAAGAAGGAAAACCTCTTGAGAAGAAGAAGTGGACGAAGGAGCAAATCCACCAATCCACAATCAACGACGAGGTAATGAAAATATTTGAATTCTCATTACCTAACGATATATTGTGTAAGATAGGTGGTTACAACAATGCCAAGGAATTGTGGAACAACTTGGCCAAGTTCCATGAGGGGAGCTCCACTTCAAGCCATGAAGAGGAGTCAAGTGAGCTAAGTAGCTCACACCATGGAGATGTGGAATTAGAAGTTGAGGGTTACTCAACATCTAAGGAAGAAGAGGAGGAGAGTTCTACCTCAAGATCGGAGCAAGAAGAAGAAGCTTCTATCTCCGGAAGGGATGAAGGAGAAAGCATACAACCATCCTCAACCCTAGGTAACTCAAGCATTTTAATTTCGAATAAATTACACATAATGTGCTTTGAGTGTAGGGAATATGGACATTACAAGAGTAAATGTCCAAAGAGGATAAGGAAGACTCCACCGGCACCAAAAGTCAAGGAAGTCGGAGTCCCGATACGCAAGAGCAAGGAGCACGTGGTGTGCTTCCAATGCAAGCGAAGGGGACATTATTGTTGGTGCAACATCCCTCAGGTCAAGGTTGACCTGGTTGACCAAGCTGAGTCTTGGTTTGAGTTTAGATGTTTGACAATAAGATATTGATTGAAGAAGAGCCAAGTAGGTCAAGGGAGTGACCAGATACTTGACTGGGAAGTCCTAGTGAGTGAAGCTAGGCAGAAGGAATCCTGGTGAGTGAAGCCAGGTGAAAGTCCTAGTGAGTGAAGCTAGGCAGATGGAAAGTCCTAGTGAGTGAAGCTAGGCAGATGGAAAACCCTGGTAAGTGAAGCCAGGTGAAAGTCCTAGTGAGTGAAGCTAGGCAGAAGGAAATCCTGGTGAGTGAAGCCAGGTGAAAGTCCTAGTGAGTGAAGCTAGGCAGATGGAAAGTCCTAGTGAGTGAAGCTAGGCAGATGGAAAACCCTGGTGAGTGAAGCCAGGTGAAAGTCCTAGTGAGTGAAGCTAGGCAGATGGAAAGTCCTAGTGAGTGAAGCTAGGCAGATGGAAAACCCTAGTGAGTGAAGCTAGGTGAAAGCCCTGGTGAGTGAAGCCAGGCAAGGGAAAATCCAGATGGATCAAGGATGATCGGACATCTGGTCCAAGTAGGTCAAAGGATTGACTGGATACTTGGCACAAGGAAATACAGATAGGTCAAAGGGATTGACCAGACATCTGATGGAAGTTCAAGTAGGTCAAAGGGAGTGACCAGATACTTGGCATGAATAGAAAAGTCCAAGTGGGTCAAAGGGATTGACCAGACACTTGGTGGGAAGTACTAGCAGGTCAAGGGTGACCGGATGCTAGGCATGATGTACCAACAGGTCAAGGTTGACCGGGTGTTGGTTTGGTAGGCTTGGGACTTGGTTTTGGGCAAAAACCAAGTACTGGATCGATCAGTGGATCGATCCAGGAGCTGGATCGATCAGTGGATCGATCCAAGACTTTCCTAGCGAACAGAGAGCCTCTGGATCGATCCGTGGATCGATCCAGATGTCCCAATCGATCAGTGGATCGATTGGGACGCGGCTGCTTCGCGCGATAAGCGCTGGATCGATCCAGGCGTTTTTCCCAGAGCACAGAGGCGCTCTGGATCGATCCGTGAATCAATCCAAAGCCTCCCCGATCGATTGGGAACATTCGAATCGATCGATATCCGACCGTTGGCGTCGATAAAGGCCGCAGGCGCACGATTCCTTCGGCATCGCTTCACCGAATCACTCCAGATCTCTCGCCAACTCCTCCACAGCGCTCTCAAAGATCAAATCGCCAGTTCTTGAAGGATCTTGGAAGCTTTCCAAGTCAAGAGGCGGATCAAAGGCAAGAAGAGAAGCTAGGGTTAGGGTTTTCTGTACTCATTGTAAGCTTTGCGCTTGTATTTTGTTTCCCTTTCCTTTCTTCTTGTACTGAGAGTTTTGTAAGGCTTCTCCGCCTTTGGTAGTTACCATAAAGGAGTGTTATTCATAGTGGAGGGTGTGTGCGTGGTGTGGATCCTTGGATTAGTCACCTCCTTTGGAGGTGGATACCAAGTAAAATCCTAGTGTTAGCATTGAGTGTTTTATTTCTGTATTTTCCGCTGCATATTCTTGAAGAAACAAACAACGCCAAGCAACGTCGAGCAACGAGCGAACGCGACGAGCTATTCTGGTCCTAACAAGTGGTATCAGAGCAAGGCCGCTCTTCACCGGAATCATCGCCGGAAGGGTCAAGCATATCAAGAAAAGCTAGAGGGTGAAGAAGTTGGAGCAAATTCTTCAAGTTTAAGACTTTATCAAGCTCAACTTCAAGATGCAATTCTAAGATGGGCTTGGATTTGACACAAGGGTGGCTCCACCATACACTTCTACGAGTTTCGATTCTTGGAAATCAAGAATCAAAAATTTTCTTATGATGGAGATAGAGCAATGGTTTGCTCTAATGGAAGGCTTCAAGGCTCCAAGAAATTCAAAGGGCAAAGTTCTAAAGAAAAGCAAATGGAGCCCGGAGCAAGTCCAAAGGTGCGAGGCAAATGACAAAGTGACCAAGCTTTTGGTCAATTTATTGCCAAGCACCATCCTTTGCAAAATTGGAGAGTTTGAAGATGCAAAGGAGCTATGGAGCAAATTGGCCAAGCTTCATGAAGAGATCCCCTCCACTGTACAAGATCATGAAGAATCCAGAGAGGGTAACTTTTTGGAGCAAGACCAAGAGGAGGACTCTGAGGTTGAGAGATGCTCAACCTCCGAAGAAGAGGAAATCCAAGAAGCTTCATCCTCAAGGGAATGCATCGAAGGGAACAAGGAGGGAGCATACTCCTTGTTTCAAGTTCAAGATGATGAAGCCTCCACCTCTAGGATTGAGGGGGAGCAATCCTTGGTGATGCCGGATCAAGAAGAAGGAGAAGCTTCTACATCCGGGCCAAGTGAAGAAGAAGAAGATGGTGCCACCTCCGAAATTCAAGAAATATCAAATGGAGGAGCAAGTGTCATCCCTATATAAGAAGGTATAAACATTTCAATTAATAATAAAAATCATATCATATGCTTTGAATGTAGGGAACATGGGCACTACAAGAGCAAGTGCCCTAAATTGGCCAAGAAGAAGGGCCAAGTGGCACAAAAAGGCAAGGTGAAGCCCAAGGAGATCATCCTCGACACAAAGAAGAGCAAGGAGCATATTATATGCTTCTCTTGCAATCAAAAGGGGCATTATCGAAGTCAATGCCCCAAGGGGAAGAAGATGGTCAAGGCTCAAGGAGGCACTAGTCAAGGGGGAGCCTCCAAGGTAAAGAAGAAGGTATCTTTTATTGAGCTTACCCCTTTACATTATGGTAAAAAGCATGATAGTTCTAATTTTTATCATTTTAATGCAATTTACCATAAGGATAGGAAGCATGAGGGCTTTAAGGAAAAGCATGTGGCCCTACATGCCAAAACTACTACCCCTAAGGCTAGGAATGTAGATAAAAATCTAGGCAATCACACTAAGGACCATAGTTACAAGCCTAGAAACAAAAATGCTCATGGACCAAAGCCTAAGGATTTAGTGAGGGAAAATCAAGTCTTGAGGTCAAGACTTGATAAAATGGAAAAGACCCTAAAAAGGATGGAAAATATCCTAAAAGGGCAAAATGAGCATGACCTAGGTTTAGGGGTACAAAAGCCATCCAATGGCCATAGAGGTTTGGGATACAAACCTAAAGCTAAAAGGGATGTGCCTAGTTATCATAGGGTTCCATATAGCTATGGAACAAACCCTAAGTCTAGAGGTCAAGTCAAAGATACAAGGGAAGATATCCTAGAAGTCTCTTTGCAACCAAAGTGACTAAGACTTCTAAGAAGTCTAAGAAAGTCACTAACAAGGTCACAAGGGAGGCTATCCCTAGAGTTGACCTAGAAAATGTGACCAAGGCTTCTAAGAAGCCCAACAAGGTCACTAGGAAGGTATCTAGGGAAGTTATCCCTAGTGAGTACCTAGAGCATCCAAGGAGCACCAATAGGTGTTGGGTTCCTAGGAGCATTTTCTCTACTCCATAAATGGGTTAGAGAGTGTCAACTCCGATTAGAAGGGTAGTTAACCCAACTTTGAGGAAATTGACACTCAAGGAGCATTTTCAAGGTTTTGTTAACCTTTGAAAATGAAATGGAAGTATTATTTACTCCTTGAAAGAGTAAAATGTGCCTAATGGTGGAAGAATTGATTTTAATCTTAAATGGCACATATTGGGAAATTCATAAGAACTACCAAGTTGGGACTTTGGTATGTTCTTGGGAAATTTAAGGCAATCCGGGCCTTAATTTAAAAGTGCTACTTTTGTGAAAGATGAAATATGCCAACATTTGAGGATATGCTTAATTTCGACTGGCATAAATTAATCAAGGGAATTAGAAATGCCAATTTAGGCTTTGGCATTTTTCTTGAAGCACTTTAGGGCAATCTAGGTTTAAGTTGTAAGTTTAGCTAAGGTTTTAAGGATACTTAGATAGTTAATCTAGGTATATTTTATTTATGCTAAATCTTGCCATGATTGTTTGCCCATCATATGCCATGACATCATGTTTATTTTTGCATTCATGTTTTATTATGAAAAATCCAAAATACCATGTCATGACATTCATACATCATGTAGTTATAGGATATTTTCTTTTGAAAATTATTTCTATTTTGATGTATGCCATAACATTATCATGCATTAGTTTAATTCCTTGTAATTAAGGACAAATGGCATTTTAGCAACACTTATTAACAAGTGACATCCTAGGTGGATGCCTAATACCTTTAAAATGCCTAGATAGATATGCATGATCCCTAGATTAGGGCAAAACCAAAATCTACATCTCACAAAGACTATAAGGTGACTTGTATGTGGTTTAATGCACATTAGATACAAGTGAGATGTTAGGATGATGAACAAAGCTCAAGATGTTGATTTAGTGCATTCTTTTGAGTTTTTAGGTTCATCAAAACACATAGTTATGTGTTTTCCCATCATTGGGAAAGCTAATGTACAAGTCATGTGCATTATGCCCAAGGAACATGATGGGATATTGGTTTTAAAAATGTTTTAAAAATGCTTTTGGAAAACCATGGTGAAGGCGATCTTTTGATAGTAATCACCATTAAATAGTTAGACACAAACTTGAAGAAAACGCTAAAGTTTTAGCAAGTTTTCAATCTTGTGTCAATCTTTGAAAATATGATGTATTTTCATAGAAAACTATTTTTCCATGATTAGGTATGCCCTAAATAATGTCTACACGAAATTTCATGATTTTTGGATTTTTGTAGAATTTTCTAGGGGTTTCTGAAGTTGACTGAAATGGAATTTCAGCAACTATCAGAGCTTCGATCGATCCATGGATCGATTGGAGTTCCTGAATCGATCCGTGGATCGATTCAGAAAGCAAGTCCCCCGCGAGCAGAAGCTCGCTGGATCGATCAGCCGATCGATCCAGGTAGTCTGAATCGATCAGTGGATCGATTCAGAAAGGTTCAATCGATTGGAACTCAACTCCAATCGATCCAAGTTGCTGATTTTGGCTGGGAAGGCCTGATTTCAGCATCTTTGAACCTCTTTGAGTCTAGGTAACCATTCCAAACCCCTAAAATACATGTGTATACATACAAAGGGTGTTTTCATGTGAAAACAAGGATGGATTGGTTAAGGAAGGCTGCATTGAAGTTTAGGTTGAGGTTTGTTTCAAATTTTGAGTATTTGAACCTCAAAACTTCTAAATTTGGGTTTCCTAAAGGTTTAGGGATTCCAAGTCATTGCTGGTGCAATGACAGAAGTTACCACCATGTCTTTAGGGGGAGGGACTCTTTAAAGACATGAAAAATTATTTTTCATGAACCTTGGAAGGTGGTTAACCTTCTGTAAAGAAAATGCTCATGTATGAGCTTTTGAACTTGAAATAGGGAGTAGATATCCTCATTATTTCAAGTAGGGAACTCAAGTGGTTAGAAAATGCTCAAGGTTGGATATTTGTCTACATTGAGGGAGAAGTTAAGGATAAATGAAGGGTATGGGACCTTCATTATCGTGTTGATCACAACGAGTGATGTTGTGAACAACGATGAGCAACTCTTCAGGGGGAGAGTCGTCAACAAATGGATTTGTTGATGTATACCCAAAATTGGGGCATGGGTTGATGTGTGCCCAAAGATGGGTTGATGTGTGCCAATAGGGGGAGAATGAAAGGACCTGTGAATGGGTGTAAGTTAGGCTTTCATTACCTAGAGGGAGTGTGCCCTCTTAGGGGGAGAATGAAGAGCTTAACTTATGTGTTCATTGCCTAGTGGCATGAAGATTGAGGCTATAGGATTAGCCTAACTTACATGTGGTATTGTAAGTGTTATTGTGGTATTGTCAAACATCAAAAAGGGAGAGATTGTTGGTGCAACATCCCTCAGGTCAAGGTTGACCTGGTTGACCAAGCTGAGTCTTGGTTTGAGTTTAGATGTTTGACAATAAGATATTGATTGAAGAAGAGCCAAGTAGGTCAAGGGAGTGACCGGATACTTGACTGGGAAGTCCTAGTGAGTGAAGCTAGGCAGAAGGAAATCCTGGTGAGTGAAGCCAGGTGAAAGTCCTAGTGAGTGAAGCTAGGCAGATGGAAAGTCCTAGTGAGTGAAGCTAGGCAGATGGAAAACCCTGGTAAGTGAAGCCAGGTGAAAGTCCTAGTGAGTGAAGCTAGGCAGAAGGAAATCCTGGTGAGTGAAGCCAGGTGAAAGTCCTAGTGAGTGAAGCTAGGCAGATGGAAAGTCCTAGTGAGTGAAGCTAGGCAGATGGAAAACCCTGGTGAGTGAAGCCAGGTGAAAGTCCTAGTGAGTGAAGCTAGGCAGATGGAAAGTCCTAGTGAGTGAAGCTAGGCAGATGGAAAACCCTAGTGAGTGAAGCTAGGTGAAAGCCCTGGTGAGTGAAGCCAGGCAAGGGAAAATCCAGATGGATCAAGGATGATCGGACATCTGGTCCAAGTAGGTCAAAGGATTGACTGGATACTTGGCACAAGGAAATACAGATAGGTCAAAGGGATTGACCAGACATCTGATGGAAGTTCAAGTAGGTCAAAGGGAGTGACCAGATACTTGGCATGAATAGAAAAGTCCAAGTGGGTCAAAGGGATTGACCAGACACTTGGTGGGAAGTACTAGCAGGTCAAAGGAGTGACCAGATGCTAGGCATGATGTACCAACAGGTCAAGGTTGACCGGGTGTTGGTTTGGTAGGCTTGGGACTTGGTTTTGGGCAAAAACCAAGTACTGGATCGATCAGTGGATCGATCCAGGAGCTGGATCGATCAGTGGATCGATCCAAGACTTTCCTAGCGAACAGAGAGCCTCTGGATCGATCCGTGGATCGATCCAGATGTCCCAATCGATCAGTGGATCGATTGGGACGCGGCTGCTTCGCGCGATAAGCGCTGGATCGATCTAGGCATTTTTCCCAGAGCACAGAGGCGCTCTGGATCGATCCGTGAATCGATCCAAAGCCTCCCCGATCGATTGGGAACATTCGAATCGATCGAGATCCGACCGTTGGCGTCGATAAAGGCCGCAGGCGCACGATTCCTTCGGCATCGCTTCACCGAATCACTCCAGATCTCTCGCCAACTCCTCCACAGCGCTCTCAAAGATCAGATCGCCAGTTTTTGAAGGATCTTAGAAGCTTTCCAAGTCAAGAGGCGGATCAAAGGCAAGAAGAGAAGCTAGGGTTAGAGTTTTCTGTACTCATTGTAAGCTTTGCGCTTGTATTTTGTTTCCCTTTCCTTTCTTCTTGTACTGAGAGTTTTGTAAGGCTTCTCCGCCTTTGGTAGTTACCATAAAGGAGTGTTATTCATAGTGGAGGGTGTGTGCGTGGTGTGGATCCTTGGATTAGTCACCTCCTTTGGAGGTGGATACCAAGTAAAATCCTAGTGTTAGCATTGAGTGTTTTGTTTCTATATTTTCCGCTGCATATTCTTGAAGAAACAAACAACGCCAAGCAACGTCGAGCAACGAGCGAACGCGACGAGCTATTCACCCCCCCCCCCCTCTAGCTACTTTTGGTCCTAACAATTATCGGAGCCAATGTCCGAGGGGGAGGCAACCTCACAAGGACAAGAAGACGAGCACATCGATAGGGGGAGCTAAGGCAAATCCTAAGGTAATCTCTAAGGCACATTATTGCAATAATAATAAGACACATGCTAGTAGCCTTATTGCTATTGTTAATAATGGTGAGCATGATAACATTAGAAATCGATACACATACTTAGATGCCAAACATGTGAGCCTAGATAAGGATAACACTAGGAAAGCCAACCCTAGAATTAACCCATCTAAGGTTAAGGGAAACCTAGATAGGAATCCCAAAACTACTAGACATATGCCTAGGAGTACCTCAAAGAACAATGAAAAATTAAAAATTGAGGTATTAGAGAAGGAGAATCAAGTCTTGAGGTCAAGACTTGATACTTTAGAAAAGGCTCTTAAGAACTTGGAGAAGTTATCTCTAGGGTTTAAGGGTCAAAAACCAAAGACAAAGGACAAGAGAGGTTTGGGTCACAAACCTAAGTCTCAAATGGTCAAGCCCACTTATCACAATGTTCCATTCGATTATGGAACAAAATCTAGGGCTAGGAAGACCATCACCAAGGTCACAAGGGGAGTCACCCCTAGAGTTGATCTTGATGAGTCCCAAATGGCCAAGGCTTTAAAGCCTAAGAGGGTCATTAGGAGGGTTGCTAGGGAAGTCATCCCTAGTGAATATTTAGTGAATTCAATGAGCTCAAATAGGTATTGGGTTCCTAGGAGCGTGATTTCATCACGCTAGATGAGTTAGGGTGTGCCAACCTTCCTTGACTAGGTAGTTAACCTAATCATGGCAAAAGGTGGCACTTTAGGAATTTTCAAGGTGTGATCAAGCCTTGAAAATGAAATTAAGAATTATTCCTAAGATAATTAGGATGTGCCAATCAAATTTGAGGAATTTTCTAGAGTCAATCTAGTTGGCACATAGTGATCTAAAAGTCTTGAGGATATGATTTTAGGTCTAATACACTTAGGAATATAGAATTTATGGCAAAATGGTCGAAATTATCAAAAATGGCAACTAAGGCTAGAATTAGGTATTTTCTATACCTTTACATGTTATTTGCCATATATTGTTTGCCATATGCCATGTCATGACATCATATTTAATCTATGATCATTTGAAATGTCATGATAATGCTTAGGTTATTTATATGTCATGCTTTATTTAAGTTTCATACTTTATGCCATGACATCATGACATTGACACATGTTATTATGTATGATATCATTATATACCATGTCATCATCTCTTCTCTTGCATTTATAATCAATGAAATTGATTTAAGGATAAAAACACAATTTGATATGGAGATCAAATTGATGTTTAGAAAATGCATGAGACCTTAGAATAAGATAACCTAAACCCATATCTCACATCAAAATTGACTTGAATGTGTTTGATACACCTTAGATGTGTGTGAGATATTAGGATGATGAGTTAGGATCAAGGTGCATGGTTCTTGTACCTAGATGAGCCTAATTCAAAATTGAGGATCATAGGGAAAGCTTATGTACAAGTCATGTACATTTAGCCCAAAGATTGTGGTCCTAAATTAAAGGGTTTAAAATCATTTCAAAATTGATTTGAAAAACCTTGATGAAGCTTTTCTAGTGATAGCATTCATCATTGAACAAGTTGATACAAAGATGAGTTAACTTTGAGCTATTTCAAAGACTTTTGAACTTTGTATCAAGTTTTGAAAATGGAAGTTATTTTCATAGAAAACTATTTTTCCATGATAGTATATGTTATGAGGAATGTATCCTCAAAGTTTTACAATTTTTGGAATTTTCTAGAATTTTCTAGGGGTTTCTGAATTTCGGGAGGAAAATAAGAAATTCTGATATCAGACTTGTGGACCGATCAGAGAGGATTCTGATCGGTCCAGGAAAGAGTGGATCGGTCACTAGGACCGATCCAGGGGATGCTGGATCGGTCACTGGACTGATCAGAGCGTGCCAAGTTGCTGAATTTCGACTGTTTGTCTGAAATTGCAGCTATGGAAGTGGTGTTTTGGAGTTCTAAAGGTTTGAAACTCTCCAAGACATTGTTGGTGCAATGGTCAAGGGGGAGTTGATCTTTAGGGGGAGTTTTACCTATTAGTCAAGGGGGAGTTGACTTTTAGGGGAGTTTTTACTCCTAAAGACTTGAGTGATATGGGATTATCACTAAGTTAATTGTTGACCTTAGTATCAAGGGGGAAATTAAGAGTTTCAATGAAAGGTATGAGACTTTCATTAGAAAGAAACTCTTGACCTTGATTCACTCTTTTTGATGTGTGTCAAAAAGGGGGAGAGTGTAGGTTTGAGGAGAATAGAGAATGTTCAGGGAAGAACATTAGAAAACCTAAGTTAGGTTATCGGGTTAACCTAACTTGATTATGAGTTTGATTATGGGTTTTGTCAAACATCAAAAAGGGGGAGATTGTTGGTGCAACCTTAGGTCAAGGTTGACCTGGTTGACCCGACTCGAGTTGACCTGACTCGAGTTGTATTTTGATGTTTGACGAGAACATGATGGGAGATTGTTGGTGCAACCTTAGGTCAAGGTTGACCTGGTTGACCAGACTCGAGTTGACTTGACTCGAGTTATATTTTGATGTTTGACGAGAACAAACTTGGGAGATTGTGGGTGCAACCCGTGGTCAAGGTTGACCTGGTTGACCCGAGGTGAGTTGACCTGACTCGGAAAAGTCCAAGCAGGGAGCTTGGCATGGGAAAAGTCCAAGCGGGGAGTTTGGCATGGTGAAAAGTCCAAGCAGGGAGCTTGGCACGGGAAAAGTCCAAGTATGGAGACTTGGCACGGAGAAGTCCAAGTATGGAAGCTTGGCACATGGGAAGTCGGAGAGGGCTCGGTAACTCGTTCTCCGGACTGTGGTCAGAGAGGGCTCGGGAGCTCGTTCTCTGGACCGGATGGAAGTCGGAGAGGGCTCGGTAGCTCGTTATCTGGACTGTGGTCAGAGAGGGCTCGGGAGCTCGTTCTCTGGACCGGATGGAAGTCGGAGAGGGCTCGGTAGCTCATTCTCCGGACTGTGGTCAGAGAGGGCTCGGGAGCTCGTTCTCTGGACTGGATGTGGAAAGTCCTGGTGAGTGAAGCCAGGCAGACGGAAAAGTCCTGGTGAGTGAAGCCAGGCAGACTGGAAATCCTGGTGAGTGAAGCCAGGTGAAAACCCTAGTGAGTGAAGGTAGGTGAAAGTCCTGGTGAGTGAAGCCGGGCAAGGGAAAATCCAGATGGATCAAGGGTGATCGGACATCTGGTGTTGAGAAGGTCAAGTAGGTCAAGGGAGTGACCGGATACTTGACACGAAGAGAAAAGTCCAAGTGGGTCAAAGGGATTGACTGGACACTTGGTGGGGAGTCTTAGCAGGTCAAGGGAGTGACCGGATGCTAAGCATGATGTACCAACAGGTCAAGGTTGACCAGATGTTGGTTTGGAAGGTTTGGGACTTGGTTTGGACAAAAATCAAGCTCTGGATCGATCAATGGATCAATCCAGTGATACACTGGGTATCTGGATCGGTCTGGTGAACGATCAGTAACCAAACAGTAGCCTACTGAGTGTTATCTGATCGGTCTGCAGACCGATCAGGAAACAACGATCAGAAGGCAAGAAGTTCGGGAGAAAAGCATGCTGATCGGTCCCTGGACCGATCAGAGGAAGCTCTGATCGGTCCCCGGGATCGATCAGGGTCTTCCTGGACCGATCAGGAGATGTTCTGATCGGTCCAGCCCTAGCCGTTGGCTGACAACGGCTAGTCTTCTGTCTTCTGTTCTTCGCAGGTGAGTGTAGGTTATAAAAGGAGTTCAAGGGCTACAGTGGCAGCTCACTCTTCTTCTTCCTTCTTGAGCTGCTGTTCTTCTGAAAGCTGTGCTTGAGCTTTGCTGAGCTCCGAAGCTTCGGGGGAGCTTCTTTGACTGAGTTGCTTGTTGGCATTCGTCCGTGAAGTTGGTGCTTCATCCGGGACTTCAGTCGACGAGAAGGCAAGCGAGTATTTATACATTCATTGTGTATTTTGTTCTTGCTCTTCTTTGTATCTCCTGTATTGCTTTTGTAAAACATTGTGGCGAGGTTTCTCCACCCATAAGGAGTGTTACATTAGCCGGTTTTCCGGGGACTCATCCACCGACGGATTGATAGGCTTCGTCCACCTTACGGACACGCCGAGGAGTAGGAGTTTCATCTCCGAACCTCGTTACATCGACGAGTTTGAGGTTTGCTATTCTCCGCTTTCATTTCTATTTAGTTATTTCCGCTGCGCTAACCCTAATCGTAGGAAGAAACGAGCAATTTGGGGTCGGCTATTCACACCCCCCCTCTCTAGCCACGATCATCGATCCTAACAACTTGGACTAGTCACCTCTTGTGAGGTGGATACCAAGTAAAATCCTATTGTTAGCATTGTTGTAGTTTGTTTCTTTGTATTCCGCTGCGCATCACTTTGAAGAAACAAGCAACAAAGCACGACGAGCACACGCGAAGCTATTCCCCCCCCCCCCCCCCTCTAGCTACTTTTCGGTCCTAACAAGTGGTATCAGAGCGAGGTCGCTCTTCACCGGAATCATCGCCGGAAGGGTCAAGCAAAACAAGAAAAGCTAGAGGGTGAAGAAGTTGGAGAAAATTCTTCAAGTTCAAGATTTTATCAAGCTCAACTTCAAGATGCAATTCCAAGATGGACTTGGATTTGATACAAGGGTGGCTCTACCATACACATCCACAAGCTTCGATTCTTGGAAATCAAGAATCGAAAATTTTCTTATGATGGAGATAGAGCAATGGTTCGCTCTTATGGAAGGCTTCAAGGCTCCAACAAACTCCAAGGGCAAGCTTCTCAAGAAAAGCAAATGGAGCTCGGAGCAAGTCCAAAGGTGTGAGGCAAATGACAAAGTGACCAAGCTTTTGGTAAATTTATTGCCAAGCACCATCCTTTGCAAAATTGGAGAAGTTGAAGATGCAAAGGAATTATGGAGTAAATTGACCAAGCTTCTTGAAGAAATCCCCTCCACTGTACAAGAGCAAGAAGTATCCAGAGAGGGTGACTCTTTGGAGCAAGACCAAAAGGAGCACTCCGAGGTTGAGAGATGCTCAACCTCCGAAGAAGAAGTCCAAGAAGAAGCTTCATCCTCAAGGGAATGCATCGAAGGGAACAAGGAGGGAGCATACTCCTTGTTTCATATTCAAGATGATGAAGCCTCCACCTCTAGGATTGAGGGGGAGCGATCCTTGGTGACGCCGGATCAAGAAGAAGGAGAAGCCTCCACATCCGGGTCAAGAGACGAAGAAGAGGAAGAAGATTCTACCTCCACAAGTCAAAAAAAATCAAATGGAGGGGAATCAAGGTCCGATCAAGAGGAAGTTTCCACCTCCGGATCCAAAGGAAAAGATGTCACCCCTACAAGCAAAGGTATAAATATTTCAATTAATAATAAAAATCATATTATATGCTTTGAATGTAGGGAACATGGGCACTACAAAAGCAAGTGCCCTAAATTGGCCAAGAAGAAGGGCCAAGTGGCACCAAAGGGCAAGGAGAAGCCAAAGGAGACCATCCCCGGAACAAAGAAGAGCAAGGAGCACATTGTGTGTTTCTCTTGCAATCAAAAGGGGCATTACCGGAGTCAATGCCTTAAGGGGAAGAAGATGGTCAAGGCTCAAGGAGGAAGCTTAAGTCAAGGGGGAGCCTCTAAGGTAAAAAGGAAGGTAACTTTTATTGAGCCTACCCCTTTACATTATGGTAAAAAGCATGATAGTTCTAATTTTTATCATTTTAATGCAATTTACCATAAGAATAGAAAGCATAAGGGCTTTAAGGAAAAGCATGTGGCCCTACATGCCAAAACTACCCAACCTAAGGTTAGGAAGGTAGATAGACACTTGGGCGGGAACACTAAGGATAATAGATACATGCCCAAGAACAAAAATGCTCATAGACTAAAACCTAAGGATTTAATGATAGAAAATCAAGTCTTGAGGTCAAGACTTGATAAAATGGAAAAGACCCTAAAAAGGATGAAAAATATCCTACAAGGGCAAAATGAGCAATACCTAGGGCTAGGAAAATCAAAGCCATCAAATGGCCATAGAGGGTTGGGATACAAACCAAAGGCTAAGAAGGATGTGCCCTCTTACCATAGGGTTCCATATAGTTATGGAACCAACCCTAGGTCTAGTGATCAAGCCAAAAATACAAGGGAAGTTATCCCTAAGAGTATTTTTACAACAAATGTGACTAAGACTTCTAAGAAGTCTAAGAAAGTCACAAAGAAGGTTACAAGGGAAGCAATCCCTAGAGTTGACCTAGAAAAAGTGACCAAGACTTCTAAGAAGCCAAACAAGGTCACTAGGAAGGTATCTAGGGAAGTTATCCCTAGTGAATACCTAGAGCATCCAAGGAGCACCAATAGTTTTGGGTTCCTAGGAGCATTTTCTCTATCCCATAAATGGGTTAGAGAGTGTCAACTCTGAGAAGAAGGGTAGTTAACCCAACTTTGAAGAAATTAACACTCAAGGAGCATTTTCGAGGTTTTTGTTAACCTTTGAAAATGAAATGGATTTATTGTTACTCTTGGAAAGAGTAAAATGTGCTATAAAGGAAGAAATTTGAGATGACTTTAAATGACACAAGAAATCAAGTGTTAAGAAATACCAAATTGGGACTTTGGTATTGTCTTAGGAATTTAAGGCAAATCTAAGCCTTAGTTAAAGTGATTACTCTTATGGGAAAATGAAATATACCAACATTTGAGGAATGTTTTAAATTCTTAATTGGCATAATTAATTCAAGAGATTAAAGAAATGTCAAGTTGGGTTTTGACATTTTCTTAAGGAAATTGGGCGATCTAGGGTATATGCTTTTTGATTTAGCTAAGTGGTTAAGGATACTTAGATAGGTAATCTAGGTATATTTTATTTATGCTAAACCTTATCATGATTGTTTGCCCATCATATGCCATGACATCATGTCTATTTTTGCATTCATGTTTTATTATGAAAAATCCAAAAATACCATGTCATGACATTCATACATCATGTAGTTATAGGATATTTTCTTTTGAAAAATTATTTCCTTTTGATGTATGCCATAACATAATCATGCATTAAGTTTAATTCCTTGTAATTAAGGACAAATGACATTTAACAACACTTATTAACAAGTGACATCCTAGGTGGATGTCTAATATCTCTAAAATGCCTAGATAGATATGCATGATCCCTAGAATATGGCAAAACCAAAATCTCACATCTCACAAGGACTATAAGGTGACTTGTATGTGTTTTAGTGCACATTAAATACAAGTGAGATGTTAGGATGATGAACAAAACTCAAGATGTTGATTTAGTGCATTCGTTTGAGTTTTTAAGTTCATCAAAACACATAATTATGTGTTTTCCTATCATTGGGAAAGCTAATGTACAATTCATGTGCATTAAGCCCAAGGAACATGGTGGGATATTGGTTTGAAAATGTTTTCAAAATGATTTTGGAAAACCTTGGTGAAGACTATCTTTTGATAGTAATCACCATTGAATAGTTAGACACAAACTTAAAGAAAACACTAAAGTTTTTACAAGTTTTCAAGTTTGTGTCAATCTTTGAAAATATGAAGTATTTTCATAGAAAACTATTTTTACTTGATAGTAAATGCCCTAAATAATGCCTACACGAAATTTCGTGATTTTTGGATTTTTGTAGAATTTTTTAGGGATTTCTGAAGTTGGCTGATTTTGAAATTCAGCAACTATCAGAGCTCCGATCGATCCATGGATCGATTGGAGTGCCTGAATCGATCCATGGATTGATTCAGAAGGCAAGTCTCCCGCGAGCAGAAGCTCGCTGGATCGATCAGCCGATCGATCCAGGAAGTCTGAATCGATCAGTGGATCGATTCAGAAATGTCCAATCGATTGGAACCCAACTCCAATCGATTCAAGTTGCTGATTTTGGCTGGGAAAGCCTGATTTCAGCATCTTTAAACCTAGTTTAGTCTAGGTAACCATTCCAAACCCCTCAAAATACATTTGTATACATAAAAAGTGTGTTTTCGTGTTGAAAACAAGGATGGATTGGTTAAGGAAGACTATATTGAAGTCTAGGGTGAGGTTTGTTTCAAATTTTGAATATTTGAACCTCAAAGCTTCTAAATTTGGGTTTCATAAAGGATTAGGGATTCCAAGTCATTGTTGGTGCAATGACAGAAGTTACCACCATGTCTTTAGGGGGAGGGACTCTTTAAAGGCATGAAAATTATTTTTCATGAACCTTGGAAGGTGGTTAACCTTCCGTTAAGTGGATAATGCTCAAGGATGGGCATTGGCCTACATTGAGGAAGAATGTAGGGTTAAGGATAAATGAAGGGTATGAGACCTTCATTTGGGTCATTAGACCATGTTAATGCTCCAGAGCGAGCATTATTTGAAAATGAAGGGAATGGGTCCTTCATTATCGTGTTGGTCACAACGAGTGAAGTTGTGAACAACGATGAACAACTATTCAGGGGGAGAATTTTCAATAATGGGGCATTTGTTGAAAAGTGCCCAAAATTAAGGCACGGGTTTATGTGTGCTCAAGGATGGGTTGATGTGTGCCAATAGGGGGAGAATGTGTAGTTTAAGTTAGGCCTTCATTACCTATGGGGGAGGTCATAGGGGGAGAATGAAGGGAACCAACATTCATACTTTGGCATGAATGGAGTTAAGGCTATGGGATTAGCTTAACTCAGAATGGTCCAAACTTAAAGGTATTGTCAAACATCAAAAAGGGGGAGATTGTTGGTGCAATATCCCTTAGGTCAAGGTTGACTGGTTTGACCAAGCTTGAGTCTTGGTCATAGTTTCGATGTTTGACAATACATGTAGACACATGGACAATGCAGGTGTAGTTGTTCATATGGGGAGATTCTGATCAGGGACTGATCAGTGTGAATGAAGAAGAGTCAAGTAGGTATACTTGACTGGAAGGAAACCCTGGTGAGTGAAGCCAGGTGAAAGTCCTAGTGAGTGAAGCTAGGCAGATGGAAATCCTGGTGAGTGAAGCCAGGTGAAAGTCCTAGTGAGTGAAGCTAGGCAGATGGAAATCCTGGTGAGTGAAGCCAGGTGAAAGTCCTAGTGAGTGAAGCTAGGCAGATTGAAAACCCTAGTGAGTGAAGCTAGGTGAAAGTCCAAGTAGGTCAAGAGAGTGACCGGATACTTGGCATGAAAGAAAAGTCCAAGTGGGTCAAAGGGATTGACCGGACACTTGGTGAGGGAGTCCTAGCAGGTCAAGGGAGTGACTAGATGCTATGCATGACGGACCAACAGGTTAAGGTTGACCAGATGTTGGTTTGGGAGGTTTGGGACTTTGTTTTGGGCAAAAACCAAGTGCTGGATCGATCCGTGGATCGATCCAGGCTCTGGATCGATCAGTGGATCGATCCAGACCTTTCCCAGCGAACAGAAAGCCTCTGGATCGATCAGTGGATCGATCCAGAGGTCACAATCGATCAGTGGATCGATTGGGACGCTGCTGCTTTGCGCGATAAGCGCTGGATCGATCCAGACGTTTTTCCATAGCACAGAGGCACTCTGGATCGATCCGTGGATCGATCCAAAGCCTCCCCGATCGATTGGGAATAATCGAATCGATCGGGATCAGACCGTTGAGTCGTATTTGAGCCGCAGGCGAGCGTTGTCTTCGGCACTTCTTCACCGATTCATTTCAGATCTTCACCAGCTCCTCCACAGCTCTTCTCAAGCTCGAGATCGCCAGTTCTTGAAGGTTCTTGGAGGCTCTTCCAAGTCAAGAGGCGGATCAAAGCAAGAAGAAGAAACTAGGGTTAGGGTTTGTGCACTCATTGTAAGCTTGTAAACTTGTATTTCTTTACTACCCTTTCTTCTTCTTGTATTGAGTCTTGTAGGGCTTCTCCGCCCTTGGTAGTTACCATAAAGGAGAGTTTCATTAGTGGAGGGTGTGTGTGTTGGTGTGGATCCTTGGACTAGTCACCTCTTGTGAGGTGGATACCAAGTAAAATCCTATTGTTAGCATTGTTGTAGTTTTTTTCTTTGTATTCCGCTGCGCATCACTTTGAAGAAACAAGCAACGAAGCACGACGAGCACACGCGAAGCTATTCAACCCCCCTCTAGCTACCGATCTGGAGGATCGCACTGGCAACAGGTAAATCTCCTGAGTGGAGTAGGTGAGGACACGTTCCCCGTAGAGGAAACAGTAGGAGTCGGGTCGACCTAGGGTTTCCGGTTGGAAACCCGAAGTCAGACTCGGACAGTCCGGAGACTGTCTATACTTCATTTATCATATTTATTGTGCTAACTTTATGTTACAGGATAGTGTTTGGGACTAACGTATCTTGCAGGTACAAAGGAGCAACCTAAAGCCTCGGATGAACAGTGTCTGAGGCGCCTCCATGGAGCTTGGAGGCGCCTCGAAGCACCATTGGAGGCGCCTTGAAGAAGGTAGAAGGCGCCTTGGAAGGCGCCTTGAGTGAGGTTTAAGGCGCCTTAAGCAGATGAACTTCGACCAGTTCAAGCTTGATCCACACGGAGGATTCGGCAGCATGGAGGCGCCTTGAACAGCCTTCAAGGCGCCTTGAACACCCTTTATAAGGGGGTTTCGACCAGCACTTCAAAACAACAAATACTAAGTGATCTCTCATCAACGTGCTTCTCCAAAAGACGTTCCGAAGTGCTGCTACAAGTGCCCGACGACCCGAAGCTTCAGATTTAGCATTTCTTGTTGTCGGTATAATACTTATAGCTTTTTGTACTCATAATTGTAATCTTTTAACGAGCTTATAGTTGTTGCCCATGGAAAGCGATCAAGGATCGCGGGCCTTCGAGTAGGAGTCGCCTTAGGCTCCGAACGAAGTAAAATCTCTCGTGTCTCTCTCTGTGTGTTTGTTCTTTATTCCGCTGCTTGTTTTAAACTCCGATAGTCTTCCGATTTGAAAAACGAAATAGCCGCGAGCGCTATTCACCCCCCTCCTCTAGCGCGGTCTCGATCCAACACACTCTGGAGTTCTTGGGAAGGCGTTGAGCGCATACCGGATGGAGTCTCGATTTGTTATCGTTTCACCGAGATTTGTTAGTTGCATTATCAGCTCTTTGATCCTCGCTTAGAGTTGTGCAACCTTCTCGTCGTTGTTCATCCGAAGATTTGTTAGTTGTGTCCGGAGGACGTCGCGCCTTGCTAGCTTCGCTTCTGAGGTGCCCTCATGGAGCTCCAGGAATTTATCCCAGAGGTCTTTGGCGGAGTCGTAGCTTCCGATCCGACTTACCTCCTGGGGCGGCAGAACACTGAGCAGGTGAAATTCGGCCTTTCCGTTGGCCACGCAATCAACCCGCTTCTTCTTCGTCTAGTTGCACTTTTCTTTATCTTTTGGCGCTGCATATCCATACTTCATTATTAAAAGTATATCAAATTCAGTTTTAAAGAATACCTCCATTTTTCGCTTCCATGTGGCGAAATCTCCATCGAACTTTGGGGGATGAATGTTAGCGCCGACCATTGTCCTGATCTTTGTGCTTTAGACGACGGTTAGTCCTTCTGAGGCTGTTGGGCTCTGATACCACTTGTTGGCGCAGCGGGGACCGGCAAGAGGGGGGTGAATTGCCTGCAATTCAATAATTATACCCTCCTCAAACTTTCAACTCTAAAATAAAGCAACACTAATAATTAAAGTAATTAACAAAAAAGAAAAGAGAGACGACTCAGCTATTTGACTTGGTTACAACCAAGACGGTTGTTAATCCAAGGCGGTGGAAAGACGCACTAAAAGTCGGTCTTCCGCTCGACTTCCTGCGCTCCTAAGTTCCTGCCCACTTAGACACAGAGATCAGACAAACATGACCTAACCTAAACTTGGTTGATCACATCAAAACAAACACGAACATAACCAACCTACAATTCAACACAAATGATATTGCAAGCAATTAAACTAAAACATTGCAAAATTCAATGAATCTAATGTAACAAACATTTCTTCAAACACTTAACATGCAGGAAACAAATGATGCAAAATGCATGCAATCAAAATAGGAAATGACAACTCCATTACAATTCAAGACTTGAAAGTAAAGAACCAACAAGTCACACAAGGAATCGAACCAATGTTATCCGGATCTTGAAGGTTATTGTTGGAAGCTTCAGATAAAACTGATATGAGGAGCTTGGAAGGCCTAAACGGAGAGACGGTTGTTGTCCGATTCTCGGAAGAAGAGCTACAGATGAGAGCTGATTAGAGAGGGAATGCGAGTGTGATCCGGATAGAGTGGGTTGATCTGTGCTGGTGAAAAGAAGCTGTGTGGGATGGTTGGATGAAGCTTCTCTGGCAAGAGATCTGCCAACGAAGAGGTTGTGGATTGATGAAGCCAGTTGTAGCACTTCTCCCGATCGAGAGAAATTTGTAGCATGAAGAGATGATGACTCCTGAATCCAGAAGTTGGATTTTAGGTTCAGCGGGGGAGGGATTCAACAGAGTATCATTACACAGAGAGGAGTTCAGAGGAGAGGTTCGCAGAGAGGGTTCGCCGAAGAGGGGTTGGACAGAGAGGACATGAGATGAGGAGACAAGTATGTACGCGTGAGAGGGATTCGGGAGGAGAAGACTATGCATGAGAGGGCTTCGGTAGGAGAAATTCGGGAGAAAGGTGGATGTCAAAGTGAAACCTAGGTCTTGTCTACTCCTTAGTTGCATCCAACGGTTTAGATCATCCCAGATTTAGATGAGGGTTTGACAATAGACAATGCTTTTAAAAAATCATTGTCGTAGATACTAAAAAATATTAATAGACAGTACTTTTCAAAAAGCATTGTATTTGACCCATAAAATTATTAATAGATAACGATTTTTAAAAAAACATTGTCTATTAGTAAGAAAATAAAGAAATAAACAATGTTTTTCACTAAAAGCGTTGTTAAAAAAAAAACAACGCTTTTTTAAAAAAACGTTGCCTTTTAAGTGTTATAAAATCCTAATTTTCTTGTAGTGTACCCAATCATCCCCAGATCACATCTCCAAGAAGATGCTTATTTAAGATGTCAAAATATAAGTTTCCATGACCAAGAGGGGAGATTAGAAAGATTTTTTTTTTTTTTTGACATTTTTTCAAAATTTAACAAGTCAAACAAAAATATAGAACCGTCATATCAACGATCTCCTATAACTCAAAGTAGGGACGACAATGGATCATATTCGGATCAGATTCTATATCCTCCGTCTCTATACCTATCAATATCTTTTATAGTTATAATTTTTTTTCTTTATATCTAATTATTATTATTTAAAACAATATATTAAAATTAATATCCTATTAAAAAATATATATAGTTAAAAAAATAAATTAAATACCTATCCCCTCAGTATAACAAAAATAGTAAGTTAGAATTTAGAAAGAAAATTTTCTTGACTACGAAACCATGCGCAGCTGTGCTACGGGTGGACATTTAACGAGTCAAACAAGAGTAGCTTGATCGGGGAGAAGAGAAGAGACGCCGAGAAGCAGAGGGAGGATGGAAGGTATAGGCCATCGTACGCTGCGGGTGAACGGAATCAACATCCATGTCGCGGAGAAGGGCGACGGCCCTATCGTCCTCTTCATCCATGGCTTCCCTGAACTCTGGTACTCCTGGCGCCACCAGATCATCTCCCTCGCCGCCCGCGGCTACCGAGCCGTCGCCCCCGATCTCCGAGGCTACGGCGACTCAGACTCCCCTCCTTCCGCCTCCGACTATTCCATCTTCCACCTCGTCGGTGACCTCGTCGCGCTAGTCCACGCCCTCGGCCAAGATCAAGTCACCCTCATCCATCTCTTACACGATGATTTCCTTTAATTAGGTCCACTCCACATTTATACCGTTGCGAATCATCTGGATGATCGATTGACCGATGCAGGTGTTCGTGGTGGGGCATGATTGGGGAGCGATTGTGGCTTGGTGGCTGTGCGTGTTGCGACCGGACATGGTGAAGGCGCTGGTGAATCTTAGTGTGCCGTACAGCCCCCGGAATCCTAGGCGGAGGACGGTGGAATCCTTGAGGGCCATTTTTGGGGACGACTACTATATGTGCCGCTTCCAGGTTAGTATGTATTACTTCCTGACCATGGTACATGTAACATAGTTTGCTGTTCTAAATTTCGTAGCTGATCATCTTTGGGTTGCGCTCTGTTTAGGTTATTCAGCGCAAATGAATCATGTTTAGGTTTTTGCATCTCCAATGGTTAGAGCTCTACAAAAACCTTTTTTATGATCCCAATATGCCACATCATGCCACATCAACATTCTAAAAATCTATTAAAACATCTCCAATAGTTAGAGCTCTAAATGTTTTTTTGTGTGGTCCAATTCATGAAATGTAATTGTATGGCTACATGCATATTGCATCAATTTCAAGACAAAAAAGCAATTTTGAAATTTCACTGCTGTTCTTGAACTATAGACTTCAAACCTTGTACCCACAATGGTTATAACTTTTTTGTTCAGTTTTTTCATTTCACAAACCTCGATCATAGTTTTTGCCTTTTTGGTCTCGTTTTTGAAGGATTAATTTATATCACCGTGGTGATTGGGTCCCCTTGAAAGGAAAGGCTGGTGACTATAAATCAGTAAGCATCCTTATGCTAACCGTGGCACAAGTAGCAATTTATTATTATTATTACTACTACTATCATTATTATGCGATGCAGACCTCTTTATCTCTTTTGTTTAGAATGCTAAAAGTGCGCATTATGATGCAAAATCATATTTTATCAAGACATGATTTTAGATCTAGAGGAAATAGCATAAATATGATAATGGGCTAACTATTTTCTCCAAAAGCTTGAAGTAGCTCAAGCTGCCCCCGAGGCATGCGTGAGTTGGCTACTGTGGGTAGATATTGCTACAAGGGCAAGGTGTCGAATCTAAGCAAAGCAAAGAAAACACCACCCTCGCAGTGGTCAATTGCAACTTCGCGATTTACCTCCTCACAGATGGCCGTGGGGATGGCTGTGTGGGGCCGTTGGGTGGCGGATTCCACCTTTTTTTTTGTTGCTACAATTGAAGTAGATCAAGTTGTCCAAAGGCATGAAGTAGTGGTAAGTGGTAGAGTGCTTTTCCCCAAGAAATCAGGATTTAAAAATCACGCAACGCATGCATGCGACGTTCGTCAAGAGGCTTCTCACTTCCTGGATTTACTTGGTGGTCGGAATATGAAGTCGGACCAGCCACCCTTCTTTATTTGAAGTAACTCAAGCTATTAGTAAACGAGACAATTTATATATTTGTATCCTTAATACTTTCCCTTCATATTTGGTCCAAGTACCCATTGATACTTTGAATTTACTTAAAAATGCTTTTTGATATCTCCTAACTTATGTCTAAATCTATGTTTATGTTTGATCCCATCTGGAAGCGGTGAGCTATGGACTACTAGTGAGCTGGTGGGAGTTTGACTGGGGAAGACTTTGACTTGGGAGTGTCGGAGAACACCTACAAGTACAAACGAAGAGAAAAGGAGGTTGACCAAAAGAAGGCTTCGAACTAGGAACGCCTGCGAGCAAGAGCAGGAGGAGAAAAATCGCTAGTAAGTAGCCCAGGGTCCTTGGCGCAGCTACTCCGACGATCAAGTCAGGATCCTAGGAAGAAAAAGAACATTGGAGTAATTGAAGAAAGGCGGTAGATTTGCATACCTATGTCAGCGGAGAGGAACCCCTTTTATAATGCCTATATGATCTCCATACTTAATGATGCATCACGTCATTTCTAAACAACCCGTTTAATCACCATTCTTCCACCATATCCGGCGATCCCATTGTAGGCATGGGTGAAGTATTGTGTATCTGTGCAAAGATACAATTCTTTGATTTTTTGACAAACTTGCGTGTTGTATTAATGGTGAGACGGGCTCATGGGTTCGAAGGCCTATTGGGTTGCTAGGTGGGCTGTGAACAGGGAGCCCAATCTCTCATGAGAAGTGACTAGTGGGGGGCTGGACCCTAGAGAGTATGTCCGATCGGTTATTAGTCGATTGGGATGTGATGAGCAGCAAAGCCCCGTAAGCATCTGGCTGAGTGGGGAGCAGAGCCCCTGAGAGTATGTTCAATCGGCATTAGCCGATCAAGATGTGATGGGGATCAAGCCCCGTAAGCATCTGACTAAGTAGGAAGCTGAGCCTTAAGAGTATGTCCGATTGGCATTAGCCGATCGGGATGTGATGGGGAGTAGAGCTCGTAATCATCTAGCTGAGTGGGGAGCTGGATCCGTTGGGGTGTCCGATAGGCCTTGGCCGATCGATGTGGGGAGATCCCACCGGGCATGTTGGACTTTAACCTACCTTGGACTTTGACAATTTGTCGACCTTTGAACCTCACTTGGGGGTCCCTCCTTGTTCGCCGTATCAATGCCTATTATTATATTCAAAACATGAACTTAGTTCTTCTGTGGTACAATGAAGGGTCAAAAGAATGAGTTTGGTGATGCTTTTTATTGATTGAGTGATTTGCATGTTTAAGACTCGCTCTTGAGGTTTTTTTTTTTTTTTCCAGTTTGACTTTCAAGATTCATATGACTTTAAGATCTTCATATCTAACATTTACATCTCTCATAACGGCGACAGTATTTCCCACCCTCATCACTATCGATGAAAGCTTTTGGACATGAAAATTATTAGGGCATCTCCCATAGTTAAACCTCTAAATGAGTTTTTTTAACCTCAATATGTCACATCAATGTCACATCAAAAATGAAAAAAATTACTATTCTATCTACAATGAAAAAATCTCTTTACAACTTTTTTTGTGGGCCCTACATTACTAATCATATATCTCTCTACATCACAAATCACAATGTAACACTACTATATCATTAATTGCAAGCTCAATCTTCAAGAGGAAAAAACAGGTTTGAATTTTTAATACTGCTCTTAAACTACAAACCTCAAACCTCACCTGTACAATGGTTCAAACTTTTTTATTAAGGTTTTTTAATTTTACAAACCTTGAACAAACCTTATATTGAAGATGCCCTTTGACAAAGTGCATGTGAGTTTTGACGTACTAAAAGGGGTTCTTTTGTGGACTAGTTATGGTGAATTTTTTTTGGAGGTAATGCATGGTGCTTTTTTTAGAGTAGAGTTGGATGAGTTTTTTTTGGTTGTGTATTTTGGATTCTTTTTACTTTTTTGAGAAAAATTAATTAAAATTTAGATTTAATTAACCAAGTGGAAACTAAACAAAAACAATTTTAAAAAAGAAGCTAGACTCTCAATTTGAATTTTCCCATATTTGAAGTTATATGCGTGAGATTTTTATCAATAATCTGATTATTCACTCCATCATAAGTTTCCCTCTATGCTTCAACTTGCAGTTTTTTTGTTGGATCGGATCCCTATTGATTTCCAAACTGCCTTTTATTGGCAATGAATATTGAACCAAAGCCTAAATTCCTGAGGAAGCTCTGTGGCAAGGATGACATAGAGGGAGGACAAGTATCAATTGACAGTGAAAGGAAGGTCTTTCCCTCTTTTAGGAGGCTTAAGAGATTTAAAGCTATGTGAGCCTAAATTGGTATGCTTTAGCTTGCGATCTTGGAGGATTGCATAGCTCATAAATGAAAATTGAATGAAACAAGAAGAGGATAGGTGGATAAA
The DNA here is from genome assembly GCF_018446385.1 of Zingiber officinale. NCBI lineage: Eukaryota > Viridiplantae > Streptophyta > Magnoliopsida > Zingiberales > Zingiberaceae > Zingiber > Zingiber officinale. Next base: position 20,911,351 of record NC_056001.1, on the reverse strand, counting down.
TTGCGAGCTTGATAAGGGTTGAGCATGGATTAGGTGTAAACAACTAAATGTGCAAGGGAAAGAAACAATCTGTTAGTGAATTTTTTAGATCTTGCCATGGACAAGGGAAGAACAACTAGTGAATGCTCAAAAAAATAGTAGGGTGATTTTTAATAGACAGTACAATAACCCAGTTTTTGTTTTTAAAATAGAAAGTTTTGACCCTTTTAGATGCCCTTCAATGCCAGTTTTAGAGTTTGAATTATCAATATTTTGGAGATCGGCCTTTAAGTGTGCATAAGTTATGCACTGAATTTACCAAGTAGGCAAGGTTGTTTACCTCTAGTCAGGTGAAGTCCGGACACCTACAACAGCCGCCACCACCACCAACAACAACCAAACCTTATCCGAACACCTAAATTATCAAAAAAAGAAAAAAGAGTTGGGGCATTTGAAACTCCCAATGTGTTCCTCAAACCGGATTTGATTTAGGAGTACAGAAAATGTCCCACCAAAACTTCCTCCACCAGCGCGAGGGTCACTTTTGGCCTTCCATGGCCATGAGGCCGGTGATACTAGACTGTTTGGGTGAGTGATGTCACCTTTTGCTCCAATTTTTGGCCTTCCATGAGCCCTGACGAGATGCAAGGGACACTTTCAGCCTTCCACTAACTGCAACAGGAGGCAAGGATTAAGGTTTTATTATAGGGCTTCCTCGACAAGCTTTTTCAATTAGATGACTGGGGCGAAGCCTCTTCTGGTGCTCCTCAAGCCATGACTGACAGGATGCAGTGGCTTCTTCCAGCCTTACTTCCAGATGCAACTGGGTATTGAGGATTGTTTTGCTTCCCGCGAGCCGTAATGGGATGCACCACTCCAAGATTTGAACCAATGTTTGATGATGTAAGCCACTGTTTTCTTCCACTTATTGGTTCCACCCTCCTAACTGGTGCCACTGACACCATGGTGTTGGCATGCTCACACGACAGCAAAACAGTATCCTTTTTGACTGAGGATTGATACCACAGGTCAGAACAATATTTTACCTTGTTTTGAACACTGATCATTTTTGTTGCACTCTGAATGCATGGCTGTAATCAATGGGTAAATGTTTCATGAATGTATTTTGTACGACTATTGTTTCTCTGTTTTTCCTTGTTTGCTTAATCTTTTATTAGACAATGTCTAGGTGGTATGTTCCCTACTTGAAGGAAAAATAGTGGAAGAATCTTAAATCAAAAAACTTAGCTATCCATTTTTTAAAATCACACTGAAAATATGACAATGTATTCATCAGTTTATTTATCTTCTATTAAATGAGATTTTCATGGTGTTGTATCAGGAACATGGAGCAATAGAAGCTGAATTTGAACAGATTGGTACTACGTCCTTGATCAAAAGGTTCTTAACATATCGCACTCCAGCAGCCATTATTATAACCAAGGAAAAAGGTATTGACGGTTCCCTTGAAGCACCTGCTACCTTGCCTTCCTGGCTATCAGCCGCGGACGTAGAGTATTTTGCCAACAAATTTGAAAAGTCGGGCTTTACTGGAGGACTGAACTACTATCGGTGCATGGACATGTAAGTTCTAGATCCATATTACTTTATTTGTTATCAATTTGAGGCAATTCAACTGCTTTTTATACTAGTATATTTAAATATTAATACCTTGGCCAACCTTTTCTTTCTTGATTAAACAGAAATGACATAATCTTGATATTTCATTTTTTTTTCATGGTTTGCATCTTCTCAGCTTTAAGATGTCGAGTTCAACATTTTCCCCTTGCCTAATAGTGACTTCAAAAGCTGTCTCGAAACAGTAAATTGATATGTAGTTTAGAAGAAGTTGAGAAATTATATTTCGTTTGTTTTGCATGTTCCATTTGCAACTTTACCCACATTTCCATGCCAGAATTAAATTGATGTCTTTCCCATTTCACTGCCGGTATTCAGGAATTGGGAGCTTACCGCACCTTGGACTGGCGTCCAAATAAAGGTACCGGTGAAGTTCATTGTCGGGGATCTTGATCTAACATACCATACGCCAGGCGTGCAGGACTACATACACAAGGGTGGTTTCAGAAAACGGGTTCCGTTTCTTCAAGATGTGGTGGTGATGGAGGGGGCCGGTCATTTCATCAACCAGGAGAGGCCACAGGAGATTTCTGATCACATTTACGACTTCATTAAAAAGTTCTAATAATTTAGTCAAGATCACTTTTCCCTCGAAGGTTCTTGGTATCTGACTCATCACTTGTATTTAAAATAAACTGTAAAATCGACAGAATTAGTTTGTTGCAGGTTCAGCTTTTTCTGATTGAAATGGTGGATCGGGATTCAACTCTGGAACTCCTTCCTTTTCAAGATGGCAATCCGATTCTGATGTTGCTAAATATTACTCATGATTAGGTGAGATCATTCTCGACGTGCAAAGTATGAAGGTATGTCAATTAAGCACTTTGAGTTTGACTTGGGCTGTCCCTTGAACCTTTCATCTCCTACGGTGTCTTGAGTGGGCATGAGAAATTAGAGATACTGCAACAATGTGTGAATACAGTATAGGTTCATCAGGTATCAATCTAGGATGTCTTTTATCAGCCCCCAAATGGTATTCAATAGCTTAGAGGGTAATGAATTTATTATAATGAGACAAGATCAATTTCCGATGGATGTATATTTTTGGAAGAAAAAAAAATCCACCCCTAGTCATTTGATAATTGGTTAAAAGTTGATTTGATAATTTACCTTCCTTCCTGAAGATAGACTTATGAGCAACGTTTAATCATTTTTTTATTATATAGGATGTCTTTTATCTTAGATTAATCCTTCACCTCTTCTTCGTTGGTACGGTCTATTTGTTTCACAAATGCTACAAGAAAGCCAGAATATGGCACGAGTCAATCTAGGTGGCAAGATTGACTCGTGCCATGTTCGGACAAACCCTTACAATTGTTATTGGTCCGTAGGCCTTAGACATGTGACTTCATTAATAACTATCCTTTAAAACTTGTCATACCTCAAAGTAATTACAATGTGGTACTACTGCTTATGGATCGACATTGGAAAACTTACCCGGAACTAAAGTACAGTAAAGTATGTTAAGTTATTATACAGATATTTATAGTTCAATTTTTAGTTAGGGTATATTTATAATGATTTTTCCTCTAAATAAGATGTGTAATCATAGAATGTTGGACTTCTAGAACGTCCATTACAAACGCTTCTTGATTTATCCTAATAGTTTGGTGAGAAATATTTATGGGGTTAGATTGATTGTCCTAGATTCGGTGATACCTGATTCATGCAAGACATTGGAAAACTTCATTAATAAATATCTTATAATTTTAAATTAATGCTCTCATTGATGGGTATAGTTAGTTAATGAATATGGTGTTGTTGTAATAAATCATGAGATCAATTCCTAACATATGTGAATTGTATCTTAGGTCACTTGATCCCGTATGAAAAACTACTGTACTGAGTGAAGCCTCCAATTGGTTAAGAAATACGGTGTTATTGTAATAGGTCATGTGATCGATTTTCAGCATATGTGAAATACGTCGCAAGCCACTATGCCTGGTGACCAAGCTTTTCATGATTTACTTTCCTTCTAAATTGCATAGGACAATCCTCAAGGAGTCCTGGAAGAGGTTCAGCTTGTAATGCAACATTGAACAACATTTAAAACAACAATAAATAACTAATAAGTAGAAGTTGTTTAGATACATTCATTTTGTTCAATGTAATAGAAGAGAGTACAAGATAAAATATGAAAATATTAAACAAATAAAATGAAAAGTATGATAGGTTGGAGAATGGGTGATATCTTTCTTCTAACATGTCTAATATTATCGGCCCACGATAAAATATAAACAGATAAATCATGAGAGATTTTATCCTAGCACAACGATATGAAGAAGGTCAGATATCTATTGAGATATTTTGTATTCATTCTCAAGACCTACTAGAGTAAATATACAGATACATCAACTTAGGCAGCTAAAAAGGCATGATAAATGAAACTAGATAGGGTATATATATATAAATTAATCTTCTTTCAATTATCATCTTTTAATCATCACTCAGAAATTCATTAACAAATGAACCACTAAGTAACATCTTTAAAATATAAATAAAAAGTGCTTTTCAATTTATTTATCCGAACAATATATAAAATTTTTTACGAGACGCCATCAATCGTCTAAATTGTTCAATGTTATTTAGCTCATCGTTTATTTTTTTTACACATGTAAATAAAGCCATTTGAAATATAGTTTAAAGCTCTCATCCCTGTATATAAAATGATATATCTTCTTTACAAATAATTGTACCATAATAAAAAGTTAAATTTATAGTTCTCTCTCTAAAAAGTTAAAAAATAATAATAATTAAAACCTCATAACGGATTAAATATGAGCGTGGAATCAAGATTAGAGTATATAGTTCACTCAAAAGAGTCTCAATAATATGATAATCTTGATTTGGATCAAATTTGATAAATTTAAAGTTGTTGTGGTCAAAATTTATTAATGACTTTAGACATATATAACATGCATGAGTTTTTAAAATTTAGATAATTTAATATGATTTTAATATAAGTCACTATTAATTTAAATCTATCATATTTACTCATACCAATATGTTTTTGAAATTCTTCTAACCCTAACCATGCTAAAATTTTTAAAATCATAAAAACTGCTAGTCAAGCTCACTAATAACCTGCATTAGAATCAATCCAAATTAAAATAAAGTAGAACAAGAATTGAGCCATTAAAACATGAAAAAAAAAATGATTAATTATGTTAGGTAACGTCGAGTTTGGATGATTGGTCTGGTTTTACGAAAATTTTTCATCCGTTATGAGGATAAATCGGGAAGCGCTCGTAGCGTGCAGCGTAGGAGTCCAACATCTTTTAGTTACATGTCTCATTTGGAGAATTTTTTTTTATAAATTTATCATAATTAGGATTCGAATCATAATTTGAATGTCCTGTCGTTACACCATAGTTCTGAGACAATTAAAACACGAAATAAGAACAATAAAGTAGAACAATGAGTGAGAACATGTGGACTAATCAAAACTCAAGCAGGAATAACGCAAACCGCAAAAATACAATGTCTGGTATGAAAACAAAATACTAGATTTGAAACAAAAAAACTTCAAGACAACTTGAAACAAAGAGATCTATCATCTAACTTGATCTTCCAAGCTGCCAACTCACCTTCCAGATTTTAATTAATCGCAACAGTCGTTTTATTTTTTCCATTTGTATTATTCATTATATTCCAGAAGGCAAAATACTTATTTCAATAGGCAAGTTGGTAGACTCGATCGCTTAAATTCACATAAAAGGAATGCGACACATGAGAAAAGGTTGTCATTAAGATAAAGACGCAACGTTAATGGTGTGTGTTGGGGACTGCGAGCAGCAGTTCCCACATCCAACCACACCTTTGCTGTCCTCTCCCAGCACTGCTTCGTATTCTTTCTCCGAGATGGAGAGAGAGCGAGAGAGGAAGGTCGCCGTCTCGGGTCTTGTCACTCAAGCTTTTATATCCATGGCCTCTCCATCTTCCCATGCATCCCATTGTTTTTTTTTTTTTTCCTTTCAGAAAAGAAAAAAAAAAAAGAAAATGTCTGCAATTTCGTAGTATTTTTTTTTGGTCCTTTTCTTGTTGGTGAGGACTGAGGTGAGGAGGGAGGGGAATGGAAGGCAATAATATAGTAAGCCTTTTGGTTGCCCCATTAAAACCAGCCACCGCCATCCGCCTCTGCTTCTCTTTTGGCAGCACTTCCAAAATCCTCCGTGCCGCTTCCTTTTTCCTGCTTCCCTTCTTCTCCGCCGCCCCATCACCATCTCTACTGTCCTATCGCGCGCCTGTAGCTTATGGGCGACGAGGTAGAGCTCTGACACGCCACTCCGCCGTGTTATTGTGTTATGTCTCGCATTGAAGGCCAGTCGCTCGCTGAAATGCTCAAACGAGGCGCCGCCATGGTACCTCATCATCTTTTCCAACCAAAGTTGAGATTTTGGGACGAAAGATTGCATCTTGTTGACGTTTGCTTGTTGTTTGGGTTTGGTCTACCGAAGCAGGTGGGGTTTTCGAGCAGCAGCAACAGCAGCATGCCTCGGTGGCTTGAGGTGATGCTGGCGGAGAAGTTCTTCAACTCGTGTATGATCCACGAGACCTCCAAGAAGAACGAGAAGAACATCTTCTGCCTCGATTGCTGCTCCAGCTTCTGCCCTCAGTGTCTTCCTCCTCACCGCCCTCATCGTCTTCTCCAGGTATTCTTCTACTGCAAGACCGAACTCAAAAAGATTCAACATTTATGGCGATTTGCGGGTGCAGGTAAGAAGGTATGTGTACCACGATGTCGTGCGAGTGGACGATTTGGAGAAGTTAATCGACTGCTCTTCTGTTCAGGTAAATGAGTCAACGGAGTCTTCTGTTAATTTGTTTTATCGATCAATGCGCTACTGTTTTTGCTTTCGTATAGTCATACACGACCAACAGCGCCAAGGTGGTGTTCTTGAACGAGCGACCGCCGAGCCGCCCGTTTCGCGGCTCCGGCAACGCCTGCCTCTCCTGCTATCGCCCTCTCCAAGACCCCTACCTCTTCTGCTCCCTCGCCTGCAAGGTATTCTATCGTGCTCCCGAATGGCAGATAAAAAAAATTGCAACTTTGTTTCCAATTGGTTTCTTTCCGGGAGAGCAGGTGAAGGAGCTGCTGCAGAACGAAGGCGGGCTGTGGAAGGAGCTCCGGGAGTGCGAGTACCTCCCTCTTCCGAGCTCCTGTGATCTGGACGAGGGGCAGCTGACGCCGGACTCCATCCTCGAGTCCGCCACCTCCTCCGCCTCCAGCGGCGGCGGCGCGGAGCTCGGCGTCGCAGATACTGAGCCCGTATCCTGGCGGAAGATGCGAAGCGGCCCCCGACGTGCGGCTGCCGCGGCGGAGGTGGCGAGCCGGAGGAAGAAGGGCGTCCCCGTCCGAGCTCCACTGTTCTGATTCCGGCGCGACGGGGTAAAATTGGAAGAAGAAAAAAACAAAAATTTGAATCGACACAATTTTGTGAACCAAAGCATTGCAGCGGGCGAAAGCGGTTCGGTTCGATTCGGCATTAAATCTTCTCATTGGTTTTTGTTTCATTTATATTCACTTGTTTGTTTCGTAAGAACCAAAAAGGGCTCGTGCGTTTCTTCGTCGTTTGGATGCTATTTCTCTGGAGTCGAGACAAAGTTTGATGATATGGTTTGACCGGCTATTTACGATTCCAACCCGTAATTTTTAAAATTCTCAAAAAGGGAGTCGGACTTTTGTGAAAAGGGCAGCGTTGGCAAGAGCATAAAGAAAAGTATCTTTTTGGTACGTCGCTTTTGTCAATTTAACAAAAGACACGTCGCAGTTAGCTTCAAACGATGATGTGTGTTTGGAGTTTTACAGGGGAGGGGGTTCAGTGGGTTAGATGGCGTCAAAGTGATTGTACCAGATAGGAATTAATGTTTGACTGACGTATTACTTTTAAAAAAATAGAAATTTATCGTTTTGGATGATTTAGCGGATGATTATAAATTGACATGATTTATTTTCCTTGTAATTATTTTTTTATTACCATGTTGATGAGTGTTTGGAAAATTACTTGCTGTTGTGGCTCAGGGCAAGAGTATTTTATTTTATTTTTAATAATTTAGGTATTAGATTTTTTAAATCAATTAAGTTTTGGAGATGATTGATCTAATCTTCTAGATTTTTTTTTATCTATTATTAAGATAAATCTAAAAACATATGCGACTTCTCGCCTAATAGCAAATCGATTAAGAGCATATCTTCTCTAAGGCTTGAGTTGGCAGAGAAATAGATGGAGATTGAGGTAATTGGTGAGGTGAAGCGATAATGATAAAAGATTCTCTTTTTTCGTTTGTTTCCTTCTCTAATTATTATTGTTTCTTGTGTAGATAAAAGACTCCTTTCATCGTCTCATCGGAGCTTTACATTAGCAAGGTTGTCGCTTGTAAAACCTCACAACTTAATGTTTGGAGATTATGAGTATATAATCATTAGTTTGACAAAATTGGAGTGAATTCAAGCTTAAGTTTTGATATTTAGATAATATCTTATTTGATCTTATCCAGAAGTTGAGTCAGATGGACTATCGGGTGAGGTAGCGGGGATGTTGACGGAGTCGCGGTGTCTCGGAGGGGGGTGTGCTGAGATGACTTCTGTGTTGACCAAGTCTTCAAAAGTCCTCTGGTCAACGCTACCTGCATCCAGTGACCGGATCCCCCGGTCGCTGGTACTCCGAGGCTCGAGGCGGCTCCAACGAACATGTGAGTAACAGGCTGATAATATAATAATTAAATAAATGAGAGACGAGTACGGAGATGTACCCTGGCCCAGGGGGGCGCCCTCGGATGAGACGCTGCTCGAGTTGTCTCGACCCGGGAGAGCAAATGACTCGGAGCCGGATGTGGAGCTGGGTCTGGCGTCATGGAGCCGAATACGACCTGGATTCAGAAGACGATACGCGAATTAGTAAGCGAGATCAGCACGTAGGCCGGGAAGCGAGATCGACATGCAGGCCGGGAAACGACACACAAATCAGATCAATGCCAAGGTCAGGACATAACACACACACAAATTAGTGCGAAGGCCAGAGCACAACGAAAAGGCCAACAGATCAGCCACTATAGGGCCTACGCCTATGGTGGACGGACCTATGCTTGGGAACAGCGGCAGGAGGGGAGGTTCCGGCGAAGCCGGTAGCGAGGGTGTGGGTTCCGGCTGTCCATGTAAAGGGGAAGTGGTGTCTCCTTGGCTAGCTCCGGCGAGAGGAGGAGAAGGAGAGGAGATGGTGGGGGGCAGTGCCGAACAGAGAAGGCCGGTGGGCGGCGGAAAAAACCCCAACGACGAAGGCCAGAGAGCGTGAGAAAGGGGGGTGGCGCGCGTACGCAGGTAGAAGAGGAGGAGGTGATGACCAGCGCTGTTGACATGGGCAAGGAAGTAGGCAATCGTCGCCGGAGGCCGTCGCTCGAGGGAGGTAGCGAGAGAGGAAGCTGCTCTCCTCCTTCCTGTTGGCGTCGGAGCCCAGCACGCCGAAGCCTCCCGGCGGCGGAAGGGGCAAAGAAGCAAGAGAGAAAAGAAGAGAGGGCTGCTGGAGGGGAGCATCCGGTAGTGAGCATCCTCCTCGGCAAGGAGTCGAGGACTGTCCGAAGGCTAGCAGAAGGTGGCGCCCGAAACGATAGCGAGGAGAGGGAGTCCGGCAGCGGTGTCGCGAGGAGAAGGAGGAAGGAGTGGCTGTCGCGAGGAGGAGTGGGAGAGGAGGAGGCTGGCGGCCGGCGCCGACGTCGGTGAAGAGTGCGAGAAGAAGAAAAATGGCCTCTCCTTTGGCGGCGACAGAGCAAAAACGCCCCAGCAGAAAAAAGCCCCTCTTGCTCGTGGTCTACAGTACCCTAAAAAGGGTGCTACAGCGATTTGACCAAATTACCCTCCCCTTTCCTCCAAATTCCTCCCATGTCCGTAACACATATCCACATCACAAGCCTCCCCTTCAAGTCTAGTCGAAGGAGGCGCAAGTCCGACTGACTAGACCTAGCCCAAAACAGAATCGCTATCGAATGCGGAATCAGACCACTGGTGCTCGCCTTATCACGTCGAACGAGTAGCTGTGGCAATGTTGGGCAGGAAATCGAGCGATATCGAGCAGGCGGTCGAGCGATGCTAAGCAGAGCGATCGAGCGATTGTTGAGCGAGAAGTAAAAAACAAGTGTCGATCGAGCGACGAATGGGGGCAAAGCGAAAAGTGAAATATGAGCAATGAGTGTATGACAAAACGACGAATGAGACGCGGACGACGAGGGTAGGACAGAACGACGAGTGAGTCACAAACTAGAAACGTCGACCAGGCTATAAGTGTCGGATAGAACTGCAACCAACCCAGAATTTGATCGAACATCTAAATGGTACCCGGGCGGTAAAACGACTACCGAGCGGGTCGGAAGACGATGGGCGGGCAATAGTGAGTGGGCGATCGAGAAAATGTCGTCCGCGTAAATCGCGATCAGTACGAGTAAATTCGTGAGCGTGACCGAGAAAGTGTCGACCGAGTGACAGTAAATCGCGACCGGGAGAGCGCCGACCGAGCAACAGTAAATCGTGATTGACCAATAGAGAGAAGGATGAACGAGCGAAGCTGTGAGTGCGATTGAGAAAAATGTTAACCGAGCGATAGTAAATCGCGACCAGGACGAGTAAATCCGTAAGCGCGACCGGGAGAATGCTGACCAAGCGACCGTAAATCGCGACCTAGCAATACAGAAAATGGACTAGCAAACCATGATCGTGATCGAGTGAGTGCCGACCGAGCACCAGTAAATCGCGACTTGGTGATAAAGAAAATGATGGACGCGCAAAATCGTGAGCGCGACCGAGCGAGTATCGACCGAGCGCCAGTTAATCGTGACATGGTAATAAAGAAAATAATGGACCCGCAAAATCGTGAGCGCAACTGAGCGTCAATAAATCGCGACCAGGCAATCGAATAATGTCGATATCGCAATCGAAAAATATTGAGCGGGTCGAAAGACGATGGACAAGCAGAACCGTGAGTGCAACCGGGGAAATACTGATCGAGCGTCAATAAAATCGTGATCGGGTAATAGAGAGAGTGATGCCTGGACAACAGGGAGAAACCCAAGCTAGCGGAACGACCATGGGTGAGCGGTGACAAGCGCGCGATGGAGAAAAAATGTCAAGCGATAGATCGATCGGCATAAAACGAGCAGTCGAGTGGTACCAGTGAATGGCCAAGCAAATGACCAAGCCACATCAATGAGCGAAAACGCGAACTGAGAGTGCCGGGCAGGACGGTAAGTGAACAGTAAGTGCTGATCGAGCAACAATGGTGAGCGAAAACGCGACCTGAGAGTGTAGGGCTGCAGGTGAATAGTAAGTGCCGACCAAGCAACAGCGATGAGCGAAAACACGAACTGAGAGTGTAGGTCGGCAGGTGAATAGTAAGTGTCGACCGAGCAACAACAATTAGTGAAAACGCGAACTGAGAGTGTAGGTCTGCAGGCGAACAGTAAGTGCCGACCGAGCAACATTGGTGAGCGAAAACACGAACTGAGAGTGCCGAGCAGAGCGACAAGTGAAGCAAGTGTGATGAGTGCCGGGCAGAGCGGCAAGTGAGGAGTGAGTGTGGTGAGTGTCCGGTAGAGCTGTAAGTGAGTGTTGAGCACCGACTGAGAGGTCGTTGGGCGTGAGAGCATGCTCACTTATAACTCGCACTGAGGCGAGAGTCTGGGACCTGACCTGCCGGTCATTGGGCGTGAGAGCCTTGCTTACTTATAACTCGCACTGGGTCAAGAGTCTGGGACAGCCGACCGGGAAGGTCGTTGGGCGTGAGAGCCTTGCTCACTTATAACTCGCACTGGGGCGAGAGTCTGGGACAGCCGACCGGGAAGGTCGTTGGGCGTGAGAGCCTTGCTCACTTATAACTCGCACTGGGGCGAGAGTCTGAGACAGCCGACCGGGAAGGTCGTTGGGCGTGAGAGCCTTGCTCACTTATAACTCGCACTAGGGCGAGAGTCTTGAGGCGTGAGAGCAGAGCTCACTTATAACTCGCACTGGGGCGAGAGTCTGGAACAGCCGACCGGGAAGGTCGTTGGGGGTTGGCGTGAGAGCAGTGCTCACTTATAACTCACACTGGGGCGAGAGTCTGAAACCCGACCAGTAAGGTCGTTGGGCGTGAGAGTCTTATTCACTTATAACTCGTACTGGAACGAGAGTCTGGAATCCCGACCGGGAGGTGTTCTGGAGGCCTGACCAAGAAATGCTCTGGAGGCCTGACCAGGAAATGTTCTGGAGGCCTGACCAGGAAATGTTCTGGAGGCCTAACCAAGAATTGATCTGGATGTCTGACCAGGACTTGATCTGGAGACCTGATCAGGAATTGCTCTGGAAGTCTGACCATGAATTGATCTGGAGACCTGACAAGAAAACAATATAAAGGCTTGACAAAAGAGCAATCTGGAAGTCTGACCAGACATTGAGCTAGAGGTCTGACCAGAAAACAATCTAAAGGCCTGACAAAGAAGCAATCTGGAAGTCTGACCAGGCATTGAGCTGGAGGTCTGGCCAGGCATTGATCTGGAGGTCTGACCAAGAATTGATCTGGAGGTCTGGCCAGACATTGATCTGGAGGTCTGACCAAGAATTTATCTGGAGGTCTGGCTAGGCATTGATCTGGAGGTCTGACCAGGAATTGATCTTGAGGTCTGACAAAGAATTGATCTAGAAGCCCGACCGAGAATTGGTCTAGAAGCCTGACCGAGAGATCGTTAGCGATACTCCGATCTGAGATCTGTGGTGATACTCTGGTCCAAGACCAATGACGATAACTCAACCCCGACCGCGGGAGGATAAGCCTTGAAGTCCATAAAAGCAGAGCCCGTAGCAATATGAGGGAATAAAGCCTTTATCATACATGATCGTGAAGTGATGTCAACCGGCTAGCTTTAATCCCAAATGCCCATACAGTCAATGAGAAAAATAATGTCGATCCCTTGACTCCCAAATGTCCGCGGAGTCAGGGAGAGAATAATTTGAACCTTGACCGTCCAAGAGAGTGAAGCTCATAGCCATACGAGGGAGCAGAGTCCGTAACCATAGAAGGAAGCAGAACACCGCAAGTGTAGGTAGCAGAGCCTGTAGATGTAAGAGGATGCAAAACAGGTGGAGGATGCAGAGCATATAATAATAATAGAGTGCTTATATCAGTATAGCAGTAAGAGAATGCTGAGCCCCATGGTGAAGGGTGTAGAGCCGGTAGTAGTAAGAGGATGCAGAGCCTCATGACGAAGGGTGCAGAGCCTATAACACACCTGATCGGGGAGCTGAGCCCCTGGTCCCTGATCGGAGAATAAGGCCCCTAGCCTGTAATCAAAGAGCGAGACCCCTAGATCCTGATTGGGAAGTGGTACTGCGAGTCAATGATCGAGGAGTTGTGCCCCTAGTGTATGAGCGGGGAGTTGTGTCCCAAGTGTATGTGCGGGGAGCTGGGCCCCTAGTGTCCGATCAAAAATCGAAGGTCCTGGTCTTTGATCAAGGAACTAGGATTTTACTCTCTTATCATGGAGTTATATCAGTTCCTATAATCGTAAAAAGGGAGCAGAGCTTGTAGCGTACCTGATCGGTAAGCCATGCCAACCGGCTAAGGGTTTGTCTCGGTCCCTTAACTCCCGAATACCCGTGGAGTCAGGATAAAAACACAACGGAAAAACTAACCTGTCAACCAGTTGAAGCTCCACTCAATCTCTCGACTCCCGAATACCGGTGGAGTGAAGATAGAATATAATATATGCGTCGAGATCCTCCGGGATTATGATAATAGCAGAGAACCTCCCGACGTCGTCCATCTTCACGTCCAGAACAGGTGAAGGATGTTCCCACAAACGGCGTCAAATTGATCCCATCCGGAAGCTGAGTCAGACGGACCGTCGGGTGAGGTGGCGGGGATGTTGACGGAGTTGCGGTGTCCCGGAGGGGGGTGTGCTGAGATGACTTCTGTGTTGACCAAGTCTTCAAAAGTCCTAGGGTCAACACTACTTGCATCCAGTGACCGGGTCCCCCCGGTCGCTGGTACCCCGAGGCTCGAGGCGGATCCAACAAACATATGAGTAACAGGCTGATATATAACATAATAATTAAATAAATGAGAGACGAGTACGGAGACGTACACTGGCCAGGGGGGCGCCCTCGGATGGGACGCTACTCGAGTTGTCGCGACCCGGGAGAGCAGATGACTCGGAGCCGGATGTGGAGTTGGGTCTGGCATCATGGAGCCGAATCCGGCCTGGATTCGGAAGACGATACACGAACTAGGAAGCGAGAACAGCACGCAGGCCGAGAAGCGAGATCGGCATGCAGGTCGGGAAACGACACACAAATCAGATCAATGCCAAGGTCGGGACATAACACACACACAAATTAGCGCGAAGGCCAGAGCACAACGAAAAGGCCAACAGATCAGCCACCATAGGGCCTACGCCTATGGTGGACGAACCTGTGCTTGGGAACAGCGGCAGGAGGGGAGGTTCCGACGAAGCTGGTAGTGAGGGTGTGGGTTCCGGCTGTCCATGTAAGGGGGAAGTGGTGTCTCCTTGGCTAGCTCCGGCGAGAGGAGGAGAAGGAGAGGAGATTGTGGGGGGCAGTGCCGAACAGAGAAGGCCGGTGGGCGGCGGAAAAAACCCCAGCGACGAAGGCCAGAGAGCGTGAGAAAGGGGGATGGCGCGCGTACGTAGGTAGAAGAGGAGGATGATGACCAGCGCTGTTGACATGGGCAAGGAAGTAGGCGATCGTCGCCGGAGGCCGAACTCGAGGGAGGCAGCGAGAGAGGAAGCTGCTCTCCTCCTTCTTGTTGGCGTCGGAGCCTAGCACGCCGAAGCCTCCCAGCAGCGGAAGGGGGAAAGAAGCGAGAGAGAAAAGAAGAGAGGGCTGCTGGAGGGGAGCATCCAGCAGTGAGCATCCTCCTCGGCGAGGACTGTTCGAAGGCTAGCAGAAGGTGGTGGCCGAAACGTGAGCGAGGAGAGGGAGTCCGGCAGCGGTGTCGCGAGGAGAAGGAGGAAGGAGTGGCTGTCGCGAGGAGGAGTGGGAGAGGAGGAGGCGGCGGCCGGCGTTGACGCCGGCGAAGAGTGCTTGAAGAAGAAAAATGACCTCTCCTTTGGCGGCGGGGGAGCAAAAACGCCCTAGCAGAAAAAAGCCCCTTCTTGCTCGTGGTCTACAGTACCCTAAAAAGGGTGCTACAGCGATTTGACCAAATTGCCCTCCCCTTTCCTCCAAATTCCTCCCATGTCCTTAACACATATACACATCATCATTATTATTATTTTATTAAAAATCTCCCCCCTTTACTAATTGACTTTGGTGAAGCCTAAAATGAATTTACGTTAATATCCTTTTTCTATTCACACTAAAAATAATTCCAAGGTTTATTAGTAATTCCACAAGCGAAACAATCAGTGATCTAGAGTCTGCGGCATATTATTATGAATTTTTCTCATCGTTAATTTTCTCTGGTTGTTTTATATAAAAAAAATATATAGTTCTTTTTAGTCCCACATCTTAGAATTGATAATACTATGATCAAAGAAGATTCTATAAATATTTTAGGCTGACAATGTTAAAAAATATACTTTTCTTATTTTTTTTACTAAGATAAGTATAATATTAAATTAAATTAGTTTTTTTTCATAGGGAAGCCGTAAGGGTGACACTAGAAAATCCAAACAATTCGGATTTTCAAAGACCCAAATAATTCAGATTTTCAAAAGTTAAGTACTTTACCCTAATGACTCTACTTTAGTATTTTAATGCTAAAATACTTTAATTAATATAATTTCATTATAAAGGGTCAATGTGATTTCATTATATTACACATGCGACGTGTGTGCATGATCACTAGTATTTAGAAAATATCTGAAAGAGGTCAAGGTTAACCGGATATTTGACGATATGTGAGAGGAAAGTTAAGTAGGTCATGTAGGATACTTGGGAAGTTCTAACTCCAGAGTTAGACAAAGGAAAGTCCAAGTGGATTATGGAGAATCGTACGTTGGCAAAGGAAAAGTTATAACTACGGTTAAGCAAAGAAAATTCCAAGTTGGTCAAGGAGGACCGTGCGCTAATAAGGGAAAAGTCCTAATTGCATTTAGGTAAAGGAAAGTCCAAGTAGGTTAAGGAGAATCGCATGTTGGTGAGAGAAAAGTCTTAACTGCGGTTAAATAAAAAGAAGTTTAAGTGGGTTAAGGAGGATCACACGTTGGTAAAAGGGAATCCTAACTATGATTAGGCGAAGGAAAGTCAATCAATGAGAATCATATGTTGACAAAAGGAAAGTCTAAATGTGGTTAGGTAAGAGGAAAATCCAAGTGAGTCAAGGAGGACTACACTTGGTGATAGGAAGTCCAATGGAAAATTGGCATAAGATGGAAAGTCTAAGTGAGTCTAAGGTTAACAGGATACTTAGTGAAGAAGTCACAACAGGTCATAATTGACAGAATATTGGATGAGGGAACCCTAGACTCTGGTTAAGTGAGTTAGGATTGGATAATCGATTGAGAGTTTTTTTTCTCGCGAGAATAGAAGGTTGGGTAATCGATTGGGGCAATCAATTAAACATTCTTTAATCGATTGGTTAATTGTTTAGGGCATTTGTAGCAAGACCACAGAAAGTGTGTAATCGATTACGCATATCCTAATTGATTAAGAAGGTTGTTTACAAATTCTCGTGATGAGGGCAATCGATCAGGTGATCGATTGAGAGAAAATGTGAGTGAACAGTGGTTTCCCAAATCGATTGGGTAATCGATTGAGAGAAGCTTTCTCGCAAAGATGAATCAATTGGGAAGGTGCCCAATTGATTGGGAGCTTTGTCGCGAGAAAACAAGGCTGGGTGAATCGATTAGGTAATCGGTTCAGTCAAAGCGAATCAATCATGTAATCAAATTTGGACAGCTGAATTTACTCGGATTTGATATGACAATCGATTGAGAGTAAGACCAATCGATTGAGAACCCTAATCCATGGGATATAAAGGCATTTGAATATTCTTCTCCAAACTTCTTCGTCGGTTCTTAGTGATTCTTAGCAAAGTGCTATATTTCCAAGCATCAAGAGACAATCCGTAACAACTAGAAATCAAGAATAAAAGTCTTTTATTGTCGTATTTATTTTCTGGTTCTTGTTATATTTCTTATTATATTTTTTGTATTTATTTGTACGAGCTTTCTCTATCTCCTAGAAAGAGGTTTTGATAGTGTATAAAGCTCTATCTCCTAGAAAGAGGTTTTGATAGTGTATATTGTGAGTGAGGAGAATAAACCCTAGGATTACTCACCTAAAGGAGGTGAATAGCAAATAAAATAAAGAATATTAACATTGCTTCAAATTTTTCACTATAAATCATCATCAATGAAACAATTGGAGCTAATCATGACTCTATCTAACTACTAAAATATCCTAGCACTTGAACTATTAGAAAATAAAGTAATGCTAATAAATTATTTTAATATAGTCTTGAGATCTTTTTTCCAATAAAAAAAATCTTACTATTAATCGAATCAAGCCAGACGCTCTTTACTTTTTTGTGCATACAACGAGCCTCACAAGTCTCAAATCCAATTTAAGAGAATAAGAACCTCTAAATTAAAACTTTGATAATCTTTTTCAAATAATATATAAGTACCAAGAGGGCAAAAGGAAATCATTCGAACTCATCCTAAATAAAAATAAAGAACATAGAAGAGAAAGAGAAACTAAGTAATTTGCTTAAAATGAAAGAGAATGTATGTTCGAAGCAAAGACGCTCAGTGATGCATGTGATAACATTCACTCCAAATGTTTTTCATTATCTGTTCTACGGTCAGATGAACACAATATTGCAAGAGCTCGTAAGAAAAGAGTGGAGTTTTTGAGAGTGACTCGTTGAAGAATCAAAGGTTGCAGAGTAGGAATGAGTATTTTAAACAACGTACTTTGTGTGTTAACACTGTTTGTGTTTTCCCCCTTTTTTTTTTATACTTTCGTTGCACTAACTATTGTAATTGGCCTCGCTGAGTCATTAGCAAAAGCTAGCACAAGTTAACATTGTAGATAGAATCGTTATTCATCCTCTCTAACTATCCGAGCACCCATCTATGCTAGTGATGCAGCTCAACTTGTCTAATATGACTCTTCAAATTTCAAATAGACATAACTTTTAACTCGAGATTTAGAATCAAACTCTATCGGTGGGTACACGTACAAAATTTGAAAATCCACCTTTTCAAAGCCTTTTCGCTATTTTTGGTCATTTTCATTTAAGGGTATTTAGGATAATTTTAATATTCTTGGTATCTATAGGAGAAGATTTGTTTAAATCCGTCCTGTTTTGAGTTAAGATTGTTATTTTCTTTTTAAGGTAAAAGATCTATTTCTTTTTTTACAAGGTTGAAATTAAGACATGTTAATTGTAATTTATTTTCTTTTCGGATAAAACATCTATTTCCTTTCTTTTCATTATTTAGATCTTATGTTATGTTGTGTTCTATATGAGATTATTGTTTACATGTTGAGTAATTATCATTTATTCATAATAAAATTTCTTATTATTGTAAAACTCAGGGAACTCTTCATTTTAGTAGGATCTTCTTCTTGTTTTCTTTTTAATTTTTTTTCTTGGTAGTCCGTAAGATAATCGCTATCCTATTCGACGTTAGCTTGTTAACAAAGGACTTTAGTAGCTACATCACACCTCTCAAACTAAGGCACTCGATGACTACATTATGCTTTTGGGATAAACAAACTCCCCCAAAATAAGCAAACTTTTACCAAGAAGAAAAATATGTTAAACTTAAGTATCATCTTAGCATTTAACTCACTATTTTTTTTTAATGTTCCAATACACAAACAAGGCCAATTCATTTGTTCTTGAGTGGAATGTGAGTTCTCATCCTAAGATTATCATCCATCCACGCGGGAACAAAATCACTCAACAATTTTAACAAAGACTGACGAATTGACCGGCAATACTCTACATGCACCAAGTTTCAATACTCTAGTATCCAATTAATTGCTTTAATTTTTATGCTAACATAGTAGTCATAAATAACTACATCTAGGGGGCTCTCAACTAGTGCTTAAAACTTAAATTCGTATAATGACACCGTTGACAAGAATTCAACCTTATCACTTTCGCCCTAAAACAAAAACAAAAACAAAAACAAAAAATCTCAAGAGATTTCATGATCAAGTCCAATGTAAGCTCAACATTTCGTCATGGTTGCAATGGCACTGCGAAATCATTCAATTCGTTCCATATCTTGCAATTTTCTCTCCTAGTATGATCCATTGAACTTGCAACACAACACAATAGGTCCATTGGCAAAGGCCACTCATATACACCAAGGTGAGTGGTAGTGAGAATGAAATGAGGTCCTCCTACTAAAACTATTATTCCTTGTGCCACAAGAGACACAAGCAAAGCTCAAGATGATGAATCTGAGAAGTGATGGAGATATATGGCGACAGGGCACCTGTGCCCTAAAGTGAGCTCTCCCCGACCCTAATGTTATCGGAGCCACATGATAACGATATCATCTATGATCGCATCAAGGAAACTCCCAAGCTAAGTGGATGAATGAAATGAAGGTTGTCTCTTTGGATGCTAGCTTAGACTTAACTTCGTAGACGAATGATTGACGTTAACTATTAAGGGGGCCATCATATCCTCGTTTTCTTAGTGGTAAGCAGCATACATGTGTCATCTCTATTCATTCAACTATTCTTTCTATTTGTCTCCTACTTTCCTACTCAATCAAGTAGAAGATTTTGTTGTTCGTATATAAATTTAAACACCATGAATTTTAAAGGATTATTTGTGTCTATAAGTCATTTATACTGTCAAACTACATTATAAGTGCAACAATATATATTGTCTTACAAGAGTTACAACATGTATAGGTCTCAACTCAAACAAAAGAACTATGTATGTTTGAGCGACAAAAAGAAATTCTAAATCAATTGTTCATCATCTTCAGTCATTATCATTGAATAAGAAGCACTTTACGAGCACACTATCATCTTATTCCTCGCTCAAACTTAATCGATAATGAGTTTAAGTTAGAAGATAAAAGAAAAGAAAAGCTAACTGTAAAGATTAGGGAATTGAAGGATTGGTACGGTCTTGGTCCCTTACATATCCTGCCTACCTCATTAAGGGATTAGCAGAAACATGGCACATGTACAAATTGATGTACTTCCAAGAGCCACACAGTAGCAAGGATAAGGACGGATGATAGCATTTTCCTTCTCTTTCCAGACAGATCTACTATACATGCATGCAACTTAGTGGGTGTTTACTTTACATTTAGCACGTCGAATAAAGTTTGCAGACGATTTAGCTGCGAATATAATGGCGCTGCACAGTCGCTGATCGGATGCCTCTGCTTTTGGATCATTCAATTGTTGTCTCTGCCACATTAACGCAAACATGGAGCATGCATGCGCAAGGCTGATAGCTGCTCTGAAAGATGCCACTGATTCCCGTAGGGAACACTTGAAGGAGTGGTGGAGATCATCCGCAGTTAGCCGGGTCGAGTAGGGAAGGTTGGAAGCTGAGCCCTTGCTGCTCGCTCGATCGAGGCCCTCCTCCGGGGCCCCCATCCTTAGCGCTAGCTGTTGTTTATCCAGAGGGATTTAGGGGGAAAGAAAGAGCAACATGCTTTGCAGAGCTGCTTCCGTACCTAGTAAAATCTTAGTAATTCTTTTTTTATATAACTATTTTGATCTGTTAATTTTGGAGGTAACCTATTTGATCTTACCAATTCAATCTCGTGAAATTTTACTGGCCACGAGGATAAATTCATCAATGCTTGAGGGACTACATGAACACTCCACAGACCAACAACTCAAAATCCTAGAAAATGCATCATTATTAGAGATAAATGATGTTTGGGAGACTATATTGATACTCTACCTTTATATTGTAGCCCAAGGATAATAATCTCTTATAATATAAAATAAGACTACTTATAGTATAATAAACTGAATTATATAAAGTTATATA
Organism: Zingiber officinale; assembly: GCF_018446385.1. NCBI lineage: Eukaryota > Viridiplantae > Streptophyta > Magnoliopsida > Zingiberales > Zingiberaceae > Zingiber > Zingiber officinale. The sequence goes on along the minus strand of NC_056001.1, from coordinate 20,890,766 downwards.
TAGTAAAGTAATAAAGAAAAATTAATTTGTATTTATTTTAACGGCGATGAAAAAGTAACGACGTGTAAAAAAAAATCTTAAGAAAATGAGATAAACATATAAATTCATGACTCATCATTTCATTTTTTTACCTGTCCTATTATTTTGCATGCCTATCCTTTGTATTTTCTTAATTTTTATTTTCGTGCATATCATTTTTAGTCGGTGAAAATTTACTTGGTTAATTATTATTTTAGAGGGTGTTTGACTAAACTTATTAAAAATAGCTTATAAATTCGTACATCTTATAAGTTGTTTTAGGAGCTTATAAGTTGTTAGATCTTATTTTAAAAATAAGTTGTTAAAGTGTTTGGGTGAACTTATTACAATCAACTTAAATGTATTGATGTGTTTGGTATTATAAGATCTTTTTATTAATAAAATTACCAAAAAGGGTATAATACTATTAATAGAGGATTTTAAGATTTTTATTAATAGAGGGTTTTGGACGAATTTTTACACCGGAGGAGAGAAAATTGGAAAGAGACATTGACCGAGAAGATGACACAGCGTTGGAAGAAAAGTCGGCGGAGATAAAAAGATATTAGGCTTATAAAAATTTATGGAGGATAAGATGAGGATTTATGAAATTATATAAGGATATTTTAGAGAAAAAAATATTAAAATAAGATCTTTTTTAAAAAAGTAGGGCCTTCCATACTTTTTTAAAAACAGCTTATAAGCTCCAAAATAGCTTATTTTGACAGCTTATAAGCTGTTTGAAAAAAAATTTACCAAACAAATTTGAAGAGCTTATAAGCTCCAAAACAGCTTATAAGCTGTTTTAGAGAGCTTATAAGCACAGCCAAATACCCTCTTAGTCAAAGAATATTAAAAAAAAAGAATAAATAAAAAATTGACACTTATAATATTTTTCATAAAGAAAATTCTCTTATTTTTAGGAAGATTATAGTAACTACACCAGTAACATTTAGTAGTTATTGTGAATTAATTTCCTTTTAATTTAATTTGGTAAAAAATACATTATATAAAGTCTCTTTATATATAAAAAATTATATCAATTTAGTTAAAATTATTTAAATATGATTAAAATAATTTTAACATAATTAAAATTATCATAAAAATTTTATAGCGGTCATAATAGTTATCTAATGGTTGCTATAACAATTTATGATGCCTTTACTCAAATTTAAATAATTTTAATTAACTTAGCAAAAAGATTTTTATATATAATACTTGATATTAAAAATAAAAATATATTAAGATGTTATTTTTTTCTCGTTAAAAGCAAAAAAGTTGCCCTTTTTAATAATAATAAAAAGGGGTGTTTTTTAGTTATTTTTTTATTTTTGAATATAACTAAAGAAACTAATGAATAAATCTAGTCATTAATATATTTTCCTTTTCTCTTGCAGGAGAAAGTAATGAATTAATCTCACATAAAAATTAGAAATGACGCAGAAGCTTATTGATAAATCGAGGGTATTATTTTATTTTATTTATGTTTTCACATGATTCAGGCTGAGATCATTTAAGACTAATTAAGAGGCCACTAACCAACGAACGACCCGTAAGAGTAAAAGAACAGGCTTCACCAACCCATCCACATCTACGACTACTTACCCCTACAACAAATCTCAGCCGCTGGATCGGCAACTGGAATGTCTACATCAATCCATACCCGTCCACGGCACCACGGTGTTCTTCGTACGGGAGGCCCGCCCGGCATGGGGCCATACGGACCGTCGGATCTCCATCCCACCACGTGATCGCCCTCCATATCTTTTTGTTCCCTTCTCCGGAGATCAACGTGGGACGCGAATAAATATTCATTGTTTTTTTTTTCTGCTCCTAAAATCTAAATCGCCGCTTCTCCCCGTCGTCTTCCTTCTTCTGGCTTCTGCCTGTTTCTTCGTCCATACCTCTCTCGCCAATCGCCCTCTTTCTCTCTGATTTGGACTAGGCGAATTTCGATCTTTCTTCTATAAGAATGCCTCCGAATCTCTGCTCCTTCGGCTTCGATTCGAGGCGTCGACCTTGTTATTCCGCATCCATCGTCCCCAGACCGATTGAATTGGGGTAGGCATCTGATTAGGGTTTCCAATCGAGAGGGTTTGGTGACTTTTTGCTTGATTTCTCTTTGATTTTGTTGAGGGAGTTGCAGAGTTGGAGATAGGAAATGTCGAATTTCCGGCGAGGGCTGGAGGAGCTGGTTCGTGGCCACATAGATGGGTGCATGACTGCGGCCCTTGCGTCTTGCGGTTCCTCTGCGGATGCCGGTGAGGGCGAGGACGACCAACTCGCCGCTGGTGGCAGCGAAGGATCCGACCAGCTCGCCCGTCGCCGAAGGAGGAACGGCGACGACCAGGAGGAGACGTCCGCCGCTGCCCGTCTGCACTCTCGGATATTGAGTCGGTGGGTCGCGCGGCAGGCGGAGGAGATGATTACCACCATCGAGAGGAGGAACCGGGAGTCGGAGCTCATGGCGCTCGCCCGTCTCCACGCTGTGTCCATGCTTGACTCTTCGTTTCTTCGAGAATCGCGGCGGCCGCAAACTACCGTTGAGCGCCCCGCCGCGGTCCGGGCTTCCTCCGTTCTACAGAGGTGGCGCGAGCTCGAGGACGCGTCGGCTGCAGCTAGAGAGCGTGAGACCATGCGCTCTCCGTCCCCCGCCGCTACCCCACAGAACCTCCGGACTGGCGTCGAAAGCCTTAGCCGTGATGAGTGGATTGATAGCTCCGGGCTCGGCAGCAGCGTGAGCGATGACAACGGCAATGAGTTCCGCCGAGAGGGCAACCAGCCGTCTGGAATTGCAACCATACAGACAGAGGCCACTGGTAACAGGGAGTCGAGTAGAGAGCAGTCGCCTGATTTTGGAGATGTTTTCAATGGCGAGCGGGAAAGGGTGAGGCAGATTGTTCGAGGGTGGGTGATGAGCACTGCAATGGCAGCCAACACAGCCTTGCGAGCCACACAACAGAGCAACGAGAGTCCCGGCAATGACTGGCTTGGGGAGATCGAACGGGAGAGGGTGCGACTGGTGAGAGAGAGGGTGCGTATGGTGAGCCAGGAAAGACATTCTCAGGTTAACAGAATAGGGGAGGCAGAGAGGGTTGCTTTAGCAACTGACCGAGTGGATCCACAAGAGCAAAGCCGGAGGGAGCAGCCAAGGCTACGTGGTAGACAGGCTCGACTCGATCTGATCATGAGAATGGTACGTGAAAGGGAAAGAGAGCTTCAGGGCTTGTCCGAACATCATGCAGTCTCTGCCTTTGCTCACCGCAATCGGATTCAGGTGGGTTTTACATACTCTTTTGCTTCAATGAAGTAACTTAGACATCTATCTTTACAAAGAAAATCATGTTTAGTTATCCTAACACGGGACCATCTATTCCACAAAGCCATCTGCGCAGACATCTCTTGATAGACTGCCACTATACCAAAATTCAAAGAAATGTAACTTCACAACTATGATCTGGAGAAATTTTCTGGGTTTTACATTGTTTTGCAATTATTGCAGGTGGCAATAAGTGTAAAAATGTCCTTGAGTTACTTCACAAAAATTGACAATTTCATCCGTGTTCTATATGATACTATCAATAAAGTCTTACATTAAAACCATTGGCTGGATTAAGTTCGGATAATTGACGCTAATAGTTGGAACTCTGGAACTACTGCTATTATATGCTCTCTGTACAGTAACGAAATTAGAAATCTGTTCTCCCTAGATCTGATATTATGAGTCAATTCACCAACTTCGACTATGCCATAGTCATATAGTAGAATGTCAAAATACACTCAGGGAACAAATATCTTAATGGTAATTTGCTTTCTTTTCTCTTGATGTGAACATAAATGGTTGAAAAGACAGGATATTATTGGATATAATAGTTTGTATAGATATCAAAATACCAGGACAATATATTATTACATACAAGTCTGCTCCTCATTTGCATGATAAATCTGACACATTTAAGCACATACAACAAAAATCTATATCTAGAAATTGACCAAGTTTACATTTGAGGTTGATGTGATCATTCAACTGGAAAAATGATTTACAGTGGGGAGTGAAACTTCCCACGTGCTTTTGGTTCACCACATTTTTGAGAGAGCAACAGTGTATTAGCATATCTTGTCCTTATCAGAGAAGATCTAGCTAAAACTTAGAATTTATTTATAAGTATTTATGATGTTTTAGGGCTGCATAGTCTTTCTTGTTGGTAAGTTGGTACAATTTTTCATCATTACAATTTGAGTAGTTCAAAAATGCTTAAGTCTGCTATTTCTTGATTAAAGACGTAAAGATCTTGCAAAAGTGAATGTAGTAACTTTAGAGTTAAAGTGATATTTGTTTCCTGTCAAGCTATTATAATAACAAAATTTTAAGTCAATTTCAAAGTTCTAGTTGTTGTAGAAGAAATTGAAGTAACAAATTTATATTCAATGCTTTGGTAGATTTTGTATTCACTAATGCTAAAGTTATTTGGATGCCGTCTTTGTAAGAAGACAGTCGCTGTAACTGTAATTTTCATACTACTGTAGTTCTATCTTCTTTTTATTCAAAGGGTTTGACATAACGGCAATTCCAAATGGATCTTGCATACCTTTTGGTCATCCTATTCTTCGCTTTCTCATTTTTTTTCTTCAAAACTTTGTGATCTTATTGCAATAAACCCGCATGACTTATCTACAAGGATAAGAGTGAGACCTCATTTGCACAACCCCTATGATTCAAACACCATTTTTTCCATGTTTCTTCAAAATGATTCATTGGTCAAGAACATGAATGCATGCAGGTTCTCCCTTTAGCTCCCTTTAGTATTTTAAGTAATAAAACATGTGATATATGTCTTCCCTATTTATGTAACCAAAAAGTGTTTATTATTTGAATTTCATAGAAAAATTGTAAGTTTGCTGATATGATAATGATTTGTATCTCTACAGTACTCATTAGTAATTTTTATGTCCAATACACTTTTGAAGCCCAAAGGTCAAACTTGGTTCATTCAACTAACTCATTTACTCTACTAAAATAACCTGAAATACGAACATGGTACCAGGACATTTGACTGAGATTTCTGTCTATGATTCAATCTTTATAATCAAGGAAAAGACTTCTGATCTTATCACCATGGCAAAGAATGTCATATTAAGTCAATTAATTTCTAAAGTAATTTCCATGAACTTAATGTAAATGTTTGGTGATGTTTATGTTGCATTGACCAAAAGGTTAGATTGCAGTTTGATGATGTTTCAAACAATGAGTGTTACATTTTGTTTTTTTAAGAGTACATTTTCATATCTTCAATTTTCCTATCAAATAAATCATTCCTAATAGTTCAGAGGAAATACATAAAGAGTTTATTAGTGCAATTTTTTCTTGCTGTATCATGTAGGAGTTTATTGGCGCTATTACTAGTGTTTGTTAGATGGTGAGGACTGTGGCCAATTGAAAATATTTTCAACTGAAATTGAACTTCCTTTCTGCAACTTTTGAAAAGACTAAAACCTTTATCAGGCTTTGGGTGGGAACCTGTTTTTTCATTCAATTTTTGTTGAACAAAACCTCTGGATGGGTTTTATAGTTTTTTGTTATAATATGAAGATTTGACACTCTCTCCAGAAGGAAAATTCTCATGGAAAATGAATTTCCTTCTTGAAGTAAGTTATTGCTTTCCTAAATCATCTGGCAGCTTTACTCATTTCCTTTTTGACTGTTTGCTTTTTGTTCAACTTGCTTCAACCAGTTTGATTGTTCTATATTAATATCATTAAAATGAAATAATAATAACAATAAGCACTAAAATTTTTGTAAAAAGATGCATCAATGAAAAGAAGAAAAATAAAAAAAAATGTAATAGCATTTAGAGATACAAACCCACCACATCAATTAATCTTAAGTTGTGTTTAACATAAAATTTGAACAAGAAAATATGTAAAATAAAAAAGAAATGAAAATAGTAAATTTATATATAATAAATATAAAAATATATATAAGATAGAAAATACATAAATCTACAGAAATTTATATTGATATTATGAAAATATTTATATAATAAAATATAAATAGAATGAGCTCGAGATTGAAGGTGCCAAATAGCTCGGCTGATATGGGCCTTGGAAGTTGTTGAAACCTACCCTTATAAATGGTGGCTAGAGGGCTTTCATATATGTCATCAAAAGGAGAAAAAAAGAACGGGCTCAAGGTCAGTCCATATGTGCTTGTCCCATAGTTATTTGAGGCATGAGGCGCTCAAAAGCGCATAGGTGTTGTGGGGCCTGAGGCGCTAGGCGCAAGGTGAGGCGCATACCTTATCCAAGTAAGTCACTTTAGGTATAAATTTTTGCAATTCAAACATATATAGGGAATTTTTGCTTAAAATATTTACTACAAAATTCAAATATTTCACCAACTATTAAACAATATTGTAAATGTAAAATTCACTAACATTAAAATATTGAAATAGTTTATCTTTAATCAAAATCAAACTTCAAATTAAAGAAAAAAACAAAATGCATGAAAATTCAAAACTAATTTACAATTTGAATTTGTGAGGAATGGAAAAACAAAATTATTATAATGTAAATTTTGAACTAATTTATAATTTGATTCTATGAGAGAAAAAAACAAAACCGATAAGAAAACTTATGAACTTAAATCCGTGAGGAAAAAAACATACCGTTATGACAAAAAGAAAGTGTAGCCAAATCTAGAAGACCGAATCTAGAAGACTGACGTTGATGTTGATGTTGTAGGCGAGAGAAGAGTTCATGTGAGAAGAGAGGGGAGGGGAGGTTGATGCTGATTTTTTAGGGGAGAGGAAGAGTCATGCAAGAGACAATCAGTGAAATAAGTTTGCAAGGGGCTAAGAGAGGTTAATGTTCATTTTCTAGGTTAGAGGAAGAGTCAAGCAAGAAAAATGTACTACATGCATGCAAGTTAATGCAACTTAATTAATTTAAAGGGTATTTAAAGACATGGGTTGGACTTTTTTTTAAAAAAAATAAAATAAAATTTCAATACAGTGAGGACAATCACACCTTAAGCTTGCCTTAACCTCTCAAAAGGTGCTTGCTTAAGCGCGTTTCATTCAAGTACTGTGCTTGGGTCATTGCTCAGGCGCAAATGGCGCGCCTGGCTGGGCTCGTGCTTTTCACAACTATGGCTTGTCCATGTATCTTAGTTTTTCTTTTGTTACATTAGCAGCCAGACACTACAATCTCATTTTATATGAATATTTGGAAGTATTATATTTGAAATAAAAGAGACTTATGTAGATAGTATGCCCAAGTTTCATCTAGTCCCAGACAATTATGTGGTCAGGATTTTGATATCTAAGAATATAAGATGTGGATTTTGATTTCTGCTACCCTACTGGTTGTGAATGAATCTATCTGTTTTTCATGCTGTAAAAATAAAGAACACGCCTTTTAGGACTTGACAACTGTGATTGCTCACACATTACTTGCAATTATGGATTACATGCCATTCTTTATTGTGGTACTAATTTTTACATTTTGAGGTTACTTGGATATTTTGCAGTTAAGATGTTTTCTAATATGATGCACTTTTTGTGTATGGTCATCATACCCAGGCTTTGCTTGAAGAAAGGTTCTTGAGTAATTTTGCACAGAGTGAGGAACAATCTTCTGTGGCAGGTAGAGAATTCCGTCTGCTCGGCCAGTGTCCTCCTTTATCTGGGTTGAGGTATGTTATTCTTTTCATATAAGAGTTAATATAATCAGTTATTTTACACACTTGGATCAGAATCCACAATTTATTACATTTTTACTGAAATTTCTATTGAAAATTTAGTTAGTATTTCATTAGGAGATTACCTGCAACATCACTCTATTTTTGCGTATATTTTATGTTTCGGAGATTTTTCTCTATAAAATAAAGACAATTCAGAGAGGCAAAATTCTAAGGTGGGTTTTTTATTTTCTCCAATATCTGATTTTCCTTGCATTCAAGGTTATCATAATCATGGATTCACTAGGTTTCTATGACATACTGAATCTGCAGCATGGAGCTGATTAAATTAACAAATTTGTGGACAAACAAGTACTCATGAATTAAGAGAGTGTTTTTGTTTTTAAATTAGCTATTTGATCCTAACAAAGGAGACCAATGTAATCTAATCTGGTCCAAAAAATAAACCAAGGTCTGAAGTACATTTATGCTATATTTCATGGACTTTGAAATATATTTTTGTTTTTTTTTTGTCACGATACTTTGTTTAAGCACAGTTTATTTTGTTTGAATTATGTTTAGATCAGGTTATTGTAAAATCCAATAAAAGAGACTCCATCTCATTACATTAAGTCAATTGATTATGCATGTTTCCATATAGTTGTGTAACATCTATAGAAGATACTTCATTTATTTTAAACATCAATTGAGTGCCTTTATATTGTTGTGGCATCATGATCGGTTATTTAAGGTTCCTATGAAGTTAAATCAGTTACCCCATATTTTTTATTGTTGAAGAAAGTTATATATATATATATATACACACCCCACCTGCGCACATGTGGGCGACTGAATGAGATTCCGAGTGCTCGGATCACTTCCCGGCAACAGTGCCCATCCGGAAGTGATTCGGGCGCCTGGAATCCCACTCAATTGCCCACATGCACGCAGTCAGGGTATGCAGCATATCAAAACTTTATATATATATATATATATATATCACATTTATTTGACTTATATCTGGAATGCTGGAAGGGTAGTTAATGGTGAATCCTTTTTGTTACTAGGGAAGGATTGCACTCTCAAGAAGATCGAACAATCAGTCAATCTGGTGCTCTGAGTACTCAAGAAATTAATTACAATGGAAATGGTTCATCGTCTTCGAGTATGGTGGAAGTGTCAAATAATGACCTTGATCAAGACCGTGTGGATGATGAAAATGAGTTGTACGCATCGGCAAACCGAGTAACAAATCAGATGGAAAATGACACAGAAAGTGAAAATGCAGAATGGACAGAAGATGCAACCCAAGCAGAGGATTTGCAGGAGGATGCAGAACACGGAGAAGAGATCTGGCATCAATATACTGAAGATAGGCTAAATGAGAGTAGTGAAGATGATTATGAAGAAAGTTGGCAAGAAAACATAGACTATATGCAACCTCATGACACACCTGAAGGGAGTGCAGATAATACTCATGAAGAAGTGCATGAGTATTGGCGAGAAGATGACTCACAAGAGGCAGTACCCATATGGCAGGATGAATCTTTGGATTCACTACAAAATCAACAGTCCTTTACAGTCAGAAGAGTTAACAGATTTATTTTGCCTGATGATGATAATGTATATAGCATGGAGCTCAGGGAACTCTTAAGAAGGTCATTGTTAATCATTAAATATCTATGCAGAAAACATGCACACAAAATAATATATGCTAATTCAATTACCTTTATTTTGCAGGAGAAGTGTCTCAAATCTTCTCAGTAGTGAGTTTCGGGAAAGTTTAGACCAACTAATAGAGTCTTATGCTCAACGTCAGGAACAAAATCCATTTGATTGGGATTTACAAATGGCATCTGCATCAGGTTCGATAGAGGTAGATCAGGGACAACAAAGAGATGATTTAGTTCAAGATCAAATTTCTGTTAGTGTGGCTCCACCTACACTACCATCTCCACCGGTGCCACCACCTCCACCCCCACCCCCACGACCATTATGGCACTCAACTTTGCGCCACACAAATTGGACTCGACAAAGCTTTCAACATTCAGTAATTTCTCTCCCTATTGACTTACAAAATTTGCTTTCAAAACAATCAAATTTTAATCATTTTCAATATTCAGGATTGAAAATATTCATATGCACTTCACATGATTCATATTCCAATAAATTTCAAAGTATTATCACAGATGCTTCTTTTTAAACTAAAAAATTTGAAAGTATTTCTGATATGGTAGTTCAATGTCTTCAATTGCTTTTAAATTCTGTCATGGGAAAAATGGTTCTTGCCAAATTACCAAATATAACTTAGTGATTTTCACTGAAAATGAGTCACATTGAGTTCATGTGATTGTTTTGTCTGAAACATTGATGGCTTAGCAATTTAGGAGTATTGACTTGACTTGTAACAGGCTTCTTGAATAAAGAAGCCAAATTAAGGGTATTTAAAATCATGATGCTACATTAAGAGAGATGCTAAGAAGTCATAGAAATTTGCACTATACGAAGTGAGTCTTTAAAACTTGGGAAAGGTAATATTGTAGAAATAGTTAAGTTTATATTCACATAAAAATGAAACAAAACTTAAGTTAATGGAGCACGTAGGCAACAATTCCTTTCACCTTGATCTACGTAGAGATAGTTGAAGTAGTTCACTGATAGTCTGATCATGGATAGAGGCTAGTAGTGATTGTGTTTCTGCCCGCATAAGGTATTATTGTTGGTAGGCTGTTGGATCAAGAGTGGTGGTTGTTTGTGGTACTGCCTGTGTCTGCATAAGCTCATGGTTGAGTTGCAAACAGAGACTGGTAGTGGATCTTCCAAAAGTCCTCACACGAGTTTTGGTGGCGGGGTTATGATCAAAGACATGCTCCTCTCTGGCTTGTTTTGCCATTATGTTGCAGTATTTTTGGTAATCAGGTTGTGAGCAGAGGGGCATTCTATCCACTTAGTTCTGGCATTAGGTCATAGTGGCTTTGGCGGTTAGGTTTTGAGCAAAGCCCCCCTCTGCTTAGTACTATGGACAAATCTGGACTCTCATATTTGAAGGGTCCTTGAACTGTTTGAGAGATCATGAAAAAGCTCAATCTTCGTCTACCCCATTTTGTTGAGTGATCCAATTTTACTGAAGAAAGTTGAGATTGATCCTCTTCGACTGTAGAAAGTGAAGCTGGTAAAATAATTCTGAAAAAAACAAATGTGCTGAGTCTTCATATCTGGTGAGAGGGTGTAGCCAACCCAATCCCCACAGTAAACCTTCTGTTTAGAAGAGGAGGTAGAGATCTCGGCTTCTTGGGTTGTGAGCCATTGGTTGATTGGTCACCTGGAGGGATAGTGTGTGGGTTGAGGTTGGTGTCATGTCATGTGGTGCAAACAAGCATGTTCCCTGCTTGCATTAGATTGCTGGTGACTGTAATCGAGGAAGGTTTCTCTCCCTTTTGATATTGCTACATTTTGATCAATTATTTCTCCTTTGAAATGCAGATAGGTTTTAGGGAGGCATCACCGCTCAATCTCTTGTCAGTCATCTTTCTGCCCTCAACAGCGATGGCATTGTGTTTGTGCCTCACGTGGTCAACAATTTCCATCTTGGCCTCGTGTAGGCAGCAGCCAGCAGGAGGCAACAACTGGGAGAGCATGAGAGGAGAGTGAAGATAAGGATTGAAAATATTGTTCTATATTATATTGTATAGAACTACAATGTATATTTATAACCCACTATGTCTATCTAAACAACCAATTCAATATAAATATAAGCATGAGATTAGGAATGTCTTAGACTAGTTTTCCTATGTCATCTGACGAAGGTTTCTTTTTTTGAAACATTCTCAGCCTGTCTAAACGGAACTAGAAGAGCTTTGTTATATCTTAACATACAATCTTCGTTGATTTTTCTCTGGATAGCATTTAGTTTTGGATCACTTTTCTTCTTATGCATGCTGATGCCTAATGAGTTTGATGTTTTTATCATTTACTCAAGCTCAGTGTAACATACTTATGATCCCTTGTTTTCTTTGGTTATTGCCGAATTGATGATTCTCTAGCATTATTTATGCAGGAATGGGATGTTATTAATGATCTAAGGTCTGATATGGCTAGGCTTAAAGAGGGAATGAATCATATGCAGCAAATGGTGGAGGCATGCATGGATATGCAGCTTGAGTTACAACGTGCAGTCAGACAGGAAGTCTCAGCAGCTTTAAATCGTTGCACTGGAGGACAAGGTTAGTAAAAGCTTTTTTAGTAATGAAGCAAATCTATTTCTGTATAAAAATGAGTCGTCATGCCATATAAACTTACTTTTTCATAGTTGAATTTCTAGTCATGTAAAAATAATGATATGATTCAATGTAAGCATCAAATCATGTGAAGATGCCAATCGGCTTTTCAGATTCAATATCTTTTACTTGGATTGGAGTAACTCAGGTTCCTGATCTGCTAGTACGAGGACAAATTGATATATGTAACTAAGAAAATAAATCATTGCAAATATCTGAAAAACAGGAGTCAAGGGTCGTAATTCAGAGTAGAAGTCAGGTTAAGCTGTGTGATAATCTCTATAAATATGGAGATGGATCTTGGTTGTTGTTAACTGATTTCTTGAATTACTAAATATGGCCTCAGGGGATTCCTGTTAAATCCAAGATCATTCTACTTTAGAATGGTTATTTCCTATTATAACGAACCATCTACTACACTCAAAAAGCTGTGAATATGCTTTCATAGGGGAGGAACAATTGCACTGGGAAGACACATCCAAATGGGGACAAGCAAGACGAGGAACTTGTTGCATATGCTGTGATAGTCCCATCGATTCTCTTCTTTACAGGTGATCATTGTCTTTTCATGCGTTATGAACATTAAACCCTAATGCTTTAGTTTAATCACCATGTTGCTTCTTTGCATCAGATGCGGGCACATGTGTGCTTGTTCGAAATGTGCTAATGAGTTGGTTCGTACTGAAGGTAGATGCCCATTGTGCCGAGCACCGATACTCGAGGTGATTCGTGCCTATTCTGTATTGTAAAATAAAACCTAATCGCAGATGTAACAGCCCTGAGGTTTTTAGGAATTAGGAGTCGGTGGCCTATCTGTATATAGTATTGAGAATTCTTTTGCGCTAGGCACACACTGATCATTAATTTTGAGATGCGGCAAACTTGAGTAAATTTGTTAAAAAGGGTCATTGGTTTTGCAATGTGGGAAGGTGGAGCAGACTTGTAAAGGAGCGGTCACTAATTTTGAGATGTTCCTAGGAAGTTCTGTAGACTTGTACAAGAGAAAAGGTTAGGCCATCATTGACATACCATAATGAAATTTATATTCCTTTTCAACATCCTTTCTCTCTGGGAATCAAGAACATTTCTGATATGCCTCCTAATAGGAATAAGCATGTTAATTCAGGCAAGTGATGATTTTATATGACTTGATTAGTTCATTTACGTGTTTATTCTAATTTTTGTTCGATAGTGTTTTCTTTTGCATTGTTTTCCCCATTGCAAGTGAACTTGTCTAGTTATTGGCATCCATTTGTAAGTTTAAAAAAATTAACATCATTTCTAATCCAATACTTTTCTGCAACAGCTAAAGTAAGGAAAACAAGTTAAAGATATTATGATAATAAATTTTTTAATAACAATGAGTTGAGTGAACCTAATAAATTTGTATTTTCCTTTTTTTCTCAGATTGATAAAACTGAGCAAATCTAATATTATTTGATTTATATTTGGATCGAATCGTAACAAAAATGGTAAGGGAAGGGGTCTGCTCAGTTCCGATTAGGTTGTACAGCCCCAAACACTTAAAGAAATATTTTTAAACAGCTAGAAGGGGAAGGGGAGGGGGAAGGTAGAAGGGGAAGGAATAGCACATCATTTTCGAGGCTAGATCCTCTAGTCTAGAATTTTTTGGATCAGAGGTCTTACATGTTCATTGATGGGATGAACTGGACCTCACCTATTTAACATAAAGGGTACAGTTCACCCATCCAATGAACATCCAGGGATCTTGAACTAGAGGATCTTCCCTACCATTTTCAATATACATGGTGCTCTTAATCTATTTTTCTATTTATCCCCTCTGATAAACGGGTAGAGATCCTCAAGTCCTCCTATTTATTCATTGGTTGAATAAATTGGTTGAATAAATTGGACCCTTTTTATTTAATAGATGAGATCTAATTAATCCAATCAATAAATAGATAAGACTTCTTTGGTAAAAAAAAATTCTGGATAAGAGGATTTAACCTCCTCCTGATAAACAGGGCCAATAGAAAAATTGTATCATTAAAAAAAAGACAAAAGAAATCGATGCAATAGCCACATCAAATAGGCAACCGAAGTTGACCTTCCACTTCCCCTCTTCTGTCACCGCCTCTCTTCTACGTATAAAAAGACGACGAGGTTCCTGCAACGACTCCTCCACACGAAAACAGATCTCGAGCGAGGGAAGAACCGGATCTCGATCCCCATCCCGCGATGTCGTCTGCCTTTGACAGCCTTAGCCATGACGGCGACGACGACGCCGCGGCAGCGGGCGGGAGAGGCGCCACTAACGGCCCCTTCGACGACGGTTACCTCGGCTACAACCCCCGCCTCCCCTCCCAGCGTTTCGACTCCTTCTCCACCTTCTCCCCTTCCGAAGACGCCGACGACCCCGCTCCGCCCTCTCATGCTTTCCCCGTCGACGTCGCCTCTGGCGGCGCTGGAGACGGCTTCGTCTTCCACTCCGACGACGCCTCAGTTCACGTACAACAACTGGCCATGAGCGACGACCACGGTATCCCGGTCTCCGACGAAGGGTACGGCTTCTCGACGGCGGCGGCGTCCCCCTTCACGATGCCCCAGGCAAATGGAACGGCGCATGGCGTGGAGGAGAACGGCGAGATCTTCAGGTCGGATGGCCCTACCCTTCCCGACCTCGATCAGATGCAGATGGAGGAGGGTTTCCTCCTGAGGGAGTGGCGCAGGTAAGGACCTTTCTTTTGAGATCTTATTGTTTCTCGGACGTCCTTTGTATTCTTCAGATCAGGTCTTCTTGATGTTTAGAGCTGATTAATTGAACATAGATTACTTACTTCAAATGCCTGAATTTAGAATGGCTAAAATCTTGCTAAACTTTGAAGGTCGGATCATTCACGGTAGATCTCTTTAATTACTCTCTTCAGCTGGTGCTTCTTTTGATCCGAGTTCTTCATGGTCTTAAATAGTTGTTAGTTCGAGCACTTTAACGAAGGGCAAAAACCACAACCTGAATGTGCGGAGACGGGAGAAATTTGGCTTCTAGCCATTAAATAGTCTAAACACCGTTAGATAGTAAACCTATCTTCACAGTTTAGGTTTAATGAACCTTGATGCTTATCACTTTCTGGGACGAGAATGTTCATGCAGTATAAGCGACATATCAATTCTTTAGCCTAGAATTATTTTCTTTTTAGTACTAGTAGAATATTTGTTTCCTCTAGAATTACTGATTCCCTTATTTATCTATAGAATAAATTGTTTTTATTAAAATTAGTCTTTTAAATTGTTGACAAGGCATCTTGTAAATGTTGGATATATGTAAATGGAAAAGAGGTGGGGAGGAAAGATGTTCCATTGTGAATGAGACTTTAATTTCACATTGGGAATTTCAAGATCTATTTATTGGTTTATATTGATCTATATATATATTCACCATTCCCCAAAAAAATATATATTACCATTTCTTAAAGCACTAGATGTCTAACGTAAGTCTGAACTTTAAGAAATATTCTCTCAACATTAGGCATTACTTTTATCTTGCTGCCGGAACAGTGAACATTGCTTGTAAGGCTCATAGGGCATCCTGTCCGTAGTCCGCAACCTTCCATGCGCAAGAAGCCAATAAGTGAAGTGATGTTTGGGCAGAATGTCAGGTTGGACGTGACTCCGCATGACCCGAAGAAATCGTAGGCGTTGGCTGCACCATTCCACTCCCTTCAAACCACTCGAGCAGCTTCACGTTGGCTGAAGCTGTACCTCCTGCTCGCTGAATGAGGAAAGATGTTCCATTGTGAATGAGACTTTAATCCCATATTAGGAGTTTCAAGATCTGTCTATTGGTTTATATTAATCTATATATATATTCATCATTCCCTAAAAAAATATATATTACCATTTCTTAAAGCACTAGATGTCTAACGTAAGTCTGAACTTTAAGAAATATTCTCTCAACATTAGGCTTTCCATCCTCAAAATGATATTGATTCCTAGTTTACCAAATGAGAAAAATCATGCAAGTCCTTATGATGTTACTTTTATCTTGTTGTCAGAACAGTGAACATTGCTTGTAAAGCTCATAGGGCATCCCGTCCATAGTCCGCAACCTTCCATGCGCAAGTAGCCAATAAGTGAAGTGATGCTTGGGCAGAATGTTAGGTTGGACGGTGACTCCGCGTGGCCCGAAGAAATCGTAGGCGCTGACTGCACCATTCCACTCCCTTCAAACTGTTAGGACTCTTGGTGGCCGGTTAGAGAGGGGAGGGGGGTGAATAGCCCCTGCACAAATTAAAATAAAAATACCTTTCTCAGCTTATAACTTAAATAAAATAAATACTTGCATAAGAGTAAATAAAAGATTAAGAGGGAAGAGACATCGATAATTTACATGGTTACAACCGGGAAGGTTGTTAATCTAAGGAAGTTGAATCGCACTAAGAATCTCCTTCAGGTGGAGAAGCCTCTTATAGCAATGAATGCACAGAAAATAAGCTAAACAAAAAACTAGGAGCGCACAAGTGTAGTTTCTTTGTATTTCACGTTGTTCTTAGCTTCTGGGAGCAGGGTTGCTTATATAGCCCTGCTCGGGGCGCTTGGAAGCGTTCCAGGTGCTTGGAATGAGATAAAACCTTATTCTCGACGCGTTGGTCAAAGTCCACGTCGATCTTGATAAAACTTGCATTCTGGGCGCCCAGGGGGAAAGTCAACATTTTGTTGACTTTCTCTCCAGGCCTCCAGCTTTGGCTTCGCTTGCTTCGGTCTGGGTCTTTTGCTTCAGCTCCGCTCGCTTGGGTGATTTCGGCCATCCGAAATAGGGCTCACCCGAACCTAACTTCCGGCCTTCTCGAGCAAGCTTCCGCTCCGGCTTCTCATCCCTCGGAAATACCGCGCACCTCCTTCTCATCCGCTTGCATATTTTTTCACAGCACCTCGTCCCTCATACGCACCGAGCCTGTCGGCTCTCTCCCGTGTTGTCCTTCTCGTTAGCTGCGTCTTGTGCTCGACGTCCTGTGTTCCTAAGTTTCTGTACACTTAGACACAAGGTTAAACACTACAGGACATAACCTAACTTATTTGATCACATCAAAACAACCTTGGGGTACCAACCATCTTCCCCTTTTTGATGTGAGCAACCCAAGTTAAGTTAGGGTAAACATAAAGTAAAAACAATAAATTTACAATTAAAGTGTAAAAATTTAAAAAGATTAAATTACCTCCCATAGACTTAATCTTCCCTTCTCCCCTTTTAACACATAAAAAATGGGGTACCAAAAGAAATCTAAGGGTAAATTTTTTAAAAAACAAGAAAGTTTTTATTAAAAAAAAATCTGATTTTTAACATTTTGAAAAAATTATCAAGTTTTTGAAAATTTTTAAAATAAGTTTGATAGCACTTAAAATAATTTTAGAAAAAAAAAATTAAGTCAAAAATATTTTTGATATCACCAAAAAAAATATCAATAATTTCCTATGTTTGCAAAAGCTAATTTTGTAGAAATAATTTATGTAAAGTAAAACTGATACTTCCAAAAAAAACTTAAAGTATCTTTTTTAAAAAAAAAAAAAAATCTAAGTTAAAAATAGTAAAAAAATTTGAGAAACTATTTAAAGAATTATTTAATTACAATTAAATGCTAAACATTTTATTTCATTAATTGGCTTCCAAGCTGTGGCGATGCACTGGGTTTTCTTGGTTATTGGAGCAACAACCACTTTCTAAATAAAACCTCTTAAGGAAATTCAAACATTTAATTTTCTCGCTGAAAGCGCTAAGTCTAATTAAAGTTCAATTTAGACAAGACTTTGGAATCTAATATAAGTTCCAGCCAACTGGGTTAATTAAAAATCTCTTAGGAATATTTTTCTGGGAAATTTTCTTAATTTGTCCCTTGTGGAAAGTAAAATACTAGTTCAATTTATTATATTTCCTAATATTTTGATTTTTAACATTTAAGCAGGCATGATTTTTCAAGTTCTTTATTTCTTTTTGTAAATTATCATTTTCCAATTTTATTTTATCAAATTTTTGTAATGGATAAGATTTTGCTAGAATTAATTTTAACTCTTTAATTTCTTTTTCTAATTTGCAACAATCTTTAGATAATAATTTAACAAATTTAAATAACTTATCGGGAGAAAGAGATCGTACCTGACTTACCTTGTCGATCTCGTTATCTGTAGCTCCCCCTGAACTGCTGCTCTCTTCCGATGTCTCTCCCCCTTCATCGATGCTCTTGATTCTCATTTCAGACGAGCTTGCTTCGTTTTCGTCGTTTTAATGACTTGCCATTAACGCAAGTCCAGCAACAGCTTCAACTTTTGATTCGGACGATGTTTCGTCCCATGTCGCCTTTAGCGTCTTGTACTTGTTCGATTGGACATGCTTCTTGTTCTTTCATTTGTTCTTGTCCTTGTTCTTTAACTTAGGGCAGTTATCTTTAACATGTCCTTCACTGCAGTGGTAGCATCTGATTGTTCTTTTCTTTCTACCCTGCAGTTGTTAATTTTTCTAGATTTAAATAATTTTTTTAAATTGTCTTACCATCATTACCGTTTCTTCGTCGTCGAGAGAAGATTCTGAATCTTGATCGTCCAGTCTTGCCTTAAAGGCAACGTTGTGCTTCGGCTTCTTCGGATCTGCACATCTCGTTTCATAGACTTCAAATATTGAAAACATTTCTTCTAAGGTAACAGAGTCTAAATCTTTAGAAATATAGTAAGCATCTACTAATGATGCCCACTCAGTAGATCTAAGAAATGCATTAAGTGTGTACCTTAGCAAATCTTGGTTTCTTACCTTATCTCCGAGATTCGTGAATCCGGTGATTAATTCCTTCATTCTCGAGTGAAGATGTGCAATGGTTTCTTCTGCTTCCAGTTTTACGTTGCTTAACTGATTCCTTAGTAGATCCCGTTTCGCAAGCTTGGCTTCGGACGCCCCTTCGTGTAGCTCAAGAAACTTCTCCCAAAGCTCCTTTGCTGAATCGTAAACGTCGATCCGGTTGACTTCTTATGGCGGTAGGACACTCAGCAGATGGAATTCTGCTTTGTCGTTTGCCACGAAGTCGGCCTGCTCCTTTTTCGTCCACTGGTATTCTTCCTTGTCTTCGGGTTCTACAAAACTGAATTTCATTATTAAAAATAATTCAAAGTCGGTTTTAAAGAATACCTCCATTTTCTTTTTCCAGCTTGCGAACTCCCCGCGAACTTTGGTGGACAAATACTTGGTCCGGCCATCCTGTGTGTTTCGTTCGCCAGTTAGTCCTCCTGAAGCGTCCTGGCTCTGATACCACTTGTTAGGACCCTTGGCGGCCGGCTAGAGAGGGTGGGGGGTGAATAGCCCCTACACAAATTAAAACAAAAATACCTTTCTCAGCTTATAACTTAAATAAAATAAACACTTGCATAAGAATAAATAAAAGACTAAAAGGAAAGAGGCATTGAAAATTTACTTGATTACAACCGGGAAGGTTGTTAATCCAAGGAAGTTGAATCGCACTAAGAATCTCCTTCAGGCGGAGAAGCCTCTTACAACAATGAACACACAGAAAAGAAGCTAAAAAAAAAACTAGGAGCGCACAAGTGTAGTTTCTTTGTATTTCACGTTATTCTTAGCTTCTGGGAGCAGGGCTGTTTATATAGCCCTGCTCGGGGTGCTTGGAAGCGTTCCAGGCGCCTGGAAGCATTCCAGGTGCCTGGAATGGGATAAAACCTTATCCCCGACGCGTCGGTCAAAATCCACGTAAATCTTGATAAAACTTGGGTTCCGGGCATCCAAACTGCTCCAGGCGCCCCGAAGGGGAAAGTCAACATTTTGTTGACTTCCTCTTCGGGCTTCCAGCTTCGGCTCCACTCGCTTGGGTGATTTCGGCCATCCGGAATAGGGCTCACCCGAACTCAACTTCTGGCCTTCTCCTCGAGCAAGCTTCCGCTTCGGCTTCTCGTCCCTCGGAAACGCTGCGCACCTCCTTCTCCTCCGCCTGTGTACTTTTTCGCAGCACCTCATCCCTCATACGCACCGAGCCCATTGGCTCTCTCCCGTGCCGTCCTTCTCGCTAGCTACGTCTTTTGCTTAACGCCATGTGTTCCTATGTTCCTGTACACTTAGACACAAGGTTAAACACAACAGGACCTAACCTAACTTGTTTGATCACATCAAAACAACCTTGAGATACCAACACAAACTACTCGAGCAGCTTCATGTTGGCTGAACCTGTACCTCCTGCTCGCTGAATGAGCTGGTTACAAATGAGAACCAACCTTTTTGTCAAAGGGGAATCAGATGACTTGCCCACCCATTGCTAAAATCTGCGTCCCTGAGGTAATGGTGATGAACCCACCATACCCATAACGTGTCAGTCTTACTCTGTATTTTCCACAATGTCCTGTATAGTAGAGCAGTATTCCAAGCAGACAAATCCCTGATTTCATAACCACCCTCATCCCTTGATAAACACAAGGTCGCCCAAGCAATTGGTGGGTTCTTTTCAACTTGGTATTTTATCCTTCACCACCACCAATTACCTTTACATTATCCTTCCACCACCATGATTACCATCACCATCTCCCTATGCTACAACTTCTATGTTATATATATTCTTCTACACCATAAAGACTTCACCGCTATATCTTTATGTAATTATCATCGTCATTCTATACCATCACTCATATCCATTGACAGTGTTGGAGTTGTCAACACCTTAAGCCTCGCTATAATTTTCTTTATAGATGTTTAGCCCTTTCCTATCTCGTTATTCATTTATTTATTTATTTATTTTATTAGAACAACAAGAACAACCAAGTTTTATCCCACTAAATAGGGTCGATTATATAGATCCTTTTACATCATTAAACTCTATCTCCTACTATATCATTATCTATACTTAAATAAATTTTATCTTATTTTATTGTTGCTAACGATTTTTTTGGGTCTTTCTCTTCCTCGTTTGATATGCGTGTTTGTCATAGTTTCACATCACCTAACTGGAGTATTTATTGGTCATCTAAGTACCCGTACCATCTTAAACGTCTCTCGGAATTTTTCTTTAATAGATGCAACTTCGACTTTCTCTTTAATACTCTTATTTCTTATTCCGTCCATCCTCATATGTCCACACATCCATCTTAACATCCTCATCTCTGCAACTCTTATCTTCTGCTTATGTTTTTGAGTCATAGTCCAACATTCAGCTCATATAATATAGCAGGTCTAATTGTGATTTTGTAGAACTTTCCTTTAAATTTTGGAGGTACTTTACGGTCACATAAAACACTCAACACTCTCTCCATTTCAACTATCTTGTTTGTATTCTATGTAAGACATCTCTTTCAATCCTTTCATCGTTTTACAAAAATGATCCTAAATATTTAAAACTCTCTGTTCTGGGCAACTCGTCATCTCTTATCTTAACAATTGTCTCATTAAGTCTAATATTACTAAAATTAAATTCCATATATTTTATTTTTATTCTACTAAGCCTAAAATCTTTCCCTTCTAGTCTTTCTTGCCAAAATTCTAGTTTAACATTTACTCATTCACGTGTCTCATCTACCAAAATAATATCATCTGCAAACAACATGCACCACGGTACTGTCTTGAATGTGTGCAGTGAGTTCATCCATAATTAGTGTAAAAGGATAGGGACTTAGAGATGATCCTTGATATAACCTTATCTTTATTGAAAATGCTTCAGATACTTCGCTTAAAGTCTTTACTCCAGTCGTTACATCCTTATATATATCCTTAACTAGTTCAATATATGCTAACACCTCTCTTTTCTAGAATTCTCCATATAATTTCTTTTGGGACTCTATCATAAATTTTTTCTAAGGCAATGAATACCATGTATAAATCTTGTTTTTGCTCCCGATAATTTCAATTAATTGTCTAAGAAGATGTATAGCTTTTATTACTGACCTTCCAGATATGAACCCAAATTGATTTTTAATCACCGAGGTCTCCTTCCTTGATCTTTTTTGTATTATTTTTTTTCAAAGTTTCATGGTATGACTCATTAGTTTAATACCCTTATAGTTTGCACAATTTTATACGTTTCCCTTATTCTTATATAAGGAACTAGAGTCCTTATCCTCCATTGATTAGATATTTTTTTCGTTTTTAATATCATATTAAATAATTTTTTAAGCATTCAATATCTTATTTTCCTAGGCATTTCCATACCTTTATCGGAATATCATATGGTCCATGGATATTTTCATTGTGCATCCCAATTAAAGCTTGTTTTATTTCTGAAATTTGAATTCTATGATAAAAATTTAAATTTTATGCTCATTTGACTTACTTAAATTACTTAAGTTAAATTGTTCATCTAAACTTTCATTAAAAAAATTAATGAAAATACCTCTTCCGTCGTTCTTTTATTTTTCATCGTTTACTAGTACCTTATTACATTCATCTTTAATACATTTTATTCGGATAAAAGTTATTATATTCCTTTATTTCACTTTAGCTATTCTCTTACTTAAGTTATTTTATTAGAAGAACAAAACAAAACAAAATATTACTTCAGAAAATATGCCCGTCAATTTTAACACCATACAAACACAATGGTAGGAAAATGTCATACATTAACAAACTGGAGATCCATCTAGAAATTCCTTCTTGGAGAAATAGAAATCCTAGGGGATAGATTGTGAGAGTTGAAATATTTTCTCTCCTACTTGGATTGGTGAACTTGGCGTGTTCTGTTCCCTTAAATATTCTGATTAATTCAGTTTGCACTATTTATTGTTGGTCATATCAGTTGCTTTTTTTATAATGTTATAGTTTGCTATCATAATGCTCTCTATAACCTTTAAAGATAGTATAATTTGTTTTAACTTGTTGGATATATCAGACCAACGTAGGTAATTTTCAACTGTTACAGATTTATGTTGACTATTGAGGATGGCAATTACATGGCATTTGGCATTGCTTGATGGCTGTTTTGTTGTTTGGCCATGATTTAAACAAGGTAGTATGTTCTCATCAATGTTGTGATATCTGTTTTTGCATATGGTACAAGTATAAAAGCAAGCTCATTAACAATAAAATGTGTGTTTTCTTTGAGTTATTGAGTTCGATGGCTGTCACTGATGCTTCTTTCAGTTTTATCAATTCTTTTGTTCACTATTCACAGACAAAATGGAATTCAGCTGGAGGAAAAAGAGAGAAAGGAAAAAGATTCTAGAAATGAAATCATTTCTGAAGCTGAACAATACATACAAGCTTTCTATGAGAAGAGAAAAATGAACCGTGAAACAAACAGGGTGCAGAACAGAGAAAGAGAGAAGGCAAGTCTTTTTTGCTCTAATATTGATTTGCCACACATGTCAAAAGAATATTCCATCTAAGATTTTCATTTGTTGGCAGCTATGTCTCGCCAATCAGGAGAAGTTCCATGCAAATGCAGATAAGCAATACTGGAAAGCTATTTCTGAGCTCATCCCCCATGAGATAGCCAGCATTGAGAAGAAGAGAGGAAAGCAAGAACAGGAGAAGAAACCTTCCGTTGTCGTGATCCAGGGACCAAAACCTGGGAAGCCCACTGATCTGTCTAGGATGCGGCACATTTTGGTCAAGCTGAAGCATACTCCTCCACCACATATGAAACCTCCAACACCACCACCACCACCACCACCGGTAGCTGCTCCTGCCAAGGATGCAAAAGATGGTGCAGCAACACCTGCCTCAGATGCCCAGCCTAATGGTGCTGCAGCTATAACAAAGGTTGAAATCCCTGCAACTGAAAGGCAAGGAATGAAGGCACCAGAGCTAGTCGCCACTGCTTGATCCCCCACCCAATTTTATGTCATACTGTATTTTATTCACTACGAGAACCAACTCGTTGCAGTGCGAGTTCCTTCAATGGCCACCCACCTGTATTTTCCGTTCGCGAATTGGTTTTTAGCTGTCTCATTATTCTACTCCTTTTGATAATTTTGATTTCAGCATCCTTGCATTCTCCACTGTGCTTGATTGTGTTGTACACTCAATCAATCAATCAATATCTTGGTAAAGTTAGACACTTTCTGAAATTACAATGCGTAAATTTGTAAATTAAAATTTATGAAAGGCGAAGACGAAGAGGAGAAAGATTTTTTTTTTTAAAAAAAAAATGGTTGGCCATGCATCGCATGTCCTTTCATCTCGTCCACGGATGACACGTAGACACTGAACCGACGCGATAAGGCAACGGCAGCGGCAGCGGCGTCGTTGTTGGGTTATCGAATTCGAATAGAGACATGAAGGGATAAATGATAAGCACAAGCACAGCCCATCGTTTCGATTTATTTTAATTTAAAGGGAGGGGACGCCTTCCGAATCCCGATGCTCTCTCTGCCACAACCGCAGCTGTCTGCCACTAACGTCCTTTTTTGACCTACTTAAAACTTTGAATAGTCAAAAAAATAATATAATTTTAGAACGCAGATTTGATTGTTTGTTTCTGAATGAATAGATCTTCCTTTCGAAAATCAAAACGCTTGAATGTTTGAAATTTCAAAATCTCATTTTAAATAATATATTTATTTTGAGGTCTTGATTTATCTGGGAAAAGAAAAAAAAATCTCTCCGGAGGGGATCCGTATCTGGCAAGGAGAATATTCTTGTTAATTCTTTTAGTTTTAGGAAAAATCTAGCGCAGACCGCCGCACTAAAAATTCCATAATTTTTCCTCGTCATTCTTTTCTTTTTCTAGTTTGTTCAGATTCCGTTTCGCAATCTCGATATCATCTTCGTATCGGAATTCTTTCCGCTCCCTGACTACGTCGTAACGCGACGCTGGTACGTGCCAATCAATCCCCGTGTCTGTACCTGTTTGTGTCTGTCCTTGTCCAGCAATTAAACCGAGGCTACGACCGCTACAATCTCGTACCAGTGGCGTTACGGATGGGTTGGCGCGACAGTGTTGCCCCCACTGCACATTTAATTAATTAATCAATCAATTAATTAATTAATTAATTAATGTGGTTGAACTCTGATCCGGAATAAATAAGGTATGATTTTACTAATGCATTAATTTTTGGTCAATTAATATCCAACTATAAAATTTGGAATCGAATTATTTTGGATTGTTGGCTTGGAGGGCCGCCAACCCATTCGAGAAAACGCAGGCAAGTTTGATAGCGTGGCGGTGGGGCTCCAAGGCTACTTACTTTTTTCTTGTTAGATTTGTCAAACATGTCGATGTCTAGTCATCATGTTGACATATTCGTGTCAATCTTGTCCCAATTCCAATCCAATCCAATTGATCTTTCAACCATTTCACCATCATGTTTTGCTATTCCAATTTCATATTTAATCGACTATTTTTTTATTTTCCATTTATTGCATAATGATGCTTGTATAAGATAGTTACATTACCTAAAAGTAAAATTTCCAAAAAGCATTTTCTTAGATGAATCAAATCCCCCTACCAGGGTTAAAGATTTTGCCTTCTTTTCTCTATTTTATATATATATATATATATAAAAAAGAATTATTGATCAATTTCATAATCTTTTATTTATATGTAAAAACCAAAATAGTGTCCCTATTTTTTTAAAATTATTAGGGTGCTCGCAACTCTAAACCTATGAATTCAACTTCATGATGAGACCGTCTGTGTTACATCACTCCCATATCAAAAATAAAAAATCTAAAACTTTTATAAATCGTCGATCGTCGTCGTCGGTCACCGGCCACTGGCCTCTGCCGCCGGTCGCTGCCGACACCGTCGCTGGTCGTCGGCTGGTCTTCGGCCGCCGTCGTCGGTCGTCGACTGGTCGCCGGCCGTCACCGGTCGTCGGCCGCCGATGACTGCAAGTTCCGACAAATGTACAGTGACCGTCGGTAGAAGTCACAGGATATTTTTGTCATTTTATAATAATATGAATTATATTCCTTATAAAAAATAATGGATACCAAATAAAAGAATGTAATCACCCTTGTAATAAAAAATTACATATATTATATTATCAAACGTAGTAATGTAATCAAGATTACATTACATTACATTACAAATTTGATTACATTACAAACTCGATTACATTACACTCAACCAAACGTAGTCTTCATATCAATCCGAAATAATTTAATTATTTTATCTAAAATTAATTTTAATTTAAAAAAAAACAAAAGTAAATTCAATCAACAATCAGTCGACGGATTTTATTAAAATTATGATATTTTAACACAGAGTTAAATTGATTTGACTATTCTAAATTATAATAAGGATAAAATTAAAACATAAATAGATAATTTTAAAATTTATCTACATAATTTAATCATTTTGAAAATTTATCGAAGTGGTTCCATAAAAACCAGTTGTTATTTATTTATCCCGAATTTAAAGTGAATAAGGACGTGAAATACTACGCGAGGAGATGTTGCGAGAGAAGGGTGAGTAGGGACAGCGGACAGGCACGTGATAGCCAATTGCTATTTTCGACAGTTTCTCCACCAGCTCTGTACGACTGCTCATTAATAAGGAGGAAGGTGACAATACGATGGGGATGGTACGGAACACACTTTACTCGCGGCCTTTAAATAGACCCACCTACTCATCCTCCACGTGTCTGGAATTTTCTGCTCGTCAATCTGTTAACGTTCTTTTTTTAAATTTAAAAAAAAAAATCTCCAGTTTTTTTTTTCTCCATGTTTTTTAAAACTCAATTATCACTGTTATATGATATCCAAACTAACCTAATCGGATCGAATAATATAAAATATTAATATTAAAATTCAAATTTCAAAATATATGGAATATTCGAATTTGATTTGGATGTTGGAAGATATAAATGATTAAGATGAAATCCGAGCTCCAATTCAAATTTTAATTGGATCAAAATTGAACTATAACTTAAAATGATTTAAATTTAAATTCGATTGGAGTTATTCAAACTTCAATTTAAGAATATTTATATTAAAATGAATAAGTAGTGTTCGCTGTGAGTGTGACTCACGAGCGACCAATAAATAATTAAATAAAATTGATCCTGTCCGAAAGTTGAATTAACGGACGCTGGATACGTGGCGCTCTCCTTGTCGCTGATGTAGATCTCCGGCCGGTCGTACGGTGCTCCGGCGAACCTGCAAAGAAGTCGGGCCGGGAAGGGGTTCCTGGCGACAACCCTCCGACGCTCAAGTTAGGTAAGTGGGCAGCAAAGAAGTGGCTCCGAATATCTCAGAATGCATACCTCCGGCGAAGTATAAGGCTCCTTATATAGAGCTGTGAAGGTGCTCACGCACACCTACCGAGGTAAATACGTGTTCTTAGCCCATACCTCGGTATGTGCTTGTCAGACAAGCTTACCTGACACCATACTGCTACAGTCCAAGCATGTCTATGATGTGACAAGGGAACCCGCTGTCATAAGATCCTGCGTATGGTCTAATCGTTGAACATGCTCGCGGTCAGAATATGCTTCTGTCCTTTTGTATCTTCTGTTTCCTGCACCGAGCGTCCTACCGGTCGGCCGTCATGGGCATAGTCTGACCGGTCATTTGTGTTGGTCCACTTGGAGCTTCCCGGTAATGTGCTTTGTGGAGACTGTTCGCAGTATCCGCTCGACCATATGCCTCTGTTCAACGAGCGTCGGAACCCCTAGTCCCGTCGGGTCGTCTTTGGTTCAGCTGTGACCCCGTTCGGTCGACCGGTCTCCGCTTCTCCAGTCGGACGTCGGATACTTTGACCTCCCCGTGGCGTTGACTTCCCAAAAAAGGGGTCCCCCGTTCTTACCACCGGATCACTTGCCTCCCCTTCAAGTCTAGTCGAAGGAGGCGATTAGTCCGACTGACTAGACCATCAGTTGGGCCGAGCGGCGCCATGAAAATACCATCCGCTAAAAAACAAAGGGGGTAGCCAAAACGCCAGACAACGCCAACTTTCCTCAGCGTCTCTTCGAATTTTCCGCCAATCTCCATCATTAAGGTCGAGCACGCGCTCATTAAATGCATCCCAGTGGCTGAATGCCACGTGGCGGTGCTGTCGTCATCGTACGGCGACGGCGTGGGTCTTGATGGGATCGAGGCGGTTTGAAATGAACGGTGCGATGCGTGCTCCGATTCTCGCGACCTGGATCCAACGGTGGAGGCCGCTTGGGCTCCACCCTATAAAGGCTTCGTTTTCTTTCCTTCACCTCACGTCGACTGCTGTCGCGTGCCTCCCAATTCCTCTTGCGCTTCTATTTCCGGCGGTCTCCGGTGCTCTTCCCTCGATCCTCTTCTCCGTTGTAAGGTTCTGCTTCTTTCTCTTTGTTTCTGGCATTTCCGTTGCTTTTCTTTCCCAAGTTTCCGTTCCTAGGCTACTGTTTCTTTGCCATCTTCTTCCTTCTCTTTTGATTTCGTCCGTCCGGATCATGGCCCAATCTTCTCAACCCAACGACCAAACCCTTGGCCCATGGTATACTACCATGGAGTCGCGATTCGATCGGCGTGACGCCGACCTTCTAATTAATACTTTTGAGATCCCCCCCCCAACCTTGAAATCATCTTACCCACAGATTCCGCTTGGCCAAACAAACCGCTGCGCGGCGCGTTTTGTGTTTTTCGTGACCAGTTCACTGCCGGTTTGCGACTCCCCATTCATCCCTTCTTTGTAGAAGTTTGCAACTTCTTCGGCATTCCGCTCGGCAGCCTGGTCCCCAATACTTTCCGCCTTTTATGCGGTGTAGTCGTCCTCTTCAAAATCCATAACATTCCCCTCCGGCCGGAGGTCTTCTATTACTTCTATTACCCCAAGCAATCTGAGCCGGGCACCTACATGTTCCAAGCTTGGCCCGGCTTGGTCTTCTTCAATAAACTACCTTCCTCTAATAAGCATTGGAAGGAATTCTACTTCTACATTCGCCTTGCCGAACGGCCTACCTTCCGAACCCAGTGGCAGGTCGGAAATCCACTCTCCCCCGAACTCAAAAGATTCAAGACCCGACCGGATTATCTCCACGCCGCCAACATGCTATCCGGTCTGCGGCTTGACATCCACAAGTTCCTTCCAGAAGGGGTTATGTACATCTTCGGCTTGAGTCCGATCAGAGCCCCACTACCGAACGGCTTCGGTAAGAATTTAACTTGGTAAATTCACTTTAATTGCTAACTGATTTTCTCTGTTTTCCTTTGCAGCGAACACCGTCATGGATTCAGTGATGGCAGGCATTCTGAAGAAAAAGGCGGCGGCGCTCGAAGCCGCGGCAGCAAAGGAGATGGAAGCGCTCGGCATTCAGCCGGTCGGATCGTATGAAGGGGAGAGCGGGACCCATGCTGGGGAGTCGGCTGCTCAAGCTTCTCTTCCAGAGCAAGTGACTGGCGCAACTGCTAGTCGAGAGCCTTCCGCTCGGGAAGAGGGCTCGGCCCAACAGGAAGAGCGGCCCCTCCGACAAAAAAGAAGCCGGGAGGAAACGCCACTCCGCTCGGCAGCTTCAGCTATACATCCATCCAAGCGGGTTATCGCCGCTTCTCGAGGTAAAGCTCCAGAGATCGAGGCGATTTCGTCCGATTGGACTCCCTCCCAACTTGACGCGTCCGCGGACCCTCTCGAGGCAGTTCCAGTCAGCATCCTTCCGCCCGCTCCCCATCAGGTCCATCGTTCTACAATTTTGTCCCAATTTTCTGCGTCGGCTTCTGCTCCTTCTCCGGCTTCCGCCCAGACGACCCCCGGTCGGCGCCGCACCATCCAAGTCTCACTCCACCTCCCGACCGAAGAACTGTTGCCCGAGGCCGACCGACCCACAGCGCCTGAGCACATGATCACGATGAAGGGGCCCCTAGCTGAAATGTGGGCCGACGCTCGGGCGCGTGTGGCACTGATTCCGCTCCACAACTTGGCCGATAGCCACATGCAACAGGCCACCGGGGTAGGTGTATTTTCTCCAACTCCATCGCACCTACCTAGTGTCCACTAAGACTTCTTTGCCTAACCTCAACTAGGCTTTTCACCTTATCTAAAATCACTTAGGACTTTTTTGTATACTTAGTCAAACTTATCAATACAACAGCAAGATTTAACTTTGAATCCTTTGTCAATATCAAAACTCAGGCTCGATCATCTGGTGCTCCTTGCACCAACTATCTCCTCCCCTTTTTGATTATGACAATATGATTCAAAGTTAATCATAAAAATAAAATTCTAACAAGTTAATTACATAACAATAAATTTTACAAGATTATTTTAAAGTATGAAAAACTGCTTTTACAAGGACTTAGAAATATTTCTAAGTTAAGCTTTCCAAAAACTTTGATTCTAAATTTCCCCCAAAAAATAATACTTCATTTAAAAAAAAATACTTAGCTTTTCTCTTTTTTTTTTTTTTTTTTTAATAATTAGCTATGAAAAGAATTTCTTTGAACCATGCTTAGCTAAGTACTTAACTTTAAATTTTTTTAAAAAACATTTACTTAAATACTTAAATTTAAAATGAAATTTATCTATACATTTTAGATATAACTTTATTTTTTTAAAATACTTAACTTTTTAAAAATACTTAAAGGAATTTAGTTATACTTTTTATATATAACTTAAATACTTAAATTTTTTAAAATACTTAACTTTTAACCCTCTTTTTCTCCTCCATATATATAAAAAATAAATGGTATTCTTTGAAAAAAAAATTCAATGGTTTGAAATTCCTCCCTCTTAATTTTTACCTCTCTTGAAAGATTTTGAAAACAATATTACATAAGATTGGAAAAAAATTTAAAATGTGTTTCAAGATGAAAATGTTTTAAAGATAGGAAATTTTGAAAAGTTTTTAAGGAAAGAAAAAATTGTGTAACTAAAATTAATAGGTACAAAAATGAAAGACTGAGTAAAATAACAGCATAAGTATACAACCTAGAATTCAAGCATGATTAAGAATACTTAATTTTCCTATCATCTCACTTATTTTAGATTTTCAAACATGATAGCCTTATGTGTTTTTGAGAGATGCATAATTTATATAATGTAGAATTATATAGGATCGAGTCTATCATTTTTGGTAGGTTTATCAAATAGGATTCGAATTGATAGGATTTGAATTAGTTGTTAATAAAATCATATTTGATTTAGAGTTTATCAAATAGGAATCTCATCTATTTGATTTGATTTGATTTAGAGTTTAATCCAAGTTAAACTTAGATTAAATTTAAATCATTTTTGGATCAAGTTAAATTAAATTAATTATAAATTAATTAATGTTGAATTAATTAAAATTTCTTTTGATATATCTAAGTTTAAAAAATTGAATAAAATTCGGATTACAAAAGTTTAAATTGAATTAAGGTTAATTAGATTTAATTTTTAACTAAGTCAAATTAATTAAGTTAGGTTTTTAAAATATTAAGTTTAGCTTTGAAAAATTAATTTAAGTTTAAATTTTGAAAAATATTTATATTTAAAATTTGAGTTAAGTTTGATTACGTTTGATTAGGTTTTGATTTAAGTTTAATTTAGGTTTGATTTAAATTTGATTAAGTTAAGTTTGATTAGGTTTTATTTGATTTAACTAGTTCTCGTGATATATATATATATATATCCATCTCACCCTTTTCTAGATTTTCAAACCAGAAACCTTTTAGGTTTTATGAGATGTTTAATTTTATCTTCAATTTAAATTGAAATCTAAAGATTGATTTACATTTGAGTTAAACTTAGGTTTAATAGTTAGTCGATTAAATATCCATTTTGATAATTGGCTTCCAGAC
This sequence comes from Zingiber officinale, assembly GCF_018446385.1. Lineage (NCBI taxonomy): Eukaryota > Viridiplantae > Streptophyta > Magnoliopsida > Zingiberales > Zingiberaceae > Zingiber > Zingiber officinale. Next base: position 20,859,172 of record NC_056001.1, on the reverse strand, counting down.
TGTGGCGAGACACAGGAGTCTTCTTTGGTATTAGAGCAACGACCGCTTCTAGACAAAATCTTTTAAGAAATTGAATGTTTAACTTTCTTTTTAAAAATCATTGGTCTAACTAGTTAAGTGTTGATCAAGCCTTAGTCATTATCTAATCATCATAATTTAAGCAAAAATAAGGAAAGCAGTAAATCAAGCAAACAACCAAATCTATTTAACAACAAAGATGGTTTCTTCTATTTCATCCCCTTGGATTATAGTCTTGATAAGATCTATTAAGGCAATAGAGTTGATCTTTGGGGATCCAAAGTTGATTGAGTCCAACTTGATTAGTTAAGTTAGACTTAGGGGCACATGCTTGGACTATGTTTCTATTTGTTCAATTCACTAAAGAGAAGATCTGAATCGATGTTTAGCCTTGTATCCAAGTTCGGATCGATTGTATATGATCCTTTATTTTCTAAGAATCAAATCAAGGTTCTTGGAACCCAAAGTGAACCGTTCCAATATGTCTTTGAGTTCCTTGACTTGACTTTTTAAAGTGGAATTCTCTTCCTCAAGTTGTTGGACTTGAGTCGAGGTTCCATCTTGAACTTGGTCGGTCAAGGAACTTAGGTTAGTCATTTCCTTAAGGGATATTACCTCCTTTTGGAGTGACTTGACCCGGATTTGAGACTTGGCTAACTTGCGCATCAAATAATTATAAAATCACACATAACTTATCTACTAGAGAAGAACTTACAATGTTATTTAGCCCTTCGGAAATAGATATGGATATGTGGCTTCTCTCGGACTCGACCTCTGATTCGATCTTAGATTCCAACTTGGATTCAATCTTAGTAATGTGAACTTGTACCAGTAGAGCAAAGAAGCTCGCTTGCTCATGTTCTTCGTCGGAGTCTTCCAAGGAAGATTCATCCCAAGTAACCTTTATGGTTTTTTTTTTATCCTTTGCTTCTTGTTTGGACATTATGGCTTGTAGTGCCCCTTCTGGTGACACCCATAGCATATCGCTTTTGATTTGGGCTTCGTGGTTTGATTCGGACCTAGCTGCTTGCTCTTGAATTGGATCATCTTTTTCTACTTAAGCATTTTTTGAACTAGGTTGACTAGTTCGATGGTGATCTCATCTTCATCTTAGGAATTCGATTCGTGTTCAGATTTGGGTTCAGGTTGGTACTTGGCCTTCAACTTCTTAGCCTTGAATTTTCGTGCAAGCAAGGCAATATCTTTCTTGGCCGAAGTAGCATTAGATTGTTCTTGTAACTCAAATCGAAATCGAAAAATAACTCGTCTAATCTAATAGATGAAAGATCCTTGGAAATTTTGTAAGTATCTATCAAGAATGCCCACAAAATATTCCTCGGAATGACGTTTAATGTGTATCTTATTATGTCACGATTCTCCACTTTTTGTTCGATCTCGTGGAGACCATTGAGCAGGTCTTGCATCTGAGCATGTAATTGGCTCACCGATTAACCATCCTACATTTTAATATTATACAGTTTATTTAAAATTAAGTCTCTTTTTGATACCTTAGTGTCGGAAGTTCCTTCATACAGCTCGATTAGTTTCTTCCACAGGTCCTTTGCACTTGTGAATGAACCGACTCGGTTCAACTCCTCTTTGGTTAGTCTGCACTGTAGGGTCTGAGTGGCTTTAGCGTCGACTTTAACCTTCTTTATTAGGACAGATCCAGGTGCCTAGACTATGATGTAGGCTAGCGAATCATAGTGCGCCACCTCAGCCCGTTACCTTGGTGCCTTATCCACCTGTCTAGGCGCATGGAGCAACTCTAGACACTTGGATTCCTTTTTCATCCTTTTGCTTTCCTGCATCATAAGGTTAGGTTAACAAGCAATAATATGTATAGAAGAGTAATATTTGATAGTCTTCGGATTATCCGATCATGACTTTGAGTTTTATTGAAACTCTAGGTCAGACCGATGCCTACTGTTCCCTCTAGGAGAACGCGTCCTCGACTACTACCTTTGGCAAAATCGGTCCTCCAAACCGTTTAAACTTTTGATCAACGTGCGAGACTTCAGGACTTTTCGCTGGACGGCCGATCCCCAACCCGCCCAGTCTTCCGCCTGGTGTCTGCGACTCCCAGGGCTTTCACCTAGTATCCTTGACCCTAAGATTTTTATCCATGTCCTCGACCTGTCAAGACTTCACCTAGTCCCCCACACCAGGACTTCCTTGCCTAGCCGTAACTAGAACTTTCCACCTGCCTAGTTTCTACTAGGACTTCTTTGCCTAGCCTCAATTAAGACTTTTACTTTACTTAAGATCACTTAGGACTTTTCTACACACTTACTCAAACTTGTCAGTATTACAGTAAGACTTAAGTTTGAATCCTTTGCCAATATCAAAACTCAAGTTCAATCATCTGACGCTCCTTGCACCAACAGTTTTGTAATACCCAAAGATCAACATGGAGTAGAGAAGGAAGAATATCTTTGAAACAAGAAGGAGCAAGTTGACTTCGTAGCCAACGGTAAAGCATAATTCCATCTGGTTATCGTACTATTGTCCTAAGAAATCAACCGGATCGGAACCTATGACTCAACAAAAGAACTTTGAAAGAAGTTCCTGGAGCTGTACGAAGGTACCTCAAAAGTTAAACTGGCAAAATGGGACCTACTCCAAAACCAACTAAGTAACTTCCAGATGGAATAAGTTGAAATAGTAGCTCATTTACACATGAAGATCAAGGAGTTGATCAACGGACTCAACAACCTTGAAGAAATGATAACGAATCGAAATCCAATATGGTATACTCTAAATGCATGCATTCTTGAGAACACCGGAATGGACGTTGATAGTCGATCTCTACTATATCTCCAAGGACTTAAAGGTAAGTACTTTAGAAAATATATTTTCTACCTTTAAATTACACGAATCTAGATGTATAGATTCAATAAAAGAAAAGGAGACGACCCATAACCAAGCATTCAAAGCTGAGAAGATCAAATCAGACTCCAATACATCCCTGGATGAGGATGAAAAAGCTTACATGGTAAGAAAAATTTTAAAGTTCTTTCAAACTAACAAATTCAACAAGTCTTAGGCTAAGAAGCTTCTATAGAATAAAAGAAAAATACAATGCTACAATTGCAATGAGGATGGACACCTAAAAGACACCTTTCCAAAACTAAAAGTCAAAGACAAAGGGTCAAGAAAGCTCAAACAAATGAACCTCAAAGCAACAAGGGATGAGTCATTATCAGAAGAGTCCAAGCTGGAAGAGTATGTCAAATTAGCACTAATGACAAGTCACCAAGAGGAGAGCATCGATGAAGGATGAGCTACTTTAGAGGAAACAACGACGAAGGGGAAGAGTCAAATTTCGAGACTGACATGATAAGTGAAGTATGTCTTCTACCTCCTGACGAATTATATAAAGACATTAAACTCATATCTAGATCTTTATCCAAATTAAGATCCAAATATATAGATAAAAAGAAGAAATATACACGCCTACAAGAAGAGTTTGATAAACGTAAAGATGGAAATGAAAGATTACAAGATCAAATAGAGTTATTGAAAAAGAATTTTGTATGCTCAAATTCAAAATTTTCAAGCTATAGAAATTATAGACTTAATTGGTATTTAAAAAATTATAGGGGTCAAAGTATAAAAGTTTCTAGAAGTAAAATTCCTATAAAATACTTGATAAATCAAGTAGATAAGAACTTATTTTGGATTCCCAAAATATGCCCAGTTTGATTAAAATTAATTTTCATGCTTGCCTTAAATTGAATTTATTTTAATTTTTAATATTGTTTACAAAATTAAGGGCGCATTTGGTTTGCACCGTTTCCATTTTCATTTTATGGAAAACGTGTGTTTTCTGAAAAATAGTGTTTGGTTTGCATTTTTCGTTCTTGTTTTCTAAAAAAATAGCTAGCGTTTTCTAGAAAAACAGAGAATAACAAAAAATCATTTTCTATTTTCTAGAAAACACGCGTTTTTAAGAAAATGAAAATGAAAACGGTGCAAACCAAACGCACCCTAATTATTTCACATCTTTCCTTTTCATGGTTTGTGTTAATTTTTTTATAAAAATGAAATTATTATCTGTTAACAAAGAAAATTTTAAATTTTTTTACCATAATATTATTTTTTATGAATTTTCTAACAAAAATTAGATTTTTAAAATTAAAATTATTTTGAAAATATATTTTTTTTGAAAATTTTGAATTTTCTGTAATAATGGGTTAGATTTTCTATTAGAACAAAAATTTAAAAAAAATCTTGATAATTATCTGATTTTTTATTAATTTTTTATTCAAAAATGTTATTTTAAAATTAATTTGTTTTTCAAAGATAAATTTTGAAAAACCTGATTTTTAAGCTAAGGAATCTTATATTTTGAACATTGAGAAAAATCAAAAAGATTTGTTGAATTTAAAAAATATTTTTAAACATTTAAATTTGAAAATAATCATTTCTGTACAAAAAATTATTATGGTTTAAATAATAATACTTTATTTGTATTGTTTTTTCATATTTATAACACTTATATTTGCCATTTACTAAAATTTTCATCATTTTCAAAACATAAAAATATTTTTAAATTATTGGTGGTAAAACTGAGGTTTAATTGATAAAAATTATTCTTTTTGAAAATTAATTTTGATAAAATGTCATATTATTGAAAATTCTTTTAAAACCCCCAAGAATATTTCCTAATATTTTTTATTTAGATTTCCTATTTTCCTTACTATTTTTTTTAATATGATCAAGGAGGGAGAAGAAATAAGTTAAGGAGAGGTCATTGCATAATTTTTATAAAATTTTACTGTACTTATTATAAAATTATTTATTGTACTTATTGCCAAATTTATTTTCTTAAAATGTTTTATTGTTTGTTTGTCTTAACTTAACTTGAATTAATGCACATCAAAAAGAGAGAGATTATAAGTACCCTAAATTAGTTTTGATATGGTCAATTGGGTTAAGTTAGGTCTTGTGATTTTGATGTCTTGTGTCTAAGTGTGCAGGAACTTAGGAACATAGAAAGCTGAGCGGAAGATGTAGCAGACGAGAAGGATGACACAGGAAGTGAGTCAACGGGCTCAGTGCATCCGAAAGATGAGATGCTGCGGAAAAGTACACCGGTGGACGAGAAGGACGTGTGCAATGTTCGAGGGATGAGAAACCGAGGAGGAAACTTGCTTGAGGAGAAAGTCAGAGTTTGATTCGAGTGAGTTCAACTCCGGACGACTGGAGCATCACCCAAAGAAGAGCGAAAAAGAGTTAACTAGTTTTGAAGGAAGGTTAACTGGTCGAGCTGGCTGGTGAAAGGTGCCCTCAATATGATAGAAGGCGCTCTCAATCTGGTTGGAGGTACCTCCAGTAGCCGTTAAGCTACCGTTTGAAATGATAAAACTCTATCACAATGAGGATAAACTCTATACTCTTGGAAGTGCCATGAACCTCTTTAGAGGTGCCTCCAATTGATAAAATCCAATGGTAACTTCTATCCAGGAGGCTATAAAAAACCCCCTAGAGTTAGGAATTAATTAACAACCCTTGTATTCAATTCCCAACTATTTTTGAGTGTTTAACGACTGTAAGAGGCTTCTCTGCCTTCAATGAAAAAGATTTTTATTGAGTTTTTTCATTATCTTGAATTAACAACTACATAGGCTGTAACCAAGTAACTGTTGTGCCTCTTACCTGTATTTCTGTTTATTTTTGTTATGTTAATTGTTTAATTAATTTGATTATCCTTACAAAACAAAAGTATGAAATTTGACTAACTTTCTTTTCAAGTTATTCACCCCTCCTCTAAGACAGACCTACATATAGTTATAGTAGTTATAGAATTGTAACTACTATAATTATGTAATAGATATGAGATCATATATAATATCACCTAAAATAAGAATATTTTCACAAATTAAAAAAAAAAAGTGAGACGAAATGAAAAAAATGTTTTGATAATAAATGAAAAAGAGGTATGATTTTGATGATTTTAATAAAAAGCTTTTTGATTTATTAAAAGATATTGTTTTTACCAAATTTAACCCATACCAACCCAAGTAACAAATCTGTTTCCCAAGTAGATGTTTACCTAAATAGAATTGTAATCTTGTCAAAACAATACCATTGAAAAAAAAATCTAGGATAAGTTGCAAACACTATTTTGTCTCTTTGCAAATGTCATTTCTTCTCCTGACATTAGCGACCTTTAAATAGGCTTATAGGATTGTATAAGATCTTCAAGTAGAGTTTTTTTTTTCAACTAGAGGAGAGTTCTAAGAATAGAATACTTCTATGAGAGCTCTAGCTAATCGAAACTAGATCCAATTGACTGAATGCATGAGCAACGACTGAATAGGTTTTGAAATCAACTAGTCATCTAGTCGTTTTTTGTGTTTATGGCTACGATGTAAGGTTTAGTTGATTGAAGCCATTTGAAGACCAGCTGTTGGAGCCTAATCTATATAAGTCTTGAGGGAGTTGTTGATTGAAGTTCAAAATGTTAGGTAATGTCCGATGTGGTTGCGTGTTAAAATACGTTTTGTAAATATACACAACGGAAGATAAAATAATAATTCTTAATTATTACAGCGCACATCACATGCATATAAGGATACATCTCATATAGACAAGATCATAAAATAAAATTTTATGGAAAATAAATTTTACTCTAAGTATACCTAATAGATAACACGCAGTGGAAAGAGTATCAACTAAAACGTCGCTCTCGAGCCTCACATCTATTCGCATTCATGCCCAGCTTTCGTCAAGACGACTTCACGAAGCCACGAATCATTCATCTCCGATCAGTATTAGCCAGGCGTGAAAATAAAGCAATCTAAGAGAACTCCCACGGTACAATTTGGTGGGCAACGCGGGATCGAAATCGTCAACATTGAATTTGTCATCATTGAATTCTTCGACATCGACTTCGTCGGCACCAAATTCGGTGGCTGGAGATGGCTGGTAATAACTCTTAGGCGGTAAGTGCTTGGGTGCCGGCTAGAGAGAGGGAGAGGGAGAAGAGGATGAAAAGAAGCCCTAATCAAATTAGAGTTTTCTCTTAAAAAATAATATCACTACTATCTTTTCCTCATAGAGGAGTATTTATACACCTCTATATAACTTAGAGAGCAAGTCATCTCCCAAATCCAATAAGCAAAGTTAATCCGATCCATTGCCATTAAGATTAAGTTTGGTTCAAAACCAAACTATCGTGGTTCATAATTAAACCAAACTCTTTTGGTTTATTATTAAACCAAGTTATTTCATAATTAATCAAACCTCTTTTAATTGGTTTATTATCAAACTATAATGAATTCATATCGCCTACAATAGTCATGGTTCATCCATGCTTCTGTTCCGATAAATATCTTTCCATATTTGTCCTTTCGGTTTGGTCTAACCAAACTTTATCTCTCTCTTGATTTGAGAATCTAATTCTCAAACTCATTTTAAGTCTCTAAGATAAACTCGTAGTACATGCGACCTTATTAGTTCCCAATTATGTTGGTCATCTATAATTAACCATTAATTATGAAACAATCATAAGTGATATCTAATAGTACATCATGATCACCAATTGACCGAAAAAACACAGTTGATTCTAGAACCACTTCTGAATCTTTCAATAGCTACAATGAGTCGTGTTTCGTTTCTTTCACTCGTCTTATACTCACTTGGTTCAGGACATGATCTGTGTGTCAGTCCCCCACTAAGTGGACTTCACATCTAGTCCAAGTAATACTTCCTTGTCCTGCAAATTCAAATTACTCGTATATGTGTCCAAGAGCACAATACTCTTAACAAATGTTTTGACCAAAGACTTTGAGTAATAATACTGATAAGTAGTCATAGGGTATATATCTCCTCGCAAGGAGTGGTGAATCCTCTATGGTCTATCCAAATACCTTCGGACACTTCGATTTATACCCAATCATCCCGAGTCGACAAATCTATAGAGATGTTTGTTTAAGATGTCAAAGTATAAGTCTCCATGATCAAGATAACTTGAATATCTTAAGTCGAAGGAAACTTGCACTCGAGCTGTATTGAGATTTTCATTGACATATCTATATATATAGAGAATCATATGAAGTCATATAGCAGCATGTCACTCCAATGAACTAGTTACCATAACTAGCATCCACGTTTAACTCTCAGCATCCCAATGTCTCCAATCAGTGATGAACAACTATTTGGTTAGATGATGCCCGAGCTCATAAATTCATTAACTAGATATTATTTCAATACATTCATAATTACACATGTAGAGGTACTCATAAGTTGTGATTCAATCACAAGTTCTCTCATGTTATGAATCGTATTGTGGACATTCAATAAATGAGTTTAAAATTAAATCATATACCTAAAAAAATATATACTCAATTAATGAAATTTTATTTATCTAATAAATAAATATAGATCATAAAATGATTTTGTTACGACACCTTTCAAATATAACAAAGAAGGTCTTACAAAATACAAAATTCAATAGATGTAGGCAAAAATCTAATAAATTTTGACACGTCCAGAAGTTTAATGCGTATCAAGAGAAATATAAGGAGGTTAAGGTTGACTCTTGGTATAATCATGTAGTAGTCATGTTTGACCAATATATTTTAACTTGTTTGAAAAAGTGTTTTAAGTTATATTTTTGTCTATTTTACTAACGTATGCATGATGTTTATGGGCTTATTGACATTCTTAGTAATCAATGAAAGCACTCAGTAAAGTAATCAAGCATTCACAATTCGAATATTAGCTATAAACACTGTATGACATTTTTCTCTAATCGAATAAAAAATTTAGGACATTAACTATTATATATATGAGGAGCTACTTTTGGATTTACCTGATTGGTTTGTCAATAGAAGTAGGTCGGTTAGAATCAGGATACTTACATTACTAAAAATAATAATAATAATCAATGGAAACATATAATGGTATAATTTAACACAAATATGAACTCTTTAAGCTCTCCAAACACTTTCTAAAGTCAAAAAAACCACTGCAATGATGTTTATTTGACATGAATTTGAACTTTTAAGATTTGTTAATTATTTTTAGCTAAAAATATTTGATGATTTTAAAAATTGATAATCTAGAAAAGAACAGCTAAAGACCCAAAAAAAAACTAAGAATGTAATGATTCTCACTTGACAAAAATTTTAAAATTTTAGTGTAGTCAAATTTTTAATTAAAAGTGTTTAATAACCCGGGTTTAAATTTAGAGGTAAAGTATAGATAAATTTATCGATAAGCAGAAGTTGATTTGTCTTAAACTTGAGATCTTTATGATTGTCGTTTACTAAGTGTTCTATGTAAAATTAATGGAATATTTTAAAAAATAACTATGTACTTGGATAAATACTATTAGCAAGATCATGATATCTTTATCATTCGTTTTTAGATTATCTGAAAAGAGATAAATTATCATATTAACTTATAGTCAATCGTCAAATAATTAAAAGGTGGGAAAATTTTTTTTTGGAGGGTATGCACCCGTCAAAATTTAACTCATGTCCACTGTAGTAAATATTTCACCTTAGAATTACTTTTATAAATACCAAATCCATACAAATAGTAAAGTTCAGTACAAATGATTGATCAAACTAGATCTAACCCCGGGCTGGGTCAGACCTGGACCCGGCCCGGGCCCGTAACTAGGTCAATGGGCCGGTTGTCTGTTGACTCGGTTCGCCGGGCTGAATCAAAACCAGCTCAGCAACTTGTCGGGCTGATTCCGATTCCTTAAGTGCAAAATCGGCGGACCGTCAGTTCGATTTGTCGGTTCACCAGATATTGTTAAAAATTGACAGTTCCTAGCCGTTGGAATTGACGATTCCTAGCCATTGAGAGAGGAGTGGGGGATTTTTTTTGGATATTTTTTTAACGGTTTCGATCATTTAATCATTTTTTGATTAATGGTTATGATTTAGTACCCGTTATTATCCAAACTCAATAAATAGAAAGCTCGTTTCATCATTTTCATACACATCTTCTCTACTCTTAATTCAATTTTGTATTCTCTATACGTTTTTGTCTTCATTTCTATGCACTTCCGTTTCCAATTTTCAATTACAATGGAAGGAGGTCATGGAGGTGCATCATCTCGAACTCGAAAGGGAAAGGAAATAGTGAATCCACGAGAGGAGGACCCCCAATATTTAATCCACTGATGATGAGATCAAGCACCTTTTGAATCCGACACCCGAAATGCAAGAAAGTATCGATGCAATTACTTCTCAGGAAATTCCCTCTCTAAAGTCTTCTATTTTCACTAAACATTTTGAGAATGTCACTCTTCTGTTAGGAGAAATGCGTGCAAAATGTAAGCACTGCAATGCTTCTTATAAATTCCAAGCCGGTGGCGACTATCAGTCGTTGAAATGACATGTAGAAACGAATCACCCGACGAAATATGAACTCAACCATTCTCAAACACAATTATCAATATTTTCTTCAACTAGTGGTAGTACTGATTCCGGTTTATTTTTATACTCGGATAATAAATTAAAAGAATCATTAGCTATAGATTTGTTTCTATAGAGCATCTTTCTTTTAATTTTGGATCTAAATATACATTTAAAGATTTTTTTTGTAAAAAATCTCTTAATCTATGTGATAAACTTGTTCCTAAGACTACAATTACCTGTACAATTAAAAAATTAGTAAAATAAGGAAAAAAGAATTTAATTGATGAATTTAATAAATTAGATAATAAAGTTTCTTTATTTTTCTAATATTTGGAGTGATCATTGGCAAACACATTCGCATATGAGTATGATTTGCCATTGGATCGATAACTTTTGGAACCTCAAAAAAAAATGTTAACTTATAGAGTTTTTGATGAATCACATAATGTTCAAAATAACATCGCACAATTATTATATTTAATTTTAGAATAATATGAATTAACTCATAAAATATTTTTGATATCATTAGATAATGCTAGTTTTAATACCGCTTGTATAGATGATCTAAAATTTGCTTTCCAGCCTATTATCGGTGGGGTAGGTTTTGTAATTTCTTATTTTAGATTAAAAATTTTAAAAAATTATATTAAACCAGGTAGAATTGTAATTTCTTATTTATGGTTTCATCCATTTATAATGAAACAATGGAGTAGATTTTATAAAACTAATGGAATGAGACTTAAAAAATTTCCACATAATACGTTGGAATTCAACATACGATTCATTTCAATATAAAAATTATAATCATTTTTTGCATAAAATACCAATATTAATATATATTTATTTTCACAACAATGGAATATTTGTAGTAGTATTTGTGAAATTTTAAAAGTATTTAATGATACAACCAAATAATTTTCCGGTGTTTATTATCCTACTGCTCAATTAGTTTTAAAAAAAATTCTAATATATTATTAGTTTTAAATGGACATGTTAATAATGAATCTTTACATCTTAGCTGTGAAAATTAAATGAAAAAATATTTTTATTTTGTTCCTAAAATTTATTTAATTGTATTTACTTTAAATCTTAAATTTGAATTAGAAGTTTTACAAATGTTAATCTCTAATAACTCGGAGAAAATTACATTTTCAATCCTGTAACTTACATCTTTTTCAATTTTAGTCCTGTTATGAGTTAATTTACGTTCTTAGTCCTGTAACTTGTAATATTTTCCAATTTCAATCCTTTTTCCTCCAAAATTAAATTTTTTCAACGAAAAATGTCTAGTTTGTGGTTGGAATATAAAAAGCACATGAGTCATAAAAAATCAAAATCCCCAAATTCAATTTAGAACTCATCATTTTCCGTTGAAAAATTTTAATTTTAGAAGAAAAAGGACTGAAATTAAAAAAATATTACAAGTTAAAGGACTAAAAATGTAAATTGACTCATAACAGGACTAAAATTGAAAAAAGTGTAAGTTACAGGACTAAAAACATAATTTTCTCTTTTATATTATAAAGTTTTAATTCCAATTAAAAATTCTTCTTCTCCTAATTTAATATTATATATAATGTCAAACTTTATTTATATGATATTTATAATCAATATTATGCGAAATATGGAACACAAATTAATATTTCTGAAATACAACAAACTACTAGTAGTAATTTAAAACTTATAAAAACACAACTTTTATTAAAAAAATGGACGAAACGTCCACAAGGATCCTCAAGTTCCACACAGGAACTTGAGAATTATTTTACGACTTTTTTTTATTTTAATGAAGTAGATAGTGAAAATTTTTATATCTTAAAATGGTGATCACAAAAGGCTCAAAGCTTTTTCGTCCTCTCCGTGATTGCTAAAAAAATTTTAGCTTGTCTAGTGTCAACTATTGTTGTGGAGCAGATGTTCAGTATCGGTGGCAACATATTAGATGAACGACGTTCAACTTTATCTCCCAACTCATTGGAAGCCCAAGGATTATTTGATGATTGGACTAGAGCCGAGAAAAAAATTCAAAGAATGCAACTTTCAAATGACGAACTTGAAAATTTTGATACTGAAAGTACGAATACGACATGAACGAGAAATGGAAGTAAATGACAATGTAAAAGGGTAAAAATGTAAAAGAACTACGTGGCTTTGATTCTCCTATATCCTAAGGGAATACATAAACAACTTAAATAAGTGCAAATCCTTTTTTAAAATAATTTTTATTTTTTACTTTTTTTAATATATTAATCTTGAATCGTGATGAACCATGGTAAACCGTTAATCGACGATTCTGAACCGTGAATCATAATTATTTTGGATAATTAAAGTTAAGAATCAACTTATCAAAAACCGTCGAATTGACAATTCTAAACGGTTGAACTTCAATTCTAAACTATGATCAAATATAGATGAAACATTTGTATTTAATTCTGCTCTTATTTTCTAAGTACTTTTTTAATTATGACCATTCATTACCATAATATTTAAATACCAGTTGATACTAATAAAATGTTCATATAGCTCTATTCCACTATCACGTTCATAGCATTTAAGGATTAATTAATAGAAATCGTTTTAAGCATAATTCCATACCGTTCTGGCCATCTTCGTACGATGCACACTTTTTATTTGTCATGTCAAAGGAGATGTAATAATACCTGAAAAGCGCTAGAAACGAGTTAGTTCTTAACACATCATCCCCTTTTTTAAATTTTTTTTCTTCGTTGTTTTTTTTGTCATTTTTAAAACGGTACTATTGTTGCATTAAATAAAGACAAAAATAAAAAAGCACCTTGTTTGTTTGTGTTTGTTTGTAGTGTAAATTTTTCTAAAATCTCTAACGAAAAACTTAAGTTTTTCCTTAATCTCCACATCAGATAAAATTTATTCTCACTCTGGATATAAATGTGACAATATAAAATTATCTTATTTAATAATAATCACATTGTAGTAATTATAAATTATGACTGCTATAATTATAATAGTATATATAAAATCATAATTATTAAAACATTATAATAATTATAATTTTATAACTATTATAATACAAATTTATCATATACACACAACTAGCTAATGGAACTGATTCGTAATTTAATAAATATGATATAAGATAATAATATTAAATAATATACTAAAAGATAAATATATTATTTTATAATGGACTCCTGCGATGGACACCTCAACATTAAGAGGGATGCCCCTTTAACAATTCCTATAAAATAGAAAGCCTCTCTTATTTTTGCTCATAAATAAACATATGGAAATTACACATTCAGAAGTAACGGCCCTATTCCATTTTAATTCTTTTTTTAAAAAGAAATCCGAAATTATTTGGTCAAAATTTACCAGCTCGTCTGTTTCTGAAATCATATCTGTCGGTCTATTATAACGGCACAGGCCGACACATCGTTAGGATGTTGAAACGTATCGGTTTTCGCGTTCCGTGCCGTACGTTATGGGCTACAGCCAGGAACCCCGACAAAGCTCCTGGCTACAGCCGGTCACACCGCCCTATTTATAGTAACTCTTCTTCCCCGTTTCTCCCTCCTCCCCTCTGTTTTCTCTCCCACTAACTACGTGGTGGAGATTAAGGTTGTTTTGAGGTTAGATCATCAGGGTTCAGTTCTCCAGTGCATGGCAGTGAGATTGGTGTCGAATGAGGTGTCGGACCTCTGCATCGGGAAGCCGGCGGTGAGATCGTTGCCGCCCTCCGCGGCCACCGTAGGTGACGTCCTCGCCGCCCTCAGGAGAGGTGACGCGCCCCACCTTGCTGTCCTCGTCGTCGATCGGGCCGCGCCGGAGAAGAGGGCTGTCTCCGGCAAGCTTTGCGTCGCCGACGTCATATGCTTCCTCTGCTCCGACGGGAACCTTGCGTCGCCAGCCGTCGCGCTCGAGCGGCCCATCTCCGCCCTCCTTCCCAAGGGCGGTGGTCTTGTCCGCCGTGTCGAGCCGCAGTTTAGGTACTCTTTTGTCATTTAATAGAAGGTCTCTGCTTGCCATTTATCCTTCTTACCTTTACCTTGTTTTAATTTTTTTTGGTCGAAAGGGGTAAAAGTTTAGATTCGGTGTTTTTCGTAAAAAATAAATTAGGGATCTGAAACAAAAACGATTTTCGTTTGTTTTTTCGATTTGATTAGTCGAGATTGGGGGTTTCAGCTTTCTAATTCGATTCGAATCGCAGCATATTGGAAGCCCTAGATCTGATCCTGGACGGAGCGCAGAGCTTGGTGGTTCCCATCCGCCCGGTCGGGCGGAAGAAGAACATCCACGGCGGCGCCGGCGGTGCGGTCGCTGATTTCTGCTGGCTTACACATGAGGACTTCGTCCGCTTCTTCCTCAACTCCATCGCCCACTTCTCCCCCATTCCTACCCTGTCCATCGACGCCCTTGGCCTCGTCCGCTCCGCCGACGCCTTCACAGTCTGCCATGACGAGCCCGGCCTCGCCCTCCTCCCTCTCGTCCGCCGAGCTCTCTCCGACCATACCGCAGTCGCCGTCGTCACCGAAGATGGCCGACTGCTTGGCGAGATCTCCCCGGCCTCTCTTTGCGCCTGCGACGAGACGATCTCGGTGGCCGCCGGCATCGCCACCCTCACCGTGGGCGACCTCATGTCGTTCATCGACTACTTTGGCTCCCCGTCTGACTCCCTTGTCCGCCTCATCAAGTCCAGGCTAAAAGAGAAAGGCTTGAAGCAGATGCTGGAGCTGATGGAAGACGAGTTATGCTCGCTATCCAACTCCTCAACCTCGTCGTCGTCCTCCGAAGATGAGCTGGGGGGGAAGCAACTGAGGCGGCTGAGGTCGAGGTGCTTCTCCATGGGTAGGCGGGCCGAGGATCCGGAGGTCTGCCACCCGGGGAGCTCCCTGGTGGCGGCGATGGTGCAGGCTCTGGCGCACCGCGTGAGCTACCTGTGGGTGGTCGACGAGGACGATTACAGCCTCATGGGGATCGTGACCTTCGCCGACATGCTGAGGGTGTTTAGGGAGCAGCTACTGCCATCTCCATGAGATCGGACTGCTCGAATCAATCAAATGAAGGAGATAACCATCGCCGCTCTGTCTATCTTGTTCCCTATTTCGTCCCCTACTTCTGTCGATTTTGTCGATTAAGAAAGACTTGGTTTTGTATGTTTGCAGTAATAAAGACATTTGCGTGTTGTGATCTCAACTTCTTATGCGATATTCTTCGCCTGTTTAGAGAATTTTGATTTGAAGAATGGCGTTCTAGGAGGAACCTTGTATATTGATTGCAAAATGGTGATTCCAATCACAACATTTGTTTTTCTCACTATACAACCTTTGGTTTTCTCACTATACAACTGATTAATGATTAATGTCAAATGGGTTCTTTTTTACAAGTAAGAGGAAGAAGTGGACTTGTAGGAGTAAGATTTGGAAGCACTTAAGTGAAGGAATTACTTCATGTCATAAAAGTATTGTTGAAGAAAGTGGACTTTGGATATTTAAAGAGTAGGCTTAGGTTGATGTGGAGATTAAGAGAAATGGATATATTCATATATATTCAATTGATTAATGGCAAATGAGTTCTTTTTTATAAGTTGATAGTATTTTTTTTTATTTATTTTTTAGTCAAAGGAAGAAGAGGAATTCTAGGAAAGGGAAGAAGAACGTGATCCAAAGCAACTAAGGGTTGTACTATCTCCGGAAGATTTGGAAGCACTTCCAAGTGAAGGAATTACCCAATCCAATGACAGCTAAGTGTTGTCGAAGAAAGTGGAGTTTGGATATCTAATGAGTAGGCTTTGGTTGACACGGAGATTAAGAGAAGTATGGATATTTTTTGCCAGGCATTGACTTTCACTTCTAAAGTATAACACTTGAGTATAGAATATCGAGATGAAATTCATCTAAGATCACATTCTTTCGATTAGCAAATGAACACAACTTCAACCCCTAGCCAAGTTATGATTGACAAGGTGGTTGCATGAGTTTTAAGCTTACCAGCGGACTTCCTTCATGATTCAACCCCTTTAACATGATTGAGAGAATTGGAATTCTACAATAGCAAATAAATAGCATACTTCAAAGTTGTATGAGGTGACAAGAAAAGTTCATGATCTGCATTAGATTATTTAAATAGAGTTGAATCCATCAAATTTTTCAATAAATAAATGCACACATTTGGATCCACATGGTTGTCTTCTAGACATATTCAAGAAGTTGATTCCATGAAGAGAATTACTGACCTCAGCAGCTCAACATGTTCATTTAGATATCAAACTTGTGGCTACTTTATGCAGTACTCTACTTCCGAATCAAAACTCCAACTCATGGTCTCTCTCTTCCTTGTTGGATACACTTTGCTTTAATTTAGTCCACTACATGTCTAGATCGTCTGGGTGCAACCAACTGGCACCCTAGAGATATATTTTCAGGAAAGAAAATAAAAAATAACATAGGAATCAAGAAAAAGAATCATGCCATGCTAGTGATCATCCCTTCTACCATCCCATTTGGATCCTCCGTCACCAGCTTGAATTTGAGAATTTTTTGAAGACTAGCTATGGGCTTAACCTGATGTGCCAGGGCTTGTTTCGCATCAATGATTTGTTTATCCTTCGAAGAGTTTGTTTCAGAAGTTGTAGTGTCAGGGCAAGTCGTAGTAGGTGCTTCATCTAAGAAGAAAGAGAAATTGATTTGTGTTAGTGTCTTATAGGAAGTAAAAGACAATGCTGTTAGCTTTAAGGAATGAGCTTCCAGGAGGGATGGCTGAACATCAGCTTCGATGTGAGAAAACTAATGAATAATCAGGACTAAGTTCCTAGACTGAGGTAATCAAGTTGTGCATATAAAGAACCACGTCGAGCACAGGAATTACCACTTTCAGTGAAGATATAACATGTTCCCATCGTCTCTTGGTATTCTCCAATCTGTTACAAGGTAGAAACATAATCTCAATTATACAGGATAAATAGGGAATGAGCAAGGATAGAGAATGATACTAGATATTTTTACATGCTAATGAAATAAAACAATCTGCAAACAAGTAGAAACATTAAGAACATCTATATTGGTACATTTAGCTAATGCAAACAATAATTAGTAGAAGGAAGAAAGAAATAACCAATATCTTAATTTCCTTTGCTGTTAATTAGTTGATCATGATGTCTGGAAACGCCTAAATGTTGATAAAGCTTTAGAATTTCATATACCAAAGAGTAAAATCAAGTTTTATGCTTGGAGTTGCCGTGTAAAAAAGTAGCCTTGGATGTTTTATTCAATCGGTGGTAAATTAAAAAGACGGTTGCGAACATGAGATGCATAGAATGACTGGACTGGATAAGTTGATGGCATTGTACATTTACCATATTTTATGAAAATCCTAAAATGGTTCACGCTCATCACCGGGCTTTTTTAAATATAAAAAATGTAATTTTGTTTTATCTAGGATACTCTGTAGGGCTTTAAGGTTGCATTTTCTTTTGGAGGAATGAATGGATGAAAAAGAAAGTAGAAAATCAAAGTAGAGAAAAACCTGACTTGCAAGAAATTAATCAACAGAAATACAAGAAATGCAACCTCAGCAGCATAGTATATTTATCAGGAATAGATAAAGTACTACTTAGATGTTCCAATTGAATGTAATTGTATTTCCACTTGGTACAATATACTGTTCAAGGACGTTGACTGGTTGCAGCTGAAACAATATTGCAAGGTACGGGCATTGCTATTGAAACCAAACCAGATTATGGACTAAAGCATAGGACAATAAAATGAGATCTGATGCAAGGGAAATCTGAGTTACCCAAACTAAAAGCAACTGACCCACTATTTTATTTATTTTGAACATTTGTCATAGTTTTAACGCTGGCTGACAACCTAATACAACCCTCTTCCTTTATTCGGGCTTAGAACCGGCCATGACTGGATCGTCATGGGCAGAGTTACCCACTATTTTATTTATAAAAGTATTAAATGCATGATTATTTTTCTTCCCTTATATATATATATATATATTATACACCTTATATATTTTATAAATAGACATATGGCTTGACCTGACCCACCAATTCAACCCACAATCCAGTGATCTGAAGGTAAGGTTGGCAGGTCAGCTGCAGGTTGATAATTAGGCTTGGAAGTCAAAATGAAAGGAACTTGAGTTTTGTGGATGAAGAAGTTAGATTTGAGAAAGGCAAGGAATAGAAGAGAAACTTTAGAATTTACTATAGGTTGATTAGGTTCCAAGTTTAACAAACTCACTTTCAAAGGAACCTCACTGTTTATTGGAAAAAGTAGTCAATGCTAATAAATCATTTACTTGTAACAAGAGTAGTTTAATCTTTAAGAGATTTGTAAGACTTACTATTTCCAAAATTAATGGATCTTGATATATGATTTGTCTGCACAATCATAGACATGGCCTTCATCAATAGTCTAGGATCACTTCAAGATTATTTGAACTTTATTGGTAATATCCATTATTCTTCTTTTTAAAGAATCTAGGTGAGTAATATAAGAATAAGAGATTCGCCATGTGACTTGCATAAACCTAGTGTAAAATGATTTTGTTAGTCATCCTAAAATCATTCGCCAGCCTAAAGGAACTTGCATTATACACTGCTTTATAGTGTAGACTTGAAAATCACCTTGATTCCCATCACAACAAAAGTAGCAATTAACCTATCGGAGAAGGAATGAAAGCCAGATGAGTGAAGGCAGCAAGGTCTAAAATCCAAGACTTGAAAGAAACTTCCAAAACCTTACCAACTAAGCTAGTTAGAACCTTTAATAATTGTGATTATATAAAACTTGTCCACTATTCCTATCACTGAAATCAACCATAGCTGCCAAGATACTCTAAGGCATTTTAAGTAACAAACTCATGTGTGTCTTGGATTGGGAGTCTGCTTATCTTTCTTATATAAACTGAAGGCAGCAAATATAAATCAGATCAATAATCATTTATTTCATATTAAATAAAACAAACATGTTGATGAATGGTAAATGATCTGATTTTATATGATCAACATAAGTCCTTTGTCATTTACATCAACATAAATCCTTGGTCCAATATTTTGTTTATATAAGTCCAAATATG
Source organism: Zingiber officinale (assembly GCF_018446385.1). NCBI lineage: Eukaryota > Viridiplantae > Streptophyta > Magnoliopsida > Zingiberales > Zingiberaceae > Zingiber > Zingiber officinale. Next base: position 20,839,703 of record NC_056001.1, on the reverse strand, counting down.
AAAAAAATATCAACATGGATCGGGAGTCAGCCATGTTGATGTAGTGAATCCAGATAGTCTTGCTTACAGCTGTCTGTTATGCAAACAAGTGGATTTTCATGATAAACTGGATACACACTATATTAAGGTAAGCATACAGGGACCTACAGAAGAAACTTCAGATAAGAGACATGCTAGCTTCTCTTTCTATTGCTTATTTGCCTTTTGAGTTCCTAATGCATACGTTAGTTCTTTCAACCACCATGGAGCAATTCCAAATAACAGCACACTCACATGTAAAGCAAGCACATGCTATCATGCAAGATGTTTTGCATGACTAAACTGATAGGAGGATCAGGACATTCCTAACATACCAAAATGCAACCTTAGCATTGTGATAGCAGCACCCAAGATTGACGTATATGTTAAGGTCAGTTTACTCACTAGTTTTAGATGATCACCAATGGCCAAGACAGGATTCATCGTGTCCAAACCCTACAAAATTCAAGTGCCAAATTCAAGGTCCATTTGAAATAAACTAGATAAGCAGTTAATAGATAAATATCACAATCATACTCAGGTCTTAGTTAAAGTAACAGAAGGCAGATTTACACAAATAGAGAGCAGAAACAATTCTACAATGAACAACTTGTTCCCAGATGTCATGTTCAAAAAAAGAAAATCAATTGTCAAATTATGGAAACAAACTAGATTAGTCTTTTTTATATTTTCTCAACTTTAGAAACAGTTGATGTTTCTCTGAACCAGCAACTTAAAAGATCAAAGGGTGAACAACAGAGAATAACATTATTGACCGACATTGTTCCTTGAGTCCTTCTATCTACCAACAAGCTCTATATGTGCTCCTATCATAAATAACTTTGACAAGAGAGAGATCTTTGACCTGACGCAATCAAATATCTATAGAACCCTGAAAACAACTCCACTAGCATCTGCTGTGGCAAAAACCAACAAACTAGATTCACATAATCAAGTTAGGAAATCCAGCTTAAATAGATATATATTTTTTTTTCATTTTCTTAAAGGTATTTTAACTGTCACTTAAAAATGGTATATAGTGTTGTAAATAGCAATAAACGGTGGCGGTGCGGTCAGTGATCACGCCTCACTTGCCTAGGCGGTTGATTTTTTTTTTTACTATTTTTATACATAATTAAATAATATATTTACTAAAGGATAAAAAATTAAATAAAGGAACGATTTTTTTAAAAAATACTATAAAATGTATTAACTAAAAATAAAAAATTAATCTAAATATTTTTTAAAAATAAATAATAATAATTTTTTAAATATATATATATATATATATATATATTAAATTAATAAAATAATTTTATTGAGTTTTAATTAAGTCTATTTAAATTATCCCAAGCATGATTAAAATTATTAATCTAAAGTTTCGATTAAATCCTAAGTTAAAAAAAACCCTATTCTATTCGGCGATCGGCTTCGGCGTTTCAACATCGGACACGTCATTGGATGCGTTGCGTATGGACCCGTTGTCGGGCCAGGTGACGAGTCCAAACCCATCGCGCATACCCCGACGCATCGCCCGAGCTCGGCAACGGGCACGGAAGCGTCATCTGAGTCTAGCTACGGGCCCAAATGACTCATGCGGGTCCAACGATGTGTCCGAGTGCATCGCCAACGACACGTGTCGAGTCTCAAGCGAAAACACTGAACCGCCGCCTAAACCACCACCTTTCCCAAGGCAATGCAGTTCAAGGCAATGCAGTTCAAGGCGATGCGGTTGAGGTATGCCTCCCGCCTAGGCGGCCGCCTCAATTGTCATTTAGAACACTGGTCCTATACATGAATGGACTAATAATAACCAAACAGACCTAAGGATTTAAAGAGAAAACATACAGCTATGCAAAAAGGGAGTATTGTGAAGCAGTCGCCTATTTGGGCATTCTTTCTCCGAATCTAAGAGTGCTTTCAAGCAAAAAAATACTTTTCAGATCATTTGTTGTAAACATCAAACTCCGCTTTGTATTTGTGAGAAAGAATAAAAAGATGTGGCAAGTACAAAAAAGTAAAACAACTAAAATGCAAATAGAAACTATTCAATAAACAGATGAGAATCTCAGGTTATCATCACAGAAATTCTAACCAAATAGAGAGGTAGTTTCTTACAGAGAGGACAAAGGGAGTATTGGCTGGAATATCTGCATCAACACACACATCATCCAAGTCAAGCAAAATATACTCTTCTTCATCCTCAACTTGGTTAGCTTTTGTCAGATTGCTATCCATTCTTGTAATCTCAGTAAAAGACAAATGGGTGATCTGACATACAAGCAAAAAATGAAAATTTCTTTTTAATCTGGAGGCTTTGATATTTCCAACTAAACAAATACTAATGGAATAGCATAATCAGTAGACTTATGGGTAAGAAAAAGATGCATTGTGCAGTTGAGAAAGAAACATTTTACATACTACATATATAAGAGCACTAATTCCAAGTCTCACCATTTATCTCCAATAAATTTAGTGGTAAAATAATAAATTAAGGTTAGTTTCATTAAAATGAATTTGTTTTCCCTTTTTTTTACCCGGAAACTCACTGCTTGCTCCCCTCCTAAGATACTCACTACTAAGGTTTGACAAAAGGCAACTAAATAGCAACAGAATCTAAATCTAGATCAATGAACAACCAACAAAGAACCTAACTTGATTACTGGAACTAAACACCAAGTTGCCCCTACCTTACAAAGACCCAGACCATAGAGTAGTTAGCATTCTTCATTGTGATCAACAAGAATTTATCAAAAGCATCTTTCACTATAGTTCATAGAGTACCCTAATCATGTATCAAGTCATAAATTGATTGTGATTAAATAAGAAATCATCTATAATGGGCTTATCTATTTCAAGCTTGCTATCTAGAGGATGAATTACTCGAGAATACTTGAGATGTCACTTTGATGAAGGTAGAGGAATACCACGGGTTCAAAATGGTAGAGTCATAAGTGCATTTGATTGTACAGTACGGAAAACAAGGTTAGATCTTGTACTATGAGCTGGCTGTTATTCTAAAGATGGCTCAAGGCATGGTTCGTCGGAACGGACGTGGAACGGCCGGAACGGGCGTTCCAGCACGGGAAGGCCGCCCTCCGTTCCAAAGTTCTGGCTAATATCGTGGATTGCTTTGGGACGCCGTTCTTCGGCGTTATAACGGCCGGAACGGTTTAGGGTTAATCCGAGATAATCCCTCTTAATTAAATTCCTTACCCGATTCTTAGCCGCTCGCGACCTCTTCTCCGGCGGCGGCTCCCTGCGGCAGGCTTCTGGCTGAGGTTATTCCCCGGATGCTCGCGATGGGAAAGAACGAGGATTGTCCACCGGCAGTGAAACTTGCGGTGCGTCGGGAAGGAGGACGATAAACTGCAGCAGAAAGGAAACTGTTTGCGACGGCCGGTGATGATTGATGTCGGCTACTCGTGAGCAAAGCGACGCCGGCACGAACGGCGGCGGCGGAACAGCATTGGTGCGCGAAGAGACGCGAAGCCTTATGTTTTAATTAAAATTTTATGTTAATAAATTAAATCAACTCCCAGTTTAATCAAAACTTAATGAAATTATTTTTTAAAAAAAATATTCTATAAAATTTATAAATAATTTGTATATATTTATATTTATTTATTTTAACTAATCTATTATTATGACTCCAATTCGTCCAGGACCAAACTAACATTTACCTCGGTAAAATCGACATTAATGGCAGTCACTCGATAATTTCCTCAATACCTGATAGTCAGAGAAGACTAAGAGATCTCTGCTTATGGAGACGAAGGTCGTGGCCGGCGCCGAGGACGTGGATTTGCAACGAGATCGCGGGAGGAGGGCAAGGCTCCTCGTGTTTTGATAGGACGGCAACACAAGCACTTGGAGGAAGTGGATTCAAAGCAAGTAGTATGTGGCGGCACAGTCGACCGGAACGGAGGTTACGACGACAGGTAGCACCGGCGAAGACCATCGACGAGGACGGAGAGAGTGAGAGAGAGAGAGAGAGAAGGATGTGCGGTCGGGAGGAGGATAGGAGCAACGTGCGGTTTAAAACCCAATCGAATCCTGATTCAACTGGACCGCGTCAATTGAACCAATCGGGGTCGGTTCAACCTAGTCTAAGTCCTGTTCAGTTATAAAATTTCTAACTAATCCTAAACTGGATTCAAAATCCACCGATAAATCAGAACCTAGATAGCCAAATTCAAAGATAGCTAAATCTTAATTAGCCCCCGTTACAACCATCTAAACTTCAAAATAATATTGAGTAAAAATCAAATGGGCAACTTAAATTTTATAAATCATCAAAGACTCTTTTTTTTTAAATAAATAAATAAATAAAAGGGTCCCCTTTTAATATTTTTATCTCAAAAATACCTTTTACAACATGTAGTTGTTACTATGTATTTAGGATAAATTTAGATTTTAAATTTTAAAATTTACACCATATAAAATATTTATGATGTTTTTTTTCAACTAATTAAAAAAACAGAAGAGGGATATTATTGTGAAATTAACTGTTGGGCCAAATGATATTTATAAGTATCTTTAAAATGGGCCGGTCACTCAGCCGTCATGCGCGTCGTGCCGACAGAACAGCCTGTGTTTTGATAATATGCTTACAAACTAACTGTGACATGTTCTAAGCAAATACTTGTAAAATTAAAAGAAATAAATTCATATGTAAAATTTTAAATCAAAATGTTATTATGATTTGATTTTCAACTTGTTAACTACCCTATACAAATCAAATCAATCCGTCTGGAACAAGTTAGTTTGAACTTATCATTCTATGAAAATGTTCTCAGAAATTCAAATGAAAATTTTATCAAAAAGTTAATTTTAATGATTTTAGTTTCGAATTGTTTTTGCTTTTTCTTTTGTTTGTTTGATTGCTCCTTGTCTTCTTCCCCCGGGGGAAGGAATTAAGGAAAATGGACAGTCGCTGCAACAAACTTCTTTGTTTGTTTCTATTTCTTCACAGGTTGCGCTCAATAACAGTCCGTGAGTGCTTACATGTTCCTCCCTCGAAGACAGGGCATGCAACTCTCCGATATGCAATGACAGTGAGACGAAGCGTGTCCTTGGCAACTGCCAGCCACCGGAGGAGAGAGATCACGACGCCGGCCAAGAGCTTTCCTGAGCTCGTCGAAGGGTTGGACGTTGAACTCCTGGGCGACCATCAGCCGCTTCTGTCGGGAGACGAGGCGGCCCTCGAGGAACCCCTCGAAGGGTGGCTCCTTGGACGTCCGAAGGAAGAAAGTGTAGCCGGCCATGAAGTAGATGGAGGTGACGTAGAAGCAGATCGGCTCCATCACGTCCCACGACAGTTCCAAAAGGTCAGCCGCGCGAACGCCCCTGTCTGCACCACCAGAAACGCCAACCCGCACCACAGCTCCCTCCTCACCTGCGTCGCCGCGCTCCGGTCGATCTCCGCCATCGCCTTCTCCATCCTCGCCAACTCTTCTCTCGCCTCGGCTTCTCCGTGGCAAAGTCGTCGAGAATGGAGTAAATGCGGCGGAATGGCGCTCTCGATGGCTTTGGACAACTGCGCAGAGAGCAGACAAGATCTAAACTCAAAGCGATCGAGTTCCAGATCGAAACCAACCAGTTCAAAAATTCATGCAGGCATTTTATCGAACAGTTTATATGCAAGAAAAAATAACTAAATCAAACTACTTCTTCCAGCCAGCCGTGGAAACACAATGTCGTCCCAGACGATCACAACGCCAGACTCATCCCGTAACTGCGCCAACTCCGCGCCCTTCTCTTCTCCAGCTGACTCACAGCAGATTCTGACGAACTCCGACCGGGAGATGCAGCTCGCGTTTGGAAAAAGGAATTATTTGAGATGAAATAAAAAGATTATAGAAGGAAAAAATATGAAAGTGGTGAAGAATCCCTACATGAGAGGAGGAGAATAAAACAAAATACATAACTTACTTCATTTATTGAAAAGAGATAAATATTTATAGGCTTATTGGATAAACACTAATAATCAAGATTTTTTTTTAAAAAAAATTCTATCTCTACGAAACTCTTATCCTATCTTGACAACTCAATAATCTTATCAAGTTTGGTCAAACTTGCCACCTCATTCTTCTATCTTCACAAATTTTATCAACATTAAAATAAAGTTTAATTAATCTCCAACACCCCCTCTTAAACTTTATTTTGTGACTCCAAGTAGATTCCGCATCTTGATGAAATATTCAAATTTGAGTGACTTTGTAAAGATGTCAGCAACTTGATCTTTGGTCTTCACATAGACTAGCTTAACATCTTTGTTTTTCACACGTTCCCGAATAGAATGAAAGCGTATATCAATATGTTTACTTCTTTGATGATATACTGGATTCTTCCCCAATGCAATTGTCGATTTGTTGTCAATGCAAATTTGAGTTGCTTCACTTTGTTCAAATTTTATCTCCTTTAGCAAGCTTCTTAGCCATATAGCATGACTAACACATGAGGATGCAACAATGTACTCTGCTTCACAAGTGGAAAGAGTAACAATAGGTTGTTTCTTTGACATCCAAGAAAATGTCGTATCTCCAACGAAAAATGCAAAGCCGGAAGTACTTCTCCGGTCATCACAGTCTCCACCCCAATCACTATCTGAATATCCAACAAGCTGAGAATTATTAGAGTGAGAATAAAATAGTCCATGATTCATAGTACCTCGGACATAACGAAGGATTTGCTTGGCTGCCTTCCAATGAGTCTCTTTAGGCTCTTCCATGAACCTGCTCACAAGACCGACTCCATATAATATATCCGGTCGAGTGCAAGTTAGGTACCGCAAGCTTCCCACCAAACTTTTGAAACGTGTGGGATCAACCGTCTTTCCTTCGTCATTCTTGGATAGCTTTGTTCCGCAGTCCGCCGGTGTGTTAACTGGATTACAATCATCCATTCTAAATCTCTTGAGGACCTCCTTTGCATATTGTTCTTGAGTCATAAATATACCATCAACTCCTTGTTTCACCTCCAAGCCGAGAAAGTAGGACATAAGTCCCATATCAATCATATCGAATGCTTTTGCCATAGCTTCCTTAAAAGATTTTATCATTTGAGGCGAACTTCCTGTCACGATTAGATCATCTACATATAATGATACCAATAAGATGTTATCATTGTCTGCTCTTATATAAAGAGCATGCTCATATGGGCATTGCATAAAGCCATTTTCTTTGAAGTATGCATCAATTCTTGAATTCAATGCTCTCGGTGCTTGCTTCAAGCCATAGAGAGCTTTCTTCAACTTCAACACCTTTCTTTCTTGCCCCCTCTTGATGTAGACAGCCGGTTGTTCAATATAGACTTCTTCTTCTAAGTAGCCATTAAGAAATGCCGATTTAACATCAAGCTGAAATATTTTCCATTTTAGTTGAGCGGCTAAAGAGATTATCAACCTTATAGTCTCCATTCGGGCAACGGGAGCAAACACTTCTTCGTAGTCAATGTCCACCTTTTGTTTGTAACCCTTTGCCACAAGTCGTGCTTTGTACTTTTCTATTTCTCCTTGAGCATTTTTCTTCACTTTATAAACCCACTTCACACCAATAGGTTTATGGCCATCGGGCAAAGTAGTAAGATGCCAAGTTTCATTCTTCTCAATTGCTTTCATCTCTTCATCCATGGCTTTCTTCCATTTGTTATCTTTAATAGCTTCTTCAAAAGATACAATTTTTTCATTAGCATAAAGACAAATGAGATTAAGTGGAGTTGTCACCTCATATATTTCTTGAAGGCTTCTTGTCTTTTGTGGTGGAGGATCTTCTTCATCCAAGGGTGATGAAGAAGTAGGCGATGGTGGTGAAGTTGGTTCTTTCTCCTTCACTTGTTATTCTTCTTGAATCATCACCATATTAGTGTTCCAATTCCAAGCACCATCTTCTTGAAATTCAACATCTCTACTTATGATAATCATTTTGTTCACTGGATTATAGAGTCTGTAAGCCTTTGATCTTGCATCGTAGCCAATGAAAATGCAAGGTAAGCTTTTGTCATCAAGCTTCGTTCTTCTTTGATCTGGAATGTGTGCATAGGCAATACACCCGAAAATCTTCAAATGAGATACAAATGGCTTGTATCCGGTCCATGCTTCTTGAGGTGTAATTCCTTCTAAATTTCTTGTAGGAGATCTATTTAGCAAATACACCGCACAATTTACAGCTTCAGCCCAAAATTCTTTGGGTACTTCTTTCGTTTTGAGCATACTTTGAACCATGTCGAGAATAGTTCGGTTCTTCCTTTTAGCAACTCTATTTTGTTGAGGGGAGTAAGGTGCTGTCAAAGGCCTCCAGATGCCATGATTTTTATAGAAATTTTCAAATTCTTTTGAGGTGAATTCAGCACCACGATCTGACCGCATTGCCTTGATAGTATAGCCAGATTGATTTTCTACCAATCCTTTGAATTCCTTGAACTTCTCAAAAGCATCGTCTTTATTCATCAAAAGATAGACCCAAGTTTTCCTGCTAAAATCATCAATAAAGGTTAGAAAATATCGACGACCTCCAAAGGAGGTCGGAGTGATTGGCCCACATATGTCCGTATGAATGAGTTCAAGAGGCTTCTTAGCTCGATTGTGCGATTCATTCGGAAAACTTGCTCTAGGATGTTTGCCAAGAATACACCCTTCACAGATATCATCTTGAGCATTAATATGAGGAAGATCATTCACAATTCCTTTGCTTGAGAGAAGCTTTAGAGCTCTGAAGTTTACATGCCCGTACCTCATATGTCATAGTCATGTAATATCCTTTATGCATGCACTTAAGCATTTTGCAGTAACATGCTTAATATCAAGAGAAAACATCCTATTTTTAGACATAGGAATATGAGCAATAAGTTTGCTTTGCTTTTTTAGACAAAAACTACCATCTTTTAGTTGCATATTAAAATCTTTCTCAAGCAATTGTCCAAGACTAATAATATTTGTTTTCATGTCGGGCACATAATAAACATCAGTAATGTATGTGTGAGCTCCGTCTTTAAGTTTGATAAGAATTTTACCAACGCCTCTTACTTGGATTTTGGATGCGTCTCCAAATGAAACTTGTCCATTCACCGTTTCATCCAACTCGACAAACATATCTTTACGCCCGCACATAATGATTGCTTGCCCCGGAGTCTAAATACCACAAATTCTTGTTTGTGGAATCTCCATCCTTTCTTGCTAGCAAAACTACATCATTGTCATTGTCTTCTTTTGACGCGTAATTAGCATTCCCTTGCACATTGTTAGAGCGGCATTCCGTTGCATAATGACCAAATTTGTTGCAAGTATAACATCTTACATTTCTTTTGTCATACCTTTGGTCTCTACCTTGATTGTTGTCTTTACTTCTTCCTCGGCCTCGAGCAAAGCCCCTGCCACGGCCTCTACCTCGGCCACGTCCACGGAAGTTACCACGACCACCGCCATTTTCTTGCGAACCTTCGGTCTTTGACTCTTCTTTCTGGTCAATAATGGTGAGCTTGGTTTGTAGAGCCTGCTCCATAGGCTCTCTCCTTCTTCTTTGCATTCTTGCTTCATGAGCTTGTAGAGAGCTTAATAATTCTTGCACCTTCATTTCTTTCACATCTTTTGATTCTTCTATAGCCGCAACTACATAGTTGTACCTTGGTTCCAATGAGCGAAGAATTTTTTCTACGACACGACTATCTTCAATGTTATCGTCATTTCTTCTCAATTGGTTGACAATAACCAATACCCTTGTAAAGTAATCCGATATATTTTCGGACTCTTTCATCTCCAACGATTCAAATTCCCCTCTCAGGATTTGAAGACGAATACTTTTTGCTCTTTCATCACCTTTGTATGCTACTTGTAGGATCTCCCATGCCTTTTTGGAAGTTGTAGCTTCGGCTACTTTCTTAAAAGTAGCTTCATCAAGAGCTTTATAAATAAAGAAAAGAGCTTTTTTATCTTTTCTCTTTTGTTCCGCCATTGCCATCTTTTCTGTCTCCGTTTGGTCGACTCCTTCTTGAGGCGCTTTATAACCTCTTTCAACAATATCCTACAAGCCTTCGCTCTCCAGTAAGGCACTCATTTGGATACTCCAATTGTCATACTTCAAATCAACAAGACGAGGGATAGGAAGCATCGACATGGCTCTGATACCACTTTGTTGGAAAAAGGAATTATTTGAGAAGAAATAAAAAGATTATAGAAGGAAAAAATGTGGAAGAGGTGAAGAATCCCTACGTGGAGAGGAGGAGAATAAAACAAAACACACAACTTACTTCATTCATTGAAAAGAGGTACATATTTATAGGCTTATTGGATAAGCACTAATAATCAAGATTTTTTTTTTTAAATTCTATCTCTACGAAACTCTTATCCTATCTTGACAACTCAACAATCTTATCAAGTTTGGTCAAACTTGCCACCTCATCCTTCTATCTTCACAAATTTTATCAACATTAAAATAAAGTTTAATTAATCTCCAATAGCGTCGACTGCCCACAAGCCTCTGCCGCGCCGCGTAGACCAGCGACGCCCTGACTCCCTTTTTCAAATACATTTCCATGGTCGCCTCCTCGGCCATCGCGGGAGTCGATCCGACTGCTGGATTCAGAAGGAGCAGATCAAAACAGATGCGACCGGATCTGAGTCCGCCGAACCTCCAGTCAACGCGCAGCGGTAGGCGATCAAGTGGTATCGCCGGTTGGAACAGGGGGCGTCTTTGTGGAAAGGAGGAGAGCAATGGAACGACGTTGGTCTTCCCAATCTGGGAGAGCCGCCGAGCTAGGGTTCTGCAGAGGACCGCCATGCCCCAAATAGCTCTAAGTTGGTCGAGAATAGACTCAATGGCGACGAGGGAGGGAGGAGAAACCTAGACAGGGAAGGCAAGGCTTTATATAGTTTTTGAAACGCGGAAAGGAGCAAACCTTATCCAATGGCTGGTTGTCCACGCCAAATGATTCCTGCCTTCTCGGTTTGAAACGCAGAAAAAAACAAAAGAAGAAAGCCAACATTTTCATTTTTCAATTTTAAATTGAAAAAAAAAATAATTCAGAATATTGGTTCAAGAACAATGTTAGTATCCTATGTCACATGAATTTAACAATACATATATAATTTAACTAAAATGATTAATAACTTTAACGAGTGAATTATCAATGAGTTAATTCAGTTGCCAACTTAATTATCAATTGTCAAATAAACAACGACAAGGATGATGATGTACCTGAGAGCCTAGACAAAGATAAAGAAAAAGAAAAGGATTAGAATGATGATCAATGAATTCCTTGACACAACTATTATTACGCTCAAGTTAAAGGATGAAAAAGATGAGTATTAGAAAAGATATATCCGTTACCTTAACAGTTTCCTAGTACCGGTCCCACAAATATAGAGGAAAGTAAATATAGGTACACAGGCATTAGCCAAATGGTGAGGTAAAACACATGTCATCAATTCTTGAGAATCAACCCCTAGCCATTACACCAGAGATATCATGCGCTCACCGTCCGTGTTACGCCTTGGAGGCAGAAGATGAGTATTAGAGTTTTGATGTACATAGGTATGCGTATATACCTGGATACCAGAGAGGATTACATTTTATAAGGAGACCATAGACTCTTTCCTTGTATTTATTTTTCTATGTTGTCATTATTTAATTTCATAAATAATGCGAAACTTGTTCACATCGTTGCTTTTTCCATTGGTTGGAGGATATTTTACTAAAGATCTGAAAAATCTCCATCAACCGAGCCCTAAGAGAAAGTATTAACTTGCACCTTTGGGATAATTGAAGGAACAACTATAACTACTTGATTAAACCGTTGCAAGTATTCTTTCAAGGGTTCTTTAAATTTCTGTCTGAGAGCAAGCAAACCAGGTTGTGTTTTATAATATCTTTGACTGGTTGCAAAGTGTTACATGAAGACAGCTTTAAATTCCTCAAAGGTTTAAATAAATCTCTGCGCCGAACCTAAGAGCATGGTAAACCAAACTCGACACTTCAAATTTGTAGATGCAATCTTTTGGATCTGTAGTACCATTATATTCCTCGATCTATAATACTCAAAAATACCTTGGCAATTCATCCTGGAGGATGTCTTTCGAGAATGGAGGACCTCAAGGGCTTTCAATCCATCCAATTCAGGGCTTTTCCTCTTGGAAAATCTCAATGAGGGGTTTTACTAGAAGATTCTACAGAAAGTTCTCTAGCTACGGACTTACGATTGATATGGGAGAAATAGTTTGCGGTATTCCCATAGGCTAAGGTATCTTCTGATCCGTCAGTGTCGCTTCAACCGACTGGAGTAGCGGTTCAGCTGAAGGATTGATCATTAGAGGATGTGAGGGCTACCCCTTTTATATCGCTTGCTTCGTTGCCGCTACCAATTTCTAAAAATCTTCTATTATTATGACAATGACATTAGGTCTTCCGGCATCATTCATCTGTTAATGCAGCGGGCCGGCAAGAGAGGATAGGTGAATTGCTTGAAAATTAAGAAATACCCTCCTCATTCTTTCAACTTTAAAAATGCAATAGTAAAATGATAAAATGACAGAAAATAGAGAAAAAACTCAAGAGATTGATTTGGTTACAACCTAGGTGGTTGTTAATCCAAGGCGGTTGAAAAGCTAAGAAACAATCTCCTTCTCTGAAGGCGAAGAAGTCTTTTACACACTAAGAAAGCTCAAACGTTGCTAGAAATTGAATACAAGAGTTGATTGATTATTTCCTACCTCCAGGGGTCATTATATAGCTCCGAGAAATTCTATCTCGAGTGTTGAGGACGCCTTCAAAGGGGTTGAGGGCGCCTCCAAGGGGATAAGCGGATAAAATTATATTCGCTTGCCAACGACCAATTTGGCCAGGTCGAGGGCGCCTTCAATGTTGTTGAGGGTGGCTAACATTGAGGGTGTCTTCAATGTTGTTGAGAGCGCCCTCAATCTGATGAGGGCGGAGGCACCTCCAATGACTGTTGAGGGCGCCTCCAATTGCTTTTCCAGCATTTCTTCATTTTCACTTTAGCTTCAGAAGTCTCGATTGCTTGGGTGATTGCGGCCAATCGAAATAGAGCTCATCTGAATCCAATTTTCAGTCTTCTCCTCGAGCAGGCTTCCGCCCCAACTTCTCGTCCCTCGAATGTCGCGCACGTTCTTCTCGTTCACAAGTGTACTCTTCCGCAGCTCTTTCGTCCTTCGGACGCACTGAGCCCGTCGGCTCCCTTCCCGTGTCGTCCTTCTCGCTAGCTGCATCTTTCGCTCGACTTCCTGCGTTCCTAAACTCCTGCACACTTAGACACAGGGATCAATAACAAACATGACCTAACCTAATTTGATTGATCACATCAAAACAATCACGGGGTTCAACACCATCTTCACGTTCCGATTCATATCTTAACTTAGTTTTCCCATAGATAACACCAATTTTATCCTACCGATGAAGGTCAACAAGTGAATCACTAGTGAGTTGACTTTCTTTCAAATTTAATTACCAATCGTCAGGTAACAATGAGGATAAAGATGTGGTTAAGAGCCTAGACGAATATAAATAAAAAGAAGAGGATTAGAATAATTATCAAGAGGTTTCCGGGCACAATTACTCCGACACTCAAGTTAATGGATAAAGATGATTATTAGTGTTTTGATGTACGTATGCACCTAGATACCATAGAGGATTACCTTTTATAAGGAGACAACCGATTCTTTTCTACTATTTCTTTGTCTATACTATCATTATTTAATTCCTTAAATAATGCAAGATTTGTTCAAGTTGTTACTTTTTTCTTAAAATAATCCTAGATTTGTGTGACAATTATCCTTTTCCTTAAATAATCGAAGATTTGTGTGATAATTTTTTCTTTTCCTGAAATAGTTTTATATCTTGTGTCGCTAAGAGGGTGAGAAGTCAAGAGGGCAGTGACCCAAGAGCCGAGAGTCGGGAGGTTGAGGAGCTGGGAGAGCCAAAAGTCCAAGGCCGGAAGGCTAAGGAGCCGGGAGATCTGAGAGATCGTGAGGCCTAAAAGTCGGGGGGCCTGAGAGTCAGGAGTTGGGAGATTAAGGACTCTAAGCCCAAGAGTAAGGGTTGGACATTACTGTAGGCCAGCCTGCCCCATGATTCATTTTCATTTGCAAGAGTTCCTCATTAAATAACATCAAATCAAGCCAAGTCACAAAATAAATTATGCTAACAAAATTCATAAAATCATTTTGTTTTTTCTTCACCAAATCCATTAAAAATGGCATTCTATTTTTTCAACACTTAATCTCCTTTCAAATCACTATTGAAAAAATATTTATGGACGATCTAAAATCTAAATCATATACTAATTAAATTACATAAATAAAAAAAATATACATATTGAATATATGAATTTATTCCGTGGATAGACATCCATAACACTAGACTATCTAATTAATTAATTAATTATGTCTGTCTTTCTCCGTCCGTCCTCTTGATATCGTCTTCCTCCGCTGCCTCGCTTACTCGTCCATATGTCCTTTCCCTATTGCTGCTCACAACTACAGCCACTCTCTCTGTGGCCAGGCCCTCGTCTTTGGAGACGTAGTTGTCGATATGACTGCTCTCAATTACCACAACCGAATGGGTGTGTCCTCCATGTGCATGCACCCCTACATCAACGTCGAAGATGAACAACTGTGGATTAAGGTCCTATGCGAGATACTCGAGCACGGCTTCGTGTCACACTTGTGGACCAACTACTTCTACCTCATCATTAGCAGCACGTTCTTTAACGTTAGTGTTAGCAACAATACCTTCCACTGTGCCAGCCAAATTTTTAACTTCTAAAAATTAGATATATAAATTAATTTAACAATTTTATCTTACTATTTTATTAAAAATCTCCCCCCTTTACTAACTAACTTTGGTGAAGCCTAAAATGTATTTACGTTAATGTCCTTTTTTCTATTTACACTAAAAATAATTCCAAGGTTTATTAGTAATTCCACAAGCGAAACAATCAGTGATCTAGAGTTCGAGACTCAGCTACAGCGTATTATTATGAATTTTTCTCATCATTAATTTTCTCTGATTGTTTTATATAAAAAAAATTATAGTTCTCTTTAATCCCATATCTTAGAATTAACAACACTATGATCAAAAAAACTTCTATAAATATTTTAGGCCGACGATGTTAAAAAATATACTTTTCTTAGTTTTTTTACTAAGACAAGTATAATATTAAATTAAAATAATTTTTTTGCATATGAAAGCCTAGTTTGTTGCTGGGATTCTCTATAGACCCGACCCCGGGCCGGGTCTGGCCCGGACCCGGCCCGGGCCCGTAACCGGGTCAACGGGCCGGTTGCCCGTTGACCCGGTTCGCCGGGTCGAACCGGAACCGGCCCGGCAAGTTGCCGGGCCGGTTCCGGTTCATTGGATGTAAAACCGGCGAACCGCCGGTTAACCGTCGATTAACCGCGGTTCCTAGTCGTTGGGGGAGGGTGGAGGGTTTTTAGGTATTTTTTCAACGGTTAGGATCATTTGACCGTTTTTTGATCGATGGCTATGATTTAGTGTCCGTTACTATCAAAACTCTCTAAATAGAGAGCTTATTTCATCATTTTTCACACACATCTTCTCTACTCTTAATCTCATTTTCGTATTCTCTAATCTTCATAATTTATCATTTGCGTATTCTCTAATCTCTACACGCTTTCATTTTCAATTACAATGGAGGAGGACCCCAACATTCAATCCACCGATGATGAGATCGAGCATCTTCCGAATCCGACACCTGACACACAAGGAAGTACCGATGCAATTACTTCTAAGGTTCGGGAACTTCCTCCTCTAAAATCTTCTATTTTTACTAAACATTTTGAGAAGGTCACTCTTCCGTCGGGAGAAATGCGTGCAAAATGTAAGCACTGCAATGCTTCCTACAAATTCCAAGCCGGCGGCGGCTATGGGTCGTTGAAACGACATGTAGAAACGAAGCACCCGACGGAATATGGACTCGACCGTTCTCAAACACAATTATCAAGATTTTCTTCAACTAGCGGTAGTACCGATTCCGGTTTATTTTTATATTCGGATAATAAATTAAGAGAATCATTAGCTAAATTTGTTTTCGTAGAACATCTTTCTTTTAGTTTTGGATCTAAATGCACATTTGAAGATTTTTGTAAAGAATCTCTTAATCCATGTGCTAAACGTGTTCCTAGGACTACACTTACTCGTACAATTAAAAAATTAGTAAAACAAGGAAAAAAGAATTTAATTGATGAATTTAGTAAATTAGATAATAAAGTTTCTTTATGTTCCGATATTTGGAGTGATCATTGGCAAACACATTCGTATATGGGTGTGACTTGCCATTGGATCGATAACTTTTGGAACCTCCAAAAAAGATTATTAGCTTATAGAGTTTTGATGAATCACATAATGCTCATAATATCGCACAATTATTATGTTTAATTTTAGAAGAATATGGTTTAACTCATAAAATATTTTCAATATCATTAGATAATGCTAGTTCTAATACCGCTTGTATAGATGATCTAAAATTTGTTTGTCAACCTATTATTGGAGGTTTATTTTTTCATATTCGTTGTGTATGCCATGTTTTAAATTTATGTGTTCAAGATGGTTTAAAAATTTTAGAAAGTTATATTAAACCAATTAGAATTGCAATTTCTTATTTATGGTCTCATCCATCTATAATGAAACAATGGGGTAGGTTTTGTAAAATTAATGGAATGAGACCTAAAAAATTTCCACGTGATGTACCAACACGTTGGAATTCAACATACCAATTATTACAAGATTCATTTCAATATAAAGAATTATTATGTTCATTTTTGCACAAAACACTAATGCTAATATATATTTATTTTCACAACAATGGAATATTTGTAGTAGTATTTGTGAAATTTTAAAAGTATTTAATGATGCAACCGAACAACTTTCCGGTGTTTATTATCCCACTGCTCAATTAGTTTTAGAAAATTTTTCTAATATAGTATTAGTTTTAAATGAACATATTAATAATGAATCTTTATCTCCTTGCATCTTAGCTATGAAAACTAAATGGGAAAAATATTTTTATTTAATTCCTGAAATTTATTTAATTGCATTTGCTTTAGATCCTAGATTTAAATTAGAAGTTTTACAAAAAATGTTAACTTTATATTATGATGCTTTAATTCCAATTAAAGATTCTTCTTCCCCGATCCAATTAATATTATATATAATGTTAGAATTTATTTATATGATATTTATAATCAATATTATGCAAAATATGGAACACAAATTAATATTTACGAAATTCAACAAACTACTAGTAGTAATTTAAAACTTACAAAAGCACAACTCTTATTAAAAGAACGGACAAAACGTCCACGGGATCCTCAAGTTTCACACGGGAACTTGAGAATTATTTTACGACTTCTTTTGATTTTAATGAAGCGATAGCGAAAACTTCGATATCTTAAAGTGGTGGTCAGAAGGCTCAAAGCTTTCCGTTCTCTCCGTGATCGCAAAAGAAATTTTAGCTTGTCCGATGTCAACTGTTGCTGACGTTCAGTGCTGGTGGCAACATATTAGATGAACGACGATCAACTTTGTCTCGACTCATTGGAAGCCCAAGCATTCTGACGATTGGACCGAGCGGAGAAAAGAATCCAAGGAATGCAACTTTCAGATGACGAAGTTGAAGATTTTGATACTGAAGGAACAAATACGACAGGAACAGGAAATGGAAGTGAATGAAAATGTAAAAGGATAAAAATGTAAAAGAACTACGTGGGCTTTGATTCCCCTAAAGGGATACGTAGACAACTTAAATAAGTGCAAGCCCTTTTTTTAATAAATTTTAATTTCTAATGTTTAATGTTTAATGTTTAATTTTTAATTTTTAATTTTTATTAACATATTAATCTTGAACCGTGACGAACCGTGACGAACCGTGAACCGAACCGTGAACCGGCGGTTCTGAACCGTGAACCGTAACCGTCTTGGGCGGTTAAGGTTAAGGGTCGACCTGCCTGGAACCGTCGAACCGGCGGTTCCGAACCGTGGTCAGGTCTAATTCTCTAGCCCCACTATTGTATGGATTTGACGAATCTTACCTAAATAATTAATTCTTGGTTTATAAGAGTGACACTAGAAAATCCAAACAATTCGGATTTTCAAAGATCCAAATAATTTATATATTATTATATTACACACGCAACGTGTGCACGATCACACTAGTGAATAATAAAAAATCTATTCAATAAAATTTGATAAAATATAGTAAAAGGAGAGATAGTAAAATACTGGTTCGAAATGGACTCAGACATCTTCTATAGCGTCCTTGGCTTACTCAACCAACTCAGGATGAATCTAGTCCACCTTTAATTCATGAATATGCTCCTGGCGTGTACTCAGTCGACCACGCGGGGTGCCCACAGGAGGTGTGCAGGCTATCACTCTACAC
The DNA here is from genome assembly GCF_018446385.1 of Zingiber officinale. Classification (NCBI taxonomy): domain Eukaryota; kingdom Viridiplantae; phylum Streptophyta; class Magnoliopsida; order Zingiberales; family Zingiberaceae; genus Zingiber; species Zingiber officinale. The sequence goes on along the minus strand of NC_056001.1, from coordinate 20,821,277 downwards.
ACGCATGAGATGGGGGGAGGGAATTTTTAAGTAGTACTTGTAACATAAGCAGTCTGTACGCTTTTTTAAGTCTTTAATTTCTCACATTTTACTCCAATTTCCTAGCTTTCAGTTTGCAATAATTAATCTATAATTTTCTAATTTGTAAGAATGGAAGCTTAAGAATTTTCTAAGCCAACGGAACAGTTCTGTTTTTCTCAACTTATGTCAAAAATCCTCAATCCTTATCAAGTATACATTTTTATAGAACGATAACTATTTAAAGAAAACAGAATTGCTGTGGTTTTTCACACTTGTAAAACCTATGCTAGCTCTAAGTTGGGCAGCAAGAGCTGGAAGCTCACTGTAAGTCCTAACTTTGCTGAATAAGTTTAACTTAGCTGGGTAAGGGTGAAAACTTAAGGCTTAAGATTCCTGAGGCTTCTTAGTAAGTGAGGTCCCTGGTGAGACAAAAAAACTGAGAAAAAAATATTCTAAAGTGCCAAGATTCATCCAAATAAACTTACATTGGGCACTGTTCATTAGTCCGGTTCATAATTATTATTCATAATTAAAAACACCGAAGAAGTTCATTGGAGTCGCTTAAAACTCAACATCCAACTTCGACCAAGCAACATCCAACTTCAACAAGAAGCAATTAAATTTTGGTATTAGAGCATTTTGGAGCGCCCAAATCATTCCCTCGACAATTCGTCAACACGGAAAAGTTAAGTTACGGATAGCTACTAACCATTAATATAAATAACCAAAACATGAGGATATAACCACGGGCGGAGCCATCCTTAGACTAGAGTGAACTCCAGCCCCATGGCTGAGGCTATTGAGTAGCAAATCCTTGTCCTCATTGTATTTCATTCCCTCGTCCATCATTAGATTTAAATAAATTTTTGATCCACTAATTAATTAACGTTTAAAAATCATTCTACTTAATCAAAATTTTTTGTCTAGCATGATTTAATTTTATTCACGCATCAAGATTAAATTTCTTTTAATAATTAAATTTTCAACCTCATACAGAATTTAATTAATATGATTAGGGGCAATTAACAAATAAATAGAATGGATAGAATGTGGATTCTCGTGTGTGAAATACATTGTCATTTGATCTCCTCATGTAAAGGATCATTATATTGAATAAAATTTCCTGTGATTTATTTTCCTTCCAAATCGCATGTTCCGGAGGGACCTAGAGGTGAGGTTTATCACATTGTACTATAAAAAAATATGATGATATTAATAATATGTGTGACTCTTGAAATGAATTACAAATTACTTTATTAAAAAATTATTCGTATGCATATTATATATAATATTTCTCTTGACTTCAACTATCATTAATTAAGCAATTAAAACAAGGCATCCATTTAGTTATTATTTTCAAAATTGATTTACATTTGAAATCTCATTAATGCATCTCTTAAATATCATGCTGAATTCCATTCAAAAAAAAAAATTGAAATTACGAATATGGTAGCTGATATGTAAATATTGGATCTTACACATGGTAAGGTCGGATCAAGAGTCAAGTCGATAGGTCAATAATCAAGAACTTATAATTTAATTGAGAAGTGTTTTTCTTCTCATTTGTTAAAGTCTATACATTATAACAATATCATTTATTTATATATAAATTTAATATATTTATTTAATTGACAAGTTGATTCATCTAATTTTAACTCTTTCCGTTTCTATGGAAACATTTTTAGTTATGAAACTTGTTAAAACAATTCTTCGTAACAAAATGAAAAATAAGTTTTTAATAAATATCTATATTAAACTAAAGTTGATTGAAAAATTGATAAAGATATAATAATTAATAAATTTGATTTAAAAAAATAAAAAGTATAACTTTAATAATATTTTTTTCATACTTTTGGATGTATTAATATTAAATGATTTCTTCTTTTTTTTAGAAAATTATTATTCATATATATTTTTAAATTTATTTATATTTTTAATTTAATTAATTTATTATATTAATTATATTCTACGATGAGCCTTAGATAATTTTAAATTTTGGCTACCCTTTGATACAATCTTTCTACCTGTACCTACAAATAGTGATGGAATCAAGGTACATCTGCGTATAAATTAGGCTTCAAATATCTGGATTCCTTAGCTTGCAAATTTCAATTTTATGGATGTTGATTTTCTTTAATAAATCATCTCAGTTTTCTTTGAGTTAGCCATCTGATCTGATTTATTTATTCATTTATTTTTGCCGTATCAACCAAATTTGGGAGCTGTGCACTCTCAAGGCTCTTCTCATTTGATACATACATCAAAATACAAGTCAAACCTCATTTGTGATTTCTTATTCATTAGGCTGCAATTGATACAAGTCAAACCTCATTTGTGATTTCTTATTCATTAGGCTTCAACTAATTGCGACGGTTCAGCTTGCTATATATTTACTTGTAATTTTGAGTTTATAAGAAATAATCTGTAGTTTTTATTTATCTATCTAATTATATGTTCTCAAATATAATAAGACATTAATTTTTAGTGATGGAAAAAAATAACAGAGATGGTTAGTATTACATTCTTCAAGTTAATCCGAAAATTAAAAATTGAAATGAAATTTTTGTCACTGGAGACATATTCATTTTATAATTAATATGCACGAGAAGTCGAATTTAATTCATGGATAAGCACGAGTGCTTAAAATAAGATGATAATTATGTAAAAAAATGATTAACTGACAAGAGAAAAAGCAAATGATAAAATTAGAAAAGATTGTAAGTTAAATATTTCACTTTTCAATAAATATACTAAATCTAACTATATCCACATGGCAATCATTGTTAGTTTAAACAAAAATTTATATTAGGTGCTTACGGATTATATCCTGTCTTAGTACAATGATTTAGCGATAAGACGTCTTCTCAATTTTTTAAACATAATCGAGTTTTAATTTTTATAAATTAATAAATAAGTTTTTTAATGAATTAGTCTTAATTTTGATAAATTAATAGATAACTTTCTGTATAGACAGATAGTTGACTTAAAGAATATTATATTAATAGATTATGTACTTCCATATTTATATTAATGGCAGGTGAAATTGTTTTGTAAAATCGAATTAATGATCCTAAATTAATAAACTAAATATCTAATGTCAAACTTATAAAAAAATTTCCTGAGGGATCGCATTACCTGATTTAGATATCGTCCTCATTTGCAAGAGGCTACTTTTGCGGTATTCGCTGCCACTTTTCAGTTTTCTCCCTTTTCAACGTTTCTGCTGCTATTCTCGGCCTTCTCTTCCTTTTCTTCACTTCCCGTCGCCAAATCGAAGCGGAGACGCCTCGATATCCGCGATCAGATGGCGACGGACGGCAACTCGGAGCAGGCGATGACGTCGTACGGGAGCGTGGAAGGGGTGGCTGGGTGGGTGGGAGCGAGCGTGGTGTCCGCCTTCTTCGCCTCCCTCGAGAGCTGCTCTTGCATCACCCTTAGCACCTTCGAGGACGACGACGGCGACGAGCCCGACGAGCCCGAGGAGTCCAAGGACAGCCCTCTCATGCTCACCAGCGCCCCCAATCAATACGACGTGGAGGAACCCCATCTCAAGCCCCCCTTCCCTCCTGTCTGATCAACTCATTTACCAAAGTCGATTCTTGGAAGCGATTGATCTGTGAGTCGCCCTCCTCTGATTTCTCCTCTTTTTGAATTTGCAACTTTCTGCTGTTCGTTTCAGAATTCGACCTAGATCTGCGAGCGAAGATATCTACGAGGTTCCTTTCTCATTTGATCTTAATTAGCTCAAACAAACACTGATTATTTAAATATAAAAACAATTACAGTATGGATGTTGGACTAAGTTTCATCAGCAGAATCACAATTACAGTATAAATATAAAATATCCAGCAGACAGGAAGGTGCAGCTTACAGAGGAATATTCATGGGTTTACATGAATGCAGATATAAAACTCTAAATAAAGTGTTTAAGTTGACAAAGTAAAGATAATTTAATTTGCAAACAGAGATAATAATTGTGTCATGCATAATAACAAACAAATTCACGATTAACAAGTATTCATGATAAAAACAAGAATACATTGAACATTTCAACATGTGTACTTAGAAGGCCATTGCAATTAGATCACAGCAAGTAATATCTGATGCCAAGCAGACTATTATATCCTTCAATAACTAACAAAATGTTTAAACTGATCTTGTTCAACTCATTTAGAGTAAAACCCTAGGTTGATGGCTGTGTAACTAATCTCTCCTTATCCACTGTTCATCCCATTTGTCTTCAACGATTTCTTGTGTTCCAGTTATAGCCCTATCCAGTTATTTCTTCCTTCCATCCAGCTCCATTTTTCTTGAACATATATTGCAACATATGGATATCCTGTTAATTGCTTTCTCCATCATAACAAACAAAAAGTTTCCTAGAAGTTGTGGCTAAACAAAGTCCTTAACAAAACCACCCCATAGTCAATTTAGTCTACCAACAATCATCATGTCAAACCAAATATATCATTAATAATATGTAGAGCAATCAAAACACTTCTTATTTCATTAACTAAACTTTACTTTCTGCTCCCTCTACCCCTTACACCTTCAAGTTTACTCAAGTTAACTTTTCTGCTATGATATTGAATGGCCAATTTTGAGCATGTTCATTATAGTCACAATAATATACTTATTGGCATGGTGTTACAAATGATTATTTGAAGCTTCAGCTATATATATGGTCCCATGCTGTTGTAGTCTGTCAGACATGGGAACGAGCAAATTAAAATCTAATGGTTACGCTATGGGAGGTAAGGCTATCACACCCCGAGGGTATATTTATCCGTCAAACCGGACGGTACCCCTAGTGATAATATAAAAAATAACTGATACTAAACCATTTAAAGTCAACACTAAACACCAATGCGATATAAAAATCACTAAGTTTTTTTTTAAATGATAGTACGTGTATGCATGCATGAACATGTGAACATAATAAAACTAAACAAGATAAAGATTATTACAATTCCACCAAAACACAAAGAGTCGATACATAATGAAAAGCAATTGAATCACAACAACATAAAAATGAAACTCGATAACTCAACGTCGAGTGCGACAGACAAGCACTTCTCTAAGCGACACTAGGATAGTTGAAATAACCTATCCTCTATCTACTAACCTAGAAGTCAAAGAAAAGCAAGAGGTAGTGAGTATAAAATACTTAATGAGTATAAAATGGATAGTGCATGATACTACCTATAAGGAGATAAAAGAAATATTCTCAGGTAATAATACTTACTACAAAAGTAAGAGCGCCAATATGATCATTTGCTAACAAAAACATAAACAATAATATAACTCTCTATTAACCTGGTCAACTAGATATAATAATAAATCGGGAGTACATATAATACATCTAAAACTTGCATGAACAAATACAAAATCGGCGTATAATAGTCACTTCTATGGGCGAACTCGCTACCACGTACAATCTCGTGGGCAGACAGGAATATACCACGACTTCTCAATCACGAATGGGAGGTAATGATCGACTGGATATAACAACGGTGTCGGTGACGACTCTCTCAACAACGAAGGGGAGACAATAGTCAACCGGATATAACAATGGTCGCTGATGACTCTCTCTCAACCACGAATGGAAGATAATGGCCGATAGAATATACCAACAATCGCTAATGACTCGCTCTACCACAAATGGGGGTACTCACCCTACCACATGTGGGAGATATAATCGACAGGATATATATAAGGTATATAAACATAACAGGTACACATGATACTAAGTAACATGGATAGCAACGAGACTAGGATCGAAAAGACGCTAGAGGAGGAGGGGAGGGAGAGGGGGGGGGGGATTGGTGTAGCATTCGTCTCTTTTTCAATTATGAGTTAAAACAAGCGCTGCGAAAAAGAGAAAGGAAAAAGAACAAAAAACATAAATAATTTTTACTCGGTTCGGAACTTTCGATGACTCCTACTCTAAAGCCCGCATTTGATGAGTGCTTTTGTGGACAATCACTATCAGTTCGCAAAGATTTACAGAATTTGAGGACAAGAACTATAAAGTAAATGTTACTGACAACAAAAAGGTAGTAGAGGAACAATTGAGCGTCGATTGTCAGAGTAGCCTTTCGGTGTCATCTGAATCTTCTCGAAGCAGCACGCGAGTACGAAAGTCGGAGTGAATGATGTTCCGAGGTTGTTGTTCGAAGCTTCTTTTATAGCCAACTTTGGGCGCCGGAACCACCCCCGGGCGCTTGGATTGCTGACATGGCAATTCCTCAGCGAAACTCTTATCTTTGAGAGTTTCATCCATCTTTGGGCACCTTGACGGGTTCGAGCGCATGGACCCGTCATGTGTCGACCAACCAATGTGCACCACCTCAGCTAATCGACCGCTGCTTCACCTCCTTGCCCGAGCGCTTGTACCACCACTAGGCGCCCGGACCTCCGGGTGCTTGGACCAAGTCCGGGCGCTTGGAACCCTTTTTTCAGCCTTTTGCTTTCCTATATCATAAAGTTAACATAACAAGCAATAATATGAAAATGAGTAACTGTCCGATCCTGACTTTGAGTTTTACTAAAATCCTAGGTTGTATTGACGTCTACTATTCCCTCAACCGAAAACGCGCCCTCACTGGATCTCTCCTCCAGTTGCTTACCTCCACTTACCAATCGCAGACCAGGTCTCTTGACCTACCAGGACTTCCTGCCAGATCTCAACCAATCTGGACTTCAGTGAGTTGTAAACCCAACTGGCCTTCCTCTTGCCAAATCTCAACCAATCTAGAATTCATGCCAGCTATCAACCTAGCTAGACTTCAGCTTGGTGTTTCGATCCTGTGACCCATCAAGTTCATATCTTGCACACTTGGTAAAAGAATTAGATCACAACATAAGCTAACTTTAACCTTTGCCATACATCAAAAATTTGAGTTTGATTATTAGTACAACCTACACCAACAGATATCAAGTGGAACACATTTAAGTTTAAGCATGTAAATATCAAACTCAAGGACAAATAAGAATGAAGTCAAGATAAGCAATAATTGCTACCTAAGCAACATAAATAAAAGAAAAACATGCATTAAGATCAAAGATTTATAGAAGTCAAGGAAGAACTACCCATCATCCTATACTATGATATGATTGTTCTAACAATAAGCACAAGTTCAAAGCACCAACAAAGGATCTAGTAGGATACTCAACATCCTACACTATGGTATGTTAGTATCATATGTATATAACAATCAAGCATGAAGAATAATGAGACTGCATGGATATCCAATGGACAAAACATAAGAGCAAACAAAATAAGTATCAATCTCAGGAATCGATCAATAGTAGAGTCAAGATAAGCATTATATACTACCACAATAATAACATAAATCATGCACCAAGTACAAAGGTTTAAGAGAAACAAGAGAAATCAAAACTTAGGTTTTATATTTAATCAATTCCCATCCAGACTTTTCTAAAGCCTAACCTATTTATCCTCATAAAATATCTAAACATTCATTTTTGTTTATTTCTATATTTATTATTAGTTATTTTAATATTTTAGATTAAATTAATTTAAAATATTATATATATAGCATGCACACCCTTACCCTACACACTCATTGGCGACCTTCACAAGTCCGAGCACCCCGATTCTCAAAAGTGAATCAGGGCACCCGCGAGTGCATCCGAGCGCCGTGAGGATTGCTCATAAGTGTGCAAAACAATAATATGCATGCTATCATCTCTCTCTCTCTCTCTCTCTCTCTCATGAGTGTGTTTGGTTCAAGTTATCCGGCATGACCTTGGTTATGTGATTACCGGGTAATCACATAACCAAGGTTATGGGGAATAAAACATAATCTTAATATTATTTGGTTCAACTTAGGTTATGCAAGAACCTAGTTTGACATTTACGAATTTACCCTTTAAATGAAATTCAATCTTTTGTTGTGGCTCGTCGTGCCTTCTCCTTCCATTCCGATCCATCGTCTTCTTCCTCATCCCCCCCTCCCCCTCTTTCTCCCCTTTCAGTAGGGGTGAGCAGTCAACCTGCCAAACCGACCAATCCGCTTATACCGATTTGAACCGAACCGAAAAAAAATCCGCCGGATATAGGGCCGGATGTAGGGTCCTGATATTGCATTATCCGATCTAATAGGGTCGGATAGTTTTTTATCCCAATAACCGAACCAACCCGATCCGCGATCACCCCTACTTGTAGCAACTACTGTCGATAAGTTGCTACACGTTATAGTAGTTACTGCCGATAAGCTGCTACACGTTGTAGTAGCTACTGGCGATTAGTTGCTACAACGTGTAATGAATAATGTCTATTATCATTTTAAAAATATTTTATTTTTTTGTTGTTTTATATTTTATATTTTATTGGATATAGAGTCGGATATCCAAATAACTGATAACCCGTCAGATATCTGATACATAATAATCGCCGGATATAGGACCGGATGTAGGTCCTGATATTGTATTATCTGATCTAGTAGGACCAGATAGTTTTTTATCCTAATAACCGAACCAACTCGATCCACGATCACCCCTACCTTCCAGTGCTTCCCAGACAACCTTCCTCACTTCTTGCCTCCTCACTTCCTCCTCGATCTCCATGCCGAATCCCCAATGTTGGCAAGCATACTAGCAGTTGGTGTATTGGTCTACGAGCACAACGAGCAGATCACCAGAATGCCACGAGCCACGCTCTCCGTCACCGAGTTCTAGCCATAGTGCGTCAGGAACACGCCGGTGGCCCAGTGGCATAGAACCTTCCCTTGACGGCACCACCTCACCAACAAGCTCTGCACTTTAATTTCCTCGATCAACCCTCAAGCAGCGCCTCGATGCCCCCTTCCACCAGGCCCGGCTAGACCTGACCACGGTTCGGAACCGACGGTTCGACGGTTCGGAACCGCCGGTTCGACGGTTCCAGGCAGGTCGACCCTTAACCTTAACCGCCCAAGACGGTTACGGTTCACGGTTCAGAACCGCCGGTTCACGGTTCGTCACGGTTCAAGATTAATATGTTAATAAAAATTAAAAATTAAAAATTAAAAATTAAACATTAAACATTAAAAATTAGAAATTAAAATTTATTAAAAAAAGGGCTTGCACTTATTTAAGTTGCCTACGTATCCCTTTAGGGGAATCAAAGCCCACGTAGTTCTTTTACATTTTTATCCTTTTACATTTTCATTCACTTCCATTTCCTGTTCCTGTCGTATTTGTTCCTTCAGTATCAAAATCTTCAACTTCGTCATCTGAAAGTTGCATTCCTTGGATTCTTTTCTCCGCTCTGGTCCAATCGTCCATTAATGCTTGGGCTTCCAATGAGTCGAGACAAAGTTGATCGTCGTTCATCTAATATGTTGCCACAGCATCGAACGTCTCCACAGCAACAGTTGACATCGGACAAGCTAAAATTTCTTTTGCGATCACGAGAGAACGGAAAGCTTTGAGCCTTCTGTGACCACCACTTTAAGATATCAAGTTTTCGCTATCCGCTTCATTAAAATCAAAAGAAGTCGTAAAATAATTCTCAAGTTCCCTGTGTGGAACTTGAGGATCCCCGGGCGTTTTGTCCGTTCTTTTAATAAGAGTTGTGCTTTTGTAAGTTTTAAATTACTACTAGTAGTTTGTTGAATTTCGTAAATATTAATTTGTGTTCCATATTTTGCATAATATTGATTATAAATATCATATAAATAAATTCTAACATTATATATAATATTAGTTGGATCGGGGAAGAAGAATCTTTAATTGGAATTAAAGCATCATAATATAAAGTTAACATTTCTTGTAAAACTTCTAATTTAAATCTAGGATCTAAAGCAAATGCAATTAAATAAATTTCAAGAATTAAATAAAATATTTTTCCCATTTAGTTTTCATAGCTAAGATGCAAGGAGATAAAGATTCATTATTAATATGTTCATTTAAAACTAATACTATATTAGAAAAATTTTCTAAAACTAATTGAGCAATAGGATAATAAACACCGAAAGTTGTTCGGTTGCATCATTAAATACTTTTAAAATTTCACAAATACTACTACAAATATTCCATTGTTGTGAAAATAAATATATATTAGCATTAGTGTTTTGTGCAAAAATGAACATAATAATTCTTTATATTGAAATGAATCTTGTAATAATTGGTATGTTGAATTCCAACGTGTTGGTACATCACGTGAAATTTTTAGGTCTCATTCCATTAATTTTACAAAACCTACCCCATTGTTTCATTATAGATGGATGAGACCATAAATAAGAAATTGCAATTCTAATTGGTTTAATATAACTTTCTAAAATTTTAAACCATCTTGAACACATAAATTTAAAACATGGCATACACAACGAATATGAAAAATAAACCTCCAATAATAGGTTGACAAACAAATTTTAGATCATCTAGACAAGCGGTATTAGAACTAGCATTATCTAATGATATTGAAAATATTTTATGAGTTAAACCATATTCTTCTAAAATTAAACATAATAATTGTGCGATATTATGAGCATTATGTGATTCATCAAAAACTCTAGAAGCTAATAATCTTTTTGAGATTCCAAGAGTTATCGATCCAATGGCAAGTCACACCCATATACGAATGTGTTTGCCAATGATCACTCCAAATATCGAACATAAAGAAACTTTATTATCTAATTTACTAAATTCATCAATTAAATTCTTTTTCCTTGTTTTACTAATTTTTAAATTGTACGAGTAAGTGTAGTCCTAGGAACACGTTTAGCACATGGATTAAGAGATTCTTTACAAAATCTTCAAATGTGCATTTAGATCCAAAACTAAAAGAAAGATGTTCTACTGAAACAAATTTAGCTAATGATTCTCTTAATTTATTATCCGAATATAAAAATAAACCGGAATCGGTACTACCGCTAGTTGAAGAAAATCTTGATAATTGTGTTTGAGAACGGTCGAGTCCATATTCCGTCGGGTGCTTCGTTTCTACATGTCGTTTCAACGACCCATAGCCGCCGCCGGCTTGGAATTTGTAGGAAGCATTGCAGTGCTTACATTTTGCACGCATTTCTCCCGACGGAAGAGTGACCTTCTCAAAATGTTTAGTAAAAATAGAAGACTTTAGAGGAGGAAGTTCCCGAACCTTAGAAGTAATTGCATCGGTACTTCCTTGTGTTTCGGGTGTCGGATTCGGAAGATGCTCGATCTCATCATCGGTGGATTGAATGTTGGGGTCCTCCTCCCGCGGATTCATTATTTGCTTTCCCTTCCGAGCTCGAGATGATGCACCTCCGCGGCCTCCTTCCATTGTAATTGAAAACGAAAGCGTGTAGAGATTAGAGAATACGAAAATGAGATTAAGAGTAGAGAAGATGTGTGTGAAAATGATGAAATAAGCTCTCTATTTATAGAGTTTTGATAGTAACGGACATTAAATCATAGCCATTGATCAAAAACGGTCAAATGATCCTAACCGTTGAAAAAATACCTAAAAACTCGCCGTTCGAACCGCGGTTAACCGGCGGTTCCAACTGCTATGAACCACCGGTTAACCGGTTCAACCGCAAAAAAAATTTGCGGTGAACCGCGGTTCAACCCGCGGTTAACCGGCGGTTCGCCGTTTACATCCAATGAACCGGAACCGGCAACTTGCCGGGCCGGTCGACCCGGCGAACCGGGTCAACGGGCAACCGGCCCGTTGACCCGGTTACGGGCCCGGGCCGGGTCCGGGCCAGACCCGGCCCGGGGTCGGGTCTAGGCCCGGCCGGACCACTCACAAGAAGGGACGGTTGCTCTCTGCTAGGCCCAACGCGAACCCTGCCAATTTATCCCTCGTCAAAGTCGTGATGTTGCAACGTGGAGAGAAGCCATGAGTCTGTAGGTGTTGGTGGTCTAGAAGATGAACTCCGGGAGGCCACGTCTCGCAGGAAGGTTGCCAAAACGTTGGTGATGATGCGGGGGGGGGGGGGGGCCTCGGAATCGTGAAAAACCATAGGCTTCCAAGGTTTTCTGATTCCAAATTGTATTTCCAAATTACTAACATGGCGGGAATCACTCATTATCTAAACCAAACAAATTTTTGTAGATAACCTACCAAGGTTATCAACTATAACCTCCAACCAAATACCCCCTAAGAGTGGCACAGTCAGTAGGTAGTTGTACCCATGACACCCCCTAAGAGTGGCCCAGTCAGAAGGTAGTTGTACCCATGCACAATTGGACCTTTGGTGTCACCCTTAAAGTTTGTTTCATTATGCTCATGGCCAACTAATGGCACACTAAGAATGTTGTGCTTGCTGTTTCTTATCATCTTATCACTCGTGCATATATCATATAGCTATAATCCTTTTCAGCACCTATCGCTACTTCCATTATCTTTTGCCATATATTTGCAGGTGAGTGGTACTTAGCCACTACATCGAATTGGGCCAAGGGGTAGAAAGGGAAATGTGCTTTGAGGAACTCTTTATGCCAAGTTTTACTATTTGATGGTCTGTGCTATTATTTTCTTTGCATTAATGCATACCGACTTGTTGGTTTTCTATATTTCTTGTGGCGTGGTTTACCTATTGTTTTAGGTTCCAACCAATATAGATTGAAGTATATTGTATGCTACAAGTTCTGTGTTGATGGGTTGTTTTTCATCTTATATTTTAAAATGACTGACAATGTACTTATTCTCTGATTATTCTGTAACTAATAGGCGTTTTTAACATTGTATCTCTTGAAATGACTATTGGAAATTTATATTTACTATGGTTTACCTTTGTGTCTTACATTTCCATCAATATGAAGTCAAGTATATTGTATGATAGAAATTCTGGATTGATGGGTTGAGACTGATGTTGATCATTTATATGACTTTCAAGATTATTGTTATTGATTTATACTTTTTCTTTTTGGAAAAGCATTCAATTAGTGCAGTTACTTGTTTTTCTTATTCTGTGATTGATCCTGTTCGAGTGCTGAGTCGACGGACGTTGGGACGTGACACGCTCCGCTGTCTCCGACTAGTGGTGTAGCTCTCCGGCGAACCTGCAAAGAAGCCGAGCCGGGAGGGGTTTTCCGGCGATGACCCTCCGACGCTCAAGTCAGGCAACGAGAGAGGTAACGTAATGTGACTACAGTAAAGAGTTGCGCATACCTTCGTCGATGTCTGGGGGTCCTTATATAGGACCCCGGGGAGGTGCGAGCACGCTTCTCTATGTGTGCACACTTCCCCAAACATACCTTAACAAGCCTCTGTCAGAAAAGTACCTTTGGCGCCATTCCGCAATCGTCCGAGCATATCCCGGATGTGACAGTGGAAGCTTCCGCCGTATGATCCTGTGTACGGCTCGACCGCCAACTCTGCTGCTTGTTGGCGGCAGGCGTCTCGAGGATGATGTTATCCTCTGTCTCCTTTGTCCTCTTACGTTCCCTGTCTGCTCCAGGGCCAAGCGGGTCGGCCGCTCGACAGACATATAACTTCTGCATCGGTCGTATGCTCGGATGAGACTGCTCCCGCCTGTGTTGCCTTGTGCACCGGCCGAACGGACAACCCGCTCGGCCCTTGAAACCTTTTTACCTTGAGCATCGAAAACCCGACCCCCAGTCGGGTTGTCTTCATTCGGTTCGGGGGACTCACGGTCGGTCGGCCTACATCACCCGGTCAGTCGGTCCGCTTAGTCCGGTCGGTCGGTCTTAGGGTTGAATCTCTTGACCTCTGACCTCCACGCGTCGTTGACCTTCCGCCAACGAGGATCCCCCGTCCTTATCACCGGATCACATGCCTCCCCTTCAAGTCTAGTCGAAGGAGACGCTAAGTCCGACTGACTGGACTGCCGGTCGGCCTGAATGACCTCGCCCTGCCACTCTGGAATGTTCCTCCCCCCCGGCCGCTCGGCTTCTTCCGAGCGCGGGGTTCACTGCCGCACCGACTGTCAACGCTGACGCCCTTCGGATCTCCTCGGAATTCATGCAAATCCTCTCCATTAAGACCGAGCACGCGCGCTGCGTGCCGTAATGACGCTCATTAAATGCGCCCCTATGGCATGGTGCCACGTGGCGCCTCCGCTGGCGTCATCGTACGATTCGGCGATGTGTCCGATGGGACATCGACGGTTTGAAATGAACGGCCCGATGTGGGCCTCGGTTCCTGTGACCTGCATCGGACGGTCGAGGCCGATCGGGCCCGATCTTATAAAGGCTTCACCTTCTTCCTCCGCCGCACCCTTGCTTTCGCGTGTCCCGTATCCTTCCTCGGTGCTCCAGCGTTCCGGCGACTTCGATTTTCCCTTCTCCGACGGCCCTCCGCCTTCTTCCTTCGATCCTCAACTCCTTTGTAAGGTCTCTTCTCCTTTCTCCCTTTCATTCTTGCGTTTTCTTTGCGCTTTCGGCTGCGTTTCGTCCTTTGATTACTGTTTCGCTCTTTTTCTCGCTTGCGCATTTGCTTTCCCTTTCGATCCCTGCTTCTTCCATTGCTCTGGCGATGGCAAGCTCCTCTCAGCCTGCGGACCCGGCTCTCGGCCCATGGTATACCACCATGGAGTCGCGGTTCGATCGGCGTGATGCCGAGAGCCTGTTCAATGCTTTTGATATCCCCTCCGACTTTGAGCTAATTTTACCTTCACCTTCCGCTCGGCCGCACAAGCCGCCGCGCGGCGCCTTTTGTCTTTTCCGCGACCAATTCGTAGCCGGTCTGCTGTTTTCCCTTCACCCCTTCATTGTTGAAGTTTGTAACTTCTTTGGCATTCCGCTCACCCAACTGGTTCCCAACACCTTTCGCCTCCTGTGCGGGGTTGTGGTCTTATTTAAGATACACAATATTCCCCTCCGCCCGGAGATCTTCTATTATTTTTATTACCCCAAACAGTCCGAGCCGGGCACTTATCTGTTTCAAGCCCGACCCGGCTTAGTCTTTTTAGATAAGTTGTCATCTTCCAACAAACACTGGAAGGAGAATTTTTTCTACCTTCGTGTTCCCGGGCAGCTCTCCTTTCGTACGAAATGGCAGGTTGGACCGCCCGTCTCTCCCGAGCTGAAGAAATATAAGACCCGACCAGACTATCTTCAAGCAGCGAATTTGCTAGCCGGTCTGAAGCTCGACATCAACAAGCTCCTACCTGAAGGAGTGATGTACATATTTGGTTTGAGTCCGAGTCGGACCCCCCCTCCCGAGCAGCTTCGGTAAGAACTTCACCTGTACATTTGCCTTGAGTTTTAACTAATTTCCTTCTCTTTTCTTTGCAGCGAACATCGTAATGGAGTCGGTGCTGTTCGGAATTTTGAAGAAGAAAGCGGTCGCGCTCGAAGCGGCAACGGCCCAGGAAATGGAGCAACTGGGCATTGCTCCGGTCAGCTCTCATGAGGACGAGAGCGAAGCGCAGGCAGGCGAGTCGGCCGCTCAGCCTTCGCCTATGGATGCTACCGGCGGTGCAACTTCTGGCCAGGAACCAGTCGTTCGGGAGGAAAGTTCTGATCCGGAGGACGAGCTCCCACTCAATAGGAAAAGACGGAGAGTTGAGAAGCCCCTCCGTTCGGCAACCTCCGCCGTGCAAGCGTCCGAGCGGACGGGCACCGCCTCCCCATGCGGCCAGGCACCATCGGTCGAGGCTCTATCTTCCGACCGGACTCCTTCTCAACTGGAGGCGCCTGCGGCTCCCCTTGAAGCGATTCCGGGGGGTTCCCTTCCTCCAGCACCACGCCGAGTCCTCCGCTCGGGCATTTTGTCCACCATGTCCAGCCCCGCTTCTGATCCTCTGGTGTCTGCTCAGACGACTCCGGGCCGGCGTCATACGGTTAGGGCCACTCTGCATCTCCCTACCGAGGCGTTCATGGCCGAGTCCGATCGGCCAACGACCCCCGAGCATATGATCACTATGAAGGAGCCTTTAGCTGAGATGTGGGCGAACGCTCGGGTAGCCATGATATCGCTCGACAAACTGGCTGATAGCCACATGCAGCAGTCCACCGGGGTAAGGTTTACTTCTTCTTTATGTAGTTTTCCCGATCGGCCTCCTTAACCTTTTATTGTACATCAGCGATGGGTGGAAGAGATTGCTGTCTCCAACCGCTTGGCGATGGTGGAGGACGAGCTGAAGAGACTGAAGAGTCAGGGCGGCCCGTCATCCTCCCGAGGCCCTTCTTATGTCGAACTGCAGAAGGAGCTCGACAAAACCAAGGCTCTGTTGGAGGCCGAGAGGAAGAAGACGGCCGATCAGACCTACATGTTGGACTAGCTAGACAAGAAGGTCAAATCCTATGACCGCAAGATTGAGCTGGCCCCCACTCGGAAGAACACCGCCATCGCCGATCTGGACAAGAAGAACGTGGAAGCCCGCGCTATGGAGCAGCGCGTGAATGAGCTAGCCGAACTGCTAGAAGACGAGCAGAAAGGCCGCTCGGAGGAGGTAACTAAGCTCAAGGGCGATTTGAAGGACATGCAAGAAGCTCTTGACGCTTCCCGTGCTGCCTTCAAAGAGTACCAAGAAGCGGAGCCGGGCCGCGTCGCCGCTTTGAGGCAAAACTACATCCGCTCGGCTTGGTTCGTGGAGAAGGTGTACGACCGGTTGGTCATCGCCTTCGAGTTGGCCATCACAGCCACGGTGGATTATCTGAAGACCAAGGGTCAGCTCCCCGAGTCAGTGGTCATCCCTGCGACGGAGCATGCTGCACTTCTCACTACCATCCCAAAGCATATCTTTGACTTCCTTGAATGATGTATTTTCAGTAATGCTTCCGATCGGCGAGTCTTTAATTTTCATGTGGCGTCTGTAACATTTGATGCTAACTTTAAATGAATGCCCACTCTTGTTGTGTTAGCCTTTACTTTCGAGTGTTCCTTTTGACTATGCCGACCGGTCGCTAGACCTTTTTTTTTTTTTTTTTTTCGCAGAGGCTTTCTTAATTTCGCCGACCGGTTAAACGACCTCCCACTATGCCTGGGACTTCTATGAGTTTGTCGCTGGGGTGTTTGCATATACCGCGCCGATCGGTCAGACGACTTTCCAGTAGGGATTTCTATGAGTTTTTCGCTTAGTGTTTCCCTTTACTTCGCCGATCAGTCAAACGACTCTCCACTCTTTCATGGCTTCTTTGCCAATGCCTCGACGAGGTGCTTCGACGCGATGCTGCCTCATCTGGGGGGTTTATAGTCGCCAGCCCGACTCTGGGGTTTAGCGTCGGAGCTCGACGGTCTTCCGACCGGGGGGTTTATAGTCGCCGATTCGACTCTAGGGTTTAACGTCGGAGCTCGACGGTCTTCCGACTAGGGGGTTTATAGTCGCCGGTTCGACTCTAGGGTTTAACGTCGAAGCTCGACGGTCTTTCGACCGGGGGGTTTATAGTCGCCGGTTCGACTCTAAGATTTAACGTCGCTGCTCGACGGTCTTCCGACCGGGGGGTTTATAGTCGCCGGTTCGACTCTAGGGTTTAACGTCGGAGCTCGACGGTCTTCAAGCCGGGGGGGTTTATAGTCGCCGGTTCGACTCTAGGGTTTAACGTCGGAGCTCGACGGTCTTCCGACCGGGGGGTTTATAGTCGCCGGTTCGACTCTAGGGTTTAATGTCGGAGCTCGACGGTCTTTAAGCCGGGGGGTTTATAGTCGCCGGTTCGACTCTAAGATTTAACGTCGTTGCTCGACGGTCTTCCGACTGGGGGGTTTATAGTCGCCGGTTCGACTCTAAGATTTAACGTCGCTGCTCGACGATCTTCAATAATGAGCTTCTAGCTCGGATAATATACACCCGGCCGAACGACACGGGGTCTTCATCATCGAGCATTTGGCTCGGATAATATACACCTGATCGAACGACACGGGGTCTTCATCATCGAGCATTTGGCTCGGATAATATACGCCCGGCCGAACGACACGGGGTCTTTATCATCGAGCATTTGGCTCAGATAATATACGCCCGGCCGAACGGCACGGGGTCTTTATCATGCCTTTATACATCCATCCAATGGGCGCACCATGCTCATGCCTTTGCTTTGTTCTTATAACTTTCATTCCTGCAACCAAAAGATACATCCGAACAGAATATTCATGAAAATATGTTACACCGGCGCACATTTCATCCGGCCCAATAGGGCTGGAGGTGGTTTGCGCTCCATGTCCTATCCATCCGCCGTCCATCCTCATCCTCCAAGTAGTAGGCTCCAGATCGGAGCTTCTCGATGACCTTGAAGGATCCCGCCCAGGGAGCCTCCAGCTTGCCTACGTCTCCGACCGACTTCACTTTCTTCCAAACCAAGTCGCCCACCTGGAATGCTCGAGGAATCACGCGGCGGTTGTAGTTCTGCTTTATTCTCTGCCTGTAGGTCATCAGCCGGACAGACGCTTTGGCTCGCTCCTCGTCGATCAAGTCCAATTCTAGCTGCCTCCGCTCGGAATTATCTTCGTCGTAGTTCTGGATCCAGACGGACTCTACGCCGACTTCGACTGGGACGACCGCCTCACCTCCATACACCAGGTGGAACGGCGTTACTCCCGTTCCCTCCTTAGGGGTAGTGCCGATTGCCCATAGGACCCCCGACAGCTCGTCCACCCAGCTTCCTCCCATGTGGTCGAGCCGAGCCCGAAGAATTCGGAGTATCTCCCGGTTGGCTACTTCGGCTTGACCATTGCTTTGGGGATACGCCACAGACGTGAAGTGCTGCTCAATGCCATATCCATTGCACCATTCCTCGAGCTGCTTTCCGACGAACTGCCGTCCGTTGTCCGACACGAGCCGACGCGGAATGCCGAACCGACAGATGATGTTTTGCCAGATGAATTTCTTGACCATGTGTTCGGTTATCTTGGCCAATGGCTCAGCCTCCACCCACTTGGAGAAGTAATCTACTGCCACCAATAGGAACTTCCGTTGTCCGGTCGCCATAGGGAAGGGTCCTACGATGTCCATGCCCCACTGGTCGAACGGGCAGGACACTGTGGACACTTTCATTTCTTCCGTCGGTTTATGCGAGAAACTGTGGTACTTCTGACAGGAAAGACACGTTGCGACGGTCCGAACGGCATCCTCATGTAGCGTTGGCCAGAAGTATCCGGTCAGCAGGATCTTCCTAGCCAGAGACCGGCCGCCCGGATGACCTCCGCAAGATCCTTGGTGTACCTCCTGGAGAATGTACTCGGCGTCTTCTGAGCTGACGCACTTCAGCAGAGGTCGGGAGAACGCCTTTTTATAAAGCTGATCTCCGATGAGCGTGAACCAGCCAGCTCTCCTCCTCAGTAGCTGGGCTTCCTCCCGATCGGACGGCATGGCACCCGAGCGTAGAAACTCCATGATGGTTCTTCTCCAATCGCTCGGGAATGTGAGGTCATCCATCCGGTCCACATGCGCTACCAAAGATACTTGCTCGATTGGTTGCTGGATGACGATTGGCGATATTGAGCTTGCGAGTTTGGCTAACTCATCTGCCGCCTGGTTCTCCACTCGGGGTATCTTCAGGACCACTACCTCGGTGAAGCCGGTCTTGAGTTTTTCAAAGGCCTCCGCGTACAATCTGAGTCTTGCATTGTTTATCTCAAAAGCGCCCATGAGTTGCTGAGCGGCAAGCTGGGAATCCGAGTGGATCACCACCCGACTGGCTCCAACATGCCGTGCGGCCTACAATCCGGCTATAAGGGCTTCGTACTCTGCCTCATTATTTGTTGCCCGATAGTCCAGCCGAACGGATAAATGCATCCTCTCTCCCTGAGGCGAAAGTAGCATGATCCCAATTCCGCTTCTGAGCCGAGTGGACGATCCGTCCATATATATTTTCCATGTAACTTCGGGCTCGGGCTTTTGTACCTCGGTCACGAAATCTGGCAAGGACTGTGCTTTGATTGCCGAGCGGGGTTGGTATTGGATGCCAAATTCGCTTAGCTCCGTCGTCCACTTGATGAGTTGTTCGGATGCTTCAGGGTTCAGGAGTACCCTTGCTAGCGGGCTATTCGTCATCACAATAATGGTGTGCGCCAAAAAGTAAGGGCCAACCTCCGAGCGACAAGGACCAAGGCAAAAGCCAACTTCTCGAGACCGGTGTAGCAAGACTCAACATTCTTTAAGATATGACTTAAAAAGTACACTGGTTGTTTCTCGCCGCTCGACCTTACTAATGCTGAGCCCACAACATGCTTAGTTGAAGATAAATAAATGCGGAGCGGCTCACCTACGGCTGGTTTCGCCAACACGGGTAAGGAATTCAGGTAAGTCTTCAATTCCTCGAATGCCCGATCGCACTCCTCGTCCCATTGAAACTTGGTGGCTTTACGGAGAATCTTGAAAAATGGCAAGCTCCGGTCAGCGGTCTTAGAGATAAACCTTGACAGCGCCGTTATCTGACCGGTGAGACGCTGTACCTCTCGGAGATTTCTATGGGGCGGCATGTCCTGCAATGCCTTTATCTTGCTAGGGTTCGCCTCTATGCCCCGCTCGGTCACAATATAACCCAGGAAGCGCCCGCCTTTTGTTCCGAATAGACACTTTTGAGGGTTAAGTTTGACACCATATCTTCTCAATGTTTGGAAGGTCTCCTCCATGTCCGCATAGACATCAGCCGCCCGGAAAGACTTGATAAGTATGTCGTCCACGTACACTTCCAAGTTGCGTCCGATCTGCTCCCTGAAGACCTTGTTCATCAGACGCTGGTAGGTGGCTCCTGTGTTCTTCAGCCCGAACGACATTACATTGTAGCAGTAAGTGCCATCCGCCGTGACGAAGCTGACCTTCTCCTGGTCTTCTCGGGCGAGAGGCACTTGATGGTAGCCTTGGCATGCATCCAGCATGCATATCAACTCGCACCCAGCCGTGGAGTCCACCAGTTGATCTATCCGAGGCAGGGGGTAGAAGTCCTTCGGGCATGCCTTGTTCAAGTCTCGGAAGTCGATACAGACTCTCCACTTGTTGCCCGTCTTGGAGACCAGAACCACATTTGCGAGCCAACTTGGGAATTGCACTTCCCTTATGTGGC
Source organism: Zingiber officinale (assembly GCF_018446385.1). Lineage (NCBI taxonomy): Eukaryota > Viridiplantae > Streptophyta > Magnoliopsida > Zingiberales > Zingiberaceae > Zingiber > Zingiber officinale. The sequence continues at coordinate 20,800,355 of NC_056001.1, read as the reverse complement.
CGGCCTCAAGAAGCTTCTCTACCTCCGCCCGGATGATTACATTCTGCTCCGCGCTGAAGTCCCTCTTCCTTTGCTTCACTGGCCGAGCGTCCGGTCGGACGTGAAGTTCATGCTGCGCTACGCTTGGCGAGACCCCTGGCAGCTCATGGGTCGACCAAGCGAAGACGTCGCAGTTTCGCTGTAGGCATTTGATCAACTTCTCCTTCTGTTTCTCCTCCAGATCGGATGCTATGAAGGTTGTGGCCTCCGGTCGGGAAGAGTCAATCTGCACCTCCTCTTTTTCTTCATAAACCAAAGAAGGTGGTTTCTCGGTTATAGTATTTACCTCGACTCGCGGCACTTTCCGAGCGGACTTGGATTCGGCTCGGACCATCTCCACATAGCATCTTCGAGCGACCAGTTGGTCTCCCTGCACCTCCCCTACTTGATCTTCCACCGGGAACTTGATCTTCTGGCATAAGGTAGAGACAACCGCCCGGAACTCGTTGAGAGCCGGTCGTCCGAAGATAACGTTGTACGCCGAAAGAGCATCAACCACAATGAAGCTTGTGGTCCTCGTCCTTCTGAGCGGCTCTTCTCCCAGCGATATAGCCAGCCGGACTTGGCCGACCGGCAAGACTTCGTTCCCCATGAGTCCGTAGAGGGGGGTCGTCATTGGCAGTAGTTCAGCTCGGTCGATTTGCAGTTGGTCGAAGGCCTTCTTGAATATTATGTTGATCGAGCTGCCTGTGTCAATGAAAATGCGGTGAATAGTATAGTTGGCTATTACCGCTCGAATGATCAGGGTGTCATCGTGAGAGACTTCAACTCCTTCGAGGTCCCTAGGCCCGAAGTTGATCTCGGGTCCGCTCGTCCTTTCCTGGCTGCAGCCTACCGCGTGGATCCTCAACTGCCTTGCGTGTGCCTTTCTGGCTCTATTAGAATCTCCGCCGGTCGAGCCTCCGGCGATGATGTTGATCTCTCCCCGAGATGCGTTGCCCCTATTTTCCTCCTCCCGATCGGAAGGTCGAGGTCGTTCGTGTGATGCCCGATGGTGAGCTCTGGGCTGCTGATGATGCTGCCGCTCGGGGGATCTTCTTTCTATCCTTTGAACGGGGCTCCGTTGTCGATGTTGCCGGTCTGGTGAAGGAGATCGGCGGCAGTAACTCCTCGGCGTGGGATGAGCGATAGGAGGGAGGCTCCGACAGTCGCGGGTGTTGTGAGTAGCCGACTAATGGAGTGAACAAAACATCGGGGTCCATACCTTCCCCCTGGGCTTGGGCCGATCAGCCGCGACTTGCTGGACGGCGTGTGGCCGAGCGTGTTGATGAGGACGGGCGGCTTCGGCTCGCGGTCCTCTGGGTGGCTGGTGACTGATGGGCTACTTCCGCTCGGCGGAAACTGGTTGGTCACTCAGGGTTTCTTTTCTTCTCGCCGCCTGGGCTTCCTCCACATTGATGTATTCGTTGGCCTTGTGCAGCATGTGGTCGTAGTCCCGGGGCGGCTTCCGGATGAGCGAGCGGAAGAAGTCACCGTCCACGAGCCCTTGCGTGAACGCGTTCATCATTGTTTCCGAGGTGACCGTTGGAATGTCCATGGCCACCTGGTTGAAGCACTGAATGTACGCTCGGAGCGGCTCCCTCGCGCCTTGCTTGATGGCAAACAAGTTAACGCTTGTCTTCTGGTGACGCCTGCTGCTTGCAAAATGATGGAGGAACGTCGCTCGGAATTCCTTGAAACTTGTGATAGATCCGTCCGGCAGTCTCTGAAACCACCGATGTGCAGATCCCGAAAGCGTGGTGAGGAACACTCGGCACTTCACACCATCTGTGTATTGATGCAGAGTGGCGGTGCTGTCGAACTTACCTAGGTGGTCGTCTGGGTCGGTTGTCCCGTTGTACTCCCCGATCGCGGGGGGTGCATAATGCTTCGGCAGCGGATCGCGAAGAATGGCGTCTGAAAATTGCCGGTTGATCCGCTCGGGTGACGAGTCTGTTCGGGGCGCCTTTCCTTTTCTGATGTCCCGAGCCCGCTGAAAAGGTATTGGGGCGGGCGGCGCCCCCATCTGAGTGCCGGCCGGCCCCTTATTTTGCCCCCATATTGAGAGCTACTCCTGCCTGTCTTCGGGTGGGGCTCAGCCCCCCGAGGCCGATGTCGCCTGCTGCGCTGCCCGCTCGGCCTGAGCCTTCTGCTGCTGCTCCACGATTTTTGCTGCTCGCGCTTGGACGAGTGCTTCGAGCTCCTCGGGAGAGAGCGTTACCAGAAGTTGACGTCCAGCTTCTTCCATATTCTAGGCTCGGATTCAGGTGCGTTCCCACAGACGGCGCCAATTTGATCCTGTCCGAGCGTTGAGTCGACGGACGCTGGGGACGTGGCACGCTCCGCTGTCTCCGACTAGTGGTGTAGCTCTCTGGCGAACCTGCAAAGAAGCCGAGCTGGGAGGGGTTTCCCAGCGACGGCCCTCCGAGGCTCAAGCTAGGCAACGAGAGAGGCAGCGTAATGTGGCTACGGTAAAGAGTTGCGCATACCTTCGTCAACGTCTGAGGGTCCTTATATAGGACCCCGGGGAGGTGCGGACACGCTTCTCTATGCGTGCACGCTTCCCCAAACATACCTTAACAAGCCTCTGTCAGAAAAGTACATTTGGCGTCATTCCGCAATCGTCCGAGCATATCCCGGATGTGACGGTGGAAGCTTCCGCCGTATGATCCTGTGTACGACTCGGCTGCCAACTCTGCTGCTTGTCGGCGGCAGGCGTCTCGAGGATGATGTTATCCCCTGTCTCCTTTGTCCTCTTGCGTTCCCTATCTGCTCCAAGGCCGAGCGGGTCGGCCGCTCGGCAGACATATAACTTCTGCATCGGTCGTATGCTCGGATGAGACTGCTCCCGCCTGTGTTGCCTTGTGCACCGGCCGAACGGACAGCCCGCTCGCCCTTGAAACCTTTTTATCTTGAGCATCGGAAACCCGACCCCCAGTCGGGTTGTCTTCATTCGGTTCGGGGGACTCATGGCCGGTCGGCCACTCGGCCTACATCACCCGGTCAGTCGGTCCGCTTAGTCCGGTCGGCCGGTCTTAGGGTTGAATCTCTTGACCTCTGACCTCCACGCGTTGTTGACCTTCTGCCAATGAGGATCCCCCGTCCTTATCACCGGATCAGTGATTAATTCATCAAATCCAGATTTGTGGACTCTTCTTCCCTAAAACAAACTCAAACCAAATTCTAGCAATGGTTCAATGTCTATTATTCTTATCTGAGATCGCAATCTGATCAGTCAACGAAGAGCAATTGCCGTGGAGAGGGTTGTGAGTGACGCGATGGCGAGGTCTCACAAAATTTCTACAAACACTCAGCAAGAAATTAGAATGGGTGTCAAGATTGGACTCGGTGTGACTACTCCTACACTCAAGTTAGCACATGGCTCAAGCAGGAGAAAAGTAGAGGTGGAAAAGGTTTTGCTGATTATCTGCGCACACCTGCGGGCGACTTTATATAGAATTGTGGTTGTGCCCATACGTTACCCACATTTTCCGAAAGAAACGACTATATTGCCCATGTCCTCCGGGAGTAACAGCCACGTTACCCACGTTCTTCGAAAAAAGCAATCTGGTTAGCCACATAGGGTATGTGTCCCAATCAAGGGCGATTGAGCTGAAGGACCCTGCTCACCGTACTAATGCAATTTTATAAATTAAGTCGAAGTAGTCATGTTGAACAAGTCGAAAGAGTCGGGTTAACTGAATTAGAGAAGTCTAGTGGACCACTTCAGAGGAGTTGAGTTGGAGAGGTCAGTAGACCGAGTCGAACGAGTCAAGTTAACCGAATCAGAGGAGTCTGGTGAACCACCTCGGAGGAGTCGAGTTGGAGATGTTAGACCGAGTCGAAGGAGTCAGGTTAACCGAATCAGAGGAGTCTGGTGGACCGCCTCGGAGAATTCAAGTCCGAGAGTTTTGTAGACTGAGTAGGAGTAGTCGGGTTGATCGAAACAGAGGAGTCTAGTGGACCACCTCGAAGGAGTCAAGTCGAAGAGGTTTATAGACCAAATAGGAGTAATCGGATTGCCTGAACTAGAGGATTCGAGTTGGTCGAATCAAAGGAGACTGGTGAACAAAGTCGTGAGGGATCTGCTTTGATCTCCACCTATGCTTGACTTTTGACCAAGACCTTTGACCGAGCCATGTCACGTGTGAGTTTCCATATCCACCACATCACCTATTGTTAGTGATTCTAATATTCTGAAATACTCTTCCTAACTTAATGATAATAAAGAGCATGTATCTGACTTGCACTTTTCATGTACTCCCCCTATGGACACTATGTGGTCCTTAGGATGGTCTAGTGGCTAGCACATGAGGTGCATCAACTTGAGGTATGAGGTTCGAATTTCGGCATAGCCAAAGTAAATGTCTCCTTCATGCGTCAGTCACTATTTCAAGAACTAGTAGTCACCCCTGATTTATCTCCTTCGTGTTGTCATTGGATAAGTTGGCGAGAATGCTAAGGGTGAGCGCAGTTCCTTTTGCCAACTCTATTGATCATGTGTACAATAAAAATCTAAACAATCATGTCATACACCTAAATCCACACCCATGGAGGATATTCACACGAGTTCAAGTAACATAGGAAAGAAGTACCACAGGACCATGATTCAAAATGCAAATTTGCAATGAGTAGAAAAGGCATATGCATCTTTTTTCCAGAGAATAATAGTTATACAAAAAGAATCTTTAAATTGGATTGACCTAAAAATTCTAAACCATGTATGCACTTAGAGGAAGATACAATTCAAAGAATGGATATTTTCTTTGCAAAGGAAATATCTGGTACCAAATCGACATCACGCTACAAAAATATTGAGTTAATAATAAACTAATGATCAGTTTGGAGTTGCAGATATAAAAGAGGACTAGGGCAACGGGGACAAGAGGGGGAAAAGGATTAGGGCAACGGGGAGAAGACTCCTCGTTACCTTTCTTTGTTCGCCCCTGGCTTTCTACGTCCAGATTCTTCACACTCCCATGGATTCGTACACTCCGCAGTCACTATTTCTTCTATCAAGTCTCAACGATGCTTCGTGTCCCCGACGTCGTCCCCCAGAACTTTGCCTGCCAACCCATCCATCTCACGAGCATCGTCCACTTAAATGGACCCCACTGGCGGGTATCAATTTAGTAGACGCAAACTGATTTTCTAATGGAACCGAGAAGGAGAAACAAAACAAAACAAAGCAAAACGATACTCTTATGAGGGTTCCCATAATCTTTTGATATAAAAATATAATATTTATTTCTAATAAATTTTTAAATATGTTAATAAACGAATACTAACTTCTTCTTTTTTTTACTTTTTAATAAAAATTAAAAACTCTAAATAAAATAACTCCATAATCTCTGAATTTAGTTTTATTTATTTATTTATTGTAAAGGTTGATTTTAAACGGAACACAGCCTCGAACTTTTGTCAGGCCTCACTGCAGCATCTCACTATTAGTATTAGCTTTGCCCAGCCTTAAATCCACCGCCGCCCTCATTGCCCCCTCACTGGAGATCTCTAGGCTTCTTCTCTCCGACCGTCTGTGTCTGCAATCCTGTGCCCCTTCTCTCTTCTTCGTCCCTGCTTCGTCTCCAGGATACTAAGTCAAGAGCACCTTCACCAACGGGAGAAGGGCCAGGTGCGGTTGGGAAACATGAGCACAAGCACCAGCACCTTTGTCATCAGGTGGATCAACTTTTTCACCATGGTAAGCGCCTCAGCTGCATGTTCTACGCCCCTTTGTCTCCCTAGTCACGAGTATAGCTTCGCATTATGCGCGATTGTTCTGCCTCACCATGGTTGAAAATTAGCTTTACCTTCGCATTTCTACTTAGTTTTTTGAATGCTCAATGATCTAGGAAGGAAGATTAGGTTTCTTCTGCTGGTTGAAAGATTGTGCTTCCTGTTTCAACAAAATCGCTCCTCGTCTTTTTCTTGTTTAGTAATGAACTCTAGGGTTTGGTTAAACAAACTGTATTTTCCTTCTAGAATCTCTTGCTTGTTCCTCGTCTACTCAAAATCATAATTTGTTTAAATACAAACATATTGGAAAATTAAATAGGTTAGCAGAGGGATCTTCTTCCCTCTAGCTGTCAATAATGAGGAATGAGATGGTTTTCGATTGTTCCTGTGTTTCAGATATTAGGAATAGGAGTAATTTTCTTTGGAATATGGATGGGCGTCCATCATGATCAATGCCGAAGGTCGTTGACCCTTCCTGTCATGGGTCTTGGTGCATCGATTCTTTTAATGTGAGTCACCTTCCATTTTTTAACTGGTCTGGTTGTCCCATTTTTAAGATGTGATATCGTATCATACTTTCAATATTAATGTTGATCTTATGCATTTTGTAGATCATTTATTGGTTTCCTGGGAGCTTGGAAGAATGTTGTGGTGTTTCTCTGGGTGGTATCCTTTGGATTGGCTACAAGTTGTCCAATTGATCAATTGTTTATCTCTCTTCCCATTATGCTCTATGTTGGACCTTGACATTGAAATTTTAGTATCTTGTCATGTTGTGCTTGATTTTGATTGCGATCATGGTTTCCACTGTTCTTGCGTAAGTATTATATTAACTATTCAATTTATTATCTCAGTTACGATAAGCAACTATTCCTACTTCTTGATGAATCAAAGGATTTCCATGATTTATTGTAAAGGAAGATACTATTCTTACCCTTTCAGTCACTGAATTTCTACTTTGGGAAGTAGTCATTGATTTTGTAAATCAAAAGAAATTGTTAATGAAAATTGAACTAATGTTTTTCCCTCTCTATTCACATCTGGAAGCTAAAATCAATTTTATATAATAGTCCTTTTGTTGGTAACATGCCTTCAGAGTAATTGCCATTTTATAACATAGTCCAAGAAATTTCTTTCATTGTTTTGAGGATTATATGTGGTATTGGTATCAGTAACATGGTTTAATTAAGTTATGAAGTCTGTTCAATCCAGAAACTGATAAATAAAAATGAGAGCTATGTGCTGCAATGTTTTTGTGATAGTAACATCTTTTACACTGGTATAAAGATGAAAAAAGTTTTCTTTTCTAAAATAAGTGGCTTAGGTTACTCGTTGAAGCTCCTTATATCTAATGTACAATGGTATTCTATTTCTGTTAGGCATGTTCCGTCTATGCTTTTCTAGTTATATGTTTGTACATTCTGTGATATGCCCACTTCATTTGCATTGTTATCATCTGCATGCCTGTCAAATGGATTGAGCAATTTGGTTTAAGCCAAAGTTTCAATTTTCTCTCTTTCAAACTCAATGCACATCACAAAAAGGCATAGGCATCACTCAGTGAAAGCTTTAAACTTGTCTAAGCATATTTTTTATACAAGTTGTAATGTATTTACTATTATTTACACCTAAATAATTTAGCAAAAAGGATCTAAAGCTTTTAGTTCCTTATGGGGCTTCACTTGAATTTTGAGAAGATCTTCTGGTTTATACAAATTCCGAATTTTTAACAAAACCTTGTAAATCCCAGTGTACAATACTGCTGTAGCACTTTCAGTTAATGCTAACCACAGAACTTTCAGTGTAAAAACATTAATGTTTTGGTATGCACGACACTTCAATTTGATTATTGCTTGTAGCATTCAAGAACCATGTTAGTATGAGTTTTCATTGCATAATAGGAAGTCTGGTGGCTTCAACAGATTCTTACTCGATTAGATAGTGGAATATGGAACTTGGCAAAAAGAAACATTAAACTCGGTTGTCGTTATTCATCTTCTTTACTTCTTTGGTTTAGTCATTCTTTTTCCATTTAAAACTGGATCCTGATGTTTAATTTAATAAAATGTTTAGGTTTATCATAACAAATAGCGGTTCAGGTCATGCTGTAAATGGACTGAGGTAAGAAAACTTGTTCTCTGTTAATATTAACTTAATCTTTTCTGCTTAATTCAAAATGAACAAAGAATGCAATGTCAAAAAAAAGAAATAAAAGAGAAGGGAGAAATAATGACATCCACTGACTATGAATGACATCTAAGTACTTTGCAGTAGTTTCTAATATTGAATTTAGAAAGATTCATTTTTGGTTCAACTAGTATCTTTGTTATTGTAAGAGGTGTTAGAGTTATTAGTGTATGTTTGGTGGGTTTATACAAATTGGTATTCTACATTTAGAATTTTATCATGAATCCTATATATAACGCGAAATAGGTTTTTTTCTCCAATTTATAGAGATTATAAACTCAGGGAGCTTTCTAATTTCCATCTCAGTTAAATGGATCACATATTGCACTAGTCATTTCATATTAAATGACTGTGTAGGTACAAGGAGTACCATCTTCAAGATTACAGTCCTTGGTTCTTAAAGCAGGTAACTCTTACTTTTCATGAATTGGCATGTATGTCGTTTGGCTGTCCACTATCTGTTGAATAAAAATGGTATTTAAAGCTCAATGATAGCAAACACTGGAGGCATTTAAGAAGTTGCCTAGTCAAATCTGAGGAGTGCAACAGTTTGCCAAAAAGATTCAAGGTTCGTCTCATTCTGGTCTTAGAAAAGTTTAACTCCAGGAGGTTTTCTCACCCATCTCAACATTTGCCAGACTCTCAAGGAATATAAACTAGCAGAATTAACCCCTATAGAGGCCGGGTGCTGTAGGCCACCATCAGAGTAAGATTTGCCACTTTTATTTGTTTTTTTACTGCATTCTGGTTCTTATACAAATTCTTGATGCTTATTGATATGATAATCCTTAAACGATCATACATATTTTCAATGCATATTCCAACTCTTCTGTCTATAAGACACTCAACAGACCGTTTTGGAACACTGAGGGGAAGATTTCAAGTGGTCAAAGGCAGGCATATTAGAAATTGTAAAACTCTGATTAAATATTCTTAACATTATACTTCCTTTTACTCCCTTGTGGAAGTTTAAAAATATTTTTACTGGTCGATAGGAAATTTATTTTTGGTAAGCATAAAATTAAAGAAAACATTGTCAATGTAATAGAAAAAACTGACCCCAAATAATTGGGGCAAACGCATCTTCGGAATGATGATGATGAAGATACACTTGGACATTTTATTTAATTGCAAACTAAAACTATAACTATAACGCGGCTTGTTTATGTTGTCACTTCTATTGCAGTGGCATTTTCTTTTCTATATGTGAATTAGGCTGCAAATTTGGCTCCTTTTTAAAAGGAAAAGTTGAAATTTATTTTATAACAATCTTCAGATTTTACCCTGAATTTGCAGCTGTTTTTACCTCCCTCTAGTGTAGCACCTATTTTATTTTCTTTGCGCAACCACAGATGCTTCCTCTTATTTTCAGGTGTGGATATCCTGCAGTAAATGCTTCCTACTACGACCTTAGCTATCATCCTGTGAGCAAGAACAAGGACTGCAAACTGTATAAAAATGCACGAAGTATCAAGTGTTATGACTGCGACTCTTGCAAGCTAGTTCTCTAAACATTCCCCAGAGATTTTTTTCCCTTTTGTTTAGTTTCCAGTACGATAGCATAATTTCCTGTGCTTCAATGTAGGGCTGGAGTTGCACAATACATGAAGATGGAGTGGAGAATTGTTGCAATTTTTAATGTGATTCTGTTTGTTGTGCTGGTAAGTTTGTGAAGTTCCATTCTAAAATTTTAAATTGGTTTCAGTGCTTTTGCCTTGGGGCAAAAATCAAAAGGGCGTTCCAAATTTTATAAATCATCAAAAGGGCGTTTCTTTAAAAAAAAATGTCTCTTCAATGTTATCCTAAATACCCAATAACTGCTACAACATGTTTAGGGTGAATTTAGGATTTATAATTTAGGATATACATTATGTAGAAGTTACCCAATAGCTATTAGAATGTGTAAAAGCTATCCAATAATTATTACAATATATTAAGGGTAAATTTAAGGTTTAAAGTTTAGGGTCTTTAAACACTATTATATCAAAATATTATCTATCAATTTGATTAAAATTATTTAAACTTTATTACAATTACTTTAAAACGGTTGTAAAAATAATTATGAGTAGCTACAATCTTATAATCATAAATTCATTCTAAACACGTTATAGTAACTATTTCTTAGTTTCTTAACGTTGTAGTTGCTACTCAATAGTTTTTATACGTTGTAGCAGTTTTTCATAGCTGTTACAATAGTACTGTATCAAAGAGATATTTTTGGTATAATCATTAAGGGGTGTTCATTTAATTAATTTATTTTTTTTAAAAAAAAGGTCCATTTGATATTTCTGGCCTTTTGATTTTGCCCTTCTCTAGGCTGATGTCTTATGTTACATCTGATGCCTATTGCATTGATATCAAACTGATACGACGCTTTGTTTACCCTTTGTGTGGCTTAGTCATTTGTGTACTTCATCGGTTGCTGTGCACGACGGAACGTCTCAAGGATCCACACGCCAAAGATACCCAGAAGACGGTGAATCATCCTCTATTCTGATGCTCATCTTCTGGGCGAGTCATTAAATTAGTTCATAGATTTTGATGGAGCATAATTCTTGGTTCTAATCGTCCTCACCAGAACTGTGTTAATAGTGATCGCCTTTAGTAGTTTGCAGAGTCATGATTTGCGAGATGAGAAACTTGTTGGTTTTCTCTTAACTTTTGTTGTTGCACTAAAAATTGTTGCGAGATGAGAAAATGAACTTTTGGAGAACTAGACGCGAAGAAGATTTATAAAGCTTTGTAGTGCAAAGAGCGTAGATTTGTTAGACATTTGCATGAAGGATATGAAAAGGTTTCATAAGATTATGTTATCAAACATGTTTCAGATTAATTTTAATCTTGTGTATTTCACAAAGTCAGATTTTAATTTGGTTAATTATAAATTTGTTTGAAGTGTAGTTAACATTTAATTTTATATATATATAGTTAACAAACTATATTTGTGATTAAATTTTATTTGGAAATAACTCAATATTTAATATGAATTTTGATGTGGCGATAAGGAAGAGTCTATCTGTCACGGGTCAGTTGACATAGTATCGGTCAAAGTCAAGGTGATCAATGTCGAGTTTTACGGAAAGAGTCTCGGTCAAAAGTGGTTGTCTGGTTATCCCAAGCGGATCACTTGGTCGGTCAGACGAATGGCATGGGCCAGTCGGATGAAAGGACAAATCCGTAGTTGGTTGTTTCAGTTGATAGGAAAATGAGCTGCTCGAACCGTTCGTCCGACTCAAGGAATGTCATTACACAGGAGAGGACAAGAAAATAAAAGAAAACACTCCGTCTATTATTAAATACGAAGAAACTAAGACAAAGAAGAACACTCATCTATCATTAATGCACGAAAGTCAAGACGAAGAAGCTTTCATCTGACAATTAATATCATTAAATAAGGGTAAATGAATGATCACAAAGAAATGTATAAAAGGGTACACCAGGTATGAGGAAAGGCAAGATTTAGCTATTTCTGGATTACTCATTCTCTCTTCCTGATCCTAACTTGAGCGTCGAAGGGCCAACGTCAAAGACTCCTTCCCAAGTTTGGTTTTGTTTTGCAAGATTGAGGTCTTCATCCCGTCAGTAGTCACCCCATCCCCGGCTTTCCAACTTCCCTCATTCAGACAGGATTATTTTGGCGCTGTCTGTGGGAAAATAGCCTGCATCCGGATAAGAAAATAGAAGACGCTGGACGACTCACAACAGTGACACTGACACAAGAGAATCTCGATGCACTAATACAAGCTCGAGTGACAAAGATATTGGAGCAACAACAATAGGCATTGGCCGATCAGCCGACGCATGAGCCTGCTGCCTCTGCAGCAGGTCGACAGGTTGAAAGAGGAGATCAAGCGGATCAACTTTTCGCTCGGGAACCAAATAGGAAACCAATCGACTCCTATGGGGATGCCCGTAATACACCAGTCCCCTTCAACCGAGCGTCATCGTGAGCTCCCCCCCAGAAGAAAGGGGTCGAGCGGATAAAGACCGAGGATCTTCTTCGGATGAGGCATCCGTGCAGGATGCACGAAAAGGAAAAGCGCAAAGGGAAGATAACTCGTCTGAACAGGTCAATCAACAATTTTAGGAGGGGATCCTAAATGACCCTCTGCCAAAGTATTACATCCCGCTGATGATCGGGGAGCACAATGGAGCAACCGATCCTAACGACCATTTGGCCAAGTTTGACAACGCGGCCACCCTTCACTAGTACACGAACGAGGTGAAATGTCGAGTCTTCCTTACCACTCTATTTAGATCGGCGTAATGATGGTTCAAACGGTTGCCGAACAACTCGATCCATAGCTTCAAGGACTTCCGAGTGGCATTCTTATATCACTTTGCTAGTAGTCGCCGCCACCAGAAGACGAGCATGAATCTATTCTCGCTGAAGCAAGAGCCCCGAGAGGCCCTAAGGGTCTATATCTAGCGCTTCAATCAGGTGACGATGGACATTCCAGTAGTCTCCTCAAATGTGTTGGTGAATGCTTTCACCAAAGGGCTCACCGAGAGAGAGAGTTCTTCTGATCGCTCATTCGGCGACCGCCAAAGGACTTTGGTCATCTCCAAAAGAAGGCCAACGAATACATTAATGTGAAAGAAGCTCAGGCGGCAAGGAAGAAGGAGACAACCGCCGAGCCCGCTGGAGCATCCTGTTGGTGTGGTTAGCACTAACGGTCTAACTCAAGTTTTGATGAATGATAAAATAGGTTAAGTTAGTTTTGTTGTTATTTAACACTCTGATTAAATGTGCAGGAGAAGCCCAGACAGGTCGACGGGCTGACCTGATGTTATATTAATGTGAAAGAAGCTCAGGCGGCAAGGAAGAAGGAGACAGCCGCCGAACCCGCTGGAGCATCCTGTTGGTGTGGTTAGCACTAACGGTCTAACTCAAGTTTTGATGAATGATAAAATAGGTTAAGTTAGTTTCGTTGTTATTTAACACTCTGATTGAATGTGCAGGAGAAGCCCAGACAGGTCGACGGGCTGACCTGATGTATGACACGAAGCCTAGCTAGGTCGACGGGCCGACCGGATAGTTGGCACGAAATCCAAACGGGTCAACGGGTTGACCGAACGTTTGGCAAGAAGTCCAGCTAGGTCGACGGGCTGACCGGATAGCTGGCACGAAGCCCAGATGGGTCAAAGGGCTAACCGGACGTCTGGCAGGTAAGTGAAGGTAAGTCACTGGAGGGGAGTGACTGCGAGGATACATTCCCGAGAAGGGAACTTAGGCGCCGATCCGACTTAGAACCATTTTAGAACTCTAAGTCAAGATCCTGACTAGATTCCAATCTCGGAGAGACGGAATCTAATTAATATTCTGTTTAATTTTAAACTGTGCTAATACTTTGTGTTGCAGGATATATCTTATCTTTGCCTCCGGACTAGCGTTTTCTTATAGGAAGGAATTTGCTGGAAAATGAGGGTCCGGGCGCCCGAGATGGTTCCGGGCGCCTGGAGGTCTGAGCGCTCGGAGGTGAACTTTTATCCACAACGTCATCTCGCTACGCGGAGCGCCCTGGTTGGCTCGGCTACGTCATATTCAGGGCGCCCTGGAGGTTCCAGGCACCCCAAACCTCCTATATAAGGAGGGTCAAGGCTGAAGCTCCAACAACAACTCACGATTCGCTCTCTAGTGCACCTGCGACGCTGCGAAGACAGTCTGACAACGCTCTGCTCTTTTCATTCTTCCTTTTTATTGTTAATATTGTTTTTTTGTTAGCTTTCGTGCACTTTAAGTTGTAAACAATTTCGAATTGTTAGTGATTGCCCATCGAAAGCATCCTTGTGTGCGGGCCTTGAAGTAGGAGTTGACACAGGCTCCGAACCAAGTAAAAAATTACTTGTGTCATCTCTTTTTACTTTACTCTTTCCGCTGCGTATTCTCGATAATTTTTTAATTGATATTTACTCCCCCCCTCTATCGAACGCTTACGATCCAACAAGTGGTATCAAAGCAGGTACCGCTCTGATTTGGTGCAACCACCAATCAGACAAGGGGTGAAACCAATTTCTTTTCCTTTTTTTTTGTTTTCAGATTTTCGTAATTTTCCAAACTGGTACTATTACCTTTTTGGAAAAAAATTTCCCGTCGCAACCAATCTGAATTGGTGCAACACCAATTCAGTTCTTAAATTATTTCTATTTTATCCCGCACTACTAATCCAAGACCTAGTCTTGGGACCTTCTTGTGTCTACTTTTTTTCTTGTGTGCAGGATGTCTCAAATTGAAGTCTTCAGCACAATACGTCCTCCCCTGTTCAACGGGAATGATTTTCCGTACTTGAAGAAGCGAATGGAAATTTATCTAAAGACGGACTTCGACCAATGGTTCAACGTCACAAAAGGCTACAGAGCACCAGTTGACAACTTCGGAATTCCACTGGACTCGGAACAATGGACTCCGGACATGAAAAAGAAAGCATCAACGAACTTCAAAGCTCTCAACATGCTGCAATGCGGGTTGACGAAGGAAGAATTGAATCGGGTCGAACCGCACCAGAATGCAAAAGAACTATGAGACAAGTTGATCGAGCTACACGAAGGGACAAGCGACGCCAAGGTAACGAAGCGCGATCTATTATTAAATAGATTATTTAATATTAAAATGCAGGAAGGAGAAACAGCAAGTCAGCTTCACGCGAGGATTAAATATATCCTCAACGGACTCCACGCGATAGGACACCAAATGAAAAATCGAGATCTAATCAAATACGCGTTAAACGCTTTTCCACGCAACACTTTGTGGGCATCTATCATGGATGCCTACAAAATTTCAAAAAATTTATCCAATTTAAAATTAGATGAATTATTTTGTGAGTTAGAGTTACATGAGCAGACTAATGCTGGATCCGAGAAAGGTGTTACCTTATTTGCAGGTTCCTCCAAGGAGAGATCTAAAAACAAGCCTGAACTCGAAGATGAGTCTGATCAGGAGACTGAAGATGAAGAGTACCTGGTGAACCTGGTAAGGAAAATGTTCATCAGGAGAAAGAAGAGCTTCAGCAAGAAGGACCTGCAGAAGATCAACTCCCCCGAACCAAAGAACGTAACGTGCTTCGGGTGCAACAAGAAGGGACACTACAAGAACGAGTGTCTGAAACTGAAGAGCGACAAGACAAAGGCATCCAAGAAGAAGGCTCTCAAAGATACTTGGGATGACTCCTCCTCGGACGAATCGGAGGCCGAAGATCAGAAGCACCAGAGCCACCTCACGCTGATGGCCCTCGAAGAAGAATCGGAAGACGGGTCCGAACCCGAAGCGAGCTACGAGTCCGTACTCGTTTCCGAAGGTCCCGACGAGGTAAATCTTAATTTAAATAGAAAATCTTTAAAATTATTTCGTGCTTGAATAAGAAATTGACAATACTAGAAAATGAAAATAAAATGCTCCTTGAGGAAAATCAAAACCTCAAGGAACAAATAAAAAATTCAAATCCAACTCAAGACCCAACACTTGAGGAGAAAAATTTTAAAATAGAAGTTAACAACTTAAAAGAAATGTTAGAAAAATTTACAACTAGATCAAAGAATTTACATATAATATTAAATACTCAAAAGGCAATTTACAACAAAACCGGGTTTGGCTACAAGTCAAGTTCGAATAAAACTTTTAAATCGTTAATAACCCAACACAAATAATCAAGTAAAGCTTGGGTTCTGAAAGCGTGTTTAACCACGCAAGTAGGACTTAACCAATACTACATACCCAAAGAAAATATATATTATGTAAAATCAAATAAATGAACTCAAAAAGAAAAATATAAACCTAGACTAACAAATTCAAAATCCAAATATTTTAAACCCCACCAAGACTTAGAATATCATCAAGTAAATTATAACTATAAAAAGAATAGACATAAACCAAGAACTAAAAATCAAAAATAAAAGCCAATAATTCAGGGGGGGACTCTAGATAGCTGGCACCTCCAAAACTAACATACCTGATAGGGTAACCCAAACTAACCTATCAGGCAGGGTAATTAGGACTAATTAGAAAGGGACCAAGTTTAACTTGACTTATAGTACTGGTAAAATTTTGGATAATAGTACGTTAGGGAAGCTTAGTCTATGCATGTCTAGGAAGATATGGCTTCAACCTAGTGCATTTGGCTAAGTGGAACTGACCGAAACTACCATTTATGGATCCTAACCAGTTAGACCAAGGCTTTGTATTAAGTTCAGTGGATAGGACTATTTGGAAAACCTCGAAGGTATGGTTACTCTAATGATGTCCAAGTGACTCACTATAGTCCAGAAGTTTATCCAAAGAATGTCTATTTGTTGAGCCCAAAACTAAACCTGGATATAACACAAAGTTAAATCAAACTCTAAAACTAAACTAAATTCATCTCATAAAATTATAGGATTCCCTGATTGAAAACGTAGATCGGATGAAATAACTAAGGACTTAATTAAATAAAATTTAAGTATTAAATTAAATTAAATTAAAATTAAATTAAAATTAAATGAAAGTCAAATTAAATTAAAATCCTTTTTAAAATTCTTTTCAAAACTTTAAAACCCCTTTTTAAAACTTTTTTAAAAAAAACTTTAAAATTTTTTTTAAAAACTTTAAAAATCATTTTAAAAACTTTAATTTTTTTTTAAAAAAAAACTTTAAAATTTATTTTAAAAATTATTTTAAAAAAACTTTAAAAATCATTTAAAAAACTTTAAAAATTATTTTAAAAACTCTTTTAAAAACTTTAAAAATTATTTTAAAAATTCTTTTAAAAAAACTTTAAAAATTATTTTTTTAAAAAAATTCTTTCAAAAATTTTAAAACTTATTTTAAAAAATTATTTTAAAAACTTTAAAAATTATTTTAAAAACTTTAAAAATTATTTTTTAAAAAAATCTTTTAAAAATTCTTTTTGAAAATTTAAAAATTATTTTTAAAAAAATTCTTTTAAAAACTTTAAAAATTATTTTTAAAATTATTTTAAAAACTTTAAAAATTATTTTAAAAAAAATTCTTTTAAAAACTTTAAAAATTATTTTAAAAATTCTTTTAAAAACTTTTAAAATCATTTTAAAAACTCTTTTAAAAACTTTAAAAATTCTTTAAAAAACTTTTAAAAATTTATTTTCATTTTAAAATTAACATAAAATTTATTTTAAAACTAACTTAAATTATTTTAAAATTAACTTAAAATTTTATTTTAAAATTAACTTAAAATTCATTTAAATTAACTTAAAAATTTTAAAATTAACTTAAGATTTATTTTAAAACTAACCTAAAAAATTTATTTCTGGTTAAAAATAATAATAACTTAAAATTTATCAGCCTAAACTTAGACTAATTTTAGTTTCTACCTATTGTAGGAAACCAAGTGGATTTTGGACAGTGGTTGCTCCAAACATATGACTGGAGATCACACCAAATTCTCCCAACTTACTTACAAAAGCTTAGGAATAGTTGCCTTTGGAAACAATAGCAAATTCAAGGTAATTGGTATAGGTAATATTGAGCTAAAATTTGACTTCATTATTACAAATGTCTTACTGGTTGAAAATTTCAAGTATAATCTCCTAAGTATTAGTCAATTGTGTGGCACTAGGTATAAGGTTAGGTTCTTATCTACGGAATACTTAATTAAACACCTAGATAATCCTACAATAAGTCTAAAAAGGTTTAGAAAAGACAACATCTATGCAATTAACTTAACCACTTCTTCAATTAAGTGTTATTTAACACAAAAAAGAAGAAACTTGGTTATGACATAGAAGAATGTCACACACAAATTTCAGAAATATAAGCAAATTAAATGGATTAGTTAGAGGCTTACCAAAATTACCTAATTTAGACTCAACCTTATGTAATGCTTGTCAACAAGGCAAGCAAACAAAATCTACCCACAAACCAATTAATCAATCTCAAACTAATTCAATACTAGAACTTTTACATCTAAACCTGTTTGACTCCCATCGGGTCAAATCAATAAATGGTAGTTTATATTGTCTAGTAATAATAGATGACTACTCTAGTTTCACTTGGGTAAAATTCTTAAAAAATAAGGATGAAACCTTTGAAATGTTTACAAATTTTTGTAAACAAGTTGAAAACGAAAAAGATTATAAAATTAAGAGAATTAGAAGTGATAATGGGGGAGAATGGAGAACAAGTAGAAAGGAGAATGAAGAATGTCTAGAGAATGTTCAGGGAAGAACATTGGAAAACCTAAGTTAGGTTATCGGGTTAACCTAACTTGATTATGGGTTTGATTATGGGTTTTGTCAAACATCAAAAAGGGGGAGATTGTTGGTGCAACCTTAGGTCAAGGTTGACCTGGTTGACCAGACTCGAGTTGACTTGACTCGAGTTGTGTTTTGATGTTTGACGAGTTATGTTTGACAATGTTTGACGTGAACAGAAAAGTTGTATCTTGATGTTTTACAAGGATACAAGCTTGGGAGATTGTGGGTGCAACCCGTGGTCAAGGTTGACCTGGTTGACCCGAGGTGAGTTGACCTGACTCGGAAAAGTCCAAGCAGGGAGCTTGGCACGGGAAAAGTCCAAGCAGGGAGCTTGGCATGGGAAAAGTCCAAGCAGGGAGCTTGGCACGGGAAAAGTCCAAGTATGGAGACTTGGCACGGAGAAGTCCAAGTATGGAAGCTTGGCACATGGGAAGTCGGAGAGGGCTCGGTAGCTCGTTCTGCGGTCGAGTGAAGCCAGGCAGTCGGGAAAGTCCTGTGAGTGAAGCCAGGTGAAAGTGGAAGTCCTGGTGAGTGAAGCCAGGCATTCGGGAAAGTCCCGGTGAGTGAAGCCAGACAGTTTGGAAGTCCTGGTGAGTGAAGCCAGGCAGATTGGAAATCCTGGTGAGTGAAGCCAGGTGAAAACCCTAGTGAGTGAAGCTAGGTGAAAGTCCTGGTGAGTGAAGCCGGGCAAGGGAAAAATCCAGATGGATCAAGGGTGATCGGACATCTGGTGTTGGAAAGACCAAGTGGGTCAAAGGGATTGACCGGACACTTGTTGGGGGAGTCTTAGCAGGTCAAGGGAGTGACCGGATGCTAAGCATGATGTACCAACAGGTCAAGGTTAACCGGATGTTGGTTTGGAAGGTTTGGGACTTGGTTTGGGCAAAAACCAAGCTCTGGATCGATCAGTGGATCGATCCAGTGATACACTGGGTATCTGGATCGGTCTGATGACCGATCAGTAACCACACAGTGAGCTTCTGTGTGTTATCTGATCGGATTGAAAACCGATCAGAAGGCCGATCAGAAGAGGCAACAGGCTCGGGAAGGAACAGCTGATCGGTCTGGGGACCGATCAGCCTAGGGCCTGATCGGTCCCCATGACCGATCAGATAGGCTCTGGACCGATCAGGGTGGAGCCTGATCGGTCCAGGCCTAGCCGTTGTGACTCAACGGCTAGGCTATTTCGGGCTTCTGTGTTCTGGCCTTTTTGCTTGCAGGTTCGCAGGTTGGCTCAGGAAATCAGAGGTTATAAGAGGAGATCGAGGGCTGCTAGAGTTACTTCTTCCTACTTCTTCCTCCTCTGAACTGAGCTGCGTTTCTTCTGAAAGCTGTGCTCTTGAGCTTTGCTGAGCTTCGAAGCTTCGTGTGAGCTTCTTCGACTGAGTTGCTTGTTGGCATTCGTCCGTGAAGTTGGTGCTTCATCCGAGACTTCAGTCGACGAGAAGGCAAGCGAGTATTTGCACATTCATTGTATATTTTGTTCTTGCTCTTCTTTGTATCTCCTGTATTGCTTTTGCAAAACATTGTGGCGAGGTTTCTCCACCCAGAAGGAGTGTTACATTAGCCGGTTCTCCGGGGTCTCATCCACTGACGGATTGATCGGATTCGTCCACCTTACGGACACGCCGAGGAGTAGGAGTATCATCTCCGAACCTCGTTACATCTTCGTGTTGAGGTTTGCTTCTCCTTTCTCGTTTCTATTTGTTATTTCCGCTGCACTAACCCTAATCGTAGGAAGAAACGAAAGGATTTGGGGCGGCTATTCACACCCCCCCTCTCTAGCCGCGATCATCGATCCTAACAAGTGGTATCAGAGCGAGGTCGCTCTTCGCCGGATTAACACCCGAGGGAGCACAAGCTAGAGATGGATCGGTTTGGGGAGGACATCACGATTCCACCCTTCTACGATCGCGACGACTTCGCGTTTTGGAAGGTAAGAATGAAGTATTTTCTTATGACTAACCTTGAAAATTGGAGTTGTGTTCAATTAGGTTTCAAGCCTCCGATGGACAAGGAAGGAGAAACCCTAGAGAAGAAGGAGTGGACCAAGGAACAAGTCCACCAATCTCTAGTCAACGATGAGGTATTGAAAATTTTTGAATTTTCTTTACCTAATGATGTTTTGTGTAGGGTAGGTGGATATAACAATGCCAAGGAGTTGTGGAACAACTTGGCCAAGCTCCATGAGGGAAGCTCCTTTTCAAGCCATGAAGAGGAGTCAAGTGAGCCAAGTAGCTCACATCATGGAGGAGAGGAATTAGAAGTTGAGGGCTACTCAACATCTAAGGAAGAAGAGGAGGAGAGTTCCTCTTCAAGTTCGGAGCAAGAAGAAGAAGCTTCTACCTCCGGAAGGGATGAAGGAGAGAGCGATCATCCATCCTCAACTCTAGGTAACTCAAGCCATTTAGTTTCTAGCAAATTACACATAATGTGCTTTGAGTGTAGGGAATTTGGACATTACAAGAGTAAATGTCCAAAGAGGGTTAGGAAGACTCCACCGGCGCCAAAGGTCAAGGAAGCCGGAGTCCCGAAATGCAAGAGCAAGGAGCACGTGGTGTGCTTCCAATGCAAGCGAAGGGGACATTATCGGAGCCAATGTCCGAGGGGGAGGCAATCTCACAAGGACAAGAGACCGAGCACGTCTATAGGGGGAGCTAAGGTAAACCCTAAGGTAATCTCTAAGGCTCACTTTTGCAATTCAAATAGAACACATGCTAGTAGTTTTGTTGCAATGGTCAATAATGATAAGCATGATAACCATAGAAACCGATACATGTGCTTAGGTGCCAAAGATGTTAGCCAAGATAAGGACAATGCTAGAAATGTCAACCCTAGAATTAACCCATCTAAGGCTAAGGAAAACCTAGGTAGGAATCCCAAAATAACTAGACACATGCCTAGGAATACCTCAAAGAAAAATGAAAAATTAAAAATTGAGGTATTAGAGAAGGAGAATCAAGTCTTGAGGTCAAGACTTGATACTTTGGAAAAGGCTCTTAAGAACTTGGAGAAGTCATCTCTAGGGTTTAAGTCAAAAACCAATGTCCAAGGACAAGAAAGGTTTGGGTCACAAACCTAAGTCCCAAATGGTCAAACCCACTTATCACAATGTTCCATTCGATTATGGAACAAAATCTAGGGCTAGGAAGACCATCACCAAGGTCACAAGGGGAGTCACCCCTAGAGTGGATCTTGATGAGTCCCAAATGACCAAGGCTTTAAAGCCTAGGAGGGTCATTAGGAGGGTTGCTAGGGAAGTCATCCCTAGTGAATATTTAGTGAACCCAATGAGCTCAAATAGGTATTGGGTTCCTAGGAGCGTGATTTCATCACGCTAGATGAGTTAGGGTGTGCCAACCTTACTTGACTAGGTAGTTAACCTAATCATGGCAAAAGATAGCACTTTAGGAATTTTCAAGGTGTAATCAAGCCTTGAAAATGAAATTGAAAATTATTCCTAAGGTGATTAGGATGTGCCAACCACATTTGAGGAATTTTCTAGAGTCAATCTAGTTGGCACATAGTGATCTAAAAGTCTTGAGGATATGATTTTAGGTCTATTACACTTAGGAATATAGAATTTATGGCAAAATGATCAAAATTATAAAAAATGGCAACTAAGGCTAGAATTAGGTATTTTCTATACCTTGACATGTTATTTGCCATATATTGTTTGCCATATGCCATGTCATGACATCATATTTAATCTATGATCATTTGAAATGTCATGATAATGCTTAGGTTATTTATATGTCATGCTTTATTTAAGTTTCATACTTTATGCCATGATATCATGACATTAGCACATGTTATTATGTATGATATCATTTTATGCCATGTCATCATTTTTTTTGCATTTATAATCAATGAAATTGATTTAAGGTTAAAAACACAATTTGATATGGAAATCAAATTGATGTTTAGAAAATGCATGAGACCTTAGCCTTAGATAACCTAAACCCATATCTCACATCAAAATTGACTTGGATGTGTTTGATACACCTTAGATGTGTGTGAGATATTAGGATGATGAGTTAGGAACAAGGTGCATAGTTCTTGTACCTAGATGAGCCTAATTCAAAATTGGGGATCATAGGGAAAGCTTATGTACAAGTCATGTACATTTAGCCCAAAGATTGTGGTCCTAAATTAAATGGTTTAAAATCATTTCAAAATTGATTTGAAAAACCTTGATGAAGCTTTTCTAGTGATAGCATTCATCATTGAACAAGTTGATACAAAGATAAGTTAACTTTGAGCTATTTCAAAGACTTTTGAACTTTGTATCAAGATTGAAAAATGGAAGTTATTTTCATAGAAAACTATTTTTCCATGATAGTATATGTTATGAGGAATGTATCCTCAAAGTTTTACAATTTTTGGAATTTTCTGGAATTTTCTAGGAGTTTCTGAATTTCGGGAGGAAAATCAGAAATTCTGATATCAGACTTGTGGACCGATCAGAGAGGAGTCTGATCGGTCCAGGAAAGAGTGGATCGGTCACTGGACCGATCCAGTGAAGGCTGATCGGTCTGGTGACCGATTAGAGCGTGCCAAATGCTGATTTTTCGACTGTTGACTGAAATTTCAGCTATGAGAGTTGATATTTTGAAGGTTTGAAACTCTCCAAGACATTGTTGGTGCAATGGTCAAGGGGGAGTTGATCTTTAGGGGGAGTTTTACCTATTAGTCAAGGGGGAGTTGACTTTTAGGGGGAGTTTTTACTCCTAAAGACTTGAGTGATATGAGATTATCACTAAGTTAATTGTTGACTCTAGTATCAAGGGGGAAATTAAGGGTTTCAATGAAAGGTATGAGACTTTCATTAGGAAGAAACTCTTGACCTTGATTCACTCTTTTTGATGTGTGTCAAAAAGGGGGAGAGTAGAAAGGAGAATGGAGAATGTCTAGAGAATGTTCAGGGAAGAACATTGGAAAACCTAAGTTAGGTTATCGGGTTAACCTAACTTGATTATGGGTTTGATTATGAGTTTTGTCAAACATCAAAAAGGGGGAGATTGTTGGTGCAACCTTAGGTCAAGGTTGACCTGGTTGACCAGACTCGAGTTGACTTGACTCGAGTTGTGTTTTGATGTTTGACGAGTTATGTTTGACAATGTTTGACGTGAACAGAAAAGTTGTATCTTGATGTTTTACAAGGATACAAGCTTGGGAGATTGTGGGTGCAACCCGTGGTCAAGGTTGACCTGGTTGACCCGAGGTGAGTTGACCTGACTCGGAAAAGTCCAAGCAGGGAGCTTGGCACGGGAAAAGTCCAAGCAGGGAGCTTGGCACGGGAAAAGTCCAAGTATGGAGACTTGGCACGGAGAAATCCAAGTATGGAAGCTTGGCACATGGGAAGTCGGAGAGGGCTCGGTAGCTCGTTCTCTGGACCGGATGTGGAAAGTCCTGGTGAGTGAAGCCAGGCAGTGGGAAAGTCCTGGTGAGTGAAGGCAGACAGTTGGAAAGTCCTGGTGAGTGAAGTCGGGCAGATTGGAAATCCTGGTGAGTGAAGCCAGGTGAAAACCCTAGTGAGTGAAGCTAGGTGAAAGTCCTGGTGAGTGAAGCCGGGCAAGGGAAAAATCCAGATGGATCAAGGGTGATCGGACATCTGGTGTTGGAAAGACCAAGTGGGTCAAAGGGATTGACCGGACACTTGTTGGGGGAGTCTTAGCAGGTCAAGGGAGTGACCGGATGCTAAGCATGATGTACCAACAGGTCAAGGTTAACCGGATGTTGGTTTGGAAGGTTTGGGACTTGGTTTGGGCAAAAACCAAGCTCTGGATCGATCAGTGGATCGATCCAATGATACACTGGGTATCTGGATCGGTCTGATGACCGATCAGTAACCACACAGTGAGCTTCTATGTGTTATCTGATCGGACTGAAGACCGATCAGAAGGCCGATCAGAAGAGGCAACAGGCTCGGGAAGGAACAGCTGATCGGTCTGGGGACCGATCAGCCTAGGGCCTGATCGGTCCCCATGACCGATCAGATAGGCTCTGGACCGATCAGGGTGGAGCCTGATCGGTCCAGGCCTAGCCGTTGTGACTCAACGACTAGGCTATTTCGGGCTTCTGTGTTCTGGCCTTTTTGTTTGCAGGTTCGCAGGTTGGCTCAGGAAATCAGAGGTTATAAGAGGAGATCGAGGGCTGCTAGAGTTACTTCTTCCTGCTTCTTCCTCCTCTGAACTGAGCTGCGTTTCTTCTGAAAGCTGTGCTCTTGAGCTTTGCTGAGCTCCGAAGCTTCGTGTGAGCTTCTTCGACTGAGTTGCTTGTTGGCATTCGTCCGTGAAGTTGGTGCTTCATCCGGGACTTCAGTCGACGAGAAGGCAAGCGAGTATTTGCACATTCATTGTATATTTTGTTCTTGCTCTTCTTTGTATCTCCTGTATTGCTTTTGCAAAACATTGTGGCGAGGTTTCTCCACCCAGAAGGAGTGTTACATTAGCCGGTTCTCCGGGGTCTCATCCACCGACGGATTGATCGGATTCGTCCACCTTACGGACACGCCGAGGAGTAGGAGTATCATCTCTGAACCTCGTTACATCTTCGTGTTGAGGTTTGCTTCTCCTTTCTCGTTTCTATTTGTTATTTTCGCTGCACTAACCCTAATCGTAGGAAGAAACGAAAGGATTTGGGGTGGCTATTCACACCCTCCCTCTCTAGCCGCGATCATCGATCCTAACATAAACAAGTTGAAAACGAAAAAGATTATATAAACAAGTTGAAAACGAAAAAGATTATAAAATTAAGAGAATTAGAATGGAGAATGGAGAATGTCTAGAGAATGTTCAGGGAAGAACATTGGAAAACCTAAGTTAGGTTATCGGGTTAACCTAACTTGATTATGGGTTTGATTATGGGTTTTGTCAAACATCAAAAAGGGGGAGATTGTTGGTGCAACCTTAGGTCAAGGTTGACCTGGTTGACCAGACTCGAGTTGACTTGACTCGAGTTGTGTTTTGATGTTTGACGAGTTATGTTTGACAATGTTTGACGTGAACAGAAAAGTTGTATCTTGATGTTTTACAAGGATACAAGCTTGGGAGATTGTGGGTGTAACCCGTGGTCAAGGTTGACCTGGTTGACCCGAGGTGAGTTGACCTGACTCGGAAAAGTCCAAGCAGGGAGCTTGGCACGGGAAAAGTCCAAGCAGGGAGCTTGGCATGGGAAAAGTCCAAGCAGGGAGCTTGGCACGGGAAAAGTCCAAGTATGGAGACTTGGCACGGAGAAGTCCAAGTATGGAAGCTTGGCACATGGGAAGTCGGAGAGGGCTCGGTAGCTCGTTCTCCGGACTGTGGTCAGAGAGGGCTCGGGAGCTCGTTCTCTGGACCGGATGGAAGTCGGAGAGGGCTCGGTAGCTCGTTCTCCGAACTGTGGTCAGAGAGGGCTCGGTAGCTCGTTCTCTGGACCAGATGTGGAAAGTCCTGGTGAGTGAAGCCAGGCAGTTGTGAAAACCCTAGTGAGTGAAGCTAGGTGAAAGTCCTGGTGAGTGAAGCCAGGCAGTGGGAAAGTCCTGGTGAGTGAAGCCAGGCAGTTGGAAAGTCCTGGTGAGTGAAGCCGGGCAGATTGGAAATCCTGGTGAGTGAAGCCAGGTGAAAACCCTAGTGAGTGAAGCTAGGTGAAAGTCCTGGTGAGTGAAGCCGGGCAAGGGAAAATCCAGATGGATCAAGGGTGATCGGACATCTGGTGTTGAGAAGGTCAAGTAGGTCAAGGGAGTGACCGGATACTTGACACGAAGAGAAAAGTCCAAGTGGGTCAAAGGGATTGACCGGACACTTGGTGGGGAGTCTTAGCAGGTCAAGGGAGTGACCAGATGCTAAGCATGATGTACCAACAGGTCAAGGTTGACCGGATGTTGGTGTGGGAGACTTGGGACTTGGTATTGGGGATTATCTGATCGGTCTGAAGACCGATCAGGAAGCAAACAGAAACGAAGAAGGAGAAAGGCTGATCGGTCCAGGGACCGATCAGACTCCTCCTGGACCGATCAGGACATAGCCTGATTGGTCCAGGCTTAGCCTGATCGGTCCCCAAGACCGATCAGGGACAGTGTGGACCGATCAGGTTGGAGCCTGATCGGTCCAGGACTAGCCGTTGTGAGTGACAACGGCTAGATCTTGGTCTTCTGTGTCTTCTTCTGCCTTCACAGGTTTGCAGGTTCAGATATATAAAAAGAGTCGAGCGACTCTACAGGACATTCTTCTTGTTTCTGCAAGTTCTTCCTGGTTTCTTCTCTAGAGCTTTGCTGAGCTCTCGTCTAAGCTTCGCGTGAGCTTCCTTTCGGCTGGGTTCCTGTTGTTGTAGGCGTCGCTTGAAGCTGCTGCTTCATCCAATCGAAGAGAAGGCAAGTAAGCGAAGGTGTTTCATACATTTGTATTGTATTTTGCTTCTTGCTGCTTTCTACTCCTGTATTGCTTTTGGAAAACATTATGGCGAGGTCTCTCCACCCATAAGGGGTTGATATTAGCCGGTTTTCCGGGGACTCATCCACCGACGGATTGATAGGCTTCGTCCACCTTACGGACACGCCGAGGAGTAGGAGTTTCATCTCCAAACCTCGTTACATCGTCGAGTTCGTGTTGAGGTTTGCTTCTCCTTTTTCGTTTCTATTCGTTTTATTTCCGCTGCGCTAACCCTAATCGTAGGAAGAAACGAAGGATTTGGGGTCGGCTATTCACCCCCCCCTCTCTAGCCGCGATCATCGGTCCTAACAGAAGCCTCTAGAACTATGTTAAATGAATATAATCTTCCCAAATACTTTTGGGCAGAATCTGTTAGTACAGCTTGCTACGTACAAAATAGACAACCCTAAATAAAGTACATAATAAAACCTTTTTAAAAGTTTATTATAATAAACAACCCAATATAAAATATTTTAAAGTATTTGGGTGTCCAGCCTTCATCTTAAACACAAGGGAACATTTAGGAAAATTTACTTGTAAAGTAGAAAATAGAATTTTTGTGGGATATTCACTCAACAGTAGAGGATACAGAATATATAATAAGATTACATTAATAATTGAAGAAATCACCAATGTAAAATTTGAGGAATCCAAACCAAACTTACATCAAACCCAACTTCAGCCAATTGAGTTCATTCAAAGCAATAATAATCAAGAAGGAATTAATCAAGACTTAAATCATGAAGAGGAAGAAAGAACTCAAGAAAATCAACCTCTTAGAACCATAAGAGTCAACCCAAATCATACAATTGACCAGATAATTGGTGACCCAGACCTAAGGGTTCAGACTAGGTCATCCTTTAGAAACCTAAGTCAAATTTCTTTAATTTCAAAAATCGAACCTAAAACCATAGCTGAATCCTTACTTGACCCAGACTAGGTCATAGCTATGCAGGAGGAACTAGCTCAATTTGAGTGAAATGAAGTTTGAGATTTAGTACCACCACCCAAAAATTAAAAAATAATAGAAACAAAATGAGTATTTAGAAATAAACTAAGTGAAACTGGGGAAATTACTAGAAATAAAGCTAGGCTAGTTGCTAAAGGATTTAGTTAAGTAGAAGGACTTGACTATGATGAAACTTATGCCCCAGTAGCTAGATTAGAGTCCATTAGAATGTTACTCAGTTATGTAACCCATAAAGAGTTCAGATTATATCAAATGGACGTTAAATCTGCCTTCCTAAATGGGTTAATAAAAGAAAAAGTCTATGTAGGACAACCACTTGGGTTTGAAAGTCTAGAACATCCTGACTATGTATTTAAATTAAAGAAAGCTTTATATGGACTTATACAAGCACCTAGGGCATGGTATGAAAGGCTAACTTCTTACCTAATATCCAAAGGGTTCACCAAGGTCAAATTGACCCAACCCTATTCGTTAAGTTAATAAAAGAGAACGTTTTTTAGCCCAAATCTATGTAGATGATATAATTTTTTGTTCAACTAATTCATAATTTTTAGATGAATTTACAAATCTAATGGAACAAGAATTTGAAATGAGTCTAGTAGGCAAATTAACTTACTTTTTAGGATTACAAATCAAACAAACAAATGAAGGTAATTATATTTATCAACAAAAATACACTAAAGAATTACTTAAAAAATTTAGAATGGAAAATACTAAAGAAATAAAAACACCTATGGCAGTAAACACAATCCTAGATGACGATGCCAATGAAAAATCAGTTGACTTAAAATACTATATGAGTGTCATAAGTAGCCTACTGTACTTAACTGCAAGTCGACCCGATATCTTATTTGCAGTTAGTATGTATGCTAGATATCAAACCTGTGACCTGTGCTAAAGAATCACATTTGACTCAAGTCAAAAGAATCTTTAGCTACCTTAAAGGTGTTAGAGTGTATACTAAAAGTCTAGCTTTTGGTATAAACATTTATCTAGAAATAAGAATCACATTGGTCAAATAACTACATTTATGATAAAAGTAGTTGTTCAATTAATTTATATTGTAGATAACATGGTGTGTGGTGTCACACACAGAAGATCATGTTATCAGTACCTTATAAATTATAAACAGTAGCTCACGACCAAAATGGAAAGGAACAAACCATTAGAAGGTCGTAGTGTAATTAGGTATCAGTTTATCTTGACTGTATAATTACACTAGTACACTTAGAGTGTATTGAGTAGGACCATTTGAGGTCGTTTCTTTTATACTGATTTTATAAAGAAACAAAGACCTCGGTTATTATGGAAGTGTGTACTCTTAATCCTAATATAATAACAAGCACATATATTTGATATTTATTTCTTTAATTTATCAATGGGTGAGATTTAGTTCGATGAATCAATAAGCCCGATAAGTTGGGAAATGATATCACTTATAGTGTGTGTTGTTAATTATAGAAGGAAACTGTGTCCTAGTAATCTAGGTTGAGAATGTCCCCAAGAGGAGCTCATAAGGATTGTCATGTTAAACCCTGCAGGTGGACTTAGTCCGACATGACGATGAAGTTGAGTGGTACTACTCTTGGAGCTAGATATTAATTAAGTGAGTTGTCAGTAACTTACTTAATTAGTGGACATTTGTTATCTTAAACACAGGGAGACTAACACACTCATAATAAGAAGGAGCCCAAAATGTAATTTGGGATTGGTGCGGTAGTTCAATAATAGTTCTCTAGTGGAATGAATTATTATTGATAAAATTAAGTTGTGTGTTCGGGGCGAACACGGGATGCTTAATTTTATCGGGAGACCAAAACCAATTCCTCCTCTCGGTCCCTATCGTAGCCTCTAGTATATAGAGATTTATACCCACCATACCACCTTCTTACCCATCTAATGGGGCCGGCCAAGCTAGCTTGGAACCCAAGCTAGGGCCGCCAAGACCAAGTGGATGAGTTAAGTTGGTGGTCGCCAAAGCTTGGGTCCCAAGCTTAGGTGGCCGCCACTAGAATATTAAAAGGATTTTATTAAAATGATTTCTTATGTGGATATCATGTTTTTAAAGAGAGTTTAAAATTAAAATTTCCTTTTATAGCTTTCTACAAAGATTAAGAGAAGAGATTAATCTCTTCCCTTATTTGTAGTTTAAAAGGATGGTTTTAATTTTTGGTAAAACTTTCCTTATTTGTAAATCATCTACATGTTTAAAAGAGAGTTTAAAATTTGAAATCTTTCCTTATTTGTTGATTAAAGGAGGATTTTAAATTTTAAGAAAACTTTCCTTTTTAAATCATGTTCATGATTTAAAAGAAAGTTTAAAAATTAAATATTCTCTTTTATAAGTTTCTACAAGAGATTAAGAAAAGATTTGATATCTTTCCTTATTTGTAGATTAAAAGAGATTTTAATTTTTAGAGATAACTTTCTTTTTATCCACATGTTTAAAAGAAAGATTTTAATTTATTAAATTTCCTTTTTATAAACCAATCATGAAGGGATAAAAATTATTGAGAAATTTTTATAAATTTCCGGAAGCAAATAAGGAAGTTTTAATTGATGTTTAAAATTTTATTTGTTTGGAAATTCTATGGTGTGGCCGGCCAAATAAATTGGAGAAGGAAAATTATTTTTGATTAAATAATTTTTTCTTTTTCATGACAAAAGAATTAAGGAAGTTTTTATTAAATTTTCCTTATTTGCCAAGACCAAGGATTATAAAAGAGGGGGTAGAGGAGGCTTCAAAGCTAACAAATCTATTCTATTTTTCTCTCCCTCTTTTCTTCTTTTTGTGGCCGGCCCTAGACTTTCTCCCTTCTTCTCTTTTGGTGGCCGAACCATACATCTCTTGGAGCTCTTGTTGGTGGCCGGACCTAGGAAGGAGAAGAAGAAAAGGAGGAAGCCTCATCTTGAAGATCCCTTGGAGTATTGGTGGTGATCAAGTTCTTCTTCCTTGGAGGTGGTTCTTCTTGTGGCCGAACCTTGCTTGGAGAAGAAGAAGGTGCGTGGTGGTTCTCGTCTCGGAAGATCGTCGCCCACACGACGTCCGGGATAAGAAGAGGAATACGGTAGAAGATCAAGAGGTTTTTCTACAAGGTATAACTAGTAATTTCTATTTCCGCATCATGCTAGTTATTTATGGAAATAATACCAAATACAAGAGGCTTACGTTCTAGTGTTTCAAATATGGTTTTTCGAAGTTGTGTTCTTTTGTTTCTTTCTTTTCCTTGTGATTTGATTGTTCTCTTTGGTTAACCTAAAGTTATTTTAGGAAATTAAATATTAGCTTTCTATTAAAGGTTTTGTCTAGTCGGTGGTGGTTGCTCCCATATCCAAGAAGGCCGTGTGCCTCGCCACGTCAGTACTGGGAACCTTTTATGGAAATTAATATTTAATGGAATTAATAACTTAAGGAGACTTGGGTCAAACGTGTTAAGTTCCGCAGGAGATCCAAGTCAAAACCTAAAAGAACAAATAGATTAAGTTTTGGATCAAACGTGTAAAGTTCCGTAGGCGATCCAAAATTTAATTTAAAAGAACACATGGTAGCTAGGAAAAGGTTCAGACCTTTGTACAAAAATTTTGTACAGTGGAACCTATAGGTTTTCCGAGTAGCAACCAACAAAAGGAACAACAAATGTAGGTGTTTGGTATCCTAGAACTAATAATTTTGAATTAATAGGGTATTCTGACTCAGATTATGCTGGGTGCAAATTAGATCGCAAAAGCACAAGCGGTGGATGTCAACTACTAGGTCCATCACTTGTTAGTTGGTTTAGTAGAAAGCAATACTGTATTGCTCTATCTACAACTGAGTCAGAATATATAGCCATAGGAGAATGCGTTGCACAGCTATTATGGATGATGTACACTTTAAAAGATTTTAACTTAAATCTTACAAATGTTAAAGTATTAATTGACAATATTAGTTCAATTAATTTAACAAAAAATCCAGTGCATCATTCCAGAACCAAACACATTGAAATTAGGCATCACTTTATCAGATATCATGTCACTAAAGGAGACATTGAACTCAAGTACATTGAGTCAAAATCTAATTTAGCTGACATATTTATTAAACCCCTCCCTGAAAGTGAGTTTACCAATCTACGTAGAAAATTAGGGATGTGTCTAATAGATTAGGAATTTTAAAATTATTTTAAAAAATGGTTACTTTCAAATTCTAAGGTAAAATGCTTTTATGTTTTCAAAATTTCCTATTTTTAGAATTTCAAAAACAGTTTTAGCCTTAAACTAGGGCAATCCCTTAGAAAGCATGTACCCCTAGGGCTAGTACTTGAGCATCTCACCAACACCTTAGGATTCCCTTGTTTGTGATTGTCAAACATAGAAAGGGGTGAGATGCATATGCAAATTGCCTTGACTTAAGATGTTTATTTCAGTGCATCGACATAAGTCTGGGCGTTGAATACCAAACAGATATTAATCAAGTTAAGTCATTCAGTTTAGTCAAATACTACATGATGCTTAGACTTAACTTGACTAACCAAGTGAAAGCTGCTATCCTCAAA
The DNA here is from genome assembly GCF_018446385.1 of Zingiber officinale. Classification (NCBI taxonomy): domain Eukaryota; kingdom Viridiplantae; phylum Streptophyta; class Magnoliopsida; order Zingiberales; family Zingiberaceae; genus Zingiber; species Zingiber officinale. The sequence goes on along the minus strand of NC_056001.1, from coordinate 20,768,298 downwards.
TAGTCAGTGAGTAGCTAACTGGTTAGATAGATTTTGTAATGTAGGTTCAGAGGGAGGTTAATTATTTTTATACTTATTTTAAAATTAAATATCTCTTTTTAAATCAAGTCAAACCTAAGTGCTTTAAAAATTTCTTTGGAGTTTTCAAAATTAGTTTTGAAAGTTAAAGTCATTTTTGAAAATTAGCTTTATTTTCAAATTTTAAACTTTTCAAATTCAATTTTGAAAATGACAACTTCTAAACTTAGTTTTGAAAAATTGGATTCAATTTTAAACCCTCCAAACTTAGGTAAAAAAAAGTTAGTTTTGAAAATTGGATTCTTCATTTTTGAAAATTATGATATTTTTGGAAATTGTATTCTACTTAGGTTTAAAAACATATTTTTGAAAATTTATTTTGAAAATGGGAGGTTACAGACTTAGAGTTGAAAATAAATTTTACTTAGTTGAAAATTAATTTTACAAACCCAAACTTGATTTTACTTAGTTTTAAAAACTTGACTTGTAAATTGAACTTAACCCTAATATTTTTTTTGCTATCTTTGCGAATTATGTTTCCAAATTGCAAGATTAATTTAAAAACTACAATTATCTTTCTAAAGTTAAACGTAGCTACTTTTTGAAAAAGATAAAATTAAAAGCTTAAATTATCTTTCTATATTTTTTTTACTCCCCCAAGATAATCTGACTTACATTTCTAGATTATTTTTATTTTGCATTTTTTTACAAATTGTTCTATGTTAATCTTTTGATGAATGCCAAAGGGGGAGGGTTAGGTGGTTAAGTTAGTCAAACAAAACAAACAACAAAAATAACAAAATTTAAAAAGCTAACTTAACGACCTTATACTTGTTTTCACTTGCATAATTTTTTCACTAATTTAACTAGGTTGTCATTGCATCAAAAAGGGAGAGATTGTTGGTGCGGTTAATACTAACGGTCTAACTCAAGTTTTGATGAATGATAAAATAGGTTAAGTTAGTTTCGTCGTTATCTAACACTCTGATCGAATGTGTAGGAGAAGCCCAAACAGGTCAACGGGCTGACCTGATGTCTGACACGAAGCCCAGCTAGGTCGACGGACCGACCGGATAGCTGGCATAAAGTCTAAACGGGTCGATGGACTGACCGAACGTTTAGACTGGAGGATGAAGGTAAGTCACTGGAGGGGAGCGACTGTGAGAAAGCGTTCATGGGAAGGGAACTTAGGCGCCGATCCGACTTAGAATCATTTCGTAACTCTAAGTCGAGATCTTGACTAGATTCCGGTCTCGAAGAGATGGAATCTAATTAATATTCTGTTTAATTTTAAATTGTATTAATATTCTATGTTGCAGGATATATCTTATATTTGCCTCCGGACTAACGTTTTCTTGCAGGAAGGAATCTGCTGGAAAATGAAGGTCCGGGCGCCCGGAATGGTTACGGGCGCCCGAGAGGGATCCGGGCGCTCGAAGGTGAACTTTTATCCACAACGTCATCTCGCCACGCGGAGCGCCCTGGTTTGCTCGGTTACGTCATATTCAGGGCACCCTGGAGGTTCCAGGCGTCCTGAACCTCCTATATAAGGAGGGTCAAGGTTGAAACTCCAACAGCAACTCACGATTCGCTCTCTGGTGCTCCTGCGATGCTGCGAAGACAGTCTGACAACGCTCTGCTCTTTTCATTCTTCCTTTTTATTGTCAGTATTGTTTTTTTATTAGCTTTCGTGTACTTTAAGTTGTAAACAATTTCGAATTGCTAGTGATTGTTCATCGAAAGCACCCTTGTGTGCGGACGTTGGAGTAGGAGTCGACATAGGCTCCGAACCAAGTAAAAAATTACTTGTGTCATCTCTTTTTACTTTACTTTTTCTGCTGCGTATTCTCGATAATTTTTTAATCGATATTCACCCCCTCCCCCTCTATCGAACACTTACGATCCAACACATCCAAGCAGCGTTAATTGAGTAGTCATCAACCACCTAAAGGACCTCGGTCGGGAGCCCCTTCACACCAGGAGACTAGGCCACATGCCATGCAGTAGGTGGCAGTCGCTCGTCCAAAACACAAGAGGTGGGCATCGATGTTTTGCACCTTCCACCAGCCAACGACGCACAACACCAAGGACTGCTACGAGCTAGCAGCTAGTAGGTCGGTTCTGCGCGGATATCGTCGTTGATCACCACTTCCAGACCGGTATCACCGAAGTCGATCTGTAGAATGAAGGAGGGAGGAAAGGACGACTGAGCCACGTCACCACTAATTACAAAGGGATCAAATCCCTACTTGAGTCTCTTCAGAACGGACTAGATTATCAACAAGGGAAGAAGAGAACCGGAGTAATGCCACTCAAGGGGAGATAAGAATGATCGTTGGTGGGCCGACCAATAGAGATTCAAACCAAGCAAGGAAGCTGCATGTGCGGCGGCTCGAGATCCACGTTGTTGGCTGCAGCAAGGTGGAAGCCATCCAGGTGGTCATTCGCTAGCTCGAAAGATTCTCCTAGTCAGATACTTTTGGCCAACTCTTCAAGAGGATGTCGCTCGGATGACAGCCACATGCCTGTCCTGCCAAAAGTATCACAATCTTTCGCACCGACTGATCAAAGAGATGAAGTCATCCATTGTATCTTGCCCATTCGACCAATGGGGCATGGACATAGTGGGATCATTTCCCATGACGACGGGTCGGTTAAAGTTCCTGCTCGTTACTGTGGACTACTTTTTAAAATGGGTGGAGGCTGAACCCCTGGCAAAGATAAGTGAGTAGATGGGCATCAAGTTCATATGACAGAAAATCCTGTGTCAGTTCGGCATCCCCCGTCGGCTCTCGTCTCGGATAACGAGAGGCAGTTCGTGGGCCAGAAGCTCAGGGAGTGGTGCAAAGGTTATGGCATCCAGCAGGCCTTCACCTCAATCGCCCAGGCGGAGGTCATAAACCGAGAGATCCTCAAAGGCTTACGAACTCGGCTCGACCGCGCAGGAGGTAGCTGGGTCGACGAGCTCTCAAGTGTCTTGTGAGCGCTTTGCATGACTCCAAAGGAGGCGACCGGCGTAACACCATTCCAGCTAGTGTACGAAGGAGAAGCGGTGGTTCCTGTAGAGGTTGGAGTATAATCTGACCGGGTGCGACTCTACAACGAGGGAAATGGCGAGCGAAAGTTAATGGAGCTCGACTTAGTGGATGAAGCGCAAGATAAAGCGGCCCTTCGGCTATAGACTTATCGACAGTGGATGCGGTAGAACTACAACAAGAGGGTCATCTCGAAGTCCTTCCAGGTCGGTGATCTGGTGTGGAAGAAAATCAAGTCAGTCGGCGACTTCACCAAACTTGAGGCACCATGGGTGGGACCTTACTGTTGGTGCAACCTTAGGTCAAGGTTGACCTGGTTGACCCGACTCGAGTTGACGTGACTCGAGTTGTATTTTGATGTTTGACCTGGGAAGATTGTCGGTGCAACCTTAGGTCAAGGTTGACCTAGTTGTGTTGCATGTTGATGTTTGACACTCGTGAGAGAGTTCTATTCTTGATGTGGGACAAGAATAGATGTTTGGGAGATTATTGGTGCAACCGTAGGTCAAGGTTGGCCTGGTTGACCTGATTCGGGAAAAGTCCAAGTATGGAGACTTGGCACGGAAAAGTCCAAGCAGGGAGCTTGGCACTGGAAAAGTCCAAGTATGGAGACTTGGCACGGAAAAGTCCAAGCAGGGAGCTTGGCACGCGAAAAGTCCAAGTATGAAGACTTGGAGTCCAAGTATGGAGACTTGGCAGGAGAAAGTCCTAACTGGGATGTTAGGCAGTTGGAAAGTCCTGGTAAGTGAAGCCAGGCAGTGGAAAGTCCTAACTGGGATGTTAGGCAGTGTGGGAAGTCCTGGTGAGTGAAGCCAGGCAGTGGGAAAGTCCTGGTGAGTGAAGTCAGGCAGTGAGAAAGTCCTAACTGGGATGTTAGGCAGTGTGGAAATCCTGGTGAGTGAAGCCAGGCAAAGGAAAATCCAGATGGATCAGGGATGATCGGACTTCTGGTGTTGGAAAGTCCAAGTAGGTCAAAGGGATTGACCGGACACTTGGCAGGGAGTTCTAGCAGGTCAAGGGAGTGACCAGATGCTAGGAATGAAGTACCAACATGTCGAGGTTGACCGAATGTTGGTTTGGAAGGCTTGGGACTTGGTTTGGGCAAAAACCAAGTCACTAGTTATCTGATCGGTGACCGTGATCGACCGATCGATGTGCTTGATCGGTATCGATCGATCGTGGACCGATCAGAACTTCGATCGGCCGTGGCGGCCGATCGGAGACGGCGTCGCGGAAGGAAGCGAGTTGGGATCGGTCGTGGACCGATCCGGGCCCGATCGGTCCACAAACCGACGTAGTACGCATGAATGTCTTCGCAGATCGATCGATGCGGGGACCGATCAGTAGGCTGATCGGTCTGGGACCGATCAAGGCTTCGATCGCGACACCTGATCGGTCCGGGACCGATCGGTGACAAACAAGCTTCACGCGCTTAGGCCGATCGGTGCGGACCGATCGAGTTCTAGCGTTGCGACGCACGGCTAGTTTCTTCGTCTTCTTCGCAGTATAAAGGGGTCGAGGGGCTGCACTACTTCTTCTTCCTCTTCTCTTACGCTACTGAGCTGCGGTGCTTGAGCTTTGTTGAGCTCTTCTTCACAAGCTTCGCGTGAGCTTCTCGATTGGGATATCCTGCTGTTGGAGGTGTTACGAGGAGCTGCTGCTTCAACGAATCCAATCGGCGAGGAGGCAAGAAAACTTGTTTTTACATTTATTGTTCTTGTCTTCTTGTATTTCTTGTTGTATTCCTTTCTTGTTGTTGCAAGAATATTGTGGCGAGGTTCCTCCACCCACAAGGAGTATATTGTATTAGCCGGTTTTCCGGGGACTCATCCACCGACGGATTGATAGGCTTCGTCCACCTTACGGACACGCCGAGGAGTAGGAGTTTCATCTCCGAACCTCGTTACATCGACGAGTTGAGGTTTGGTTTGTTTTGTTTTCGTTTCCTTTTGTTATTTCCGCTGCTAACCTAATTTGTAGAAAGAAACGAGCAAAGATTTGGGGTCGGCTATTCACACCCCCCCTCTCTAGCCGTACGAAGGATCCCAACACTTACAAGGTTGTACAGAAACTCTGCTCGGGGGCCTATTACTTGGAAGACGAAAACGGGAGATGACTCGAGCGGCCGTGGAGCGCATATCATCTCCAATCCTATAGGCCCGGGTGAGAGATGCGTGAGCAAATATAAATGTACGTGTATATGCCTTCTGGATACAGGGGCGACATGAATAAAAACCAAAACTTTTCCAGACTCTTGGGCCGACCAGGCTAAGTTAAAAGTCAAGCGGCAACTATAAGCCCATGTCTCCATCAACGGTTGAGCGGCGACCTTAAACCATTGTCTCCATCAACAATCGAGCGGCGACCTTAAACCCCAATCTCCATCAAGTGGTCGAGTGACGACCTTAAACCCCTGTCTCCATCAATGGTCGAGCGGTAACTTTAAACCCCCATCTCCATCAACAGTCGAACGACAACCTTAAACCCCCGTCTTCATCAACAGTCGAATGGAGACCTTAAACTCCTGTCTCCATCAGCAGTCGAGCGGCGACCTTAAACCCCTGTCTCCATCAACAGTCGAGCGACGATCTTAAACCCCTGTCACCATCAACGGTTGAGCGGCGACCTTAAACCCCTGTCTCCATCAACGGTCGAGCAGTGACCTAAAACCCCTGTCTCCATCAGCGGTCGAGCGGTGACCTTAAACCCCTGTCTCCATCAATGATCGAGCGGCGACCTTAAACCCTTGTCTCCATCAACGGTCGAGCGACGACTTTAAATCCTTGTCTCAATAAGTGATTGAGCGTCGATTTTAAACTCAAGCCAGATGAAGAACAATATCGAATAAAAACGACCGATTGGGAACACACGCTACTCAAAATCTCCAAGTTTTCAAAATACGGTGTTCGATCGGAGGGTCATAAAGCCACACTTAAAGTGTAAACAACTCGCAGCTTCGCTCGGGTTTGCGCGGCAACACATGAACAATTAAAATGCAAGTCAAACCGAAAAGATGTCGAATGGCAATGAGGGGACGAACAGTTAAAGATCGTCGGATGAGCGATCATTCATTAACACTTGCATAAGGATTACAAACATGCATGAAGGGCAATACAAAAATCATTAGCTCGAGCAAGATCACTCCAGATAATCCAAGGCATCATCAGGCAGCGACTCAGTTAGCTTGTCCCGACTAATAACCTTGCTTGTCAGAGCGGTGGGGAGATACCGTCTTCCTTGAGTTGGCTAAGCATCTCATCGATCGCAAGGTCGAACAGACGAAGTGCCCGATCAGCGACCTTGTCATCAAAAGCATCCAAGCGGATGTAGGATCGCTTTATAAGCTCAAACCTACTTGACTTGGCCTCCTGATAAGTCTCTAACGTCGTTCGAGAAGCATCCAACTCTGCCTTTAGTGCTGCCAGCTCCTCATCTTTTGTAGCAAGCTCGGCTTTCGCAATAGTCTGCTCGGCTGACCGTCCATCCCGCTCTGCCTTCAAGGTAGCCTCAGCTTCCTTGAGGTTTTGGGTCAACACTCGAAACTCTTTATTTTTGATCTCCAGATCTTCAATAGCCCCGAGTTTCCTAGTGTTGGCCGAACAGATTTTGGATTCAAACGTGCTGGCCTGTTTATTAAGTTGAGCTAATTGGGTGTTCTGCTCGGCGTTTTTTCCCTTCTCTACCTCCAGTTGGTCGGCACTCTTAGCCAGATCGGTTCTTAGTTGAGCCATCTCAGCATTCATCTACTCCAGATGCGCCTAAGAAGCAGATAATTGGTCACTCGGCGCTCTCAGCTACTTAACTTCCTGCTCCAAAAAAGCAAGTCTTTGACACATGACCAAGTTCTTTACCCAATACTTCAAGGAACCAGGAAATTATAAGAGTTGATTGGAGATAAATTAAGAACATACAAAAACTTACCCCAGTGGACATCTGGGTATGACTGTCCACAAGCGCCCTGGAGGCATGCCCGCTGCACGAGCTCAGGTGTCAGCCCATATCTGTGCAAGTGACCCCTGAATGATTATCTGGTGCTCGGGGGCTCGGGAGTCAGCACCGTCTGACTCACGCCATTCCTCAGTTGGAATATAGATAACCGTCGTTATATGGCGTCGGCCGCTTGGGGCTGATTGGGCTGAGGTCGCTCTACCAGACGACCGAGACGTTGACACCGGCCGGATGCCAAACTTTTGAATCTTCGGTAGCATGAAAGCAACTGGTCCAGCACAAATAGTTCCCTGTGGTAGACCGGATAAGGATGGTGTCCGATCAGATGATGTAGGGGAAATGGTCGTCGTGGTGGGAGTTGGCATCGAGATTTCAACCCGCTCGGCAGAAGGAAGACGCAGGCTAGTTCTAGTGGGGGTCTGCACCATAGAGGAAGCGGATCGCGATGTAGTCTCCGCCTGACGCCTCTTGCGACTTATCAGTGGTTCCCCAGAAGAGGCTGAGTTCAACGCCCCCTCAACCGAAATCACAGGCAGCCGTGCGGAGGGAGGATTCGATGCACCAACCGCTCCACCGCTGGGTGTCGGCTGGCTATCCCTTCGCTCACTAGGGCTAGCGCTCCCTCTCTCTCTCCGAGAGGGTCTTCTTGTGAGCCAATCGGTTGCAAACCGTGGCTCTCCAACTCAACCACGCTCGTAGCATTAATCTCTAACGGGCGAGGAGTGAAAGAGCCGAGGAGTGAGGGGAATGTCGTGCAAGCGGAACAGAACGATGACCCCACACAGCAGCCGAAAGGAGTTCGACACTAGTTGGTGGAGAGAAATACGGAAATATTTACAAATAGCAGAAAACAAAGGGTGGATCGGAAACCACAGACTGGCGGTAAATTGGTCCCTAAAAAATGTTACGAAATCGAGTGACGGTTCACTCGGGCGATTAAAGGCAGAGAGAAAACTAATTTGATAGTTAGGCGGAATTTCATATGTAGCCCTCAAACTCTCCGCATCGCCAGTGTCGAACCTAGACTCAATGGAGATGTACCAGTCCGTCCGCGATGACGGGAGGTTGAGATGAGCTTGCCATCGAGAGAACGAAAGAACAAGATCGAAGATGAACAATAAACGAACACTAAACCGAATTGATTGAAGAACCTTGCAAGGAAGATCACACAGAATCGATCAAAGAAGCTTGCTGGGAGACCATCGGGGAAGAAGCGGAATGCTACAGCGGCAAAGCTCGAAGACGAAAGCACGAAGTGGAGAAGATGACGGCACATGTGAGGCTTATAAACCTCATCATCGGTTGCTCTCAACCGTCCAATCCAAGGTTTCAAAAACCTAAAAGAAGATCTGGCCGTGGAATTCAAAAAGGCGTTAGTCACGTCAGTAGAGGATATCCGCCTGTCTTGTCAAGCGTGCGGCGGCAGAAAGAGGGACACGCGACATGCGGTTATCGGACATCATTTAATGAACTTAATTAAAAGGGATAGTCGTGTGCTCGGTCATAATTGGCAAGGATTTGCACGAGCTTTGAGAAATATGGATGACGTCAGCGACGATCGCGCTCGCTCGAAGAAGTACATTTGGAGAATTCTCAAAGTATTACCGCTCATCGTCCAGCTCTGCATAGAGAACGGGTTACCGAACCGATCGTCCATTTGTCATGGTTAGATAATGACCGAGCGGAGTTGGTTGATGCGCCGATCAGATACTAGGGACCGAACACTCCGATCGGACGTACAAATCGCCGAGGAAACCAGTTGTCCAGACAATCGGACCTATAGCCTTCTTCGACTAGACTTGAGGGGGAGGCTTGTGATGCGGCGATAAGGGAGAGCCCATCTGTCACGGGTCAGTTGACACGGTGTCGGTCAAAGTCAAGGCGATCAACACCGAGGCTTATAGAAAGAGCCTCGACCAAAGGTAACTGTCTGGTTATCCCAAGCGAATCACCCGGCCGGTCAGACGAATGGCATGTTCCGGTCGGACAAAAGGACAACCCGTAGCTGGTTGTTCGGTCGGCAGGAAAATGAGCTGCTCGAATTGCTTGTCCGGTACAAGGAATGACACTGTCGACAGGAAGACGAGCCGCTTGGATCGCCCGTCCGGCGCAAGAAATGACATTACACAGAAGGGGACGAGAAATTAAACGAGAACACTCCGTCTATCATTAAATATGAAGAAGCCAAGATAAAAAAATACTCCATCTATCATTAATGCACGAAAGTTAAGACGAAAAAGCCTTCCTCTGACAATTAATATCATTAAATAAGGGTAAATGAATGATCGCAAAGAAAGATATAAAAGGGTATGTTAGGTATGAGAAAGACAATATTTAGCAATTTCTGGATTACTCATTCTCTCTTCCTAATTCTAACTTGAGCGTCGATGGGCCAATGTCGGACCCCTTCCGTAGTTTGATTTTGTTTTGCAAGATTGAGGTCTTCATCCCATCAGTAGTCACCCCATCCCTGGCTTTCCAGCTTCCCTCATTCAGATAAGATCAAATTTAATTTAGTATATTATTTTTAAGATATCAAGTATGAATCTAATTATTAAGATGAGAATTTTAAATATTTAGGATTATTTTTTAAAAGAATAGAGAAATTAAGAGATATGATTGAAATTAATCATAAAATATTTTTATAATTTATAGGTAAATTTTATAAAATAATAATTAAATTAATTATGTTATGTAAAGTGGAATGTTGAATTATGACTTAACATATGAATAAAAAATGAGAATTATAGAGATAGATAAGAATATTAAGATGAATGTACATAAGGATTCGTATGATAATATATGAAAATATTAAAATTAAAGTTATGGTTGTATCTATTGAGGGGAAATATCAATTATACTTAGACGACCAATGCATATCAAAGGAGAAGAAGGAAGAAAAAAAATAGTTAACACTAATAATGAAATTTATTTAAATATAAAATAATTTTATAGTAGGAGAGACCTTTCGGGGTGACTCACTGTTTAAAAGAATACATAAAAAAAAGATTGAGATAATTAACAGAATATTTCATATATGTTGGAAATTGATCGAGGGTTATTGACAACAACAGTATAATATAAATTAACTTCGTCACTTGGGCAATAGCTGATCTTGTTTAGTAAGATACGACTGGATTATTATCGTTGAATGGGATATGGAGCAAATATAAATAATAAAAAATAGTCTTATCCCCAGTTTATTTGGGAGAGCGGAAACTAAAACTAAGGAAAAGTTTCCGTAGTAGAAAAGTTTCCCTCGTTTTACTTCATTAAAATTTTTAAATGGAAAAGAAACGCAATCCATCAACGGATTATTTTAGAGTCAAAATTGATCACCTCAAAATCGGATGAAAAAAATAATGTATGTATCTCTTTTTATTTATAAAATTACATCATATACTAAGAAAATGACATATGTACCTTTTTTAATTCATAAAATTATATTATATAAATAAAAAATGATATATATATTTTTTTATTTATAAAATTACATTACATATATTCATCTTCCTCTATCAAAATAAATAAACACACGTAAAAGAAGGAATTTCTTCTCCTTTCTCTTCTCTTTTCTTTCCCTTCCTTATCCGTGCTTCATAGCATTAGTGTTTGAATGAGTGGGATTGGGTTTAGCTCGATTGGAAGAGACCAGTAACTTGCTGTTCTTGAAACCCTAACTCCCAAAGTATATATACGATGTCCCTTCCGCTCAAGAAATATTGACTGTAGCTGCGCTCTTCAATCTGATCTCCCCCACCCTTCGGAAACCCTAGGATCGTTCTCGTCTGACCTCAAGTAGTAAGTCAAAAAGTTCCTTTTCTCTGTTTGCTTGGTTTATGGATATCTGCATCTTGTTGGGCTGGCTCGCCAAGCGTTCTGAGTTTGTGTTATCGGATTCACTATTCTTGTATCAAACTTCTGGTGATTACAAATCCGCGGAAACATGAGTTTCACCAGGTTTTGCCATGAGATCCATGCTTTATTTTGCTTGGAGATCAGGAACGATCTTTCCGGGTTCCTATCCTTGTGCGTGGCATTCAAGGGGGTATTGTAACCGTGGACAGAGAAAAAAGGAAGAACTTTTAAACATCGGCGATGATGAAAAATTCCATCTTCGGCATCGTGATGGGGTTTGTGGAGATGAACAAGGTTCCTCCTCTGGGGATGCCGAAGCAAAAATGTATTCCGAGGAAAATAAGTTTGAAAAAGTGGGTTTAGGGGTAGACAATGAAGATATACAGGATTTTGTGCGCCTTCCTGAAGAGACCTTTATTGATTTCTCACCTGGTGGCACACTCAAGGAAGATGATGACAATGATGATGGTCAGAGTCATCAGTATGCTCATTCCAATCGCCGGAAGAAATCCGTGGGGGAGATAAAACATGAAGCTGATAGAGTATTTGAAATACTACAACAGGATGGACCGGGCTTCAGTGTCTCATCAGCCCTAGATCAGCTGCAACTGAAAGTATCCAATTCTTTGATCAGAGAAGTCCTTCTCCGTATTCTCGTGATGCTTAACAATGCCAACAGTTTGCGGTGTGCAAAGTTGGCTTATAAGTTCTTTGTTTGGTCAGGTCAGCAGGCAGGCCATAAGCACAATTCCAATAGCTATAATCTTATAATGAAAGTATTTTCAGAGGCTAAGGAGTTGAAAGCAATGTGCAGACTAGCAGATGAGATGACAGATAAGGGCTTGCCAATCACTGCATGCACGTTTAACATATTAATTTGCTCTTGTGGAGAGGCTGGGATGGCCAGGAGTGTGGTTGAAAGGTTCATAAAATCCAAAAATTTCAACTACCGACCTTTCAAACATTCCTTCAATGCAATTCTTTATTCTCTTCTTACCATGAATCAGTATAGGTTGGTGGAGTGGGTTCATCAAAAGATGCTGCTGGACGGGTACGCACCTGATGTTTTGACCTTTAATGTCGTTTTGCGAGCTAAATACATGTTAGGTAAGTTGGATCAATTCCACAGATTGCTTGATGATATGGGGAAAAATGGGTTTGCTCCTGACCTCCACACATATAATCTCATGCTCCATGTGCTCGGGAGAAGTAACAAACCACTTTCTGCACTCGAACTTTTGAACTATATGGATGAAATTGGTTGCAATCCTAGTGTCCTTCATTTTACCACTCTGATCGATGGGCTTAGTCGTGCTGGGAACATTGAAGCCTGCAGGTACTTTTATGATGAGATGGTTAAGAAGGGGTGTGATCCAGATGTAGTTTGTTATACCGTCATGATAACGAGCTATGTAATAGCAGGAGAGTTTGATAAGGGATATGAAATATTCCAAGATATGTTAGCCAGAGGGCAACTACCAAATGTTTATACGTACAATGCCATTATCCGTGGGCTTTGCATCACAGGCAAGTTTGATGAAGCTTGCACAATGGTGAAGGATATGAATAGAAGCGGTTGCACTCCGAACTTCTCAGTGTATAGCAGTTTAGTTGGAAGATTAAGAAACTCTGGGAAGGTTTCTCAAGCAAATGATGTAATCAAATATATGATAGAAAGTGGTCACTATCTTCATTTAACAAACCGATTCAAGGGCTATAAAAGATGCTAGTAAACAGTTATGCGGATATTCATTTACAATCTGTTGATACCACTATTTTAATGCTGCGGTGTCTGCAGTACAAAAGCAAAGGAGTTCATTCATATATGTTTGTTTTCATGCTTGAAGAAATAATAGAAAGGAGTTCAACCTTACTATAACAAAGTTTATTTGCCTTCAGAATGTTAAACTCTCTTGTATCAGCTCATTGTACAAGCCATACACTTGCAGCCAGAAGCCATGTACTAAAGTTTGAAAGCTATTATTATCAAGGAGCAAAGTGTTGGTACGTTGATCTCGATCTCAATATCATAAATTAACATGAATAATTAGACAATAGCGTTGGTATTAGTTTGCAATTGTCTAATCATAACTATCTGGTAAAATGAGCAACAAATATGCTGCATGCTCATTCAAAATCAACTTGATAATTAAACCTTAATGGCCACATATCACTTCCCAGACACTCATGTCTAGGCTTCATAGCAACTTGGCCATTAATTGTTGGCCATGATAGAGCAGTTGAGGAAGATAAGTATTGTGAGTGTGCATCACTTGCTTATACTCATGTCTGGGCTTCCCTATTAAGCATGATCAGTATTTGAAAGTGCACGTGTAATCATTGAATTCTATGTCTTGCTTACAGTCAGAGAAATTTTGTATTCTCTTCTCTCCACTTGTTTCTATCTTTTTTGCTTTTATATTTTCTATCTCTTTAAAAAGTCACAATCTGAGCAAGACCTAATTGCATTAAGTGCTTTGACCTAAACGAGTATTATGCAAATTATACATTGAAATTCCAACATAGATTTATTGAGTTCTTCAACATAATAAGTACAACAGGTTTAAGTATGACCCAGTGTCAAATAAACTCTAATTTTTAAATTTAAAAGATGATCTCTCATAATTTCACTATAGTGATAGTTGAAATTTCATAACTAGGAATTTTCACCGATGGAGTATCCCAAAGCTTAAAAGATGTCTATGGATGTGCTTAAAGGTTGTGAAAACTAAGACACTTTCTCAAAAATGGAGTGTGTTTGGAGGTTGCAAGAGACCAAGATACTTACAAAGAGGAGTATTTTCTTATTGGAAAGGGTTCTTTTTATTTATACTTTTATGGAGATACAAACATAAAGATATCTCTTGTATAAAGTGTGAATAGTAAATATAAGCTTAGTTTCTTTCCTTCACTGAAGATTTAAATTGAAACACAATAATTTGTTCTTATCTTTTTTTATATATTTATATAATCTCATTGTAAGGGAAAGATTTACAATAGAATTGAGGTTATTCCAAGGTTTGAATATAATCATGTGATTTGAAGGTCATTTAATGTTCAAACAAGTAAAATTGTTTGCCATTAGCAGGATCAGCAAGCTGACTTTGAATGACCCAAGCCAATTTCCAAGAAGGATGAAGCATCACATGGAAGCACTAGAATCTCACAGCAAGTTTGTCCCCCCTCTCTGGTCAATTTTTCACCATGAATGCTTTTGGCTCATGCTTATCCAATTCAAGGAGAGGGGGTTTTGTGGTGGTTCCACCAACGCATCCCTTTCCCACAAACTGCCCTACAAATTGGTCAAGCATTTGAAAAGCTGCTTCCCCTTGAGAGTGCTCACACATGCTTCTCTGACTCATTGCTTATCTCATGTTATGTATTAGTAGATGATAAATTTATCAGTAGATTTCTTGGCTATCCTATCCAAGTGGATTCACCTAGACACTTTCTATCATCCCTTGAAGAACTTTCTATCATCCTTCTTGATGAACTTTAATGTTTAGATCCACTAGATAAACTTGTTGACACTGTGGTTTGACATTTTATTAGTTAACTTTAATAATCATTTTATTAATTATGTGATCTTTATTGCTAATTTTTATTTTTTACTTCTTTTTTTAGCTTAAGGTCTTCAAGCTCTATATTTTACCAGTTTTGTGAAAAGTTTTTGAGAAGAGAGTTATTATGGGTTGACTAATCTTATAGGTTTATAGGTAGAAATTTTAAAGCATAAAAAAAATTAAATTTCTTTTGTTACTGCCTCATTTTTTTATTGTATTTATTATTCTATTTTGCTTTATTTCTTTTTTTATTGTGTTATTCACCTATGTTTTTTAGTGCCTCATGCCGTCTCATATAAACGGTATTTTAGTACATGAAACTTTTGTTAATGCAGGGTTTTAGGAAAGGACCTGTTTTTACTATTCGGTAATAATTTTATTGCTACGAGAAGTATCTTTTTATATAGTTTTATAAGACATACAATCATTATATATTAACATAAAACTATCAAACATTTCAGTTAACTTGGTTAAAAATTATAATTGAGTAGCATGAGTTAAATGGAATCCTATTGGTAGAACCTCCAAGAGCATGATGGATGCCCTCTCGAGTTGATACAGAGTATAAAATATTTAGTTAAGTGTCTGACTTTTCTTTTCTTATATAAAGGATGGTTATATTAGGGTAAAATATTATTCATAATTTATCTATATATCTTACAAGGTGATGATAATAATATCAACTTTTGCTATATCACTTTTGAAAAATCATTTCTTCTCTCTTACCAAATCAGTGCGAGATAGAGGTTTAAACTCTCCCCGGGACAAAAATTCACATTAGGATCACATCTTCAGAGATGCCTAAAGAATTTACTTTTGCAAAAGCAAATTGGTATCAGAATCCATTTGAATTTGACTTATGATTATTTGGTTAGCGAGATTTTGAAATGGAAAAATATAATTTAAAAAAGAAAAAGGCCGTGGGGTATAAATAGGGATGTAAACGAGTCGAATCGAATCGAATAGTATTAAGTTCAAGCTCAGCTCGTTTAAGTTATATTCGGGCTTGAGCTTGGCTCGGGCTCGAATCGAACTTTTATCACAAGTCTCGAGCTCGGCTTGTTTTAGAATTATCAAGCTCACGAACAGTTCAAACTCGGCTCATTATTAGTTCGATTATTATAGTTAACAAGTCTAACTCGTTAAGCAAGCTTGAGCTTATTTTCGGACTCTTTTTAGAGTTCATTTTTTAGCTCGTTTTAGAACTTGTTTTGCAGGCTTGTTAAGTGAGCTCAAAAACTCATTTGAATAAACATTCAACAAACCAAACAACTAAAATAATATAAACTCAATACATCATTGAACATCCCAAACTACTACATTAAACTTCCAAACTCAGCATATCATTGAACATATTTGCGAGCCCTTTAATCGAGTCGAGCTCGAGCCTGAGTTCACGAGCCTATAAACAAACATGTTCTTAGCCCTTTAAACGAGTCGAGCTTGAGCCCGAGTTCACGAGTCTATAAATAAACATGTTCTCGAGTCCTTTAAACGAGTCGAGCTCGAGCCCTTTAAACGAGCTGAGCTCGAGCTCGCGAGCCTATAAAAGAACATGTTCACGAGCGCATGAACCGAATATCCCCTTGAGCTCAAGCTCGGCTCGATAAGATAAACGGACAAACTTTTTATCGAATCGAGTTCCGAATAGCTCGCGAACTGTTTGGTTCATTTACATCCCTATAACTAATTTGATAGCTCAGAAAAATAATTATATATAATTTCTATTTTACAAATTAAGAGGAGTAGAGATCCTCTAATCCGTAAAATACGGATCAAGGTCCTGATTCAATATATTGATAGGTGGATTCAATGTCCCCCACATGTTTAAATGACATCCATCTACTAAATAGGTGGGGACTATTAAATCTCGTCTATCACTATCCCTGGTCCAGGAGCAGACCAGGGTAGGCGGGACTAGAGGATCCTGCCAGAATTAAGAGCGATGATTTTTAAGGTCAAAAATGATATTTTATTTTACTTTAAGTTTTTATAAAAAAAAAAAACACTCACCTTACTGTTTATTCATGGACCGCGTAAAAATCTATCATCGGGAGGGGAACAATAACTGGAAATGGTTGTTAACACCCCCTAAGTTGAGAGGCAAAAGGATGAATCCGTTTGGGGAGGGACTCGTGTTTGATTAGATAGTTGGTGAGGTAATAGCTTATCAAGATGATGATAATAGTTGGTCCGAGAGGATGATCAACCATATTGGGATTGATACACGACCGAGACTCCTACGAGAAACAGGAGTGGATAATTTTCTACGATGGATGAAAGTATGACGGAATAATGTCACATGAAAATAGAAGACCCATAGATTATGAACTTCTTCTCTCGGAGACGAAGCAATTACTTAAATATCTTTCACGATATTATTATCTTGTCACCTAACGTGATTAATTTAAAATTTAGATGAGAAATAATAATGATAATCATACGGTACAGAATAATTGAACAATTTTATATGATTTTTTTAACAGTTGGTATTAAAATATAACTATGCCAATTAATTATGACTGAGCTAATTCTACTCAAGTTTTTTTATTGGCAGTGATATTCTTAGATAATTCCAATGAAAAAAATATTCCTCCGTTAGTTAATTCATCCCGATGCTTCCTCGAGCAATAATATACGATTTTTCGTTCGTGTGAAATTAAAAATTAAAATGAGACGTCCATGAATTGAATTTGAGTTTTTTTTACCTTTCAAGAATGACTGAAATCACACTACTGCCATATGGAGTACGACAAATGGTGGTGGGGACGTATACAAAAGCGGGTGAACGATGTGGACTTCGTCGTCGTCCGTGACCGCTAGGGAAGCTGGCTGGCAACGGGGCACGAATTCCGAAGCGTTTCTTCCCCACCGCGTTTGCCCTGCAAAAGCTGAGCCACGCACGATTGCCAGCCCATTGCACTGCTGCCACACCTCCTCTCTGCATCGGATCCGGTCTCACGTTGTGGTGTGGTGGCCGCACCGCCGCTTCCCTGTACCGGTCTTTCCGGATCGCGCCTTCGTAGAAGAAGAAGTAAAAACAGTGGCTTTTCTTCTTCTTGCCTTGTCGGAGTTAATCGGCTTTCTGCTTTTCTTTGCCTGACCTTTATGGCTTAGCTGGCCTCTGCCGTCGTTTGCTATTGCGCGTCACAATTTCAATTCTTTCATCCACCCTTGGACGTTTGCAGACGACGAACAGTTGGAAAGAAAGAGTGAGGGACACGGAGAGGGAAAGGTAGGGATTTTTGAGGGCTCCGTTGCGATCTTAATTACGCCTCTTAGAAACCCCATCGAGAAGAGGATACCTAGGTCGGCTATCGCCACTCGCCCTAAAGAAGCAAATTTTGGAATCTTTAAATCGCCATCTCTTTTCTCCTCGGCTCTGTTTGTACCCTTCTTGCCTGCTCTCTTGTTTTAAAGAGGGCAGATAGAAGGGTAGGTTTTGATAAAGGTGAGATTTTTATTGTTCTTTTGGGATCCTGTAAGAGGACGAAATGAGTTTAAGCCCGGCTTTTCTCCATCCCTCTCAGTTTGTCGAGCTAGATTCGATCCATTAAAACGTGAAGATTTCGACTTTGGTGGTGTTCTTGTTAGATTTCTTTTTTCCCCCTTTCCATCTCCTTTTTCCAGTTCATATATGGATGGGCGAGATGCCATGGCGATGTCCGGCGCGGGCTCATACTACGTAGCTCACAGAGGAATCCCTGGCTTTATCGCCGGCTCGCAGTCTGGATTGCACCTGACAGCACAGCCCGGGGTCCGTTCCATACCGAACCTTGGCACCGGTCTGGCCGTCCCTCCTTCCGGCATTGGTTCATTGGCGTTTCAGGTGGAGTCTCCACATGCGCTCTCGTCCCACGGAGGCGATGTACTTGGCGAAGGTGTGAACCAGACGGAGCCCGTGAAGAGAAAGAGAGGACGTCCTAGAAAGTATGGGCCAAATGGAAGTGTAGCTTTAGCGCTCTCCCCTATTTCCTCCTCTGCCCCCGCTGGCTCCGTGATCGGGTCGGCTTCAGATTCTGGCGCTCCTACGCAGAAGCGGGGGAGGGGGCGGCCGCCGGGCACCGGGAGGAAGCAACTGCTAGCATCACTTGGTGGGTTAAAGATCTAAACTTGGCCTTCCTCTTTGAAGTCTGAAGCCTATACAACAATGAATTATATGTATTAAGATCTAAACTTGTTGTACCACTAAATAGTTTTTTTTTTATGGAATAGTATATAAAATACAGGTTGCAAATTGAGAACACGAGTGTGTTTATTTAATTGGTATAAGAACTGTCAACACTAATATCTTAATGGTCTAAAATATGAAAGTCACGTTCGTCACCTCTATGCATTTGTCACATATATGTCGATGTATTCTTTGCTGAGTTCATTCTTGTGGGACATCTTTTTCTTATCTACAATGTGGTAGTTAAATTCTTAAATTGGATTGCAACAGGAGAATGGGTTACTGGTTCAGCTGGAATGGGTTTTACTCCACATATCATAACTATCGCAGTTGGTGAGGTATGCCATTTTTTTTCTGTTTATTCAAAAGATTGAGGATAAGTAATTAGGCCTATTCTGATGCTGTAAAGTTATCATATTAATAGCTGAGTCGTTCTTTTGGAGAGCTCATCCTTTTGAGATTCAAAAACTAGCATTGAATTGCAGTTCTTTGCTCACAGGTTATTCTTATTCGTTGAATTTATTCGAATCATATCAAACACGATGGGTTCTTTGTTTAACCAACAAGTCTTGTGGCATATCATATTTGTGCGCCTAGTAGATTCTTCTGTGCTTCTTTTTCCTTCTTGGGCCGATAGTATCTAATACATACATGATATCCACTATGCAGGATGTTGCCACAAAGATAATGTCATTCTCACAGCAGGGACCAAGGGCTGTTTGCATCCTTTCAGCAAATGGTGTTGTCTCTACTGTGACCCTTCGGCAATCTGCAAATTCGGGTGGCACAGTCACTTATGAGGTTCAGAACCTACCCTATTCTTCTTACAGGATTTTTGGTTACCATATTTGACATATCTTTTTCCTTTTTTTTTGTTGATAAGAAGTATTCTAATATTTATTTTTGGTTGAAAGTAGAAATGGTCAAATTTCTAGGGAAAATCCTACCAGCACAATGAAGGTGTGTTTTGATAATTTGATTTAAAGACATCTGACATATCACCTATATTATTAACACCACCTTCATATGGTACTTGACACAATGCTCGGCTATAAGCTAATATTTTCCTCCCTTCACATAACCTGGGGACAGATCTGGGGTGAGCGTAATTATCTTTTGCTACAATTGGCAATGCTCGAATGACTTCTTGTCGTAATAGCACAATCGCTTTGTGCTACTAAAGGATGGTAGAGTTGATGTAATATCCACTTTGTAATAGAAGATTTTTGTTTCTCCTTTTGAGAAGCTTTCTCTTGAACCGGTCTCATTCATCAATTATATTAATTAATTAATTCTGTTAACAAACTAATGCCTGTTAAAGTTTTACTGGAAATATCAGCTTTAGGTGGATCAGATATTCGGCCATAGGAAGTTATGGAAGTTGGTACAAATCTGTTAACATGCTAAAGAAAGAGGATCACTTTTTCTTTGAATTTACCATGTGTTGAAGTTTAGTACTAAAGAACTGGATAAAATCTATCATACCAAATTTCATAATGATTTGTCATCACAAATTATCATTTCAAACCTGAGGATATATCATTTAGTTCTCTTTTTTGCTTTAGTTAAGAACCATGATTGATTGCCAATCTGTTGATATCTTACGAAATTGCTTTTGTTATTTTTTTTTTTTAAAAAATTGTCTTTCTATTCTGCATATTCATGAGTTTCCACTACCCCAATCAGACGATTTGATATTTGCATTTTACTGAGATTTTTTTTCTTCATAAGAAATATCTTCTGTGTTTAAACTTGGACAGGGCCAATTTGAAATTCTTGGTTTATCTGGTTCATACATGATAACCAACAATGGTGATTCGCGGAGCAGAACTGGAGGATTGAGCATCTCGCTTTCTAGCCCTGACGGTCGGGTAATTGGTGGTGGGGTAGCAGGAGTGCTCAAAGCTGCCACCCCCGTACAGGTTTTTCTTGAGTTCTTGAATAGTATAATCCATAAATATAAGTGGTTTGTTCATGTGCATTTTTTTCGTACTGGTTTGTTCACGTTTCTGTCCAGTTGTTCCATAACATGGTTAGATCTGCTTCAAGTGTATCAAACAATTAAATTGCACAGAGAAAAATCATTTCTGTTGATGTATACTTTTCCACTCCACAGGTAATTGTAGGAAGCTTCATTTACACAGGATCTAAAGCGAAGAACAAAGCAAAAGCTAGCAATGAAACAAACCCTGAAGCTGAGCTTCAGCCCGAGGACGAGCAAGCTACACCGTTGGCTGCTCTTCCCAATCCAAACCTTACGTCTCCAATCATAGGGGGGTGGCCTGGATCGAGGCAATTCGATCTGAGGAATGCTCACATTGATATCGACTTGACACGAGGGTAGATTATCGTAACTGTCGCGCCTAAACCTTGTTCATATCAGTTACCAAATTAACTAGTTGTAAACTGGCAAAGAGACCTGCAGGCTGTAGTGGTCGTATATTTATGTTTAAATGTGTTGTTGTGTTCGTTCGTTTCTTAGGCTTTATAAACTCTGTTGAAAGATGACTTCGCAATCAAGCTTAGTGTCTTCTCTGTGATTACTGTTGTTTACTATGAATGGTGAAGCTAATGAGGACCCACACGAGGGTGGTGGGACCGAAGCCAGGAGTGAGTGAAGGATTGATTGCTCGTCACCGGACGCTGCAAAAGCCTGGGACACGCCCACTTGCCTGCCCAGTCCCATTCGTTTACATGGTCCGTTCGTTTCTGATCGGACGGTTCGGGAGCTCCCCGTCGCATTCTAGCTGTTCTGTCAGATGGTCTGTCGAGCCAGGTAGGATTTTTTATTTTTTAATTTTTTTTCCTTTGGTACGCAACCGCACGCTACTCTCGTTTTCAACCCGTAGTGGAGTGGCGAATATTTGCGGGTCCTTGTGGGCCCGACCGTTTGACCCGTGGGTGGCGGTGGAGTAAGTCAGGTAGTGGTTTCGAAAAAGGATTGCTCTTGCAGCCGCACCGTCTGACTTGGGCGAGGGTCTCACGGTCACGGGTGGGGGGCTCACGCGCTGTCTCGCGTGGTCCCTTACTCGCGGCCGCATGCGTCTCCCTGAGCACGCGATCTTGGTCTTCCATTCTCACGGGAATGGGTATCGGAGCGTCAAGGTCGTCTCGCATATCGGTTTCCCAGCACTGGTTCGCATAAAAATTAGGTCAGAGAGACTAGCACTATGCGCGGGGCCCACGACGCGGGTCTACAGTTGTCCACCTAGGAATGATGAGTTTGCGGGTCCCGCGTGGTGGGAGTCAGCTGTCTTGGAGAGGACAACAAAGATGACGAACACCAATCACTCTTTTCTTCGGATAATATCGCATATAATGTTGTTGTTTTTTTTTCCTTTTCATTTATTTATTATGTGAGGAAAAAGATTTTGTAATTATCCAATCATCACGGTATCCACAGTTGGAGTGTCTCTCCGCTCTCAGCGGTCTCAATGCTCTGCTCTTGAATCTTAATCAAGAAATAGAACAACATTGGCTGCCGCGGCTGCTGCTTCCTCCTCCTACCCCTCCTTGCTTTACCGGACTTTATCGGATTTGTTGTTTACTTCCTATGCGGCTGAGCTGAGCCGAGCTTTGCCAAATTCAATTTTGTCACCGTTGGACGTTTGCAGACAGAGAGCAGTTTAAGAGAGAGACTGGAGGAGGCGAAGGCAGGATTTTGAAGCTGGGGTTGGGATCTTTATCGGATTTGTTGTTTACTTGCTCTACGTCTGAGCAGAGCCGAGCTTTACCAAATTCAACTTTGTCACCGTTGGACGTTTGCAGACAGAGAGGCGTTTGAGAGAGAGACTGGAGAAGGCGAAGGCGAAGGCGAAGGCAGGATTTTGAAGCTAGCGTTGGGATCTTGATACGCCATTTTCTCCTCTGACGTGCCTATCAAACCCCTTGCGGAGAGTATACCTTGGTCGGCACTCTCCATTCTCCCCTCTTGCCTTTCCTGCGCTAAACCAGTATAAAGGACCGCCGATAGAAGGACAAGTTTTGATAAAGGTGAGGTTTTTCTTACTTTGCCCCCATCTTTCTCCATTCTCTTAGTTAGTTGAACTGGGCTTCGACTTCAGGGCTCGCCTTCATTGCTAGGTCGATCAAACCAGAAGACTTCGACATCTGTTGTGCTCGGTGAGACCCTTTCTCTGTCGAGACGCGCTCTTCTTGTTGTTCATGTATGGATGGGAGAGATGCCATGGCGTTTCCCGGCGCGGCCTCATACTTCATATCTCATCGAGGAATTCCTGGCTCCATCGGTAGCTCGCAGCCTGAATTGCACTTGACGGCACAGCCCGGGGTCCGGTCCATACCGAACTTCGGCACCAGTCTTACCGTTCCTCTTTCTGGCGTTGGTTCCATGGCATTTCAGGTGGAGTCTCCGCCCGGTGCCTCGTCTCATGGTGGCGGTGGACTTGGCGAAGGTGTGAGCCAGGTGGAGCCGGTGAAGAGGAAGAGAGGACGGCCTAGAAAGTATGGCCCGGAAGGGAGTGTGGCTTTGGCGCTTTCGCCTATTTCCACCTCTGCTCCCTCCGGCTCCGTGATCGGGTCCGGGTCAGCTTCGGGTTCCGGCGCTCCTTCCCAGAAGCGCGGGAGAGGACGGCCGCCTGGCTCAGGGAGGAAGCAAATGTTAGCATCTCTTGGTGAGTGTCTTATAACTTTCTGAAAATCAGTGTGTTTCTTGACTTGATCTCTGAAATTTGCAACTTCTACGACAATGAATTGCATTGAAAGCTGTGAGAATCGCATTTGCAGAAATGCAAGTTATAAGAGACATTCTACAGGTGGCTGTGATTTTTTTAATACAAAATAGGTTTTGTTTGAGGAGAAAAAACAACAACAACACACTGCTTTTTTTTTTCCCCTGATTGTATAAGAACTGTCGTCGTGTTGCTCGCAAACTGGGAAATTAAATTCTGAAACTGGCCTGCAACAGGTGAATGGGTTGTTGCTTCAGCAGGCATGGGCTTCACTCCACATGTCATAACTATTGCAGTCGGAGAGGTACGTAGTTTCCTGGTCTTGTTTATTCAAAAAACTACCTATATATAGTATCTCTCTCCACATGTCAGTGTTATCCTCACAATTTAATGTTATCTGATTTTCCCCCGTCTTTTTCGGATCGAAATGCTTCTGAGGTATCTGAAAACACAGTCTTCTCTTATAGAAAGAATTCTGCTAGTCATTGTGAAGCACATTTAAAAAAAAAAAAGAATTGAGAAGTTGTAACTCCTTGCTGGTTGAAGCTCATTTAGACTTTTTCGAAGTAGATGTGGACTCCTTGGTTCCTTTACAGCAATATGACTCCGTTTGGTAGATACTTTCAAATAGTTTTGCACCTCTCGGCCTACTTCACCACCTAGTTTTTTTCAATCTTTTGAAATATAATCATTTAATGAAATTGCTTGCAATGTAGCATGCTTCTAATCTCGACATAATGCCTTGTGTTGTAAGAGGCTTACTATCCACAAAGTAAAAAATGGTACTAACTGTGTTTGCTCAATCACTCTCTTTGATGATGGTAGTTCCTTGCTGAGTTTGTTGTATTAACAAAATTTATATTGTAAATGACCAAAAAGAGAAACTAAATCACATGGTTAACTTCTGAATATCAAACTCTCTGATGCTCATTAAAGTTTCCGCTATTCTCGTAAACATAACAACAACAACCAAGCATTATCCCACTAGGTGGGGTTGGCTATATGGATCCTTTTACGTCGTTGAGCTCTATCTCCTACTATATCATCTATGCTTAAATATATTTTATCTTATTTTATTATTACTAATCAAGTCTTTTTTTTTTCTTCCTCGTTTGATATGCGTGTTTGTCATAGTTTTACGTCGCCTAACTGGAGTATTTATTGATCATCTAAGTACATGGTCATATCATCTTAAACATGTCTCTTCCCAATATTCAGTTCCATATAACATAGCAGGTCTAACTGCGATTTTGTAGAATTTTCATTTAAGTTTTTAGAGGTACTTTACGATCACATAAAACACTCGACACTCTCCTCTATTTCAATCATTCTGCTTATATTCTATGTAAGACATCTCTCTTAATCCCTCTATCATTTTGCAAAAATAATCCTAAACATCTAAATGTCTAGGTTCTGGGTAACTTGCCATCTCCTATCTTAACATTGCCTCATTATGTCTAATATTAGTAAACTTAAATTTCATATATTATATTTTTATTCTACTAAGCCTAAACTCTTTCCCTTCTAGTGTTTCCTCCCAAAATTTTAGTTTAGCATTTACTTCTTCAAGTGTTTTATCTACCAAAACAATATCATAAACAACATGCACCATAATACTGTATCTTGAATGTGTAGTTTGTCCATAATTAGTATAAAAAGATAGGGATTTAGAGTTGATCCTTGATGTAACCCTATTTTTATTAGAAATACTTCAATTACTCTGCCTGAAGTCTTTATTCTAGTCATTACATCCTCGAATATCCTTAATTACTGCAATATATGTTACACTAACACCTCTCTTTTCTAGAATTCTCCATATAATTTCTCTTGAATTCTATCATAAGCTTTTTCTAAGTCAATGAATATCATGTGTAGATCTTGTTTTTGCTCCCGATATTTTTTAATTAATCGTCTAAAAAGATGTATAATTTCCATTGTCGACCTTCCAGACATGAACCTAAATTGATTTTCGGTCATCATGGTCACCTTAATCTTTTTTTTATTATTTTTTTTCAAAGTTTCATGGTATGACTCATTAGTTTAATACCCCTATAGTTTACATAATTTTGTATGTCTCCCTTATTATTATATAAGACAATTAGAGCACTTATCCTCAATTGATCAGACATGTTTTTCATTTTCAATATCATGTTAAATAATTTTATAAGTCATTCAATATCTTGTTTTTCCATACACTTCCATACTTTTATCGGAATATCATCTTGTCCAACGACTTTTTCATTGTGTATCCCATATAAAGCTTGCTCTACTTCTAAAGTTTGAATTATACGATAAAAATTTAAATTTCTATGCTCATTTGATTTACTTAAATTACCTAAGTTAAGTTGGTCATCTAAATCTTCATTAAAAAGTTGATGAAAATACCTCTTCTACCACTCTTTTATTTCTCCATTATTTACTAGTGCCCTATTACATTCATCTTTAATATATTTTATTTGGATAAGATCTTTTGTCTTCTTTTCTCTCACTTTAACTATTCTATAAATGGCTCTTTCCCCTTCTTTTGTATCCAATTTTTGATATAATCATTCAAAAGTTTCATTTTTTACTTCATTCATTATTCTTTTAGCTTCTTTCTTGGCTATTGTATATTTTTTTTAAAATTTTTCTCGTTCTTACAAATATATAATTTCTTATAAGCTATTCGTTTTTTTCCTTCACTTTCTCTTATACTTTCTCATTTCACCACCAAGATGTCTTACTTAGTGATGCATGCCCCTTTAAGTCATCGAGTACACTCTTAACACTATTTTCAACTTTGATACCTTCTTATCCCATATCGTATTAAAAGCACCGTATATTTCACCTAATGCTTGTACTCCTACCTTCTCCTTAAATATATTTTTTTTTACTCCTTTAACTTCCACCACTTAATTCTAGAAGTTGTATATATTTTCTTTCCATTGATACTATGTTTGAGGCGTATATCCAACACTATTAACCTATGTTGGGCAGTTAAACTTTCTCCCGGGATGACTTTGCAATTTTTACATATCTTTCTATCTTTCTTCCTAACTATAAGAAAGTTAATTTGCGATTTATTATTCCAATGTTTAAATACGACTAAGTGTTCTTTTCTTTTCTTAAAAAATGTATTAGCTAATATAAGGTTGTATGCTATCGCAAAATCTAATATAGTTTTCTTTTCCTCATTTCTCGTTCCAAAACTCATAACCCCTATGTACCCTCTCATATTCCTTATTTTTCACTCTGACATGCCCATGTAGACTACCTCTTATTAAAATCATTTTATTTTGCGGAATGTTTTGCAATATTTCATCCAAGTCATCCCCAAATCTTGATTTGATAACTTCATCTAATCCTACTTGCGATGCATATATGTTAATTATATTCATAGTTTCTTTCGCCACTATTATCTTAAGGGTTATAATTATATCCCCTTTTCTAACTACATGTATAACTTCATCCTTTAACGAACTATCTACAACAATACCCATTTCATTTTGTTGCTTACTCTTTCCTGTGTACCATAACTTAAAATCTGAGTTCTCTATCAGTTTTGCCTTATTAACAACCCATTTTGTCTCTTGTACACACAAAATACTAATTCTTCTCCTAGTCATCGTATCTACTACCTTCATTGATTTACAGTGAGAGTTCCTATGCTCCATGTTCTAAATTTTAGATTATTAGTTTTCCTATCATATTTGTTTTTATTCAACCTATGGTATGAAAATTCTTGCCTATTTAACATTATACCCAAGTTCTCATGGAGATGTATCGGTTCTTGTCGATACATTATAGTCGGACCTGTAACACGAATTCTTACATATTTAGCACTACACTTGAGTTTTGGAGATGTAGCGGTCCTTGCCAAGACGTTACAGTCGGGCCTGCAACGCGTTCTTTCCGGGGAACAACCTAGCATTAGCACAATAGTTTAATGAATTCATTCATTGAATATTTGTCATAGTTTTAACGCTGGCTAACAACCTAATGTAGCTCTCCTCCTTTATCGGGGCTTGGGATCGGCCATGACTGGTTCGTCATTGGCGGCGTTCAGCTATCCTCGTAAACCCTCATGTTAATTGTTCTACTACCCATCATGATGTGATACTCCAAGATTTGACAACATCAACTTTGATTCCGCTTGTTGCGATTTTAATTGTCTCTAATACCCTTTGATGAGGTGGGACACTACTCTAGCTCCACTTGCTATAATTCACCGGCTTAAACTACACACTGGTAGATCCAAAATAGGTACCTCTAGAATGTGAAATAACATCCATTGTAATGCTATTTAGTGGAATCTTTATTTATCTTAGTAGAATATCACAAACATATAAAGAAATATAAGAGGAATTAAAGTGGTGACGCAAGTCTAAATTTAGGTGAAGAATTTAAGTCCATATAGTATGAGAGCTAAAGTACAATAAAAATAGAAAATTGGTTCGATTGTGCACACCTTGTGCAAGGGAACTCTCAATCAATGATAAATTCACAGCTCTAACCATCACCATATGACACTTGAGCTATACAGGGAGGATATCCAGATTGTCACCCAGGCACCCGCTGTTCGAATCCCAGCTACGGCGTATTTGTAGGAATTTTTCTCCAAATGGGAGGGCGTAATCAAAGGATGTTGGGTGTCTGGACTGGCCGTCGCGTGCGCTTCCCGATTTACCCTGATGGTCGATGGAAAACTTCCGTGGGACCGGGCCGGTCAATAGTCAATGAGACTAACTAGGATTATCATTTTTTTTTTTTTTTGGAGCTATACAGGTAGGCATTAGGCACAGTATGTTCTTGAACCCAATAACACACCTTGAGGTTTAAAGACTAGCACTAAATCACAATTTTGTAGCTACAAATTGTATGACTAAAGAAATTCCCCTTATTGAACTAATAAGAAAATAATTTGTTGAATTTAAATCAAATCAAGCGTTGGAGATTGCATGGTTAACATATTGTTTTCAATATATAAATCTCATTACTTGATGTTAGATTGAAACTTTTCCCTTTCAACTTAAGCACACCATACCGTGGCATTGCTAGTCTGCTTAGTGCCAACTTATGTTAAATGTTAAGGCACTTTGAAAACTTCTTGGCTCGAGCAAAAAGTTTTGTTTTTTGTCTTCAAAAAGTAACATTATCAGTTTAGGTTTGGGTTTGAACAAACCATTGAAATCAAATTGAGTGCTTAATTTTTTAAAAATATGTATGTATGGATTAAAATAAAATTAGTATGTTAATTACTATAGTTTTAATATAATATTTATTTTTCAATATAAAGTTTCAAATCAAACCAAACCGCAACTAAGTTGAAAATTTTGTTTAAGTTTGAAATTGAACTAAGATGGTTTCGGTCAAGTCTCATCTCAGCTATTTCAAAGTTAAATATTTAAGTCTGTTTTGATTTTTTCTCACAAATCGATAGACTGAACTATGTTGAATCTTACTTAGGGGAATGTTTTAGCATGTATATCCTGTTTTAACCAACTTGACCAATATTGTTTGCACTGGAATTGCTGCATGCCAATAACATATATATATACTAATATATAATACACTTTCCAGGACATTGCCACAAAGATAATGTCATTTTCACAACAAGGGCCAAGGGTTGTCTGCATCCTCTCGGCAAATGGAGTTGTATCCACTGTGACCCTTAGACAATCTGCAACTTCTGGTGGCACAGTGACTTATGAGGTTCAGAATTCTATTTGCCTACATTTGTTAAATTGTTATACAATTGAATTATACAACTTCTAGCATATCTCTGATCACTCGAACGAGATCTTTCAGACTATGTCATTGATCATGGTATTCTAGTGAGATTTTTTCAGTCAAAGAAAAAACTTATTTGTTTGAACTTGGTCAGGGCCGTTTTGAAATACTTTGTTTATCCGGTTCTTATATGAAGACTGACAATGGTGGATCACGGAGCAGAAGTGGAGGACTGAGTGTCTGCCTTTCTAGTCCCGACGGTCGGATAATTGGTGGTGGTGTTGCAGGAGTTCTTATAGCTGCTACGCCCGTACAGGTTGTTCTTCCCTTTAGTTCCTGAATACTACTTGGTGCTGTTTATCAACCTGGATGCCAAGCAGTTTGTCTTCCGTAGTTGGTTCCTTGTATATCAGTTTCTAGCTTCTCATTTTCACTCACTTGTTCCTGTTCTCACCTATGGTGTACACTTTCTCACAGGTAATCATTGGGAGCTTTATTTACACAGGATCTAAAGCAAAGAACAAAGCAAAAATTAGCAATGAAACAAATCCTGAAGGTGAGCTCCAGGTTGGGGATGAGCAAACTGCACCATTCGCAGCTCTTCCCAGTCCAAACCTTTCACCTTCTCCAATCTTAGGGGGTTGGCCTGGACCGAGGCACTTGACTATGAGGAATGCTCACATTGATATCGACTTGACACGAGGGTGATTATTGAATCAGCGCACCGAAGTGTCTTTCATATTGGTTACCAGGCATGATTTGATGTTGATCGATTAAATGCAACCTTGCAAGACAGAACTGCAGGGCTTAGCTTTAGTCATGACTTAACATGCCTTTGTTCCAGGGTTAGCAAATTTGATGCTAGAAAGGTTTGTTTTCAGCGTAAGTGATGTAATTAGGGGATTGCTATGTCTCTATTTCAGTTATGATGTTCCCGTAGGCGATAAAAATCTGTTGAAAGGAGACTCTGATGTCTTTGTATCTGATGTCTTTATGACTTAGTATCTATTATATGTGAAAGACATATTTGAAGTCAATCTATCTCCTATAATGTGCAAAGGACAAAGGGTTCAAACACAAGCATTTTATAAGGGTGTAGAGAACACAGAGCAGTGTTTATGAAGTACTTATGAAATTTGATTAGTCTAAATTTATATAGTAGTTTTGATCAATATAAGTACGTGTAATAATTTTGCTAAAATTGCTACGTGTTAGTAAAGAAGTTTAAAAAAGGAAAACAATGAGTGAGCTTAGGAGGGTTAAAAACTATATTTTAAGCACTTTTTAAGGCTCAAGGGGTAGAAAAAAAGTACTTTTTCATAAATGAAACCTAACAATTTTGAATACATGAAAATGAAGTAGAAATAAAAGTAACAATACTGAAAGAGAATAATAGTATAAATTGGAGAAAGAAAGAAGACAAATTCATCAATGAAGATAAGAAAAATGTACTTGTTTGCCGAAATTAAAAGCTAGTAATATTGGGACGAATGTTTGCTTATTTAGGTAGTATATTGATTAAAAAAAAAGGATCAATCTATTCCTTTTAGGCAAGTCAGAATGCAAAAGTTTAGTAAATTTAGATGGGTATGTTTGACAAATAACACTTTTTATGGTACTTTTTTTAAAAAATAGTGCCTTTTCTTTTTCATCATAATGTTAAATATACGGCAATTTTCTTAGGGCATCTCCAATGTAAACTTTTTAAAAGATTTGTAAAAATAAAAAAGTTCAACAAAAAAGCTCTAATGAGTGGAGAGATAAGGTTTGAGGTTTTTATTTTAAAAGCAGGTTTGAAATATTAAACCTGCTTTTTTCTCTTGGGGATGGAGTTACCAATCATTGAGAAATAATAGTGCATGTTGACTTCTTTTTAAATAATTAAAAAATATTTTTTTAAAAAAATTTATTTTAGTCGTTGCTATTTTAGCCGTTGCTATATTTACATTAGTATATTTATTTTATTTAATTTTTAAATTTTTTACTATTTATAAGTGATGAACTTCTTATTTTTTTCATTCAAACTTCTACTTCTCTTATTTTTTCCATTCATATTTTTAAAGATAAGAAGTCATTGCTGCTTCTTATCTTTTTATTGCTCATCCAAACTTCTCTGCTCATCCAAACTTCTCATTTGATCCTATCATTCTAATGTCAAACGACGACAATCTAGCTAGAAGCAATAGGATCTGTCAATTCTTACGTGATGAACTGACGGATGATGCTGATGAAAGATTCATGCTAATGCTTATGCAACAACACCAAATGTTAATGGAAGTAGGAATGAGTTATTTAACGGGCAGAACACATACGAGAACATATTTGGATCGGGAGCGTGAAGTCGGACATGCTCGTCTTTTCAATGATTACTTCTCTGATCAACCAGTTTATACCGATGAAATGTTTCGGCGAAGATTTCGAATGCGAAGAGAGTTATTTTTGGGCATTGTCGAAAAATTACAAAATCATTCAGAGTATTTTCAATGGAGAATTGATGCAACGGGAAGGATGGGCTTGTCACCACTTCAAAAATGCACGGCAACTCTCTGTCAATTGGCATATGGAGCCCCTGCCGACCAATCCGATGAATATCTACGGCTTGCTGAAACCACTGCTATTGATTGTTTGATCAACTTCTGCAAATGTGTATATGAAGTATTTGGGGACTAATACTTGAGAAGACCAACTGCAGCTGACACCCAACATTTACTTGAAATGCATGAGCGAAGGCATGGTTTCCCTGGCATGTTGGGTAACCTTGATTGTATGCATTGGGAATGGAAAAATTGTCCCGTCGCTTGGAGAGGTCAGTTTACTCGAGGCGATCATGGACACCCAACAATTGTGCTTGAAGCAGTCGCATCTGCTGACTTATGGATATGACATGCTTTTTTTAGAGCTGCGAGATCACGTAATGATATAAATGTGCTTTACGAATCACCTCTATTCAACAAAGTTTTGGAAGGAGATGCACTAGAGGTTTATTTTACAATAAATGGCACGACATATACTAAAGGATATTATCTAACAGATGGGATTTACCTAACTTGGGCTACCTTCGTCAAGAGTTTTCCATGTCCCGAGGATCCAAAGAGAAAAAGTTCAAGGAAAGACAAGAGGCTGCAAGAAAAGATGTCGAGCGGGCATTTGGAGTTCTCCAAGCTCGTTGGGCAATAGTCAGAGGTCCAGTACGATATTGGTCGAGAGATATATTGAGAGATATCCTGTATACGTGCATTATTTTACACAATATGATTATTGAAGATGAAGGAGATGCAGTATCTAATTGGATGAGAGATGAAGAAAATCATCCGACGCTGGTAAAACAAGGCTCCACACCCGAATTCCAAGAATACCTCCGGAGAAATTGGGAGTTGCGTGACAGTGAAACACATCATCAACTTCGAGCTGACTTGGTTGAACATATATGAGCACTTGACGAAAATAATCAATGAAAGATAATGAAAGATGAAGTTAGTTTTGTGAAGCATTTAATTATAATATTTTATTTCATGAATGGTTAAATATGTAATCTTTTTTTTGAAAATAAATATATTTGATAAGTTAAAAAAATAGCAATCACTATAATTAAATTAAAATTCATAAATTATATATTAAATAAAGATGAGAAATTATAAATTAAATATTAAATAAAGATGAGAAATTATAAATTATAAATTATAAATTATAAATTAAAAATTAAATTAAAAATTATAAATTCATTAATTTATTAATTAAAAATTACAAATAAATTAAATTAAATTAAAGATGAGAATTAAATAAATT
This sequence comes from Zingiber officinale, assembly GCF_018446385.1. Lineage (NCBI taxonomy): Eukaryota > Viridiplantae > Streptophyta > Magnoliopsida > Zingiberales > Zingiberaceae > Zingiber > Zingiber officinale. Next base: position 20,735,522 of record NC_056001.1, on the reverse strand, counting down.
ATTAAGTAAAAATTATATAGAGATATTAAATGAAAAAAGTAATAAATAAAGATGTGTGATTTTTAATGTAGGACCCACAAAAAAGTTGCATGGAGGTTTTTTGATTGTGGAGAAAATAATATGTTTTTTGCCAATTGATGTGGTGTTTATGTGGCATATTGGAAACTATAAAAAAGCTTATAGAGAGGTTTAACAATTGGAGATGCCCTTAAAGGCATGCTCAAAATTTGAGATACACAGAAATCACATCAAGAATTGAAAATATTTAAAAGGTCTATTTTTTTTTCGTTTTACCCCCTATGCGAAAGTTGACAGTTCTTTCTCTTTCCTCTTTCCTCTTTCCTCTTTCCTCTTTCATCTATGTTATAAATTAAATTTTCCTCTATTCTCTCACCTTTTTTTATATACAATAATCACTATAGTATTAATTTTTAAAAATCAATACCATAATTTAACACACTAGCATCGCCGTGGTGTTAGTGTTAAAAATTAATATCACAGTGATATTTGTGTTTAAAAATCAACATCACAACTTAAACATTAGCATTGCTATGATGTTTATTTTTAAAATAGTAAAGAATGATATATTTTATTTGGACTCCAGAGCACTGCATAAATCTATAGGAGTTATAATAGCTTCAATTGGAACTCTCTAAATTCATGATAGACCTAGGGGATTTAAATTTTTAAAAAAATAGTATATGATGGAAGAGGGTAGTGCAATGAAGGTATTTATGGTGTCCATGTCTAGTTCAACATCCCTACGATAAATTATATATATATGACTGCAGAGCACTACATAAATCTATAGGAGTTATAATAGCTTCAATCGGAACTCTTTAAATTCATCAATGAGTTTTGACTAGAACCCATCTATGTTGCACGGATACGGATATGGGTATCGTATTGGATACGACACGGATACGGCGATACGAAAAATTTTAAAAATATAAGACACGATACGGCTAGGATACGACGATTATTAAAAAATAAAAAATCTTTTATATATATATATATATCTATATATATATATATATTAAAAATTAAAAATACTAGAATAGAAAACTACGTTCATATTAGATCAACCATAATATCCGTTGCGAGCGACGGCGGGCTGTTGCGAGCAGCGGCAGGCTTCTGCAAGCAACGTCGGGCTGCTGCTGACTTCTGCGAGGGTTGCTGTTGAGCAGTGGCGCTGTGGCGCTGTGGCAGACTTCTGCGAGCAGTGGCAGACGACGAAGACGCTGGCGAACAGTGGAGAGCGTTGGCGGCGAAAGCGCAGGAGATGGTTGCGTGAAACAATTCTGTTGCGATGGGAAAAAGAATCGAGAGTGGGGAGAGTGATTTAGGGCTTTTTTCCATTTGAATAAGTAGTCCTCGTAATTTTATTATTTTTCAATTTTACCCTCCAAATTTTTATTTTTTTTTGCAATTGTGCCCAAACGTGTCCGGAAACGTGTCTCATCCGTGTCCTAGCTGTGTCTGACTGGTCAAACTTGTAAAAAGTCAACGACACGGTTTTTGCCATGTCCGACACGCGTATTTGCGTGTCGTGTCCGTGTCCGACACCTCCAAAAAAATATTTTTTGAAGTGTCCGTGCTACACTGGAACCCATTGATGGACCTAGGGGATTTAAATTTTTTAAAAAATAATATATAATGGAAGAGGGTAGTGCAGTGAAGGTATTTATGAATTCATGAACAGTTAATATATATATATATTATATATATATATATATATATATATATATATATATATATATATATATATATATATATATATATATATATATATATATATATATATATATATATATATATATGATGGACCTAGGGGATTTAAATTTTTTAAAAAATAGTATATAATGGAAGAGAGTAATGCAGTGAAGATATTTATTGTGCCCAAGTCTAGTTCAACATCCCTACGATAAGTTATATATATATATATATATAGGACTCCAGAGCACTACATAAATCTATAGGAGTTATAATAGCTTCAATCGGAAGTCTTTAAATCCATCAATGAGTTTTGACTGAAACCCATTGATGGACCTAGGAGATTTAAATTTTAAAAAAATAGTATATAATGGAAGAGGGTAGTGCAGTGAAAGTATTTATGATGTCCATGTCTGGTTCAACATCCCTACAATAAATTTTATATATAATATACACACACGCCAAATGTCTGCTTCTAGAAGTAATAACTTTTGACTTGAGTAGGTATCAGAATGGTTGAATGGGACGTTATATGTGCCAAATCGAAACTCAGCTCAGTTTAAGCTCAAAAAATATCGTTTAAAGCTTTTTCAAGTCCATCAATAGGTTTCAATCAAAACTTATTGATAGACTTAGAAAGCTCTGATTGAACTCATTCCAAGTGCTATAAGTTTTTGAAGTTTAATTTCCAGAGATATTAACTTCAAGTCATTAACATCAATGATCAGAAGGTTTCAAAGTTAGACAATTAACATATACACATAACTTATCGTAAGGATGTCAGAACCATACAGACATGACAAAACACCTTCATTGCACTGCCTTCTTCCATTACATGTTAACTTTTCAAAAATCTAAATTTCCTAGGTTAATCAATGGGTTTCGATCAAAATCTATTGATAGACCTAGATAGCTCTAATTAGATCCATTCTAACTCCTATGGATTTCAGCAATGCTCCGAAGTCCAAATATGTCATTCTTTATTATTTTTTTTAAAAAAAGTAACACCACAACGGTGTTAATGTTTAAGTTATCATGCTTCTTTTTAAATACAAGACCACATCAATGTTGATTTTTGAAATCAAGCATCATAGCGGTGCTAGTGTATTAAGCCATGGTGTTGATTTTTAAAAATTAGCACCACAACAGTGTTAATATTTTAAATAATATTTTTAGGCTTGAAATATGGGCCATTATGGGTTTTACCCAGTAACAAATGTAGATATTTGAATAAGCTTCAATTTGGCGCGTAGAACGTCTTATTCTAATAGCTAAGTCAAAAGTTATATCCTCCGAAAATAGACATTTGACACATACACATAACTTATCATAAGGAGATAGACATGGACACCATAATACCTTCACTCTATTATCCTCTTCCATTACATGTTAACTTTTCAAAATCTAAATTCTCTAGGTCTATCAATAGATTTTGGTCAAAATCTATTGATAGACCAAGAGAACTTTGATCAGACTTATTCCAAGTGATACAAGTGTTTGAAATGCTTCGGAGTCTATATGTACCAGAGATATCAATTTGAGTTATTAACAACCACTATAAAAAAACCTTTATTTGTGATTAAATTTGTGATAAATATTTTATAAAAAATCATTGTAAAAAAACTTTATGATGAATTTTGTAACAAATTTTTATGACTAAAAAATAGAAATTTGTCACAAAATTTATTGCAAAATTAGTGACTAATTTAGCAACAAAAATCAATTCCGTCACAAAATTTGCGACAAAAGTAATTTTGTCACAAAAATATGATGAATACAATTTTGTGACAAATTTTGCAATAAGACACTTTTTTATCACAAATTTTTCCAAAAAACAATCATCACAAATTTAGCCACAAAAATAATTCGTGGCAAATTTTGCCATGAAAATGTCATTCGTTGTAAATTTGTGATAAAAATTCACTCATTACAAATGTGTAACGGAACTTATTTTCGTCTTAAATTTGTCACAAAATCATATTTCATGGCAAATTTTGCAACTAAAAAATTTGTTATAAAATTGTCACAAAAGTTGTGCTAAATTTATTTTCGTTGCAAAATTTATCACAAACTTTATTTTTTTTTACAACAAAATTTACGATGAGCATCAGTGATGAATTTGTAATTTTTAGCCAAATATATATTTCATTGGCATATTTAGACCATTTTCCTTAGATAACATGTTTTTATACTCGCACATCTAACTTCATCAACAACTAACCATCCAATCATCATCAAAATTAAATTTGCCCCCGAAGTATAGTTGAGTTGACTACTGCAGGGTAAATATTACTATAATGGACAAGGGATCAAATCTCGACAAAGCCGAGAAAAATGCCCTCCCTTGTAGTAGCCAACTATAGTTTTCTGATTTACCTCCTCACAGATGACCATAGGGTTAGCCGTGTGGATCCGCTAAGATGGCAAATTCCACCTTTTATTACAATCATCAATATTAAATTTATGTTATCTATACTAATCAATAGAACTAACTATTCAATAAGATCAATAAACTAAAACTTAAATAATAAATAAACATAGTAGTAATAAACAAAAGCAAAGCATCATCAAGCAACCATATAGAACCAAGAAAATCAATGTAAAGAGTATCAAATGTAATAGTCAAATAACATTCATACACAATTTCAAGTACAATCATCACCATAATCATCATTGAAAAATTCAACACCATCACAAGCATCATCGGGAGGAGATAGAGAAGGGGGAATGATTAACATCCATTATTGGCAAACTCGTTCATTTCTAATATGTGTTTTGTATGAACTTCATTGAATTTCTTATCCCTTTGTCTTTGTAGTGCGTGGACCTCTTGCACTTTATTGCCCCTTTGCACTACTCCTTCAAATGACTAACCTCTTCATTCAATTAATTTATTTCTACCCTTACTGTTGGTGGGATGGAAGAAGATGTACTAATGACTCTACAACTTATGCTCAAAGAATCTAATCTAAATATTCTTCCCCCTTTCCGTCCATTAGTCGTCTCAATCCATAAACTCATATTACTAACAGATGGTTCAGATCTGCCAACATCATCACTAGTACTCTAACTTCTCTGTGCTAGCTCATCATATCTCTCTTGTATTGTTATGATCAGAAAAATTAAAATAAATTTATAATAACAATATAATTTAAACACATATAATCTTAATAAGATACTATATAGGATCTAAATTATGAGTATTCATACTAACATTGAATAAATTGAAATTTATTAAAAGAGAGAGAGAGAGAATCTGACTATCAAGTGATTCATTAGAAATCAAATAATATAGTAAGCAATGAAAATAATTTCAAAAAGGCTAACCTAATAAATTCATCTGACTATATTGTTATGATATATTCAATATAATATGTTCAAATCAACATTTAAAATATCCATTAAATAATTGAAAATTTTGAAATCACAAATCTTAATTACTCTAGCTCTCTCCTCTTTCACGTCTTATCTTTTTTATTGAAATGTGTGCATGAAAAAATGATAGATCTATCACCTTAACGATCCCCTTAGTGTCAACTCCATGTATATAGAGGGACGTAAATGCAGGTATACAGGCGTTAGGCGTATGGTGGGATAAACCCCAGGTCGTCAGTGTTAATCTCGTGTAGACCAGCTAGAGGGGATGAATAGCCTGCAAATTAAATTTAAAGCTAAATCTTGCTATTTGAACTCAGAAAGACGAATGCACGTTAGTTGAACAAATAAAAACATAAACTAAATAAAAAAGAGGTAAAGAACTTTACATGATTACAATCGAGAAGGTTGTTAATCTAAGGTAAATAAAAACTTGCTAAACTTCTCTTTCGGTGAAGGCGGAGTAGTCTCTTACAGACGTTTGACAATGTAGATTTATAAAGCAGAGTAAAGAAATGAAAGTACAGCGTTGTTAACGAGTGTTATGTAAAAACTATGTGAACCGGGGCAATATTTATAGCCCACTGATAAAAAATAGTCGTTTACTGACGTGTCAAATTTTGGACACCTGGACCCGATCCAGGCGCTTGAACTGTTCACCTTGATCTACTTCACAACGACTTTCTGAAAAGCTTCTTATCGTTACCAAGGCGTCTGGAGCCGGTCAGGTGCCTAGAGGCTGCTGACATGGACTCTGAAGTTGATCCTCGCTGTAATGGCTCGAATAGGAGCCTGACTTGGCCCGAGCTGATTCAGACGCCTGGACCTCGTTCGAGCGCCTAGACTCAGGGTGCCTGGACAAAGTCAACTTCATGTTCACATGCCCGGCTACTTCTTCGATTGCTTTGGTGATTCTCCAGCCATCCAAAGTTTAGTTCATCTAAACTCAACTCCGACCTTCTCCTCGAGCAGTCTTCCTTCCCGTCTTCTCGTCCCTCGAAAACGTCGCACGTATCCTTCTCATCTACCGATGTACTCTTCTGAAACACCCCATTCCTCGGATACACCAAGTCTGTTGGCTCAATTCCTTGTCATCCTTCTCGCTAACTGCGTCTTCCGCTCAACTTCTTGTGTTCCTAAATCCCTGCACACTTAGACACAAGATATCAAATCCATAGAGTCTGACTTAACTCGGTTGATTATATCAAGACCAACCTGGGATACTTACAATCTCTCTCTTTTTAATGTACATCAACCCAAGTTAAGTTAGTATTATAACAAAACAATAAAATAGAATAAATTTGTAATTATTAAAAAATTTGCAATCAATTCACGAACATGTTAGGGAAAATAATATAATATACATCTCCCTTAACTTAATCCCAAATATTCTCTCCATTTTTAATCACATAAAAAACATGTTAGGGAAAATTGAAAAACCAATTAAAAAAATAGTGACGACTTTTTCTAGGGGTTTAAGATAGAATTTTCAATTATTTGTATTGTTATTAAAAGTATTTTTCAAAAACAATGATTTTTAACAATTAATTTTCTGTTTTAACAAAAATAATTTTTAAGTTTTGTTAAAAGCTAAAAATTGTTTTTGTGGTCAGACAAAATTAAATTAGGAGAAAAAATTTCATGACAAACACATTTTTATTTTAACCGAAAATAATATTTTTAGCAAAAATAATTATTTTGAATTTAAATGATTAAAAATAGATTTAGAGTTCTAAAAATTTGGCTTACTTTTTTAGGTATTCAATATATAATGGTCTTCATCAAAAAATAAGGTTTTATAAAATTTATCTTCAAAAATTTTAAATTTTAAAATTCCCTTGTTCAATAAAAAAACATAAAAAAATCATATAATTGTAAAAAAAATATCTCAAAATTTTTTATCCTAACCGAAATCTAATTAATTATCACAAAAAATTAGTTTTTGAAAATTTGATTTTAAAAATATTTTTAATCATTAAATTTTATTTTTTTGAAAGAAGATTTAAAAATAATATAATATTTAGAAAATTTTAAAAATATTTCTATGAGTAGATAAAATCATCATTTAATATAATAAAAAAATTAACTCAAAACATGAATAGTGAGTGTACGAAATAATTAATTTTTACAAATAATATTAAAATTAAATTAAATTTACATTTAAAGCATGCATAAAAATTAATTGAATTTAGACTAACTATTATTTAGGAATCCGAATAAGTTCCTACCTATTGGATTTATCAAATATTTTCTAAGAATATAATTTTTAGCTATTGATATTTTCTTTCTCTTTCCTCTTTCATCTATGTTATATATACAACAACTTTGTCCTCTCGGGACGGCCTAGTGGTAAGTGCATGAGGTGTTACCGTCATGATGTATGAGATTCAAATCTCGACAAAAGTCGAGGTAAATACCTCCCTTATGTGTGAGTCGTTATTCCAAAGGCTAGTAACCGTCTGTGATTTACCTCCTCCGTGTTAGCCTTGGGACGAGTTGGCGGGGTCACTAGGGGTGAGCGTATTCACTTTTTGTCACCATACATACAACAACTTTCCTCTATTTCCTTTCCTCTTAAATTAAATTTTCCTCTATTCTCTCACTTTTTTTACATATAATAATCACTATAGTACTCATTTTTAAAAATCAATACCACAATTTAACACAATAGCATCGTCGTGGTATTAGTGTTAAAAATTAATATCACAGTAATACTTGTGTTTAAAAATCAACATCACAACTTAAACATTAGCATTGCTATGATGTTTATTTTTAAAATAGTAAAGAATGATATATTTTATTTGGACTCCAGAGCACTGCATAAATCTATAGGAGTTATAATAACTTCAATCGGAACTCTTGAAATCCATCAATGAGTTTTGACTAGAACTCATTGATGAACCTAAGAAATTTAAATTTTTTAAAAAATAGTATATAATGGAAGAGGGTAGTCTAATGAAGGTATTTATGGTGTCCATGTCTAATTCAACATCCGTACGATAAGTTTTATATATATATATATATATATATATATATATATATATATATATATATATATATATATATATATATATATATATATATATATATATATATATATATATATATATATATATATATATATATATATATATATAGGACTCCAGAGCACTGCATAAATCTATAAGAGTTATAATAGCTTCAATCGGAACTCTTTAAATCCATCAATGAGTTTTAACCAGAACCCATTGATGGACCTAAGGGATTTAAATTTTTAAAAAATAGTATATAATGGAAGAGGGTAGTGTAGTGAAGGTATTTATGGTGTTCATGTCTGGTTCAATATTCCTACAATAAGTTTTATACATAATATATACACACGCCAAATGTCTGCTTCTAGAAGTAATAACTTTTGACTTGAGCAGGTATCAGAATGGTTAAATGGGATGTTATATGTTCTAAATCGAAACTTAGCTCAGTTTAAGCTCAAAAAATATCGTTTAAAGCTTTTTCAGGTCCATCAATAGATTTCAATCAAAATTTATTGATAGACTTTTATCCTGTTCGAGAGCGAGTAGAAAGACGCTGGGTAGACGACGCTCACATTGATTGGATGTCGACCGAAGATGACATGAACCTCTGACGAGCTGAGCTTGCAACCACAAGTCATTAGTGCCGAGCCAAGGAGGGGTTCCCCGGCGATGACCCTCCGACGCTCAAGTCAATCATCGGCAAGCGAATGAAGAATGAAGTAGAAAGGAGCAGTGTAACTGTAGCTACAGTGATAAAAAACATACCCTCGATGAAGCTTTGGGGCTTCCTATATAGGGCTCTCCGAGAGGTGCGTGCACGCTGTTGGGGTTGCAAGGTTACAAACATAGTCCCACATTGAAAACACATGGGAAAGATCATGGGTTTATAAGAGAAAAGATATCTCCATTGGCATGAGGCATTTTGGGTAGAGCCCAAGAGCAAAACCATAAGGGATTAGGACTGCCATTGGCATGAGACATTTTGGGTAGAGCCCAAGAGCAAAACCATGGCACTGTGGAGATATCTAAATTCTTTTCGATCCAACAATTGGTATCAAAGCCCGGACTGCCAGAAGATTTAACCACCAACTGTGCACAAGAGCTATAGTCTGATTGAGCCATGTGGGACAATATTGACCTCAAAAAAAGAAAGTCGGGGCTCCTATGTTTGGATCAAGAGAACCAGACACCAGGCAGAAAGTCCTAGTAGGTCGGGTGGACCGAGGGGTAGGAAGACCTGGTGGGTCGAAGATCGGACGTGGGAAATCTGTGGTCCTTTGTTTGAGGGGGGGATTGTTTGGGTTGCAAGGTTGCAAACATAGTCCCACATTGAAAACACATGAGAAAGATCATGGGTTTATAAGAGAAAAGATATCTCCATTGGCATGAGACATTTTGGGTAGAGCCCAAGAGCAAAACCATGAGGGCTTAGACCCAAAGTGGACAATATCATACCATTATGGAGATATCTAAATTCTTTTCGATCTAACACACGCTTCCGAAGGTATGCACGCTTCTCAAAGCATACCTGGAAAGGATGTGTCAGAAAAGCATGCCTGACACCATACCTTAACAGCCCGGGCATATCCCTGACGTGACAGTGGAAGCTTTCACCGTACGATTCTCTGTCTGACCCTGCCGTCGACCACGCCGCCTGTCAATGACACTGATCCCTAGGAAGATATCACCAACTGCTCCCTTTGTCTGTTATTGGACCGAGCGGGAGGGCTGCTCAGCCAGTCGACCGTCCGGGCGATGCAACGGTCGGGCCGAACGCCCGCTTGGCCAGTGATTTGATGTTCGGCTCCACCTTGTCAGGCTGAGGCTCCTTCGCCTGTCGGGCCGAGGCCGCGCCCACTGCTCGGGCGAGCGCGATGGACATTCGGCCCTTGTCTTTCCCTGCTTGAGTTTCATGAGCGTCGGAAGCTCGGTGTCCGACCGAGCTGTCGAAGTGTCGGACCCGCTACTCCTCCTGCCGATCGAGAAGATATCTCGCCCGGTCAGACGCCTGCCCAAGATGTTAACCACTTTGACCTCCTGCCGGGTGGGCCCTATCTTACCGCCGGATCACGTGCCTCCCCCTCAAGTCTTGTCGAAGGAGGCTGCAAGTCCGACTAACTGGACAAGTAGTCTGGTGACCAATTGGTTGATCAGCCAATGAGCCAGTTGGATCCCGATCGACCTGTGTAGGACTGGTCTTTCTCGGCCGATCGGCGCTTCAAGCCTTTGCACTTGGACTTTTCCTCATCGCCCCCGGAGGGGCGTGAGCCGGTCGGTCAATGCTGACGCTGCCCAAATCTCCTCGGAATATGTACAAATCACCTCCATTAAAGCCGAGCACGCGCCCACGCCCATTAAATATTGCCTTATGGGAGGACGCCACGTGTGGCCAGCGCAGGCGCCGCACGTCTGAGGTGACAACTGCTGATGTGACGTTTGGCTGTTCGAATTCAACGGCCAGATGTGTGCTCTGAGTCCCGTGCCCTAGATCGGACGACTCCAGTCGGCCGCGCCCATCTTTATAAAGCCTTAGCATCACCATTTCTTCCTCTGCGTTCTCTTTCTGCTCTTCTACAGTTTGCTCCGATGATTTTGCTTGCTTCCAGTTTTCTGACGACTCTCGGCTTCCTCCAGTGGCCTTTCTCTTTGTAAGCCTTTCGACCTTTCCCAATCTTCGTTTGTGCGTAGTTTCCAAAGCTTTCCTGTTTCCCGTTTCCACTTGGTTTTTCTCGATCATCTTCTCCATCGAACCTTCTGTCTTTTCATTCCCCGGCAATGGCGAGCTCCTCGCAGCCGTCCGACCCTGCTCCCGGTCTCTGGTACACTACCATGGAGACTCGGTTCGACGCGGGCGATGCCGCGAGTCTCATAAACGTCTACAACATCCCCTCTGACCACGAAATAATTTTAGCCTCCTCGTCCGATCGGCTCAATGACCCGTCGATCGGCACAGTTTGTTTCTTTCGAGATCAGTTCGTGGCCGGTCTTCGATTTCCCATCCACCCCTTCATAACCGAGGTCTGCAACTACTTCCGCGTCTCGCTCGCCCAGCTCATCCCCAACTCTTTCCACCTGCTGTGCAGCGTGGTAGTGTTGTTCCGAGTGCACAACATTCCACTGACCCCTTAGGTCTTCCACTACTTCTACTATCCCAAGCAGTCTGAGCTGGGTACGTACCTTTTCCAATCTCGGATCGATCTAGTCTTCTTCGACAAAATGCCTACCTCCAATGAGTACTGGAAGGAGTACTTCTTCTTCCTGATACTCCCCGAGCGGCCCTGCTTCCGGACCAAGTGGCAGGTCAGGCTCCCTACTCAACCTGATCTGAAGAGATATAAGACCCGACCGGATTACCTCCACGCTGCTAATATGCTGGTCGGCTTGAAGTTCGACATTCACAAGCAGTTACCAGAGGGTGTGATGTACGTGTTTGGGCTAAGTCCGATACGAACGAAGCTCCCGAGCAGCCTAGGTATGGAATTTCTCAACCTTCTTCCTTTGAGTCTAACTGATTCTGTTTTTCTTTTGCAGCCGACATCATGATGCGCACCCGAGCAGCCGGCATTATGAAGGCTAAGCAGGCCGAGATTGAAGCAGCCGCGACCAAGGAGATGGAACAACTCAACCTACCTCCTGTCGACTCACAGGAGGGCACAACTGGAAAAACAACAACTGCAGGCGACGGGACCGCCGAGCGGACGCCCAACGCGGGAGGGACGACCGACCCAGGATCGGTCCGAGCATCACCACCCGTCATCCATGCTGAGGGTTCGGGGTCCTCGGGCGATGAAGTGCCGCTTTCCCGCAAGAGACGTCGAACGGATTCACCTTCCCGTTCTGCTACCTCGGCTGTCCAAGCCTCTGCTGGGGGCGGCACCCCATCCGCAGCTCCCGCAACAGTGGAGGCTACCTCTTCCGATCGGACTCTGTTTGTGGCTGAGTTACCAGAGTCGCTCACCGTGCAGCCGATCACTTCCTTGCCACCATCTAGGCAAAAGATAACCCGCTTCGCTGTCCTTCCAGTTCCCCCTGCCCACACTTCGGGATCCATCACTGCCACTCTTCGCCTGCTGACGGAGGACTTTCTTGCGCCAGGCGACCATCCCAGCTCTCCCCAGCACCAAGTCTATTTTCGTGGTCGGCTTGCTCGCATCTGGGAAGAAGCGAGGACCCGAACGGCTATGAAACCCCCAGGCGCGCTTGCTAATAGCCATCTGGAGATGTCCACCGAGGTTAGTATTTTCAACAATCAATTCATAAGTTACCTCCGCTCGGCACTAATATTTGCTTGCAGTACTGGGTGGAGAATATTGCCATGTCACAGTGACTGGCACAAGTGGAGGATGAGCTGAAGAAGCTCAAACTTTCTGGAGAAGCCTCCTCCCAGGGGCCACCGGTCGCCCGTCTACAGGCCGAGCTGGCAAAGGCCCAACAACTTCTTGCGGCGGAGCAGCAAAAATCAACCGAGCAGGCCAGTAGGCTGGGCCAGATTGAGGCGCAATTGAAGACCTATGATCACAAACTCAAGCTGGCTACCAAAAGGAAACAACGAGCCATCGCCGACCTGGAGCAGAAAAATCAGGTTGCTCGGCAGTTGGCCGAGAAGTTGAAAAAGGTAGAGGACTTCCTGGTTGCCGAGCGGGAGAGCCGCTCGGCCAAGGAGGCGGAGCTTCGGGATCGAGTGAAGCACCTTGAAGAGGATCCGGGGGCCTCCTGGGCGGCATTAACATCCTATCAGGAGTTCGAGCCGGGTCGCTTCGCGGTCCTGAAGCAACAATACGTTCGCTCGAACCAATTTCTGGAGAAGGTGACCGATCGGATCGTTCGATCGTTTGAGCTGGTGATCGATGCGATGCTCAACCAATTGAAGGCGAACGGCTGTGTCTCCGAAACCCTATCTGATAACGACGTGAACCGCGTCTAGCTCCAGGAGTCCATTCCCGATAAGGCCTTCGAATATATCGAGTGAGCATCGGTAGAGAATATTTTTTGTAAAGTTTTGAATGTACTCCTGCCATTCGGCAGTGACCAATTATTGATGAAATCCTTTTGACCAATCCGATTGGCTATTATGATCGTACTTTTATTATTGAAATATTCGCTAGGCTTGTACCTCCAGGGTTTATTGTCGCCGCTCGACTCTGGGTTTTAACGTCACCGCTAGACGATCTTCTAAGGTAGGAGTTTAAGGTAGCCACTCGACCGTATATGGAGACATGGGTTTAACATCACCGCTCGACGATTTGGTGAAGACCAGGGTTTAAGGTCATCCCTCGACCGTCGATGGAGACATGGGTTTAACATCGCCGCTCGATGATTTGGTGAAGACCGGGTATTAAGGTCGCCGCTCGACCGTCGATGGAGACATGAGTTTAACGTCGCTGCTCGACTGTCGATGGAGACATGGGTTTAACGTCGCCGCTCGACGATTATTTGGGTACCTTTCATTTTTCATTTCAATCTTGCAATCAAAGGGCACAGGAAGAACGGAAAGTACATCTCGATTACATTGGCGTACCTTTCATCCAGCTCGGTACGGCTGGAGGTGGTTCGCGCTCCAAGGACGTTCTAGTTGTCGTCCGTCTTCATCTTCTAGGTAGTAGGCACCTGAGTGAAGCTTCTCCACGACTTTGAATGGTTTGACCCATAGAGCTTCTAATTTAGTGGCATCGCCGACTGGCTTCACCTTCTTCCACACGAGGTCGCCGACCTGGAATGACCTCGGGATGACTCATCGATTGTAGTTCTGCCTCATTCTCTTCCTATAAGCCATAAGCCAAACGGCTGCTTTGTCGCGCGTCTTATCTACCAAGTCCAGCTCTAGAAGCCTCCGCTCGGCGTTGTCTTCACCATAGTGCTGTATTCGATTAGACTCAACTCCCAACTCGATCAGGGCGACCACCTCACCGCCGTATATGAGGTGGAATGGGGTTACACCCGTGCCTTCCTTAGGGGTCATTCGGATTGCCCATAATACGCCGGGGAGCTCGTCCACCCAGCTCCCTCCAATTTGGTCCAGCCAAACTCGTAAAATTCGCTACGGAGGTGAAGGCCTGCTGGATGCCATACTCCTCACACCACTCTCTGACTTTCCGTCCGGCGAACTGTCGACCATTATCTGAGATGAGTCGACGCGGAATGCTGAACCGACAGATGATATGCTGCCAGATGAACTTTTGGACCATCTGCTAGGTTATTTTGGCCAGCATCTCGGCTTCGATCCACTTGGAGAAATAGTCCACCACGACGAGTAAGAACTTTCGCTGCCCAGTCGCCACGGGGAAGGGTCCCATAATATCCATGCCCTATTGGTCGATCGGGCACGACACAGTGGAGGCCTTCATCTCTTCGGTCGGCCGGTGGGAAAGAGGGTGATACTTCTGGTAGGATAGACAGTTGGCTACTGTCCACGCGACATCTTCCTGTAGAGTCGGCCAGAAGTACCAGGCCAGCAGGATCTTCCTTGCTAGCGACCGCCCGCCCAGATGCCCTCCACAGGAGCCTTGGTGTACTTCTTGTAGTATATAGTCGGCATTCTCTGATCTGACACATTTAAGCAATGGCCTGGAGAAGGCTTTCTTGTAGAGCTGGTCCCCGACTACGGTGAAGCGACCAACCCTTCTTCTCAGTAAGCGAGCTTCCTCCCGATCGGAAGGCGTAGCTCCCGATCGTAGAAACTGTATTATGGTCGTTCTCCAATCGTCGAGGAAAGTGAGGCCCTCCATCCGATCGACGTGCGACACCAAGGATACTTGCTCGATTGGTTGAGTAATGACGATCGGCGAGAGTGAGCTCGCTAATTTGGCCAGCTCGTCTGCTGCTTGGTTCTCCGCTCGGGGGATCTTCTGGATGATTACCTCATGAAAGCTTGCCTTCAGCTTTTCGAAGGCTTCAATGCACAACTTGAGCCGCGTGTTACTGATCTCGAATGTTTCGACTAGCTGCTGAGTGGCTAATTGAGAATCAGAGTGGATAAGAACTCTGCCCGCGCCGACATGCCGAGCGGCTTGTAAGCCGGCTATAAGAGCCTCGTACTCGACTTTATTGTTAGTTGCCCGGTACTCTAGCCAAACGGACAACTGCACCCGCTCTTCTTGTATGGAGATAAGCAGTATGCCGATCCCACTACCTTACTGTGTGGACGACCCATCCACATATATTTTCCATACTGAGTTGGGCTTAGGGTTTTGCACCTCCGTGACAAAGTCGGCTAAGGCCTGCGCTTTGATGGTCGTTCGAAGATGATATTGGATATCAAACTCACTGAGTTTTGTTGTCCATTTGATCAGTCGGTCGGATGCCTTTGGGTTAAGCAGGACTCTTCCCAAAGGGCTGTTGGTCATCACCACGATAGCGTGAGTGAGGAAATAAGGACGAAGCCTCCGAGCAGCGAGTACCAATGCAAATGCTAGCTTCTCAAGACCGGTGTAGCGAGATTCAGCATCCTTTAATATATGACTCAAGAAGTACACTGACTATTCTTCGCCGTTCTGTTGAACCAATGCCGAGCTGACAGCGTGTTCGGTTGAAGACAAATAAATCCGGAGCGGTTCACCGGTAGTAGGCTTAACTAGTACAGGTAGTGAGTTCAGATATACTTTAAGTTCCTCGAAAGCCCGATCACACTCCTTGTCTCACTGAAACTTGGTCGTTCAGCGCAGAATTTTGAAGAAGGGAAGGCTCCGGTCGGACGACTTGGAGATGAATCATGACAATGCTGTTATCCGCCCGGTAAGGCGTTGCACTTCCTTCAAGTTTCTTGGTGGTGGCATATCTTGGAGTTCTTTTACCTTGCTGGGGTTTGCCTCAATGCCCTGTTCGGTGACGATATACCCCAAGAAGCGCCCGCTTTTAGCGTCAAACAGACACTTCTAAGGATTTAACTTTATTCCGTACGTTCGAAAGGTCTGACAGATCTCCTTGATGTCTGCACAGAGATCGACGGCTCGGAGGGATTTAATTAATATGTCGTCGACATATACCTCCATGTTGCGACCGATCAGCCGCCAGAAGACTTTGTTCATCATCAGCTGGTAGGTGGCTCCCGCATTCTTCAAGCCGAACGACATTATATTGTAGCAGTACGTGCCGTCGACGATGATAAAGCTAACTTTCTCTTGGTCTTCACGGGCGAGCGACACTTGATGATACCTCTGATAAGCATACAACATACATATCAGCACGTACCCGCCCGTGGAGTCTACCATATGATCGATCCTGGGCAAGGGATAGAAGTCCTTCGGGCATGCCTTGTTAAGATCCCAAAAGTCGATGCAGACCCTCCACTTGTTGCCCGACTTGGAGACCAGTACCACATTGGCGAGCCAGCTTGGAAACTGGACCTCGCGTATATGGCCGGCCACCAACAGTTTCTCAATCTCCGCCAGGATGATCAAGTTTTGCTCGGCGTTGAAGTCCCTCTTCCTCTACTTCACTGGCCGAGCGTCCGGTCGAACGTGGAGCTCATGCTGTGCGACGTTCGGAGAAATGTCGGGCAGCTCATGGGTAGACCAGGTGAACACGCCATGATTCTGCTGAAGGCATTTGATCAGCTCGGCCTTCTGTTCGACCTCCAAGTCAGACGCTATGAAAGTCGTCGCCTTCGCTCGGCTCGGATGTATCTGTACTATTGGTTCCTACTCGGAAAACCTAGAGGTTTCACTGTACAAAAATTTTGTACAAAGGTCTGAACCTTTTCCTAGCTACCATGTGTTCTTTTAAATTAAATTTTGGATCGCCTGTGGAACTTAACACGTTTGATCCAAAACTTAATCTATTTGTTCTTTTAGGTTTTGACTTGGATCTCCTGCGGAACTTAACACGTTCGACCCAAATCACCTTAAGTTATTAATTCCATTAAATATTAATTTCCATAATCGGTTCCCAGTACTGACGTGGCAAGGCACATGGCCTTCTTGGATATGAGAGCAACCACCACCGACTAGACAAAACCTTTTATAGAAATCTAATATTTAATTTCCTAAAATAACTTTAGGTTAACTGAAAAGAATAATCAAATCACAAGGAAAATAAAAAACACAACTTCGAAAAACATATTCGAAATACTAGAACGTAAGCCTCTTGTATTTGGTATTATTTCCAAAAATAACTAGTATGACGCGGAAAGAAAAATTACTAGTTATACCTTGTAGAAAAACCTCTTGATCTTCTACCGTATTCCTCTTCTAACCTCGGACGTTGTGTGGGCAACGATCCTCCGAGATGAGAAACCACCAATCACCTTCTTCTCCTCCTAGCTAGGTTCGGCCACAAAAAAGCTTTACCAATGATGAAGAACAAAACACCAACTAAGCTCCAAGAGATGCAAGTTTTCTCTCCTTCTTCTTCTTCTCCTCCAAGTAGTATCCAGCCACCGCAAGAGCTCCAAGGGGAGAGAGAGGTTCGGCCACCACAAGAGGAAGAGAGGGAGAGGATGATGATGATGGCCGGCCACACCAAGGAACAAAAGAGGGAGAGAAACAATAGAGGTTGTGTATCATGAAGGCACCCTCACCCCTTCTTTTATATTCCTTGGCCTAGGCAAATTAGGAAATTTAATTACAATAAAATTTCCTTAATTTCCTTGACATGATTTAATAGAGAAAAATAAAATAAAATTTCCCAATTAAATTCTAATGGCCGGCCATATCATGAAATCAAATTAGACAAGTTTCAATCAACAATTAAAACCTCCTAATTTGTTTCCGGAAATTTTAAAATTAAAATTTCTCTTCAAAATCTCTTCATGGTTGATAAAAATAAATTTTCATAATTTTAATTTTACAACATGTGAATAATTTTTAAAGAGAAAATAAAATATCTCACCAATCTACAAATAAGGAAAGAGATCTAATCTCTTTCTTTAATTTTTTGTAGATCTTTTACAAGAGAGATAATTTAATTTTAATTCTCTTTAATAAATTATATCTTCCATATAATAAAAATTAAAATTAAAATTCCTTTTTTTAATTTAATCTGGCCGGCCCCTCTAGCTTGGATTCAAGCTAGGGCCGGCCACCCCAATTTATACCTAGGCCGGCCCTAGCTTGGTTCCCAAGCTAGCTTGGCCGGCCCCCTTTGGGTGGGTATAGAAGGTGGGTATAGTACTCTATAAATAAGAGGTTACGATAGGGACCGAGAGGAGGAATTGACTTTGGTCTCCCGATAAAATTAAGTATCCCGTGTTCGCCCCGAACACACAACTTAATTTTATCAATAATAATTCATTCCACTAGAGAACTATTATTGAACTACCGCACCAATCCCAAATTATATTTTTGGGCTCCTTCTTATTATGAGTGTGTTAGTCTCCCTGTGTTTAAGATATCAAATGTCAACTAATTAAGTGAGTTACTGACAACTCATTTAATTAATATCTTAGTCCAAGAGTAGTACCACTCAACCTTATCGTCATGTCAGACTAAGTCCACCTGCAGGGTTTAACATGACAATCCTTATGAGCTCCTCTTGAGGACATTATCAACCTAGTATCTCAAGGACACAGTTTCCTTCTATAATCAACAACATACACTATAAGTGATACCATTTCCCAACTTATCGGGCTTATTGATTCATCGAACTAAATCTCACCCATTGATAAATTAAAGAAATAAATATTAAATATATGTGCTTGTTATTATATTAGGATTAAGAGCACACACTTCCATAATAACTGAGGTCTTTGTTTCTTTATAAAGTCAGTATAAAAGAAACGACCTCAAATGGTCCTACTCAATACACTCTAAGTGTACTAGTGTAATTATACAGTCAAGATAAACTGATACCTAATTACACTATGACCTTCTAATGGTTTGTTCCTTTCCATTTTGGTCGTGAGCTACTGTTTATAATTTATAAGGTACTGATAACATCATCTTCTGCATGTGGCACCACATACTATGTTATCTACAGTATAAATTAATTGAACAACTACAACTAAATGTAGACAATTTGACCAAATATGATTCTTTATTCATAATGAATGTTTACAAAGCTTAGGCTTTCAGTATACACTCCAACAATCTCCCACTTATACTAATGACTAAGCTGCCATATCTTCTACCATACATCTGATTCCCATTCCCTCCACATGCCGATCGAAAGCTTTCGCCGGAAGGGCCTTAGTGAAAGGATCTGCCAGGTTATCCGCTGATGCAATCTTGGCGATGACAACTTCTCCTCGCTTCACAATATCTCGTATCAGGTGGTACTTGCGCTCTATATGTTTACTTGCCTTATGACCTCGTGGTTCCTTCGAGTTTGCAACTGCACCGCTATTATCACAATAAATTGTGATGATTTTGGGTAAACCAGGAATCACATCTAAGTCCATTAGAAAGTTCCTGAGCCATACTGCTTCTTTAGCTGCCTCAGAGGCTGCTACATACTCTGCTTCCATGGTTGAGTCCGAAACGCATTTCTGCTTAACACTCTTCCATGAAATGGCTCCACCTCCTAAAGTAAACACATAGCCTGATGTAGACTTACTGTTGTCCCTATCTGATTGGAAATCTGAATCCGTGTAACCCACAGGGAGCAAATCGTCTGCTTGGTAAACTAGCATATAATCTCTAGTCCTTCTCAGGTACTTTAATATATGCTTTACCACAGTCCAATGTCCTTGTCCAGGGTTACTCTGAGACCATGCCCACGGCAAAACAAATATCAGGCCTCGTACATAGCATTGCATACATAAGGCTTCCTACAGCCGAGGCATAAGGAACTGCTTTCATGTCTTCTATCTCCTTTGATGTCTTAGGAGACATCTCTTTAGATAGAGCTATTCCATGCCTAAAAGGTAATAAACCTTTCTTGGAATCCTGCATGCTAAAACGAGCAAGGATTGTATCTATATATGAAGCTTGGGACATACACAACATTCTTTTCTTGCGATCCCTTATTACTTTGATCCCAAGAATGTGTGCACACTCTCCTAAGTCCTTCATATCAAATTGTTTGGACAACCATACCCTTACGTCTGATAATACCTTGACATTGTTGCCAATTAGCAAAATATCATCTACGTATAGTACAAGAAATACCACCACGTTTTCGTTACACTTCTTATATACACAAGACTCATCCGGACTTTAAATAAATCCATATGACTGGATTAATTCATTAAACCGGATGTTCCAAGATCTTGAAGCTTGCTTCAGTCCATAAATGGACCGATTGAGCTTGCACACTAGATGCTCTTTGCCTTTTTCAATGAACCCTTCTGGTTGCTTCATATGGATGTTCTCTTCAAGACTTCCATTAAGGAAAGATGTCTTGACATCCATTTGCCAAATCTCATAATCCATATGAGCAACAATGGATAAGAATATTCGGATAGACTTAAGCATGGCTACCGGTGAAAAGGTTTCCTCATAATCGATTCCCTCTTTCTGAGTGTACCCTTTCGCAACAAGCCTAGCTTTGAAGGTTTCTACCTTCCCGTCTGTCCCTCTTTTCCTTTTGTAGATCCACTTACATCCAACGGCTTTTACACCATCAGGTGATTCTACAAGCTCCCAGACCTTATTAGAGTACATAGACTCTATTTCAGAATTCATCGCCTTTTGCCAAGATGCTGCATCTATATCTTGGAGTGCTTCGTCATATGTCCGGGGATCAGGTTCATGTTTACCCGGGATCAAGTCCGAAGACTCTCCCAAAAACATGAATTTTTTAGGCTGCCTCACAACCCTCCCACTACGACGAGGCACTGTCTGTGGTTGTGTATCATGTGTGACATGTGTTGCAGTCTCTTGTGGTACTTCATCTTGTACTGTTGGTACTAAAGTTGACGTGTCCTCTCTTAGTTCTTCTAAAACAACTTTACTACTAGGCTTGTGATCCATTATATAGTCTTCTTCTAAAAACTGGGCATTGGTGCTAACAATGACCTTCTGGTCTTTAGGACTATAAAATAAACCACATTTCGTTCCTTTGGGATACCCTACAAACACGTGAACTTCTGTACGAGATTCTAACTTATCAGCATCTGGTTTCAGCACATGTGCTGGACTACCCCAAATCCGAATATGTCTTAGACTGGACTTTCGCCCATTCCACAATTCTGTGGGAGTAGAAGAAACTGATTTAGAAGGTACTAAGTTCAGAATGTACACTGCTGTTTCCAGAGCATATCCCCAAAACGAATTTGGTAATTCTGAATAACTCATTATCGATCTAACCATCTCCATAAGAGTCCTATTCCTTCGTTCTGCCACACCATTCTGTTGGGGTGTACCAGGTGCGGACAGTTGGGATTGAATCCCAGCCTCTGATAAGTAATTCCTAAACTCTCCTAAGAGGTATTCGCCACCACGATCAGATCGTAGTGTCTTGATACTTTTACCTAATCGTTTTTCCACATCAGCCTTGTACTTTTTGAACTTATCAAAGCACTCGGACTTGCGGCGTATTAGGTAAATATATCCGTATCTTGAATAATCATCTATAAAAGAGACAAAATATTCAAAACCTCCTCTTGCCTGGACAGACATAGGACCACACAAATCAGAATGAACCAATTCCAACACTTCTTTGGCTCTATACCCCTTGGCCTTGAACGACCTCTTGGTCATTTTACCTTCCAAGCAAGATTCACAAGTTGGAAAATTTTCCAACTCTAACGAACTCAAAAGTCCATCAGCTATAAGCCTCTGAATCCTACTTACGTTAATATGACCAAGCCTTAGATGCCAAAGATATGCTTGGTTCATTTTCGAAGGTTCTTTTCTTTTATTAGAGTTAGAAGATGAGTTATAAATTTCCATGTTTTGCCTTGTGGAAGAAATTGGATTTAAAGTATACAAATTGCCAACTAATGCACCAGAATAGATAATCACTTTATTTCTTTTAATAACTACATCGTTACGGAAAGAAACTGAATATCCATCTAAAAACAGTTTAGAAACTGAAATTAAATTCTTTCTAAAATTGGGTACATAAAGATAATTTCTTAAAACCAAATTTCTATTTCTACTAAAAGATAAGTAGACGTCTCCCACTGCAACAGCCGCCACCTTAGTAGCATTGCCCATGTAGACGGTAATCTCTCCTTCAGTTAGTCGTCGGGTTTCCTGGAACCCCTGCAGGGAATTGCAGACATGATCAGTGGCTCCCGTATCTACACACCAGGTGCTGGTAGATAACACCACTAAACATGTTTCAACAACTAGAGCATGAGATATACCTTTGTTGTTCTGATTCCTACGAGGACAGTCCGCCTTCCAATGCCCTGACTGCTTGCAGATGAAGCACTTGCCCTTCGGCTTCTTCATTCCAGCTTTAAATCCCGTACTCTGAGATTTATTCACTTTCTTTGCTGAACCAGCTTGTTTCTTCTTCTTCTTTCCTCTCGGTTTAGAAGTAGAACCATTTTCAGCATAGTGAATTTGAGAATTGTGACGAAATAATCCTTCTGCTGCTGTCAGTAGTTCCGCTAATGAATAAATCCTCTTATTTATATTATAGTTCAGGCGGAATTGCTCAAAACTTCTAGGTAGCGTTTGGAGGATCATATCGATCTGGGTTTCCCCATCAATTTCTCCTCCAAGGATCTGTATCTCGTTCAGATAAGCCATCATCTTTAGGATATGATCCCTTACAGGAGTACCCTCTTGCATGGTGGCTGTCATTATCTTTCTCATGGCTTCTTGCCTAGACGCCCTATCCTGATGACCAAAGAGTTCATTGAAATTGTTCATAATATCATAGGCTGTTGGTAAATCTTGATGCTGATGTTGCAATACATTTGACATTGAAGCCAAAATGTAACACCGCGCCATCTCATCTGCTTTTACCCATTTCCTGTGATATTCAATCTCCTCTTGGGTAGATTCACCAGTAAGTGCTTCAGGACAAGGCTCAGTCAGTACAAATTTATAGCTTTCAGCAGTAAGGACAATGTCCAGGTTCCTTTTCCAATCTATGTAATTAGGTCCAGTAAGTCTATTCTGTTGAAGTATGATGGACAGTGGGTTGAAAGTTATTAATTCCATTAAATATTAATTTCCATAATCGGTTCCCAGTACTGACGTGGCGAGGCACATGGCCTTCTTGGATATGGGAGCAAGCACCACCGACTAGACAAAACCTTTTATAGAAATCTAATATTTAATTTCCTAAAATAACTTTAGGTTAACCGAAAAGAACAATCAAATCACAAGGAAAATAAAAAATACAACTTCGAAAAACATATTCGAAATACTAGAACGTAAGCCTCTTGTATTTGGTATTATTTCCAAAAATAACTAGTATGACGCGGAAAGAAAAATTACTAGTTATACCTTGTAGAAAAACCTCTTGATCTTCTACCGTATTCCTCTTCTAACCTCGGACATTGTGTGGGCAACGATCCTCTGAGATGAGAAACCACCAACCACCTTCTTCTCCTCCTAGCTAGGTTCAACCACAAAAAAATTTTACCAAGGATGAAGAACAAAACATCAACCAAGCTCCAAGAGATGCAAGTTTTCTCTCCTTCTTCTTCTTCTTCTTCTTCTTCTCCAAGTAGTATCCGGCCACCGCAAGAGCTCCAAGGGGAGAGAGAGGTTCGGCCACCACAAGAGGAAGAGAGAGAGAGGATGATGATGATAGCCGGCCACACCAAGGAACAAAAGAGGGAGAGAAACAATAGAGGTTGTGTATCATGAAGGCACCCTCACCCCTTCTTTTATATTCCTTGGCCTAGGCAAATTAGGAAATTTAATTACAATAAAATTTCCTTAATTTCCTTGACATGATTTCATTGAGAAAAATAAAATAAAATTTCCCAATTAAATTCTAATGGCCGGCCATATCATGAAATCAAATTAGACAAGTTTCAATCAACAATTAAAACCTCCTAATTTGTTTCCAAAAATTTTAAAATTAAAATTTCTCTTCAAAATCTCTTCATGGTTGATAAAAATAAATTTTCATAATTTTAATTTTACAACATGTGAATAATTTTTAAAGAGAAAATAAAATATCTCACCAATCTACAAATAAGGAAAGAGATCTAATCTCTTTCTTTAATCTTTTGTAGATCTTTTACAAGAGAGATAATTTAATTTTAATTCTCTTTAATAAATTATATCTTCCACATAATAAAAATAAAAATTAAAATTCCTTTTTTAATTTAATTTGGCCGGCCCCTCTAGCTTGGATTCAAGCTAGGGCCGGCCACCCCAATTTATACCTAGGTCGGCCCTAGCTTGGTTCCCAAGCTAGCTTGGTCGGCCCCCTTTGGGTGGGTATAGAAAGTGGGTATAGGTGGGTATAGTACTCTATAAATAAGAGGCTACGATAGGGATCGAGAGGAGGAATTAGTTTTGGTCTCCCGATAAAATTAAGCATCCCGTGTTCGCCCCGAACACACAACTTAATTTTATCAATAATAATTCATTCCACTAAAGAACTATTATTGAACTACCGCACCAATCCCAAATTACATTTTTGGGCTCCTTCTTATTATGAGTGTGTTAGTCTCTCTGTGTTTAAGATATCGAATGTCCACTAATTAAGTGAGTTACTGACAACTCATTTAATTAATATCTTAGTCCAAGAGTAGTACCACTCAACCTTATCGTCATGTCGGACTAAGTCCACCTGCAGGGTTTAACGTGACAATCCTTATGAGCTCCTCTTAAGGACATTATCAACCTAGTATCTCTAGGACACAGTTTCCTTCTATAATCAACAACACACACTATAAGTGATACCATTTCTCAACTTATCGGGCTTATTGATTCATCGAACTAAATCTCACCCATTGATAAATTAAAAAAATAAATATTAAATATATGTGTGCTTGTTATTATATTAAGATTAAGAGCACACACTTCCATAATAACCGAGGTCTTTGTTTCTTTATAAAGTCAGTATAAAAGAAACGACCTCAAATGGTCCTACTCAATACACTCTAAGTGTACTAGTGTAATTATACAGTCAAGATAAACTGATACCTAATTACACTACGACCTTCTAATGGTTTGTTCCTTTCCATTTTGGTCGTGAGCTACTGTTTATAATTTATAAGGTACTGATAACATCATTTTCTGCATGTGGCACCACATACTATGTTATCTACAGAATAAATTAATTGAACAACTACAACTAAATATAGATAATTTGACCAAATATGATTCTTTATTCATAATGAATGTTTACAAAGCTTAGGCTTTCAGTATACACTCCAACATGTACTTCCTCCTTTTCTTTATAAATTAAAGTAGCGGGCTTCTCGGTTATGGTGTTTACCTCCATCCGAGGTGTCTTCCGAGCGGTCTTGGCCTTGGTCTTGACTATCTCGACATAACATCTCAGAGCAGCCAGTTGATCCCCCTTTACTTCTCCAACTCAATCTTCTACCGGGAACTTAATCTTCTGGCAGAAGGTTAAAATGACTGCTTGGAATTCATTGAGGGTCGGACGACCCAAAATGACATTGTAGGCTGAGGGGGCATCTACTACGATGAAGTTGGTGGCCCTTGTCCTCCGGAGTGGTTCCTCCCTGAGTGAGATGGCCATCTTGATATGGCCGATTGGCAAGACTTCATTGCCGGTGAACCCGTATAGAGGGGTCGTCATTGGCAACAGTTTGCCTCTATCAATTTTGAGCTGGTCGAACGTCTTCTTGAAAATGATGTTGACCGAGCTGCCTGTGTTAACGAATATATAATGAATAGTGTAATTGGCGATTATCGCTCGAATAATGAGTGCGTCGTCGTGTGGCACTTCGACTCCTTCGAGATAATGGGGACCGAAGCTGATCTCAGGTCCACTAGCCTACTCCCAACTACAGCCCACCGCATGGATTTCTAACCACTGGGCGTGTGACTTCCGGGTCCGGTTGGAATCTCGGGCAGTCGGCCCGCCAGCTATGATGTTGATCTCGCCTCGAGCAGTATTGCTCCGGTTTTCCTACTCTCGAGCAGACGGCCTGCTTCGCTCGCGCCCGGCTCTTGTCAGCTCAGCGCTTCTCTGATGAGGCCGCCTTGGTGATCGCCTTGCTTCTTCTCGTCGATCGGGCTGATGATGCTTGTGTCGCCGGTCGGGAGAAGGGGATCGGTGCCGATAACTCATAAGCGCCGATTGGGTGACCGGATCAAACTCGCGACAGTCGCGGGTGTTGTGAGATGCAGACTGATGGAATGAGCAGAACAAAGGGGTCCGTACCTTCCCTTTGGGCTTCGGGCGTTCTGCGGCAACATGCTGGACGGCAAGTGACCTTGCTTCCTGGTGTGGGAGTACTCCCTCGGCGCGGGGCCCTCTTGGAGGTTGATGGCTGGATGGCGGCCATCGCTCGATCGACGCCGATGGTTCGAATGGAGCCTCTTTCCTTCGGGCCGCCTGGGCTTCTTCCACGTTTATGTACTCATTGACCTTCTTTAGCATGTGGTCGTAGTTGTGAGGCGGCTTCCTGACGAGCGATCGGAAGAAGTCCCCGTCCACGAGCCCTTGCGTGAACGCGTTTATCATGGTCTCGGACGAGACCGAGGGGATATCCATCGCCACCTGGTTGAAGCGCTGGATGTAAGCTCTTAGAGTTTCCCTCTGGCCCTACTTCATGGAAAACAGGCTGGCGCTTGTTTTCTGATAGTGCCTGCTGCTCGCGAAGTGGTGAAGGAAAGTCATTCGGAAGTCTTTGAAGCTTCGGATAGACCCGTCCGGCAACCTCCGAAACCACCGTTGAGCCGAGCCAGAGAGAGTGGTGAGGAACACTCGGCACTTGACTCCATCTGTATACTGATGAAGAGTGGCGGCATTATCAAACTTACCGAGGTGGTCATCTGGATCAGTCGACCCGTTATACTCCCCGATCGCCAAGGGAGCATAGTGACTCGGCAACGGATCTTACAAAATGGCTTCGAAGAATTATCGGTTGATCTACTCAGGCGACGAATCAGCTCAGGGCGCTTTGCCTTTTCTTTCGTCCCGAGCGGGGGCCTCATCTGAGGAACCTCTATCCTAGTTGGCCTGAGCAATCTCCGAGGGCATCTGAAATAACGCCCGATGAAATAGAATGGGCGCTGGCGGAACTTCTCAAGGAGTGTCAGTCGACATCTTGTTCTGTCCCCATATAGAGAGTTGCTCCGGCCGATCTTCATCCGGCACTCGGCCTCCCGAGGCCGATGTTGCTTGCTGTGCCAGCCGATCGGCCAACGCCTTTTGTTGCTGTTGTTCAACTAATTTCGTCGCTCGTACTTGAATGAGCGCGTCAAGCTCTTCTAGAGTGAGCGTCACGGTGTGGAGACGTTCAACTTCCTCCATCTTCTTTTCTCGGATTCAGGTGCGTTCCCACAGACGACGCCAAATTTGATCCTGTCCGAGAGTGAGTAGACGGGCACTGGGTAGACAGTGCTCAAGTTGACTGGATGTTGACCGAAGATGACGTGAACCTCCGACGAGCTGAGCCTGCAACCACAAGTCGTTAGTGTTGAGCTAGGGAGGGGTTCCCCGGCGATGGCCCTCCGACACTCAAGTCAATCACTGGCAAACGAATGAAAAATGAAGTAGAAAGGAGCAGCATAACTATAGCTACAGTGATCAAAAGCATACCCTCGATGAAGCTTTGGGGCTTCTTATATAAGGCTCTCCGAGAGGCGCATGACCGCTTCCCAAGGTGTGCACACTTCTCAAAGCATACCTGGAAAGGATATGTCAGAAAAGCGTGTCTGATGCCATACCTTAACAACCCGGGCATATCCCTGACGTGACAGTGGAAGTTTCTACCGTATGATTCTCTGTCTGACCCTGCCGCCTACCACGCCGCCTGTCAATGACACTGATCCCCAAGAATATATCACCAACTGCTCCCTTTGTTTGTTATTGAGCTGAGCGGGAGAGTTGCTCGGCCAGTCGGTCGTCCGAGCGATGCAACGGCCGGGCCAAACGCTCGCTCAACCAGTGATTTGATGTCCGGCTCCGCCTTGTCAGGCCGAGGCTCCTTCGCCTATCGGGCCGAGGCCACGCCCACTGCTCAGGCGAGCGGGGTGGACGTTCGGCCCTTGTCTTTCCCTGCTTGAGTTTCATGAGCGTCGGAAGCTTGGTGTCCGACCGAGCTGTCGAAGTGTCAGACCCGCTACTCCTCCTGCCGATCGGGAAGATATCTCGCCCGCTCGGACGCCTGCCCAGGACGTTGACCTCCTGCCGGGCGGACCCTATCTTACCGTCGGATCAGACTTAGAGAGCTCTGATTGAACTCATTCCAAGTGCTATAAGTTTATGAAGTTTAATTTCCAAAGATATCAATTTCAAGTCATTAACATCAATGATCAGAAGGTTTCAAAGTTAGACAATTAACATATACACATAACTTATCATAAGGACGTCAGAACTATACAGACATGACAAATACCTTCATTGCACTGCCTTCTTCCATTACATGTTAACTTTTCAAAAATCTAAATTTCCTAGATTAATCAATGGGTTTCAATCAAAATCTATTGATAGACTTAGAAAGCTCCAATTAGATCCATTCTAACTCCTATGGATTTCAGCAATGCTATGAAGTCGAAATACGTCATTCTTTATTATTTTAAAAAAAGTAACACCACAACGGTGTTAATGTTTAAATTATAGTGCTGCTTTTTAAATACAAGAACACATCAATGCTGATTTTTGAAATCAAGCATCATAGCGGTGCTAGTGTATTAAGCCATGGTGTTGATTTTTAAAAATTAGCACCACAACGGTGTTAATGTTTTAAATAATATTTTTAGGCTTGAAATATGGGTCATTATGGGTTTTACCCAGTAACAAATGTAGATATCTGAATGAGCTTCAATTTGACATGTAGAACGTCTGATTCTAATAGCTAAGTCAAAAGTTATATCCTCTGGAAGTAGGCATTAGACACATACACATAACTTATCATAAGGAGATAGACATGGACACCATAAATTCCTTCACTCTACTATCCTCTTCCATTACATGTCAACTTTTCAAAATGTAAATTTTCTAGGGCTATCAATAGATTTTGGTCAAAATCCATTGATAGACCAAGAGAGCTTTGATCAGACTTATTCCAAGTGATACAAGTGTTTGAAATGCTTTGGAGTCTATATGTACCAGAGATATCAATTTGAGTTATTAACAACCACTATAAAAAAAACCTTTACTTGCGATTAAACTTGTGATAAATATTTTATAAAAAATCATTGCAAAAAAACTTTATGATGAATTTTGTAACAAATTTTTGTGACTAAAACATAGAAATTTGTCACAAAATTTGTTGCAAAATTAGTGACTAATTTAGCAACAAAAATCAATTCCGCCACAAAATTTGCGACAAAAATAATTTTGTCACAAAAATGCGATAAATACAATTTTGTAACAAATTTTGCAATAAGACACTTTTTTGTCACAAAGTTTTCCAAAAAACAATCATCACAAATTTAGCCAAAAAATAATTCGTGGCAAATTTTTCCACAAAAATGTCATTCGTTGCAAATTTGTGACGAAAATTCACTCATTACAAATCTGTAACGGAACTTATTTTCATCTTAAATTTGTCACAAAATCATATTTCATGGCAAATTTTGCAACTAAAAAATTTGTTACAAAATTGTCACAAAAGTTGCGCTAAATTTATTTTCGTTGCAAAATTTATCACAAACTTAATTTTTTTTTTACAACAAAATTTACGATGAGCATCAGTGATGAATTTGTAATTTTGGCCAAATATATATTTCATTGGCATATTTAGACCATTTTCCTTAGATAACATGTTTTTATACTTGCGCATCTAACTTCATCAACAACTAACCATCCAATCATCATCAATATTAAATTTGCTCTCGAAGTATAGTTGAGTTGACTACTGCAGGATAAATATTGCTATAATGGGCAAGGGATCAAATCTCGACAAAGCCGAGAAAAATGCCCTCCCTTGTAGTAGTCAACTATAGTTTTCTGATTTACCTCCTCACAGATGGCCATAGGATCAGCCGTGTGGATCCGCTAGGATGGCAAATTTCACCTTTTATTACAATCATCAATATTAAATTTATGTTATCTATACTAATCAATAGAACTAACTATTCAATAAGATCAATAAACTAAAATTTAAATAATAAATAAACATAGTAGTAATAAACAAAAGCAAAGCATCATCAAGCAACCATATAGAACCAAGAAAATTAATGTAAAGAGTATCAAATGTAATAGTCAAATAACATTCATACACAATTTCAAGTACAATCATCACCATCATCATCATTGAAAAAATCAACACCATCACAAGCATCATTGGGAGGAGATAGAGAAGGGGGAATGATTAACATCCATTATTGGCGAAACTCGTTCATTTCTAATATGTGTTTTGTATGAACTTCATTGAATTTCTTATCCCTTTGTCTTTGTAGTGCATGGACCTCTTGCACTTGATTGCCCCTTTGCACTACTCCTTCAAATGACTAACCTCTTCATTCAATTAATTTATTTCTACCCTTACTATTGGCGGGGTGGAAGAAGATGTACTAATGACTCTACAACTTATGCTTAAAGAATCTAATCTAAATATTCTCCCCCCTTTCGATCTATTAGTTGCCTCGATCCATAAACTCATATTACTAGCAGATGGCTCAGATCTGCCAACATCATCACTAGTACTCTAACTTCTCTATGCTAGCTCATCATATATCTCTTGTATTGTTATGATCAGAAAAATTAAAATAAATTTATAATAAAAATATAATAAAAACACATATAATCTTGATTAGATATATAGAATCATGAGACTATATAGGATCTAAATTATGAGCATGTTAGGGTCGAAATGTACTAGAGGGAGGAGGAGGGAGTGAATAGCTCGTCGCGCTTGATTGCTTGCTTCTTTGGTGATGATATGCAGCGGAATGAACTCGAAGCAAACTTACAATGCTAACACAAAGGATTTACTTGGTATCCACCTCAAGAAGAGCTAACTAATCCAAGGATCCGACCCTCACTCACTCATCCTCTATGAAAATACTCCTTTACGACAACTACAGAAGGTGGAGAAGCCTTGTACAAGCCCACACATAAAGATATACAAGAAAAACAAAATACAATCTAACACAATATCAAATCTTACAAGATTTACACGGCGAAAACCCTAGCTTGCTTTTCTTCTTGCTTGAATACACCTCTTGATGATGCTTAAAAGTGCAACAACACTCCACTCTAAGACTCCAAGATCTAGTGTGTGTCGGTGAGCTCAATGGTGAACAGATCGTGAAGATCTGAGGAGAAGCGCTTGAAGGCGTGTCAATGAAATTGCTCGCAACAACTTTAAACCTGTGCAATGGTCAGATCTCAATCGAATGAATGACTCTCAATCGATTGGGGAGGTTTTGAATCGATTGATCGATCGATTAAGAGCGTCTCTGTGCTCTCTGGAAATGATTGAATCGATCGACCAATTGATCCAGCCTTTCTCGCGTCTATGTACGAGAAATCCAGTCCCCAATCGATCGACCGGTCATTTGGAGATGCCCAATCGATCGGCTGATCAATTGGGGGAGGTTCTGTGCTCGCGACATTTGCTCCCAATTGATCGACCAATCGATTGGGCCAAACTTTCTTCGTCGCATACATCCAATCGATCAACCGATCGATTAGACTACTGTTCAATCTATCGGTTGATCGATTGACCCACCTTTGACTTGCCTAAATCAAGTCCAAGGTTCCCCAACCCAACATCCGGTTAACCGTGATCTGTTGAAACCTCATGCCTAGCATCCGGTCGACCTTGACCTGCTAAGACTTCTTCACCAAGTGTCCGATCAATCCCTTTAACCAACTTGGCATTTTCTCCTCATGCTAAATGTCCGGTCCTCGATGACCCACTTGAACTTCCACCAGATGTCCAGTCACCCTTGACCCATCTGAATTTCCTCATGCCAAGTATCCGGTCAATTCTTTGACCTACTTGGACTTCCCAACACCAGGTGTCCGGTCAATCTTGACCCACCTAAATTTCCATGTGCCTGGCTTCACTTACTGGGACTTTCACCTAGCTTCACTCACTAGGATTTTCACCTAGCTTCACTCACTAGGATTTTCCCACTGCCTGGCTTCACTCACCGGGACTGTCACTTGTCTGGCTTCACTCACCAGGACTTTCTCATCTGCCTAACCTCTAGTTAGGACTTTCCCAGTCAAGTATCCGGTCAGTTTTGACCTGCTTGACTCTTCTTCACACCAAACTGGTCAAACCCTGATCAGAGGAAAATTGCACCAGCAATCTCCCCAAATGGACGATTACACCTGCAATCTACACATATTGTCAAACATCGAAATCCGAACATCAAGACTTAGGCTTGAGTCAACTCAAGTCTAGTCAACCTACTCAACCTTGACCAAGGGGATATTGTACCAACAATCTCTCTCTTTTTGATGTTTGGCAATACCTTTAAGTTAGGCTAATCCATAACCTCAACTTCTTCCTCATGCCAAAATATGAATGAGGATTTCTTTCATTCTCTCCCTTTCCTAGAGGGAACACTCCGTCTTAAGTTAATGAAGGCATAGCACAAACCCTGCATTCTCCCCCTAACTTTCCTAGAGGGGCAAAGGTCTAACTTAAACTCTACATTCTCCCCCTATTGGGACACATCAAAAACTCTCCCCATAAAGAGTTACCCAACGTTGTTCACAACCTTACATGTTGTTCACAATATCACAATGAAGGTCTCATACCCTTCATTGTATCTCATGCTCTCTCGTGAGCATATTTCAAGCGAAGGATATACCACCTTCCATGGTTTCGGAAAATAATATCCATGTCCTTAGCGAGTGACTCCCCCCAAAGACATGCTCTAAACTTCTGTCATTCCACCAACAATGACTTGGAATCCCTAAATCTGTAAGAATCCCAAATTTAGAAGTTTTGAGGTTCAAACCTTCAATATTGGAACCGAACCTCAACCTAAACTTTTACTTAGTCTCCCTTAACCAATCCATTCGTATTTTCATCATGAAAACTCCCCCTAAATGTATACAAATGTGTGTCAAGAGATTAGGAATGGTTACTTAGACTAAAAATGGTTGAAAATGCTAAAATCAGGATTTTCCATCCAAAATCAGCATTCCCAATCGATTGGGGTTGGGTCTCAATCGATCCATGAATCGATTTAGAGAGGTTCTGTGCACAGAACCTACCTCTGAATCGTTTGCCCGATTGATCCAGGAGAGAATGGATCAATTGGCTGATTGATTCCGTGAGCTACTGCTAATGAGAAACACCTCCCAATCGATCGGATGATCGATTGGGGGCCTCTAATCGATCAGTTGATCGATTGGGGGCCTCTAATCAATCGGCTGATCGATTGGAGCTCTGATTTCCTGAAATATAATTTCAGCGAAATTCAGACACTCCCTAAAAATTCTACAAAATTAAAAAAAATCATGAAACTTGTTGTAGACATTATTTAGGGTATATACTATCATGGGAAAATAGTTTCTATGAAAATACTTCATATTTTCAAAGATTGACACAAACTTGAAAACTTGTAAAAACTTCAATATTTTTTCTTCTAGTTTGTGTCTAACTTTTCAATGATGGTTACTATCAAAGGGTAGTCTTCACCAAGGTTGTCCAAAGTATATTTAAAATCATTTTCAAACCCAATATCCAACCATGTTCTTTGGGCTCAATGCACATGACTTGTACATTAGCTTTCCCAATGATTGGAGTACACATAACTATGTGTTTTGATGAACCTAAAACTCAAAAAGAATGTACTAAATTAACATCTTGAGTTTTGTTCATCATCCTAACACCTCACTTGTATCTAATGTGTACTAAAATACATACAAGTCACCTTATGGTTCTTTGTGAGATGTAAAGTTTGATTTTACCCTAAACTAGGGATTATGCATATTTATCTAGGCATTTTAGAAATTTTGAGCATCCACCTAGGATATCACTTCTTAGTAAATGTCATTTGTCCCTAATTGCAAGGAAATTAAAATAATGCATGATGATGTATGACAACAACAAAAAATCAAAAGAAAATTTACTATAACTCCATGATATATGTATGTCATGACATGATATTTTTATGTTTTTCATAATAAGTATGAATGTAAAATATGATATCATAGCATATGATGGGCAAATAATCATGACAAATTAAGATAAATAAAATATACCTTGATTACCTATCTGAGCATACTTGACCTTAGCTAAACCTAATATTAAGCCTAGATTGCCCCTATTTCCTTCAAGAAAATGTCAAAACCCAACTTGGCATTTATTTTATTCTTTTCCTTTTTGTGCCAATGAAAATTAAATCCATTTCCTCAATTTATGGCACACTTTACTCTTTCAAAGAATAAACAATTTAAATTAAGGCCTAACTTGCCCTTAACTCCTTAAGAAAATACCGAACTCCCAACTTGATATTTCTTTTACTCTTGATTTGTTGTGCCAATTAAAATTACATCAAATTTCTTAAATTATGGCACATTTTACTCTTACAAAGAGTAAATCAATAATTCATTTCATTTTCAAAGGTTAACAATAACCTTGAAAATGCTCTCCAAGTGTCAACTTCATCAAGGTTGTGTTAACTACCCTTCCAATTTAAGTTGATACTCTCTAACCCGTCTAAGGGGTAGAGAAAATACTCCTAGGAATCCAAAATCTATTGGTGCTCCTTGGATGCTCTAGATACTCACTAGGGATAACCTCCCTAGTTACCTTCCTAATGTCCTTCCTAGGCTTCTTAGAAACCTTGGTCACCTCCTCTAGATCAACTCTAGGGATTGTTTCCCTTGTGGCCTTATTAGTGACTTGCTTAGACTTCTTAGAAGTCTTGGTCACATTTGTCATTGCAAAGATACTCCTAGAGATAACTTCCCTTGTATCCTTGACTTGACCCCTAGACCTAGAGTTAGTTTCATAGCTATATAGAACCCTATGGTAAGAGGTCACATCCTTCTTAGCCTTAGGTTTGTATCCCAAACCTCTATGGCCATTTGATGGCTTTTGTACTCCTAGACCTAGGTTATGCTCATTTTACCCTTTTAGGATATTTTCCATCCTTTTTAGGGTCTTTTCCATTTTATCAAGCCTTGACCTCAAAACTTAATTTTCTTTCCATAAATCCCTAGATTTTAGTTTTCCATTTTGTCCTTGAGCGATTTTATTTTTAGGCCTATAACTAAAATCCTTGGAGTTATTGCCCAAATTTTTATCTACAGTCCTAACCCTAGGTGTGGTAGTCTTAGCATGAAGAGCCACATGATTTTCATTAATTCTATCATGCCTCCTATGTTTATGGTAAAGAGCATTAAAATGATATAGGTTAGAACTAGCATGCTTTTTTACCATGATTTAATGGGGGTAGGCTCAATAAATGATACCTTGGGTTTTACCTTGGAAGCTCCCCCTTGACTTGTGCTTCCTCCCTTAGGCTTGACCGACTTCTTCTCCTTTGGACATTGGCTCTGATAATGTCCTTTCTGATTACATAAGAAGCACACAATGTGCTCCTTGCTCTTCTTTGCTATGGGGGTGGTCGCCTTGGGCTTCTCCTTGCCCTTTAGTGTCCGTTGACTCCTTTTCTTGGTCAACTTTGGGCATTTGCTCTTGTAATGCTCATGTTCCCTACACTCAAAACATATAATATGTTTTCTATTTTTAATTGGACTAGTTATACCTTCACGTGTAGGGATGACACTTGATCCTCCATTTAATTTTGCTTATGTTGTGGAGGTTGCCCTATCTTTTTCTTCTCTTGACCCGGAAGTAGAAGCTTCTCCTTCTTCTTGATCCGGTGTCAACAAAGGTCGCTCCCTCTCAATCCTTGAGGTGGAGGCTTCTTCATCTTGATCTTGTACATGTAACAAAGAGTATGCTCCCTCTTTACCTTTTTCGTTGCATTCCGTTGAAGATGAAGCTTATTGGACTTCTTCTTCTTCTTCACCGGAATCCTAGAGAGTTTTCACGTTAGTAAGTTCAAGATAATACGGTAAGTACTGCTCACCTGTAGTAAGAGGTGTTTTCCGTTGATTTCTCGTCGTAGAAATATTGTATGTGCAGATTTCTTTTGTGTTATATGCATGATTGTATGTTACTTAGTTAGTTTCACTTATAGATGCATATGAAAAAAAATACCCTATCAGTATTTTGAGTTTAAGAAAAGTATAAGAAAGATAAAGAAAAGAAAGAAAAAGGCCAAGGCCTTAAGTAGATCTCAAAGTCAAGACTTTAGGGATTTTGGCACACAAGGTGTTTGTTAAAATGTCAAGGCATTTAAAGAAGAAGTAATTAAGATATTTTACTTTGAAAGGCCAGTACCCGACTTCCAAGGTTGTCGTAAATAAATGCAGGTGTCCAATTCCGAGGTCTTGGCCCTGGTAGACCGAGGTATGCTCTTTTAGGATTGGTGGCTCGTTACCCCAACCTATTAGGGAACGCGCATAAGATGGTACTTACGCCTTAGGGATCCCAAGTGAAGCTATTTATTTTCAAGTATATGCTTTAGCAAAGTTTTCAAGTCTAAAGAATTTCTAAGTTTCAAGATAAGTTAAGAAAAAGCAAGTTTAAGAAAGTTAAATGCCTGTTTATGTTTAAGAAAGTTAAATGCTTATATATGCTTGTTGCCTTGAGTTAAACATGTTTTAGTTCCTCTATTAGTACAAAAGTATTTACACATGTTTATCTGTACTATCAGTGTAAGTAATAGTAAAGATTCTGGCATGAAAAGTCTTTTAAAAGCATGTTTGCACATTTCGAGATTTTTGTGAGCTAGATAGTACTTACTAAGCCTTATTGCTGACTAGTTGCATTTCCTCTTACTGCAGATAAAGGAAAAGGAAAACAATAGTGAAGGAAGGCGATAAGGGGATGCATGATGGTGTGTGTGTGATTCCTGGATTATGGAAAGCCTTGGGAATTTGTTGGGAGCATATTAAGATTTCTTTTTAAATTGCTACTAAAATTTTAGAGATTTTACTTTCTAATTATTGTTAAGAGGATGTCATAAATTGTTAGTTTTACATGGGTCGAGTGTCATCTAGTATTTCTGTTATTAATGATTGAATAGACTAGTTTTGGTGGATGCTTGCTAGATATTATAATTCTATATTTTTCTGAGATGGATGTTTTTGGGCACATGAGATATACTATTTGATACATTGTATGTAGATTAGTTTTAAAGAGTGCAAGAAATTCATTATGATCATTCTCATGCAATTATAGTTAGAAATGCTTTAACTACTTTAGAATTATGAGTTGAGTGTTGAAATGAATCATTTATGTTCCTTTATGTGTTGCATGTTTCGTAAGAATGCATTAAGAAGCTAGTAGTACTTATGCTACTTAACTGCATGTTATGATGTCGCTCACCGTAAGAACCAAATTAGTGGAAAAGTTTTGCATCTAAGTTTAGAAAATTTTATGTACTACTATCATTAGCGTAAGCAACACTAGTTAAGTAAAGTTCATAGATAAGTACCGTTCACCCTAGAGAGTACTAGGAGGGTGGGCGTTACACTCTGAGTCCTCCTCCTTTTGGTCTTGCTCCAATGAGTTGCCCTCTTTGGATTTCTCTTGGTTTGGTGTAGTGGAGGGTTCTTCATGAAACTTGGCCAATTTGCTCCAAAGCTTCTTGGCATCCTTGAATTCTCCAATTTTCTCCAAGATGTTGCTTGGCAATAGATTGACCAACAACTTGGTCACTTTATCATTGGCCTCACATCTTTGGATTTGCTCTTGGCTCCACTTGTTCCTCTTGAGAATTTTGCCCTTTGAATTTGTTGGAGCTTCAAAGCCTTCTATTAGAGCAAACCATTACTCTATCTCCATCATAAGAAAATTTTTGATCCTTGATTTCCAAGAATTGAAACTCGTCATTGTGAATGGTGGAGGCACCCTTATGTCAAATCTGAGTCTATCTTGGAATTCCATCTTGAAGTTGAGCATTTTGAATTCCTTGACTTTGATGAACTTGCTTCAACTTCTTCGCCCTCTAGCCTTGTTGCCCTTTCCGACGATGATTCTGGTGAAGAGCGACCTCACTTTGATACCACTTGTTAGGGTCAAAATATGCTAGATGGGGGGTGAATAGCTCGTCGTGCTTGATTGTTTGCTTCTTTGATGATGATATGCAGCGGAATGAACTCAAAGCAAACTTAGAACGCTAACACAAAGGATTTACTTGGTATCCACCTCAAGAAGATGTGACTAATTCAAGGATCCGGCCCTCACTCACTCATCCACTATAAAAACACTCATTTATGGTAACTACCGAAGGCAAAGAAGCCTTGTACAAGCCCACACACAAAGATATACAAGAAGAACAAAATACAAGCTAACACAATATCAAATTTTACAAGATTTACACGGCAGAAACCCTAGCTTGCTTTTCTTCTTGCTTGGATACACCTCTTGACTTGCTTGAAAGTGCAACAACACTCCACTCCGTGTCGAAGATCGGAGGTGAAGCGCTTGAAGCCGTGTCGAAGAAATCGCTCGCAACAGCTTTAAACCTGCGCAACGGTCGGATCTCAATCGATTGAATGGCTCTCAATCGATTACGGAGGCTTTGAATCTATCGGTCGATTGATTCAGAGCACCTCTATGCTCTCTAGAAATGGAATAATCGATCGACCAATCGATCCAACCTTTCTCGTGTCTGTGCATGAGAAATCCAGTCCCCAATCGATCGACCGATCGATTGGAGATGCCCAATCGATCGGCTGATCGATTGGGAGAGGTTCTGTGCTCATGACATTTGCTCTCAATCGATCGACCGATCGATTGGGCCAAACCTTCTTCGTGGCGCACTTCCAATCGATCAACCGATTGATTGGACTACGGTTCAATCGATCGATTGACCCACCTTTGACTTGCCTAAATCAAGTCCAAGGTTCCCGAACCCAACATCCGGTCAACCGTGACCTGCTGGAACCTCATGCCTAGCATCTAGAACCTCATGCCTAGCATCCGGTCAACCTTGACATGCTAGGACTT
This sequence comes from Zingiber officinale, assembly GCF_018446385.1. Classification (NCBI taxonomy): domain Eukaryota; kingdom Viridiplantae; phylum Streptophyta; class Magnoliopsida; order Zingiberales; family Zingiberaceae; genus Zingiber; species Zingiber officinale. The sequence continues at coordinate 20,696,477 of NC_056001.1, read as the reverse complement.
ATTCACCAAGTGTCCGGTCAATCCCTTTGACCCACTTGGACTTTTCTCCTCGTGTCAAGTGTCCGATCCTCGATGACACACTTGGACTTCCACTAGATGTCCGGTCACCCTTGACCCATCTGAATTTCCTCATGCCAAGTATCTGGTCAATTTTTTGACCTACTTGGACTTCCCAACACCATGTGTCCGGCCAACCTTGACCCACTTGGATTTCTACGTGCCTGGCTTCACTTACCAGGACTTTCACCTAACTTCACTCACTAGGATTTTCACCTAACTTCACTCATTAGTATTTTCACTTGGCTTCACTCACTAGGATTTTCACCTGGCTTCACTCATCAGGATTTTCCCATTGTCTGGCTCACTCATCGGGACTTTCACCTGCCTGGCTTCACTCACTTGGACTTTCTCATCTGCCTAACCTTTAGTTAGGACTTTCCCAGTCAAGTATCCGGTCATCCTTGACCTGCTGGACTCTTCTTCACACCAAACTAGTCAAACCCTGACTAGAGGAGAATTGCACAAGCAATCTCCCCAAATGGACGATTGCACCTGCAATCCCCACATATTGTCAAACATCGAAATCCGAACATCAAGACTCAGGTTTGAGCCAACTCAAGCCTAGTCAACTTGGTCAACCTTGATCCAAGGGATATTGCACCAACAGAGCATTCATACTAACATTGAATAAATTGAAATTTAAAAGAGAGAGAGAGAGAGAGAGAGAGAGAGAGAGAGAATCTCTATGACTCTATCGAGTGATTCATTAGAAATCAAATAATATAGTAAGCAATGAAAATAATTTCAAAGAGACTAACCTAATAAATTCATCTTACTATATTGTTATGATATATTCAATATAATATGTTCAAATAAACATTTAAAATATTCATTAAATAATTAAAAATTTTGAAATTACAAACCTTAATTACTCTAACTCTCTCCTCTTTCCACGTCTTATCTTTTTTATTGAAATGTGTGCATGAAAAAAATGATAGATCTATCACCTTAATGACCCCCTTAGTGTCAGCTCCATGTATATAGAGGGACGTAAATATAGGTATACATGCGTTAGGCGTATGGTGGGGTAAACCCCAGATCGTCAATGTTAATCTCGTGTAGACCGACTTCAGGGGGTGAATAACCTACAAATTAAATTTAAAACTAAATCTTGCTATTTGAACTCAGAAAGATGAATACACGTTAGTTGAACAAATAAAAACATAAACTAAATAAAGAAGAGGCAAAAAACTTTACATGATTACTATCGAGAAGGTTGTTAATCTAAGGTAAATAAGAGCTTACTAAACTTCTCTTTCGGTGAAGGCGGAGTAGTCTCTTACAGACGTTTGACAATGTAGATTTATAAAGCAGAGTAAAGATATGAAAGTGCAGCATTGTTAACGAGTGTTATGTAAAAACAATGTGGACCAGGGCACTATTTATAGCCCACTGATCGGAAATAGTCGTTTACTGACGTGTCAAATTTTGGACACCTGGACCCGGTCCAGGCGCTTGAACTGGTCGCCTTGATCTACTTCAAAACGACTTTCTGAAAAGCTTCTTATCGTTACCAAGGCGTCTGGAGCCAGTCAGGTGCCTAGAGGCTGCTGACGTAGACTCTGAAGTTGATCCTCATTGTAATGGCTTGAATAGAAGCCTGACTTGGCCCGAGCTAATTCAGACGCCTGGACCTGGTCCGAGTGCCTAGACTAGGGTGCCTGGACAAAGTCAACTTCATGTTCACATGCCCGGCTACATCTTCGATTGCTTTGGTGATTCTCCAGCCATCCAAAGTTTAGCTCATCTAAACCCAACTCCGACCTTCTCCTCGAGCAGTCTTCTTTCCCGTCTTCTCGTCCCTCGAAAACGTCGCATGTATCTTTCTCATCTACCGATGTACTCTTCTGCAACACTCCATTCCTCGGATACACCAAGTCTGTTGACTCAATTCCTTGTCATCCTTCTCGCTAACTGCGTCTTCCGCTCAACTTCTTGTATTCCTAAATCCCTGCACACTTAGACACAAGATATCAAATCCATAGAGCCTGACTTAACTCGGTTGATTATATCAAGACCAACCTGGGATACTTACAATCTCCCTCTTTTTAATATGCATCAACCCAAGTTAAGTTAGTATTATAACAAAACAATAAAATAGAATAAATTTATAATTATTAAAAAAATTACAATCAATTTACGAACATGTTAGGGAAAATAATATAATATACATCTCCCTTAACTTAATCCCAAATATTCTCTCCATTTGATCACATAAAAAACATGTTAGGGAAAATTGAAAAACCAATTAAAAAAATAGTGACGACTTTTTCTAGGGGTTTAAGATAGAATTTTCAATTATTTGTATTGTTATTAAAAGTATTTTTTAAAAACAATGATTTTTAACAATTAATTTTCTGTTTTAACAAAAATAATTTTTAAGTTTTGTTAAAAGTTAAAAATTGTTGTTGTGGTCAGACAAAATTAAATTAGGAGAAAAAATTTCATGACAAACACATTTTTATTTTAACCGAAAATAATATTTTTAGCAAAAATAATTATTTTTGAATTTAAATGATTAAAAATAGATTTAGAGTTCTAAAAATCTGGCTTACTTTTTTAGGTATTCAATATATAACGGTCTTCATAAAAAATAAGGTTTTATAAAATTTATCTTCAAAAATTTTAAATTTTAAAATTCCCTTGTTCAATAAAAAAACATAAAAAATCATATAATTGTAAAAAAAAAATCTCAAAATTTTTTATTCTAACCGAAATCTAATTAATTATCACAAAAAATAAGTTTTTGAAAAATTGATTTTAAAAATATTTTTAATCATTAAATTTTATTTTTTTGAAAGAAGATTTAAAAATAATATAATATTTAGAAATTTTTAAAAATATTTCTATGAGTAGATAAAATCATCATTTAATATAATAAAAAAATTAACTCAAAACATGAATAGTGAGTGTACGAAATAATTAATTTTTACAAATAATATTAAAATTAAATTAAATTTACATTTAAAGCATGCATAAAAATTAATTGAATTTAGACTAACTATTATTTAGGAATCCGAATAAGTTCACTTGTCCGGCTACTTCTTCGGTTGCTTTGGTGATTCTCCGACCATCCAGAATTTAGCTCATCTGAACCCAACTCAAATCTTCTCCTCGAGCAATCTTCCTTCTCGTCTTCTCGTCCCTCGAAAACGTCGCGCGTATCCTTCTCATCCACCGATGTACTTTTCCGCAACACCTCATCCCTCGGATACACTGAGCTCGTTGACTCGATTCTTTATCATCCTTCTCGCTAACTGCGTCTTCCGCTCAATGAGTGTTATGTAAAAACTATGTGGACCAGGGCATTATTTATAGCCCACTGATCGAAATAGTCGTTTGCTGACATGCCAAATTTCCGACACATGGACCAGGTCCAGGCGCTTGAACTGGTCACCTTGATCTACTTCACAACGACTTTCTGAAAAGCTTCTTATCGTTACCAAGGCGTCTGGAGTCGGTCAGGTGTGTTGATTGGTCCTAGGAGAATCGTACCGGTTCCACTGTACAAAAATTTTGTACAAGTGTTGAACCTTTTCCTAAACAACCTATTGTGTTCTTTAGAAATTAAATTAGGAATCGCAAACGGAACTTAACATTATTGATTCCAAATTTTACTTATCTGTTCTTAATGGTTTAGACTTGGATCGCAAGCGGAACTTAACAATATTGATCCAAATCAACCTATGTTATAAATTCAATTAAATATTAATTTCTAAAATTGGCTTCCAGGACTGCATGGCGAGACATATGACCTTCTTGGGTATGGGAGCATCCATCACCGCCTAGACAAAGCCTTTTAAGGAAAGCTAATATTTAATTTCCTTATATAACTCTAGGTTTAACCAAAAAGAACAATCGAATCACAAATTCAAAAAATAAAACAAAAGAAACACAAATTCGAAACAAATCCGAAAACTCTAGAATCATATGTCTCTTGTGTTTGGTATTTCCAAAAATAACTATACAAAGAAAACTAGTATGATGCGGAAAACAATTACTAGTTATACCTTTCTTTGTAAGCAAATAACCTCTTGGTCTTCTACCGTATTCCTCTTCTTATCCCGGACGTTGTGTGGGCAACGATCTACCGAGATGAGAATCCACCTAAGCCACCTTCTTCTCCAAGCAAGATTCAGCCATCACAATTCTCCAAGAGAAGTAGAGGTCCGGCCACCACCACCAAGCTCCAAGGGATGCTAGAAACAAAACCTCCTTTCTCTCCTTCTTCTCCCAGCTAGAACCGGCCATCAACAAGAGCTCCAAGAGAAGATGAAACCGGCCACTAAAGAAGAAGAGAAGAGGAGAGGGAAAACCTCTAGGGCCGGCCACACCAAGGAAGAAAAAGAATAGAGTTCACTAGCCATGAAGGCACCTCTACCCCCTCTTTTATAATCCTTGGTCTTGGCAAATAAGGAAAGTTTTAATAAAACTTTCTTATTTTCTTTGCCATGAAAAAGAAAAAATTAATTGATAAAAATCAATTTTATTTTCTCTTATTAAAGTGGCCGGCCACCTTAAGAGCTTCCAAAACTAGGTAAATTTTAAACAAAATTAAAACTTCCTTATTTGTTTCTGGAAATTTTAAAAAATAAAATTTTTCTAATAATTTTCCCTTTATGGTGGTTTGTAAAAAGAAAATTTTATAAATTAAAATCTTTCTTTTAAACATGTGGATGATTTCCAAAAAGGAAAGTTATCTCTAAAAATTAAAAACTCCTTTCAATCTACAAATAAGGAAAGATATCAAATCTTTTCTTAATCTTTTGTAGAAACTTATAAAAGAAATATTTAATTTTTAAACTCTCTTTTAAATTATGAACATGGTTAAAAAAGGGAAGTTTTCTTAAAATTAAAATCCACCTTTCAATCTAGAAATAAGGAAAGATTTCAAATCTTTTCTTAATCTTTTGTAGAAAGCTATAAAAAGAAAGATTTAAATTTTAAACTCTCTTTTAAAACCATGATATCCATATTAAGAAAATATTAAAAATAAAATCCCTTTTAATATGATGTGGCCGGCCACACCAAGCTTGGGTTCAAGCTAGGGTCCGCCACACCAACTCAACTCATCCTATTTACTTGGTCGGCCCAAGCTTGGGTTCCAAGCTTGCTTGGCCGACCCCAATAGGATGGGTATAAAGGTGGGTAAGAAGTGGGTATGTGATGGGTATAAATCTCTATATACAAGAGGCTATGATAGGGACCGAGAGGAGGAATTGGTTTTGGTCTCCCGATGAAATTAAGCTTCCCGTGTTCGCCCCGAACACACAACTTAACTTCATCAATAATAATTCATACCACTAAAGAATTATGTAACGACCCACCTTCCACTACTAGGCTGTAAGGCGAATCGCTACAATTACTGGGCTAAGCTGCGCAGAAAACTGATCTAATTTGAGTTTTTTTTTCTTTTGCTACTGATATCTGACCTAATACATGTTATTGGTTCTGCCTGTGCTAAAGGAGATGATCTAAGGGATACCTGGTGTATCCTACATCCCCTACGGTCAAGGAGCTGGACTGATAAGTTTCTTGGACGAAACCTGAGCTTCCCAATCGATCCGAGCTGGACTGGATCGATTGCTCTTGGTTGGATCGGTCCGTGGATCGATCGGAGCTGGGGAACGTTCTGTTCCCGACTGGATCGATCGGCAGACCGATCCAGGAGTGGCTGGATCGGTCGGTCGGACCGATCCAGGTATGTCTGGATCGGTCGGCTGACCAATCCAGGCACCTGAAATCTCCTGGGACGCTACTGTATCGTGCTGGATCGGTCGGCTGACCGATCCAGTGACACAGCCAGGCCATGATCGGTCGGGAGACCGATCAGAGTCTGATTTCACCCGGGGACTCGGATTTCAGCACTTTGGCGTGCCAAACCCCCACTTAACACCTAACTAATGCATCATAACTATTCTAACAACATATAATAACATTCCAACGACATAGACTAGAAATCTGACTTAACATAGGGCATAGTTTAGGAATTCATGGCAACACATAACTAAAAGTGCCTAGAACATGAAACCAAAACCAATAAATAAAATGCTAAAGTAAATGCTAAAGAGTCTAATGCTCAATTTGCTACGTCCCCTAAGGACCTTTGATTCCAGTTCCATACACACACATCCTCATCTGCATTGACCTCCAGCCTCCACTGCTAGTCCACTTTTCCTTTACCTTTATCTGCAGTATAAGAAAAGTAGTATCTGTAAGCTAACAAGCTTAGTAAGAAACCATCTACCTCACAAAAACATGCATTCGGTGCAATATGGTTTTTAAAGCATGCTATTTGAAAATATGCACTGAACTTGCTAAGTCATGGTATACTGAAATAATAAAGCATAACACATAAGCATGGCATGAACACTGAATCATAGCGTAGCAAGCAATAAAACACTGAACTGAACATAAGCTAAACTAACTAAAACTAAATCAGAACTGGAAACAAACTCAACTAGCATAATTGATTTTGAGTTTTGAAATCTAATACATAATAGGTGAAAATACTAAACATGCTTTTGTACGTGCTATGCTCGCATCCCTACTAGACCGGGGTTGCAAGTCCCGAATTTAGCGGGGTTGTCTAGGCTATCTGAACCTAGGGACGGTGGGAGTCCAACCCAATGGATATCTAATCGATGCAGTGCCAACGAAAATAAATTATATCTAAGCTATTCATATATTGCTGTTTCTAGGTTATCGAACCTAGAGCTAGGTTATCTGAACCTAGAAGCCGTGGGAGCCCACCCATTGGACCGTAGTCCCATAAAACTGAACTAAACTAATGTGCTAGTTTAAATACCTCTAATGCATTTAATGAGCTATTAAACATAATCGAGGTGGTATTTAGCTACACTAACATTTTAGAACACTTGGTGTGCTCCAACTCTCTCCTCTAATAGGAGATCACCTCTAGGCACCCGACAACGTCTAGAATCTCCAACTAAAGGAGAACAACGTGTCCGGCCCGTCTAGAGGTGTTCAACTAGATCCCTAAATCCTCGAGGAGGGTTTAAACATACCCTATGTGCCGGAAAAACCTGCATATAGCTAAAACTAATGCGTGGGAAACCAACCGGAGCTATTATACCGCAGGTGAGGGGTTTCTTACCTCGTACGCTAAATTCCTTACAATTCTATTCGCTAGAATTCTGGTGGAGATGGCCTTCTCGACGACCCGCTCACGTCTTCGCGTTCCTCTCGCGGAGAAGAACCTCTTTCGTGTTGGAGTCGTTACCGGAAGATGAGCCGAGAGTCCTTGGGTTTGGGCGCCGAGAGAGGAGGAGGCGTCGGCGTTGAGGGTTTGGAGAGGGAGGAGTTTGTCGAACCAAGCAAAATAAACCAAACCCACTTAACCCTTCTATTTATATTAAGTGGTAATTCCGGTGAACTCTAATATAAATATAGATGTTTCTCCTTTCTCTCAGCACGGCCCTGCTGGGTTCACTGGTTACTAACATTATCCCTTAAACCATAGGTCTCGGGTTCGATTCCCGCTTAGGCCGTTTTCGTTTATATTTATTTTTGCTACTTCCGCTACTCGGGAAATTCCGGAAAAATATCTAAAAATTCCAGAAAAATCATACTATATTTCTAAAATAGTTTTGAGAATTTTCGGGCATTACAATCCCCCATACCTTATAAAAAGTTCGTCCTCGAACTTAGAACAATTCTGGATACTTCTGTCTCATGCTGGCCTCTGTCTCCCAAGTCGCCTCTGCTGCTGTGTGATTTTGCCAGCTGACTTTGACTAATGGTACCTCCTTGTTCCGTAATTTCTTTACTGCTCGGTCTATTATCTGAATAGGCCGACTGTCATAGCTGAGATCATCACGGACCTGTACCAACTGGGGCTCAATCACCTGGGTGGCGTCTGGAATATGCTTCTTCAGCATGGAGACATGAAATACGTTGTGGACAGCTGACATCTCCTGAGGAAGCTCTAGCTCATATGCTACCTTGCTCACTCTCTTCGTGATAAGGTAGGGTCCCACATATCTGGGAGCTAGCTTGCCTTTCTTCCCAAAACGCATGACTCCCTTCATGGGAGCTACTCTGAGGAAAACTGTATCCCCAACTGAAAACTCTAGGGGTCTGCGTCGTGTATCGGCATAGCTCTTCTGACGGCTCTGTGCTGTCTCTATCCTCTGGCGAATCTGCTGTAGCGGCTGTGGTATCTGCTACTAGATCTGTGAAGCTCTAGTTCCTTATGTTCACCACTCTCATAGCAGATTGGTGATCCGCACCTCCGCCCATAGAGTGCCTCATAAGGAGCCATGCCGATAGTGGCACGATAGTTGTTGTATGCAAATTACGCTAGACTCGGATATTTGCACCAACTTCCTTGAAATCTAGGGCACAAGCTCGGAGCATATCTTGATGCACGGTTTACTCGCTCCGTCGACCATCATGCACGAGAATGGAAGGTCATCTTTGAATTTTAGCTGGTGCCCATAGGCGCACACACTTCGGAAGTGTGATGTAAATCTGCTGTCTCTGTCTGATATAATGGTCCGTGGGACTCCATGCAGCCTGACAATCTCCTTGAGATACAACTGAGCTAGCTGCTCCATGGAGTAGGATATTCTAATAGCTAAGAAGTGGGCTGATTTAGTCAACCTGTCGACTATGACCCAGATGGCATCAAAACCATTCGCGGTTCTGGGTAGTCCCACTATGAAGTCCATAGAGATATCCCCCCACTTCCATTCTGGGATCTGTATAGGCTGCAGAACTCCTCCTGGTCGCTGATGTTCTGCCTTGACCCTCTGACAGGTGAGGCAGATGCTAACATATCTGGCGATGTCTCACTTCATCTCGGGCCACCAAAAATGGTTTTTCAGGTCTTGATACATTTTGGTGGAACCTGGATGCATCGCATAAGGAGTCCTGTGAGCCTCATCTAAAATCTGTCTCCGTAGCTCCTTCTGATCTGGAACACAGAGTCTGTCACCAAAATACAACACCCCGCTATCGGACACTCTGAATTCTCCACTTCCTGATTCTGCTAGCCCTTGCTTGATTTTCTGAATTTCAGGGTCCTGCTCCTGAGCTGACTGAATATCACCAAGCAAGGTGGACTCTAAGGTCATAGTAGAGAGCTGTCCAACGATGAGTTCAAGACCGAAATCTACGATCTCCTTCTGTAGGGGCGGTGACATGGCTGTAAGAGATAATAAGGTAGCACTGGATCTTCTGCTAAGGGCATCTGCTACCTTATTGGCTTTCCCTGGATGGTAGAGGATGTCTACATCGTAGTCCTTGACCAGCTCAAGCCATCTGCGCTGTCGCATATTCAGATCCTTCTGAGTGAAGAAGTACTTCAGACTCTGATGATCTGTATACACTCTGCACTGAGCTCCATATAAGTAATGTCTCTAAATTTTGAGAGCGAACACTACTGCTGCAAGTTCAAGGTCATGAGTAGGGTAATTCTTCTCATAATCCTTGAGTTGTCTGGAAGGCATAGGCGATCACCTTGCCATTTTGCATCGATACTGCTCCTAATCCCAACTTAGAGGCATCACTATAGATGTCAAAGTTGGTGTCGTCTGGTAGAGCCAAAATGGGAGCATGGTCAATCTCCTTTTTAGCTCATTCTCCTGATCCTCACATCCTTTGAAATTTTACATTCTTTTCCGGTAAGAGCGATTGGGAGGCTATCTGGAGAAGTCCTCTACAAACTTCTGTAATATCCTACTAATCCCGAACTGATCTCTCTGGCGTTCTTGGGTCTCTTCCGATTATTGATATCTTCTTGGGATCTACCATAATACCATCCTTTGAGATGATGTGACCGGGGACACGATCTAGCCAAAATTCACATTTCATGAATTTGGCGTCTTCTGAAGGGTCTGCAATACTAGTTTCTGGTGTTCTTCCTGAGTTCTGAGTAGATAAGAATGTCATCGATAAACACAATAACAAACTGATCTAAATACTCCCGAAAGATGTGATCCATGAATGTAGGTGGAGCATTTGTCACGCCAAAGGCATGACTACGAACTCGTAATGTCCGTATCCGGTCTGAATCTGTCTTCGGTATATCACCCTCCTTGACTCTGACTTGGTGATATCCTGATCTAAGGTCAATCTTAGAGAACACTGCTGCTCCCTTTAACTGGTCGAACAGGTCATCTATTCTGGGAAGAGGATACTTGTTCTTGATCGTGACCTGATTCAGTGCTCTGTAGTCTATGCATAGCCGCATGCTTCCATCCTTCTTCTTCACGAACAGTACAGGCGCTCCCCAGGGTGAGTGACTAGGGTGTATGAAGCCCTTGTCAAGCAGCTCCTGTAGTTGCTCATGAAGTTCCTTCAGTTCTGCTGGAGCCATGCGGTAAGGCGCTTTGGAAATAGGATTTGTGCCGGGGAAGAGCTCTATCTCAAATTCAATCTCCCTGACTGGTGCTAGGCCTGGTAACTCTTCAGGGAAGACTGCTGGGTAGTCACATACAACTCGGACCTCTGCTAGCTGTTGGTTCTGGTCCTGGCTGGTATTGACTACCTGTGCTAGGTACCCCGTACATCCCGAATCCATCAACTTCTGTGCCTTCATAGCTGAGAGAAATTTTCTGGCTTTTCTCTTTGGTTCTCCGATGTACTCGAACTGTGCTTCTGCTTCGGGTTGGAATACGACTTTCTGTTTACGGCACTCTATGGAAGCACCGTATCTGATCAGGAAGTCCATTCCAAGGATGACGTAGTCAGTCATTTCCAGCAGGATCGGATCACAAAGAGTTCCCGGTCTAATGGTGGCGAGCCGGCGTTGATGCCATGACCTCTCCTGAAGGTAGTGCCGGCTGAGTACCTCCGGGGTATTTCTAATTTCTCGAGAACATCCGGCTATATATGAATGGGTTGCCCGATATCAAATAGAACAGTAGCACTATAAATGCTAATCTGACCTGTGACGACTGTCGAGGCATTTGCTACGTCCTCTCTGGTGAGTGAGTAGATCCTCGCATTCACCATAGCTGGAGGGGCTTCTAATCGGCCCTGGCTGATGAGTGGACCTTCTAGAGCGGCCTGCTTCTGATGTAACTGAGCTGGCTGACCTACATACTGGATCTGCTGTGGCTGAGGAAGACCGGTCTTGTTCGGGCACTGCTTGGCCATGTGCCCTTCTTGTCCACATTCAAAGTATCCTCGTGTGCTCTTGCGACAAACCCCTGGGTGGAATTTCCCACAAGTGGCACACTTTGGATAACTGGGTCGCTTACTAGATGGTCCTCCTTTTGAGTCACTCCCTGATTTGCGCTTGCTATTGGAGTTCCCTTTCCAGTTAGAGCTGTGGCCCTGCTGTTTTTGAGTGTGAGAGTTTCCTTGGCCCTTGGACTCTGAGAAGACTTGCCTCTGCTGCTTCACGCTGTTCTGGTAGTGTTCTGTGGTCAAGGCACTGCTCACCAACTCCTCTGTGGTTTGTGGCCTATGTATGCCACCAGCCACGTTCACTACTATCTCTGGCCTCAGCATCTTGAGCATCAACCTAATCCGTTCCTTTTCTGTGCTGACCAGCTCTGGGCACAGACGAGCCAACCTGTTGAATTTCTTCACGGCTTCCTCAACTGATAGGTTGCCCTGGCGAAACTCAGTGAACTCGTCATAGTGGTAGTTTGTAACCCGCATATGAAAGAACTCCTCAAAGAATTCTTTCTCAAAGTCAGCCCATGTCATCTGGTTCACTGGGCGCTTCGTTCTGATTCTTTCCCACCACATGCGTGCGTCTCCTGTCAGGCAGAAGGAGGCACACTTCACCTTCTCGTGTTCTGGCCAGTCCAGAAGCTCCATCGTGCTCTCCAGTGTTTTGAACCAGGCTTGTGCATCCCATGGTTCACTAGTGCCTGAGAAGTTCTCTGGCTTGACTCGCTGCCACTGGATCAGATAGGCTTCCTTTCTTGGCTCAGCTGCTGGGGCTACTGGTGCTGGTGCTGGTGCTGTAGGCTGAGCTGGTGGAACCTCTAAGACTACTGGAGTCGTCAAATTCGGTTCCGGGGTGACTGTGGGGGTATTCTGCTGATTAGCCTTTAAGGTGGCTATTTCCTGTTGCTGTTCAGCTAGCTGCTGCTGTAACTGAGCCACTAATGCTGTAAGGTCTGGAGGAGGCACTGAACTGCCTGCCTCTTGTTGGGGCTCAGTAGCTAGTGCCCTTCTAGCTGGGCGTCCTCGTGCCATTTCTAAAGACATAGAGAACATATGTATAACTACTACTATCACAGTTATATAATTACTGATATCATGTTCAAAGACTATCTCATACTAACAGGAAGTAGGCATATAAACATGAACTGTAACTAGAAAGCAAGAACAATAAAGAGAGGGGAGGTATTCTTACTTGGAAGCTGCAGGTACAATGCTGATGTGTGTGTAGGAAGTATGGAACACTGCTCTGATACCACTCTGTAACGACCCACCTTCCACTACTAGGCTGTAAGGCGAATCGCTACGGTTACTGTGCTAAGCTGCGCGGAAAACTGATCTAATTTGAGTTTTTTTTTTCTTTTGCTACTGATATCTGACCTAATACATGTTATTGGTTCTGCCTGTGCTAAAGGAGATGATCTAAGGGATACCTGGTGTATCCTACATCCCCTACGGTCAAGGAGCTGGACTGATAAGTTTCTTGGACGAAACCTGAGCTTCCCAATCGATCCGAGCTGGACTGGATCGATTGCTCTTGGTTGGATCGGTCCGTGGATTGATCGGAGCTGGGGAACGTTCTGTTCCCGACTGGATCGGTCGGCAGACCGATCCAGGGGTGGCTGGATCGGTCGGTCGGACCGATCCAGGTATGTCTGGATCGGTCGGCTGACCGATTCAGGCACCTGAAATCTCCTGGGACGCTACTGTATCGTGCTGGATCGGTCGGCTGACCGATCCAGGAGGATACAGTAGCATACTGTATCTGGCTGGATCGGTCGGCTGACCGATCCAGTGACACAGCCAGGCCATGATCGATCGGGAGACCGATCAGAGTCTGATTTCACCCGGGGACTCGGATTTCAGCACTTTGGCGTGCCAAACCCCCACTTAACACCTAACTAATGCATCATAACTATTCTAACAACATATAATAACATTCCAACGACATAGACTAGAAATCTGACTTAACATAGGGCATAGTTTAGGAATTCATGGCAACACATAACTAAAAGTGCCTAGAACATGGAAACCAAAACCAATAAATAAAATGCTAAAGTAAATGCTAAAGAGTCTAATGCTCAATTTGCTACGTCCCCTAAGGACCTTTGATTCCAGTTCCATACACACACATCCTCATCTGCATTGACCTCCAGCCTCCACTGCTAGTCCACTTTTCCTTTACCTTTATCTGCAGTATAAGAAAAGTAGTATCTGTAAGCTAACAAGCTTAGTAAGAAACCATCTACCTCACAAAAACATGCATTCGGTGCAATATGGTTTTTAAAGCATGCTATTTGAAAATATGCACTGAACTTGCTAAGTCATGGTATACTGAAATAATAAAGCATAACACATAAGCATGGCATGAACACTGAATCATAGCGTAGCAAGCAATAAAACACTGAACTGAACATAAGCTAAACTAACTAAAACTAAATCTGTAACTGGAAACAAACTCAACTAGCATAATTGATTTTGAGTTTTGAAATCTAATACATAATAGGTGAAAATACTAAACATGCTGTTGGGCCCGGCAACTGTACTTGCTGTGCGCGCATCCCTACTAGACCCGGGGTTGCAAGTCCCGAATTTAGCAGGGTTGTCTAGGCTATCTGAACCTAGGGACGACTGGGTCCAAGGACAACTGATATCTAATCCAGTGCCACTGAAAATAAAATACGGATATCTTAAGCTAATCTATAATGTCTTGCTTTTCTAGGTTATCTGAACCTAGAGCTAGGTTATCTGAACCTAGAGGCGACTGTGGGAGCCCACCCATTGGACCGTAGTCCCATAAAACTGAACTAAACTAATGTGCTGGTTTAAATACCTCTAATGCATTTAACTGAGCTATTAAACATAACTGAGGTGGTATTTAGCTACACTAACATTTTACCGAACACTTGGTGTGCTCCAACTCTCTCCTCTAATAGGGAGATCACCTCTAGGCACCCGACAACGTCTAGAATCTCCAACTAAAGGAGAACAACGTGTCCGGCCCGTCTAGAGGTGTTCAACTAGATCCCTAAATCCTCGAGGAGGGTTTAAACATACCCTATGTGCCGGAAAAACCTGCATATAGCTAAAACTAATGCGTGGGAAACCAACCAGAGCTATTATACCGCAGGTGAGGGGTTTCTTACCTCGTACGCTAAATTCCTTACAATTCTATTCGCTAGAATTCTGGTGGAGATGGCCTTCTCGACGACCCGCTCACGTCTTCGCGTTCCTCTCGCGGAGAAGAACCTCTTTCGTGTTGGAGTCGTTACCGGAAGATGAGCCGAGAGTCCTTGGGTTTGGGCGCCGAGAGAGGAGGAGGCGTCGGCGTTGAGGGTTTGGAGAGGGAGGAGTTTGCCGAACCAAGCAAAATAAACCAAACCCACTTAACCCTTCTATTTATATTAAGTGGTAATTCCGGTCAACTCTAATATAAATATAGATGTTTCTCCTTTCTCTCAGCACGGCCCTGCTGGGTTCACTGGTTACTAACATTATCCCTTAAACCATAAGTCTCGGGTTCGATTTCCGCTTAGGCCGTTTTCGTTTATATTTATTTTTGCTACTTCCGCTACTCGGAAAATTTCGGAAAAATATCTAAAAATTCCAGAAAAATCATACTATATTTCTAAAACAGTTTTGAGAATTTTCGGGCGTTACAAATTATTATTGAACTACCACACTAATCCCAAATTATATTTTGGGCTCCTTCTTATTATGAGTATGTTAGTCTCCCTGTGTTTAAGATATTGAATGTCCACTAATTAAATGAGTTACTGACAACTCACTTAATTAATATCTTTGTCCAAGAGTAGTACCACTCAACCTTATTGTCATGTCGGACTAAGTCCACCTGCAGGGTTTAATACTTATGAGCTCCTCTTGGGGGCATTCTCAACCTAGATTACTAGGACACAGTTTCCTTCTATAATCAACAACACACACTATAAGTAATATCATTTCCCAACTTATCGGGCTTATTGATTTATCGAGCTAAATCTCTCCCATTGATAAGTCAAAGAAATAAATACTAAATATATATGTTTGTTATTATATTAGGATTAAGAGCACACACTTCCATAATAACTAAGGTCTAGTTCTTTTATCAAGTCAGTATAAAAAGAACTTATCTAAAATGGTCCTATTCAATACACTTACAGTGTACTAGTGTAATTTATTAGTCAAGATAAAACTAATACCTAATTACACTACGACTATTCCAATAGTCTGTTCCTTTCTATCTTAGTCGTGAGCAACTGTTTATAATTTATAAAGAACTGATAACATGATCTTCTATGTGTGACACCACACACCATGTTATCTACAATATAAATTAATTGAACAACTACACTTAACAAATAAATGTAGGTATTTGACCATTGTGATTCTTTATTTCTACAAAAGCTAGGCTTTTAGTATACATTCTAACAATCTCTCACTTATACTAAAAGACAATGCTGCCATAAATGCTGCCATACATCTAATTCACAACCCTTCAACATGCCCATCAAAAGCTCTTGCCTTAAGGACCTAGTGAAAGGATCTACAGGTCATCACCTGATGCAATCTAGGCAGCAACAACTTCTCCTCGTTTATACGATGTCTCGTATTGGGTGGTAGTTGCGCTCTATTGTGTTTACTTGTCTTATGGACTTATGTTTTCTTCGAGTTTGCTACTGCACCACTATTATTACAATAAATTGTAATAATTTTTGGACAAACCAGAAATCATATCTAAGTCCATCATGAAGTTTCTGAGCCATATAGCTTCTATGGTTTCCTTAGAGGCTGCCACATACTCAGCTTCTATGGTGGAGTCTGAAAAACATCTATGCTTAACACTCCTCTATTGTTATTGCTTTACCTCCTAAAGTAAACACAAAACCCCGAGGTTGACTTACTACTGTCCCCATCTGATTAGAAGTCAAAATCCTTGTTACCCACAGGGATCAAATCATCTGCCTAGTAAACTAGCATATAATCTCTAGTCCCTCTAAGGTACTTTAATATATGCTTTACGGCAGTCTAGTGTCCCGGTCCTGGGTTACTTCGATATCTGCTAACTATGCCCTGGGCAAAACAGATATCCAGTCTCATGCATAGCATGCATTAGGCTTCTGATAGCCGAAGCATAAGGAACTGTCTTCATGTCTTTTATCTCTTTTGATGTCTTCAGAGACATCTCTTTAGATAAAGTTTACTCTATGTCTAAAAGGTAGAAAACCTTTCTTGGAGTCTTGCATGCTAAAACGAGCAAGGATTGTATCGATATATGAAGTTTGGGATAAGCAAAATATTCTTTTCTTGCGATCCCTTATTACTTTGATCCCAAGAATATGTGCATTCTCCCAATTCCTTTATATCGAATTTGTTTGGACAACCATACCCTTACTTCCGACAACATTTTGATATTGTTTCCAATTACCAAAAAAGTCATCTACGTATAGTACAAGAAATACCACCATGCTTCTATCACACTACTTGTATACACAAGACTCATCTGGACACTAAATAAATCCATGATCTGGATTACTTCATTAAACCAGATAAACCAAGACCTTGAAGCTTTTCTTCAGTCCATAGACCGATTGAGCTTACACACTAGATGCTCTTTGCTCTTTGTAATTAACCCTTCTGGTTGCTATATATGGATGTTTTCTTCAAGACTTCCATTAAGGAAAGTTGTCTTGACATCCACTTACCAAATCTCATAGTCCATATAGATAAAAGAATCCGGATAGACTTAAGCACGGCTACAGGCAAAAAAGTTTCCTTTTTCAACAAGCCTTGCTTTGAAAATTTCCACCTTCTTGTCTACCCCTCTTTTCCTATTGTAGACCTATTTACACCCAATGGCTTTTACACCATTTGGTGGTTCTACAAGCTCCCAGACTTTATTAGAATACATATATTCTAATTCTGTATTCATTGCTCTTTACAAAGATGCTGCATCTTTATCTTGGAGTGCTTCGTCATATGTTCGGGAATTAGGTTCATGTTCATCAGGGATCAAGTCCAAAGACTCTCCAAAAACATGAATATTTTAGGTTGTCTAACAACCCTCCCACTACGACGAGACACTTTCTGTAATTGTGTATCATCTGTGATACGTGTTGCAGTTTCTTGTGATATTTTATCTTGTACAGTTGGTACTAAATTAGACGTGTCCTTTATTATTTCCTTAAGAACAAATTTACTTATGGTTTATTACCTAGTCCTCTTCTAAAAATCGTGCATTGGTGCTAACAATGACCTTCTGATTTTTAGGACTATAAACCACCTTTCATTTCTCTAGGATAACCTACAAACAAGTGAACTCTTGTTCAACTTATCAGTGTCTCTCATGTGCTAGACCACCCAAATCCGAATATGCTTCAGACTAGGCTTACGCCCATTCTGCAATTCTATGGGAGTAGAGAGTTCTGACTTAGAAGATACTATGTTTACTTCCGTTTTCAGTGTATATCTTCAAAATAAATTTTGGTAATTCTGAATAACTCATCATTGATCTAACTATTTCCATAAGAGTCCTATACCTTCTTATTACACTATTCTGTTGGGGTGTACCAGGTGCAGTTAGTTGGGATTGAATCCCGTCTTCTGATAAGTGACTCCTAAACTCTCCCAAGAGGTTCTTGCTACTACGATCTCAGCGTAGTGTCTTGATACTTTTACCTTGACGTTACTTCACATCAGCCTAATACTCTTTGAACTTATCAAAGCACTTAGACTTGCAGCGCATCAAGTAAATGTACCCGTATTTTAAATAGTTGTCTATAAAATTGATGAAATATTCAAAACTACCTCTTATCTGGATAGTCATAGCATCACACAAATCAGAATGAACCAATTTCAACATATCTTTGGCTCCATACCCCTTAGACTTAAAAGCTTCTTGGTTATTCTTCCTTCCAAGTAAGATTCGCAGATTGGAAAAGATTTCCACTACCAATGAACCCAAGAGTTCATTGGTTATTTTCCTTAGAATTCTACTCAAGTTAATATAACCTAGCCTTAGATGCCAAAAATATGATTGGTTCATTTCTGAAGGTTGCTTTCTCTTATTAAAGTTAGAAGATGTGTTATTAATTTCCATTTATTGCATCGTGGGAGTTATTGGATTATAAATTGTCAACCAACATATCAGAACAGATAACTTTCCTATTTTTCTTGATAACAAGTTAGTTATCAAAATAGACAGAATATCTATTCTTTGATAGTTTAGAAATCGAAAACAAGTTCTTTCTAAACTTGGTATGTAAAGATAATTTTCTCAAAATCCACTTTTTATTCTTATCAGAGGATAAACATCTCCCACTGCAACAGCTACTACTTTTACAATAATGCCCATGTAGACGGTGATTTTTCTTTCATATAATTGTCGGGATTCCTGGAACCCCTGCAATAAATTGCAGACATGATCAGTGGTTCTCATATCTACACGCCAAGTACCGGTAAATAACTTCACTAAACATGTAACAACTAATAAATAAAATACACCTGAATTGTTCTTAGTTCTAAGAAGACAGTCTACCTTAATGTCCAAGTCCTATTTCCAATCATTATAATTGGGACTACTAAGTCTTTTCTATAGTATAACAACTAGGGGATTGACTAACATTTGAAATCCTAAGAATCACAAAAATATTTGGTCAAGATCAACTCCTTAAAATCCTCATGAATTTTGTATGCCACGATAGTGTGGACGTATACAAAATCAAAGAGGAGATTTTATCCATTAATTTTATTATCTCGTCAACCTTACTTTATGACGAATAAAATTAATAGTTGGTCTGTCTTTGATCAAATATTTGGTCAAAACTTTGAATTTAAAACAATATTGATTCCTCAAACAATATTATTTAAATTCACCAATACCTCAAACACCGAGAATTATGCATGTCACGTTAGTGTGAACGTATACAAATTCAACATTCGTAAGAGGAGGGTCTTACCCATTAATTATCTTGTCAACCTTAAATTACCTCAAACACCATGAATTTTGTATGCCACGTTAGTGTGGACGTATACAAATTCAATTGTTTGTAAGAGGAGGTATTACCCATTTTATATTGTCAACCTATCTTTATGACAAATAAAATTACCTCAAATACCGTGAATTTTGTATGTCACGTTAGTGTGAACGTATACAAATTCAAACATTTGTAAGAGGGGAGTTTTACCTAACTTTATGACAAATTAATAGTTTGTATTGATTTGGTCTTGCAAAACAATAGCAGTGACTCCGTTGGGGAGGATACTATTGAATGCGTCTAAGTGTATACCATTACTTGATACTTAGTCCATTAAATAGGATTATGCCCCTTCAGTTGGAGAAGATCACACGCTCCTAAATAATTTTCTATAACCATCTATAAAGGAAGTTTGATCTAGTGATCTGCAACAAACTCATCCGTTGTGGAGGGAGGCACTCAGAGCCAACACGCAAGCTTGTTGCATCACTTACAAACCAGTAATGGAGACCGTGGAATTTATTTAAAAATTCCTCTCCCACTTAGTTTTTTAAAGTAAGGAATTTTAACTTATGCTAGCATACATAACATGCACATCACAGTATATAAAAGCAATAAATATGGAAATTAATTTTCCAACTATTATGACTTCTTCCATCACTGTTCTTCGTGTGTTCCAACCCTGGCTGCTGCCATCTTTAGCCACCGCCATTGGGTCCATGTCGTCAAGTCCATCGAGCTTCCTTTTCTGCTGCGCCTCTGGTCCTCCAATAGCACCATGCTTCGCAAGGATACGATCCGCCACAAAAATAGAATTTTACATATATCGATCCTATATTCCATAAAATAATGTACATGTATTCTAGATTAAACAAAAAAGTAAAATTCTAAAACTAATACAGCTCCTGCTGTATTTAATACATACAATCATGCACACACAATAAAATACCCTTGACATGTCTAAGGGTCCAATCACACACAATATCTATATGCCATAATAGTTGGAGCATGCAACCACAAAGTTAGCACATCCTACTATTATCCTGCCTAAATTATGTATGACATGTGCATAATCTATTTGAAAACCAAACACACATAGGCAAACCCTAGCTCTGATACCAATTGTTGGTTGGTCCTAGGAGAATCGTACCGGTTCCACTGTACAAAAAATTTGTACAAGTGTCGAACCTTTTCCTAAACGACATATTGTGTTCTTTAGAAATTAAATTAGGAATCGCAAACGGAACTTATCATTATTGATTCCAAATTTACTTATCTGTTCTCAATGGTTTAGACTTGGATCACAAGCGGAACTTAACACTATTGGTCTGAACCTTTTCCTAGTTACCATGTGTTCTTTTAAATTAAACTTGGATCGCCTGCGGAACTTAACACGTTTGATCCTAAGTTTAACTTATTTATTCTTTTAGGTTTAGACTTGGATCTCCTGCAAAACTTAACATGTTCGATCCAAATCATCTAGATCACGAAGACAATTAAATATCTATTTCCAAAATTGGCTTCCAGTACTGCATGGCGAGGCACTTGGCCTTCTTGGATATGGGAGCAACCACCACCAACTAGACAAAGCCTTTTAAGGAAATTAAATATTTAACCTTCACATAGCAACCCTAGGTTAACCACTAAGAACAATCGAATCACAAGAAAAAAAAATAAAAAATAAAAGAACACAACTTCGAAAACTAATTCAAAAAAACTAGAATCGCATGCCTCTTGTATTTGGTATTTTTACAAAGAAACAAAAATAACATGATGCGGAAAATAATTATTAGTTATACCTTTCTTTGTGGATAATGACCTCTTGATCTTCTACCGTATTCCTCTTCTAATCTCGGACGTTGTGTGGGCAACGATCTTCCGAGATGAGAACCACCTAGCACCTTCTTCTTCTTCCTTCAAGTTTCAGCCAAGCACAAAAACTCCTAAGGATGAAGAACCTTTTCACCAATCAAGCTTCAAGGGATGCAAGCTTCCTCTTCTTCTTCTCCAAGCTAGGATCCGGCCACCACTTGATCTCCAAGAGGAAGAGGAGGTTCGGCTACAAAGATGGAGAGAAGAGAAAAGGAAGAGGCCGGCCACACCAAGGAAGAAAAGAGGGAGAAATAGAATAGAGGTTGTGTCTCATAAAGGCACCTAAACCCCCTCTTTTATAATCCTTAGCCTTGGCAAATAAGAAAAATTTAATAAAACCTTCCTTAATTCTTTTGCCATTGAAAAGGAAAATTTTAATTAATTAAAATTAAAATCCTTTTCTTAATGCATATGGCTGGCCACATCAAAACAAGCAAATAAGGAAATTTTTCGCTAGAAAAATTAAAGCTTCCTAATTTGCTTCAGGAAAAATTTTAAAATAAAATTTCTCTTTAATAATCCCTTCATGGTTGATGTAATAAAAGGAAATTTCTATAATTTTAAAATTTATCTTTTCAACATATGGATGATTTATAAATAAGGAAAGTTTTAACCAAAATTAAAATCAACCTTTTAATCTACAAATAAGGAAAGAGATTTAACTCTTCTCTTAATCTTTTGTAGAATCTTATAAAAGGAAATATTTTAATTTTTAAACTCTCTTTTAAATCATGTATTCCACATAAGAAAAAATTTAAAATTAAAATTTTTTTTCTATTTTTATTGGCCGACCACACCAAGATTGAACCCATGCTTGGGCCGGCCACAATCATTCCCATCTAAACATGGTTTGGCCGGCCCCTTTTATATGGGTGCGAAGGTGGGTATAGGTGGATATAGTACTCTATAATTAAGAGGCTACGATAGGGACCGAGAGGAGGAATTGGTTTTGGTCTCCCGATAAAATTAAGCATCCCGTGTTCGCCCCGAACACACAACTTAATTTTATCAATAATAATTCATTCCACTAGAGAACTATTATTGAACTACCGCACCAATCTCAAATTACATTTTTGGGCTCCTTCTTATTATGAGTATGTTAGTCTCCCTGTGTTTAAGATAATGAATGCCCACTAATTAAATGAGTTACTGACAACTCACTTAATTAATATCTTAGTCCAAGAGTAGTATCACTCAACCTTATCATCATGTCGGACTATGTCCACCTGCAGGGTTTAACATGACAATCCTTATGAGCTCCTCCTGGGGACATTCTCAACCTAGATTTCTAGGACACAGTTTCCTTTTATAATCAACAACACACACTATAAGTGATATCATTTCCCAACTTATCAGGCTTATTGATTTATCAAACTAAATCTCACTCATTGATAAATTAAAGAAATAAATATCAAATATATGTGCTTGTTATTATATTAGGATTAAGAGCGCACACTTCCATAATAACTAAGATCTTTATTCCTTTATAAAGTCAGTATAAAAGAAACGACCTCTAATGGTCCTACTCAATACACTCTAAGTGTACTAGTGTAATTATATAGTTAAGATAAACTAATACCCAATTACACTATGACCTTCCAATGGTTTGTTCCTTTCCATCTTGGTCGTGAGCTACTGTTTATAATTTATAAGGTACTGATAACATTATCTTCTGTATGTGACATCACATACTATGTTATCTACAATATAAATTAATTGAATAACTACAAATAAATGTAGATAATTTAACCAAATATGATTCTTTATTCAAAATAAATGTTTACAAAAGCTTAGGCTTTCAGTATACACTCTAACAGCAACGTGGGACGAATCATCCGGAGATGAATCAGATGGCAGAGAACCGAAGCACTCCAACTACCTATGGCGCACGGTCAAAAATCGGAGAGTGAATCGAAAGACGGGTCCGAACCCAAATCAAGCCACGGGTCTGCACTCATTTCCAAAGGTTCCTATGAGATATATTTTAGTTTAAATAAAAAGATCTTTAAGATCATTGCATGTTTGAATAGAAAATTAACTACTTATGAAAATAAAATAAACGAACTAACAAAAGAAAATGATAAACTTAATGAACAATTAAAATTGAACTCAATAACTGAACCAATTTAAACTGAAATCCCAACTCAAGCTGCAAAACTTGAAGATGATAATTTCAGATTGAAAAATGAAATAGTTAAACTAAAGGAATTACTTGAAAAATTTACAACTAGATTCAAGTACCTCGAGATGATACTTGGAACACAAAAAGCTGTGTATAATAAGTCTGGACTCGAATATAAGCCCAGCTCAACCAACAAATCTTTTATATCTTTAGTTAACCAAAAAAAAAATCAAAGTAAAGCCTCGGTTCCTAAAGCATGTCTAACCGCGCAAGTAAGACTCGGTTAATATTATATACCTAAAGATAAAATTTATTATATAAATCAAAATAAATCAAAAGACTCTCCCTTAAATTCTAAAGTTAAAACTTCAAAAATGAATACAAAACAAAATAAAACCCCTAAATTATTGAAACCTAACTTAAATAAATATAATATAAACAAAAACTATATTCAAGTATACTATAACTATAAAAGTAATCAACATAAACCTAAAACTTAAACTCAAAATGTTCAATAATTCAAGGGGAGACTCCAAATTAGTTGACACCTCCAAAATAATAACTTACCCAATAGGGTAATTAGGAATAATCTAAATAGAGATAATAGTTTAACTTGACAAAAGTACTGGTGAAGTTTTGGATTATAGTAGGTTAAGAAAACTATGTCTATACATGTCTAGGAAGATATGGTTTCAACCTGGTGCATTTGGCTTAGTGGAACTAACTGAAGCTACCCTTTACAGATCCTAACTAGTTAGACCAAGGTTTGTATTAAGTTCAGTGGATAGGACTATTTGGAAAATCTCGAAGGCATGGTTACTCTAATGATGTCCAAGTGATTCACCATAGCCCAGAAGTTTATCCAAAGAATGTCTACTTATTGAGCCCAAAACTAAACCTGAATCTAACACAAAGTTAAACTCAATCCTAAAATTGAACTTAATTCATCTCACAAAATCATAGGATTCCTTGATTGAAAATATAGATCGGATAAGATGACTAATAAGCAAAATTTAAAATTAAATTTAAAATTAAATTTAAAATTAAAATTAAAATTTAACTTAAAATTAAAATTAAAATTAAAATTAAAAATTAAAAATTAAAAATTAAAAATTAAATTTAAAATTAAAGTTAAAAATTAAAAATTAAACTTAAAATTAACATTTAAAATTAAAAAATAAACTTAAAACTTAAAATTTGAAAAAAAAAAAAAATCTAAATTGATATTAACTCCTACCTATTATAGGAAACCAAGTAGATATTGGACAGTGGTTGCTTCAAGCATATGATGGAGGATCACACTAAGTTCACTCAGTTAACATACAAAAGCTTAGGAACAGTTGTCTTTGAAAACAACAACAAACTCAAGGTAATTGAGGTAGGTAATATTGAACTTAAAACTGATTTTATTGTTAAGAAAGTATCACTTGTTGAAAATTTCAAATACAACCTTCTTAGCATTAGTTAATTCTATGATTCTAAATATAAGGTTAGGTTCTTATCCTTTGAATGCCTAATTAAGCACTTAGATATAACCCTTCCATAAGTCTAAAAGGGTTTAGAAAAGACAATATCTATGCAATTAACCTAACCACTTCCTCACTCAAGTGTCACTTAACACAAAAGGAAGAAATTTGGTTATGGCATAGAAAAATGTCACATACAAACTTTAGAAATCTAAGTAAATTAAATGGATTAGTTAGAGGCTTACCAAAATTACCTAACTTGGACTCAACAATTTGTAATGTCTATCAACAAGGAAAATAAACAAAGTTTACCCACAAATCAACTAAACAACTTCAAACAAATCCAATACTAGAACTATTGCACTTAGACCTATTTGACTCCCATGGGATCAAATCAATAAATGGAAGTCTATATGACCTAGTAATAATAGATGATTACTCTATATTTACTTGAGTAAAATTCTTAAAAAATAAGGATGAATCATTTGAAATCTTTAGTAATTTTTGCAAACAAATTGAAAATGAAAAAGACAAAAAAAATTAAAAGAATCAGAAGTGACAACGGAGGTGAATTTAGAAATCACAACTTTAATCAATTCTACCTTGAAAATGGTTATCATCATGAATATTCATGCCCTAAAACACCCCAACAAAATAGAATAGTAGAAAGAAAAAATAAAACTCTAATTGAAGCCTCTAGGACAATGCTAAATGAATATAACCTGCCAAAATATTTTGGGTAAAAGTTGTTAGCACAGCCTGCTATGTACAAAACATGACCACTATAAACAAAATTCATAATAAGACATCATTTGAACTCTATTATAATAAACAATCAAATATTAAATACTTTAAAGTATTTGGATGTCCAGTCTATATACTAAATACAAGAGAATGCTTAGGAAAATTTATCTCAAAAATAGAAAATGGAATCTTTAATTTATAGGCTACTCACTAAACAATAGAGGTTATAGAGTATATAACAAAGTTACACTAAGAATTGAAGAAACTTCAAATGTAAAATTTAAAGAATCTAACCAAAACTTAGAAAAAACCCAGAATCAAACAATCGAATTTGCTCGAGGTACCACTAGTCAAGGGGGAGCAAATGAAAACCTAAGTCACGAAGAAGAAAATCAACCTCAACTGAATGAACCTACTAGAATCATAAGAGTAAACCCAAATCATCCAATTAACCAAATAATTAGTGACTCAGACCTAAGAGTTCAGACTTGGTCATCCTTTAGAAATTTAAGTCAAACATCCTTGATCTAAAAAATTGAACCCAAAATGATAGAAGAATCTTTACTTGACCCAGACTGGATCATATCCATGCAAGAAGAACTAACCCAATTTGAAAGAAACAAAGTCTGGGACATAGTACCACCACCTAATAATAAAAAGGTAATAGAAAAAATGGGTTTTTAGAAATAAACTAAGTGAAAATGGAAACAATTCTTAGAAATAAGGCTAGACTAGTGGCTAAAGGGTTTAGTCAAGTCAAGGGACTTGACTATGATGAGACCTATGCCCCAGTAGCTAGACTTGAATCTATTAGAATGCTACTTAGCTATGCAACCCATAAAGATTTTAAACTTTATCAAATGGATGGTAAATCTACCTTTTTAAATGGGCTAATAAAAGAAAAAGTATATGTATGTCAACGACCTAGATTTGAGAGTCTAGATCATCGTACCTATATCTTTAAGCTTAAAAAGGCTTTGTATGGTCTTAAACAAACACCTAGAGCCTGGTGTGAATGGTTAACATCCTACCTTATTTCTAAAGGGTTCAGTTAAGGATAAATTGACTTAACCTTATTTGTAAAGTCAATCAAACAAGATATATTTATAGCCTAAGTATATGTAGACGACATAATCTTTAGTTCAATTAATTCAGAATTCTTATAAGAATTCATAACCTTAGTGGAACAATAATTTAAAATGAGCTTAGTAGGTAAACTAACTTACTTTTTATGTCTACAAATTAAACAAACTAATGAAGAAAATTATGTCTACCAACAAAAATATATTAAGGAATTACTTAAAAATTTGGAATGGAAAACACCAAAGAAATAAAAACTCCAATGGCAACTAACACAATCTTAAATAATAACCCAACTGGAAAACCAGTTGACCTAGAATACTATAAAAGTGTCATAGGTAGCCATCTGTACTTGAATGCAAGTTGACCTGACATTTTATTTGCAGTTAGTATGTCTTCTAGGTACCAAACCTGTGCTAAAGAATCTCACTTAACTAACGTAAAAAGAATTTCTAGATATCTAAAAGGAACTTCAAATGTAGGAATTTGGTATCCTAGAACAACCAATTTTGAACTTATAGGTTATTCTGACTCAGACATGCTGGCTGTAAACTAGACTGTAAAAGTACAAGTGGTGGGTGTCAATTACTTGGCCCATCACTTGTCAGCTGGTTTAGTAGAAAGCAACATTGTGTTGCCTTATCTACTACTGAGGCAGAATATATAGCAATAGGAGAATGAGTTGCATAATTGTTATGGATGATGCATACTCTAAAATATTTTAATTTAAACTTTACAAAAATAAAAGTACTAATTGACAATGTTAGGGCAATTAATTTAACAAAAAAATCATGTGCATCATTCAAGAACCAAACACATTGAAATTAGACATCACTTTATCAGGGATCATGCCACTAAAGGTGACATTAAACTCAATTACATTGAGTCCAAGTCAAACTTAGCTGACATATTCACCAAACCCCTCCTTGAAAGTGAATTTAGCAACTTACAACGTCCGTTAGGAATGTGTTTAATAGACTAGGATCAAAATTTTCAATATTATTTTCAACATTTTCAAATTCTAGGGAAAAATTCCTTATTTTTCTCAAAATTTCCTATTTTTCTCAAAATTCCCTTATTTTTAGACTTTTTAAAATCAGTTTTAGTTTTAGTCTAGATCAAACCCATAGAAAACATGTTCCTATAGATCTAGGACTTGAGCATCTCACCAACACATTAGGGTTACATTGTTTGTGATTGCCAAACTTAGAAAGGGGTGAGATACATAGGCAGATTGCCTGGACTTAAGATGTTTATATCAGTACATCAAAATAAGTCTGGGCGTTAAATATCAAACTTATATTAATCAGGTTAAGTAATTCAAGTTAATTAAACACTAACTAAATAAAATAACTTAACCTGACTAACCAAGTGAGCACTGCTATCTTCTGATAACCAGCTAATAACTAACGGTTAGACAGTTAAAGATAATTTATAGTTGATTCAATTATTTTAAAAACAAATATCAGGTTTAATGAGAGGACTAATAAGTCAATAAATTCTGAAAAAAAATTCTTTTATTAAAAAATCTATTTTTAAATGTCTTGAAAAATTATTTTGAAAACTGTTTCAATTTTGTTAAACTACTTTAAAACAATTGTAAATATTGCAACACTTAGTATTTTGATTTTTGTTTTGGCAAACCTTAATTTTAAAGTTTCTTTTGGAGAACTTAGTTTTTTAAAAAAACTTTAAACTTTCTAAAGTTAATAAATTTTAAAAGTAGTTTAAACTTTATTACTATTGTGAAAATACTAACATATAGTATTTTAAAATTCATTTTGAAAAATGTCTTTAAAATTTGATTTATAAAACACTTTGAAAATAGTTTTGAACGAGTTCTTTTCAAAACTTATTTTTATTTTGAAATTTTTTAATACATTGTTCTCTTTATCATCTTGAAAGACTTAGTGGTTTCAAAACTAACTTTAAACATATTTTGTAAAATATTTTTTACAAGTTTTTATGGTTATACATTTTTTCCCTCCCTCGAAGTAGTCCTGAGATGTATTGTCAAAATATATATATATTTTCTTACTTTTACTAGCAAACTTTTTTCTGTCTATTCATGTTTTTTGATGAATGCCAAAGAGAGAGGGTTAAAGGGTTAAATTAAAACAAATCAATATTCGAATAACTTAAACCAAATTATGTGTCTATTCATACTTGCTTTTTTCCCCTAACTTAACCCAAGTTGTCATCGCATAAAAAAGGGGAGATTGTTGGTACGGTTTGTACTAACGGTCTAACTCAAATTTTGATGAATGACAAGTAAGTTAAGTTAGATTCTGTCATGATCTAACCACTTGATTGAGTGTGCAGGAAATTCAGCTAGGTCGACGGGCCAACCGGATAGCTGATATGAAATCCATCTAGGTCAATGGGCCGACCGGATAACTGGTACGAAGTCCAGCTAGGTCAACGGGTCGACCAGATAGTTGGCACGAAGTCCACACAGGTCGACGGGCTGACCGGATGTCTAGCAAACTGGTAAGTTAAGGTAAGTCACTCGAGGAGAGTGACCAAGTGAGGACGCGTTAAGGTTGGAGGGACAGTAGGCGTCGGTTCAGTTTAGGTCCATTTGGGATCCCTAAGCTGAGACCTTGACTAGTTCCTGGTTCTGGGAGAATAGGAATTAATTACTACTCTGCATTATTATTAAATTGTCCTAATACTTATTTTGTAGAGTATTTCTGGACTAACATTGTTTTATAGGGAAGAAAATTGCCTTCGGATGAACAGTGTCCAAAGGCGCCTTCAAGCAGTGAAGGCGCCTTCGTACTGTTCATAGAAGATGCCTTCCATGGCTATGGAAGGTGCCTTCCACATGATCAATTTTGACGCACAGCAGATAAGTGTCGAGATGCTTGGGATCAAACTTGCCTATTTGGAGGCGCCTTCCATGGCTATGGAAGGCGCCTTCTACAGCCTATATAAGGCAGGCTCGACCAAGCAACCTATAACAACTACCATATAAGCTACTACGCGTTCTTTTGAGATTCTGATTGCTCCGGGCTCCTGCTGCGACTCTACTGTAAAGCTACTATGCCAAATGACTAATCCGAGGACTTTTGATCGTGGCTGACAACTGACATCAACACAAGCGCTCCAACTTTGATCCCCAAAGTGTCGGTAAATATTTTTGTGTAATTAAATACTGCAAAAAGGACAAGTGCAGGGTGTTGCACTTGTTCTAACTTTCCTTGTACTTCGATTTCCTCTTCCAAAGGTACCGAAAGAGGTTCATAGTGAATTACCCATCGATAGGTCCACGGGACTTGGGTCTTGGAGTAGGAGTCACCGAAGGCTCCAAACCAAGTAAATCGCTTGTGTTCCTCTCGTGTCAGCTTTTCGTGTTTTTCTTTTCTGCTGCATTCGCACTCTACTTTTTTAAAAAAAAACATTAAAAAGATAATTTTTGAAAAACAACGTGAAAGGATCTATTTTTTCTTTTCATGTAGACATTTAACTAATGTGATTCTTTATTTCAAAATAAATGTTTACAAAAAGCTAGACTTTTAGTATACACTCTAACAATCTCCCACTTATATTAAAAGACTATGCTGTCATAAACGCTGCCACACATCTGATTCTCATTCCTTCAACATGTCGATCAAAAGCTTTCGCCGAAAGGGCCTTAGTGAAAGGATCTGCCAGGTTATCTACTGATGCAATCTTGGTGACAACAACTTCTCCTCGCTTTACGATGTCTCATATTAGGTGGTACTTGCGCTCTATATGTTTACTCGCCTTATGGGCTCATGGTTCCTTCGAGTTTGCTACTGTACCACTATTATCACAATAAATTGTGATGATTTTGGGCAAACTAGGAATCACATCTAAGTCCATTAGGAAGTTCCTAAACCATACAGCTTCTTTGGCTGCCTTAGAGGCTGCCACATACTCAGCTTCCATGGTTGAGTCTAAAACGCATTTCTGCTTAACACTCCTCCATGCAATGACTCCACCTCCTAAAGTAAACACATAGCCTGATGTGTCCCTATCTGATTGGAAGTTAGAATCCGTGTAACCCACAAGGAGCAAATCATCTACTTGGTAAACTAGCATATAATCTCTAGTCCTTCTCAAGTACTTCAATATATGCTTTACAGTAGTCTAATGCCCTTGTCCAGGGTTACTTTGATATCTGCTAATCATGCCTACGGTAAAATAGATATCAGGTCTCGTACACAGCATAGCGTACATTAGGCTTTCGACAGCCGAAGCATAAGGAACTGCCTTCATGTCCTCTATCTCCTTTGATGTCTTCAGAGACATCTCTTTAGATAAAGCTACTCCATGCCTAAAAGATAGAAAACCTTTCTTGGAGTCTTGCATGCTAAAACGAGCAAGGATTGTATCGATATATGAAGCTTGGGACAAGCACAACATCCTTTTCTTGTGATCCCTTATTACTTTGATCCCAAGAATATGTGCGCATTCTCCCAAGTCCTTCATATCGAATTGCTTGGACAATCATACCCTTACTTCCGACAACACTTTGATATTGTTTCCAATTAACAAAATGTTATCTACGTCCATCACACTTCTTGTATACACAAGACTCATCCGGACACTGAATAAATCTATACGACTGGATTACTTCATTAAATCGGATGTTCCAAGATCTTGAAGCTTGCTTCGGTCCATAAATAGATCAATTTAGCTTGCACACTAGATGCTCTTTGCCTTTTTCAATGAATCCCTCTGGTTGCTTATATGGATATTTTCTTCAAGACTTCCGTTAAGGAAAGCTGTCTTGACATTCATTTGTCAAACCTCATAATCCATATGAGCGGCAATGGATAAGAGTATCCGGATAGACTTAAGCATGGCCACCGGCGAAAAAGTTTCCTCATAATCGATTCCCTCTTTCTGAGTGTACACTTTCGCAACAAACCTTGCTTTGAAGGTTTCCACCTTCCCATCTGTCCCTCTTTTCCTTTTGTAGATCCACTTACATCCAATGGCTTTTACACCATTTGGTGGTTATACAAGCTCTCAGACCTTATTAGAATACATAGATTCTATTTTAGAATTCATCGCTCTGCATCTTTATCTTGGAGTGCTTTGTCATATGTCCGGGGATCAGGTTCATGTTCACCAGGGATCAAGTCCGACGACTCTCCCAAAAACATGAATCTCTCAGGTTGCCTCACAACCCTCCCACTACGACGAGGCACTGTTTGTAACTGTGCATCATTTGTGACACGTGTTGCAGTTTCTTGTGATATTTCATCTTGTACTGTTGGTACTAGACTAGACATGTCCTCTCTAATTTCTTCTAGAACAATTTCACTCATGGGCTTATAGTTTATTACATAATCTTCCTCTAAAAATTGAGCATTGGTTCTAATAATAATCTTCTAATTTTTAGGATTATAAAACAAACCTCCTTTCGTTCCCTTAGGATATCCTACAAACAGACAAACTTCTGTACGTGATTCCAACTTGTCAGTATCTCCCTTTAGCACATGTGCTGGACTATCCCATATCTAAATATGACTCAGACTAGGCTTACGCTCATTCCACAATTCCATGGGAGTAGAGGATACTGATTTAGAAGGTACCATATTCAGAATGTACACTACTATTTCCAGAGTATATCCCCAAAATGAACTTGGTAATTCCGAATAACTCATCATCAATCTAACCATTTCCATATGAGTCTTATTCCTTCGTTTTGCCACACCGTCCTATTGGGGTGTACCAGGTGCAGATAATTGGGATTGAATCCTAGCCTCTGATAAGTAATTCCTAAACTCTCCAAAGAGGTATTCGCCACCATGATCAGACCGTAGTGTCTTGATACTTTTACCATGACGTTTCTCCACATCAACCTTATACTCTTTGAACTTATCAAAGCATTCAAACTTGTGGCGCATCAGGTAAATATATCCATATCTTGAATAGTCATCTATAAAAGAGATAAAATATTCGAAACCACCTCTTGCCTGGATAGACATATAACTACACAAATCAGAATGAACTAGTTCTAACATATCTTTGGCTCTATACCCCTTGGCCTTAAAAGGTCTCTTGGTCATTTTTCCTTCCAAGCAAGATTCGTAAGTTGGAAAGTTTTCCAACACTAATGAATCCAAGAGTCCTTTGAATCCTACTCAAGTTAATATGACCAAGCCTTAGATGACAAAGATATGTTTGGTTCATTTCTGAAGGTTCCTTTCTCTTATTAGAATTAGAAGATGTGTTATTAATTTCCATTTGTTGCATATCGTGAGAGTTATTGGATTTACAAATTGCCAACGAACGTACCAGAATGGATAATTTCCCTATTTATCTTGATAACACCTTTACTATCATAAATAGACAGAATATCCATCCTTGTATTGTTTAGAAACTGAAATCAAGTTCTTTCTAAAACTTGGTACGTAAAGATAATTTCTTAAAACTAATATTTTATTCCTATAAACATCTCCCACTGCAACAACTGCTACTTTTGTAGCATTGCCCATGTAAATAGTGATTTCTCCTTCGTGTAGTTGTCGGGTTTTCTGGAACCCCTACAATGATTTGCAGACATGATCAGTGGTTATCATATCTACACACTAGGTACCGGTTGATAACACCACTAAACATGTTCCAACTACTATACCTATATTATTCTCTTCCTACAAGGACAATCCGTCTACAAATGTCCAGACTGCTTGCAAATGAAGCACTTGCCTTTCGACTTCTTCATTCCTTCTTTTAGTCTAGTACCTAGAGATCATACAGTCTTGCCTGTCAGCCTGATTCTAGTGTCCGAAGAGTTCCTTGAGATTGTACATCATGTCATGGCCAGTAGGCATGGTCTGATGCTGATGTTGCAACACATTTGATATAAAAGTCAAATATAACTCCGCACCATCTCATCTGCCTTGACCCATTTCCTATGATACTCAATCTCTTCTTCACTAGAATCTCTATTAGGCACATTAGGGCAAACCTCTAACAGTTCAAACTTATAGCCTTCAGCAGTTAGGACAATGTCAAGGTTTCTCTTCCAATCTATGTAATTGGGACTAGTAAGTTTGTTCTCTTTCAGTATAATAGCCAGTGGGTTGAAAGTCATCCTAAGAATCACAAAATAAACTTTTGGTCAAGACTCTAAATTTAGAATAATATTGATTCCTCAAACAATATTATTTAAATTTACCAACACCTCAAAACACCGTGAATTTTGCACGCCGCGTTAGTGTGGACGTATACAAAATCAAACATATGTAAGATGAGGGTCTTACCCATTAATTTAATTATCTTGTCATCCTAACTTTATGACAAATAAAATTAATAGTTGGTATTCCTTTTATCACACAAATAATAGCAGTGACTCCATTGGGGAGGATACTATTAAATATGCCTAAGTGTATACCATTACTTGATACTTAGTCCATTAAATAAGATTGTGCCCCTTCAGTTGGAGAAGATCACATGCTCCTAAATAATTTCCTATAACCATCTATAAAGGAAGTTTGATCTAGTGATCTACAAACAAACTCATCCGTTGTGGAGGGAGGCACTCAGAGCCAACCACAAGTTTGTTGCATCACTTACAAATCAGTAATGGAGACCGTGGAATTTATTTACTAATCCCTCTCCCACTTAGTTATTTAAGGTGAGGAATTTTAACCATGCAAGCACACATCAAACACATCACAGTAAATAAAAGCAATAAATATAGAAATTAGTTTTTCAACTATTATGACTTCTTCCATTACTGTCCTCCGTGTGTTGTCAACCCTAGCTGCTGTCATCTTTAGCCACCGCAATCGGGTCTAGTCGCCACATCTATCTTGCTTCTTTTTTCGATGCGCCTCTGGTTCACAAATAGTATCACGTCTCGCAAGAATATGATCCACGACAAAAATAGAATTTTACATATATCGATCATATATTCCACAAAAGAATGCACATGTAATCTAGATCGAAACAAAAATGTAAAATCCTAAAACTAATACGCTCCTGCTATATTTAATACATACAATCATGCACACATATAAAATGCCCTTGACATGTCCAAGGGTCCAATCACACAATATCATGATTAAGAGCACACACTTTCATAATAACAAAGGTCTTGTTCTTTTATGCAGCCGGTATAAAAAGAACTTACCTTAAATGATCCTGCTTAATACACTCTGAGTGTACTAGTGTAATTTTATAGTAAAGATAAACTAATACCAAATTACACTACGACTATTCTAATGGTCTGTTCCTATTTATCTTAGTCGTGAGCTACTGTTTATAATTTATAAGGAATTGATAACATGATCTTTTGTGTGTGACACCACACACCATGTTATCTACAATATAAATTAATTGAACAACTACACTTAACATATAAATGTAAACATTTGACTAATGTGATTCTTTATTTCAAAATAAATATTTACAAAAAGCCAGACTTTTAGTATACACTCTAACATAGTCCTCTTACAAAACTCAAAGTTAAATTCCCTAACAGCAACACGAAATGCAACTTGATCTGGTGATTCTGCTTCATAAGTAAAGCCACCAGTTTTCTCATTTAGTTCAGGAATAACACTGTGACATAATGCAAGGATCCTAAGGAACAAAAGAATGGTATCAGCTATTGGTTCCTTTACCCAATTTCCATACATAAGTCTGTCATGTTCAAAACTAAAACCTTTAATCATAGGTTTTCTTGGATTATCACTTTTGAAATTTATCAGGCCCACGTTGGGCCTGATATGGTTCATATCCAGCTCCATGTATGGGGATTTTTACTGATTTTTTATTATTATATTTTAAGACTTTTTAAAAGTCAAAATAAACAATAGATAGCATATTTAAACTCCTTACAACATCAGAAATCCACAGGAACTAGAATAGGCGTAATCGGAGCTCTTTAGGTTCATAAGTGGGTTTTGGTCCGATTGCGCCCATTCTAGTTCCTATGGATTTCTAATGTTGTAAGGGGTTCAAATATGCTATCCATTGTTTATTTTGAATTCTAGAATGTCTTAAAATATAATAAGAAAGAATCAGTAAAAAACCTCTACGTTGGGCCTGATATGATTCATATCAGACCCACACATGAGGTTTTTTTTCGATTCATCATTATTATAATTTTACATCTCCTTAGAAGCTAAAATAAATAATCGGTCAATTTCTATCGATTTCTAGGGTTGCAAAAAGTTCAAATATGCTATTTATTCATTATTTCAACTTCTCTAAATGTATTAAAATATTATCAAAAAATTAACTAAACTCTAAATGTCGTTGGCCTGATATAATTTATATATTAGGCCTATATTATGCATGCACCCATGAAAAAAAAAGGAAAGAGAAGAGAGGAGAGGAAAATAAGATTAATTGCATGCATAGGAGAGAGAAAATAGAAGAGAGTGTGAGAAATGACAGAGAAAAGGGAAAAGTCAGATTTGTCAAAAGGATAAAATAGAAAATGTACTTAAAAATGTGCATTCTTTGGTAAATACCAAAGTGTATGCGTCTTTTAGTAAATTTAAAAATTTACCTACGTCATTTGGTAAATTACCAAAGAATCTTTTTGTGTTGGAGCTAACTAATTATTCGCTTGGTCTAAAGTCTAATTATAATATAATGGAAAGGAAAAATGAATAGTAATAATAAATCTTATATCTATAAATTCAAAATTGGGTGCCAGATAAAGTCTAATGTCCATAAATTTTAAAAGAATAAAAAATTTATAATGAAAAATAAATTCATGGCAAAATTTACCTCGAATATAAAATTCATGGCATATTTTGCCACAAATATAAATTTGTGACAAAAGTTACCACGAATATTTAGTTTGTTATAAATTTTATGATGAATTTCAATTTCATAATAAATTTAGCGATAAATTTTAAATTTGTTATAAATTTTACAACAAATTTATATATTCATCGATAATTTATAATGAATTTTGCTATAATAATTTTTTTATCCATGCATTTTGTAACAAAAGTTTTATTATTATTAATTTCATTTATGATTAGTGATTGATGTAGCGATATAGGGGGGTCAACCTGTTGTGGGGTCAATTGCCAAGGTGGAGGTCAAAGTCAAAGTGATCAACACCAGAATGTCAAAAGGTAGAATAGAGGATGATTGCAACAGTTGATCGAGGCAGTCAGTACCCGACCGACGGGAGACATGTCCGAGCGGACCACCCGTCCAGCTCGGGATAATATGATAAGATAATCGAATGCTCAATGTGGAGCAACAGGATGCCAAGGAGACCGGAGAGCTTGTCCGAACGGGGAGGTCACACTACTGCACAATCATCGCGGGAAGAGCGACTGAGGTCGACAAAACGTAGGGGTCCTGGCCGAGCGGCTACCCTGCTCAGCCAAGCGATGAGACCATTATCAACTCTCTGACGCCGATAGAGCGGAGGATTCCCGGGCGAGCGACTACCCCGCTCGGCTAACTAGCGAGACCTGACCATCAATGGAGCGGAGGAGTCCCGACCGAGCAGCTATCCTGCTCGGCCAAGCAGCAGGACTATGGTAGTATCTCTCAATATCCTTCTAGGAGATAATGCCGCTGACACGAGGCATGGTCGACAGGCGGATCATACGACGGAAGCTTCTACTGTTTTGTCAGGAATATGCATGTCCTGTTAAGGTATTATGTCAGAGGTCCTTTCTTGACAGGTCTCTTCATAGGACATATTGGAGAATGTGTCCAAGCCTCGAGGAGCGTGCACGTTACCCACCAGAGCTCTATATAAAGGGAGGTCCATTACCTGCGGAGGTACGCGTTATTCACTGATTGTGCTAGGGTTACTGTTGCTCCACTTTCTTCCACTATTCCGGTGACTGACTTGAGCATTGGAGGGCCAACGTCGGGGACCCCTTCCCTGGCTTGGCACTGACGTTATTTGTTTTGCAGAGTAGAGTGAGGTCTACAGCCAATCAGCGAAGCTGCCACATCCTAGCTTTCCACCTTCCCGCTTTCGGACAGGATCATTTTGGTGCCCCTGTGGGAACGTAGCCTGCATCCGAACAAGAAGATGGAGGACGTTGGACGATTCACCACGGTGACGCTGATGCAAGAGGAGCTCGATATGCTGATACAAGCCCAAGCGGCAAAAATAGTGGATTAACAATAACAACAGGCACTGGCCGAGCACCAAATGCAGGAGCCAGCAGCATCAGCCGCGGGTCGTCAAGCTAATCCCGGATACCGAGCGGACCAAATATCCACCCGAGGAAAGAACAAGAAGCCAATCGGCACGTATGGGGAGGTGCCCAATGCTCCAATCCCCTTCCACTGAGTGTTGTTTAGGACTTCATTAGAGGAATGGAGCCGAGCGGACAAGGACCGGGGGTCTTCCTAGGATGACGTGCCCATTCGGGACGCAAGGAAAGGAAAGGTACCCGGGGATGACGATTCGCCCGAGCGGATCAATCAACAATTCTCACAGGGGATTTTGGATGACCCTCTATCGAGACACTACACCCCATTAGCGATCAGAGAATGCAACAGAACTACCGATCCGGACGACCACTTGGCCAAATTTGACAACGCAATCACACTTCATCAGTACATCGACGGGGTGAAGTGGTGGGTCTTCCTTACCACCCTATTTAGATCAACATAACAGTGGTTCAAGAGATTGTGAAACGGATAAATCCACAGCTTCAAGAACTTCTAAGCGGTGTTTCTACACCACTTTGCCAGTAGTCGTCGCCACCAGAAGACAAGTGTCAACTTATTCTCCTTGAAGCAATGGCCCAGGGAAGCATTGAGGGTCTACATACAATGCTTCAACCAGGTGGCCATGGGCATCCCAGCGGTCTCCTCAGATGTACTAGTGAACTTCTTCACCCAGGGGCTCACCGAGGGGGAGTTCTTCCGATCGCTCATTCGGAAGCCGCCGAGGGACTTCGACCACTTGCAAAGGAAGGAAACATAATACATAAACATGGAGGAAGCCCGAGCAACTAGAAGAAGGGAGGTGTCGACCGAACCCACAACAGCGCTTGAGCGACGTCCGCCGAGCAGCCATCAACCTCCTAAGGGGCCTCGATCAGGGGGACCATAGCCACACCACGAGCCCAGTATGCATGTCATGCAGCATATGGCAGCTAGTTGCCTAAAGATTGCAAAAGGCAGTGTGGACGCCATTGTTCTACTCCTTCCACCAATCGGTGACGCACAACACACGGGACTGCTATAACCTGACGCCGATAACTAGCAGGCCTGCTCTGCAGGGATATCACCGTCCATGACCATCTCCTGATCGGTGACACAAGCACCGATCAGTCGGGAGAAGGGAGGAAGAAAGGACTGGGGCCGAACCACACCCTCATTAATCTCAGAGGAGGAATAACCAGAGTCCTGCCCGAGCCTCTGCCGAGCGAAGCAAACCTTTGGCTCGAGAGGAGGAGAATAGAAGCAACGTCACTCGGGGAGAAATAGGAATGATCGTTGGTGGACCGACCGACGGTGATTCTAACCGAGAGAGGAAGTTACACGCTCGGCGACTCGAGATCCATGTTGTTAGTTGCAGCAAGGAGAAGGCTGAAGGACCTGAGATCAGTTTCGACCTAAAAGACTTAGAAGGAGTGGAGATCCCTCACGATGGCGCGCTGACCATCCAAGCGGTAATCACTAACTATATTATCCACCAAACCTTTGTTGATATAGGGAGCTCCGTGAATATCATATTCAAGAAGGCGTTCGATCAGCTACAAATTGACCGGAGCGAGTTGCTACCCATGATGACCCCACTCTATGGATTCACAGGCAACGAAGTGTTGCCGATCGGACAAGCCCGCCTGACCATCTCGCTCGGGGAGGAGTCGCTAAAGAGGACAAGGATCATAAACTTCATTGTGGTGGATGCGCTGTCGGCCTACAACATCATATTGGGTCAACCATCACTCAATGAGTTTCGAGCAGTGGTGTCCACCTTCTGCCAGAAGATTAAATTTTCGGTGGACGACAAGGTGGGCGAAGTCAAAGATGACCAGTTGGTCGCTCGACAATGTTACGTCGAGATGGTTAAATCTGAAGCAAGGGTCGCTCGGAAGAACCCTCATTTGGAGGTGCACGCTATCATGGAGAAACCTCCTACGCTGGTTTATCAAGAAAAGGAGGAGATTCAGATCTACCCAAGCTGGTCGGAGGCAACTACCTTTGTTGTCGCCGACCTGGAAAGCGAAAAGAAGGTAGAGTTGGTTGCTTGCCCTAGACAAAACCACGATGTGTTTGCCTGGTCGACACACGAGCCCCCGGGTATCTCGTCAAGCGTGGCTTAGCATGAGCTTCATGTCCGACCGGATGCTCGACCAGTGAAGCAGAAGAAGAGGGATGTCAGTGTGAAACAAAACCTAATCATCCGTGCAGAGATAGAAAAACTACTGGAGGCCGGCCACATCCGAGAAGTCCAATTCCCGAGTTGGCTCACTAATGTCATGCTGGTTTCTAAGCTGGGCAACAAGTGGCGGGTCTGTATCGGCTTCCGTGATTTGAATAAGGCGTTCCTGAAGGATTTCTATCCATTATCAAGGATAAATCAGATGGTCGACTTTACGGCGGGTTGCGAGCTGATATGCATGCTCGATGAGTACCGAGGATACCACCAAGTGCCGCTTGCCAGGGAGGATCAAGAAAAGGTCAGCTTCATCACTGTAATGCCCGAAAATTCTCAAATAAATTTTAGAAATATTCTATTATTTTTCTGGAATTTTAGAATATTTTTATGGAATTTTTGGAGTAGCAGAAGTAGCAAAATTAAATAAAAAACATAAAATAGCCTAAGCAGGAATTGAACCTGCGACCTATCAGACCCTACGACTTATAGCATGACTTCAGTAACCAAGTGGCCCCAGCAGGGGTGTGCTGAAAGAAGAGGAGAGAAATTATATTTATGATCGAGTTGGGTCATATTAATCACTTAATATAAATAGAGAATTTAAGTGAGGGTTTATTATTTTGGATCGGCAATCTTCCTCACGATAAAAAAAAACGTCGACCTCTCCTTCTTCCTCACCCTCTCGGCACACCAAGCCCCAAGAGGCCTAGGGTTCCATTCCTAGGGTCGTAGGAGCACCTTCCGGCGACGACTTCGTCACGAGGACGCTCCTCTCCGCGAGATGAACGCGTAGACGCAAGAAGATCGCCGAAGAGATCTTCTCCTCCAGAAATCTAGCGATCAGAATTGTAAGAAACATAGCGCAGGAAGTAAGTAACCCCTCACTTGCAGTATAAGTAGCTAATCGCATGATTTTATGTTTTTAGTTCAGCCATATGCAGATTTTTTCTCGGTATGTAGGGTGTATTTGACCCTCCCCGCAAGTTTAGAGTTTATTTGAGCACCTCTAGATGGGTCAGACGCGCTTTCCCCTCCAGTTATGGGGTTTTAGACGCTGTCGGGTGCCTAGAGGTGGTCCCCTAATAGAGAAAAAAGTTAGAGCACACCAAGTGCTCGATAAAATGACTAGTACGGTTAAATGCTACATTAGGTATTTTAATAGCTCAGTTAAATGTCATAGAAGCATTTTAAATAGTATGCTTAGTCTTGCTTCAGTTTATATGGGACTACGGCCCATAGGTTCAGATAACCTAGTAAGAGCAAGATAAGATAAATCAGCTTATGAATCGGTATTTTACTTTTATCAGTGGCACTGTACTAGATTCTTAGTTGTCCTTGGGTTGGGCTCCCATAGTCGTCCCTAGGTTTAGATAACCTAGTAAACCTTACTAAATTCGGGACTAGCTACCTCGGGTTTAGTTAGAGATGCGCGCATAGCAAGTACAGTTGCCGGGCCCATCAGCAGCATGATTATTATTTTTATCTATTATGAAAATAGTTTTCAAAACTTTACAAATCAGTTATACAGTTCAGATTCAGCATTAGCCTAGCGTTAGTTTAGCTGAGCTTATGTATCAGTTCAGTTTTTTTATTGATACTACAAGATAGTTCTATGATCTGTATTTGATTGCCATGACTCATATATCAGTATGCCATGTTTTTAGCATTTCCAGCATAATTATCAGCATATGTTACAAATAGCATCTTTTAAAAGCATAATTTCATCGAATGCATGTTTTGTGAGGTAGATGGTTCTTACTAAGCTCCCAAGCTTATAGTTTCCTTTTTCCTTATACTGCAAATAAAGGTAAAGGGAAGATGGATTAGCGGAGGCTGGAGGGCAATGTGTCAAGATGTGTGTGAGAAGGAACTTGGAATAAAGACTCTTGGGGACTAGCAAGTTTAAAGAATTAGAATTTCTTACATTCTTATTATTCCGCACCTTTAGAATGTTTAAATGTCATGAATTGTGAAAGTATGCACCATACTATGCCTCGACTATTAGTTATTTTGATGTTAGTTAATAAACTATCAACAATGACAGTAATGGCATGCCTAGTAATGTTATGATGCTTTTCACTTGATATATTGAATTGTATACGAATTAGTTGAGAAATGCTTATCATGCACTTACTCTATTATATGGCATGTTTAGTTTGTATAAATGCTTAGTTTTAGTATGAAGTTGATACAAAGCCCATGGCTCCACTCATATGCTTAGAAAATGCCAAAGCATGCTAAATTTCATAGAAACATGTATTAAATAGCTTAGAATAGTAGTATGTGTTCTATCGTATGACAATTGCATGATAAGCTTAGATTCCATCCTTCAGCATATGTACAACAATGAAATAGTTTTTGAATATAAATTCCAGATGTTATAGCAATTAGCAGACATTTTAATTAGTTCAGCTTTCTGCACATTATACTTCAGTGATAGCCACAGAATAGTTTATCAACCATAGCCCCCGGCCTTACAGCTTAGTCAGTAGAAGATGGGGCGTTACAGAGTGGTATCAGAGCAAGTCCCATACTTCCTTCACACGCACATCAGCATTGAACCTGCAGCTTCCAAGTAAGAATACCTCAACTTATTTATGTTTCTTGCTTCCATGGTTATAGATAACTCCATGTTTATAGATAACTAAAGAATGTTTATATATGATAGCATCTAACATGATAGTAGTAGTTATGTGAACATGATTGTAGTAGTTATGTATGTCCTCTACTTCTCTAGGAAATGGTACGAGGACGCCCAGCTAGAAGGGCACCAGCTACTAAGCCCCAGCATGAGGCGGACAGCTTAGTGTTGGTTGCTACTCGGAAAACCTAGAGGTTCCACTGTACAAAAATTTTGTACAAAGGTCTGAACATTTTCCTAGCTACCATGTGTTCTTTTAAATTAAACTTGGATCGCCTGCGGAACTTAACACATTTGATCCAAAGTTTAATCTATTTGTTCTTTTAGGTTTTGACTTGGATCTCCTGTGGAACTTAACACGTTCGATCCAAATCACCTAAGTTATTAATTCCATTAAATATTAATTTCCATAATTGGTTCCCAGTACTGACGTGGCGAGGCACATGGCCTTCTTGGATATAGGAGCAACCACCACCGACTAGACAAAACCTTTTAAGGAAAGCTAATATTTAATTTCCTAAAATAACTTTAGGTTAACTGAAAGGAACAATCAAATCACAAGGAAAAGAAAAAAAATAAAGAACACAACATCGAAAATAAATTCGAAATACTAGAATCGCATGCCTCTTGTATTTGGTATTATTTCCAAAACTAACTAGTATGATGCGGAAAGGAAAAATACTAGTTATATATTTTAGAAAGACCTCTTGATCTTCTACCGTATTCCTCTTCTAATCCAGGACGTTGTGTGGACAACGATCTTCCGAGACGAGAACCACCAAACCACCTTCTTCTTCTTTCCTTCAAGTTTCGGCCAAGCAAGACTTTCAAAGGAAGAAGATCCTTTTCCACCAACCAAGCTCCAAGGGATGGAAGCTTTCTCTCCTTCTTCTCCAAGCTAAGATCCGGCCACCACTTGATCTCCAAGAGAAAAGAAGGTTTCGGCCACAAAGATGGAGAGAAGAGAAAGGGAAGGACCGACCACACCAAGGAAGAAAAAAGGGAGGAAAATAATAGAGTTCTTCACCATTAAGCCTCCTCTACCCCCTCTTTTATAATCCCTGGTCTTAGCAAATAAGGAAAATTTAATAAAAACTTCCTTAATTCTTTTGCCATTGAAAAGAAAAATTTATTTAATTAAAAATAATTTTCTTTTCATCATGATAATGGTCGGCCACCTTTAATCCCTTAATCAAGGAAATTTTAATTCACACAAGAATTAAAACTTCCTAATTTGTTTCCGGAAATTTATAAAAAATTCTCAAATAATTTTTCCCTTCATGGTGGTTAATAAAAAGGAAATTTTATAAATTAAAATCTTTCTTTTAAACATGTGGATAAAAAGAAAGTTATCTCTAAAAA
Organism: Zingiber officinale; assembly: GCF_018446385.1. NCBI lineage: Eukaryota > Viridiplantae > Streptophyta > Magnoliopsida > Zingiberales > Zingiberaceae > Zingiber > Zingiber officinale. Next base: position 20,652,697 of record NC_056001.1, on the reverse strand, counting down.
TTAAAATATCTTTCAATCTACAAATAAGGAAAGATATCAAATCTTTTCTTAATCTTTTGTAGAAACTTATAAAAGAGAATATTTAATTTTTAAACTCTCTTTTAAATCATGAACATGTTTAAAAAGGAAAGTTTTCTTAAAATTTAAAATCCACCTTTTAATCAACAAATAAGGAAAGATTTCAAATTTTTTAACTCTCTTTTAAACATGTGGATGATTTACAAATAAGGAAAGTTTTTACTAAAAATTAAAACTATCCTTTTAATCTACAAATAAGGAAAGAGATTAATCTCTTCTCTTAATCTTTTGTAGAAAGCTATAAAAGGAAATTTTAATTTTAAAACTCTCTTTTAAATCATGATATCCACATAAGAAATAATTTTAATAAAAAACTCTTTTAATATTCTAGTGGCCGGCCACCTAAGCTTGGGACCCAAGCTTTGGTCGGCCACCAACTTGGCTCATCCATTTGGTCTTGGCCGGCCCTAGCTTGGGTTCCAAGCTAGCTTGGTAGGCCCCATTGGATGGGTAAGAAGGTGGGTATGTGGTGGGTATAAATCTCTATATACAAGAGGCTACGATAGGGACCGAGAGGAGGAATTGGTTTTGGTCTCCCGATGAAATTAAGCATCCCGTGTTCGCCCCGAACACACAACTTAATTTCATCAATAATAATTCATTCCACTAAAGAACTATTATTGAACTACCGCACCAATCCCAAATTACATTTTGGGCTCCTTCTTATTATGAGTGTGTTAGTCTTCCTGTGTTTAAGATAACAAATATCCACTAATTAAGTAAATTACTGACAACTCACTTAATTAATATCTAGCTCCAAGAGTAGTACCACTCAACCTTATCGTCATGTCGGACTAAGTCCACCTACAGGGTTTAACATGACAATCCTTATGAGCTCCTCTTGAGGACATTCTCAACCTAGATTACTAAGACACAGTTTCCTTCTATAATCAACAACACACACTATAAGTGATATCATTTCCCAACTTATCGGGCTTATTGATTTATCGAACTAAATCTCACTCATTGATAAATTAAAGAAATAAATATCAAATATATGTGCTTGTTATTATATTAGGATTAAGAGCACACACTTCCATAATAACTGAGGTCTTTGTTCCTTTATAAAGTCAGTATAAAAGAAACGACCTCTAATGGTCCTCAATACACTCTAAGTGTACTAGTGTAATTATATAGTTAAGATAAACTAATACCTAATTACACTATGACCTTCTAATGGTCTGTTCCTTTCTATCTTGGTCGTGAGCTACTATTAATAATTTATAAGGTACTGATAACATGATCTTCTGTGTGTGACACCACACCATGTTATCTACAATATAAATTAATTGAACAACTACATTTATCATAAATGTAGACATTTGACCAATGTGATTCTTATTTCTAGATAAATGTTTATACCAAAAGCTAGGCTTTTAGTATACATCCTAACACTTAGTGCCTCCCCTAGACCTTACAGAGGTAGTGACTCAGTTACAGAAGCAACTAGCTGAACAGCAACAGGAGATAGCCACCCTAAGGGCTAATCAGCAGAACACTCCCACTGCCACCCCGGAACCTAACATAGCAACCCCAATAGTTACAGAGGTTCCACCAGCCCAACCTACAGCACCAGTAGCCCCAGCAGCGGGGGTAAGGAGAGAAGCCTATCTGATCTAGTGGCAGAAAATCAAGCCAGAGAACTTCTCAGGCACCAGTGAACCATGGGATACCCAAGCCTGGTTCAAAATACTGGAGAGTACGATGGAGCTTCTGGACTGGCCAGAGCATGAAAAGGTGAAATGCGCCTCCTTCTGCCTGGCAGGAGACGCACGTATGTGGTGGGAGATGATTAAAGTGAAGCACCCAGTGAACCAGATGACTTGGGCCGACTTCGAAAGGGAATTCTTTAAGGAGATCTTTCACATGCGGGTCACAAACCGCCACTACGACGAGTTCACTGAATTTCGTCAGGGCAACCTTTCAGTTGAGGAGGTCGTGAAGAAATTCAATAGGCTGGCTCGTCTGTGCCCCGAACTAGTCAGCACCAAAAGAGAACGAGTCTGGCTGATGCTCAAAATGCTAAGGCCAGAAATAGCACTGAACATGGCCAGTGGCATTCATAGACCGCAAACCACTGAAGAACTGGTAAGTTGTGCTCTGATCACCGAGCATTACCAGAACAACATCAAACAGCAGAAGCAAGCCTTCTCAGAGTCCAAAGGCCAAGGAGGCTCAGGTACTCAGAAATACCAGGGTCACACCTCTAACTGGAAAGGGAACTCCAGTAACAAACGTAAACCAGGGAGTTACCCAAAAGGAGGACCAGCTAGTAAACAACCTAGCTATCCCAAGTGTTCTACTTGTGGGAAATTCCATTCAGGAGTTTGTCGTAAGGGCACTCGAGGATGCTTCGAATGTGGCCAGGAAGGGCATATGGTTAAACAATGCCCGAACAAGACCAACTTTCCCCCACCACAGCCAATTCAGTACGGAGGTAAGTCAGCACAGTTGCACTAGATGCAGGATGCTTTAGATGGTCCACACATCAGCCAGAGCAGACTAGAAGCCCCCTCAGCCACGACGAACGCGAGAATCTACTCACTAACCAGAGAGGACATAGCGAATGACTCGACAGTTGTTACAGGTCAGATCAGTATTTTACAGCAAAGTGCAACTGTCTTATTCGATACTGGGGCAACCCATTCTTATATATCCAGGGCATTTGCCGAAAAGTTAGCGATACCTCCGGATGTACTCAGTGGTCAGTTTTTGACAACACTACCTTCCGGAGAAATCATGGCATCCACGCACTGGCTCCGAGCAGTGCCAGTCATTATAGTGGACAGAGAACTCTTTGGTGATCTTATAGTGCTCGATATGGCTGACTATGATGTCATCTTGGGAATGGATTTCCTGATCAAATACGGTGCCTCCATAGAGTGTCGTAAACAGAAAGTTGTATTCCAACCTGAAGCAGGAGTGCAGTTTGGGTACATCGGAGAACCAAAGAGAAAAGCCAAGAAGTTTCTCTCAGCTCTGAAAGAACATAAACTATTGGATTCAGGATGTACGGGGTTCCTAGCACATGTAGTCAGTACCAGTCAGGACAAGGACCAAAAGCAAGAAGAGGTCCGAGTTGTATGTGACTACCCAGCAGTCTTCCCTGAAGAGTTACCGAGCCTAGTACCAGACAGAGAGATTGAATTTGAGATAGAACTTATCCCCGGTATAAATCCCATCTCCAAAGCACCCTACCGCATGGCTCCAGCGGAACTGAAGGAACTTCAGGAGCAACTACAGGAGCTGCTCGACAAGGACTTCATACGCTCTAGTCACTCACCATGGGGAGCGCCTGTGTTGTTCGTGAAGAAGAAGGACGGAAGCATACGCCTGTGTATAGACTACCGGGCACTAAACCAAGTCACGATTAAGAACAAGTATCCTCTTCCCAGAATAGATGACCTGTTTGATAAGCTAAAGGAAGCAGCAACGTTCTCTAAAATAGACCTCAGATCGGGATATCACCAGGTGAGAGTTAAAGAAGGTGATATACCCAAGACAGCTTTCAGGACCAGATACGGACATTATGAGTTCGTAGTCATGCCCTTTGGCGTGATAAATGTGTTAGGATCGATGATCGTGGCTAGAGAGGGGGGGGTGTGAATAGCCGACCCTAAATCTTCGTTTCTTCCTACGATTAGGGTTAGCGCAGCGGAAATAACTAAATAGAAACGCAAAAAGGAAAGATCAAACCTCAAACTCGAACTCGACGATGTAACGAGGTTCGGAGATGAAACTCCTACTCCTCGGCGTGTCCGTAAGGTGGACGAAGCCTATCAATCCGTCGGTGGATGAGTCCCCAGAAAATCGGCTAATAAGAACTCCTTCTGGAAGGAGAAACCTCGCCACAATGTTTTTCAAAAGCAATACAGGAGTAGAAAGCAGCAAGAAGCAAAATACAATACAAATGTATGAAACACCTTCGCTTACTTGCCTTCTCTTCGACTGGATGAAGCAGCAGCTTCTCGGATCCAACCACAACAGCAACAGCAACTGATCAGTTGGTCCCAGCCGAGTGGAAGCTCACAAAAAGCTTCAGGAACGAAGAGCTCAGCAAAGCTCGCAGAAGAACTTGCAGCAACAAGAAGAAACAGAGAGGAAGAAGAAGAAAGCAGAAGTAGCCCTTGATCTCCTTTTATAACATCTGATATCCTGAGCCAACCTGCGAACCTGCAAGCAAAAAGGCCAGAATACAGAAGCCCGAAATAACCTAGCCGTTGAGTCACAACGGCTAGGGCCAGACCGATCAGGCATCACCCTGATCGGTCTGGGGCTGATCTGATCGGTCGTGGGGACCGATCAGGCTCTATGCTGATCGGTCCCCAGACCGATCAGAACGCTTTCACAGAGAGTTGCCCAACTCTCTGTGCGTACCCTGATCGGTCCCGGGGACCGATCAGTAAGCTCACAGAGGCACACTGATTGCTTTCTGATCGGTCTCCAGACCGATCCAAGTCTTGGTTTTTGCCCAAATCAAGTCCAAACCAATATCCGGTCAACCTTGACCTCTTGGTACATCATGCTTAGCATCCGATCACTCCCTTAACCTGCTAAGACTCCCCACCAAGTGTCCGGTCAATCCCTTTGACCCACTTGGACTTTTCTCTTCGTGTCAAGTATCTGGTCACTCCCTTAACCTACTTGACCTTCTCAACACCAGATGTCCGATCACCCTTGATCCATCTGGATTTTCCCTTGCCCGGCTTCACTCACCAGGACTTTCACCTAGCTTCACTCACTAGGGTTTTCACCTGGCTTCACTCACCAGGATTTCCAATCTGCCCGGCTTCATTCACCAGGACTTTCCAACTGCCTGGCTTCACTCACCAGGACTTTCCCACTGCCTGGCTTCACTCACCAGGACTTTCCGTCTGCCTGGCTTCACTCACCAGGACTTTCCACATCCGGTCCAGAGAACGAGCTACCGAGCCCTCTCTGACCACAGTTCGAAGAAAGAGCTACCGAGCCCTCTCCGACTTCCATCCGGTCCAGAGAACGAGCTCCCGAGCCCTCTCTGACCACAGTCCGGAGAACGAGCTACCGAGCCCTCTCCGACTTCCCATGTGCCAAGCTTTCATACTCGGACTTCTCCGTGCCAAGTCTCCATACTTGGACTTTTCCCGTGCCAAGCTCCCTGCTTGGACTTTTCTGAGTCAGGTCAACTCACCTCAGGTCAACCAGGTCAACCTTGACCACGGGTTGCACCCACAATCTCCCAAGCTTGTTCTCGTCAAACATCAAAATACAACTCGAGTCAAGTCAACTCGAGTCTGGTCAACCAGGTCAACCTTGACCTAAGGTTGCACCAACAATCTCCCATCATGTTCTCGTCAAACATCAAAATACAACTCGAGTCAGGTCAACTCGAGTCGGGTCAACCAGGTCAACCTTGACCTAAGGTTGCACCAACAATCTCCCCCTTTTTGATGTTTGACAAAACTCATAATCAAGTTAGGTTAACCCGATAACCTAACTTAGGTTTTCCAATGTTCTTCCCTGAACATTCTCTATTCTCCTCAAACCTACACTCTTCCCCTTTTTGACACACATCAAAAAGAGTGAATCAAGGTCAAGAGTTTCTTTCTAATGAAAGTCTCATACCTTTCATTGAAACTCTTAATTTCCCCCTTGATACTAAGGTCAACAATTAACTTAGTGATAATCTCATATCACTCAAGTCTTTAGGAGTAAAAACTCCCCCTAAAAGTCAACTCCCCCTTGACTAATAGGTAAAACTCCCCCTAAAGGTCAACTCCCCCTTGACCATTGCACCAACAATGTCTTGGAGAGTTTCAAACCTTTAGAACTCTAAAACACCACTTCCATAGCTGCAATTTCAGACAAACAGTCGAAATTCAACAACTTGGCACGCCCTGATCGGTCACCAGACCGATCAGGGATTCCCTGGATCGGTCACGGTGACCGATCCAGGCACCCCTGGATCGATCAGACTCCCCTCTGATCGGTCCACAACTCTGATTTCTGATTTCTTCTCCCGAAATTCAGAAACCTCTAGAAAATCACAAAAAATTCTAAAAATTGTAAAATTTTGAGGATACACTCCTCATAACATATACTATCATGGAAAAATAGTTTTATATGAAAATAAGTTCCATTTTCAAATCTTGATACAAAGTTCAAAAGTCTTTGAAATAGCTCAAAGTTAACTCATCTTTGTATCACTTTGCTCAATGATGAATGCTATCACTAGAAAAGCTTCATCAAGGTTTTTCAAATCAATTTTGAAATGATTTTAAATCATTTAATTTAGGACCACAATCTTTGGGCTAAATGTACATGACTTGTACATAAGCTTTCCATATGATCCCCACTTTCGAATTAGGCTCATCTAGGCACAAGAACTATGCACCTTGATCCTAACTCATCATCCTAATATCTCACACACATCTAAGGTGTATCAAACACATCCAAGTCAATTTTGATGTGAGATATGGGTTTAGGTTATCTTAGGCTAAGGTCTCATGCATTTTCTAAACATCAATTTGATCTCCATATTAAATTGTGTTTTTAACCTTAAATCAATTTCATTGATTATAAATGCAAGAAATGATGACATGGCATAAAATGATATCATACATAATAACATGTGCCAATGTCATGATGTCATGGCATAAAGTATGAAACTTAAATAAAGCATGACATTTAACTAACCTAAGCATTATCATGACATTTTAAATGATCATAGATTAAATATGATGTCATGACATGGCATATGGCAAACAATACATGGCAAATAGCATATAAAGGTATAGAAAATACCTAATTCTATCCTTAGTTGCCATTTTTGATAATTTCGATCATTTTGCCATAAATTCTATATTCCTAAGTGTGATAGACCTCAAGTCATATACCAAAGATGTTTAGATCACTATGTGCCAATTAGATTGACTCTAGACAACTCCTCAAATTTGATTGGCACATTCTAATCACCTTAGGAATAATTCTTAATTTCATTTTCAAGACTTGATTATACCTTGAAAAATCCTAAAGTGCCATCTTTTGCCATGATTAGGTTAACTACCTATTCAAGTAAGGTTGGCACACCCTAACTCATCTAGCGTGATGAAATCACGCTCCTAGGAACCCAATACCTATTTGAGCTCATTGGGTTCACTAAATATTCACTAGGGATGACTTCCCTAGCAACCCTCCTAATGACCCTCCTAGGCTTTGAAGCCTTGGTCATTTGGGACTCATCAAGATCAACTCTAGGGGTGACTCCCCTTGTGACCTTGGTGATGGTCTTCCTAGTCCTAGGTTTTGTTCCATAATCGAATGGAACATCATGGTAAGTGGGCTTGACCACTTGGGACTTAGGTTTGTGACCCAAACCTTTCTTGTCCTTGGACTTGGGTTTTTGACCCTTAGACCCTATAGTTGACTTCTCTAAATTTTTAAGGGTCTTTTCTAAAGTGTCAAGTCTTGACCTCAAGACTTGATTCTCCTTTTCTAATACCTCAAGTTTTAATTTGTCATTGTTCTTTGAGGTACTCCTAGGCATATGTCTAGTTGTTTTGGGATTTCTACCTAGGTTATCCTTAACCTTAGATGAGTTGATCCTAGGGTTGGCTTTCCTAGTGTTATCCTTATCTAGGCTCACATGTTTGGCACCTAAGCATGTGTATCGATTTCTATAATTATCATGCTTATCATTATTGTCAATTGCAATCAAACTACTAGCATGCATCTTACTAGTATTGCAATAATGTGCCTTAGAGATTACCTTAGGGTTTGCCTTAGCTCCCATCGATGTGCTCGGTCTCTTGTCCTTGTGAGATTGCCTCCCCCTCGGACATTGGCTCCGATAATGTCCCCTTCGCTTGCATTGGAAGCACACCACGTGCTCCTTGCCCTTGCGTGTTGGGACTCCGGCTTCCTTGACCTTTGGCGCCGGTGGAGTCTTTCTAACCCTCTTTGGACATTTACTCTTGTAATGTCCAAATTCCCTACACTCAAAGCACATTATGTGTAATTTGCTAGAAACTAAATGGCTTGAGTTACCCAGAGTTGAGGATGGATGAACGCTCTCTCCTTCATCCCTTCCGGAGGTAGAAGCTTCTTCTTCTTGCTCCGAACTTGAAGAAGAACTCTCCTCCTCTTCTTCTTTAGATGTTGAGTGGCCCTCAACTTCTAAATCCATTTCTCCATGAAGTGAGCTACTTGGCTCACTTGACTCCTCTTCATGACTTGAAGTGGAGTTCTCCTCATGGAACTTTGCCAAGTTGTTCCACAACTCCTTGGCATCGTTATATCCACCTATCCTACACAAAACATCATTAGGTAAAGAAAATTCAAAAATTTTCAATACCTCATCGTTGACTAGGGATTGGTGGACTTGTTCCTTGGTCCACTCCTTCTTCTCTAGGGTTTCTCCTTTCTTGTCCATCGGAGGCTTGAAACCTAATTGAACACAACTCCAATTTTCAAGGTTAGTCATAAGAAAGTACTTCATTCTTACCTTCCAAAATGCGAAGTCGTCGCGATCGTAGAAAGGTGGAATTGTGACGTCTTCTCCAAATAGATACATTTTCTAGCTCGTGCTCCCCCGGGTGTTGATCCAACGAAGAGCGACCTCGCTCTGATACCACTTGTTAGGATCGATGATCGCGGCTAGAGAGGGGGGGGTGTGAATAGCCGACCCCAAATCTTCGTTTCTTCCTACGATTAGGGTTAGCGCAGCGGAAATAACTAAATAGAAACGCAAAAAGGAAAGATCAAACCTCAAACTCGAACTCGACGATGTAACGAGGTTCGGAGATGAAACTCCTACTCCTCGGCGTGTCCGTAAGGTGGACGAAGCCTATCAATCCATCGGTGGATGAGTCCCCGGAAAACCGGCTAATAAGAACTCCTTCTGGGAGGAGAAACATCGCCACAATGTTTTGCAAAAGCAATACAGGAGTAGAAAGCAGCAAGAAGCAAAATACAATACAAATGTATGAAACACCTTCGCTTACTTGCCTTCTCTTCAACTGGATGAAGCAGCAGCTTCTCGGATCCAACCACAACAGCAACAGCAACTGATCAGTTGGTCCCAGCCGAGTGGAAGCTCACAAAAAGCTTCAGGAACGAAGAGCTCAGCAAAGCTCGCAGAAGAACTTGCAGCAGCAAGAAGAAATAGAGAGGAAGAAGAAGAAAGCAGAAGTAGCCCTCGATCTCCTTTTATAACATCTGATATCCTGAGCCAACCTGCGAACCTGCAAGCAAAAAGGCCAGAACACAGAAGCCCGAAATAACCTAGCCGTTGAGTCACAACGGCTAGATCATCGTGCATCACGGTCTGGGGCTGATCTGATCGGCCGTGGGGACCGATCAGGCTCTATATCGATCAGCCGTTCTCCTTCTTCAGCATTCTGTCTGATTACTGATCGGTCCCGGACCGATCAAATGACCCCCGGCGATCAATAAGCTCACAGAGGCACACTGATCGCTTCGATCGGTCTCCAGACCGAGGTCTTGGTTTTGCCCAAACCAAGTCCAAACCAATATCCGATCAACCTTGACCTCTTGGTACATCATGCTTAGCATCCGATCACCCTTGACCTGCTAAGACTCCCCACCAAGTGGTCGGTCAACCTTTGACCCACTTGACTTTTCTCTTCGTGTCAAGTATCCGGTCACTCCCTTGACCTACTGACCTTCTCAACACCAGATGTCCGATCACCCTGGATCCATCTGGATTTTCCCTGCCGGCTTCACTCACCGGGACTTTCACCTAGCTTCACTCACTAGGTTTTCACCGGCTTCACTCACCGGATTTAACCGCCCGCCCACTCACGGGACTTTCCAATCGCTGGCTTCACTCACAGACTTTCCCACCGCGCTTCACTCACTGTAACTTTCCCACCGGCTTCACTCACCGGACTTTCCGTCTGCCGGCTTCACTCACCGGACTTTCCACATCCGGTCCAGAGAATGAGCCACCGAGCCCTCTCGACCACGGTTAAGAACGAGCTACCGAGTCCTCTCCGACTTCCATCCGTCCAGAGAACGAGCTCCCGAGCCCTCTCGACCTACCGAGAACGAGCTACCGAGCCCTCTCCGACTTCCCATGTGCCAAGCTTTCATACTTGGACTTCTCCGTGCCAAGTCTCCATACTTGGACTTTTCCCGTGCCAAGCTCCCTGCTTGGACTTTTCACCATGCCAAACTCCCTGCTTGGACTTTTCCCATGCCAAGCTCCCTGCTTGGACTTTTCCCGTGCCAAGCTCCCTGCTTAGACTTTTCTGAGTCAGGTCAACTCACCTCGGGTCAACCAGGTCAACCTTGACCACGGGTTCCACCCACAATCTCCCAAGCTTGTTCTCGTCAAACATCAAAATACAACTCGAGTCAAGTCAACTCAAGTCTGGTCAACTAGGTCAACCTTGACCTAAGGTTGCACCAACAATCTCCCATCATGTTCTCGTCAAATATCAAAATACAACTCGAGTCAAGTCAACTCGAGTCGGGTCAACCAGGTCAACCTTGACCTAGGTTGCACCAACAAAATGCTCCAGCTACTTTCATAGATCTCATGAACAGAGTATTTAGAGAATACTTAGATAAGTTTGTTATTGTGTTCATCGACGACATTCTTATCTATTCCGGAACTCAGGAAGAACACGCAGAACACCTGAAAATAGTACTGCAGACCCTCCAGCAGAACCAGCTGTACGCCAAGTTCACGAAATGTGAATTCTGGCTCGATCAGGTATCCTTCCTGGGTCACATCATCTCCAAGGATGGTATCATGGTAGACCCTAGTAATATAGAGGCTATGAGTAACTGGAAAAGACCTAAGAACACCAGTGAAATCAAAAGCTTTCTGGGACTAGCAGGCTATTACAGAAAATTTGTAGAGGATTTCTCTAGGATAGCCTCCCCACTGACAACTCTCACCAGGAAGAACAGAAAATTTCAGTGGACAGAGGACTGTGAGAACAGCTTCATCGAGCTAAAAAGAAGATTGACCAGTGCTCCCATTTTGACTCTGCCAGGAAACACAGACAGCTTTGATATTTACAGTGATGCCTCTAAATTGGGACTAGGAACAGTACTTATGCAAAATGGCAAGGTGATCGCCTATGCCTCCAGACAACTCAAGGACTATGAGAGGAACTACCCTACTCATGACCTTGAGCTTGCAGCAGTCGTCTTCGCCCTCAAAATTTGGAGACACTACTTGTATGGAGCTCAGTGCAGAGTGTATACAGATCATCAGAGTCTGAAGTACTTCTTTACTCAGAAGGATCTGAATATGCGACAGCGCAGATGGCTCGAGCTGGTCAAAGACTATGACATAGACATCCTCTACCACCCAGGAAAAGCCAATAAGGTGGCAGACGCACTTAGCAGGAAGTCCAGTGTCACCTTACTATCCCTATCAGCCATGTCACTACCCTTATAAAAGGAGATTACATATTTCAGTCTCGAACTTATAGTTGGACAGCTCTCTACCATGACATTAGTATCTACTCTGCTTGGTGACATCCGGACAGCTCAAGATCAGGATCCTGAAATTCAGAAAATCAAGCAAGGGATAGCAGAATCAGGAAGTGGAGAGTTCAGAGTATCTGATGGGGGGGTATTGTATTTTGGTGACAGACTATGCGTTTCAGATCAGGAGGAACTACGGAGGAAGATCCTAGACGAGGCTCACAGGACTCCTTATGCGATACATCCTGGTTCCACCAAGATGTACCAAGACCTAAAGAGACATTTTTGGTGGCCTGGGATGAAAAGAGACATCGCTAGATATGTCAGTACCTGTCTGACCTGCCAGAGGGTCAAGGCAGAACACCAGAGACCAGAAGGAGTTCTGCAGCCTATTCAGATCCCAGAATGGAAGTGGGAGGATATCTCCATGGATTTCATAGTGGGACTACCCAGAACCACGAATGGTTTTGACGCCATCTGGGTGATAGTCGACAGATTGACTAATCAGCCCACTTCTTAGCTATCAGGATAACCTACTCCATGGAGCAACTAGCTTAGTTGTATCTCAAGGAGATTGTCAGACTGCATGGAGTCCCACGGACCATTATTTCAGACAGAGACAGTAGATTCACGTCACACTTCTGGGAGTGTGTACAGTCCGCAATGGGCACAGATTAAAGTTTAGCACAGCTTTCCATCCTCAGATAGATGGTCAGACGGAGCGAGTAAATCAGGTACTCGAAGACATGCTCCGAGCGTGTGCCCTAGACTTCAATGGAAGTTGGTGCAAATATCTGTGTTTAGTAGAATTTACATACAACAATAGCTATCATACCACTATCGGCATGGCACCCTACGAGGCTCTTTACGGATGGAGGTGTAGATCTCCAATCTGTTGGTATGAAAGCGGTGAACAGAAAGAACTAGAACTTCAGACAGATCTAGTAGTAGATACCACAGCAGCTATACAGCAGATCCGCCAGAGGATAGAGACAGCTCAGAGCCGCCAAAAAAGCTATGCTGATACACGGCGCCGACCCTTAGAGTTTTCAGTGGGGGATACAATATTCCTCCGAGTGGCGCCCATCAGGGGAGTAATGCGTTGTGGGAAGAAGGGCAAATTAAGTCCCAGATATGTGGGACCATACCTTATCACCAGAAGAGTTGGCAAGGTAGCATATGAGTTAGAGCTATCCCAGGAGATGTCACCTATCCATAATGTATTTCACGTCTCTATGCTGAAGAAGCATATCCCAGATGCCACCCAGGTGATTGAGCCTCAGTCGGTACAAGTCCGCGAAGACCTCAGCTATGACAGTCGACCTATTCAGATAATAGACCGAGCAGTTAAGAAATTGTGAAACAAGGAGGTACCATTAGTAAAAGTGATGTGGCAAAATCACACAGCAGAACAGGCAACTTGGGAGACAGAAGCTAGTATGAGACAGAAGTACCCAGAGTTATTTTAAGTTCGAGGATGAACTTTTTATAAGGTATGGGGGATTGTAACGCCCGAAAATTCTCAAATAACTTTTAGAAATATTCTATTATTTTTCTAGAATTTTAGAATATTTTTATGGAATTTTTGGAGTAGCAGAAGTAGCAAAATTAAATAAAAACGTAAAATAGCCTAAGCAGGAATTGAGCCCACGACCTATCAGACCCTACGACTTATAACATGACTTTTGTAACCAGGTGGCCCCAGTAGGGGTGTACTGAAAGAAGAGGAGAGAAATTATATTTATGATCGAGTTGGGTCGTATTACTCACTTAATATAAATAGAGAATTTAAGTGAGGGTTTATTACTTTGGATCAACAACTCTTCCTCACGACAAAAAAAAACGCCGACCTCTCCTTCTTCCTTACCCTCTTGGCACACCAAGCCCCAAGAGACCTAGGGTTCCATTCATAGGGTCGTAGGAGCACCTTCCGGCGACGACTTCGACACGAGGACGCTCCTCTCCGCGAGAAGAACGCGTAGACGCAAGAAGATCGCCGAAGAGATCTTCTCCTCCGGAAATCTAGCGATCAGAATTGTAAGAAACCTAGCGCAGGAAGTAAGTAACCCCTCACCTATAGTATAAGTAGCTAATCGCACGATTTTATGTTTTTAGTTCAGCCATATGCAGATTTTTTTCTCGGTATGTAGGGAGTATTTGACCCTCCCCGCAAGTTTAGAGTTTATTTGAGCACCTCTAGATGGGTCAGACGTGCATTCCCCTCCAGTTATGGGGTTTTAGACGCTGTCGGGTGCCTAGAGGTGGTCCCCTAATAGAGAAGAAAGTTAGAGCACACCAAGTGCTCGATAAAATGACTAGTACAGTTAAATGCTACAGTAGGTATTTTAATAGTTCAGTTAAATATCATAGAAGCATTTTAAATAGTATGCTTAGTCTTGCTTCAGTTTATATGGGACTACAGCCCATAGGTTCAGATAACCTAGTAAGAGCAAGATAAGATAAATCAGCTTATGAATCGATATTTTACTTTTATCAGTGGCACTGTACTGGATTCTTAGTTGTCCTTGGGTTGGGCTCGCATAGTCATCCCTAGGTTTAGATAACCTAGTAAACCTTACTAGATTCGGGACTAGCTACCTCGGGTCTAGTTAGAGATGCGCACATAGCAAGTACAGTTGCCGGGCCCATCAGCAGCATGATTATTATTTTTATCTATTATGAAAATAGTTTTCAAAACTTTACAAATTAGTTATACAGTTCAGATTCAACATTAGCCTAACATCAGTTTAGCTCAGCTTATGTATCAGTTCAGTTTTTTTATTGATACTACAAGATAGTTCTATGATCTGTATTTGATTGTCATGACTCATATATCAGTATGCCATGTTTTTAGCATTTCCAGCATAATTATCAGCATATGTTACAAATAGCATCTTTTAAAAGCATGATTTCATCGAATGCATGTTTTGTGAGGTAGATGGTTCTTACTAAGCTCCCAAACTTATAGTTTCCTTTTTCCTTATACTGCAAATAAAGGTAAAGGGAAGATGGATTAGCGGAGGCTGGAGGGCAATGTGTCAAGATGTGTGTGAGAAGGAACTTGGAATAAAGACTCTTGGGGACTAGCAAGTTTAAAGAATTAGAATTTCTTACATTCTTATTATTTCGCACCTTTATAATGTTTAAATGTCATGAATTGTGAAAGTATGCACCATGCTATGCCTCGACTATTAGTTATTTTGATGTTAGTTAATAAACTATGAACAATGACAGTAATGGCATGCCTAGTAATGTTATGATGCTTTTCACTTGATACATTGAATTGTATACGAATTAGTTGAGAAATGCTTATCATGCACTTACTCTGTTATATGGCATGTTTAGTTTGTATAAATGCTTAGTTTTAGTATGAAGTTGATACAAAGCCCATGGCTCCACTCGTATGCTTAGAAAATGCCAAAGCATGCTAAATTTCATAAAAACATGTATTAAATAGCTTAGAATATTAGTATGTGTTCTATCGTATGACAATTGCATGATAAGCTTAGATTCCATCCTTCAACATATGTACAATAATGAAATAGTTTTTGAATATAAATTCCAGATGTTATAGCAATTAGCAGAGATTTTAATTAGTTCAGCTTTCCGCACATTATACTTCAGTGATAGCCACAGAATAGTTTAGCACCCGTAGCCCCCGACCTTACAGCTTAGTCAATAGAAGGCGAGGCATTACAATCACGGACGATGGAACGTGTTGCTACAATGTTATATTGTTCAGATTGAAGAATGTTGGTGTCACCTACCAGAGGCTGATAAATAAAATGTTCTGATGACATATCGGCTATAACATGGAGGTATATGTCGATGATATATTAATAAAATCCCTCCGAACTGTTGACCTTTATGCAGACATCGAGGAGACATGCCGAACCTTAAGGATATATGGGATAAAATTGAACCCGAACAAATATATATTCGGAGCAAAGAGTGGTCGTTTCCTCGGATACATCATCACCGAACGGTGCATCGAGGCAAATCCAAGTAAAGTAAATGCACTACAGGGTATGCCCAGAAACTTGAAGGAGGCCCAACGACTGTCGGATGGATCACTGCGCTGTCAAGGTTCATTTCTAAGTCATCTAACCAAAGTCATCTATTCTTCAAGGTGTTGCACCGAGCGACAAAATTCCAATGGGATGCAGAGTGCGATAAGGCACTGAAAGAGCTTAAGGAGTATCTCAACTCCTTGCTTATATTGGCTAAGCCGAACGCTGGCAAGACGCTCTAGATCTACCTATCATCCACCGAGTATGCAGTTGACTCGACATTAGTAAAGCAGAATGATCACAAACAACAACTCGTGTATTTTTTGAGTCATATATTGAAAGATACAGAATCCTGCTATACCTGTCTTAAAAAATTAGCATACGCATTGGTGCTAGCCGCTCGGAGACTCCACCCATACTTCCTAGCGCATCCGATCATCGTGATGACCAACAGCGTCCTGGGAAGGGTCTTTCTTAACCCAGAGGCGTCTGGGTGGCTGATCAAGTGGGCAATCGATCTGAGTGAGTTTGGCATTCAATATTAGCCCCGAACGGTAATTAAAGCTCAAGCCTTAGTTGACTTCGTCACTTAAGTCCCGAATACTGAACCAGACGAAACCTGGAAAATATATGTCGATGGCTCGTCCACTCGGCAAGGCAGCGGGATCACCATTCTATTGATTTCACCGAGGGAGGATAGGATGCAGTTGTGATGTGCGTAGATTATATACACTTTTATACATGTTTGGACACACATCTACTTTATTGCACCCTATTTCTTTATAATATCATTCTTCCATTATATTTTGTTTGGAGATCTGCTCTTTGCTTATTTTTATTGACAGGACACTATTTAGAGTGAAAATGGAGCAAGAACGCACACGAGAACAACTTTAAAAGAAATCAAGCCAAGGTCGTGTGACCCACACGACCGTGCTCCCCCATTAGAAGCAAATCAAGCCACAACCGTGTGAACCACACGTAAGTGTCAACTTCCCTGTGGCCAGGCAGCACACGGTCGTGCTAATGTTCCAAAGACAAAGAAGACCACGGTCATGTGATCCACACGACCGTGTCAAATTACCAGAGGCGAGGAAGGCCGCGGTTGTGTGACTTTGGTAGAGAGGAAGAAGGTCATGGCCATGCTGAATTCTAGGCAGATTGCAGACCGATCGTAAAATGGCTATAACTTTGTGTTTCATTGGAGTTTCGGGCTGTTCTTTATACTGAAACATAGCTAACTTCAAGATTTACAACTTTGCTTCAGATCCAATAGAGAGATAGCATTGTCTGCCCATGCTAAATGACACGGTCGTGCTTCCCAACCGTGGGTTCATCTGGACCTCTACCCAGACTGCTGATCAAACTTTGAACCACCATAACTTTTGCCTCGATTTGAGTCAGAGCTCAATCCAAGTATCAAATTGAAGATAATTTCAAGAGATACAACTTTCGTTCAGGGTGAATCACGAGAAAACCTAGTTTAATAGGTGAAAAACCTGGTTTACCGGACCCCTATAATTCTGATTTTCATGGGCAATTTGAAGGAGGAATAAAAGGGTCATGATCCTCATTCTTTGACTCATCTTGGGTTTGGGACTTCGCCCCTCTCCTTGGGGAAGGGTTCTCCCATTAGGGGGAAACCCTAGAGCTTTATTCACTTCCATCCTTTCACGATTTGTCCATCTCCGGAGCAAGGAGGCATCCCCAAGACATCGGAAACATCGACAAGCATCTCTTCTTCCCCTTCTTCTCACATCTAGGGTTGTGAGTATGCTATATTTTATGTTTTAGGATTGTTCTTCCTTTGCAATGGAGTAGATCTCCAGATCTAGGATGTAGGAAGTATTTGTGACGTGATGGAGATGTAAAACTATGTGGATTTAACATGTTTCTATTCAATGACTTGTTAATACCTTGTTCATGTTTGATGATGTGTGTGTGTGTGTGAATGCTTATATATATCTTTTGCATGTTTTATCAAATAGTTGTGTAGAATTGTTAATCCCATAGGGGGTACCTTAGATCGTATGACTGAGGGGCATCGTGACAGGGCTGCCCCGCTAACAGACGTCTAGGGTATCACCTTGAAGGGAGAAGCAAATCTCCATAAAGAAGTAGGGGATCAGACTATTTCTATCTCTATGTTATTATGTGTTAGTGTGTTTCTATGTTGTATGACCGAGGAGCGTCGTGACAGGGTTGCCTCGCTAACAGACTTCATAGGAATCACTTCCATTTAGTAGCATAGGACATGGAGTAGGAGATCATGCCGGCTTATCCACTGCAGGGGAGAGTCGATAATGAATCTAACTTCCTTCAAGAGCATGAATATAGAGGATAGGAACTAAGCAATCTATGTAACACCACCTAGCATCACAAGGAAATCAAAATTCTAGAATCACACCTTAACCCATCTCTCACATCCTCTTAGCTCAACCCCTTTCAAGATACATTCTCTCTCTTCTCTCTTTTCTTTCTCTTACTTTCTTTCCTAGCTAATCTTACATTTGTCTAAATAATTCACCGTGCGAAGTTAACTAATGCTTAATCAACAGTCCCTGTGGATACGATAATCTTGTATATTATTGATGATGTAATCGTACACCTGCGGTAACGTAACAAGTTGTCCATTCATTTGGATTATCGGGACACCAATAATGAAGTTGAATATGAAGCTACAAAAATCCTTATCCACTCGAACTCTCAGTTAACAACTCAGTAGCTATCAGGGACGTTCAAAATAAGCAGCTCTAGACTCAAGCTATATACAGAAGCCTTCGAGAAGCTAAAGGCAAATTATCAAGAAGTCATTATACAGAAGATGTTGGGTTTTTCGGGCCACGAAAACCACTTTTTCGCGTCGCGAAAATCCCGAAACCCCCGACCACCGGATCCGTGCGAAGAAAAATAAAACAAAATATGAGTACAAGTTTCTATAGTCTAGATTTACACTAGATAAGAGCGTTACCCTCGATACGATGCCCTTCGCTATTCCACTAGTCCAACGGTTTGCCGGATCTCAAGATTGTCAAAGTAGACAACCCTCTAGAAGTATCCATGTAGGACCGTTAGATTCGATAGAGGGGGGGTGAATATCGATTCGAAAAAGACGAGTATAAACGCAGCGGAAAAATAAAATAGACACAGATGTTTTTACTTCGTTCGGAGCCTGTGACGACTCCTACTCGAAGGCCCGTGGTCCTTGACCACTTTCGTTGGGCAATCACTAACAAGTCGAAATATAATTACAGAATAAGTACAGGAAATGCTAGTGACAATAAAGCAATACCGACAAAGAAAATTAAATAAAAACCGGAGGAGCACTTTTGTCGGAGCATTGTTGACGTCGCACTTGAACGTCGAGCAGCAAGACCAGCAGTAGAAGAGTTCTCAGTAAAAATTGATTGTACTGAAGCTCCTGTCTGGGGCTTCTTTTATATGCTGTTCCAGGCGCCTGGATCCCTTCCGGGCGCCTGGAATGTGACGTAGCTGCACAAACCATGATGCTCCACGTGGCGACGACTGGTGGATAGAATTCGCCTTGGCGCCGGATCCCTGGCACCGGACCTCCGCCTTGGGACCACCTTGTTTGAAAACTCCCTTTTCTGCAAAACAAAGTTAGTCAGAGGCAAATATGTATCTGTAAAACAGTTAGCACAGTTAAAGTTCAACAGATGGATAAAAAGAGTATGACTTAGATTCCATCTTTCCAGGGGAATCTAGTCACGATCTCGACTTAGACATCCGAAATGGACCTAAGCGGATCGGCCTAATGTCCCTTCCGGGAGCGCGTCCTCACGGTCCTCCCCTCCAATGACTTACCTCACTTACCGCCAGAGGCTCAGCCCATCGACCCGTCTGGACTTCTCGCCAAGCGTCCGGTCAGCCCGTCGACCCGCTTGGACTTCTCGCCAGCTATCCGGTCAGCCCGTCAACCTAGCTGGACTTCTCGCCAAGCGTCCGGTCAGCCCGTCGACCCGCTTGGACTTCTTGCCAACTATCCGGTCAGCCCGTCGACCTAGCTGGACTTCTTGCCAGACATCCGGTCAGCCCGTCGACCTGTCTGGACTTCTCCTGCACACTCGATCAAAGTGTCAGACAACAACACAACTAACTTAACCTATTTGTCATTCATCAAAACCTGGGTTAAATCGTTAGTGCTAACCGCACCAACAATCTCCCCCTTTTTGATGGAATGACAACCTGGTTAAGTTAGTGTTAACATATGCAAGAAACAACATGCATTTATGTGGTTTTTAAAGTTAGTTTGTATTTTCAAGTTGGTTTAGCTAACTTAACCACCTAACCCTCCCCCTTTGGCATTCATTAAAAATAAGCAGGGGTAAATAATCATAGTGTTGAGTTACTGCAAAAAGTAATCAGATTTTGCAATATATTTTGATTTGATTTTTAACACCAAAAAATAGCCAAATTGACTTGGGGGAGACAAGTTAAATTTTGAAAAGTATAAAGTTAATCAAGTTTCATTTTTCAAGTGTGTAAAGATTTTCAAACAGGTTTTCAAATTTACTTTGCATGTTTAAATAACATTTACTTTTCAACAAGGTAAATTTTCAACTTCAAATTTTCAAAATAAAGCAAAAATTGAGCAAGTAAGAATAATTTTTCAAGAAGTAAAATTTTTGCCAAAATAAAGTTTTAAGGCTAATTTGATAAAAGCTAAGTTTGGAAAGTTGAATTTTCAAGCATATGTTACAAAACTGAATAAGTTTAAATTTGCAATATTCAACTTTTAAAATCAGGTTTAAAAATTAGGTGGGATTTAAACTTAGTTAAATTTAACTTTTTGAAAACTGGTGTTTTAAAAATAAGTTAGTTTTAACATAGATGTAAAAAAAACATTTTTCAAACATACATTAATTTCTTCCCCTGAACTTGACACGTATCTAAGATTGTGTTTACTGCCATCGGTGTTTTTATTTCTTTTGTATTTTCCATTCCGAATTTTTTAAGTAATTCTTTGGTGTATTTATGTTGAGAAATATAGTTTCCTTCATTTGTCTGTTTGATTTGTAATCCTAAGAAATAGGTTAGTTTTCCCACTAAGCTCATTTCAAATTCTTTTTCCATTAGATTAATAAATTCTTCTAAAAATTCTGAATTTGTTGAGCCAAATATTATGTCATCCACGTATATTTGTGCAATAAATATGTTTGTATTTAATGATTTAACAAACAAGGTTGGGTCAATTTGACCTTGTTTGAATCCTTTAGATGTTAGGTAAGATGTTAGCCTCTCATACCACGCCCTGGGTGCTTGTTTAAGTCCATATAGGGCTTTCTTTAATTTAAAAACATAATCAGGGTGTTCTAGACTTTCAAAACCAGGAGGCTGACCTACATAAACTTCTTCTTTGATTAGTCCATTAAGAAAGGCAGACTTAACATCCATTTGGTATAGTTTGAATCCCTTATGGGCTGCATAACTTAGTAACATTCTAATGGATTCTAATCTGGCTACTGGGGCATATGTTTCATCATAGTCAAGTCCTTCAACTTGACTAAATCCTTTAGCAACCAGCCTAGCCTTATTTCTAGTAATTTCCCAGTTTCACTTAGTTTGTTTCGAATACCCATTTTGTTTCTATTATTTTCTTATTCTTAGGTGGTGGGACTAGGTCCCAGACCTCATTACGCTCAAATTGGGCTAGTTCTTCTTGCATAGCTATAATCCAATCTGGGTCTAGTAGGATTCTTCCACTTGGTTCAATCCTTTGGAAATTAATGAAGACTTATTTCTAGTAATAAAGATGATCTGGTTTGAACTCTTAAGTCTGGGTCACCAATTATTTGATCAGTTGGATGATTTGGGTTTACCCTTATTGTTTTAGGAGGTTGATTCTCTTGATGTTGTTCCTCTTCTTCATGACTTAGAGTTTGGTTGGTTTCTGGAACACACTCAGGTGGTTGTGTAGGTTCGATGTCTTGTGTAGTTTCTTTAAATTTTACATTAGTAGTTTCTTCAATTTTTAAGGTAACCTTATTATAAATTCTGTAGCCTCTACTATTTAGGGAATATCCTACAAAAATTCCATTTTCAATTTTAGAGGTGAATTTTCCTAAGTGTTCTCTTGTATTTAAGATAAAAACTGGGCACCCAAATACCTTAAAATATTTTATGTTTGGTTGTTTATTATAGAACATTTCGAAGAAGGTTTTGTTATGAGTTTTGTTTATTGTTGTTCTGTTCTGTACATAGCAGGCTGTACTAACGGCTTCTGCCCAAAAGTATTTAGGTAGGTTATACTCATTTAACATTGTCCTAGAAGCTTCAAGTAAGGTTCTATTTTTTTCTTTCTACAATTCCATTTTGTTGGGGGGTTTTAGGACATGAGAACTCATGATGGTAACCATTTTCTAGACAAAAACTGTTAAAGTTGTGATTTTTAAACTCTCCCCCATTGTCACTCCTAATTCTTTTAATTTTAATATCTTTTTCGTTTTTAATCTGTTTGCAAAAATTTGTAAAAATTTCAAAAGTTTCATCTTTATGTTTTAAGAATTTTACCCAAGTAAACCTAGAATAATCGTCTATAATTACTAAACAATATAAGTTTCCATTTATGGATTTGACTCCATGGGAGTCAAAAAGGTCTAAATGTAGAAGTTCTAAGATTGAGTTAGTTTGTGGTTGATTTGTTTGTTTGTGGGTTGATTTAGTTTGTTTGCCTTGTTGACAAGCATTACATATGGTTGAATCTAAGTTAGGTAACTTTGGTAAGCCTTTTACAAGTTCATTTAGTTTACTTATATTTCTAAAGTTGGTGTGAGACATCTTGAAAATAATTTTTAAGTTAAAAATTTTGAAAATAATTTTTAAGTTTAAAATTTTGAATATAATTTTTAAGTTTAAGATTAGAATTTTGAAAATAAAATTTTGAGTTTGAAATTAAAATTTTGAAATTTTTTTTTTTAAGTTTAAAATTAGAATTTTGAAAATAATTTTTTAAGTTTAAAATTGGAATTTTGAAAATAATTTTTAAGTTTGAAATTAAAATTTTGAATATAATTTTAAATTTAAGATTAGAATTTTGAAAATAAATTTTGAAATTTAAAATTTTGAAAATAATTTTTTTTTAAGTTTAAAATTTTGAATATAATTTTTAAGTTTAAGATTAGAGTTTTGAAAATAAATTTTTTAGTTTGGAATTAAAATTTTGAAATTAACCCTTATTCATCTCACCCGATCTATATTATCAATCAGGGAGTCCTATGATTTTGTGAGATGAAATTAAATTTTTTACTTATGGAGTTTTGGTTTAACTTGTGTTAGATTCAGCTTTGGCCTCCACAAATAGGCATTTTTCGGATAAATTTCTAAGCTTGGTGAGTCACATGGACATCATTAGAAGTAACCAACCTTTCGAGATTTTTCGAATAGTCCTATCCACGGAGCTTAGTACTAAATCTTGATCTAACTGATTAGGATCCATTTAAGGGTAGCTTCGGTTAGTTCCACTTGGCCAAATGCACCAGATCGAAGCCATATCTTACTAGACATGCGATGCCCAAGCTTCCCTAACGTACTATCATCCAAAAACTTCTCCAGTACCATGATTCAGGTTAAATTTGGTCTCTAATTCTAATTACCCTGCCGGGTTAGTTAGTTTTGGGTTACCCTGTCGGGTAGGTTAGTTTTGGAGGTGCCAACTATTCTGGAGCCTCCCCCTGAATCATTGGCCATTCATTTGGTTTTAGGTTTGTGTCGATTCTTTTTATAGTTATGGTTAACTTGGTGATAATTTTGTTGATTTTTAAGGTGTTTAGATTTTGAATTTGTTTTAGGTTTGTATTTTGGATTTTGGTTTGGTTTATTCGATTTTATATAATGTATTTTTTCTTTAGGTATATAATATTGATTAATTCCTACTTGCGTGGTCAGACACGCTTTCGAGACCCAAGCTTGATTAGTTGATTTGTATTGAGTTATTAACGACTTAAAAGTTTTATTTGAGTTTGACTTGTATCCGAGTCCGGTTTATTATAACATGCCTTTTGATTATTTAGGATTAAGTCTAAATTTTTTGATCTTGTTGTGAACTTTTCTAACATTTCCTTTAAATTGTTGATCTCATTTTTTAGTGATAAATTTTCTTCCTCAAGTGTTGGATCTTGAGTTGGATTTGAATTTATGATTTGTTCCTTAAGGTTTTGATTTTCCTCAAGAAGTGATTTGTTTTCATTTTCTAAGTTAGTTAATTTACTATTTAAATAGGAAATAATTCTAAAAAAAAATTTGTTAAAATTAAAGTATACCTCATTCGGGCCTTCGGAAACGAGTACGGACTCGTGGCTTGTTTCGGGTTCAAACCCGTCTTCATCTTCCGATTCGTTTTCTGTTTCAGCTTCGCGGGCCATCAGTGCGAGGTGGCTCTGATGTTTCTGCTCTTCTTCCTCCGATTCGTCCGACGAGTCGTCCCACGTTGCTTTGAGTGCCTTCTTTTTGGTTGGCTTTGATTTGTCGAACTTCAGTCTTGGGCATTCGTTCTTGTAGTGTCCCTTTTTATTGCAGCCGTAGCAGGTCACGTTCTTTTGTTCTGAGGGAGAGTTGATCTTTTGAAGGTCCTTTTTGCTGAAGCTCCTCTTTCTCCTGGTGAATATTTTTCTTACCAAGTTTACCAGGTGTTCTTCATCTTCGGAGTCTTGGTCGGAGTCTTCTTCAAATTTAGGCTTGCTTCTCTTTTCTTTGGAGGACCCTGCAAATAGAGCTATACCTTTCTCGGCTCCAGCATTAGTTTGTTCGTGTAATTCTAATTCACAGAAAAGCTCATCTAATTTTAATTTAGAAAGATTCTTAGAAATTTTGTAGGCATCCACTATTGATGCCCACAAACTATTACGTGGAAAGGCGTTTAATGCGTACCTTATCAAGTCTCTGTTCTCCATCTGGTGGCCTATCGCATGAAGCCCGTTGAGGATGTCCTTGATCCTCGCGTGGAGTTGATTCGCTGTTTCTCCTTCCTGCATTTTTATATTAAAAATTTTATTTAAAAGCAGGTCTCGTTTTGTTACCTTAGCGTCGCTTGTTCCCTCGTGCAGCTCGATCAGTTTGTCCCACAGTTCTTTAGCGTTTTTGTGTGGACCGACTCTGTTTAGCTCTTCTCTTGTTAGTCCGCACTGTAGAGTGTTGATCGCTTTGTTTTCTGTTGACGCCTTCTTCTTCAAGTTAGCTGTCCATTCTTCAGGATCCAGTATATTCCCGGAGGTGTCTGCCGGAATTTTGTAAGGTCTCGTAATGCTCATCCACTGGTCAAAGTCAGTTTTGAGGTAGACCTCCATGCGCTTCTTCCAGTATGGAAAGTCGTCCCCGTTGAAGAGTGGAGGTCGTACTGTGCTGAATCCTTCTTGTTGGGACATTCTGTGCACAGGTAAATAACCAAAAAAAATATCCCAAGACTTGGTCTTGAATTAGTAGTGCGGGAAAAAATAGGAAAAATAAATCTAGATTCGTGTTGTACTAATATAAATTGATTAAGTTAACGAAACACCAGTTTTAAAATTAATAATAAAAAAAAAATTCACCCCCTGTCTGATTGGTGGTTGCACCAAATCAGGCGATACCTGCTCTGATACCACTTGTAGGGCCGTTAGATTCGATAGAGGGGGGTGAATATCGATTCGAAAAAGACGAGTATAAACGCAGCGGAAAAATAAAATAGACACAGATGTTTTTACTTCGTTCGGAGCCTGTGACGACTCCTACTCGAAGGCCCGTGGTCCTTGACCACTTTCGTTGGGCAATCACTAACAAGTCGAAATATGATTACAGAATAAGTACAGGAAATGCTAGTGACAATAAAGCAATACCGACAAAGAAAATTAAATAAAAACCAGAGGAGCACTTTTGTCGGAGCGTTGTTGACGTCGCACTTGAACGTCGAGCAGCAAGACCAGCAGTAGAAGAGTTCTCAGTAAAAATTGATTATTCTGAAGCTCCTGTCTGGGGCTTCTTTTATATGCTGTTCCAGGCGCCTGGAATGTGACGTAGCTGCACAAACCATGATGCTCCACGTCGCTGGCGATAACTTTTGAGTTTCGAGCCCCCGGACCACCTTTTTCTAAAACCTTCTTTTCTGCAAAATAAAGTTAGTCCAGGCAAATATGTATCCGTGGTTGTTATGATGTAATCAACAAGATAGAGTATGACTTATTTTGATTTTGATCCCTATGTCTAAGTCACGATCTTAGGATCGTAGGAATCGAACGGAAGACGCGCTACCGGGAAGCCCCTCACAGTCACTCCCCTCCAGTGACTTACCTCACTTACCTGCCAGACGTCCGGTCAGCCCGTCGACCCGTCTGGACTTCTCGCCAAGTGTCCGGTCAGCCCGTCGACCCGCTTGGACTTCTCGCCAGCTATCCGGTCAGCCCGTCGACCTAGCTGGACTTCTCGCCAAGCGTCCGGTCAGCCCATCGACCCGCTTGGACTTCTTGCCAGCTATCCGGTCAGCCCGTCGACCTAGCTGGACTTCTTGCCAGACATCCGGTCAGCCCGTCGACCTGTCTGGACTTCTCCTGCACACTCGATCAAAGTGTCAGACAACAACACAACTAACTTAACTTATTTGTCATTCATCAAAACCTGGGTTAAATCGTTAGTGCTAACCGCACCAACAGTATCCACACGAACAAAAGTAAGTGGAGGGGACCAAACAAAGGTGTGCTAGCACCTATGGTGTTCGGCCAAGAAAAGAGAGGGAGAGCTTGAGGAAGAAGATGATGGAATGAATAAGAATTACTCACAAAATGAAACTCTTCATGCAATTGATGTTGCCGACCACATTAAGAGGAGTTGTAACCTCTATGGAATGCCAAGAGTCACAACTCTTGATAACTCCCATGAGGTGGCATCCCACTTAAACAACCATGATGATGTGGAGCATCATCATTGGCCCACTCATTGCCAACTCACCAATGAGGTGGCATAAAATCAAGTCAAACTTGACTCTTCATCTTCCTCTCAAGTCAAGTCAAACTTGACTTAATCTCTCTCATGGTTGATCTAATCCAACCATTTAATTCAAGCCAATTTAATATAATGAATCTAATTCATTTAATTAAATTGATTCAATGAGTCATAATCTAAATTAGACTCATTGAACACATGAATTAACTTGAGTCAAACTCAATTAGCCCAATTAGGATTACTCTTAATCCAATTTGATTCATCAAATGAATCTAATCCTCTTAGTTCATCATATGAACCTAATCTCCATCTAATTGTCCTTAGTGTGTGACCCTATAGGTTCTTGTAACGTTAGCAATGCTTCTAAACCCATTTAGAAGCATAAGTAATGAGCGGTATCTAGCAATACATCATTACTACCCAAGTTATAAGAATGTTGAGATCCAACATCACCTTGTGACTACTAATTGTGACTTCTCACAATATATGACAAGTGTCCTTCTATCCTAGACATCTAGATTGATCAATGTGAGGCATAGACTGTGTCATCCTCTGACCAATCTAAATCTTGAACTCCAAGTAGACTCACTAAATCAAATGAGCTCAATATCTCATATTGACTCATTTGGGCATGGCCATTCACTTCGTGGTCTACTCTATCAAGAATATCGATGTCACTCCCGTCATGTAGGAGGGATAGATCCCATCTACATCACTCACATCCCTCCACATAATTTGTTACATACCCAGTAATCGCCTTTATAGTCCACCCAGTTACGGGTGACGTTTGACGAAACCAAAGTACATAACTCCTTATGTAGGGAACCATGGTGACTTCAGGTCTAAGGACTAGTAGTCATACTAATAGTCACATGAGAAAGTATATGACACTCATATAACAATCCATGATACTTTCTCATGGCGGGTTATTCAGTATACATTCTCCAATGCATACCCATGTGTCAACTTGATATCTCTATATCCATGACTTGTGAGATCAAGTCATCAAGTTGACCTACATGCTAGTCTCGTCGCATTAATATTGTCCCTGAATGTTAATACTCGACTAGGAATGATTAAGAGTAGTGTTCCCTATATCATCTCACTATCGATTCAACCAATCGATTGATATAGGTAAGAACATTCTACTTAAGGACGCTATTATACTTAGTTTATTTGGCATCAATACAAGTAAGTATAATAACCAAAAATAAATACCTTTATTTATATAAGAATATGATATAACAAGTCCATAATACAATCATCAAATGATTGGCTCTAGGGCTCTAACTAACAATCTCCCACTAGCACTAGTGCCAATCAGTGTAAGCTCTAAGCCCCAATGACCTAGTGTGACCATCATACTTCCTCTGTGCCAAAGCCTTGGTCAAGGGATCTGCGATGTTAGCCTCTGTAGGTACTCTGCATATCTTCACATCTCCTCTCTCGATAATCTCTTGAATGAGATGGAAGCGCCGTAGTATGTGTTTGGTCCGCTGGTGTGAGCGAGGTTCCTTCGCCTGTGCTATAGCTCCATTGTTGTCACAATAGAGCTCAATAGGGTCAGCGATACTGGGAACCACCCCAAGTTCGATGATGAACTTGATCAAGCGCCTCTTCATTTGCCTCGATGCGGAATGTACTCGACCTCGTCGTAGAATCGACTCGTGTCCTGCTTGAACTCTTCCACTCACGGACCACCATTTATGCTAAATATGAACCGACTGCGATCGATAATCATCACGATCGGTCTAGAAGCTAGCATCACTGTAACCCTTTGAGGTAGCTCATCATTGCCTCCATATATCAAGAAATATTCTTTAGTCCTTTTAAGTACTTAAGAATATTCTTGACCGCCATCCAATGACTTTCGATCTGACTGGTATCTGCTCATCATGCTCAAAGCATACGAGACATCGGTCGAGTACATAGCATGGCGTACATGATAGATCCTATGGCTAAGGCATAAGGGATCTGATCCATGCTGTCTCTCTCCTCTCTAGAAGAGGGACCTTGAGTCTTCGAAAAACTCACGTCATGTGACATCGGCAGAAATCCCTTCTTGGAGTTCTACATGGCAAACCGAAGGAGTACCTTGTCAATATATGTACTCTGACTTAGGAGAAGCAATCTCTTAGATCTATCTCTATAGATCTGTATCCCTAGAATGCGGGATGCTTCACCTAAGTCCTTTATTGAGAAGCAACTCCCTAGCCAGGTCTTGACAGACTAAAGCAAAGGGATGTCCTTCCCAATGAGTAGTATGTCATCCACATACAATATGAGGAAGACAACTATATCCCCTACAACCTTCTTGTAGACACAAGGCTCATCTTCGTTCTTGATGAAACTAAACTGTTTGATTGCATCATCGAATCGAAGATTCCAGCTCCGAGAAGCTTGCTTTAGTCCATAAATGGACCTATGCAGCTTGCATACTCTGCTAGTATGTTGTGGATCTACAAAACCCTCAGGTTGTGTCATGTACACATCCTTGAGCAGGTTTCCATTCAGAAACGCGGTTTTGACATCCATCTAACATATCTCATAGTCATGGTATGCTGCAATTTCTAGCATGATCCGAATGGACTTAAACATCGCTACTAGAGAAAAGGTTTCATCATAGTCAATACCATGAATCTGCTTGAAACCTTTAGCCACCAAGCGACCCTTATAGATAAGTCCATCCATGTCAGTCTTTCTCTTAAAGATCCACTTACACCCAATGGGTTTTACCCCTTCAAGTGGATCAACCAAAGTTCATACTTGGTTGGTGTACATGGATTTCATCTCGGATCTCATGGCCTCTGGCCATTTCTCGGAATCTGGTCTCATCACAGCTTCCTGATAGGTGGTAGGCTCATCATGGTCAGACAAGAGAAATGAGTATCTCTCAGGCTGACGACGTACCCTATCAGACCTGCGAAGAGGTATGTCTACTTGAACTGGTTGTTGTTCCTCATCTCTTTGTGGAACAACATCATCCACAACACTTTGTGGTTCCAGTTCAACTTCCATCGAGGTTTCAGTGCTATGATCCGCATCTTGAACTTCTTCAAGATCGAACGTACTCCCACTAGTCTTTCTAGAAATAAAGTCTCTTTCTAGAAAGACCCCAGTCTTTGCCACAACTACCTTGTGCTGACTGGGAATGTAGAAGTAATATCCCTTAGTTTCCTTGGGATATCCAATAAAGTAGCACTTGTCAGATTTAGGTCCTAACTTGTCTGAGACTTGACGTCGAACGTAAGCCTCACAACGCCAAATCCTCATGAAAGACACCTGGGCATCTCTCCCAGTCCATATTCTATATGGTGTCTTTATCACGGCCTTGGATGGAACTCGGTTGAGTATAAAAGCTGCCATGTCTAGAGCATAGCCCCAAAGGAATGTCGGAAGATCTGTGTGACTCATCATAGATCGTACCATATCTAATAGGGTACGATTCCTCCTTTCGGATACACCATTCCACTATGGTGTTCCAGGAGGAGTGAGTTGGGATAGAATCCCACACTCAGCTAGGTAGTCACGAAACTCATGGCTAAGGTATTCTCCACCTCGATCTGATCGAAGTATTTTAATACTCTTGCCAAGCTGGTTCTGTACTTCATTCTTGAATTCTTTGAACTTTTCAAAGGATCCAGACTTATGTGTCATCAAGTACACATAACCATATCTACTGAAGTCATCAGTAAATGTGATGAAGTACCTATAACGGCCTCTAGCAGCGACATTGAAAGGGCCACATACATCACTATGTATAAGACCTAACAAGTCAGTCGCTCTCTCACTGTGCCCACTAAAGGGAGTCTTGGTCATCTTGCCTAATAGGCATGACTCGCACGTCTCATAAGATTCAAAATCAAATGAGTCCAGCATACCATCCTTATGGAGCTGGGATAAGCGCTTGTCATTTATATGACCTAAGCGACAGTGCCAGAGATAGGTTTGGTTCATGTCATTTGACTTGAACCTCTTGGTATTTATGTTATAGATAGGGCTTTCAAGGTTTAGAATGTAGAGTCCGTTCATTAGAGGTGCACTACAATAGAACATATCTTTTAAATAAACTGAACAACATTTGTCCTTTATTATAAAAGAGAAACCTTTCTTGTCCAAACAAGAAACAGAAATTATGTTCTTAGTTAATGCAGGCACATAACAACAATCATCCAACTCTAATACAAGCCCAGAGGGCAGAGATAGAAAATAAGTCCCTACAGCAACAGTAGCAACCCGTGCTCCATTGCCTACGCGTAGGTCCACCTTGCCCTTCGCCAATGCCCTGCTATTTCTCAGCGCCTGCACATTAGTACAAATGTGAGAAGCACATCCGGTATCTAATACCCATGATAAAGAAATAGATAGATTGGCTTCTATAACATATATACCTGAAGTGGAAGTCTCACTTCGCTTCTTCTTAAGATCTTACAGGTACACCTTGCAGTTCCTCTTCCAGTGCCCGGTCTGACCGCAGTGGAAGCAGGTAGCATCCTTGGCGACCCCTCCTTTAGGCTTCAGTGCCTTGCCTTTGCCCATGGCTTGAGACTTTCCTTTGCCTTTGGGCTTGCCCTTGCCCTTGTGTTTATGAACCATCAGAACAGAGTGGGGCTTTGCCTTCTTAAGGTTCAGCTCAGCAGTTCTTAACATGCTAAGCAGGTCAGGCAGTGGCTTATCAATTTCGTTCATATTGTAGTTTAGAACGAACTGACTATAGCTATCCGGCAAGGATTGCAAGATCAGGTCAGTGGCCAGCTCTTGGCCAAGCGGGAATCCCAACCTCTGTAGGTTTTCTATGTACCCAATCATTTTGAGTACATATGGGCCTACGGGAGCCCCATCTGACATCTTGCACTGAAACAGTGCCCTTGAGATCTCAAATCTCTCATGCCTCGCTTGTCCTTGATACAGTTGACGAAGATGTTCAACCATATCATAAGTGCTCATTAACTCGTGTTGCTTCTGAAGTTCAGAGTTCATGGTCACGAGCATTAGACAGGGCACATCTAATGCGTCATCTTGATGCTTCTTGTAAGCATCTTTGTCTGCTCGCGTGACATTGGTAGGAGGAGCCTCCGGAATGGGCTGCTCCAGAACGTACAGTTTACGTTCCTGGGTGAGAACTATTCTCAAGTTCCTGTACCAGTCCAAGAAATTTGCTCCGTTGAGCTTGTCCTTCTTAAGGACTGAACGCAGGGAGAAGGAGTTCGTATTCGATGTCATGGTTATCTACAACAGAAAAATGCAGAAAATAAATATCATATTCTTTTAAATCATTTAATTAGGCCTTTAACTAAATGATGCTTCCACTGAATTCTATAATTCATGTGGGACAAGATCCATATCATACTATGCCTTGAGTTAGCTTTGGCTAAATCGCCCAAGACTTAGTATTATCGGTAGGTAACGATTTACCAATTACATCTCTATGCAACTCTTGTTTATAGGATCATTATCCGCAGTTATATTAAAACTTGAGTTAGCTTTGGTTAATACGCCCAAGAATTAATATAAATGTGATTATGTCCTATATTCCAACCGTTGGAAAATGCCTATAGTTAAACTCGATCCAACCGAGTTAACTAAGAATACTCAATCTAATTGAGTTTGTACTCGCCCATGCGTTGATAAGCGGGACCAAGATTGTCCCTCCGTACCCTACCGAGATAATATGTGTTGCTCTGCTTTGGCATATTCAACAACACATGTGATCGAGGTAGTGATAGGCATCACGGCACGGTAGGCATTAGAGTTGATGCGATTGAGATCTAATCTAATCGAGAGGGTGCATCTTGTACACGATTTAGATCTAATCTAATCGTTAGACACTAATTAATTACCAATCATGCATCACATACATACAAGCAATTAATTAAATTAATTTGTGATTAGTCATGACCCCACTATGATCTTCTCAAGCCAATGAGAAGATCAGATGGTCAACCTAGGGTCAACAGCTTCTTAAGCTCCTCCCTTTGACCACCTTGTGTTGCTCACGCCCTCCTCGTAACTCCGTCTCGAGTGGACCTTCCACGGCTCCAATTTTATACATTACAATTTTGAAACTCGAGTTACATTTGAGTCTAAACTAATTTACAACAAAAATAAATAGAGAAAGGCACGACGCGCAGGTCGCGTATCAAAAATACAACACACACAACCACACACTACAAGAAATTTTTGATTTAACCACACCTAATAGACAACAGTTTTTCAAGAAATTGTTGTCTTTTTTCCATTTAACAATAGTTTTATCGGAAACTGTTGTTGTTCACCATAATATTTTTAAAATAACAACAGTTTTTCAAAAAACTGTTGTCTAATATATGTTAAAGACAACGGTTTTAAAAAACTATTGTCTTTTAGTGTTGCTTATATGATAATATACAACAGTTTTATTAAACTGTTGTCTATTGAATGTTGTTGAATCTTAAAAACATAACAGTTTTATTAAACTGTTGTCTATTGAATGTTGTTGAATCTTGAAAACACAACAGTTTTTTTAACTTTATGAAAAAAACCTAAAACCCACTTCTCTGTAACTCTTCAACGAATAAAAACCTATCTCCGACTCCTTCACGACTCCTCCGTGAAAGACGCTCCTCGTCGCTCTCGCTGGGAACCATTAGGCGATGGGCTATGGGAGGAAGGACCTAACTTAAATCATTAGTCGAAGGCGACGGGATTTATATATAGAGTCCAATGCGGCGGGGAGGCGAGCTTTCGCTCTCCGATGGCTGGGAGAATGGCGCGGGGGAAGGCGGAAGGGGCCGTCGCGATTTGGGTCGTTTTGGTTTGCATCTGGATTTGCGATCCGAATCCGAGCTTCGCTTTTGGCGCTACCAATCCCAACGACGGTGAGTGAGTTGATAGTCTCGTTGAGGGTTTGATGTGTGCTTTCTCCTGGAAAGGGCTTGAACAATTTCTTGGCGCTCTTGAATTGCTTTTCTGACTTGGTGTTTTGGTTGATAAGTGTCAAATTCACGTGTTTGCAAAAGGTTGATTTATTTTTTTTCCTTCTGCAAATTATGATGCTGATCGATTAGTTTGCTTCATTTAGTTGCCGAAAGAGATTTTTTTTAAGGCTTCCTATTCTTCTTGTGACTCTTGTTTACCAGATTTATTATTCTAGGTATTCATCCAATAAGTAGAAAACAGGAAAAGAAATGTTTTAAATTTATGCAGTTATCCCACAAGAACTGCATGGTCTGAGTTTTACCTATAATACGCTTGGAGAAATTGTTACTTTATCCAATTCAACTTGATTCTTGTACTCAGTTTTCATGGTCCCTGCGCTGCTTCTGCTCTCTATGTTCTGTTCTGTTCGGGAGTTTGAATTCAGCATCATAGCTGTATTAGTGGGTGAGAATATAAGATATCGTAAAATAAATAATAAATATTATTGGACGAAAAATTTTATTGGATTTTTCAGAAATTTTTAGAAATTTTTCGGGATTTAAACAGGATTCATATGGCTCGTTTTGAGGGGATGAACCGATGGGACTAGTTGGAGGTCGATTTTGAATATCCAAATTAGTGGGAGTTAGATTAGGAATGGATTTAGGCTTTAATTAAAGCTAACCTAAGTTGAGATTAAGGTTAGCCTTATAAACGTCGAACTCCTCTTCTCTTCCCCCGATTTTCCCTTCTTCCCCTAGTCACGCGTCCCGAGCCTCACCACCGGCGATTTCTCCTCTCCGCTTCTTGGTGTCGCCGACGCAGCTGATGGTGGAGCGTTGAGGGAAGGCAAGCTACAAGCGTTCCTCTTCTCCCTCTCCCTCGCGGTTCCCCTTCCTCTCTCGCGCTCTCTCCTCGCCCGATCGCCGGCCGCCGCGAGCCCACCGCCGGCAACAATCTCTTTCTCCAGCGTGTCTCGGCTGAGCCTCCCCCTCCGCTCGCGACTCTGCCCTAGATCGCCGACCGCGCCTCCTCACGCCATCGCCCGACGCTATGCCACAGCAGTCGCCGGTGAAGCTTGGTGTTGCGATTATCCGAGGGTTGGCTTACCATATCTCTCTCTCTCTCTCGATTTATTGGCCGTACCCTAGCTCCGATTTGCCGATTGTCGCAGCCCTGATTCTCCGGTCATCGACACCTTGTTGTAGCTTTCTCTTGTGGCCAGCCATCGCGACCAGGTGCGAGCCCTAGTTTTGGTTCATTGCTTTGAGTGCTCATAGAACCACCACATAGAGAAAGTGGTATCCATGGCTAGGCAATACATTCACAACATCAAAGCTTCTGTTAAAAAACTAGCATTAATTCTTTCACCGTCACATCTCGGGTCTCATGATAACCTTTGCATGCCACACGGAAGCACGGAAGGCGACACACTTGCTCGGTGCATTTCTGAAAGCTACAGGTTTTTAATTCCATAAGCAATTACTTTCTTAAATATGTTTTCGGTCATAATATGGTAGACAGTAGATGAACTTTGAATTGTTTGCACTACATACACCAGTTTAAATCCTGAAGATATTTGTTCTTGTCAAAGTATATATTCTAACAAGTTGAGTCTTGCATGAACTTCTTTTATATGAAAAGGGGAAACCAATGATATTGCATATCTATCTATCCAATCGATTTTCTATAGTAACATTTTCAACTAATTTACATCAAAGATTTGTCTTTTTTCACTTTGGCACGCACAAATGACCAATTGGTCCACTGTCACCATTATGTGCCTCAAGATCTTAACTAATTGAGGGAAAAGACTTTATTATTCAAACGTAGGTTATATTTCTAGTCGTATTATTCCGTGTTCTTTGCAGCTTCAAATGTTTTCCAATATATATATATACATCTGTTCAGAAAAAACTTTTAGTAATTAAATGGTTACTCAAATTTATTTGTCATTTCTAATCATTTATACAATATCTTCTTTGTGGCATCTGATAATGTAAATGTCCTTGCTACTTTGCACAGGGTTTATTCAGGATCAGAATTGCTTGAATCTTCCACTGATGGCAGTGATTCACTTCTAAAGATGCTTTGGCACCACTCAAATGCAATTCTGTGCTGTACCACGACGGTTTGCACTTTACCTTTTTCTTTCATTATAGTTAAATTCAGAATCAACTAGCAAGATCGCTTTTTCCTCATGATATACTTTCTACTACTGTCTTCTCTGTTGTTCCATTTCTGTCATGAACTAATGAGCTAATTTCATGCATAGAAAAGGAATACCCCTTACACATGTTTGAAAATTGAAATCTCATGTCGGACAAATGATCGAAATATATCGGCATAGGTCATAACTATTTAGAAGTAGTGTTCATAGTGACCTGAACTAACCAGTTATCACCATAGATTTTATATCTCATCTTCACTTTGTTTTGGATGTCTCCGTTAAACATGGCAAGCGGTGCTTCAATATCTTTGACATACATAGCTTTCGAAAGGGCAATCCCAGGGTATAACCTTTTCCCTTGTTTATTCCAAAGTTTATAATTTGGAATACTTGTTTAGTTCTTGCATCAACTTGCAGATACGGAGGTGGAATGAGCTCAGCAAAAGCTGCATTGGAGAGCGATACAAAAGTAAGTTCAACTCTTTTGTAATTGTTGTATGTGAAATTGATTGTCAAGTCCGGCTAGTGTTTGGAAATATTTAAACCCAAACTATATGGTAGTTCACTCATCTAAGATTATATTTGGCAAAATATAGATTCAATAATTTTGATGTTTTCAGCATTTGTTTTTGGATGTAGGTGCTGGCTTTTGAACTGCACTTGCTTGCCACAAAGCATCAGGTAATTATATAATTAGTAACCATTTGGTGATTGTTAGCATACACGATATGATGGCTTTTCTTCAGTTCAATAGACATATTTTTACCTACTGCTCTGTATTCCTATGTTCCTTTCTCTGTCTATGCCATGTTTTACATTGATCTTTCAATTGGCATTTGACTCGAGATTTACCCACGCATGAAATTCTGCAGTTTGTTTATATCACTTGATTATAGAAATTTGTTGAAGAGTTGTCCTATTTTTGTTTATTTGATCTATGAATTTGTTTGCATTTGCATTATTTAATGTATGACTTACTCCTTAGCATCATATGGAGTGTGTGGGAACGTTTGCATTAGATTGTACCTTTTAGAATTAATGCTGCTTGATCACTGGGAAAAATAATGTTTGCATGGTTTATAATAGAAGCTTTGTATGCAGTGACATAAAATGAAAATTCTGCTTAATAAGAAATTTAAGAGCCACCATATTGTTTCAAGAGGTTACCATTTATGTTACATAGATAACGCTTTTTGCACTTCTGTTAGTTGACTAGATCAAATGATTTTTATGGTTATGTAACATTTATGCAGTGCAATTAGAATCACGCGTACAGTTTAGTTTCTAATTTGTAATATATATCTTTATTCGAATAGGTGCCCTCAAGAGTACTGGGAAGAATGCCGACAAACTAAAAAAATGGAGAGACTTTAACCAATTCTTCTTCACCGACATCTAAGTAGAAAATCTCGTGTTATATTGTTCTACTTTTGTTTTAATAGTGTTATCATTTTGTTGGTTGCTTATGAAATTTCTTCAGAATGTTATAAATATTATTTTTGAATGTTAGAAAATTGTATATTAAATTTTATTTTGAAATTTAATATTTTGAATGATTTATAATATTGGAAAATTGTGTATTAATTTTTTTTATTTTTTATCTAAAAAAGACAACGATTTTTCACCGTTTTCGTAGATAGTTTAAAACTGTTGTTGAAGATCCTGTTGTTAAAGGTAGACACTCAAAGACAACGGTGAAAAACTGTTGTCTTTGAAGGAAAAGACAACAGTTTTTCACCGTTGTAAAAATGTTGTCTTTGCCTTCAAAGACAACGGTTAAAAACTGTTGTCTTTGGGCACCCCTTTTAACAACACGGCCTTTAACAACAGTTCAAAATGGGCTACGACAACGGTGAAAAACTGTTGTTGTTAGGCTTTTTTCTTGTAGTGACATGACGGCACGCAGGCCGTATTATGAATTACAACACAAAATATACCAATCCAATTGGGTCCTTTTGGGCCATGACTATCACAAATTATACATAATTCTAAATTATGTATTTTCTATAATTTTCTGCAATTTTAATACCAATTTTTACAATTGTTACGAGTAAAAATTTCCGACGGTCCCGTTTAGCGATTTTCGGGCGCAATCGCGGAATGAACCCCCTTGCGGGGCCAGGGGCAGCGCCCCTACCCGCGATCTAACCATCGTGAGTGTCCCTAAGCGATCCTACAGCGCCTTAGTCCACTGTCCCAAAAAGTTTTGGGCCGAAACCTTGCCGTTTCGGAAAAAACTTCTCGGTAGTCGAAGCCTACAAGTGTATAAACACATGTGCTTCGCTTCTATGAGAAAATTACTCATAAAAATCCATAAAAACTTAAATTTACAGAAAATCACAGAAGCTATATTTTTTATAAAAATCAAACTAAACTCGTACAAGTCTTCGCACGTGGCTTTGATACCACTGTTGGGTTTTTTGGGCTGCGAAAATCGCTTTTTCGCATCGCAGAAACCCGAAACCCCCGGCCACCGGATCCGTACAAAGAAAAATAAAACAAAATATGAGTACGAGTTTCTAAAGTCTAGATTTACACTAGATAAGAGTGTTACCCTCGATACGATGCCCTTCGCTATCCCGCTAGTCCAACGGTTTGCCGGATCTCAAGATTGTCAAAGTAGACAACCCTCTAGAAGTATTCACACGAACAAAATTAGGTGGAGGGGACCAAACAAAGGTGTGCTAGCACCTATGGTGTTGGGCCAAGAAAAGAGAGGGAGAGCTTAAGGAAGAAGATGATGGAATGAATAAGAATTACTCACAAAATGAAACTCTTCATGCAATTGATGTGACCGACCACATTAAGAGGAGTTGTAACCTCCATGGAATGCCAAGAGTCACAACTCTTGGTAACTCCCATGAGGTGGCATCCCACTTAAACAACCATGATGATGTGGAGCATCATCATTGGCCCACTCATTGCCAACTCACCAATGAGGTGACATAAAATCAAGTCAAACTTGACTCTTCATCTTCCTCTCAAGTCAAGTCAAACTTGACTTAATCTCTCTCATGGTTGATCTAATCCAACCATTTAATTCAAGCCAATTTAATATAATGAATCTAATTCATTTAATTAAATTGATTCAATGAGTCATAATCTAAATTAGACTCATTGAACACATGAATTAACTTGAGTCCAACTTAATTAGCTCAATTAGGATTACTCTTAATCCAATTTGATTCATCAAATAAATCTAATCCTCTTGGTTCATCATATGAACCTAATCTCCATCTAATTGTCCTTAGTGTGTGACCCTATAGGTTCTTGTAACGTTGGCAATGCCCCTAAACTCATTTAGAAACATAAGTAATGAGCGGTATCTGACAATACATCATTACTACCCAAGTTACAAGAATGTTGAGATCCAACATTACCTTGTGACTATTAATTGTGACTCCTCACAATATATGACAAGTGTCCTTCTATCCTAGACATCTAGATTGATCAATGTGAGGCATAGACCGTGTCATCCTCTGACCAATCTAAATCTTGAACTCCAAGTAGACTCACTAAATCAAATGAGCTCAATATCTCATATTGACTCATTTGGGCATGGTCATGCACTTCGTGGTCTCACTCTATCAAGAATATCGATGTCACTCCCGTCATATGGGAGAGATAGATCTCATCTACATCACTCACATCCCTCCGCATAATTTGTTACATACCCAGTAATCGCCTTTATAGTCCACCCAGTTACGGGTGACGTTTGACGAAACCAAAGTACATAACTTCTTATGTAGGGAACCATGGTGACTTCAGGTCTAAGAACTAGTAGTCATACTAATAGTCACATGAGAAAGTATATGACACTTATATAATGATCCATGATACTTTTTCATGGCGGGTCATTCAATATACATTCTCCAATGTATACTCATGTGTCAACTTGATATCTCTATATCCATGACTTGTGAGATCAAGTCATCGAGTTGACCTACATGCTAGTCTCGTCGCATTAACATTGTCCTTGAATGTTAATACTCGACTAGGAATGATTAAGAGTAGTGTTCCCTATATCATCTCACTATCGATTCAACCAATCGATTGATATAGGTAAGAACCTTCTACTCAAGGACGCTATTATACTTAGTTTATTTGGCACCAATACAAGTAAGTATAATAACCAAAAACAAATGTCTTTATTTATATAAGAATATGATACAACAAGTCCATAATACAATCATCAAATGATTGACTCTAAGGCTCTAACTAACAGAAGATCCCCCGAACAGACAACCAGGCAGCAAATGAACTAGCTAAGTTAGCTAGTTCATTATCCCCGGTCATGATAAACCAGCCGATCTAGCATGTCTCACTGGTGGCGCACATCGATCAGATGGAGGGAATCACCTTTCTGAGCTACTGGAGGACACCGTTGATTGAATTCCTTCGATCAGGCGGCACCCCGGTCGATCAGGAAGCAACTCGTCTATTTAAAAGAGGGTCAGAAGATTTACCCTGATCGGGGACCAGCTTTATAAGCGAGTTTTCTCAACGCCGTTGCTCAAGTGTGTTGGATTAGAAGACATATAGTACATCCTCCAAGAAGTACATCAATACTCCTACGGAAGTTATCCGGGTAGCGATCACTAGGCCGGAAGATCCTTCTAGCTAGATATTTTGGGCCCATGCTTCGAGAAGACGTCGTTGGATAGTAGTCACTTGCCTGTCTTGCCAAAAATATCACAATATCCTGCACCGACCGATCGAGGAGATGAAGGTATTCATGATGTCTTGCCCGTTCGACTAATAGAGCATAGACATCGTTGGATGGTTTCCAATGACGACTGCTCAGTGAAGATTCTTACTCATCACAATGGATTATTTTTCAAAATGGGTGGAGGCTGAGTTGCTAGCAAAGATAACTGAATAGATGATCTTCAAATTTATCTGGTATAACATCTTGTGTCGATTCGGTATCCCTCGTCAGCCCATCTCAAACAATGGGAGGCAGTTCATTGGACGGAGGCTCAGGGAGGGTACGAAGGCTATAGCATTTAGCAAGCCTTCACCTCAGTGGTTTACCTCCAGAGCAACGACCAGGTGGAAGTCACCAATAGGGAGATCCTTAGAGGCTTACAGGCTCAGCTCGACCATGCAAGAGGTAGCTAGGTCGATGAACTTCCCAGTGTCTTATGGGTTCTTCGCACGATATTAAAAGAAGCGACCAGCGTCATACTATTCCAAATGGTGTGCGACGGCGAGGTGGTGGTCCCTATCGAGGTCGGAGTAGAATCCAACCAGGGGCAACTCTACGACGAGGGGAACGTTGAGCGAAGCCTCATGGAGCTCGATTTGGTGGATGAAGCCCGGGATAAGGCCACCATCCGGCTCACGACATACAGGTAGTGAATGAAGCAAAACTACAAATGGAGGGTGATCCCGAGGTCCTTCCAAGTCAGCGATCTGGTGTGGAAAAGAATAAAGTTGGTCAGCAACGTCATCAAGCTCAAAGCCCCGTGGGTGGGGTCTTACAAGGTAATGCAGAAACTTAGCTTGAGAGCCTACTACCTGCAGGACGAGGAAGGAACAAAGCTCGAACGACCTTGGAGTGT
This sequence comes from Zingiber officinale, assembly GCF_018446385.1. Taxonomy (NCBI): domain Eukaryota; kingdom Viridiplantae; phylum Streptophyta; class Magnoliopsida; order Zingiberales; family Zingiberaceae; genus Zingiber; species Zingiber officinale. The sequence continues at coordinate 20,611,607 of NC_056001.1, read as the reverse complement.
GAATCATCTCCAACCATATAGGGTCGGGTGAGAGGTATGTGGATGAATTCAGATGTATTTGTATAAGTGTATGTCTTGTGGATGCAAGAAGAGAATGAATAAAAATCCCAAGTATTCCAGACTTTTGTGCCGATCGGCCAAGTTAAAAGTCGAGCGACAACTATAAACTCTTGTCTACGCAAAGTCACCGTCAAGCGACGATGTTAACCCCTAGTCTTTACCAACTATTGAGCGGTGATGTTAAATCCTGATCTTCACCTATCGTCGAGTAGCAATGTTAAACTCTGGTCTTCATCAACCGTCGAGCAACGACGTTAAACTCTAGTATATACCAACCCTTGAGCGGCGACGTTAAACTCTAGTCTACACCAACTGTCGAGCGGCGACGTTAAACCCTCGTCTACACTAACCGTCGAGCGATGACGTTAAACCCTGGTATTTGCCAACTGTCAAGCGACGACGTTGAACCCTGATCTTCATCAACAGTCGAGCGGTGACTTTAAACCCAAGTCCGCGCCTTCAACAGTCAAGCGGCGACTATAAACCCGAGTCTACAGTGAATAACAGTTGATCGGTCGCTCTAAAACTAAGTCTACGACAAATGAAGAGGAACGACCAATATGTAAGCCAAGAGTAAGGCTGACCAGGAAACGTGCTGCTCGACGAAGCAACAGTTTCTACTAAAGTAAAGTCGTTTGGTAACTTTGGAGTGATCGCTCGGGCAAAATAGAGACTAGTTACATCAACGATCGGGCGAACATGGAACCACACTTAGAAATTTCTCACAAAATGTAAGTGGCTCGTAGTCCCACTTGAGCCAAGTGACGATGCAAGAATAGATGCGACGACCAAGAAAGCAAGGAAATGCCGAACGGTGATGTGTGACGATGCTTGAAAAGACATATTCAAATGAACAAAGGTACGTCGAACGGGCGATCTTGTATTACCGCTTAGAAAATTTTTACAAGATATCAAGGGGCAGCTCAAAAAGAGGCAAACTTCGTAAGAGGCAGGTTCACTAGAGGTAGTCCAACACATCATTAGGAAGCGACTTGGTCAGCTTGTCCCGACTGATGACTTTGTTGGTCAGAGTGGTAGGGATATAGCCACCACCCTTCAGCTGGTCAAGCATCCCATCAATGGCGACGTTGAAAAGGCGGAGGGCTCGGTCGGTGAGCCGATCATTGAAAGGGGTCGAGTGTAGGTAATCCCACTTCATAAGCTCAAACCGGCTTGACTCGATGCCTTGATAAATCTCCAAAGTCGTTCGAGAGGCCTCCAGTTCGGCTTTCATGGATGCTAGCGCGTCATCCTTAGCGTCTAACTTTTCTTATGCTGCTGCTTGTTCAGTCGATCGACACTCCCTCTCAATATTCAGAGATGCAACCGCCTCCTTCAAGTTTTGAGCCAGGATCCGAGCCTCCTTGTTCTTAATCTCTAGGTCCTTGATAGCTAGGAGCTTCCTAGTTCTGGCTAAAAGGATCTTCGCCTTGAAGGAGCTGGCCTGCTTATTGAGCCTCGCCAGTTGTGAAGCTTACTCGACACTCTTGCTCCTCTCTGCCTCTAGCGGCTCGGCGCTCTTTTGTAGATCGGCCTTCAGTTGAACGACCTCAGCAGTCAACTGCTCCACTCGCACCTCAGAAGCTATTGATTGGCTGCTCGGAGCGCGTAGCTGTTGGACTTCGTACTCCAAAAATGTGAGGCTTTGGCACATGGCCAGACTCTCTACCCAATACTCAATAACCAGGGAATTGTAAGGGTCGAGTGGATAAAAATAAGCAAACATAAAGGTAAGATACATACCCCAGTAGACATGTGGGTATGACTATTCGCGAGCTCCCCCTGAGAAATAGCCATCGTGTGGGCCCGTGTATCGACCCATATTTACACAAGCGGCCCTTGGATCCTTATTTGGTGCTCGGGGGTGCGACATGCGATGTCTCTGGGCCGTGCTACTCGTCTATCGGCAAATGGATGATTGTCGTTATTTGTCTCTGGTCGCTTGGGCCAAAAGGTTCCGAGGTAGCTCTACCCGCATACTAGGACGTTGGAGCCAGTTGGATGCGAGACACTTGGGCCACTGGCAACGATTGTGGCGGCATGAAGGTGATCGGAGGTGCACAAATGGTCCCCAAGGGTAGCCCGGACAACGATGGTGTCTGCTCAGATGAAAGGGAGGTGTGGAGTGCTGCGACTCCTTGTTCAGGAGAAGCAGATGTCGAAGTCTCGCCTCGCTCGGAGGATGGTCGCGAGCCTCCTTGCACTGGAGTTTGTAGGGCAGAAGTGGTGGAACGGGAGGATACTATCGCGTGATGTCTCTTACGCTGTCGCAGTGGCTCGCCAGAAGTGGTCGACTCAGAAGCCACCATAATTGGCAGCATAGAAGGTTGCTCGGGAGGAAGATCTGCTGTAGTGGTTGCTCCACTAGCAACTGTCTGGCTAGCTCCTCCTTCGCTAGCCAGCGCTTGCGTTCCTTCAGCTTCACCGAGCGGATCTTTGAAGGAGCCGACTAGCTACAGGTTGCGACTCTCCAGCTCAGGCATTGTCGCGGCATTGATCTCTGCGTCTGTGAGCTTGCTCTTGTCGGCCAGACACACCCTTAACATGATGGGAGCTGCAAAAGAAAGCAAAATCAATTAGATTCAAAGGTGAAGAGAAGAAAGAGTATACCTAGGCTGGACGGAAGCCACATGTGGATCGGGCTCAAGCCGAACACGTAAAGAACGTCTTCCAGCAGCAATCGATGAATGTGGTATTTCTAACTGGCCAAACTTGAAGCTGCCTAGAAATAGTGAGATCAACTTTTGTATTTCCTGAGCGATGGGGGATTCCTCACCTCTAGCTGCCAGCCGGTTGGGAAGTTTAGCCGCTTAGGAAAACGAAGGAAGAAGTAATTGTCCCTCCAATGTTTGTTGAAGGATGACATTTTATAAAAAAAGATCAAGCCCACTCGAGCTTGGAACAAAAAGGTCTCCGACTTGTATAATATTGGGTAATAAAAATAATGAAAAACCCGAGGGGTCAAAGGAATGTCGTGCAGACGGAACAAGACTACGACCCCGCACAGCAGCCTAAAAGAGTTCGACGCTAACTGATTGAGGAAAATATGGAAATATTTACAAACAACAGAGAAGAATGGATGAACGGGAAAACAAAGGTCGGCGGTAAACTGATCTTTAAAGAAACACAAAAAACCCGGTGGTGGCTCATGTGGCCGGTCGAATGCAGAAGGAATAGCGATTTGGTAGTTGGATGGAAATTGGTAGGCAGATTTCAGACTCTCAACATTGTCCCCGTCAAACCTGGACTCGGTGGAAGTATACTAGAGCCCAGGGACGGGAACGAGGGGTTGCGAGGAACTAGCCATCGAAAATAGAGGAGTCGATGAAGAACAACGAACAGATTCGAGTAAGAAAAAGGCAAAAAAGCTTACAGAAAAGATCACCATAGAAGAAGAAGAAGCGAAGCGTCACGGAGAAGGAAGAAGATGAAAGTGCAAGGAAGGAAGAAGACGGTGACGCAAGTGATGTTTATAAACCTCGCGGTCGATCTACCTAAGCCGTCCGATCTAGAGCTGCGAAAAACTAGGAGAAGATCCAGCTGTTGAATTTTGAAATGGCGCCTATCACGTTGCTAGTGGATATCCGCTTATCACGTCAAACATGCGACGACAGAAAGTGGGACACATGACGTTCAACTAGTGAAAGACATTAATGAGACTTAATTAAAAGGTATGGCTGCGTGTTCAGCCATAATTATCAAAGATTTACATGATTTTCAATAAATTTAGATGACGTTAGGACGCTTAGCTGAGGGAGCACAAGGAAAGGAGAAAATTCACCAAGTGTTGTCACCCATCATCCTGACCGGGCACAGATAATGGACTGTGACACAGCCGAACGACCAGGGCACCATCTACTTTAGGAGGTGTGCTCCGAGCGCCAGCTATTGACCCAGCCTGGCGAAACGAAGCCGAACGGTGAAGACGTTTGTGCCAATCAGAAATTCGGGACCATATGTAGGATCCGATCGGTTGTGCAAGACACCGGAGATGCTACTTGTCCAGTCAACCCGACTTGCAGCCTCCTTTAATTAGACTTGAGGGGGAGGCTTTTGATATGGTGATATAGGGGGCCTACCTAGCACGAGGTAAATTGCTAAGGTGGAGGTCAAAATCAAGGTGGTCAATGTCATAGTGTCAAATGACCGAATGGAGGACGATTGCAATGGTCGGTCGGGGCAGTCAGTGCTCGACCAATGGGAGATATGCTCGAGCAGACCATTCGTCTAGCTTGTGATAATATGATAAGATAATCGAATGCTCAATGTGGAGCAATAGGACGCCAAGGAGACTAGAGAGCTTATCTGAACGAGGAGGTCATGCTACTACACGGTCACCGTAGGGAAGAGCAACTGAGGTCGACAAAGCGAAGGAGTCCCGACCGAGCAGCTACCATGCTCAACCAAGCAGCGGGACCATTGTCAACTCTCTTAGGCCGACAAAGCAGAGGATTCACGGGCGAGTGGTTACCCCGCTCGGCCAAGCAGTGAGACCTGACCATCAATGGAGCGGAGGAGTCCCGGCCGAGCGGCTACCTTGCTCGGCCAAGCAGCAGGACTATGGTCGTATCTCTCAATATTCTTCTGGGAGATAGTGTCGCTGACAGTAGGTATGATCGACAGGCGGATCATACGGTGGAAGCTTCTACTGTCTTGTAAGAGATATGTATGTCCTGTTAAGGTATGATGTCAGAGGTCCTTTCCTTATATGTCCCTTCATAGGACATATTGGAAAACATGGGCAAGCCTCGAGGAGTGTGCACGTCACCCGCCAGAGCTCTATATAAAGGGAGGTTCATTATCAGCGGAGGTACGCATTATTTACTAATTGCGCTAGGGTAACTGTTGCTCCACTTTCTTCCACTATTCCAGTGACTGACTTGAGCGTTGGAGGGCCAACGCCGGGGACCCCTTCCTTGGCTCAGCATTGACATTACTTGTTTTGCAGACCGGAGTGAGGTCTACATCCAGTCACCGAAGACTCTGTTGGGATATGCCCGATGCGGTGTGTGCTAAAACACGTTTCGTAAACATACGTAGTGGAAAAAAAAATAATAATAATTCCTAAATTATTACATCACAAGCACCACATGCATACAAGGATACAACATGCCAAATATGATCGTATAATTAAATTTTTACAGAAAGTAAATTTACGTTAGGTGTACCTTACGGATGACCTGTAACGAGAAGGACATTAACCGTAGCGACGTTGTCGAACCTCGCCTCTATTCGTATCCACGCCGAGCTCCTCAAAATAACTCTTTGAGTACAAGTCTATTTTTCGGAAGTTACTAGCCATGAGCGAAGAAGAGGGATCAAGAGGAAGAGAAGCACACAAGGGAAAGTTTTCTCCCTTGTGGTGGCCACGGCAACAAAAGGGAGAGGAGAAGAGAAGTTGGGTTAAGGTTTTATAAAAACCTTACAAGCCAATTAATGATCTCATGTGTATAATATTCTCTCAACCATATCAACATACAACCCTCATTAATGAGTTGAATTAGAAAACCCAAATATAACTCATTATCCCTTAACAAAAAAATTAGCCCATTAATCCCTTGGTTTGATTCAAAACTAAACCAAGTTGGTTCGGTTCACAACTAAACCAAGTTGGTTCATAACTAATTCATAATTAAACCAAATATGGTCTAACTCTTCCATAAGAGATGTGACACATCCATGCTTCCATTGCAATAAATATTTCTAATTTATCTTATATATGGTCCAACCAAACATTTATCTCTTGATATAAAAATCCTATTCTTTAACTTGTTTTACGCCTTTTAGAGATTCGTTAGTGCGTGTGACCCAATAGGTTCCCGATTTATTTTGGTCGTCCATAATTAACTACTTAATTATAGAATGATCATCAGTGATACCTAGTAGTACATCATGATCTCTAATCAGCCAGAAAATCATAGTTGATCTTATAATTAATTCTAAACCCTTCAATATCTACAGTGAGTCCTGCCTCGTTCCTTTCACTCGTCTTATACCCACTTGGTTCAGGACATGATCTATGTGTCTTGTCCCGACTAGGTTGAGTACATCACACCTAGTCTAAGTAATACTTCCTCGTTCTGCGGATTCAAATTACTCATACACGTGGTCAAAAATTTAGTACTCTTAACATGTGATGCTTTGACCAAATACTTTGAGTAATAATCCTAATGAGTGACCATAGGGTATATGTTCCCTCGTAAGGAGCGATGAATCCTCTATGGGCTATTCAAATATCTTCGGACACTTCAACTTATATCCAATCATCCCGGGTCTACACCTCAATGAGATGCTTGCTTAGGATGTCAAAGTATAAGTCTTCATGACTAAGATAACTTGTATACCTCAAGTCGAAGGAAACTTGTACTCTTGCTGCAGTAAGAACTTTACAGACATATCTATATATATGTAGAGAACCATATGAAGTCTTATCGCGAGTCACTCTAATGAACTAGTTACTACAATCAACATCCACGTTTAACTCTCTACATCCCAATGTCTTCACCCAGTGAGAAAACAGCTGCTTGGTTGAATCAAGGAGTATAACCCGTGCCAGTCTTATAGAATTGATGATGTCCGCTGCCACATCCCAACTTTCCACCTTCTTACTTTCAGACAGGATTAGTGATGATTTCTTTGTATTGTTAATTTTGTTATAAATTTATGATGAATATTTTTATTCGTGAAAATTGATTGCTAAATCCATGTTTTTTTAGTGAGCAGTGATTTGAAATTTTTTAAAGTTTATGATTTTTAGATAGTTGGCGTATATACATAATTTATTATAAGATGTCAAAATTAAATATGAATAACGCTATTTTATTATATGTCAAATTTTTAAAAATCTAAATCTTTATATCTAACAATGGATTTTGACAAAAATTTATTAATGGACTTATAAAGTTTTGATTACATCGATTCTAACTCCTGCATACTTCTTTAGTACTCTAGAGTCAAAACATGATATTTTTTTACTATTTTTTAAAAATTAACATCATATTTGTTTAAGTTATAGTGTTGATTTTTAAATATTAATACCACTGTGTTTTTTTGTATAAAGTAGAGAAGAAAAGAAAAAAATCTAATAAAATTTAAGAGGAAAGAGATGTGTAAAAAGAAAAGAGAAAAAAACATTTATGGCAAGTAGAAGAGAGAGTAAAATAAAAGATATAGGAAAAAGTAAATTTTACCAGATGGGTAAAAAAAAAAATTGCATCTTGGATCATCTCAAACCTCAATTGCACGATTTGAAAAATTATCAAAGTTAAAAGGATAGATAAATATTTAAAATTATTTTAAAAATATATTGAAAAGTTATTAAAGGTGAAATTAATATTTATCTTTAATATTTTTATGTTATTTTTTAAAACTATAAACTAAAAAGAAATTAAAAATCAAATAGGGCTTTGAATTGTTATTATTATTTAAATTTGATTACGCCCAATAAGAATATTGTGCATTAAAAAACATTGAATAACAATTGACTCTAACCTCGCACAAAGTCTGCATACGAGGATCCGCCCTAACTCCCTAAACGAATCAGAAAGATGCGGTCGGCAGCAACTCACAGTCAATATAAAGCCGACATTAGGTCTTTCTCGTATTTTATTCCGCCATCACCCTCCGTTCTTCTCCGCTCCCGGCCAAAGGTGAGGCTTAACGGGGACACCAAAAGGGCGATGCCTCCTCCCTCCTCCTCTTCTCCCGCATCTTCGCCCCTCCTCCCTCCGCCCCGCGAAGTGAAGTCCGAGAACAGCAGATCCCCGTTCAAGCTCACCGAATCCACCTTCTTGGCCTCACTCATGCCCAAGAAAGAGATCGGAGCCGATCGGTTTCTTGAAGCCCACCCTACGTACGATGGGAGGGGCGTCCTCGTCGCCATTTTTGGTGGGTTTTCTTTTGTTTCTTTTCGAGCAACCTGAGCGAATTAGATGCTGAAACTAAGTTATAGAAGTTACTTTTTCTGTCGGATGGTTATAAAGTGATTATCTGTTGGACCCCTTGACACCGAAGAACATCATGGAGTTGGTTCTCTCGCTTCATTTTTTGCAAGTTGGTCGGTGTGCCGTGTGCTCTGTAAATATGAGTTTCTATGTAAGCAGCATTTTAATATATATTGATATACTAGTTAATTTCTCTAATAACTCATACTAGTAGTTATTACTTGGTAATGGTAATATCCTAAGATATGTTTTTTAATGCTAGTAGTGAAGTATTAAATACCTATATACTATTAATTTTCATAAATATTTAATTTTCCTTTTTTTTTTTTTTTTTTTCCAAATTTGTCTTTCCTCAAAAATTGATGTTGATTGCACAGAAATGTTGATTTTCATTTCTGACTTAAGTTCTCAAATTTCAATCAATTTCATGCTGATCCCTATTAATTTCCTCTAACATCATATTTCTTAGAATAAATTGATAATCCAAGTTAATCTACATTAGGAATGGTGGATTTTGAGTATTATGACCTTAATATTATTTACTCATTTTGCTAATATAGTTAAAGATTAGTCCATCTCTCAATCTAGATGTGCTTCCTTTGTTACTTATCCCATGACACCCTCTTGGAGACAGTGTCATAATAGAAAATCAAGAGCCATGCCAACAATCATTAAATATGAAATTTTTATCAAACAATATATATTCATTTTTTTCCGTAGAAGATACAGAAAAACCATACAATACCAAAAAATATATAAGGTATCAATTAAAACCTAAATCCTAAATCAACATATTAAGGATCTCTGTGCAACTTTATATAATGGTTGAGAGCAACTATAAAACTACCTTTGCTTGCAAAATTGGGCCAAGATAAAGAAAAAAGTGAGCACAAATGGGTAAACATGAAAGATATACTTGATCTTGTACATTAGATAACTCACCTTTTATATTACATCTTCAAGTATATATATATATATATATATATATATATATATATATATTTTCAACTCTTATTTTCATTTCAGTTATTTATCATCAATTAAAGTAACCAACTGTTCCTCTTATTTATCACTATCTTTTATCACAAGTTAATATACTTTTAATTATCATCTTCTTGTCAATATTAATAAATCAACTATCAATAAAACTATCACCAATAATCCACTAAGAAGTGAATTTCTAGTGGGTGGTGTTAGGTCCTCAAAGCGTAATAATATCATTAGACATCTGGGTTAAAGCTCTCTCTGGGGATATAGAATGACATATGGCTCTCACACAAATAATTATTGACTAAGGGTGACCATTCACTACCACAATCATGGGTGTGGTTAGGTACTGTAGTATAAGGGTTGTCTCAAAGTTTTACGTTTTAGTATTTTTTTTATTATTTATAATCTTTATTATTTCACTTTAAGCTTTACATCCTGAAGAAAGAGGGAAAAGGAAACAAGAAAGATGAGGAGACTAAGAGGGAGGGGGAAGTTAGGGAGATCGACGGATGTTAGCAACACATGTGTGGCACTAGAGATGTTTGGTGGTGTCGGAGAAAAGCATGAGAGAGTAGAGATCAGGTTGGGAGGTGGTGCACTAGTGTTGGGTGAGGACATGTGGGAGAGAATAAAGAGGGCGAGAAATATATGTAACCCCCAATTCCTAAAAATTTCTCGTCATTCGTCCCTTCTTGACTAAATTGGACTATCTCCATATAGAAATTTGGTTTGACCGCAAGTCTCCCAAAATAAATCTAAGCTGATCCCGGTTTGAACCCTTGTGACTCTAATCTTTATGCTTATTCAAAGGATTCCATCCAGACACAATTTGACTTCAACTCGATGCCAAAAATACAATTTATCAGTTAAATCTAACTTGGTTGTATAAAAGTTTTATAACAATTTATGACACGGAAAAATTAAATTGGATAATTTTTTGGTGTCATTCCAACTCTATTGATACTCAGTGGCCATATGTTTCAGTCACCTCAATGAAGTTTGATGTTTTAATTTGTTTATAATAATACAGTAACCATCATTACACATTGTTCTGGTTTCTGGTTGTTGTGTTAGATCCTCCAAGTTTGATTTTGGTTGAACATTTACTTCTAGTGTTTGTCGATATATACTTTTATAGTTCAATATTTGGGATCTGAAATGATTGTTGCTCTATTTTTGTTATTAGTGTTGACACACTTGTTTTCTTGTATTACTGACACTTGTTTTCTTGTTTTATTGACACACTTGTTTTCTTGTAGTATTGACAAGTAGTTTCTAAATTTTATGTGATGATGGTTGTGCAGTTTTATCTTTTCATTAAGTGTAATTATTATCCGTATTGTCAAAATTTGCCCTTAAAATGAATGTTGTTGGTCGTTTTTCTTTCTTTCTGAGTGAATATAGGGACAAACTGTTGCATTGCATGTGCACAAATGTTTCATACGAGTAATTAAATGCTAGAGAAATTTCCACTATTGAAAAGTCAAACCTGTTTTTTTTATTTACATGAATTAACAAAATTGACTTGGTTTCTTTAGTAGGGCAAAGTGAATCAGTTATGTGATAATCAGTATCATTCACTGTATAATTTCTATAGCATAGGCAAAATGTTTTAGATTATGATGACACTTTAATTGCACGTTTCATTATTATTTATCTAGGTTTCTTCATTTGGATATTGAGGAATTATGATGTGTTAGTATTACAGATGGGGAGGGAACTATATTTTTTCCAGTACCAAATACATTGTTGTTTTTCTAACTTATTTTTAGAATGATTTTTTTTCTATGAAATGGTGGTTTGCTTTACTGATTATGAGTAATGGTTACTTACCAACCTGTAATATTTTGACAGATTCTGGTGTAGACCCAGCAGCTGCTGGTTTGCAGGTGACATCAGATGGAAAACCAAAGATCATTGACATACTTGACTGGTAATTTCAACATTTGGAAGTGCTTGATATGTGTTGCTAGCATTGACTGGAAATTTGTCTACAAATTCTTAGTTCATTTTCTATCATTTATTTATTGTATTTCAGCACTGGAAGTGGTGATGTCGACACCTCCAATGTGGTGAAAGCTGATGTCGATGGTTCATTTGTTGGGGCATCTGGTTAGTTTGCATTAGCCAGTTGGTTCTTTAACCATTTTTCTATTTGATACAATTTAGGAAATTAAAAAGCAATTTAAGTGAAGAAAGTTATTCTATTTTTACATATTTGTCTTTTCCTATTCGTATCCTTCTTTTTTGACTTCAGATAGAACTTGGTGTGTTAGGCACTTGTTAGTCCCACAAACTATAAAAGTTTGCAACAAATGGTCCATCTAGTACCAGGATTATAGAGTGGCAACGAGTCTTGTCTCTATTTTCATACTTCTACTTATGTGTATACTAGATGGTTATTTTTGTAGGTACCATTTGTGTTGTAATATCATTAGAGAGGCGATGATGCATATCCAAATTATATATAGTTTTGCATGTATATTTATTTATTAAAATAAAAAACAGTTGCTATAGATTGGCAGAATTGTAAAAATTGAAGAAAAACTAAGTAGCTGCAAAGAAGCTAAAATTCTAAAATTTAGCTGCACCTCCAAAATAATGCAATTATATTGAAACATAAAGGCCAGTAGCTTATGGTAGTTCTATGACTAAACCAGATTTCTGTTTTATTAGTTATATCTAAGACAATTTATTCAAAAGTTTAATAGTGGCTTTTTCAATAATTAGTAGTTTTAAGAATCCTGCATTATCTAAAAGGATCTCATGTACTTCAGAAAAGAAATGGTTATCTTAAGAGTGAATCCTTCTTTAGCACTATGTAGGAGCATGTAATGATAGGAGATCTGCTTCCTATTATTGTACTTATTTTTGGAAATATAGTAACATAGAAGAGTGAAGAGTAGGTAATTAAATTTAGTGGCTTGGTCCAATGTGAGCATGTAATGATAGTCATAGGAGATCTACTTTCAGTTATTGTTCTTGTGTCTGTGAAATATAGTAACATGGAAGAGCTAAAAATAACATGTAGGCCTCATGAAGCTCTAAAGCTGAATGCAGTTATGGCTCATGCTTCCTCTGGGATAATGTGGGTTAAACTCTTGTAGAGGAGTTTTGAGTCGCCTACTTTGGGCTAATGGTCACTTACTTTTAGCCAATTACGAATTGTGACAAACAGGCATGTATCTATGTTGCTAGTTATTATTATTTATGAGCTTACCAAGCATTTTGAGGTCAATTGCAATTTTATATGAGATGCATAGATGCGCAAGAAAAATCCCTGCTACTTTCAACTCAAAAGCTGAACTTGCAATTATTTTTGCCAAATCAATTAGTTTGATGCATATTTCTAACTTATGTACTAAGAGGAGTGTTGTAATAGTCACAATTTGAAATCTCATGCCGTGCCATGTGGCGCAATTGAGAGAGACCATTTTTTAAATTACCAACACTCTATATATGGAATAGAATTAAGTGAATAAACCCATTTGGACTCATCTCAACAATCTTTTTTCACATATTGAATCATATTGAGTACTGGATCAATATGTAACTATAAAATTTTAAAGTGGAAGGGAATTGAAGGAGTGTATTTAAATTTATTTCAGCATACTTCAGTACATGATGAAGCATATTAAGTGTAAGTATAGTACAGTGATTAAATGATACTACTTATGCGACAGATTAGTTGGTTAAATTTAACTTCATTTAGCATCATATCTTCGCAGTGAGGTCTCTTGACTCGTGCACTCAATCTTAAATAATAGAACTCTTTAATTTTACTTTTTTGTGTCTTCTTGGCTGCTTCTCTATATTTTCAAGCAAGTTGCTACATGCTAAATCACTAATAATTTTTATGGTCTTCATATTGTGCTTTAGATTTCTTTTCTTTTATTATCTTTTGTCTTATTTATTCATCTATTAACATCTAGGAAGACGTTTGGTTGTGAATCCTTCTTGGAAGAATCCATCTCAGGAATGGCATGTTGGAGCCAGATTAATTTACGAGTTGTTCACCAGCACACTTTGTTCACGGTTAAAGGTGTATCTTCCTACTTGTGTCTACATTTTTCATATTATACTTGTATATTTTTGTTTACTTGTTGGCCTTCCACATATAACACAGAAAGAAAGAAAGAAGAAATGGGACGAAAAGAATCAGGAAGCAATTTCAGAGGCTTTAAGGCAGCTGAATGAGTTTGAGAAGGTCTTAATAACAATAGTTAGCAAATGCTCAATTATCTCTATCTGCTATTTCCTATCTATCTATCTTAAGTTAAATGGTAAATTTTCTCCACTGTCTGCATTAACTGTTTCATTCAGTTTGTCATCTACTTTTTGGTGTTCAGTAAGATTCCTTAAGGTTTGTGTTATTTTACATGGTACTCTGACACAATGTCTTCTATTCATTGTTAGCCATTTTCTCACTTTCCATTTTTTGTTGAATGTGCTTCATGAAACATTACTTTTGTGTTGAGTATCTTTTGAAACATGACATCATTTATTGCAGTAATAATAGATCTTAAGCACACTCACTTTCCAAGACATTCATCCATCCCATTCCTCCATTTGGTTCGATGGCAGATAACATTCCAACATTTATTTTCCTAGAGTTGACCAATCCACAAGTTAAAAGATAAATGACAGAAAAAATCATGTGGAGTTGTAGTTCACTGGTTCATATTCTGTATTTAGTCAAATAGTTAAATTACCAAATTTGGAATCTCTTAAACAGTTAAGCTAATATTTATAATTTTCAAGATGTGAGGTCATTCATAACCCTTCGAAGGGTCACTCTGTATTGTAATTTTAATTTGTTTTTCATCTTTTGATCTGTTTTTGTTCAATTTATGGAGTGGGCAAAGTGAAGTTCGTTGAAGTACTGATTGTACATTTTTTTTTAAAAATTGTTTCTCTATTTGCTCTAGATTTTTTTTTAATTGTGTAATGGTCCATGAGTGGATATAAAAATCATATTTTTATGCATTTGTGCAGAAGCATGTAAAATTAGAAGATTTGACGTTAAAGAAGGCTCATGAGGATCTTCAGAATAGACTTGATTTTCTGAGGAAGCAAGCTGAAGTAGGAAAGCTTACTTTGTTATTATAATTAACTTTCTTATTCTCCATAGTGATTTAAGGTACTTTCTCGTGTTTCAATGTTAGAGCTATGATGACAAAGGGCCAATTATCGATGTTGTTGCCTGGAATGATGGTGATTTTTGGAGGGTGGCTGTGGACACACAGAGCCTAGAGGATACTCCTGATAAAGGGAAACTTGCTGATTTTATTCCTTTGACAAATTATAGGTTTGTTCAATTTGTCAGTGCTGACTTGTTTTCAGTTGCTAATGTTTCTACTTATGATACTGTATGGCCTTTTGTTTTACTTTAGAGTATGAATGTTTTGCTAAATCAAGAGCAAGAAATACTAGTTTTTTGCTTGTATGAGAGTCAACTGACACATTTTTTGTTGCATTTTCATTGATAATATCTAAGATGATAGTATCTAAGATTGGAGATGATAGTATCTAAGATGAATAGATGGTCATGATAGTATCTAAGATGAACTTTACTGTCATTTTTTTTTGCTTGAGCTTCAGGATTATCTGGATTCTCAGCTACTGAAAGCCTTCCTACCAAGTTTGCCACAAAACATGATTTGGTTTTCTAATTGTAATTATATATTTTACTTCATATTTATCATACTATTATTATTATTTTAAGAATAGCTATATTTTTACAAATCCATCCATACTATGAACTTTTTCAGATTAGGTTCACTTGAGCCTAAGGCCCATCTATTCCATTTTCATTCCCATTTAGCAAACAATTCCTTTTTCTTCTAGCTTTGCCTGATGATATCTATTCATTGTTCTTTCTTCTTTTGGGAGTGTTATTGTTTTTTGACATGCTCGATGGTTATCCAATTGGGAACTAAATGTGCAGGACCGAACGGAAATTTGGTATCTTCAGTAAGCTGGACGCTTGTTCCTTTGTCACAAATGTTTATGATGATGGTAATCTCATAAGTATAGTAACAGATTGCTCGCCCCATGGTACACATGTTGCTGGCATTGCAACAGCCTACCATCCTGAGGTGTCATACATTTTTAAATAAATATAATACTGTGGTTATTTTCTTCAATTAGTTTTTGTTTTCATCATGCATTTGTCATCTAGGAACCATTGCTGAATGGAGTTGCTCCTGGAGCCCAATTGATATCATGCAAGATTGGAGATACACGCCTAGGCTCCATGGAAACAGGAACTGGTCTTACTCGAGCATTAATAGCTGCAGTTGAGGTTGGCTTAATTTTTAGACATGTAGTCAAATTTATTCTGGTGATCACCCCTGAAGTTACAAGTTATCCGATCCAAGTAGAATCTTTGAACTAAGGTCTTTCTAACCCACTTAAATTAAAATTAAGTCAAGTTTTGATAGCTGTGATTACTTGAGATTTCCCCCCTTTGATTTACTGTGATTTTAGATTTAGTAAGAAATTTTGGTTGATATTTTTTTGTAGTCGTACCATTCTTATTGAATCAAAGTGGCGTTTAACATGAGTGAAGCACTCTCATTCTTATTGCAATGACAGTACTGTTCCAAGTGCAGTTGATATCATCAGCATGGTTTATATGTATTATCATTTGCCTATTGATATCGATACTTACATTAAAACAAGTGGAAAGGGAAGACGAGAAACACCAATAGATGGTATGAATTGGGACAACAGGATTCTCTTCCATGATTCACTCTTTGATTCCATCTGCTGATCATAAGGAGTAGACGAAAGTTAAAGAGAGAGGGGAGGAGAAGACAAGATGTACCAACCTAGAGATCTAGAATAGCAAAGAGAAATGATATTAGAAACCAACAATAGCAAAGAGGAGTGACACTCTCAGTTTTAATTGTGCTATCTTAAGTTGACTTCTTAGTGGTTAGTTAAGATATCTGTGAATGTGAATACATAGATGTTCTTAATACATATATGGATTTAGGAAAATTATGAAATCTATCAAAATATGATATTGCAAGAACCAATGCTACTATCCAATGCACAATTTTCATTTTGGTATTAGGAAAACATACACATTGGGTGCTCATTGCGTTTATGCTTGTTGCCCACATCAATTAGTTTTGCAATAGTTATTGGCGTATATTTGGAGGTAAACAAGCTATATGGAAGAGGATTATAGATTATTTTATTTTTTCATTCAAACAAATTTCTAAATATGCATTAAATCACCCTGAAGTGTGTTGAGAGTAAACATGACATGGTACCAAAATTATGTCATTATGCTCTAAGATCAAATTCAATAATGAAAAATACGATTAAGGCTTATTGTCTATAATGGAATCCCGTTGAAGAGAAAGAATTATTAAGGAATGCTTTATATCAACATGGATGTGCAAGATTTAGCATATCAATAATTATCATTCTAATAACATCAATTTTTCTTAACTTCTTTGATCGGATTGATCTTGACCATTTGATTTTTTTAGTCAACCAAGGTGGCTTGGTTTACCATTTTTTGTTTGTCAATTGACACTATTAGCACGGTCAACTCCCGGCTTGAAATCTCATGTGATGCTAGAGTTTTGATCTCAAACCGAGCAATATGATTTTGGCATAGTGTGGTGTTGATACTTGGCACGCAAAGATACATGCCTATTCGTGAAGATGAATTCAAAGTAGCGTTAATCTTAGAATCCTCATTCACTTATCGTATTTACTTTTAAGCATAAATTTGTAGCAATTAGAAAGTATTTGAATTAAACTATCATAGTAATAAAAAGGGCAGTCCGATGCACGAAGTAGCTTTTGCCAATTTTGGGTCTCGTGGAAGAGTTAGACCACATTGGGTCTATTGTACGTAGCCTTACCTTGCATTGCAAGAGGCTATTTGATTAACATATCATAGCAATAAGACAAAATATTACTAGTGTTTGCACTATTGTACTATTGATTGTACTTTGCTAATATTAAATTGCTTTCACGCATAGAACATTAGTAAAATTTAAAGTATAGCTCCTTTCTAGAGTTTTAATCCCAACAATCGCAGAATATGGTCCTAACCAAGGTTTAAAATCTCGACCCGTACTGCGATTTTGGTCCTACACCGGAACGATACAGTTTTGGTATCGTATCGTGCCGTGCCGATACGTTTTTGATATGTTTTATTTAAACTTGAAATAATCTTCTAATAATAATAATTCAACTATCTCAATTTAGAATGATCAGAGGTGCACAAGATTAAGTGTTTTATTAGGAATAAAAAACTTGACAAACCTTTATCAAAATTTCTTAAAATAAATGACATATAATATTTCCTAAGCAAATTAATAAAGACATTCTAAGATAAAAATATATGTTTCATATATTAAGGAAATAATAATTCTAAAAGTAAAAAAACTAAATATCTTAATATTCATGGATCTAAATTTTAAATTGATTCTATATTTTTTTCTATAATAGTTATATAAACATTAAAAAATGCTACGTTATGTATAATAATTATATAAATTAACTATTTTTTAATTTAGATTAATTATTATTTTAAATAATATATATTTAAAATGATAAAACAATAGAATATTAATTAAATAGTAAAATGGGAAAACGTAAAATAATTAAAAAATATCAGAATATTTATCTGATTTATTAGAATTTTTATTTTTTTTAAAGATTTTTAAAATAAAATTTAAATTAGTAAAATTAATTTTCAGAATATTAATTAATAAAATTTATTATTATTTTTTTTAAATTTTAAATATATTTATATTTTATTGAGATAATTTAATTAGGCTTTATAAAAGTCCCTTTGAAATATCACACTTAGGAAATGTTTGAATAAATTAAATCAAAATATTTAATTTTTAACTTGAACGCCCCTAAATTAGCGAAATTCGCGAAGATGCTCCTCCGGCGACGTCGGAGATCCGCGGGGATGCCTCTGGGCCCACCGGAGGAGTCATAGGACTCCTCCGGTGCCGCTGGAGGAGGCGTCCTGCGACTCCTCCAGTGCCGCCAGAGGCCTCCCGCGACTCCTTCGGTGCCGCCAGAGGCCTCCCGCAACTCCTCTAGCGGCGCTGGTTGCGATGGAATCGCGATACACCTTCTGTCACGTGACGAAGAGCGTGTGCGATTGTCGAGCAACAACGAGCACGCGCGATTGTTGTGCGCGCGATTCCTTTGTCGCGTGTACGCGATGACGAAATTGTCACTAGATTAGTGCCGGTTTCGTTGCGATATCGTTATGCTCGGCACGGAACGAAATTTTCAACCATGGTCCTAACATCATGTTTTGTTGACAGTTGATACTCTTCAATATTGAGATGAAAAATGTTGTTTTACTTTTACTCTTTTAATACCCTTTAACTTAGCTTGCCCATTTGTAAAAACAAAACTATAACTATGACTTCAATTACTTGAATTTATTTATCTTGATGTGTGTTGAAACTTGAAACATGCCAAGTGTTGGGAAGATACGATAAGCATTTCCATGATTAACATGGATGACACGAGAGATATTACTTGACCTGATCATACCAAATTTTGATAATTTTCCTGTGTGAGTACATGACTACCATTGTACAAGATCCTCAACATTGGGTTAGATTATGCTTAATCCATGAAGATCCCATTAAGTTATATTTTAATAAAATTTCCTTTGTTTATGGATATTTGCATGTCATCCCCTTATGCTCACCAAAAGCAATGATTAGCTTTGCACTTGCATAATGTGCGTGAGAAGGACTTTGCATTTTATCACTTCACTTTGTTGTTTGGCTCACCATGTTATGACAAATTTCCTATTTGGGTTAGTTTTTGCTAGTGACGCATACGGTAAATCACACTGCTCCATCCACCACTTGGGAATAGTATAAGGAAATCACTCTTCATTTTCATTCTTATCTTTTATTTGTTCTTTTGCAATGTTTCTGTAGACATTTGATTATTTAGTCAACAAATTCTCTTACATCAAGGAAATGGTTGCTCTTTCTGTGTGAACCTAACCCATCACCATGCATGGGGATATGATTTATAGGACTAGTATGAGGAAATCACTCTTCATTTCCATTCCCTATCTGTTACTTGTTCTTTTGCAATGTTATTGTAGACATTTTTGATTATTTATCCAATAGATTCTCTATCTAAGACTTGTGAGACAGTGAAAAATTGATTGTTTTTGCTGAATGAACCTACACAATTAGTCATGGGCTATTTGAAACAATAATGACCCGGCAAGTGGTAGTACCACTAACGGGACAACATGAAATCAATGGAAGCAGAAAAGAAATGTGAAGAAATTTGTGTATATCTCATTGAAAGATGATACAAATATATACACAACTCTATAATGTATAATCTACCTTAGGAAAAAATTCCTATAATTAAGCCAAATAATTACATCATACCTTATTTGAAAGATTATGATTTTTATTCCTTATTTTACGTAATCCTTATCATCTCTTTCTGATATTATCTTTATTCCTTATTTTCCATGATAACTTTCCAACACTCCCCCTCAAGTTGGTGAATGGATATCAATCATTCCTAACTTGGATACATTTTCTTCAGCAACGGTTTAGTAAGAAGGTCAACATCTTGTGATTTTGAAGGCACACCCATGTTCAGTCTCAGATTTTATAAAGTTTCTGTCGATACAAACATGCTTTATCTGATCATGTTGAATAGGATTGTGAACCACTGCTATAGTTGATTTACTATCACTATACAATTTCATTGTCTTCAAATTGAACATGTAGATCTGACAATATTATCACTTTTCTTGAGAAGTATACCTTTTCCTGGAGTCTCTTCAAATATTGAAGAATCTGGTCGATTGCAATTTGATGTCTTAGAGTGGGGGCGTGGATAAATTGACTAACTATGATAGCACTATAGGCAATATTAGGCCTAGTAAGTGATAGATGGATTAGTTTTCCAACAAGACCTTGATACCCAGCATCATCTTTTTTATTTTGTTGCCTCAATTTTTTTTTTTTTTTCCATTCGAGCACTTGCTGGATGAGAACCAAGTTTTCCTATTTCCTTTAATAGATCGATTGTATATTTCCTTTGTGAAATGAAAATCCCAGTTTTGTTTATAGCTATTTCCATTCCAAGGAAATATTGAAGCCTTCCAAGGTCTTTTACCTTGAATTCAGATTGTAGCAGCCTTTTGAGGTTTGCAATCTCATCATTGTCATCCCTTGCGATCACCATATTATCAACATACATAATCAAAATAAATTTCTTTCCATTCATTGACTGTTTGACGAAGAGAGAATGATCCGCTTGACTTTGTGTATACCCAAAGCTTTTCATGATAGTGCTGAATCGAGTGAACCACACCCTAGGAGATTGTTTTAATCTGTATAGGGACTTTTTCAACTTGCAAACTCTTGATGTTTCCTTGGTCTTCATCATTAAGAGTCCCATTTAGAAATGCATTTTAAACATCTAATTGATGCAATTCCCAATCTAAGTTTGCTGCAATGGATGGAAGCACCCTTATAAAATTTAACTTTGCAACGGGTGCAAATGTTTCCTCGTAGCTTATATGTTTGTGTGTATCCCTGAGCCACCAAACGTGCTTTGTATCTGTCTATCTTGCCTTCCAGCTTCATTTTGATAGAAAAAAATCCATTTACAACCTACTATCTTCTTTCCTTTGTTCAGATTTACTATTTCCCAAGTGTCATTATCATTCAGTGCTTTCATTTCTTTAAAAATAGCATCCCTCCACTTTGAATTTTTTAAGGCATCGTATATATTTGCAGGAATCTCCACGTGATCAAGTTGAGTGATTAATGCCTTGCGATTGTTACACAACCGATCATAAGATACGTGCCTCTCAATTGGATGATGAGTACATACCCGTGTCCCATTCCTTAGAGCAATGGGAATGTCTAGATCATCTATAGGAACATTTCCTTGTGAATCTTGTTGTGGATCCACTATCATTTCTGATGATTGTACCTGCTAAGTAATTTGAGGCCTCCTTGAATAAATAATTGGTTCATTTTGTTGTTGTAATGATGACAAAGGTTCTTGACTAATTTATGTGATTACCTCATGTGATGATGTTGGTGGGAGAGTCCCAATGAGTAAGGATGACACAGGTAAAGAAATTGAAGGATCCTAATGATTAGCTTCCCTTGAATTCTCCTCTCGAAGATAAGCATTGGAATAGGACTCATCCTCTAAGAATGTAACATAATAGGACACATAATTTTCTTGTGATAGGATTGTAGCACTTGTATCCTTTTTGAGTGGGTGAGTAGCCAATGAATATGCATTTGATGGCTTTTGGGTCAAGATTCCCACATGCAGGACTGTTGTCATGTACAAACACTAGACACCCAAATACTTTTAGTGGGAGAGAGTTAAAATGAGGGATATAAGGGAATCTGTGTAGCATGGATACGGGTACGGGTATCGTATCGGACACGACACGGATACGGCGATACGAAATTTTTTGAAAATATAAGACACGATACGGCGATTATTAAAATATATAAATATTATATATATATATATATATAATATAAAAAATTAAAAATCCTACAATAGAAACCACATTACATCAATCATAATATCCATTACAAACAAAAAGTAAACATAACAAAATACAAAACACCAAATCCATCTTAAACAAGTAACAAAATCAAACATCCATATTTGTATCATCATCAACACCACCTTCGTCAGTAAACAAGACCGACTCCAACTCAGGTTCATCAAGAGACAAATTGGCAATTTCAAGGATAGAAGCACCCTCCATGTCCATAGAATCAAATCCATCTGCTCTAACATCCCACATCTTACTTTCTCCTTCACTATAATGTGGACTCCTCCTAGATAAAAGACGAAGATTATAGTGAACATACACCAAATCTTCCGCTCTTTGTGGTGTTATCTTGTTCCTCTTCAATGAGTATATGAAACTGTAGGTGCTCCAATTTCTCTCACAACAAGAAGAAGAAGATGGTTGTCCAAGTAGCTTTAAAGCTAAACTTTGAAGAGTTGGTGCAGAAGCACCATGGATAACCCACCACTTAGTTGGAGACATTAAACCTCGATCACGCATTGCATCATTATCAGAAAAATCATCAATGGCAGCTGAAAAAGAGGCAAACTCCTCATTGACACTTCTTCGTTCGGATGAATTGGAGTAATATCTTTCAATGCACTTTTTCCTTTCCCTTGAAACTTCGATGTCCCTATGAGGAGGAAGACGATTGGGAGATTCTTGGAGCCACTCATGGCTATAATACCTATATAAAAAGATTGATAGTTTAACATCATTCACAAACTAATATTTCTAATTTGCTAAAACTTAGAAAGTTAAAATTTTTTAGAGTTTTACCTTGGATTCAAATAATGCGCCAAACAATGTAGAGGTGTATTGCTTTTATTCCATCGCTCCACCAGAATATTATGAACAACCTCATAAAACTTTGAATCTTCACTATGAGCCCCCTTTGAGATAGCAACTCTCATTTTCTCTATCATTTCATTCCACCACTCATAGACTAAATGAAGACAAGGTTGATCAGTGTCTACTTTCCTTAGCATCTCATAAATCGGACTTGTGAAAGCAAGTATATAATCAATCTTTTCCCAAAATTGATCATCCAATATCTTGTATTTCACTACTCTAGCCTTCACTACATCATCCTCCTTGTACACATCCCATCTTTCACTAATCACCATGTTTTCAAGACATTTCTTGATTTGTCTGAACCTTTTAAGCATAATGATCGTGGAAGCAAATCGAATATCTGCAAGTGATAGCATCTTCAAGTTTGAGTTATCGTTGAACATCGATAGTCTCATATTGTGATTCAGGATAAAATTCTTGATCAATGAAGCATCATTTGCTACTTCTGCTATCCACTTGCACTCATCAAAGGCTTCTTTGTTTTGTAGAGAGTCAGTTGGTGCACAAATATTCTTCAAAGCAAGATTCAATGTGTGCACAACACAAGGAGTCCAAAATATGTGTGGATACTTTGCCTCAACGAGTAACCCAGCAGCTTTGCAAACAGGAGCATTATCGGTGACTACTTGGACAACATTCTGATGTCCCACTTCATTTATAACATTAATGAGCAACTTAGAGATGAAAATTTTATCCTTGTACTGGCCTTCACAATTTATAGCCTTCAAAAACATAGGACCACTTTCACATACGGCTATGATATTAATTAGCGGTCTTCTTTGCACATCCGACCACCCATCACTACAAATACTAACCCCCTTTTGTTTCCAAGCAGTTTTTGTTGGCTCCAACAACTTTTCAATATGAGCTTTTTCTTTTTGTAGAAGTGAAGTTCTCAATAAATTGTATCCAGGTGGAAGATAACCCGGAATCGTTCGTTGAGTAGCCAAACTGAAAGCACGAACATAATGAGGATTCCTAGCAATATTGAAAGATAATCCCCCAGTGTAAAAGAGCCTTGCAATTTCAGAGTGGAGCTCATCTCTAGCATTCAAGTTAAAAGCTTTTTCAAGAGGGCCAAGTTGTCCTTTCCTCTTCTTTGTTAGAGTTGGATCATCATTTTGCAAAGGACCAGGACCACTAAATGATGATTTTGAAGCCATGTTTGATGATACAGATGACGAAGGCAACGAAACTTCTTTTGGTTTAGAATTCTTCTTTCTCAATTCTGCATCATCCACAAGTTGTTGCATGCGCTTCATTTGATCCATTGTAACAGCTGTACAACCAGCAATTCCAGCCCCTTTTTGTTTTAACAGATGTGCTTTCACCCTCGAATATGATCCTTTGCACACTTTAGTACATATATTACATGACCAAGTGACATTTCCTCCTCCAACTCCCTTTTCCACCTTGGTTACAAATTTCCACAGAGGAGAATAATCATCAATATCCTCCTGTCCACTCTCATTTTGAAAACTTTCCATAGCAAATAGGCTGGAGAAATAACATAAACATATTGATCAATAGACTTTCCAGTTTCCAACAAATTAAAAAAGTGTTGTTCTATGGACTGGACCATTGCACTATTTGCACACTGTACAGGAAGCCCTAACCAAAATGTGCAGTGCAACTGAAATGTGCAGTGTTAAAACTGCTATGAGAAAGGTCTCATGGATGTGCAGTTCGGCAGTTCCTTTCTTTCAGATGAAAGAAAAGCGAAAAAACAAAAAAACAACTTCAGAACCGTGATTTCAGAAGAAAAAATAGAAAGGGAAACTTGCCAGAAAATAGAGGGCGGCAGCGAGTACGGCGAGCACGGCGAGCAGATCAGTGGCGAGGTGAGCAGAATAATGGCGACTCTGGCGAGGCGAGCAGAGCAGGCGAAGCGAGGCGAGAAGAGAAGCGGCGAGAGCAGAGCAGCGGCGAAGGTTTGCACGAGCAGCGGGGAAGGTTTGCAGCGAGCACCGGCGAAGGCTTGCACTTTGCAGCGAGGCGGCGAACTGGCGAAGGTTTGCAGCAAGGCGGCGAACGGGCGAAGGTTTGCGGCGGCGAACGGGCGAAGGTTTGCAGCGGCGAGAGTCGGGAGGAAATAATCGGGAGCAATACAAAACCAAAGGAATTTAGGGTTTTGTTATGTCAAATTCATTTTAATTTATTTATTAATCAATCCTTAGAAATTTATTATTTTTCAATTTGAGCCTTATAATTTTTAGGTTTTTTACATTTGAGCCCAAATATATCCGAAAACGTGTCCCATCCGTGTCCTAGCCGTATCCTAACCGTATCCGGCTGGTCAAACTCTAAAAAAGTCAATGACACGGATTTTGCCGTATCCGACACGCGTATTTGCGTGTCGTGTCCGTATCCGTGTCGTGTCCGATACTTGAAAAAAAAAAAATCTGCAGTGTCCGTGCAACATAGAAGGGAATTCTTTTTTTGAGACAATTGATTGGTGTTCTAAATTTAAGGACTTTTTTGGAAGCCTATTGATGAGATTGAATCATCCCAAAAGTGATGAGAGACAGAATTGGTGAGCATGAGAGATCTTGCCACTTCTAATGGATGACGATTTTTTTGTTATACAATCCCATTCTGTTGAGGTGTAGATAGACATGAGCTTTGATGAAAATTGCCCTTTTGAAGAAGATAATCCCTAAGCTTGTAAGCAAAGCATTCTCCCCCATTATATGTGCGGACTATGTGGATGTTACATTGGAATAAATTCCTCATCATTTTATGAAATTCTGGAAACACATATTCGACATCAAATTTATGTTATAGAGCAAACAGGTACGAGTATGGTCATCTATGAATGTGATGAACCATCTCTTGCCTGTTAAATTCCCCACCCTAGCTGCCCCCCAAATATCACTGTGAATTAGGTGAAATGGTTTATAAGATTGATAATTGTGCATTGGATAATTTTTTCTAGTTTGCTTAGCAAGGACGCATGACTCATAGTGAAAAAAAGATGGATCATTATTAAGGAATAATTTTGGATACAAGTGCTTCAATTATTGAAAACTTGAATGTCCTAAACGTCTATGCGAGTACCTCCAAATTTATTGAACTAAACACAGAGAGAGTAATTGTTGGCTTCAGTTGTAGGGAAGAACTAGTGAGATAGTAGAGACCTCCTCGTTCTTCAGTATTGCCAATCATCTTCCTCGAAGACGAATCATGAAATACACAATGATCATAAAGAAATGTTACTTTATAGGCTTGATCCTTAGTTATTTTGCTAACAGATAAGAGACTGTATTTTAAAGTTGGAACATGCAAGATAGATTTCAATTGAAATCCTTGAACAAAAACATCTCCAATCCCTGCCACCCTAATTGTATTTCCATTTGCCACTGAAACTTTCACTTCATCGGTGCGTATTTTGTAATTTGAAAAAACTATGCATTTCCCGTCATGTGATCAGATGCACCGGTTTCAACAATCCATTTATCTTTATCATTCCTTTGTGATAATAAGGTTGATGAGATATTACCTCGTCGGGTAATTGCAGCCTTAGGCGTGGAGTCCAAAATTTTAGGATTTTGATTTTTGTGGAATATGGACTTCAAAATCTCCATTTGTTCATGAGTAAAAGTTGCGGGAGGATTCTTCTTTGGCTTAATGGATTCAACTATGTGAGTTGATGGTTTTCCTATCCTTTGATTCTGCGGCTTCCAATCTGGTGGTTTTCCATGAATGTCCTAACAAGTTTCGTTGGTGTGATTTGGCTTCCCATAATGCTCACACTGTAGTTTATTTTCTCTCCGTTTATGAAATTGTGGTCGAGTGGCTGCCAAGGCAGATCCTTGCAGTTTCTCTCTGCGACGTTAAGAGTGGAAGGAAGAGGTTTGACTCCCAGAATGCAATCTTGCACATCATCCAAGTCTTTGTTGAGGCCTTAAAGAAAGTTGAATATCCGATCTTTTTCAAGGGCCTTGTTATACTTATACAACATTCCATCTTCAGCACACTTCCATGGGATTGTATAAAAAAGATCCATTTCTTGCCATAGATCAATCAGCTGGTTGTAATACTCAGTCACTACATTGATCCTTGCTTCATGTTCCGTCGATTTGATCAGATTTCAAAACTTTGAGCATTCTTGTAGAATAGGTAAGTCCTTCTAATTTGAGGCTCCATTGAATTAATCAACCAAGCCATAACAATGGAATTTTCAGCTTCCCATGTGTTGTACGTTGCATTGTTGTTGGTATTGGTGTTTCACCAGTTAGATAACCCATTTTTCCTTTTCCTCGAATCATCAAAAGCACGGATTGAACCCATTCTATGAAATTTGACCCATTCAATTTCTGTTGGGTAATTTGCAGAAAATGATTCATACTCGAAGCTGCGACAATGGTTCCAAGAGAATTTGACTAATCCATGGTCGAACTTTTGGTGTGATCGGGATCTTGCTTTGATACCATGAAATCAATAGAAGTAGAAAAGAATTATGAAGAAATCTGTGTATATCTCATTGAAGATGATACAAATATATACACAACTCTATGATCTCTACCTTAGGAAAAAATTCCGATAATTAACCTAAATAATTACATCATACCTAATTTGAAAGATTATGATTTTTATTCCTTATTTTATGTAATCCTTATCATCTCTTTCCGATATTATTTTTATTCCTTATTTTATGTAATCCTTATCATCTCTTTCCGATATTATTTTTATTCCTTATTTTCCATGATCTCTTTCCAACACAACATTGGTGAGTAGTGGTGATTGCTTGTTTGAAAAGGAAATCAGGGAAGGGTTTTTGACCAACATCATCTACTGATGAAATTTGCACATTGGAAGCAACAACAATACAACAAGATTCAACATTAGAAACAATATGAGCATGTTTCTTCCTCTTGGAAAGTAGGATGGACTTGCTGGTTGAGTGTGGATTGGGTCTCATCTTGGATGTTTATCTGTCATGAAGATTTGGATGCATGGGATGTGCTGAGCCTTGATACAAGCAACCTAGTGAAGACATCAAGAATCTCTTTAATGCTTGTTGGAAGATATTACTGATTAAGGCTAGATTAACATTGCTTTGGTGCTTCTTGTAAGAAAAAGACAAAGATCATGCTTATAATTTTGCCTAGCACCATTGCTAATCAAGGTTCCAAATCTTGAGTTGTGTCAAAATTTTGGTCTTTAGTTGGAATGATACAATTTCGGTATCATGCCATGCCATATTGTCCTGTAGTAATATGGTTTTGTGACTTATTTACTTTGAAATATAAATCTATACATTTATATTAATATTTAAGAGCAATAAATTTCAAATTGTTAAAAGCATCTTGTATGAAAATTGATATGTTAAATATTTATATTAATCTTATTAAACTTAGTATAACTTTTATAAGTTATTACTTATGATTAATTATATACTTATAATTATTTTTTGACATCTATCTACTTATAATTATGATGAATTATTTATTAATAACTATTTACTTGTAATTATGATTAATTATAAGTAAATAATTAATTATAATATAATTTATAATAAATTATAAATAATAGAAATTAATTAATATATTATATCTATTAATTAGCTGTCTAATAAAAGACTATCTTATATGGGAAAAAGAACGTAACTTCCCTCTAAGCCCTAACCTCACACTTGTTTGCTTCTTGCTATTGATAAATCACAACTCCAACAAGGTCCATGATTTGGAGAAATTATCCCTTCGGCATCCTTATCTCACTCCATCAATGTCCTTCAATTCTACTACTCTTTTATAGTATCTCCATTCTCTTCCCCTCCCTATCACTGACATAATTTTTTTTGACCACATACTTTCATGAGATTTAAGAGGGATGTTTATGAATATTAGGATGATCTAAAGCTGAAGATGCAGACAAATCTTTCTCATGAATGAATTTTATCCCTCGAGGAAAGTTGACTTTATTAGGGCAGCACAATTTATTATTGTAAAAAATTCTAGAAGCACTTTTTCTTGCAGAACAGTTATGAGGTGGACTTTAGAAATGCTAATTGATCTAAACTATTCATGACCTGGAATATGTGGACCTTGATCCCTTTTAGTACGAGATATAGAAGATACATAGGTAGGTTACTAGTAGTCTGAAATACGTATATATTTACTTTATATATATATATATATATATATTAGAAAAAACATGAGGCCACTTGTTTTGCCTATGCTAGGTTCTGCTCTAACCAATTAAATGTAGACCAGACATGCTGTATTGACACCCCTAGTCGATTGAATAGAAGTTGCATTACAATATTTAATCAATGAGTAAAACAAAGATTGTGGCAAAGAATCTATATACTTATTCACAAGAGCTATAACGGAAAAATATTTCAACCCTACTCACTATCACTATAAAACTTTGTGTGTGCGGCACTCACGAAGGTGGACAGGGACAAAGGAAGGGAACTTGAGGAATTCTTCAAAATGCTCAGACTCTTCCCTAGAGTTGTTACACAGAAGTCTATGTATTGTCACAAGTCTTCTTCTGTATGTGTGTCCTCAATGCCTTTGTATTTGGCCTACTAAATTCATGTGATGATTCCAAGGGCAAGAAGGAAGAAGCATCATATTTGAAGTAATCCAGAATGCAGTGATCTCCCTGAAAGCAGTGGAGGGTCCTTGCAAATGAGTACAGAAGTTGGAGCTTCTTGATATTTTTTGATGCTGTTTAAGCTCACATATAAAAAGTCAGAGTTGAAACATAGACATGAAAATTCACTTCCCAAGCTAATCTTCATGGATATCAAGCTCAATGTAAAGAAGATTTGCACATGTTGACTCTTGAGAAACTAATAACTTCCTTTGCTACGGTAGAGGCAAAACACCTTGGCTTAGTACATATGAAGAGTTTGAAACTGGATGAAGGTCATCAACTCTGTTCAATTTGGAAATGTTGGCAGTTTGAGGTGAGTTCCCTTAAGCTAGAGATTGAGATTAAAAAAACAAGTTTCAAGTGGTGTTAATTGATGATTTCAGAGTTGCCCATTGGAATAAATTTCTTTGAAAGGCTACATGCTAGCCTAATTCCCATTGACAATGTTTCATGCATCACAGATAGTGACGTAAATTATAGACTGCATGATTTCATTAGTCAGTAAAATTGCAAGCGTGCCTTTTAGAGACACTTCATCTAAGGGAAACAACAATCAGTAATAGTTATCTTGTAAATCTCATTGTTAGTACTTGTTATTTATCTGAGTTATTGTTATTACCTTTACCCTTTGAAAGAGGGTCTAGTGGTAAAATAAGTCTTGACACTTGCATTTCTTCTAATTTGATGGACATCTAATATAATTCTTTTCAGCATAAGTGTGATCTCATTAATATGAGTTATGGAGAGCCCACTTTGCTCCCTGATTATGGGAGATTTGTTGATCTTGTTAAAGAGGTAGTATGTTTTGTATCTTAATATGCCCTGCACCTTTTAATCCATTTAATGTTTTCTAAACTACACTAATTAAATTCTAAATTGTATCTTTAGGCTGTAGACAAGCATCATCTGATATTTATTAGCAGTGCCGGGAACAGTGGGCCTGCATTAACAACAGTTGGTGCACCAGGTGGCACCACAACAAGCATAATTGGTGTTGGTGCATACGTTTCTCCTGCAATGGCGGCTGGAGCTCATTGCGTTGTTGACCCTCCAGCTGAGGGTTTGGAATATACATGGTAATAGCTGCAGTTGGCTCTAAGAAATGCAACCTTATTAACTCACTTGGGAGTTTGCTTGATATCTGACAGGTCTAGTAGAGGCCCAACAGCTGATGGAGATCTGGGTGTGTGCATAAGTGCTCCGGGGGCAGCTGTGGCACCAGTGCCCACGTGGACTCTGCAGAGGCGTATGCTTATGAATGGAACTTCAATGGCATCACCATCTGCATGTGGAGGTGTTGCACTTCTTATTAGTGCAATGAAGGTTTGTAATTTTCTCAATTTGTTTGTTGTTTGTCTCTCTTTTGCAAATTAAGTTTCTCGTGAAGAAAAAAATATTAGCTTTTCCTTTATGAATGTTAGGCTGAAGGAATCATAGTCAGTCCATACAATGTACGGAGAGCACTGGAGAACACTACTATTTCTATAGGTGATGGGGCTGAAGAGAAGCTAACGACCGGCCAGGGGCTTTTGCAAATTGACAGGTTGCTTCAGTTTTTTCTTTCTTTTGATTCTTTATGATGAGCCTACCATTGATATTTCAAATTGGTAGTTTTAATTTGTAATACCTTTGAATCTTATGGTTTTTTTGTTTCACATGTCAGAGCTTATGAATATGTCCAGCAGTCTAAGGATCTTCCATCTATTTCCTATCATATTACAGTCAATGAAGCTGGAAAATCAAGTGAGTTATTCCTTTTTTTTTAGATTGCAATCCTTCTAAATTGATGACTTGATGTACATATGCAAAGGTATTATTATTTTTTTAGATTTTAAAATGTTCTAGGCTATTTTGAGTCAATGCCAGAAGGCAATACATATTTGTTTTTGAGGATTGTGAATGCTGACCTAAATATATTGATTTTGTGAATGTTGCTTTTGAGGACCAAATAGAACATGCATAACTCAATGTAGGTTGTTATAAATTACTCCATTTGTTTTCCTTTTAACTGCTGGTGGTTATTTTTGTTCTGTTCAAAGTAATCAATGGAAGATGGAAAAATATTGCTACTGAACTTTCCAACTTCAATATTTACTCGACAATGAAATATTGAAGAAAAACTGGTTTTAATTATTCTAAAATTTATGGATGGCAGCTCCAACTTTTCGAGGAATCTATTTGAGAGGAGCTAATGCTTGTGACCAAGCTAGTGAGGTAAGCTGTTATATTATCTCAAAGAATAACTCACTTTTTATGTCATATATCTAATATTTAACATTTGGTCAATGATGGTACCATGCTCATGAACATTTGTTGATTTATCACTATAATGGATCGATCCTCGGCCAGAATGATACAGTGCCAATGCCATGCTAGCTGTGTTGATAGGGAACCATGAAGGAAAAGGAAGGAGCTGCGATACTAATTCAAGATTGGATCCAGTAGATGAACACTAAGATGAAGAAATGCATAGGAGGAGGTGGGGTTGGTTTACCTTGAAAAACACACCAAAATGGAAACAATCCTCATGTTTGCTTCATGAGTCATCCTATTGCAGAAACTTAACCCACGCATCCCACTGTGACTTGCATTAGGCAAGTAGAAGTGTCTGGTCATCGATGAGGCTGGAAGCTCTATACTCGGCAAGTCATCTCATCATAGAAGCTCTTCGTGGAAGCCTTATTGCAAAACTCTAGTTTTCACTTCTAGTTGCCCTTGTGGAAGGCTGGAAGTGCCCCTCCCATTGTGTCACAACTTGTGGAAGGCCGGAAATCTCGCCCTTGCTTTATCTTGAGTCTTGAAGGAGTTTCAAGTGTCGGTTTGTGGGCGAAATGATGTTACGGTTCAATAGGCATAGCACATGATTTAAAAGCCAAAATAGACAAATATGCTAGTTCTTGTTTGATCACTGTGGTGGCACAATAACGTGTGACTAAATGCTATGAAAAAACTGGATTGTGGGCTACTTTGTAGTTTCTCACTGTTGGCTACGTGGTAGGCTTGGCCTTTAGCAGTTAATAAACAGATGGCTCAGGCATGTTCGAATACAGTCATCATACCTATAAGTAGGGACATGAATTTCATATTAAATGAATCTTCATGGAACATGACAAGAAGAAAATGTAAATGGGCTTAGATAAAGAATTAAGTTTGTCTCTGATAAATGTGAAAATGATGATGTTTTCCATATGTGACAAATATACACTGTCTGATACTAATGTTGACATATATTGTTGGTTGACAAAGAGGAAATCACTTTAGGATGTTTTTGTAATTTAACTTGTCATGACATAAATTATAGTTGAGCTAATTATTTGAGACCTCATTGAAAAACATACACAACAACAACAACCAAGCCTTTTCCCACTAGGTGGGGTCGGCTGTATGAATCCTTTTACGCCATTGAGCTCTATCTCCTATTATATCATCATCTATATTTAAATAAATTTTATCTTGTTTTATTGTTGCTAACCAAGTCTTTTTTTGGTCTTTCTCTTCCTCGTTTGATATGTATGTTTATTATAGTTTCACATCGCCTAACTGAAGCATTTATTGGTTGTCTAAGTACATGTCCGTACCATCTTAAACGTGTCTCTCGGAGTTTTTCCTCAATAGATGCAACTCCGACTTTCTCTCTAATGCTCTCATTTCTTATTTTGTCCATCTTCGTATGTCCACACATCCACCTTAACATCCTTATCTCTGCAACTCTCATCTTCTGCTCATGTGCTCGAGTCATAGCCCAACATTCAGCTCCGTATAACATAGTAGGTCTAACTACGGTTTTATAGAATTTACTTTTAAGTTTAAGAGGTACTTTACGGTCACATAAAATACTCGATGCTCCCCTCCATTGCACCCATCCTGCTTGTATTCTATGTAAGACATCTCTCTCAATCCCTCCATCATTTTGCAAAAATGATCCTAAATATTTAAATCTCTCGGTTCCGGGCATTTTTGCTCCTGATATTTTTCAATTAATTGTCTAAGAATATGTATAGCTTCTATTGTCGACCTTCCAGGCATGAACCCAAATTGATTTTCTGTCACTGTGGTCTCCTTCCTTAATCTTTTTTCTATTACTTTTTCCAAAGTTTCATAGTACGACTCATTAGTTTAATACCCCTATAGTTTGCACAATTTTGTACGTCTCCCTTGTTCTTATATAAGGGAACTAGAGTATTTATCTTCCATTGATCAGACATTTTTTTCGTTTTCAATATCATGTTAAATAATTTTGTAAGTCATTCAATACTTTGTTTCCCTTAGGCACTTCCATACCTCTATCGGAATATCATCTCATCCAACGGCTTTTTCATTGTGCATCTCATTTAAAGTTTGTTTTACTTCTGAAGTTTGAATTCTACGATAAAAATTAAAATTTCTATGCTCATTTGACCTACTTAAATTACCTAAGTTAAGTTGGTCACCTAAACTTTCATTAAAAAATTGATGAAAATACCTCTTCCACCTCTCTTTTATTTCTTCATCGTTTACTAATAACCTATTACATTTATCTTTAATACATTTTATTTGGTTAAGATCTTTTGTTTTCCTTTCTCTCACTTTAGCTATTCTATAAATGTCTCTTTCCCCTTCTTTTGTATCCAATTTTTGATATAACCATTCAAAAGTTTCATTTTTTGCTTCACTCACTACTTTCTTAGTTCTTTTCTTGGCTATTGTATATTTTTTTAAGTTTTTCTCGTTCTTACAAATATATAATTCCTTATAAGCTATTCGTTTTTCCTTTATTTTTTCTTGTACCTTCTCATTACACCACCAAGATTCTTTACTTAGTGGTGCATATCCCTTTGACTCACCGAGTACACTCTTAGCTACTATTTTCAACTTTGATACCATCTTATCCCATGTTGTATTAGAGTCATCGCATATTTCACCTAATGCTTGTACTTCTACCTTCTCCTTAAATATATTTTGTTTCCCATCTTTTAACTTCTACCACTTAATTCTAGGAATTGTATATATTTTCTTTCTATTGATACTATGTTTGAGGTGTATATCCAACACTATTACTTTATGTTGGGTAGTTAAGCTTTCTCCAGGGATGACTTTGCAATCTTTACAAATCTTTCTATCCTTCTTCCTAACCATAAGAAGGTCAATTTGCGATTTATTATTCTCACTTTTGAATGTGACTAAGTGTTCTTCTCTTTTCTTAAAAAACGTATTAGCTAATATAATGTCATATACTATCGCAAAATCTAATATAGCTTTCCCTTCCTCATTCCTCGTTCCAAACCCATAACTCCCATGTACTCTCTCATATTCCTAGAGTGACATGCCCATTTAGATCACCTCCTATTAAAATCATTTCATTTGGTGGAATATTTTGTAATATTCCATCTAAGTCCTCCCAAAACCTTGATTTAGTAGCTTCATCTAATCCTACTTGTGGTGCATATACGCTAATTATTTTCATAGTTTCTTTCGCCACTATTATCTTAAGGGTTATAATTCTATCCCCTTTTCTAACTACTCCTATAACTTCATCCTTTAACAAACTATCGATAATAATACTCACTCCATTTCTCGCTTTACTCTTTCCAGTGTACCATAACTTAAAACCGAGTTCTCTATCATCTTTGCCTTCTCGCCTGTCCATTTTGTTTCTTGTACACATAAAATACTAATTTTTCTCCTAATTATTATATCTACTATCTCCATTGATTTACCAGTGAGAGTTCCTATGTTTCATGTTCCAAATCTTAGATTATTAGTTTTCCTATCATATTTGTTCTTATCCAACATTTGGTGTGAGAACTCTTGCCTATTTAACACTACACCAAGTTCTCATGGAGATGTAGCGGTCCTTGCTGAGACGTTACAGTCGGACCCTGTAACGTGAACTCTTGCATATTTAGCACTATACCTGAGTTCTGGAGATGTAGCGGTCCTTGCCAAGACATTACAATCGGACCCTGCAACGCGTTCCTTCCGGAGAACAACCTAGCATTAGCACAATAGTTTAATGGATTCATTCATTGAATATTTGTCTCATTGAAAAACATAAAAGACACAAAATTGTATATTAGCTTGTTAAATATTTTTGCCTAGGATGAACTCCTTGGTATGAAACTATGGATAGATAACATGAAGGATGCCAAACTTTCTTTTATATATAAAAAAAGGGTAGCCCGGTGCATGAAGCTCCCTTATGCAGGTCCCGGGGAAGGATCCATTGTACGCAGCCTTACTCTGCTTTTTGCAAGAGGCTATTTCTAGAATTCGAACCTGTGACCTTTTGGTTACAAAGCAATAACTTTACTGTTGCGCCAAGGCTCCCCTTTCCCAAACTTTCTTTTATCTAAATGAAATTTTTGGGTGAGTTATTTTTTGAAGGTTAGGAAATTATATTGAACTTCCTAGTTAATTAGACAGTGACGGAGGCACATGAATCAATTTAAACTAAACCTAACTATCTTTTCCTGCAGTTCTAGATTTTGCAATTCATGAGCCTCTTTGATGTGGATACCCATCATGAAGTGTAGTTTAATTAACACATTCCACTTCAACATTCATATTCTAGTTACTTGAACAAAATGGTGCGCTATTGAATTTGCATGAATATATCTATTAAAAATATGAAGGTCACAATATTTAGAAGTTGTACGAACTCAGTTGTCACACCAGGCCAAAATAAAGAAAAGCATTTTGAAAATACTTATCTGTGTGGTGTTCAAATATTGTGTCAAGACAGAGTGACAGATATGAATGGGATCAAATTGGTTAATTATGTCAAAGGTGTCGAGATTCACATCCAGCCCTGATCCTCCTCTCTATTCATGTTCAATAAGTCAGTAAAACAGATGGCTACTCGTTTTGCTACAAAAATTACCTAGAAGTATCAGTTGTTATCTTGACAGTTATGTATTTCACATAGAGAATCAGTGTTACAACCATGATTAGTTTCTGTTTTCATTAGTTTATGAGAAATTGGAACCAAAGTTACTCTTCTGTTGATTATTATTTGTGTTATTTAATTTGAAGTTTTGTTGTAATCATTTCCCCTTGTTTTAGAAGCTAAAGTTAATATTTCTATTTGCCTAGTGGACTGTTCAAGTTGAACCCAAGTTTCACGAGGATGCAAGTAATTTGGAGGATTTGGTCCCTTTTGAGGAATGTGTACAGTTATATTCAAGTGATGGAGTAGTCATCCGTGCTCCTGAATATCTGATGTTGACACACAATGGGCGTAACTTCAAGTTTGTTTCGGAACCTTGTTGTTTTTCTAATACATTATACTACCACCCACATTCATTTGCATCTATAGATTTTTAATAAATATTAGTACTATTGTATTGTGTAATCTATGCATCCATCAATACACCTACATGTGCTGTGATATGTGCTCACATCTGCATATACTTTCACATATTTTAGTTTCTAACTGGGTTTGGGTACCAAGCTAGTTGATCACTTTAATCCAACTTATGGCATGTTTCACTGATCTAGTTTATGTTTAATCCATGCAAACATAAACATTTACAATTAATGCTTAAGGCATAAACAAGTCACACTTTGTTCATGCTAGAATCTTCCTGGAGCTAATGAGTTATTTCTTCTCTTAACTAAGGCAATCTAGATTCACTATATGCCTAATAAAAACTAGTACAATTTTCACAACATAGCTCAAACGGAGGAAGGAGAATGATCATTATGAGGAGTTTATTGATTATTTTCCATTTTGAATATGATTATTATACATACCTGCACTTCATTTATTTTGGATCTCCCTCCCTCACGTACATCTCTTTTACTATCAACTCAGAGTGAAGCAGTGGTAATATATTTTTTCTCTTTGAACTCTCTTCCTCCTCTCTCTTTTTATCTAGGCCAAAAAGGCATACGCTGGGAGTAAATGTAGCATCTAAATATTGAAAAGCTTTTGATATTCAATCATGCATTTTGTAGCTGCTTTTGAAAGCTATATGCCGAATGCCGAAGTAGACATGATGACGAAAGGATCTATGTACAGAAGAAACAGAATACATAAAATCCATCTTATGCATCTGTACTATGGAGCTGAGAGAGAGAAGATGGGACTAGGCAATGATTCCTACTAATAGGAATTTTCAAGCTTTGTTCTCGTACACATTCACAACATCATTCAATTTGTTCATTAACATTTGAGAGTTTTCCTAGTCCTTGAAAGCAAGGTTTGGAACCTCATTCGAAGATGGGGTTGGTCTTAAGTTGGGACAAGAAAAATGTTGTGCCATACCAAGGTGTGTTGACACATCGTGCCAAATTCATCAAGAAGAAGGAAGAGGATAGGGGAGAAGAGGAGGAAATTGATGCCCAGAATCATTGTCATTTGTGGCTACGTAGTTTCGTCGTTTGCATTTTCATCTTTACATTGTTTGCGGCTACAGAACAAGTGTCAGGGAAAGGATGTTGTTAGTTGGGGAGAAGGATGAACTCGTGATGGAAAAATGAAGGAGATGAGCTTGTGGCTTGCTTGCTGATGGACTCATGGAAGATGATGGGCTTGTGTCTCATTTGGACAAACTTGCGGACAAAGGATGAGCTTGTGGATGAACTCGGGACGTAGGATGAGCTCACGACTGAAGGATGACCTCACAATAATGGATCGGCTCGCTTGTGGATTTCACAACTTCTGGCATGCCAGTTGGGGGGCGAAACAACAAATTTTACCCGTGCCAATCAACTCTAAACCAAATTTGAATCACTGCTTGAACAAGCATTATTTATCTAGCTTTTCTTGACTTGTTTGTGGCCTTAGGAAGAATTGGTCTTTGTTAGACAAATGAAAGATACAAACACAAAGCAGTCATCCAAAGTGGTTCCGTGAGTGGCCTGGTCAATCCTTAGAGCTTTCTCTATGCCCCAAAGTATAGCTCAAAAGCCTCTGTCTACATTTGTGCTTTATGTTCTGGTATTCACATCAAACATATGCATGAAATTAGAAAGCTTTCTCAGCAATCTCAAGAATTGACATGATGACATGAAAAGTATTCAGAATATCTAGCAAACACACCACAAACCAAATTTTTGAAAAAATCTTATGTGGTTAATGCTTAAAGGGGGAAAAAATCAGGAGGCTGAAAATATGAAAACAATGTATCTAAACAATACAATGGAGGAATACCGTGATATGTCAAAGTAGGGTAGAAAAGTTTATATTTTTCATTGATCCTCTAGGAGAGAATTCAAGCATGGGTCACTGTAATCACCATTGTGTGCTTGGTTCACACCAGCCTTCTCACATGTTTTAGTGGTTGCTTTGGGATTACTGAATTCTCAAGGATGTCCTGACAACTTGTGGTTGACAAAGTCTATTAGGTGTGTAGAGCAAGAACATGGCAAAGATAGAAGTGCTAGGGCAACTATTGCTTCTGCAGGAATGGTCTTCACAGTCGCCATAAGTACTCAACGTTTGGGTATTGCTCGTTTCATGCGTTTGTGGGATCGATGACCAATGAAGGTGCTGTGGGAGACGACCAAGGTACCTGATAATTAACATGCTACATTCAGTCAATGCAGACATAGACGCCATGTCATACTTTAATGGCTACATGACAGAAATTAATAGAAAGATTTGTTATAAGCTTTGATATTTTAAAATTGAAAGAATGTAATAAATCTAATAACACATAATAAGTTTGTAATTTTATCGATGAACTCTAGAAAAATGTTACAAGTGATTAAAATGTTACCACCAATATAGTTTACATAGAGTTTAATTTAGGATACAGTTGATGTGGCTGATCTCAAACAGTTGGATTAGCACTGATTGATGGAGATAATGGTTTATTTTTGAAGGTTTTCTTATTTGTCAGTAGAAACACTTGTGAAAAGTCACCTTTTTTGATTTAACATTAATATTGTTAGTTTGTTATTGTTGAAGGGGAGCTTTGGAGCAACGATAAAGTTGTTACCGTGTGATCTTGTGGTCACGGCGCGGAAATAATCTCTTGCAATGCAAGGTAAGATTGTGTACAATAGACCCAATGGGGTCCGACCCTTCCTCGGGACCTCACATTGATAGGAGCTTCGTGCACCGAGCTATCCCTTTCTATTGTTAGTTTGTTATTGTTAATCTTATTCTTTGGTTCAAGTGTAGTTTTGCATTGAGCTTGATTGAGGATAAGATGATAATGGATTATTTTAGAAGTTTTTCCTAGTTGACAATGGAGACACTTGTGAAAAGCCACCTCTTTTGATTTCACATTGTTATTGTTACCGTGTTATTGGTTAAATCTTATTCTTAGGTTCCAGTATCATAGTTTATTAAGCATACTCATGGATCAAAATTTCGTTCCGTGCCGCCTGGCACAGACGAAATTTACCGTTCCGCTTGACGCATGAAACTGGCACCGTGAGCCACTTTGTTTCGTGCGTCGCTGCGTTCATCACAGCGGCGACAGTGAGGACGCGGGCATTGTCTGTCGGCCAAGCGAAATCGGCACATCATGCGGGCGCGTCTCGAGCAGTAGGGAGGCGTCGTTGGATGCTTCCGGTGTCGACGGAGGCGTCGCTGGACGCCTCTGGCGTTGTCGGAGGCGCCCGCGGTGCTTTCAGCGTCGCGGGCGATGGCGTCCGTGGGGTGTTGCGATGCGATGGCGGAGCCGAAAGCATCGCGGGACGCTTCCGGCATCGCCGGAGGCATCGTCGCGGGCGTGCGGGGGCGCGTGGGCAGGGGGAGCGAGGTTACTGCGCAAAACTAATATTACACTTTAATAAATCAAACAATTCCCATTCCCAAGTGTGATATTTTAAGGAGGCTTTTATAAACCCTAATTAAATTATCCTAATAAAATATAAAAAATATATTTAAAATTTTTAAAAATTAATAAATTTTATTAAATAATATTCTGAAATTATTTTTTATGTTTTAAATTTTATTTAAAAAAATTCTAAATTTTTAAAAAAAATTCTAAAAAAATTTATAAAAATTCTAATAAATAAAATTTGTATTCTGATTAAATATATATTATTTAAATTATTAATTAATTTAATAAATAGTTAATTTATATAATTATTATATATAAAGTAGTATTTTATATTAATTTATATAATTATGATTATTTAATCTAGACATTGGAGAACTATAAAGGTTATGTATCAATTTTAATTCGAGTCATTGATAGATTAATTTTCTTTAAAGAAAATTATATTTAATTATTTTTTTAACAATATTAAGTTGTTTAATAATGAGGAACTTATATAAAATTAATATATAATTTATTTTTAAATTATACATCATAAATATATTTATCTAATAATTACAATATATAAATAAAAAAAAAATACCGAAACCGTATCGTTCTGTTCTGGGACTGAAACTTTGGCATGGGTCGAGATTTTAAATCTTGAGCATACTGAAAAGACTAAGTATTATTTGAGGTAGAAGTTTCTTGTTATCTTTAATGTTTTATTGATTATACCCATTGCTGCATTGCCACTATATCATGCTGCTTCTAACACTCGATTGCTAATAGTTCTATGAGGTGAATTGTACACCTAGTTTAAGTTCTAGTTAGTCTATGTTTGAGAAGTGGAATATGATATGAATGATCTCTGTTTTTGTATTTGTGCAGCATAGTTGTGGATCCCGTTGGTCTTGGCGATGGTCTACACTATCATGAAGTTTATGGCATAGATTGTAGAGCTCCTTGGCGTGGTCCTCTCTTCCGGGTTCCCATTACTATAATAAAACCTATTGCTTCAATTGGCAGGCCTCCTATTGTTACCTTTTCAAATGTCTCCTTTTGTCCAGGTACCTTAAGAATGACCAATTTACAATTCCATTTGGAAGTAAAAAAAAACTGATAGATGTATATTCATCTAGTATTATGTGTTGCATCTCTAATTTCTAATTGAGTATAGTTTCATGATTTCAAATGTCAACTATCATCCATTGGGATGGTTGAAATATATTGTTGCAGTTATAGATCGATGTCAATATTTTGTCGGCATGAATATAGTTTCATGGTTTCAAGTGTTAATTGATATCCATTGATACAGTTTAAAGCACAAATAGATATTATTATTCCAACCAAATTTGGGTTTGTCTCAGCGGATATCATTCAAAGCCCAATGAGACAAGATTCTTTTCATATATATAGATATTTTTTCAAAATTTTGTTTGTTGGTTATGGGGAGAAGATAGAACACTAAAATGAGGTAGCAGGAGAAGATGGACCAATAGATGGCATCAATTGAGGCAGGCTCATCTTGTGACATTCATCTTTCAGTCAGAGCGAGTGGAGATATATCTCTTGAAAAATAAAAATAAAGAGAAGATTCATTAGTTGGAGCAGTAGTAGTAGTGAAGAGGAATGATTCTAAAGTCAAACAAACGTGACATTCATATCATGAACTTATTCCTTATCTAACCTTAATTGTGCTAATCTGCTTTCAACTCTTATTAATTAACTGAGAGATATGTGGAGAAATTACTTTCAACACTAGTTGTCCTAAAAGCATTATTCAATATAAATATTAAAAAATTATGGGATGAATCATGGTAGAATGCTATAAGAACCAATGGTCCATACATGGGATTCATTTTGGTATTAGGAAAATATATTTATTAGCTGAGGCATGTATTATATTTTTGTAGGTATTTTAATAATGGTAGATCTTAGACTTCATTGGTCACTATCACTGCAATGCTGAATAATTTCTTAACATCCATTTTTCCTATGAATTTTGACCTCTTTCCGGAAATATGTTTGCCTTCATCAAGTGTTGAATAAACACACATTTTCTCAATATTGAACCACTATGCTTGTATATAATTTCTTCATCTCTTAATGATTTCCATGTCTCTTTCGAACCTTGCTTACAATTGTGCCATAGCCTTAGTAATAGAACACAAAGTGTTCACGTAAATTTTCATAACATATTTACATTTATACCATTATATTTTCTGAGTTGTGCAAATTGTCAGATCCATCACATCAATATTTTACAAATTGAATGCTTTATTTATGTGGTCATCTCTTAGTTTTTATATAATTTCATCTAATGGTGCTGTTGGTATTTATTGAGGAACTTCATGAGACTTTATAATTTCATCTCTTACAGTGCTGCTGGTGTTTCTTGAAGAACTGCATGACTATTGTTTGCCTTAATCATTTGTATTGAAAACCATAATGTTATCAACTGTAATTTCTCATGATACAATTGTATTTTGATATGTTGTGAGAACTCATTACTAGCAAACTTCATATTGTTATATATAACCTTGTAATTGTTTGATTAATTAATACCATAATAGTTCCACATCATGTATATGTACTGCGAGACAATATGAGGTGCACTGCATAGCACTAGGTCTGCCACCTCAGGGTCGACCACCCTCTTTAGATTCTAATCAACCATTAGTGACTACCACATCAAGCATCCACCATTCTCAGGCCCTACTACCTCTACAGTTGGTTATTTATAGGATCAACGAACTTTATAGACTATACCACCTTAGATGTGCTCTTCACGATTTACCATTCACAGCATTGTACCTCAAGGTTTGCCGCCTTCTGGATCTGCTCATGCTTTCCGGATCAAACTCAGTATTTTATTATGTTGATTGGTTCATTAAAATTTCAAATATTTTTTTACTCTCTTCCATATGTCAGACTTCTCTCTTTTCAAGATGCATTTATCATCTTGCTTGCTAAAAAAATATTGCATGCCAAATAACTCTTCTGTTGTTTAAGTATTGACCATTTATCATTTCTCTCTTTCCAATGTTTTGAATTTATGCCTTTTCGTTTAACCTCATTATCCTATTTCTTATTAAAAAAGGAGAAAGTTTTTGGAATGTCCTACAATATTCTTTCAGCAAGATGTCTTTCCATGGGAACCTCCATGACCGCTTGACATGATTTTTATATTGACGACTTGATAATCTTTTCGACAATTGCTAAGTTGGATGGTAATGAGAATTAATACACAATGCTTAATGCCAAGGGTTAGAAGTGTTGTTCGATGCTGATGTTTTGGCCCTCAGTCAAATGAGATGTGCTAGTGTTTTGTCAAGCCCGGTGTCAATCCTTATGTCAATTGTAATAGCTAAAGAAGAAACAGCCTTGTAATAGCTAAAGAAGAAGACTTGGTTTAGGTCTTGCTTCGCATTGCCAAACAATTGTGCCTATTGTGAAAGCTCATTGTTGCATCTTGCATGGTTTGAAATCTCCTATCATGCTGAGCAAAATAGTCGAAACGTATCGCTTTGATAAATTATCGAAATTGGATACTTCTCAGCACCGAGACAATGTCTCCTATGTTATGTTAATTATGTCAAAAAGAATCATTTCATGTCAACACTCGATACCCTTTGGCATGTTAAAACTGAGATTATATATATATATATATATATATATATATATATATATATATATATATATATTTGTTGATTTTCTCTATACAAGATAATGTTAATATAATATCAAAACTGTAGTATTTAAGATAGAAGGCAAACATTGAACTTAACTATTTTCCACTGGCACTATACATTAGAACGTCAACACGATATTGAAATAACATCATTTTAGTCAAATATCAAAATCCTAACACGGCTTGGGATTTCAAATTTGGCATCTTGTCTTGTGTGAAACCTTGCATTCACCCATCATGAAAGCTCTCCCTTTTGTCTCGTCTTGTGTGAAGCCTTACATCACCTCAAAGTTCTCAAAACTGATAACACAAAGGACTATTTCAACTCCATTCTTGGTCCTTGTCAAAACATGGAATTGTTCGTATAAGTTCTTGTGTAGATACTCCACAACAAAACGGAGTGGCTGAACAGAAAAATAGACACTTGCTTGAAGTTGCCCGTGCCAATATGCTCACTAATAATGTTCCTAAACATTTTTGGAGGGAGGCTATACTTACAGCCACATATCTCATCAACCAGATGCCAAGTTGTGTTTTAAAATTCCAAACACCTCGTCATGTTCTCACCACAACACATCCTCAAAT
Source organism: Zingiber officinale (assembly GCF_018446385.1). NCBI lineage: Eukaryota > Viridiplantae > Streptophyta > Magnoliopsida > Zingiberales > Zingiberaceae > Zingiber > Zingiber officinale. Next base: position 20,567,582 of record NC_056001.1, on the reverse strand, counting down.
TCTTGTTTTCACCTCTGCGGATCTTTGGGTGCATCACTTTCGTCCACAGTCATCATAGTCATCATGCCAAACTCGATCCAAAATCACTCAAGTGTATCTTTTTAGGGTACTCTTCTCATGAAAAAGGTTATAAATGTTATTCTCCTATTACTAGGAAAGTATGCAATTCCATGGATGTTACTTTCTTTGAGAGTCAATCCTACTTTCCCAAATCCGACATTTAGGGGGAGCATAGTTCCAAAGAATATCAGATTTGGGATCTACTTTAGGATACTCAAATCATTTTTTGTTCCATTCGATCAACCTTTAAATTCAAGTACTACACCTGATTCCAGTGCCACTCCTTTAGATTCCAGTACTACTCCTATCCTTGCACCTCTTCAAACCATCTCTGTCACTACAGAAGCCCAAAATCCATTGCAACTTGATACCAATAACATTGAGCTTTGTGTCTATAGAAGGAGAACAACAACCAAGCAAACTGGAGAACTTTTGCAAACTCAGCACTTAAACACAAGAACCAAATCCCACTATATCTGACACTCACGATGGTATGTATTCCTCTCCTCATTATGCTCATGCTCCTATAATTGATGATTCAGATTTGCTCACTGCTCATAGAAAGGGATTCGTGGATGCACTGAACATCCAATTCTAAGATATGTTCCATATGGAAAGTTGTCTCCATCTTACAAGGCATTTGTCACAAATCTGGACAATGTTAATGTGCCCCTATCTATTCAGGAGGCTCTCATAAGACCAGAATGGAAGGAAGCTGTAAAAGAAGAGGTTCGGGCCTTAGAAAACAACACCTGGGTCTTGACAACATTACCACTTGGAAAAAATCCGGTTGGGTGTAAGGGGATTTTTACCGTCAAGTATAAAGTTGATGGAAGTATAGATAGGTTCAAGGCAATACTTGTGGCGAAGGGGTTCACTCAATCCTACGGAATTGACTATCAAGAGACCTTCACATCAATGGCCAAACTAAACACAGTTCGAGTGTTATTGTCCTTAGCAGTAATTGAGATTGGCCATTATATCAACTTGATGTCAAGAACACATTCTTGAATGGAGATCTCGAAGAGGAAGTCTATATGATCATGCCTCTGGACTAGAAAATAGGTCAAACTGAAACTTGGTGTGCAAATTAAAGAAGTCATTGTACGGCTTAAAGCAGTCTTCTCGCACATGGTTTAAGAGATTTGCTAAGACTTTGACAGCCAATAGGTATTCACAGTGTCAGTCAAATCACACTTTGTTTGTTAAAGGTGAATTAGGAGGAAAAATGACAATTCTTATAGTTTATGTGGATGATATCATCCTTACCGGAGATGATTCAGCGTAAATTCTTAGGCTGAAAAAATTGCTGGCAACCGAATTCGAAATCAAAGACCTCGGGACATAGAGATACTTTCTCGGAATGGAGGTGGTTCGATCAAAGGAGGGTATTGTTATATCACAAAGGAAATATATACTGGACTTGTTGAATGAAATTGGTTTTCTTAGCTTCAAACTTGGTGATACACCTATGGATTCTACAAAGAAATTGAATCGAAGTGAAGAAGGCACGCCAGTTGACAAGGGTAGGTATCAAAGGCGGATTGGAAAGCTCATTTACCAATCACACACTCGACCTGACATTGCTTATTCAGTGAGGGTAGTCAGCCAACATATGAATAATCCAACTGAGGATCATTTAGATGCAGTGACCAGAATTTTGAGATACTTGAAGATGACTCATGGTCATGGATTACTCTTTAGAAAGAGTGGAAGCCGTGTAGTTGAGATTTACATAGATGCAAGTTGGGCAGGAGAACAGACTGATAAGGTCAACTATTGGTTACTCTATGTTTGGGGGAATCCTGCCACTTGGAGAAGCAAGAAACAGGCTGTGGTTTCTCGCAGCAGTGTTGAATCGGAATATTTAGCTCTTGCTCTTGGTATATGTGAAGGAATGTGGTTACAAAGATTGCTAAGGGAACTTAATATTGAAGTTCAAGCCTTGGTGAAGATGTTTACTGAGCAGCCATCAATATAGCTAAAAATCTAGTGCATCATGATAGAACGAAACATATCAAGATTGATTGTCATTTTTTCTCTGAAAAGGTCAACATAGGAATCATTCAGCTTAGCTACATTCCTACAAGACAGCAGATTGCTGATGTCCTCACCAAGGCACTTCCAAGAGTCAGTTTCGATGAGTTGAATTCCAAACTTGGTTTATATGATATATACAACTCAGCTTGAGGACTCAACTTGAGGGTGAGTGTAGAAATAGGAGATTTAGTTTCTGTATTTAGAAAAGATTAAGATTTATTTTTTTTGATAGTATTGAATTTAGGATATTACAATCAACTAATTGATTGTCTTCCTAAATTATAGATATTCAGTTTCCTAGTTTTGTAGATGCATACTCTATATCTATTAGGATGTAAATTTTTTCCTATAAGGATGAGAAAAAAGGAAAATCATCAATTTCTTCAGTTTGCTCAAATTTTACCACTAGTACCCAACAAGGTTTGCTGCCAAAATTAACTGTGGTAGCAGCACATGCAAATATAGGAAGTAGGTTTAATTTTTTGGCTTGCTGCCCATGCAGACAATCCACTGAAAGGCACAGGGAACAATTCAATATTAGAGGAGGTGAAAGACAACTTTAGTTCTGCTGAGATTACCTAACTGGAGTACTTCTGGATGTTGTTCAAATGCAAGACAATTTGGTGGTGAGGTGTCAGATCGTGTAGCATGTATTTTTTTCGTGATTTGAATTTTTAATCTTATGCACTTTTTAATTAATATAGACATGTAAACATGTATTATAAGGCCATAAATGATGTTTAATGGGCTTTTAGGAGAATATGAGTGACATGCTATTGAGGACGCCTTATTGAACAAGTTCGGTGGATGGCGTATATCACTGGATTTGTTTTCTAAATCCTACTTCTGAGTCTCCAGGGCTATTACACCTTGGGACTTCTGATATGACAAACACTTCTGACCTATTTTCTAGCACTAGTTCATTGTTACCATAGTTTCTCTCAACAGATTTTTCTTTACAACTCTTACAACTCGTTCACCAGTTTTCATTCTCTTTATTGCTAGTGTAAGTTAAGTTTATATTAGTTTTGAGCTCATGAGCAGTTTTTAAATGAGTGTCAATTCTTCTGGTTCATTTGTCTCTGTTGTACTCTTAAAATGATAGGTCATATCGAAAGAAAGTTCATTGAGGTGCCTCTTGGAGCTACATGGGTTCAGGCAACAATGCGAGCTTCAGGATTTGATACAGCTCGAAGGTTTTTCATTGATACAATTCAGGTACAATGCTTTGCTGACATATTATGATATTGTGAACTTGCACTTTATGTAATATGCTCCTTCACAGATATGTCCTTTGGAGAGGCCTAGGAAATGGGAGTCAGTGGTGATGTTTTCATCTCCTTCAGTTAAATCATTTGCTTTTCCAGTTAAAGGTGGTTTTGCAATGGAGTTGACTGTTGCTCAGTTTTGGTCTAGTGGAATTGGTAGCCATGAAGCTACTCTTGTAGATTTTGAGGTAAACAATGAAGAAACTAGCTATTTCTTTTTTGGCATGCATCTTATCATTAAAATGGTGTGATAGAAAGATCTGAGGTGTCAGATCCACGCTTGCATGCATCAAATGTGTTTACTATGTCAGGTGACATACCTGGAACGAAAGTTTTTAACATGTGTTGGTGCTGCAGATTAAAAAACCGTTTAGTTTATTCATTGTTTTGCTTGTATATTATTAATTTCTTGCCATTCGATTTTGAGTAAACATGTGCTGGAAATGAGATATCTTGGTAATCGTGAGGAAAGTCAATTAATAGCTCTCACTGTGCTAATGCTAATTTAAAATTAAGATCTATAGAAGTATCTACTCATTTGGTCTTAGCATGCCAAATTTTTCTATATTTTCCAGGGTCAACAAATGAGATATACTTGCATTATGAAATATATACATTTTCCTTTAAGTGAGCCACTTTACCAAGGAAGGATTTGAGATCACAAAGTCTTCAGTCTAGAAGTGTTTATGATGACAATCTTTCAAGTGTGTAATCTAGTGGAGTTATCACTTGTAATTGATATTGATATAGATAATAAAAAGAGCATGGTTTGAAATATCGATCCGTTTCAGAGTTTCAATTTACGACGGGAATGATACAAGTATGGTACCGTATTATATTATATCGTATCAATTGGTTTTGTTTTTTTTTAATATAAAATATTTTAATTACAATTTAAAGTTTAATTTAAATATTAAAAAAATAAAAAGTAAAATATTTTTTAAAAAAGGGGAAAAAATTGCAGGATTGTGGGGTCTCTGCTAGCCTTTGTGACCCCACAGAGGTTAATGCGGGATTGCGACGCCTGCGCGACCCCGTGGAGATTGTCGCGATCTTGGGTTGGCTAGCTGTATTGGTGTCGGGCTCCGCTTGTTTCACTCGGCACGGTACGAAATTTTAAACCATGAAAAAGAGTACATCTTTTTGGTTGTTTGTGCCACTTCGTAGTTATATATTAAAGAGAGTTGAGCTAAAAGTTTCAAATTAAGGGAGCGTTTAGTTTAGGGTAATAAGAGTGGGGAATGAGAATAACAATCATTGATTGCCATTGTTGATGTTTGGATTATAGGAATGTAAATACAAATAAGGAAATGAATCCTTATTATTAGGTAATGACTCATTCCCATGTCTCCCCCCTTCAATGAGTCATTACTCTATTTTCAACAATCAAAATATTCCCCTATTCCAAAAATACCCTTGACCCAAAACTAAAATTCCCCCCCCTTAATATCAAATATCAAAATATATTTATTTAATTTTTCTTTCATATCAATTTTTTTCCTTATTCTCTCTCATCATATTTTCTCTCTCCTCATTTTATCACTAATTTTCTCTCTCCTTAATCTCTCTTATCACATTTTTTTTTTTTTTTTTCTCATTACACTTTCTCTCTCATCACACTTTTTCTCTCATCGTACTTCCTCTCTCATCATACACTCCCTTTTTTCTCATCACGTTTTCTCTCTCATCATGTTTTCTCTCTCCTCAATCTCTCTCATCACATTCGCTTTCCTATTTTTTCTCATCACACTTTCTCTCTTATCATACTTTCTCTCTTATCATACTTTTTCTCTCCTCAATCTCTCCCATCACACTCTCTATCCTCATTTTTCTCATTACACTTTCTCTTTCTTCATCCTCTGTCATCAGATTTTTTCTCTCATTTTCTATCATCATGCTCTCTCCCATCACATTCTCTTTCCTCATTTTCTCTCATCGCACTTTCTCTCTCTTCATTCTTTCCAATCACACTTTCTCTCTCATCATATTTTTCTCTCACATTCAACTTTCTCTCACATCTAATTTTTTCTCTTATTTTCCTTTAATGGTAAAAAAGGAAATTTTAATTTATTCCGATAGAAAATATTCAACTAACCAAACATTGTTTTTAAGAGTGATATCCATGCTATCCATTCCCATTCCACAATACTATGATTCCTATTCCGATTTCTATTCGTAGGAAAGAACCAAACGCCCCCTAAGTTCCTAGAGATCATTTTTATCATATATTGACTTCTTAAGTTGACATATGGGACCAATCTACCATGAGTAACAAATCTGTGTTGTTTCATATAGACCCTAGAGAGAGGAAGAACTAGACTGAAGGAATCTTGACCATTGGATAGAATTTATTAATTCAATTAATGCTGTCGACATGAGTATAGCCCTTAGCTACTAGACGAGTTTTGAGGTGATCAACAATATTGTCGGTTGAATATTAACTAAGAAGACCCATTTACTATCCAATGACTGACTTCCCTAGATAAAGAGAGACCAACTCTAAAGAGCAATTAGAATTGTAAGATTTATCTCATCGATCATAGTTTTTTTCCATCTTGGATTTAAAAATTTTGAAACATTTCTAAGATTTGACTGTAGAGATAAATAAGACACTAAGATAGAGTATTTGGGTGACAATTTCATAGGATATAAAATGGGAAAGTGGATAAGAAGCATAACACATATGAGTACCTTTTGGAAATACAGTGTCAAATTTAGTAGGGGATTAAGGATGATGATTAGTGATTCAAGAATAGGAGAGTTTTAAAGATGGAGTGGCTTCTCTTTGTGATTGTTGACTATATACCTGTATGGGAGGTGCCTCTTGTGGTGGGTCAACAACAACAATGAATACATGGAGGTCTATAGATGGCGGTGTAAAGGACAATATAATAGAAACAAGAGCACTCATATAGTGGAGTAGTGGGAATGAAGGGTGTTAACTCGAAAAGGTCATATTCGGAGAGAGATAAAGGCACAATGTGTCTTAGTAGAGTAATAACAATAGTTTGTTAGAGATGGAAGTAACTGGAGAAAATGCACTTGGTTCAACATAGAGAGAACTTGTCATGGCTAGGAGACTTTTGATTAATGTCAACAGAGAAAAGTTCAGAATTACCTTTCATTAGAAAATATCAGGTCATTTGAAAATCATCAGTAAAGGTCACAAAACATCTGAAACCAAAAGTAGTGCTAATTTGACTAGGACCCTAACCATTCAAATGAAGCAAAGCAAAGGGTGTGTAAGCTCACTTATAAATACTGCTATGGAAAGGAGGGAAAGGAAACCTACTTTGTTTGCATACTTAATATGATTCTCACTCAATAGCTTGAGGGGTTAATGATTTGGGAACCATCGGCATTAAGTCTATAGACACTGGTAGGGAAAGGAAACCTAAGTGCTGTAATATTCAACCCATCTTCAAGCCAAATAGGTGAAATTTGGTTCTGTTTTTTGTTTTCTGAAAAATTAGTCCTATTCAATTTCTATAGAAATAAATCGAATGGGGAAAATGAAGACTGAATTAGTTTTATTAGTTCATATCTGATTTATTTTGTGAAAAATTCATTAGGGAACAAAGTGATCTTTTTGTTCAAAGTGTTATGATAAATGTTAATAAAAAAAAACAGTGAATTGAGCTTCTTATGAGATATAGTTGCAAAAGCTTTGAGAGCTAAAGAGTTTTCTCAACCAAAAAGAACTCCAAATTAACTTAACTTTGTTCTTGAAATTAACAAATTGGAGGTTGTTTTTTTAACCTTGCGAGACTAATAAATCATCAGATTGTTTAGTTGGAGGATTTTTTTTCGGGAGGGGGGAGGGGGGGATGGATTATAAGGACTTTAGAGATGCTTATGCTTCACTGTTAAGAAGCAACTCACACAAAGCTTAATTTAACTGAAATGTGAGTGCTAAGATGGTTGTGTGAAGATTTTGGAAAAATTAAAATAAAAAACTCACTTTTTTTCGATACCCATCAGGTTAGATAGAGATGATATAGACATGTTCTAAAGTGAGTTATAGATTCTAGTGTAAGAACAATTGTATGTATTAAAGTGGAAGATGTAGGGGTGGAGAGAGACTAAAGAAGATTCGGTCAATTCGTTAAAAATGATTGAATAAGAATAATATTAGTAATATAGCCATTGAGATCAATGGAGGGAGAAAATTTAATGTAGCCAACTCTAAATAATTAGGAAAAACATGACTTAATTTCTCAATAATGACAGCATATTATTCACATATTTTTCCATGTTGTATATGCGTTATACATGATCCCACCTTGTGTTATCTTGATATGCTTTGTTGGTGAGATACAATTTTTGAAATCTTTGTTTATATATACACTACATATTTTTTTTATGATTAGTATACATCTTAGCAAGCCATTTAATGCTGGTTGACAACTTAACGCAATCTTCCTCCTTTATTTGGGCTTGGGAGGGTAAGTACTCTAGTTCTCTTATATAAGAACAAGGGAGACGTGCAAACTATATGCGTATTAAGCTAATGAGTCATACCATGAAATTTTGAGAAAGAGTAATAGAAAAAAGATAAGGAGACCACGATGATCAAAAATCAATTTTGATTTATGCTTGGAAGGTTGACAATAGAAGACAACTAATTAAACATATCGGGAGCAAAAACAAGATCAACACACGGTATTCATTGACTTAGAAAAAACTTATGATAGAGTCCCAAAAAAAATTATATGAAGAATTCTAAAAAAAGACGTGCTAACGTAACATATTGAACTAATTAAGGATATGTACACGGATGTAACGACCAGAGTAAAAATTTTGGGCAAAGTAATTCAAGCATTTCCAATAAAAATAGGGTTACATCAATGATCAGTTCTAAGTCTCGATCTTTTTATACTAATTATTATGGGCGAACTCACTGCACACATTCAAGACAGTATCGTGGTGCATGTTGTTTGTAGATGATATTATTTTGGTAGATGAAATATATGGAGTAAATGCTAAACTAGAATCTTAGCTGGAAACATTCGAAGGAAAATATTTTAAGCTTAATAAAATAAAGACAGAATATATGGAATTTAAGTTTAGGAATATTAGATGTAATGAGATAATTGTTAAGATAGGATATGTCGAGTTGCCTGGAAGTGAGAGCTTTAAATATTTAGGATTATTTTTGCAAAACGATGGAGAAATTGAGAGAGATGTCTTATATAGAATACAAGCAGGATAGTTAAAATGGAGGAGAGTGTTAGGTATTTTATATGATCATAAAGTATCTTTAAAATTTAAAGGAAAGTTCTACAAAATCGTAGCTAAACGTGCTATCTTATATGGAGTTGAATGTTGGGCTATGACTCGAGCATATGAGCAGAAGATGAGAGTTGCAGAGATAAGGATGTTAAGGTGATGTGTGGACATACGAGGATGAATAGAATAAGAAATGAGAGTATTAGAGAGAAAGTCGGAGTTGCATCTAATGAGGAAAAATTCCGAGAGACACGTTTAAGATGATACAGGCATAGATAACCAATAAATGCTCTAGTTAGGTGATACAAACACGCACATCAAATGAGGAAGAATACTAAAAAAGATTTGGTTAGCAACAATAAAATAAGATAAAATTTATTTAAGCATAGATGATGATATAGTAAGGAATAGAGCCTAATGACGTAAAAGGATTCATATAGTCGACCTCACCTAATGGGATAAAACTTGGTTATTGTTGACATCTTAGCAACCCCGTATTCGAGTGGCACCCACTCTTATTCTTCTTCCTCCTGTTTTTTTTTCTTCTAATCCTTCCTCTCTTTCTAACCGGTGGTGCTAACTGACACAAACTAGTTTCCAATTTGTTATTGCGAACTGCTTGTTTGTTTGTGGCTTAGAGTCTATGGTTCTCTTGGAAAACTTGTGTGATCTATGAATTCATGATGAGCTAAGCAAGATTATGCTTTATATTACCACAATATTTTTACATTCTATCATTTTACAATTGCATTTAATTTAGCCTTATTAATATGCACATCTTGGGTTATGATGAGAGCAATGTAATAACACAAACTTATGCTATACGTCTTAGATTGTGGTTTAATTCTTGCTGGGGGGAGCTGTGTAGTACAACTGTTAAAAAAAGATAGATGAAGGGTAAATTATTCCATAGTTTGCTTCCTTGCTAAATATAGATGTTTTTTCTTTACCTTGTAGATCGCTTTTCATGGAATAATTATCAATCAAGAGTCATTGATGCTTGATGGAAGTGAGGCACCTGTTAGAGTTTCTGCTAGATCTCTTCTGGCTGCAGAGAAACTTCTTCCTGCTTCTACTTTAAATAAGGCAAGTTCATCTGAAAAAAAGTAGTCAGCCATGGAATTCTCTAACCAAATGCATGATAAATGCTTGCCATATTACTATGTTTTTAACAACAGTTGTTTTTGATGGCCTTGAGTCCTGCAGATGAAAATTGCATTACATCCCGTTGATGCTAACCTCAAAACTCTTCTAACAAACCGTGACAAATTACCCTCGGGCAAGCAGATTATTGCATTGACTTTAACGTGAGACTTTGTTTCCTTTTTTTATAAATTTTAAATTCCCATTCTGTTTTCTATCAGCTTTACAATTATATCACACAAGCAAATGTGGGGACAATGGTTTTTAGAGTATTTTTTTCATGTACAAAACTTCGTTGTTTAAACTGTTCCTAGAGTTATCTTCATAATTGACTAAACAACACAAATCCCTTGGCAAAGAAGTCTTCTATGCTATGAGAGAAGAACAATAATTTGATTGAATTTTGTGCAAATTATTTGCCATGTTCTGGATAATTGGAACCACATTTTGAAGGTTCAATATAGATAGCCAACGCGTTCCCTTGTGATGGGCAGTTGACTAGCGTATGGTGATGTTGCTACCATAAGGTCTGGGGGGGTCAAATCACGGCTAGTAGCCGGGTGCTTGCCCTCCCTCATGCACTATTCAACTGCCCAAGGCTAGTAGTCATCCATGATTTACCTCTTTCGTGTTGGCCGGGGACGGGCAGACTTGGCGCTGGGGGTGAGCGAATCACCTTTTGCCACCAATATAAATGTCTCTTTCGATTTACTTGTATCTTATCGTGTGACTGGTCATACTGGGCTGCTTGGGGTGAACGATATAACTTTTTGCCCCAATATAGATAATCAACTAACTCTTGGGGCAATGATGCAGCGGCAAGACACTTTCTCGGTTTCCTAGAGCTCTGAGGATCGAGTTCCATCTCGACGAATTAACGGATGAATTTTCTTTGATAGACGGTTAACCTAAGGATGTTGGGCTGATAGACCGTGTGTTGTGAGTCTTCTCGATTTACCGTGATGTAGGTGGGAAACTTTCATGGTGCATATATATATATATATATATATATATATATATATATATATATATGGTGATAATTAATGTGGAAGGGGTCACAAGACCTTGTATGATCTTTAAATGTTGTATACTTGGACTGTTTCACGTACACCTTGCATCGAGTCAATTGACCTATTAGTAGTGTGACTCTTAATGAAACAACTATTAGGCAAGTATATAAAAATGGAGACAATTTAACATTCACTTCTGAAAATGGAGATGAGGAAAGGAAGAGTACAAAAAATATTTAAGTAGAAAAGCAGAAGGTATGCAAGTATAAGTACAATCATGTCTATGCCAAGGCAACCAATACAACATCACAACTAGTATTCAGTGCAAGAACACCACTAACCATAATATGATTATTAATCCTAATATTTGCATCATAACATTAGACCATGAGGTCTGAGATTCGAATCTTGGCAAAGCCGAGGTAAATGTCTCCCTTATGTGCTAGTAACTATTCCAAAGGCTAGTAGCCCCCCGTGATTTACCTTCTCCGTGTTGATCCTAGGACGGATTCGCAGGGGCGCTGGGGGCGAGCGTATTCGCCTTTTGCCACCATGATGCTACTACCAATACATACGTGCATTGTAATCCTAACCACATTGAACCCATCTTAGATTAGTACATCCGCAATAGTACTCTTTAAGAATTTTCACCATCTTATAAAATATAAGTGTTTGGAATTATACCCAGAATATACTTCTATAACCTAAAACAATATATAATAGGGGATTAAGCTCAATAACATAGGAGGATCCATATAATTTATCCCATTTAATGGGATAAATACTTGGTTGTTGTTGTAATATATTTCTATAACAATACTATGACTACAACGATCATGAGGGATAAAGGACTAAATTAGTTACTCCATATGCTTTGGATTCATCTTGAGAGTAGTACCACATATTCATTTAAATACAAGTGTGCCTACTAACTAATTATCTAGTGAAAATTCAAATAGTGTCACATCCAATGCCTTGCATCAACATATGGGATGCATCATAGGTACAATGCTGGTAAGGATTACTTGCTAGCTACAACTTTGTTGATATAAGGTAGATAAATATGATTGTTTGCCAAATCAAATAGCTGAAATCATGGTTTAAAATTTCATACCGTGGAGGCGAAATGGGTGAAATTTGTCATTTCACCTTTTGCCCGGTACCAACATTGGCACCGTGGGCTCCTGCTATCCCGCGATGATCTTCGTGAGGTCGCAAAGGATGTCGTGATCCCATGGACACCTTCATGGGGTCACGCGACCTCCGCGATCCGACGGCGACCTCTACGAGGCAGCTAGGATCCTGGGCCAATCTTTGCTTGGTCGTGGGGCTACCAGGATCCCGCGGCAATCATCGCGGGGTCGAGCAGGCATCACGATCCTGCAGTGACTTTTATGGGGTTGCAGAGGTTGCCACGATCTCGGGTGACCTCCACGGGGGCACCGTGATCCGATATTTTTGTTAAAAAATTATTTTTTAAAAATTTTTAATATTAAGTTAATTTTTTTAATTAATATAATTTATCTAAATTATATCGGCATGATACAATACGGTACCGAAACTTATTGTTTTGGTCATAAACGAAAACTCTGATATGACATGAAGTTTTAGACCATGTCTAGGATATATGTTATGTAACATTATACAACATTGCACAAATCTATCTAATAGGATCAACATCATTTCATTCGAGTCACATAAGGGGATTTATTCAAACACACAACCCTAGGTGACCGCCATTACCTATATATATACTTGTTATTGTAAATATGGGTACTTAGGATGTAGCCGAGCGGATAACCATGTGGCAGATTTACAACATGGAGCAAGGGTCGAATCCGAACGGAGCTAGTGAAAAAATGCCCTCCCACATGGGGACTTGCTTGGTACCTGATTTACTCTCTCCTAATGGCGTGGGGTCGTCGTGGGGGGTCGTCAGGGTGACGTATTTCACCTTTTGCAGCATTGTTATTGCAAATATGGAATATTACACGTACACTTTCCATCTTTTTATATGAACCCAATTTGTCCATAACACTTCCCCCTTCCCCTTAAACTGGTTCAAATATATTGAAAAAAAATTAACTCGCTACAAATATTTAATCATCTTAGGCCCTAAACAATTAAGTAAGCAAATATGCTAACTGATTGTTAAAATTAGAGTTCATGATATCATTACATTGAACTTTCTCCGTACTCTATATGCTTTGTCTTTTCGTGAAATGTGAAATTTGAAGGTAAATGCGTAGCAGCTTGATAGTCATTTCAAAACATTATTGGCTCTGCAATCGTTTTATCAAATTCAAAAGCTATGCTCCTATATTTTACCATTACATTTGATCTTTCCACCTTTGTGCTCACATCTTGATCTTTTTAGAAATAAGGATAGCTCCTAAGAGAACACAATAACTAAATGCGGATCCTCTATTTGTAAGGAAGCTTATCTACTGTACATCAAAGTACTCTACTATTTGAAAATACCTTCGATTATGGAATAAAATAGCTTTCCCTTGGAGTACTTTTTGGGTAGTTAGGACTTAGGACCCTCTCAGCTGCTACCTAATGACCATGACATAGATTTTTCAAATATTAACTTGTCACACTAACAAAAAATGGGATGTCAAAACATATGACCGAGATAATTCTTTTTCCCCTACAAGTCATTAACAACGATCATAATGTCGTCTGTGTAAACAATGAGAAGAAGAGTAAGTCTCCCGGACTACGAAAGAAGGTAACATTGAATAAAAATAACTAATCTATCTTTTTGGATTAATGGTTAACCAATCAATATTAATAATGTGAAAACATGACTTTGTAATAACATAATTTATTGTGTGAAATCATATTTCATGCATAATTACAATAACAATCGTATCATCAATTTTAGGCAAAACTGTATTAAGAATTTAGAGGAGAATCAAGCAACAATTTTCATACTCTTGAGTTTCTTTTCCAAAAAAAGGGCAGCCTGGTGCACGAAGCTCCCACCATGCGGGTTCCCGGGGAAGGATCCATTGTATGCAGCCTTACCCTTCTTTTTGCAAGAGGCTGTTTCCAGGATTCGAACCCGTAACCTTTTGGTCACATGGAAACAACTTTACCGTTGCGCCAAGGCTCCCCTTCCTTGAGTTTCTTTTCCAAAAAAAAGGAAATTGTTTCAAAAAAATCATTAACCTAAGCCACTAATGCATCTTGTAAAAGAGAAAGAGATGATTTATTTCCCATAAAATAATTTGCTTACATGTGCATATTTATATACATAAGGAGGGAAAGAGGATTCTATAATTATGATATGCCTATCAATCATTAATTATAATCAGTCTTAATCCCTATAATCATGCTAATCTAAATCAGTCATGGTCTCTACAATTAAGGGAATCTTTGGAAGTATTCAACACTCCCTCTAAGCTGGAGCATATATGTCAATCATGTACAGCTTGTCACAAAGTTCTAAAATTCGTTTTTCTCCTAATGCTTTAGTGAAGACGTGGACAACTTAGTTGGATGATGATGTGGAGTGGTAATTTTCTGACTCGTTATACACTCCCGAATAAAGTGACAATCAACCTCAATAGGCTTAGTCCTCTCATGAAAAGCTAGTTTAGTTGCAATGTGAATAGCGACTTGGTTATCATAGTACATTGGCAGTGGTTCATTGTAGGTGAACCTTCTTCAAGCAAATTCTTCAGCCATAACATCTCGGTTACCTTGTGAGCCATGACTCTATACTTGGTTTCGACAGTGACCTAGCAACAATAGTTTATTTTACTTTGCCATGTTACTAGATTTCCCTCTACACAAGTGCAATACCTAGAAGTGGACCGTAGTGTGCATCAGAATAAATTTCGATTTTAGTTGTCCATTTCTCTTAAATGACAACTCTTTTCTTTCTTAATGTACTTAAGAATCCTTAGTTTATCCATAAAATGACTGACTATTCCAATTGCAAAAAAGATGTCAAGTCTCGTTATTGTTAAGTAGATGAGTTTTCCAACAAGCCGTCTATATTTTGCCTTATCCTCAAAGAACTCTCCAGTATCATCCCAAACACTTGAATTGATATCTATAGGCGTATCAACCGGCTTCATTCCAAGCAATCTAGTGTCTTTGAGTAAATCTGTTGCATATTTCCATTCACATAATGAAACTCCAGATTTGTTGTGAACAATTTCAATTCCCAAGAAATACTTAAGATGCCCCATATCCTCGTTCAAAGTGTTGTTGCAAATACTTAGTTTTGTTAATCCCACCTATATCACTTTGGATATTAAGATGTCATCAACATAAATAATAAGAACGATAATCCCATTTGTGCTTAGTCGTATAAACATAGAATGTTCTGATTTGCGCTAATCGAAGCCAACAACACTGATTATATTTTTGAATTTATCAAACATGGCTTTAGGGCTTTGTTTAAGACTATAAATAGCCTTTTTAAGCCTGCAAACTATAGTAGTATTCTCCCCCTGAGTAAGAGGTTACTCCATAAATACAGTCTCGTGCAAATCACCATAAAGAAAAACATTCTTCACATCTTGCTGATATATTGGCCAAGATTAATTGACAGTCAAGGAGAATAGAACTCTAATAAAATTTAGACGAGCAGTATGAGAGAACATTTCAAAATAATCAACACCAAGTCTAGATAAATCCTTTGGCCACAAGATGAGCTTTATACTGATCAATAGTACCGTTAACTTTAAATTTCAGTGTAAATACCCAATGATGAACAACAATATTAACAGAAGGTGGTGCAACCACTAGCTCCCAAGTACCACGAGAGATAAGGGCAGACATCCATTGCTGTTTTCCAAGCCTAGTGTTGATAAGCCTTAAAGTAGGAAGTTGGAACTTCTATAGATGATAGAGAAACAGCAATAGCGCGGAACACAGGATCAAAGTAATCAAACAAGATATGATTAGACAAAGGATGAGTAGTGCAAGATCAAATACCTTTATGAAGAGCGATAGATAAATCAACATCTGAGGGGCGAGGAGGAGATGCAGATAGAGGAGGTGAGGGACATGAATCTGGTCTAGGTCCGAGCATGCTTGTGTGCACCTGCAAGGGTTTAGGAGACGGAGCATCTGTAGTGGGAGACATGGATGGTGGGATAGGTAGTGAAGGAGATGCTAATGTATCATGTGACTAAGCTACATGGGGGAAAAGTATGGTTGAGACTCAAAACGAAACATCAACATAGGTGTAATTGCATTTTGTGAGTGGGTCAAGACAACAGTATCCTTTTTATGTGCAAGAATATCCAAGCAGGATACATTTAATACAACGAGGAGACAATTTATCCTAGCCAGGAGTAAAATTATGAACGAAACAAACACAACCAAATATGCGAGGAGGCACAGAGAAAAGAGATTTGTCAGGATGAAGACAAGAGAAGGGGATATCCCCATGTAATAGACAACATCCTATTTATGAGAAAATAAGTTGTGAGAATAGCATCATCCCACAAAAACTTAAGAATATGCATATGACAAAGAAGAGTACGAGTTGCATCTAAAATATAACGATGTTTGCGTTCAACAACTTCATTTTCTTGGGAAGTGTATGAATAAGAGATTTGATGAATTATGCTATGAGAATCACAGAATGTAGACACTATCTTCTGAGTGAACTCAAGTGCATTATAAAATAATGTTAACACCTCAGGACATTTTTGAGAATAATTATCAACAAAAATTATAAAATACTGAAAACCTCCTCTCGACTCAACTCTACTAGGCCCCCAAATATTACAATGAACAAGTTCAAATGCAAAAGAATTATATTTATCAACTCTAGTTGGAAAAGAAGTACGATGGTGTTTGCTGAACTCACAGGACTCACACTGCAAATTAGTTGACGGAACGACAACTAAACTTTTGAGAGCGGAAGATAGGTGACCTAGACGACAATGCTACTGATAAGAAGACAGTCACTGAGAAGTATTGGCCATCACTCTCATGTCCTACACTGATCATCTTCTTTGTGTGTAGGTCTTGAAAAATACAATAGGATGGATAAAAGAATACATAACAGTTGTGAGCTTTTGTTAGCTAGCTTATGGACGGTAAACTAACAGGAACTTTAGGTGTAAAGAGAACATTATCAAGAATGATATTTGGCTTGACAACATCTCTTTTCATAATCGGAGAATAGGTGTCATTGGCTAGACGGATAGGGATAAAGATGAGGAAACAAAAGTGGAACAGAAAACAGACTTGTTACCAATAATATGAACATACGCACAGGAATTCAGCATCCAAGACTTATCACAAGATATAACAAACGCACCTAGAGAGGATGAGACAAGAGTCACATAGGGAATGCTACCAGAAGAGCGATTCAATTTCTCATAATCAATACGAGAAACAGAGACCGTATCATCATAATCGCTAATGTTTGGTGTTGGAGTCGATAGTTTGGTAGATGTATTATTAGACGAGTCAAGTTTACCAAACTTCGCCCAACACTTCTTGGAGACATGGTTGGAATGGCCACAATGAACACCCGAACCGCTACTCTTGGTAGTATGAATTCCACAATCACGATTGTGACTACTACGACCCCGAAAGAACCCACGACTGTGAGCAGCCATAGCCGAAGTATCGGAAGATGAGGAAAAATTGGTGTCCAAATAGCCCGTGGTCACACGAAGAACTCGAGACAAAACATTCAATAATGTGTGAATGTTATCACTTGCCCGCAGATTATCCCGAACCGGTCGTAGAGTGGAATCCAAACCGGATAGAAACTTCACAACCAAGAATTCCTCCCACTAATTATTTCGAATATGAGTGTCACATGGGAAAAGGATGGTATAACAAAATAATTACTAACAAATTGACCATCCTAGCGAAGAATTAAGAGTTTTTCATATAATTTGAAAACACGAGAAATGTTCTTGTCATTCGAATACATGCATCATAAGGCATCCCACATCTCCTTGGCAGTTTCCACGAACATAACATTAGTGCTCACGGACTCCTCCATGCTGTTGAGAAGCCAAGCCGTAACAGAACAGTCGTCTGAAACCCAATATGAATATTTTGGATCTTTAGGATTGACAAAATATGTTCCTTCTTCTTGTGAGACCCCGGAATAGTTCAAATGAACGTGACCACAGGAGATAGTTTGTCCAATTCACTTTAATAGTGGTAACCAAATTGGGTTTAGAATATGAAGACTTCATCGTAGGAGGAAATCATAGGCAGAACAGTTGTAGCAGATTTGGGAAGCGCTGGTTGATTCTCCTTCAGCGATCCGGCACTACGTGAGATCCTGGTCGCCGCAACAGGAGGCAGCAGCAATAGGGCAGTAGCAGCAGGAGGTGGCAGCGCTGGTTGATCCAGCAGCAGCAATAGCAGTAGAAGGTGGCGGTAGCAACAATAGATGGAGACAGCAGGAGGCCCACCAATAGTAGTGGCGGCAGAAAAAAAAAATTAGGTCAGAGAAGATGAAATATTTCCAATAAAATAATATGCTTACATGTAGGTATTTATATACATAAGGAGGGAAAGAGGATCGTATAATTATGGTATGCCTAGCAATCATTAATTACAATCAATCTTAATCCCTATAATCAAACTAATATAAATCAATCATGATCTTTACAATTAAGAGAATCTTTGGAAGTATTCAACACACATCTAATAAGTATATGCAAGGAGTGACTATAAATAATATCTCACTGCAAGGAAGAAAGATTAGACTTTCTGATTGTGGAAAAGGAGAAACTTATAAAGATATCTACACATTAGAAGTATGGTTAAGTGTTGACGCAATATAAAACTACATCTAATATATTCACTATCCCAACCACTGCCAATGACAGGACATAACAACCACAAGTAACTATGATCCCCCCCACTAGCTTTCATACTGCTGATAGTTGCTGTTATTTTCTTTCCACTTCCTCCGTTGCTTAGTTCTCATGCCTCCTCCTTATATCACCACTTAAGTGTCCTTCATTTGTTGACTTATCATTACCTACATGATTAACCAATCACACATTATTGTGTGAAACCATAAATAAAATAAGTGGTATATTTAAGTTCAATTCAAAACAATTAGTCTCGAATGAAACTATGGGTCAGAATCTGCACCATGTTTTGAAAGACTGAAACCTCTATATACTGTATTCAAAATTTCTTATTTTTGTTTATGCCTTTACAGATACAAATTCAAATTAGATGAAGGAGCTGAAGTGAAGCCACACATTCCACTTTTAAACAATCGTATCTATGATACCAAATTTGAGTCTCAGTTCTATACTATATCAGATTCGAACAAGGTCTGTTTTTTTATTATTTTTCTTTGAATGTTTCTGTGCACTAGAATGCTTTTATGTTGCATTCACCTTGCTTTATAAAGGAAATTTGTAGGGTTTCTTATCCCAGAGGACTACTTGTACATATATCTAAATTCGTTATTATAACTTTACACCTTATACAATATATTATTTGCAATTAAGTCTCTAAGGGTCCCTTTTCTGCTCCTACCATTTGGTTACATTCACTATTTTTTCAGTTTTTCATTCCGTCCATTTTTCCATCCTTTGAAGTAAATGGAGCCTAAGTGCATAACACTTTCAAATATATTATAGAAACTTAGCTTATTGCAAGCCTAGTCAATTTTATGAGTCTTTAAGGATTTGGTTAACTAGTTCCCTAGTTGATTATTGTAGATGTCACAATCAATCTCTATATGTTTTATTCTTTCATATAACATTGAGTTAAAGGCTTCATGCATTATAACATGATTTTCATAGTGCAACTTCGTAGGCTAATACAACTATGTCCTTTTTTAGTGTCTAACTATTAAATCTAAATGTGTTTTTTTTGTTAATAGAGCCATAATCCTATAATTTGCCTAGGGTGGACATTTAATAGTAAAGACTTATTTGCAATTCACAATAGACAGAGGAGGAGGATCTAACTGGTAAACACCTTTAGAATGGAGAGCATTTAATTAATCAATCATTGCCTGCCACAATCGGACATTGGAGACACTCCTAGAAATTGGTCATAAAATTGAAGATGATAGAAAGGCAAAAATTGGTTGACAACAAGTATATATAAATAGCAAGAAAGTATGTTGGTAGAACATTGATCAGTACTTTAAGGGGGTGAGTTAGAATGTTGTTTAGTGCTTTACAATGAGCAACAGTAAGGACCAAGCCCTAGGTAAGATTTGAGACAATGGTTGGCAACAAGAGGGTTGGAGTGTCTTGAGGAAGTTTGGAGCATTCTTAGGGCTTAGCCTTCATCTATACACTTGCAAAAGGTAGTTCATTTAGGGTGCAGACCATGCAGGAATGAGGTTTAGAAATGGCGTTGGTGGAGGAATAAGGATCTGTAGGTGCAGCGGGGCCGGCAAGAGAGGGGTGAATTACCTACAAAATAAAAGTATACCCTCCTCGGTTTTTTAACTCAAAATAAATAGCAATAACTAAAGGGAAAGGCAGAATTAAAATAAGAGACAAGAAATTAACTTGGTTACAACTAAGACGGTTGTTAATCCAAGGCTCTTGAACAGCTCCACTAGAATGTCTCCTTCACTGTAGGCGGAGAAGCCTTTTTACACACTAAAAGAGTTCACAAGTTGCTAGGAATTGAATGCTTGATTGAATGATCATTTCCTAGTTCCAGGGGCCTTTAAATAGCTCCTGAAAATTCTATCTCGAAGGTCCAAGGCGCCTCTAACAAAGGTCCAAGGCGCCTCTAACCAAGTCAAGCGGATAAAACTCTATCCGCGCTCAAACGGTCGAGTTGACCAGCTTGGAGGCGCCTAAAGCCGTGTTGAAGGCGCCTCCATTGTTTAAGGCGCCTTCAACAATTGTTGGAGGCGCCTCCAAGGTTGAGGATAGCGCAGGCGCCTTTAGTACTTCATTGAGGGTGCCTCAAGCTAGCGTTCCAGCTCCTTTAGCCTTCATTTTAGCTTTCGATGCTCTGATAACTTGGGTGATTGCGACCAACCGGAATAGGGCTCACCCGAACTCAATTCCTGGCCTTTTCCTCGAGCAGTCTTCCGGCCTGGCTTTACATCCCTCGAACGTCGTGCACGTTCTTCTCGCCCACCGGTGTACTCTTCCGCAGCTCTCTCGTCCTTCGGACGCATCGAGCCCGTCGGCTCCCTTCCCGTGCTGTCCTTCTCGCTAGCTGCGTCTTCCGCTCGACTTCCTGCGCTCCTAAGCTCCTGCACACTTAGACATAGGGATCAAAAACAAACATGACCTAACTAACTTGGTTGATCACATCAAAACAACCACGGGGTCCAACAGGATCATCTTCTTTACTGAATTAGGTGGGGGAAGAATTAAAGAAGAGAGAGTCAACTCAAGGTCAGAATAGGAATAGTAGAAATGAACACACAATATGACTGGAGAGTAGTGATGGTATCTCTTTCGGAGGTGAAAGTAGCCAAGGAAAATTCAGTTTTATACTCATATGGGAGGAGTATATGAAAAAAATTATTAACCAAGTTGGGTAACATCGAGCTTAGGGTGACTGGCCCGGCCCCACGGAAGTTTTCCACCGGCCACCAGATAAATCGGGAAGCACTTGCGGCGGGCGGCCCAGAAGTCCAACATCCCTTAGTTGCAAGTCCCATGTGGAGGAAAAATTCCTGCAAATACGTCGTAGCTAGAAATCGAACCGCAGATGCTTGAGAGACAACTGAACACCCTTACCGCTGCACCATAGTCATTTGGGAGGAGTATATGAAGCATCTTGAGGAAAGGGGCTATAAAGGAAACCTATCTATGAAGAGTAGAAGATGGCGTATAATCAATAAGATGATATGCAATAAAAAGTATATAACGCTAAAAGGAAAAAAAAAATAATAACGAGGAGCTTGCTTAAACTATCTTTGTATGACCCTAAAATCTAGCTGAAAATGTCTCCAAAGTCTCCACAAAAGCTTGGGATAAACTTATGTGAGTCTTTGTAGGCCAAACACTACACATTAAATTGAAAGCAGAAAGCATTGCTTTAAATCTTGAGCCATATAGGTCAACACAGTCATTAAATTTCATTTCAGCCACGGATTGACACACGAGAAGATTCAATACCCAATACATGAGCAGATGAGATGACTCTTTCCATTTTCCTATCATCATCGCAAGTATCTTCCATGAATCTGAGCTCCTTTTGCAATCCTCCCTTGAGCTTGACCATCTTCTGTTGTTCGTCCCAACCCTCCTCTAAGGTTGAGTGCCACTCCTTGCAAGCTCCTGCACAATCCAAAACCTTTGAATGGCTGCAAGGAGCATATTCCACTAGTTCTATGACTCGAGAAGCTCATTACTGATGTTTCTTTCATGTCAGCCGATGCCTTCTTAGGTAAGTTTCCTTCCCACACCTCTTCATCTTAGTCCTCTTTCTTCTTCTTTCCCTTCTTTCTCATCGAGTGACTGGTACTTCACCAAAACAATTCAAAATGGAATGGTCCAGTACTAAAACTATGGTAGGAGTCAAATTTTTAAATCTTGGTTGAAAGTATACAGATTTGAACCAGATTCAATTACATTTGACACCATAATTATAAATAGGAACCATATACCTAAAAGTCTGATCTAGGCACTTAATCAATCACCAAAACCTCCTATGTCAAGTTAGAATAATTAATTGATTTAGCTGATAGCATGAATTATTATCATACTTCTAGTAATATTTTCTTTACGGGAGCTTTTAGGCTAGAATAGTGTGTATAAAAAACGCTGATGTATATGCTGGAAAAATGAAGTGGAGCTACCTCCCAGTGCATGTTATTATATTCATAAAATATAATTGAAACAACTGCAAAAGTAAGTGGATATCAATAACAACTGCTTTTCTCTACAATGTAAACAAAATGCAAGTGAGATTAAGTTTCCAACGCTTACCTTATACAAAATGCAAGAAGCTTCTAAATTCGATTCTTAAAATTGTCAATCTTTCTTAGCAAGGACACTTTTCATTGCATTTTTTTCTTCCTTTTTTGGGTAAATAAATTTCTATTTTTTATCTGTTGAGTTGGCCAATTTACTATCAATTAAACATGAAGCTAGAAGCAAAAGGGACCTCCTTTTGTTTTAATCATCAATTAGACATTCATTTCCACTATTCATCTTTTGTCCAAGGGATCTCCTTCTTTTAATAATGTATTCTTTAATATTAAAATTAATATAAACTGGATAGGTAATTTATTTCACCTTAGTGTATGTGAACCAATTAATGATTGAAGTAATATGTGATTGCATGTTCATATGCAAGCATATGCTCTGTGGAGATGGTATTTTTGTATAAGGTTGCCCTAGTAACCATAAATTTCTTCAAAAATAATACATAAATGGAAGATAAACAAGTTTGCTTATAGAAGATTACATTGTTAGATTTGTTTTTGGCATTTTCAGACCAGTGAAACTATTTCTGAAAGTTTTTTTCTTTAGCAATTGATTAAGCATACTGATTATGTTTTTACTGGATATTTTTTGCTTTCCTTCTTTTGTTGTGTGTGGGGTTTGTTCTTAGTATGACTATTGCACACTGCCTATAAAGGATTAAATTTGTAAAAGATACCTCTATTTTGAAATTTTCTATTTTTTTCCTTGTTTGTTCACATTTTCTATTGATATCTTCTTTCATATTTTTTTGAAAACAATTTTCTTTTTTTTTTTCTTGCATAGCGTGTCTATGCATCTGGGGATGCCTATCCGGATTATGTGAAGCTTCCTAAGGGTGAATTCACTCTTCGTCTTCATTCAAGGTACTTATGATGATTATTTAAATACATTTAATCTGAAATAATAAGGTCCAAAATGTTGATTATGAAAATAACTGTTTGATTGCAGTAACAATCTATTTATCCTGATTGTATCTCGTGAGATTTTCTAAATGTCTTGCACTAAATATATTTTCTATTATGCTCAGGCATGAGAGTATTCATATTTTGGAGAAACTAAAGCAATTGGTCTTGTTTATTAAAAGGAAATTAGAAAGAAAGGTAATTATTAAAATGCAGTAATAATTTTGCCCTTCCATATTGCTGGTTATATTCTTAAATTAGTAGTCTGTATTACCATAAGTTTCTTTTAAATTATTTTTTGATTGTTTGTAGTAATTACATTTTTTGTATCAGCTTAAATTGTTTGTTTGCATTACCATAATTTCATAGCTTTAGGAATGAAGGTTGACGTTTGGGTCATTTACTAGTAATAAACTTTTTGATTGTGTTGTTATTCTATGAGACAACAGAGATCTTAAAGGTTTAAGCTCAACCTCAGGGGTAGTGTCTCTATCTCAAACCACTTGCATTCACCCTTAGCTCCTATTATCCCTTTCTTTCCCTTTCCTGAGTCAGGCCATGAGATGATGCATGTACTAGCAATGGGTTGTTCATAGACAAAGTTGATTTGGAATTATCTCTATGGTTGTATGGTTGCCTTTGAACACATGCTTTCTCACTGTTATTTGACCTTGAATGACACATATAATAATGATTTGTTCATAGAAAATGCTGATTCAGAATGATCTCTAAGATTGTATGGTAGCCTTTGAGCACATGCTTTCTCTCTATCCTTTGACCCTACTAGCTTGTACTTTTCTTTCTCAATTATGCCTAGTTATTTGCACCTTAAGTCAAGGCTATAACACCTGGCATAGAAACCCAATCTTGAGTGAGGAATGCTTCTTTGTGAAAGGACCTCTTATGAAAGAAAGAAAACCAAACCAGAAATTGGAAAGTGTTAGCACACTCCAGCGGCGCCATTTACTTTGACCTTAGTGTTCATGGCATGCACATTGAACTTTTTCCTTCATTTGCTCTCTATATGTTCCAATCCTATCAAATTCCCATCAAACCTCTGACACAGAAGGCAGTGATTATAGATTATTGGCGAGAACAACTTTTCTTAATTTTTTTTTTCCTGATTTCCCCTAGGACTGACACAGGAGGCAGTGATTATAGGTTATTGGTGAGAACAGATTTTTTTTCTGACTTTCCCAAGGGACTATCTCATTCCTTTTCTTAACAAGTCCCTGTTGAAGTCAAGATACTTTATTTGAATAACTGGCTTAGGTGGTAGCTTTTCTTTTCAATCATCTCTTCAAAAGAAGTTTGTTTTCAAGCAGTTGAAATTCAGTAAGAGGATTCAACCAAGTAATGAGATTCCTATTTTCAGGGATATTTGATAGTCTGTCCCTGGTTCAATGGAAGCAGCTCTGCCCTTCTCAGCCTTGTCACTCAACTCAGTTGCAAGGACTATGTTTCAAGCAGTTTCCTTGTGAGCCAGTTTCAGTTGTTGTCTTGCCTACAGGCCAATAAGACCTCCTGCGAAAACCTAGAGAAATGCTAGATGAAGTCTTCTTCTTAGAAGTTTTGAATAACCATAGGTGGTAATTTGACTATTAAAGAAGCCTATTGGTTGAACTCTTGGACTGTCATTGGCTAATCAGTGCATTTAACAAATTTGCTTGACTGAGGCATCAATATGGAGTAGCAATTAGTTGGAAAATCTACCAGCGGCATACTGCATGTTGAGTCCATATGCCTATGGTTTTAGAAATGGTCTACAAGACCTCTGTTGTAGCTGCTAGACTGGTCGTTGCTAACTGTTCTGACATTGGGGGGGGGGGGGGGGGGGATACTTTCTTAAGGGAATCATAGAAAAGGATTCCATTCCAACTGTTAGTGACTCATTACAGGAACTGTAACGAGTCCCATACCTTCAATGTTCTTTCATATGAAGCTGCATTGGCCAACCATTGATTCTGGCTGGTAAGCCTTCTGCTGCCGGAAGTCACAATGTACCGTCGTCATTACCATCTATGATGGTTCATTTGGTATCCAAACTTTGTTTAGCAACAGGCAAACAAGTGGGTGATATTGGAGTGAATTAAAAAAGTTTGGGTAAAGGCAAATCTAAGTTTTGACTAGGTAAGCATCCTAAAATAAAAGCAGTTATGAACCTTGTAGAGCATATCCATGGGGGCGACGAGGGGAGATCTCTAATTGTTAGAAACATTCAAAAAGTTTTGGACTTGAATAATTCTTCATCCCCTATGAGATTGGCTTATCCTATGATTCCAAGCCAATAAATTCATTGTGGAATTTTAGAGTTGACAAGAGTCATAGGCAAAGTAATAAGGACTGTGCCATGTAGTTTCATTCAAAACTGATATTGTTTAGTTTTTTATTTAATAGAATCTGTGTTAAGTATACAAGTAATTTTGGAATAGAAGAATTGGATTTTTCAAATTCCACTTTTCTCATTTCCAATACTCGGAACATATAATTATAAACACTCATAAAGTGATCATGGTCTCATCATGTTTTAAAACCGTACGGAATAATCCATGTAGTAAACAGTTAATTATTTTCATTTAGCTAAGGAGAATTCTGATAGAATGGCTCTCTCATTGACATGTTTAGTACTTGTTACATATACATATTCAATTTTTGGACTTGAATAAATTAAATCTTAGATACCTTGAAGTTCATCCATAACAGAAGGTCACTGTTTATTAGTAGCTTATTTGCATAGTTCTTGAAAATACTGATAGAGCTAAGTTGTAATGCAGGACTACATTCAATTGAGCTTCTTTTCTGTACCTGATGGTCCTATTATGGGAAATGGCACCTACAAATCTTCTGTTTTAGTTCCAGGGTAAAGTCTATCTATACTTGTCTTTCACTTTATTCAGATAATGTGAATTGATGTTGGATATGCTTCCAGACAAGATGAAGCCTTTTACATTGGTCCGCCATTAAGGGAGAAGCTTCCTAAGGTACTCTAGAAAGTTTTAAACTTTCCTGTTGGAGTATGTTATCCTAATGTTATTTTTGGTTTGTTTCCTGATGCCTCTCTTTCAGAATTCTTTACCTGGCGTCATGTTACTCGGATCGATATCATATGATTCTGTAAACCTGGAAAATGGTAAAGGTAACCAAACTCAACAGTCACCGATATCTTATAAGATATCTTATCTTATCCCACCGTCTAAGGTGATTTCTGGTGCTTGGTTACCTTGTAATCAATGAGGACTTCTTGGTAGAATTTGTAGCCTCAGATAAGTAGATCTAAATACCTAATAAATTTTGCAGATTGATGAGGAAAAGGGAAAGGAAACAACTGGGGTCACAAAAAGTGTCTCTGAACTCTTAGATGAAGAGGTAAATTAAGCTTAACCCAAATTTCTCCTTCTATACAGTATATATCTAACAATAACGTCACTACACTGCCCCACTGCCCTGTTCTTGAATTCTCTAATGTGTTTTCACATTCATTTCATTAGTTCATGTTTCATTCCATTTATTAGCTTCATTGTGTCTATATTACATTTATGTTTTAGCTCTAAGACATCAAGTTCTGATGTGATGCATTTGCTATAGTCATACTAACAGCTGGTTGATGAATATAAGACTACCAATTTGCCAAGTTCTATAATTTAAATCTCGTAGCTGATCTTTACTGTTTCTTTAATTTTGTGTAAATTGTTAAATTGTGTTTATTGCTGCTCACTAACTTCCAATTTTTTACAGTTAAGAGATAATAAGATAAAGTTTCTTGCGAGCTTAAAGAGAGAGACCGATGAAGAAATATCTGCATGGAGTGCACTCGCTGATTCTCTTAAGGTAGATTCTCTCTCATTTTGTTCTGAGTTCAATCTATTCATTTATATTGTTAGTCCAGTTAGTTTATGTTGGAATCTAACTAAGATTTTCACAAACAGAAAAAAAAACTTCTTGTTAAATAATTTTTTACAAGGAGGAAAAAATAGCCATGCTAGTTTGAACATACGAGTATGGATGTAGGTTTCAATTATATCTCATTATCAACTGGGAACATAGTGTCAAGGAGATTGTCATTGTTATGAAATATTGTTTGTGTGCATAGCATCGGTGCTAAAGTTGATGGAACATATCTATTCCCTATCACGCTCCAAGTTTGTCTTCATGATCATTGGAATGGCATGGAGCTCATAATGTTTGTATGACAATTTCTTCAGTACCTCATGAACATGAAATATCCATACAACCAAAATATAGTTTACAAAATTCAAACTAATAAATACCGCCACATTTACACAATCATGATATAAAAAGCAGTTAAGTTGAACATACAAAATATAAGCAAAACAAAATCATAAAGTCCAACAACATAGTAATGCAACTGAAAAAGATAATATGCAGAAAGCAAGATAATGTACAATGATAGTAAAGTTCACATGTATAAATACTATACTACATAAAATCCAACATGTATAAATAAAATCATCTAACTATTGTCTTCTAAATTCATGCAACTAAATCAGCATAATTTGCACTCACTTATAGGTGCTATCCCTTGTACATTATCATTTTGAGATATGGAGTGGCACCATGTGCACATTCTATATGAATGCAAACTATCTAAGGCAGCCCAAGTTCTTCCTCATCACGATCAATGAACAGTCGAGAGAAAATGACAACATGATTTGCAACAAATTAATCAACTATTAGGTGAAGTTGCATATGAATATCACATGATATGATTCAACATTTAAAACTCGAGTAACCCAACATATAAATCTTCACAAATACTCTACATGCTTGATAACCAATCTGATGTATGAATAAAGAATCTTGTAGAAGCCGACACGAATATACAAGCAAAATATGAAAAAGAGTCAAAAAGGTAATATTAAAGTTTCTCATAAGGATCAACACACTGATCTCATTTAATCCACACTTACCTCTAACCAACCCAATCCAACCTCATGGTTTGACATCCAAGATACAACCATTACACTAGAAAAATTCCATGACAACATACAACATCAAGCCTCCATCTAAACCTTCCACTCTTAATACTCACTACTTATCCTCACTCGAATCTCTGCTTTTAATCTCAAGCAGTATCTTCTCAAAAATCACCCTCAATACACCATGACACCTCCACGATGGTTCACTTCTATTCTACCACTTGGCAACATCAAACTTCCATGATGGTTCACTTGTTCAATCCACCACCGCAACTACTTTGAGGATTTCTTACGAGTCGAAATTCACTTAATCGATTTTGTGACCTCTTATAGTTCCAATCAATTCAAAGGAGAGAGAAGAACCTAAACTGTGATTCATACAAGGTTTAAAATCTCGACTTGTGCCGAGGTTTCGGTCTTGAACCGGAATGATACGGTTTCGGTATCATATTGTGCCATGCCAATATAGTTTCGATATTTTTTACATATAAATATAAATGTATATTAATATTTGATTATTAAAGATATTTTATATTTTGAGATGTTGTATATTTTAATATTTTTGCATAAGATAATGGCTATTAAAATTTTATAAAAACTATTTTATAAAAACTATTTTTAAAAAATAGTAATTCTTAATATTCAAAACTAAATTTAAAATTATAAAAATAATTATAAAATTATTTGAAAATTTTAAATTATTTTTTTAATGTATTTGTAAATTTTTAATTTTAAAAAATAATAATAAATTATCAGAATATAAATGTGATTTAAAAAAAAAAATAGAATTTTTAAATAAAATTTCAAATAGTAATTTTTTTCAGAATATTAATTAATAAAATTTATTTAATTTTTAAATATATTTTTTAAATTATAAATATATTTTTATATTTTATTGGCATAATTTAATTAAGGTTTATAAAATGCCTCTTCGAAATATCACACCCAGTTGGGAAATGTTTGTATTATTTAAATATTGTGTCTTTTTCGCCGAACAGAAACGCAGACGTGCGGTGCGGGAGGCGCCCCACGCTGCGTCCGACGGTGTCGAAGGGGTTCGATGGAGCCGAAGGCGTACGACGACGCTTTCAGTGGCGCCGGAGGCGTCCCGCGATTCGTCTAGTGGCGCCTGCGACGTCATGACTCCGTGGCTTTCGTGATCGAAGGCGCCTCCAAGACTGCTTTTGGCAGCTTTGGAAGAGTCTCGTGACATCTCCGAAGCCTCCCGTACGCCTTCGTCGCCTTTGATAAGCCACATGCTTGTTTAAGTCAAATTGAAATTGTACCTATCCGCCTTGCCTTGCCGCTACCTCCCCTTTTGTTGCGATTCCTTTCGTTCGCGACGAGCGATCCTTTTGTCGCGGAACGCAACGCGATTCGCGATGTGATTCTTCTATCTTCTAAGTTCTATGATCTGTCCGTGACGCACGAAAGGCGTTCGACGATGCTTTCGGTGGCGTCGGAGGCGTCCCGTGACTCGTCTAGTGGCGCCTGCGACGTCATGACTCCGTGACTTTCGTGATTGAAGGCGCCTCCAAGACTGCTTTCGGCAGCTCCGGGGGAGTCTCGTGACATCTCCGAAGCCTCCCGTACGCCTTCGTCGCCTCCGATAAGCCACATGCTCGTTTAGGTCAAATTGAAATTGTACCTATCCGCCTTGCCTTGCCGCTACCTCCCCTTTTGTTGCGATTCCTTTCGTTCGCGACGAGCGATCCTTTTGTCGCGCAACGTAACGCGATTCGCGACGCGATTCTTTTGTCTTCTGAGTTCTGTGATCTGTCTGTGACGCGCGAAATTACCCCGCCTCCTGTGTCGGTTTCGCTCAAGAGGTGGAACGGTAAAATCCGTCCGTGCCGGGCGGCACGGAACGGTATTTTAATTGTTGGATTCATCGATCAAATACCAAAAGCGCTGATATGGTTGGAAGAAAAGCTTTTTCTTGTTACTACAGAAGATCCACCACATGCACTCATAGTTTTCAGAAATGGACAATAATAGGTATAAAATATACTCGAAAACCCCAAAAATTTCAGCAACCACCAAACTTACTCAGTCACTGCACAAAGGAAAAGCAAGGTTGCTGCTCACTCTTGAGTAGGAGATGACTAAATGACTACTGTCATTCAATCACTACACAAAGGGAAAAAGGTTGTTCATGCTCAAAGAGAAAGGGAGCAGCCAAGGCTATTCCTTAGAAGAGGGGAATAGGAGGGATTCCATTATTCCTATTGTATAATTGGAGATGCAGATGCTGGGCAATG
Organism: Zingiber officinale; assembly: GCF_018446385.1. Classification (NCBI taxonomy): domain Eukaryota; kingdom Viridiplantae; phylum Streptophyta; class Magnoliopsida; order Zingiberales; family Zingiberaceae; genus Zingiber; species Zingiber officinale. Next base: position 20,536,847 of record NC_056001.1, on the reverse strand, counting down.
ACAGTGTTGGGATGAGGGGAGGATGATGAGCAACAGTGCAGGCTGCATGCGGCAGTGGTTTGGCATGGCCTGCATCTGGTAGCAACAAGGGCAACCAGCAAGAGACGATGAGGTTGTATGTGGCCAAGTGGGGGTGTTAAGGGTAGAGCACACAAGAGGGAGAGAAACTAGGGAACCAAAATCTAACCAATTTGAGCCTGAAGTGAGTCCAGTCATAGCCCAAAGCACACCAAATCAAAATTGACCTAATAGATCTCTAAATCAGCCAACCAAACTCTAAATTGAAAACCCAAACTTAGAGCATATACCCTCAAATCAGGCCAAAAATACTAATTGGTTCTGCCATAAATGTATCTAGTTACCCTCAACTAACCCTTTAATATGCTTAGCCTTAATAAAATTCCAACACATGACCTCACTAGTTCGCCGGATCTCGAGAGTGTCAAAGTAGACACTCCTCTATGTGTATCCACACAAGCAAGAGATGGAGAGACCAAACAAAAGGTGTGCTAGCACCTTTTTAGGGTTCGGCCAAGGGAGGAGAGGGAGAGAAGAGAAGAGCTTGAGGAAGAAGATGACTTGAATGAAAAATCAATTCAAGCTTGTAACTCCACAAAAGTGGCCGGCCACCTTCAAGTGAGTGGTTATATACTCTATGGAATTTCAAGAGTCAAAAACTCTTAATCTCCCTCATGAGGTGGTACACCATGAAGTGGTCTTGATGATGTGGCACATCATCATAAGTCCACTTAATGCCAACTCACCAATGAGGTGGCAAATGGTCAAGTCAAACTTGACCCTTCATCTTCTTCTCAAGTCAAGTCAAACTTGATCACTTCTCTCCCTTGGTTGATCTAATCTAACCATTGGTTCAAGTCAATTTTAATTTAATGAATCTCTATTCATTGAATTAAATTAATTAAATGAGTCTAAGTCCAAATTACTCACTTAACACATGAACCAAATTGAGTCCAACTCAATTAGCTCAATTTGGATTACTCTTAATCCAATTGGGTTCATCACATGAGCCTAATCCTTTAGGTTCATCAAATGAACCTAATCTCCATCTAATTGCCCTTTCGTTGGCAATTCTCTTAAATCCATTTAGAAGCATAAGTAATGAGCGGTATCTAGCAACACATCATTACTACCCAAGTTACAAAAATGTTGAGATCCAACATCACCTTGTGACTACTAATTGTGACTCCTCACAATATATGACATTGTCCTTCTATCTTAGACATCTAGATTGATCAATGTGTGTCATCCTCTAATCAATCTAAATCTTGAACTCAGTAGACCCACTCAATCAAATGAGCTCAATATCTCATATCGACTCATTTGGGCATGCACTCGTGGTCTCACTCTATCAAGAATATCGATGTCACTCCCGGGAGGGATAAATCCCATCTACATCACTCACATCCCTCCGCATAATTTGTTACATACCCAAGAATCGCCTTTATAGTCCACCCACTTACGGAAAGTACGTAACTCCTTATGTAGGGAACCATGGTGACTTCAGGTCCAAGGACTAGTAGTCATACTAATAGCCATATGAGAAAGTATATGACACTCATATAACGATCCATGATATTTTCTCATGGCGGGTCATTCAGTATACATTCTCTAATGCATATCCATGTGTCAACTTGATATCTTCATATCCATGACTTGTGAGATCAAGTCATCGAGTTGACCTACATGCTAGTCTCGTCATATTAACATTGTCCCTGAATGTTAATACTTGACTAGGAATGATTAAGAGTAGTGTTCCCTATATCATCTCACTATCGATTCAACCAATCGATTGATATAGGTAAGAACCTTCTACTCAAGGACGCTATTATACTTAGTTATTTGGCACCAATACAAGTAAGTATAATAACCAAAACAAATGCCTTTATTAATATACAAGAATATGATACAACGAGTCCATACAACAATCATCAAATGATTGACTCTAGGGCTCTAACTAACAGTGTACCCCCATCATCATTGCCCATTATTTTCTTCTTATCAATTGCACTATTATCAACACCATTGTCATCTTTTTGGACTGCATCAAATAACAATATCTTAAGGTGATGAAGTCTACTTGCCTCCTTCAAACTCCTCTCTTTGATAGCATTTAGATGATCATCTCTAATCAATAATGCACCCTTTATCCTGTTCTCTATTTCCATTTGCTATTTGTTATATGAACTTCATTGATATCTAACTTGATATTGTTGGAGCTTTATCTTTCACTTTGTCAACATTGTTGAATTATGGATGGTGCTGGGAATTTTGTAATTGAGATTGTGACAGGTTGATCATGAATGTTAGGATGACTTCCATTGAATAAAAAATCATAGTCGTGATCGATCCTTTGGCTCAATATGTAATGGATCAACTTTAACACCCTAAACAAACCCATTATAATGTCATCTAAACGAAGAATCAGGATGATGAGGGAATATTGTGGGGGAGGTAGAGTAGGATAGGAGGTTAAGCAGTGATTTGGTTGGGAAAGTTGCATGCATTCCCAATTACAAGATATGTGATCAGAAGTGTTTGTTCCCTAGAAGGATAACCACAGAGAAATAGCCATACCAAGGTGGAGGAAAAAGGAAAAAGTGTAATTCAATGAGGGATCAGGTTGCACCTCATGTAATATACTCATACAACAGCAACAACCAAGCTTTATCCCACTCACGTAATATACTCATACATGACATTAATAAATTTATCCAATTGGAACTGTACTGCTTATTATATTCTAACAGCCTCCAATATTGTTGCCAATATATATAATATATAAATCATGAATTTTCGATATTTTTTAGGTGTCTTGTACTTGATTTTTTTCCCTAAATCTTGTAGTTTGCTTCACAGTTATTCATCTAATAGGTATACAAATCACAAATCATTATTGGCAAATGCAAGTCTGCTTGTCATCTCACAAAGACAAAGAACTTCATAACTTCAGGAAAAACACACTATAGATTCAAAGAAAATAGCTAGAATAGAAATTTAATGATTAGTCAATTGAGGTTAAAAAAAACAAAATAGGTTAAAATTTGTTCAAATTGGAATGACTTTAAAAAGCTTCACCAATCTAGCCTTCTCATTGATCCCTGCTGACATGGGGAGGATAGAGATAGACTTTGTTGCTTGCATAAATTACTTAGCCTTGCCATAGCTCAAGTGTCACATAGGCTTGGGGAACCCTCATTCACCTTTGTTATTACTCAATTAACTTGACATCTTACCCCATCTCTGTCACTATTGATCGAGAAAGATCAGTGAATTGAGAGATAATACAATAATCTCTCCATCAGCAAAAATGCTAAAACTTAAACTTAAATTCAACACATATATCAGATGTAATTAGGACCTTACTATACTGTATACCATATACTATGAATTTTAAATAATAAATACTTTTATTGAAAAGATACTGTGAAAATTACTGATGGTGTTAGTGAGTAATCTATACTAAACTACCATTTTATTATTAGTTATAATCTATTTTTATTATTCATTAAATTTTATGTAAATAAATGTGACTCATTATTTGTATATTGTGTTATTAGTAATTTAATGTGTAGTGACACAATAATTATCCTTAAGATGTTAGAACATCTTTTTAATCTTGTATATGAAATACTTTTATTATATCTTATTCGTTTTCTTTTAATAAAATTATAACATTCCCAATTTCATCAATCCTACCAATTTTATACTACTGATACTTAAATGTTTGATTATCCAATGCCATTGTTGATACGTATTTTGACAACTGTTGTTTGTTTGCAGTGAATCTTGTCTTCTCATTCCTGCATATGCAAGTTTTAAGGTTGCTATATTTTTGAATGAATACAGACGTTTTTTTCCATATTGTTCTGATGTCAATGTAGATGGAATATCCAAATTATACGCCATTACTTGCAAAGATCTTGGAATGCCTAGTCTCTGGAAACCCTGAACAGGACAAAAGTTGTCATAATAAAAAGGTATGTATATTGTTTATACATTCTGTTATCATGATGTTGTTGTCTTCTATTTTCTAGCCTATTTTTGTATTACTTTTTATGGGGTTCAAGAATTTTTAAAATGAAAGCTAATATGTTTTTGCTATTTTCAGATTATTAATGCTGCTAATGAGGTGATTGATAGCATTGACAAAGAAGAGCTGTTGAAGTTTTTGTCTTTAAAGTCTGATAGTGAGGATGAAGAGGCTGAGGTGATAATTCATTTAAATGTCTGTTAGATAAACTAAGTGACCACTTATTTCCAAATCTAACAGGTATTCTTAAAATTTCTCCTCAAATGGAGTGGAAAGACTAGAGTTAACTAGCCCCTCTCCATTTGCATGAACTTGTAGATTTGTTTCTAAATTTTGCCACACGCTAACTCCTATTTTAATCCCATGTTAGGTTTGATTAACAAACCATGAACCCAGAAGCCCAACCTATGCCTTTTATATTCTTAACAGTATCCATGTTAATGATTCTTGGTAATTCATTTTCTTTGTTAACATACTTGGAAGATCTCATGTTATGCTGCCAATTGGATATATGCATTAAAGAAATAGTTGTGTTTGAGGCATGATTCATTTGCAGCACTGTTTATAATTTACAGTTTGGATTTATGTTGGCATAGCAAACTTAAATTATCATATTTTCATTTGCATGTCTCATATGCTCTCTTTGTGCAATGATCACAAAATTAAATAAGCCAGTGTTGCCTTGGCACATGCCAATCAGAAAACTTTGCACGATACCGAAGTTAGTACATTTAGTCTCTTATAAAATGGAAATTGTATTTCTAGAGATTATTATATTTATAATGCATTAATGGTAAACATTCACTTACTATCTTTTCCATTAATTCTTGCTGATTAAAATTTAGTTTATTTGTGTCTTGAATAAGTCTTGAAAAATACTTATGTCATTTTTGGAATCATCATTTAGAAACTAAAGAAAAAAAGAGAAGTCACTCGGGATCAATTGGCAGAGGCATTATGCCAGAAAGGACTAGCTCTTGCAGATGAAGAGTCATATATGGTAAGGTGTTTTCGCAGTCATCAATTGGTTTATTTACTTAATTAAATATTTTCAACTGGGATCGTCCTCAGTAGTCTTTTTGACAAATTCTATGCTCTTGTCTAGGGGTGGGCTTTGTTGGGGTTAAAAAATCCCTGAACCCTAACTCTAACTTGGTTTTATAAAAAAAAAAATCTAAACCTGAATTTTTTTTAGCTAGGTTGGTGTGAGGTTTCCTTTCTCCCTTTTTTTTGGTTTATATTAATTATTATTTTCTTTTTCCTAGTTGAACATTGCTACCAAATTGTGCCCCGCAAAATCCCTTCGTAATAGTGACTCAATGATTCATCATTCAATCACCCCTCATCTTAGATCAATTCATTGCCATTGATAAAAATTAATATTATCAAACCTTTTTTTTTTAATTTTTCTCATTTTTGAAGATTCTTATATTATTATCCTTTTGTGGCAAAAAGGCGAAGGGGAGCCTTGGCGTAACGGTAAAGTTGTTGCCATGTGACCAAAAGGTCACGGGTTCGAATCCTGGAAACAACTTCTTGCAAAAAGCAGGGTAAGGCTACGTACAATGGATCCTTCCTCGGGACCCCGCATGGCGGGAGCTTCGTGCACCGGGCTGCCCTTTTAACTCCGCTCATGATGGCCGGTCCCAAGTCCGGATAAAGGAGGAGGGTTGCGTTAGGTTGTCAGCCAATGTCAAACTATGACAAATATTCAATGAATGAATTCATTAAACTATTGTGCTAATGCTAGGTTGTTCCCCGGAAGGAACGCGTTGCAGGGTCCGACTGTAACGTCTCAGCAAGGACCGTTACATCTCCAGAACTCGGGTGTAGTGATAAATATGCAAGAGTTCGTGTTACAGGGTCCGACTGTAACGTCTCAGCAAGGACCACTACATCTCCATGAGAATTTGGGTGTAGTGTTAAATAGGCAAGAGTTCTCACACCATAGGTTAGATAAGAACAAATATGATAGAAAAACTAATAATCTAAGATTTGGAACATGGAACATAGGAACTCTCACTGGTAAATCAATGAAGGTAGTAGATATTCTGATTAGGAGAAAAATTAGTATTTTATGTGTACAAGAGACAAAATGGATAGGTGAGAAGGCAAAGATGATAGAGAACTCGGGTTTTAAGTTATGGTACACTGGAAAGAGTAAAGCAAGAAATGGAGTGGGTATTATTGTAGATAGTTTGTTAAAGGATGAAGTTGTAGGAGTAGTTAGAAAAGGAGATAGAATTATAGCCCTTAAGATAATAGTGGCGAAAGAAACTATGAATATAATTAGCGTATATGCACAAGTAGGATTAGATGAAGCTACCAAATCAAGGTTTTGGGAGGATTTAGATGAAATATTACAAAATATTCCACCAAATGAAATGATTTTAATAGGAGGTGATCTAAATGGGCATGTCGGAGTGAAAAATGAGAAATATGAGAAAGTACATGGGAGTTATGGGTTTGGAACGGACATGTACTTAGACGACCAATAAATGCTCCAGTTAGACGATGTGAAACTATGATAAACATGCATATCAAACGAGGAAGAGGAAGACCAAAAAAGATTTGGTTAGCAATAATAAAATAAGATAAAATTTATTTAAATATAGATAATGATATAATAGGAGATAGAGCTCAATGGCGTAAAAGGATTCATACAACTGACCTCACCTAGTGGGAAAAGGCTTGGTTGTTGTTGTTGTTGTTGTTGTATTGTGGCAAAAAGGCGAATACGCTCGCCCCCAGCGCCCCCGCCAATCCGTCCCAATGCCAACACGGAGGAGGTAAATCACGGGCGGCTACTAGCCTTTGGAATAGTGACTAGCACATAAGGGAGGTATTTATCTCGGCTTTGCTGAGATTCGAACCTCAGACCTCATTGTGGTAACACCTTATGCGCTAGCCACTAGACCCATCCGAGGGGACTTATATTATTATCCTTATGATTCTATCTAGTGTTGATAAATTTTAAAATGATTGTTGATATCACGATATTGATGACTTTTATCTAGAACCAAAAATTATTGTTGATACTTCAATTTTGATTTATATCTAGAACCCAAAATCATTGTTGATTAATATAACATTTCCTATAAGTGGATTTGCAATTTTACATATAAAATTCTATCTACCTTTTATTAAATTTATTAAAGGATAATTTGCAAGTATTATTTTCAGTAATTTTAGTATTAGTATTACTATTATTATCTAATATTTAAATTTAGCATCTTCTAATTAATTAGTGTACGAGTAACTAAACCTATAATGAACTCTTAATGGGATTCATTTATTGCTGCACAATTCTCTTGACCCCGTCCTCTCCAAGATCCAAGCCCCAATTCTAGTCTGAGCCAAGCTACTATAGTCAGGCCGAGGCTAATCAAATGACATCAACCTCAGGATAAGCCCATACTCATACTCATCCAGCTACTACTCACATTGGGTGATGTGAACCTTATTGATAAAAATGACAGACTATCATTATCAGTTGTGTCCTAACCATGGCAATTACAAACTCAAGCAATTGAAAGTTGAAGCGACTCTTAGTAGCTCACTACAACATGGAGATGAGCAGATGGCTAAGCCCAAAAAACATAACTCTCTGAGTAATCAAATGCTCATTTTTCCCAATAGTTGCATTTATAAAATCATGAAATGACAATCTAGAAGTTGTACTATGTTCCATTTTCCACCAATTTTTATGTACACTGGATTCTAATGATATTTATCTACCATAATGTCTACTACTTTTTTGATATTTAACTTTTCCAGTATATCAAATTTTGAAACATGCATCACCTATTCTGCTAATGCTCTTTCTGATCACTTTTTTTTGAAAGCATATTATATTTTCTTAACCATCATATCTGCATAGTTTAATCCTTTTCATGATGGTGTTTATATGTTTCAAGTTATTAACCTTTTCCTAAACCGTGGAATAACTGATTGAATGGTATGTATACAATTTGTTGTCATATCCCTATTTTGTTTATTTTAAATTTGGTGGATTAAGATATGTTCTTTTCTTTGTTGATTATTGTTCCTATATCTATGTATTTTCTTGAAACTCCATTTCTTTTTCAAATTGTTGCTTTGAATTCCTAAAACATAGCTGAAAGCGTTCTATACTTTGCTGACTGTCTAGGTTGAGCAGCCTAACACATCCGATGTTACTAGTGATATACCAGATCTTTTTGAAGAAACATTTAAAGAACTAAAGAAGTGGGTGGATGTTAAGTCTATAAAATACTGCATGCTTTTGGTTGTACGGGAGAGGCGCTGTGGAAGATATGGAACCGCTTTAAAGGTTTTTTTTGTTATTTATTCTCAGTTATTTTACACAAACGTGTCCAACATAAATGTCATGTATAATTGTCATATATATATAATGAGGCTGATAATATGCTACACAAAGATTTAAGTTCTTGGCTTTAAGCAATATGCTCTAATGTATAGGATAAGAGAATATCTTTAAATGACGAAGAAACAAAAGTATTTTTAACACAACTTCTCTGTTCAGAAGCGTTTGGTTGGTTAAGTATCATATGAGGATTATAGATTCACTGGAACTTGAATCTCAATGAAGAAAAACCATGCTTTGAATTTAAAATTTGGAACTGTTGATTTATAAGCTTACTTGTGATTGCAGGAAATGCTTTGACATGAAAGGCCAAATAGTTATATCCATCATCTAATTGTACTTTAAGATTTTGCTTTGTGATTCCAAAAAATTTTCTTGATAAATTCGGGCCACTACGTGGCCAGGACATATATTATCGAACACTATAAACTTGCAATGACTGTTCTGTTAGTTAAAATTAACATTTTTTTTCATGAACTATTGAGGACCGAGCTTGGTAATTGAAGAACCTGACATGAATTTCATACTTAATTTTCAGCATTTGAATGACATGATTGAGGCTGAGGGAGAACCAGCAAAGAAGAAGCAATATGAATTGAAACTTCAATTACTTGATCAGATTGGATGGACTCATGTGGCTTCCTATGAGAGAGAATGGATGCATGTCCGTTTTCCTGCCACCTTGCCTCTTTTTTGATTTTAGTTCACATTTGATGATTTACTTCAATTACTTGATCTTATTGTTCGCACTAATAAGCTTGTGTGTCACATGACTCCACTAATGGTGTATTTTGTTCATCAAATGAATGGGGAAAAAAATAGTTATTCTTTGATGAAGTTCCTAACTAATCAGTTTTACCCGATTGACTTTTGTCTGAACTAGCTCAATAGGTTTGGTTGACCTAATTACCCAATCTATGTTGACTTTTTTTTTACTTCACTTAATCGTTCTTCAAAAACAAATATTAAAATAAATAATAATAATAATAATAATAATAATAATAATAATAAAGTAAGTGATTCCCATATCGAGGAAGCAACTGAAGATTTGATTGTATCAAATGTTTTCTCGTTGACAAAGCCATACTTTTAACAGCCATCGATTTGCACAAGAAGAAATTCGCCTTAGTAAAACACAAAATCTTCTATTTATTTTTCTTGGAGCTTTGATCAGTTGCGCGGCCATGGAAAAGCAGGAACCTCGGCCATGGTATTCGCAGGAGAGTGAAATTTAGGATGGTTCTGTACACAGACACAGCTTGCCTCTCAGGTACGCCACTGCACCCTGTTCTATCTGTTCCCACCATGTCCGCCTCTACCTGCCCAACATAAATAAACAATTCACAGACTATAATCCAGTGATAAAATCTACTCAAATAAGTGAAATAATCTTGTACCGATGCATACTTACATTTGAAATGAACTTTAGCCCAACCTTCACCTCGCCCTTGTATGTTCCATCTCTCAGCACCACGTTGTATGGAGCTGGCTTTAGCTCTATCTGACCTTTTTGGTTTCCTTCCTTGAGAACACCTCTCAAGTAAACTCTACACCATAACTGAGTTAGCCATAACCCAAACTTATGCAGTTTTAATAGTAATCATAGCAGAAATTTTAACAATTAGCACAAATGACATGAACTATTACGTCGCTTCGCCAGCAAAGTGATCCTCATGGAACTTGTCCTTCTCCATGATACTCAACCTCAGCTTGGTAACGTCTTTCCATTCTGAAGGTGATAACTTAAATACGAATTTCTCGTTCCACCAAACTTTTTTATCTCCTTCTGTAACAGCAGAAGGAAAAAGAGGAATTAAAAGCACAGATCTCGCATATGATTGTTTTAAAACAGGCTTCAGTTACCTTGTGTGATTTTGCTAGTGAAAACTTCGCTGCCATAGCATAGAATCACATAGTATTTCGATGAACCTGCACATTCAAAATGCTAGATCACATTGCTTGCATGCGAGTCGTATTATCGATTTCTTTTTCAGCTGTTCGAGGACAGGAGAGTGAACCTAGTATGTGAGCATGTTTAAGGTCTTCGGAACTGACCAAAAGAACTTCTAAAACACCACCTTTCATCTCAATGATCAAATGAACAGCAGAATGTGCAGAAGAAGCCTGGAAGAGATCTTTCTTGACCAAGCATTGTTAAGCCGTGAAGGTATGGTAGCTGAAACAATTTATAGTGGAAAAAGGGGAGTTTCAAGCACAGATTTTCAGAAAGAGTTACTAATCCATTGTGAGTTTCAAGTTTGAGAATGCTGATCAGTTACATGACGTCCATTAGAACATCAGGTCAATTCCATGAAGTCAATTTTGATTTTTATGAATAGTAAATTCAAATAATACATTTAAAATTTGGAAGTTTAAATTAATATTACAATGGCAAAAATTATTGTACTGCAAAAAAGAAAAAAAAAAAATCTCCCGGACAACCCTCCATGACTGTCCCACATCATTAGGAGAGAGTAAATCAGGAAATCAAAGTAAACTATCACATGAGAGAGAGGATATTTCGTTGACTTCGTCACTAAGAGGCCCCACGTGGCAAAGGGGCACAGGCATCGCCTCCCTCATCTCCTCACGTGTGTGAGACACTGCATCCCTTCTTCTGACGTTCTCTCCCCTTTGTCTAAGGTTTTCTTTCTCTCCTTTTCGAGACAGCGAGAGTCGCCACTACCGAGCCTTGACCCCCATTGTCGAGCTTGCCTGCATTGCCATCTCCTCTCCAACGCGACGCCGCTACACTGACAAGAGCTAAGACGGTGCCCCCTCTTTCCCGAACGCAAGCTCTGCCCCCCTCCGACGCCACTTCCTTTCGGCACCTCGGCCTTATGCCGCGACACACCCTCTCCTCCTTGTGTCGCGGTGTCGGCGTTGCTGGAACAAGCCGAGGACATCCGACCGATCGACACCCTCGCCTTCAGATTCGACTAGCCATCACTCTCGCCTTCAGATCCGACCAACTGGTAGCTGCTATCTCCGAGCCCTCGACGTCACCTTCTTCTTCTCGTACCACCACAACCACCACCGGATCTCCTCCTAGACCTCCGAGAAGTGCCGGAGATCATCTTTCTCATACCACCAGCTCCTCGTCATCGGCACAGCCGCTCTTGCAACTCTCTTCCCTCTAATCCTCGCTATCGTATGCCCCTGACATCGATCCAGCACAAATTAACCGTCATGGTGCTTTGCCTCCACTGGCCTGCAAATCCAGCATTCCATTTGCTTCACATATCTTGATATGATCAGTTTACTTGACTCTAGGGTTCTAACTCCCCGGTTGGATACTTAAGGAGCCTAGCTCCTCGATCGGATACTCCATGGGCCCAACTCCCTGGTTGGATACTCTCGGGGCTCAACTCTCTGATCGGATATTTAGTTTATGTCCGATCGACCCTGTTGTTTGGATATTCAGTTGAATATTCGATTGGGCCTGCTGTTCGAATGTTCTGGCTCATCTCCACTTCGATCTGACACCTCTCCCAAGCTTAGATACTCAGATGCTTTAGTACATGCATTGGAATAACATGTGGAACAGTATGGTGGACGTAGCATGATCCCACGAGATCTTCTATAGTACCAAATATGATTGATGTGACCTTCTAAAATAGTAATGTGACATCTCCCATATGAGATATGACATTCTATTAGAAGCGTATCATCCCCTCTAACAGCCGCCGATGTGATATCTTCCTCTTTCAAGTTATAAAAAGCCTCACCCTCGCGAACCAAGGTAGTGCTCGTCTACAGAGATACATATTACTTTATTGCATTGTTCATCTTCTTCAATTCCATCGGCAGGGATCTGACTTGAGCATTGGAGTGGATGGTCAGGGTACCCCTCGTTGTCCCTCTAATGCTCCGTTTCCATTTTCCTATCTTCTAGTAGCCTTGCAAGAACAGTTGATCAGGGATTTTCTTACACTTCAACTCCATGTTCTTGGCTTTTTCTTGGGGGTCTAGCAATTCAATCAACCTAGAAGATAGCATACCCTTTTCTTCCTCCTGGTCATGGTAACTTACTATCAGCAATAGCTTACTGGTGGTCTAGCTTTTGATGATTTAAAATAGCATCAAGTTTGACACCATCTGTGGGAATGTATACCTAGTCTTGAATGTGAAAAAGGATGACGCTAAAAAACTCTTAGTCACCACCATGACCCTGGAGGACTTCGACAAACGCGACACTACCATCGTACAGGAGTAAGAAATCAGAATTTCGTAGACATCATTCTCGTTCAATCCTTAGTCGGCATAGGAGCTTGGTTTTTCATTATTATATTCTCCCCTAAACTCCACAGGTTTTCAGGAGTCAGGAGTTGGGAGATTGTGTTATTCATTCTCTCAGTAAATTTTCTCCTCGACTCCAATGATACTTAGGAGTCACAGGATTGAGTTTATCACTTATCTCCAGCGAGGATTGATATTCTATTCTCTCCCTAACTGCGGGGGTATTTGGGAGTCGAGAGATTGAGTTATTCATTCTCTCAACAGATTCTCTCATTGACTTCGTGGATACTTGGGAGTTGCAGGATTGAGTTTATCACTTATCTCTAGTGAGGATCGCTATTTTATTCTCTCCCCTACTCATTGACTTCGTGGATACTTGGATATATTATGTCCAGCTAGCATCGCTGCATCGGTATTCTACTCTCTCCTTAACTTCGCGATGATCTAGGAGTTGAGGGATTGAGTTAAAGTCACCTCAAAATTGTGCATTAGGTTTGAGTCCATATAGTTATATCATTCTATATGAATTGTTACTCTTCACATTTCTCATTAGACACATAGATAATAGCCTTACGATAGATTTGGATTGCCTTACGACAGAAAAAGAGACCAGGAGTGCCTTACGATAGGCAAAGAGATCAGGGATGTTTTACGATAGGCAATGAGACTAGGAGTGCCTTACGACATGTAACGAGGCCGGAAATGCCTTTCACGGGCAATGAGATTATGACTGCACTCTTGACAATGACATTATAGCTGTTCACTTGGCATTAACATTATAGTCGTTCGCTCGACACTGACATTATAGCCGCTCACTTGGCACTGACATCACAGTCACTCATTCGGCATTGACATCATAGCCGCTCCCTCGGCACTACCCCCACAGTCACTCACTCGACACTTACAACACAGCTGCTTGCTTGGCACTACCCTCACAACTGCCCGCACGACATCAACACATCCATTTGCTCGATACTTACAACATAATCACTCGCTCAACATTACCCTCACAACCACTCGCTCGGCATCAACACAGCCACTCGATTGATATCGACACAGCCACTAACTTGGCACTTACAACACAACCACTTGCTCGACACCACCCTCATAGCAGCTCTCTCAGCATCGACACAGTCGCTTGTTTGGCATCACTACGGCAGCTTGCTCAATATCACTATGGCCGCTGACTTGGCACCACTAATGTAGCTCGCTCGACACCACTACAGTCGCTCGCTCAGCATCCTTATTGCTCCCTCCGACGCCTAGGGCTTTGCTCCCTTTGGCGTCACGGGCTTTACTCCCTCTGGCTCCCACGAGCTCTGCTCCCTCCGACTCTTAGGGCTTTGTTCCCTCTAATCCCTAGGGCTCTACTCCCTCTAACGCCATGGGCTCTGCTCCCTCATACTCTAGGAATTTGCTCCCTTCAACTCCAAGGCTTTGCTCTCTCATACTGCTAGGGCTTTGCTCACTCTGACTCCAGTGCTTTGCTCCCTCCGGCTCCCATGGGTTGCTCCCTTCGGCTCCCATGGGCTCTGCTCCTACCGACCTATAGGCTCATCTCCTGCCCAACCCATGGCTTTGCTCCCGCTCGATCCATGGGCTTATCTTCCATCGACCAATGGGCTCTACTCCCGCTCAACCCTTGGGATTTGCTATTCTTCCTCGACTTCTCAATTAAAGGGTTGCCTTATGATAGGCTCATTGATTCTTACTTGACTTCTCAGTTGGAAGTCATTAGCCTTATGGCAGGCTTGACGATCTTTCCTTGACCCCTTAGTCGGGAGTGATTCAGCCTTACAATAGGCATAGTCTAGTCACTCATGTCTTCTTTGACTAGATTTGAATTAGAGGCTTGTGATGTGGATATAGCTAAGCGACCCCACCTGACAAAGGAGGGCATAGGCACTGCCTCTATCATCTCCTCACACGTGCGAGCAACGCCGCCTCCCTTCTTCTAACACTCTCCCCTTTTTTCTGAGGATTTCTCTCTCTCCTTTTTGAGATTGTGACAGTCACCGTTGTTGAGTCCTGGCCCCTATTGTTGACCTTATGGCTCTTGTCGCCGACCTTGCCCGCATCACCATCTTCCTTCTCCTCCCCACACGATGTCGTTGCACCGGCAACAGCTAAGACACTGCCCCCTCTTTCCCGAACATGAGCTCCACCCCCTTTTGCGCCCCTTCCTTCCGACACCTCTGGCTCACTCTACCACACACTCTCTCCTCCTCAGGTTGCGACACTGGCGTTGCTTGAACAAGCCGAGGTCATCTAGGGGTGTAAATGAACCAAGCCACTCATAAACTATTCGGGTCTCGGTTCAAAAAAAAAGTTTATTTGAGTTCGTTCAATTAAGTCAACAAGCTGAGCTTCAGCTTGATTTCAAGCTCCAAAACATTATCAAGCTCGAGTTTAACCGTATTTGGTTTGTGAGCTTATGAACATGTTCATTTAAAGACCCGCGAATGTGTTTGTTAAGGGGCTCATGAACATGTTATATATATATATATATATATATATATATATATATATATATATATATATATATATATATATATATATATAAATAAATAAATAAATAAATAATAAATATGATGTCACAGCGGGGGCTGGCAAGAGGGGTGAATTGCCTAAAAAAAATACCTTCTTGATCCTTTAACTCAGGTTAGTAGCACACTTATAAAAAGAAATTTGACAAAAAAAAAATTAAATAAAAGACACAAAGGAATTATTTGGTTACAACTTAGGTGGATGTTAATCCAAAGCAAAAGAAAGCGTTGAAAAGATCTCTTTCGTGTAGGCAGAGAAGCCTATTACATCTGTTAAAAGTTAATAAATGTGCTAGGAAATGAGTATTAGAGTTTTTCTATATTTTTTAGCTCTAGGGGTCTTTTTATAGCTCCTGAAAAATCATATCCGTGGGCGGAAGACGCCTCCAACAAGCTGGAAGGGGCCTCCAGTAAGGTGCCAAAGGATAAAGCTTTATCCTTTGGCAACGACTAATCTTTGCTTGGTCGAGCCCTATGGAAGACACCTCCGGCCCTATGGAAGGCGCCTTCGTACTATTCATTGAAGGCGCCTTCCAGCCATGGAGGGCGCTTTCCACAGGGAAGGTGCGGAGACACGCGGAGGCACCTTCAACTCCCTTTAAAGGCGACTCCAGTAGTATTTCCATAATTCTTTTTTCTTTTCTGCTACTTCGATTATTTGGGTGATTGCGACCATCCGAGATATGGCTCACCCGAACTCATTTTCCAGCCTTCTCTTGGAGCAGACTTCTGTTCCGGCTTCTCGTCCCTCGGAAAGTCGTACACGTCCTTCTCGTCCATCAGTGTACTCTTCCACAACACTTTGTCCCTCGAATGCACCGAACCCGTCGATTCCCTTCCCGTGCCATCATTCTCGTTAGTTGCGTTTTCCGTTCGACTTCTTGTATTTTTAAGCTCTTGCATACTTATACACAAGGATCAAATACAACACGACCTAACTTAATCTGGTTGATCACATCAAAACCACTATGGGATTCCAACAATCTCTCCGTTTTTTATGTGTATCAACCCAAGTTCAAGTTAGGGTAAAAAAATTGCATAATAACTTGAGTAGAAATTTTTTTTGCAATACCAAAGTGAATAAAAACACTAAGTCTAACTTCCCCTTAACTTGTACCTATTTCTCCCCCTTTGATCACATCAAAAAATAATGTACTAAAAAATATTTAATAAGATAAAAAAAATCTAAGGAAAACTGTAAAAATATTGAAAAAATATAACTCTTTTCTAACAACTCTAAAACAATTGAGTTCTTATTATATTTTTGACAAATATTGAAAGTATTATTCAATTAATATCAACATGTTTATCAGTTTATCAATTAAACATTTATTTCAATAATTGGCTTCTAGGCTGTGGCAAGACACTAGACCTTCTTGGTTATTGGAACAACAACACTTTCTAGACAAAAGTCTCTTAAAGAAATTAAACATTTAATTTCCTTTTCTGACATTTTAACCCTTTTGAAAATTAAAGGAATTTTAGACTAAGCATAATTTTGAAACCCAATATGGGTTCCTATCTACTGGATTAATTAAAAATTTGGGGGGTACATACCTTCTAAGGATTTTTCTAAGTTGTCCCTGGTGTTTTTTAATGCACCAGTTTAGCCTACCATAATTTCTAATTTTTTATTTTTGAAAATTTCTTAGTTTCAAACATACATGTTCTTTTTCCAAATTTTTTATTTGTATTTTTAATTTATCATTTTCTAATTTTAAATTGTCAAACAAATCTAAGGGGTATGTCTTTGCTAAGTCTAATTTTAACTTAGCATTTTTTTTAAAATTTTATTAAATCTTTGGAAAGTATCTTAATAAAATTAAAAGACTGTTTGGGAGATAGTGTACGTACCTCATTTACCTCATGTTCTGATGCTCCTACTTCATCACAACTTTCTTATAATGATCCTTCCCCTTCATCAATGCTCATTTCTGAGTTGCTTTCATTTTCTTCTTGATGGTCGGCCAGTAGGGCTAGTCCAGAGAAGGCATCGATCTCAGACTCAGAGGATGATGATTCATTCCATATGACCTTCAAGTTCTTGTGCTTTGGTCTATTGCCCTTCTTTTTCTCCTTCTTCTTTAGTTTAGGGCATTTATCTTTGATGTGCCCTTCCCCTTGGTAGTTATAGCATTGGACCAATCGGATACTCCGAAAGTACTTATTTGCCTGTGACTTATTAAATTTATTAGATTTAATGTATTTACTAATTTTTCCTTACCATTAGAGCCACTTAGTCTTCATCAATTGACTCTTCGGAGTTTGGATCGTCTGTTCTTGCCTTTAGGGCAATATTTTGACTCGGTCCTTTTCTTTGTCCTACACACCGAGATTCGTGTAATTCGAAAGTGGAGAAAAGATTTTATAAAGCACTCACCTCGAAATCTTTGGAGATATAGTAGGAGTCTACTATAGATGTTTATTTTGGTGTTCTCAAGAACGCATTTAAAGCATACCTTAGAGTGTCCTGATTGGTTACTGTTTTTTCGAGATTTGTTAGACCAGTGATTAGCTCCTTGATTTTTCCGTGTAGTTGAGCAACCGATTTACCTTCTTCCATTCAGAGATTGCTGATTTTGTTCCGGAGTATATCCCGTTTTGCGAGTTTGGCTTCGAACGTACCTTAGTGTGGTTCCAGGAACTTCTCCCAAAGTTCCTTTGCTGATTCGTAGGCGCCAATTCTGTTGACTTCTTGCGGAGGTAGCACGCTTAGTAGATGAAATTTGGCTCGTCCATTTGCCACGAAATCCGCTTGCTCCTTTTTGGTCAATTGATACTCCTCTTTGTCTTTCGGTGCTACAAATCCATATTTTAATATTAACAATAACTCAAAATCGGGTTTAAAAAATACCTCTATGCATTTTTTCCATGATGCAAATTCTCCCTCAAATTTTAGTGGATAGATTATCGGTCTGACCATCTTTTCAGTGCTTCAGTCGATGGTTAGTCCTTCTGAGATGATTGAGCTTTTATACCACTTGTTGGCGCAGCAAAGCCGACAAGAGGGGGTGAATTGGCAAAAAAAATAAAATACTTTCTCGATCTTTCAACTCAGATTAGTAGCACACTTATAAAAGGAAAACTGACAAAAAAAATACACAAAGGAATGACTTAGTTACAACCTAGGTGATTGTTAATCCAAGACAAAAGAAAACACTGAAAAGATCTCCTTCGTATAGACGGAGAAGCCTATTACACTCGTTAAAAGTTCAAAAATATACTAGGAAATGGATACTAGAGTTTTTTTATATTTCCTAGCTTCATGGGTCTTTTTATAGCTCCTGAAAAATCCTATCCATGGATGGAAGACGCCTCCAACAGGCTAGAAGATGCCTCTAATGAGACACCAAAGGATAAAGTGTTATCCTTTGGCAACGGCTAATCTTTGCTTGGTCAAAGGCGCCTTCCATAGGACTGGAAGACGCCTTCGTAGTATTCATCAAAGGCGCATTCCAGCCATGGAAAGCGCCTTCCACAGTGAAGGTATGGAGGCCCCTTTAGCTCCCTTTGAAGGCGCCTCCAGCAGTATTTCCAACATTCTTTTTTATCTTCTGTTGCTCTGATTGCTTGGGTGATCACGACCATCTGGGATAGGACTCACCCGAACTCATTTTTCGGCTTTCTCCTCGAGCAGGCTTCCTCTCCGGCTTCTCGTCCCTCGGAACGTCGCGCACGTCCTTCTCGTCCACAAGTGTACTCTTCCGCAGCACTTTGTCCCTCGGATGCACCAAGCCCATCGGCTCCCTTCCCGTGTCATCCTTCTCGCTAGCTGCGTCTTCTGCTCGACTTCTTGTGTTCCTAAGCTCCTGTACACTTAAACACAAGAATCAAACATAATCGGACCTAACTTAACTTGGTTGATCACATCAAAATCACCATGGAATTCCAACAAAATATAATAATAGATTATTAATTATTATAGCTAATTATCTTAAATGAGCTTGGACTAAGCTCGTTTAATTTTTAAATGAGCATTTTTTCAATCGAGCTCAAGCCGAGCTCGAACTATTTAATTTTATTACGAGTCAAACTCGAACTTAAGAACTAAAGCTCAAATTGAACTCGAGCCAAGTTCAAGCTTAGGGATAACAAACCAAGCCCGAGCTCAAGCCACTTATTGTTCAACTTGACTCGATTCAATTACACCCCTAAGGACATCTGACTGATGCCTATAGCTTCATATTTGATCGACCTGTGCTCTGTCTTTAAATCTGACTAACTGATAGCCGCCATCTCCTAGCCCCCGACGCCACCTTCTCCCTCTCACACCACCATAGCCCACTGCCAGATCTCCTCCTATACCTCCGAGCAGTGCTAGAGCTCCCCTTTCTCATACCACCAACTCCTCATCACCGACATAGCTGCCCCTGTGACTCTGTTCCCTTTAATCCATACTGTCATACATCTTTGACACCGATTCAGAACAAATTCGCGCCATCAGAGTATGCATCTCCCCCAGGCCAGATCTCGTTGTCATCGCCACCTCCTGTAACCACTACATTTGGGTCGCCTGAGCTGCATCCAGCAGCTGAGCCTTCGCAGATGTGCCCCTTGATGTCCTACTCCGCCTCCCGGAGCCCTCTGGCTTTTAAGCCTCTACTGTTAATTGTGCCTCTGAGCCCTCATTGTCATACCCTCGTGGTGCTTTGCCTCCACTGACTTGCAAATCCAACGTTCCATTTGGCTTCACAGATCCTGATCCGGTCATCCCACCCGACTCTAGGGGTCCAACTCCCCAATCGTATACTTCAAGGGCTAGCTCATCGATTCGATACATCAGGGATCTAGCTCCTTGATCAGATACTTCAGGGGTCCAACTCCCTGATCGGATACTTCAGGGGATCAGCTCTTCGACCTAATATTCAATTATGTTTCATCGGTAATGTCGTTCGGATGCTCCAGATCTCCTCCACTCCGACCTAACACGCCTCCTAGGCCAGATACTCAAATGCTCTAGTATGTGCATTGACATGACACGTGGAGCAATATGGTGGATATAGGGTGATCCAACGAGATCTTCTACCATACCAGATATGATTGATGTGACTTTCTAATACAACGATGAGACATCTTCTATATCGGGATAGAACATTCTATCAAAAGCGCACCAATCTCTCTGACAACCGCAGATGTGACATCTTCCTCTTTCAAGTTATAAAAAAGCCTCGGTATGTGTGTGTCTATAGAGATACATATTATTTTACTGCAATGTTCATCTTCTTCAGTTCCATTGTTAGGGATAGGGATAACAATTTCATCCGAACCCGATAGATGATTCGATATTCAATCTGAATGGAGGAGGATATGGAGGGACTATCAATAATCGATATCTCACCTGAATACTCAATTAAATTATATATATATATATATATATATATATATATATATATATATATATATATATATACTTGAATGGAAGGAAGAAAAATTATTAGTATAAAAGATATTTAATTTTTTAATGGGTATGAGTATAAGGATGAATATCTTATACTTGATGGATATGAGGATGGAGGATATGGAATCCGATCCAAACCTGATCCATTGTCATCCCTTAACCGAGAATCTGACTTGAGAGTCAGAGTGGAAGGCCGGGGCACCTCTAGTCATCCCTCTAATGCTCTGTTTTCCTTCTCCTGTCTTCTAGCAGCTTTGTAGGCATCGTTGACTAGGGACTTTCTTGCACTTCAACTCCTTATTCTGGCTTTTCTTGAGGGTCTAGCTATTTAGTCAACCTAGAAGACATCACACCCCTCTTCTTCCTCTTGGTCATGGTGACTTTATCAACATCAGCAACACCTCACTGTTGGGGTTGCAAGGTTACAAACATAGTCCCACATTGAAAACACATGGGAAAGATCATGAGTTTATAAGAGAAAGATATCTCCATTGGCATGAGGCATTTTAGGTAGAGTCCAAGAGCAAAACCATGAAGACTTAGGCCCAAAGTGGACAATATTATGCAATTGTGGAGATATCTAAATTCTTTCGATCCTATAATTGGTATCAGAGCTCGGACTGTCAGAGGGTTTAATCGTCGACTGTGCATAAGAGTTATGGTCTGATTGAGCCATGTGACTACAATATTGACCTCAAACAAAGAAAGTCGGGGCTCCTATGTTCGGATCAAGAGGACTATACACTAGGCAGGAAGTCCTAGTTGCGGCTAGGCAAGGAAGTCCTAGTAGGTCGGGTGGGCCGAAGGACAGGAAGACCTGGTGGCTCGAGAATCGGACGTGGGAAGTCTGTCCTCCTTTGTTTGAGGGAGGATAAACACATGTGAAAGATCAAAATCATGAGGACTTTAGCTTAAAGTGGATAATATCATGCAATTATAGAGATATCTAAATTATTTTCGATCCTACACTCACAAGTACTCCAATCAAATGAATCGATGTTAGGGGTATTTTGGGTATGACATTATAGTAGGGATATTCTTTTGAAATAGTTTTGTAAAATTAGAAGTATCTTAATGCAAAAAAGAGTAGGCGAGGGAATAAATCACTTTTGGAGGGTATTTTTAGAATTTCGTGAAGTGGAAATTTGTCCGCACTCTTCACTTCTCTCCGCGAGACGCGCCGGCGCCTCCTCGCAAAGCCGCCGTCTCTCATCTTCCCCCTCTCAAGCGGATCCCTGAGCAGGCCCTCGCCGACCCCCGCTAGAACTGGACAACACGAGCGCGCAAGATCTCGATCCGAGGCTGCCGTTGCGACTCCGAGCGCTGTCGGCCTCTCTCCCTCTCTGTGAGCGGCGCCTCCCGGTCATCCCTCTTCTGTGAGCCACGCGCGATACTTCCTTGCTTCTTCATCGGCAAACTACAAGCCCCATCGCCATCGATTTCTTGCGTCAAGTTCATTGAGCTTCTGCTTTCCCTTTCCCGCAGTGTGCGCAGCAACACCTCTTCCTTGGTTTGTTTGGTACGAGCAGCAAGTTGGGGGGTGTTCTGCTCCCTTCGCGTCGCTTACCAATCGACGAGAAGCGGCCACAATGAGTTCAGCATCGAGCTTCTCCTTCTGCCCCTACTTTGAGCCTGTCTAAAACCCTCATCTTATCAAATTTATCTCGGCATTGGGAAAAGTTCTGCGACAACAATGCACCTTCGGTATGTAGCTGCGTTATCTTTTTCTTCTTCGTCTTCTTGCTCTCTCCATCTCCAATTTGACACCATCCGCTGACAGTCTGACACGTTATGGAAACGTACCATTCCGATCAAGGAACAAGAGATGGTACTACTGCTTAATGTGCATTGCTTGATGCATGCCTTATTCCATTTGTTTGACCAACTTGTCCTCAATAGTTGATTGATCATTGTACTTTCCAGCTGTTTGGATGAAAATATTTATTAGTTAACTTGCAATTGTTATCTTTGCCTTTTTGTTTGTTAGCCTAAGTAAACTTTTGTTGATGAAAGTGTTTAATCACTCGGAATTTTAAACTCGGCCTATTATTTGAAGCTCAGGGAAGAACTTTTTATCTCGATTTTTGAATCTATTTTGCACTGAATAGTGTCTCCTCCTGTACAAGTTTGAAGACTCTTATATGTGGCATTTGATGCCTTAGTTTTTATGTTATTTTCCAAATGTTCCATAATCTATACTATATATATCCAGTTTCATATAATTAACTTTGTGTGTTTTTTCACTCAAATTAGAAAGTAGTAAACTAATCAAAGTTCCTCTAACAAATGTATCTGTCAGCTATTTCATTTATTTTGCCAGTTTGTTTTGCTGGTGCAAACTGAAATCTAAGTTGAAATGAAGTCAACGTTAGTATGGTTGACTTATTTTCTGCACCTTGATTCATGCCGTGCATCAAATGAAGCAGAGGAAATAATTTAAACCTGTATGTACCTAGTGTTTTGCTGACCATACTAGAAAAAGCACCTGAGTAGTTCAACTCCTAACGTCTGAGTTTTTTCCCCCCTGCTTTCCCATTTTTGTTATTGGCAATTAGGTGTTCCGATTTCTGTGGGATCTTACTCCATTCTATTTTTCCAAGAAAATATTTTCATTGGCAAATTGTTACTTGGATGAAACAACCTTACCTATCTATGAAACATCACATAAATGGATCTACGATGGATGATTATTTTCCCTTTCCTGAGAACTTGTCCTGGACTAGATGTCAGGTATTTTCAACATTTTTTTGCAATTTGCATGTACCATTTTTTGGCCATCTTGCTCATGTCTATACATAGAGAAGTTTCTGTACAGTTTTGCCATTCTGTTCTAACTGTTAATCACCATTTAGTTTTTATTAGAGTGCTTTACTCTCTTGGAAATTTCCCAATATATTGTATCATTATTAACATTTGCAGAACTTCAGCATCAACATCTGCAAGACTATACTTTTCTGAAATATTTAGGCACGAGGAATTTTCCAGTTTTCAGATTTTCTGTATGCTAATATGGTAGTACATTTTAATGCATCCATGCAATTAATTCTTCCATTCCCTGAAAGCTGTTAATAATAGTTAATCTGATCTGATTGTTTTACCTGCAATTTATCCGGATGTCTCCCAGCTAAATTTTAAGAATGGCTTCTGATCATCCATGTTCAAAGAATGAAAAATCTTCAAACAAACACCGGTGGCTTCAATTGGATGTGCACCCTTGTAGGCCAAATTCAAAATCTCACCATAATGCGGCTTCCAAAGCTCATACAAAAGGTTGTGCACATTGTGAGACAAGACCGCCCATCCAAGGGGCAAGCACTTCCAAGTTTTTGTCAGTAGTTTCCACGTTCTGGGAATATGTTGAAAATCCAGCTGTATTACACAAGGATGAGGACTTGAAAATATGTGATTTTTTTCAGAAAGAGAATATCACATGTGGGTCTGACCAAAGAAGATCCAAACCAGCAGGTTCTAGAATCACAAACCTAACTAATAGACTCGAGTCTAAAATATCTTCAGCATCACCACTTAGATCAAGCTTTGAGAAATTGAAAAATATCAAGAAACAACTAACTTTTCCATCTTACAAGGGATATGCAGATAAACCTTTTGTCTGGAGGCATGCATCATTAGCTGGTTACCATCCTCTTTTAGACTATGATAGGGTGCTTAGGAGAGTGACTTCTAATGTGCAAGACAACCCATGTGAAAATATATATGATAAATCTGCTGTGGATAATCTGAAAGTTGTTAACGGGTCTGTTAGCACTAGCAGGAAAGCTCCATTTCAAATATCTTCTATTGATGCTAAAGGAAATGCTGCTACTGATGGGGGTTATGATCCTCGTGACAAGTCCATGAATGTAATAGGAAAGGATTTGCAAATTCTTGTTTCTCTATATACAACAGATTCACTTAAACAAATGGAGACTATAAAAGAGACAATTGTGGGATTTAGAAAGCATGATTCTTATCGTCATTTTGTGTATAATTTTGATTTTGTAACCCTGACTGATTGCAAGCATGATCAATGTCAACAAGCTTTGTCAGTGACATCTTCATTTGCCGAGAATTATGGGGAACTTCGCACCTCCAAGGATTGCAATATCCACAAAAGTTATACTAGCTCATCTCCAGATTTACTTTTTGAAGAACAATGTTCACAAAATAATTGGTTCAAGCTGCAGGATAAACTCCAAATGGTACTTATGAAAAATAAACATGCAATAGCTGGAGCATTGGCTGGAACCACAGTTAGTCTTTGCCTTCATCCAATTGATACAATTAAGACTATCATTCAGGCTGATGGTATTAGTCAAAAGTCAATTTATTGCACCTTCAGAAAAATCATTTTAGAAAAAGGTAACATCACAGTCAAAATCTTAGTTACTCTGCCTAATTGAACTTGCATAGGTAGATTATGAGTGTCCATGTATTTATGTCTTTGGTTTGAGTTGAGAACGGATTCAGAATTTCTGAGACAGGAGATATTCATCTTAACAGGCATACAAGGGCTTTATCGAGGGATTGCTACGAATATTGCTTCCTCTGCACCAATTTCTGCAATTTATACCTTCACATATGAATCAGTTAAGGGAGGTCTATTACCTATTCTACCAAAGGTGGGCCTGTCACCATTTAATCTGTCCTTTTGTTTCTCATCGGGCTATAATGTCTATTTTCTGCGATTTCTTGACTATTTATCCATTACAGGAATACCACTCCATTGCTCACTGCTTTGCAGGTGCTTGCTCAAGCCTAGCAACTTCTGTTGTCTTCACTCCTAGTGAACGGATAAAGCAACAGATGCAAGTTGGTTTACAATATCAGAACTGCTGGTAAAATTTATGTCATTTTTCAGTTTTATGTTGGGAAAAAATAAAACTGATATTGGTCAGCAATAGCCAAATATATGCTGTCAAACTATGCAATCAAATTTTTGATAGTATGTGAAGCAAGTAACATGCCTCCATTTTCTTCAAACAAATGACCGTGTTAGACATGCAACATAAGATTATGGATTTTGTTTCCACTTTTCATTAGTCATGATTCATGTGTGATTTTGTATTTTTTGGCTCTTGTTTTATTACTTCATGTTATTTATGGGGGGTGGATTTGCATGTCAAAAGGTCAGTTGAAGTTGTGTCTATTGTAAATTTGTCTTGGATTTGATAACAAAACATAAGTTTAATTCATTCCAAAGAAGGCATTTTTTTATTTTTTATTTTTATCATTGCTTGGTATTTCTGAGTGGATTCTATGTAACCTTATTATAGTAAAATAGGATGGTTAGCTTCAATACTTTTATTCTACGACAAAATTTGGAAATATTGCATGTTTTCTCACTAACAACATCAACTAGAAAATGCTGTTGCAGGAATGCCTTCATTGCATGTAAAAAAAGGGGTGGGGTGCTTTCATTGTATGCTGGATGGACTGCAGTTCTCTGTAGGAACATTCCACACTCCATTATTAAGGTAAGTTTCAGTGTTAACTTTTTCTTATGGTTTCTGCTAGATGATAAGTGACTCGTTAGATTTAAACTTGCAGTTTTACGCGTATGAAAGTTTGAAGCAAAGCTTTTTGAACTCGGCAAAGCCTGTTTCAGGTCTCAATACCTCACAAACTGTAAGTCTAATTATATGCTAATCTAGAATTATATGAGTGGCAATAATACACGTGCCTTAAAATATTATGTTTTCCTGCTACTTTTTGTGTCAAAGCAGTCGTAAGATTGGCAAGATAGAAAACCCATCAAATTTTATCACAGTTAAATTTTGCACATTGTAATTGGTACCATTAACCATGGTCTAAAAATACTGTCCTGCTAGTCTGCATAGTGAAGCATTTCATTTTGCCCACTGTTCGACTGAGGCACACAGAAAGCACTCAAATCCCCCTCAATTCCTTGTTGAGACATACAAGATGCAAAGCCTTATCTTTCCACATTGAGATAGAAGAAATTGAGCATTCTTAGGAAGTAGGTTTTGTTTGATTCCACCCACCATCGCATTCTTGAGGAGAGAACCCAGAGAAAGCACACAGAACTTGTCAAGACACACAAGAACCCACAGAAAGGAATCTGGCCCAGTTCTTTCCTTGTCAAGAGGAACAGAAGCCCTCTGGTTCCACATCAAGACCACAAGAAGTTGAGCACTTAGAAAGAAGATTTCGTTCAATTCCGTTCACTGTCACATTGTTGTGGAGAACTGAGAGGAAGCCATGGCAGACATTTGAGCTTCATTTTCAGCTTATGAGTGAAACCTACTCTATAGACAAAAAAAGAGGTGGCGACCTACCTTGTGTTTAGGCTCCAACTCCATCTCGCATTGAGGTGGACTTGTTTCTTGTAAGCTTCTTCTCAAAGAACTCATACCAGCTCAGTGGTCATGCTCGGCTAAGCCAATCTAGGACATGTTGCAGTAGCCGGTTATTGAAAAGAACGAAGAACTCATTGTATCAGCTCAGTTGTGATGCTCAGCTAGGCCAATGTGGCCTGGAAGACAACTAATTCATGCAGAAAGAATTGAGCTTCAGAACATTTGTAATAAAAATTAAGCGGATATTCATTGTAACAAAATCAAATTATCTAGGTTGACAAATGAAACGCTTGCATGCAAAACGTTAATTTTTGACGCAATTAGTGAAATATTACTTGAAATTTAACTTTATTTATGAGAGGTTAATTGCATGAAATTAAATATTCTGTTCGATGCTATTGGCATAGGGAGATATAGCAACATATTCTGATAGAGAAGCCCAAGAGGCCAAGAGTTGGTAACTGATGGAGAGCCACTCTTTATAAAAAAAAAAGTTAGAAAGAAAAATTAAGAAAAATCCTCAAAATGCGGAGAAGTCTCAATTTTCCTCTGTTTTATAGATAGATATATAGCAGTCTCTGAATGAGTCACTGATATAGTTACACTTTAATTAATTAACTTGCCATAATCCAATGGTTAGAAATTCCATTTCAAATGATTGCAGATACCAGTATGTCTTGCTTAAAATCTCGGACCCAAGTAGAAGAGTATAGTGGGCCCTGCCTTTTGTCAAATCAAAATCTTAATAACAGCAGGTCAGATTTCTTGAGCATGCCAATCTTCTGTAGCTAATATACCATTTTGAAGTTGGACGGGCTAGGCTAAAAACTTTATCCAAATAAGGTTAATATATAAAAATGGTTTTACATTGGGGACACATACTGTGCCTGCTTAGAGTGTTTCAAAGATTTTCTTTTCAGCGATGGTGGTTTCTGGAGTCTGGTTCTAATCAGGTGGACTATTATGTGGGTTTTACTTGGACTGTGCCGGGTTAGCTAACTACAAGGGTACATATAGTAGTTAAACAGGATATATAACCTGCATACAACACTAATCTTAAATTTCATCACAAGAACCAAATTCTGGTGCCATATATTTATTTATAGATGCTTCATTTGCTGTGCTTAACCATATCACTTCTAATGCTATTTTTAATGGATTCATCCGTATTCGTTTGTAGATGCTCCATGTGTTCTGCTCAACCATGTCAGTCTGAGTGCTATTTTTAATGCATTCTCACATATGTATTTCACTTTATCGCATTTATAGAGTAGTTATAGCTAATTCAACTAACAGATCTTTAATGTTTATAGCTATTATGTGGTGGTATTGCGGGATGTACTGCAGCCCTTTTTACAACACCCTTTGATGTGATCAAGACTAAATTGCAGACACAAGTGAGTTTTTTGTGTATGTTTTTTTAATGGGTGGTTTACATAGGTATACATTGAGCATGGACAAACTTCTATCACAATTTTGCCCATCCAATGTAATTTCTCTTTTTAACCAGGTTCCTGGAACTCGGGGGAAATACAATGGAGTTTTCCATGCTCTGCAAGAGATTACCAGGCAAGAAGGTTTGAAAGGACTTCACAGGTAGACTATATTGTTATGACTCTGGTAGTTTGGTTACACATTTGCCTAGTCCTGGCATTTGTAAATGTTGTCACTATATCTTTGTATTTAGACGTTTTTATTTTCAATCCATAGCTGCTGCAAATTGCTTGGGTATACTAGGTCCTTTTCTTTTGGCATCCATTTAATCAGGTTTTCCTTCTCACCATCTTCAGGGGCTTGACTCCAAGATTGGCTATCTATATGTCTCAGGGAGCCATCTTCTTTGCATCATACGAGTTTCTCAAATCAATTTTCGATATGACAGTCAAGTCACCTGTTCAGTCTATTCATAACAAACAAATTGCCAATAGTTCCACGTCATCAGAAATGAGCAAACTACATTCTTAAAGCCAAACTTCATGGTCTGTCAACTATCCAGGCATAGTGTAGTTTTTGGTGAACGAAGGAATTTTGTTTCCGGCGAGCCAAGGAATCCTTATTTATTTGGAACACAAGTCGCTGAGCAGATTTTTGGAAACTGTGTTGTTTTCACGGCCGGAGATTCAGAATATTGCCACAATCGGAGCTCTTTGTTTTGATGTTCTTCTCCATCTGCTTTAACATTATCCTTTCCCCTATGGCATGTATATTGCCATTTCATTCTTCAAGAGTGGCCAGTTCTGTTTCTCTGCATGCCTAACTCAACTGGAGTGTAAGAGAATGCAATCAGTCCTTGGCATGAGATGGAACAACATTTTTCCGGCATTGTTAATAGTAATGCCAGTTTTCAAATTTACAAATTCATTATACATTTTGAGAAAACAGTGTTTTTTTATTTATTTGTTTTGTTTTCTTGTTCCATCTCCTGTCAAATTGGAAAATTATGATGTACATGAATTTTATTTCCATGTTGCAAATAAAGAGCATTTTATCAGATTATATGGTGCATTTTACTTTAGTTTTAGCTCTACTAATTCTTGCTTTCCTGACAATTCCTTCTGGTGGCAGTGGCCGGCGTAAAAATAGAGGTGGAGCGAGCGGCAGAGCAGAGCAGCGGATCTTTCTTAGGCGGGCGGCAGCAAGTCCGGGCACCTCTGTTTTTTAAAAACTCCTGTTCTTGTTAAGGAATTAAATAAACCAATATAATTCCTCACGATCCATACCGAAAGCTGGCAAAGCCTACGCACATCCTCAGGAACTTCGTCAAAATTCAAACCGAGTTGAAATATCGTGAATCCGACAACATTGCTCCTCGATTGATTCGCATGCCAGTCGAGGCATTCACCAATTGTAGCCGGCCTTCCTCAATTTGTTCTGTTTCATTTGAGCTCACCTCCGACTCCGACACTACATATACAGCCTCCAATCCATGCAGAGAGCCATCACCAAACGCATCAGCAATGGCGGACCTCAAAAAGACTCGCTTCCCACTCTGCCTTCTCTCGTTCCTACTCTGCTTTGCTCTGTCTCAGGCTTCGTATGATCTGACCGCCGTCTCGCAGCGCCGGACTTACATAGTCCAGGTGCGGCAGCAGGAGGGCATCTCGTCGGACCTCGAGGCCTTTTATAGATCTTTCCTCTCTGCGGTCAATCCGGAGCTGCAAATGATCTACGCTTACACCGAGGTGTTTACCGGCTTCGCTGCTCAGTTAACGAAGCCCGAATTGGCGGCAATGTCGGCGTTGCCTGGCTTCCTTGGCGCTTTCCCCGACCGCTTATACCAGCTCACGACCACCCATACGCCGGACTTCTTGGGGTTGAACCTGCAGCGGGGTTTGTGGAATCAATCCAACTACGGCCAGGGGATCATCATCGGACTACTCGACACCGGCATCTACCCGGACCACCCTTCCTTCAATGGCTCCGGATTGCCTCCGCCGCCGCCGAAGTGGAAAGGACGATGCAGCTTTAACGTGTCCAGCTGCAACAACAAGCTCATCGGCGCCAGAGCATTTATTGGCGGCTCGGCGACTGAGACGCCGATAGACGATGTGGGACACGGAACCCACACGGCCAGTACGGCAGGTGGAGCACCGGTCCCCGGCGCTCAAGTCCTAGGGAACGCATACGGCGTGGCCACTGGCATAGCGCCCCTCGCGCACATCGCCATGTACAAAGTTTGCGCTGATGTTGGTTGCGCCAGCAGTGATATATTGGCCGGAATGGACGCGGCGGTGTCCGACGGAGTCGACGTGCTCTCTCTTTCTCTCGGAGGTCCCTCGCTACCATTTGACGAGGACTCCATCGCTGTGGGCGCCTTCGGAGCGATCGAGAAGGGAGTGTTCGTGAGCTGTGCAGCTGCCAATTCCGGACCAGATCCGAGCTCGCTGTCCAACGAGGCGCCCTGGATCCTCACAGTCGCTGCCAGCACAATGGATAGGGAGATCAGGTCGACGGTGAAGCTCGGCAATGGCCAAACATTCAACGGAGAGACGCTCTACCAACCGAAGTCGTTCGCCCCCGATCTCTACCCTTTGGTCGATGCCGGAACAGGCTCTTCATCACTCTCCCAGTACTGCGCCGATAGTTCCTTTGACGGCGTCGACGTCAAGGGAAAAATCGTGTTGTGCGAATCCGGAGCGGTCTCAGGTGTCCAAAAGGGGGTCTACGTGAAGAACGCCGGCGGCGTCGGCATGATCGTCATGAACCAGTTCTATCAGGGTTACACTACCTTCCCCAGCGCCCACGTTCTCCCGGCATCGCATGTCAGTTTCGCCGCCGGCGATCAAATCAGAGCGTACATCAACTCGAGCTCCAATGCCACTGCGACGTTCCTGTTTGAGGGCACCGTGCTGGGCACATCCCCTGCTCCGGTCATCTCATTCTTCTCTTCAAGAGGCCCAAGCTTGGCTAGTCCCGGAATTTTGAAGCCGGACATCACCGGGCCCGGCGTCAATGTCCTGGCAGCCTGGCCGTCCAATTTACTTCCGGTGCCGACGCCCGGCCCAGGATTTAATATGATATCAGGGACATCCATGTCCACACCTCACCTCAGCGGCATTGCTGCTCTCATCAAAAGCGCGCACCCAGACTGGTCTCCGGCCGCCATCAAATCAGCGATCATGACGACCGCCAGCGTGGTCGACAACGCCGGAAACCCCATCCTAAACGAGCAGCACCTCCCGGCCGATATTTTTGCTATCGGCGCCGGCCATGTGAACCCCGCCAAGGCCGGAAGCCCCGGGCTAGTGTACGACCTCTCTCCCGATGACTACATCGCTTACCTTTGCGGCTTGGGTTACACGGACGCTCAACTCAAGTTGATCACCGGCAGAGATGTCGCCTGCCAAAACGCGACTAGCATCCAAGAAAAGGACTTGAACTACCCTTCGATCTCAGTGGTTCTCAGTGCCAACGCAACGACGGTGGAAGTGAAGCGGACGGTGAAGAACGTTTTCGACGGACCGGCCACCTTCATTGCCGAGGTCGTTGTGCCATCGGGAGTGTACGCCCGTGTCTACCCGCGAATTTTGAGCTTCTCCGGCCAGAACGAAGAGGCGATGTACTATTTGACGTTCCAGATGCGCGGCGGCGGCGGCGGCGGTGCAGTTGCGGCGCAGGGCTATTTGAAATGGGTTTACGGCAAAATCGAAGTGAGGAGTCCGATCTCTTTTACCTTTAAGTAGGACGAGAGGAGCAGCTCCCGGCGAGCTTGTCCAGCAATAAAACATGTGAACGGTGTGGTGCATTATTCAAGCGTCTGGTAGCGTTACGTGGTACTTTAATGACAAGAAGATGTGGCGACACTTCATTTATTTAAGCATACATATGAATCTTAATGATGATTTTACTCTTCTCTAATGTTTATTGTTATCCTATGGTAAATTAGCTCTTTCAATCTACAACAGAATATAAAGATATGAATTTAGGGCAAAATTTAAACGTATTCTTTATTTATGTCGTTCAATACACATCAATTAAGTGAATAAGCTTAAACAATTTATTAAATTATATATATATATATATATATATATAGTTAATATTATTTATTAATAATATTCATGAACAATAAATAATATTCAAAAATAATATTTTTAAACAATATTTATAAACTATATTTATCAATAAAATTTTTTAAAAATAAATAAAGAAAATTTTAAAATAAACAAATAAACTTGTATTATCAAGCTAAATAATTAATTAAATAAATTTTAAATATAAAATTTTCAAACAATCAAATGAGCTTGAATTGAGACTTCGATATATAACATATAAATGAATTAATGCAGTAGAGCTTTGTAGTCTTACGTGTCCCATAGGATAGAAAGTCATGCTGAACTGTCAATCAAAGTCAAGATGCGGTAGATACTACCTATGAAGGGTCAAACTCATCAACTCAAGTTAAGTCTGTTAGGATGTATACTAAAAGTCTAGCTTTTTGTATGAACATTTATTTTGAAGTGAGAATCATATTGGCCAAATGTCTGCATGCAGTTGCCCATTTAATTTATATTGTAGATAACATGGTGTGGTGTCACACAGAAGATCATGTTATTAGTTCCTTATAAATTATAAATAGTAGCTCACAACCAAGATGGATTGAGACAAACCATTGGAATGATTGTAGTGTAATTTGGTATTAATTTGTCTTGACTATAAAATTACACTAGTACACTATGTGTGTATTGAGCAGGACCATTTGAGGTTGTTTCTTTTTATACTGACTGCATAAAAGAACAGAACCTCTGTTATTATGGATGTGCGTACTCTTAATCACGATATAGTAACAAGCACATATACTTAGTATTTATTTCTTTAATTTATCAATGGGTGAGATTTATTCGTTAAATCAATAGGCCTGATAAGCTGGGAAATAATATTATTTATATGGTGTGTTGTTAATTATAGAAGGAAACTATGCCTTACTTATCTAGGTTGATGATGCCCTCTTGATGAGCTCATAAGGATTATCATGTAAAGCCTGCAGGTGGATTCGGCTAGAGAGGAGAAGAAGAAGATGAAAAGCTAGGTTTTCATCTCTTCCATTCCCTTTTATACTAAGTGGAAGTTGAAGCTGTTGGAACCCCGAGGTGTTTTGATGTGATCAAACCAAGTTAAGTTAGGTCCTGCGTTGTTTAACCCTTGTGTCTAAGTGTGCAGGAACTTAGGAACACAGGAAGTCGAGCGGAAGACGCGGCTAGCGAGAAGGACGGCACGGGAAAGAGCCGACGGGCTCGGTGCGTCCGAGGGACGAGGTGTCCGCGGAAGAGTACACCGGTGGACGAGAAGAACGTGCACGGCGTTCGAGGGACGAGAAACCGGGAAGGAAGGCTGCTCGAGGAGAAGGCCGGAACATGGGTTCGGGTGAGCCCTATTCCGGATGGCCGAGATCACCCAAGCTAGTGGAGCCGGAACAGAAGACCCGGACCGAGACGAGCTGAACCGAAGCGGAGCGACCAGACAGAAAAAGTCAACCAGAGTTGACTTTTGGGGTCCGGGGCGCCCGGAACCATCCGGGGCGCCCGGAACCATCCGGGGCGCCCGGAACCATCCGGGGCGCCCGGACCCCTCCGGGGCGCCCGGAACCATCCGGGGCGCCCGGAATGATGTTTTTGACCAGATCGAGTCAAACTCGATCTGAACGTTGGGGGATAAAGTTTTATCCCCCCAGGGCGCCCGGAACCCTTCCAGGCGCCCCGACCAAGGCTATAAATATAGCCTTGGTCCAGAAGCAAATTAATTTAATCAGAACGACGAACTTGTAATCAACTTCTGTGTGCTTTACTTTTCTTCTTGTACGTTCAACGCTGTAAGAGGCTACTCCGCCCAGAGGAGAATCAGATAGTGCGCTTTCTTTGCCTTAGATTAGCAATCCTCTGATTGCAAACCAAGTAATTCCTCTGTGTCTATTTTCTGTTTTAATTAGTCTCTGCTTTTTTAATTACAAGTTCTTTTAAGTTAGTTGAATATCCGAGAAGGGTTTTTGTTTTATCTTGTAGGGCAATTCACCCCTCCCCTCTTGCCGGCCTCCAAAGGGACCTACAGAAGCATCTCTCCACATATAATGAATAGTTTTCTATTTCTAATGTGATGCTTTACCACCACCTAATGACTACTTAAACCAATCTTGAATCAAAGGTCTAGGATTCAAATCCCAGCCGGGTCATTTATATATATATTTTTATTTCTTTTCTCTTCTTCTATTTCTTTTTGCTCTTTTTTGAGGAAAGAAAATTTACGGGTGTTACATCTATGGAGGACTTACTTTTGGATTTGGACTTAGAGGATATCTTAGAGTGGGGTTATGATGATTTAGTCGAAAGGGCAACAAAAAGGTGACTGGTGGAGCGAGGATCACCCCGGTTGGCAATCCAGAAAGTGAGGGTGTCCGTTCAAACGAGGCGAGAGTGAGTTGATTGGTCGCAGTTTCAGGAATGGCAGAGGAAGAACTTTCTCTCCGCTCGGATGGTGGATGGGTGACTAGAGCTTTGGTGGAGATTTGTTGCACAGGAGTGGATGATCGACCGGGAGTGGCCGATCGGCGCCTCTTGCGCCTGTGGTGGTGTAGTAAGGGCTCGTCTGATGTGGAAGACTCAGATGGAACATCCAGAGGCAATAGCGATGGTTGAGGAGGTGGTAGCTCCTCAATGTTCATGGCCGCATCACTACCTGCAACTCAGCTGGCTTCCTCCCCACCGATCGTCTCTTCGCTCAGGCCAATCTACATAAGTCCATGGCTCTCCAACTAGGCCACGCCTCGCTCGTCCATCTCCGCATCGTCTAGCTTCATGGAGTTGCCAAGATAGGCCTTCCACATTGTTTTGGATGCAAAATAGAAAACAAAATCGGTTAGATTCAACAACAAAAGGAAACCAAAGATCTCATCGAAGGTATTCGGTAGCCAGACTTGGATGGGGCTCAA
This sequence comes from Zingiber officinale, assembly GCF_018446385.1. NCBI lineage: Eukaryota > Viridiplantae > Streptophyta > Magnoliopsida > Zingiberales > Zingiberaceae > Zingiber > Zingiber officinale. Next base: position 20,501,511 of record NC_056001.1, on the reverse strand, counting down.
CCCAAACATGCATAGTACAACTTCCAACAATAGTTTATGGATGTCAAATTTCAGACTAGACAACTAAGCGGAGGTCATGATGTAGACCGACTCCCAGCGATGCACTCCCAACTTGGGGGGTAGGGGGCAACTCCATTTGCCACTCGGTCGGGAAAGCTACTGGAGGAACTAGTAGGATGTAGAAGTAGTTGGACTTTCAGCCCTTGTTAGACGAGGGAATTTTATCAAAGAAGATAGCGTGCACTCGGGCATGGAAGATGAAAACACTCGGTTCAGACTTCTTCGAATAATAAAAATAATGAAAAATTTGAGGGTGCAGTGGAACTTGGTATAGACGAAACAATATTATAACCCCGCATAGTAACTTGATGGAATTAGTGGTTAACTATTGTAAGTGAATATGAAAGTAATTATAAACATCTGTGAAAAATGGATGCAAGGGAAAACGCAGGTTGACGAAAAAATAGTCCTTGAAGAGAGTGATGTAGCTGATAGGAGGAAGGTTTGGATGATTATGACCTATCAGGATTATGATATGGTGATTGGAGGGGATGTTGTAGATAAGGTGCATTTGGTCCACCTCCCCGCCGTTGAAATCAGAGATGGTGGAGGTGTACCAGAATCCGTGGACAGCGACAGGAGGAGCAAAAGCCATGAAAAAAAGGGAGAAAGATAAATGGAGGAAGGGAAGAAAGGAACTTACGATGAAAGCAAAGGATTCGAAGAATCGCTAGCGAAAACAAATAGAAAACAAAGAGGAAGAAGATGGGGACAAAAACATGAGATTGACAAAGTTGCATCAAAATGTGAACCTTAAACACCCTACTGAGGGTCTCTGAGAGCCGTCCGATCAAGAGTACAGAGGATGGAGATTTAATCTGGATTGTTGGATTTGAACCGCTAGGCGTCACATCGAACCTCAATAGGCATCTATCACATCAAATATTCTTTTCACAGACATGTGACATGTGGTAGCCGGCTACAAGTCGCATTTATAAGGGATGAGAAGTAGCAGGATTATGATGAGAAGGTGTGCTCATCATGCTCAACATTAATGATAAGTGACGTGTCTTGTTTCTAAGGTGCCAAAGTGACGTCAGCTTGGGCTAAGTGGAAGTACAGAGAACAAGCATCCGGTTGGGAAACAAGGGACCACAGAAATACCAATAGCTAAGTATAATATCAACTTGAGCCGAACGGCGGAGCGAAGGCTGAACGTCTAATTGAAAGAGTCACAAACAACACAAATGTCTAGTCAGTCAGATCTACAATCTCTTTCAACTAGACTTGAAAGGGGGGCTTGTGATACGGTGGATGATGTGAGACCCTCAAGGTCAAGTCAAAGTTCAAGAGGGGTCTGACATGGTAGTTAAAATCAAGGAGGGATCAACACTTGAGATCGACACGGTCAGTCTTCTCGGTCGAGCGGTCATCTGATTGGACTCTTGGTCCGGTCGGATCTTGGATCCCTCAGTATTGATGAAGGTCCGAGCTAAGCTAGTACCATTCAGAAAAAAGTCCATTTCGTCACATGGGATAACATGATTACCTATTCCGGCTGAGTGATTTGGTCGGTCAGACTATAGTGTCGATCGGACATATTGGACACTCGACCCAACCGAACTTTTTGGCCAAACAAAGAGGTCGAGCGAAGATTGAGTTCTTGATATCTGATACGGCTGATGATGTGGGACCCTTGAGGTCAAGTCAAAGTCCAGGAGGGGGTCTGACATGACAGTCAAAGTCAAGGAGGTGTTAACACCCAGGGTTAACACGGTTGGTCTTCTTGGTCGAGCAGTCATCTGATTGGACTTTTGGTCCGGTGAGATCTCGGGTCCCTCAGTATTGATGAAGTCTTGAGCTAAGCCAGTAACATTCAAAGCAAAGTCTATTTCGTCACTTGGGATAACATGATTACCTATTCTGGCTAAGTGATCTGGCCGGTCGGACTATAGTTCCAATAGGATATACTGGGCACTCGGTCCGACTGGACTTTTTAGCCATAGAAAGACCGAGTGAAGATTGAGTTCTTGATATCATTCCTCAATCCGACATGGCCGCTCTTGCGAGCGACATCCGATTGAACTGCAAAGGAGACTCAATTGGTCTGCCATTTAAGCATATTAAGGGCCCCCATATTCAATGACCCAACATTCCTTCTTATCGTTTTGTGCAACAGCTGTCAGAGAATCAAAAGAATATTTCCTATGCCAGCAGTATAACGGAAACTTCTACGTAGAAATTGCGGGTCCATTTTGGGAAAGGTGTCAGAGTATCATTATGGACTGTCATTTTTTAGTAATGCATCGAGATTCGTGCAGAGAGAAAAATTAATATTATAAAAGGGGGTCTCCACCTATAAGCGTAGGTATGCTTACGCTACGCAAACACCACACATCCATTATTTAGCTACTATTCATTACCTTCTATTCGATCGATCACTAACTTGAGTGTCGGAGTGCCTACGCCGAAGACCCTTCCCTAACCTGGTTGCTGACGTTCCCTTTGTACATAGGACCACTTGAATTCATCTTTTTTCCAACTAGGAGTCTTTGTATTGTCAACATCAGAGTTACCTGTCCGGTGTGCCATATCCTCCGCTTTCCGATAGAATCATTTGGTTTCTAGGAAAGTAGTAAATTATGTTCATCAATGCAGATCTTATGATTGCTTAGGATTATCTCGTGTTTGTCGTTTAAGAAGATTGTTTGGCTAAGGCTGAATAAGTCTCATGATTTCCCCTTTCAGAGTGTATGAGACTGCTTTAGAGGGGCCGCTAAGGTAACGATTTCACATTTTACCACCCGTTGTTACACAAGTCTAAAACCAACCTCTTCCTTGCAAAAATGCACTCGAACTCAAATGAACTTCTGAAAACATTTCAAACCACGAAGATCTCCAGTAGCATCCGCATTTACACACTTCTTCAGATTATTGAATACAACACAAGATATTAAACTAATAGCCCACACATCAAGTCCATTCAAACTTCGCAACACTTTACAGTAAGAAAAGAAAAGATTGATGCAATCTAAGACTAGCTGTGTAAATGCGAGTCTTAAATTTTTTTGAAAAAGGTACTGATCCTAGGATTCTTGAACCTTTCCCTGTTAGTATTCAATCTTGATTATCTTGTAAACTCAGAAATGATGAATCCCGAAGAACTCAACACATAGAATCGAAAACAATTTCTTTTACTGCATCATCTAAGATGGCATCACATAACTTATTGGTGATATTCTCAGCTTCGAATCGAAGGTCTATCCAACACTGACCCTCCAAGCCCTTTTTCACTACTTGATCTAATGTGTTGGGCAAGTGTATTCGAAGATGCCACTCGAGTCCTTTTCCAACTTCATGGATTAGGCTTCCACCAAGAGGAACAGGTAGGACATTCTGCTTGATGAAAGAC